>NC_080840.1:53064048-55807660 GCF_030435755.1 Ochotona princeps
TCTACTGCCCGTTTGAAATTGGATTTTTTTGTACTGAGTTGTTTGAGTTCCTTAAATATTCTGGTTATTAAACCATACTCAGGTATGCTGACATATTTTCTCCCATTATGTAGATTGATTCTTTACTATGTTGATGTTTCTTTTGCTGAGCAGCTCTTCAATTTCATAAAAATCTATGTCTATTTTTACTTTTTCTCCCTGTATTTGTGGTTGATGTAATAAATATTTGCTTTTTCCAGTGTCCTAAAATATTTTCATGTTGTTTTTAATAGTTTCCTAGTTTTCAGTTCTATTTTTGAGGTTTTCTTTTGATGTGTGTGTGTTTTGTTTTGTGTAATGTGAGAGATATGGGTTTAGTTTTATCTTTTACATGTGGATATCCTAGCACCATTTATCAAAAATACTGTCCTTGCTCAAGTGCGTGTTCTCAGACCCTCTGCCAAAGAGCAGTTGACTGTAGTTATATGGGTTTACTCTGAGGGTCTTGGGTCTCTGTTCCATTTCACTGATCTTTGCATCTTTTTATGCCTCTGCTAGGCTATGTTAATTACTATAACTTTGTTATATATTTTGTAATCAAGTAATGTGGTATTTCCTCTTTGTTCTTTTAACCCCAGATTACTTTGGTGCTTTGTGGTTCCACACAAGTTTTAGTAGTGCTTCTTCTTCTAGTTCTGTTAAAAAATGGTATTGGTAATTTGATAGGGATTGCACAGAATCTGTAAATTATTGGAGTAGTATGAGCATTTTTTCAATATGTATTCTTCCAGTCCATGTACACAGGATATCTTTAAATTTCTATGTGTCTTCTAATTTCTTTCAACATGTTTAACAGAATTTAATGTAGATGTCTTTCATCTCTTTAAATTTATTCAATGGTATTTTATTTTTGTAGTTACTGAAAATGAGATTGCTTTGTAAAATTTCTTTTTCAGATAATTTGCATTGCTACTGATGATTGTATGTTGACCTTGTTTCTGTAAACTTTGCTGGATTTGTTTGTAAGTTCTGATGTTTTCTCAATGCAGCCTTTGGGCTTTTCTCTGTATAAGATCATTTCACCTCATGGCTTCTCATTTATGGAAATGTATAGTGATGGAGTACTGGGGTCTACCCTATCCAGATGTGGGGGTACAATGCAACATGCATTCCTGCTTCCAAACAAAAGATGGATTCCCAATGAAACTGTTGGAAATGTGTAGACAATGGGATGCCAAACTGCATGACACTGTCTGTACCAGCAATGTCAGGGCACACTTAAATAAGAGAGACTGATGGAATTATGACTCCTTATGAAGGACTATACTATTGTGACAACATAGGGAAAACCTGTCGGGGGTGGGAATTTGGGGGGGGATCCCAAATAAAATAAAATTTAGAAATTTTTAAAAAATGAAAAATAAATCCAGAAAAAAATTTAAAATAAGATCATTTCACCTGCTAACAATGATACTTTGACTTTTCTCTTTTCAGTTTGAATGCCTGTTATTTCTCTCTCTTGTCTCATTGCTATGGGGAGGATTTCCAGTACTATGTTGACAAAAAATAAAAGTTGACATTCTTTCTTGCTCCAAATCTTACAGAGAAAGTCTTAAGCTTTTCTCCATTCGTCTGATGTTATGTATTAGCTTGTTATATATGGCTTTTATTAAGTCTAGTTATGTTCCTTCTGTAACTAAATTGTTCAGAATTTTTATCACGAAAGTATTTTGGGTGCTATTAAATACCTTTTCTGTATCAACTGAAATGATCATATGATACTGGTCCTTTATTCTGTTGATGTGATAAGATCAATCATATTTATTGATTTGTGTACATTGAATCATCCTTAGATCTCTGGCATGATACCCACTGATGGTGGTGATTCATATGTGGTATTGGATTTAGCTTATAAGTATTTTGTTGAGGATTTTTATATCAATGTCCATCCAGGATATTGGCTTATAGCTGTTTTTGCTATTTCATTTATCATGTTTTAGTATTCTAATAATATTGTTGTCATAGAATGAGTTTAGAGGTCTTGGCACGATGGCTCAGTAGCTAAATCCTCACCTTGCATGAGCTGGGTTTCCATATGGTGTCGATTCTTGTCCCGGATGGCCCAAAATCTTTGGACTCTGCACCCATGTGGGAGACCCAGAAGAAGCTTCTGACTCTGGATTGGCTCATCTCTGACCACTGTGGCCACTTAGGGAGTGAACCAGTAGACAGAAGATCTTACTCTCTGTCTTTCCTTCTCTCTTTAAGTCTGCCTTTCCAATAAAAATAAAACAAATCTTAAAAAGAATAATTCCTTCCTCTTCTATGTTTTGGAGCAATTTAAGAACTGGTATTATTTCCTCTTTAGGTACTTTGTAGAATTCAACAGTGAAGCCTCTGGTTCTGACCTTTGCTTTGGTGAGACTTACTGATGACTCCATCATGCTACTTGTCAGTATTCTATCTGGGTATGTCTTCATGACTCAGTCTTCCTAATGCATGTGTATCTAAGAATTTGTCTTTTTCTTCCAGTACATCTCTTGGGCTGGTTCAGTTTTCGTAGAGAAGAATCTTCCAACTTTTCACCAGTTGTTTTAGGACACTCTGGCAGTTTTAGGAGTAGCACCTGGGATGAGTGCATTAGGGGGAGAAAAGTGTTGACTCCCTAACATTTCACTAGTCAGTCTTTTCACTAAAGCCATCTTTTACCAGCATTATCCTGTACTGCTGTTTTTGACCCACAGTCTCTGTTTTGACTTCATACATTAAACTGGTCCTCTCTAAGTTGGTTTGTCTGATGTTCTCTCCAGTTAGTCTTTTAATTTTATTTACACTTACCCTTTAATTCATACATTGAAATACCAGGTAGTATGAGTATTTCATGCAAAGCCTGAAAGATGGTTCTCAATTGTAATATGAAAAGATATTTCTATCAGGGTCAGTGGCTTTGGTTAGAAGAAAAATAATGTGGAGCCTGGTTGTGGCACAGTACATTAAGCTTTTAAATGCAATGCCAGCATCACATATGGATACCAGTTCAAGTCCCAGCTTCTCCATTTTCAATCCAGCTCCTTGCTAATGTCCTGGGAAAGTAATAGAAGATGACCAAGTGCTTCGATCCCTAGAGGAAGCTCCTGGCTCCTAGCTTGGTCTTGGCTCAGCCATGTTTGCTATGGTTATTTAGCAAATGAGCCAACAGATGGAATATCTTTTCTGCCTTTGCTTCTCTGTAACTCTGTTCCTTTCAAATAAATAAATCTATCTTTAGGAGACAGAGAGGGGGATAGAGAGAGAAAGAGAGACAGAGAAGCAATGTGACCCCTGCTAAGCATTCAGTGCTGAAGCATGCAAAAAGCTGGATGGGCCAAGCATAATCTCACGATTGCCAAATCCAGTGCATTTCTTATAACTTCTTATCTGCCCTCATGTTAACCATTGAAAGAGGCCACACACACTTCTTACTGTTCCCTTTTCTCTTCTCCAACATGACTCTTTCTGGAGCCTTCTAACTGATCTTTACATTTTGGAATGTTTCTTTGCTTAGGTTTGATCTCATTTACTTTGTTTTAACAATGTTTTGTCCATGGCTCCAAATACATAAATGATGTTGATTCTCAAACATTCTGATCTCCTTTGAATTACAGATGCCTGTTTGACATGTCCGTTTCAGTGTCCAGTGGGTATTACAATAGAAGAAGTTCTTCTGTCCTTTCTCTGTTATCCCCAAACTCATCAAGGCTGTCATGTCTTCATAGTTCCTCTCACAAAGCCATCCAGTTTCCTCCTTTTCCTGTATTCTTACATCCTACTCATCAATTTCCATGGGTTCCGGCTAAAAATATATTTCTAAGCCACCCACTCCTACTCACATCCAAGCAACCAACCTCGTTTCTGCAGCAATCTCCTTGATGTCATTCTTTAAACACCATTCTTTACATAGCAGAGAGAAAAACTTTTTAAATAAATGTAATCCTTTCTGTGACTTTTTGTTGCACTTACAATAAAGTGAAAAGTTGTGATCCTGTTCTAAACAGTCTCTTAAGAAATGTCCTATGTTGGGCCCGGCAGTGTGACCTAGCGGCTAAAGTCCTTGCCTTGAACGCACCAGGATCCCATATGGGTGCCGGTTCTAATCCCGGCAGCTCCACTTCCCATCCAGCTCCCTGCTTGTGGCCTGGGAAAGCAGCTGAGGACGGCCCAATGCATTGGGACACTGCACCCACATGGGAGACCCGGAAGAGGTTCCTGGTTCCTGGCTTCGGATCGGCACGCACCAGCCCGTTGCGGCTCACTTGGAGAGTGAATCATCGAACGGAAGATCTTCCTCTCTGTCTCTCCTCCTCTCTGTATATCTGACTTCGTAATAAACTGAATAAATCTTTAAAAAAAAAAAAAGAAATGTCCTATGTTTTCCTTTCTAATCTCATGTTATTATGTTTTCTCTTCATACCTGAACAGTGATTTGGCCTTTTTGGTTCCAATAACTCTAAGTACTCTTTGGCCTTAGACCCCCTGTATTTGCTGTTTCCTAGGCTGACATGTTTCCCTAGCATTTCTCATCTTCGAAATGTCAATGCAAATGTTATTTCCTTGAAGATCTTTTTTTTAAATGATGTGAACTTCTTTTCTATTACATCATCCTATTTATTCCTCCATTGAACTTTTCATTTCTTCTCTTCTATGTATTTTCTGAATATTTCCTCCTCTGCCCCATTGTAATATAATCTTTCTTTAAGTGTCGAGACCCCATGGCTAGGATGTGTTTCCCTAAGGGCCTAGAACACTACCTGGCTCAAAGATTGTACTCTGAATAGATCATTTTGATGAGAAGGAAAAGTTATACAGAAGAGATGTATTAAATTTAGTCTTTAAGAATGAAGAATTGGCTACTTAAATGCTGATCATTACATGAAATAATCAGCAGTGATGAAGGTTTTTATTTTGGTTATGCTTTTATTCTGGCTATGTAGTAACATGGCCTAGGACTAATTATTGTTAGCAAAACAGTGTGAGCAGGATTTGTTTAAAGAGATAGAGATGATACACATTCGGTAGTGAATGGTAACAACCCCCCTCCATGAAATGGTACCTGCTGCTTCTGCCCTGTTGCTGCCAGATGTTGTACCCACAGGAAGACCCTTTTGTGCTATAGGGAATAGCACCCCAATTGAATATACAAATAGGTAGCAATTTGGGCAGGGTTCAGTACTTGGTGATATCTGGAAGTTCATGGCATTTCCATGTGGGAAGACACAAACACATGGTCATTATGGCATCTTGTACAAGATGGGAGAAAAAGGTTCAGGTGCACTGAGGGAAGGGGGTGTGCTGGGCCTGTAGCCATGTTGGGTTGGCTTGAAAGGGGATGGAATTTAGCAGTGTGTGGCTAAAGCTCAGAGATTACTGAAAGTTTCTTACTTCCTCCTCCCACTTCCCTGTCCAGCCTATATCAGTAGAACTTTTGGGATCATTTGGAGGCTAGTAGTGATCAAATTCCTCTGTCCTGAGTTAAAATCATAATGAAATAAGACTTTGGAAGTAATAACAGTACTTAAAATTAATCTTGATAATTATGATAATTAAAAACTAGGGGCTGTTGCTGTGGGACAGTGGGGTAAGTCACTGCTTCAAGACCAGCATCTCATATCACATGGCTGTTTTGAATCTTAGCTGCTCTGCTTCTGATCCAGCTCCCTGCCAATTACATGGGAAAGCGGTGAATCTTAGCTTAAACACTTGGGTGCCTGCCACCAGAATTTCACTCTGATTCCAGCTTCCTGTTAATGTGTATCCTAGGTGGCAATACATAATGGGTCACATACTAGGGTCCCTGTTATCTGTGTTGGGGACCTAGATTGGGTTTCTAGCTCTTAGCTTTTGGAGAGGGAACGAGTAGAATGGGAGTTTCTCTCTCTCTCTCTCTCTTTTCCTCTGTGTGTCTCTCTGCTCATCTCTTTGTCCCCAGATATACTTTAAAAGTTAATCAGGGCCCAACATGGTAGCCTAGCAGCTAAAGTCCTTGCCTTGTATGTGCTAGGATTCCATATGGCTGCCAGTTCGTGTCCTGGGAGCCCTGCTTTTCATCCAGCTCCCTGCTTGTGGCCTGGGAAAGCAGTCGAGGACAGCCCAAAGCCTTGGGACTCTGGACCCAGGTGAGAAACCCGGAAGAGGCTCCTGACTCCTGGCTTCAAATTGGCTTAGCTCCAGCCATTTTGGTCACTTGGGGGGGTGAATAATTGGAAGACCTTCCTCTCTGTCTCTCCTCCTCTGTATATCTGACTTTCCAATAAAAAGAATAAAATAAAATATTCTTAAAAAGTAACTTTTGGGCTCGGCAGCGTGGCCTAGTGGCTAAGGTCCTCGCCTTGATCCCATATGGCTGCTGGTTCTAATCCCGGCAGCTCCACTTCCTCTCTATCTCTCCTCCTCTCAGTACATCTGACTTTGTAATAAAAATAAAATAAATCTAAAAAAAAAAAGTAACTTTTAGAATCATCAGATAACTGGAAGTAATTCTAGAAGCAATAGCTCTGGACCCAGCGCTGTGGTACAACAGGTTAAGCTACCCCCTTGAAATGTCTGCCTTCCATATAAGCGCCAGTTCAGGTCTTGGCTATTGCGTGCTACCAGTCTAGTTTCTGCTAGTTGTGCCTGGTAATTAAAAAAAAAAAAAAAAAAAAAAAAAGCAGGAGCTCTGGGTTGGGCTTTTGGTGTAGGAGTTAAGATTCTGCTTAAAATGCCCACAGGCCATATCTGAGGGCCTGGATTCATATGCCAGCTCCACTCCCAATTCCAGCCACCTGCTAATATTAATGCATACTCTAGCAGACAGGAGGACAGCTCAGTGGCTGGAGCATGGCCACCACGTGGGAGACCTGGGTTGAGTTCCCAGTGGCTACCTTCAAGCTCTAGACTAGGGCACTTGTAGGCATTTGGAGAGTGAATGAACACATGGGCTTGTTCTCTCTCTCTTCCTTCTCCCTCCCTCTTCACTCCCTCACTTCCCTCTGACTTTAAAATAAGTAAATAGACATTTTTAAAAATAAGAGCTCAGTTTATGGAGAAAGAAGCCCATTCCATTGCCAAACTAGAAAATATGAGGTTGTAGTAATAGCTAAGCTCTTGGAAAACCCTTTCCAGAATGTCTTCCTTAACCCCAAGCTGAGTTAGAGTTACTACAATATTTATGAAAACAGAGACGTGGGGCTAGCACTTCTGGTAAAGTGAGTTAAGCTACAAACTGTGGAGCTGACATCCCTTATGGACACCAGCTTCTAGGCCTAGCTTCTCTACTTCAATCCAGCTCTCTGCTAATGTGCCTGGGGAATAAATCGAGGATTGCCTAAAGCCTTGGGACCCTCCACCCATGTGGGAGACCTGGGAGAAACTCTTGGCTCTCGGCTTCAGATTGGCTTAGCTCCAGCTGTTGCAGCCATTTTGGGAGTGAGTCAGTAGATGGAAGGTCTCTGTCTCTTCTCTCTGTAAATCTGATCTGCCTTTCCAATAAAAATAAATAAATCTTTCAAAAAATAGAATTGCTTTGTGTTTTCAATGTTGATAATAAGTTTCTTGAGGCCAGGAAGTACATCCTTCCTTTCTTTATTCTATACTGTGCCTGTATAGTGTCTGACAAATATGTGACCAATATATATTTGAATGAATAATTGAATGAGTGTAGTATAATATTATATAGATTTAATATAGCTAGTAAAAATTAGAATAAATGGAAAATCCAGGGCACACTTGCAAATGGGAACAGCCAGGAAAGAGGACTGATATAGTCATAGTTACTAAAAACTAGGTGATATGATTTATGAAGTGGGAAATCTAATCTATAGAAAGAAACATTTCATGGAAAAAAATAATGCAGAGAATAAAAGGCATATACTTCCTTCTCAGAAGGGACTTTTGTTGAATTAATAAGAGATGGAGGCATTGGTGTTTGGGAGAGAAACCAGATAAGAGGGCAGAATCACCTAAATACATTAAAAAATTTTAGAGTCAAAAATTTTTTTAGAACAAATCCAGAATAGTTTTTTTTTAAGAATAATTTTTAAATGCTATACTCAAGTGACACATTTTATGACTATTTCAAAATACATTTTTTCTTTTAACAAATTTTTAAAAATTTCTTTTTCTTTCAGAATATATTTGACAGTGTGATAGAGGTCTTCCATCTGTAGTCTCACTTTCAAATAGCCATAATGGTAGGAGCTGCTGGGAGCCTGAGACTCCGTCTGGGTCTCCCATGTGAGTCATGTGGGGGTCCAAGTACTTTGGTTATCTTCTGTTCCTTTCCCAGGCACATTAGCAGGGAGCTGGATAAGAAAGAGTAGCTGGGGCTTGAATTGGTGCTCTGATATGGGCTGCTGTCATCGTAACTGGCAGCTTAACTCACTGTGCCAAAATGCCTTCTACAAAATGTTTTTTCAGTTGTAATCTCCAATAAACATATTAAAAATTTTATACTATACCTTCACATGCAGAAGTTGGTTGTCAACTGCTATGAGGTGATTAAGATTCTCCAATATTTCTAAGTCTCTTATGTCATCAATATTATTGTTTCCAATATTCAATATAGAGAGGGATTTCTATAATAAGAAAGGCAATAAAAATTAGACTTAGTAAATAATGTGAATACTATATGTAAAAATCAGAAATTCTAATACTTGGAAAGTTTAAGACTTGCCAGTTTAGACTTTTTGGCTTATTATAAAAGTCATGCAGATTTTGATTTTAAGCAACTTTTTTCGTGAGACTTTTAGAATTATGGTATAACTGTGACGTACTCCTTTTGTCTATAATTCTTCAATACAACCTGCTTTAACTTTTTAGGGTAAGAATCAAAAAGCAAAAAACAATTCTCCAATAATTGAGTAACACAACACAAAAAATGTTTGTTGCAACTTAAGCCTTTTATCATTTTGTGTTAAATATCACAAAGATTTAAGTGTATTTATTCGCAACACTAACTCAGAGTTATTTTAAAATCTGAGGCCCAGCTCTTCATTTAAGGGGATGTATAGTAGCTGTGTAATGGAGACTGTCATATCTAGTAACATGTCATTTAACTTCAGGCATTGTAAATTTCTATTTGTTGATTTTGTATTCTGACTTTTCATTTAAGGGGATGTACAGTAGTTGTGTAATGGAGACTGTCATATCTAGTAACATGTCATTTAACTTCATGGCATTGTAAATTTCCTCTTTCTATTGTTGATTTTGAAACATGACTTTTCATTTAAGGGGATGTACAGTAGCTGTGAAATGGAGACTAACATTCAGATGTGAGGATGTAGTGTGGTATGCATTTCTGCTTCCAGACAAAAATGGATTTACAATGAAACTGTTTATTATATCTTGACAATAGGATTCTGGACTCTCTGCCATTGTCCAGGCCCGCAATGATGGACATATGACTGAGTATGAAGAACTATATGTTAGTAATGATATAGGGGAACTGTGGGGGGGAGGGAACTGGAGAGGGGATAAGGGAATATGAAACTGTACTATAAAATAATAAGAAGAATAATAAAATGTATATAAAAAAACAATAAAAAAAATCAGGCCCAGGAATCTGCTAAAATGAAGTCTACTCCCTAAGGCATACTTTCACAGCATCCTTCAGAGAAAATATTTTATGATACATTTTAATAAATGAAAAAAATATGCTTTATATTTAGTTTCATATTTCACACAAACATTGAATAGTACAGTACAGCTGTTTTCAGTGGTTTTTTTTTTAAGCAATAGCAACAGAGCATTCTTTTTTTTTTAAGATTTATTTATTTTTATAGGGAAGGCCAAGTTTACAGAGAGACAGATCTTCCATCTGCTGACTGACTCCCCAGATGGCCCCAAAGGTCAAAGCTGAACTGATCTGCAGCTGGGGAGCCAGGAGACTCCTCTGGGTCTCCCATATAGTTGCAGGGTTCCAAGGCTTTGGACCATCCTCTGCTGCTTTCCCAGGCCATAGGCAGGGATTTGGATCAAAAAGTAGAGCAGCCAGGACACGAATCGATGCTAAAATGGGATACTGGTACCCATATGCGCTGCCGGTGCTTGCAGGCAGATTTGTTTTCTTGCCATCATGCTGGTGCCTTCAGTGGTGTTTTAAAATAAAACTACTTTCGAAGTCCAAACACTACCGCGCAGAAACCAACGTCATCGGAAAGACAACCAGAAGCCCTGAGCGGTCCGCAGAAACAGAAGAACAATAAATGTCCTTCGGGACCAGGGAGGAGAGCTTTCTCTGGTCCGAGCCTGGCTCCACCTCTGGACCCCCACCCTCCCTCACAGTGACCATCGGGATCGCTTCGAAAACCCCTCACAGCAAACAATCATACAAACTAAAAAAAAAAACATAAAATAAATAGACAAACAACAGAAAGTAGAGCTTGAAATCTGACAGGAAAGAGCTGGCGTGGATTGGCTCATGCCTTGCTGGGTGGGACACAAAGATTAGTCACTCCTCACCATGGTGTTGAGGATTTTCCTGCACTCCCCCCCCCAAAAAAAAAATGTTCTGCACCTTAAATGTCGACAAATGTCTTGTTAGAGTTACAAGCCAGTCTAGATTATCCCAAAATCCGCCAAGATCAACAAAATTATACTTCAACACAACAAATGGCTAAATACTAAAATGAAATAGACACGAGACAGCTGAATGATACCCTATAGCCATTTTAAGGTATATAGCAGCTGGTCCGGTCCTGTATATAAACTAAAATTGAGATGTCAATGAGCTAATCATAGGTTGTGGTTAGGACTTTTTTTTTTTTTTAACATACTGGTTACTCAAAACCATGTCAATTCCATAATATTGCAAATTGCTGTTGATGTTATATTGGGACTCTTAATTGACTGTGATGATATTATACCAGCTCTAACTTCGGACCAGAAATGGTCTCCCCAAGAAACTGTTCAACCCATCTGGACAATAAGTAGCTGGACTCTATGTTTGGTATATGTATGCAAGGAAAGAATCTTGATTAAATTTGAACTGTAATGCTGCATCAAGGTGGAGGAATCCACCAGGGGGAGGGGAGGGGGAGGGGTGGGGGGATTCCCAGAGCCTATGAAACTGTCACATAATGCAAAATATTAATAAAAATATATATATATATAAAAACTACTTTTTCTCTGTCTCTCCCCTCTGTAGATCTGCCTTTCCAATAAAAATAATAAATCTTAAAAGCTGGGGAGGGGCTGGTACAATGGCTCAATTGGCTAATCCTCCACCTGCAAGTGTCAGTATCCTATATGGGCAGTGATTTGGGTCCCAGCTGCTCTACCTCACGATCCAGATCCCTGCTTATAGCATGTGAAGGCAGCAAAGGATGGCCTAAGGCCTTGGGCCCTTGCACTGGCATTGGAGACCTGGAAGGAGCTCCTTACTCCTGGTTTCAGATTGACTCAGCTCTAGTTATTGCAGCCATTTGGGGAGTAAAATAGCAATGGAATATCTCTGTGTCTCTCCTTCTCTCTGTAGATTTGCCTTTCCAATAAGGATAAATAATATGAAAATAAAATAATAAAATAAAAGTAGTCATACCCACAAGAAGGCCAGTGAATTGGCTCAGTTGTAATTGAGAAGAGGTTGGTGACAGTTGGTACTGTGAGGATGGGCTAGAATAGAAATGAGATCACTTTCTTTTAATTCAGAAAAACTACCTCAAATTTTATGAACTTGGTACAATTACTAGTTTTTGCCTTGCATTTTTGTACCCTCTAAAATAACATTGATGATATCTGTATAAAAAACAGATACAACTTTATCTCATTGTGTTACAAAGTCCTGTTTTCAGGTAGCATGAACCTTAATGGCACCTTCTTGCCTTTTAACTTATTGGGGTGTCTCCATGTGATATGACTAGTTGGTGTCTGGAGCACTCAAACTACACAGATCAGAAGAGGAAAATCCATATGCAGTGAACCTACAAATTAAATTGAGAACTATGGAGAAAGTGATTAAACATTGCTGTGGTACTCTAGGTTGTTTAGACTTTGCTAAGTTATTTTTCATGCCTCTTTAGGTTTGTTTTTTCTACTAAAATTTTTTTTTAAAGATTTATTTATTTTGGGCCCGGCGGCGTGGCCTAGCGGCTTAAGTCCTCGCCTTGAACATGCCGAGATCCCATGCGGACGCCGGTTCTAATCCCGGCAGCTCCACTTCCCATCCAGCTCCCTGCTTGTGGCCTGGGAAAGCAGTCGAGGACGGCCCAAAGCCTTGGGACCCTGCACCCGTGTGGGAGACCCGGAAGAGGTTCCTGGTTCCCGGCTTCGGATCGGCGCAGCACCGGCCATTGCAGTCACTTGGGGAGTGAATCATCGGACGGAAGATCTTCCTCTCTGTCTCTCCTCCTTTCTGTATATCTGACTTTGCAATAAAATAAATAAATCTAAAGATTTAATAAATGAAATCTAAAGATTTAATAAATTTAATAAAATAAATAAATCTAAAGACCGCAATGGCCAGTGCTGTGCTGATCCGAAGCTGGGAACCAGGAATCTCTTCCGGGTCTCCCACACGGGTGCAGGGTCCCGAGGCATTGGGCAGTCCTCGACTGCTTTCCCAGGCCACAAGCAGAGAGCTGGATGGGAAGTGAAGCTGCCGGGATTAGAACCGGTGCCCATATGGGATCCCGGGGCTTTCAAGGCGAGGACTTTAGCCGCTAGGCCACGCCGGGCCCATTTTTCTACTAAAATTTTGACCCATGAAAATAATAAAAGCCCAGACAACAAATGAATTAACATTTATGTTAGAACTTCAGCTTACATAACATGTTCATATCCTTCTTTTGATCCTTCCAATTACCCTGAATGGCAGGTATCCTAGTGTACAGATGCGAGTTTCTGAGATATATGTAGAAAAAGCAGCATCAGTTCCCTGATAAACTCCCAATGACCATATAAACAGGCAGTGTAAGTACCACGTCCAACTATACCTTCACTATCCTGCTGTTCAATTTAACTTGCTAATCACTACATTCCTTGTCGGAGTATTTTAATGTGTTCTTACTGCCAGGGAACGGAGAGTTCTTGGATCAAAAAGCAGCTTTTCTCCAAGGGGAAGTCTTTGACTCTCAACATGAAGCTCTCGCAGTTCTTCTAGTCCTTCCAAACCTTCTATGACAGCAATGTAGTTGCCTCCCAGATACCTGAAAAACAGACACGACTCTGTGTGGACATGCTGAGAATGCCATAGTTCTTAAACGTGATAAAGCAGGTAAGAAAATCATTGAATTGTGTGAAAATTACCCATGCAAATTTGTATTTATATTGACTATGAGTGGTTCATCTAAATGAAATTATTGCTATGCTTAATTTAGTCCAAATTATTTTTTAAGTGAGGTAATTGAAATAATGCTTTCAAAAATATTTGGGGGCCAGCACTGTGGTGTAATGGGTTAAGCCACCACCTTCAATATTATCATCCCATATTGGCACTGCTTTGGCTGCTCCACTCTCAATCCAGCTCCCTACTAATGAACCTGAAAAGCAGCAGAGGATGGCCTAAGTGCTTGGCCCCTGTATCCACTTGGGAGGCCTGTCTCCTGGTTTCAGCCAGGACCAGCCACAGACATTATGGCTATTTGGGAAGTCAGACAATGAATGTAAGATCTCTATCTCTCTATGTATTTCAAAAGATTTATTTTTGTTTTTATTGGAAAGCCAGATATACAGACAGGAGGAGACAAGAGAGGAAAATCTTCCACCCTCTGGTTCACTCCCCAAGTGGCTGAAATGACTGAAACTAAGCTGATCTGAAGCCAGGAACCTCTTCAGGGTTTCCCACGTGGGTGCAGGTTCCCAAGGATTTGGGCTGTCCTCCATTACTTTCCCAGGCCACAAGCAGGGAGCTGGATGGGAAGCAGGGCTGCCAGGAATTAGAACGGGTGCCTGTATGGGATCCTGGCACGTGCAAGACGAGGACTTTTAGTTACTATGCTACTGCACCAGGTCCAAGATCTCTATCTCTTATTCTGTTTCTCTGTAATTCTACCTTTCAAATAAATACAATATTTGTTTGAAAGTTATCTTGCTTCTAAATCATCTGGTTTATAGTTTTAAAGATAAAGATTTGAGGGCCCACTGTTATGGCACAATGGATTAAGCCATGACCTGTAATGCTAGTATTTTTTAAGATTTATTTTATTTTTTTATTGCAAAGTCAGATATATATAGAAAGGAGGAGAGACAGAGAGGAAGATCTTCCATCCGATGAGTCACTGCCCAAGTGACTGCAGCCAGAGCTGAGCTGATCTGAAGCTAGGAGCCTGGAGCTTCCCCCAGGTCTCCCACACGGGTGCAGGAACCCAAGGCTTTGGGCTGTCTTCTACTGCTTTCCCAGGCCACAAGCAGGGAGCTGGATGGGATGCAGGGCTGCTGGGATTAGAACCTGTGCCCATATGGGATCATGGTGCATTCAAGCTGAGGACTTTAGCCGCTAGGTCATCACACTGGGCCCCTGCAATGCTGGTATTACGTGTAAGTACTGGCTACTCCAGTTCTGATCCAGTTCCCTGATAGTGCACCTTGGAAATCAGAAGATGGCCCAAATGCTTGGGCCTCTGCACCCATGTGGGAGACTAGGATAGAGCTCCAGACTCCTGGTTTTGGCCTGGCCCATCCCCAGTCATTGTGGCCATTTGGGGAGTAAATCAGCAGATGGAAGATTCATTCTGTTCCTTCCCCCTTGCAACCCCCGCCATACTGAAACTCTGCCTTAAAAAAAAAAAAACTTAAGAAAGACCATTTCTGAACCTAGAGATACAGATTTGGATATCTATGTTAGGTCCTAGTAATATGCATATTTAAGCATTTTTATTTTTGTTTGTTTGAAAGGTAGATGGAGAGAGACAGTTTTCCATTTTCCTGAGTCACTGACCAAATCGCTTACCAACAGCTGAATTGGGCCAGGACCAGAATTGGGCCAGGGCCAGTTTTGGGTAACAGCAGCAGAACCACCTGAGCTACCCTCTACTGCCTCCCAGGGTCTTCACTGGCAGAAAGCCAGAGTCTGGAGCATAGGTGGGACTCAACCCAGTCACTTTGACATGGTATGTGAGCATGCTAGGTGGTATCATAATCAAAATGCCAAAGGCCTGCCCCTGGGAAGCAAAGGGAGATCTTCCATTTTCTGCTTCATTTCCCAAAAATGCCCCAAAAAGTGAGCCTAGACCAGCCCGAAGTCAGGAGCCTAGAGGTAAATCTGGGTCTCCCGTGTGGTTGGCAGGGTGCATATTAGCAGGAACCTATAAGGAGAAGAGCCAGGATTGCAACATAGGCACAACACACAAATGCCTTTTTAAAAAAAGTATGAATGTATGTTTGTATGTATTTATATTGGAAAGGCAGATTTACAGAGAGAAGGACAGAGAGAAAGAGCTTCATTCCCCAGATGGCTATAACAGCCAGAGTTGAGCTGATCTGAAGTCAGGTGCCAAGAGCTTCTTTAAGATCTTCCATGCAGGTACAGGATGACATTGATTTGGGTCATCCTCTGCTGCCTTCCTAGGTCATAAGCAGGGAACTAGGTGGGAATTGAGCATCTGAGACATGAACCAATGCTCATATGGTATTCTGGCACTTGCAGACAGAGGATTAGTCAGTTGACCCACTGACCCAGCCCCTGACGATATGCTTTAAAATTTTTTTTTGAAAAGCAAAGTGACTCAAGAAGAGAGGAGAGAGAATGTGAGGGTGAGTGGGAGGGAGGGAGGGAGAGAGAGAATGTACTGGTTCACTTTCTCAAACTGTCACCCATTAGCTGGGAGCTGGGTTGAGATTTTACCAGGTGGGGATTTACCAACTAAACTGCAATGCTAGGTCCCTAAGTGCATTTTTAATAAGCGTTTCCCACTCTAATCTTTGTCTCAATCTGAGAATCTTCACCCAATTTCTGAGAAGCATTATAATTATTCCATTTGGGGAAACTGGATCCATTGGTCTTTATTACTTAATTATCATCATTGTAGGAGTAAATGCTTTATTACAATCAAATCTGACATAAATTCTATGACTTATTAAGATTTGTGATTCTGAAAGGCACAGAATTTGGGTGCCATGATAACTTTTTTTTTTTTTTTGCCAGTTGAACCATTCATGAGAATGCTTTAGGTATCTCTAAGTTCTTAAAACATTATAACACAACCACTACCAAATAAAACTATAGCAGGCTTAATAGGATATAAAATTATTAAGTAATGCCTATGAATCAACTAAGTTAGTATTAATAATAGTAAATATAATAAAAATTGAGATATATTCTGAAAAGCATTAAGAATCAATTTCATATTTTATTTTTAACTAAAAAAGGAAACACATGCATAAAATGTATATAGTTCCATATAAATGGCAGTTACATTACTCAAAAATAAAAGCACTTACAGTTTTTCTAGTTTCTTTAATGACCTCAGGTTATCTATACATGAAATACAGTTGTTTTGTAGGTACAAGTGGGTCAGATTTGTGGAATGATTCAGGTTAGTGATCTGATTAATACGGTTATCATATAAATATAAAACACTAAGATTTTTGCAAAGAGAGAGGTCTTCCTAAAAGGAGAAAAAAAAACTGTATTTAGTTTTTGCTGAAAACTCTTAAGTCTGTTTTTAAGAAAATCTTTCACTTGATCAATGTGCAGATTTCCTTAAGATTAATACAACGAAACAGTGTCTCTGTTAGTACCGTCAAAACAAGGCTAGGATGATTGCAACATGTGCTCTAGACTTTGAATTCTGAAATTATAGTAATGATACTTGTTGAATTTTTTTCCTAGTGCAAGCAGTTTTCCTTGGAAACAGGCTCCTCCAGAAGCTGAAGCAGTGACAAAATTATTATCCCAACAATATAAATCAGGGCTTTATAATTTTGAAGGATTTTAAAGTAAATTTGTATGGTTATAGCACTGAAAATGGAAAATAATTTATATATTTAAGAATAATGACTAAATTAGAAGTTATAATAAAAATTATTTTTAAAAAGCCTAATAATACCCTTGCAAAGAATGTTGGAAAACCACTAAATGTAGGTTAGTTTCCGTAGTAATGTCTTATAGATTTCATAAAGTGTGAATTGCTTCAACCAGTGCTTTCCTCCAAACCAAGGTCATTCACACTGGAGGAAAATTGACTGAGAAAAAGATCAGTAAATGGGGGCTTTCCAGAGAAAGCAGTCTAGATATGGTATGATGAGGTAGAGAGCTCTGGGCAACAAAAGACAAACTTGAAGCTTGGGCAATTGGATTCTTGGTGAGAAAGATCACCAGGAATCCAGAATGGGAGCTGCAAAAGGGAGCAGAGGAGGGGAGAGCAGAGAGGAGGGGAGGAGAGGAGGGAGGGAAGCGGGGAGAAAGCAAAACAGGGGAGGGTGGGATGGAGAGACAAGAGAGAAGAGGGGAGGAGAAGGGAGGGTAGAGGGAGGGCAGGGGAGAAGAGAAGGAGAGGAGAGGTTAGGAGAGTAATAAAAATGACAAGAACAATAAAAAAAACCTCAAGTGTTTCTTAACAGATTGGCAATTGTTTCATATATTCATTCGATATTTATTAAGCAATTAATGTGAATCAGGCATTGTATTAGATGGAGTATTTATACTGATGCCAGCAAAATAAACATGATCCTTGTCCTCAATAATTTCAACGTTTCTAAGAAAATTATCTCAGTTCTAGTCTTTGGCATTTATTTTAGATAATGGATAACATTACAAATGGCCTAACTAGATTGGTGTGGCTTTCAGTTTCCCAAATTAAAGCAGGGAATTATCTCATACAAAGAAAATGTAGTTTTACATTATATTCAAAGGAACATAATCTTGTCTGATATAACTGACCCAATATAACATAAATCTTCATAACCAGTTCAACTATGTGCAAAAAGGATTTCATCATTAAGCTTCAAATATGGTATTCATACATATTTTTTAAAATTCTGGCATGGAAAATTGTCTTTGTGATTATTTCCTGTTATATGTCATCAAAGCTATCTTGCTACACCTTACAGCATAGTCCAGAAACAGTTATATATATATATATACATATTTAAAATCACAATGGCATATTTTATAGACAGTTTTAGTAAGTGTAATATCATAAGCATCAAATGTAAATAAAATTTAATAAGTGAATTTCACAAGCATTTTTAATTAAAATTAAATAATATAAAGTTTCTTGATAATATATAGTTATTGAGCATATGCAAAATATAGCTAATATATTAGGTCAAACCAATTTTTACTTTATAATGTTAATAATATAAAGGCAATTTAAGAATTCTTACAATTGCATCTATATTTTTGTCTGAAAAATTTATATGAGTTATTTTCTTCAGGTACTGTGAAAATGTTCCTTCTTTTCGCCCTTTGAAATGGTTGGTTTTGGCAATTAAATCCAAGGTCAGTCGAACCATAATTTCACTATAAATCAGACTCTCAGCAGCAGCTCTGTTTTGATACCATGTCAGGGAGGCTTAGGTATTTTTTTTTCCAACTTCCTAAAAGGTTAAAGAAAAAAAAGGAGCATTATGAGATCACATAGAAACTTGAGACGTTATTTGATATACTTTTTCTTACATAAAATGATTTGTTAAGCTAGTTCGTAGAACTTTTAGAAATATTAAATTACTTTCTAATTTTATAGACAAACATTTTCATAAATAAATTTAAATCACCAGGCCTGGTGCGGTAGTCTAGGGCTAACGTCCTCATCTTGCATGCACTGGAATCCCATATGCATACTGGTTCTAATCCTGGGAGCCCCATCTCCCTTCCAGCTCCCTGCTTGTGGCCTGGGAAAGCAGTAGAGGATGGACCAAAGTCTTGGGATCCTGTACCCACATGGGATCCTGGAGGAAACTCCTGGTTCCTGGCTTTGGATCATCTCTAGCTCTGGCTGTTGTGGCCACTTAGGGAATGAACCAGCAGAGGGAAGATCTTTCTCTCTGTATTTCCTTCTCTCTGTATATCTGACTTTCCAATAAATAAAAAAATAGTGAATCTTTAAAAAAAGAAGCATGATATTTTAAAAATATTACTTATATCCAGCAACATTGATAATTACACATTAATTTTAATAATGTATAAAACAACCAAATTGTAGACAGCCAAATTATATCTAAACTACAACCTTTATGAAAATGACAGTTTTTGTTTGCAGATGGCATGGTCCTATATAGAGGAGCTAAAAGAGACTATTGGAATTCATGAAACACTTTGGCATAGTTACAGGATATAAAACCACACACAAAAACTAATAAATATATACAAACAATGCCATGCCTGAGAAAGAACTTTTAAGGTTAGTCCTATTCACAATAGCTACAAAAAATGTAAATACCTTGGAATAAATTTAACTAAGCATGTCTCTAAGTATGTGACAAAACGTTAAAGAAACAGAAGACATAAAAACATGAAAGATTTGTCCATATTATCCATAGTAATATACAGATTCAGTCTGATTCCAATGAAAACACCAACGTTCTACTCAGATCTAGAAAATTCAATGCTAAAATGATACGGAAACACAAGAAATTACCCCCAAAGCTAAAACAATCTTTAACAACAAAAACAAATCTGGAGGTCTCACAATACCAGATCTGAGGATACACTACAGGGCGGTTATAATCAAAACGGCCTGATACTAGCACAAAAATAGACATGTGGACCAATGGGACAAAATAGAAACTCCAGAAATCAGTCCATCAATTACAACCAACTAATCTTTGACAGATAAGCTAAAGTCAGTCCCTGGAGAAAGGACAGTCTCTTAAACAAATGGTGCTGCAAAATCGGATCTATGCATGTAGAAGTATGAAACCAGACTGTCTTACACTTTCTACAAAAATAAACTCTAAATGGGTGAAGGCTCTAAATCTGTGACCTAAGATCATCAAATTACTAGATGAAAATAGCAAGGAAACTGCAAGACATTGGCATAAGAAAAACTTCTTAGAAGAGACTCCAGAAACATAGGCAATAAAAGCAAAAATAGGAAAGATTATATCAAACTAAGAAGATTCTGCATTGCAAAGGAAACATTCATCAAAGCGAAGACGCAACTGACATAATGGAAGAAGATATTTGCAAAATATATAACCGATAGAGGATTAACATTCAGGATATGCAAAGAGTTCAAGAAATCCAACAGCAATAAGGCAAACAATCCAATTAAGAAATGGCAAAGGACATAAACTGACAATTTTCAAAAAATGAAGTACAAAGGGCTAACAGGTGAAAAAAAAATGCTCAGGTTCATCAACCAGTAGGGAAATGCAAATGAAAAGCACAATTGAGATTTTCACCTCACCCTAGTTAGAATGGCTACTATCTAAGAACCAGCAAACAATACTACACTTGATCTTAGCCCACACGCCAAGAAGTGATTGAATCATAAAACAATAGATGCTGATGAGGATGCAAAGGAAAAAATACTTTAATATGCAGTTGGTGGGAATGTAAACTAATACATATATTATGGAAGACAGTATGGAGATTCCTTAGATATATGGAAATGATTTTACCATATGACCCAGCCATTCTACTGCTGGACATTTACCCAAGCAAAATTAAATCAGCACATGAAAGAATTATCTGTATCCCCATGCTTATTGTAGTGCAATTTATAATAGCTAAGATATGGAATCAACCTAGATATCCATCAACAGATGACCGGATAAAGAAAACGGTATGTAAACACCTTGGGCTACTCCTCAGCCATAAAAAAAGATGAAATCCTGTCTACTGCAATAAAATGTAGGCAACTAGAAACTCTTATGCTTACTGAAATAAGCCAATCCCCCAAAGAAAAATGTTTGTGATATGTGGCAAATTATGATACATGACAGTTAATACAGAATATTAAAAAAACATAGGGATGGAAGGGACATTTTGTGATATGGTTGTTGTTTTTAGCCATTGTTTATACTCCCATGGAATTGTGGTCTTTCTAATTTATACTTATTGAATATTATGGTTAACGGTGAATTGAGCTTATTGGGAATGAATTTATGTCTGCAAAAATTCAAGGAAAAAAATTAAGGAAGGATGGGTTTCAGAGAGGAGAGAAAAGGAGAGAGGGAAGTATGATTTTTTTCTTAGAACTGAACCTATGAAATACATGAAATTTGTCACTTTATACTTCTAAAAATAAAAAAGATAAATGCCTTATATTCCTTTTTTGCATTTTCTCTATTTTTAAAATCTATTTTGCCAGTTTTATCTTGAACAGGCTTGTCTTGTTGCTTCCCTTCAAAGAACACTAAGGGCAGCCTTGTTGCTCATTGCTGTTATGTATTGTTTCAATTTCACTAATTTCTGTTTTTATCTTTTAATAACTACTTTCCATATTTTTTTAGTTTTTTTTCTCCCAGCGCCTAAAACTAAAAAAATAAGGGAAGAAATTATTAATATTGCAAGTCAAATTAATGTCCAGTTTTCTCTTCTACTACAGATGTGAGTCATATATTTAAGATTCAGATATTTTACATTTAGCTGATTTCACCAGAGGTGGCATTTTTATTATAGATGTTTAATTTTCCTTTGTTGATCTCTTGTAATTGGGACCCAGGGTCAGTCTTTCTTTTTCTTTCTTTCTTTCTTCCTTTCTTT
The DNA here is from genome assembly GCF_030435755.1 of Ochotona princeps. Taxonomy (NCBI): domain Eukaryota; kingdom Metazoa; phylum Chordata; class Mammalia; order Lagomorpha; family Ochotonidae; genus Ochotona; species Ochotona princeps. The sequence continues at coordinate 53,085,632 of NC_080840.1, forward strand.
CTTCCTCCCTTCCTCCCTCCTTCCTTCTCTCTCTCTCTCCCTCTGAATTACAGAAAGAGAGAGGTCTTCCATCTGCTGAGGCTCATTCTCCCATATGCTTGCAATAGCTGAAACTGTGACTGGTGCCTGGAATGCAATGTGGGTCTTCTATGTGGGTTACAAATGGAGTCAAGAACCCCAGCTATCACCTGCTGTTTTCCAGGAGGCATACCAGCAGGAAGCAGGAACTGGAAGTGGAGCTGGGACTTGGACCCAGGAACTTTGATATGAGATGTGGGCATTCCAAGTGGTGTCTTAACTGCTTTGCCAATTGTCTGCTCCTTTTGCAATACCCATTTATCATTTATTTGAGCCAAATTTTAGAACTTTAGAAAATCTGGCAGGGGGTATGTTTAACATTTTTATTTATTTCAGCTGGAAATTCAAGTCTAAGTCTCCTGTCTGGTTGCAAAAATGCAATGATCACCTATAAAACTGTGTCACATAATACAATGTAATTAATAAATAAATTTTTAAAAAATTCAAAAAAAATGCAGTGATCACAGCCATCACCGCTGCCTCCCAGGATCTGCAATGGCAGGAGTCTAGAGTCAGGAGACAGACACTGAATACAGATATGCCATGTGAGCATCTTGATGGCTAATGCCCATTCTCTCACATTTCTTTCTGTTCTTTCTACTTTCCTTTGTTTCTCTCTTCTTTCTCTTTCTTGCTCTCTATCCCTTTCTCTCTCGGGCTCTCTCTTTTACTCTCTTTCTCTCCCTTCCTTACACACTTTTCAAAGCTGTTATCTGCCTCATGGCTTCCCCTTTGTAGCTGAGAGAGATTTAGCTGAACAGGTGTCTAAACTGTAGCAACCATGTCTTAAAGGAGGATTTGCCCAGACAAGGGGACACAGAAGCAACAAGTGACTTATTCTGTCCTCTCTGTTGCTGCAATCCTCCAGATTATTGATAGACAAAATATACACTTCACAGATTATACACATCTCTTATATTTGCTCTTCACCTCTAAGTCTTTTCTTCCTTCATTCCCATTGCCCTGGGACGGTAACCTGTGTCATCAGAGAAGTTTTTGTCTGAGACTCTGCTTTCTAACTTGGCTAAAACAGAAATTTTAGATTATCTGAATCCTGCTTAACCTCTTTTTTTGGTTTGTTTTCAAGCTATACCTGAGAATTAAATTAACATAAGCTCAATAGGCAAGAAGCATACAAACTTATTTCATGCTAGTATGGGAGTCTTCGTTTTATGAAGAGTTGAACTCTTATGTGCTGAATTAAACGAAGAATGGTAAATTATGAAAAGGTGACAAAGCAGAGAGGCGTGGGCCAGTGTAGCTGAATGGTCGAGAAGATAAGGATTAGTCTAAAGTTATTATTATTACTATCATTGTATAGAATTCCTTTTCCTCAACTGCCCATCCTTGACAGTATAAATGATACTTTTCTTTCCGAATAGGGAGGAAATCTTTTACATGCAGATTTCATATGAGGCTTTTAAAACCAGAATGAAAGTCAGGGTGATTTTTTTTGTGTTCTCGCTGTTTTTCAAGCGCCTTTAACTTAAAATAGTTTATCAGAGTCATATTTTGAGGTATATTTCCTAACTCATTCACTGTAAATGTAGTATGGCTCTACTGTACAAATTGGTGTTAGTGTTAAAAAAATTATCTCGGATAAATAGGAAAGGAAAGAAGCAAACTAAATACGTAAATGAAGTACTTATTGTAATGCCGATGCACATCATCAGCAAGCTATAGGATAGCTTAAAGGGGCTTAAAGATGGGAAAGAGTGAGGAATGAATCAACATACAACCCCAAATAAGGCTGCTAATTCAAAAAATCTGTATTGTCGTAGTCCCCAACAGAGAAATTTCACCAAAACATAAACATTCATCGTATTAAGATGCCAATTTAAATCTCATTGCTTTTGTATTTTTGAGAGAAGTTATAAGTTTACGAGAGTTTAAAACAAACCTAGTGTGGATCTGGATACATTTTTAAAAGTATTTTAAGAATTATGTCAACATTTGTGAGTTGATCTTTTGTTTTTAAAAGATTTGCATTGTTTTTAAAATTTGAGAAACGACTTGCAAAGCATTTCCCCTACAGGGTTCTCTGTTTATCTCCGGTTCCCCCCAGTGGCCACAGTTTAGAGCTTGCTCTACAGGCACTGTGAGAATCCTCGACTCCCGGGGGCTTCCACAGGCTATTCTTAAGTTTTTGTCTACAGTTCCCGGCACGTCCCAACCCAGATGCTCTTTTAAAGCGCCAGCTCCAGCCCAGAGGCTTTTCTGAACCCTTCCAAACTCAGTTCCCACTCCCTCACTCAGCCCTGCGCCGCCCTTCTCTTCCAGTTGATTGCAATCTTGCCTAATCCTAGTCTGGGTTTTTGCCCCACCTTCCCAGAGGGCACCTCACCGCTCAAGCGACCAGTCGGCTCAGTAACGCGAGTTTGGTTAAGTGTTGCCAGAGTCGGTTTCCTCCAGTGCCGGCGAGGCTGCTAGGCAACCAGACACTCTAGGCTTACAGATAATCTCGCGAGGATGCTGGAGCGCCTTTCCCTGAGGTCCCTGGTGTGTCCCGCTGTTTGTGACGCAGCAGCCAGCTGGAGTGGAAGTCGGTTAGCTGGAAGAGGTATCCGTTACCCCTGTGTTAGTGAACCAAACCGTACGACCAGTCTTTGTCAGCCCCTCATTTCCCCCTGCTGGGTTATCCTGCCATTAACTTTGACCATACAGCTCCTCCAAGCTTACCTTTGCTCAGCCCCCAACCAGGAAGAATTGCTTGAACGAAAGTATAGCCAGAACTTGATCCTTCCCACCAATAAAACTCGAACAAATTAAGGCGATAATTCAGGTTAACTCATCATTGGTGACCTCGCCCCTTGCCACCTACCTGCTCTCTAAATTTGAGGATTTATGCCCATTCTTAAAAACAAAAATCTTCCCTCCTCTGACTTTTTCGTATTTTTCCTTATGAGATTCATAGATTCAGGTGGGAGCTTAGTGCATTGTTTGTAAGTGATGCCCCGTTTGGCCCTCAAAACAACTGGGATGCATTCGGTTCTTTAGCATAGCACTTATATCACATACATGTATGTTTGTAACATCAGCTATTGCCAGCAAACTGGTAACTTCTTACAGGAAAAAGATTTTATTTTATTTTATTATTTTGTTTTATTTTGTTTTTTATTTTATTTCAAAAGGCAGAGTTACAGGGAGAAAAGAGACAGATCTTCCATCTGCTGGTTCACTGTCCAAATACACACAAGGGTCAGAGCTGAGCTGATTTGAAGCCAGGAGCCAGGAACCTCCTCTGGGTATCCCATGTGGGTTTAAGATCCCACATCTTTGAGCTATCCTCAGGAATATCAGCAGGGTAGTGGATTAGAAATGGGGCAGCAGGATGTCAACCAGTGCCCATAAGGGATGCTAGAGTTGCAGGCAGTGACTAAACTCATTACACCACGGTGCTAGCCCCAAAGATTTTATTTAAAAGGGAAACAGAAAGAAAGGGAGGGAGAAAGAGAAAAAAGATTTATTTATTTATTTTTTAAAGATTTGTTTATTTTTATTGGAAAGGCAGATATACAGAGAGGAGGAAAGACAAAGTCTTTCGTTCACTGGTTCACCCCTCCTGTGCCCAAATGGCCAGGGCAAGCTGATCCAAAACCAGGAGCCAGGAGCTTCTTCTGGATCTCCCACATGGGAGAACTGGTGCCCATAATGGGATCCCAGCATGTACAAGGCAAGAACTTTAGATGCTAGGCTACCATCCTGGGCCCTGAGAGACTTTTGTATAAGTTAATTAATTAACTAAGTTTTGTTGAAAGGCAAACTTACAGAGAGAAGGAGAGACAGAGAGAAAGATCTTCCATCTGCTGGTTGAATCCCCAAATAGCTACAATGGCCAGAGCTCAGCCAGTCTGAAGCCTGGAGCCAGGAGCTTCATTGAGATCTCCCCTGTGGGTGTGTGGATCCAAGGCGTTGGGCCATCTTCTGCTGCTTTCCCAGGCCATAAACAGGGAGCTAGATCAGGAGCAGAGCAGCGGGGACACCCATATGAGGTGCCAACTGAGACATTGTACTGGCCCAAGACTTCATCCTCTTTATTAAAAAAAAAAAAAATCCCCAGATGTAGGCATCTAGTTAAGTTGCCTTGTAGCTATGCAAGTGTTACACTTCTAGGAGAAAAGCAGCCAATAGCTGGTGGCCACTCTGGACCTAGTTAGTTCCAAATTCATGATAATTATACCAGTGTGCCAGCATAGTTGCCAATTCTTCTTTTTTTTTTTTTTTTTAAGTTATGTGGAGAAGGCAGGGAATACCAGGCCTGCACACACCACCCTGCCCCCTGCCTTTGAGTGTTGGAGAAGGTGCGCCATGTGACATTGGGCTACAGCACCCATCAGAATGTGAGAGAGCCTATCTGGTGGCAGATTCTGCAGGGGACTTGTGGGCTCACCTCTGTGGGACTGCAGGTTTGCCTGGAAAACGTAGGGTGGTGATGGGCCAAGATAGTCTGGACCGTAGAACTCACCTGAAAGGAACCCATTTGACACTCTTGGGAACTAGGGCTGGGAGGATGTCAGGCAGGGTCAGGTTGTAGTACCTGTTGACACATGCAAAGGCTAGATCTGAGAGCCGACCATACCAAGCATGGGTGCTGCATCCACTAGCACACATGAGATCCAAGACTGGGAGCAGGCTTGGTAGGGGACCTTCAAGAAGTTCAAAGTTTTCACTAGGGAGCACAAGAGCCTGGGCTGGGGGTGGGCTAGGCCAGGCAGGGCTACATTATTCATTTGTGTGAGCCAGGTCTGGGGCCATGCCTAGTTTGGCCTGGCCATAGTACCTGTTAGCATGCACAAGGCCAGGACAGGGTGTGAGTCATGCCAGGCTGGGCTAGGCTACAAAACACTTGCCAGTGAGAGCTGAGACTGAGAGAGGGCCATGCCAGGCTGGGTTTAAGCACCTGCCAGGACGTGCAAGACCCAGACCTGGGAACAGGTCCAGTAGGGCAACTTTGGGTACTCCCTGATAGGCTGCAGCTCCCACTACTGAATGGGAGAGCAGAGACTGGCAGCAGGTCAGGATGGGCAAGGCTCTAGCACTCATCAGCATGCATGTGAGCAGACCAGATTGGGCTAGGCTCCAACACTTGCTGGCACCTGATACCAAGCTAGGCTGTAACACCTGCTGGATCACATGAGAGCTGAATCTAGAGGTGGGCCAGGCTGGCCTAGGCTGTAGCATCCATTGGTGGGAGCTGGAATAGGTGTAGGCCAATTGGGCTAGTCTGAAGTACCCATGGGTGAGTGCCAGGACTGGGGGCCAGCCATGTCAGTCTGGGAACAGTCACCCACAAGCACATGTAAAATCCATTGCTAGGGACATGTCTGGTGAGGAAACTTGGGGAACTCTACTCCTAGGCATTGGTGTAGCTGTGACCCCATTGCCTGGGGCACATGCCAGAATTCCATCCTTCCCTTTTTTTTTTTTTATTAATTACATTGCATTATGTGACACAGATTCATAGGCCCTGGGATTCCCCCATCCCCTCCCCGTGCTCTCCCCCCTTGGTGGATTCCTCCACCTAGTTGCAGTATTACAGTTCAAATTAAGTCAAGATTCTTTTATTGCAATCATATACCAAGCATAGAGTCCAGCATCTTATTGTCCAGATAAATTCAACAGTTTCTTAGGGAAACTGGTCTGAAGGTAGAGCTGGCAGAATATCTTCCCTATCAATTAGAAGCCCCAGCACAACATCAACAACAATTTACAACATTATAGAATTAATTGACATAGTATTGAGTAATCAATACGTTATGACAGTGCAAGTTCTTAACCACCTCCTGTGATTACTTCATTGACCCTTCAGTTTTTGTTTGTACTCAGCATCGGCTCGGCTGCTATACACCTTAAAGTGGCTATAAGGTACTATTCAGCTGTCTCGTGTCTATCCTCATTTTAGTATTTAGCTGTTTATTGTGTTGACGCATAATTTTGCTGAACTTGGTAGATTTTAGGATAGCCTTAAACTGGCTTATAAATCTAACCAGGCCTTTGTCTACAGTTGAGGTGCAGAACAGTTTTAGGAGGGGTGTGTGGAGAAATCTTCAATACCCTAGTGAGGAGTAACTAATCTTTGTGTCCTACCTAGTAAGGCATATGTGGATCCACGCTGATCGTTTCCTGTTTGGTTCTAAGCTTTCCTTGTATTTCTCTATCTATTCTATTTTTTTTTGGGGGGGGGGTTCCGGAGCGATCCTGATGGTCATTGCAGGAAAGAATGGGGATTCAAAGCTGGAACTAAGTAAGGACCAGAAGAAGCTCCTCTCCCTAATCCCGAAGGAAGTTTGCTGTTCTTCCGTTTCTGCAGATCTCTCAGGGCTCCTGGCTGTTGTTCCGATGACCTTGGGTCCTGTGAGGAAGGATTTGGGCCTCTTCCATCCTATGTGGTAGATCCAAACAGGGCTGGGTGACCTCGGAGTTCTCGGCCTCCGAAGGCACTCCAATTCCCTGTGTTCTTGTCTGTTGTGATGTAGTCCTTGGTGCCCATACTGGTAGTCCTTGGTGAGGATCCAAGTCTTCAGGTTTGAGATACAAGCCTCCTCCTGACCACCTGCTCCACTCTGGGGTCCCCTCCTGCTCTTGCATATGACCTCCTGTTAAGAGATTGTCAGGATCGCTCTTGATTCCCCCTATATGTCTTTGTGATTTAACTATTGTTTAATGCTGATTTGAGTCTGTTGTCTATGAATTACCTGTTATGTTTCTGATAGGTTATACTTTACGTCTTCCTAACACATTCTAAGGAGATGGAAGATTTCCCTGTTCTTCCACCCCTTTTCCGAGTAGCTTAGGGTCTTAAAAGTATATGAGGTTTTTACAATTCTTTGATGTAGAACATAAGCATCCTTCCCTTTTAGGTTGCAGCCTGAGGTCAGAGTGAGGTAATGGGCTTGAAGCAAACTCCGCCCTCCTCCGGTCACCTCAGCAACCATCACCTATACTGGCTGGCAATGCGAGTCAAATCTGAGGTCCACCTTACGCAAGGTTTCTTGGGGGACTTCCCAATTAGATTGCTGAACTCACACCCTAGCCACAGGGAAAATCACAAATGTGTTGTCTGACTTTGGAGTGCATCCATCAAGAATGGGTCTCCTCAGTGGCTGCTGCCTGTTCAGTGGATGGCATGCCCAGATGCACATGGAGTACATGACAGCCAGCTCATCTAGGCCAGCAGGTGTTGACTGCCTCATCAGAGGATGGAGGGCAGAACAGGTTGATAATTGTCCTGGCCAAGCTTTATAGCATGTTCTTGAGTCTGTGGATGCACTAAGGTGGCCTTGATCAGCCATCAGATCCTCAAGGATAGTCTCAAGCCTGGAGTAATGAATCTGATAACATCTCAGAACTGGCATCTTCGGAGCATTCTACCTCACATTGGGTTTTCCAGAGCATCATCAAATGACTATCCCAAATTCCCCCAGCAAAGAGAGTCTCCTCCGTCTCTTCCACTGTGGGCACAGCAGAGATTTAAGAAAAATTAAACATTTGTCCCACACACCTTTCTCCATAGCTGACATTCTCCACTCTACGTCAGAGGCCTTCATGGGTCTGCACCCCTCTCAACTATGTAGACAATATTAAAAAGAAAATTAAAAGGGAGATTTATTCATTTTTATTGGAAAGGCAGGTTTATAGAGAGGAGAAAGAAAGATCTTCCATTCTTTGGGTCACTTCTCAAATGGCTACAATGGCCAAAGCTGGGAGCCAGGAGCCTCTTCCATGTCTCCCACATAGGTGCAGGGTCCCAAGGACTTGGCCCATTGTTAGCTGCTTTCCCCAGACCACAGACAGAGAGTTGGATTGCCAATGGAGCGCCTGGAACACAAACTGGCAACCATATGTGATGCTGGCACTTGCAGCTAGAAGTATGCTGTTGAGCCACTGTGTCCTGATAAAGATTTCTGTTTCTTGATTCACTCTTCAAATGGTTGTAACAGCCTGAGCTAGTCTAGGCTGAAGTCATGAGGCAGGATCTGCATTTGGATTTCCATATATGAGTGGGAAGGGTCCAAGAACTTGAATCACCTTCCTGCACTTTCCCAGTGAGCATATTAGCAGGGAGCTTAATCAGAAGCAGAGCAAGCAGTAACTGAAACAGGCACTTATATAAGATGTCAGTATGACAGGCATTAGCTTAACCCACTCCACCACAATGCCATCCAGTATGGTTTTCTTTTTAAAGATGTATTTATTTTTATTATTTTTACCTATGGGGCAGAGGTAGAGAGAGAGCTCATCCATTTGCTGGGTCATTCCACAAATGCCCACAGTAGACTGGGAAGGGCTAAGCTGAAGCTAAGAGCCAGCAGTGTCATCCAGGTCTCTCACGTTGAACCCAAGTACTTGGATCATCATCTACTGCCTTCTAGGCACTTTATCAGGAAGCTGGATCAGAAGTAGAGTGGCTGTGATTGGAATTGGCACTCTGATATGGGATGCAGGCATTCCACAAAGCAGCTTAGCTTGCTGCTCCACAATGTGGTTTTTGTTTGTTTGTTTTATAAGTGAACTTTTTTTTAAAGATTTATTTATTTTTATTACAAAGTCAGATATACAGAGAGGAGAGAGAGAGAGGAAGATCTTCCGTCCGATGATTCACTCCCCAAGTGACCACAACGGCCAGTTCTGTGCCGAGCCGAAGTTGGGAACCAGGAACCTCCTCTGGGTCTCCCACACGGGTGCAGGGTCCCAAGGCTTTGGGCCATCCTCAACTGCTTTCCCAGGCCACAAGCAGGGAGCTGGATGGGAAGTGGAGCTGCCGGGATTAGAACCGGCGCCCACATGGGATCTCGGGGTATTCAAGGCGAGGACTTAAGCCGCTAGGCCAGGCCGCCGGGCCCGATAAATTAGGTTTTTAAAATGTATGTTAAAATTATTTTCTGAGATCTCATTTTGGATTCTGCTCTTCCTGTGACTGTTGGCAGTTAAAATGGCTCAAATACTAATTAATTCTTGAGTGCAGTAAGTTTAAGAGAAGGTATTTTTTTAAGATGTGAAATATAATTCCTGTCTAGTGGCACACAGTGTTAAATAATCATCTGTGCATTTTCCAGAATGGCAGAAGTTTGGCAGACTACAAGAAAGACTTGTCTTTTGTACCACATTTGTGAGTTCAGCATAAAATATTCTTCGATTTACACTTTCACAGATGTTGGGAAATTTGTTGGGGGGAAAATGACAAATCTTGAGAATAATTTAAAAAGTACTTTTGGGAGATTTTTAAAAGCCTCAGCTGAAGTTTCTAAGTAACTTTAGAGAGAAATATGCTTTATTTTCCTATATTGTCTGTCTCATTCAGTATATACTCCCTGCCTAACATTCTAGAGCACTTACAACATGAACTGGATGAAGCAGTAAGCCATCTCTTTAATGATTACTTTTCATGGAGAAAAAAAGAAATTAAAAGCCCAAGACATTTATATCATCACATAAGTTCAAACAGAATAATTAGTATTTATTTAGTTTAATGCCTCTTAATCTTGTCATTTGATAAATATTTTTGACATGGTGGATAGATTTCTAAAAGGCTTCAGAGATGATTCCTGATATCTAAATCCTTGTGTGATTTCTTTTTCAGAGTGGGCTAGTTGTAGCTGATAAAGAAAAGTTGATGGCATGTCATTTTTGTGATTAGGTTTCAAAAGATTGGGTCCATCTTGCAAGCAAATTCTTTTTGTATCTTTGGCTCATATTCTTTTAAAGCAGGCTGTCATTTAGAGTTCCCATCTGGCAAGGATTTGAGTGTGGCTCCTAGTCAACAGCTAGTGAGATGCTCAGTCGAATTAGAAGTTAAATGCCCACTATCATTGGACATTTGAACTGGGAAGCTGATTATTTCCCAGTTGAATTTTCAAATGAGAGCCCTTGTCAACGCCTTGACTTTATCTTGTGGGAGACTCTGTAGCAAAGGACACAGATTTTTTTTTTTCTTTAAAGACAAATTTACAAAAAGATGGAGATACAGAAAGATCTTTTGTCTGCTGGCTCCAAGTGTTTGCAACAGCTGGAGCTGAGCCAATCTTAAGCCAGAAACTTCCGGTTCTCCTACAAGGATGCAGGGTCTCAAGGTTTTGGGTCTCAAGGTTTCTACTGCCCTTCCAGGCCACAAGCATGGACTGGATGGGAAGTGGAACAGTACGGCATGAACTGGTGCCCATATGGGTTCCTGGGGTGGCCATGCATGGATTTAGCAACAGAACCTTCGAGCTGGACCCAGGACACAGATTCTTGACTCAGAAAATCTATGACAGAATAAATGTATTGTTTTAATCCACTGCATTTTTAAGATAATTTGTTATACAGTTATGAATAACTCACAGGGGGAGCAATAGAAAATTCCTTTAAGGAGAGAAGGGTTATTCAAAACTTGGGACATGATTCCCATTTTCATAAGACATGCTGAATGAAAGCTCTGAAAAGAGTGCCTGCAGGCAGTGGTAGCTGACCTGGAATGGAAGGCCAGTTACCAAGTAATTACATATGGAAGCAGTGAGCTGCAGAATTAACACTAATACAGCCTTTTGGTTATGGGTAAGGCAGTTTCCATCCAAGATTGTTACTTCTCATTTCTGCAACATGTAGATCATTTAACTGGGAGCTTCTGAAGATATTAAGAGGCTTCTAGTACCATGGAGAACACATTGTGGGCTCCAATAATGAACAATGTTTTTTTAAAAAACAAATACTAGCACTTTTGTGTTGTGTTTATATGCTATATTATTTAAGTATAAATGATTTATTGGGATTATTGCAAAAACAATTCTGAATTCCAGATCTATGTACAGAAATAATTTCTAAATGCTCATTCCACTTGGATATGAATGTGCCAAAGTGATTGGAAATGAAATCTCTCAAAAACTTGAACTCATTTCTTCCCGATGCTAAGCTATAGATTTCCTCTAATTTCTGTCTTCCCCTCAGCCTGCCTCCTGTACAAAGTAGAGGCCCATAGTTAACCAACCATGTTTCACAGCCATGTTTCATTTAGTCACCAAATCAAGCCCACTTTATCTCAGAAATTACTTTAAATCTTCATTGCCACTGTTACTACCTAGGAGTGGATGGAAAAGAATTTTTTTTTCTGAAATGGTCAATTAGAGCCTAATAATTTATTTAATTAAAAAATTGAAGTTCTTTTTAATTTATATTAGAGTGAGAGAGTTCATCCCATCTGCTGATTCACTTCCCAAAGGCCCACAACTGATGGGTTTCCTCAGGGTAAAACAAGAAGATGAGAAATCAGTGTGGCTCCCCCAAGTGGGTGGCAGGGACCCAAGTACTTGAGTCATTACTTACTGTCTCCATTACATCCTGATGCCCAGGTTGGGAGATGGAACTTGAACCTGGACACTCTGATATGGGATAGGAGCATCCCAACAGGCATCTTGAATCACAAAGTCAAAATTTGCCCTCAGTTTAGAATGTTATTTTGAGCTTTTTTGAGCATTGCAGAAAAGGGAGTTATTTTTGAAAAAGTTTGTTAGGTTTCAGGTCTAGTTCCTTGATTTTATGAATTTTCTTTTAAAAATTATCTTTTGTGCCAGAGATGCAATATCTCTTCTAAAAGAGATCCAAGACTCTGCTTAAGTTTATCAAGCCAATAATAAGTTCAGCAAAAGTTTAATTATTTGGTGATGGATTGAGACTAACAGTGAAACTCAGTGATATAATCTACTCTGTCCTCATATCTTTCAGAATAATTTGTTAAAATACTAAAAATATCCTATGTATCTGTGTAGCTCTTTAACTATTTAATTGCCTTCTCTCCTCTCTCTTTCTGGTTCTGGCTCCTGTCTACTTTCATTTTTTTTTTTTTTAACTGGTATAACAGACGTGCTTGATTGGTAAATAAAGCTTTTTGGGGTCAGAAGTTCATAGTTCCTTTGTTTTAAGTGATGCAGTGTTTACCTTAAATTTTGAAACTAGTTACAAGTTTAAAAGGTCTTTCCTAAAAAGAGGTATTCGTGTGCAATTCTGACATTAGTGGTATATCTGGTTAACTTCCCTGAAAACATAGAACATTTCATCAAATAGCTATAATTACTCAACATGTGTGTCCTATCCCTAGCCGCAGTTTGTCTCATTTAGTCTAACTTGTGTTCCTTTGTTCTATACAGAGTATCAGTAGCCCGAGTTACATACTAAGAAAAGATGTGCAAGAAATGAGACATTACATAGAAGTTGAAGTAAAATTAAATATGTTTAAAAGGATTTATGTAGCATCAACAAAAGCAAAATAATAATTAAAACAAATATGATGGTGGAGTGTAAGTTGCAACTTACAGGAACAAAATTGAATTATTTAAATGTTTAAGGCCTGGAGGTTAGGCTTAGCAGTTAAAATGCTGTGTAAGATGCTCATATCCCACACTACGGTTTGTTCAGTACATGGTTCTTGCTCCTGACTCACCTTGCTATTTCATACCCTGGGAAGCAAGCAGGTGATGACTGAAGTAATTGGATCCCTGTCACCTCCATTAGAAACCTGTGTTGGGTTCTCAGCTCCCAGCTTGGGCCTGTAAAGCCATGACCATGGCAGCGTTTGGAGAACTGATCTGTGGATGATAGCTCTCTGTTTCTCAGTTGTGGCAGAAAAGCTATATTTATTTGGGGGTGAGTTTATACAAATTAATTTTCCAGGATATTAAATAATATGTATGAATGGTAAACATATTTATGGTTTTTTGAGACACTTATAGCCTTCTAAAATCTAACGTAAAGGTCAAACCAAACATTGCACAGTTTATTTCTTTATGTATATCCTTTTAAGGTTTGAAAAATATAACTGTAGTTCATCAAAATGTGCCCCAAGGCACAATACTATTTTACTCCTTCATTAGAGTTTAACATGATTACTTAGCATAATCCAAAGAAAATATGAGTGCTGACTTTAGGGACTCTCCAATTTGTTAGGTAATTGTTCCATAATTTTTGGCACCAAGATAATCCACATGTTGAAAAAGCAATTAATCATTGGTGTTAGTTATCAAGCTATGATTTTAGCTGTTTCCTCCCAAATTTGAACTCAAAATGAGAGTTCCTGATTTTATTTTTGTAATATTCTGATTCCTGTAATCAAAAGTTTAAGTATGCCAATCTAATCACAGTTGACCTGAGTTTCATGTTATTAGTTTTCTAAAAGAACTAAATCACTAAAATAAGTGATTTATGACTTAATGTTTGTAAAGATAAATGGTATTTCTTCCACCAATGTTTTGATAAAAATATTTAGAAACTTTTAGAAACTCTGGACTCGTTATCTCAGAAATTTCTTGTTCTTAAACTAACATGAATGTAAATGTATTCACTATTACAATTTGCATTGAGAATAGGCCAAAGTGAAAACATATTTTTAATTTTCTAACTAATATTTTGCAAACACTGACACAGGCCCTATCAGTTGTTAAACAGTAAATGACATAATAACCACATCATAACTTGAACATAATTGTTAGCTCTCACAAGAATGAGGAAAAGTAAAAGCCATCTTTCTGAGTGTATTTCTGTCTCTAAAAACAAACAAAACATCACACTGCTCACTAATATGTCTTGGGTTATGGTTAAAACAATCCAGGAAAACATAAAGAAACCTTGGAACTGATGTCTGTGTTGAGTTTATTCAGCTCATGTGGATACAGCACAGACTTAGTAATATAAATGAACTCTTCTCTATAGGCATGACTTACGCATCTGTACCTCATCACTCACAGGACAAGTTTTTGGAAACTGAACCCCTGCAATATGCAACACTCCAAACCCCATGGTTTCTCTCATTCACTGTAAAGTTACTTATGCTCCTGAACTGTGTTTATTTTCAAGTGGCTGCACTGTTAGGTAGTTTATTATTCTATTGAGCAATGAAGTGATGTTTTCAAAGTCCTGAATACCAAGTAGTCATACTAATTTATGAGAGTGATATTTAGAATTAGTCCCTTAAAGGAAGCCAGTGATGTCTGGTCTCAGAGCCGATTTTCCAAATTCAGGAACAATGGAGTATAAATAGCTTTTCTTTCCACTGGTTCCTTTGTTCTTAGCAGGACTATTGATTTCAAAATGACAACTTGTGTGGTGTTACCTTAATCAATAGATGAAACATGTAGATTTAATCAATAGACAAAACATGTAGATTGAAGTACCCATTCAACTGGACAGTATATCATAAAAATGATATAAATGCATGAAGTCTAAACTCTTTAAACTTTATTTAACTGTTGGAAATAGGGACACAAAATATTAAGATGGGCAGGGAAATCCTGTAGCACTGTTGTTTCTGGCATCTTGCTGTACCCCTTAACTGGTTCCAGTCAAATTCCTTTTCATTTTCAGACATCTCTATTTCTGCTCCAGCCTGGCAACTAGCCCTTCTGGGCTCATTTTATTACTTAGGCATTAAGTGTTTTAAATGACACATTTCCTGTATATAGTTGCCAAAGTGCTTTAGACATTATCTCTGAAAAATTTGAAACTGAACAAAAAGCAGACCTCACTTATGGTCTTTTCAGTTCCTGAATAGCTCAAGTCTGTAATGATTTTTTGCAGGAGAAAGCAACCCCAACTATAATTTTCTGAATAATGGCAGCAAACCAAACTTGATTTCCTAATAGCTCATTGTTATCAATTGTAGCACTTCTATCATAAAAATACATTAAATGTTAAAGATCTCAAAATTAAACAGAAAAAGGCAGGGGTCAGTGGAAGAACAGGAGGAAGGGATTATCAGTGTATTCTTTGAACTCATATGTAAACTATACTGAATTTTACTAATTCAGTTAACAACTCCAAATAAAATCCAAATGCTCCTTTCTGGGGCTGTTTACTGGTGCCCGATTGTTCACTGAGGGGACCCTGTTGGTTGTCTCTGTAGCATCCATTTAAGCTACTGTTTAGTGGTTCCTTTTTAAGCATTCTGCACATCAATTATTACATAAAATTCCGGTGTAGGACTAGTGACCCATGCAAGATTAATCACAGTGAAGTCACTCTTATTCATAGGACACTGGTAAGCAGCTGTTACCTGAACTAGGTGGCAGGTTGTGCCAGCCTATATGGGGAAAACCAGCTTGAGGTTTAGGTCAACATATAGGGAACAGAGCTGAAAACGCTAACAGAATGTGTACCTGTGTCTAAAACAGGCAGGATTTTGGACTCAGAGCCTACCAGTTCATTTAAAGTAACTGTTTTGGCTATTTTCAACTGCATCATCACCAAAACATCATGACTTCCCAAAATGGGTCCAATAAAGTTAGGACTGAAAAGCTCTTTTCTTGGTAACTCTGCTGTGAGCCCTAGGTATTTTCCACCATATAAAGATATCTGAATGAGGGCCCGCCGCCATGGCCTAGCGCCTAAAGTCCTCACCTTGAAAGCCCCGGGATCCCATATGGGCGCCGGTTCTAATCCTGGCTGCTCCACTTCCCCTCCAGCTCCCTGCTTGTGGCCTGGGAAAGCAGTTGAGGACGGCCCAATGCTTTGGGACCCTGCACCTGCGTGGGAGACCCGGAAGAGGTTCCTGGTTCCCGGCTTCGGATCGGCACAGAACCAGCCGTTGCGGCTCACTTGGGGAGTGAATTATCGGACAGAGGAAAAAGGAAAAAAAAGATTTTGATAAAAACAAATAAGCCATTAAAACCACCACGAAAATATACTAACAGTTTTCACTGTAAGGCCTAAAAACAATTAACCACAGTTAATTTGGTATCAGTGACCCTACTTCACTCAGATAACTTTTTTTTTTAGATTTATTTATTTATTACAAAGTCAGATATACACAGATGAGGAAGATCTTCCGTCCAATGATTCACTCCCCCAAGTGACCCACAACGGCCGGTCCTGCGCCGATCCGAAGCCAAGAACCAGGAACTTCTTCCAGGTCTCCCACGCGAATGCGGGGTCCCAAGGCTTTAGGCCGTCCTCCACTGCTTTCCCAGGCCACAAGCAAGGAGCTGGATGGGAAGTGGAGCTGCCGGGATTAGAACCGGCGCCCATATGGGATCCCAAGGCGTTCAAGGTGAGGACTTTAGCCGCTAGGCCACGGCGCCAGGCCCTGTTTTTACCAAAATCTTAGCCATTCTGTTGTGTCTATCAGAAATCCATATCAGTTTGTCAGTTTTCCTAACAGAATGACACGATATGGTGTTGGTGTCACAGGAGAGAATGGGTTTTGGCTGTTCTTTGAGGGGAGCCATCTTTTAACAGTATAAAAACAGAAGTCAGTTTAAGTCAACTGATATTGCATGGGGTGGGGAGGCCCTACTTAAAGATCTAAAAAGCAAGACCAATATATTACAAGCATTAAGTGCCTAAAAAAGTTATTTGGATATTAATGTTAACTTGCTTTCTCACCTTAACCACCTTATTGCTAGATCTATTAGAAAATGTTTAGGCTTTATTTTCCTTGACATCTTGGCAGCGTGTAATGTGATTCTTTTCAAAAGTTCTTACTCTTTTGCTCTTGTGGTCTCTCCCTTTCCTCTGCTCATTTAAAATTATTTCCAAAATTCAATCCAGATCTATCTTCTTGTGCTTTATTCTGTTGGCAGGGGTGGAGAACACCTTACTTGTGAATCATTTTCTCTGGCTCTGTTAGGGCAGTTTTTATTTAGTCACTAGCTCTACTTTCTAGAAACCCATGAAGAGGGTGATATGGAAATTAATTTTTTAATAACTGTTAAAAGAAAGTGCAGGCAAACTTAACAGTTGATCATCAGTATGGCAAGTAAAATGTTAAAATTCTGTGACAACTACTAATTCAAAAGATATTTTTTTCTCTCATATATAAGAACATTAAAAGAGAAACAGTGTGATCCCATCCACAAAACAATGAAAGGACAACTTAATTTTAGAGTTTTATTTCAGGATGCTTCACAGCACCTTATACTTCTAAAACACATTTTTGGTAACTGAGTATTTTCTCATACTAACTTTCAGGCAAAAGTATTATTCTGACTGCTTAAGAGATGTTAATTTGATTAAACAGTTTATCCTTAATAACCTGAGACATCAATCCATGGATGGCTTCTATGGTAGTTTTGCAGCTGGAAAGAAAAAAAACACATGACATAATGTCACAAACTGAAACTTTCAAGCATGCAAATTTCCCTACGTTCCCCCCATCAATGATTTTTCACTTTTATTCATACTCTCTGAGCCACAGCAATCTGATCTTTAGCCTTCTGCAAGTATTTTTGCCATTCACTTATTAGAACTTTTACAATGGAATGAAAATGTAAATTTTGATATACTTCATCAGATATACATATTCCATAATTATAGTATGCTTCTAATATGACAATAAATTCTGTTGCTCATTTAAAAAAATATTTATTTTACTTGGAAAGTCAGAATTAAAGAAAGGGCAGGAGGGAGAAGAGAGGGGAGAGAGCCTTCCATCTGCTGATTCTTTCCCTATAGAGCTGCAGTGGCCAGCACCGGGGGGGTCTGGAGCTGGGAACGAGTAGCTTCCTTTTTCAGGTCTCTCACATGGTGGCAAGCACCCAAGGGGCTGGGCCATCCTCTGCTGCTTTCTCAGGCCACTAGCAGGGAGCTGGATCAGAGAGTGGAGCAGCCAGTATATGAACTGGCACCCGTGTAGGATGCTGGCAATGGTAGGTAAAGGGTTAATTTGATATGCCATCATGCCAGGCCCTACTCATCTTTATTGCTTAGAATATTAAATAATTTCAGAGAATCTTCAATTTTTTTAAAAAGCAATCACAAATAATTCAAATAATTTTAAGTCAAAGTTAGGTAAGTAAGTACTTACCTTTCAGAAATGAAAAAGTTAAAAGCAAGGAAGGGCATTTGCAGTTAAACAGTCATTTGCGGCACCCACATCCCACATCTGAGTGGTTGGGTCTGAGCCTCAGTCCTGTTCTCCATTTCAGCTTCTTGCTAGTGCACACCTGGGGAGGGGAGCCAAGTGATGGCTTGAGCAGCTGGGGCCCTGCCACCTAGTGGGAGACCTGCAAGGAGCTCCTGGCTCCTGCCTTCTGCCTGCTTGCCCTGGCCCTTTTGGACACGTGGCAAGTGAACCACGAGTCTCTGCCTTCCAAGTAAATAAACATTTAAAAAACAACAACAAAGGAATCAATACTCAAAAAGGGAACCTTTTCTTCTAAAGCCATCTCCAAAGGGAACATTCTCCTTTTATATCAGGACTTTTATCTTTTTTTTATATATAACTGAAGAAATTTCCACAATGACATTTTTTCTTCATTAGAGGTTGGGATGTAAATGCAGATAACACTGCAAGTTATAGCCAAAAAGACAGTTGAGTAAAACCACATACCTTTAAAACAAATACTGAAAATGAGACCAAATGCCAAAACAAGTATACATTTTATCCTGTGACTGGCTATACTTTCTCAAATCCATTATAAAGATGAGACAGAATTTAATTCAAGATGACTTCTACAAGCAGAATACACTTTATCTCCCCTTCTCTTTTTCCTATAGACCTATCTAGTTTTTCTTAAAATAGATAATAATGTATCAGTTTATATAGACTTGGGTATGGCTACCCTTTCCTTTCTGCCCCCATACTACTTTTAAACTCAAGTGTGTTGTGAAAAGTAACTTATTTAGATGGTCTTCTCAACTCTGTGTTGTCTATGCAGCTGAGGAGCCAGAGGATTGTTTCATAGGTGATAAGAGAACCCGTCTAAAGTTTGCTAACAACAAATTCTTTGGGAAAATCTGGATATTAAGTTACTGTATGAGGGGTAGTTTCAGAAGCATAATCTAAGAAATGCATTCATTCCTGTGATATCTTAGGATTCAAAACTTCATTACCAAAATTGAAATTCGATAAATTAAATGAACATCATCTCCAATTTTACTTACACAGATGCTAAATGACTACAAATCAGGAGATCCTTCTGGCAAAGGCTCTTTTTCTTTTAATTAAAAGATCCATTAGAAGACTATTTTTTTTTTCTTTTAACTGGAAGAGGTGAGTGGGGTTGTTCAATACCACTATCAACATCTTTGACTGAAGCTTTTAATGATCTTCTAAATTTCCAAAGTTCAAAATCTGCATTTAACAACTTTTAAAAGTCCAAAGATATTTAATATTCAAATATCACTCTGACTAGGCTATAAGTAAGTTGAACTCTAAGTAATTTGGACTTACTGTTATTTAAAAACTCAAAAAGAATTATTGGCAGGAATCATACAGATTTACTCTTACCTGTCCCTTGTGGCTTTAGCAAGTTTGTCTTCTGATTTCCGGTCATGTGTTTCTAAACCCAACATGAAACTCCCTCGTCCCAGCTGGGCTTCTGACTGCTCTAACTTTTCAGATAAATCAAAGACCTGACCAGTGGTATAGTCTGCATTCTGTGGAGAAAATGGTATAATGTCAGTACATGTGTCTACCAATCAAAGAAAACAAAAAACAAAAACCCTGTTATGTAAACTAATTTACTATTTACAGACATTTTGCTTTCAAAGAATTATTCTGTAAGATCTGAGCATAATATTACTGAAGTAAAAAATCAAGCAATTTATGTAAAAACAAGCTTTTCAACTTGTGAAGTGGTTTAAATGCAAATGTTTCTTCTTGTATAATTTTAAGATTCAATCTTGGATGTTTGAGTCTTTATGTCTCACAATAATTGTTAACATAAGAGGCCTTGGTCTACACACACCAACCCAGGTCTTCACCTGTCGCAGCTTAGTGGGGAGGCCTGGGACATGCCTGCAGACCTCTTCAGAAAATGGGAGAAAGTGGAAATTTTTACCTTAAGGCTTTTGTGAAAAAAATGAAATAATGTGTACAAGCTCTTAGGCTGGTGCATGGCATCTAAACAGGCTTAATTACTGCTAATTAATTTTGTTATTGCTCTCGACCTGCTATAATTCGTGTTTAGAATATTTTTAAAAATAACATTTGTTTCCACTTTTCTGGATAATAAGTTAAGACAGAAAATCTGGAAAATGTAGAGCAATGTAAGGAAGAACAGAGACAGCTTTCAGCCTTTCACCTCACACACATGAACATCTTCACTTGGGAAACAGGAATGTTATATTGTATCTTATATTACATACTTTTAAAAAAATATGTTGTATGTGCACATTAACTAATATTTCAAAGACATTTTTACTTTCAGTCTAAAATTAAAAAAAATCACAAAGGTAAGTTGCCAAGTTTATATTATGTATCTTTCCTTCATCTTCAACAGAAGAGTAAATTTGGCAAAAATCAACATGCTATTTTTTTTTTTTTTTTGGTTTTTTGTAGCATCTTTCTTTTTTTCTTTTTTAAGATTTACTTATTTTTATTGGAAAGTCAGATATACAGAGAGGAGGAGACAGAGAGGAAGATCTTCATCCACTGATTACTTCCTAACTGGCCACAACGGCCAGAGCTGAGCCAATCTGAAGCCAGGAGCCTCCTCCAGGTCTCCCACACGGGTGCAGGGTCCCAAGGTTTTGGGCCATCCTCGACTGCTTACCCGGGCCACAAGCAAGGAGCTGGATGGGAAATGGGTCTGCTGGGATATGAACCAGCACTCACATGAGATTCCGGTGCATGCTGCTAGGCTACCGCCCTGGGCCCTCAACATGCTATTCTATTTGCTCAATTTGAAAGACAGCCTACAGGAAATACAGCTTTACTAAACACAAAGTGTTATGCCTGTCATCATACCTACCACTGAGGGTCCTTTAAAATGCTACCCATTCTTCTAACAATTGTTCAAAATTATGGTACTTTTAAAAAGATATGATTATATTCAGTATTTTTTTAAAGATTTATTAATTTTATTACAAAGTCAGATATACAGAGAGGAGAGACAGAGGAAGATCTTCCATCCGATAATTCACTCCCCAAGTGAGCTGCAACGGCTGGTGCTGTGCCAATCCGAAGCTGGGAACCTGGAACCTCTTCCAGGTCTCCCATGTGCTTGCAGTGTCCCAAAGCTTTGGGCCCTGCCCCGACTGCTTTCCCAGGCCACAAGCAGGGAGCTGGATGGGAAGTGGAGCAGCCGGGATTAGAACCGGCGCCCATATGAGATCCCAGGGCGTTCAAGGCGAGGACTTTAGCCACTAGGCCACGGCGCCGAGCCCGATTATATTCATTTTGTTTAAAGGGATCTAAATGGTTTAGGAAATCAATATACATTTACTCTGTAGACTGGGACAAAAGCCTAAGGTTTATAGGTCTTTCTACATTTAGAAGATTAGCTAGAGAAGCCGTAAAAATATAAGGTAGTAGAAGCAGTTACACCAGTAAACTGACAGTAAAATATATCCAATCATATTTCAAATGCACAGAGAATGATCACAGGAAACACATTTCTTACAATTTTTCTTCTCTCCTCTGGTAGCTTTTAGGTTGTTATAACTAACTGTGTTAGTTGGGGAAAGATAAAGTGAACATAATTTATGTTTTTTAAAAAATGCAGTATTGTCCTAAATGAGTATGTAAAACCACAGAAAGGGAGAAAATGTGATTGAACCTTCTGATTTTTACTGTCCCCATACATGCAGTGCTAGAATACAAGGATGGCCATAGGGCTTAGTAGGTAGATCTGCTTGTCTCTGTGCAAAGGTTCAGAGTGTACAGTGTTTTCCCCCCTTGCCATCAGGTGTCACTTCTGGTTGCCATCAGCATACTTGCCTCTAAGGAAACAGCACATATTAACCACTTAGCAGTGGCCAGGACACAGGAAGCACTTACTAAATGTTGCTACCATGCTCACTTCCCTTCCTTCTACCCTGCTACTTCTGACCTTGACTGAGGATAATGACAGAAACCTCCTCAGAACTGTGTTTAAAATCACAGCAAAGGGGCTCAGCTGGGGTCAGCTTCCAAGAATGCAATGGATCAAACACAAATAATAATAGTTATTTATTGAGGCTTATTATATGCCAGGCACTTCACTAAATGCTTTATATGAAGTATCTCTTTTAGTTTTCACAGTATACTTAAAAAAACCAAAAACAAAAAATTACATCATTAAGTCTAAAAAGGCTCCCTTGCATTAAATAACTTTCTAATGGTCACTCAGAACTAGTGAAATAGCAGAGTTCTTTTCAAATCTGAATTCTTTTATTCTAAATTCCATGGTATTAATCACTATACATAATGCAATATGTGGAGTGGCCTACTTTTTAAAATGCCCTTCCTAAAGTTCTAAATATAGAGCAGGTTGTTAGATAAATTTTCTTCTAAATACAGTGGGTTTTAATAATTTGGCAACAATATTCAGTGACTATCTTTTTGTTTCTCTTGCTACCCAGAGCCTACTGCTTTAAGACAATGATCATCTCATCTCCCTCTGTGACTTCTCCGTAGTTCTCACACTCCTGGAGGAGTTGTCTTCACTCCAGCTCAGCTGTGAAGCACTTGATTTCCACCAGCCACTCGGCCAATTAACTCCCTCGGACAACAGCACATCCAAGAATGTCCAAATGCCCCAAGTAAAGCCAGCAAGATACCGTAAGGCTATGCCTAGAAAAAATGCTGGGATATATGCATGCGTAAAGATTTTCTGTTGAACATGAACTAAAGCCTGAAGTTCAAGTTATCACCTTGATTTCATGTTAACACTGAAATTGTAGTTGAGATGAAATCAAAGTTGAGAGCAAAAAAACGAAAACCTTATAATATTGTTGAAAGGCAAACTTAGCCATGTCCAAGGTAAACCACACTCCTAGACCTTACATTTTATCTTTCTGCCTTTCTTGTTTAAACCCTTTTTTTTTTTTTTTTTTTTGCTATGCTGCCACTTGTGACCATAACCCTGCCAGAGACATTTGCCACAATGAAAAAGCAAAACTTGGATCTTTTCCTCTACAGGTCTCTTGACGGCAGTGGCAGATCTCATCCTCATCTGGCAACTCTTATTTGCCAATTAGACTTGGTATCTCCTGCATATGACACAAGATCTTGAATTGTTCTTTTTAATCTTGAACCAGATATGCTGGAATTTAGTTCTGGTATTTTGACCAAGTGAGGTAATGCCTTTATATCACCCTAGATTTCAGATATTAAACAATTAATACAATTTAGGTAAAATTTAAATGCTTCCCTTGCAAGTGTGATACTTACAGTAAGCAAACTAGAGGAACTCAGCGTATTCACCCAGTACTTATTCCACAAAAGCTCAAGTAACTTGCGATCCAAAGAGGATTTGAAATATGAGACTTCTAAGGCATAATATCTATGAAACAAAAGCACAGATTTAGTAAGTGAAAAACGATTCAGCTCTGTAAGTTATGGGCAAATTTAAGCAAAACTGCATTTCTTATTTAGATAGTCATGCTTTAGTTTTTAGAAAACAGAGAAGTAACCATGGTTTCCTTCAGGGCCTGTGATTTCAAATCTCGTTTCTAAGTTATATTTTTCCTTCAATAAAGGCCCAGAAATTCCAAAGGAGTGATTAACAAAAATCAGAACTCTGAAAAGGTATTTGTATTCATGCCACTGAGGTCAGCTATACTTATTGTTAGCATTTAAAAAAATACTGAAGGGCCCGGCGCCGTGGCCTAGTGGCTAAAGTTCTCGCCTTGAACGCTCCGGGATCCCATATGGGCGCCGGTTCTAATCCCGGCTGCTCCACTTCCCATCCAGCTCCCTGCTTGTGGCCTGGGAAAGCAGTCGAGGACGGCCCAAAGCCTTGGGACCCTGCATGTGCATGGGAGACCCGGAAGAGGTTCCAGGTTCCCGGCTTCGGATTGGCACAGCACCAGCCGTTGTGGCTCACTTGGGGAGTGAATCATCAGACGGAGGATCTTCCTCCCTGTCTCTCCTCTCTGTATATCCGGCTTTCCAATAAAAATGAATAAATCTTTAAAAATAAAAAAAATAAAAAAATACTGAAAACAAAATGTGAGTTACCTTTCCTAACTCTCGAACTGAGACTTACTGCCTATTTTCACTTCATTGTTGAGGTTTGAAATGTACTTTATTCCTTTAAGTATGCAGTAGTTTGACATGGTGTTCTTATTGCTTTTAATTATGAATTGGTTTTGAATGATTCAGTATTACATCAGCTTGAAAAAAATTACTGATCTTTCAATTCTTTGGGGTAACTGCAAACACAGGACAGGTTCCATGGTAATACAGAATGTAGTTCTACATGCTAATGCGCTACCATATTTGTCATGAAAATCATGTGTACGTTTTTGGTGGCTCTGCCTTGCCATTTTTGCTGAATGCAAGGAAGGATCATGAAGCAAAACACAGAGCTGTGGCAATCTGATGCAAGCTTGCTCTGGATTCCTTGGCAGAGAGCCCTCCCCTTCCCGGCTGGCTTTTTTTTTTTTTTGAGTAACTGAAGAAACATATTATCCAACTCTTTGCTAATGGCCTGGGAAAAAGTCTTTGATGTGCTTGGGCCCCTTCTGCCCATGTGGGAGATCTGGATGAAGCTTGTAGCTTTGGCCTGGACCTGCCCTGACAGTTACAGCCATTTGGAGAGTGAACCAGCAGATGGAAGATCTAGCTTTCCCCTTTTCTCTGTAGCGCTCTCAAATGAAATAAATCTTAAAAAAACAAACAAAAAAACAAACGTAATCTTTGCTAGGAGGAAACTGGGTATTCTAAGGGCTGCAGACATGCTATCATCAGGCTGGCTCTGAATACATCCCTCAGTTGCTAATTTTATATTGGCAAGTATCTTACATCTTGGGACTGTTTGAAAGGCAATTCCTAGGCTAGATCAAAACAGTAATACAAAATCTGAACTTTATTCTGAATTCATACATTTATACTGTCAATTCAACAGATGTTATGAAATGCAGTTTTTCAAAGCTTTTTTTTTTTCTCATTCGTAAAATAAAGGGCTTTGACTGTCTCTCTTGGGCCTTTTCCTGATGATTCTGGTATCAGATATATGTTTTGGATCACTTACTGTTTGCAGTGCACACCAAAGTCTTCGATTTTATTAAGCGGGATGGTCTGGTACTCAGAAGGTCCTTCATCAGGAGGTTTGTAGCCCTAAACAAAACCAAAACATTATAGACAACAAAACAAGAAAATATATTGTGCTATGCAGCTTTCTGTTTATAGAACCTTAATTTTCAGGAGCCAATTATTCAATATAAACATTGTAAGATAAAGTATGTTGTCTCTATCTTCTCTAGCCCCATTTTTATAGGATGCATTTGACCGAATGATTCATTTATCTCACCCTTACATGATATGCACCTGGGCTAATTTCAGATTGCAGGATGCTACCAGGAAAGGAAATAGATATTCAGCTTGTTGTTTCTTCAGTCAATGTTAGAACGCTTTGGGCACACAAATACTTAGTAGCAAACAAAGTTTGCTTTTCTGGTTAAATTAACAATATGTAACAGGCATTATTTTTTGCTATGAACAGTTTGTGGCAGTTTGATTATAACTCTAAAAGTACTGTTAAATTGTTTCAGAATAAAATTAAATACTAATCTTAACAGTATTAATTTATTTAAAAAGTCAAATGTTTGGAATTTGAAAAGTTTATAATTTAAAAATTACCTTTGGGTATGTTCTAAAGGCGCCAAGATTCACTTTCCCTGCAGATATTGTCCTTGTTGGGTCAATCTAAAGGAAAGGCATACTTAACATCTGCTGACAGAAAACCACTATATGCTTCCAGTCATTTAAACATTACAAACCTAGAAATACATATAAATGCCCTTCAAAAAAATTCATGGAAATTCCAGAATTGTTTGCAACAAAAGAAACTTATCTTTTAATCCTATTTTTACATGAACTCTTTTTGAAGTACCTCCATATAACACTGCACACACAGTAACTCAATAGTAATCGTAAAAAACTGCCAAGTCAAAAAACTACTGCATTCAATAAAATGACTAAGAACTAAATTTTCTCACAGCTTACATTTAGTTTATTATATCATTTGAGAATATTTTTTGACAGTGCCTCAACTTTTTCTTTTTTTTTTTAATTGGAAAGGCAGATATACAGAGAGGAGGAGAGACAGAGAGGAAGACTGTCTGTCCATTGATTCACTCCCTAAGCGGCCACATTGGCTAGAGCTGCATTGATCTGAAGCCAGGAGCCTGGAGCCTTTTCTGAATCTCTCACACAGGTGTAGGATCCCAAGGCTTTGGCCTGTCCTTTACTGTTTTTCCAGGCCACAGCAGGGAGCTGGATGGGAAGCAGGGCCCCTGGAATTAGAACTGGTGCCCATATGAGATCCTAGTGTGTTCAAAGCGAGGACTTCAGTCGCTAGGTTTTTGCGCCAGGCCCAAGTGCCTCATCTTTTAAAAAACGTTTTCTTTTCAAGTGTTCTTTAACGATAATGCCTTCCTCGTTGGGACCTGGATTGTATCTGAGACACCGTGGGTACAGCAAGAGGCGCTTTAACACTTGTGCTTCCTGACTTCAGTCAACACTGAAGGGAGACACAGTGCTTTGATGATTTTCATTTAATGCAGGGAAGCCAGGAGGGAGGTGCTCATCGACCCAGCTTGAAAAGGGCAGAATTCAGACTTAAAACTAGGCAGACTGAATACAGCTGTGCTCTTTATCCCACTGTTTGTATGTCTCAGTACACCTGCTGCAGTAACTACACGAAGAAAACCGGTTGTCGGGATACTTACTACCACTGCTACGAATGGCTCCTGGAACTGCTGGTTGAGCATCTGAGTGCTGACATCAATCCCAGAAAGCCAGCAGCCGTAGCCCGGGTGGCTGTGGTACCAGCCAATTGCATTTTCAAGGCGGCCCACCTGTAAACAGAGATCGCAATAGTGCTTGGGGTTCTCTTGTCATTTGTCTGTTTACACAGTATGGTAAACTAACAGTACGCAAACTAGTTTAATAGCATATGTTGCTTTCAAGTTTTGATTTTGAGAAGAAATACATGTGAAAACCACAAATTTAAAGTACAAGTTCAGGAAGAGTATTTAGTTATGTTTCTATTATTTTTCCTCTACGATCTAATTTCTCAGCTCAGGATTTATATCTACAGTCAGTTACTTACCTACCCCAACAGATAATCTTAATATACGTGTGGATTAACAATATAAACACACACACATAACAGCATGTTACACAGTTTTATAATTTGCTTTTTCAAAGTATTCTGGATTTTGCTTCAGATTAGTAAATATGCAGGTAGCTACCATTTGTTTTATTTTATTAAAGGTTCATTTTTACTGGAAAGTCACATCTACAGATTTACATTGGCTCACTCCCAAGTGGCCACAATAACTGGAGCTAAGCTGAGCGAATCTGAAGCTACGGGTCAAGAGCTTCTTCTGGGTCACCCACGCGGGTGCAGGGCCCTAAAGCTCTGGGCCATCCTTTACTGCTTTCCCAGGCCACAAGCAGGGAGTTGGATGGGAAGTGGAGTAGCCGGGATATGAACTGGTGCCTGTATGGGATCCTGGTGTGTGCATAGTGAGGATTTAGCCACTAAGCCATGATGCTGGGCCTGCTACTTTTTTTGTTTTTTTAAAGATTTACTTATTTTTATTGGAAAGTCAGATACACAGAGAGGAGGGGAGACAGAGAGGAAGATCTTACGTATGATGATTCATTCCCCAAATGGCCACAATGGCTGGAGCTGTACCAATCGAAGCCAGGAACCCAGAGCCTCTTCTGGGGTCTTCATGCGGCTGCAGGGTCCTAAGGCTTTGGGCTGTCCTCGACTGCTTTCCCAGGCCACAAGCAGGGAGCTAGATGGATAGCGGGGCTGCCGAGACTAGAATTGGCGCCTATATGGGATCCCAGTGCGTGCAAGGTGAAGACTTTTAGCCGCTAAGCTACTATGCCAGGCCCCTGCTACTTTTTTTTTGAAAGGCTCTGATGACTATATAATAATTTATTCAACTGGTTTTATTTTAAGAAATGATTGTGTCCAAATTTCTGAGTTTAAACAAATCTGATCATGAATTTGAGAGTTGGGAGAAGAAACACGCCTTTTACGAGGCTTATGCTCACTTATATTTTATATAGATATTACATTACAAAATATAAAATCTAACACTGAGAGGACAGCTTTGAGTTCAGAATCTCATTAATTTACCCACTGTGACCACATTTTAAGAAACAAGATTTTTACCTGTTTGGCATTTTCTATGTATGCAGCCATGTACTCATACGCAGCAGCCTGAGCATTTACTCGGGTTTCAGTGCCCTCTACAGGCAAAGCAAAACTGTCCATAATGATCATGGTTTCACCATCCACCTTCCCCAGCATCAGGCCCATCACTTCCAAGTTGCCTCCCGACCTGGCATGCATCACCATTTTCAGTAGAGCCAACGCTGAGATTTTGCAGTACTTAAAGTAATGGTGACTACAAAATAAAACCACGGCATAATTATATTTCTTATGTGAAGTAAAATGTCCATTCCCCCCCATAATAATTATTGCAAGAATTTACATGGGTGTAAGGGGTGAGTGGAATGTGGGAAGAAAACGGAAGTAGTAAAGGACAGACCACCTGCATGGGTCTGGAAATAACAATCACGTAACCATCCTGTAAAATATTCCCCCTTGGGAAAGGAAAAGGTACAACTAATTGTCCCTATACCCCCAACACGCTATTCACAGGAGGAAATAACACAATCAGTCCTACAGACTTTTTCTCTATGAATTTCTAATGATTAAATCTCTGATAGTTGTATCTAACTCTGCTTGGGCCTAACTTTTTGGACTAATGGTCTAGAATGCGGGCTCTGACATCTGCATGCCTACGTTTCAATCTCCGCACTCCTTAGTTGTGACCACAGGATAGCCACTTCATGTCTGTCTGTCTGACATTAAAATGTTTCAGCATAAGAAGGGCTATTTCACAGTTCTTAGGGCGGCATGAAATGTTTAGCTTTAGTGCCTGACCCATCCTAAAACCATAATAACTATTCAGCATTATTAGTGTTTCTTACAGTATTCTCAGCACTCTCAAACAACAATATTTTGAAGGGTGTGGCTTCCCGCTATGATAGCAGCCTCAAAATGCAACAGTATCTCTCGTATCTTTAGTTCTCCTGTGATCACTACTTCTGATTCTACTATCAATGGTGGTTGCAAGTAAACTTTGAAGTCTGATGCAGCCCATAGAATATGTACTCAAAGCTGCAACTAGACAGTGTGGCAAACTGATGGCCTCCAAGCCTTCAGCAGATAAGCTCACCCTAAAATGTGCAGCCTGCTGTAGAAGTAGGCAACCAGGCAAGCTAACAAGCCTGGGCGCAGTGGTCCGCTGGCCAGTGCTGCTGAGTCAGCTTCCTGCCACTGGAAAAGCCCATGAATTTCATTCCCACCCTGGCCAGATTTCAACCACAAGCTGAAAATATGGAGGTCTGGTGTTAGAAGTCATGATGACAAAAGTGAGGCTCATACTTCGACTGGGAAAAGAATAACTGTTATTGTGCTCCTAGGAGATACTTTCTAGAGTCATTTTTATGCAACATCTCATCTAATCACCAAAAACAGGAAGGTCTTAGTTCTATTTTACAGATGAGTGAAGATGGACAAATACGTTTTTCTAAGGTCAATCAGTTAGTGATAATTGTGAGACTTGGTCTTATGTTTACTGCCACAGTAATCATATGTATTTGTTTTCTTCTTTTTTTTCTTATTACAAAAAGGAATCACAGTACAGTATTAGATTGTCATGAAAATTAAATGACATGGAAATCCTTAACTCAGCTTGGCCCATACTGAGTTATCAATAAATATTGCCGACCCCAACTGACAGTTAAAGCTAACCTTGTTGAAAAAAAAAAAAACAAACTTTGTGGCAGATAAAATATGTTTTGCTTGTGCACACAGCTTGGTTTTACTTAAGACAATTTTCTTTTGTTTTCTCTTTAATCTCTCCCTATTAAAAGTCTGCTGTTGGTAAAGGATAAATGCTATGGATACAGTACTCCTGACTTGGTTTTACTCCCAGGGAAACATGGATTTTTTGCAAAGAGCCTCCAGCTCTATTTTTGTAATTTCAGGCTTATGGGGAACTTCTGGAGTAATATTTTAGAGATCTGTTAAGAGGCTGAGTGTGCCTCGGAGTTAATGACCAGCAATCAAATCATCATGCTAGATCATAAAAGGATGGTTCAGAGCTTTTTTAAGACACTTGAGCTCCACACTCAACCTCTGAAAGCAGCTGCCGTCCTTGCGAGGGACCAGCTGAAGCCCCCGTCAGGGTCCACAGAGTCGAGGCAGAGACAGGCAGACAGGATGGTAAAGGATGGTGCAAAGCGAGTCACTGCTCGGGGGTTGTCCCTTGCATCCTCCGGAGGCAAACGAGTTAGGCAGAATAGGCAGTCACAGCAGGCCTCCCGGAGGAGTTTACACAGTACGTGGGGGGATAAAAGTGGATCCAAATCTCTCTCCGGTGCACTACCTCCCCTCCTCCCCCTTCTCCTCCCCCGTTCCAACTCGCACTCTCCCACCCTGGGGTCTCCAAGCCTCCGACCGCTCCCCGACCCTCCCCTGAGCGTCTCCAGGGACCTCCTCACTCCTTAGTCCAGGGCTTCGCCGCCAAGATTTCTTGCTGCTGTTTCTTGTCGTATTTGTAGATTTCATCGATACTTTGTGTTTCCTGCATGTTGTTGGCCAATTCCCAGGTCTTCTGGGCCATTCCGCTCCCGGACGCCGCCATCGCCGAGGAATCAGAAAAGCTGTCGCCTCCGCGACCGAGACGCAGCTTGACTTCGCTAGGTCTCCGGGTAAGCGCTTGGAGCTTTCCAACCTCAGGTGCAAACTCTCACTGCACTCTCCTGGCAGCCATGACACCCAACACCGGAGGTGAAGTTGGTACAGACCATTCGCGGGTGGAGGGGGCCGCCCGCGGAAGTGGCCAGAAACTGGTAGCTACTGGAATAGCTGCGGAGAGAGGAATATTAATGTGACTTAAATGAGAACGTATCATCTCGGAAAAGTGTATGTACGAAACAGGGCAAACACAGTGATTTGGAATGGTAATGGTATAGCCTTGCCCACCGGAAAAAGGGCATGTAAACGTTATGCCTGAAACTGGCGTGGTCTCGTTGTTGGCAATGCGCAGGCGCATCCCGCCATATTAAATGTGGGTGGAGCTGAGAGAGTGACGTGTTGGCGGGCTGGGGTAGCTATTTGGGATGGAAAGTTACTTCGAAAAACCTAGGAAAAAGAAAAAGAAAAGATTGCGGGGGAAATTGAAATGTAAGTGCTGGAAGCCGCTTGAGAGGGAGTTAAACGTGGCCTCTTGTTTTCCTTGCACGCGCGTGGAGCCGCGGCTCGGGGCGCGTGGATTCCGGGCGGGCGTTTTCTCGCCCGGGGAGGAGGAGAAGCCGGCGAGCTGCCCCGGCCTCGGACGAGCCGCCCCGGCCTCCGGCGAGCGGCCCCGGCCTCCGGCGAGCGACCCCGGCCTCGGACGAGCCTTCCCGGCCTCCGACGAGCCGTCCCGCGGGCCGCCAGTGTGGTGAGGACGGCGTGCAGGAGGCAGGTCCGCCCGCTGACCTCAGCTCATCCCGCTTGCTGGCTCACGCGTAGTCTCCCCTCTCTTCCCCCATCCATCCGACCTCACTAGGCTTTACGTTTCAAGACGCAGGGACCAGGTCTGTTCATTATTTCAGATCTAACTATGTGGGTGTTAGGGAAAAAAAAGTTTTTTTTTATTTTGCGGGAAAAAGGAAAACACCACCCAGTTTATTGTAGCCTAGTCTCTACGCACCTCTCTCGTGCCGTCTCTGTGCAGTTCCCTTTGAAACTTCATCCCAGCGTCGCCGATACCCCTACTTTGACTTAACAGTGCAGTGCTCGGTTGCGGTCAGCATCACATTTTGGGGGGAGGGGCTGGAAGCTCATATAAACCTAGCAGCACAGCGCTGAGGTCTCTCCAATCTTGTCTCTCCAGAATCATTCCTTCATCCACGGTGTCCCCGTCACATGGCATTGTAATTAACTACGAGCATCGCTGCACATGCAAATCCCCTCCCCCCCCTTACAGTAAGCTTCTGTGGGCGCCACTTCTAGATGGTGCGTGACAGATAGTTGAATAGCAATAAAATCTCCTTGCAAAATGAGACTGCATAAACTAGAACCGCTAGGGGACATCAGTATCCTGGTTCCACTTTTGCAAGCTCAGTAATCCTCCGTGGGAGCATCTGATTGCTCTTTATTGGGGTGACCAGACTCCCGGCTGAGTAGAGCCTCGCCGAGTGCGTGGATGTTTCTCCCCTCGTCTCTCCTCCTCCCCTCCGTCCTGGGATCCAGTGGGAAGGGTCTCAGTCGCCTCCGCCCGGCGGCCTCCGGGGCGGCAGGGGGCGCCCTGAGCCGGGAGGCGCCGGGCGGGCGGAGGGGCCCGGCTGAGAGGCGGAGTCCGGCCGAGAGGCGGAGTCCGGGCCGGGTTGCCGCTGGTGAGCGTGTCCCCGCACCGCGAGGCCGCCGCCGCTCTCAGGACCGGGCGTCTCCCTGGACGGGGCTTGCTGCTGCGAGGAAGGCAGCGGGCCGCAGGTGGGGAGCCTGCGTGGGGTGCGGGTGTCGGGGCTGCGCCCGTGGACCCGTCGGACGAGGGGCGCTGTCGAGGTTACAGGGTTCCCTGCCAGTGGGGTCTCCCGGAGGCGGGAGTGGGGTCCAGGTCGGGGTTCTCAGGGCGCTGCCTGGGTTGCAGGGACGGGACTTGTGGTGGGTCGGCGGTGCTCCGCGGACGCGGGCTGGGCTCCCGGGACGCCGCCGCAGCCTCGGTCTCCCCGGAAGTTGTGGCGAGCTGGTTGCCTGACAACGGCTGGACGCTTCCCGGCCAGGTACCCCGGGCGCCCGGCTCCCCTGGGCCTGCACTCCCCCAAGGCCGGTCTGCGTCCCCCAGCGCCTGGGTAATGCTTAACTTGGGAGTGCTTGCAGCGATTTGCTTTTCAAGTGGAATTGTTTAATCTTGATTGCAGCGCTGTGAGATCAGTGCTGTTAATCCTGTTTTTCTTGAGCTTGAACCTTTTCTTAATTTTCTGATTTTAGGATGATTATTTGGAGTTTAAAACCAGTCTGCAGTAAACGTTGGGACTGTTTCATCGTTTGAGAGAGGTTGGTTGTCGAGAGTATATGAGTAAGAAGCTTAATTAGGCTTTGAGGGAAGGCTGGATTCTGAAGTGAGCTGCCATCTAGTTTCCAAGCACCTGAGAAGGTTCAAGGACCTACAAGCGACCTTAGCTGTTCATGAATGCCAGTTAAACCCGCTGGGAGGTTGTAGTTTATAGCAAAGAGTGGCTTGTTGTCAAGCAAGCAAAAGAAAAAAAAATCCCATGGAAGTCAGCAAAATGCTTTCTTTCTATTATTCTGTTTCCTAGAACCACTTTTTTGCTTTCTCATAAAATATCTATAGGAATACTCCGCCAGGAAGAAGTGTGCCGTGGGGGGTGGAAGCTGCGAGTTTTGAACTCCCAGCATGGAGGGCTGCTGTCGCTGGCTGCGTCTCAGGGTGTGTGTTAACAGAACCGGGGCCCCAATGGAGCCAGAGCTTGGTCCCAGGCACTCCCAGGAGCTGCGGGCAAGATTGTAACGGCCAGGCCACCTGTGCACTCCTTAATTATTGTAATCACTGGTAAATCTGGGTCCCCTGGGTGTGGAGTTTCAGATGTATTTAATGAAAAGATATATATATATATATTTCTTTTTTGGATCCCATATGGGCATTCTTAGTAGCTGCTGAGAGACTTGAAAAGATTTTCTGTATTTATTCATTCAGTTTATCCTGTCTTCTGACTTTGTTCTCTGCCTGCCAGCAGCATAGTGCTTATTAGGGGTATCTGTGGGTATTTGCATCTACCCTTGGGAATAAGTTGCTGTTACTGGCGTCAGAAACCTTGTGCTGGTTGCCTCATCCCTCCCCTGTCTTCTAAGGCTCTTTCCCAGGACTATATATTATATACCTGACTTCTTAAATTAATTAGTTTCTGTTCTGATCTAGGGTCCCTTTTTCCAGATGGCCTCTTCTCTCAGTTTTAATGACTTCTAAACATATCGTTATTTGAGAAGTGTGTGCTCACAGGTACACAGATCTTCTGTGTTGGTTCACTTACCAAGTATCTGTAACAGCTGGGGTGGGCCGTGTTAAAGCGGGGCGCCTGGGACTTGGTCTGTCTTCCATGTTGATGACAAGGACTCGACTTCTTGAACCTTCATCTGCTGCTGCGTTGTGCACTAGCAGGAAACAGCTTTGAACCCAGACCCTGTAATATGCGCTGCAGCTGTCCTGAGCAGCATGTTAGCTGCTACACCAAGATGCCTGCTCCCTTAATGACTTTTAATCACTGTTAAATCTTTGTATCCTGGGACTGGTGTGATGGCTTACCTGGCTAATCTGCACGTGCTGGCAGCACATATGGGTGACAGTTTTTATTTTGGCTGTTTCCAGTTTTGGCTCAGCGCTCTGCTTATGGCCTGGGAAATCAGTGGGGGAATGTCCCAAGACTTTGGGACCCAGTATCTGTGTGGGAGACCCGGAAGAGTCTCCTGGCTCCTGGCTTCAGACAGCTCAGATCCAGCCACTGCGGCTATTTGGGGAGTGAACCAAATGGAAACTGGGAAAAGATGGAAAATCTCTCTCCCTCTTTCTGTAAATCTGTCTTTCCAATAAAAATAAATCTTAAATTTTTAGAATTAAAAGACATTTTCATATCCTTCTTAGGTTTTGTTTTGAATTCTGGATATTCAAATTACTTTTTTTTTTTTTTCACATTCAGCTCCTAAAAACCCATTCTAACTAGATTTGGAGGCAAAGGTCATCTTCTGTTTGCTTTTTGAGTATCTAGCATGGTGTTGTGCTTTGAGAGAGGAAGCATTTTCCTTCTCATGCTTCGGTGGTGTGAAATAAATTTACACTCTGAGAGGGAAAAGGATGGGAGCATCATTTCTTTGTGATTTATAAATGTGGGAGAGAATCACTCATATTCACCATTTAGGTCCTCTCTGCTTTCTGAATTTGTTAACTCTGTATGTTGTGATCTGCTCACACTTACAAATATATGTAAGTGTAAAGGACCCAAGAGATGTTGGTTGCCATTATGCTAAGAGTCAGTTGTTACCTGTGCTGTGGTATAGTGGGTGAAGCTGCTTCCTGTGCTGCTGGCATCCTTTCTGTGAGGGTCCTGCCTGATCCACTTCAGATCCAGCTCCTTGGAAAAAGGAGTGGAAGGTGGACCAAGTGCCTGATCTCCCTTCACCGTGTAGGGGTAACTCCCGGCTCCTGGCTTTGGTTTGGCTCAGAACTAGACTTTGTGGGCATTTTGAGTGAACCAGCAGATGGAAGATCTCTTGTCTTTCTGGGTTTGGAACTTTCAAATGAATACTTTGTTTTAGAGAGTCAATTATTGGTGATCTACATCCTATCATGCTGAAGTCTGGAGACTTTCTTCTTAAAAGGTACATATTTATATATACAAAGACTGAAAATACAATACTTGGTGAAATGCCTAATTTGTTAGTTTCTGGGTGTCCGGTTCTATTTTATGCCTTTTGTATAAATTATTGTAACCCATTGTACGGATGGGGAATCTGCAGCATAGAAAGAGGCTAACAGACATTTGATGTCAGTTGGCCAGTGATGGAGATGGGTTTCAAATCCAGCTTTTCCAGTTACCTTCTACAGTCTGTGTATACAGCTGTTGGGAGGAAGAACTTGTTAATATAATGTCCTGAAAAATGTCATAATTTTACCTTGTAGAGTTTCAGGAAGATAAACAATCCTATGTAAATTTCAACTGATTTGTGTGCAACTTAATGTTTTATGTTGAAAATTTCATTGTAAGCAAGGCATACCCAGCAACCCAGTCTCTTAAACAATCAGTATTTATTGAACAATTTGCTAATTTCTTCATGTTTTGTATTTAGGAGTTTTACATTTTAGGAGTTTAGGGGTGAGAAGGAGAAGAATTGCTGTGACAGCTAGAAGTTGGCCTAAGTGTTGCTAGGCACTGACTACATTACAGTAACTTGGTGTTCTCTTGAAAATAAACATTTATATAGAAAGAAGAGCAACGTCAGGACAAGGCCAGTCTGTGTCCGTGATTGGTCATCAAACACAGACAAAACATAAATGTTGTCTAAGCTACAAAATACCGAACTTTTTTCAGCTGATGATATTGACAACTGTTGCTTTACCAGTTGCAGCTTAAGCTTCAAACTACAGGTTGTTTATTAAAGTGTCAGATCACGTAATTACCCTAGCTTCCTGATAGCATTCAGTCCTGAGCAAAAATTTACTTTCAAAAAATTTTTTTGTTTTTGTTTTAGATGATGTATACGTAGTTGATTAGGGAAGATTCTAGAGTTAGAGAGAAGTGGGTGTGATCATTGTTTCATCATCTCATTTCTGAGGGAGGGGAGAAATAAGGGGAAAGGTCATACCTAACCTCCCTACTGTCCCCGTACCCAAGGGTGGGGAAAGGCCACCCAAAATCAACCCAGGGTCATAATGGCGCATGTTGTGAAGATTGTGCCCAGGTGGATGCGATAGTTTCAAAATGCTGTTGATCTCATTGGTCTATGGATGAGAAATCCCTTCTAATGTCCACTGGCTGACATCATTGACCTTATGGTCTCCATTCGCCCAGATACTTGCTGTCATGGTTTGGCTGGGGTGTTGTCCAATATGTTCTGTTCTCCATTCTCTGCTATGGTACCAGATGTCCTCTGCAGGCCCAAATAAGCTACTATGTCCTCCATGTGCACCATGGTCTGTTGTGCAGAACTATATCTTCTACTTTGTGGAGGACCAGTTCTCTTAGGTGGGATCATGGACCTAGCCAGGTGACCTGGACCATGCGGGATCCTCCACCCCTGGGACTCACAGATCCAGCACCCACTGCAAAGTGGGCCAAAGGATCTGGGTCAGGAGACCCAAGTACTGCAGGATCCCCCACACCCAGGGCTCACGGACCTGACCCTCACCATGCAAATGGGCTCAGTGATCTGGACTAGGAGACCCAGGCCCCCCACCTCTGAGGCTCACAGAGCTAGCATTCACCACACAGGTGGGCCCAAGCACCCGGGGCCAGGAGACCCAGGTCCCACTGGAACTTCCACCCCTGGGGCTCATGTACCCAACAGCCTCTATGTAGGGCCCTATGACCTGGACCACAGTTACTCTGGCTTCCTGATAGCATTCAATCCTGAGCAAAAATCTGTGTTTAAAAATGGATTTATTTATTTTCATTGGAAAGGCAGATAGATTTACAGAGGGAAAGAAAGATAAAAATCTTCCATCTGCTGATTCACTCCCCAAATGGTTGCAGTGACTTCAGTGATTGGAACTGAGCTGATCCAAAGCCAGGAGCCAGGAGCTGCTTCTTGGTCTCGCACACAGGTACAAGGTCCCAAGGCTTTGGGCTGTCCTCTGTTGCTTTCCCAAGCTGGAATTGGATAGCTGGATGGGAAGTGGAGCAGCTTGGGCATAAACTGGCACCATATGGGTTGCTGGCACTAGTAAGGTGAGAAGTTAGCCATCGAGCCATCATATTAGGCCCCAAATTCTAATTTATTAAGCATTGTCCCAAGTCATCTAACACAAGAGTACAGATCACCCAATCATGTAAATCTTTTCTAACATCTCTTCTAACATTTTCTACATGGTATGTGTTCTCAGTGCATCCCTCAATGCAGTGAGTGCTAAATCCAACTTGTTTAGTGTTTCCACTGGTTGTTGATTGGAGATTATTAGCAAGAGGAAGTTTATTAGTGGCTTTCAAGCTAGGAACCTAATGCCAATCTCTCACATGGGTGTCAGAGACTCCGTCTGCTTCTGGACCCTGGAATGGGGAGGGGAGCTAGGACTATATGGGATTTCAGTGTCTTAGGTAGTATATTGACACTGTGTGAAACGCCCATCCTGAATTTAACATGAACAGTGTTATCAGAATAGGCAGCAGGACAAACTTAGATGTGATGAAAGCATTCATCTCTGGGGCTGGCGTTGTGGTGTCATAGGCGCACCTGCGTGCCAGCGTTCCATGTGGGCACTGGTCTGAGTTCCTGTCCTCCATTCAGCTTTCTGCTGGTGGGCCTGGGAAAGCCCAGGAAGACTGCCCAAGTGCTTGGGCTCCTGCAACCCCCCCCCCCCCCCCGTGGGAGATGTAAAAGAAGCTCCTGGCTTCACACTGGTCCAGCACTTGCTGTCGCAACCATTTGGAGAGTAAAGCAGTGGATGGATGATCTCTCTCTGTCTGTTCCTCTCTAACTGCCTTTCAAGTAAAAATAAATAAATCCTTAAAAAAAAAATCTGTCTCTGATAAATATTACATTTTGGCAGATACTCTGTTGTCACTACCATTGCTTAAAATGTTTTATTACCATGGTTACAGTTAATACTTTTAGAATTATGATAACTGATGCTAAATTTTGGTATTAAAGAGAAATGCAAGTATCTGCTTGTAAGAGTGAATGCTGTGATAGTGGCTAAACATTAAAATGAACATGTTGATGACTGTTACTTCAGTGTTAAAGAGGCTTTATTTAATTTTAAAGGATTTATCTATGTGAAAGTCAGAGTTAGAGACACAGAAAGAGATCTTCTATTGGTTGGTTCGCTTCCTAAATGGTCGCAGTGACTCAGTCTGTGCTAGGAACTTCATCCAGTCCTGTCGAGTAGGGTGGCAGGGGCCAAAGCACCTGGGCCGTGTTTTGCTGCTTTTCCTGGGAGCTGGCCTGAGAGTGGAGGAGCATGTCATTCCTATGGACTGCTGGCTTCACAGCCAGACTCAGCCCTGGTCACACTGTCCTGGCTCCTAGAAGCAGCTTCTGAGGGTGGTTTGTTTGTTGTTTGCCTTTTTCTTTCTTTTTTTAATATAAGATTAATAACATTTTTGCTCAAATTCTGTGTAAATCCTGCAGTAAAATATTTGTGTTTTTTTATTTCTATCAGAAATAAAACTTCTAGGGAAACTATTTTAAGTGATTTTTTTTAAACTCGTAGGACTGCTCTGAATTTTCACTATTTATCATTTATGATAATTGAAAAGTTAAAATGGCAAATATATTTTATTGGTTTAGAATATGTTTTGCTAATGTGATAGTTTAAGATTTATTTATCTTTACTGGAAAGGCAGATCAGATTTATGGAGAGAAAGAAAGATGGAAAGATGTTCCATCCACTGGTTCACTCCCCAAATTGCCACAGTGGCGGGAGCTGAGCTGACCCGGAAGCTAGGTTCCTGGAGTTTCTTCCTGGTCTCCATGTGGGTTTCAGGAGCCCAGACACGAGCTATGGTTTACTACTTATCAGAATGTCCATCAGCAGGAAATTGAAGTTGTGTTGAGCCAGGACTTGAATTTAGGCACTCTTATAGGGATGTGGGCATCTTAATCGCTGGACCAACATCCACCCACTTTTTTTTTTTAAAGATTTTTTAAAGATTTATTTTTATTGGAAAGACAGATTTACAGAAAGGAGAGACAGATCTCCATCTGCTGGTTCACTCTTCAAGTGGCCACAGTGTTTCAGCCATTCTGAAGCCAAAGGCTTCTTCCAAGTCTCCTACCAGGATGCAGGGTCCCAAGTCTTAGGGCCGTCCTCTGCTGCTCTCCAGGGCCACAAGCAACACTGGCTGGGAAGTGCAGCAGCCAGGGCACCAACCGGTGCCCATGTGGGATATTGTGGCGGATCAGCCAGTTGAGCCAACATGCCGGCCCACTTACTTTTTACCAGTGTCAATTCTCTGTCCCCTTCTCCAGTCAGCATTGCCTAGCATTTAGTTCTGTCTCGTCTCTTCCATTTTCTACCTGTGCTCAGGGGTAGAAAAAACCAGGGTTTTAACTGTTTTCCTTAAAATAGTTAACTCTTTTTTTTTTTTTATTAATTATTTTGCATTATGTGACAGTTTCATAGGCTCTGGGAATCCTCTCACCCCTCCCCACACCCTTTCCCTCTGGTGGATTCCTCCACCTTGTTGCAGTATTACAGTTCAAATTCAATCAAGATTCTTTCTTTGCAAACATATACCAAGCATAGAGTCCAGCTACTTATTGTCCAGATGGGTTGAACAGTTTCTTGGGGAGACTATTTCTTGTCCGAAGTTAGAGCTGGTAGGATATCATCCCAGTCAATTAAGAGTCCCAAAATAACATCAACAGCAATTTGCAACATTATGGAATTGACATGGTTTTGAGTAACCAGTATGTTAAAAAAAAAAAAAATGCAAGTTCTTAACCACATCCTATGATTAGCTCATTGACATATATACAGGACCGGCTGCTATATACCTTAAAATGGCTATAGGGTACTATTAAGCTGTCTCGTGTCAATTTCATTTTAGTATTTAGCCATTTGTTGTGTTGAAGTATGATTTGCTGATCTTGGCAGATTTTAGGATAATCTAGACTGGCTTGTAACTCTAACAAGACATTTGTCGACAATTAAGGTGCAGAACATTTTTTTGGGGGGGTGGGGGTGTGCAGGAAAATCCTCAACACCATGGTGAGGAGTGACTAATCTTTGTGTCCCACCCAGTGAGGCATGAGCAGATTCCACGCCAGCTCTTTCCTGTCAGATTTCAAGCTCTACTTTTCGTTGTTTGTCTATTTATTTTAGGTTTTTTTAGTTTGTATGATTGTTTGTTTGCTGTGAGGGGTTTTCGAAGCGATCCCCATGGTCACTGTGAGGGAGGGCGGGGGTCCAGAGGTGGAGCCAGGCTCGGACCAGAGATAGCTCTCCTCCCTGGTCCCGGGGTACGTTTATTGTTCTTCTGTTTCTGCGGACTGCTCAGGGCTTCTGGTTGTCTTTCCGATGACGTTGGTTTCTGCAAGGTAGTGTTTGGACTTCTTCCATCCCCTGCGGAAGCTCCGGTTGGGGGTGGATGACCTCAGAGTTCTCGGCCTCCGAGGGTATCCAATTCCCTGTGGCCTCCTTGGCAGTTGGGATATAGTCCTTGTTGCTCGTATTAATTGTGGTGAAGGTCTGGGAGTCTTCATGGTTGGGATCCAAGCTTCCTCCTTACCACCTGCTCCACTCTGGAGTGCCCCTCCTGCTCCACGCACATGACCTCCTGTTAAGAGGTTGTCAGGATCGCACCCGATTCCCCCCTCATGCATTGGCATAGTAGTTTTACTATTGTCTAGTGCCGCTTTGAGTCTGTTGTCTATGAATTACCAGATTTGATCTCGATAGGCTATATTGTACTTTTTTCCTCACTCTTTTTATGGTTTTGAAAGACTTCCCTGCACTCCCTCCCCATTAAGGATTAACATAGCGTATTGAGGGTGTATTAGGTTTTACAGTTTTTCGATGCAGATCTTAAGTAGTCTGACATTAATTGTTGGTTTATAGATTATATCGTATTATCTTATTGCATTGGATACAGGTTGTTAGAGATTGCAATAATATTACAATATATAGGTACTATCTTCCAAATTGTCATCTTTTCATCTTAGATTAGGGCAAATGTGGTATTTAACCTTTTGGGATTGGTTCATTTCTCTTAGCATGATGGATTCCAGTCGGGCAAAATAGTTAACTCTTACACATCTCTAAAGTTTCATTTCCTTGGATTTGAGTCTTGGATTTTTAACTCTCTGCTGGAAGTTTCTGTTGGCACTTTTGCTAGTTGGAACTTGTTATGTTTATGTGTATCAAACCTTTCCAAATCAGCCAAATTCTGATTTCGGTCTCTCCAGGATTCCATCATTATTTAGTGCCCAGACCTTAAAATGTTGGCCATAAAATAAAAAAAGAAAATAAGCTTTGGTTATTAGTGACTCCTTTTTTCTTGAGACAAATATACTTAGTCCCTACCTTGGATAGGTTTGCGAAAATGTACTTTTAGGAGTTTCCTTAAGTTGAATGAGGGAAGAAAAGGGGATTTTCTGTATTTATATGCAAAAATCCTGAAACTTGACCTTTTCCTTCCAACATTTGAACTATAAATATTACTTCTAAAAGAAAATAAAAATAAAAAGAAGAAATTGTCTTAGGAAAAGATTTTTTAGGACACTGAAAACAAAATTTGGTTAAAAGTTGCTGAAAAAAATTTGAATTGCATTTCACAAAAGTGAAAAACTTTGCTGGTAAGAATATATCACTGAGCCTGGTGCGATAGTGGCTGTCTCCTCGCCTTGCACGCCTAGGATCCCAAGTGGGTGCTGGTTCATATCCTTACTGCTCCACTCCCATCCAGCTCCCTGCTTGTGGCCTGGGAACGAAGCTCCAGGATCAGCTCAACTCTGCCTGTTGTGGCCACTTGGGGAGTGAAGCAGTGGATGGAAGATCTTCCTGTCTCTCCTTCTGTTTATCTGCCTTTGCAATAAAAATAAAGTTTAAAAAATACATCATTAAGAACATTTATAAAGGACTGGGAAAACATACTTACTAAACTTTTTTTGGTAAAGGGCTTGTATATGTAGCAAAATGTTAGAAACTTGATAATGAGAAAGCAACCTAATTGTAAAAAATAGGCAGAAGATCTGGATTGACACTTGCAAATGATTGTGAGTGGATAAATGAACACATGAAAAGATGTCTTACCATGTAGTAATTGATGAGATGCAAATTAAAACAAAAGAGGTATTGCTCTATATCAATGATTAAGATCAGTGAGACTGAAAATATCAAGCCTCGTCAAGGATATATAGAAATTATAACCTTAATACACTGCTAATTGGAATATACCATGTCATAGACACTTTTTTTTTTTTAAATTTAAGAGCTCTTCCATTCTCTGGCTCACTTTCAGAAGCCCGTAGAAGTTGGAATTTGGAGTTAGTTTGAGTATCCCAGACAGGTGGCAGAGCCTCCAAGCAGCCGGGCTATTGTCTGCTGCCTCCCAGGGTGTACAGTAGCAGAGAGCTGGATGGCAAGCAGAGCTGCTACTCCAAGTGGCACCACATGGGTGGCAGTGGTCCCTCCAATACTTGGACCATTTTTCAGCCCCTCTACACCGCCCCAGATCATTAGCAGGGAACTG
The DNA here is from genome assembly GCF_030435755.1 of Ochotona princeps. Lineage (NCBI taxonomy): Eukaryota > Metazoa > Chordata > Mammalia > Lagomorpha > Ochotonidae > Ochotona > Ochotona princeps. The sequence continues at coordinate 53,128,545 of NC_080840.1, forward strand.
TAAGTGGAGCATCTGGGACACGAACTGGTGCCCATAAGGGATGCTGGTGTTTGAGGAGGCAGCTTTACTTGCTATGCCACAACTCCAGCTCTTGGAATTTTCTTTCTTTTTACTAAATCAGTCTGTCTTTAATAATTTATTTTTATTTGATAGGGATGGAGGGAGAGGAGGAGAGAGAGGTAGTAGCCCAGGGCCCACCCTCTGATTTACTTGTGAGTGCCCACCACAGTTATGTTATGCGCATGCTGAAGCTAGGAGCTGTTAACGGAATCCAGATCAGGGACCTAGCTGCCTGAACCATCATCTCCTCATCCTCAGTTTGTATTAGCAGGAAGCTGGAATTTCTAGCAAAGGTGGGACTTGCCTCTGTTTTAAATTGCTAACCCAGATGTCTCTCTCAGGGTTATCTCCATTTTCTTTAACATTTAAAAAAAATATTTATTTTTACTGGAAAGTCAGAGAGGAGGAGAGACAGAGATGATTCATTCCGTCAGATGATTCATTCCCCAAGCGACCACAATGGCTGATCCAAAGCCAGGAGCCAGGAACTTCCTCCAGGTCTCCCACACGGGTGCAGGGTCCCAAGACTTTGGGCCGTGCTCGTCTGCTTTCCCAGGCCACAAGCAGGGAGCTGGATGGGAAGTGGGGCTGCCGAGACTAGAACTAGTGCCCATATAGGATCCTGGTGTGTGCAAAATGAGGACTTTAGCCGCTAGGCTGTCACGCCAGGCCCTTCCATGACATTCTGAAGTATCATCATATGTCCACTAAGAAATCTGTGCTTGATATTCATAGCAGCATTAATAGCCAGCAAGAAAAAGCCAGGATTCATAGTGTTATTAATAGCAATATTAATAGCCAAAAAGTGGAAACACCAGGTGAATGCTTATGTCCAGTGGCAGGTGGCTAGGTAAACACAATGATATTTCCATACAATGAACTGCTACTTCTTATTGAAAGAGCAGCCACTACTTACTAGCAGCTATAACTACAAAGATGACTCAGGAACATTGTTAGATATAAAGAAAACCATGCATAAAAGGTTTCATATTGTGTGATACATTTTATGAAATTTTCCATGTTAGATAAATTAGCAGAAAACAGATTGGTGGTTGCCTGAGTCAAAAGTGGGAGGGGAAGTGACTGTCAAGGGCTGAAGCATTGTGAAATACAATGGTGTTGATGGTTTGCACAGCTCATTAAAGTAAACTTTATTGGGTGTTCTTCGATTAAAGCATGTGGAGTTAAAAGCAGTCTCAGGTCCCACTCTTCATAGTGAACACCAGTGAACAGTTGATAATAAGCCAGTGAATAAATAAAGATGAAGGAAGGGATCTCGTTTATAGAAAGATGCTGAATTTTGAAAAAATGTGTAGAATTGAAAATTAACATTTCGGGCCCGGCGGCGTGGCCTAGCGGCTAAAGTTCTCGCCTTGAAAGCCCCGGGATCCCATATGGGCGCCGGTTCTAATCCCGTCAGCTCCACTTCCCATCCAGCTCCCTGCTTGTGGCCTGGGAAAGCAGTTGAGGACGGCCCAATGCTTTGGGACACTGCACCCGCTTGGGAGACCCGGAAGAGGTTCCAGGTTCCCGGCATCGGATCGGCGCACACCGGCCCGTTGCGGCTCACTTGGGGAGTGAATCATCGGAAAGAAGATCTTCCTCTCTGTCTCTCCTCCTCTGTGTATATCTGGCTGTAATAAAAAAATGAATAAATCTTTAAAAAAAAAAAAATTAACATTTCGCAGTCATTTAGAGTCAGGAATTTGATGAAGAATCAGCAATCATTGCTTACTCTATTGGGAGATTTTCATGAGGATAGGAAATTTACAGGTCTAAAAGTATCTCAGATTGACATCTCTGAATGTTTAAGATACAATGTGAAATGCCCCATCTGTGTCCTAGCATTAACCCTGTTCCCCATTCCGCCTGCCTACAGTGTGCATCCTGGAGGGCTGCATATCGATCATTCCAGTAGTTGGGTCCCTGCCATGAGTGTGAAACCTGGGTTGTATTCTCAGCTTTTCAGTCTGATGGAAATCCTGCTGTCTGAAGTATTTGAGGTATTCAGTGGCTAGGAGATCTCTGCCATTTATTTCAAATAAATAAACCTAAATTAAAATTTCCTTACAAATTACTTATTTGGAGGGAACTGTAGTGCAGCAGTCAGCTAGCATTCTGACCAGGTGATAAAGAAGTACCAAATGGGTCCGGTAGGCCCAGTGCGGTAGCATGTGCTGCGATCCTATATGGGTGCCAGTTTTAATCCCTGTGGCCCCACTTCCCGTCTACCTCCCTGCTTGTGGCCTGGGGAGGCAGTCGAGGACAGGTCAAGGCCTTGGGATGTGGGAGACCTAGAAGAAGCTCTTGGCTCCTTTGGATCCACGCATCTCCAGCCATTGTGGCTGCGTGGGGAGTGAATCCATGGATGGAATATGTTCCTCTCTGTCTCTCCTCCTCTCTGTATATCTGACTTTGCAATAAAAATAAATAAGTCTTAAAAATAATGGGTCTGGTGTATTCAGGTATACAGTTTCATCCGAGTACTGATGCTGCTGAGGATGAGAATGTGTGCCAGTGGGTGCTAGACCCTTAGCCCAACATAGTTAGCTCCGTCTGGCTTGGCTTCTGTGTGTGCTGGAGAATCTTGTGGCCTGACTCATTCCACAGCTATCCCTGGGTGTGCCTACGGGTGCTGCAGTCTGGACCAGCCCGGCCTGTTTCTAACTCCAGTTCACATGAGCGTGTGTGTGGTTCCATGGTCATGCCTGTTACCCACCCCGGCCGTTGAGCAAACCAGCAGATATTATAGTTCCACAAGGGTGAGCTCAAATCTCCCCCACAGAATCTGCCCCCAGATCTGGTTTTCTTGCCTGCTTGTTAGTGTCATGGCCCAGCGTGACACTACCTGTCCCTTGTTGAGACAGTCCCTTGTTCTGACACTCACTGGAGAGTACTGTGATCTGGCCCTGCCAGGTAGACCCCCAGCCCTAACTTTAGTGTGCATCAGTGGGTGGCTGTCAGTACTAACTAGCCCAGCTCAGGTCTTCCATTGTTCTGACCCAGAAAGGACCTCCAGCTTCCTTCCTCCAAACTACTTGGCCTCAGCCACTTTGCTTACCTGCCAGTACAGTGGTCTTGTCAGCAGAAGTCCCCCAGAGGTCATTCCTCATCTGCAGCATACTCGCTTCTTCTGGGTCTCCCACGTGGGTGCAGGGTCCCAAGGCTTTGGGCCGTATCTACTGCTTTCCCAGGCTACAAGCATGGAGCTGGATGGGAAGTGGGTCTGCAGGGATTAGAACAGGCTCCTATATGGGATCCCAGCGCGTGCAAGGTGAGGACTTTAGCCACTAGGCTACCATGCCAGGCCCTCTCGAGATTTTTTTAAAGTTTGTTGTAAACTTTAGAGCAGACTTTAGGAAGCAGGCAGGCAATTCATATATTTTTTTTAAGTTTTCACAAGATTAATTTATTTTGAAAGAGTTAGGAAGAGAGGGAAAGATAGGGAGAGAGAAAGAAAGCATGAGCTGTCACACGTTGGTTCTTTCCCCAGATGGCCACAGTGTTTGACTTGGTGCAGGTCAAAGCCAGGAGATTGATTTGGGTCTGCCACATGGGTGGCAGAGGCTCAAATGGCGTTGGCCACCTGGTACTGCTTTTCCCAGACCATTAGCAGGGAACCTGATTAGAAGGTAGAGCATCTGGGACCTGAATCAATGCTCATAGAGTAGGCAGATGACAACTTGACCACAGTGTCACAACACCTGCTGCAGGTTCACACACTGTTGATTAAGCTTAATTAGTTTTTTTTTTAAAAGATTTATTCATTTTATTACAGCCAGATATACACAGAGGAGGAGAGACAGAGAGGAAGATCTTCTGTCCAATGATTCACTCCCCAAGTGAGCCGCAACGGGCCCATGCACGCCGATCCGAAGCCGGGAACCTGGAACCAGGAGCCTCTTCCAGGTCTCCCACATGGGTGCAAGGTCCCAAGGATTTGGGCCGTCCTCGGCTGCTTTCCCAGGCCACAAGCAGGGAGCTGGATGGGAAGTGGAGCTGCCGGGAGTAGAACTGGTGCCCATATTGGATCCCCGGGTGTTCAAGGCGAGGACTTCAGCCGCTAGGCCACGCCGCCGGGCCCAAGCTTAATTAGTTTTGAAATTCTCAAATTGACACGTGAGATTAAGTAGGTTAAATGCGTGTTAAGAATTTGACCAAAAATACTGAAATACATTGTGTTCACTGAAGAATTATTTTTTCCTTTAGAATTTACAAAATGGCTGATAAGTTGGATGAATTTATCCAAGAGCGAAAAGCCAAATTGGCTAGAGACAAAGCTGAGTTGGAACATGATCCACCTTATATGGAAATGAAGGTAACGTTCCTGACTTTCGTTTCATTACATTACATCTCTGAAAATTACTCGTATATAAATGCAAATGATCCTGTTCTGTGAGTGAGAATCTTTTTAAAGGACTTATTCTAGTACAAAGGTCTGGAATATAAAGCAAAATATCAAGTGTTCATGTTGTATTAAATGGTTGAGTGATTCAAAATTCTACGAGGTTGAAGTTGTTTACCCTTTTAAAATGTGAATTTGTTAGAAATGATTGTCTCTGAAACAGTGTTTGGAAAAGTTTTAAATTCTGTTGAAATAGTGGTTCTCTCTTAGCAAATACTTTATTAAAATTGTGCTAGTTTGTCAGAGAACAGCACTGATCTTGACATGTGTCACCTGTCATAGGCTTCGTATGTGTGAGGTATTGCGTGTCAGTGTGTCTGCCATATGGTCCGTCATAATGAGAATAACCATATGTATTGGTTTTCTCGGTATAGTTTGTTTTACCTGTTGTCTCAGTGTTTTCATCTAGTTTATTAACATTTGTCCTGGGCTGATTTATCCTGGTTGAGAAGATAAATGATATGGTCACCTTAAATATAAAGTTATTTTACTTGCATAGCTAGTTTTGAGTGTAAACTAGAAACAAGGCATAATCTTAAGTTATGTTTCCTTGTGAACTGTGGGGTAACAAGTTACTGTAATTTTCCAGATGAATGAACTAAGGCATGAGGAAGTCAAGTGTGGAGTCTAAGTTGGACAAACTGGTCTTTGATCCTTGGCGTTCTGATGTGATTCCAGTGCTTGTTCTGAATCACTGGTCTAGGTTACCTTCCTGGGTAACCAAGGACTTGGCATGTGTTCTCTTTTTACCATAATCTTATGAAGTAGGTAGAATTTTTGTTTCACAGATCAGGAAAGTGAGTCTCAAATGAATTTAAGTAATTTCTTAATGTTCACGTAATGGTAGATTTGAAAGTGGAACCTCCATCCAGTTCCACCAGTTCCAAAGTCTGTGCTATTAGTTACTGTCTAATCTTTGTGCCAGTCTACACTGTTTGGAGTTATGTAAGTGGGAAAACATAAATTTAAATAAGGTTTTATGTCATTACTTTTGGTTTTAATTATTTTGCTAGAGAGATGGAGGGATCTTTCATATGCTGGTTCCTTCCCCCCAAAGGCTGCTGTTGCCCCTAACTAGGCCAGGCCAAAAACAGGAACCCAGAGCACCTCTGTGGGTTGCAGTGGCCTAAGTGCTAGAAACATCGCCTGCTGCTTTCCCAGGTACATTAGGAAACTGGATCAGAATTGGAGCAGCTAGGACTCAAATTGCTACTCACGCGGGATGTTTGCATAGAAAGCATAGAAAGTGGTAGTCACAACGTCAGCCCCTATAATCTCTTGCTTTAAATAGCGATCTCTAGACTTGCTCTGTGCTTCATACCTTGCTCTGTTTTTTCTTCATAATCCTTGCATGTCATTTTTTACACATTACATAATCTAGTTATGTTTATTATTTGTTTCGCCAGTAGTTCATAAACACCGTGATAGCAGAAATTTTTATTTTTAAAACATTCATGTTTTTGTAATGCCTAAGAATGATGTCTGATGCTTGTTAGAAACTCAGTGAACAATTGGTAAGTGAATTTTAGAGTAGTTATTATAGTGTTTAAATACCTTTGTTTAATTCCTCAATGTTAACACATGAATTTCTTCTGATGTATCATATAATTTTGTCAAGATTTTTGAGTAAAAATTTTGAGATGAATTATATGTTTTGTGGTTTTTCTTGCCTGTGCTCTTACAAAATTATGTCTCTTACAGGGAAAGGCATCAGAAAAGCTTTCTGAAAACAGTAAGATACTAATCTCCATGGCTAAGGAAAACATACCACCGAATAGTCAAACCAAGGGTTCCTTAGGTACGTCACTATAGTTGCTAAACTGGTTTTGAGATATTTCTTAATAGGCTGTTGTGAAAGAGACTTATCTGTCAGAAAAATATTTCTTCAGAATCCCAACAACTTTCCTTCTTGGAATCTTATTAAATGTGCTAGATTTAAGATACAACTTTTACTGGGAACCTCATCCTGTTTTATATGCTACTGTTTTGGTTACTGTTGGTGACAGTCATAGCTACATATGTAAGATAGCCAAGAACTAATTGTGCATGTGTGTATCAGAGAGTGAGAGGGAGAAAGAGAAGTATTATTTGTTGAATGAAAATGGTGAACTTGCTTTATTTAAAAATCAAGGAAATTAAAGTATGAACAAGTGATGTTTGGTTGAAGACTGTCTTTTAGTTGTTGATGACCGTATTAGAATTGTAATTGTATGGCTTGATTTGAAAATTTTTATTACTTTAAAAAAATTTTTTAGATGATTTCATAGTTGATCAGGGTGGGAAAGATCCAGGGTTAGGGAAAAGGGGTGTGATCATTGTTGCCAAACTTTCTATTTCTTCCCATTTCTTGAGGGAGGGGGAAGAAAAAGGGAGAAGCTGTACCCAGCCGTCCAACCACCCCAGTACCCAGGGTGGGGGGAACACCCCCATATCAACCCAGGGTCCTGATGTGACATGCACGTTGAGGGTTTTGCCCAGGTGGATGTGATAATTCTGAAATGCTGTCGATTTCACCAATCTATAGATGAGGGATCTCTTCCAGTGTCCGTTGGCTGACTGTGTCAACCTTACAGTCTCCATTCGCTGAGATATTTGCTGTCAGCATTTGGCTGGGATAGTTGTCCAATATGTTCTGTTCTCCATTTTCTGCTATGGTACCAGATATGCTCTGTAGGCCCCAATGAACTACCATATGCTCTGTGTGCACCAAGACCTGCCGTTCACCACTGTGTCCTTTACACTGAAGAGGATTAGTTCTCACAGGTGGGCTCATGCACCCAGGTCAGGCGACTTGCTAGCCCTCCCAGTCCCTGGATCCCACAGACTGGGCATGCACCACATTGTTAGGCCCAAGGCCCTGCGCCAGGTGACCCGAGCCCCACCGGCTCCGCCACAACTGGGGCTCATGGATTCAGCACCCACCTTGCAGGTGGGCTGGAGGTCCCGGGCCAGATGACCCAGGCCCCACCAGAACCCCCACCCCTAGGGCTCATGGAACCGACACCCACTGTGTAGGTGGGCTTAAGGGCCTGGGCCAGGTGGTCTGGGCCTTGTTGGAGCCCCCACCCCTGGAGTTCACGGCTCCAGCACCTAGTGCACAGGTGGGCTCAAGGACCTGGGCCAGGTGATTTGGGCTGGCTTAAGGATCCAGCACCCATCTTGCAGGCAGGCCGAAGGTCCTGTACCACGCAGGTCCTGCCACATGCCTCAGCCCTGGAACTCAAGGACCCAACACCCACTGTGCAGGTGGGCCCAAGGACCCAGGCAATGTGACCGGGGCCCTACCAGACACCCTGCCTCTGGGGCTTATGGATTCAGCACCCACCTTGGAGGCTGGCCAAAGGACCCAGGACTTATGACCTGGGCTCCGCTGGAGCCCCTATCCCTGGGACTCACTGACCCAGCTCCTCCCTCATAGGCAGGTTGAAGATTCCACCAGATCTCCCCCTCCCCTGGATCTCATGGACCCAGCACCTACTGCCCCCAGACTGGCATGGCTTATCTCACCTCGGCATCCACTGGCGGGTGCTTCAGCCTGGCTCAGTCCAGCCTGCCCCCAGTCCTGGCTGACCTGGCTCCTGCACCCCATCCTGGTTCTCAGATGTGCCAGTGGGTGTTATGAACTGGTCTAGCCTGGCCTGCCCCCAGACCTGACCCACATGATGCTAGTGGGTACTGTAACCTGGCTTGGTTTGGGCTGCTCTCTGCCTTGGTTCTTGCATTCACCTGTAGGAACTGTGTCCTGTCAGAGGCATTCCCCAAGCTCCTCTATTGGGTCTCCTCCCAGTGGCAGATCTGGCATACACCAGTAGGTCCTTGGCCCAGTCCAACTTGGCCCACTTCTTGTCCTGGCAGAACAGTGTCCTGCCCAATTGGCCCATACCCTTTCCGGTTCTTACTGTTGGGTGTTTCAGCCCAGCCACACCGAACCTGGCTCGACCCACAATCTGTTCTGGTGCTTGGATTTGCCAATGAATGACATGAACTGATTCAGCCTGGTCTTCCCCCGATCCATGCCAAATGGATGGGGGGAAACTATGCCAGTGGGAAACTTTCCATGGCCTGTTCTGGGCTGTTTCCTTTCATGCTTCTTTGAAAAGCGATTTTATCCACTGTTCTGCTGCTTTTGCTGTTACTACCAACTAAAATGTCTAAAGTTTACTATGTGCCAGGTTCTGTGGTAAGTTCTTGTATTTAACCTGGTGTGGAATAGATATCATGCTTTAGTCCCCTTTGTCACTTGAAGGTTATCAAACATTTCCTTCCTTCTTACAGTCTAACAGTTTTGAAACTAGTTTTAGATTCTTCTACCCATTTCCTATTTATGGTGATTCACAAATTTTAAAGACATTTCTCTAATTACTTAAAATCTTGGGGCCTTTGTGGTGGTATAGCCACCTAGTCCTCCACCTGCAGTGGCTGGCATCCCGTTGGGCAGTCACACAGGTGGGTTTGAGTCCTGGTTGCTCTGCTTCTGATCCAGCTCCCCACTTAGGACCTAGGAAGGTATTGGAGGATGGCCTGAGGCCTTGGGGCCCTAAACCCTGTCTGAGACCTGGAAGAAGCTCCCCTTCTCGGCTTTGGATCAGCTCACTTCCAGCCATTGTGGCCATTGGAAGAGTTAACCAGTGGAAGGAAGATGTCTTTTTTCTGTCTCCCCTTCTAACTCCATCAAATTTGCCTTTGAAATAAAAATAAATGAATCTTTTTTTTTTCTAAAGATTTATTTATTTTATTACAAAGTCAGATATACAGAGAGGAGACAGAGAGGAAGATCTTCCGTCTGATGATTCACTCCCCAAGTGAGCGCAATGGCTGGTGCTGCGCCGATCCGAAGCCGGGAACCTGGAACCAGGAGCCTCTTCCAGGTCTCCCACATGGGTGCAAGGTCCCAATGCATTGGGCCGTCCTCGGCTGCTTTCCCAGGCCACAAGCAGGGAGCTGGATGGGAAGTGGAGCTGCCGGAATTAGAACCAGTGCCATATGTGATCCCGGGGCGTTCAAGGTGAGGACTTAAGCTGCTAGGCCACGCTGCCGGGCTCAAATAAATGAATCTTTAAAAAAAGAAATCTTTAGCTCTTCAGTTCCTAACAACTTCTCAGTATTGACCACCACTCTGTCAGCTACTCACCCACTCCAATTGTCCTATCCTAGACCTCTGATACTGATAACTGAATTGCAGTTCCAGGTATTTCATTGTTTATGGATTTCTATTTAATTTTTTCTTGAACCTTGTCTTCATCAAATATTTTATTCTAAATAGTTGACCTGTGCTTGCAGAGCAGATTGGCATGGCCTCTGTACAAGTATAACATGCAAATCCGTGAAGTCTTTGAGAAGAAATTGACCCTACTAGGACCTGCTGTTTATTGAGTCTGTACCTTTTCCAGTGACATTTTATCCTCTTTCTTTTTTTCAGCAGCCTAAATTTCACAATCCAGTATTGTATCTAATCCCTGTGCTTTCTTGTCTTTTTTGCTTGTGTTTCACCTACCTCTAATAATCCCATTCTGTGGCTTTTCTCTGACTGCAATTGTGTAGCTGACTTTGGAGAAAATATGTAACTATCATGTCAAAGCATTTGAGACATGGGCAATGGATATATAAATTTTGAAGCTTTTTTTTTTTTAAGTTTGGGAGGCATTGCAGAGGGAGTGGGAGAGGGAGAAATAAGGGAGGTTTTACCTAAACTGGTTCACCATTCACATGGCCATAATGGCCAGCACTGGGCCAGATGGAATCCAGGAGCTTCATCTGGGTCTCCCATGTGAGTGGCAGGGGCCCAAATGCTTGTGCTGGCTACCATTGCTTTTCCCAAGCCAATAGCAGGGAGCTGGATTGGAAGTACAGCAGGCAGGACTTGAATTGTGCTACTACTTAATATATTAATTTTTTAAATATTTATTTTTATTGTGTGGTCAGATACGCAGGAGGAGAGACAGAGAAGATCTTCTGTCCGATGATTTACTCCCCAAGCGGCTGCAATGGCCGTAGCTGAGCTGAGCCAAAGCCAGGAGCCTCTTCCGGGTCTCCCATGCAGGTGCAGGATCCCAAGGCTTTGGGCTGTCCTTGACTGCTTTCCCAGGCCACAAGCAGGGAGCTGGATGGGAAGTGGGGCCGCTAGGATACGAACTGGTGCCCATACGGGGTCCCAGTATGGTCAAGGTGAGGACTTGAACTGCTAGGCTGCTTTGCCGGGCCCATGAATGTATTAATTTTTAATTCATGGTCTTTTCTCCCACAGAAATGGAAATACTAAGCAGAGACTGGTGTTGTGTGCAAATAGGAACAGAGTTTATTTGGCAATGAGGGAATAAAGTTACTGTCTTGTGTGAATGTGGGCTGCCCCACAAGTGAAACATACAGTGTGAGGAGCCAAGGAGTTACCTGTCAACCAGAGAGAAAGGAAAATCCACAAATGGTAGATGAGAGTCATGTGTCCTAGTGCACTGAGTGGGGGTAAGGGGTTGCCACCCCAGTTGGCTTTGTAAGTGAGAGATAGGGTCTTAACATGTGCCTTGGTTCTGGATGTGCCAGGTGCATTTTGGGAAGTTGGCATATCAGACTAAAGAAACGACATCGTTTTCTGGGGATACAGCAGTTGTGCTCTCCTGCGCTTTGGTTACACCGTAGCATTGAAGACCAGCCTCATGTGAGCCATAATGCTGCTGGTGATTCTGCTGCCTTTCTCCAATCTTTGTACTGTTCGGTAATTGACTTTTCTATTTCATTTTTTTTTAACTCCTCAAACCTACAATACCCCCTTCCGTTAATGGTTTTGCTTTCTGTTTTACTGAAAGTTGGACGACATTGCAACTTGCCTGTTCCTGAATCTTTCTACCAACTTCTGTCTTTCTTTTGCCTGTGTATTCTGACTTGTGTTGCTAGCGTAGGTGAATTGTTTTTATCTGACACTTATACAACAATTTCATATATTTTGAATCAGATACCACTTTATCAAAATTCTTCCCATTTGAGTGTAAGATTTTTTCTGTTTGCTGGTAAAACTGGTTACATCAGTAGAAATGTTGTCTCCCTATTTTATAAAAAGTAAAATAAATCTCTTACGTTCCTCAAGTTACTACTGTATTGGTTATTCTTTGTAGAAAAATGATTTAAAGGAGTTGTCTGTATTTAATGTCTCTAGATTATCCCACTTCAACTTTGTTCACCCATTTATAGTGTATGCCCGCAAAGATTAAGGGCAGTAACAGTTCTAATGTAGCTGTAGTTTTATTTTTACAAAATAATTTATCCATGTGGAAGAGAGGGAGAGACACACCGAAATTTACCTTTCACTCACCGGCTCACTCCCTAAATGCCTGCAACAGCCAGTGCTGGGTCAGGTGAGGTCGGGAGCCAGGAACCACAGTCTGGTCTTAGCTGGTAGACGTTTCATTGATGATGATGTCATCTCAGGCTGTGGCTTTACTCACTGTGCCACAACCCTGGCCCCTAAGGTTGATAATTAAGAGCACAAGGCTTCTAAATTAATCACAAATCTATAAATTGTTGGTTTACAGGAGGTGTATTTATTATAACTGCTGTCTTTATTATTTTTATACACTGCTTTATGATAATGAAGAGAAAAGTAAATCATGGTAATTTATTTTATATTGTTTATCAGTGCTTTGTTAAAAGTGAATTGATTTTAGAGATTGTGTGCTTTTGGTGGTAATTATTTCATTTGACCCCAGCTGCCATAAAAACCAAATACTTCAGTTGTTATGGAAGCATACTGTTAATTATCTTAGGGTCACTGATGTTGTGCTTGATGAAGTGACATCACTTCAAATGACCCTAAATGACTCTAGAGTTTTACTTGCTACTAGAACCATCAGAAGACATCAGCTGAGTAAGTCAGTCTCACCATGTTTCTTAGGTGTTTGTTAATCCAAGTGCCATTGCTAATACATCATTAAAAATGAATAGATTTTTTGGGATTGGCAGCGTGGCCTAGTGGCTAAGGTCTTTGCCTTGATCCCATATGGCCGCTGGTTCTAATCCCGGCAGCTCCACTTCCTCTCTGTCTCTCCTCCTCTCAGTGTATCTGACTTTGTAATAAAAATAAAATAAATCTTTAAAAAAAAATAGATTTTTTAAAAAAGATCTATTTATTTTTATTGAAAAGATTTAGAGAGAAGGAGATACAGATCTTCCAACTGCTGGGTAACTCCCCAAGTGGCTGCAGTGGCCGGAGCTGAGCTGATCAGAAGCCAGGAGCTCCTTCTGGGTCTCCTGTGTGGGTGCAGGGTCCCAAGGCTTTGGGTCATTCTCTACTGCCTTCCTGGGCCACAAGTAGGGAGCTTGATGGGAAGTGGAGCACCCAGGATACGAACTGACGCCTATATGAGATCCCAGCAGATGAAGGCGAGGATTTAGCCACTAGGTTATTGTGCCAGGCTCAAAAATGAATATATTTTTAAAATTGCTCTGTGTGGTTCTTAGTTTTATTTCTGTGGCTTAATCTTTAATGTCATAAAATATTGTTATAAGGTGAAAAATTAGTCATTGAGTAAGCCTTAATTATTTAGAAAGTCAATATTATTAATCTACTAAGAAAATTATTAAAAGCATTGAATCAATAGTGAAAAAAAAGTAACTTGCTAAATAAAATTAAACTAATTCGAATATTTATAAATGAAAGTAAATTGTGCCTTTATTCACATTTTTATGCATAAACTCACTGATAGAATTGAAACACACCGAGAAAAGCGCTTAAATATATAGGTTTTCAGAAAGCGGTGCAGAGCTTTTCCTCTGCCTGGGAAAGCTGAGTCTCTTGGGATGTGTCATCCTCGCAGCATTATTATCTCTTCCTGTTTGACACAATAGAACCTCCATTGTGACCATGTATAACTAAATATGTAGCTGTTACCAGTTACCTCCTTTATATAATCAGCCTGCTAAAAATATACCCTCCATTTCCTTCTTCTTACTCCTTCCATTTCTTCAGGGCTTTGTGGGTTTTTTGCAGCATTTTCCCATAAATGTGTCTTGGGTACAAATTATGCTTTTTTTTTTTTTTTAAGATTTATTTATTTTATTACAAAGTCAGATACACAGAGAGGAGGAGAGACAGAGAGGAAGATCCTCTGTCCGATGTTTCAATCCCCAAGTGAGCCGCAACGGGCCGATGCGCGCCGATCCGAAGCCGGGAACCTGAAACCTCTTCCTGGTCTCCCACATGGGTGCAGGGTCCCAATGCATTGGGCCATCTTCGACTGCTTTCCCAGGCCACAAGCAGGGAGCTGGATGGGAAGTGGAGCTGCCGGGATTAGAACCGGCGCCCATATGGGATCCTGGTGTGTTCAAGGCGAGGACTTTAGCCGCTAGGCCACGCCGCCGGGCCCAGGTACAAATTATGTTACAAAATTGAGTAAAGCATGAGACTTTCCTTCATTGATTTTATGGTTGAGTTTCATGTTAGCCTCCATTCCGAATGTGAGAATCCAAACTGTTTTATTTTTAGGCTTAAATACTGTGTCTAACCTAAGATTTAGATTTCTTTGTGATGAAAAAGTTCCTTTCTGGGAGACATAAAATTGTAGGTTTATGCAGTACTTAAGGTCTTTGAAGGGAATTGGTGGCTTGTGTGAAGAGATGTCCCTGTGACTCCTCTATTATACCTTTTATCCTCAAGGAATTAAACAGTCCAGAAGTGTTTATGAAGGAATCCCACAATGCTCATTCATAGTGGAAGGTTGAATTTCATGTGTTGTGAAAACAAAACAAAAGAAAACAAAAAATCAACAGTAAATATCTCTTTATGTTCTTCTGCTTTGCCCTTTTCTGCTCTGAATTAGTTCAGTGATGTAATAAAGCAATAACATGACCATTCGTAAGTTTACATCATTTAGCTGTGTAAGAAAACACAAAAATGGTGATTTTTCCTGGTAATTTACAAATGGCAGTCAATTATTTCAGTTTGTAGCTGAATCTAAGGTAAATTTTCATTGTGTTCAGAAATAATTTTTTAAAGCTGTTCTCATACATTATGTGTGTTACATACTATATATTTAACATATGTATATTAGGACTAAAATATATATTAGGACTAAAAAATGGAGTTTCATTTGAAAGTAAGAGTTGGAGGGAGGAGGCGGGAAATGGGAGGTAGCGAGATCTTCCATCTGTTGTTAACTCCCCAGCTGGCTGCAAAGATCAGGGACTGACCAGGCAAGTCAGGAGTTCAGAGCTTTGTTCAGGTCTCCTATGTGGGTAACGGGCCCAGCCACTTGGGCCGGTCCTCGGGTGCTGCAGCTCATTAACAGGGAGTTGGGTTGAAACAAGCCCTGACATATAACTAGTATCTACATGGGATGCTGGCATCACAGTTGGTGGTTTTAACTACTATGTCACAAGAAGTCCCATATCTTTTTGTCATTTTATTGTTAAATATTTGAAAAGTATTAAACTTTATTGAGGTACAGTTTATATACCATAAAGTTTACTCAATTTTTTAAGCAATTTTTTTTTTCATCTGAAAGAGTGAAAGTGGTAATTTACTCTCCAAATGACCACAGTGCCTGGGACTGGATCAAGATGAAGCCAGGAGCCAGGATTTCCATTCTGGTCTCCCACAAGTGTAGTAGGGACCCAGGAATCTGGGTCAGAATTTGAGCAGTCAAAGCTTGAACTGGCACTGTAATATGTGATGCTGGTGTTAAAAGTGGTGGCTTAACCCATGTTTACCCATTTGCAGTGTGAAGTCAGGTGATATTTTTGTTTATTTCAAATTTTAGGGTCACTACTGTTGTCCTTGTGTAAGAAACACTATTCAAAATTGAAGTTTCTCTCTAAAAGTTAATATCCTTTTGTAGAGTTTCTCTGGAATGTTGACACGATTCTGGAGATGGGTAGTGGTGATGGTTACACAACATTGTTAATGTGTATGTAAAGCTTCTTAATTGTACACTCAAAATGGTTGAAATGCTAAATTTTATGTATGTTTTCGATATAAATTATATGGAAGCAGAATTGGTGGCTTATTTCTTAAATGTTTTGGAAATTTCATCTTAAACACACAAACCTAATATTTTTTTTCTCAGAAACATGTTTTATAGGGAAGATATTTTATATCATTACATTTTCTAAGATAAAACATTAAAATATTTTATGTATTTTTATAGAAGCTAAGGGAAAGTTAAGTGAAGGAGCAGTAGTGACTTTTTGTTTGCTTTAATTTTGCTGTCCTTAAAAAAGCAAGATGCTGTCTGACGAAGGCCCATGTAAATAGGAAACAACAGATATAATGTGCATGCTGGGATGTGTTACTCAGTGGGAAGTCACTGCCTGGGCCTCCTGGAGCCTACATGAAGTACAGGTTTGAACCACAGCTTTTCTGCTTGCTTTCCAGCTTCCTGGGATTGCATCCTGGGTAGGTTCCACAAAGATACTTTGAGTGCTCTGCCACTGTTGTCAGAGACCCAGATGGAGTTCAAGGCTAACGGACGGCTCTGAGGGGTTCCCAACCCAAAACATCACAGCCCTTTGGGGAGGCGTTCAGCAAATGGAAGATCCTTGTTTCTGTATCATTCTGTTTCAAATAAAAGAACTATTTAAAACAGAAAGTACCTTTCATAACCATAAAATTCCTCCAAAAATACTCACGTATATAAACATATATGTGGTAATGATATAAAGATACTTATGTACAGATGCATAGTAAGAGTTCCACAAAGATAAAGAAGAAAGACAGCAGTATTAGTTGTTCTGGACAGGAGAATGGAGAGGTGGGAATGATTACTTTCCCAATGTGTGTATGTCACTCACTGAAACATCTAAACATTAAGAAACTTGAAATCCTACTCTCACAATCAGTATAATTGTGTTTTTCTCCTACTGTGTTTTGTTTCTGGAGTTAGAACTTATTTGAACTGTGACTTAAGTTGTGTTCTTTCTAGGAATAGATTATGGATTAAGTTTACCACTTGGGGAAGAGTATGAACGGAAGAAACATAAACTAAAGGAAGAGTTGCGACAAGATTACAGGCGCTATCTTACTCAGGTAAGGAGTTCAATGAATGAGTTGGATCTTATGCTGCAGAATTTGTTATTTTGGTTTTTTTGAGAAGTGTTATGTGTTAGTTTTGAGTAGTAAAGTTAAGTGGCATGTGTGATGTTGATAACAGCATCATATGCTGAGCATTAGTGCCATTGAGTAGCACAGGCTCCTGACCTTTGGGGCTTGGGTTCTCATTATAATTGGCATAATAATTTCTGTTGATTCATGTTGCTGTGAATTTATCGTGATTTAAAGTAACCCAGTTATGATTTCCTATTCCTCCACTCTCTTCAGCCATGAATTATAAAGGCATATAGAGTTCTAGTTGCCAGTTATTTTCCTCTGAACTAAGCTTATCAGATTCATTTAATGAATTTATTTGACCACCTAAGTCTTTGCTTTGTAATTTGTTTTGTTTAGCAGAGCACTGCTGTCAACTTACAACTAAAGGTTGAGCTAACTTTTAAAATCATTTGCTTTTGCTTTATAAAGGCATTTTAAACAGGTGTTGTGTTCATAAGTCATCCTGAGATATTCTTTAGTTTTTTCCTGCTTGCATATGGAGAAAATGGACTTTGACTGAATACATTTTATCAATGATTTCTTTCCTTGACTTTAGGGTATTACACAAGCAAAAAGAAAGGTAGGGTTGCCTGTTCTACTTTTATTTTTAATGAAAATCTAACTGCTTGCAATCATTTGCATTTATGAGATTTAAACCAATTAGAAAAAATGTCTTCATTTGTGATTGAAACTTTTGAGTTGTACCATTTTGTATTGTTTTTAATAGGATGACAGTTGACACATGAAAATTTTCCGTTAATGCAATCATTGATTTTGGTTTCTGCTTTGTACTTGTTTATGTTGCTTTCGTATGCTCTATGAATATTCTGCATCCTTGCTTTTGGCATGCTAGTTTTTGTTTTATATTTTGCTAATCATAATGAAATTAATGCAGTAATATAACATTCAAGATATTTGAAGATGTGTGAAATGCATTTTGTTAGAATTTGGATTTTTTTGATATTTTTTGTACCAAGGTTGTGGATTGTATTTGTTAACTTATTGGCAAATAAATTTTTTTGCACTTCTACAAAACTGTTTTTTTAAAAAAATGTTGCATATTTCTTAACTGTTAAATTGGTGGTTTTTAAAGACTTCAGATGGAGATGGATTCGGCATAACTTCTGCTTCCAGGGAGCTTTGAATCTCATTTTATATAGTTCAGAAAGAGGCAAATGCAGCAAGAAGGATGTAATGATGAGGGAAGGCTTTCCTAGTTGGAGGTGTTATTTTGTAAGGCATTCTATGTAATAGGTAAAATCTGGATAATCTAGAGGAAGATCAGAAGGAAAAGGTGGGGAACACAGAATGAAGAAGGACTTGGAGGTTAGGATAAGCTCTTTGTATGAGACATTTAGCTCCCAGAACTAGACCAGAGTACGATTCTTTCTGAGATTAGTGAGATATAATTATGTAGAATGATGCCAGATTAGGCAGAAGTGGATTCTTAATTTGTGTGTGATAGGCAGTGATGAAGCCTTGAGTACAACTGTCTTGTGTTCTGTTCTGAATTTCTGGCCTTGTTCCTCATTGTGTTTGGCATTTTCCTCTGATACAGAATTTTCCTCTGATAACAGATATTTGCCACTTTGCATTACTTTAAAGGTGTAATGGTGGATGATCACAAACAGAAATTGTTTCTGTGAAAATTCATTGGATCAAGGAGCATAAATATTTAAAGGCATATAAAAGAACTAACTTGTGATGGATTATCAAGAAAAAAGCAAAGAGAAAAGAAAATGATATGGAATGTGGGGAGTTGTCTGCAGCTTCCTGGGTCCCTACATTATGTATTGTTTCTAAAATTCACTCCTGGATTTTTTGTGTCTTTTAGACTGTTGGATTACCAGGATACTTACATCTTGATTTTTTTTTTTTTTCAAAGAAGACTCTTGAGACAAACTATTCCCTATAGTTTTTTTTTAAAAGATTTATTTTTATTACAAAGTCAGATATACTGAGAGGAGGAGAGATAGAGAGGAAGTGGAGCTGCCGGGATTAGAACCAGCGGCCATATGGGATCAAGGCGAGGACCTTAGCCACTAGGCCACGCTGCCGAGCCCTCCCTGTAGTTTTTAAGACTAAAGAAAGAGGCTGATGCTCTGGTGTTGCAAGTTAAGCTGCAGTCTGCTCCACTTTGAAACCAGCTCCCTGGTAGTTCACCTGGAAATGCATAACATGGCCTAGGTCCTTGGGCACCTGCACCCATATGGGAGACCCAGAGGAGGCTTATGGCTCCTTATTCCTTGCTGTGACCAAGACTGGCCCTGACTGTTGTGACCATCTAGGGAGTGAACCAGTGGAAGGAAGATCTTTCTCTCTTTAACTCTGCCTTTCAAATAAGTAAATATTCAACAATTACGACAAAAAGGAATAAAGGTTTCCCAACAATGATATATTGTCAAAAGCACATGTTTCCAAAAATAGTTTTTCATTTGAATTAGTAAATGATTATCTCTAGGCCAGACCTCTGTATTGAACCTCAAAGTTTTCTGATGGCTTCTTGTCATGTATTCTTATTTATGAATCTAACTGATATCGCACATGTTAAAAATATTATATAAAATATCCACAGGAAACTGTTTTCCTAGCAGTTTCTACTGCTTTAATAAGCTTTAGAAGGGTAGGGACTTTATCTGTTTTCTTCACTAATGAGTCCCACATCTGTCATAGAGTTTGGATATATAATAGATTCTCCAATTTTACCAAAGAATAATTAAAATACAGCCTTTTGGGCCCAGCGCAGCAGTATAGTGGTAAAGTGCTCACCTTGCGTGCGCCAGGATCCCATATGGGTGCCAGTTCTAATTCCAGCAGTGCTAAATTATTGCTCCATGTTACACAATTGTTTAAGTCTTGGGGGGCAGTCGTAGAGCTTGTGCCCAAAGTCTTGGGCCATCATTCATTACTTTCCCAGGCATTGATGGGGAGCTGGATAAGAAGTGGAGCAACCAGGACACAAACCTGCACCAGTCTGGGATGTTGGCTTCTCAGGCAGCAGCTTTACCCACTGTGGCATGATACTGCCTCCAGGGAGGAAGTTTAAATGTATTTGATGAACAGAAAGAACAGGACAGCACTGAGAATAAAGAATACATGCCGAGAAGAATATAAATTGGGGATGTTTCTTTTTCACTATGTCTTTACTTGTCTTATGAGAGGTCTTTAAAAAAGTTAATATTTATTAAAAAAGTTTTGTGTGAATTTCAAATTTTTGAAACCTCTTTGAATTACACTTTCCATGGGGTTTTGGAAATATTGTTGATTATGAATTACAAATGAATATTAAGACTTGATTCTCCCTTTTACGGAGTCGTTAAGCAGAAGAAAATTCTCCTTTCTTTGATGGTTTTTGCTAAGGTCCCTGTCCTTTTGAAGTTTTGTCTTCATTATCTTTACTCTTCATAAAGTGAAAATTCAGGCTATAGATTGTAAAAACACATTTATGAAACATTTTTAAGGGCAATCAGATAATCTGTTTTTTAAAATGTGTATACATGCAGAAAAATTTTCTATCCACGGGTGAACCAGATCCAGCTACTCTGGGAGTTTCTCTTCCTATTGGTGAGAGGCTGTCTGCCAAGGTAGGTGGACAGGAGTACTTGTTTTGGGTAATGTTTTTCTGAGGCATCAAAATCGTGAAAGAACACAGTCTTGATTTAACAATGAACAAGATTACGTTGTTTTACCCGTAACTATTTCTTAAAAAAAAAAAAAAATCTGTGAAGTCTGTGTTGCTTAACAAAATTCCAACCATTACTTTGTAGCCACATAATATCCTTTTCTTTAATGTTTTGATTCTTTTGCTGTGTTTGGTTGCACATAGCTGAATAGTTCACAATTGAATTTTTTTTATATATATTTTTTTATTTTATTAATTACAATGTACCATGTGACATAGTCCCATAGGTACTTGGATTCTCCCCACCCCTCCCCAGACCTTCCCCCCATGGTGGATTCCTCCACCTTGTTGCATAACCACAGTTCAAGTTCAGTTGAGATTCCCCCATTGCAAGCGTATACCAAACATAGAGTCCAGCACAATTGCATTTTTTAGCACTGGTTTCTGAGCTGTAAAGTTTATGCTGTGTCATGAAGTTACCAGTGAACTGAGTGGATCTGAGGTCTTACGTAGAATGAGGGTGTGACTGTATGTTTTTGTCAGTTCTAATTTCCTTACTCATTAGAGGAAGAGCAGTAAAGTGCCATCCACTTCTTATAAAGATAAGAGACAGTTTGTGTGTTTCAAAAGACATACTTTTGTAGATTGTATTGTTTCAGTGACATTGAAGCTATTAGATTTAAGAATATTTCCTAATGTGTGTTTCAATGGACCATTTATGTTGCAGTATTTTATTAATCATATTTTTACATATGCAGTATTTATGATAATTTTTGATGTTTAAAAAGAATAGTGAAGATTGTTCTTTCACCTCAGAAGGGAAATGATAAGCATCAAGTGTTTGGGGGTGTTCATTAGAGATGAGGGATGTTCCTGAAAGCCAGAAGAAACACAGTCCAGTCATTTCTCTTGGGAAACATGAGTAACAGATCTGGCAAACCTGTAATGTTTATGAATTGGCGAGATTTAACTATGGATGCTTTTGCCAGAATGCACCTGGTTTGTTTAGGATTGCTGTTGGCAAACAGACCTGGATAGATGTACTGGGTGTGGCTCTTTGGAAAATGCTGTCTAAGTTCTGCAGCTACTGTGGTATGGAATGGAAATGTTTCCTACCCGAGCAGCTCACTCCTGTTAGACCCTTGATGTAGTAATGGACCAGTGCACGTAGATTTGTATACCCTCTCGTGGCAAAAAGACCCGGGAGATACGTTGGCATTGTCAAAGCTTTCCTGCTTCTCCCATTCCTGACAACGACTTCTTTGTTAGTGATGGCTTGATTCTGGGTAAAAAGCTCTGACTTGTGTGATTTTGACTTTAGGTTAAGGTACTTTTTACTGTAGTTGATTTTAACATTGCCTTTTGATTTCTACTTTAAGGAAAGATTGAAACTTGAGCGCAACAGAGAATACAATCAGTTTCTCAGGGTTAAGGAAGAATCCAGTGAGAAGTCCAGGCACATTGAAAAGAGTACTGAGGCAAGTAAATATGTAGGATGAATATATATATTTTTTACTTACATGAACATTTTTGTGTTTTAGATGTATTACTTTGTTATATAAATATTTGGAAAATGAACTTTTAAAAAAAAAAATTTTTTTGTTATTTGGAAGGCAGATTTACATAGAGGAGGAGAGAAAGAGAGAAAGGTCTCCCACCCACTGGTTGCAGTGACCGAGCTGATCCTGTTTGAAGCCAGGACCTTCTTCCTGCCTCCCATGTGAGTGCAGGGACACAAGGACTTGGGCCGTGCTCTTCCTGCTTTCCCATTAGAGGTGGAGCAGCCAGGACATGAACCATTGCCCAAATGGGATATTGGTGTTTGTAGGTGGAGGATTAGCCTGTTGAGCCACCAAGACAGCCAAAAAATTAAACCTTAATTAGCAAAACACAAGAATTTTAATACGTTATTTTTGAAAAGAACTTACCCTGCTTTTAAAAAACATATCCTTGGGACTGGGGCTGTGGCATAGTGGTCTTATTCACTGCTTATTACACCAGCATTCCATAAGGGCACGATTGTAGTCCCAGCTGGTCTACTTCTGTTCCACCTCCCTTCTTATGTCGGGGAGGGTGGTGGAGGATGTCTCAGGTCCTTGGGCCCCTGCCCACCCAAGCGCGAGAACTGAAAGAAGCTCCTGGCTCCTGGCAGGTCGGCTCAACCGTGGCTGTTGCTGTCATCTTGGGGAGTGAACCAGTGGGGGGAAGACGTCTCTGTCTCACCTTCTCTCTAACTCTGCATTTCAAACCAGCAAGCCAAGAAAAATGTATCCTTACTGGGGTGATAGGGTGTTGGATAATTGTTTTGTTAAGTGTTTATTTTTTAATGTTTTTTTTTAAAAATGTTGACTATTTCTAGTAACATTTCTTTCTGAAACTTAAGGATAGACGGTATTTCTGGGACCAAAATATTTACCGCCTCTCAATTCTTTTTGTTGAGAAGAATTTAATTTGTAATATTTTGAAGAAATTCTTAGTTGTCAAAATGTACCTAGAACCTCTTGGGTAGGAATTTGAGTTTAGCTTATTCTTTTATAGCCAGGTGTTATTGCTATCTGTGTATATAGTTAGTAAGTTTTTTGCAAGATAAAATTTGCTTTGTTTTTCTTTTAAAGAAAGTTACTACAAGTAATTGTAAACAGTGATAAACTAAGCACAATTTGAGGATTTAGCTACCTTTTAAGAGATAGTGTCTAAGATTTTCTTTTTTCTCTTTAAATAGCCCAACAGTGAAGGGATTAAAAAAGCTTTTAGTCAAGTTAAGCCTGATACACCTTCACAGCTACACACATCTTACGAAAATTCAGAGGGTCCCGCAACAGATGTTTTAATTCCTTCAGAGGCATATGAACAACTTCTAAACCAAAGACGACTGGAAGAGGACAGATATCGGCAACTAGATGATGAAATTGAATTAAGGAATAGAAGAAATATAAAAAAAACACGTGAAGAAGTGGGCATCCGTAACACAGAGCACCCAAGTTTGTCTAAGAAGGCTGACGTTCCAGTCAGAAGTCTTCGCAGGTTTAATGACAATCACTTATTTGATAGACACTATTATAGACCACACCAAGATCCGGAAGTAAGTGAAGAAATGGATGAGAGGTTTAGATTTGAGAGTGATTTTGATAGAAGACTTTTGAGAGTGTATCCAGATGACAGGTATTTATAACTTCATTTCTGTTTTCTTTGTATAATATGACTGTTACTTTTATGATTATATTGGGAGAAACGATTTCATTTGATTCACTAAATTTGATGACTTTTAAAATGCTATGAATTTTCTGATGCATCATTTTTTAAGTTGCCACTGAGGGAAAAACTAAAATACTTGAAGGTACTGTGTTGTGGAAGTGGAACTGAAAGGTTGTACTGTTCATGTCAAAGTAAGTGGTAAGTGAACACAGCCACAGAAGGGAACGACTCTCGTGTCTCAATGTTGGCACCGAGTGAAGGCAGTAAAAACGTCTCACTGAGAATGAAGCAGCAGCTAGTGCTTACGAAGGTTCACAGTCGGAGTTTTTACTGCTTGCTAACAGGTTTCAGAAAACCCCGGAGAGAAGACATTATAAAGTTAACTGATTCATTGTGTCCCTAGGTAGGTGAAAGACGGCAGTTTCAGATGTTAAAATATGGGAAAAAAGGGCTTCTTCAAATAGATTAAATGATTTATTTTATTATTCAAATATGCTCAAATACCTTTATCAACATATTGCTTTTTTAATTTAACCTTTAGACATAAATTCTTGACAAAATAATTGTAAAATATTGTGAGAAGTACAAAATTAATTTTCTTTCATTTTTCTAAATTTCTCTAATTTTTCTCTCTTTAAAATCGGTGTGTGATAAATTGTAGTATCTGTATTTATTTGAGAGAGAGATTGGCTTAATCTGTTGACATAATCCCTAAGTGCCTGCAGATGCTTCTGGAAGTAGAAACCCAAGCCAGGTCTCCCCTGTGGGTGTCAGGGACCCAGCTACTTGAGCAGTCATGTACTGCCTCGCAGAGTGCTTTAGTACGAAGCTGGAATTGGGAATGAAGTGGGGACTGAAACCCAGGAACTCAGAGATTCAATACAGGCATCCCAAGCAGCATTCTAGCTACTACTGCAAGTGTCTGCCCCTCTTTTTATAATTGTGATCTTAGCTCCTGTTTAATTACTCTATAAACCTCCTCATATGCTAGAGTGTATTTATGTGTTTGAAGATTTATTTTATTTATTTGGAAATTAGCATTAGAGGAAGAGACCTAAAGATCTTCCATCTGCTCATTTACTCCCTAAATGCCTACAGCGGCTGGGGCTGGGCTACGTTGAAGCCAGGAGCCTGCGACATCTTCTGGGGCTCCATGTGGGTGGCAGGGCTCCAAGCAGTTGAGCTATCATTAGCTTCTTCCATGGTGCACTGACAGGAAGCTGGGCTGGAAACAAAGCAGCCAAGACTCTATCTACTTGGCGCTTGATTTGGGATCCGGGTGCAGGTAGTAGCTTAACCCTCTGCACTACAACTCCAGGCCCCACAGTGTATTAATGCAATATTTTGTCCACTTTGAAAGGGGAAAGTTAAAATTTCCCTAGGAAATGATTTTACTTTCCCAAACTCATATCATGAACCACCGGCAGTGTTCTTAAATACTTGAGGTGATTAGCTATGAGACTGCTGCATTCTCTCTGTGTATATGTGTTTGTATTTATACATATATATCAAGGTGAGAAAATTGCGAATGTTCAAGAGCTTTCTAAAGTTGAGTGATAATAATTCTTAGGTATTTGGAAATTGACCAGATCTTTTAAACATAGTCAACCTGTTCTTTATTACTCATTAACCTAATTTTAGAAGTTAATGGTTAATACAGCTTATTATGTTTTAATCGAAGTTAATGAGTAAAACTTTCTTGACATGAAAAATGGCTGTTTTCTAGTTTTTGTGATCTATTTATCACTCATTGCACTTAAATGTTGCATTTGGTAGTTTGTAATTAGTAATCATTTAATATTCTAATGTATCGCTATATACAAAATTAGAACATATATTAGCCACATAGATCAAGTACTTTCTTAATGTAGGATGCATTCTAGAGTAATTTTTAAATATTAATTTTATTGGAATGTCAGATTTACAGAGAGAAGGAGAGACAAAAGTCTTCCCATTTGTTGATTCACTCGACAAATGGCTGAAGCTGAGCTGATCCAAAGCCAGGAGCCAGGAGCTTCTTCTGGGTCTCCTACACAGGTGCAGGGCCCTGAGTTTTTGGGCCATCCTCTACTGCTTTCCTAGGCCACAAGCAGGGAGCTGAATGGGAAGTGGTCTAGCCAGGATACGAACTGATGCCCATATGGGATTCTGGAGTATGCAAGGCGGGGACTTTAGCCACTAGGCTGCTGTGCCGGGCCCTCTAGAATACTTTCTAACAGTTATGCATGTTTAATGTTGAAGAGACATATGAAGGGAAATGACCTATTAGAACATTAAGTTGATTAGTTTGACATTGATTTTTTTTTTTTTTTTTTTGGTTTTAGCAGCTTCATTTGTTTCATTTGTTTTTATAAGCACCATTTTAACACTTAATTGTCCCACCTTAAAAGATGGGAGTTGACGGTAGAAGATAAGGTTAAGGCAAATATAAAAATTAGGAAAGAAATGAAAAATGAAAAGCTAGGAAGCCAGGAATTGAATCACTGCCCATATAGGTTGCTGAGATTAAAGGTAGTTGCTTAACCCCTCTGTGCCATAGTGTTGGGCTCTTTTGTCACTTTCGGTAGTGATCCTTTCCTGAATAGGTCAGTTCATTCACAAGAGAGGAATTCTGGATATGAAACAGTGTGAAATATCATTATTATAAATTAGGTGGTTTCTTTTTTTCTCTTAAAGACTTATTTATTTGAAAGGCGGAGTTACAGAAAGAGAGATGTTGAAAAAGAGGAGGGGTCTTCCATCTGCTGATACACTCCTTCAAGAGCTGCAGTGGCCATGGCTGGGCCAGGTCAGTAAGGAGCTATGAGTTTCAGGTCTCCCACACAGGTGGCAGGGACACAAGCACTTGGACGTTCTCTGCTGCTTTCTCAGGCATGTTAGCAGATAGCTGGATTATAAATGGAGCAGCTGGGATGCGAACTAGCACCCAAATAGGATGCTGACACTACATGTTGCCGCTTAGCCTTCTGCATCTTATTGCTGGCTCCGGTGATTTCTTTTAAGTAAGGACTAATAGATGGTTAACGTATTTTTATAATGTGGTGTTATTGATAATATAGACTTTGTAAATTATTTCTGAGATAGTTTGCTTCTGTGACTCACTTAAGGAGAGGTTATTCATTTATCATTCAAAAATTGTGCATTTAAATTACCTGGGAATATCTGCTTTTAAACAATTGCCTTTTTTTTTTCTTTTGAAGAGTAATGTGCTTGTTGTGTAAACTTGACCTCTAGTGTCTCTCCATTAAGGTTTTTACCTGGAGGATGTCACTGTGGCATAGCTGGTAACCGCTGTGGGGCTGGCATCTTTTATGGGCACTGGTTCAACTCCTGGCTGTTCCACTTCTGATCTGGCACCCAAGTACTCCCTGCACTCATGCGGGAGACCTTGAAAGAAGCTCCTCCCACTGCCCTAGGTCTAGGCATTGTGACTATTTTGGGGGAGTGAATTAGCAGATAGAAAAGCTCTTTCTGTTTCTGTCTTTGTAAATCTACCTTTCAGATAAATACAGTTTTTAATATATCCACATATAAATGTATAAACATGTAAATTTTACATACACAATTTTAAGTATATATATATCTAATCAGTTGGGGCTCTTGATCAATGTGTTCAAGGAACTAAGCAGGGAAAACATTTTTACATGTTGTGTAACCTTTTTCTATAATAAGTACTAACATTACTTAAACATTTATTCCTTTAGTCATACATGATTTGCATGTCAAGGAAGCAAATTCTCTTTCACATAAAACTGAGTATGTTGAAGTGTGGTGAGTGTACATACATATTCAAACCATGGAATGTTTAGACTGCTCTGGATCACAGGAATAGGCTTAAGCTGAGATCGACTCTAAAACCACAGTTAGAGAAGGGACTTCCCAGGTATGAACTGGACCGCAACTGAACTCCTGGGATTTGATTACAATTGGGTTGTTCTTAGATGTTCAGTGAGCACATTTCTTCTGGGTAGTATTTTCTGTCAGTTTCCCTTAACATTGAAGGGAGTGAAGAGAGAAGTAGCAATAATTAAACTGTTGCATTCTGCAGTGCCTTTCTTCAGGGAAGGCTCATTTGCCCCAGTAGAGGTTTCTAAAACACATTGTGTTTACTGCTTTCCTAGGCTGGAAGCAGGAAGCTAGATGGGAAGAGGATCAGCAGGGACAGGAGCTGGTGCCCATTTAGGATCCTTGCGAAGTTGAGGACTAGCAATTGAACCATAATGCTGGACTCAGGTCTTGCATTTACCAATGCAAAAAAATATATTTTTTTCTTATACCATTTATTTTGAAAAAAATTTTATTTTGATGTTTACATAGGGGAGAATAATAGCACGACCATGTGGACCACTGATTAGGGTGGGAAGGTTGAGGGATAGGGGTAAGTGGATGAGGCAGTTGCTTCCACTTTTCTTTTTTCCTTCCGTTGTCTGGGGGAGGAGAGGGAGGCAGGGAGAGGAATGGTCCCAGCAGCCTGTTGGCTTCAGTACCTGGGGGTGAGGTACTGCTAGGATCCTGAATGTCCAGCTTGTTCCAAAGGCAGGGCTTAAGTGGTTTTGATAGTTCTGAGATGCTGTTGATTTTGTTACTCAAAGGTTGAGGAAATCCTTCCAAGGTCCATTGGCTGGTGTATTCCACCTTAGAGTCTCCATTTGCCGAGATACTCGCTTGTCAAAGCTTGGCCAGGAGGGTTGTCCAATTTGTCCTGCACTCCATCCTCTGCCATGGTACTAGAGGCCCTCTGCAGGATTAGCCAGTTGAGCCGTTGTGCTTGGCCCGTAGGTCTTGAATTTACTAATGCAAAAAAGAAAATACTTTTGAAAAAATACCTATGAAATCTGAACTTGTAAACAGTAATTCTCATTTCATGGAGGTAAACCTAATCATGTCAGTCATTTCATCAGACTAAAGATGATGCCTTCCTGTTTCTAAAA
This sequence comes from Ochotona princeps, assembly GCF_030435755.1. NCBI lineage: Eukaryota > Metazoa > Chordata > Mammalia > Lagomorpha > Ochotonidae > Ochotona > Ochotona princeps. The sequence continues at coordinate 53,156,828 of NC_080840.1, forward strand.
AATGTTTTGGTGTGATGCATATCTCTGGTTTTCTGTAACTTTTTGAACATCTTGTTAGTCATGATTCTGTTGTAATTATCAGTTATAGGAGACCTTTATAACTTTTTTTTTCCTCAGTAGAAGATGTACCGTAGAATATATTTCATATTGGCTTTTCATAGGAAACCTGTAGTTTTACTGTAGATTTTAGACCTTCATATTATACAAAAATAACCTAAATTTTTAAACTCTAGAGTGAACTTTGAAAAATTTAGAGTGAACTTTGCTTTATTAAGTTATTTACAGAGCCTAAAAACCTTTTAATGTGGGTACTTGAGGTACAACTAAAGAAAGATGAAAAAGAATTTAGGTATTATCCTCTGACAACTAACTGAAAATGCAGGAAGCTACAAGGTCTTGGGTAAATTTTAAAACAAATTTTTGTCAATGTTAAATTTACTTCTAGTATCCAAGTTATGCTTTTATGAAGTTGTAACCTGGAATGTCTGTCTTGTTAAAATTTTCATTTATATAAATACCTGTTTACTACATTAGCAGATTTAGGTTTTGTATGTTGTGTTATGGATGGGTTCACAGGATCATTCCCAAGTTGGTAATTCACTGGGAGGGCTCAGAGCACTGTGTGTTTGTATTCATAGCTGTGATTTCTTACAGAAGAAGAGTCCAGTGCAGAATCAGCAAAGGAAAAAGTTTATGGGGCAAAGTCCTAAGCAAACCACAATTTTTTTTTTAATTTAAACCTATTTTTTACTTGAAAGGCAGATATTTATAGAGAGCGGTCCTCCATTTCATGTTCACTTTCTAAGTGGATGCAGTGGCTGGAGCCGAGTCTGTCTGAAGCCAGGAGCTTCTCTTGTGGGTCTCCCTGGTGACTGCAGAGGTGCAAGGACTTGGGCCGTCATCTGCTGCCTTCCCAGGTGATAAACAGGTAGTAGAATCAAAAGTGGAGCCAGCAGGACATGAACCAGCACTCATATGGGATGTTGGCACCACAGGAATAAGAATAGCTTGCTGTGCCACCAGCTGGCGTTCTAACCATGCCTCGTGAGATGTTGGCATCACAGGAAGTGGCTCAACCTTCTGTGTCAGAATACCATCATGGTTAGTTGCAGATTTGCATTTGAGTTTATATTTAACTTTTTTTCAGTAGTAGAAATAGAGAATGACACTGAACTTATGTCATTTAAAAAATTGTATTTGGAAGGCAGAGTTGCAGAGAAAGAGGGAGAGAGAGCTTTCATCTTCTGATTTGCTCCCCAAATGACTGCAACAGCCAGGGCTGAAACTGGTCTGAAACCACAAACCAGGAGCTAGTAGCCTCTGGTCTTCCATGTGAGTGTAGGGCTGCAAGGACTTGGGCTATCCTCTGCTTCTTTTGCAGGCCGTAAGCCAGAACTTGAACTGGTGGAGTTCAAGTGGAGATGCTAGGACTTGAATTGGTGACCATATAGGATGCCCACATCACAGGCCGACTTAGCTTGCTATTCCATAGTTCCAACCCCACTTTTTTTTTGCAGATTTGTTTGTAAGAGTTAATAGGGAGGGAGAGACAGATCTGTCTGCAGGTTCACTTCCCATATGCCAAGATGGCTAGGGCTGGATCAGGCTGAAGTTGTGAGCCAACAACTTTATCCAAGTCTCCCATATGCATAGCAGGGCCTAAACACTTGAATTATTTTCCACTGCTTTTCCCATGTTGTTGGCTGGGTGAGACATTAGGCAGGTAGGGCATGAGCTGATGTCTGAATGGGATGCCAGTGTTATAGGTGGCAGCTTTACCGGTTTGCCACAGTGCTGGTACCCAGTATGTCACTTAAAGGGAAATCTGAACACGTAGGTTTCAGGTAAGTTAAAACACGCTGCTTTATGATGAAATAAATTTGAAAGTTCTATTTAAAAGACCTTAAAAGTATAAATGTTATTTGTCATAGCAAGTCCTTGTTATTACGATGAAAATCAGGTAAAATTTTTTTGACAGTTTTTATTGTCAGTGCCTTAAGTGGTGGAAACAAGAAAGAATTTTATGTTCCTGTTTATGAGGAGTGAAAAATTCCTTTGCTTGTAAAGCTAAAAATTACCAATTTGTTAATCTGACGATGAGATTCACCTAAAATATTCAATAGTACTTTAACAGCAGTTTTTTTTTTTCCTGGTAACTTTCTTTTGAGAAAAACAATATAGTCTGTTAACCATGTAAAGAAATTTGACTTTTGAAATGCTGATATTCGTGGATGCTAATAAATGCTGGTGTGAAAGTCATGTTGGTTTTGCCTGTGTGAGAAATTAAGATTAAAAAAAAAAAATCAATGTTTGCCAAATGGAAAAGAAAGGTCAGTGTAGTGAAACATTTTGGCCATTGTTTTCTAAAAAAAAATTTTTTTTTTAAAGAGCTGCTTTAATCTTCATTATTGTTTTTTATAATTTTGTGAGTAAAGTGAATTAATTTATATTCATGTTAACAGGGTGTTTAAAAGGTTTCCCATTCATCTGTTGATAATTATTTGTGATATAGCAAATGTTATGATATTATATTTCATTTGATGGTTAAAAATGTTGATCTGTAAAGTGGGATAATTGCATAAGTTTATCCATGAATTTTTAATTTCAGCTATAATACTTGTGAGTACTTAAGATGATGCTTGAATAATCAGTGCTTAAAATATTCCTTGACATATAGTAAGTGTTCAATTATTCACTTATTAAGTGAATGATAAAATGTATTTCATTAACTTGCTTTCATTTTTAAATGTTTCAACTTTGAAATTTTGAAATTCCGTAGTTTTCAGAAGTTTTGGAAAAAATGGGAAAAAAATGAAATCATACTTTTATTTGTTGTAGCCAGCAAGTCACATACATTTGGAACCTCTCGTTTTAGTTTTTGAATGCATTTATATAACCTCATTACAATGCTTTTTTCTCTTTAATATTCTGACCTGGAATGTTAAAATCCCAGCACTGTTGTGAGAGGGTCTGCTGTGTGGGGGGCAGGCTCTATAAGCTGATGTGTTTTTAAGGATGCACGGGAGCAGACGAGGGACTGGGTCACCTGTGGAGTATGACGGTGATGTCACAAAACAGTTAAACACACGCATTTCATCTGCTGGCAATAAAAGGTATAGTATGTTGTGTGAGTTATGCACCTGCCTAAAACTGGTTTACTGGAAAGAAGAAAGGCCATATTAACAGCTTTCCTTATTAGTGAGAAATGAGATAAAAATGTAGGGTCTAGTGCCATAGCCTGGTGGCTTAAATTCTTGCCTTGCATCTGCTGGGATCCCATATGGGCGCCGGTTCTAATTCTGGCTGCTCCACTTCCCATCCAGATCCCTGCTTGTGACCTCGGACAGCAGTAGGGAATGGCTCAAAGCCTTGGAACTCTGCACCTGGAAGAAGCTTTGGCTCCTGGCTTTAGACTAATTTAGCATCATTTGCTACAACCACTTGGGGAGTGAATCATCAGATGGAAGATCTTTCTCTCTGTCTCTCCTCCTCTCTGATATCTGACTTTCCAATAAAATAAATGTTAAAAAAATGCAGTAGTGGTAAATGAAAATTTAGAACTTTAGTTCATGGCATTCTTTTGAAGACATTTTTTTGATTATGATGTGTGCTAAAAGGATCTCAGCAAGTCCCTATTATATAAAGAATGTAAATGTATTTGAAACAAGGAAAGGAAATTCAATCAGTTTAATGGACTTTAAATAGTTTTCAGGATATTTGGTGTCACTGTGATATACCTTGACTGGAAATAAACAAAAAATAGGCATGTGATGTGAATTTTTGAAAACATTTTATTTTTAATGGAAAGTCAGATTTACAGAGAGAACAGACAGAAAGTTCCACCTGCTGGTTCACTGCCCAAAGGGCCACAATGGTCAGAGTTGAGCTGAGTCAAACCAGGAGCCTCTTCCGGTCTCCCAAGCAGGAGCAGGGTCCCAAGGCTTTGGACCATCCTCTGGTACTTTCCTTGGTCATAAGCAGGGAGCTGGATGGGAAGTGGAAGAGCTGGGACATGAACTGGCGCCCGTTAAGGTTCCCAGCACTCGGAGGCAGAGGATTAGCCAATTGAGCCATTATGCCTCGCTTGTTACAATTTTTTTTTCTCTCAGAACTTCTTAAATTTTGGCTTATTTGTTATTCATTATTATTTGGATAATTCTTATGCTTACTTGAAAAATTAGTGCTCATTGGTATTTCTGTCAAATAGGAATTGCATATATTTTATTTTGAATGTTCCTTTTTATAGTTTTTATCATTTGGTAACTTACATTTCATGATAAAAATTTCTGAATCTATAGTATAAAGTAATGATAATATTGTTATTTGTCAAGAAAAGAATTCGTTTTCTTTGATATTGTATAAACAGTGCTTAAATAAGAGAATATGTTTTCTAAATTTGTTTTCCTTACTGGACTTACATATTTGAAAAGGAGTTTTGAGAATCGAGAGAACTTGAAGAGCCAAATGAGACACAAAGGCCGTCTCTCCCTCTTTCTTTTCCTCTCTCTCTCCCTCTCTGTCTCACTCACTCCAGTTGCTATAGAAGCTGGGGCCGGGTTAGCCTGAAGCTGGTGTCAGAGACTCCATTTGAGTAGGCCGAGACCCCAGTTACTGAGTTCATATCTGTGCCTTGCCAGGTGCATTAGCCGGAAGCTGACAAAGTGGAGGTGGAACTTCATCTCAGGTCCTGTGACGGGACTGTCCCAGCTGCCTCACCCCCGACTGCCTGCTCTAAAGCTGTGGTTTTTGTAGTCTTGAATATGCTGCTAGTCTTAATGTATATTAATATAGGAATAATGGAGTCCATAGAACTTTTGAAGTCCTATAACTCAAATCTACATTTAACTATTTAAGTTTTGCTTCCAGAAAATGATGTGATTTGTTGACTCTGTCTCTGTCTTTGATTTTAGTGCTCAAGATAATGCACCATCCAAATCCAATCGAGAGATCTGTAGTCCTTTTGCGGGGATGCTGTTTGGTATGTAAGCAATTTGAACACATTGTGGCAGAATTTTTGTTTTTAGAGTACTCTATTGAATTTTTGCAGAATGTCTTATAAAAGCCTTCAATGAGAACTGAGTTTTAATTATTACCTCTTTTAATGCTAGTAGAAAACACTAAACACTTACTGGATGGTTACTTTTTTTTTTTAAGATTTATATTTGCTGGAAAGGCAGACACACAGAGAGAAGGAGAGACAGAGACAGAGATCTTCCGTCCACTGGTTCATTCCCCAAGTGGCCGGACCAGCTGGAGCTGAGCTGATCCGAAGCCAGGAGTTTGTTCCAGGTCTCCTTTACAGGTGCAGAGTCCCAAAGCTTTGGGCCATCTTCGACTGCCTTCCCAGGCCACAAGCAGGGAGCTGGATGGGAAGCAGGGCTGCAGGGATTAGAACTAGCGCCCATATGGGACACTGGCATGTGCAGTGTGAGGACTTAAGCCACTAGGCTATGGTTCTGGGCCTGGATGCTTTTTAAAGAGCTTTTAAAAATTTATTTTCATTTTATTTTAAAGCCAACAGAGAGACAGAGATAGATTTTTCTTTCCATTGGTTCACTTCCCAAATTCCTGCGAAAACCTCAGTTGGGTCAGGCTGAAGCCAGGAGCCCAGAATTTAATTTGGGTCTCAAGTGTATAATAGAGACTCAGGTACTTGAACCATTACTTGCTGCCTCCTTGGTTGCATTTTACCATGAAGTTAGATCTGAAATGGAGTGTCTGGGTTTCAAATCAGGCACTCGAGTATGAAATGTCTCTGTCCCAAGTAGTGTTCTTTTTAAAATATTATATACATAGTTGAGATGGATGCATGTCTGTGTGGGTCTGTGATTAGGGTGGGAAGGTTCAGGTACCTAGGAAAGTGGGTGGGACGGATGTTTCTGTTTCTGTTTTTTTTTTTTTCCTTCTTCTTCTTCTCCTGTGTCTACAGGGGAGGAGAAGAGGACTGCTTCTTGCTGTCTAAATGCATCGGCACTCAGGTATAGAGGATGGTCATGTGGTAACTCCTTAGAGACCCTAATGTGATGAGGAATGTTGTGGTGGTGTCGCTTGAGTAGTGTTGATAGCCGAGGGAAGTTGTTGGTTTCCTTATTCCAGGGTTGAGAAAAATCTTTCCAAGGTCCGTTGGTTAACAGAGTCCATCTTAGTGCATCCACAGATCCAGACATTTGCTACCAAGCTTGGCCAGGAGAATTGTCCAACCTGTTTTGCTTTCCATCTTCTGACAAGGCGGTTGATGTCACTTACTGGTCTAGATGAGCTGGCTGTCATATGTCCTGTGAGCATCTGGGCATGCTGGCCACTGCACAGGCATCAGTAACTGTGGAGGCCCAGTCCCAGTACATGCACTTCAGATTGGACCACATATCGTGGGTTTCCCCTGTGGCCAGGTTTTAAGTCCAGTGCTGTAATTTGGGTGTCCCCTTGGGGTATCTCCCAAGAAATCTTGCTTGGGGTGACCTCAGACGTGACTCTAGCCAGTACAAGGTCAGGTTTGTTTTGTCACTTGTACCGTCCAAAATGTATAACAGTTGATACAGCTGCCTGGTCATTTCTACTCCCTGCCCATAGCTCATGCAAACTGACAGGTGATATTGCTGCTTAGATCAGCCCAGCTCGCCACAGGCTCAGGCCTCACATACACCAGAAGATATCATCATCTAGACAGGGCAACCTCGAATAACCTCCACTGTGCCCACCCCCAGGCCCGGGTTTTCATGCATGTTGGCATGGCTCAGCCTTGCCCGTCTTAGTTGATGCATTTTTGACTGTGTGATCGAGGCCCTGACTTACTGGATGCTGAGTGGAAGCTACCCACAGCTCCTAGAGGCTCTCTGCCATCTCTTGCTGTGTAGACTTTCTCATCTGCTTGTTTTATAGTTCCAGCCAAGAGAATCCAGAATCACAGAGGACAAGCTCTTTTTCCAAGAGTTTTCATCTGATTCTATAGACCTATTCAAAATAATCCCCATTTTGATTAATTCAGTTAATTTATATGATGCCTTTAGTTATATTTTCAATTGTTACCTTTCCTGCTTAGTTTGCTGAATGGACTTTTCTCTGTGAATGCATTGACTTGTGCACAGTAAAGTATAGTGGGATCTCTCTGGATTTCCAAAATTTTTTATGCTTTTCTAACTTTCAGCCATTTTAATTTTTTTTTTTTTTTAAAGATTTATTCATTTCATTACAGCCAGATATACACAGAGGAGGAGAGACAGAGAGGAAGATCTTCCGTCCGATAATTCACTCCCCAAGTGAGCCACAACGGGCCAATGCGCGCCGATCCGAAGCCAGGAACCCGGAACCTCCTCCAGGTCTCCCACGCGGGTGCAGGGTCCCAATGCATTGGGCCGTCCTCAACTGCTTTCCCAGGCCACAAGCAGGGAGCTGGATGGGAAGCAGGGTTGCCGGGATTAGAACCAGCGTCCATATGGAATCCTGGCACGTTCAAGGCAAGGACTTAAGCCACTAGGCCACGACACTGGGCCCAAAAATGAATAAATCTTTAAAAATGTTTTCTTGAGCAGATAGAAGTAAAAATTCTGTAAGATTAAAATGGCAGCGTGACCTAGCAGCTAAAGTCCTCGCCTTGAAAGCCCCAGGATCCCATATGGACGCCGGTTCTGGTCCCGCCAGCTCTACTTCCCATCCAACTCCCTGTTTGTGGCCTGGGAAGGCAGTCGAAGATGGCCCAGAGCTTTGGGACTCTGCACCTGTAAGGGAGACCCGGAAGAGGATCTGGGCTCCTGGCTTCGGATTGGCGCTGCACCAGCCATTGTGGTCACTTGGGGAGTGGATCATCGGATGTTAGATATTTGTTTCTGTCTCTCCTCGTCTTTGTATATATCTGACTCTGCAATAAAAATAAATATATCTTAAAAAAAATTTATTTACTTGAAAGGTAGACTTGCAATGAGAGAGAGAGAAATTTTCCATATACTGGTTTATTCTCCAAAATGACTACATTGACTAGAAATGGACTAGATAGAGGCCGGGAAGCATGACCTTCTTGATGTCTCCCATGTGGGTGCAGGGACCCAAATCCTTGGGTCATCACTTGATGCTTTCTCCGGCACATTAGCTGGGAGATGGATCAGAAGTGTAGCAGCCAGATCTCAGACTGGGTGCCCAGAAGGAATGCTGGTGTTTCAGGTGGTAGCTTTATCCACTATACCTCTGCACTGACCTGAGGAAACTGTTGTTTTTCTATTTGTTCAATTTAGGCTAGATTCTTGACTGTGTTTGAGTTTGCCTTCTTTATGCCTTGTAAATTTGCACTATCTAGAAAACAGTTATTTTGTGTGTTTTGCTCATTATGAAACATTATGTCTTGGTATTACATGGTTAGAAGTGGAGTTGAGATAGCTACATTGATTCTAAAAAACACTGTTTTATATAATTTGTGTTGCCTTCGTGCCCACCTGATCAGCTGTATAGCCATTGATGGTTGGGAGACCAGTTATTTAGGTTGTGGAGAAAATACTGTCTCAATTACATTAAAAAAATAATGGGTGCAAGGTCCCAAGGATTTGGGCCTTCTTCTACTTCTTTCCCAGGCCACAAGCAGGGAGCTGGATGGGAAGTGGGGCAGCTGGAATATGAATGGGTGCCCATATGGAATCCTGGAACAAGCAAGCAGAAGACTTTGGCCACTAGGCTATTGTGCCAGGCCCGCATGTGAATTTTTTTAAATCTGTATTTCTTTGTGTGTTCAGTAATTACTTTTTGATAAAGTTGAAAATGGAATTCTGGGGTGAGTTTTGTGACAACAGCAAGTTAAGCCATAGCCTGCAATGCTGGCATCCCATCTGACTGTTGGTTCAAGTCCTGAGTGTTCCATCTAGCTCTTTGGCTAATGTACATGGGAAATCAGCATAAGATAGCTTAAGTCCTTGGGCCCCTGGCATCCAAGTGGGAAACCTGCATTGAGTTCCAGGCTAGCTTGGCTTTGGCCTCACCCATATCCCACAGCCCCACTTCCTGTCCAGCTTCCTACTTGTGGCATTGGAAAGCAGTCGAGGACAGCCCAAAGCCTTGGGACCCTGCACCCATATGGGAAATCTAGAGGAAACTCCAGGTTCCTGTCTTCAGACTGGCTCAGTTATGGCCGTTGCAACTACTTGAGGGGTGAATAATCGAATGGAAGGTCTTTCTCCCTGTCTCTCCTCCTCTCCGTATATCTGACTTTCCAATAAAAATGAATCTTAAACTTTTCTTGAGTTTCTACCTTCATATGATACTTAAAATTTCAGAGTTTTTTTTTTTTTAACTTAATCACTATGTAGGAGGTGAAGATCGAGAAGTTATTCAGAAAAGAAAAGAGAAATATAGACTGGAGCTGTTGGAGCAAATGGCTGAGCAACAGAAGAATAAGAAACGGTAATGAAAGGTTTTCAGTTTTCTGGAATTGGAATTTAAAGTACACCTATATAAAAATATCATGAGTGATTATTTTTTTCTCCCATGATTTTGATTTATGAATTATTTATATTTTGGTTTCAACATTATGAAACAGGGAAAATAAATACTATGGAAGTGTTTACTTGTAGTAGGTGGTGGGTGAAACTACATGAAATTTGTGGAAAGAGGGAATGAAAGTAAGTTTAGGGTCTGGCAATGTGGTGCTGTGGGTTAACTTGCTGTCTGCACACCAGCATCCCGTATGAACAGTGTGCCAGTCTCTGCTTCTCTGCTTCTGAATCAGTTCACTGCTAATGCACCCTGCAAAGCAGTGGAGGTGGCTCAAGTATCTGGGCTCTTGCCATTCAAGTGCATGACCCAGTAGACTTCCATTCTTCTGTATATGGTCTCACCGAACTCTATGAGTCAGTGAATGGAAGATCTCTCTCTGTCTCTTTCTCTTTTCTCTTGGTAACTCTGCCTTTCACATAAATATTTTTTAAAAATTAGAGAATATTTTATTTGGCTGTAAAAATTGGGAAATATATAGTTGGTTTTTCATAGTTTATTTCATGAGTTTTTTGACAGCTGTTTGTGTGTTTGGGTTTATTTGCTTTTTACAGCAAAATAAATTTGTGTTTTCATTCCATTTTCCTATAACAGGCCTTTTGCTGTACTGACTTCCTCACTTTTGAATAGCATTTAATTTTATCAACATGCCAGTTGGACTATCCTGTATATGGTATCACATAAACTTTTGTATCGTTTTAAAGCTGGAATCGGAATAACATACGTACATGAAAAAAGTAACCATTGTAAATCATAGGCGTTTATGATGCATACTAGTCTCAGTATTTATAATCTTCCTTGGAGAAGTACTCCTCATGTTACAGTTTAAATTAGGAATAGGTATCTAGCTTTGGCAGAATTTTGAGACTGTCATTGTTGAGTTGTGCCTTTCCCTTTTGTTTTGAAGCTGTTAATTGTGACTTTATCCATCGTGAGCCTCATTTTATTCAATGCTCTTAGAAATATGTAGTTATATTTAAATCACTACCCGTTTAAAGTGAAAATATGCAGGTACCCTAAAAGAGACTTTGATTGTTTTATTTTCTTCTTTTAGTCTCTGTGGACTTCATTACTTCAGTCCTCTAGGTTTTGCTTTAGAGATTCTTAGTCTACATTGATTAGGTGTATGAATTTAGTTTGATTTGCATCAAGCTAGAAAATTTGTTTTTTGGTATTGTTCGCGTCTTCCATATCAGTTAGAGGAATTAATCATATTTGGAGATGCCTTTATAGAGTTTGTGAGTTTTTCTTATTGATGATGATAATTTTGATAGCTATTATTGTAACTTTTTAATATATAAATTTAAGTTTTTTTTTACTTCCTTTCTTTGTTTCTAGAGAAAAAGATTTAGAGCTCAGAGTGGCTGCTTCTGGAGCACAGGATCCTGAGAAGTCGGTAAGGGTGGTTGGTGTCTGTCGGTGTTCAACCCTTCATTCGGATAAGCCGCACCTGTGGTGGCTGCTGGCGCCAGCGTCAGAGTAGATGTTACTGATGGGAGCTGTGATAGCATCAGTTAGATTCTTGTACAGTTTAAGGCTTTTTCCTATTACATCCCCAAGATGATTTTTTATTTTTCAGTTATTTATCATTTTTTTGCTTAAATTTTTCCTATTTTTTTGTCCTTTTTTTTTTTTTGTTTAAATTTGTCCTATTTTTCCCAGGAGAAGATGATCTCAGTTAAGTTTATAAGTGATGTTAATGTCTTTGAGTATGTTCAATTTGTGTTAGAATGATTTTAGAAGAAATTGATAACATTAATTCTAGTCTTTAAGCATCTTAGTAATTTATTTTAAAAGTGGATGACTTTATTTTTAATTTTGCTATTCTCATCATTAAGTGGAGTGAATCACGTTGCAGTTAGGTAAGGAGGAGGTTTACTGTTTGTTGCTTCTAGCACAGTATATTTGCTGAGACAACTTTTTGTTTCATTCTTAAATGATGATTGAAGTAGTTAATTTCATTCAAAGTTCATTCTTTAAAAAGAACAGAACAACATAAAATTATTCACTGATAGGCAACTTTTGATGTACTTACACTCAGCTTATATATTCCATGAATTATCTATTTAAGAACATTTGCTACTGTGCCATCATTACTCCCTTTGTGTTTCTGATTGCTTCTGGAATAACATTTTTTTCATTAGTCTCAGAAATCTTTCTTGATAGGATAACTGTGGCAGAACAGAGTTAAATTCTAAAGCTATATATATTGTTACATGTTTCATACAGCTTTTGTAATCAAAACTTCCTTTTAAAAACTTGAGTTTTGTAATGTATTTTTATGTCTGATTTTAAAATGTGACAGACTTGTTTTTCTTTGAATTGAAACCTCTGAAGAATGTCAGGTTGATTCATGCGAGTAAATAAGTAAATATTAAGAGATTGTGCTTAAGACAGCTACTGTGAGTTTTACTGTTGATTTGCAGATCTTAGAAAAGAGCATATAAGTGATGTTTTGGGAATGGGATTAAAAAACTATGGCCTATTGCCTATTTTTGTAAATACATGTTCTGTAGTAGAGCCCTGCGCATTGGTATCCATATGCTTGTTGTTATTTAGTGCTATGGCTGAGTCAGGTAGTGGTGGAGAGATCTGCAGAGGATATTACATTTACCGGCAGCATTTGCTGATCCCATTCTATCTATTTTAATATTACAAATGGCTATTGAATAGAGAATTAGTATAGTATTGTAGTATAATATAGATAATTGTATTTAAAATAGCTGCCGCTTTGATAATTTATGAATAGTGAGGCCTCTTGCGGTTTGAATACTTAGAGAATCTCAGTTATCCATTTATAAAGTAAGAATTAGATTTTCAAAAATTCTTAGATGTGTACATTTCTGTTACTCTGTGCCTCTCTGAAGTGCCTGCCAGAATAAATGGTCTTTTGAGGTCCCTTTTACGTTGAAATTTATGATTATATGTAACAAATAGACTTATTTTCTTTGTTTTAGCCTGATAGACTACAGCAGTTTAGTGTGGCGCCAAGGCACTTTGAAGAGATGATTCCTCCTGAAAGACCTAGAGTAGCTTTCCAGACACCTCTCCCTCCTCTGTCTGCCCAGTCTGTCCCACCCATCCCATCACTTCAGGCTCTTCCATCCCAGAATGAAGATTTGTACAGTGGACTCGGCAGCACCCTTGGTGAAATGGTGCCTCCCAGGTGCTTGTTTAAAATGTTTTGTGTTTGGGACTTAGGTAAGGTATTTCTATGTTTTATATTCAGAAGGATGTTGCTGAAGCAGATATGTTTCAAGCATTCTGAACAATTAGTAACTTTATAAATGGTCTTGAAACTTGATTTTGTTATTGGTCTGTGCTGTTATAAAGACACAGGAAATCCTTGTAACAGTCTTCTTGTTTTAGAGCTGATTTGGTATTTTTAAATTGATGGAGTGCATTTTAATACTTAGTTTTAAGCCATTTATTTGTACGATCTGTTAACATGCAAAAGCTATCTCAACTTTGTTATTTCCACTTGGCAAACATTGAATTCTTCCTTCAGCCTATGGAGAAAAAAGTTTCTAATATGACTCTTACATAAATGCAGTTTTGTTGTAGCTTTTTTTCCTTTATCTCTGTTTTCTGTGATTACTTGGGGGCTATGTGACTCAGCTGCCTGTAATATTAAGTGTGGAAGGCTCTAAAACCTGTAACAGAGGCATGACTGTAACCATTTAATTTCTATAGGAAATAAGCATCATGACACCTGTGCTATAATTTTCTTTGTAGGATATGAGCTGATTTTTGTCTCACTGCTAATGCACTAATTATAGGAATTTATTTACATGTACAGATGTTTTGCACATTGATGGTTTCTAAGCTACGTTGGTCTTTTATTTACTACTAATGAATCATGAAACTGTATTTAGTGATATTTATCTGGAGCTTAGTTTAGTCTTACAGCTTCCAAATTTGACTTGGAAGGATTGGAATTATGGAGCTCTGTATGGTGATAAAAACATTGAGATTACACGGGAACTGAAATGGCTGGATTTGGCATCTGGATTTTGGGGAAAAAAAATCATACCTTTCTTGAACTTCAGGTTTCTAATTTGTTAAAAAAGAAAGAAAGAAAAATATATGTTTTATCATAGTTACAGTTAGGAGTAAATCATAAATCTCTAAAATTTAAGATTTAATGATATATCTCTCACTACAATCACTCACCTTCTTTGTTGTATGTTTGAAGTGAGGCTGGTAAGGTTGCACACCTTAAGTGATAGTGAATGTGCAAAAATATTCACTACTGAAGAGAACTTTAGTCTGTAGCTCTTCACAGTTGTAGTAGATGCCAAGGGGTGAGTGTGTTAAGATACGTTCAACAGTTATAATCTAGAATTCTTCAGCTTTCTGTTCATCTAAATTTTATATTCTGAAGAAATATCTGGCATTTTTACTATTGGGAAATAATACATTGGTAGAAATACAGAAATATCTACTCACCAGTAACAAACCACGGAATTAGAGGCTCTCAAAAGTTTTAAATTCATGAAATACCGAAGATTCTGTCAGCAGTGTTTACTGTTGAGATTGAAATCATTTTAATCACATTATGGTTGCCTTCCTCTGAAATAGCAATGCATTTTATGGTTCAACAGCACACTGTTTCCTCCAAATGGTATTATGTTTATTTTTGGGGTTTCCAGCTCTGTGCCTTTTCTTAGATTGTATTCCTGTGCCTGTTCTGGCTTGCTCTACTAACGTGACTCAAACATTGCTTCTCCTCAAAGACCTTCCTCTGCCCTGCTCATCTCCCTGATGGGATTGAAATGTGTGTGCCTATAGCTGTTTCTTTGGCTGTAATTGTTATATTTCTATGTTACTCCTGAAGGACAGGGACCAGATCTGTCATTGTTTGATATTGACATAGGTAGTTGATATTAATTGATTGAATGTTAATCTTAGTTTTTGTCTTACATAAACATGATACAAGAAATTGTGAATTTTTACTCTATCACTTGCTCTTTGTGTCATAGTTTTTGATGAGTGAGTGGAACAAGGTGGTGGCTTTTTCTAGTGTAGTGGCTAGATTTTAAGTAATATTTTTTAGAATAATACCTTCATTTAAAAATTACATCAAAATATGAAAAGTCTTTTTTTGTTTTTCTTTTGATACAGGATTGCACCTGTGCCTCCACCTCCTCTAATACCCCCTCTGGCTGCCAACTATAGAACTCCTTATGACGATGCCTACTATTTTTATGGTGCCAGAAATACTTTGGATCCCACTCTTGCTTACTGTGAGTTACCTATTGGGGCAAAAACTTTTTCAAGTGGTTCAAGATGAAAAATGGTTTTTTGTGCAAGAAAGAATACACAGATGAGAAAAGCACAGCTTTGGTTAATTCAGATATTATATATTGTTTAATGATGTTAATCCCATTTTCCTTTATATTAATTTATTTCATTTTATTGGAGGGAGGCAGAGCTCTCCTATCAGCTGGTATACTTCCCAAATGCCTGAGACGGCCGTGCCTGGACCAGGCTGAGGCCAGAAGCACAGAACTCTATCTTCATCCGTCTTTCACGTAGTTGGAAGAAACATATGTACTTGAGCTGTCATTTGCTGCCTGCCTTGATGTATATTTTCAGCAAGGTGTAATGGAAGCAGAGTTGCTAGGCTTTGAACCGGACACTCTGGGATGCCAGCATCGCAAGTTGGGACTTGAACTGCTGCACCACATCCTTGCTTTCAGTACTCATCGAATAAGTTCATAATTCATAATTATCTTTCACATTTTGATTTTAAAAATAACTATTGTGGGTGTTTTTTTGCATTGTTTTGTGCTAACTCTCAACTCGGGGGAAATATTAATAATTTGCTTTAGATGGCATCTTTATGATGTACCTTTTTCTTTAGGGATAAAATGTTATCAAGTGGCTACTCTGAAATAGATGTTTGTTTTCTTTTAAGATGGCTCAGGAATGATGGGAGTACAGCCTGCAGCTTGTATTGGTGCGCCTGTTACTCAGCAAGTAGCACAGCCTGTTGTGTAAGTCGTTAGTTCAAAAATTTGTTTTTATTTTCTTAATCATTTTCAAGTATACTGTTCAGTAATATTTAATGCATACCTAATGTACAACTGTATCAGCATCCATCTCCAGGATTTTTTTCATCTTCTGAATGGAAATTATAGCTATTAAACTAAGTGGTGTAACTCCCCATTTTCCCTTCCCCTCATACCTTGGGAAACATCATTTTGTTGTCTTAATCTTTTTTGGTAATTAATTTGTAATAACATTGATTTGAGGGTCAGAGAAAAAGAACTTGCATCTGCTTCATTTTCCAAATGTGCAGGGTTTGGTATTGGCCCAGCATGAAGTTGGGAATGGGATCAATCGTAAGTCTTCCATGTGAGTGGCAGAGATCTACAATAGTTGGAGCTGGGCCAGTCCAAAACTGCGAGCCAGAAACTGCTTTCTGGTCTTCCATGGTCGGAAATGGAGTAGCCTGAACTTGAACCTGTCCCTCTATGGGATGCTGGTGTTTCAGGCGGAGGCTTAACTTGTTGCAACATGTTACCTGCTCCTGTGCTTTAATCTTAAATTTCTATCCTTTCTGGTTACTTTGGATTCAGTCTGCTTTTCTCTAGTTTTGATATGGTATCTTTTGATTTTAGCATATGCATTTCCAACTGTAAATTTCTTCTCAGTGCTGCTTTAGTTGCATTTCTTTTTTTTTTTAAGATTTATTAATTTTTAGTGAGAAGTCAGATTTACAGAGAGAAGGTGAGACAATGATCTTCCATCCACTACTGGTCCACTCCCCAAGTGAATGCAATGGCTGGTGTCGAGCTGATCCAAAGCCAGGAGCTGTTCTGGGTCCCCCCCCCGATGAGTGCAGGCTCCCAAAGCCATACGCAGGGAACTGGATGGGAAGTGGAGCAGCCGGGACGCACACCGGTGCCCATATGGGATCTCTGCATATGTAAGGCGAGGGCTTTAGCAGCTAGGCTACCAAGTTTCATTTTTTAAGTTTGTTGTTTTGTCTTTTCACATTCATTCTCATTTAAAAATATTTTTTATGTTTTTTTCATCCTTCATAACCTGTTGATTATTTTGGAGTGTGTTATTAAATTTCTATGTAATTTTCTATTCCCCTGATTTCCTTCTGGTACTCATGTTTGGTATAATTCTGCTGCAGTTGGAGAGCACACTTGGTATGATTTTAGTAAACTGGAAGATATTTCATGACCTACCATGACCTATTTTTTTCATTTGCGTTTGAGAAGGTATATTTTCTGTGGTGTGTGTCTTATTCTATTGGTGTCTTTTCAGATCTAGCTAGTTTCAAAGCATTGTTTGATTCTTTTGTTTACTTGTTGTGTGAGTAGTTCTATTATTAGAAATAAGCTATTGAAATCTTCAAGTGTTAGTTTTGAATTGTCTGTATTTTCTCTTTGGATTTTGCTTCCTGAAATTTAGGACTTTGTTATTAGGTATCTTTTATTTATTTTTTTCTAACATTGACTCATTTTTTAAAAGATTTATTTATTTTTATTTCAAAATCAGATACACAGAGAAGAGGCAAGACAGAGAGGAAGATCTTCCCTTCAATGATTCATGCCCCAAGTGACCGCAATGGCTGGTGCTGTGTTGATTTGAAGCCAGGAGCTAGGAACCTCCTCCAGGTCTCCCACGTGGGTACAGGGTCCCAAGGCTTGCAAGGCTTTGGGCCGTCCTCCACTGCTTTCCCAGGCCACAAGCTGGGTGGGAAGTGGAGCTGCCGGGATTAGAACTGGCGTCCATATGGGATTCCCAGTGTGTTCAAGGTCACCATGCTGGGCCTGACTTTTTTTTTTTAAAGGCAGAGAGGCAGACACATTTGTTTTCCAAACAGCCATAACAGCCAGGTCCTGGACCAGGAACTCCAACCTTATCTCTTAGATAGGTCTTGGGAACTTAAGCAGTTTGGCTATCTTCAGCTGTCTTTCTTGGTACATTGGCAGGAAGCTGGATTTGAGTCAGAGCAAACTGACAGGAGATAGATACCTGTCTGTTTCTCTGCTTTTAAAATAAAGTAGATACAAATTAAGGATCTTTCTTTGTCTTATATAATAATGTTTGTCTTTTCACCAAATATTTGTTTGAAAGGCAAAGTTAACAGAGAGGGAGAAATTTCGTTTACTGGTTTACTTCCCAGATAGCATCATTGGCTAAGGCTGGGGCTCCATTTAGTTCTCCAGTCTTGGTAACAGGGACCCAAGCACTTGAGCCGTCTTCCACTGTTTTTTTTTTTAAATATTTATTCGGTTTATTACAAAGTCAGATATACACAGAGGAGGAGAGACAGAGAAGATCTTCCGTCCGATGATTCACTCCCCAAGTGAGCCGCAACGGGCCAATGCGCGCCGATCCGATGCCGGGAACCAGGAACCTCTTCCGGGTCTCCCACGCGGGTGCAGGGTCCCAACAAATTGGGCCATCCTCGACTGCTTTCCCAGGCCACAAGCAGGGAGCTGGATGGGAAGTGGAGCTGCCGGGATTAGAACCGGCGCCCATATGGGATCCTGGGGCTTTCAAGGCGAGGACTTTAGGCGCTAAGCCACGCCGCCGGACCCCCACTGTTTTCTCAAGTGAATTCGTTTGGAGCTATATAGAACATGGAGCACCTGGGACTTAAACTGTTGCTTGTATGGGATAGCTGTGTCACAGGTAGTGGTTTAATCTGCGTCACAATGCTGACCTTAATTTTTGTACTTTTTTTTAAATTATTATTATTTTTTTTTGAAAGACAGAGTTTAAGAAGGAAGCTGGGTGGGGAAGAGAGAAGGAGAGGGTGAGTGAGGGAAGGAGGGAAGAGAGAAAGAGCGAGAGAATGAATGAATGAATGAATGAATGAATATGAATGAGAATGTTTAATGGCATAACGGCCTGGGCTGGCTGGACCAAAGCCACCCTCTGAAGCTCTTGAGGCATCATCTGCTTTCCCAGGTGCATGTATTAGTAGGGAGTTGATTTTGAGTGGACAAGCCAGGATTTGAACCAGCAACCACATGGGATGCTAGCATTTCAGGCAGTTGTTTAATCGATATCACCCATGACAGCCCTTAATTTTTGTCTCATTGTGTTTTTCTGGTATAAATGCTGATGTCTGGTTATCTTTAGTTACTGTTTGTGTAATGTATGATTTCCCATAAGTATCCTCAGTGTCTTTGTGCTTTGAATCTAAAGGGTGTCTGTATGTAGATGGAAAGCGGTGATCTTTTTTAATTTCTAGTTTTTAAAATCCATTCTGCCAGCTTTTGCTTTTACTTTACATTTAATGTAATTCCCATTACTTTTATGTATGTCTACTATTATTTTTTTCTGAATGTTTTATGTCTTTTTTTTCTTCCTGTCCTGTACTGCTGCTCTTTTTGTTAAATGTTTAATAACATTGCATTTTAATTTGTTTGTTTTCCTAGAAGTGTGAGGCTTCCTTGCAGTTTAAAATTAATTCCTTAGGGACAGGCACAATGGCTCAGTGGCTAAATTCTGTTCTTGCACATGCTGGTGTATCATATAGATGCCTGGCCTGTTAGTGACCTGACTGCTCCATATCCCATCTAAATTCCTGTTTGTGGCCTGGGAAAGCAGTGGGAGATGGCCCAAAGCCTTAGGGACTCTGCTTCGAATCAGCTCAGCTCCAGCTGCTCCGGCCACTTGGGGAATGAACCAGTGGACGGAAGATCTCTGTCTCTTCTTCTCTCTGTGTGTCTGCCTTTCCATTAAAAATAAATAAATCTTTTAAAAAAGTTAATTCCTTAGTTGAAAATACTTGATTTTAGGTTAGTATGTTAGATCCCAGGTTTTTATCTTTATTTCAAAGACATTTATTTCAAAGTTATCACAAGTGATATGCTTTATTGTAAAATTTTGGTCATATAAGTATTCTATATGTAGGATGATGGGTTAATACCAAACTGATTTTGGTATGTATAAACTTTTTCCCAGTATGCTAATGTCATTCCTCTTTGCCTTGATGCTGATATTTATCATATTAATTATCTTTTCAAGCAGATACTTATATTTATCCACATAATTACCTTTTTTGGTGCATTTTATTTCTTTGTATTCATTCCAGTTATTATCAGATGTCCTTTCATTTAAACGTAAGGGATTGTTTTTGTAGTATTTCATGCAAAAAAAAATTTGTTAGTGGTGATTTCTCTCTTATGTAATAGTATCTTAATTTCTTTTTTGTTTTTGAGGAATAATTTTAGCTGATACAGAATTTCTTCGGTATTTTTGTGTTAAAATTTGTTTACTTGGTGATAGAGATCGAGATCCAGAGAGCTCCCAATTGCTGTTTTATTCCCCAAATGTCTACAGTTTGTGTGTTGGAGTCAAGAGTTGGATTGCAATTCAGATCTGCCCTTTGACAGAAACTCAGTCAGGGGTCAGCACTGTCTCCTAGGGTCTTGTTTGGCAGGAAGTTAGTCAGTAGCCAGAGGTGATAATCAGATCCAGGTGTCTTTGGAACATAGGTGTCTAGGTTGCTGAACTCAGTGCCCTCTGCATTTTGATATTCCTTTTCTTTCATTGCTTTTAATATGTCCTGCCACTGCTTCCTAGGCTGCCTTTCTAGTTTTACATTAAACTGCTTTAATCACCTCGAGGATTCCATTTATATGCTGAGTGATGATTTTCTTGGAATCTCTTAACAGTGGCTGTAATGTGAGGAAGTGTGGATTCTTCGAGCTTTTCTGACTTGTGGTTTGAAAACAATGTATAATATCTCTCACTGTATTTGAGAAACTTCTTTGTATGATTTTTTCAAATATTTTTTACATCCTTTTCTGTTTTCTCCTGAGACTTTCCTTTACATATGTTGGTGTATTTGTGGTGTCCCACAAGATCTCTGGAGGAGGTGTTCACTTCAGTTTATTTGCATTCAACTTAGCTGATTGTTTATTTTGCCTGCTCAGATGTACCATTGAATCTCCCTAGAGAATTTTTCTTCCTTTTTGTTTAAAGATTTATTTATTTGAAAGGGAGAGTTAGAAGAAAAGAGAGCTCCTGCATCTTGTGGTTCACTCTGTATGGCCACGATGGCTGGGGCTGGAGATGGTCCAGGATGAAGTCACGAGCCTAGATTTCCATCCAAGACTTGCTTGTGGATTAAGAGACTCCTGTACTTGAGCCATCTTCTGCCTTCTTTCTACTAGGCACATTATCAGGGCTGGATGATGGATAATTGAGCTTCTTCTCTGACAGGGGATGCCATCATCATGGGTGGTGGTGTAGCTCCTGACATCGTCTTTTTAGGTGTTATTTGTTCCTGTTTGATTCCTTCCCCTCCCCACTTGGTCTTTCCCTTCCCTCTCTCCTTCTCCTTGCTATTCTCTTACTCATTTTTCCCACCTTTTCCATTTCCTTCCTTCTCTACCTCTCCCTGTGTTTCTCCATTTCTCCCCTGTACTCAAAACACAAGAATTCTAGAACTGGGCCTTGCCATACAATAGAAGAATACTTTGTTTCAAATTAGAATTATTGTGGAATGGAGATGGAGTAGATGTAGTAGAATGTGTCACAAGTATAGAATTTTCAGGCAGATTGCCTTGATTTGAATCCTGGTGTTATTGCTCGTTATCTTGAAGCAAATTTATTCATTTCCTTATCTGTTAATTGGCTGATAGTGTCAGTGCAAAAGATTTTTGCTGAGGATTGAATGAATTAGAATCTGTATAATGTCTGGCAGTTCCTGATAAACATTAAGAACTAATTGGTGTAAGATAGATCAGTATTGGGGCCCGGCGGCCTGGCCTAGCAGCTAAAGTCCTCGCCTTGAACGTGCCGAGATCCCATATAGGTGCCGGTTATAATCCCGGCAGCTCCACTTCCCATCCAGCTCTCTGCTTGTGGCCTGGGAAAGCAGTTGAGGACGGCCCAATGCGTTGGGACCCTGCACCTACGTGGGAGACCTGGAGGAAGTTCCTGGCTCCTGGCTTCAGATCGGCAAAGCACCAGCCATTGCGCTCACTTGGGGAGTGAATCATCGGACGGAAGATCTTCCTCACTCTCTCTCCTCCTCTCTATATATCTGACTTTGCAATAAAAATAAAATAGATCTTTAAAAAAAAAAGATCTATCAGTATTATAAACTATAGTAGACCTTGTTAGCAAAGTAAGAAAAAAGCTGCATGATCATGCCAATAGATGGAGAAAAAATTAGTAAAATTTAGTATCTATTAAAAATTTTTAAAAGTAATTAGGGGTGGAAGGAACCTAGGTACCGTGAAACAGTGTCAACATGAAGACCCTTAATTGTGTATTTGTGTAATGATGTATTTAAAGCACTTTTTTGAGAATTTTCTTAGTCGTGACTACTTTTCAGGGGTCCAGTAAGGTACAGTGGGGCTGAAAACAGCAGGAAACAGGATAATAGGCACAATAATGAAGACGAAACAGAGGAAATTAATACAGCTTACAAAATAACATATGAATTAATGGGGGTTCCATCAGGCGTACTGAATAAAAAAAATCAGTATTTAAAAAGCAGTTATAGGAAGTAGGAATGTCATAAGAAAACCTTACTTAATCGTATAACCCTGAAGTTATTTCCTGTCATGTAATCAAATAACTAAAAATAAACATAGGTTTATGTGTGAATGTTCATAGCATTATTTATGATAGCCAGAAAATGAAAACAATTTAAATATTAATCAGTTAGTGGATGAATTAGAAACATATTGTTCAGCATTAAAAAGGATTGAATTATAAGATAGATGGACCTTGAAGTTATTTAACCAAGTGAAAAAACCCATATATGCTGTAGTTGTATTACATGGCACACCCAGAAAAGGCAAGTATAGAGACAGAAAGCAAGTTACTTAGTGATCCCCTCAGGCTAAGAAAAGGAGCAGGGTTTGATTGCACCTGGATGGTGGATGTCAGGGGTATTTTTTGAGTTATTGAAGTGGTCCCAAACTAGATTTTAGTGATGGTTGTACAGCTGTATAAATTTTCAAAAATTGTTTAATTGCATATTCTTCCTGTCCTGATCAGATTATATACATCCTTAAACCGTTTTTTCATTGGATGAAGGAGGAGTTTATAAATAAAAGACACTTGGATCTGTGAGTTAGGAGTAGAAGTCAGTAAGGATAATAACTAAAAAATGGAAGTTTAGAAAATCTTTTCCTGGTAGATTTTGAGAGATTGAGTTTACTAGGTAAAGCCTTCAGTCTTCTGTATTCATTTGCACATTAAGAGTTCCTTTGCTCTGAAAAAGTGAATTGTGGGTAGAGAACCATTGACTCTGGTTTTCTTTATCTTCCCCTTTACCTATTCATAATTCAGTATGACGGTGTACAAAAACATTTGTTCAGCTAATAGAAGATTATAAAAAGTTAGATGCACAACACTCATTGTTTAATGATGTAAGAAAACACTTTTCATAGTTATGATTTCATTGTAAAATTAATGTTTGAGTTTATCCTATATTCTAAAAATGTATTCTTTTTTTTTTTTTTTTTTTAAAGATTTGTTATTGTTGGAAAGCCGGATATACAGAGAGGAGGAGAGACAGAGAGGAAGATCTTCCATCTGATGTTTCACTCCCCAAGTGAGCCGCAACGGGCCGGTGCGCGCTGATCCGAAGCTGGGAACCTGGAACCTCTTCCAGGTCTCCCACGCGCAGGTGCAGGGTCCCAAAGCTTTGTGCCGTCCTCGACTGCTTTCCCAGGCCACAAGCAGGGAGCTGGATGGGAAGTGGAGCTGCCGGGATTAGAACCGGCGCCCATATGGGCTCCCGGCGCATTCAAGGCGAGGACTTTAGCCACTAGGCCACGCCGCCGGACCCTAAAAATGTATTCTTAAAGCAGATACATTTTGCCACTTAAACATGCAAAGTTTAAGAAATAGCACTCTATTGTAATGGGTTCTATAACCATAATATGTTTAAAATTTTGTTAAGTTTTTGATGTTTTTTCAGAAGTTTTTATTTTATTTGAAGGAATCCAACTTCACTGGAATTACGTTTTTCAGAGATGGTTAGAGAGTAATTTTATGAAGTCATGATTGATTACAGCGTTACTTGTGTAGTAGCAAACTTTTGTGTGCTTGTTATATTCACAGAAGTAATTAAGCCCTACATGCGTGACTTCATGGACGAGATAGTGTTTTCACTTCTTTGTAACTAGAATGTAGAACAAGAAATAGATCCAGTGATCCTGGTAGTTCCACGGATTGTACAAGTAAAGACAGGAGGAGAAGTTTAAGAAGAGGTCACTTAAACACTCCTCTTTGATCTATAGCGTAATATCCTCTATTTTTAAATGTGTTTTTTATGTGACGCTATTTTAAATGAATGTTGTGTTTTCTTTTTACACTTTAATTTTTTAATAATAGATGGATTCAAATCCTTAATTGTGTATTTGATACAGGAATATGATTAGGCAGAAAGAAGTGAAAGTTACAAGTGATCAAGCAGTTAACTCAGGATTGTTTTTTGAAGATAAGCCAAGACCTTCCAAACAATCACTTCAGTCCTACCAAGAAGCCTTGCAGCAGCAGGTAATCCATCTGTTCACTGATTTGTTTGATGTTGAAACATATTATGTGTTAGTGCAATGAACCCTTATAATTTTTTTCCTTATTTTTGGGTATCTTGTTATCTTTGAGGTTTTGTTTTATTTATAATTTTGTTTGCATAGTTGAGGAAGGTATTCCCATATGGATCTCTGATTAGGTGGGGAGGGTCCAGGCATGGAGGAAGGTGGCTGCAGAAAGGTTTCAGTTTTCTTCCTCCTTTCCTTTCCTTTTCCTTTCCCCTTCCCTTCCTTTCCATTTCTTTTTCCCCTTCCCTTCCTTTTTCTTTTCCTGTATCTTCCTCTCTCCCTCTTTTTCTTTCTATTCCCCCTTCTTCCTTTTTTAAAAGATTTATTTGTTGTCTTGGAAAGAGAGCATTACAGAGAGAAAGAGACAGAGAGCAAGATCCTCCGTTTGCCGATTCACTCCCCAAAAGGTTGCAGTGGCCAGAGCTGAGCTGCTCTGGAGCCAGGAGTCTCCCCTTGGTCTCCCATGTGGGTGGACTTGGGGTATCCTCTGTTGCTTTCCCAGGCAACAAGCAGGTCTAGATGACAAGTAGAATAGCAAGGCTATGTACCAGGTGCCTGTATGGCTTCTTTTGCGTCTGCAGTGATGGATGAGAGTCAGCTGCTCGTTGCTGTCAAACTACATCAGCATCCAGGGAGAAGGGATGGTCATTTGGTGACTGCTCAGGGACCCTGATGTGGGGACGGTTCCCAGGATGTTACTAGAGTAGTTTTGATAGTTCTGAGACATTGCTGACTTCGTTGCTCCAGAGTTGAGAATCTCCAAGGTCTGTTGGCTGACCGGGTTCACCTCAGTGTCCACAGACCTAGACTGCTGCTGCAAAGCTTGACCAGGAGAGTTGTCCAACCTTTTCTGCTTTCTATCTTTTGATGAGGCACTTTCAATTTCATGCTGTCACAAAACAGCTGAAGGAAAGAGGTTTTATGCCAATTAGAGTAAAAACATTGGTTGATACTAACAAATTTCCCTATTATTAAGATAATTGGTTATGATACATACTACTGGCAAAGCACTGTGTCAGATAAATCTTACAGTAAACTCTGGAGGTAGTTGAGCCAGGAGGCAGTGAGGCTCTAACCTGGATGGGATCCTGTGAAGGACATCCACGAGGTAGTTCTGAGGTTTCATTAACAAGAATCCTCATAGGAAGAATTAAAGAACAGAGAACTTGAAGATGATTCTGAATATTTTAATCAAGGAGAATAGTGATACTGTGAACCAAGATGGGAAATAAAAGAAGTATAACATGTTAGATGAGCATGGTAGTTTGTAGTGTATGTTTGAAGGCTGTTTACCTAGAGTATCGGCATCAAATGCATGCATTTTGCAGGGTTTCCTTTGTGTTTTAGAGGGCTTGATTTTTGGTGTAGCTGTAAATTAACTGAAGTACTTTTCTATAAAGTTTCTATTGGAATTTTTTTTTATGTTTTCATTCAGTTTCTGCATGGTAACTTTCTGAAAGATACTTCCCCCCCCCCCCCAAAATATGGAATTACCAACTTTCTTAAATGTTACGATTCTATAAATGAAAGACTGACTTTTAAATTCAGAATCTGTTTTTTGGATGAACATATAAATCCACTGATGAAAACAGTTTCCTGTTGTGAAAGTATTTCTGTATATATTGATTCTTTTGGCCATGGTGCAGTGAAACATTGCCTAAATACATCATTGCATATGGTTATGATTTTAAGTGATTTTCCCAACTGTACATACTTGTTCACTGTCTTTTTGTATGTCTGTAAATAATGACTGTGCACTTATGTTAATAATGGTAAGAATTTATTTCTATTTTTTTCCCAAATGTTATTCTTTGAAAGGCAGAGCTAGATAGAGGCTTTTCCATCCACTGTTTCACTACCCAAATAACCTCAGTTCCCAGAGCTGATCCAGCCAGAAGCCAGAAGCCAGCAGCTTCTTAGCAGTTTCCCATGCGGGTGCAGGGGCCCAAGCACTTAGCCATTGTCCAGTGCTTTCCCAGGCACAGTTGCAGGGAGCTGGGTGGGAAATGGAGCAGCTAAGCACCACAGGCAAAGGCTTAGCCGGCTAATAAACAGCGCTGGCCCCAAAATGTATTTGTTTTATGTGCAGTCATCAAACTGTATATAAAGTAGGCTACTATTGTTAAAAGAACTTGGAATCTTCAGTTTCTCCCTCAATTTGGAGGATCAAGTTTCCCCAGGAGGTAGGTGATAACTAGGCAGTTCTCATGAAAAGATTGATGTAAAAGCAAAGTACGGAAATCTTCATGTTCCCTTGGAAAGGCCTCTGGGGGCTTGATTTAGGGGACAGTAGCTACTTATTCCAGTCACCTAAGTATTTTTTGGTTGGGTTTTACCTGTGTTAGGAAGAATGAAATTATACCATTTACAACCAGGTAGTCCCAACTAGAGACCATTATGCTCAGTGAAATGAGTCAATCACTAAAGAACAAATACCATATGTTCTCTCTTATATAAGGAAACCAACATGGGAAGTATAACTTCAATAATCTGATCCATACTGTTTTTTGGTTGTTTGCTTTTTTGGCTGTATCCCTTGTGTTTTGACGTTTTTTATTTCAGTTTTGTTCATTCCAAATAATCCCTTTTTTCTTGTCGAATTCATCACTGGCTCATGGACCACATGGTGGCATCGTTTTTCCCAAGACACTTTCGTGTTTCCTTTTTGTCATTCATGTGTTGGTTACTCAGAGGCGCGTTTTTTCATGGTGCTGTAATTTGTTGTTGATGTAGTTGTTGTTGTGGCTGTTCTAACTCATACTAGTTGTTGACCTGGTTTCATGGCTTCTTAGTTATGGAAATGTATAGTGATGGAGTGCTGGGGTCTGTCATATACAGATGTGGGGGAATAATGAAACATGCATCCCTACTTTCATACTAAAGATAGATTCCCATTGAAACTGTTGGACATGTTTGGAAAATGGGATGCTGGAATGCCTGATAGTCTGTACCAACAATGTCAGGGTACGCTTAAATAAGAGACTAATAGAATTATGATTCCTTATGAAGGACTACACTATTGTAGTAAAATGGGGAAAATGTCGTGGGGTGGGAGTTTGCGGGGGAATCCAGCCTATACAAAAATGTACCACATAATTCAGAATTCAAAATAAAAATTATTAAAAAAAGGAATTTTCAACTTTATAATGAAATGTATTGAATAAAATATATCTGGTTTTGTGTTTTTAATGGGAAAGATAAAATTACATGTGATAGTACTAACCTGTTGTAGTAATTAATTGTATCTTATGTTGCTAAGATTCGAGAAAGGGAAGAAAGAAGGAAGAAAGAACGTGAGGAGAAAGAAGAATATGAAGCTAAATTAGAAGCAGAAATGAGAAGTTACAACCCCTGGGGAAAAGGTGGAGGTGGTGCTCCTCTCAGGGATGCAAAAGGAAATCTGATAAGTATGTTATTTCCATTGACTTACTGTTTTATATATAAACTTTGTCATTTAATTGTCTGAAATTGAGAGTAGAGTTTGAAAGATGTGGAAGTCATAAACTGTAAAGCAAGTGCTCCCTTTATTTAAATTAATGAAAAAGAAGTACTTTGATTACCTATTAAGAGGTTAAAAGCCTTTCTTCTTCACAGTATTACTCATGTTGTGTAAAGTTTTCTATCATCGCATGAGGATGATGGACCTGTAGAGAAAAGCTTATGTTATTTGGTGTTCACCTCAGTACGCAGAATAGTTTCTTTTCTTTTTTTTTTTTTTTTTCAGAACAGTTTCTTAATCTAATAAAAATAATAAAATTCATATTACATTTAAATAGTTTTTTTTTCATAAACTTGTAAGGCATCTTACATTGCACATTGTAGAAAAGGAACTTAATGCAAGAACTCCTTTACAGAATAAAATAGGTTTGATCGCAGATACATTTTAGTGAGTTGTGAAAGTATTTTTATTGATCTTCCCATTATGCATTCATAAAAATTGATCTAATCACATGGTTTGAAAAGGGGTTTTGTGTGACTTCTTGTATATCCATTAGTCTCCAAATTCATATTGGTTTTACTTGAGTTTATGATATTGTGGAAGCATTATGTGTGTAGTAGAAACCAAACTTTAAATTTTGAATTTTGATCTTTTCCTGAGTGGACAGTATGTAGTACTGCACTGTCTCTTGATGCTGAACAGCGACAATGAATGAGTGATGGGCTTCCAGCCAGTCATGATCATGAGGGCAAACAACAAATACTCTGTGACGTGTTTCACGTGTTAAGTTCTAGTGTTCAGAAGATTAGATGCATTAAATGCCTTTTCAACCTTTGATGGGTTTATTAGAATTTAACCTCATCCTAAGTTGAGTAATACCTGTTTTGTTATAGCCTTTGATTAACTTTTACCTAAACAAAAAGTAAAATGAAAAAAATGGATTTTGAACATCCATTAAAAATGAGAAATAAAGGATAATAAAAATGTACATATCAAAATGGTGAAAATGTAGATTTCATGTTGCTCTTTAGGGGATGCAGCTTGTTACAGGGATGGATCAATGATGAAATTTCAATTTTGCAATTGGATTACTAGAATGCATATTATACCTTTACTTCCATGGTAAATATACATTTTTAAAGATATATAAATGATACACTGATGAACATTTCTTACATAATGTTATAGAAAATTGCTTTGCAATAGACACACACACACACACACACACACACACACACACACAGTGAGAGTGACAGAGACAGAAATCTTCCATCTGCTGGTTCACTCCAAATGCCCAGAAGTTGTAAATTCAGTACACCCATGTGGATGCCGAAGACCCAAGTACTTGAGCCATTACTTGTTTCCTAGGTTGTAGTTGCAGTATCTCAGTATACAAGGGAAGTCTTTAACTGCTAGGTGAAATACTCCCCGCTGCCCATTTCCTTTTAAAGATATCACCCATTGCAGATGTATGAATACATGCATTTATTTAAAGTGCTCTCATAAAGAACATCAAGTTCTCAAGACTGAAGGCAGTGCAAGTCTACTTCTCTCTTATGTTGGTGGGCAGTTGTTCTCCAGGAGGTTAGTCCATTGTGAAGTCCTTCACTTAGAGCTGGGCAGACAGAATGTAGGTGTTGAGAGCAGGTTGAGACTCTGGTTGGGAACTGGCCTAGAGTTATGGAATGTCACCATTGCCTTCATTCCATTGTTCAGATCCACTTGTAGCATTCTAGCTAATGTTTTCAAGGTTAAGAAATTTCTTTATGCCTTGGAGGAGCACATAAGTTTGACAAGTACTCAGTCTGTCCTAAATGTACATTTTAAATTATTAGAAATATACTGGTTACTATGAAAGAGTGCTTAAATGACTGAAGCGTTGGGAAACATTGGTAGCTTTTTTCTGGAATTTTCCAGGCCGCCTTTAAGATCATTTCCAGTTCACCTAATTCGCTTTGCAGTGTTTTGTGTACATAAAGTTGAGTGGGAGAAGTGTGAGTCACTGTTTCAGAATTGCTTAACTCAGCAGCAGTGGAAGAAACTTTTCTACAATTTCCAGTTTTAGTAGCAGTATTTAATTTGCTTATTTAATATACCAGGTATGCTGTCAAGTATGAAATAATTTTTTAATGGTACTTTCAAATCAAACTAACTCATTACTTAAACAATATCAGTTTGTTTTCTGTGTGGTTGTTATGTTTTAGTGAAGGAAGTAACATACTTTATTTGTAATGTGTAAAGAGCAGTGTGATAACCAAGACTTTTTATTTTTTGTACTTTTTCTTAGTTAACTTTACTTTTTTAGCTTATTTTTATGTATTTATTTGAAAGGCAAAGTTCCAGAGAGAAGGAGAGGGAGAGAGAAATGGATATTCCAGCTCATCAAATGGCTTTCACAACCAAGATTGGGCCAGGCCAAACACAGGAGCTTCTTTTGGGTCTCTGATACAGGTGCCCACACAACTGGGCCATCATCCATTGCTGTCCATCTGCATTACCAAGGAAGCTGGATGGGACGCCGAGCAGCTGGGACACAAACCAGTGCCTATGTGAAATGTTGGCATTGTAGGCAGTGCTTTCATCCACTTTGCCACAATTTTGGCTTAGATTTTGATGACCTTTAATTTTGCTCGCTTTCCAGATTGCTGTTGTTTTCTTTTGATCTTTAATTATAAAGAAATTGAAGAAATGGAAGCATCATCTTTACCTTTGCTCTTTAAGAAAAAAACAATGCTTCTTTCCCATTTTACCCACTCTATTATGTGTAGTGATATCTCAGTTAAACTTTTTTTTTATAAAGATTTATTTAGTTTTTTTTTTTGAAAGTCAAAATTTCACAGAGAGGGAGGAAGAGAAACAGAGAGATCTTCCATCTGCTGGTTCAATCGCCAAATGGTGACAGTGGCTGGGTCTGATCTGATCAGAAGCCAGGAGCTTCTTCCAGGTCTCCCATGTGGATGCAAGGACTCAAGGATGTGGGTATTCCTCAGCAGTTTTTTCCTAGGCCATAAGCACGGAATTAGGTTAGAAGTAGAGCAGCTGGGATAAAAACTGGCACCCATATTGGATGCTGATGCCCATATGGGATGCCAGTGCCACAGGCAGATGATCGATTATCTTGCTATGTCACCATATTAATCCTCTCACTTAAAGATTTTTAAAAATTGTTTTAGGATTATTATTATTTAAAATGTTACTTTTTATTGTTCTCAGTCTCTGATACAGTTCCATAGGCCCTGGGATTTCACTTATCCCCTCCCCATATCATTACTATAATTAGCTCTTCATACACAGTCATACACAGTCATCATTGCCGGCAGGGACAATGGCAGAGAGTCCAATATTCTGTTGTCAAGATATAGTAAACAGTTTCATTGGGAGTCCATCTTTGTCTGGAAGTAGAGATGCATACTGCATTGTATCCTCACATCTGGAAAAGACAGTCTCTGTTACACAGTTACTATATATCCCCTTAAATGAAAAGCCATAAAACAAAATCAACAACAGGAAGCCAAAAAAAGAAATTAACAGCATCATGAAGATAAATAACATGCTACTGAATGACTAATGTGTCACTGAAGAAATGAAAATCAAGAACCTTCTTGAAGAAAATGATGCTACTGGATGATTTGTGAGTCTTGAATTTAATGAGAGGAAAGTGTTTTGAAGAGATGAAATTAACAAAAAAAATCACAATCCATGATATATAGTTTCCATTGATCTTTGTGGGTGAAATGTCTCCTATAGGCAACAAATAGATGGGTTTTGGTTTTTAATCCAGCCTACTAATCTGTGACATTTGACTGATGTGTTTAATTTATTTACATTCAGGTTTGATATGAATGGGTGGTAATATGGTTCTGTCACTTTAGCAATGGGTTTTCATGGTTTTGGTCGTCTGTTATTTTACTGGGATGTTCTTCACATTTGCCTTTGTTTTTGGTAGGTGCTATTGTTTTTGCTGTCAAGAGAACATCTTAAGTATCATTTGTAGGGCAGGTTTGGAAGAGGCAAATTCTTTGAACTTTTCTTTACTGTGGAAGAATTCTGTTTCATTTTCAAAGACAAAAGAAAGCTTTGCTGGATATGTTATCCTAGGCCGACAATAAAATCTGAAATATGTCACTCCATTCTCTTCTTACCTGTAGAGTTTCCTGTGAGAGATCTCCTGTGAGTTTAATTGGCACTCCTTTGTATGTCACTTGATATTTTTCACATGTGTATTTAAGGCTCTTTTCCTTATGTTTGATTGAAGAGAGCTTGATGATCATGTGTCTTGGTGAAGATTGCTTTTGATCAGGCCTGTTGGGAGTTCTGTGCCCCTCCTGGATCTTGTTTCCCAATTCTTTCTCTACATTAGGGAAAATTTCCCTTACTTATTTCATTAAATATATTTGTAAACCCAGCTTCTCTTTTTACACCTTCTGAGACTCGCATAACTCTTGTGTTTGGCCTCTTAATAGTGTCTTTCAATTCTTGAATACTGTTTTTGGCCTGATCCAGCTCTGCTTCCAGCTTTCTGTTTGTTTCCCCCTGGTGACAGGAAATATCTTCCAATTCTGAGATTCTTTCTTCTGCCTCCTTCATTCTATTTTCGAGACTCTCCACTGTACTTTTAATGTGCTCCACTGTGTTTTTCATTTCTGATATGTCGGCTTTCATTTGATTCCTTTCCAGTGCGACCTATTCCTTGAATTGCTTGAACTTCTGTGTTACATGCTTCTCGTTGTTGATAAGAAGCTTTATAAAAACTGTTTTGAATTCTGTATCGCCCATTTTCTCAATGTCTTCCTCAGTGAACTCTGAGGTTGGCAAAGGGTTTTGCTCCTTTGCAGGGGTGTCTTCAGGAATATTAATTGTGCCTCTGTCTCTTCTTTTGCTCTTGGTCATTGTACTTCTGGTTATCAGATTCTTCTGCTTGGGGCAGTTTTCCAAGCTGTGTCACCCAGAGGTCTACAGTATGATTTTAGTTATTGCAGTTGGCACATGGCTCTTTGTTTGCAGTTAGTTGTGCCACTCCCTCCAGCGAGTTCCAGGTCTGGGTTCTTCTGTTAGATTTCCACCAAGGTTTCTGTAGCCCCAGTACCTGTCTTACCAGTCTCCAGCTCCTGTGATACCAGGCTGAGGCTACAGCGTTGTCTGTACATACTTTTTCCCACTTCCGGCTGGAGCAGGTCCTAGGGTTAGGGAGACAGCAGGAGTGCTAGATAGCTAGGTTGTTGCTGCTAGTGAACTTGCCAGAACCTGTTGGCAGTTAGGTCTGAGGGCCACACAGACCTATTTTGACCCATATGATGTCATTGTTATTATTTTCCTGTGGGACCAGTGCAGTGCACTGAGCTCAGTTCTCGTAGATCTCAGCGCATGCGCAGCTCACTGTTGTCCTCTGCATTCTTAACTTGCTTGCCGCACTGTATGAAATGGTGCCTGATGTGCCCCTAGTAGAGTTCTTGATCTGCTGGCCATCAGCTCTGAGTGGTACCTGGACCTGTCTTGGGTAGAACCTGTAGGATGCCATGTTTTTGCAGTTCAGTAAGTCAGAAATGAATTCACTCTCAGCTCAGGGCATATGCAGTCCTGTCCATAGCCCTTGCCTCCTTAAACACAATGGCACCTGATGCGGCTCTAAGAGGCCTACTGGACAATGGAATCCTCCCTATTCCTGTACCGCCAGTCTGGGATCTGCTGCTCTATCTCTGCTCCTTGAAAAATCAAACAGACCAGTAGGATGGGCAGTTCTTTGTCTGGGTTCACCTCTGGAGCTCCCAGTGAAAGTCTTTTCCCACCTTGCTGCTGGTGGAGTTCCAGCTGCCAGTGGAGTTGAGATTGCGGTTCACTGAATGCTGCTGGGTTATCAGTCACTGCAACACCACATCATTGTTTTCACTGCTTTCCTGTGTCTGAGTCTTCAGGTACCCCTCTGCTTTTGTTCTTTACTCTCCTGTTTCCTGAAATATACACTGGCTAATATTTCTGCATCTGTTTAAACATGTCCTTATCCTATTCTGCTATCTTTATTCTCTCCAAAATATTCTTTGTTTGCCCTCATTGGAGGGTTTTCTAACATTATTTTGATTATGTTTTCTCATGCTTCATCTTTGTAGCTTCCATTCATTTTGTGAATTCAAGTTTTCCTGGAAGTTGCAGTAGGATGTGAACTTCCTCGATTCTGAACATCCCTTCTGTTTTGTAACATTCACATGTTTTTTATTTCCATGTTCTAACTGGCGTTCTAATTAGCGTTCTAATTGTGAGTTTTTCAAGATGCCAAGTTTCCTAAGAAGTTGTTCTTATATATAAATTTAAATTTCTGGCAGTTATACTATCACAGTTTTTGTGTGTGTGTGCATTTAATAGTTGAGTGTTTATTTTGATAAGGAATTTTTCTTCAGTCATTTAATTCTGTTGTGGAGGTTATTGACTAAATTTTGGGTACTCAAGAGTTTTGGTACATTAATAAATTACCTACAAACTTAGTGTTTTAAAATAATAAATCACTGCTTGGCTGTGTTGTGGGTAATTTGTGGTTAGCTCTGCTTGGTGGCTACTCCACCCTCAGGGCTTTTCCTGAGGTCACAGTCTAAGGTGTTGGCCAGAACTGTAGTCTTCTGAAAACCTGATATGTACTTGAGGTTACATCTATGGGGCCAGCATTGTGGTGCAGTGCGTTTAGCCACTGCCTGCAAACCTGGAATTACATATGGGGACCCATTTGAGTCCCAGTTGCTCTGCTTCTGATTCTACACCACACTAAGCTGCTTGGGAAAGCAACACTTAAAAGATGGCCCAAGTGGTTGGGCTCCTGCCTCCCACATGGGAGACCTGATTGGGGTTTAAGGCTTCTGGGTTTGGCTTGGCCCAGCTTTAGCCATTGCTGCCATTTGGTGAGTGAAGCAACAGTTTGAAGATCTGTCTGTCCCTACCTCCTTCCCTTCCTCCACCCTTGCTGCTGACCTTTTCCCCCTCCCCCATATTGCCTTTCAATAAATAATTAAATTTTTTTTTTTTCTTTAGGCTTATACTTCTTCATTCTGTATCATGTCAAAATGCCTCAAACATAGATGTTTACTAAATATTTGTTATTGATTTATTAATTGCTAAACTAAATGTATAATGTCCAATTCTTTTTTTTATTATATTTTTGACAGTCTTTACATTGTTAATTAGGGCAAAAAGTTACTAGGGCTAAATAATTAAATCTTAAAGAAAATCTTTTTCAATATGTCTTGAGAGACCTTGCTGTATGGACCTTACCATAAGGCTCCTTCAGTGTCCTCCTGATATGGTGGCTGGCTTTCTTTGGCGTTAGGTAGGTATTCTGTAGCTCAGACTAGGTGGAAACCATGTCTTTTGTGAAGTAGACTCCAAAGTCCTGTCCAAGTTATAAGAAATGAGCTACTGCCTTTAGACTACAGTGATGGGAGAAGAAAACTCAACTTTTTGAGGGAAGATTGTCAGAGCACTTGTGTACGTATTTGAAACACTCCATGTGATTGTGTATTTTCATCAGGAGAATGAATAAATTTGAGTAAATTTCGATATGCTTTGTTTCACGTTGTTGCCATGTTTATTCCATATTAAAGAAATCTCAAGTTCTGAAGTAACATAGATATATTGTTTATATGGTTTTTATGAGTTACCAAAGATTTATGTGTCCTTAATGTCTCTACTGATTTTTAGTTTATTTTACAGGGTTTTAAAAGTTCTAAATGTTTTGATAATGCCGTTTCTGTTTTCAGGATACCAGTGTATAAATCATTTCCAGCTGTGTCCTATTGCTTTTCA
Source organism: Ochotona princeps (assembly GCF_030435755.1). Taxonomy (NCBI): domain Eukaryota; kingdom Metazoa; phylum Chordata; class Mammalia; order Lagomorpha; family Ochotonidae; genus Ochotona; species Ochotona princeps. The sequence continues at coordinate 53,192,072 of NC_080840.1, forward strand.
TTCTGATTCCCTATTTAAAAAAACATAATTAAAGAAATGTTTATTGAAATAAATGGCTTGTTTTTCCCTCTCAGCTGATTTGAATAGGATGCACAGACAAAATATAGATGCCTACCATAACCCAGATGCAAGAACCTACGAAGATAAAAGGGCTGTTGTATCTCTAGACCAAAATTTAGCCACTTCAAATGCTGAGAACCTTGAAGATTCTGCAAATAAAAACTCAGGTTTTTAATCATATTTTGTTTTTTTTGTTGTGTTTTTTTTTTTTTTTCATTTCTAAAGTCGCTCAGCAACATTTCTCTGACAGTTCTTATTGTGATTTTTTGAATTTGTTTATTGTGAGTTAGGAAATAACACATTATTTGTGTCTGTTAACAGTGCCTTCGGAGTTTGGGTATTCTCAGATTTGTAACCTGACAGGTTATATTGTAGCTGTGACCAACCTTGTTATCTTGCTAGTTAGGAGACTTTTTTTAAAACTAACTACTCTTTAAGCACATATGTGCTTCTTACCCATAACTAAGGATTAGTGAAGTGATATGGTTGTGATTATCTACTCCCCATTGTAACTGGTTGCATCCTGCTTTCTTAATCAGATGTCTTTAAATTCCTATTAAATAACCTCATATCATTAAAGATCCTTATGTTGAAAATTATTCAATACATTTTCCTATGACTTGCTAGGACAAATCTCCATCTTCTTCTGTTACTTGTGTATATACATATGTGCAAATACATATGTATGTATGTATACATATATTTGAAAATATGTTATATATTTAAAAATCAAGGAAAGTTTTAAAGTACATACCACTTTGCACTACATTTTAATTCTATACAAGGAAACATTTACTGCAAATTTTTGCTTTTATATTTCATAGTTTCTGTGCACCAGAAATTAAATTCATAGTAGTGTGTTCTAAAATACTCCTAGTATTCATTTTCTTCTTTTTTAAATAGTCCATGCAACTTCTTACTGTCAAAACAGATGGATTAGAGTAATGAACCCTGCTCTTTTTAATCCTTTTATGGTTCCACTAATCTCTGTAGTCCTTTGGACAAATTAGTGGGTGAATTGCTTGCTGTTTTTATGTGGACAGCCTACTCTATTCTGTGAATCTTGTTATTGGAAAAATGCTTTCTTAGAATTTTTATACATTGCATCCAGGTTTGACATTTTTGAACACCAAAGCCTGAACCTTTGACTTTGATTAAGTTAAAACATTTTTGATCTTTTAATTTGACATGATCTGTGTAGTGGGAGCCATGACAACACTGCTTGTGTTATTGCTGCTAAGAGAATTTTGGTTTCTTTGATTGTTTTTATTCTTATTGCTGCCTCTGATTATCTGTGCTTTTGCTTCTAGTTTTCTGTTTTGATCTCAATGTTATAGACTCTTTTTCTACACATTCTTTTCCATTTCCAGTACTGTTTGTGTTTCCAACTCAGCCTAGAACTTTATTTTAGTCATATGTTGAGGTATCTGGAAATGTTTCATCAGGCAGAAATACTGGAAATCAAATTTTCTTGCATGGTGTTTGAATGTGCACAGCCAAATTTGTTGTCTGTGGTCTTTGTAAGACCATCAGGTTTTTTTATGCTGGTGGGATTTGTCAGGGAGCTCCATTTTAAGATATCACTTAAACTTGAAATGCCTAAATGTCCCTCTGTGTGTATTAAAATTTTCTTTTATATTTTTATTATTTTTTTTTTATTGGAAAGGCGGATATACATAGAGGAGGAGAGAGAGAGGAAGATCTTCCATCCGATGATTCACTCCCTAAGTGAGCCGCAACGGCCGGTGCTGTGCTGATCCGAAGCCAGGAACCTGGAACCTCTTCCGGGTCTCCCACACGGGTGCAGAAACCCAAGGCTTTGGGCCGTCCTCGACTGCTTTCACAGACCACAGGCAGGGAACTGGATGGGAAGTGGAGCTGCCGGGATTAGAACCGGCGCCCATATGGGATCCCGAAGCGTTCAGGGCGAGGACTTTTAGCCGCTAGGCCATGCCGCCGGGCCCTAAAATTTTCTAAATTAGACAGTTTTTGCCGTAATAATTAGCTCCAAATAAACTTATGAAACTATTCATAATTACCTAATTTGTGCTGTGCTAAATACATATTTGTGTAAATGTGTGTATGTAAGTGTATGTGTTTTTATGTAAATGTACACACATAAATACCCTACATGTAAACCACACAATGTGACACTTACTATTTTAAAGGTCTTAGAGAACTTAAATCTGTCTGAAAGTTGAATACTATAGCATATATTTAGCATTCATTATAATATTTTGTCTTCATTAGGCATGATTTTAAGGCCTGTTAATTGTTTTTATTCTATTTGTTTTTTTTAGTGAGCTACTATATATGAAGTTCAGTTCCAGTTTAGCTTAAGTTTGTTTTTGGCTAGTATGCCTGGATTTTTATCAGTTTTCTTTGTGTGGTAAAAATATTCCCTGTGGGTTTATTTTGTAGTTTACCTACTTCTAAAAGATTTATTTTGCCTGTCTCTATTAGTATTATTTTCTAATTATTCTAATTATTTAGAATATGGTTGGTTATCAGAGGTGAAAGATAACATTCAATTTTTGTTTTGCTAATCAGCTTTTTGCCACAGGATAAGATTTAAAAGAAACTTCAATGTGTGTTTAATTTGTTTCAATATAAAAATTATCTAGAGACAAGAAGTATTTATAGTGTCAAGTACAGTTTTAGCTTCCTGCTGACCTGTTTAAATAAGCACAAGTCAATGAGAAGACAAAGGCAGGGCTGCCCTGGGTGGCAGCTGACCTGTGAAGCAGTCTGCCTTCACAGAGCTGTGTAAGCGAAGGACATGTGTGCATGATACTGCTGCTGCAGCAGCGCAGTCAGTAACTGACAAACAGTGCGGGACGTTCTGACAGGCCTCTATCTAAGTGCTGCTTGTTTTCTCCCTCCATTTGATGATTTTTCTAGGGTTTAATTGTATTTCAGGTTGCTTTTATGAGACAGTTTTTCCTTTCTGAGACTGTATAGTACCCTGTAAAAGTAACATGATTTTTGTTGTTCCTGTTTACATCCCATTAATTTCATAGTTTTTAAAAGGGAAAACTTTGACATGATTAAGACTCATACTAGTTTTTAGAGATATAACTTCCGTATGTGTTATCTAAGCTATGGGTAAAAGGAATTTTGACATCAGTTTTTTAAAACATTGTAGAAATTTGTAAATATATGTATACATAATACATTTTACTATCTAATGAAATGATCTTAAATATAGCAGATTTATATACAAAGGAACTTAAATATATACTTTTCTCTCTTCATTAATTTATGTTAAAGCCCTTGCTTCAATAAGAACTACTTAGGCTGTTAGCTTTTCTATTTCATTTGTGTCTTTTAGGTATTATTTGTCCTAGGTCTTACTGTCTTATTTACTATTTACTATTGTTGATTTTCATCTCCTCTGTAGTCTTTGTCTTCTGAGTTCAACTTCCGTTTCTGTATTGAGCATTGTTTTTAAATGTTTTGATGTATTAGGATACTATTCATTCTTTTACATTATCTAAGCATTGAGTAATGGTGATTTTTTTTTTTTTTTTTTTTTGTATAATGTCTCTTTCAAGGTCTTACCCAAACACAGACCTCTCCTTTTGCTCGGGGAAATATATTTGGTGAGCCTCCTACTGAACTTCAGATTAAACAGCAAGAATTATATAAGAACTTTCTTCGTTTTCAGGTGAAATACTTATTTGCTCATAGTTTCAAACTTTTATGATAAGTTAACCTTGCAAAGATTATATTTCTTTTTTTTTTTTTTAAAGATTTTATTATTATTGGAAAGCTGGATATACAGAGAGGAGGAGAGACAGAGAGGAAGATCTTCCATCCGATGATTCACTCCCCAAGTGAGCCGCAACGGGCCGGTGCGTGCCAATCCGATGCCGGGAACCTGGAACCTCTTCCAGGTCTCCCATGCGGGTGCGGGGTCCCAAAGCTTTGGGCCGTCCTTGACTGCTTTCCCAGGCCACAAGCAGGGAGCTGGATGGGAAGTGGAACTGCCGGGATTAGAACCAGCGCCCGTATGGGATTCCGTTGCGTACAAGGCGAGGACTTTTAGCCGCTAGGCCACGCCGCCGGGCCCGCAAAGATTTTATTTCTATGTAATTGTAAATAGAAAGTCAGTGGTATTTCTCAATGATGTGATATCACTGCAGCTTGAAAATGAAGATGATCATATTTTGTAGTTAATGTACTATTTATGTTTTTAGGCAAATAACATTTAAAATAGCACAGATTTCCCAACAATTACTTGAGTACCCGTGTAATGTTTATGAAACAAGCAGACTTAATGATCTCTCACACTGTGTTTCCCTTTAAACTTGCTTGGTATATCTGTTAATGGCACATCTCCAAATGCTGACTTTCAACCCTTTTTTAACAAAGTCTTAAAAACTTTTTCGGGTGGGGAGGCAAACAAAATATAGCACAGAATTCTAAGAAAATGTAATGTAACTAAATGACATACAATGCTTTAAAATTTTATTTATTTGAAAGAGTTACAGAGAGAGAGAAAGAGATCTTCAGTTTGCTTTTTCACTCCCTGTAAGACTGCAAAGGTCACGGCTGGGCCAGGCTGAAGCCAGGAAAAAGGAGCTTTATTCAGGTCTCCCACATGAGTGCAGGGATCTAAGGACTTGGGCCATCTTGCACTCCTTTCCCAGGCTAAGATAACCTCTCTAGTCACATAGTAAGTGTTTAGTGGAGCTGGAATTTAGCTCATAGCTCTGTTATTTTAAAATTTACTTTTGGGTCCAGTATGGTAGCCTAATGGCTAAAGCCCTTGACCCTTGAAAGATGTTCATCCATTATTTCACTCTCCAAAAGTCCAAAATAGCCATGGCTGGGTCATGCCAGAGCTAGAAGCCTGGGACTCAATTTGGATCTCCCATCTAGGTGGCAGGAACCCAGGTAGTTGAGCCATCATATGTTGTATCCTGGATTGTGTAGTAGCAGGAAGGTAGATTGGAAGTACAGAAGTTGGCACAAATACTCTGATATAGCATGTGGGTTTTCCTGTGGCATTTTAACTGCTGTGCCAACCTGCTGTAACTTGTAGTTTTTTAAAGATTAATTTATTTTTATTGGAAAGACAGATATACAGAGAGGAAGAGAAACAAAGATTTTCTATCTGCAGGTTCACTCCCCAAATGGTCACAACGGCCAGACCTGAGTTGATCCGAAGCCAGGAACCAGGAGTTTCTTCCAGGTCTCCTATGTGGGTACAGGGTCCCAAGGCTTTGGGCCATCCTCTGCTGGTTTTCCAGGCCAGAAGCAGGGAGCTAAATAGGAAGTGTGGCAGCTGGGACATGAATTGGTGCTCATATGGGATCCCAGCATTTGAAAGATGAGAATTTGCCACTGAGCCATTGCATTGCTACTAGTTTTTGTGTATTTTTAAAATAATTTACTGAGTTATTTATTTAATTACAAATGGTGGTAGTTGCCATATCAGTGACTTATAAAATTTATATATTCTGATTTTGGGCACTATAATATTTACCTCATTTAGTAGTAATAAAAATCATTTAAAAGACACATTATTATCATCACCAAAGATTGTAAAATCTTGCTGTTAATTGCTCCTAGTTTTTTAAACTTTATATTATGGAGCTTTCTTGATAGAGCAATTGAAAAAATTTAATAACTTGTTTTTTAGAATTTGCAACAAGAGGATGCTTGTGTTAAATGTTTTAGGTTACCGGGAAAGTACAATTAGTATGCTGACTTTATAGGTGCTGGCATTGAGGTTTGGTAGGTTAAAATGCCTCCTGCAGTGTTGGCGTGCCAAGTCAGATCACCCCTTTGAGATGGGGCTGCTCTGTTTCTGGTCCTTCTGCCTGCAGAGGAGCCTGAGAAGTATCAGAAGCTGGCCCATGTGTTTGGATTCCTGTTATTCATGTGGGAGACCCCGATGGAGTTCTGGCTGCTTCCTTCTGCCTAATCCAGCCCTGATTTATAGTGACCATTTTTGGGGTGTGAACCAGCAGTCGAAAGAGCTCTTTTTGTTTCACCCTCTCTCTCTTACTCTGAGTTTAAGTAATTAAATCTCATTAAAATAATAATTTGGTTTAATTTTTTAGATTGAAGAAAAGAAACAAAGAGAAGAAGCAGAACGCGAGAGACTGAGAATTGCAGAAGAGAAAGAGGAAAAGCGGCTTGCGGAACAGAGGGCGCGGATTCAGCAGGAGTACGAGGAGGAGCAGGAAAAGAAAAAGGAAAAAGAGGAAGAGGTGCATTTCCTCCCTTCTTTAGTTTATTTAGACTTAATCTGAAAGTGATGTCTTTATTTTGACTTGAAAGATATTCCTGGGATATCTGAATACTCTGGAAGTACTATTGAAAAATATCAAATTGGTATTCATTCATTGGACTCATTATTAAGGTGAAAGAGTAATTCAAGATTCGTATGCATTTTCTTTTTTTTCTAAGTGAGTTTCTTTTTTTTCTAAGTGAAAAAAAAATGTAGTTGAGTGAGGATAAAGACGTCTGATTTTTTAAGTACTTTTATGTTAAAGACCTCTACATCTTCAATTTTACCTCTATTTCAGACAAATAACTTAGTAAATTTGAAGGTATTGTAGAATGTGCATATGGAGTATGTATTTTTATTTTAAAGCAAAGGCTTAAAAATGAAGAGCTTATTCGTTTGGCTGAAGAAAGAAGAAAAGAAGCAGAAAGAAAGAAGAGGGAGGAAGAGGAGAAACATAATTTGCAACTTCAGCATTACTATGAAAGAGAAAACCTGATTGCGGCAGAGGCTAAGGTGAGTACCCTGAGACTCAGTGTTCTGGAAGCCACTTCTGTTGGGACGGATACGCAGTTATTAGGAAAAGGAGGAAAGAGTACGGGGTGTGTTTGCTTGTCATTCTTACTACTGTGCAGTGTGTTGAATTTTCTGAGCTGTTGTATGTTTAACTCAATATAATGAATAAGAGAATTGTTTTCTTTTGTTCAAACATTATTTACTCTTAGCTGATTTGAAGTAAATGTTTTATCTAGTAAACTCTTCTGGGGTACTTGAGATGTGACTCATTGTGTAACCTACTGTGTATAATATGAACAGTTTCTTATTGAGTCAAATAGGTTTGATTTCTCAGCACATGGTAAATAGTAGTCACAACTAAAATTTGCTAAAAGATTGTCTACTAAGAATTTATATGTGAGAACTGGGCTCAGCGCCATAGCCTGGTAGCTAAAGTCCTTACCTTGCATGCGCCGGGATCCAATATGGGCACCAGTTCTAATCCCGGCAGCTCCACTTCCCATCCAGCTCTCTGCTTGTGGCCTGGGAAAGCAGGTGAGGACGGCCCAAAGCCTTGGGACCCTGCACCCGCGTGGGAGACCCAGAAGAAGCTCCAGGCTCCTGGCTTTGGATTGGCTCAGCTCTTGCTGTTGTGGTCACTTGGGTGATGATTCAGCAGACAGAAGATCCTCTCTGTCTCTCCTCTTCTCTGTACAGCTGACTTTCCAAGAAAAACAAATAAATCTTAAAACAATTTTTGTAAGTGAGATCCATATTTTTTCTTTATAACTTTCATTCTTACTATGGATGTTTCGCATGCCAAGTAATCTTTGCCTGTGCCAATGTCTTGCAGTTTCCCTGCTTTTTTCCTGTACTGATTTGATGGTCCCAGGACATAGGCTTAGACTTGCTCTGTTTGAGTGTGTAGGGTGTGTGAGGGCAGTCTTGTTTCATCCCTCTGCACATTTAGATCCCGTTTTCCCGGTCCCTTTTATTGATGAATATCCTTTTTTCAGGGATCGATTTCAGCTTGTTTGTCAAATATTAGTTGGTTGTAGTTGCCTTGGTTATCATTTCGGGTTTCTCTTCTGCTCCATTGGTCTGTATGTCTATTTTTGTTCCAATACCAAGCTGCTATGGTCATTGCCCTGTGGTTTGTCTTGAAGTCTGGTATTGCTGATGCCTGTAGCTATATTTTTGTTGTTAAGATTGCTTGAGGTTTTTGGAGTCTGTTTGTTTCCGTATGACTTTTAGCATCATTTTTTTTTCTATATCTAAGAAGACTGTTGGTATTTTGGTTGGGATCACGTTGGATTTGTAAATTAGTTTTTGTAGTATGGACATTTTGATGGTATTCTTCCAATCCACAATCATGGAATATTTTTCTTTTTTTTAATGTTGTATTATGTTTCTGTAATATTTTGTTATTTTCATTGTATAAATATATATTGTTTAAAGATTTACTTTATTGGAAAGTCAGAAATACAGAGGAGGAGAGACAGAAAGATCTTTCTTCTGCTGATTCATTCCCTAAGTGCCTGCAGTGACCGGAGCTGTGCTGATCTGAAGCCAGGAGCCAGGAGCCTCCTCCAGGGCTGCCATGTGGGTGCAGGGTCCCAAGGCTTTGGCTTGTCCTTGACTGCTTTCCTAGGCCACAAGGGGGGAGGTAAATTGTAAGCGGGGCTGTTGGTATTAGAACTGTCGTCCATATGGGATCCCAGCATGTATAAGGCGAGGACTTTAGCTGCTAGCCTCCTGCACGGGACCCATTGTATCAATCTTTAACCAAGTGTTGTGAAGTTTATTCCAGGGTTTTTGATTATTTGTAGTTGTTGTGAATGGCAGTCAGAAGTTCTTTCTTAGCCACAGCATTGTGTATGCTGTGGGTGTGTCTGTGGCTGCTGACTTTACTTTTATGTTGGTTTTCTATCCCACAACTTTACCAAACTCTCATGCATTTTAGTAGTCTCTTACTGGAGTCTTGATTTCTGTATGTGTAGAATCATATCATTTGCAAATAGCAGTAATTTGTCTTCCTTCTTTTCAATGTGTATCTCCTAGGGAAAAGCAAATATAAACCACAATGAGGTTTTGGTTCACCCCACTTAGAATGACTGTCATCCTGAAATCACAGAACAGTAAATGCTGGTGGGTAGTGGGGCAAAATGTACCCTAGTTAATGTTGGTGGAAATGTGAGCTAAATGAGGATGGAATACAATATGAGGCCTGGTGCAATGGCTCGATTGACTAATTCTACTTCAAAAGCCACTATCCCATAAGGGTACTGCTTCACATCCCAACCAGCTCCCTGCCTGGAGGACAGTCCAAAGCCTTGGGACCCTGCACCTGTGTGGGAGGCTATGAAAGCTCCTGTCTCCTTGCTTTGGATTGGCTCAGCTCCAGCCATTGGGGCCACTTGGGGAATTAACAAGCAGATGGAGGCTCTTTCTCTCTTCTCTCTGTAAATCTTCTTTTCCAATAAAAATTTTAAAAAAGACAATTCAGAGATTGCTTATAGATCTGAAAATAGATCTATCATATATCTCAACCTTTTCCACTCTAGTGAATTTACTGAAATGAAGGGAAATCAACATGTAAGAGAGTTACTTGTTCCCCCATGTTTATTACAGCCTAACACAATAACTAAGATATAGAATTAACCTAGCTGTCCATCCCTGGATGACTAGATAAAGAAAATGTGGTACAGATAAAATATACAATATTACTCAGCTGTGAAAAACACTGAACTCTTACCTTTTGGAACAAGATGTAACTGGAAACTATTAAGCTACGTGAAATAAGCTGGTTTTGAAACCGTAAATATCTGTCCTGGTCTCAAAGATAAATATCACCTTTTCTTTGATGTGTGGCAATGGAATGATGACTTTTGGGATACTCTTGTTGTTTCTAGCCTGTGTTTATCGTCCTGTAGAACTGTGGTCTTTCTGAGTTTTACTTGTCGAATGTTAAGATTAGTGGCAAAAAAAAGCCACAGATACAGAGTGGACTAATCTTATGTCTACAAAAAGTCATGAAGAGTGAGGGGGGAGGAAGGTAGTACAGAGAATGCACAGAATCTTTTCTTTGCATGATTAAAAATTAAAAATTTTGCCATATAATTGTTAATCCTTCTAAGGTATATTATTCTAATGACATTTCCTTAATTTTTTAAACTAGTAATGTTTGTTTTTAGAGCAGTTTTAAATTTGTCAAGGTTGAACAGAAATCTTTAGTGTGAAACTTGTCATTTAAGAATGAGAAATGCCCGTTTCCTGGAATTGTGTTTCTGTCGATTTCTTCTTATTGTTTTTTAAATGTTCTTTCTGGAGCTGGCATTGTGGTGTGTTGGGTTAAGCTGCTGGGACTGCAGAGCTAGTATCCCCTGTGGTTACTTGGTCAAGTCCTGCTGCTTCACTGTCTGTTAATGTGCCTGGGAAAGCAGTGGTGATGGGCCAAATCATGGCACCTCCGGAAGCACATGGGAGGCCTGGATGAAGCTCTTCTCACCCCTGGCACGCCATGGTAGCTATTTGGGGAGTAGACGATTCTCTTTCTTTCAAATACATCAAATAAACATTAAAAAATACTCTTTCTTAGGGTACAGAGTTTAATATATATTTAGTTGTAAGTACCATAAAGTTTTAAATGATCTTTGTTATTTACTGCATTTTGCTCTTCTTCCTGAAGTTAACCTTGTTAGCTGTGATTTTTTTCATTTATATGTTCCTGATGAATATTTTGTCTACTCTTTCATTTTACCTTTCTGTCACCATATTTTATCTTTTAAACTATGTATATTTATTTAACTTATTCAATATTTTTAATCCTGATTTGGGAGGCTTCTTTTGCTTAGGGATATCTGAATTAATTTATGTTTATCTTAACCAATATCTGTAACTGTATTAATTGAATTTCTGTATTATTTGCGAGAGAAAAAGCAAGTCAGCTCCCTTCTTCTGACTCCCAAAATACTTAGAGTGGCCAAGGGATGAAACTGGCTGATTGGAGCCCCATCCAGGTCTGCCATGTGGGTGGCAGGAGCCTGATTACTTTAGATCCCAGTGCTGCGTCTCGCAGCGTGCCCCAGCGGGAAGCTGGCATCAAGGGCCAGTGCTTGGGGTCAAACCCAGGCCCTGCTTCTGACTTGGGACACAGGCTTCCTAACTGGCATCTAATTGCCATGTTTACTATAACAAGATCTCCATCCCTCCACTTTTTTTCTTTTTGTAACGAATGTTTTATTAAAGGTAATCATAATCCAAACCTCTTCAGTAGTCCCATCCCTGCACGTATTAGGGATATGTGCATGTGGGTGCACATATGTTTCTTTCTGATCTTTCAGCGCGTGAGACAGCCTTCTCCTGTTGTTCCGGCTCTTCAGCACAAAATTGCAAGCAAACTGCAAAGGCCTCCTTCAGTCGACAGCATCATAAGTTCCTTTATTCATGTAGGTGCTTTTTATTTTGCTAATCTTACCTCAATTATTTTGGATTGGGGGCACAAAATTAGATTTTGTTTTGATATTTGAATAGGTTAAATGGTTTTAGATCAGAAATATAGGTAATGTCTATTAATTTGTTTCAAGTGTAACTAATAGTTCTTGGTGCCCAAAGTTTGGCAGACTGTAATTTAACTTTTCTTTATTAGGTAGAAAGATATTTTATAGTTGGTTTTAGTTATGCTCATGAAGTCTTATCCTTTAAACTAAGTTGTAATTCAGGGGGTATGGAAACTTCTCTAGAGCATTGAGTGCGTACTTGAAGAAAAATGAATAGGAATTTTCCGTAGTGATGAGGAGGGGTAAGAATTTCCAGAATATCCAGAGATGTGGAAGACAGTGTAAGCCACAAGGTATGCATGCTGAATCTTCTGTGGTTTGCCCAGGCCCAGTAATACCAAGGCAACAGAGGAGGCAAAGGCCAGGAAATACAGGGAATGCTGTAAGGATTCATGAAGATTTTATTTCATAAGGTGCTGTGTTCCTGATAAGCTGATTACCTAAAAAGCTAGAGAAATATGGATGAAAAACATTTTCCGGAATCCCACCCTGTGAGATTCTGGTTTATTAGACCTTTGGTGGATAGTGTGTGATAACTCATTGTAATGAAGTAGAAAAATGACATGGCCATTTTGTCCTGTGTAATGTTCTCTCAGGCAATAGTGTAGAGACATGTTTTGAAGATAAGGCCAAATACTTTACTTTTAAGATAGGTGGTAAACCTGGAGGTAGTATGTTGTACTATTGCAGAAGTCCAATGTTTAGCTATTCAAAGAAAGAAAACAGCAAAAACCAAGAAAGGATGATAGCTTCTTGAAGAATTTCAGAGGCCCAAGTGATGAAAATGTTGATTGAATGTGTGGTAGGTAAGAGTCAGTGATAAATTTCAGTATTCTGGGATGGTTCTCTAGGCTAGGAGGTTGAAAATAGGAGTTGTGCCCAAGGGAATAGTTGTGAACTGGATTTGTGGCTCTGGAAGCTCTTAGCATTTTGGTGCTTGTCCTTATGAGTTTAAGGGATTGGTGCTCACCAAAGTACTGGAGCTGTGTAGCAGTGTATAGAAGGGAGAAATGAAAGAACTTTTAGCTGGCAGTTGAGAAGCAGGGGGAGCAGTAGAGATAGCGAAGGTGAGGGAAGGAGGCAGTGATGTTGGTTCCTCCCGTCCAAATGCAGTAGCTTAAAATATGGATACAACATTTCACTTGGGGATCACTTTGTGTCTAGTGAGGATAGTTTTGCTGCGATGCTGAGTTGTAAAGGTCAGGGCAGTAGCTATGTGTCAGGTGAGTGGGAATAAGGAAGTAGCCATCAGAAGTATGCATTTACTATTAAAATTGCTTGGCAGTGAAGGAAAGGAGAGAATGGACAGTAAGTAGTAAGACAGTTGAAGTAGGGGGAGGTTTTTACATATAGCATGAGAGAGTTTTGGAGAGAGGAAGAGATTAGAGAGGAGGTTACAGGTGAAATTGCAGTCAAGGTGATAAATATAGATGTTGGTGTTCTGTAGGTAAAATAGCGTGGAATTTGGTTTGCTTTACATCTAGGTACTTAAAAATGTTTATTTCTCTCATGTTCTAAGTATGGAAAATGTACTAATTGCATCTCTCTTTACTGTTAAACAGGAAAGTTCTGTGTCCAGGCCACAGTCTCCTCCAGTACCTGCTAGGAAAAATCAGCTTCGTGCAGAAGGTAAGAGTTATTTGGGAAACTGTCTAGAGAGTATTTTTTAAAAACTTTAAAATGTGAAGTAATTAGAGACTCACAGAAAGTTTCAAAAATAGTATTTCTATAGCAAGTTGCTTTTATTCCCTGCTCTGTCTTTCATCACGGGTAATACTTTGTGTAGTGCAGGTCGAAAGCCAGGAAGTTGAAATTGGTGTGCCCTAAAAACCTTGTTCAGATCTCACCAGTTTTTATGTGCATTCCCTGTTTGTAGATTTCTGTACATTTTTATCACTTACAGTTTATGATCAAGCTATAGAAGTGTTCTAATACCACCAAGAAATTGCCTTGTCCTTCCTTTTATTAGTTTTATTCCTAAGAATATCCCAAACTTTTGAAATTTCTGAGTAATCACAGATGTGTCAGTCTTAATAATATTAACAAAAATTAGTACATGTTTTTGTATAAAACACAAAAAGCATGTCATAATCCAAGCTAATGTCATTTAAACTTTATGATAAATCAGTCTGTTTTAGTGTATAGTCTTTTGATCTTATACTTGTTTTTTTATTTATCAATGAAAATTTGCAGAGGAGAGAAAAAATGTAATTCTGGAATTATCAGAAATGAGAAAACAGCTTCGTAGTGAAGAGAGGCGTCTCCAAGGACAGCTGCTACATATGGACGATGAAGTTCACATAAGGCAAGTTGAGAAGTTCTTCGGTTGTTTGTCACCTATCCAGGAATTTTGTGCTTTGAGACAGGATTGCTTGTTATTTATAGTCTCCTTTTCTTACTCTGTGATGAAATCAGGTAGGCAATCTTTTGTTGGGTTGTAAAATCAGTGTTGTAGCTAACCACTACCTGTTTATTCTTCCTTAAGAGAAGACAGGACCCACCCAGATTGGTTTTACTTTAAGGACTCTTGCTGTAACTTCCCCAAGTCCCTAGTAGAATGCTTCCTTGATTTTAGTTATTTCTTAAAGATATTTTAAAATTGGAAATGCATGGTGGCACAGGCATAGGGTTAGGCGGAAAAGGTAAAGACGGAGGGAGAGAGATCTCCCATTTGCTGATTTACATGTCAAATGACTGCAGTAGCTGGGCTTGGCCCACACCAAAGCCAAGAGTCAGGAACTCCGTCGGGGACTCCCGCACGGGTGGTAGGGGCCATCATCTGTTACCTTCCCAGGTGCGTTAGCAGGGAGCTGGAATGGAAATGGAGCAACTGCTACTCCATCTGACACTCGAAGAGGTACTGGCATTGCAAGCAGTGACTTAACGTTCGGTACCACAACACCAACACCAAAAAATACCTTTATTAAGCTGTCTTTTTACTGTGTTAATTTTGTAGGAACTAAAGGAATATTGTGGTGAAAGATGTCAAATTCTTTTCACAGTGAATTAAGTATAAACTGAACGTTTTCTTCCTACAAAGCCTATTTCTCAGGATCTGTCATTTGTCTACAGGAAGAGAGAAAGGAATCCTATGGATATATTTGACATGGCTAGACATCGATTGCAAGCTCCTGTTAGAAGACAGTCGCCTAAAAACTTAGATGTTAACACTTTGCAGAATATTCATGATTTTAATGAGCTGAAAGATAGAGGTATGTACAAAACAAATGGCTTTTGTCTTTTTCCAAAAGTAAATTTTCACTTACGATGTGTACTTTTAGCACAAAGCACAGTGAATTAAACTTCTGTGTATTGCTGTTCTTTAGTTTACCAGAAGAGGTAAATATTTTCTTTTGGAGTGTGTACACCTGCTAAGCCTCAGGGTAGCTGAGATCATAAGGATTAGCATGTGGCATGGAGCATGGCCTTAACTGACGAAATGGCGGGGGAATGAGCTTATGAAGGAGACTGGAGAAGACAAACCCAAAACACTTTAGCAAATGTAGGTGAATATGGGATCCTGAAAGCTGAGGGAATAGAGTGAGTGTGTGAAGGAGAATATGAATATTCTGGGATGAATATGAAGAAATGTCACTTGGATCAGAGATGCTGGTGACTTCAACTGAAAAAATAATTACTTATTTGAAAGGTAGAATAACGAAGGCAGAGAGAAAGAGATCTTCCATCCATGTATGTTCCGTTAAGTGGCTGAAACAGCCAGGCTGGGCCACGCCACAGCCAGGAGCTTCATCTGGGTCTCCCATGTGCGTATAAGTTAGGCCAAGTGCTTAGGCCAACATCTGCTTTTGCAGATATACAGAGTCAGTTTATAGCAAAGAGCTATATATGAATACCATTAATATTTTGCATGTTTTCTAGTTTTCTTTCTAAGCATGGTTAAAACAAGGTAAAACTGAAGATAGAATTGGTATTGCTTTATGCTTTTTTCTGTTTAGATTTAATGTGTTATCACATGTGCTGAAATTATTTTTGTTATTTACTGGAACTGGAGCAACCCAGAGCACATATAGGATGCCAGCACTAAAGATGGTGTCTTTAGCTATGCTATAGTGCTATTCCAAATTCAATTTTTTAAGTGGAATGATGGGATATGAAGTTAGTCAACTTTGGAATGTATGTTGATGGGGAGGCAAAATTTTGGAGGCAGTGTGCAGAGTACTTCCCTTTGAAGAGATGCTTGCTGGGAAGAGGAGAGGTGTCGCTGCAGGAGGAATTAACGTGAGGAGCTTTTGCAGGAGAGCGTCAGGATACAGGAGAGGAAGGGTGCTCACGGCAGGGAGTGGCAGTGGACTCTGCAGGGGGACATCTGAGGGATCAGAAGGAGTTGAAAGAAGGTTTGTGAAGTCAGTAGATAAGGGAACAGGAGCAAAAGCTTAGTAGAGAGATGTTTGGGCAACCAAAGTGAGTGTTGTGTGTGATTCTCCTTAGGAGTAGTGGAGGCAGATCAGATTACTGGATGTGTGGTCATGTGACATAGGCCGGAATAGACTGCATTTGTATAGCTGTGTCTGTGTCTATGTGCTTATATATAAAAACCATTAATATTTTGCCTATTCTTTCATATTTTGAACATGATTAAAGTAAAACAAGATATTTCTTTATCCTTTTTTTCTACTTAGATTTAATGTGTCTTTATATATACTAAAGTTTTTTTTCTCTGTCATTTATTGATAGCTTAGTATCTAGCTAGACATTATGTTAAGCCAGGGAGTCTAAGTTTGTTCTGGGGACTCCTGTGGTTAAAATTGTTTTCTATTATAAATCAAGACATGATTTTAAAAAATTGTTTATTCTTCAGTTGTCTGCAGGTTCCCAGGGGCAGCACATCATGAATAACTTCCTTTCTCTGGGGATTTGAGAGTGCATGCTTTTGTATTCTCATACTTAAAAAATGCCAGTTTTAATTTAATATGACACGTATACAGATGTGTGCAAGTGATATGTAAATAAAAGCTGTGGATGTCTTCAGTGTTTTAAGAATGAAAGATCTTGAGATCTAAAAAATTTAAATGATGGAATTGAGCCATTCATCTCCTTGTGTTCCGGCATCATCTGGAGGCTCTCCTTCAGCCGGCACCGACTTGGTTTTCTGTAATGCTTCTTACAAGGAAGAGTCTGAGTCCAACATGGTAAAGCTAAAGTTCCAGTCCAAGCTTGTCCAGAGCCTCTTGCGTGGACTTGCTTCTAGCGAGTTTCTGAAGTTAGGTGTTCAAGATGGTCCCCATTTTCACTGTTGCGTTCTTGTGATCACTTCTGATACCAGTTTTGCACAACATATTAAATTACTCCTAGTAATTATTTAGTGTATCAGATGGGAATAATACTTTCCAGACTTTTATATGTATGAACCATATTTTAATTTTCAGGATTTAAAATTTAGCATTTAATGTTTCTCTTCTGATGAACTGATAGTCATGAAACTATGACAGAGGTGAATTCATATTTTCCAGTAATGAGTCCTTCCTAAAAGTTCCAATCAGTCTGTATTTGTCTTGGTTTCTGAATGATACTTGTGAGGGCTAAAATGCTTACATTACTATTTGAATTACAGTGATACAGCCTTCACTTTTCAGTATATTGTGGAGACCAGATGTGCTTGCAGTGTTGCATGACTGTAGTCCTAGGTGTGTGCTCTTGGTGGCACCTTGAGACAATGGGAAAGGTAGAGATGGAAAATGTGCCACCTGTGAGCTATTGCTTCTGCTGACTTCCTCGGAATTTCAGTCAGTCTATGAAAAGGCATTTTATTAAGACATTACTTTTGCAATCTTCAGTTTTATGGCTACTTTAATGTCCTTTGACTTTGGGAATTTTACACTTTTATTGTGTACAATAGTTTTAGAAAATCTCAAATTGAAAATGAGATTTAGGTTAAAATGTGTTTTTTGCACCAGACTCTGAAACACGAGTTGATCTGAAGTTTAGGTACCCCGATCCTCCACGAGACCACCACACCTTGGAGATCCAACAGCAGGCCCTGCTTCGGGAGCAGCATAAGAGGCTGAACAGAATCAGAATGCAGGAGTGTGCTGACGGTGAGCCGTGGTCCATTACTGTTTTCAGTGCTATGGGTGGGTTGTTCTTTAGTTAACTTTGTTTTGTATTAATCTCAATCCCAGAGAGCACCCTCCCTCCTCTCATCCGGCAGCTCCACCCTCACATGGCTCTTCTGGCTTACAGTCCCAGAAACAAATCCCAGAGCAGGCTGTGATCGGCTCAGCTGGGGTTTTGTACTGTAGAGCCAAGTAGAGTTAATACTTTGAACAGGCCAGGGGACAACTGCATCGTGAAGCAGGATTCAAAGGAAGAAATTCTGGTCAAACATTAGTGCTCTGTTTGGAATTTCGCTGCTGTGTGGTGGTGTGTTTAAGTTTTGATATGATATAATCTGTCATTAGATAGGGCAATGATTACACCAAGTATAATCAATCAGCGAAGTGTTTATTAAGTATCCACTGAGTGCACTGAGGAATTCAGTGTGGTTACTGTTGGAGAATCCATTATCTGAAATGCTTGGGACCAGAAGTGTTTCAGATTTTGGAATATTTCTGTAAATTTTCTTGGCTGAGCATCCTTAATCCAAAATATATGCTTTTTGAGCACCAGAGAATTTTGGAGTTGGGAGGATCACCGTGTCGTGTACTAACTTGGTTCTGAATGGAGTAGCTTACTGCTGTCAAGGAGGAACTAGAATGTTTAGAGTGAGCAAGTGTGATGAGTATTTTAAATGAGAATTCTAGGGCCCTTTAGAACTGTGACTGTGACTGTGTGGGCACCCAGAGGCAGAATGGAGCCAGGTGTCAGAGCCTCATTGATGAGCCTCAGAGACACTCAGGCTCACCGTATGGTCTTCCCCTCTCATCTGCTTGGCTAACCTCCAGGCCTTGATGTGGCCTTGCAAGATGGGTAATAAAGGCACAACTAGTAGATACCAAGAAAACAGCAGAGTTATTCCTGTCACTTTTTTTTAAGGAATATTTAAGACTCTGCCTGGCTAAGCTGATGTGGCCTGCAGAATCTGAGGGAAGTTTTTTGACCTCAGGAATTAGCATCATTAGAGTAAGTTGATGTAATACACTGATTCGGCTCACAAATCAAGTGTTTGATTAACATTTATTTAAGGAGTATCTTCCCTCTAACTGGTACTGCATTTATACCGATAGCTTCATATCCACCCTGTGACAGCAGAATGACCCAATTTCCATGATAAATAATAGGCATATAACCTAAAAATGAGAAGCAAGTACATTAGACCCAGTGGGGTAGCCTTTTCTTCAGCCGTCTGAACTGATGAGATGATCTTGTGGCAATGACAGTGTCGACGCCCTGTAGCAGTTACATGCAAATTCCAGTGAGAATGCTGATGGAATTCTCGGAGCATATGATCCTATTTTTTTTAAAAGATTTATTTATTTTTATTGGAAAGGCGGATATACAGAGAGGAGGAGAGACAGAGAGGAAGATCTTCCATCCGATGATTCACTCCCCAAGTGAGCCGCAACAGCTGGTACGCGCCGATCTGAAGCCAGGAACCTGGACCCTCTTCCAGGTCTCCCACGCGGGTGCAGGAACCCAAAGCACTGGGCCATCCTCAACTGCTTTCCCAGGCCACAAGCAGGGAGCTGGATGGGAAGTGGGGCTGCCGGGATTAGAACCAGTGCCCATATGGGATCCTGGGGCTTTCAAGGCGAGGACTTTCGCCACTAGGCCATGCCGCCGGGCCCAAATATGATCCTGTTGTAAACAGTTACAGACATGCTTGGACAGTATTTTGAGAAGGGATACACTACACTGGCAGCCTGTTCCTGGAATCTGTATGTGACAGGGCAGGGTGCATTATTCAGAGGAACATAAAGGAAAACCGTCACATTGGAGAAGCTTGGGATACTTGATCCGGAATGTTTGCTTCTGAAACCCAATGGGTGTCTAGAATTTCACTTCCTTTATTTCTGTGTGAGCGAGCCCTGTGTTTTAATTCCATTCAATTTTCTATACAGAATGTAGAAATATGATCGAAGATGGAGAAATACCTAATATTAATCATTTTTTCTCTCTAGGCATTGGTTTTATGTTTACAATGATTTCATTTATTATATTCACTAATGTGAAAATGTTACCTAGAATGTATAAAGGGCTATATGACTTAATTTATAAGCGTTATCTTAGAATTATTCTGAGGTGTGGCATTTTGTCATAAAGATGTGCTCAGGCTTATTAATAAGCATGTTACGATTTGTTGTTCTTCTTGTTGATTGCAGCTGACTTGAATGCCAGAGGGAGAGAACACGGGATGGTAAGCAACGTTAGACTTTTTCAAGTTAGTTTTGGGAGAAAAAATTTTTCAGGAATGTGGTAAGTTTGTATTCCCAAATTTTGAATTTTTCAGGAATGTTAAGAAAAAATTTAACTCTTGCCTCGTTAGTACAGTGGATAGCTAGAGAAGTGTTGACATATGTACATAGAGAAGAAGATATTAGTGACAGGCTAAACTGTGTCTCATCTTTAGCTGTGTGACCTATAGGGCAAGTTATTTAAGCTCTTTATGCCTCAGCTTCCTAATCTGTAAAATGAATAGTATAAATATTTGAGGGTGAATTAATATCTGTGGGGAATAAATTAGCATTTGTAGGGCACTTAGAGACAAGACTGGCATGCAGAAAGTTCTAGATAAATGAGTACTAGATAAAAATAGCTCAAGGGTTGTCATGAGGATTAAGTGAGATAATATATTGAAAAGCCCTTAGAGTAAGTCCTGGCCTGTGACAAGTCCAGTATGTTTACTGTCAATATGTAACAGTAGTGCAAGGGAACCTCTCGTGTAAGTAGTGATGAAACATATAAAGAAAATAAATAAGGTCGGGGATGGAGAATAGTAGCTCTTAATCCTAGGGAGTAGAACTACTGCAATCCTGAGTTAGGAGCGAGTGAACTGAAGCTGTGTCAGGGGTATGGAAATAGGGAGAAAACCCCTGCCCTTGGAGGGCTTTCGCAGCAAGGGATAATTAATCTATGGTATGTGAAGTCATTGTGCTCCGAGGGAGATGAACAGGGAAAGGACACTGGAGGCTTTTGGGGTGGAGGGTTTGCAGTTTGAAGTGCAACGGGCATGGCGGTTCCACCTAGTTAGTAGCATTTTGATAGGCATATAGTGAAGTGGCCATGAGAAATAATGGGAGAGCATCTAGCAATAACTTTTCTAGTAGAAGTCCTAATGGGAGATGGCCTGGGGTGTGGTAGGAGCCTTGAGGCCAGTGGAAGGGGGTGTGGCAGCAGGGAGGCCCGCAGAGGCTGTCCAGGGCTCTGTCTGCCACACTGTGCGTTTGGGGAGAGGATCCTGAAGCCTGGCAGTGGAGGACTGGCACATCTGTCTCATGTTTTCACTGGGTCACTGTTGTGCATTGAGGAGAAAGGGTGGCTGATCACATGAGGTCGTGCTCAGAAGTGTTGGGTCTGATTGGTGACCACTTCCTGAGATTTTAGGTGTATCGCAGACGATGTAAGAGGAGGCAGATGGACTGACTTTTTGCCTGGGAATTGAGAGTTGCAGAGCTAGAGAAACAGGAGAAACAAATTTAGAGGTCAAGGCGAAGATTGAACATTTTGAAGCTCTGAGGAGCCTGTTAGACAAATAATTAGAGTTGGTGAATACACAGGGGAGTTCAGGGGGAAAGGGTGACGGCTGAGAATGCAGCCTTAATCTTTGTAACCCTTGTTACACGTCCTGTTGTCTCTATGTTGAGATTATAAAGTAAAACTCAGCTAGACTTCTGTTTAAAAAACAAACATTCATTAGTTTTATTGGAGAGGGAGATTTCCAGAGAGGAGGAGAGACACGGGGAACGGTCCACTGATTCCACTGGTTCACTCCGCAGAGGCTGAAACTGCTGGAGCTGAGCTAGTTTGCAGCCAGGAGATTCTTCCAGGTCTTCCTCGTGGCTTGCAGGAGTCCAAGGATTTGGGCCATCTTCCACTGCTTTAAGCAGACCCGTAAGGAAGGAGCTGGATGGGGAAGTGGACAGCCAGCACCCCAACCAGGCCCAGAGGATGTGCCAGCCCTTGAAGGCGGAGGATCATCCCATCAGTTAGGCTCTTACTTGCCCATTTTACCAGTTAACTTAAACCAAGGACCCGCAGCTTTACTAATTGTGATGCTAATGATGTGATGCTAAGGATTAGCTAGCATTTATTTTTTTTTAAGATTTATTTATTTTTATTACAAAGTCAGATATACAGAGAGGAGGAGAGACAGAGAGGAAGATCTTCCATCCGATGATTCACTCCCCAAGTGACCACAACGGCCGGTGCGCGCCGATCTGAAGCCAGGAACCTGGACCCTCTTCCAGGTCTCCCACATGGGTGCAGTGTCCCAAAGCACTGGGCCGTCCTCAACTGCTTTCCCAGGCCACAAGCAGGGAGCTGGATGGGAAGTGGAGCTGCCGGGATTAGAACCAGTGCCCATATGGGATCCTGGGGCGTTCAAGGCGAGGACTTTAGCCGCCGGACTCATAGCTAGCATTTATTGACTACAGTTAACCTGTGTGAGGTATTTGACATTTATTTGCCGTAAATTCCACGAAGTATGCATGTCCTCTGTCAAGGTCAAATGATATTTAAAAGTTAATGATCTTGCCTGATCACAAAGCAACTAGGTAGGAAAGCTTCCATCTGAGTCCAGGCCAGACGTGAGCTCCTGGTCCCTGTTCCATGCAGCCTGGGATGCCCTGGCGCCTGTGCGGCTTGACTTTGGAGCTCATTAGGTTTCTTTGTATGTGGTTGTCATGTTTTTCAGTTAAGAGACACTTCACACCACGGATTTAGTTTAAGATCCTGGTGCAGCAACAACTTTTTCTGAGTAGTAGCTGGGCATACGCTCACAGTTCTTCATGGTGGCTCCATGAAAGCGGTGACTTGGCATGATTGTCAGGAAGATAAGGCTCAGGCGGGCTGACTTTGATGCCTTGCTTTAGTTCTGCCAAGGGCCATGCTGCACAGCTGATTGAGACTATGCGATTGAGCTGCTGTCATCAGCATTATTAGTAAGCCAGAAAGCAGTAGAATCAACGAGTGGCATGTTAAGATGTTTAAATTCAGTATGTATAGAAAAAGAGCTCAGTGTAAGAAAACTGTGTTGGATTGGCACTGTGGCATAGTAGGCTAAGCCTCTGCCTGTAATGCTGGCATCCCATACGGCACTGGTTAGTGTCCTGGCTGTCCACTTCTGATCCAGCTTCCTGCTTATGGCCCAGGGAAGCAGCAGAGGACAGCTTAAGTATTTGGGCCCCTGCACCCATGTTGGAGGCCCAGAGGAAGCTCCTGGCTTTGGATCAGCTCAGCTAAGGCCATTGGGACCATTTGGGGAGTAAACCTGCAGATGGAGGATCTCTGTCCTTTTGTCTACAATTTGACCTTTAAAATAAAAATATAGCTAGTAATTTAAAAAAGCAAAACTGTGATAATGAAAGGCAGTGTGAGTGTAATTACCTTCAAAATTGACAGCCCTTCCCTGGAGTGTTCTAGCAAAGCCCAGCGATCTGCTGAGGTGGTTGAGGAAGATGCCACTGGGTACCTGTAGGTTCCTTCTTGCAAATAAGGCGATACTTTCTACTGCAAAGTTCTCTACATACAAATTTAAAGTAATAAATACAGTGCTAGTGTTATTCCCCCTACTATGGCTCCGCTGTGTCAGTGCCATGTCATTAGAAGCCATATTGTCTTAGCGATCATAGTTTATATAGTTATTGTTATATAATTATAGTTTCTCCATTTGAGAACAGACTCTTAGTTCATCTTTCTAGCCACAGTTCCTCCCTTGGGAGCAGGAAGTGTACAATATAGATTACTAGAAAGAGTGGACAAGTCTTGGCAGTGATTGAAAGATTGCTAAAGCTTAATTGGGTTCATTGTTTCATATTAACCCGGGTTTTTATCAGCAGCAGTGTAAGTAACCTTTTTCACAAGGAGGATGGAAGGAGTGGAGGGGGTTAAGAAGTCAGTGTGGTGGCTCGCCAGGATCAGAGGTCCTGAGCGTTGAAGTCTTGCAGTTCAGACGCGGTGTCTGTGTGCGGAGCCTTCCTGGCGCCCCGAGTGCTGGCGGAGGTCAGCGCTGCAGCTCACACTGTCCTCTCGCTTTTTTGTGTGACTGATGTAGAAAGCTGTGATGCCTTTTAGTAGTAATTGTTTTTCTACACAGGATTAATAAAAATAGGTAATAATAATATATGATGTTTCCTTTAGCCCAGAGATGTCAATAATGATTTGAAAAATTCGTTGTTGGAATCTGATAGTGCCTTTATAGGTGAGTATATTTTACTTTACTAATGCTGTATGCTAATTAAATACAAAATACTACTACTTTTAAGTCCCTTCCCATTTTATTCAGTATATTCAGCATTATACTGAAGTGGTTACAAAGAGGGAATATGCTTTTTTGCCATTTTATGAATACTCATTAAATGTAGCTTACAAAATTTTAAAATCACAGTTACTAATGTGAATTTAAAAAATCACAAAAATAGCTTCTGTAAAGGCCTGTGCATGTGTATGGATGTACATAACAGCGTTTGTCCTTGGACACAGGGTTGGTTAGACAAACTCTGCTACAGCCATAACATGAAGACACTACCCAGCAACAGCAGGAACAAGCCCGAAGCACACAGTAATTCTTCAGGGAAACATTCTGAGCAAAAAAGCCAGCGCCCATAAGTTACACACTGTAGCATTTATTGTGGAACACTTGTGAAATGGCAGAAAGTTAGAGAAGGAAATTTGTCCTGCAGGAATATTTATAGCAGCGTTACTTACACCAAAAGTTGGGTACAAACGGATGGGAACATTTGGTACCTCTAGAATATTTTAATTCACCACTTAAAAAAAATAAAAGACAACATGCTATATAGTTCCAAGTGTATGCTGTTCTGGAGAAGGCACAACTTGGAGAGAGTAACGTTTAGTAGTTGCCAGGAGTCGGGCAGATATGAAGATACAGGCAGACACTGTGCAGGTGCTGGGGCCATGCGGTGCAGCGGCCAGATGCCACAGTGTGTGTCACAAAAAGTTACTCTGATGTGAAGTGAACTGACGGTGGTCAAGTGTCACTGTAGGTTTACTGGTTAGTGCAGATGTTCTGTTCTGGTCACTGATGTTAGTAAAGGGAGAGACAGAATTTCCTGGGTACTTGGTCACTACAGAATTTTTCTGGGAATGGAAAACTCTAGGTTAAGAAAAGATACATGAGATAACATTAGTGGTGATACAGAGACATTGAAAACGTTAGAATATGAGAGCCCCCTGTCATTTAAGAAATGGATTTTTTAAAAGAAAGCTTATGCAGTATAAACTTGGAAAATTTATCAATTTTAAGTGAAATGACCGAATTAAATCTGTATTAAACCTCCTGCAAATTTCCTCAGTCTAATCTGACTGACTGCTGTGTAGGACTCAGTTCTGGCTCTTAGAAGATGCTAGTTCGACTATTTCTGCACAAAGTGTCAACACAAAGTCTCCGGTACTGGCTTAGCAGTGTGGCTCAGCAAGAATAGAACGTCCACCAAAATACACGTTGACAAAATTGGCAAAATATCAAGTGATGTGTCTAAGTATTTGTTGTATCATTATCATAACTTTATCCAGACTTAATTTTTTTTCATAAGAAAAAATGATGTAGACTGTTTATCTTCATGGTCAGATGAGTTGTTGGATCATTGGAGTGGCTGTTGGCAAAAAGACTAACAATACCCAATGTTGCTTACAGTGTTGGGTAGCAGGAGCCATTTTAGATTATAAAATAATAGAAACACTTTTCAACTCAATTGGGTAGTTACAAAATGATGCAGAATCACCTTAGTGCCCAGCAACTTCACCCCTAGATACATACTTCAAAGAATGAAGACACAGTCACAGACTTGTTCCTGAATATTTACACTAGCATTATTCATAATCGCCAACAAGAAGCACATGTTCATGAACTGGTCAATGCACCGACAAAATATACATGCTTGGAATGGAGTTAACTGTTGACTGTGTACAGCATAGCAGTAATGTGTGTTCGTCTAGGTCTAAGGAAAGATATTGCAGGAAACATAAATCCATTGAGACAAAGTAGATGAGTGTTTCGGGCTGGGCACATGGACTGGGGAGTGATTGCCAACTAGCACGCATCTAAGCCTTGCACTCTGTGCGGCCCATCAAGGTGCTTACGGCGAGACGTACCCGGCCATTGAAGATGACACTTTCCCTCCAGCATCACGGCTGCCCTCGGCGAGGGAGCGCCGGAGGAACAAGCTCAAAGCACTGGACCTCGTATGTATGAACGTGGCTTCTCTCCCTGGTCAGGCTTAGAAGGTTGAGAGTCTGGGTTCTGATCCCTGCTAAATTCCTGTGTCGTAATGAAAAAACAGCCTTATCTTTGAAATGAGGTGAATACGGCTGTGACTCCAGCGGCCACCACCAACAGCTGGCAGACCTGGGGTGGCTCACTCCTGCTGTTGGCTTTGTCAAGGCGATATTGTTTCCTTCTCTCCTGGGTGCTGTCAGGAGCAGCTCCGTATTTGGCATAGAAATACCTATGACATAAATATTAATTCCTGCCCTTCTCACCCTTGAGGAATGCATGGGTTTCAGGGAAGGCACAGAAAGCAAACAATACAGGCAGTAGTTATATTTTGGTTAAGTCCCCCAGACTGGAGTTGCAGCCATTTTCTTCCCTCATGTCACTAGAGTGTACCCAGTAGAACACAGGCCTTGGAGCCCCTCATTACATACACGTCAGTGTCACCAGCCACTGTTCAAATAGCATGCTGGCCTAGCAGGTGCCAGCTTAACCCACTACAGCATACCAGCCCCTGGCAACTTTTTTTAAAGATCTATTTTTCTATTATTATTATTATTATTATTATTATTATTATTGGAAAGTCAGAAATACAGAGAAGAGGAGACAGAGCAAGATCTTCCGTCCGATGGTTCACTCCCCAAGCTGCTGCAATGGCTGGAGCTGAGCCAATCTGAAGCCCGGAGCCTGGAGCCTCTTCCGGGTCTCCCACGTGAGTGCAGGATCGCAAGGCTTTGGGTTGTCCTCCACTGCTTTCCCAGGCCACAAGCAGGCAGTTGGTTCTAATTCCGGTGCCGCCGGGATTAGAACTGGTGCCCATATGGGATCCTGGTGTGTACAAAGCGAGGACTTCAGCCTCTAGGCTACCACGTTGAGCCCTCCTGGCAATTCTGAAACCATGTGTTTCTTTATCTATGAAGATAGCTATTACCCAGTAGCATACACGAAGATACTACTAGATATCATCTGCAAAGATACTACTAAATATCATCTGCATTGTGTGTGCCAGGAGCATTCACCAGATAAAAAATGGTGGTGTTAGTATTACTACAGATACAGCTTTACCAAGTGGCAGTAAGTTTATTGCCCTAGGCAACCACTAATTTATTTTAGTCCATAGTTTTGTCTTTTCTTGACATCTCTTATACACTAGATCATGAGGAGGCCGTTTGTAACTGGCTTTCATCTTTCAGAGACCACCTATTCTGTAGCATTTTGGGTGCTTGATTTTTTCTGTTGCTGTGTATTTTCCACTTTTGGTAAATCCATTCAACAGTTGATGGCATTTGGGTTTTCAGCTTTTACTAATTATGAGTAATGCTAACAGCAGTCATGTACGGCTTTTTGATTCTTCTGAGTACACACCTCAGAACAGAACTACTGTGTCACACAGTCATTTGGTCTGTCGGACTGTTTCACAAAGCCGTCACACCATTTTAGATCGCACCAACTGCTTGCTTAGGTTTGTTGACTACATCCCAGCCAACACATTACTGTTTTATTATACACCTCTATGTGTGCAGTGCTTTTCTATGGTTGCTTACATTTTTTTTTTGGAGATATATCTATTAAATCCTTTGTTCCTTTTATTTTTAATTTTATGATACATTTCTATAGGTTTTGGGTTTTCCCTTAATCCCTGCCCAGATCCCCAACCCCAGCTGATTTCCCCATATTGTAACAGTGTAGTCCATCACTCTGCTGTTTAAGTGCACCCTGACATTGAGGACACAGACAGCGGCAGACAGTGCAGCCTGCTATTGCTGAGACATCCAGCAGTCTCTTTGGGAATCCATCTTGGATTTGGAACTAGAGATGCATGTTGCATTCTGTCTTCACATCTGCCTATGATATTCTGTATTACACAGTAACTATACATTCCCCTAAATGAAAAGCCATAAAACAAAGTCAACAACAGCAATATAGTTGAAAAAATTTACAACACCATGGAGTTTAACCAATGTGTGGATGAAGAAATGAAAACAACTCTGAGAAAATGATACTACTGTGTGATCTATGAGTCAGTAAAGAATAATATTAGTTATTGGGCCCAGTGGCGTGGCCTAGCAGCTAAAGTCCTCACCTTGAACGCCCCGGGATCCCATATGGGCGCCGGTTCTAATCCTGGCAGCTCCACTTCCCATCCAGCTGCCTGCTTGTGGCCTGGGAAAGCAGTCGAGGATGGCCCAATGCATTGGGACACTGCACCCATGTGGGAGACCTGGAAGAGGTTCCTGGTTCCTGGCTTCGGATTGGCGCGCACTGGGCCGTTGTGGCTCACTTGGGCTCTCTGTCTCTCCCTCCTCTCTGTATATCTGACTTTGTAATAAAAATAAATCTTTTAAAAAAATTAAAAATTAGTTATTATATAAAATATATTAATGAACTATTTTGAAGAAATGAAAATAAAAATATCAAACCCATGAGTTGCAGCAGAAACAGTATTGAAAGGGCTGTTGATCTTGTAATTTGCATGAAGGTAGCCTTTTATCAGAGAACATATTTGTGCTTTATTGATATTTCACAGAGCATAATGATCTCTGGTTGTGACTATTTGCAAATGGCAGAATTTAATTCTTTTTAACGGCTGAATAATATTCCATGGTGTAAATATACCACAGTATATATTTTTTTGGCTGGGCATCTGGGTTGTTTTCATGTCTTTACTATTACAAATTGTGCTGCTATAAATACAGGCTTACAGATCCCTTTCTTATTTGCAGATTTCATTTTCTTTGGATATGTTGGAGAGGGACAGCAGAACTGGTTATGTTAAGAGCAAGTCCCATTTTAGATGTGTGATTTGCAAATATGCTCTCTGGTTTTGCAGGCTGTTATTTTATAAATTACTGCTTGTGATTTGGTGTTTTATGTAAGAAACTATTGCTTAATTCTCCAAATAATTTAAAGATTGACTTGTGTTTACTTTTATAGCCTTTTATTTATAAATTTGGGTTTATCAGATATGTTTAACTTTTTCTGTTTCGCTTGTGGACATGCACCTGTTCCGCAGCACTGGGCGAGATGACGACTCCGTGCCTTATGGCTTCTGACTCCACACATGACATTTATTTCTGGAGCCTTTGTTTCTTCCACTGACTGTTTATAGTCCATTCCATTCTATTTTCACGAATACAGGTGGGCAAGTCCTAGCCCCTGCTGATTGTTTTTCAAGTCCTGAAATTTCCAGCCTTACCCAGTCTTGCAGCATTTAAATGTCAAATCATCTGAGCATGCAGTGATTAACACAGGAATCATGAGTATAATTGTTTTATTATGTTCACAATGAACATTTATTGAGGGCAAAAACAAATTTTGATTCATTCTGAACATAACTGAGTTAAAGAGTTTCTCTGAAATTGTTTTCCAGCTACAGGAGAACAGTCATTTTAATGTACTACCCGACGATATCTCAATCTGTCTCCAGCGTAAATATTGATCAGCTCAGAATGAGAAATGAGGAGCGCATGCGAAGACTGAATGGACAAGATAAACCTATTAATACAGGTAAATGGCCAACTTGAATGGTCTGTAGTAAATCCACCTAAGAACTCAAACCTGCTTAACATTTTCCCTGCTGCCCTGGGGACAAGATGGGGTGAGCTGCGAAGCCACACTAGGGTTAATTTTACATTAGAAGCTTATTAACCAGGCAGCCATGGTACCCATTTTAGAGAGGCATAGATTTCCCTTCGGAAGCTGATCCAGGCTTTGCTCAGCAGGGGAAATGCTGATTATGTAGTAATCACGCGCTGAAATGAGGTGATCAGAAATGATCTTCAGTGATTTGCAGGTGACTGTCAAAAAGAAATATTTTTTTTCATTTTTTGAATAGCGTTTATTTTGACTTCTGCAACAGCCTCAGACTAGCATCCTCTTTTTGGATGTTTAATATATCCGGAGTGGCCTTCAGAGCCTGGCAGGTTAAAGCTTACCCCTCAGCCCCCACCAGGCCTGCGGCCTCCACAGCACCCCCACTGGGTTCTGGGTCCGCTGCCTTGCTGCTTTCTAAAATCAGTGCTTTTAGTCTGTAGGATGATGGGATGATTGGTGTGTCAGTATCTCGTTTTAGCAAACGGTGAAGTGGCCTGTCTGTACAGTACTATTAGTATGTCGTGCTACATTACAATAATTTCCAGGAGACATTTTCTTAAGATCTTTAACATTGTTATGTAATCTCTAGGATTGAAATTTGATGGTAATTCCACACCAAAGACTAGCAGATGCAGCAAATTGAGGGAAGAGCCCTTCATAAAGAGGATATCCTTGTGTCTAAAATGCATTGTAAAAATGTTTCCTGAGGATTACTTGACTCTTTCTTAGAGTAAACTGAACATTAGGGATGTATTTGTTTGGTAGAAGATAGAGTATTTTACGAATTACTCATTAAGAAGGTTATTAGTATCTAAACTGTTTTTAACATTGTCCTTTCAAACAGGAGCTTTTGGGTGCCATGTGGATTGAGTCCTCATTAATTTGACATATCCTTTTGCTGGGCTAATCCTTCACAGACGAGGAGGTGTATTTTTTTTTTAAAGGAAATTGACATCACAGGGTAGGAAGACAGATTTATCTTTCATACCTAATATTAAGTAAGAAGCACGTATAGAAATACTTAAGAGTTGTTTAATATACTGGATATAGTTTCCTTAGGTTTAGTTTTAAGAGTAGAAGTAATTTCATCCCAATTAGTGGTTGTACAAAATTGTTTTAAATTTGTCGAGTGTTCTAGGTTGGAAGTATTTTCTAAATTTGCTGAGTTAAAGTTTTGTGTGGTAGTCGTGGCTTATCCTGAAGGTGCCAGTTAACAAAATTAAGAAATGAGACTGTATACACTTGTGTACCTAGAATCTTCTGGAAGTCCGCTACATCAGTCAATGACTTTTGTTTCACAAAATTAATCCTGTCGTTGGCCTGTTTTCTTACCTTTAAAAACGGGTGGCTCTAAGCAAAACTGGACAGTTGAGAGCACAGTTCTTTGGGGGGAGATAACTACAGAAGGCGCTGCAGTGGGTCAGGCTTCACGGACCTGGATTTGTCCTGTGGTACCTGAACTGTGTCTCTTGCCTCCAGTAGACGATGAGAGTTCACTGCTTGATCCTGATGACATCATCAAACATGTGAGCGATGACGGGTCCAACTCTGTAGCAACCGAACCCTGGCTCCGTCCTGGGACCTCAGAAACCTTGAAGCGCTTCATGGCAGAACACCTACACCAGGAGCAGCAGCAGGTTCCTGGAAAACCAGGTGCCTACACTTGGCAGGGCCTGTCCACCGCACATGGTTAAACTACGTCTGTACTGGATCCAGTAGTGTCTTGTTTGAAGTGTTGAATCTGTATACTCTACCTGGGAAGGATTTGCTTAGGCTCCATCTGTACATAAAAGTGCTTTGCCATGATGGTGTGTATGATATATATTCTGTACATAAATAAAAGGCAATGATTTTTAATATGATAGAATGCTATAGAAGTACTTTTGCTGAATTTTGCCATTAATGAAGGGGCAGTAGCTCTTGAATTCAACTACCGTATGTGCATTATTTAAACTGCTTGTCACTAGGACAAGGAGTAGAAAAGGTCTTTAATGGTACTGTAAAACCAGAATTCTGTTGGCTGACTGGTACCTATTCAAGGTGGTGCGTCTCGCAGCTGCATTTGTTGTGGCTGACTTTCCCAGCTGCTGTGTAATGAGGGAATCAAATGTCCTTGTAGCTACTGATGCAGTAGGAATTATGGGAGATATTTTATTCCTCTGAGCCATGCACTAAATGTTAAATTTTTGTCTGCATTTTATTTTTTGTGTCAATGAAAGTTACTAATTTATATGATTTAACTTAACTCCTTGATGAATAAATTTCTATTTTTATTACCATTGTTCATTTATTTTAACTTGAAATGTCTACACTAGGTTTTTAAAGGTTGAAGAGAAGAACTAACTGCTAGGGGTTTCCCTAATCAGTAAGTAGTACTCCTTCTAAAGATCAAAAACTTTTACTAGGATTACAGATTTCATCTTTGTTTCCTCTGACATAATGACGTAATATCAGACAGGGTTGCCACAACTGTGAAATTTGTTTAATAATGTAACTATTACTTTACTATTAAAAGTTTTTCTTCTGTCTCCTCTAGGGAGAGTCCTGATCCTACAACAGTAAGTATTAATCTACTAGGAGGTGAGAAGCACTTGCCAAGACAAAGCCGAAGGTTACAGTGGCTCCAGGACGCCGAAGTGGGAGGTGGGTGCCTCTCGGCTCCGGCATGAGCACAGCTATGTTCTAGGGCTGCTGAGCAGGCTTAGAACTAACGGTTCAGTGTCTGAGATAGGTGTGACTTGAGAAACAGTGTCAGCCACGCAGACCACCCTGCCCAGAGTGTGGGTTTACTTTGTATTCATAAATGTACAAAATACTAAAATTACAAATGTTGTTAGGCCAAGAAAGCTGGGTGTGCAGTAGGCTCCAGTGTCAGAAGCCGGAGGGAAGGGGAAAGCATACTGAGGTAGTAATTCTGGACAGAAATATCCTTACTGTAATTGTTTGGTTTATAATGCATCAACGAGGAAAGAAAGTCAGTGAAACATGGGGTTGCGGGTTATCCAGGTTTTCACTGCACTGATGAAATAATTCAAAAACTTTATTGACCTATAACCTGATTAGAATATGCCAGATGAGAATCAATATTGTACAGAAAGTTGTACAGAATTTTTTACATAGAAAACTTTACATCTGTACCATATACATTTTATCCATCTGAAAAAATTTTCTACATCCACTGTTAATACGGAATGCTTGACAATCTTGTCTGTAACCATCAGAGCACAATTCACAGTATGAATACATTTCCAGTAAATCTAACTTCCTCAAACCATGCCAGATTTATTTTAATATATTCAACATTAAATTCTGTACAGAGTAAAATCTACAGCAAGCCCAGTCACCCTAAAGAAAACAAACCAACCAGCAACTTAGACTCACTCTGCAGTGATTCAAGTTTCAGTCCGTGAAGGATCATTTATCAATGGCTCATCTTGAAAAGCCCTAACAGAATTCTATTACAGGCAGTCACTGTCACGAGGGATATTTTCTACATGGTTTTGTTTTCCTTTTCTTGATCTTGACAAGTAAACAACCCCCAGCTTCCAGGTATGTTAAACCCTCAAAATTACCAACCCCTCAAAAAAGGCAAAACCAAAAATCCCACAAAATATAAAAGACAGTTCAACCAAAACGTTTAGTGCATCTGACAAAATATTAGGGGTATTTAGCAAGTGGATAAGAAAATAAAGAAATAAACCAGTGCAGGAAGAAGTCTATACTGTTTACGATTTTATATTACAGACCTGCAGCTCTGTACATTTTTCACAGGAGGATGATTACCAATCTCAGGCAGCCTGAGTGTGCAAAAATCAGAATAATACCATAGTTGCTAAATAATTTTTTTTTTAACCATTAACAATAATTTCTTTTTCCCTGACCCCCTCATTTAGAAACATTTTTTCCTTCAAAATACAGCTCTCCTGAGTTGTACTTCTGGTAGAAGTTCTGTCTTTACATCTCTATCTAGTCTTTGGGTAAGTTTCACTTTGCACAACCTGCCAAAACCGTGTGGGATAGGGACAGGCTGGTGAGCAAACAGCTTCCCATTCAATGTGAACCAACACACAGACTCCATCCCATTTTTACTGGGGATTGGAGTGTTTGCAGTCTGAGCCCCAGTTCTATGCATTGTCGACCAGTAGCCCTCAGCCACGCAGTTCAGGCAGGCAACCTCAGCTCCTCAAGCGCAGAGGGATGTAAACACCAACAAAAGATCGTTCCCATCACTGCTTGTTTATTCCAAGTTCCTGTTCTTGTGGTTGTGATATCTGAAAAACTACTCCAATTCGCAGAAAAAATCTTCTAAGAACAGCACGAAGTTCAGGAATCAAGTCAAATTGCATAATTTCACATAGCAGAGGGTAGTAGAATGATGCGTGAGCTTTAAACTGGGGGGAAAATACATTTGTCCATTAGTTACGCTTACACTGACAACTGCAAAGCCTAGAACCTCCTAAGGCAGGGAAGGCAGTCTGCCCCAGGTAGTGATGTATTCAGGAGTCACCTAATTAAGGATCTCTTACAAATAGAGGTGCCTCAAGCAGTGTGCAGGAGGGATGGGTGTCCTGTGTCACAGTACCTGCTGGATTCAGAAGGTGGCTCAGGGTCAGGGAGCCCTGGAGGGCAGCAGTGGATTGAGTCTGCGACTTGTACCATTGGCCTAGGCCACTCTGGACATTTGGAGGGTAAGAACAGTGAATGGTACTCGTTCAGAAGTTTATCGAAAAATGAAATTAAAAGCCAATTTTGGCACAGAAATTTTTTGAAACCTGTGTCATTTTTCCAATTATATGCATTTTCCATGCACAAGATTTCGAAATCACTTGTATGCATGGATTTCAAAGATTTTGCATCAAAATCCTTTTACTGTATTTTAAAAGCAGAAGGTGACACAGGAGTTCACACTGGCCGACCAGCAATGTGAGGGGAGAAATCCTTTTAATGGCAATGCCTGAATTCCTGAAATGGTACCCTTTGTTCTATGTGAAGTACATGAACCTTGTCCAGGCAGAGCTGTGCACTTTCCCTACCCACAGCTCAATGCTACCTTAACCCCTCAGTCTGAGCCTGTCCTTTCCTGCTCTGCACGCCCCCAGGAAGCACCACGACAGCCGTGGCAGGAGAGCCAGCTGTGATTTCACGTGGACTGGGGTTTGGACTCCTGCAAACTCTGTGGCTGCTTGTGGCTTTAAATTACTTCTCTAGGTTACCTGCTGCATTGGTGAGATTGCACTGCATCCGGGCACAGGGCAGGTGAGCCACGGTGACACTGTACAGGGCCCAGCTGCACTGCCCCACCTCCACAGGCTGCCCTGTGCTACTAGGTCACCTGACTTGGCATTCTGAAACCTGTTCCCAAGGGTCACACACACACGTTGCCGCAAGATGACAGCAGCCTGGACCCTAGGCCTAGGAGTGACTATGTGCAGCCTCCAGTTGAAAATGGGTCAGAAGGGAGACTTCAACACTGGGGGAACTCGGGGCTCCTCAGGGTGCCTGAGGGACTCGGACTGCTCCTCCTGAGGGCAACAGAAGTAGCTAAGGGTCCTGAAGAAGCAGCAGTGCAGGCTGGGCAGGGAGGAGCACACTCACCCTGTTGTCGCTTATCTTTAGAACCTTCGTTAGAAACAAAAGCAGTAAGTTAGTCCAGGCTTCCCGGTGGCTTTCTGATGTTAGAGTGAGGAAGTAGCTGAGGGCTTCACTGCAGACACTGCAAAAGAGAAGGTTAACTGTGATGTCCCTGCAACCTGGGCGTCTGCGCTCGCTGAGCAAGACCAAGGCAGTGGCCGCTAACTACCGAGGAGCCTGCGGGGCCTGACGGGGTGCTGCAGTAAGTAGAGCTGTTGCTCCTCCCAGAGGTTGCTGGATTGAGTCCCAGCTGTTCCACTTCATCCAGCTCCCTGCTGGTGGCGGGGAAGGCAGAGGAAGATGGCCTAAGTGTTTGGACTCCTGTCCCCCATATGTGAGTTGAGGAAACTCCCAGTTCTGACCATTTATTTTTCACATATTTTTTTTAAAGCTTGCCAGATTTCATTATTTACTAGAGTATCCATATGTTTTTAAAATTAGGAACACCCAACATTTTAAAAACCTGTTGTGGGCCCAGCGGCGTGGCCTAGCGGCTAAAGTCCTCACCTTGAAAGCCCCGGGATCCCATATGGGCGCCGGTTCTAATCCCGGCAGCTCCACTTCCCATCCACCTCCCTGCTTGTGGCCTGGGAAAGCAGTCGAGGACGGTCCAAAGCTTTGGGACCCTGCACCCGCGTGGGAGACCCGGAAGAGGTTCCTGGTTCCTGGCTTCAGATCGGCACGCACCGGCCGTTCTGGTCACTTGGGGAGTGAATCATCAGATGGAAGATCTTCCTCTCTGTCTCTCCTCCTCTCTGTATATCTGACTTTGTCATAAAATGAATAAATCTTTAAAAAAAAAAAAACAAAACCTGTTGCAACATTTTGACAAAGCCACTGTGAGGAAGCACAGGTGCAAGTGTGTCGAGATCTGGGCTGAACTCGGTGCGGCTTTCTAATGCGGATGAGGCTTTACCAATAGCAAGACAGAGGGACCAGGTTATCTCTTTCTGCAGTCCATTTAACTGGAGAACATGTATTCCCCAACTAGACACAAACACAATGCAGCTGAAATATTCTTCCTAAATGGCATGTTTCACTCCTAGCTTAAGTTCCAGCTGTGATAAAATAAAAACAACGAACAAGCATCAACTGAAACCCCCAAATACTTTTCTTCAGCTAAATGCAGGGAGGCAAGTTTTCACATTCACAAAACATTGCTCTACAATGTGGCTGTTTTGTAAGATGAGAAAGGACTAACCTATATCACAGCTTAAAGTTTTTAAAATTTGAGAAAACTTTTCGTCAACCTGTAGGCATGCCACCAGCTGTTCAAAGCATGTTTGCTTATTGAGGCCCAGCTTTGTGGCATAGTGAGTTAAGTTGCTACCACTGGCATCAGCATCTCATACAGGTCCTGGCACCTCTGCTTCTGCTCGAACTCCCTACTAATGCACCTGGGAAAACAGCATAAGACAGCCCAACTGTTTAGGTCCTTCACCCACGTAGCAGACCTGGATGGTCTTTGGCCTGGCTATTACAACCATTTGGAGAGTTGCCAGTAGCTGGATGATTGATCGCTCTCTCAATCTATTTCACCTAAATCTTTGAAATAGTGCAGACCATCTACTACTACTTGCAGTCATCCTGTAAACACGAGGCTCCTGGCCCCAGCGGCTCAGCTACCTGCTTGTTGTCGGCACCCCTTTCTGGCTCTGCCCCATGTTGCCACAGGCAGAAATCAGTGGAGGGTCTTACTTCAGAAGCCTCTGCTGGACCTCCTCCCAGGCACTGACCCGGTTCTCATCCATGTACATCCGGAAGAGAATGCGCAGCCCACAGGCAAGGCTGCTTGTTTCCTGCTTCAGAAGGTTGGGCTTGGATTTGCCTTTGAAACCTGCAGAAAGGGAAGTTCCTGGATTTAGTTTGGAAAGCTGCTTCCATACAGCAGCCTATGTGTGGGGCAGGGAATGAGGTTGCCAGCATCCCACATAGGTGCAGCTTTGAGTCCCAGCTCTTCCAGTTCTGATCCAGCTCCCTGTAGGAACACCTGTGAAAGCAGTAGAGGCTGGTCCTAGTGCTGGGGCCCCTGTACCCCCTTCAGAGACTGGGAGGAGGCTCCTGGCGTTGGGCTTCAGAATGGTCCAGCTCCAGCCATTGCAGCCATTTGGGGAGTAGACCAGTGGATGGAACATCTCTCCCTGCCCCCCTTCACTGGAGCTCTTCCTTTAAAATAAATGAATAAATCTTGAAAAAGCAGCCTGTGTGGTGGCACAGAGCCAAGTGACCCCAGAGCAGCCTGGGCCTAGCCCACACAGATAGATGCTCTCAGCAGGAAGCCGCAGCACAGCTGAGGCCTGGCATGTAGGATTCTTTTTCCCTCAAAATTGGGACCGGAAGATAGGAAACACCTGTGCTAGACATCCTGGATTTGGCGGGGGCACAATGCTAGGTCTGGGGAAGACTGTATCACTCGCCGGAAGGATGCAGGGCCCAGCAAATGCAGAAACCAGGCCTCTGCTTGCCTTAGCACCAACAGTTCCTGTGGAATGATGGCAGTGACCGGGGTTGGAGAGGAAAGACAGAAGTACAGACTACTCTTTCTAGAAGGTTCAGCTTCAACTGCAAGAAGATGAATAAACAGAGCCTAGCACTGTATAAAGGACAGCTTTTTGGGGGTTGATGTGTATTAACACAAAGGCCCAGTCTGGATAAACAAAATGAAAGCACTGTCGTAACAGGTGGACTAAACAAGGCAGAAACAAATCACCCAGGTAGTTTATCTGGCTCATTGTTACCCAGTGAAAGACTGGAATATCAAACTATTTTTACTGTGCTTCCAGTTAATGAACTCTACAATGCGAGACCTCACAACTTACCTGCTTTCCACAGAGCAGTCCTTTGTTCATTGTTGGAATTAAACGCTTTTGCAAATCTATGTGACTCTAACAGGCAATCCAGTAGCTTAAAAAGTTGCTGTGATGTTAGAAAGCGATACATTCCTTGGTCTTGAGTATCAACTCGAACATCAAAATCCACCGCATCTCTCTTAGGAAAACAAACCACCACAGCACACAGAGTCATGTAATTTTGGTAAGTTACAATTCACTAGTCATAGCAACTCTGCTCTATTTTAAAAACAAATAGGAAACACATGTTTTCTGTTTTGCACTCAGGTAAGCACCCACTGTCCCAAGTGGCTCCTGGAATCTGCACTCCTGGAGCAAGCCCGTGTCCTCTTCACATCTGTGGTCGTGTAACCAACTGCAGAAAGCAGGCTTTTCTACTAGCCCAGAGGGTTGGAGGAGCTGCCCAGCAGCCTTCCCTGTCCATGTTTCACTTTTCAAGTTACCTGACTGTTGGGCTCAGTGAGTCAGTCTCCTACCCATCTCAGAGCTGTTAGACTCCCACTCCCTTGGTGGTTGCATTTGTAGCCCAAACCTGCGTTGGCTCTCTCACTGCTGCTCTGTGGGACTGTCTGGGCTGCCACAACAGACAACCTTCTTCTCTGCATCAAGTACTATCCCTACTAAATCAGAAACAACTGCACTGCCTTTTCTACTCAGTCATTCTCGTTAAGGGAAAGGTCTCACCAATGATTATGCCAATTTGGAGAAAAAAGTGAAGTCTTCCCTTAACTCCATCAGGCTCCTCAAGCAATTACCCTGTTCCCTTTACTGCAAAACTCTGACAGAGTCAGCAACATCTCTAGCCTGACCTCTGCTCGATCCCAGGCTGTCAAAACTAACTTTGTGCTCAGACAGTACCATCAGTGGTCCTGATGTCGCCTTACCTGCGCTGCAGCTAAGTTTTCGGCATCTTCCTTCTTACTTGTGGCTGGGAAGAACACGATGTTGTCGATAGTCTGGATGAGTTCCAGCTGCACAACACATTTAATCAACAGGGCAGCAAACAATTTTTGTTCTGGAAATTCTGTGAGGAAACCCCCCAATGCACATGCAAACAAAAAATTATTTTGAATCCTTTGATTTCTATGACATTACAATGCTAAGGAAACACTACACATATAACATCCTGAGAAGGACATCGTGCCTTCGCACGCTGCACTGCTTGCCAATTTTCATTTAGACAGTACTTAGAAAAGTAATTTTTATAACAACAAAAATACCCCCACATGACTTAGAACAGCAAGTATATCCAAGTGATTCAGGTAACTAAATAAAATTTAATGAAGCAAAATAACAAACTTAAATAGAATTTACTATAAACCCAAGTCTGACTTGAAAACAGGTAACATAAGAACCTGTACCATGAGAAAACAATGGAAATCTAATATATGAGACAGAAGTGAAAGAACCAAAAGTGTGATCAGACTATGCAATATTGTGCTTATTAACAGCATGCATTTTATTTACATCTAGACTAACTGAAAAACCCATTTATAGGATCAAAAGCAGTAGTTTAAAGATCAAAACTTGGGAGGAAAACCCCACGATCTTGGATTTGGCAATGGATTCTTATCTATGACACCACAAGTATTATAAAAGGAAAAAAAAGATCTCATTGGTTTTAGAAACTTTTGTGCATCAGAAAATAGTATTTTCAGAATCAAAGATGACCCAAGTGAAAGAAAATAAAGAATTATAAACAATATATCTGATACAGGTCTTTAAACAAAAATACAAGCTTAATGAAAAACGAAAAAAGGACATGAATAAAAAGTTATCCAAAGAAGATATAAATGTACAAGTACATGAAATACAGTTAACATCACCATTCTTGAGAGAAAAATCAAAACTACACTGATGTCTACCACTTAACACCCACTAGGATGGCTATCACTTTAAACAGGGTCTAGCAAAGATGTGGGAAAACTGGAACTGCTGTTGGAAACATAAAATGGTATAGCCACTGTAGGAAATAATTTGCTGGCTGGCTACTCTAAAAGTTAACACAGATTTACTAGATAAGCAATTCCAAAGAACTGAAAACAAGTAGTCAAGCAACAGTTGTACACAAACGGTCAGAGTAGCATCATTCAGAACTAAAGGTGGAACAAACCCAAACGTCTGTCTATGAGCGGATGACTGGAGAAACAATATGGTGGACGCACAGATGGGCTAGACCTCAGCAGTCAGAAACTGCCTAGCGGATGCATGCTTCAGTGAGCTACAGCTTGAAAATAGGATGGCAAGCAAAAGCAGCCAGGGAGAAAAGGGCACACACACAATTCAGATCACATGAAATACCCAGGACAGCCAACTCAGAGACCCAGAAGGCACACTGCTGTTAGGGACTGGGATTCCTTTTGGGGCTTTCAAAACGTCCAGGGGCCAGCGATGGAGGGTGCACAGCATGGGGAATGTATCATGTATCACTGTAAAAGGTTTACTTTTGTTACTTGAATTTCACCTCAGCTTTTAAAAACTGCTTAAAGTTGTTCCATCTCCTCTGAGGAGGCTGTCCTAGGTGTTAATTTTGCTTCAGCAAACAAAACTAACAATTTTAAGTAAAAGCCCTCCTTTGCTTGGAGAAGGGGATCGGAGGACTGTGGGTGGGAAGTCTCCCCTCAGCCAGGGAGGAGCTCCTGCATGGAACACTGGTCCCTCACCTGCAGGTGCAGACGAAGCCTGTTAGGCTTCTTCCTCTACAGACAAAAATGTGGCTGACAGGAATGAAAATGGAAGATTCACGTGCTTGACACAACACTAGTCAGTTGTATCATGAAAAAAACAAATTTTGCCAACGTTAGAGCAGTTTTGACTTTCTGCAAGAAGGCATTATAGATGTCCCAGGCAGGGTACACACACTAAAGAAGAACACACAGCCAATTACAGAGCATGTGCGTCTTAGTAATGTAAGAGATAACGTTTGCTGCCTCTTTCCTATGTAACAGGCACCATTTTTATTTAAGCAAATAACTCACTTGCTGTAGACTTGATTTTGCTGACCTCTTCATTTACCGTAGAGCCAGAAACCACTGGTACTTGCTGTCTGTTATCTGTAGTTCTGGGTTGAATGGAATCGTGAATATCTACAGATTTCTGTGATATTGTATCCTAATAAAATAGAAAAACCAATATAAGTATGGTCAAAGATGAAAATTTTTGTTATTTAGTTTTAAGAAACTGTATTGTGTTTCTATGAAATGATATCCTATGCATGGTAATTACATATACAATGAAAACTACTTCAATTTAACTGTATAAATGGATAAGCTGACAGCCTTTGAAAACATGTTTTCTTTTTGACCCTCATGTAGCTTAGGCTAGATACTACCTAATAAAAAAGCCAACCCCAGCACATGGAGAACGGCTCAGCAAGACACTCTGGTGCTGAGCCCTACAGAGACGCAGACTGCATGGAGGGCAGAGGCCGGCTGGGTCTGGGGACTGATCTTGTCACCCAAGGAACCAGGGACAATTAGTGGCAAGGGTTGCAGAGCAGGAATGTGGTACCCTGGAGAGAAGCTGGAGACTGAGTCCAGCATATTTACCCAAGATTAGAGCTACAGCATGATTAACAGAGGCTTAGGGCGAATCTTTCGGATCTCAACACGGAGATAACACTTTCCTCACAGGCTGGGAACAAGCAGAGATCACGGATGCAAAGCCCAAAGCACACTGTTAAACAAAACATGGCTGTCATTTCTATTATTAGTAGCTTTACTTATTCTAACTTGACAGTGCCCGTCCTGCGTTACTAGACAGTGCTAAT
Source organism: Ochotona princeps (assembly GCF_030435755.1). Lineage (NCBI taxonomy): Eukaryota > Metazoa > Chordata > Mammalia > Lagomorpha > Ochotonidae > Ochotona > Ochotona princeps. The sequence goes on from NC_080840.1 coordinate 53,233,614, forward strand.
CAAAATAATACTAGAACTGCGATTTAAAACATTAAAGTTTATAATTTTTCATTTCCAGTTCTGGATAACTTGCACCATACCTGGCCCACAAACATGAAGACAGGTGTGAAGTGAAAGCTCTACAAAAACCTAAAGCTATTTTATCTTTGTTATGATGGTTTCTTCCTCACTTTAAGAGACAGAGGCTTTGATTAAAAATTGTAAGGATTCAGCAGAGTACTTAGTTGGCCACAATGGCTTAAAATACATTTTAAAATATAAAACTTATATAAAATGCTTATAGCGAAACTTATAAAACTAAATTGTTTTAAAGGAGTATTTATTGTCTGTCAAAATAACAGACACAAAAAACACACTTCTCTCCTGTCGGAAGCTAACATGGTTGCAGAAGCGTGGCACTAATCCCGGGAGGGCAGGGAAGCAGAGCCCAGGAGGCTGGATGAAGCAGGCATGAGCTCCAGTGGTCTGTATAGCCCAGGATGCATATAACCACAATAATTCATCATCTATTTCAAAATAAGAAGAGAAGGATTCTAAGATTCTCAACACAGTGATAATGAGAAAAACGTGAAGCTTTCAGCCGGACTCCTTAACTTTGGTGTTTAGGACTGAGATAAGAGAATGTGCAAGCTTCTACTAATTCACTCCCCAAAGGCCCCACTGGAAATTGCTGTTAGTTTTCACACAGCACTGGCAGGAAACAACCAGACGAGCCTTTCCGCACTGCCTCGCACGGTCTGCACTAGGCAAGAAACAAATCAGGAGCAGGGACTTGCAGTGGAACCCAGACACTTCAAAGAAAGATGTGAGCATGCTCCAAATGCCTATCCCTGTGCCCTACGCTTATAAACAGACTGAAGTAACCTGTCCATGACTTTTACAGAGCTAAACGGCAACTGTCCAAAAAAATCTATCACCATGAAATTTAACCTGAGAATTCTGGACCACAAAATTAGAGTTGGGCTCATTATTATATGATGAATATATATGTCCCCTCCAAAATTTAACTTGAAATCTCCAGTGCAACCTTAAAAGAGATGGACGCCTTGCGGAGCTGAGTAGGCCCACAGATAAAAGGGCTGGAGGAAATCAGTGAGCCCCACCCCCCTTTGTTCCTCTTCCTCTGCTTTCTGCCTTTCAAAGCATTATCTTAGAAGCAGAGAGCAGCTCTCTTAAGACACCAAAGTTGCCTGCACTTGGATCCTGAACTTTCCAGCCTCTAAAACTGTAAGAAAATGAAATTATTATTTATAAGCTACCCAAGCTCAGATATTTTGTTATAATACCAGGAATGGACTAGAACAATTATATAAAAAATTCTGGCCCACGGTAAAATTACCAATTACAAATTTTAAATACACTGTAAGAAAACTTACCAACTGCTTTTCACTCACAGGAGATGGAGGTTGTGGGGCAGTTTCCCCGGAAGCAGGATGCCAGGTCAAGAGCCTTTAAAATACCAAAATCAGATCAATCATTAGGGATAAGGTGTGTAGCAGAAACCAGACTGAACATATTTTGAAATGGCACAAAAAAGAATATATAAAAAACTTGTTAAGCTCTTGAATAGTACTTGGAGAAATCTAGTAAAAAGCTTAAAATATGTACTCCCACAGAATAATCAGAATCCAATTATGTAAAGTTTTTACAAAAAAAACCTTTAAAAAATTTTAATGCCATCAACTATTTTCCAAAGAATATTTTTAAAAAATATAAAAAGTACATAGAATTAAAACAAAAAAATTCACATATAATCCTTTAGGTTCTATGTGTATAAACATAAGAAAGGCAAAACTTGTCTCAAGAGACAAGTGAAATCATCAGCCCTAGATGAGGTCGGTGGTCAGGACAGAGAAATGCCTGAGGAGCGGGTTCCTGTCCGAGGAGCAGGAGCCCAGGGGAACACGGCCGACAGACAACGCCAGCAAGAGACGATTATCAGATATACTTAATGTCATATGTATTTTCATGAGCACATAATAAAAGAAGGAAAATACCTAATATACTTAAAAAAAGTTTTTGAAGATTAAAAATCTGAAAATTCTTTCATGAATGGTAGTGTACCACAGCTGTGGATCTACATGATTTAAAAATCGTAATCTATGATTAAAAACTCAGGTACAGACAGCTTCCCAGCTCAGCTCCTAGGGTGCTCTCATTCAAAGTTTCCTACAAATAATCCAGGCATTAACTACAGATGCATTTAGCCCAAATATGTTTTTCCCTCTGATAAAACTATCCCACTATAATTCAAAACACATCCTTTACATTAAAATGACAATTTACTGTAAAATGCAGTATTTGCAAAGTAAATTTTCCTTAGACTATTAAATCCATAGTAACTATAACACATATTGAGCTTCAATCTTTTCCCAACTCCCAAATGCAAAATTACTGCTTGGATAAATTAAATTTTGCAAGTCAGTAGAACCATTTCATTCTGACTCAAATTCTGAATAATTAGAATAAAGATTTTTGGCTTACAAAGAACTTTATTCATGCATTTGCTGTGGTTTACAACTTTTTTTTTTAAATAAATCTGAATCCATGTGGCATGAGAACACAGATTACTAGCCACTCTCCAACTGTTAAGAGCTGCTCACTATCAAACCCGCTGAGCGCATCAATATAAAGTTGTATAAAATTTTCTTACGCATGTGGGATTGTGGTCTTGAAGATATCCAATGTGCAGTTACAAGTTTTATCCCAGATTTCTGGGGTAAATTTTTCCCCATTCAGGATAACAACATTCTCTAAGCAGTTTGTTCCAGATCGTGCTAACTGCTCATTGTCTAGAAGAAAAGAGCAATTGATTTATATATTACCAGGGTCACAGTTAACCCTCTGTGCCACATATCTCTACAGACCTACCTTGCTGTACACACCAGTAAAGCTGGGCGAAAATATCATCCAACAGTACGTCACTGAGTACTTCCAGATACTGCGTGAACACGTCACAGATGGCATAAAGCGCATGGTTGCAGGTTGTTGTCATCCACTCAGCTTTCTGGGGTGATGGGGGGAAGGTCATTACATTAAAGTCATGCCATTCCTCAACTATTAGGATGAAGAGGATTCAGAGAATTGTGTTTACACATTTATAATACAAGACTGCCAATGTTCCTTTTCGACTAGTTAATTCCCTCTAAAATAACAAATTCACCTCAACATGATATCTAGTACATGTTCCTCCATTATCACCAAGGTACAAATAATTTGTTCTTTTCACTTTGTTCTCATTATTAGAAACTCGCTGCATCACCTCAATAGTAGTATAATATCTTAAAAAAAATATCCATTAGTAACAGCAAGTGACCTTAATGTGGGATATGATGAAATGGGAAAGAAAAATCAAAAAGCAGAATTTATGTAAGCAAGGGTAGCAAAGGTTGAAAATAAAAGTGGCTTTCCTGAAATATGGTTACTCAAGAACAATATAAAAGGGCAAAAAGAAATACATAAAATAGTAACTTATTTTTTCAAACATAAAAAGAGCAACAGCAGCACTCTGTATTTAAAACTGTGAAATGGGACAAAAGATGAAAAATTCTGAGGTCTCTGCACAATTCTTGAAATTTTTCTGGTTGTGGTTGGAGCAACATGTGGGGGAAAAATGGGGAGCGCAGCAAGCACACTGGAAACACAGGAATCAATTAATTAACCAGATTAGCTATATTCTTCCAAATAATGTTTTTGTTTATACAAAACTACTGTGATACTCTCATGCCTTAAAGAAATATTTTTTAGGAATCATTCTGTTAAATGTGTTTAATCGAATGTATTGCAGAAAAGCACTAGGAACCTTTTAAAATGGCTAGGCTGCACGGAAACACTGTATCCTCTTACCTCTGTCTGCTGCTCCGGCAATTTCATATTGTCAAAGATTCTAAAAACAATTCTAAATAAATCTTGCCACCAGTGTTTTTCGTAAGTGTTGCCATATGTTTTCATTATTTCAAACATCACTGTTAAACCCCTAAATTAACAAAACATAATTAGGAAAGATATAATGCAAAAAGGCATACACTTGCTACAACAGTTTTTATGCCAAACCTAATGAAACTAAGAGGTTTCTTAGGATACATAATGCAGGATCTCAAAGGCCTTGGCAGTAACGTAAAGATTCACTTTTTTCCCCCTATTCTCACCCACCATTCCAGAATTTAAAAACTGTAAGAGAAAATACAGCAGAAGTAGGTTAGTATGAGTGAATATTAACTTTGTGGTCCTAAGGCCAAGAAACAAAATGTATACACAGACTTCCAAGAATAAAACTTCGATTCTGGAAAAAAGCTTTTCACACATCCATGGGAATTCTTAGCTAACACTACAAATGTGGTTTATCAATGCCCATAACGACAGTCTCTATACAAGGACTCCCTGCTCTGTGAGGGCAGGGGTTCTGTGTTCATCACCGGGGGGAAGAAGTATTAAAAAAACGAAATACAGAGTATCAGAGTTCCTAATTTTTGTTTTTGAAACAACACATTTACGCAGTCACAAAAAAAGCTTGATCTTTTCTTTGCATGTTACTTTTTTCTTCCTGGCCAAATACATCATCCATTAGTTTCAAAATGGCTTGTATATTAGAGGACGGTAAGTCTCCGTAAGGACTGGTAATTACTCCCCAGTTCATTTGCTGATATGCAATCAGCAAGCAAGTATACAGTACTTGGCATTAGTTGGTGTTCAACAAATATTTGTTGTATGAATGTGTGAAAGGACACAGTTAAAAGGACCAATGTCACGCTGCAGGGTTAAGCTGCTGCCGACGATGCTGGCATCTCATATCGGCCCTGAACTCAGCTCCAGCTGCTCTGTTTCCAGTCCAGCTTCCTGTTCAGGTGCCTGAGAAAACAAGAGGACTCAAATCATTGGGCCTTTGCCACCCAAATAGCCTGGCCCTGGCTACTGTGGCCATATGAGTGAGCTAATGGGTGGAAGATCTCTGTCTCTTTCAAATTAATAAATAGTTCTTTACAAACCAAACCAAACCAAACAAAAAAATACCCAAAGAAACCAGTGTAGTTGTATTCATTCATAAGGAAAGCTTACACAGATCCCTAGACACCTGATGTGTAAAAGCAGATGTACAGATGGGCTTGGCACTTTGGTGTACCAGGTTAAGACTCTGCTTGTGATGCTCCATGTCCCTGCGGCTCCACTTCCTACTCATCTCCCTCCTCTGGCCTAGGAAGGCAGCTGAGAATGGTCCTGATCCTTGAGGCCCTGCACCACTCCACGTAGGACAAACGGAAGAAGCTCCTGGCTTCCAGCTATGGTTCGCCCCAACTTCTGCCGCTATGGTCATTTGGGGAGAAAGCCAGTGGATGGAAGCCTCTCTCTGCCTTTCAAATACAATAGTGTTATATTCTTAAATGTAATCTAAATTAATTGCCTAGGCAAATGCTGTGGTAAAGTAGGAAAACTGCACGTTATCTCTGATGGGGCCAGTGTTGTGACACAACACTTAGGATCCTGGTGTCTCATAGTGGAGAGCCAGCTCAGGACCCCACTGCTCTGCTTCTAACCTGGCTCTCTGCTCGTGGATCTGGGGGGCAGTGGATGACAGTTTAAGGATTTGGGTCCCTGCCATTCATGTAGGAGACCAAGACAGAGTTCCAGACTTCCGGCTTCAGCCTAGCCCAGCTACTGCAGCTATTTGGAAAGTGAGTGAGTGAATGGAAGATTCCACTTGGTTACTCTGCCTTTCAAATAATAACTAATTCTTAAAATTTTTTTTGAAGTAATCACTGTAAAAAGTTTACTGATGACTTCACTTTTTCTTTACTGATGAGCACACACTTTCCTTTAACTAGAGACCATAAGCAAGGTATTATGATCCTAGGTGAGAACAGGCAACGAGAGCAGAGAACCTGCATCAAAAAGGTTTTGACAAACACTCAGGTGAAGGAGAGGGTGCTGAGGGCGTGTGCTAGCTGTAACATGTTGGCTGCTCCACTGAGGTGGGGAAACATTTGAATTCTGCTTACCTTTGAGGTATTTTTTTTTTTTAAGATTAATTTATTTGAAAGAAAATTGCAAAAAGAGAGACAGAGAGAAGGAAACAGACAAAGAGAAGGAGAATGAGAATGATGGTCTATCCCCTGGTTGGCTAAAATGGCCAGAGCTGGGCCAGCAGCAGCCTGCAGTTAAACTGGGGTCGCTCAAATAGGTGGCAGAGGACCAAACACTTGGGTCATCTTTTGCTACTTTTTCTTTTAAAGATTTGTTTTTTTATTGGAAAGTCAGATATACAGAAAGGAGGAGGAGACAGAAAGGAGGAGACAGAGAGGAAGATCCGTTCTCTGGTTCACTACCTAACTGGCAAGAGCCAGAGCTGCGCCAATTCGAAGCCAGGAGCCTGGAACCTCTTCCGGGTCTCCCACGCGGGTGCAGGGTCCCAAGGCTTTGGGCCGTCCTCCACTGCTTTCCCAGGCCACAAGCAGGAAGCTGGATGGGAAGTGGGGCTGCTGGGACACAAACCGGTGCCCATATGGGATCCCGACACATGTAAGAAGAGGACTTTAGCTGCTAGGCTACCACACCAGGTCCATCTTTTGCTACTTTCCCAGAAGCATAAACAGGGAGCTGGATCAGAAGAACAGCAGCTGGGACTTGAAATCATGCTCACAAGGGCCTTGGGTGACACAGGCAGTGGTTGAGCCTCCTGCACAGGGCCAGCCCCTAATGTTAACACATCTGATAAATACACCACCATGCCAAGACAAAAAAATGAAATGTTTCACAATGTTCTTGTAACAGAACTATAAACTTTGGCGTATTTATCTATCTCATAAAGTATTTCTATCATGATAAACAGTGTTCTAAAAACGAAAAATTTCTTATGATATATTAGCAAGCATAATCTCAGTGGGAGGTAGATATGGTTCTCACATAAGGGAAGGAAAGACTCATCTCATTAAATTTCTATTATTAATTTGTTAGAATATGTTACCTTAATGATTTTAAAAAACTCAATAAAGTTAATCTCAAAGAACAATTTTTCTGCTGAAAAGGATACTTAAAAGGGATTTTTTTGAACTGAACACTGAACTCAGGATGGGCTTGGTGGTAGGTATTAGGACACACAAATGTACAGAGCAGAAATAACCTTCACTTATATGACTCAAGGAGACTGCACTGAATATTTGTTCAGTTACATAATCCTCGTGGAGTTCCTCTGCAACTTCACTGTCTATTCATATAGACCTTTTATCAGGAATACATTTTTGAAAGAGTTCCACTTCAGAAGATATGTACTATCTAAAACCTGTATTACTGATCAGGATTTAAAAAGGAATTGATGTTTCTTTACCTAAAATTTACTAAGAATATGCATTTAAAAATTCTGCTATTATTCATCAGAACATAAAAACAAAACTGGCACTAATTGCAATTTCTGATTGTGATCAAATAAATGAAAAGATAAAAATGTTTAAAGTATTAAACTAATTTCAAAATAAAATTAAAAGCTTTAAAGTTAATTAGATTTTAAGAGAAGCAATGTACTTTCATTTTTATTTCATTCATTTAACATGTTTTAAAAATATATCAGCATATTTGAAAATCTATCCATCTAAAATTGCTTTATTTGATACAACAAAATTCATGGTCTTTACTGTGAACCTGTATTCACATAAGAGAGCTCAATTTCATTAAATGTAAAATAAACCCTCCAAAATTTTAATTATGAATACTGATTGTTACCTGGTTCTTACATCTAATTTGCATCTGTTGATGATACAGGATAATTCAAAGAGAATTGGGAACCATCCTCTCACCCATACCCTATCTTCAGGTGCCACATTCATATCATCACTTGTGTATTCTCTGAAAGCCTTAAAGAGAAAAAGTCAGACTTTACAAAAATATATATAGCACCTGTATATTTAGTGTCATGTTTCTCAGAATGCTTTTTAATGCTTTGTACAATGAAAGTAATCAATTTAATGACTTGTAAAATGATGGAGACTAAATGCCAACAGAAATTATACTTCCCAAGAACCGGTTTTATGTCTTATGAATAAATACACAGAGAAGTTCAAAGGCTCTTAGCACAAGGCTATAAGCAAACAGAATGTTAACCATCCCGATCCAATCAGTACCCACTGTATACAATTCCTGAAATATTACACTGTATCAAGCAAAATTACTCAGAGCTAATGAAAAAAAAATTTAAAACCAATGATTTTACCATGATATTTGCATCAAATTATATTGAATCCTATAAATGTTTTACTAGAATCCAAAAACTGACCTTCAATTTCACCAGCTCTTTGAATTATCAACCAGGTTAGTTCAGGTTCCTATTTTTATCATTTAAAAGGTTATGATACCACACAGGTACATTAATCACTATGAGGAAGTATAAAGGTCAAAAAGGTAATACACATGCAAAATTAGTAAGAACCCCAGAGTTCCATGTTTTAGGTAATAAAAGCCTATTACTAAATCTACGATTCATTGCCTCTGTTTATGATCGAGATAGAATACACATACAAGTTAAATGTGACAACCAGACTGACAGCTGAGTGTTTTTCCTCAGTTTTCACACCTACACTCATCCACAATGAGCCAACTTCAATATCACAGGGCACATATAATAATAATAATAATAATAATAATAATAATAATAATAATAATAATATCATCACAGGGCACGGCCAGATAAGATGCAAATGGCTGGATAAACAACCTAGCTTAAATACTAGCTCTCCTCTACCAGCCTTGCCAACAATGTGCATATTTTTAAATTTTATGTGCCTCAGTTTCCTTATCTGTGTGGGGTTATAACATTATCTGTTCCCTCAAGCTGTTATGAAGATCACATGTGCAACACTGAGAAAAATAATGCCTACAGTAATAGTTACAATCAGTAACTAGCATTAACCCAAACTCATGGATTCACTGAGAAATGAATGTTTTATATACCCTCAACTCTCAAACAACTTAACTTCCAGAATGGAACAAAATACTCAGCAAAATTCTGTTTACTAAATGACGCTATACCTGAGGTCTATCAGACACATATTTTGCACAATGGCGAATAAGTCGAATTGCTTCCATACTTGTGTCTGGAAAAGCTGCATTGCATGCAAATTCAGACAAACACTTCACTGCATCCTGGAAAGAATCAATGGTCGCTGGAAAGTGTTTTTCAAATACCAGGGCTAAAATAAAGAAAAACACATGAAAATAACTATAATTTTTCAATAAGAGATAATGAATACATCTTAAAGGTTGTTACGGGCATTGACACTCAACAAATACGGGGTTATCTCTGCCTCTTTCACCTGACTGACTGCTCCAGGACAGTAAGACTTGTTTGTTTCATTTATACTACAAACACCGCTCCTGATTAAAAAAACTGGTACAAGTACTCAATGCTTTTTGAATGAATACACAAAATTATTCAGCATATCTAATCTCCATTTCCTGATCTATAAAAGAACAATAATAAATACAGGATAGCTATTAGTACTATATAAAATAATGGAAGCAAAGTGCTTAGTGTAACACGCAAACAATAAATAGCGACCATAATACATGATTCTTGATGTCTAGAATTACCACCATTATCATCTTCCCTAAAGGCTTAACTTGCAAGCATATTACTTCAGTCTACCTCAGAGTCAAAGGAGGCTATGTATGTAGTGCTAACGGTCAAAAACAAAGACTTTGCCTCGATGACTTTGTATGTCAGTCAACTCCATCGTTTATTAGTTCTGCAATCTTAGTCAAATTATTTAACCTTTCTGCATTCGAGTTTCCTAACCTATAAGAAATTTATAATAAATACAAGTCTATAATTATAAAGATTAAATATATAAAATATACTACAGTGCTTGCCACATGGTAAACACAAGAAATTTTAGCTATAATAATAGAACATTATTATTTACTCTGGTTCTGTAGCTAAAATTTGGTAAACCTTCAGCCCACATCAGTCCCATTATCTACTTAACACAGTAAGTTTTGTGGTTCTGTTACTAGAATACAGCTGGAGAATACTCACTGACAATGTGTCCTGTTGTTTGGAATGCAAGTTCGACTATGCTTTCATCTTGATCAGATGCGGCTAGATGAAATACAGAGAAAATGTTCTTCCATCCAGACCGAATGTTAGCAGCTTGAGAATTTACCATCTGTGCTATACACCGCACAACCATATCTCGAATTGTTGGAGACCTAAAATATTAATATAATTCCTTAGATATGCAAATGGATAAAAATCACCACCTTTTTTCCTGTTTCCCCACTGCTATAAAAACTAGGATGGTTTTTATGTTAAGCATATTAACATAAATAATACCTGTTCCGCTTCATTATATGTTCAAAAGGTCTTAAGAAATCCTTTTGGAATCTGAAATTAGCAAGCTCTCCTTTTTCTAAAAACTTCATTGACAATTGCCTCAAAGAATCTACTGCAAAAATAGCTACATCTTCATTAGGGTTACAGCCAACCTACAATGGAAAGCAAAATGAACACAAAGCTAATGTCAGCAATGAAAATTCATAATTGGTTTTGTCTTAGAAAAAGTACATTATGACACACACCGTTAAGTTCTATGGTTTTTCATAAGGGTACTAGGTTTGCTAAACTATTTCTCAATGAAAAAATATGTTCCTGGCTTCAGAATGGCTCAGCTCTGGCCATTGCAGCCATTTGGGGAGTGAACCAGTGGATGGAAGCTCTTTCTCTCTGTCCTTCCTCCTCTCTGATCTTCCTTTCCAATAAATATAAATAATTCTAGAAAAAAAAGAGTAGGATTTAAAATGTTTTTCAAATTTAATAACAAAATACTAATGAACTTCTAGGAAGGATAAAGCTCTAGATTAGACAACAGGCGAATTTTAGAAAATATTATGGATTACACAACAACCATAATTATTCAAATACCTTATTAAAATGATCTCCAATAACTTCCCAGATTCGGGACCACTGCAATCGTATTCTTCCCATGTTGTAATATGATATTTCGACTATTTTTTGAAGACTAAACATTCTTGGATGTGTGGTAGAAAGTAATTCATCCATAGACACAGCACACAGCCAACGGACAAAATCCACTACAATGTAAATACATTTGCATTTCTTAGCTCAACTTCAGTTCTTCAGCCAAAATTTCAGTTTTTAAGTAAAGCAAACAAAAGTACCTACTCACCAATAGCATTTCCATCTAGTCTTGTAGATCCTGTGAAAATTCTGGGGAAAGTAAAACACATTTTAAACATTTAAGGTTGCACTTTTATTACATCAATTCAAAATTAAGTAGCCTGGGGTATCAGCCATTCTGTAGCTGCTTTAAAGGAACAACAACAAAATGAAGCAATGAAATGAGCACTGTGCGTTAGTTTCAACAGTGACTACAGACGGAGTATTTCTCCTGCTCACTCACCCCCTATGCTATCACTTTGCACTCAACACTAAATAGTTAGTGTAAATCACTAAATAGTTAGTGTAGGTGTATACTTTTGCAATTTAATTTGTAGATTCACAGGTATTTTTTGAGCTTAAAGAATGAGAATATTAATTTGTAAAACTAATGAATAATTAATACAGGACAGATCTTTAAGTTATTTTGATTATTTGCTAGCAGCAAGCAATTCTTACAATGAAAAATTCTCATTTTAATAAGCAATGCGCATGTGATTAGAAAATTCATTTTGTGATTAATGAAAAAGGATTTAATATAGTTTGCAAAAAACTCATTGTAATTAAGAAACTGCTAATGCATTTCCTTAGGGTATTAAAATGTGTAGAGCTAAGCTATGCCCACGCTGTGCTGCTCAGCTTTGCCAAGCCTTCATGAGCTCTTTTTCTGCTTTAAAGTTTCCTAACAGATTTTAGCATAAACCATATTGGCCTCTTTTTAAAGGCTGCATTTTTTTTTACCAATGTCTTGGATTCATAAGCAAAATTCTGATGTGACTAACCCTAAAATTTAATGCACACAGTAGGATTAACATGATAAGGAAATCTTGAGGGCAGGAGCAAGTCAAACATTCAACTTAAAAATGGTGGTAAGAACAGAACAGCTGTCATTCACAAGGTGGTTACTATTCTAGTGCTTTATATATCTACATATAGATATACTCATTTAATAATCACAAACACCCTATAAAGTGTACACTACTACAATCCTAATTTTACAAAACAGAAACTGAGCCACAAGGAATAACTTGCTCAAAGTTACAGAAGTGGGAAGTTTTGTAGCCAACATTCAAGATTGAAATCAGGACAGACTGACTCTAGAGTCAACCAGGTTAACCACTTCACACCTGAACAAGCATTAGAAACTAAAAAATATACATATTTAGGTATTTTCCTGTTACCACAAACTAAATGTTCTAAGTATACCATGAACTTGTAACTTAGAACTCTCGACTATCTGCTGTGGTGTCACGAAAGTGAGTATAGAAAGAACAATTAAAGCTAACACGCTAACTCAAAATTCACGCCCCTGCTAAAACAATGTCTTATGGGGCTCAGCAGCGTGGCCTAGTGGCTAAGGTCCTCGCCTTGATCCCATATGGCCACTGGTTCTAATCCCGGCAGCTCCACTTCCTCTCTATCTCTCCTCCTCTCAGTATATCTGACTCTGTAATAAAAATAAAATAAATCTTTAAAAAAAAAAACAGAAATGTCTTACGGTTTTCTATACTATCAGTAGAATGAAACAATAATTTAAAAAATCTCACAGAAAACACAGATGGCAAGGAGGAGGCATGGGATATAAGAGGGCTCAGTTAACCAAGGGACAAACAAGGTAAAAAATATAAACCCCATGAAGCTCTTACATGAACAAAGAACGAAAACCACTATACTAAAGCTTACAGATTTGACCAGCTGATGTCTTAAACTAGTGGCATTCGCTAAGGAAGGCAAAGGCTATAAACAAACCACGCCATAGAGTCTGAATGAAATCAGGAGAAACAAGAGGGAAAGCTGCACGAGAAGTAAGATTTACTCTTTAACCAAAATCAAATGGAAAGACTAGAGGAGGTGGTAAAGAACAGAAGCCGACGGAGATTGTATGCAACCACAGGGAAAGGAAGCAACGAGTTTGGAAGACAATGAAATGCTGGACAACACAGGCTCCAAGGACAGAGAACTCTTATCTGCAGACAGGCTTAGTAGACTCACGGTGAAAGCAGCAGGTAACGGGGGCATGCTTCCTGAGTAAGGGCATTCAGATTCCTACTCACTTTGGTAGCCTCTGAGGGGTCAGTTTATTTCTAGTAACACTCCACTAAAGATAAGCCATAGGGTAGAGTACAGTAGTCTGTGGAGGCACTTAAAGTTAAGCCTTAATACACTAAGGCAGAACAGAGCTATATATTTCACAAAATCAGTCTAAGAAATGGATTCTGTATTTCCTGTATGAGAAGTAAAGGAAATATGAGAACTTTGTTGAGAATAAAAGGCATGCCCTTAGGAAGTATGAGGAAACAAAAATCAGTAAGATTACTGCTTCATCCACATAATACCAAAGTGCCAAAAATATTGACAAAAGCATAACTTCTGAATTAAAAATTTAAATTGCATATAACTCACAAGCACCCTAAATAAATCTGAGGAAATATTTGTTTGTAACACCTAAATAAAAGATACTATGAGCAAATGAAGTTGGGATTAAGTGCATATTCTGAAAGTTGATAGAATGTTCCTAACTATGAGTTAGGTCCATATACAGCTTTATAATAAAAATAAAAACTATTAAGGTAAATATCACTTTAGCTTTCAGAAGTAAATTCCTGAACAAAGTCTATCACCACATAGGTTCATAGCATTTCTTATAAAGGTTCTACCTTCGTAAAATGCTGGAGAATTAGGTACTCCAAATTAAAGGGTCTAATATTTTCCTAAACTCTGATGGTATAAGTTTCCTGACTTTAAAAAATGGATAACAGGAAGATTTTGTCACTGTAAAGCTTAAGAGCACCATGCTTCCCCTGCTACTACTTAACAGAAGCTACAAAGAAGTAAATCTGAAAAGGTTTAAATCTTTTTTTCTTCTTTAGTCCCTATACTTGCAAGAGATCACAGTATTCAGAACACTATGCCTAAGGACAAGGAAATGACTGTTTGCTGGGTAAGCATAGAACTTTCCAGAATGATGTCAGGTAATATTTGTACTACTGTTTCGGCTACCATCGATAGATCACTGAATTAAGCCTATGAAGCAGAATTGGAATTAAACATATAAAAATAAATGCACATAAGCAGAAGGAAATAGAAAAGAAATCTAATGAGGAATAAAAACAGCATGAGAATTCTATAACCTTTACAATATATCAAAGCTGTAACATTTAACACTTTCACTGTAGGCGTACACAAATATTAGCGCCTTACATAAAACCGGATCTCTGATTTATTTGTTGAATTGGTAATGATGAGCAGACCAGGTACTAACAGACTCTGTGCTAATTCTCTGAAATAATAAGAATGTTTCAGAGGTGTTTTTGTGTTAAATTTGAAAACTAGAGAGCAAGAGAGCTGCCATTTGCTAGTTCACTTCCCCTGCAATACCTGACTTTGGGCCAAAGCCAAAGCAGGAAGCCGTGAACTCAATCCAGGTCTCCAATGAGGCCGACAGGAACTAAATCACTTTTGCCAACAACCTGCTGACTCCCAGGGTCTAATTATTAACAGAGAGCTGGAATGGAGCTCTGTAGACAGGAATAAACCTGAGCACTCCAACATGGGAGCCCAATGTCTAAACCACCAGGCTAACAGCTTGTCCCTGAAATAGCATAAATTCTTAAAACAGAGGCATGCATATAACAAACATTGGTTAGCAGGAAAAATTAGAACTAGTCATATAAATTTTATATGGCAACAGAAAGACAGTAAAATACTTATTTTATCTGAATAGACTCTCAGAAAGCCTAAATAAATTATCATAATGACACAGATGATTTCCTGGAAGGTAACAGAATCACCGGGGAGGGAGCTAGCCTGGTAAAAGAAAGGGCAGCTATTATACATGCAGCCAGAGAGGCATGGTAGGCTTGCAGTGGAGAGGCCCACATCCCACACTGGGGTACACTGGTTCAATTCCTGGCTCTGACTGATGACTCCAGCTTCCTGCCTTGGAAAGAAGCAATGATAGCTCAAGTTACTGGGGACCTGCCACTCATGTAAGACGGCTGGATTGACTTGCTGGTTCCTCACTCTGATCCTGGCCACTGCGGATATCTGGGGAGTAAACCACCAGATGGGAGCATTCTGTCTCAAAAAAGTCAAGCAAGTACAAAGAGATTCTCTAAGTGTACATCTTGGCTTCACTTCTAAAAATTCTTCAGAAACAGAAAAAAAAAGTTTTTCTAAGTAGTAGAAAAAGTTTTCCTAAGTAACAGAAAAATTGAGATAAGGCAAGTCTGGTTCTTAGAGTGACCAATTTATGTAATCCCTTGTTTCAACTTCCTCATTTGTAAACTGAGGTCAACAATATTCATTTAAAGACTACCAGAAGGATGTAATACAGTGATAACTGTAACACACTTTGTGAAATGACCCACATATGGCAACCTTCACATTATAAAGGTGTAAGATGGAACAAACTCTTCAATCTTGACAATAAAGACAAATGATCTTCTTTCCAAAAAAAGAAGTTCAGCAAGCGCACATTGAAAACTTCAGGGACAAAACTCCAGGGAGTACACTTCCAAAATCAGCAGCCCTAACACTCTAGTTCTGCTGCACTGAAGCAAAGTAAAATATCGGACTTGCATGAGTCTTCAGGCCACTAAAAGATTGTAATATGTATTTTAGAAAAGTTTCCATCACAACTGGATTTTGAAAATAGTAACGTCAGTGCTGTTAAACAATAAGATTGTATTCTGTGGGCATTTAACTGGAGAAAATGAATCTTGAAAAAACATTGTGAGTTAATGTTTCATATGCTGGGCATTTTAAAATCTGGAGTATGTATTTCACAGCATATTAAGTTGCAACATGGGTTTTCTTTTAAAAAAATAAATGAAAAGAGGAAATAGCTGGTAAATATAATACATGAATTACAATGTACTTTCTATCAAAGTGTGCAATGAGAATTTTCAAGAAGATCCTTTCATTTTATTCATAATTCAGTCTTACATCACGGAACCAGAAACACAAATCATACAGCATCTTTAAAGAGTGACAACAATGGGCATATACTTTCTATAAAAAAGAGTAAAATATCTGTGTATTCTTTTCCATCAATGTCATCCTTTCCCCAGCGCTTGATAATATCTATTATAATTTAGAAGCTTTTTATTATTCATCTCCTTCCTCTATTACATGATCAAAAAGTAAAATTATAGGTACTTAATCATCTAAATCACAACATATCACAATATATATAATCTTATACAACTTTCGAAAAATTATTTTGGTATTAAGGTTTTTTTTTCACTAATGAGCAAAATACATCTAAGTACTACAAAATTTAAATAATATTCATCTGAAAAGGGAATTAAATCAATGCCTTACCTATCTACAGCAACAACAACACTTTGAGAACTGGTTTCTCCAATGGACTCCTGAATACTTGCTATCTGCTTCCAGTCCACATTTCCTCCAACTATCACATATAAAAGAGAGTCATTTCAGTTTGCAAACAATTCAAAGGGAGAATACACTTATAGTTGTAAAACACATTTCTAAAAGCAATTATTTCCCTAATAGAAGCAGCAAGGCTTTCCATGAACATTTATTTTGGCATCACTGACATTTACCAATGCCAAATATGCTATACACTAAGTAGTATATGAGACATGGTTAGCAAGGAACAAAAAGCATTGCAAATATCACACAAAGTAGGGGCACTGAGAGCTTAGATCACAAAGTTAATAACACTGAGATGCAACTTCCCTTAGTGGTTAACAAATGCAGTGCTAACTTCAGTTCTAATGATCTTTTCTAAGGATGATTCCAAATACAATTCTTAATCTCTAGATCCCTACTTTAACACGTTCTTGGTCAAAATTACTTAACTTTCCCCCAACATGTCTCATGTATTGGGCAGAACAATATCCCGTTTCAAACTCTAAACCTGAGAATCGTCTTTAATATTTCCCTTGCCTCCACCATTTAATATTCAACTATCCATTAAATATTTTTGGACCCATTTTCAGATCATCTACCAATTTCATCACTAGTAAGTTTGGGAATTTTAGTTCTCAACTTCTAGAATGGTTTCCAGACTTATGTCCTTGCCAGTAATCATTCTTTTCAATTTATCCTGCCTGATTACTTCTTTGTTCTTTTATTTATTTTTTTGTTTTGCCTGATTAATTCCTGAATCATTACCTTCATTTTGCTTATTACTGTTACTACTCTTAAGGCATTTCCCATCAACACTATACCTAACATGTAACCCTATTTATAACACTCCTCAATCAAATTTTAACTAAGACCCATTTTCATTTATCAGTGAAGGATTTCTCCATACAATTATTAATTACCATGGAATTAAACATTTCTCTATTACGTATTACTCCATCAGATCTATTTCTACATAGTGTGATATAATAATTTCATATGCACTAATTCTGTTACTGGTATGAAAAATTTGTTAAAAAATTGGATGCTAGAAAAACAGCAGCAAGAAACAGATGAAACGGATAGCATGTTACAGAGTGTCCTGAAAGTTGGGAAACGAATCACACACATTTAGTGCTCTCACAATGTTAAGTTCAAAGAAGGTATTCAAGAAACATGTTAACTTGACTGACCAAACACTCATTAAGCATCCTTGTAAGTGCAACCAGAGCAGGTGGTATCACTGAAACTGAGAACTTAACAATGTAAACAAAGAGATGAGATTTCTTCAGTAATCTATCAGGATTGACAGATATATTAATGCTGAACTTTAATAGAATGTAACAGGATGCAACTTTATGGCTGAAATGAGCTAACTAAATTTAACGTAAGTTTGCGAAACAGCAATAACTTTGACATGAAAAGGAGAATAAAGGTGTTGGTTCATGGAAAGGCCTCATACGTATATAAGGAAATATTAATTAAAGCTGGGTGAGCAGAATGACATGTAGAGAAGCAGAAGGAGAAGCTATTTAGACAGAGGGAGCAACTGAACAAAGTAATGATTACTGTCAAGTACGTATCACATTTTAACAGACTTACGTATAATCATAACAGAAAATTTGGCAGGGGCAGGGTAGGAGAGAGGAAACAGTAGGCGGGACTAGAAGCTGCAAAGACAGACTAGAAATATAATGTAAAGATCGTTAACTGTCAGTTTACTGGACTACTTTTGGAAACAGAACCATTAAGCCTTTTAGAGGATTTACACAATCCAATCTTACTTTCCAAAAATAACTGGCAATATTTGGCAAACACACAGCAACAGGAAGAGACACTGGAGGCAGGGAGACAAAGGCTCTAAATCTAAATCTATATCTATATTTATATCTATATCTAAGCAAAGAATGAAAGACAAGGGAACTGACAAAGGACCGGGATACCTGGAAAACAGCAACAGGGAACACATTAAAAGGACAGCATATTGTAGAAGTTTATTGAAGAAAAATCCAGGAGAAAAGTATCAAAAACCACATAACATGCTTTCCTTTGTGTACTAACTAAATGTCCTTTCCACACTGTTCTACACCTTTAATAGGTAAAATAATAGCTTGTAATAAGTAAGCATAGAAATAGATACAGGAATGAAAAAAATGTTTAGGAATCCAAAGAATCTACTTGACAGATAAGTGCTATCTTTCAAATAACTGTATGACGGTATAACCTAACAGGCTAACAGCCCCTTCTCTGCCAAAACAATACTGAACACAGCACACATACTTAGGTTAACCAAGAAAGATATTTGCGTTGAGAATATTATCTTAAAATATATATATATATATATATTCTAGGGCAAGCATTATGGAGCAGCAAGTTAACCTGCCTCCTGCAACACTGGCAATCCACATGAGTGCCAGTTTGAGTTTTAGTTGTACCACTTCCGATCCAGCTCCCTGTCAATGTGTCTGGGAAGGCAGAGGAAGATGGCCCAAGTTCTTGACACCCTGTATTAACTCTACTGTATTCTTAATAAGTGAAAGTAGATTTTTATCATAGATAAATATATGCAATCAGCTCTCTGTAGCCATGAGTTCCACAGATTTAACCAATGGTGCACTGAAAATATCCAGAGGAAAAATTGTTTCTGTGCCATGGTAAATATCATTCATATAGAGATATTTAAGGTACACAAGATGTGGTCAGGAATATATAGTGTATCATTTAATAAAAGGGACTTAAACACCTGAGTATCGAGTATCATCGATCCACAAGGGTCTAGGAACCAGTCTGTTGAGCTATCATGTGACAACTCCACTGAATCCCATCAATGCTGAATGGACTACTTGGTGCATGGTTACTGTTAATAAACACATTTATCAGGTAAACTACCAGTTTTCTCCACCATATCCTCATCTTGCATAAATTACAGGTATAGATAGCATCCTGTTAGGAAAGTATTTTGTATCTGAGAAAGTGCACACAGGAAAATGGGTGTAAACATTCCTCACATGGTTTGACAATAAGACAGAGCAGTTCTCTCAATGTTATAGGCAGAAAATGACCCTGAGGACCCAGAAGTTAGTGGAGTAAGGACCAAATCAAAAACAGCTTCACAGGAAAGTCTAAATAAAGTGTTTAAGGGGGAGTTTCTGTTTTTGGAGTGGCTTGAAAATCAAAACTACTTTTGATTTCTAGTTTTGAAACGTGGGTATTCATGTAAATTTCTTTCTTTACTGAAGGGAGAGGCAGGTAACCTCATATAATCTTAGTGCAACAGCACAGAGCACAGTAACAGATAAATTTCACATTTATTTTAAGCATATTAGAGAACATTCATAGCAAATATCATTTTCTCATTTGATTATAACTTTTAGAAGAGGAAATTTCAACTGGCACTTTTATCTTTAGCATAACCTAATTCCGTGGTCCTCGTTGCCAACTCTGTGGTCCTACTTGCCTTCTAACTTTCCTTTGCCTTTCAAAGCTATTAAACAACTCAGGACATATTCTTTTCACTTGACTGTAGATGTTTCATCTGTACCTAGTACAACTTCATAAAGTATAGTAGTTACTCTTCAAAGCTGAACTTGCAGGTTATGAACATTACTATGTAAGTGCTCAGGCAAAATCCTATAGCATCTCTCAGCTATAAGAGATTTTCCAGATCTCATAATAGCACAACATTTATGGTGTCATCAAAGAGGCAGTCATTGTTAGATACTTCTACGGGACTACACCTGAGAAGTAATTTGCCCTGGTCCTATTGCAACCTGAAACCAGAACCTGGCCCCCTCGTCTTTACCTTCCCATGAATCATTACTTAGGTTTCAAATTGTTCTGGTTTTGAGACTTTTTAATGGTAGAAAAAACAGAGGAATTACTCAAAGATGAAAATGACCAGAAATGGACTATTACAGTACAAAAGTCCTGGATTTCTGGCATCTCCCTTATGCTCCAAGTCATTTCTCTATATTCCTTGGTTGGGGGTATAGTACAGGCAGAATGACAAACAGTACACAGAAACCTCTAATATGACAGACAATGTACCAAGTCTATTAATTTCCATGAATATTCTGATTTAATCCTTATAAGCTTCAAAATAGTCAACATCCTTAGTCTGAAAAAAAAAAAAACCTGTATCTCAGAAAGTTAAACTTCTATGTAGTTGGGAAAAAATAAATTAATTTGAACACTGAAGGGCAATACTTTAGATCAGTCAAAACTTTTCTTCTCCCTTTAGGTTAACTGCTTCCATTTGTGATTAAAACTGTTATGTTTTTTATTTTTGTATGTTCATTTTCACTAGTATTTTCCTTTGTTCTACTGGGTTAAAACAGGAAGTATCTGGCCACAGTAAGAACCTGGGAGTGATTTCCCAGAGGGAGGAGAGTTTGATTCAGCCCACAAAAGACCTTTACAAACTCTGAATGCGAATGCTTTCTCTAGTTTGTTCTATCTGTACGCCAATATTCCCACATTCAAGTTGCCTGCTTTTGTCTTAAAAGTAGGTCATTTTAAGGTACAGCCTTGCCCCAAGCTCCCAGTAAAGCACTGCAAACCAGATCAGGCAAAAAGATACATTTTCCCCTCCTCAGTCCATCTTGCATTTCCTTGTGAAATTGAACAAATTTCATTTTAACTTACCTTTCCATTAATATTATTCCAATAAAGATTAATAGGAGTAAAACAATTTTTGATGCTTTATAAAAAGATTTTTAAAAAGCTTACCTAACCCCAGACCTACAAATTCATCAGGAGCCTGATCTTTTGTTCCAGTAAGAGAGCCTTCTCTGCCTCGCACTGTTCCAGAAATGTATCGAGGTTTTACTCCGGTTCCTATGAGCTGCGCCAGCTCCAATTGACTGATGCACTTCAGAATCTTGATTACAGAAAGGAAAGTTTTCTTTTAATTGTTGTTAAAAATAGTCCCAGAAACATTTAGATGTATATAGTACATTATAAATACACATGGTATGATAAACTATAATTAAATGTTAGTCTTAAATGTACTAAACAAGCTTGCTCTCTACTTAAGCATGTTCTTAAGTTCTTAGAAGATTTAGCATTAGTGCATTCATAACCCAATCTACAAAATTGAAAATAAAGAAAGAAGTTTATACCTCATGCCATGAATTCCCCAAATAATTTCCATCTGTATGAGCCACTGTAATAAGTGTTTTTATGGTGTCAATGTTCTTCTGCTTCATCTCAGTAATACCAGAGCTCACTGTGAGCAAGGTAAACCTTGCTAGTGCCTGGACATATGCATCTCTTTCAAGCTATAAAAATGCGAAAAGTATATTGTAAACAAACTAGTGTCTTACTGATGAATTCCTTGTTTAATTAGCTATTTTAAGACATGTCATAAATAACATACAATACTAAAAAATAAAATTTCAAAATTTTCAGATAAATAAAACAGAAAAAGCATCATTTTCTAAAATGCAAAGGTAATGGAGATATCAAATCTAGGTAAGATGCTATTGAAAATCAATTGATTTGGATAGTCAAAATCATTCATTGAGGACTCCACTTTAAGATCACAGAGATTAGCAAAGATGCTTACAAATTTCCTAATTTCTTCTCTAGGCAGTAGCTTTATGCAATAAAATTCACAAATGAATGTAAAATGAGTTAAGAGAAAAAAGTAAAAGGGATAAAGGCATCCTTAAAGCACATAGATTACCAAAGGGACTGCTTCCTATGAAACCAATCTATTGAAACTTGGTTCTCTTAAGTGTAATTTATTCTTAGATTGAAGTCATAATTTCACATTAAAACACATACACACACAGTGTCAGTAAGTATGAATATGCAAAATGTTTAAATAAGATACTCAACTAACAGAGAATGGAGGTCTTGAACCTAATTAATATTCTAGGGGGGAAAATCATCTAAGCAAAGTTGTTATAACTGTAAATCAATATAGATAGCACAGCTTCCTAGAAACCAGATCATTAAAATTCATTTGAATTTCATCATAAATTTGAAACAAATTATTATTAAGACAAAAAATTATTGCAACTTGAAGTAGAGTAATAGCAAAAGAATTCCAGAATTTCTAGACAGGATACAACAATAAAATTCTTGTTACCTGAATGCTGAAAATGCAAGCAATTCTGATTGCACATCTTATACCTTCCAGGCAAAGGGAGGCTACTTCAGTATCATCACAATCTTGGAGACCCACACTAAATGCAGCCAGAAAAGGTGTCCAAGCCAACTGTAAAAATAACATAAATACATTATGGACATCAAGTAACAATCACATTTTATGAGGGAACTTTGCAAATTCACAGAAAATGGGGTCAGCATTGTGTTATAGTACATGAAGCCACTGCCTGTGATCTTGGCATCCTATCTGGGCACTGGATTGAGTACAGGCTGCTCTACTTTCTGTCCAGTTCCCTGTTAATGCATTCAGGAAAGCAGTGGTGATGGTCGAAGCCGTTACACCCACATGGAAGACCTAAATGGAGTATTAGGCTCCTAGCTTCAACCTGGTTCAGCCCCAGTAGCTGCAGCCATTTGGGTAGTGAACCAGCAACGGACCATTTCTCTGTAGCCTTGCCTTTTGTATAAATACATCTCAAAAAAAAAAAAAAAAAAAACTCATAGGAGCCAGTGTCATGACTCCATAGGCTAATCCTCCATATGCAGTCACCAGCATCTCCTATGTGTGAAGATTCTAATCCCGGCTGCTCTACTTCCCACCCAGCTCCCTGCTTGTGGCCTAGGAAAGTAGCTGAGCATGGCCCAAAGCCTTAGGACCCTGAAGGAGACCTGGAAGAAGCTCCTGGCTCCTGGCTTTGGATCAGCTCAGCTCTGGTTATTGTGGCCACTTGGGAGTGAATCAGCAAATGGAAGATTTTTCTTTGTATCTCCTTCTCTTGTATATCTGCCTTTCCAACAACAACAACAACAAATCAAAACAAAAAGTCTTAAACAAAAAAAGCACTGCTCTTGTTTGTAACTAATCAGGGTGCAACACTTTCACATTAAGTTTTTAGTCAGAATAGTGTAGGTTAACTCAGCTGAGGTATCTGTGATGTTGGCTACCATTCCCTGGGTGAACTGTCAGCCCTCTTCTGCTAGGGCATGGACAACATTAATTTTTTCTCATGGATTTATGTAGATGATGGTCTGCTGCTATAGGTATTGTCTCTCTTCCCATTTAAAAATGTAAAAGCCAACTGTAAAAGCCACAGCATCAAAAACTTTCTGAAGAGCATCAATTATTTCATCATCCACCCAAGTTTCATCATCAATATGACTTTGGCTTTTGCTATAATTTTAACAGAATGTATCTGCTCTGAAAAGAGCACTTTTCGAAATGATGGCTTATCCCTTTTAGTACCTCGAACTAGATCTTGTCAGACATTATGACAAGTCCTTGTGAGTTTACCTTAATGCATAAAATTTTGAAATCCAAGCATCATATCCACCTGTCACAAACTTTATGCAGATCCCTATTTTAAAAAGATAATTGTATGGGGCCCGGTGGCATGGTCTAGTAGCTAAAGTCCTCACCTTGAGCGCCAGGATCCCATATGGTCACCGGTTTTAATCCCGGCAGCTCTGCTTCCCATCCAGCTCCCTGCTTGTGGCCTGGGAAAGCAGTCGAGGAAAGCCCAAAGCCTTGGGACCCTGCACTTGTGTGGGAGACCTGGAAGAGGTTCCTGGCTCCTGGTTTCGGATCGGCACAGCACCAGCCGTTGCACTCACTTGGGGAGTGAATCATCGGACGGAAGATCTTCCTCTCTGTCTCTCCTCCTCTGTGTATATCTGACTTTGTAATAAAAATAAAATAAATCTTCAAAAAAAGAAAGATAATTGTATGATAGAGTACACTGCTAATGAATTTGGAAAAAAAAAAGCTAATTCTGTCTCTCTAACAGATAAAACAAGCACGACAGTAGCCCGGTTAGGACACTACTACAGCACTCCAAGGAAAAGCAGGGCTCCTGGGTAAGGTGATCGCAATACAAATGGCAACGAGGAGGAAAGGTTCTTGATTTTAGCATGGAGGATGCACTAAGAAACTGCAGCTAATCCAGAGAGCAAATTAGAAAAGCTATCTAACAAGAACGTTCAATGAAATGCAGAAAAATTTACATGAGAAACAGCAAAATATGCTATTGTATGCAATGATCTAAAACTGAAGAGTGATATAAGCAAACAGAAGGTTTGTCATTCCCATTACCCCCCCCCCCAAATATTAGTTAAAAGAAAACAAAATAGTCTGAGATCATTTAAAACAAAACAAAAAATTTTACAACATTTAATTCACAATAAAACTACTGTTTCTTAGATTTCAACGTCATGTTCTACTTCATTTCAAAAGCTAAGAGCAGTTGCACTTCGCCACTCCTTCTAACATTGTTGTTTTAGGTTTCTCACTCTTACGCCACAATTTTTTCATTAACTTTTAGCAATACCATATCACACCAATTTTAGGGTAAGGACAGAACAAAGGAAGCACAGGAACTTGTGGTCATCTTGTACTATTTATACATTTTTCTCCTAAAAGTTCATGTAAAATGAAGTTAAGAGATATATTTTGGTATAAAAAATTTAATATCTAAGCTTACAAAGCATATTCAAAACACATATGAAAATGTGTATTTTATATTTTATGTATATGCATACACACACATATACATATATATATGTCAGCCAGGAGACAAACTGGTGCCCATATGCGATTCTGGCCCATGCAAGGCATGGACTTTAGCCACTAGGCTATGGTGCCGGCCCTAAGAAACTAATCTTTTAATTCTACTTTTCCACAAGCTTTCTAAAGTAGCCTCAAACTTAAATGCAATTAGAAGGAGAAGTCAAATTATGCTTTCGGCCTCCATAGATTTTATGCTATCTCACGAACAGGAAAATGTTATAACCACCCCCCCTGCATTTTTTTTAGGTTTATTTATTTTTTTTTGGAAAGAAAGATATACAGAAAGAAGAGACAGAGAGGAAGATCTTCCATCTTTTGATGCTGATTCACTCCCCAAGTTGCTGCAACAGCTGGAGCTGAGCCGATCCAAAGCCAGGAGCCAGGAGCCTCCTCTGGGTCTCCCATGTGGGTGCAGGGTCCCAAGGTCTTGGGCCGTCCTCGACTGTCCTCACAGGCCACAAGCAGGGAGCTGGATGGGAAGCAAGGCCGCTGGCAAGGCAAGAAATTGAGCTGCTAGGCTACCATATAGGGCCCCATTTTCCCTTTTCAAATGTGACACAAGTCCCTCCCTTTTCCTTGTAATGGCAATGCTCAATTCATTCTGAAACTTGGACAAAGGACAGAAAAGAACAGGAGAATAAAGAAGGAATGAGAAATTAAACTTTAGAGAGCACAGTTCTCTGTCTTATTAAATCAACCCATGCAGGCAAACAACATTCCCTGCTGTTCCGTACCCTTGCCCTGGGCTCCAGGTACTATCCTTCATGTTAACTCCCGGGCTGGAAGGACTGAGACACCACAAGAACATCGCGATCACTGTAAGATCTGGGATAACCTCAACAATTCTATAACACATTACCCAGGCCAAAAGCTAATGATTATTATCCCAAATCTTCATATTCTTAAAATCCTAAGATTTTACATCCATTAATTACATGCAGTACACATCTCTTCCTGCTCTCTTTAAAAGAAAATTAATGCCTACTATAAATTAAATAACGTGGCTATTACTTTCTAGTTTACAATATGTTTCCTTAACTTAAAAATGAGTACACTGAAATTTTTAAAGTGCATTCTTATGAGTAATTCTAACCTTGAACATGGGTCTCACGTGTTCCAAATGTGTTGCACTTGTAAAAGGTGCCTGGACATGGCTCACTGCCTCCATGAGTGCTTTAGCTGTCTTAGCCATCTGTTCCATTTCCAAGTTATACAGAAGTCTTCTTTGCTTTTCACTGGCTACATCTGAAACAATAAACATTATGAGCATTTACATATAAAGTATTTAGCACATTGTTTTGATGCTTTACTATCAAATACTGACCACCGTTATTTAAAAACAGTTCTATGAAGCAGGCACATAAGGTCACTTACTACATAATTTCACCGTTAAAAATTAGGTATATACAGAGAAACAAATACACCGCTGTTTGCCTGGGGGTAAGAGAAAAGAAGTATAACTGCTTAATGGGTTTGGGGTGTTATCTGGGAATAAAGAAATTTTCAGAACTATACAGAGAAGGTGGTTGCAAACCATTTGAATGTAACATTTTTTCTGAAGTACCTTCGTTGGTGATTAGGCCTTCATTTTCACACCTAATTAAATGTCTAGTCTATTATTTGCTTTTTCTTTTCTCTACAGCATTATCACATTTCACTTTTTGTGGCCTGTTTGTGTATGGTGATAGAAAATCAGTGAGAAACTGGAAATAGGATATTTCAATTCCATTTTCCATGGAAATTTTGAAGCATTCTTGTACTTCTTGTTATAAACAGAGCTGAAAGTAACACTATCAAACTGCTATCCATCACTGGAGCAGAATAAGAGGCGAGGATGTATGATTCAAGATTGAAATTCACCACTTAATATTTCTGAGCTTTATTTGAAAGGCAGAGTTACAGAGAGGAGGAGAGACAGAAAGAAGGACATACATGTTTTCCACCTGCTTGTTTACTCTTCAACCAGCCAGAGCTGAGACGATCTGCGGCCAAGATCCAGCAGACTCCTCAGAGTTTCCTACATGGGTGCAGGGGCCCAAAGACTTAAGTTATCTCTGCCGTTTCCCCAGGCATACGCAGGAAGCTGGATTGGAAGCAGAGTAGCTGAGACCTGAACCTGCATCCATGGGCGATGCTGACACCAAAGGTGGAAGTTTAGCCTACCTGGCTACGGCACTGGCTCATGAAAGCTTTTCACACTACACTGACCTCATTAACTCTGATTCTCTTATTTCTCTAGACTTCAGTCTTTTTACCCATAAAGTAAGCGAAAATTTCCTAAAATTCCTTAGAATATAATTTCCTCTAGGGTGACAGAAACAAAAAAAGCTCAAAAAATTTTTTAAAGATTATTTTAAAGGCAGAATTATAGAGAAAGAGGGAGAAAAGAGGGTAGAGATCATCCATCAGTTGATTCACGCCCCAAATAGCTGCAATAACTAGAACTGTGCCAATCTGAAGCCAGGAGCTTCTTTGTTGTCTCTCACTGGGTGCAGAGGCCGAAGGACCTGGTCATCCTCTGCTGCTCTCCCAGGCACATTAGCAGGAAGGCAGATGGCAAGTGGAGCAGCTGGATTCAAACTGTTACCCATACGGCATGTCAGCACCACAACAAACACTTTGGCTATGTCCAAACACTGCCTCTCTATTATTCTAACGTTGTCTCCTAAGTTTCTGATTCACAATGCTTCGACTGAGAAATACATCACATGAGCCTTATCGCGTCTCTCCTTTCAAAAGAATTCTGCTACTGTAATCCTTTTAAGCTTGAGATTTTACTACCAAGTGTGCTCAGCAAGGCAAGAACCCCCTTTCTCTATTACTGTTAGATTTTTGAAGCATTTCTCTCACCTTATTCTGGCAATCATATTTTAGCTGCAATTTCCTTACCACTGTATGCATGTACCATGTCTGGAATAAAATTAAGGTTACAGCTGGGTACCAGTGGTAAACTCTAGAGTCTACAGTGACAGAAGCAGTAGTCCGTCTCAGGCAGTCCTTTCTGACTGCCTAACTTCCCCAATGATCCCAACCTTCTCTACCTCATTTAATCACCCCACTTTTCAGCTTCCATTTATGCATAATGATAGAAGGAAGAATAGATGAAACAGGATGCTTACTGAGGAGGAAATGAGGAAAAAAGATTTGCTTAGTGCTATTTTCACAATGTGAGAAAAATAGGTCACTTAACTAACACTTCTCATCAAAACTTGGCTCTATTTCTTACTTACAAGGTTACAAATTTTTAAAAAAGATTTATTTATTTGATTACAAAGTCAGATATACAGAGAGGAGGAGAGACAGAGGGGAAGATCTTCCGTCCAATGATTCACTCCCCAAGTGAGCCGCAATGGTCGATGCTGTGCCGATCCGAAGCCAGGAACCAGGAACTTTTTCCGGGTCTCCCATGCAGGTGCAGGGTCCCAATGCATTGGGCCGTCCTCGACTGCTTTCCCAGGCCACAAGCAGGGAGCCGGACGGGAAGTGGAGCTGCCGGGATTAGAACTGGTGCCCATATGGGATCCCGGGGCATTCAAGGCAAGGACTTTAGCCACTAGGCCACGCCGCTGGGACCAAGGTGACAAAATTTTTGTTAACTGACAAATAATTAAACATTATTATTAGGTAGTGTGACAAATGGATGCAAATATGAGCAAGAATCAAATCAGGACAATTAGCACTTTCCTTAATCCTCAATCATTTTTTTCTTGCTGTGGGTCTCTGAAGTCTTCTAGTAGAAAACTTTATTTTCAATCAAGTGAAAAATTTTTTACATTTTTCCTTCAATAATGATTCAGCTGATTAGGACACTTACTTTGTTTACTAGATTTTGCAGGGATTGTTAATTCTTTTGTCTCTTTCATCGAGATCTTCTTGCCAGCTATTTCATTGTAGATGGCTGACAGATATTCTTCAGGGAGGTCTTTACTGTCATTGATACCTCTGTTCATCTTAATATACTGTTCTTTGGTCATTTTATTTTTAACCTAGATACAAAAAATGTTACAATTTCTGAAAATTAAAACTTTTATTTCATTCACATTTTTAATAATTTGAATATTTTTCAGAAATTTTATAAATATTCTCAAGAGCTGGAAAATAATGAACAAAACACATAATATAAAAGGAAGTCACAGAAAATGAAGACATGTAACAGAGGAGCCATTTTACTACACAAGCACCAAATTCACCATGTTCTGTTGTGGACATGAGCAATTTGCTACAGGGAACGAAGGTGTTTTATCCACAGCTTAAGAGCTCATGCAATCTCTTTAAAAAACGGATATGACAATATTAAAATACCCTCATGGAATAACTGTTGAAGCCCTGACTTAAAGAGAAACGCTGAGTTCTAAGACTGTGCTGAGGTATACAGTGAGTGGATGTATAAATATGAGACTGAATAAACAGTATAGACTTAAAAATGGATATGACAATTATTACAAACATAAGATTCAAATCTTAGCTCAATGCTATAATAAAATACAGCACAGGAGATAAAACAACAGTTGACACTTATTTAAAGGTGATTTTGTCAAGTGATTGATTAAATGGTATAGGTAAAATAATCCTTATGATATCTTGTTTAAAAGTACTCTGAAAAATAATGTCATATTCTGAATCTTGATAAAACTGTGGAGCACAAGTTTAGTCTGTAAAATGGCAGCCCATTATCAAACTTGAGAACTAGCTCAAAATGTTTACAATGAACCCACAGAAGCTCATGCTGCAAACACACACACACACACACAAACCAGTGTTTATGATATGATATATAACATTTTCCTACAATAACGTGAAGCCATCAACATGAAGGGTTTTTAGTGGATCACATTAAAGTAACAAAGCACATCACATCTTAAATTTTTCTGTGTTTTTTTTTTTCCAGTATATTTTTAACTTTTAAAATCCTTCTTGTGTCTTGGTATTAACATTCTATTTAATGCTAATTTGGTTACCCTCCCTCCATCTTCCTCACCAATTCCTCCAGTAAAAACACAGAAAAGGCATACCAAGATAAAACACTTCAAAAATTTTGCCAGGAACAGGTTAAGAACTAAAACTACCTATAAATTTTTACTGGAAAAATATTTTGGCAACCTGTCATGTAGAGGCAGAGAAAAGTTTTGACAGAAAGTCTGAAGTAGCAGTTAAATATCTGCAGATCTGGGCTGGGACTCCCAGAAGGCAGGAATGGAAAATGCATTGCTTCAGAAACTCAAAATTAAACACACTGCTCAAATAATTCTGCCACAATGGAATTCTACAGGCAGTATAAAACATAACCTTACTTTTCTTTTACTGATGTCTTTTATGAAACACACTACTTTTAACTTCTACTCTTATGTGCTTAAATAAAGCTGTATCTTCATTATTTAAGTCATTTAAAGAATGCTATTAGTACTAAACCTCAATACACACAAATTATGCAACCTAAACCTATTTTAAATTCTGAAAAAGTCACTGATTCATACTATACGTACTATATGCAAAGACAGCCTAACTGCATAAACAGTGTAAGTGAGAAGACAACACCAATCATTTGTTAAGATCTGGCTATATTTTGCTTTGAGAATAGTTAAGATGAGAAAGAACTGTGATATATTTAAGAGATACGGTATTCCGTTGAGGCTGTTTTTATTTTCCAAATATGATGCATCTGATGTTGGTTTATTACGGACCTTAATTTTAAGCCAGCTGGGGCCAACACTGTGGTTTCATTTTCTTACAGGTCAGTTCAGGTTATAGGCACTCATGAGCTGTTCTAAAGTTGCAGGCTGCTTATCCACAGAGATCCCAGCTCATTGTTTGACAGGGAATGGTGCTAGAATTAATCATCATTGCTAGAGGAGAACTCTAAGCATGTGTTTTTATGAACAAACAGGAATTACTACCCAGAACATTGAATTCAATTTTCAAGATACTGTGCCTTAAAATGTGTTTATTTACTAATCTGAGTAGCTACGAAAACATACAAAAGGACTTTTCTGCATTTCTTCAAAAGAATGCAACATAATTTATAACTGAAGATGCTTACAATGTCATTGATTTACAGACCCAAATATGTTTATAGTATAACCTTCTAGAGACAAAAGCATGTAAACACCATGGTTATGGAAAAATCAGACTGAATGCCACACACATCTAAATAGATCATTAACTGTGCACTGCCTTGCAAAATCAAGAAAAAAACATCATGATGCTGAATAATGCTTTGAGCATATTGTCAACAATATGTCAAAGGCAAACCTCAAGCAATTTCCTTAATAAAAAAAAAGCCTACAGGAAATCAAATTAACCCTGGAATAATGCAAATAACAATAGACACATCATATCTAATTAGTCCACTTAATGTTTAGTATTTCTTTTCATATCAATCTTGCCTTAAACATCAACACACATACACATCTCTGCTGCAAAACTTAGTATCAAAGTTGAAGTAAATTTCAATTCTTCCAATATATGATTAATATTTAATCTATGCTATTATCCTAAAATAGTACCAGATTTTATCCCCAGAAATACCAAAAAGTTTCTTTAAGTTCATTACACATAAAAATAATATCACCCAAGAATATTTTCAGAAGCAAAGCAAAATATATCCTAGGCATTAAAAATAAACTTTAGGGGATATCATCAATCAAAAGATCTGTAACATTTAAAAAGGAATTATGAGTTTTCTGAAGCAAACAAAATTTGAACATTTCTTAGAGAACTGATATTTTAATATTTTCTGTTGACTTTTTAGGTGTCGCAATATTGTGGTTTTGTTTCAGTAAAAAGAATAATTTTCTATTTTAAAAATACATAGTGAAATAAATACAAATAAAGTAACATGTTACTTAGGACATGCTTCAAAATTATCTGAACGGAGTATGTAGCTAGAACAGGACTGGCCACAACATGCTAACTGCTGAACCTGGGTGTGGGACATACGAATACTCACCTTCTAAGTGTTCATCTCTACTGTTTGAGTCTGTCACATTAAAACAGATAGCTTATATATAGTGCTTTTCCTTGTTGTGACAAGCATATAGATATCATTCCCACAAACACCTTTTGACATTAAAATATGTCTTAGTTTTATACAGCTGTCAATCATGAGACTGACAAGTATGAAATTATTTGAAAAAGCTCATGGAGAAATGGAATTTTTAGAAAAGTTTTGAAATCGATCCATAGTATTTCATAATATGTATTTCCCACTAACTTTTTGAAGATCCCATGTACACATCTATTTTCAGACACCTAAAAGCCTAAATAAAATTATAAGATACTGTTCTTGTAAAATATACATCACAATTTAAACATACCACTTTAATAAATTGCTTAATTAAGAGATAAAAATTTCAACTACTGCTTGTTAAATTCAAAAGAATATATTTAATTTCCACTACTCATTGTAAAACTGACATAGAAGAAAGTATACCTGTGGACTGTGAAGGTCTGTGGTCAACATGATAATTGAGTAAGCCAAAACATAAGCAGTGTCCGCACTAGCAAAAAGAGTTTGCCTGGAAAAGTAAGTGTATCATGTTATAAACTTATGTCTTAGAGTTTCATCGAAAGAAGTGATCTCAAATCCCATAGACCTTTATCTCCTTCAGGATTTAGAATGTATTTCCTCCTTTTTTATGGATTTGTCCTATCACTTTTAGACAGATCATCGACATGCTCTGTGGACAGGGGGTTACTTCCTAGTGTCCCTGAATCCCTGGATGCTGCTAGTACAGTGTCACAGATACAGTAGACAATCAACAGGCATATGAATTTTACTTACCCTTGGTTGCATTCTAGGTATCTTGCAGCAAATTTTTCCATTAATCGATCGATTTTTTGAGCTTCTCCCGGAAGACGAAATCCTTCCAGAAACATGCGAAGGGCAGAAACGAAGTCTTTTCCAGAGAAATCATGTTGGTCTACATATGCATACATGACTTCTTTGTTAAATTTATCATTATCTCCCAGGAATTCACCCACTTGAGTCTAAAACAAAAGCAAAATAAACTAAGATTTTAATGGCATGTCATTTGCTACACTGCTATCTAAAAAAACAGAAAAATAAGCAAGAGACACAGATTTTTGACTACAGCTTAACAATTTCAAACATAAAGCTTAAGGTTAAATATAGTGTGTTTAGAAAACAAAAATCAAGATTTTGATTGAGTTCAAAATATTTGAAAAGCATTATCTATTTTTACATGGGTATATATTTTAAACCTAGCTTAGTCTTCAGGTGTTATCTATACACTTAGGAAAACATTTACAGGAGATCACAGCACATAAGGAATTTTACAGAAAAGTTTAAGATGAAATAAAACAGTATTCTTACAGAGTCTAATCTTTCCTCTTGGTGTAAGAATTGGGCAATATCTTCAGGCGTAGTGCCAAGCATCCCTTGTTCTTGGAGGTACTGTATTCCTCTCTTTGGTTTCTTATTAAATCTAGGTTCAGTAAAGTTGCAGGTTACAAAACAAAAACAGAAAAGCTCTTTTATATGCTAGTAAACTCACTGAAAGACAATCAAGGCAGAAATTCCACTCCATTCAGAATAGCTACCAAAAAAATTCAAATATCTGGGAGTAAATTTAACAAGTGAAACCTCTCTACAATAAAAATTTTAAGACATGGATGAAAGATATCAGTCAGGACACGAAAAATACTTCTAGTTTATGAATCGATGAATCAATCTCACTATCATGTCTGTAGTACAAAGGCTGGTGCAGTGGTTGAACAAGCTAATGCTCTACTTACTGAAGTTGGCATTCCATATGGGCACTGGTTTGTGTCTAGCTGCTCCTACTTTCCCTGCACTTCCCAGCGTGTGGCATGGGAAGACAGTGGAGGATGGGCCAAAGCCTTGGGACCCTGCACCTGCGTGGGAGATGCAAAGAAGCTTCTGGCTCCTGGTATCAGACCAGCTCAGCTCTAGCTGCTGCAGCCATTTGGGGAGTGAATCAGTGGATGGAAGATCTCTCTCTTGCTCCCTTTCTCTCTATAAATCTCACTCTCAAGTAAAAATAAATGAATCTTTTTTTAAAAAAGTCTATTAGCTAACGCAATCTATAGGTTAAATGCAACTCCTATCAAAATGACATTCTTCACAGAATTAGAAAAAAACAATCCTAAAACTCATATGGAATCACACACACACAAACAGAATAGATGATGTTAATAAAAAAAGTAAAGAAAAAAAATCTATATTCCTTGGAAATATGATCTTAGGATCATGTTCATTAAAATCAAACATTTATCACTGAAGTAACCATAATTTTTAAAAGTTATAATAGTAAAAATATAACAAATACATTCAGGAGAAAATAGTGCAGCAAAATGATAAGTACTTGAGAAGACAAGTAGGTTTACCTGTATTTGGTCATTGTACACAATGTATACATGCATCAAAAGAAATCACATGGTATCCTAACAATATGTGTAAATCTTATATGCTAAAAAAATGACAATGCAAGGCAAGTATTGAGTCTGTCATGATGTAAGACTGGGGAAAGATGACAGTATGGGACAATTATTATATTCTTTTAGTAAGCTGTAAGAAAAAAATACCATAGACATAAAGGAAAAGGCATAGTAACTCCACAACACAGCGCATTCTAATAAACAGATCTGTATCACTGGAGTAAGCTGAAGCTTACAGTGCAGTGGATTGAAATCACAGACGTACTATTACTCCATCAGAAGCAGCTTTGGCTTAACTCTCTAAAAGCAAGAGAGGAAAAACAGGAGTAGCCTTTTACTCAATCAATATTACTCTAGTTAAGTGTGAGAGACTAAAGAACAAACAAGACCAAAGGATTAAATCAATTAAATCAATTAAATGAGTATCCTACTTAAAGAAAGTAGTGGTGCTGACTTATGAGAACAGCTCTAGAACAGACTGCAACAATTTAGGAAACAGAATCAGTAAAACTGATTCAGAGAGTAGAGTAGTGGGAAAACCTAAGCTAATTCCCAGGAGTCTAGTTTAGAAACAATAATTTGCTAGTGTTGCCAGTCCAAGTAAAAATGCAGAAATAATAGGGATTTTGCCTGCCTTTTGCATTTGATAGGAGTTGAGGCAAGTTGATGACAAAATGAAGACAGATAAATAGCTTATGGGCATTGTAACGGCAAAAGCTGCAGTATATTATAGAAAACTAAATAGACAATTACAGAAATAACTCAGGTTTCAGGAGATGCTTAGGAGTTCTGAAATATTAGCAGACAGTGACTAAAGGCAACAGTATTGTGGCATAGCGGATAAAGCCACTACCAGCAATGCTGGCATCCCATACGGATGCTGGATCATGACCCAGCAGCACCAGTTCCGATCTAGCTCCATGCTAATTCCCTAAGAAAGGCAGTGGAAGACAGTCAATGTTCACATGGGATGCAATGGATGAATTATCTTCTAGCTTAGGACTGGTCAAGCTTGGCTATTGCAATTATCTGGGGTGTGACCCAGTGGATAAAATATATCTTCCTCTCCCTGACACTGTGGCTTTCAAAATCAATGAATCTTTAAAAAAAACAGAAGTGGCAGAAGTCATGGTCAAGTCATTCAGGAAGAAGGGAGAATCTGAGGTGAGGAGGCTGGTGTAGAAAGCAGGACAGGGTTGTGGGGCAGAACCCTGCAAAGGACTTAAGATACATTCAAGAACAACAGCTCTTACAGATTGACAAGGGGTAGCAGAAAGTTAGGAAGGCAACAGAACAGGGTGGTGACATGAAAGGAATAGTCTTGGGAACACAACTGCATGAACACATTTTCATTAACAGCTGTACCAAACAGAAAGCATGTGCAGTGGCAGAGATGGACTGGAGGCCAAGGAAAACCCCACTGTGAAACCCTGAGCCCACAATCTCTCACTTACTAAGTACTTCACATACTTAGCACCTTTGACCGTGTTTTATACAACACTGTATTACTGCAATACTAGTTGAAATCTTCTCTTCTCCATATTTAGACAATAATCTTAAATACATGACGCATTGGCCCATGTAGCAATCTGTGTTAGCTCAGATTGGCAATATGCCTGTTTACACATACTAGACCTGGAATACTAGATACTAGAAAAGAAGGGCTGTTGTTTCATTCCCATTTCCCCAGGATCTTGCCTAAAACTCCCTGGGACCAGTGGACTTCATGTAACTCAGCAGACTAATGTAATTCAATAGACAATTACAATGAGTCAAAACGTACATATTATTTTTCATACGGACACTGAAAAAGACACTTGAAGACTGGTTCCATAAAAGGCATTTTTCACTCACTTATTCATTAATTTTTTAAAATTTATTTAATTTTATCGGAAAGTCAGATTTACAGAGTGCGGGAGAATGACACAGAGAAAGATCTTCCATTTGCTGATTCTTTCCAAGCAGTGACAATGGCCGGAGCTGAGCTGATCTGAAGCCAGGAGAGTAGTCCTCTGCTCTCCCATGTGTGTGCAGGCTTCCAAGGCTTCCAAGGCTTCCAAGGCTTCCAAGGCTTCAGGCCATCTTTTACTGCTTTCCCAGGCCTGAAACAGGGAGCTGACTGGGAAGCGGAGCAGCCAGGACACAAACTGATGTCTATATGGGACCCCAGGGCTTGCAAGGGGAGGATTAGCTAATTGAGACACTGTGCCAAAGCCCATAAAAGACATTTCTTAAGATTTAGGAAGAAAGGCTTTCAAGGAGTAGCAAACCAAGTAAACCTTAAGGTTTACAACAGTTCAACTGATTTTATGGAGAATGACTAGCAATCTTTCTGCTTCTTATTGTAATTTCTAAATAAAAGGCAAGAGCAGTAAGATGAAAGAAGGCAATGTGGTGATATTCACACAGAAAACAGTCAAACATAAGGGAAATATCACAAAGTAAAAACAAAAAACATTATTTTACAAAATCACGCTCAGGTAGAGTAGCCAGGATAGAAAGCACTGACCACCTTCTTACACATAAAAATGAAACCAGAAGCAGGAGTTCATCAATAACAAGAGTAGTGCATTTGTAACACAATTGGAAAAAAAGATAAGACCTGTAAAGGATCAATGTTTGAGACAGTAAATTTTTTGAGATGCAATCCAATTTGAAAAGGTAGGAGGATGGGGGTGGGGCAGCTGCCTGACAACAGAGGTGCTCCCTGGAGTCAGGGATAGTGTGCCCTAAGGGAAGGGCTGCATATCCCTCTGGGAAGGGTGTCTTGGGGACAAATCACAATTGGGGTCACTGAAGGCTTGACATGTATAAAACAATGTCTAAGGGCTTCCATAGACCATAATACAGCACAGTAATTGAAGGAGCTGAGAGCAGGTAGATAAGGGGCAAACTGGAGGACCTACCTGTGTCAGGCCAATGCTACAAATACACACACACACACACACACACACACACACACACACACACGTGGGGATTTCATACCTGAGCTAAATTAACAATACAAAACTGCGTAATGTTCAACAGTACATAATATTTGGTTATGACACAAAATTTGTATGACAATACTGGTTGGGCATTAAAAGAAACTGGGTTAAACTGCAATGACCAAAGGGAGCTGAAATAAGCAGCCAACAATTTCTTCGATACAAGAGAACTCTAACACCCCACCCTTCTTCGGCTACCTTTTACCAATTGATAGATATTTTAAGAAGAGCATAAACGAATGTCAGAAGATATATTAAAAGCTATGGCATGGGAGGCACAGTATTGGCAGAGGAATATTCAGTAACATTTCTTCTTACAATTTGATACTTACAAATCTATCCCTTGCTCGATTATTTCTTTTTGTTGCTTTAGAACCTCAAACTGTTCTGGATTATCAGTACCAGACATTTGAGTACTATAGCTGCCTATTCCTGATGATGATGTTGACTCCAGGGAATTCAAACTTCCATATCTGTTTATTGTCTCAGGGTGCTTGATTTCATTCATCTCTTGCTCTGGGGGCTTTTCCTGACCTGGAAGAACAAAAATGACATAGTACATTATGGCAACATAATAAAGTTAAATTTATAATTTAGATACAGATTAATAACAAAATTGGGCAATTATAATGACATGTTACAATAACAGCTACATGAATGTAGTCTGTACCAAAATATCTTACTGTATTGAAGATCTTAGTAACATTAAATCATTTTCTTTTTCTTATTGAGAATGTTTACATTTTCACTTAGTGTACTTTGGTGTATCTGAATTGCCAACATTGCTGTGTGTTTTGGGGCCATAGCTGTTTGACCTCAAGTATGAAGACATCACACAGTGAATATGACAGCCAAGGCAGCTTCCAGGTAACTATCAGGTAGGTAGCAAATACAGCACGGAGACACTGAACAGAAGGATGATTCACATCTGGGGCAGGATGAACTGGGACAGTGTGCAATTTCATATTTATTTTTTATTTTATTTTTACTTCTTTTTAAATTATTATCATCATTCTATGATACAGATGCATTCATCATGCTATTCATAATGGTACCCAATTTAAACCTTAACTGTTTCTTTCTGGACATTTGTATGTAACCTTTTCAGATTGCAGTTGGGCATGGTTAATTAGAGCAGTGGGAAGTAAAGCTGCAGATAGGGAGAAACTACTACATCCTACCAAAACAAAAATGCAAAGAGAAAATAAACTCTCAAATCAAGCAACAGATTTCAATGTTGCTTAACTCTATTTATAATAAACATTAGGTGTTGGAACTGGCACGTGGCCAACGACTAAAGTCCTCGCACTGAACGCCCCGGGATCCACATGGGTGCCGGTTCTAATCCCGGCGGCCCCACTTCCCATCCAGCTCCCTGCTTGTGGCCTGGCAAGGCAGCTGAGACAGCCCAAAACCTTGGAACCCTGCACCCGTGTGGGAGACCCAGAAGAGCTCCTGGCTCCCAGTAGCTTGGATCAGTACAGCACCGGCCGTTGCGCTCACTTGGGGAGTGGATCATCGGATGGAAGATCTTTCTCTCTGTCTTTCCTTCTCTCTGTATATCTGGCTTCGCAATAAAAATAAATCTTTAAAAAAAAAAATAAACAAACATTAGGTACCAAACTAAATAATAGGCTGCAGTACTCAGGATTCATTGTAACGTCTGCATGTGCAACATTAGGAAGTTATTTTTGAAGTTGCAGTGGATTTCTGCTCTCAGCTCATACTTATAAAAACTTCTTGTTAAGATAAAATATTAGTATAGCTCTGAAACTTCTGGTTTTTCTGTGAAGGTAAATAAACACCAGACAAAGCAAACTTCCTAAAATATGCTAGTTTTTATGTAATTGTCTTAATAATTGTAATAAAGTTGGGGCCAATAAAATGGCTCAACTGGCTAAACCTCTACCTGCAAGCACCAGCATCCCACATGGATGCCTTTTTGCATCCCAGCTACTCTGCTTCCCATCCAGCTTCCAGATTATGGCCTGGGAGAGCAGCAGAGGATGGCTGCAAGTCCTGGGATCCTGTGTCCACGTGGCAAACCTGGAGGATGAAGCTCCAGGCTCCTGGCTTCATACCAGCTCAGCTCAGACTGTTGTGATCATTTGGGGAGTGAACCAGCTGATAAAAAGATTTTCCTCTCTGTCTTTCCTTCTCTCTAATTCTGCCTTTCCAATAAAAAGAAACAAATCTTTTTAAAAAAATTATAACAAGGTTGCTTTAAATATAATTCTGTTATATATTATTTAAAATATTTCTAGGGTAGCTAGTAGAAAAAGTAAATGTAAAGCTAATCATTTAACTCATAAAGAATGCTTTTACGCTAGCTAAAGAATAAACCTGTCACAAAACAGGTTTAACAACATCTGCAACTATTTTCCTAAGAAGTATTAACTATAAATGACGAAGAATTAGAAGCCTTACCGAGAGTTGTTTGAGAATTGGGATTCACATACTGATCCTTACTCCATTCAACCATACACTTCAAAATTGACACTAAGCACTCTAATCCTTTTTTCCTCAGGCTCAATTCCTATAAAATAATTCAGAAGCAGAATAAAAATAAAAATATATCTGAAGTAAAACACATATCTTATACTTGGGAAAGTTCAAATTTGAAAAAGCTTTTCAAAGTTCTTACCTGAACATTACTCATCCCAAGTTCTTGACTGCCCCTTCCTTGAGCAATTTTTGACAGATCATTTACTAATCTTTCAAATATATTTGCTGCATTTAAGTCACAGTCATAGTTTACATAAATATCCACTACACTCTGTGCATCTGTAAGAATAATTTTGGGGGGTGGCATAGGAAGAAAAAAGAATATATTAGTTTTAAAAAATGTATCAAATAAGTGAGTATAGTATATCTGGCTTCTAAATATTTTCTAAGAGAAAATATAGAAAAATAATTTTAAATACCTGCACAAATTCTTGTTAGTGTCTGAATAACCATCCATTTATGATCAAATGAACTGGTAGAAGTTTCCAAAATATATAGAAAAATTTCTTTAAAGAACACCTGTGATTAGGGGAAAATATCTGTTTAAAAAGAATTCAAACTCGTGATCACTTTTAAAGATCTCAAAGAAATACTAGGAATTAAGGTTCTCTGGACTTTAACTTCAGCTGAGATCTACCTCTGAAATTTCAATGCTAAAAGCATCTTTAGGAAATGACTCTTAAGTTGACTAATACCAGCACTGTAGTTCAATCCGCATTGTTGTATTTTATTTGCCAAACAGCTACTATAAAATATGCCAAGATATGATGCATATATGGGTAACTCATATTATATGGATAATTTCTTGAAAATAATTGTGAAGTAGAAAAATTTCTGTTGCTTCATTTTTTTACTCCCTCAAAGATAAAAATTTATATTTTATTTATGGGACCTACATTATGAAGCCAGAAATAATCAAATTTATAATCTGGCATCTTTGACAAAACTGGGCTAGGTACCACAATAAAGTGCTTTCATTTCAAAAAACTCCACAATTTATTTTCATAATCTTTGTCCTACAGTTAGTTCTACCAGGCCTTTTTAGCTGAGTCCATATCGCATGGCACAAGGCAGACGTTCAAGAGGCATTTATTGTTATAAGTCTATTTCTCACACACTGCTGCAAGGCGCTCCAGAGTACTATAGCAAATACACAAAGGCGTCATGAGAATTAATGAGACAAAATTCAGAGGGAAGTATATCTGCTGGATACCTCACGTGCCTGTTGTTTTAATTAGATCACACTGCATTCCTTTAAATAACATCATTATTTTTGCAAACCTGGATTTTGGTAGTTGCTACACAGAAATTACTGTGTGGAACAACATGAATGTAGGTAGTTTGATCCCAAGATACAAGCTGTGTAGTACCCAACAGCCACACATATCCCAGGAGCAACTGTGGCTAAGGGTAAACTAGAAAGTTTTTATTTCAATTGATGCATACTTTTTAAAATAAACAGATACTAGGTTAAGAGAAGTATTTCATCAGTTTCTGATTACAACCAATAAATCCAACTATTAGGATTTTTGGTGCTTTCTTTTTCTGAGACAGAGGGTGCTTTCCATTTGCTGGTTCACTTCCTAAATGTTACTGATGCCAGGAAAGTAACCCGGGTCTCTCATAGGGGAGGCAGGAACGCAGGTATAAACTATCACGGGTTCTTCCCAGGTTTGCATTAGTAGGAAGCTGGGTCAGAAGCTGCAGCTGGGAATGGAACCCAGACACTCTGATGGGGGTGTGGGTGCCCTAACCACCAGACTAACTGCCTGTTCCAGTCAGTATTTCTTCTGGCCTAAGCATACCACGAAAAGATTAGAGGCTCTGCAGGTGCAATGAATCAAGAAAGTTTGGGACTCTGGTTTATGGAATAAACAAGCAGATTGGAAAACAAAGCTTTGTTACCACCAATGGCTGCTCAAATTGTAATAACAGAGCCCGTTATTACAATACATTCATTAATAGGATCTAAAAAACTAGCCTTTTAATAATTTATGAAATACCTATCATGCACAGGTAGCTCTATCATCATCACGTCTATAAACATGTATATAAACAGTATCTTTCTGAAATACATAATTTAATGCCTATAGGAAAATTCCACTACACTAACTCTGAAGTGACTACTGTCAAAATATGAATCTCCATGTAAATACAATCTCAATTTTGTTTGTACTTATGTTATGCTTCCTCCAAATGGATCACAGTACATTTTAAACATGCTTAATATTTCTTTTTTTAAAAAAGATTTATTTATTTTCATTACAAAGTCAGATATACAGAGAGGAAGATCTTCCGTCTGATGATTCACTCCCCAAGTGAGCCACAACGGCTGGTGCACGCCGATCTGAAGCTGGGAACCAGGAACACGGGTGCAGGGTTCCAAAGCTCTGGGCCATCCTTGACTGCTTTCCCAGGCCACAAGCAGGGAGCTGGATGGGAAGTGGAGCTGCTGGGATTAGAACCGGCGCTCATATGTGATCCCAGGGCGTTGGACTTTAGTCGTTGGCCACGCAGCCAGGCCCAAACATGCTTAATATTTCAAAAGCATATCTGCACTCATCTAAAATTTTCTAAAGAAGAGGAGATTCAGTGCCCAAAATGTACTAGGCAACATCTTTAAATTTTTTAATCTTAATTTAAATGGCTCATCAACTGAAAGACTTTCTTCTGTTTTAGAAGTAAAAGATGGGTTCCTTACCAAAATGTTTATTTTTTTTAATT
This sequence comes from Ochotona princeps, assembly GCF_030435755.1. Lineage (NCBI taxonomy): Eukaryota > Metazoa > Chordata > Mammalia > Lagomorpha > Ochotonidae > Ochotona > Ochotona princeps. Next base: position 53,276,458 of record NC_080840.1, read on the forward strand.
TATAGCTCATAAAGATAATGGGGAAAGTCTATGTAAAAATAGCAACTATTTCTAGTCAAATGTTTTTAATTTTTTTAATAAACTATGGCAGATTTCTAAAACTTTACAGACAACCTGAAATTGCTTCCTGTCCAAAAACATGACCATTGTTTTAGAACCTTTCATTTAAAATTCCAAGGCTTTATTTTGTTTCATTACCATAAAGAAATTCCAGCTGAATTTTTGGTAAAAGATTATGGAACATTAATAAAGAACCAAATGTTCATTTTAATCATTTCAAAATTCTACAAAAATTATGATGCCTTCTACTCTTTATGCTGGGCTAATACAGCAGTAACCTGCAGTTCGGATTAAATACAAAATTTTTTAAAATGATAATTTGCATATAAAACATAAAAGTAAAAACTGATGAACATAACAACCTCTCTAAAATATGCACTGTGCCAACCAAAACATTTATCAGGTATAGCTGTACAATAAACATATACAGGGATGGTCAGAAGATTCCCTAAAGATACCAAATATAATGCACTTCACTATTATTCTATTTCCAAGGGTTTGGGGACAAACTCTAGGAACATACAATGAACTTATAAAATACACATTACACAAAAGCAACAAAGCCAAAAATAATTTTTTCAAATGTTCTAAAACATAATCCCCCAAAGTATAATATCTGTCAATCACCTCTTAAAATGTTTAATACTTAAATGGCTTACAATCAAGACATGGTTTACCTCTGGAGCTCTCTTTTAGGGTAGAACAATTCATGATACATATCCTATTAGCAATAACGAAGGTATTAAAATAATAACTCATTCAACTGATGTTAAGTTTCTTACAGCATTCTTAGTATCTCCCTGGTATCTAATATTTTAGACATTTTTAACCAGGTATATAATTTTATACAACTTTCCAGCATGTGAATTATCTGATTTAAACAAAATACCCAATAGTAATTTTACACTTCAATGTCTAAATACAAAACATACCTCAATTTGCATCTTCAGATGTGTCTTGAAGTTCGACAATAAAGTAAGGAATATGGAAAGAGAAAGTTCAAAAACTTCTGGAACAGATGAGACTCCATTTTTTGAGAGAGCAACACACAGATACTGCTTAATAGCGTTAATAAACATTTCATTTGTCCTGAAAACAGGTCCTGCATTCTGCAGAATGGACAGAAGTAACTGCAATGAAAGAATCTTGGATCGTAACTCATGAGACCTAAAATGTAAAAAAGAAGGCATATTATATGGATAACTTTATCATTTCAGGCTTAACAAGCTATTTCAAAGACACTTCTTAGCAACACATAATTTTACACTTTTTAAATGGAACAACAGATTAGAACACACAAAAAAAGGACAACACAGGAGGTAAACCAGTGGCCCTGACACTGCTCCCACTGAGGCTGCCCTGTTCCACAATTCCATAAACAAGCAAAAATAGAAAACAAAACCATTTGCAAATAGTTCACATCAACTACTTCTTCATTAAAAAAGAAAAAATAATTTGAGGATTTATGTCTTTTTCTCTCTTTCACAACCATACTTTTTAGAAATCACAATAAACTTATAAGATTAAGTATCATCTTTAGGATGTAACAGCTTCAATGTGGTTTTCTTCTTAAAACTCACGAAGAGTAAACAAATCATAAACACAAAATTAAAACAAAAAATCTTAGAACACTAAAAGACTTCATTTGTGCATGCTTTTAAAAATATTATCTATGTATCTATTATTTATTTGAAAGGCATATTTACAGCAGAGAAGGAGGGACAGAAATAGAAACAGAGGGAGGAAGATCTTCCACAGATTCCTTTCACAATCACCAGGCCATAAGCAGGGAGTAGGGTAAGCAGTAGAGCAGCCAAAACATAAACTGGTGCCCATATGGGATCCTAGTGCTGCCGCTAGAGGATCAGCCTGTGATGTCACCATGCTGGCCCTGTGGGGTGTTTGCTTGTGTTTGTGTGTTCAACATTTATGTGTTTATTGTAGAGAACTACAGATAGGAGGGAGACAGAGAGAGAGCTTGCATCTGCTGGTTCACTTTCCACGTGGCAGCAATGGCCTGAGCTAGGCTATGCAGAAATACAAGGCAGTAGCTTCTTCAAGTGTCCCACGCGGTGGTGCAACACTTATGCCATCTCCCACTGCATTTCCCAGACCATCTGCAGGCAGATGAATCAGAAGTGGTTTAGACAGGAGTGAACTGGTGCCCACACAGGATGTTGGCATTGCAGTACTAGCCCCAAGACTTTCTCTCTTAAAAGTCAATTATTCTAAATATTCTGTAGTGAAAACCTGAACAATGCCTTAAATTTCAATCTTTTTTCTGATATATATGGTGTTACAATTTTCCAAATGCGTTCTTTTTTTTTGTCCCATTGAAAGAGGACTCTTAAGACCCACATATCAGAGACAGATTCCAGGCATATTTCAAAGGGTGACCACACTTACTGCACTAACACTGAATTACTTTTTAAAAACGTATCTGAAATGCTGTATTCAGACCCATTTACCTAAAACTCAATTGCTAGATTTCCATGTTAAAATTTGGTAGTGTCAAATAACTCAAAGATATGTATAAATCTAACAGGAATATTTCATTTAACGTAAACATGCATCATACACACACACACACACAAAAACGTACCATCTTAAAAACAACACTGGAGCCAATAACATCATAGCTCATTAATACATAGCCAATTTTGTAAGATGGTTACAATTTCAAATTGAAGCATATGTGCAGCAAATGTATCATTACTAAAATGTTATGAAGAACAAGAGAAGACTTTGAATGGCTATATTCAAGTAAGGTGCAAAGCCAGGTTCTAGATGTCCTGTTCTAGTTTTCCAAGGCTTACCACATTACTACTATTTCTTCATCCAGTTTCCATTATGCCCTTTGTTGCTCAATTCCTAACAAGAGGCTGTGTTGTAGGAATGTCCTATCTTTATATCGCCAGCATCTAGCAAATGCTTTGTACAAAATGTATGACAAAAAAAATTAATCAATTTATTCTTGTATTCATCCATTTATTAAGTAGCTACTCTGTACTTAGCAACAAGATGTAAAGAAATGGCCAAATAATTGTTTGATAATAAATTATAGTTTCCACGGGCAAAAGAAGCCAAAAAGTTCAGGTCCATAGTTTTTCATGGAGCAATTTAATATTGTGGCTCAAGCTTATAGGAAATCTAAATTATCTAAGCAAGAACAGAAATTACAAAAAGGAGACCAAGAAAGAAAACTGAAATACCATTAAAAACTCAATGAGTCTTAGAAAAGAAAATCATTCACTATAGAAACCATACAGAACCTCATTTGGAAAAATAATAATGTTCTAAAGGCAGAAAACTGATTTGAAAGGAATATCAATATCAACCCTTAACAACCCTTATGATCAAGTAAAAAAAAAAGGACATGAAGTAAAATTTTCTAATATTTGATTAAACTCCATTGGGAAGGCATCTTTAATGAAATTAATCCTTTGCAACACTAAAGCCCAGCAGTTTCCCAAATCCAGACTGCTGTTTCTCAGGGTTCAATAGAACAACTCACCCCACACTCATCAAAATCTGCATCTCCCTTCTTTGTTTCTTTCAAATTTGGGGAATTTCAAATAATTCTCTTGCATTTCTAACACTATTTCAAACGATAATTTTTACTATTCAGATGGAAAAACACCTGAGGCATTTAAAGGTGACATTTTAAGATCATGGCAAAATTATTTTCAGTAATAACATCAAATTCCTAAGTTACTACCTTTTTAAATTATGTGTTCATCTATTCAGAATGAAATATCAAAACTGCCAACTTTTGTATACTTTTTATACTATAAAGTATAACAATGTATTCTTTCAGGTTCTTTTTTTGTTTTTAAAGGTATGTTTGATACTTATTCAAGAAATATAGAGGGCGAACAAGAGCAAACACACTCCCATCTGCAGGCTCACTCTCCAAATGCCCGAGGCGGCCAGAGAAGGGCTGATGTGGAACCCAAGCCAGGTCTCCCTTGTGGACGGCAGGGACTCAGATTCACAAAGGACCATGCTGCCTCACAAGGTCTGCATTAGCAAGCTAGACTTAGACTAATACAGAAAACGGGCTTCTAGGTCTGTATCTTCATTGTTAGGCCAAATGCTCTCCCCAAGATTTTAGATCTTTATAATAAAGAAAAACCAACAAATTATATTGTCGACTCTCAGAATGCGGACTTACAAAGATTTTAAGTTTTCATGTTTTTAGCCCTTCATATTTCTCCATGAACCAGAACAATGTAACAAAGCAAACTATATAAAATGTAATGAATCAACTTTGCACAAATTTATAAGCTTATAATAACTGTCTCTAATATTCTTGTCTCTATCATTCCAGTTGGCACTTACAAAATGAACGACTTTGGAATTGTTTGTTTTTGAAAATGAGAGAGAAAAATCACTCCCAAAGATGATTCACCCTACAAATTCAACAGCTTAGGACTGGTCAGGCAGAAACTGGGAGCACAGAACTCAATCAGGATCTCCCACAATTGTGGTAGATCCAGCTACGTAAATGCCTATGAAAGCATGCATTAACAGTAAGCTAGAACCAAGGTTTAGATAGAGCTGGAACCTAGTAATTACACTAAAGGATGCAGAGAACCCCAGTGGCATGTTAATCATGGTACCAAATGGACAGCCCACAGCTTTTTCAAATCAAGGCAGTGATGCTCCCATTTCTTCCCCTTTCATCAGCACCATTTTCTTAGTCGCTCCGTTCTTCTCCAGAGCTGCCTCTCTAGAAATTCCTTATAACACCGTCATGACACAACATTAGAGGCAGGGCACTCTGCTAACTTTAACTCATTCATAAGCAGTCATTATTTATACTTTTAGCTATAATGAAATGAAAGCTTTTTGGCCTCTTATGGCTCAGAAAAACAGTGCTTTCCTAAGTGTTTCATAAGTATGATAGTAATTAGATAAGTGAATCATATCTCAAAGTATTCCCTTTTCCCTATATACAAAAATAACATCTTATGGCATTTTGTCAGATCTTAATGAGTACGTATTACCAGTCATTATGGCCTTTATAATTTATTTTGGTGCTATTACCTTTTGACTGGCAGTTTTCAGAAGCCTGAAAAACAGGGCTACATTAACTCCAAAGTTACTTATAATATGGAAAGAACATACATGTATCCATTCATGCAGGATGAACTGGCATTGTTTTATAATCCTGCATATTTATAAACCTAGCATGTGTGGGAATGAATTATTTTTCAGTACATCTTTTTAATTAGGAAAAAAATCTCCCTATTCCAACAATTTTTAACTCTATGGGTAAGAACAATAAAAATCCAAATACTATCTTTACCTTAACAGTAAGTTTCAAATTTAGTGATTTCTGTTTATCAAGCAAACAGCTAATGACTTACTTTGGATCAGGTGGTCCATCTGACAGTGGTTTCATCGACAGTTTACACAAAGACCTGAATACTAGAAAGGCATCCTTTTGTAAAATGTGGGAAAACTTAGCACCAGGTGAGGGTCCTGAAGAATTTCCAGATTCCTAAATAAGTTAAAATACAATGAAAATCAATTAATCCTCCAGTGTAAAAATCATTTGAACCTTCTAGTAGTTTTATTCTGCTCATTACCATGTGAGGTGGTATTTTCTCTACCTTGTAGAAGAGAACCCTAATGAGCAATATGCCATATTGTTTTTTCTTTAATCTGACAACACTATTTTCCCACCCAACAATAAATACCTTAAAAATGCCTTCTTCTAAAATAGTACTTCCTTGTCACTATCACATGGTGTTCCTATTAGTTTACCTGACTGTACTATTACTGACAAAAAACTAGAACATAGTACTTTGACATTTGCCCAAAAGCCTAACTTGTGATTTTTACTACCTGTCACTTGGTTATTTTAAGTTTTTGTCTTATTTTTTTAAATACTCTAAGAAGTCATAAAGGCAGTAGAGACTGTCTTTATGTGAACAGCAAATCAGTAAGGCCAGAAAAATCTACTCTTGACTTATGGGCACTGATTTAGGATAGAGAACTTTGTCTAAAAAGATAATGATGGGGCTCGGCAGCGTGGCCTAGTGGCTAAGGTCCTCGCCTTGATCCCATATGGCTGCTGGTTCTAATCCTGGCAGCTCCACTTCCTCTCTGTCTCTCCTCCTCTCAGCATATCTGACTTTGTAATAAAAAAAAAATAAAATAAAATCTTAAAACAAACAAAAAAAAGATAATGATGAAACCACACAAAATACAGAGTAGGGGAGGGTGGAGAAGACGTACCACAACTGTGGTACTGAATGCTTTGTAGCTGTTAACAAAAGTTGAGATAAAATTCTCTAGATTTCTAAGTTTTTACACAACAATACTAGAATTATGTAAATAGGTGGAAAAAAGTTCTCTCAATGTAATTTCCACAGGTCAGAGATGTAGGGAAAATACAAACACACCTTCAAAGTTAGAAATATTGGTAGCACCCTATGACATGAATAAAATGTATTAATCTATACAGTGAGCAAATAACAATTTTTTTTTTTTAATTTCCAAAGACAGAAATCAGCTACCATCATCAAATAGAAATATTCATTACAAAGTTTGGCTTCTCACTTGGACCCCACTGGTACCTGAGTATCATTGGAAGAGACAGACAATCTGTCATCGGGTAAGGATGGTGTATACACAACAGAAATTGGTGTTCCTGGAATTCCATTTGCTTGAATATGTTCACTGTCGCTCCCATCCTCTAAAGTTCCAATGTTCCCATCGGTATTTGCATTTACGGTTGTACTTTCTCCCATATCTAAAATGATAATTTTAAAAAATGAAAATATCTCCTACACAACTTAAGTTTACTTAAAAAGAGAATTTAAACTGAAACAGTCGAACCATAATGCTGTGGTAATGAAATACAGTCAGTTGATGAAAAGCTAATTAGGATTTGTCAAAGAGAAGCTTAAGTTTTTGGTCCAGAATAGCATTTACTCACTAGGTTCTGACTGATGTTAATATCTTGAACAGATAACAAAAGTTTGCTTAAAAAAAACTTACTGTAAAAAAAAAAAACTTGTGTAAGAAGTGCTGGGAAATATGTTTCTTTATTACAGCTTTATATTGCAAACAGTCACTGAGTTTTCCAGTGATTCCAAAATTTATCTTATCATTTCATTCCTTTTTGGAGTAATACCTATTAGCAACACAAAATGATGCCCTGAAAAGCATTAAGCATTTTTTCATCATGTCACTGTGAGTAATCATAGTTGTAACAAATATAAATGGAAACAACTTCTGGTTGAATAAACATAGGCAATGCAAATAACACCAAGTTCCAGAACTACTTTAAATGATACTAAAAATAGGTTGCCTTAAAAAAAAAAAAAAAAAAAAAAAAAAAAAAAAAAAAAAAACCACGTAAATGATTTCCTCAAAAAACAGCAAAATAGAGGTTAATATATGGTAACTGCAGTTAAGATACCCCCATATTTCAATGCATGGATTCCAGAACTAAATCCACAATTTCAGCTTCCTAAGTAACACGCACCCTGGGAAGCAGCATGCCCCAGTGACCCAGGTGAGAGCTGGATTTAGTTACTTGGCTCCCAGGTTTTTAGCAAGTGAATCATCATACAGACAGGCGTTTTCTATTTTTCTTATTCTGGCTCTTAAAAAGGAAAAAGTTAACGGAAAGCACATTTAATAAGAAAACTATGCACGGATTTAAAAACCTTTTTGCACTAAGATGTACTCATACTGATTTCTTATAATAGATCCTACCAGGACCTAAATACAGCAACAAGAATAAGACATAAGTCTGAAAAACTCTCCTATCAGAGCAGCATAAATTCTCCTAAAACAATGCAAAAACAAACATCAAACCAATGGCGAAAGCTGAATGGAAAAATGATGAAACCATCTATGCTTTACAAAAAATTTATGGGGACAATGCCCCCCCAAAAATTAATGTTAAAAATGGATAGCACATTTGAAGAAAAGAGGAGACAACACTGAAAATGAAGCCTGTAGCAGCAGAATCCACATCAATCTACAAGGAAGATTCATCTTGTCCATGCCCTAATTGTAGATAATTCACAGCAGAAATAGCCACAACAGACATCTCAACTGAGTCAGATGACACAACTTGGAATGAAAAATTAAAGTGAAATAAAATTTCTGCTTGATGGGTGAAAAAAGGCTGAGCCCAGATCAGCTGTAGAGAATAACAACGCTTTTAGTAGAAAATTTCAAGTGGGTTCAAGGATTTCTTCCACCAATGGAACAGACTAGAACCATAGAAATTAATCCATGCATTTACAAACAACTTTCTTTGACAAAAAAGCTAATATATCACTCTCTGGAGAAAAGACAGTACCTTCAACAAATGGTGTTTGGTAAACTGGATCTTTGCAGAGGTGTGTAACAATGCCCTTATGTTACACTCTATACAAAAAATCAACACACAATGGATTAAGAGTCTAAATCTAAGACCAAAACCATGAAATTGGGCCCGGCGGCGTGGCCTAGCAGCTAAAGTCCTCGCCTTGAAAGCCCCGGGATCCCATATGGGCGCCGGCTCTAATCCTGGCAGCTCCACTTCCCATCCAGCTCCCTGATTGTGGCCTGGGAAAGCAGTTGAGGACAGCCCAATGCATTGGGACCCTGCACCCGCGTGGGAGGTCCCGGAAGAGGTTCAAGGTTCCCGGCTTCGGATCGGCGCGCACCGGCCCGCTGCGGCTCACTTGGGGAGTGAATCATTGGATGGAAGATCTTCCTCTCTGTCTCTCCTCCTCTCTGTATATCTGGCTGTAATAAAATGAATAAATCTTTAAAAAAAAAACAAAAACCATAAAATTACTATAGCAAAAAACACTGCAAGAAATTGACACAGGCAAAGCCCCAAGAAGTGCAGGGAGTAAAGGTAAAACTTAGACAAGTTTAGAAGCTTTTGCACAGCAAAAGAAACATTCCACAAACAGGCAGGAGCTGGTGCTATGGCAAAGCATGTAAAGCTGCCACCTGCAGTGTCAGCATCCCATATTGGCGCCAGTTCAGGTCCCTGCAATTCCACTTCAATTCAATTCCCTGCTAATGTACTTGGGAAAGCAGTAGAGTATGGTCCAATTGCTTGGACCTCTGCTCTCATGTGGGAGGCTGGAGTAAGCCTCTTGATTCCTGGCTTCAACCTTGCCAAGCCCTGGATAATTGACGTCATTTAGGTGTGTAGCCAATACATGAAAGACCTAACCCCCGCCTCCACTCTCACCCTTAACTGCAATCCTGTACTTATAGCAGCAAAATCCACAATAGCAAAAACATGGAAACAACTCAGAGGCCCATCAATGGATAAGTAGTGGCACATTTACTCTGGAATACTACATAGTCAAAAAAGAATAAAATCCTACCAGTTGCAACAAAATGGTCCCAACCAGAGACCATTATGCTCAGTGAAACAAGCCAATCTCAGGACAAATATCAACGTTCTCTGATGTAAGGCAACATTCATACAAAATAATATTAGGTGAACACATATTCTCATGCACAAACTGAATAATGGAGACGAGCATACCAGGAAGTGCAGAGACACTGCAGTATGCATCTCTACTCCTGAATAAAAGATTCCCAGTGAAACAGTTAAATATACCTTGATGAAATCATACTAATTTTTCTATTTTTGCCTATATCTACACTAATTTGAGTCCTAAAAGGCAAAACATTACACTTGCAACTTACTAAAGGACTATACTAACTGTAATAATATGGGGGGTGTGGGAAGGAATATGAGGAGGGAGAGAGAATATAGCAAGGAGAGAATTCCTGTATCTCCAAAAATGTATTATGGGGCCCAGCATGGAAGTCTAGTGGCTAAAGTCCTTGCCTTGCACCTGTCGGGATCCCATCTGGGCACCAGTTCTAATCCTGGCATCCCTGCTTCCCATTCAGCTCCCTGCTTGTAGCCTGGGAAAACAGTCAAAGATGGCCCAAAGACTTCCTACCCTGAACTTACGTGGGAGACCCAGAAGAAGCTCCTGACTCCTGGCTTTGGATCGGCTCAGCTCTAGCCATTGCAGCCACTTGAGGAGTGAACCAGAGGACAAAAGATTTTTCTTTCTGTATCCCCTTCTCTCTGTATATCTGCCTTTCCAGTAAAAATAAATAAATCTTTTAAAAATGCATTATGAAAAATCATTAAAAATAAACCTCTTTCAAATGAAAAAAATCTAAGTGAGAAAAAAATGAGGCAACCAATGGAAAGGAAAAATATTTACAAACTATACATCTGATAAAGGATTAATATCCAGATCTATAAAAAGCTCAAGAAAGTCAGTAACAAAACAATCCAGTTATGAAATGGGCAAAGAAATGAGCAGTCATTTCCCAAAGAATGAAATCAAAATGGCCTACAAACACATCACACAATGCTCAGGTTCATAGCTATCAGGGAAATGCAAATTACAACCACAATGAGGTTTCACCTCACCCCAGTTAGAAAGGCAAGGATGTGAGGGCAAAAATCATACTAATACACTGTTAGTGGGAATTAAACTAGTACATCATTATGGAAGACAATACGGGACTTCCTCAAACATACGAAAACGGATCTATCATATGATCTGGCCATTCCGCTCCTGGCAATTTACCACAAGGAAATGAAATCAGTATACCAAAGAGTTATCTGAGCTGCCATGTTGATAACAGCTTAATTCACAATAGATAAGATATGAAATCAACAGATGCCCATCAACTTATGATTAAGTAAACTGTGGCATATATATACATATATATGTATACATAGAATGACTAATAATCATAAAAAGGAATGAAATACTGTCCTTTTGCTACAAAATGGATGTAACTGGAGACCATCATGTGTATTTATTTTTTTAAATAAAGATTTACTTATTTTTATTGGAAAGAGAGTTACAGAAAGAAGGATCTTCCATCTGGTGGTTCACTTAACAAGTGCTTGCAAGAGCTGGAGCTGAGCTGGTCTGAAACCAGGAGCCAGGAGCTTCTGCCAGGTCTCCCACGTAGGTGCAAGGTCCCATGACATTGAGCCATTTTCCACTGCTTTTCCAGGACACAAGCAGGGAGCTAGATGGGAAGCGGACAAGGACAAGAACTAGCACCTATACAGAATCACGGTGCATGTGAAGAATCAGCCACCTAGCCATTGTGCCATTGTGCTGGGACCAACACCACTATCTTTAACTGTATCTTTAATTGTATCTTTCCTGATTTGTGGTAACTAATATACACACTATTTACAAAATGTAATATATAGGAGCAAAATTGACGGTTTCAGATTTCATTAGGTTGGAGTATTGCCCTGTCTATACTTTTAAGGAACAGTGTTTTTCTACTTAACTACTTTTTAATTCTTTAACAGAGGATTTCACTTTTGATTATAAAGTGTTAAGTATGACACTGTAAAAATTAAAGGAAAAGAGGAAGGAGGAGGGTGAGGAAAGGACAGGAAGTATGATTACATACTTGATTCTGTATATGTGAGATACACAAATTTTGTTCCCTGTATATAAATAATTCTCCAGGAAAAAATAAATTCTTGGGCCCAGTGGCGTGGCCTAGCGGCTAAAGTCCTCGCCTTGAAAGCCCCGGGATCCCATATGGGTGCTGGTTCTAATCCTGGCAGCTCCACTTCCCGTCCGGCTCCCTGCTTGTGGCCTGGGAAAGCAGTCGAGGACGGCCCAATGCATTGGGACCCTGCACCCGCGTGGGAGACCCGGAAGAGGTTCCAGGTTCCCGGCTTTGGATTGGCGCGCACCGGCCCGTTGCGGCTCACTTGGGGAGTGAAAACATTGGATGGAAGATCTTCCTCTCTATATATCCGGCTTTCCAATAATAATAAAATCTTTAAAAAGAAAAAATAAATTCTTCCCAGAACTGCTAACAAGAAATGAAACATGGCTTTTTCCGTATGACACTGAAAACAAAAAACACAAACTAATAGGTACACAGTTGGCTTTAGCAAAAAAGGACCAACAAGCAAAGATTATGACCATAATTTTTTGGAGATGTCCAGCCATTTTACTTGTTCACTTTGTAGAGGACCACAGCATGCTAACACCTACCATAAGGAGTGTTTTCAATGAATTTTCAGAGATTTTAGCAGAAAAATGTCCGGGAAACTTCATGAAAGAATCCTTCACCGTGATAATGTTGTTGTTGTTGTCACTGTTCTCACCCAACAAGCACTACTTCCTGAGTTTTGGTGAACCTTTGGTTACTCTTGCACACTGCTTGCTGATTAAATGAAGTATTTAATGATTAAGTTTCCTAACTTAGTAAATAGGGTAGAAGTGGGAAAAACAGCATCCTAGCAAACTAGAATCGAGGCAATAAACACAGAAGAAAAACTTAATACACCAGTGTAACCTCCTAATGTACTAGACTCTGATTCTGTTCTTATGAGCTACTTCTAACTTTAAGCCTGAATTAAATGAGTATAATCTAAGACTGTGACAAAGGCTGGCACATAGAACCAACCAAAAAGTCTGATGGAATCCAAAAAGGATCTATCAATAGACAGATAGATATTGTTTGCAACACTTAAATATACAAAGGTTCACTTGGCTTAAGCTAGTGTTGACAACACAGCAATCAAGATGGGGCCACACAGCCCAAGGAACATACCTTACTTAAGGGAGACATCTGATTCACAGTCAGCTATCAGCTGGGAAATGAGGTCTAACTTCATACTGAAGTTGCTTTACAGACTTTGGAAAAGAAGGCCTCACGAAAAATGGAAAAGATTTAACAACGACCAAGAGTGCCCTTTCTAGATCAGATCTCAGATTTCTACAAATAGGCAGAAATGTTAAGATTACAGCTCAAAAGTAAAGACAGTGCAGAGCCATCTAAGCCAAAGCTTCCTAGTGAAATAGGTTTTGTAAGTGGGACACTTATAATTAATATTCTTGGTGACATATGAATAAATGCTGCATCAATAAACAAGATCAAAGGGATATGAAAAAGGAGCAGAGAGAGAGGAGGCTCTTAGAGACAAAAGTCTAATAAAACGAAAGTCACACTGGTCAAAGCAACAGAATGAACATTATTGAAAAGTATTTGCATAAAGGGAAAACTCTTGCTAACTTTCTTCTTGAATGTAGAACCTTAATATAAAATAGTGGAAATTAGATAAGATCACTAAAGTAATAAAGAATATGATCTATAATACTCAATTTCTGCATAATCAGTTATATAAAGGAAGAATGTGAAGTATGTGGTAGAAGCAACAGTCAATGAACTAACAGAATACCTGACTACAATGCTGAAAATGGCATGAAGGACAAACTGAACAGCTTTTTAAAAAAGTAAAATCACACTGCTATGTTTAAATATATACCAAGAACCAAAGTAATTTTTAATAAAGTAGAAAATGAAGAAAGCTCATCCATTCAATCCCAAATTTACAATTAAGAGAACACTTCAACAACACATCTATTTCGGACATACCATATAGTTTATTTAATGCTCAACTTCATTTTTTTATGGTGGTCCTTTATATAGAAAGAGGGACACAGTGAATTAACTTGATAAATATCCTCCAGCAACAGTAATCTCCGGCAGAAGTGGAGGGCAGTACCAGTGGGGCCTTCCTGGCCCTAGTCTGTGCTACTTCTATTTCCCACGTACTCAGATTCCCAGGCTCCCTGCCTTCCGGGTCACTCTCCTTGGGAGATGTCCCAAAAACACTTGAAATGCTATGGATGTGATCTGACCAAAGCAACCTGAATTAGTACCTGTTATTTGTTTTTTTTTTTTTAAAGATTTATTTTATTTTTATTACAAAGTCAGACATACTGAGAGGAGGAGAGATAGAGAGGAAGTGGAGCTGCCAGGATTAGAACCAGCAGCCATATGGGATCAAGGCGAGGACCTTAGCCACCAGGCCACGCTGCCGAGCCCAGTACTTGTTACTTGTTAATTCTATGTATTCATTAGTAGTATCACGGTCTTGGGGGTGTACACCTCACTGTCTCATGGATTTAAACTTGGAAAACACTAAAAAGTCTAAGACAGACGGTGAAATTACCCAGACATCGACTTCTTAAAAAATGATGTTAGCAGCCTGTCATTTTTCTAATCATTATTTTCTATTCACTTGAAATCATGAAGTATTTAAAATGTGTAACAAAAGAGAATAGTAAATCCTATGCACATATCACTGACATTTACTAGCTGCTGAATTTTTATCCTATCTTTTTCAGAGCTGCTCAATTCCGAGTGCACCATACTCTGGAGCAGAGTTTAGTGTTGTGGCAGAGTGGGTTAAACCACGCATTGCAATGCCGGTAGCCTGTATCAGCCCACAGTTCATTCCCAGACGCTGTTTCCTATCCAGCTTCCTGCACTATGCCCAAGAAAGCAGCAGATGACAGCCTAAGCGCCTGGCGTTCAGGCTTCTGGCTTCAGTCCCTAGTGACGCAGCTACTTGGGGAATGAACCAGCAGACTTCGACCTTCCCAAACCACTTCACTCTGCCTTTCAAATAAAATAAACCTTTATAAAATAATTAAAAATAAAACAAGCTGGACCATTTCCATCATTATTACTATTTAACATTTTCTGAAGGTTCTTCTCATTGTAAATCAACAAAAACGAAGTATAACAACAAGAAAAGCTCATTACTCACCTAGAAAATCAAAAAAGCAAAATGAAAAGCATTTGGAAATTACAAGTTAAGAGAATTAAAAAGGAGATGAGCACGGAAGAACAAGTTGTTTCAACAGTCCAGTCCAAAAGAAAGACTGAACCAAAATATTCAAAAAACAAGAAACAGTTTAGCAATAAATTTTCAAAAAAATCAAAGAAAACAGTAAAACTTTACTGAATGACAAAATATTTGACTAAATAAACACGGTTCTGGGTAAGACTCACTACTGCAAACATCTTCCCAAGTTAACTCATAAATAAATACTATTTCAACTACTAACTAAACTTTACCTTTGCAATTAATAAACTGGTATTAAAGGTAATGTAATAAATCTATTTTAAAAATTGGAAAGAGCTTCAACTATGAAGATCAAAATATACTATGAAGTCAAAATATGTTATATAATTCAATACTAGCAGAGAACAGTTAGCTCAATGTAACTGTAATGCACTCAAATTCCAAAGATAACTGAGGGTAAGACTAGAATTTTAAATTAACTGAAATTTAGACTATTAGTGACAACTAACTATCCAATTTTATTCCATAGAGAAAAATAAATTGGGTATGACAGTTCAAATGGCTAATATTCTGCCTTGCAAGTGCTGGGATACCATATGGGCACCGGTTTGTGTCCCAGCTGTTCCACTTCCATCCAGCCCCCTACCTATTAGGAGCATGGCCCAAAATAGAGGATGGGACCCTGCCCCCACATGGGAGACCCAGAAGAAGCTCCTGGCTTCGAATTGCTCAGTTTCAGTGACCATTTGGGGAATGAACCAGCGAATAGAAGATCTTTCTCTCTTGGCCTTTCTCTAGATAAATCTGCCTTTCAAATAAAAATAAATCAGCCCATACATAAACTGACAATATTTGCCCTACAAAATAAAATGACAGCTCTTATGGTTAGACAGAGCAAATAAAGAAATGCAAAATAAAACAGTGACACACCTTTTACTGCTGAAGTTCCATTACATCAGTATACGTTAAATCTCTATTTACTTTGATCAATATATTCCTTCCTCATAAATTTATCTAAAGAAAAGTACATAATGATGTCTGTAATAGTAAGAATGTTATCACATCAATGTTTAAATAGAACAAAAAAACTGGGAATAACCTAAATGCTAGCACTAATATGTTTTTAAATAAAGTATGAAGTATCAGCACAATGAACTGCAAACTGACAGGAAAGGACAGCAATATGCTCCATGTTAACATATGAAAAGAACACATTTTAAAGCAGAAAGCAGCTTATTTCCATTTATATTCAAATACATGTATTCAGGCATGCATAAAAAAACATTTTTAAATGGTACGGTAAAACACACCATAATAAGGTCAAAAGGCTTGGGTAAATAAACTGACAGAAAATATTTGTAAGATGTATCACAGAATCCTAACATCTCAAGAATCATTGAACACTGAGAGACAAAAGAAGAAATGTTACAAAAATGAACACAAGACATAACTAGCTGACTCAGTGAAGATTTACAAATGGCTCTCTATAAATTTCATTACCAGAAAAACAAAAACTAAAACTGAACACACATTTTTTCCCCTACCAGGTTGACAAAATCCAAATTTTATTCTCTGGCAGTTGTAGAGAAAAAGGCATTCTGACACAATATTGCTAACAGGAAGCCGTCTTAACACCTATGAAGGAGAATTCAACAGGCAACATTCACTCACTATTTCCAATAATCCTGTAGGAATTTTCCCTAAACACCCATGAACATAAATGATACAGATTCACAACATTATTCACAACATTAATTCTAAAAGCAAAACAGAACAACCTACAAACTAGGTTACTTCCAAAAGGTAAAGGAAAACAGATAAATTTAAAATCCAGGAAGAGTTTTTTCATAATACACATTTTCCATATACCTTTTGGAAACCCTTCACACAACAGGGGACTGGTTGAATAAACTATAGCTCCACATAATGGAGCACTACACAACCATGAGTAAAAGCTTTATGAATTGAAATAGTGATTTCTAACACATTGAGAAAAACAAACAACATACACACACATACAGAGTACCAAGAAGTGTGATGAAGGAAATCAGAAGACATACATATATGTTATTTTTTAGGAAAAACACAAACATGCACATGCATGCATATCTCCTCACCCCCCAAAATACACCAAAGCCACACAAAAGCCAGTCAAACGATAACCTACAGAAGATGGGTCAGAATGGAAAGGACTGGAAGGATGGAGTTCTCTGAGTAACTATTTCATATAATTTTTGCTTTCCATCATGTAAGTAGTCATTTTTATTTGAAATATTAAACAAATAGCTAATAAAAGCAACATTTTAAATTAACACTCATTCTACATTTTAAGTAGGAAACATTCTGAAAGCACACAGAATTACAACAAATTCCTAAACTTTAATACACTGGTTTATTTTTGATTGTTTGGAAACTGAATTTTCCACATGGGTAAAGTGAGAAGCCAATGGGAAACACAGTAAAATAAAAACAAACCTGTGGTACTGGCTATAATGTAAACTACCAACATGAAATTGGGATTGTCAACTTCCCTCTGCCCACTTAAAGGACCTATAGGTAATAACATGTCTATAGCAACACGTACAGGTAGTAAAAAGATGCTGGTCTCTGAAGAACAACCAACCCAGCAAAAAGAATAAGGACACCTTGGAGAACTAGCTGATTTCAGGAATAGGGTAAATCAAAGCTTTGAAAATGAATCTGGAACACCTAACTGTACCAGAAATCAGAAAAAAACACTAGATTAGTGGAATCACATCAAAAGAAAACAGGTATTATTTTTAAGATTCCTACTGGTTAGACGAATAAAAACAATGCGGATAAAGGATTCTAATATATCAGTAACAAAAAAATTCTTGAGCCAATGGTATTAACTTTTAAAGGAAGGTGGAAGAATTCATTTTCTGCACAGAAAAATGTCAATTAACATCAGATGTAGAAAATCACCTCAACACAAAATCTGTATTGTACCTCAATGCAAAATCTGAGTGAGTCATTGGGTACTAAAATCAATGAGTGAAAGAATCTTCCAAAGGTACCACTCCAACGTTTCTTAAATACAAAAGAGAAAACATTCCGTTTAGACACAGTAAGCAGTGTAGTCAACCTTCTGAACCATGACTGATTTTACCACTAATAGAGGGTAATAATGTGTCACGTAGAAATGTGTATGATACAATATGAATTTTCAATATCTATGCAGTATTCTTCATGGATATATATTTAATCTATGCATGGGGAAACCATCAAATCAAACTGAAATGTGGATCACTTTATAAGACAGGATATCTTAGCTGTTTCAAAAAAGTGGATGTCATGAATGTGAGTGGTACAAAAATTTGTGTAAATCTAAAAAGATCAAACAATCGGGTCCTATAAAAAAATAGAGGAAAGAAAAGGGAAAAGGGAAGAGAAATGGGAGAGGAGGGGGAAGGCAACGGAGGGGGCAGGCAAGGCACATTTGGGGACTTCTGGGAAAACTTAACTACACATTAGATACTGCTGAAACTTAATTTTCTTAGTTGTGAAAACGTTAATGTGGCTATGTGCAAGAATGTCCTTATTTATAGAACATACATGAGGGACTTCACATCTCTGTTTTTATAAAGGCCCAAGTTGTAAACATTTAAGGCTTTAACAGTCATTCGGTCTCTATTTCAACTATTCAACTCTACCTCTTTGCAATAGCAGCCACTATTACAGACTGCAAGAAATTGAATGAGTATGGCTATATCACAACAACATTCTAGCTGTAAAAACAGGCAGCAACGCAAACTTCGTTCATAGACCACAACTGACCAATGCTCTATTTGTACTACTGGATTCTCAAAGAATGTACTGACATGTTTGCATTCTTTCTTCCCTAGCTATAATTTTCATTTTTCCTGTTTTTAATTAACACTGCCCAAGATTATGGTCTTGTCTTTGGTCTCTCTATCCTACCACTTAATAATGTCATTGCTTCAACTATTAATTTTAACAAAGACTCCCTTTAATAGTATAGGCTTTGATATCTCTAGGGCCAGAACTTCATTTTTCATTACACATTTCACCAGAATTTCCAGAGGGACAAGCTAATCTTAAAGACACCTTAAAGACACATTCATTATGTGAAAAGTTAATCTGTTTTTTCCAAGCAAGTTCTCCAAAACGATCCAACAGTATATAGTGTCACCATTACCTATCCATTACAGACAGCAGGAGACCACCTGCGTAGAAAAGAAATCTCAAAGCTTGCTTGAGGCTGCCTATTTAACCATAATTGGCACCTGGTAACTTTTTTCCAGAGTTTCTGCTACTCACAAAACTGATTATAGAACGGCCAACTAATGCTAAACTGTTGGTACAAATAATTTCTTTATATTGAGTATCAGCATTCCGTCTGGTTCTCTAGATTACTGGTATATGGTAGGCAAAGAGTGCCTATATGACAACCCCCAACAAAAGCCCTGCTCTGGGTTTCTAACGAGCTTCTAAGAGGATATTTCACAACTCAATGCTAGAAAAATCATGAGAATCCTGACTCTACTGAGGAGCCTTGAAATGGCGTGCCTGACTTCCTCTGAATTTTACTTCATACACCTTCTATTCTTCGATGATTCTGCCTTATACGCTTTTGCTGTAATAATCATAGCACTGACTAGAAGCAGATGCTGAGTCCTTGGACTCTCCCAGTAAAATCACAAGATCTTGAGTTAACCTCTGGACCCTGAGAAATCTCCTGGTGGGTATTACCAAAATGAGAAAGAGCTTCACCTTTTTGTTGTACACCTTAGCAAGACTGTCTCTATGATCAGATGGTATCTCATAAAGAATAAACTGCTTTTGAGTAAAGTACACTACCTCCGACAATGACGTTCACCATTTCTTCTACAATGCTCTGTACAATGTCTTGTGGCTTTTCCTCACAGTCCTGGTTTTCTCCATCATATAATATATCATTTTTAGATAGTGCTTTAGAAGAAAAAAATTAAAGAGAACATTACTTTAGTTTTTAGAGACTTTCATTAAACATTTATGATGAAACTTCTTTAGAAAACAAGATACATGAAATTAGGAGCAAATACATGTCAAAAAAAAAAGTAAAAACTTAAAACCAAACAGACCCAAATTTAAATATTTTCCAATTAGAACATTTGATTTGACAAGCTATTATTCAACTGAATTTTCTGGACTGTTTCCTTAAATATCTAGAAGGTTTTGTGAATGTTTCACAAAATTTCTACTATTTATTCATACTTAGTACACTACATCTCTATCACTACATTAAATAATAATTTAATAATAATTATTAATACATTAAAATTTAAAGCTTGTTTTGATGATGTAGGCTTATTAGCAACAATAAAAATCAATAATGTACTCTAATATGGTAAAGTCCTTAGAGCAGACACAGGGTTTGGCTGCCATCAGCGCTTTCCAGCCCTCCTTTATTATTTCTTCCATATCATTTTCAATGTAAACTAAAAAAGAATTTATTTCTCAATTAAATAAATTTTTAAAAACGGGGTAGGAGGGCAGGTGCTTGATGCAGTAGCTTAAGTCACTACTTCTGGGATGCCCACATCATTTATCAAATGGCGTGGTTCAAGTTCCAGCTATCTGCTTCTGATCCAGGTTCCCACTAATGCAGACCCCAGGAGGCAGCAGATGACGGCACAAGCACTTGAATTCCTGCCATCCTTGTAGGAATCAGGGACTGAGTTATGGGCTTCTGCGCTCAGGCTAGACCACCTCTGACCACTGATGGCATTTAGAGTGGCCTAACAGATAAAGGATCTCTTGTCTTTCAAATAAATGACAGTGCTCATATATTGAAATATCAATTGAAAAAAAATTATCAATCTCAAAGAGAAAGAACAGATTACTGCCAATCAGAACTCCTGAACAAAACGTAAGAAACTAATAAAACTTGAGGCCAACATTATGGCACAGCATGGTAAGTTGCTGCCTGCAATGTGGCAATCTAATACTGGAATGCCTGTTGAATTCCAAATGACCCACTTCTGATTCAGCTTCCTGCTCATGTACCTGGCCAACCAGCAGCAGAATTCAGCCCAAATGCTTGGAATCCTGCCAACAATGTGAGACCAGGATAAAGTATCACACTCCTGGCTTTGCTCCTAATGTTTGCCATTTGGGGAGTGAACCAGTAAATGGAAGACCTCTTTCTGTCACTCCCTCTCTACCCTATCAAACCAATAAAATAAACCTTTTTTCAAAAAAAAATTGAGGAAACAACATTCCAAATAATGTGTGTAGATTACTGTCCAGAACAACTGGTCTGCCACTGGACTTTCTGAAATACTGAAGATATCTCAAGGCGGTTCAAGTAGTACTTCAAGATGCTTTGAGAGCTGAGCCCTTGTCCTTTGCTTCATTCTCCTACATCACTGCTGTCTTTACCTCTTACCCCTTCCACTGCTCTGTCCATGACTTATCATACTGTCTTCCAGACATCAGCCTTACAATCTCATGGCTCTTAAACCACCATCTATTGCATTATGAATGACATAAAAGAATGCCTTATAAACAAATATGTTAAATCAGTAACCATATTTTATAAAACAGTCAAATAGAAATAGCCCTTAAATTCCATGGAATAAAACCATAAATGGCAGCTATTTTTCATACTATTCTTAAGCTTTATATTTCTATGCTCCAATTGACAAAAACTGCCCACAGTCTGAAAATTGAGAATTGCAATGTAACTAAATATATAGTCACTACCAACAAGCATACAAAATAACTAGTGAAGAGTAAATTCTCATGTAAATTATATAATAGAAAACATTAGGGTCACAATGGCTAATGTTTACTACACAGAGGAAATGCTTAAACTATTACGTCCAGTCACAAGGTAAGTGATAGTTATATGCTCTAGGACACACGTGAATAGTAGCTCTCAAGCACAATTTTCATTCATCTCAGTGACTGGAAGAAAAAATCTTTAGAGTCAAAATAATCATATCAATGTCAAAGAGAACTATGGCTTAGTTGAAATCATGTTTTCTATAAAGCACCTACAGGTGCTTCCCACACATTAGATATTCCCACTCCTTGGGACCCATTCCAAATTGTTCTCTTTGTTTGGAGATTCCCAAATTTTCTAACTAGTCCATCCCCATCAAACAAAATTTGACTGACACATTATCATGTTCTTCTCTATGAAAAGACTACCTAATTCCCCTTAGCTGAATTAC
This sequence comes from Ochotona princeps, assembly GCF_030435755.1. Taxonomy (NCBI): domain Eukaryota; kingdom Metazoa; phylum Chordata; class Mammalia; order Lagomorpha; family Ochotonidae; genus Ochotona; species Ochotona princeps. The sequence goes on from NC_080840.1 coordinate 53,298,373, forward strand.
CTTGTTTATCCTTATATTATAAACACCTCATTTATGTTCACATGACTCTCCAGGCATGGTAAGAACTTAGGAAAAGGCTGTTAATAAATGTAAAAATTCTAGCATTCTGCCTAAGACATAGAATGCTCAATGTTTATGAAATGCATAGATGAATAAATGGAATAGAGTTCTAGGTTTAATATTAGAGATTAGCTCTTTGAGTTAGCCCTTTTATTAGCTCACAACAAAAAGTACGAGAAACTGTGGGAAGGATATACCAGGTAAATAAAAATTATTGAAGCAATATGGATTCACTATCAGCTTCAGTACTGTGAATGCTCAGTTTATTAAAGTAATTAAACCATTTCAAAATGACTAATAAAGTATTATTTGAAAAATTAAAATGAGAGCTGGTATTTGAAGGGTCAGGGTGTCAGTTAAGACACTTGCATCTTCAAATGGGGTGTTTTCTTCCTGCTAATGCACAATCTAAGAGGCACCACACCCTGACTCAACAACTTGGGTCCCTGTCACCCTCACAGGAAGATGAGAACTGAGTTCCTAGCTTCCAGTTTCAGGATTGATTCCAGCTGCTGCAAGTATGTGGGGACTGAATCACAAGATGAGCACATGCTTGTATTTTCTAGCTTGCAAACGAATTAAATTTTTTTTCAAGTAAAATGGTCTCCAATCATCCTACCATTAAGTTATGGAAAAGATACGATTTAAAGGAAAAAAGCAAGAACTGAAACTATATCCTAGAAGCCTTTGTCAAAGTAAAGTAACACAGATGTAGGCTAAAGCCCTAACAATCCTAGTTCTCAACAAGCACATGAAATAAGCAATATGTCAACCTAAGACGGAACAAAACAGCCAAACTATTTCTCAGAGACGCTAAAAGCTGAAAAGAACACTTGGGGAAAAGTGATGATGTAATTATTTTTATACTGAAAGCTGTAAAGTAAATGTAACTTAATTTTGAGTTTTTTCCTATAAATTTAGAAAAACATGAAAATTCACCTGAATTTTATTAATTCCATAATAAAGATACAAAATTAAGGAGTTTTTTTGGCTTTGTTTTTCAGTTGAGTACTCAAAAGATTTACAATTTCAGCACTTCAAAATGAAAATTTTCTAAACTGGTAATGATTTCCTAACATTTCAGTCATATTCCAGAAAATTTTGCTGCATAAAAAGATCCCTTATTTGCTATGAAAACAAAGAAGGAAACTAAAGTCCCTATGCAATATACTAACAGACATTTGTGACTCTAAGAAACATGTATCTGTTCTAAAATAGTCCATAAATTATGCCAATCATGAGATGCTAATAAGTGCATAGTATGAATACAAGCTTTGTGCGCTAAAGTCAAATTAATTTTACCATCTTAGATGGAAAAAAAGTCCATAGTCATTAGAATGTGCTTGATATCAATTAAGTCTTACTATCCTTCCCACATTTCTTCCACAAAATTTCACATTCCTACAAACTTCCCTTAACACACACATCTTCTACCCCCTGTCAGGATGATTACTTTCAGCTGCAGTTGCTTGATCAGCTTCAGTCTGCTCATTTTCTGCACTGGAAATATCTGATCCATTTTCAGGCTCTGTGTCATCCTGAAGACTTTTATCCACATCATTTGCATTAGGGTCAAGGTCCCCTTCATGTTCTTGGGATATATGATCAACAGTCTGAGGTGGTAAGTATCTAAGTTGAGGTGATTCTGGCTCATGATGGCTTAGTGGAGATTGCAACAGATGATGATGTTGCCGATGCCTTTCTTTTTCCATTTGTTTGGCTTCCTGCAACTGGTGAGAAACAGATTATTAGTGATGGCCAATCCTGGTGTCTGACCAAGTGTCCATCCAGAGCCCTGAAGACAAGGGGTAACACACCGAAATACAGGCTCAGTTTTCACTCCACCTTCACTGGCTGCGCAGCTGCCAAGAACAAAGGCATGTCTCCTGCTACCTGGCCAACAAATGCAGTACTGCCTTACAAATGGACTGCTTCTCTGAGATACCCACAAATGTATTTGGCAAGAAGCTCCAAGAACAAACTGAGGAGCGGCTATCCTTCTACGAGACTGGCGAGATTCCACTCAAGAATCTGGATGTCATGAAGAAAGCCCTGGTTCAGGTGGAGGAGGTGGCCAGAGATCACAAGCTGGAGAAGCAGAAGCAGCGTCTGTTGGACCTGGTGTCTCTGGAGACCAGCAGCAGCACTCCAGAGGAATTCGTGGAAGGAGATAGGTGATAGATAAGAGGACTTGCTCAAGAGCCCAGAGAGCTGGTTGTAGCACATACCTGTTCCCTGGGCAAGTGGGCTCAGTCCTTGGCTACCTCCCAGGAGTCCTCAACTGTGGAAGGGGCATGAAAAACCCAAAAAGAAGAAAAAGCAAAAAGCCCCAGGAGGTTCCTCAGAACGGAATGGAAGAACTGGCTGTTTCTTTCTCCAAACCCAAGAAAAGGCGACCTTTTTCCAAGGAGGAGTTGGTTAATAGTGACCCAGATGAGATAGGGGGCAGCACATGCTCTCCCAAGAGGAAGAAATCCTCGGCCCAGGAAGAGAAGAACGATGTGAAGGACGCAGGCAGCGGGAAGGTGTCCAGGAAAAAGTGCAAGTTCTCTTCCAAGGAGGAGCCTGACAGCAGTGACCCTGAAGAGGCTGCTGGCAGCAAGGGCAGCGCCAATAAAAGGAAAAGATTCCACAAGGCCTCCCAGAAAGCAACCCCAAGGCAACCCTTCCAGACCTGTGCCTGTACCCGAATAAAAACAAATTGTCATACACACACACACAGAGGAAAAAAAAAAAGAAGAAAAACAGATTATTAGCAATATAAGTTGCTTAAAAATTGGAGGGATAGTATTACACCAATTAGTATTCCTTTATATAAGGTGCCTCTTTGTCTTAGGCTTGGGAATACTAGTCTATTAACAACAACAAATGTCCCATTTAATTTCTTTCTTTTCTGATTATTAAGACATATTTATTATTTAGCACGATACAGTTTTGTAGGTATGAGGGTTCCTCCCTGTTTTCACCCAAATTATCACAGTAGTATAGTCCCTTAGTAACAGTTACAAGGTTAACTTTCTGTAATATATAAATGTATCATGACATTGTAGGTACAGGCAGAGGTAAAAAAAAAAAATCTAGTATCATACTGTATATTTACATGTCTCAATGGGAGTCCTACTTTCATTCAGAAGGAGAGATGTGTCGTAGCTGGAAAATGGCACATAAGAACAGAGATGGAAGACTTACTATAAACCTGTTTCATCACAGTGGTGCTTAATGAAGTGAATTTGTTACATAAATGAAACAAAAACATTTTTAAAAGCCTCAGTAATTACTAGATTGTTGGCAATCTGGATTTATCTAAATTAAAGTTCTACTGAAGAAGGGAAAAACTAGATGGAGTTATAAAGCAGACATATATATATATTATGTAGACACTATATATATGTATAGACATATTATATATATATATATATATTTTTTTTTTTCAGTTTGGCTTACACTTTCACAAAGTCTAAAAGGTATGTGCAAAGACCAGAATAATGGTTACCTATAAAGGACAAGATAGAAAATGACCAAATGGGAAAACAAGAGAGGAAAATTTAGTGTATGTATTAGCATGCTGTTACATTACCTTGTCAGTATCTTTTAATTTAAAAAATAATTTTTAAAAAAGCAATGAAAGCTTAAAATACTCTATGCAGTCATTAAGTACGAAAAAATTGTATCTACGAATGTTCAAATTTTGTTTAGTACATCTATATTATATATGAGTATGTAATACTATTTATAAAACCAGTTGACTGAGAAGATGCTAAGAAATATTAACAACCAAGATCACAGAGTTTTATTTCTTAGCACGTTTTTAGCTCTTTATACATCTCTTTTAGTCCGCATAACCCAATAGGAATGATTCTCACAGACTTAATTTCCACTTAAATATTCCATAGTGCCAAATATGAACAATACATTCTTCCAGTAATATTTCAAGTTACAGGAAATACCAGAAGCAATTTTTTTAAAAAACCTAAATTAAAAATTTTTTTAACATCCACAATATAAGACAAGCTTCAGAATATACATGGTGCAAAGTCCTTATTACGCAGATAAGGAAAATGACAGGTACAATCAGCAGCACAGCCAGAACCAGCATTTTCAGACCAAAACTTCAGTCCTTTATGGAAAGCCAATTTGCAAATTAACAGTGAGTTATCTTTGACTTGCAATCATTCCCAATCTAACTTCAACCAATATGTACCATGGTTTACCAGAACAAAAACATGTTTTGGAATAACAGACAAGCATGGCAATAAATTCCAACCTTTTCCTGCTAACTCCAGAGTTGCAGAAACTCTTTAGAAACATCCTCAAAAAGCAAGAAAATGTTATTCTATAAAAATACTTTTAAATATTCTCTATATACTTCTATACTTTATGGAATGGGATTTTTCAACACAGTACTAGTAACATTTCTGATCAAGTATTTTTTCCTTGAGAGTAATGGGAGGTTGTCATGTATTCAGCACCAGTCCTAGCATCATGTCATAATGTGGGCAGCAGCCTTTCCCATCTCAGTCATGATGATAAAAAAATTACTCAAGTGTAATTCATAGCAAAACCATCTACAGTTAAAAATTGTTGAAGGAAGCTTTACCATTGTTTCCTTTGAAATATCAGGAGTGAATTAAAAAAAGAGCAAAATTTTCTTGTTTGAGATTTTATCTGAGCGTGGGGAGAGTAAGATTGTCTATCAGTAATAAACAATTTAGATGAGCAGCTTATAAGAGCATCAGCAGGTGGGAAGTCAATCATTTGTTCTTCTCCCGTTTTCTCTTTTTTTCCCCACTTTCCATAACTGTCCCAACACACAACTCAGTATCTTCCATGACATGAAATATCCATAATCTCTACAATGATTTGGTTATATATTTATTAGTATGATTAATCTGCCTATGGTTCATATTTGCCCACCTTGCTCCATGACTTCTAAGATCGCTGAAGATAGTGGTCAAGTCCGTTTTGCTCAACACTATGTTAAGTAAGGGTTAGCATAATGGTAGGACCATAAAAGAAATTTAATAAGATACTGTGGAACAAATCTAGTGATTAAAACTTACTTTCCTGATATTAGAAAAATTAGTGATAAAATTAGTTTCATTTATTTCCTCAAAAAAGCAGCAAAACTACTGCTTGAGGCTGCAAAACACTATGAATGACCTAATATCAACACAGAATAGCCAAACAGACTATGATATCTCCTGGAGTGCTAAACATTTGTGAAAAGAAATGAAAAGTATCTCTGGGGGCCAACATGAAATGTGCTTTCTAGGACACACTGCTCAGTGAAAATAGCAAAGAATAAAAGAGTATCTAAATTACATAATCAGCCTTTAGGGTGAACACCAACACAGTGATGTTTACCTCTTGATTTTTACTCCCTAGCATAACCTCCTCCTTTCCCCTACCCCCTAAAAAACACAAGAGTAGCAGAGATGATCTGTGTGATCACTTCTCATTAGAAGGTAAACACTTGCATTATCCACCATACAGAAAGTTGGCTTTCATGTCCTAATCAGTCCTGTGAAACTCATGGGCAAGAATTCAATCTTCAGACCAAGAGACAGCAAAGCACTGAACAGCTCCAAAGGGTATTTCTACTGTGACGTCTTGGATGGAACCCGTTTCTTTTAGATTCCAAACCCACAGAAATTGTGAGAGATAACAATATTGTTTTAAGTAGCCAAAATTTGGAGCAATTTGTTAAGCAATGATAGATAATACTGTATGCTACCTTTCTTGTAAGAAAGTAGGCAATAGATGAAACTCTACATGAGTCTGCTCATTTGCTCTAAAGAAACACATAAAGGGTAAACTTGAACTAAAGTGACTAGCTACATCCAAGAGGTAGAAAAAATCTAGGTATGGGGTGATAAGAATTAAAAGCAATGGCAGGGCCTGGCGGCGTGGCCTAGTGGCTAAAGTCCTCGCCTTGAACGCCCCGGGATCCCATATGGGCACCAGTTCTAATCCCGGCAGCTCCACTTCCCATCCAGCTCCCTGCTTGTGGCCTGGGAAAGCAGTCGAGGACAGCCCAAGGCTTTGGGACCCTGCACCCGCGTGAGAGACCTAGAGGAGGTTCCAGGTTCCTGGCTTTGGATTGGCGCGCACCGGCCCATTGCGGCTCACTTGGGGAGTGAAACATAGGATGGAAGATCTTCCTCTCTGTCTCTCCTCCTCTCTGTATATCCAGCTATCCAATAATAATAATAAATCTTTAAAAAAAAAAATAAAAAAAATAAAAGCAATGGCAGTTCTCTAGGTATAAACCTATCCTATAGCTCGCTTAAACCAGAGTAAATTTTAAACAACAAAGTGATTAAAACAAACAATAATGTGAGGAGCACCCAAAATGAAAAGCAGACAGTAACAAATAAACCTAAATGCACCACAAAAGAATACCATTATCCGATTTAAGAATACATGGAATATATTAAAGGACTACCTTAATCTACTTGGGAAAACAACAGTGTGAATGCTTAATACAGAGCTAAAGACAAAATTTCTAATCTACTTAAATTTGCCATTGACAATGGCATACATTAGCAATTCTAAAACTAATGCATATTAACAGTATTATTTAATATATCATAGGCCAGATCTTTTTACTATTGAGGAAAAAAAAGTTAACATGTAAGTAAAGGGAAAAGCTGAAATGAAACTTGTACCATTTCACTGAAATTGGAAATCATTTTAAACACATGGATTTTAAGGTATGCAGCTAGAGACAAGTGAGGAGATATGGTGAGGCAGAGGTCAGTAACAGACATCTACTTTGGGCCCTGAGTGCCTAGAAGCAGTTATATTCCAGTACTATACACAAATCAAGCACTCAAATTTTGGTTTCTACATATCATTCTCCAATCAAAGCAGTCAAAGTTCCTTGCTGAAGTGGTTGATTCAAGGACTGAGGCAGGGAAGATTCAAAATGAATCTGAAACACCTTGGAGCTTGTTTGAAAGAGACAAAGCCAAAGCTGGAGTAATCTAGCAAACAAATGATAGCAGTAACAGATTAAAACCCACAGAACTAACTATCAGTGGGTGGAGGCTGCTATAATTAAATAAATTGGGAAGACAACAAGATTAGCAACAGTATGTACTGTGCTAATTCTCTAATGGTGATTTTAGCTGTTTTCTTCCTATTATATTTACTGGTACTCTTCCTTTCTTTACTCAAGGCTTAAAAACTAATTTTATACCAAAATAGACAAAACTGGGTACTTACATTTTTTTTATCATACTCTACTAGGTTTGTGTAATAAAAATGTCCAATTCATAAACACTCCTGTGAGGAAGACTGCAATGAGTGTATTTCTTCTTTTTATTATTATTATTATATTTTGGACAATCTTTACATAGTTAATTACAGTAAAAAGGTTCAAGGGCTACAGGGAAGTGGGTAAGACTATTATTTCCATATTGTTTCTTTCATGTATCTCAGGTAAAGGGGGTTATTGAGGGAATGAGTGTATTTCACATCCTATTTATGAACAAAAACATATTTTGTCCTAGATCAGTACACCTTAAAACAAAATATAACATAGTAAATCTCCAGTAAACAGAACGATAATTGAAAAAAAAAAATCTTCCCTGCATGTACAAAGACTTCACTGTAATTTGCTTTCTATGTTTGATGCCCATCGTGTTCTATGGAATATCTAGGTTTTTCCAATACTTACTGCTTGGTTTTCCATGCGTGCAAAGATAACATTTAGCATCTGAGTTAGAGTAGCTTTGGCTGTTGTCTGATTGATGAGATTTTTGCTTGCTAGATAGATATTGTAACATGTTCTCACAGCCTGCAGAACAGTTCCTTCATGAATTTCTATGTGTTGCGATGTTACCGCAGTAAGTAAAGCCTAAAACACAAACAAGCAAAAAAACAAAGTTAAACAATTTTCTGCACCTAGAATTTCGGCAAAAATATTTACTTCTACCATAGAAGTAAAACTTCCAGCAACAATTCCCATTTTCAGACAGTGTATGTAGTACTATCTATTCCTGCCTTGGGTTATATCATCAACTCTAAGAACTTTTGATGTTTTACAGCAGTTTCTAAATACTCTTCCTAGTCCTAGAATACTAGAAAAATCATCCATCTAAAATCCGTTTCAACCTGATTCCACTTTACTAAAAATATTATTGCGTTTATTAAAAATGTGTAGCTTTAACACTGTCACAGTAAACAGATACACCTCATATACCTGATGAAATGCTGTCAACTCTAGAGGATAAACACCATGTCTTTTCTACTTCCAGTTTTTTTAGATATTTTCTATTGACGGAACTCAGTGAAAGGACTTTTGTCACTGCCAAAAACTAGAACAAAGCATGCGAAACACCTCTAAGGTAAATTTTTTCCTAAAGTAAAACAGATTTTAGGATTTCTCAAGTGCACTTTTTCTCCTACTTAGGTTGTACAATGCTATGAAGAGTGAAACTTAGGGCCCAGTGTGGTAGCCTAGCAGCTAAAGTCCTCTCCTTGCATGCGCCAGGATCCCATATGGGTGCCAGTTCCATATCCTGGCAGCCCCACTTCCCATCCAGCTCCCTGCCTGCCGCCCGGGAAAGCAACTGAGGATGGCCCAAAGCCTTGGGACCCTGCACCTGCGTGGGAGACCTGGAGGAGGTTCCTGGCTCCTGGCTTCAGATTGGCTCAGCTCTGGCCATTGCAGCTGCTTGGGGAGTGAAGCAATGGACAGAAGACCTTTGTCTCTCCTCCTTTCGGTATATTGGAATTTCAAAAAAAAAAAAAAAAGCTCTTTAAGAAAAAAAAATGAACCTTAATGATTATAACCAGTTTAAACTATGGAAACTATGACAGACAGACAACTGGATATGTTTCTTAGAATAAAGATATTACTACAGAACATGGGAAATAAATAGTTATGAAACTAAAACACTCAGAAGGAGCTATATTCATACATGAAGGAATACTTTCTACATGTAAATGATATCTAATCTACCATGCAACACCATTACTCATTAACAATAATATTAACAACTGACATTTTTAAAAAACTGGAACCACGACGAGCTTTTCTCTCAAGGAGTTCAACCATTTGAACCGAAAACCATTGGCGGAGCAGGTTCAGTAGCTGGGTAGGTACAAAGGAATCATGAAAACTGGGAGGTAAATGATAATCAATGGATTGAGTGGACAAGCCATGAGAAGCTTAACAATGCAGAGGAAACCACAGGGGCTGCCCTCAAACTTGAAGGTCAGAGTATGCACCAAAAAAACCGTGTCAGACATAGAAAACTCTGATGGCTAACTGGGACTTTAAAAAGAACAGATTCAGAAATATTACCTTTTGGAATGAACTCCTGGCATTCAACAAACAAAATGCTCTGATTAGATGACTTCTAGCTGTACTATATCTCCCTTTTTATCTTTTCATATTCTTATCTTGACATTAGCCACAAATACGGAATAATCTACAAGTACATTTTCCATTCCTTTTCTTGTTCCCATTGAAAAAGTTGATTGTGCATCTTAAGGCTAACCAAAATGTTTGTTCAAGCACATACAGACCTAAGAATTTCAGAAATTAATTACAGGGAGATAGAGGACCCAATCAGCAAATCTCAGTAGTGGAGAACTCACCCCTATCTGCCAAAAAAGCAGCCAAATTTCTCACTAAGGACCCTCCAACTAGTTTCCAATAATCAACAGGGCTCCTCAAAACCTCTTTGACAACCTTCCTTATCTTTCCTTTTTCCTTTAAAAGGCTTGCTGATTTGCAAACTGGGAAAAGCATATTTGGGGACTAGTGTGCACTCTTTTCCCTGAATGGCCAAGCGGAAATATATGCTGCCTTGCAGCAATTCTGGTCTCTAGCTATTGCTCATTCAGCATCAAGCAGCTTGGATCCAATTCCAATCAGTAACATTGTAACAGTTGCAATGCACATACAATGACATTTCCCAACATGAGTCCAAAAGTCTTCTGATTGGCAAACTACAGGTGATAAATAATAAATTCACTTATATAATTAATTACCTTTATTATCTGCAACTGAACGCCTTCATCTGTCTGAGGACCTTGGAAGCAGCCACAAATAGTTTCAATAATCCTATCAATTAATTTTTTGCCAGGGGTTGTGCTATCTGGAGCATTGCCAGTCAAGTGTCCATAAGCAATAAGTTTCTGAAATGGAAAAAGAAAACAGAGATCCTAATTAAACCAACACACACACACACATATATATATACACACACACACAGACACACATTATACATGTGTCTATGTATATACAAGCGAATTAGGCAGAAATCACATGCAACTGAATACAGTTTCTTTTTTATAAAACATAAAGAACTGAAACAAAATGGTATACTATCTTTATCTGCAGAAAATTAGATGGGGCCAGCACTGAGGTGAAGTAAATAAAGCCACAGTCTGGGGTGCCAGCATTCTCTATGGGCGCTGGTTCAAATCTTGCCTGCTCTACTTTCAATCCAGCTCCCTGTTGGTGTGCCTAGCAAGGCAGCAGAGGAGGCCCAGCTCCTTGGGCTGCTGGGTTTGGACTGGCCCAGTTCCAGCTGTTGTTCCATTTGGGGAGTGAACCAACAGGTGGAAGGTCTACTTTGCTCTCCATAACTGTGTTTCAAACAAACAACTCTTTTTTAAAAAAGCTTCATTAGTTGTAAACAAGTAAAATTATTTGTACTTGTAATAAAAACACAAAAAAACAGAACAATGACTCCAACAAAACCACAAGAAAATATACTGAGAAAGCCAATGCTTGAGAACTTGTCTCTGCTGAGTTAGAATTGCTCACTGTTTTTAATTTCAACATGGTTTCACTGCTTTTGTGAAAAATATCTTAAGACCTTTAAATGATCCTAAATCTCTTTTCAGATTAGACTGAGAATACACAGAAAACCTACTTTCCAAACACTGACTACAGTAAGTCACAGATTTGCTCATTTGTCATTGCTCATCATAGCCTGGAAGGTTTGATGCTGTAATTCTAATTTTCCAGGGAAAAGAAGATCACAAACCAAATGAACAAGTTACTGTCTTAAAATTAAGCTTAAAGATGAATCACAGGGTATGTTCCTAGCTACTGAACTGTTCCTTGAATACGCAGGATTATCAAATGCTGAAATACCTGGAGGTTTGTCTAACAAATATTCAAGAGAACTCTGAGTGTGTGTATTGTGTGTGTGCTTGTGAATGTGTTGAAGAGTTTAGAAATTTTTGTGGCAAAAATGAATGACATACATATACAAAGTCCAGCAATGTAGCAGATGTCATTATCAATCTGATGCATCACTGTCTACAGGTTGTTACCATATAAAAAAGGACATCCAAGGCTTTCACAGAAATATGAATAATCAATTTTGAGCGTTTAGAAATCAAGAAATTTTTAGGTGACATAATTTCACACCTACCTGCAAACAATCTAAAGATGTACTGACTATGCGGGGACATTTGGACTGGCATGCCAACTCAAAGGGTAAGAAGTACTTGTCTGCTTCAATAAAATTTGCCTTTGATTTCACTGGTGGAAGGGTGCTTGATCCAGCTTTTGCTTCTCCATAAGGAGGACTAAATGGAAACGAAGAGTATGATTAGAACATTACATTTAGTGTATCAATAATAAACTCATACACAAGCCTCAAATTTCAAACATAAAAGAAACTTTGCTAAACTAGGAAACCAAGGCCCAGAGAAATGAAGTAATCTGTTATAAGGTCAAAACACTAGTGGCTAAAGAAGTGATTAAACACAAGATACTAGTTTTCTTCTTCCAAAAATCTTGGTGTTGCTATTACAGAAATATTCTATTGTTACTTAACAAATTTTGTATCATTTGCCTTAAAAAGCCTTGTCTTTAAAGCAAACTGCATTTCTGAAATGCTTTATACTGTTATCAAAGCTAATACCACCAAAGAGAACTTTTCTAAACATGAATTTAAATCATGAAAGCATTATCTGATGACATTTCAAAAATATGTACTTAGCTATAAGATTCTCTTTAAAACTATATATTTCTTTAAAATTATTTTAAAAAGTTGATTTTACTAAAAATCGCATCCAGAAAATTCGTCCCACTAAAAGAGATGACTGATTATCTTAGCCAAGATTGAAAAAAATCTGCAAATTATTTTTACTAAATAAATTTAAAAATTCTACAAACCTCTGTTTTTCAGTTTCAGCTTTTATTTCCTCTGAGGGATGGGAAGGGAGGAAAGAACCAAACATTAGAAAATTTCACTACAAGGATATCATTAATTTATCTGATTATAGGTTTTATAAACATCTTTATAATTTCTATAAAAGAATAGCAATTCAAAAGAAAATTAGGCACTAAAGTTCTGTTTCATAGAAATGTATTAGTTCACAAAATAATAAAATTACAAAACTGTATGCAGAATGTCTTATGCCCAAAAGTACGGGTGAAATTTTAGATTACTAACTCCCAAAAAATTTTCCTTTCTCAAAGCATTTTTCTATGAAATAACCTTCCATCACCCATAGGCACTAATATTAAGCACAAAATACTACATACAATATACTGAAGTCACAAAATAAAGCAACATTTTGGATAAGGGAGAAAAAAAGTCAACCCCTTAATGCACCACTCTTAGACCTGTCACAGGGAGCTTTCAAGAGTAGAACCAGAATATCTTAAAGACAGTTTACATGTGTTGATGTTTACAACCATACAATTTTTATACAATTTTGCTATTTATAACTATACAAGCCACTATCAAATACACATGTTGAATCTAATGGAAAATGTTCCCATTTGCTATTTTTACCATAATAAAGTGGGATAAACGAGAAGTATTGCACCTGTAGTAACAGACTCTTATATCTAAGTGATAGATTGAGGAAAGGACCCTGATTAACTTACTAAACCTCCTTGAAATCTGGACAAAAAGCATTCATGTAAATCACACATCAGACAGTTATACTTCATATGTACTTACTTTACATGGAGTACTGCTTCTACATATTCTATATTTAAGCCTCGCCAAAACCCCATTCAGATGCAAACTGACATACCCTCAGAAATTGAGGCAGAGAGGTATAATAACTTGTCCCAGGGCTACATGACTTGGATGTATATGGTTTATCGTATTTTACTGGGATCCAATACAAGGTAACCTAAGTCCACATCCTGACTCATTACCCACTGTACTACAAATGAGTAGCAGTATCTAAGAACACTTGCATAAAGTGAAAAATGTATTAAATTTGGGAATTTAAATATTAACATACATTTCATAATTTTTAAAAGGTTTACTTAATTCTTATTTGACAGGTAAATTTACAGACAGGAGAGACAGAGAGAGAGGAGGTGTTCCATTTGCTGGTTTACTCCCTAAATGATCACAATGGTCAGAGCTGAGTGGATCCAAAGCTGGCAGCCAGAGGGCTTTCTGGGTCTCCTATGCGTATGCAGGTTGCCAAGGACTTGGGCCATCCGCCGCTCTCCCAGGCCACATGCAGGAAGCTGGGTGAAGAGCAGCCTGGACACGAACAAAGGCCCATATAGGATGCTGGAACTACAAGGTGGAAGATTAGCTTGCTGAGCCACGGTGAAAACCTCTACATAAATACTTAGATAATTATTAAGATGGTAGAATAGGGTGAGGACAGGTTTAAAATGGATCCTTCTCAAGGAATGATAACATTATAGCCCACAAAACAAGCCTCAGAAAATTTTTTAAAAAATCAAAACCATCCCATGCAGCTTCTCAGACCATCGTGGAATGAAACTGGAGACCAAAAAGTAAAAAAAAAAAAAAGAAACCCAGAAGATACACAAATACTTCGAAACTAAAAAATGTGCTTCTAAATTAACAAGGGGTGACAGAAGAATCAAGGAGGAAATTTTTAAAATTGCTTGTAAGAAATGATGACATCAACACAATACATCAAAAATTATGGGACACAATCAAGGCAGCAGTAAGAGGAAAGTTTATTTCAATCAATACTTAGGTCAAGAAATTAGAAAAGCACCAACTAAATCGGCTAATCACACGTCTGAAGAAGTTAGAAAAACAACAGTAAAACAATCAAGATTAACAGAAAAAAATAAAATAATCAAAATATGGCAGGAAATAAGCCAGAAAGCAAAAGAACAATATGTAAGATGGATCAAAGAGCTGTTCTTTGAGAAAATCAACAAAATAGATCCCCCATTACCCAACTAATAGAAAAAAAAAGACATGAATCAATAGAATCAGAGATGAAAAAGGAAATACGATACCTCAGACACACAGAATCAGAACTATTAAAAGCAACTACATGCCACCAAATCAGAAGACCCAAATAAATGAATAGATATTTGGACACATACAATTTACTAAAATTGAATCATGAGGCAATGAATAATCTAAATAGACCTATAATAAAGACACACTGAATCACCAATTAAACCCCTCTCAACAAAGAAAAACCCCAGACAACATCGCTTCACTGCTGAATTCCACGACATTTCAAGAAGAATTTATTTCAATTCTCCCCAAGCTATTCAAAACAACAGAAAGGGAAGTAATTCTTCCAAACTCGTTACAAAGCCAGTGTCATCTTATTACTGAAGCCAGACAGACAACGGAGAAAGACAGTTACAGACTAATATCCCCAATGATGCAAAATCCTCAACAACATACTAGCCAACAGAATCCAAACAACAAATCAGACAGATCATTCACCTGACTCAAGTGGGATTTATCCCTGGCATGTAGGGCATGCAGGGATGGTTAACATGAGCAAATCAATAAACTATATCACATCAACAAATTAAAAATAAAAACCATTTGATTATCTCAATAGATGCAAAGAAAGCATTCACTAAAACCCAACAGTACTTCATACTAAAAACCTTAAGCAAGACATGCATAGAAGAAACTTTCTACAATTAACGCAATATAAAAAAAAAAAAATTCCAGCATCATACTGAATGGAGAAAGAATAGAAGCTTTTCCACTAAGATCTGGAACTAGGTAAGGATGTCCACTTTCACCACTGCTATTCAACATAACATTGGAAGTCCTCGCTAGAGCTATTACGCAAGAAAAAGAAATTCAAGGAAATAAAATAGGAATTAAAGAAATTAAAGGAATTAAAATCACAAACAAGGAATTACAATTATCTTAACAAACTAATCCTCTACCTGCTGGAGTCAGCATCCCACATGGGTACTGGTTTGTGTCCAGCATGCTTCACTTCCCATCCAGCTCCCTGCTTATGACCTGGGAAGGCAGGGGAAGATGACCAAATGCCTTGGGACCTGCACCTGCTTGGGAGACCTAAAAAAAGCTCCTGGTTCCTGGTTTTGGATCAGCTCAGCTCAAGCCACTGCATCTATTTAGCGAGTGAACTAGCAGATGGAAATTCTTTCTCCCTGTCTCTTCTCTCTGTGAATCTACTTTTCCAAAAAATAAATGTAAAAAAACCTTAAAAAAAAAAAAACACAAAAGACCAAACACAAAAGAAACAAAAACATTACCATTTATTGAGTACTTTCCACATACTGTAAAGTGACTTTGCCAAACCACGTTACTATAAACTTTATGTTAAACTTAACTACTATGTGTCAGATACTTGATGTTCCATATCTCAGTTTCATTTCCTGTGGAGCAAAGCCCTTTCTACTTTACTAGTGACAGGAATGGAAGGGGGCTAGTGTAAAAATACTTCAAGCAATATCAGAGTTGTTTCTCAATGAGTTAAACTGCTGCTTGTGATGCCAGCAACCTTTTCAGAGCACTGGTTCCAGTCCCATCTGCTCTACTGCTGATCTAGCTTCTTCTAATATGACTGAGAAAATCAATGGAAAACAGACTGCCCAAGTACTTGGACCATTACTTATGTGGGAACTACACTGTTCCTGGCTTTGGCCTGTCCCAAACATGCCTGATGCAACATTTCAGGAAATGAGCAAGCAGATGGAAACCTCTTCCTGTTTCTTCCTGTCACTTACACTTTACAAAGAAATCATTAAAAAAATACTTAAACTACTACATAATAAATATGTGCAATGCTGGGTAGGCATTTAGCCTAGCAGTTAGGGTGCTCATTACTGGAATACCCACAATAAGGTTCCAGTTCCACTTCCTCAAATTCCTGCTAATTCACACCTGGAAGGCAGCAAGTGACGAATCCAGTAGTTGGGTCACTGTCAGCAATACAACTGACCTAGACTGACTTCTTATCTCCTGATTTTGTCCTGGCCAAGTTCCACCTGGTGTGGGTATGTGGGAAGTGAACCTGGAATGGGAACTCTGTACCCCAAAAGGAATCAATCAATCAAACAATAAACAAATAAAAATAAATCGCTGCCTATAAAGTGATAAAAATAAGACAACTGAGTCTTACCTACCACACCTGCAACATCCATTGTTGTAGCAGTATGACTTTTTTTTTTTAGTTTTTTATTTTATTGTATTGTTGTTGACA
This sequence comes from Ochotona princeps, assembly GCF_030435755.1. Taxonomy (NCBI): domain Eukaryota; kingdom Metazoa; phylum Chordata; class Mammalia; order Lagomorpha; family Ochotonidae; genus Ochotona; species Ochotona princeps. The sequence continues at coordinate 53,314,858 of NC_080840.1, forward strand.
ACCTTTACATAGTTAATTGCGGTTTAAAAAAAAGGTTCAGGGGGTATAGGGAAGTGGGTAATACTATTATGTCCATATTGTTTCCATCATGTATCTGAGGTAAAGGGGGATATTGAGGGAGAAGCCCCACCCGGTTTCCCACACACCCCAAATCCCGGATGTGGGGCATGCTCTGAGATATTTGCTCAAGTGGTTTTAATAGTTCTCCAGTTATGAATCGCTGCCAGTTTCGCTCGATGAGGTCGTCCACTGATTGATATGGTCCATCATAAAGTCTCCGTTTGCCCCATATTTCGCTGCCAACATATAGCTGAGATGAATGATTGACCTGTTCTGTCTTCCGTCTTTTCTTGGTTAGAGTTCTGAGTCCAGCAGTTCGATTGGGGAGATCTCCAAAGAAACCTTGAGGTATTTCCAGACCAGATTCTTGTACGTTCTAGCAAGCACAGGGCCTGGCACAGTCCATCACCCCGATCAGCTGGTGGTTTCAATTGCTGTGTTGGTTCTGTTTTCAGTCCCGAGTTGCACTGGAACCAATGGGTGTTGCAGTCCAGTCTGGTTCTGCCCAGCACATACTTCGGCCCTTGCATCAACCAGTGAGAGCTGCAGCCTAGTCGGGGCGACCCACAATAACCCCCACCAGGCCCGCCCCCTACCCTGGTTTGCCAGTATGTATAGCAGTAGACCAGTCTGTCCCCCATCCCATTTGGCTCTTGTACTTGTCAATGGGCAGCAGTATGACTTTTTAGACTAGACTTTAAACTTCTGCAATTTTCTTAAATGTTCAGTAACAATAGTGTTTAAAATTACCTTTCTATTCTAACGATTAGAACTTGTAAACAGTTTGGGGCTGGTTTTCAAAAGAACCAAGCAGTGAATTAATTTTCAGTTAATAAAAAAAATGCCAAATTGTTTGCATGAAGCCAAAAAGTAGCTTGTGAAACATTTCCCCATTAAAGCCAGAATCAAGGTAAGCAACAAATAACTAAATATATGTGACACTGTTCTGTAAACTCTAGTCACAGCGCAAATGGTACTAGATACAATAGGAAAGCTGCTCAGTTTTGAGCTAAAATAACATGAAACTCAGATGCTGGATTTATTTAGTGATACTCAGTTTTATTGATGTATAAATAAATAGTGCTTAAGGAAACAAACATTCTTGTTTAGAGACTCAGGAACTATTTTCTCTCTAGCTCTCTTATTTAAAATCCCTTTAAAATTTTGTTTAATAATTTGATAATCTTAGAAACACAGTTGTTCCCTTAAATACATATCTAGAAAAAGATTAAAACTGGTGGAAATGGGTCCTTGGGAACTACCATAAAAAGTATAAAGTTCAAAGCATTTTCAAAGAAATTTGATTTTTATTCTTTACAGATATACTCAATAGCTGGAAATAAGCAAATACTTGTTAAGGCACAGGACTCAAAGTGCAAAAATGATTAATAGTTTGAGTATAAGTCATATTTAATTACCTAAACACATTAAGTGTTCCTTAATTTATATCATTAACATGTTTAGAAATGCTTTTGTGCAACTGTGAAAATAAAAACCATGAAAGTAATACTTATCTGAATTCAACAAACTTTATTATCTATACACTAGGAATAATTTGATCTGCCTCTTATGACATTTATTTTGTCATGTAGCATATTTCAAAGAGTTCACAATGTCACAGAATTAAAGTTTATTTTGTGAAAAACATTTTTGAAACTTGTGTATAATCTTTTTTTTTTTAATTAATTACATTGCATTATGTGACACAGTTTCATAGGCTCTGGGATTCCCTCAACCCCTCCCCGTGCCCTCCCCCATAGTGGATTCCTCCACCTTGTTGCAGTATTAGAGTTCAAATTCAGTCAAGATTCTTTCTTTGCAGACAGATACCAAGCACAGAGTCCAGCATCTTATTGTCCAAATAAATTCAACGATTTCTGTCTGAAGGCAGAGCTGGCAGAATATCACCCTGATCAATTAAAAGCCTCAACATAACATCAACAACAATTTACAACATTATGGAATTAATTGACATGGTACTGAGTAACCAATATGTTAAAAAAAAAAAATCCAAGTTCTTAACCAGTGTATAGTCTTTTCATACTACTATTTCCATGAACTTTGAGACACCTAGCACACATGAATTTAAGAAATGTTTTGTATCAAATTATATTTAATTCCCATGAGCTTTCTGAAGAACCCTTGTGTAATCTTACTATAATAAACTGAACAATAACACTTAATAAAAATTTAGTAATCTAAGGAAAGGTCTCAAAACCGAATAGTCTTACAATAAACACATGAGAATTTATACATTCCCAAAGTATCATCTCCTACAAAGCTGTACCATAGAAATCCATACATCAACCATAAAAATGGTACTAGCATTCAAAAACAGCTGCATTTTTTCTGCCTAATTCCTTCTTTCCAATGAATAAACTAACAGAAGAAAATTTCTGTTGAAAAGGAATCGAACCAACCACTGTTAAGAATAAATGTCTCAAGAGTCAAGTTTGAAGAATGGTATGTAACTGCACATCAAAAATTCCTAACTCCAGTATTTCTGTGATTCATCTCAAATTGTGTATATGCAAACACCATTCTAGGAAAAAAGTATATACTTCTCATTAGACTGTCAACAACAATTAAAAAAAAAACTTGGGCCCGGCGGCGTGGCCTAGCAGCTAAAGTCCTCACCTTGAACGCCCCGGGATCACATATGGGCGCCGGTTCTAATCCCGGCAGCCCCACTTCCCATCCAGCTCCCTGCTTGTGGCCTGGGAAGGCAGTCCAGGACGGCCCAATGTATTGGGACACTGCACCCACGTGGGAGACCCGGAAGAAGTTCCTTGGTTCCCAGCTTTGGATCAGCATAGGACTGGCCGTTGCGCTCACTTGGGGAGTGAATCATCGGGTTGGAAGATCTTCCTCTCTGTCTCTCCTCCTCTCTGTATATCTGACTTTGTAATAAAATAAATAAATCTTTAAAAAAAAAACAACCCTGTAACTGCCTAAGAGCAATCACAATTAAGAATGGTACCCTGAATATAACTAGGTACATGAAAGCATGGTAAAATAAAATGCTGAATAAATAAAATGAATTACTTTGAAAAAGGACATTCTTTTGTATGTATAGATCCTACTAGGTTTATCTTTTCAAAGCCACACTTGTAATTCTAGAATCACATTTCATAAAGTTAAATGGAAACACAAAATTAAACAGAATGGTGAGAGAAAAGATAATGGCTTCAACTGAAGTTTATGACAAGGAGTGAGTAAAACATATTTCACAGGCAAGGGAGATTAACAGAGCTACCTATTCCGGGTAGTAGAGCAGGGTGCAGCAAGAAGAGATTCTGTGTGCAATTTAACACTAACTTATACACAAAACATACTTTTCTCATTGTACAGGAATACAGGTGAAGGGTAGGAATAAACAATGGGTACATTTTGGTCATTACTTTAAATATCTGTGGGCTATTCATATGACAAAATTCAACAGAAACCAAAATACATGTATCCCTTATACAAAATGTATGTGTTCTGAAGTGATCGGATCTTGCGATATTCATGCAGACTTTGTAGACTGAACACCTTTAATCCAAAATTCCATGTAATGATGAAGAAGTTTCATTTTCAGGGCATTTTACATTTTGGATTAGGAATTCTCAATTAGTTTATAAATTTTGGAGGATAGTGTAGCAGGTTGCATTTCCAAAATTGCTGCTATAATACCTGCCATCCTATTTCATCTTCTTGCTACAAAATGACCTTGCCACAACCTCACCAAGAAGCAGATTCTGGTTCCCCTGACAACCTGTGGGCTCTTTACAGAGATTTATAAATAACCATTAGAATGTAGCGGAAGTCACAGTGGACAACTGCAAAGGTTAGGTCATAAAAGGCCAAGCAGCTCCCGCCTGATTCTCCTAGAATGTCGGCTCTCCTCACAACCATCCTAGAACCCAGCGGACCTATATGAGGAACCAAGCTCCTAGAGGCCAGCAAAAAAAACTGGTTGTCAACAATCTCAAGTTGATTGTTGAGCCCAGTTTCTCAAGTCATCAAAACCCAGACACAAGACATGTGGATTCCTCAGGATTTCATTTTCCAGACACGTTCTTTTCCCCCAATCATTTGAGTCATCCAGCTGAGGCAACTGGCATTGTGGAGCAGTGACATACCACATCTGAATTCCTGATGTACATCTCTAAGCATAACACAAATGGTCACTGTGCTACACCACTCAATACAGGGAGATAACCAACAGAAAGTTAAGCAGGCTTAAGAATAGTGGTATCACAAATGACAGAGGGCTAACGGTGAGGCACAAAGGAACTGCCTGAAACATGGAAAGTTCCTTTAATATGTTGTAAGGATTTAGATTTTAAAAGCAGACAGTTAAGAGATTATAGAGCTGAACAAAATGCACCTAGCATTCTGTCTCTTATACTATCCCCTTGTAACACAAGCATCTTCCAAATATGAATAATCTAGTATTACCTTGCAAATTTTGACTCCTTTCAAGACAGAGCCCAAACTCCACCTTCTGGGTTAAATATTCCATAACCAGTCTTAGCGTCCAACTTATTCTCTGTTCCCCGTCATAAACCCTGTTTATGAGCTCAAGGAGGACAAAGGCCATATCTTTTTAAAACACACGATTACAAAGCACTGTGATCATTCACATATCCTTACTTCAGATATCTGAAATTAAGCAACAATATCTCTTTAAAATTTAATTTCTAATGTCATTTTTACAAATATTAACCACATATGTATTTAATGTGGCATGATGTGATGTTTATACTAATATTATAGTATGAATAATTTCATCACCTCACATACTTATTTTTGTGGTATAAGCATTTAAAATCTCTAATTCTGAAAGATGCATTGTTTATGAGAATCATGATAGCTAAAAATGGAAGCAACCCAGTTGTCCATAATGAGATTAATGAAGAAAACATGGTACTATGTACATGACAGAATGTTATTCAGCATTTAAGGAAACCCTGTCATTAGTAACAACACAGGTGAATGAGGAAGACATACCAAGTGAAAGCACAGAAAGACAAACCAAAAAAAAAAAAAAAAAAAAACCCCAAACAGTCAAACTCATACAAACAGAAAATAAAATGCTGGTTATCAGAGGCTTGAGGAAAAGGTAGATGCTGACCAAGGGTAGAAAACTTCAGTCAGTCAAGGGGAAGTCAGGAGCTGGATAAGTATAGAGCCTAGACACTACAAAAAGATGTGGGCATCTTAACTGCCAGGCCAAACACCTGCCTCAAGATTTTGTTCTGACTGAAGAGAAAGGCTAGTTATCACCCTTGCATTTAAGACTGAGCAGAAAAGGTTATCTTTCTCTAATCACCTTCGTTTTATACTTACACTTCAATTTCAAATTATTCAAATTATTTGTTCATCAAAAACGGACTTTTAGTCTCTATGTAAACTTGAACGAGCAGATAACTTTAAAGAAACTATCACTTTCAGTCCTGGGTGTTAGATTAAACAGCTACAAACAAAGAAGGTATGAGAAAGAAACAGAGCCATTGTTGTAGAGTACAAGATAAAGCCTCTGCCTGGGAAGTCAGCATCCCATATGGGCGCCAGGTTATGCCCTTGTTTCTCTACTGGAAAAGCAGAAGATGGCCCAAGTGCTTGGGCCCCTGCATCCACACAGGGACCTAGAAAAAGCTCCTGGCTTTGGTCTGTCCCAGCCCAGGCCATTGCAGCCATGTGGGGAGTGAACCAGCAGACTTCTCCCTCTTTCAAATAAATGAAATCATTTTTATAAAGGGGCGAAGAAAAGCCAACGAAAAAGCAAAGCTTTCTTCATATTTAGTTCTACAGAATATAGTAATATTTATTCAAAATCTACTATTGTGACTGATACTGACCTAGATTCTAGGAGTAAAGAATGAAAAATAGCCCCATTCTAAGCAATAGATAACTAATGCTTATTTCTCTTGATTCTCCCTGCTACTCTGCATTTCAAATCAATCTTTAAAAAAAGAAATTAAAGAAAAACTATTAGTGAAATGCTGACATGAATATACTTTGAGAAAAATGAGTGGACAATGTTATCACTGCCAGTTGCCTACAATAGCCAGGACAGGAACAGACAAGTCAGGCGTATCCAGGCCTCCCATGTGAATGGCAGGGCCCCACTGGGTACCTGAGCCATCACCTGCGGCTTTCCAGTGTCCACAGTAGTGGGTAGCTGGTTTGGAAGTTCAGTGGGGGCTGAAACCAGGCCTTTTTTTTTTTTTAATGGGATGCAGGTATTCCAAGCAGAATCTTAACTGTGCACCATAATACCCATTTCCCCCAAATTTTCCAGCGACTCACAAAAAGGCAAGAAAAGCGACACGGAAAGAAAAATGGAGAGGGAACAATGAACCAAGAAAGTAAATGTCAGACTTAAATTCTATCATACAAATATATTAAATAAAAAAGGTCTAAGCACAATTAACAGAGTTTATAGCATACCAGATTTTAAAAACAATGAAGCAACTACAGCATTTCCCCTAAGGCAAAATATGTACATTCTAAAACTTCCAGTGGAGGTCGGAAATTACTGTATAACACTTTATGTACAGATGTATTTTCTTATGTATGTATAAAAATGTAATATTTTTCACCTTATCTAAGCACCTACGACATGCTATGACTTCGTTTTTGCAGGCTGACAGGCCTGCAAACTAGTATGAATATCTTTCTTCTTCACAACATCAAAAATAGATTTGTTCTTAGATCTCACCAACCTTTTTCCTGTCCTTACTAATTAGGGAATTTTCACCTTTTAGCTTAAGGCTTCTTTTTAACAGACTCAAATTATCAGCATCACTACCCTTGGCCTTTGGTGCCATTATTACATAAAATAGGGATTACCTGACCAGAAGCACTGGGATACTAAATGTCCAAACTAATGGCCAAGACAGCTACTAATGGGTGGATGGTGCATATCCAAAGTGGATTTGCTGAAGAAAGGTCCTGAGTGGGAAGGATATGACAACACATGCTTTCATCACACTACTCAGAACAGTGTGTAATCTGAAACATGAGTTATTTCTGGAATTGTGTATTTACCACCTTCAGACTGAAGTTGACCTATGCTAGCAAGGCAAATCCTGAATAAGCACAGAATACAGTATATACTACCTACATGAACCTAACTGCACACACAAAACAGAATGACATGGAGCCTGAAAGTAAACACATAACTGTAAGACATGAAAACAAACCAGGAGAAGCTATTATTTTTAAAAATAAATTAAGAATATACAATAATTCTAAATGTTTATGCGCACTGAATCTCAAAATATAGAATAGTAAAACTGACAGAACTAAAAGAAGAAATAGACAAATTTGCAATTAGAGCTGAAGACTTCAACACTCTTCAGAACGGAACCGCTACACCAAGAAATCACTGAGGATAGAGAATACAGAACAACTGTATTAATCACAGAATCTATAGAACACCTACTCAACAATAGAATACACATTCTTCTCAAATGTCCATGAACCAGTCACTGACAGTTCATATACTAAGCCATAAAACAAAGTCAACAAACTTAAAAGAATTGAAATCACACATAGTATGCTTCCTAACTACAACAAAATAATAATAGTAATAATAATGATAGTAGTAGTAGCAGTACTAGAAGTACCAGGAATCAAGGGATTAACAGCAGTAATTACTGAGTTCCTAGAAATGAAACACCAGACTTCTAAACAATATACAGATCAAGAGTAAGTCCCCGCAGATTTGAAGTCACCAGTTTAAATGGTTTAAAGTCACTGCTGGGACCTCACAGTTCAAGTTCTGTTTCTGACCCAGCTTTGTGCTAACACATATCCTGAGAGGCAGCAACTGATGGTTCACATTAATAGGTTTCAGTCATCCATGTGGGAGACAGGGTCTGAGTTCTAGGCTCCTGGCTTCAGCCTGACCCAGTCTGGGCTGTTATGGGTATTTGGGGAGAGAATCAGCAGACAGAAGATTTCTGTCTTTCTGCCTTTCAAACAAAATTAAAGCCCCCCCCCCAAAAAAAAAAAAGAGTCCTGAAGCTGGGGAATGGTGGGTAGGGGACTACACAGGAACTGGGTAAAAACAACAAACTTTTGCATACAGATAAACATGCCAGAAGGGGCCCAGCATGGTAGCCCAGTGGCTTAAGTTCTCGCCTTCATGATCCATGATCCATGATCCCATATGGACACCAGTTAGTTTGCCAGCTGCTCCACTTCCCTGCTTGTGGCCTCGGAAAGCAGTAGAGGACGGCCCAAGGCCTTGAGACCATGCACCCGCTGTGGGAGACCCTAAAGAAGCTCCTGGCTACTGGGTTCCAATTGGTTCAGCTCCAGCCATTGCAGCCACATGAGAAGTGAACCAGTGTATGGAAGATCTTTCTGTCTTTCCTTCTCTCTGTAAATCTGACCTTCCAATAAAAATAAATAAATCTTAAAACACACACACATACACACATATGCTGAAGAGACCTTTAGCTTTAAATACTTCATTGGAAGACAGGAAATGTCTGAAGTCTAAGGTCCCAGAAATAAACCCAAAGCAAACAAACAAAAACCATAAATATAAAAGTCAATTTTTAACAATTTGTGTGCTGTGAATTGCATGAAGAGTTAGGTAGGGCAGAGATGATGCCTACTAAATGTACAAAATGGATTGATGAGATTAGCCAGTTAAATCTTTTCACCAGTAAGGCATTCAACAGCCCATGAGATATTTATTAAAAATGTCATGTAAATCCTCTTATTTTTGTACCATAGTGTCAATAGCAGTAAAATAAACATGTTAATAAGATCCTTAATCTACTGCTATGTTTCACTGTAAAATTTACCTTTGTTAAACTTTGCTTCTGTTCAAATTTGTTGAGATCGCACGTAAAAGTATCCTAATATTACTTTGGCTGGTATTTTCTAATTACTGTATAATATTTTGGGAATGTAAATTTTTTTTGAATGTCAACTACAGTTAAGCATGTGCCGTTTGTTTTTCTTGCTCAGGTTTTGTAATTTGATTGAATGTTTTTATTATAGTTTAATAAATGTTTGCTTTATTTAAAAAAAAATGTAGGACGAGGGAAACCAATGAAAAACACTTGTTCTCTGAAAAGATCAGTAAAACTTAAAATCTCTAAATGAGGTTGATAGACACAAACTGTCAGTACCAGGAATGAGACAAGAAAACCCCTGTACAAACCAGACATTAGAAGGGATGGGATGAGAACTCTATAAACATAAATCTAATAATTGAGGTAAACAAAAAAAAAATCCACAATTCTCTCTGTAGAAACAAATAATCTGAATATTCCTGTAGGAACTAAACACACTGGACAGCACGGTGACAGCAGTGCCAGTGACACCCTAAATGGGTGCAGGTTTGAGTCCTGGGTGCACCACTTCCAGATCCAGCTCCCTGCTTATGGCTTAGGAAAGCACTGAAGGATGGCTCAGGTCCTTGGGCTCCTGCATAAACCACGGGAGACGGGGAAGAAGCTCTGGCTGTTGCAGCAATTTGGAGAGTGAATCAGCAAATGGAATATATGCCTCGCTCTCAAGAAAACTCAAGTTAAATAAATATTTTTTAACTATATACACACTGAATTACTGTGAAAAAGCAACTACAAAAATGTAATTTTCTAGACCACCAAGTTTCACAGGATACTATCAAATGTGTATGAAAAAAATCAACAACAATTCTACCAAGAAAACTCTTTTTATGAGGTCAATATTATCCTGATACCAAAACCAGACTACTGTTAGGTAAACAGTTTAGATAAAACTTGTCCCTTTTGTTATATGGGAGTCTTTTGGAATTTCCTCAACGAAGTTAGTCATACTAAACCCCTTGAATAGTTTCTGGACAGGGTTTAGAACTTCTAAAAGTAACACTATGTGATTAAAGTTGGAATTTTGGCCATATGATCTCAGCCGAGATGCCAAAAGGGGAAGGAATTATACATTGGGTTCAACTATGGCTAGTGAAATCATTCAATAATGTCTATGTAATGAAACCACAACAAAAACTCTGGGCAACAGAAATGCGTCAGCTGCTCTGGATGGTGGTAAGTAGCAATGTTGAGCTGTGAAAATAAAGCACTGAGCACACAAAAGGTATCGGGCTGTCACAAACCTTATTCTGCAGTTCCCTTTTTGGGAGATGGTCCCCCTTTTGTAATCTTATATACAGTCTAATGTGTCCTAAATCCAATGAGGTGTTGTAATGAATCTGAAGGCATAATAAAAATGTCCAAATTTGTATCCAATTGGTCAGAAGTGCAGTGGCTGCGACCCCTGAAGCTTGTTGGCTAGATTCTGAAGACTGGGGCCTTAAGCCATCTTATCTGACCTGACTCCAGGGGGTCAGCATCAGAACTGCATGGCACAGACACCAATCACATAGAAAATTAAGGACCAATATCACTGATGATTAAATAAACATGCAAAAATCTCCAACAAGATAGTAGTAACTAGAATTCAGCAATCTTTACATAAAAAGTGTGCACCATGACAAACTGAAATTTATTCCAACATTCTCCCAAACCCGCAAATAAAACTCAACCAATGCAATCTACCAAGGCAACACAACAATTGAAAAAAAGTCCCATTAGCATATGAAACGATGCAGAAAGCATTTGAAAAAACTGAACATCCATTTATGACAAACTCCTAATAACTTAGCAAATGACAGGAACTCAACTTCATAAACATGTGTTACAAGAAACCAACGGTTGATATAACTGATGAAACCCAAATACTTTTCCCCAAGATCTGGAACAAGGCAAGAATAACTACTATAATAATTTATTTTCAACTTCAAATTAAACGTCTCATTCAGTTAAAAAAAAAAAAAAAAGAAGGCCATGTTCATTGGAAAGGAATATATAAAACTGTTCTTACAGATATCTAAATTTAAAACTAATTTTAAGGAAGAAAATTCTTAAGATCGATGACTGAATGCAGTAGGGCTGCCACATACCAAAAAAACAAAACAAAAACATAATTCTATGTATTTATTAGTAACGAGTAACTGGAAAAATTAAGAACTATTTACAGTAGCTCCCTCCAAAATGAAATTTTTAGATACAAATTTAACAAAGCATATGCATAATATACATAGAAATGAATACTAATTAAAGAAAACCAAGTAGTATAAATACTTTGAAAAACAAAACAGCAAAAAATCGAAAATTTTCTCCAAATTGATCTAAAAATTTTAAAATTAAAATTTCAGCAGTAATTTCTGCTCATATGTAAGCACATTCCTCAACTTATGTAATGGGAAAGGAAACAGAATTAGAATTAGACAAAAACAATGCTAATAAAGATTCAATTAGGAGGAATCACAGCCAATTTCAAGACTTTACACACACAAATAATGGAAGTCTTTTTTTGTAAATTTCGTTTTTTGATAAATTTTATATAATTGATTAGGATGCAAAGGGTCAAGGGCTAGTGGAAAATGAGTGATACCACTGTTTCCACATGCTCCTTTTCCTTCCTGTATCTGGGGAAAAGGGTCAGACAAGGAGAGAAGCAACACCCAGCCTCCCAACCATTCCAGGGTCCCCCATGTGGGGGGGCATCCTCCAAGGGTCCTGTTAAAGTGTTTTTGATAGTTCAACAGTACTGAATTACTGTCAGTCTCACCACTCCAAGCACAATGACATCTCTCCAGAATCCACTAGCTACATAGTCCACCTTAGAGTCTCCATTTGCCCAAATACTCACTGCCAACACTTGGCTGGGGCACTTGACCAATTTGTTCTCTCCTTAGTCCTCTGTTAGGGTACCAGGTGTCCTCTGCAGGCTTTAATGTACTGCCATATCCTCCATGTGCACCTGGATATGCTGTCCACTGTTCCATCTAAGCCACTGAGGAGGCTCAGCTCTGACACATGCACTCCACGATCAGACCATGGAACCTACAATGTTCTCCGTGGTTAGAGTTCTTGAGTCAAGCGGGAATCCCCAAAGAAACTTCATCTTAAGTAATTCCAGACCTGATTCTTGTGTGTGCTCGCCAATAGAGTCCAGAACAGTCGGCATCCTAATCAGCCTACACACATATGGGTAGCTGCAACTGCTGGGTCAGTTCTGTCTCCAACCCTGTCTTCTACACAAACCAACGGGTATTGTGGCCCAACCCAATCCTGCCCACCATACACTCGGCCTTCAGGCAACCAGTGGGAACTGCAGCCTAGTCAGAGTGACCTCCAATAACTCACACCAAGGCACACCCTCTGCCCTGGTTCCCATGCTTGCCAGTAAGTACAGCAGACTGGTGCTGTCTGTCTCACATCCCATTCAGCTTTCATACATGTGAATGTGCATTGAAGCCTAGTTCATTCCAACCAGTCCCACTACTCAGTCCACACTGGTGTTGACGGGTGCCACTCTCTACCTAGCCATGCCTGCCCCTAGTCCTGATTCTCATGCTCTCCAGTGGGAGTGGCAACCCAAGAGGGAGGTGCCCATTGTTTCCCTAATGGGCCCACTCCCACTCCCCAATCATGTACTGTATGGGTGGTTCTGCAGTTTAGCTTGACAGAACTTGTTCCTCGTGCCAGCTGATGCTCTGGCAAAGCCCAACCAACCCACACCCACTTTGGCTTATGCAAGCACCAGTAGGAACAGTCAACCCAGCCTGGCTTTTTCCTGATCCAGCTCACATGCAGGCCAAAAGATGTTGTAGCCCTGCCTGGTCTGGTCTGCTCCCAATCCCAACTCTCACATTCACCAGTGGGAATAGTGGTACAGCAGGGGAGCACCTCACAGCCCCTCTACTGGGTTCGCCCCCACCCCCGGGTCTCATGTGTGCTGGTTGGGTGCAGTTGGACCAGTATGGGATGGCCCGCCTCACCTTGGCACTTGCCAGTGGGTGCTGTAGCCTGGCCCAGCCCAGCCCAGCCAGCCCTCAGTCCAGGCCCTAATGTGAACTGGCTGGTACTATGGCTTGACCTGGCATGACCCACACACCATTTTGGTTCTCAAATCTGCCAGTGGGTGGTATGAACTGGCCCAGTCTAGCTTGCCCCAGACTTGAGCCAAACGTATACTGGTGGGTACTATTACCTGGCCTGGTCTGGGCTGCTCCCTCTGTTGGTTCTTGTGCTCTCCTGCAGAGACTGTCCAGGCAGAGGAATTCCACAAGCTCCTCCATCAGAACTTCTCCCAGTGCCAGATCTCACATACACAGGTGGGTCCATGGCCCAGCCCTACTTAGTCCACCTCATGTCCTAGCAGGAACAGTAACTTTTCCTGACTGGACCTCACCCACTCCAATTTCTACTGTTGGGTGCTACAGTCTAGCCAAGCCTGGTCCACACCTGGACACAGCTCATGAGTGGCTCAACAGGGAAAGAGAACTAGCCTAGCCTGTCCTATACCCACCCTGGTTCTCATGAGCACCAGTGGGTGCTGGAGGCTAGCCCAGGCTGGTACACCCCAGACAGAGTTCACACCCATACCAAGGGAGATCACATCTATGTGCAGACTAGATCACAGCCCCAACTCCAGCCCTTGCACTCACTAGTAAGGAATCACAATCCAGCCAGGACATCCATCCCTTTAGTTCAGCAACCATGCCTGTTCCCAGCCATAAATCTCATGCATGCCAGTGGTTGCTCTGACCCAGTCTGGCATAGCCTCTCACCTGTCTTGGCCTTTGCCTTCTGGTGCTGTAGCCTGGCCTGACCCGGTTGGCTCCCAACCCCAACTCACTGGTGGGTGCTGCAACCTGGCCCTGTTCAGTCTGCTCCTATCCCTGGCTAATGTAAACCAGTAGCTGTGAAATCCTAGCCAGGCATGAGCTGCACTCCAGCCTGCTTTCTGCACTTGCCAGTGTGGTCAGGTTTGCTTTGCCCTGCCTGACCCGCTCCCTTCCAATACCAACCCTCACACTTGCCAATGGGTGGAGCTACCTTGCCCAGCCTGCCCAACACCCAGGCCTGGGCCATTTGCTCACCAGCAGGAGCTATGATCCATTAGGGGAGTTTCCAAAGTTCCCCTTCTTGGCCCACTTTCAGACCAAAATCTCACACATGCCAGTGGGTGCTAGGCCCTAACCTGGCATAGCTTGCCCCCTCCATTCCAGCCTTTGTATGAGCTGGTGAATGTTGCAGCTTGGACCTGCCCAGCCTGTTCCCAGCCCCAGTACCTGTGAGTGTTGGTGGGTTCCACGGTCACCCCTAGCTCAGCCATCACTAGCCCAACTCTAAAGCTAACCAGCAGGACTTGTATTTCTACAGGGTTAGGACCAGATATCCCCACAACCTACCCCCCAACCTGGTTTTCTTGTGTGCTGGTTGATGTTATGGCCCAGTCTTATGTGACACATCCCATATTCTGAAACTCACTGTTAGGTGCTAGGATCTAGCCCTGCCAGACAGACACCCAGCCTTAGCTTTAAGTGGGCTGGAGTGTGGTGGTCAGCAATGGTCCATGCTAATAAGGTCAGCCCAGGTGTCCCATGTGGGCTGGTGCATTGGTCTGACCCATAAAGGTCTTCCAGTCTTTCCCCTCCAAACCACCAAGTTTCAGACCCCTCGCTTACCTGCAAGTACAGTGGCCCTGTTGTTGGGTGTCCCTCAGGAGTCATTTCTCATCTGCAAGATACTCCCATGATGGTCCTCCATAACCCATATTACCTTGCTCATTTCCCAAATCGATCCACAATTCTTGTGCCCAGAATTGCAAGAGTTCTCTAGCCCAATCTTTGGAAGCCCAGGGGGTGATGTACTGACCCGGAGCTCTGCCAATGCACCAGTCACATGCTCTTGGCACACATGCTGGTCTGGTGTCTTACCCTTCCACACACCCAATATCCAGACCCACTGAAGTAATCCAGGCCTGGTCCACCAGCACACCAGGGTTGTGTGCTGAACTGGGTCTCTCCTCCTATCTCCTCACCTCACCCAAGACCAAGCACATGGGGAAATCCCCAGGTTCACTCCACCTGCCTAGTTGAGCAGCAGATTGCTGTTTACTCCCCTTCTCTCCGCCCCCTGGCTGGTGGCTCACCAGCACGGGAGTCGGAACAGTCTTTTATTTGAAAAGATATAGAAAGAAGACACACGAGGTATCTTCTATCACTTGGCTCAAGCACCCAGATGCTCACAATAGCCAGTGCTGGCCCAGGCCAAAGCCAGGAGCCAGGAGCTTCATCTAGAATTCCCACATGGGTAAGAAAGACCCAAACACCTGAACCATCTTAGGTTGCTTTTCCCAGGCCATTAGCAGGAAGAAGGACTGAAATTAGAGCAGCCAAGACACAGGCCAGTGCCTGTATGAGATGCTGGTGATGCAGAAGACAGCTTTACCAGCCCTACCACAATGCTGGCCTGTGGAATAAAGCTTTGCTATAGATTTCCAGAGGTAGAGCTGGTTAATTTTTGACAACTGTGCAAACATGACAACAACAAAACAAACAAAAACAAAGATCACTTTTTCAACAGTGTTGAAAATAAAGATATTTGTGGGCCCGGCGGCGTGGCCTAGTGGCTAAAGTCCTCGCCTTGAAAGCCCCGGGATCCCATATAGGCGCCGGTTCTAATCCCGGCAGCTCCACTTCCCATCCAGCTCCCTGCTTGTGGCCTGGAAAAGCAGTCGAGGATGGCCCAATGCTTTGGGACCCTGCACCCGCGTGGAAGACCCGGAAGAGGTTCCAGGTTCCCGGCATCGGATCGGCGCGCACCAGCCCGTTGCGGCTCACTTGGGGAGTGAATCATTGGACAGAAGATCTTCCTCTCTGTCTCTCCTCCTCTCTGTAAATCCGGCTTTCCAATAATAATAAATAAATCTTTAAAAAAAATAAAAAGAAAATAAAGATATTTGTAAGGAAAAAAAGCGCAAGAACAAGTAAATATAAAGTTCCCACTTGATATAGAAATCAACTCAAATGATTTCCACTCCAAAATATGAAAGTATAAAGCTTCTAGAAGAAATATGTAATATGTAAAAATGTAAGAAATATTTTTAACCTTGCATCAGGCAGAGTTCTTACATAACACCAAGCACGCTCCACAAAAATGAAACCCTTGGTTTTTATAGAAGCGAATAAAACAGCAAACTATCTTAAATATCTGCAATCCCGTACTGACTAAGGGCTTTTACAAGGAACATATACTTTAAAGAAACATTTAAGATTTTTAAAGAGGAATATACCCAACAGAAGTAAAATCTGCATATGAGAAGGGAATCTGTAATCCTATATTTATAGCAGCACAATCTACAATAACAATGACATGGAAACAAACCAGATGTGCGTCTAAGGAAGAATGGTTAAAAAAACTGTGGTACATCTACTCAACGGAATATTATTCAGCTGTCAAGAAGAACGATATTATTCTATTTAAAACCAGGTGGTCCCAACTAGAAACCATTATGCTCAGCGAAATGAGTCAATCACAAAAGAATAAATACCATATATTCTCTCTCATATAAGGAAGCCAACATGGAAAGGGTAACTCCAATAGTCCATTGAGCATCTGTTGGCTGTTTTGGCTGTGTCTCAGATGTTTTGATGTTTTTATGTCGGTTTATTTGTTTCCAAATAATTTCTTTTCTCTAGTGGAGTTCACCAAGTGCCCATGGAGTATGCAATGGCAACATAGTTCCTAAGAGACTTCTGTGTTTCCTTTTAGTTAAGCATGTGCTGCCTACTCAGTGGCACATTACTTAATCAAGGTGCTACAATTTGTTGTTGATGTTGTTGTTGTTGTTATTCATGCTGTGATTGATGTGGCTGTTATGAAATGACGTCAATCCGAAAAATAGTTAAAAAAAATATTCTAGATATGAGAAAAAAAAATGTCTTTGGTATTTTGAGATTGCAATAAGCTTGTAAATTGCTTTGAGTACGATGGGTATTTTGATGATATTAATACTTTCAATATATAGGAATTTGATTTTGATAATTTTGTACTATGAATGTTTACTGTTAGTACCAGGTGTGAAATATGACTTTTTGTTATTTTTATACTTTTGTTTTCAAAAGATTAATTTTTCTGGCCGAAAGTCTTAATTATTTTAGAGGTAATCTGTGACTACTTTGCCATGTGTTTTTCCTTTCTTCCTGCATGTTCCATGAGGAAGATATTCTGACTTTGTAGATGAAACATGCTTATGCTTTATTGTACAAGAAGTCTTATGTTTTTAAAGCAAATAAAGGTGTTTAAAAAAAAAAAAGATTTTTAAAGAAAGATTTCTCAGGCCAAAGCCAAGAGCAGAAACCCACAATGGGTGCAAGGGCTGTCATCTGCTGCCTTTCCATGCACAAAACCAGGGAGCCAAACCTGAAGCAAGAGCAGTTGAGGCTCAAATGTATAACCATATGTGATGCTGGTACTGATTCAGGTATTGGCCTAACTAGTTGGGACACAATGCCAGAGCAAAGAACACATACTTTACAAACACTTAAAATTCAAAAGGTAGGGGTCAGTTGTATGGCATAGCCTGCAATGCCATCATCCCATATTGGCACAAGTTCATGGCCTAGCCACTCCACTTTGGACTCAGCTCACTGCTAATGGGCTGGGAAGGCAGCTGAGGATGATTCAAGTGCTTTGGATTCTACCACCCATGTGGAAGACTCAAGAAGACACTCCTGGCGCTGGCTGATCAAGCCC
Source organism: Ochotona princeps (assembly GCF_030435755.1). Lineage (NCBI taxonomy): Eukaryota > Metazoa > Chordata > Mammalia > Lagomorpha > Ochotonidae > Ochotona > Ochotona princeps. The sequence continues at coordinate 53,332,518 of NC_080840.1, forward strand.
CAGCTACTGTGACCACTTGGGGAGTGAACCCAGGGAGAGACGGTGTTCTCTAGCCACCAGTGCAAAGGCCTAATGGCTAAATCCTCGCCTTGCATCAGTTGGGATCTCATGTGGGCGCTGGTTCATGTTTCCAGCTGCTCCACTTCCCATCCAGCTCACTGCTTGTGGCCTGGGAAAACAGTAGACAATGACCTAAAGCCCTGGGACCCTGCACCCATGTGATTCAAGACCTAAGGGAAGCTTCTCACTCCTGGCTTTGGATCAGCTCAGCTCTAGCTGCTGAGGCCACTTAGGGAGTGAACCAGCTAAGGGAATATCTTTCTGTCTCTCCTGTGAATCTGACTTTTCAATAAAATAAATAAATCTTTTCAAAAACAAATAAACTGTTCTTTCTCTTTCTTTCATAGCCATTGGGGGAGGGGGGTACCCAGGGATGGAGGTGTTTTCTCTCCCTGTGCCTCCCTCTGTAACTGTAATTTCAAATAAATAAATCTTTAAAAACAAATCTCAACAGTAATCAAAAAAGAATTAAATTTTATAACAGGCAAACTGACTCAAATGTATTTAAAGGTATCAAAGAGAGTGTACATGTGGCAAATAAACAGAAAAAGATGGTTAACATTTTAGGCATTAAGGAAAAGCAAATGAAAACCACAATAGAGCACTATAATCAAACATTTATCAAAATAGTTAAAATTTTAGAGTAATTGGGTTGGCATTGTGGCACAGCATGTTAAACAGCCACATCAAATACTAACATCCCACCTGCGTACCAGTTCAAGGCACAAATGCTCCACTTCTGACCCAACTCCCCACTAACGCACCTAAGACAGCAGAAGACAGTCCCACTACTTAGGGCCATGCCACCCATGTGGGAGACGCGGATGGAGTTTCAGGCTTCTGGCTTTGGACCTGACCAAGTTCAGGCCACTGAGACTTTCAGGGAGTGAACCAGTAGAAGGAAGATATTGATACAGTCTCATTCTCTCCACTCCCTTCACCCATCTCTCTTTGCAACTGACTTCCAACCAAGTAAATACTTGTAAAAAACACTTTTTTAAAATTGACACCACCAAAAGTTGATGAGGATGTAGAACAACTCGAACTCACATATTTTGCTGATAAGAATGTGAAATGACCAGCCACCTTGAAAAACAGTTTGAAAGTTAAACATACAATTAGCATATGACCAGCATCCTTAGTCAACAGGAGCTATCCTTTAGAAATGAAAACTTAAGTTCATGTCAAACTCTGTAAAAGAAAATTCATGGGCTGGGTGCAGTGGCCTAGCAGCTAAAGTTCTCGCTTTGAACGCGCCGGGATTCTATATAGGCACAGGTTCTAATCCCACCAGCTGCACTTCCCATCTGGCTCCCAGCTTGTGGCCTGGGAAGGCAGTCGAGCACGGCCCAAAGCGTTTGGACCCTACACCCACATGGGACACCTGGAGGAAGTTCCTGGCTCCTGATTTTGGATTGGCGCAGCACCGGCCGTTGCAGTCACTTGGAGGATGAATCATCGGATCTTCTTCTCTGTCTCTCCTCCTCTCTGTATATGACTTTGCAATAAAAATAAATAAATCAAAAAAAAAAAAAAAAAAAAAAAGAAAATTCACAGCAGTTCCAATCACACTGCCAAAAGAACGGAATTCAAGTGTTACTATAAGAGATGTATAAACAAATCATACTATTTCCTTATAATGGAATATTACATAGCACTAAAAAGAAACACACTATTAATATTTGCAACTTGCATGAATCTCAGAAGTGTGATGATAGGAAGCCTCAAAAACGTACAAATAATCCTATCATAGGACATTCTTAAAAAGGATAAATCTATTGTAACGGAACAGTTCAGCAGCTGCCGGGGTTTAGGTGCATGAGAAGAATATGACTACACACACAAGACAAGGGAGTTTTCTACCGTGCTAGATCTCGTCAGCTTCCTGATTATGGCAAAGGTTAAACGTATTTTGTTAAAATTCATAGACTTGGGAATCAAAAAAACTTAGTCAATTTTACTACATATTAATGTAAAAAGCAAAATTAAAGAAGCAAAATAAGATGCCTTTGCCTGTTTCAAGTTCAAGAGACTGGCGACATCTTTAAGAAAATTCATGAGTGACTATGGTACATAGTCAATGTAAAACTTAGCAAAAAAATTTCTTAAATTTGATGTCTCCATGCTTTTCCAACAGCTTCCTCAGGTGAGTCTTCATCCCTCATCAGGCCTGTGGGGTCCAATCTGACATTTAAGTAAAATTATCTTTGACGGGATAAAGTTCAAGTACTTCAGCATACCACAAAAGATCCTCTGTGATCTGACCCTTCTCTATCGCTCATCTCTCCATACATGTTGTTTCTTGCATGCTTCTCCAATAACAACAGAATACTACAGATCCTCTGACAAGAACTGCTGTATCTCTAAGGTTAGCTTGTGTCCTCTGCTTCAATTCCACCCCATCACCAATCTGCCAAGCAGATATTTCCCCAGTCTCCTTCAGTCATGTATTTCTTCTCCATGTCACAATATCTGAGGTTTTGCATTCATGCTGGTCATCATCTAACACTTAGTCTGAACTCATCTCTTACTATCCCTGCTGCATATGTGAGACTTCAATGCCAACATTTTTTCAGTTATTTATATCTTAGCTAATGATATTCCTGTCCCCACTTTTCCCACCCATCTTTCCCTGGTTAAAACATTCTGGGACACAGTGTCATCCTCAAGAAGTCATCTTTAGCACTTCCACTCCAAGACATATTTTTCCTCTAGTCTCATAACATCGTCTGTTTGTTACTATCATAACACTTTACACAGTGAAAGCATTGTAGGTATTCATCTCCCTCAATCTGCTCCTAAACTGCAAAGATTTTTTACATCCATATAGTTTTCACACTTAGCCCAAAATTGGGAACAGATGCATACATATGAGTTTCTTGAAGAAAGCAATGAGAGCAAATTACCAGGTAAATATATATATATATCTTTTGCTTTACAAGGATCCAAGTCCATCAATTATGTTGAAAACACCCCTCTATAGCTCAGATCATAATCCTAAGCTTTGCCATGTTATAAACTATCATCAACTAAATGTTTACTTACATTACTCACATGTATCTCACACTCAATTTACATACAATGTCTTTTCTTTCTCCATTTTGTATCAACTGTGAATCCTGCTTTTTTTGTACTCTCATTCTTTGTGGAGAGGCAAGAGTCCAAACTCAGCTTCCTAGAGACCTCACACTCATCCTCAATGCCTTCCCTGCCCCCATAACCAGTTAGGAAGTCCCACTGAATAAGAATCCACATTCAGTGCCTCAGGCTCAAGGCCTCACTTCTTCAAATCTGGGATTTAGCGACTTTACTAATATGAGTTTCCCCCTGCAGATTTGAATCCAAACAAACTGCTTTCCACAACGTCAACAGATTTTTCACTATTTTGTTTGCACCCTACTTTTTCTAAGAAAAATAGATCTAAGCTTCTTAACACAGAAAAAAGGTTTTCAATGATCAGGTTCTTTTCTTACCCAAACTATATCCACAATCATAGTGAACTTTCCAACGTTTCCTAAGGGCAAACTTTTTCATACCTCTATGTTCAAACTATCAGCTCTTCCTCTAATGTTCTCTAAACAAACTCATCAGGGGATCTTCAGAAGGCAAAAGCTTAGAATGATTTTTTTATAAAGCTGTCACTGGGGCTGATGCGGTGGTACAACAGGCTAACTCTCAGCCCTGTGGTGCCAGCATTCACAAGGATTCTGGCTCAAGTCCTGGCTGTTTCACTTAGGAATCCAGCTCTCCTGCCTGAGAAGGCAGAGGATGGTCCAACTCCCTAGGACTCTGCACCCACATAGGAGACCCAGAGGAAGTTTCTGGCTCCTGATTAGAGATCAGCTCAGTTCCAGCCTTTTTGTCCATTTGGGGAGTCAACCAGTACACACAAGACCTTTCTTCTTCTCCCTGCTAATTCTGCCTTTTTTTTTTTTCTAAAGATTTTATTATTATTGGAAAGCCAGATATACACAGAGGAGGAGAGACAGAGAGGAAGATCTTCTATCCGATGATTCACTCCCCAAGTGAGCTGCAACGGGCCGGTGCATGCCAATCCGATGCCGGGAACCAGAAACCTCTTCTGGGTCTCCCATGCGGGTGCAGGGTCCCAAAGCTTTGGGTCGTCCTCAACTGCTTTCCCAGGCCACAAGCAGGGAGCTGGATGGGAAGTGGAGCTGCCGGGATTAGAACCGGCACCCATATGGGATCCCGGGGCTTTCAAGGCGAGGACTTTAGCCGCTAGGCCATGCCACCGGGCCCTAATTCTGCCTTTCAAAATAAAAATAAATTTTAAAATATTTTTTAGGATCTGGCGTGATGACTCAGTAGCTAAATCTTTACCTTACATGTGCTGGGATCCCTTATGGGTACCGATTCATGCCCTGGTTGTTCCACTTCCCTTCCAGTTCCCTGCTTATGGCACAGGAAAGCAGTAGAGGGTGGTATAAAACCTTGGAACCCTGCACCCATGTGGGCGACCCAGAAGCTCCTGACTTCAGATCGGCTCAGGCCCAGCCATTGCGGCCACTTGGGGAGTGAACCAGCTGATGGAGGATATTTCTGTCTCTCCTTCTCTCTGTGAATCTACCTTTCCAATAGAAACAATGAAAATCTTTAAAAATACCTTTTATTTTTTTAAAAAAGCTGTTCCTGCCACATGAGCGCAGATCACCACTACTATTTCTGGAAAGAATCCATCATTTCTTCAACTGAGTTTTCATTAACTCAATATATGACTGTTATAAAACTTTTCACTTAAAATGTCTTTATCAAAAAACCTGTCTTCCTGTGAGAAATAATAAGCTCCTTGAAGATAGAGATCATATATAAATGTTTCCTAGCATTCCTAGTATTTAATACAATTATATACCACAGTGAATGTGTTCAATAAATACTTGTTAAATAAAACGGTGAAGTCTTTAAATTATTTAACTTTACACTGGCTTTTATACTGTTTTTAATAACAAAACTGAACATACAAAACATTACATTATCTCAAAAAGCCATGTTGGCAAAATACTGATTTATCTTATTAAAAAAAAATAGGTGATCAATAACTTTTCTGTATGTAGGGATAATGCTTATCAACAAGTTATTATTATTTCTATACCTTTTAAATAATACATTTCTTCTAGGTGCAAAGTAAAGAATGTCGTTTTGTAATACTCCCTCACCTCACCATTCTGCACCTTTTCTATCTTGTCTCTTTTACTCATGCTCCTCATTTCCCCAAGTGCTGTTCCCACCCGTCTTTTCCTGGATAAAACCTACTCATCCTCTCAAATCAACTGGTCATCTCCAGTACGTCCTCTTCTGCACTTCATGTTACTCTTGTGATTTATTATTAAGATCTACTTACTTTTATTGGAAAGGCAGATTTACAGAGAGAAAGAGACAGATCTTTCATCCACTGATTCACTCCCCAAATGGCTGCAATGGCCAGAGTTGAGCCAATCCAAAGCCAGGAGCAAGAAGCTTCTTCTGGGTGTCCCAGGCAGGTGCAGGGCCCCAAGGCTTTCGGTCATCCTCTGCTGCCTTCCTAGGCCTTAACAAGGAGCTAGATGGGAAGCAGAGCAGCTGGAATACAAACCAGTGCCCATAACAGATGCTGGCGCTTGTAGGTGGAAGATGAGCCACTCAAGCCATTACGTCGCCCCCCCCTTCGCTTACATTTTGTTTTGAGAGACTTTCTCAGGCATATTCCAGTCTTTCCATTTTGTGTAATGTCTCAAGCTCAAAAATTATGCTAATCTATGCCATTACTTCAGTCAAATTTCTTATTCTCTCACTGCGGCAAAAGTTAGTTTGGTGTTAAAGAAAATAAAACACTCTCCAGAAAACTAAGGACAGCACCAATGTATGATTAGCTAATAAGTTTAGTATTACCAAAGTTTATCAGCATTTAAAACTATGCAGTAATAAATCTTTAAAAAATTTTTTTTTATTTGCCTTTATTTTTATCACAAAGTCAGATATACAGAGAGGAGGAGAGAGAGAGAGGAAGTAGAGCTGCCGGGATTAGAACCAGCGACCATATGGGATCCCGGCAAGGACCTTAGCCACTAGGCCACGCCACCGGGCCCAAGGCAAATAAATTTTGAACTGGTATAATATAAGAGAAAAATTTTCAGAAATTTCCTGATGGATGAAAAGGAAGGCTAAAGTTCATCTACTCAAGACTAAATAAGTATAATCATTTTATAAGAGAAAGCACAAATGATAGTTTCCTGGGTTCAGGAAATCATCTACTACTAGGAAGAATATCTACAACTCACAGTATTGCGACCCAAAGGAAATACAGCGAAAAACTGTGACAAACAGCAGGTTCTACATAGCAGAAAATAATGTTAGCATCCAGCTCTAGCAAATAATGCTGACCCAAGATTTTTCAAGATTAATTCCGTAACAGCCAACTATCCTGGGCTTTCCATGGATATCACGTAGATTCATGTTCACTGTCCTCTACCTCTTGCATGTCTCAAACTTTTTCTTACTCCTTCTGGAGTTTAACCCTATTTTACCATCAATCTATTGTTCTACAGTGCAGAGTATTGCCCTCTACCTCCACAATTTAGTGGTCACATGGGAGGTCACCTCAGGGGTTGCTGGCTAGGTGTTAATCTGTACCTCAAACTATCCTCTGATTATATTTAAACTGCTTAAGTTATTTTTATTATTTTTTATTGGAAAGTCAGATATACAGAGGAGGAGAGATGGGAAGATCTATCCTCTGATTCACTCCCCTAGTGGCCTCAATGGCCACTAGGATGATCTAGAGCCAGGAGCCAGGAACTTCTTCCAGGTCTCCCATGTGGGTGCAGGGTCCCAAGGCTCTGGGCCGTTCTCTATTGCCTTCCCAGGCCACAGCAGGGAGCCAGATGGGAAGTGGGGCCACCAGGACATGAACTGGTGCCCATATGGGATCCAGGGGCATGCAAAGCAAGGACTTCAGTCACCAGGCCACCGTGCCAGGCCCACTTCAATTATTTTAAAACACCTATTATCCAAGAATATTTTCACTTATCAATGCCGATACACATTGTGGATTTTAAAGGAAGAAGAAATAATATAAAAGAAAGGAGAGGAAAATAATGTTAAAGTAGAACTGAAACATTGGTTTTCTTTAATGGTAAAAAAAAAAAAAATCAGGATGAAAATAACAATTAAAATGGAAGAAAATTGAGGAAAAGCAAACATTGCTGTGAACACTGATTTCAATCTGAAGCCAGGAGCCAGGAACTTCTTTAAGGTCTTCTAATGCAGGGGATAGGGTCATTCTCTACTGCTATTCCAGGCTATGAGCAGGAACCCAGACGGGAAGTGGAGTAGCTGGGATAAGAATCTGTGCCCATACGGGATCCTGGGCCCCAACCAACAGTTCTTAGGGACACTTTTCATTCAAATCAAGGAAACACAGGTGGGCTAGTCTGATAGCATCGTAAGTTAATCCTCCACCTGCTGGTGCTAACATCCCATATAGGCAATGGTTCGAGTCTCAGCTGTGCTACTTCTGATCCAGCTCCCTGCTTATGGGCCGGGAAAGTAGCAGAGAATGGCTCTAGTCCTTGAGCCCCGGCACTCATCTGGGAAACCCAGAAATTTTTCCTCCCAGCTTCAGATCAGTCTAGCTCTGGCCATTGATATCACTTGAGGAGTCAACCAGCACAGAAGACTCTTTGTCTCTCTCTTTCTGACTTTCAAGTAAACTAAATAATAACAATTAAAAAAAATACTAGGGAAACAAAATTAATTATATTAGTGACGAATGCTGCTGAAAACCCACATTTACTTAAGGAAGCCAGAATTTTGCATAGTAAAATTAAGTGTGTTTTTTGAACTGCAAAAGAAAATTAGCAACTGGAAATATATTTTAACTATTTCCTAAAACAATGAGGATTAAAGTTTTAAGACAGGGATAGAAGGGGCTGGCGCTGTAGTATAGCCTTAAAAACTACCTCCTGTGGCACTGACGTCTCAAGTGGGTATGCCATGTGGGCCAGCTGGGGTCCTGGCTGCTCCCACTTCTAATCCAGCTCCCCACTAATGTGCATTTGGTTCTAAGCATTTGATTAGGATAGTTAACCTGAACTATCCTAACAATGGAATAGTATTCATTGACTTTATGCTACATGAATTACAAAACATACTAAGTCAATGAAAGCAAACATAAAAGATAACCCTGTATGACTGCATTTTATTTGAATGACCCAAAAACACAACTCTAGAGACTTAGAGAGTGGATGCCTACAACCAGAGGTAGAAACAAGGCAGGCATCCAGGCTCCTACTTGACAGGAATGCTCTAAAACTGCATTATGATTAACGCTACACAACAAGGTAATATTTAAAATGAGCGAATTCTATGACATATACATTAAACTTTAATAGCTGATTTTTTAAAAAAATTAACAGTGGTTATCCCCAGCTAATGATGTCAGGGGAGATTTTTCACTTTTCAAAATGTTCTGAGTAAAAGGGATTTGTTTATTAAGAAAAAAAATTAAACTGTAATCTATTGGAATCGAGTAAAGGCCGCAGGGATTTACCTCTGTTTAAAGTAGTTGGGCCTCTATGCTATCTACTGTGGCTACTTATCTTTTCATTATTTCATTTCATAACCAAGTTCTGAGTAGGGAGCAGGGTTGTCAAACAGCTAATCAAAGTTCCAACACATCCATTTTTAGATTCTAAGAAAGAAGGACCTGAGTTTGGCTGGGTAGTTAGGATGCTGCTTCCTTTGAACTCCAGCATCCCACTTCAGAGTGCGTGGGTTTGAGCCCCAGCTCTGCTTCCAGATCTAGCTTCCTGCTAATACACACACTGGTACGCAGCACACTGCAGTACTTGAGCCCTTGCACCATGTGGGAGAACAGGATTGAGTTAGGAGCCTAATTTAGCCCCTTGTCTGCTCCAGGCACTTAGCGAATGAACCAGTGGATGAAAGATAGATGTTGACTGTCTCTGCTTTAAAAAAAAAAGTATTTTTTAAAACTTAAAATATTTGCCAGTGATGATAATGTAGTACTGGATATTTTAAGACTGTTTTTCAGAATCTTTTCTAAATGAAAAGATAGCATTGGCTTATAGGCTACACAGATCAATCCAGTTATAACAAGTCTAAACATAAGCAAAACATAATCAAAAACAGACCACAAATTTTTAAATAATTGGGTTTCAGATCCATTTTATTTTTCAGGGCTTCTTTCAAATTAACACACACTAAAGTTTCAGAATAACTTTCATGAAACAGAAGTGAACTCAAGATAGTATTTAATTATGTAAACTTATTTTTAGTATACTGTACTCAAATGAGAGCTCAAATAAACCCAACTAGATTGATAAAGGATAAACGGAAGCTTCACTTACTTCCTAGTGCAATCTTAACCCAACTAGCATAAACTGGGTGGGTTATAAAACAGAAATTTGCGTACAAGTCTCCATCATCTCTGGAGAACCTCTAAAAATGTAAAATATGCTAAATTTTTCCCCATTCGAAACCTTTTCCATTGTGGAACCATTGAGATGGTTCAATTGACTAATCTTCCACCTGCAAGTGCCAGCATCCCATATGGGCACCTATTGTACCTGACTGCTCCAATCCCTGTCCAGCCCCCTGCTTAAGGCCTGGGAAAGCAGCAGAGGATGACCCAAAGCCTTGGAACCCTGCACCCACATGGGAGACCTGAAAGGAGCTCCTGGCTCCTCATCAGCTCAGCTCTGGATGCTGTGATCTTTTGAGGAGTGAATCAGTGGATAGAAATCTTTCCCTCTCTGACTCTCCTTCTCCCTGTAAATCTGCCTTTCCAACAAAAATAAACATATCTTAAAACAAAAATCTTTCCAGTAAAGCATGGTAGGTCTCTGGCCTAGCAGTAAAGATGCCTCCATACCAGGATGCCGAGTTAAATTCCTGGCTCCAGTACACGAACCAGCTTACTGTTAATGCAGTTTCCTGGCGGTAGTGAGGCTGGTCCAAATGCCTGGGTTCCTGCCACTCATGTGGGAAACTTAGACTGAGTTTCTGGCTCCCAACTTTGGTCTCTCTGAGGGTAGACAATTTGGGGGAATGAGCTTGAGGGAGCAGATGGGTGAAAAGAGGTCGGCTCGCTTGCACGCACATGCTCTCTCGACTTTGTTGGCTCTCATATTAGAACAATCAACCAAAAAACTTTACAGTGGCTTCTACACAGAATAAAATTCCAAGTCTGCCCTCCTCTCCCAATACTCCCTTTCCATTCTTGGCCATTCCTGTATCTGAAATACACCAGGCACACATCTATCTTACTGTTCACCATTTGTTTCATCCAGGAATCAAAAAGGTTCTTACTTCTGTAACCCTTACTTTTGTCACTTGCCTGTTCAAACATCAACTCAAAAGTCTTTTCCTGACAACCCAACTGATGGTAGCATTCTTGTCCCTCTCCCTTTAGCCCTCAGAACGTTTTCTTCAGAACACAATCTGGTTTTATATATGTATGCATGCACACACACACATATACACAAGCTATATCACCATTGCAGAATTTCCATGAAAGCATGCTTGCTTCAGTGCCATATGCCCAGCACTAGGAGTACCTGAACATACAGCAGTTCACTAAGTATCTGAGTAAACAACGTAAGAATTGTTGGGAACGCTGACAAGAATCTACTCACGCATTTTTTCCTTTTGAAATATCTCTCCTCCATTATGTAAGCAATATTATGACAGCTAATTCCCCAGAATATTTCCTATTCACAATACTCTCTGTATTTAAGCCTTAGCAGGAGACAAACCAGTCACCCACCACTAGATGGGGTAGGAAAAAAAGAGCTAATCAACAACAATCTGATCCTGGTCATTCCTGCAGCTCCTTGTTTCTGTTTCTTATGATCACTATGCAGGACAATCTCATCATCAGTAGTTTGAGGCTATTCTACCTACTTTGTCTTTCCTTTCCCTTAAATACTATCTTCAGGGGAGTTATAAGGAACAGTGTCCTAATGATGTTTAACTGCATTAACAGATTCTGAAGAGGGTCAAGTAAATTTAAGAATAACTTAATTAAGCAAAATCAAACAAGTTTCTTCCTAGGAAGAGTTAGTAGAATCTTAACTATGTCCACATGCAATGTATATCTCCAAAATGTAAATAGGCTAGACACTATAACCCTTTTTTTAATGAGAAAAAAACTTTTTTTTCAAAAAGCTTTGCTAGGAACTTGCTTTCTATTCATTTTATCCAATGTTATCCTGAACTAAGGGTCATTAAAACCAATCTGAAAATGTTAGAACAAACTCTAAGATCTTTCAGTCACATCATGGAGTACATACTCCCTCAGCCACCTCAAAAATTTAGACAACCTGACAGAGTAACGTTTTACTTTAGATATCAATGCAGTTTTAAAAAGACACTTGCTAATGGGCTTAAATTATAATTAAAATGCTGGCCATCTATAAGATACTGTGGAGATGTCATTTCTTTCGTAAATGGCACAAAAATTAATAAAGTTTGCTAATGGTATAAAACCAGATTCAAAAGCATCCAAGTAATTTCTCCTTTACCCATATATCCCTTCTGCCAACACCATCTGAAGAAGGGAGGGATTTGAAAGGCATAAAGAAGCAGGTCTAATGAAGTTTGAATCTCATTACTTTATTTACATTTCTGAGGGAAACTATAATTTTGAAGTAACATTCAAAAAAAAAATTAAGTCAGTAGCATCACTTCATAACATGCTGAACATAATTTATGTCCTGAGGTAAAAATTACTTCCCAAACAATTCTCTTGCCTAGTTCATTCTCCCACATTACTACCAAGAACACTCCCTTTCACTCACTGCCTCTACATATTTCCCTTCCCTTTAACACCTTCCAATCACCCCTTTCACTTTTCTGATTCAGCACTGTTTCACCTTGAACTCTTTCTTTCATTCCAACATTTGCAAAATATCTTCAAACATACCCCAGGACAGCAAGAGAAGCTCAGCTGGCTTCAGCTAGCTCATCAGAGAAACTCCTGAAACACTAATGGCTGATTGGAATGTAGCTCAAACTCTTCCCCCAGACAGACAATGCTACCTTCAAACCCAATCCCTTAACAATCCTAAATTCTTTGAAACTAAAAATAGCTCTGCTGTTGTCTCATCTGCCAGCAGATGGCCAGCCTATTTTTATTTCAGGATTCTAGAGCAGGAATGGATCCGGCTAAGCCAGGACAGCCTAGACGCCCTGTCTCTGCAGTCAGCGCTCACTGCAGAGCCTAGTGGGGCAGGTACCAAGAGAGGGCAACCTGGAGCTGTTCCGCAGCCTGTGGGTTTTGCATCAGTTGAACAATGTGGGAGCCTATTTCCAAAGACAGGCAACTTTTTTTTTTCCAAGTCATTTTTAATTTCAAATTAAAGTCTGACATGCAAGAAAAAAAAATTTTTAAGTTTTAAATAACTTTGCATCCTTTAAAGGCTTATTTTCTTTCTGAAAATCAGTTTCTTTATGCAATGTCTTACAAAATGGATTGTTTTAGTGAAGCAAAATCTCCCCTAATCTAGATGTTTCCTAAAAGGTATACTACTTCACAAAAGGTGTTTAAGGACATGATCAACTGTAATCTCATAAATATTTATAAATAACCACTTAATGAGCCATTATAAAAAAGGCAGTTTGATTAATTTTTAATTCCACAGTTCTGAAATCTACTCAGTTGTCAGATTAAGATTAGAAGTCTGACATACTGCCTATTTTCTTCCTTGTATCCATCTCCCTATAGCTCCACGGCAGGTGCTCAATAAAGAGGGGAACACAAATACAAGCTAGCAGAAGGAAAACAAACCTTCCAAAAATGGCCTCTGCACCTCTACCAGACATAACCTACCCATCAGGGGTTACCAAACGAGGTCTTTCAACAGTTCGCTTTCTCACCCTGCTGTATAGCTACAAAGGTTTTCAGCACAGCACAGTGGGCCTCGAAAGTGAAGAACAGGGAGATCCTGGATACTTCAGACAATGCACACCTGGGGATACTATTTTGCTGCAAAACATTAACCTTCCTGTAAGATGAAGCAGTTTATCCCTAATCAGTTTACCAGTGGGTTATAATATAGACTGATGACTAGAAAGGAAGAAACACACTTCACTAAGGATTAGCTGTCATGAGACTTCTCACTGATATTTTGCTTTGTGGGAGGATAAACTTAATTTGTGTAATGTGGTAAAACTCATCATCACACATCCCTACTAAATAAAATCTCTAGTGCCAGAAGACTGTTAACTGAACAGAGAACTCAATAAAGTTAAAAATTGGCAAAATCTGGAACAAAATCTGATGAACTGGCACACCCACCACCTAGCATCTCCCATATCTCTAACTGGTGAGGCCCATTTGGACAGCTATAGGCCAAGGGCCAGCATTCTGACGCAATCGGCCTGGTCAGGCCTCATCCACGCTGCGGCTCAAGTGCTGGCTGCTCCATTTCCAAGCCAGCTCCCTGCTAACTTGCTGTGCTTGGGCCCCTATCAACCACGTGGAAGACACGGATGGATAAATCAGCAGATGGAAAACTGGTCTCCCCCCATCTCCCGGTAACTCGGCCTTTCAAATAAATAAATTTAAAAGAAAAATGGGCTGTAAGCCCTCAAAACATAAAGACCGGCAGGAATACTAACTGCATGAGTTAACAGAAGAGTTCATTCACATTCACGGCACGTTAGAGGGGATGTGACTTTACAATCATTAAACTCAATACCCTGATTTCACACATAAGAAACCTAAGGCCAAGGGGTAACACTGAGATTAAACCCAAGATCTCAGATCAGACTCTCATTCCAGCGAGTATTCCATGAAAACACGCTAATAATTTAGCATTTGAGGAGGGAGAGAATTTAACATACAAGCATAGTCATCATAGTCATTTCATTTCTTCAATTCCTTATTTATCACTTACCACATTAAAAGTATCCTATGATGTGGAAAATCTGAATGATTTAAAAAAACACTTTAATTTGGATATAAGTTTTTCAAACTGCAACTTACTCATAAAACTTCACATAACAGTTCTTTGAAAAATTCTCAAATCATCCTCTCCCTCATCTCACCCAAATACAGCAATTACTGCTTTCAAGAAAGTGACATAAATTCAGACTTCAGGATTATATGCTTTTTAAACACCGGGAACAAACTTCTGTTAGCTCATAACAACAACACGGGAACTTCTGATCCACAAGGGGGAGAAAAACCAAACATGCAACAAATTCAGAAATTTTAAGAGGAAATTTCCTCAATATTTCATTACTAATTTGAAGCATACAGAAAAGAAAAAAAACTGAATACCAAGGTAAGTAGTTGTATCCTATTTATTTTTAAAAATGAAGAGCCCATGTTGTGGCTTAGCACATAAAGCCAACACCTGAAAGTCAGGCACCCCTCGGCGTCCCAGCTGCTCCATTTCCCATCTAATTCCCTGCTAAGGGCCTGGGAAAAGTAGCAGGAAATGGTCCAACTGTTTGGGCCCCTGCCACCCACCAGTGAGACCAGGGTAAGGCTCCTGGCTTAGCCCTGGCTGCTTTGGCCACTTAGGGAGAGAACCAGTGGATGGAAGAGCTTTCTCTTCTTCTAACTCTTTCAAATAAATAAATAACTCTTTTTTCAAATTAAAGAACAAAGTTGTCTTAAAGCTGTCAACCTCTTATTCTAGCATACCTTTAAACAGGTTCCCCCCCTTCAAGACTCGTGTGTGTGTCTGCGCACCCTTTTCCCAAAGCCCTTTTTCTTTTTTACTCATTTGACCTACTCGAAATTCCCAGTATGTCAAATAGTGTGTGAACATTAGAAGTTTGTTACTGTGTTGAACGTCCTGCTCTCATCTGTGAAACACGCTCACCTTCTGATGGCTGCAGATCTATCCAGCTACCCCTTCAACAGCCCCTGGGCGGCAGACACTCCCTAAAGGTATTGTTTGGATCCTCCCTGCTGCCGGCTTCCGTCTACACTATAAATCACAATCCAAGCTTGCAAGCAGCTGCCACCGTCCAGACATGTGGCTGGTGGGTGTCATTGTCTTCCTCCCCCCCCCCACCCCCGCTGTCAAGCCCTCCCTCCCGGTGTCACCTACAGCCTGCTTCCAGCAGGGTTTCTCCTTCCCCGCGTTAGCACCGCCGCCCCAACCCCTTAACCTCTGGTCTTGCTCTTCCAGGTCAGGCCAGTCGGATACAACATGACTCTGTGGCGGAGGCGGGGAGATGTCAAAAAAAAAAGAAAGAAAGGAAGAAAGAAAGAAACAAAAAACGGACCGCACCTCCTGAAAGCCCCTTCTCCAGCCTGTCACCAAGGGAACAACTTCAGCCCGTCTTCCCCCAAGTACCACGCCAAACGATAAAGTTACTGCAATTACGATACGGAACCCTTCCCACGCCCAATCGAGACCTATCGGCCCCACCTCGATTTCCAAGCTAATAAACAACAGCTCATCTTCTGCTTCACCACAAAAGGGTGGTATCGGATCCACTCCTCCCGACCGACCCACAAAATGCGCTCTCTCTTTCTCCCCAAATCGATCCCTCGAACCCTATCGCCCCTACGATCCTAAAACCGGGCTCGCGTCCTGCGGAGCCCAGTTCTCTGTGCCCTTCCTCCTCCACCCAGCCGAGTTCCTGTCTACTCCAGCCAGGTAAGCAGAGAACTCCGCCGGGGCCGCCCGAGGTCAGCGCCGCGGCCCGGGCCAAGGACCCCTCCCCGCCGCCCGCCGCCCGCCGCCCGGGGCCTCCTCCCCGCTCACCTAACGCCACCTCGCAGGCTTTGCGCAGCTGGGAGTGATGCGCCTTCTTCACTTCCTTGTCGGCTAAAATCTTCTCCAGGGCCCGGGTCAGGAACATGTTCTTGGTCTTCTTCCCCTCATACATGGACGCGGAGAAGGAGGCGGCGGCTCGTCCGACCCGCGGCTCCCGGCGGCTGGAGGGTAGGAGGAGGAGGGGAAGCGAGAGAAGAGAGAGAGAAAAGAGAGGGGGTGGCGGCGGGGGAGAGGAGGCGTGGAGGGCAGCGGCTGGAGCAGGAAGGCGAGGGCGAGCGGGGCCAGCCGCCGCGCCGGGCCACGGGCGTCCCGAGAGGCCGGCCGTCGAGGGCTGCGTCCCTCCGGGGCTCCGCTTCTCCCCAGCCCGAGGGGGGTGGACGAGGTCGCTTCCCGACCGCCCCCCTCACTGGTCCTTCCGACCCGCGGCGGTGAGGCAGCCCGGCCCTGTACCGGCCGTCTGCTGCAAGGGGGTCGGGGGAGAGCCGAGGGCCGAGACGCGGCGGGCGGCGGCGGCTCAGAGGCCCAGCAGGAGCAGGGCGACCCTGGCTACTGTGGGGATCAGCACCCGCCGCGGCCACGCACTGGCCTCCATCACCGCCGACCTGCCCCGGCCGCCATGTTGGGAGGAAACGACGCGTCACGCAGCGGCCGAACGGCTGCAGAGGGAGGAAGCAGGGACGGCGGCGGCCGCGGCGGCACTGCCTGCCCAGAGCTACCGCGGCGCCGGCAGGCAGGGGGCGGAGGGCGGCGCGGAAGGAGCGGCCCGAGCCGCAGCGCTACGGCGGCCCGGCGGGGCCTCGCCGCCTCCCGCGTTTGCCTGCAGGGCGGGCGAGAGGCGTGGCGGGCGTCCTGCGGCGCGGAGTCTGCGGCCGGGGCTCCTCCCCGCGGCTCTGCTGCGGGACTTGGGATTCGGGACCCCTCAGCGCCCCTGCTGCCCGCGGGTAAACGGAACGCCTGGCTAGTCTGCACTCGCTTTCCTGACTTGCTGGAGATCCCTTCGGTGGGCGCGCAGTCCCTTCCCGTTCCGGGAATCTCAAACAGCTGCGTCGCAGCGGCGGCACGGGGCACTGGGTTTTCACCTGCCCACCTGCCGACTCTTAAATTTCTCTACCAGGTGTGCGAAATCGCTGTGCGGGACCGAAACCTTGGATTACCTCAGGAACGATTCTGTTCGGTTGAAAAGTAAGCAGAAAAGCAATTGACTAGGATTCGGTCGTTTTTCACTTCATCATTTGTAAGGTTCATGGGTCACCTCTGATTTTCAGATTTCTTTTCTCACACTAAAGTTAAGGTAAAAGCAAGTTTCTGAGGTCTCTTAAAGACCCGCCTTTCTTAGTCTTTCAATTACTAAAGATCCAGTCCTGGCCTTGGAAACCAGCTGCAGGTTGGGAAAGCTTACAGTACAGATTCAGGCACACATGACTGACACGGCTGCAGATAATTTGTGTTTCTTCATCAGTACGGAGTAGCCCCTACTCCTTGACCTGTGTCTCACAGGTTCCATCACATTTCCACGATAATGGGCTTGTCCTGATGTAAGCAACCAAGGGTGGAGATTCTGCGAAGTGACAGGCTTTGGGCCAGACTTAAAAAGAACATCATAGAGAAGGAAAATGGAAAACTTGAAAGTGACCCTGAAGTAAAATAGACACACAGATCAGCTTTTTAAAAACTTGATCGTCCTCAGAAGCAGAACCAGAAATGCATTCATTTAAAGACCGTTTCTAGATTCCTGGCAACTGGAGAGTCTTCTATTTGTAAATCAGACAAACCTGTGCTCTAGTAGTTTATCAAGTTTTTGAGAACAAGCTGCATTTCTAAAGGACCGTTGCTTCTCCAGGATCTCAAGGCCGCTGTTAAGGTGATGGTCAAGTCTTCACTCTTCCTTGGTACAAAGGTGCCCCGCATTTCTCAGCCTCCATTACAATTAGTTGCAGTCCTCCCTCCCGCCCATTCTGGGTTCTTTTGCAAAGGGTAGATGGCTTACTTAGCCGTTGAAACAGCATGCTGGTTAGAATACCCAGGTCTTCCATCAGACAATCTGGCTTCCATCTGCAGCTTCTGACTCCAAATTTTGCCTAGGGCCATTTGGGTGTTTGTAACATTGCAGGCCATACGAACTTATCATCTTGAAAATTAACCTGTTACAGATTTGTTGACTTTTGAGTATGCGCAGGGCCAGACACAATGAGACCAAGAGCCTTATCTGGCCGGCTGTGCAGACAGTCCCCTTCCTATAAAATGCAGCCTCATAGAGGCAGTGGTGATGGCTCAAGTGACTGGGCTTTTGCCATATGCCTGAGAGAACTGCCTTATATGCTCATCTACCAGCAGACATCTAAGGAAGGGACCTGTAGAATGTAAGGGCTCTCTCACTCTCAAATAGATAAATTTTTTTTTAAAAAAAGCTAAACTTTGATTAGTGGTTTTTTATGTTTTTTGTTTTGCTAGCTGTCTGTGGTCAGATGCTATAGAAAACAGAACCATAAGTTAGAAGAGTCCATGCTTGAGGAATACCTATTGTGGACTGCACATGAACAAAGCTCTTCAGCTATGTTTAGTAGCTAGCTTTATCCTAAATAACATCCTTAGGACTCATTAATAAACAACACAGACTGAGTTCCCAGCCCTTAAGGATCTCACATTCTCAGAGCACCTCCCTCATCCATCCACTTTTCACTGTATTGCTGGGAATGGAGAAGGTCTCTGGTATAAACTTGTTGAACAGATCCTTGGATAAATGGAAAATGCTAGGCTAAATTAAGCATGACATCCTTGCAGAGCACTCAGTATATAGAATAGAAAAGGATAACAAGTCACTAATGAACATATGATTTTAAAAACAGTGCTGTGAAGTTTTCTTTACATTATGGATTCAGTGATGCCCTCCCGAAGAAATACCATTTAAACCAAAACCCGAAGGAATAACACAGGTGAGCTAAACTAAGTCAAGGAAGAACTTCCCAAAGTCTCCTGGGACAAAATAGCTTGGAAAGTTTCAAGAAACAAAATAAGTAGTATGGCTGAAAGTTAGGCTTAAAGAATGAGCTAGAAACCAGGTCATACAGAGCTTGGCAGGCCATATTAAAGCTTTGGGATTATTTTTCCTAATAACAATGGAAACTCAGTGAAGGATTTTAAGGGGGGGTGGGCCGAGAGGGTGGTGAAGTGATCAACTTAATGATATAAATAAATAATCCCTGTGTTGGGTGGTGAATGTGCAGAACTGTAAGAACTTAATTAGAATGCAGCAGCAATGGCTTAGGCTGCAGCCCCGAGCCTCCAAGCAAGGTCGTGGAGATCATACCCTGCCAAGAGAGAGGAGGCACTGAAGTCAGCCCAGCATCTGCCCAAAGAGGCTCTTTCTTTCTATTTTGCATAAATGTGACAGTTGTGGAGGTCATGGAAATACAGCATATCTGATAAATGCTTCAGTGGCAGGATAGAATTCATAAATGGGGCAGAAGAGCAAAGAGAAGGAGATCTCAGAGGAGTGCCTGTGCATAGTCAGAACTGTCATTTGTAGAAAGAGGCTAGTCTGAGATGGGCAAGTTTAAAAGTGGGAGACAGTTTTCAGTTATAGAGATATGTGATCTCACCCACTCAAAAGCTCTGCTCTCCATCCACCTTTCTCCCAGAGAACAATTTGTCATGCTCCCTTGCTGGATCTATAACTGCACCCAGAATGTGGAGCTGAAATCAGGTGGCTCTTGGAAAGTGAGCGCTTACCCAGCTGAAACACGTGTACACTTACACCTGCAGCAAAAACAGGGTAGGACTCTAGAATGAAGCTGAAATTCCTGTAAGAGAAAGGGAAAATAATAGTTGCTGGGTTTTTTTTTTTTTAAGATTTATTTATTTTTATTGGAAACTCAGATATACAGAGAGGAGAGGAAGATCTTCCTTCACTGATTCACTCTCCAAGCAGCTGCCCGCCCCGGAGCGCCAATCAGAAGCCAGGAACTTCTTCTGGGTCTCCCATGCAGGTGCAGGATTCCAAGGCTTTGGGCCATCCTTGACTGCTTTCCCAGGCCACAAGCAGGGAGCTGGATGGGAAGCAGGGCTGCCAGGATTAGGAGTGGTGCCCGGCACATGCAAGGCAAGGACTTTAGCTGTGCTGGGCCCAATAGTTGTAGCTGTCATTTGCAAATACATAGCAGAGATGAAGCTTAAACTTATCATGAGTAGATTTACCTGTATTTATGTTTTATGATTTTTTTACCACTATTTAAATAAGAAATCCTATCTCAACATGCACTTGAATCTGACTCCTTTGAGTTTTCCAAACATACAAATTTGATTTCTGAAATGCCTTGCCAACCTCTAAATGTAAAATATTTTTTTTCTTGTACATAATTGATTTCTGGAGCCTATTTTGCTTCTCAATACACAACCTCACGTTTCTATCACCTAAGAACCCTCATCAGTTTCTTGTTCATCTGTACCTTTGCTATATTCTGATGATTTGGTTTTTCTCTCCCAGTAATTTTCCCTCTTTAGTTGCAAAGAGTCAAAAAATATGAAACAATAAACAACTTTGATCTGGGTTTAAGCTTCTCTGTTGGTGTGCTTTATTATCACTCTTTTAAGCATACATTTAATTCAGTGTGACAAGAAAATTAAAATATGAATAAAAATTAATGATGAACATATTTGATTGATGTTGAAAGCCAGTATTAGTTAACATCAAAAATAAGATCCTATTCATGTGACTAAAAAAACCAAAAACTCTAGTGCTTCTAGTTGTCTCACATGAACATTCCCTGAACTGAGTTCTGACTTTTGTGGAGAAAAAAAAAATTGTTTTCCCTCTCTCCATCTGAAGTCCATAGGCTGGGGCCCTGAAAATTAGACTGATGAAATTTATAGGACAGAAAAGGGAAAAATTACTAACGCATGTATCACTTGTACATAAGAGAACACTCAGTGATAAGAACCTCTCAGGGGCAGCTAGAATTTGACTTAAATAGCATCTTAACAAAAGAATAATATATTTTACATGAATGACAAGAAAAAGGAAAAGAGCTTTGAGTATCTGGTCAATTTGAGAAAATAATACAATGGTACTACAAAAAAAAAGTTGGGGTAGGCATGTAGTACAATGGTTAAGAGATTACTTGGGTCATCCAAATATCTCATGGGATTGCCTGGG
The DNA here is from genome assembly GCF_030435755.1 of Ochotona princeps. Lineage (NCBI taxonomy): Eukaryota > Metazoa > Chordata > Mammalia > Lagomorpha > Ochotonidae > Ochotona > Ochotona princeps. Next base: position 53,353,488 of record NC_080840.1, read on the forward strand.
TTTGAGTCCTGGGCTCAGTTTCCAATTTCAGCTTTCTGCTAACACCTTGAAAGCAACAGATGATTGTTCAAATGGCTGATTCCATACCACGCATGTGGGAGACCTAGGACTGGGTTCCCAGCTCCTGGCTTCAGACTGGCCCAACCTGGCTGTTGGCATCTGGGTAGTGAATCAGCAGATAGAAGGTTTGTCTATCTACCTTTCAAATCAATTTAAAAAAAAACTTAAGTGCTTCAATTGTGTTTATTTTGATACATACATTTTTGAAGCCATTCAGGTTTTTCATAATATGAACTTTCCATGAACTTTTTAAAGAGCCATTCTACGTAGAAGAACCAATGGAAGCTATAGGTTAGTTGGTAAAGTTTGTTGTGTCAGTTCCTCTTGTGGAGTCTCTGGGATAGTAAGGTGCAATACATTTTCTCCATAGATTAACTTCTGACCTTTCTGGTAGAATTTATGTCCTGGTTTTAGATAAATAAGGGAAGGGCATTGAGTTTTTCTTATATTTGTTGCTTCTTAATTGCCTTTAGTACAAAATAATCACTAACTGAAGTAGCATGTTTTGTGGAAATGCATTCTACTAACCTCCATTTCCAACTAATCTCAATGGTGCTAGCAGTTATAGTCAACATTTATGTCAAGTTTATTATGAGCTAGCACAATGGAGAAAGTCCCATCATCATCTCTGATTTATAGATGGAAGAGCCTGAGACGTGGAGGATTTAGAAAAGTTGTCCAAGTCCTAGAATTTGTAAGTGGTGGATCCAAACTGTAATTTGTTAAGCCTGGCTCCAGAGCCCATGCTCAGAACAGCTAAGCTACACTGCCTCCGTAACCGTCTAGTTCATATCTTATGATAATCTTCTGCCCACTCCTTTCCTTGATACACACAGGGCCATTACATTTCATTGCCTTTACCTTTCCAAATTACCCTTTCCCTCCTATTCCCCCCTGCAACATATCCATACAAACACCAAGTCTATTTGCACCTGTATGCTGCATGTACTTCAGTAATTCCAGGGCAATCACTGACATCTTCCTTTCTTTGTTCTCCCCAACTTCAAAGCTTCTGCAAGTTTTCTTTCTTCTTCCAACAACACCATCCTCTCTCATCTTTTTCTTCTTTTAAAGCAACTTCATACTTCATGCCTAACTGTAGAGCCACTGTAATATTTAATCAGATCAAAATTGTTAAAAAATGTGGTTGCTTGAAACTCAGAGAGGGAAACAGAGAGAGAGATCTTCCATTTGCTAGTTCAATCACCAGATGGCCCTAATGGCCAGGGTTGGGCCAGGCCAAAATCTTCTTCCAGGTCTCCCATATGGATAATTGGGGTTCAAACACTTGGGCCACCTTCAGCAGTTTTTCCCTAGCCATTTGCAGGGAGCTGGATCGAGTGCAACAGCCAGGACACGAACTAGTGACCGTATGAGATGCCGACATTGCAGGCGGAAGCTGTCACTCAAGCTAAATTTTTGATGATCACGCACACAAGACGAGGCAGGCACTTAAGTAAAAGATGAACAACATTGATTAACTAGAGAAACGTAATTGTTTTGCTGAGACCACAATAATGGTATGACTAATATACAAAAAAGGCCAAGCTGAAAGTCGGCTTTCTTGATTTTCATATGAAGAGGCTTATTAGCTAATTTGATAGTCTGCTTTTTTCATTCTGCCTGGTTTTAATCCTATTTATAAAGAAAATAAATGAGTAAAATATGTCTTTAAACTCAGATATTGTTCTCATTGTCCTCCAGGAAAAGGATCAACACTTTGGACAAGGCAGATGGAAGGCAGCATGGCAGATTGAAGAATTTAATTTAGAAAGAAAAGTATGGAAATTTGTATTAAAGATCATAAGGTAGTATCAGATAATAGGAAAGCTGTATAAAAAAAAATAACAATGTATTTTAAAAAATTTCCAAATCTTGAGCTGTAGGTTGAAGGTAAGATTTTTCCATGAATTTTAAACTATCCAATGTTAATGTTTTACAGTCTGATAAAAATTGAAGCCATGAGCTCTTAAATTTCTATAAACTTAGATTTATATGTTTATCTTTCACTAAAATTATGTACAGTTCACATGATCATAAGAAATAATATTCAAAATCATAACCCATGGAAAAATGCAAAGTAAAACCACAATGTGATAGTAGTACATACCTATTACAATGGCTAAAATAAAAAATGCTAACAGTATCAAGTGCCAGAGACGATGGAGAGCAATTTGAATTCGTATACATGCAAAATGGTATAGAAATTCTGGAAGACAGCTTGGCAGTTACTTGTAAAGTCATGTGACCCAACATTGCTACTCCTTTTATTTACCCTAGTGCAATTAAAAGTTCTGTTCACACAGAAACCTTTGCACCTATGTCTATAGCAAGTCTATTCATACTCTCTAAAAATTGGCAACAACCCAGGTTTTGCCTTCACTGGGTCGATGAATAAACAAACCAATGCATTTATGCAAGGGAATAGCATTAAGAAATAAAAAATTATTGATACCTGGTTCAGCTAAGATGAATCTCAAAAGCAGTGCACTGAGTGAAAGTAGATAATCCAAAAGATTGTGAACTATGCTCTCCATGTCTATACCATCCTCAAAAAGACAAGATAGTGGTTAACCACAGTCATATATGGAGCTAGGAAAAGTCCACAAAGGATTAACACAAAGGAGTTTTTAGGAGTCATGGATATGTTCCATATCCTTACTGTGGTGGCAATTACATGAATCAATACAGACATCTACCAACATTCATAGGACTGTTTACAAAAATAAGTCAGTTTTACTTTATCATATATATTTTTTAAAAAGTCTACTTTAAGTAACACCAAATAACAGTTTTACTTCTATGAGACTACTAAATCAGAACCTATTGGATATAAGCTAGAGATGAGTAATTCCCAGAGATTTTTCTTCTACAGGTTAAAGAAATACAGGTTTGTTACCTTAAGCAGTAAAACAAAAAATAAAAACAAAAACCATAAGTAGTATGAAGATAGAGTAGTATCTGCGGAGTAATGAGGCTAAGGGACCCAGGTAGGCCATAGATTTGAATTTTCTGAATAATTGTGTACAATTCTATGCACTAATAAGCAAGTAAGACTGTAGTAGCACATAAATGGTCCCATTGCAGAAGTTAAATGTGTTGAAATTCTCCTTAAACACATTTAGTGGTTTATTGTTGTTTGAAGCTGAATAAGGGTCCATATTTCCCTAACACATCATAACCCCAAGAGAATCCCTTACCTAATAGAAGATACAGACATTGGATTCTTTTCTTTCTCGCTCGCTCTCTCTTAAAGATTTACTTATTTGTTTATTTGAGAGGCACAATGGCAGGAAAAGAGGGAGAGTAACCTCCCATCTACAGGTTCATTCTTCCAACCAGGAGCTTCATCCAGGTCTACATCCAAGTGTTAGCCCAGGTATTTGGGCCATCTTCAGCTGCTTTCTCTGGTACACTAGCAGTGAGGTGTTATGGAAATGGAGCAACCAGAACTTGAACCAATGCTTTTTACGGGATGTTGGCCACACCAACCCTAACATGGAAGTAATGTTGTGAAACAGTAGATCTCTCCCTCGCACTGTAACTTTGTTTTCAAAACAATAAAAATAAATCCTTTTTTAAAAATTTTTTTCCCTTTTTCAATAAAAATATCTACAATTCTTTTTTAAAATAACTGGTTTAGAAAAGAAGAATCAATAATTCAGTTTCCTTCTAAGAATATAACATTCTCACTCATTAGAAATGCATACAAGAATATATTCTCATTATACACATCTGTCTTCTCCACAAAAAATATTTCAAGTATATAAGATTTTTCAAATGCCCTTATACCTTGCTACACAAAGTGTTGTCACAGGACCAGCAGCCATTAGGAACAGGCTAAAGATGCATACGTTTTGCTCCCTGCCTCCCAGCCTACCTAATCAGAATCAGCTCTGTAACAAGGTCTCCTCGGGGATCTTTGTACAGACTTTGAAGGATACAGAGCAAAAAGTCACTGAGCAGTGTAGTGCTCCATGAAGTTTGCTAAAGAACCAAAGAAAATCTAAGACCCTAAAACTAAAGAGTTAAAAGGGAATCCTGGCTCCTGGATTAATTAAAACATAATCTATTTCACTTGTAATCGATAAATTACTCAATGATACAAAGCCATCAGTGAAGGCCCACAAGTACATCCATGAACTGTTTCAAAAGGGAAACCAAGAAGTAGGCATTTCAGCTAATGCCTAAGCAGCTAAGATGCCCACATGCTACACTGGAGTGCCTGGGTTGTTACCAGCTCTGACTGCTACCTTGGTTTTCTGTCATTGCAAACCCTGGGAAGCAGTGAAGATGTTTTACATAATTGAGTTCCTGCTACTCATGTGGGAAACTTAATCATGTCCTCAACTCCAGTTTTGACTGCAGCCCAGCCTTAGCCTAGCCATTGTGGACATTTGGGGAGTGAACCAGTAAATTGGAGGATTGGAGTGCTCGCTCTTTCTCTCTCTTTCTCTTCCTCTCTTTCTTTCTCCCTCTGTCTCTTAAACAACAACAACAACAAAAGGGAATTAAAAATAGACTAAAACTCTTGATAAGCATCTAGTCACCTTCAGTTAAGTTTCCTGTTTCTGTCTTTTCCTCTATCACATTCTCATTTCCCGAACGGTAAAAACACTTTAGAAGCTTAGCCAAAATGTGACTCTGCTGGGTTTAACACTCTATAATGTCTTCCCACTGTACTCAGAGTAAGAACCGGGGCCCTAACACACTGAGGACACAACCTCACACCCTGTGATCATTCAACTATAGCTATTATCTTCCCGGCTTCACCCACACTGGTCTCCTTGTCATTCCCCAGACCTTTAGCAGCTCCCTCTACTTCTCCATCTTTGCACCCGTTGCCTCAACTTAGGCTCCTGTTCCTCCAGATGACTCATGGTTCATTTCCTTCAGGTCCCTGCTTGAGCATCTTCGGTCTTCCTACCCCTGATCCTTTTTCCCATAAGCACTTTTCATCATTTCTCATTCTATTATTACTTTAGTTTGGTTTATTTTTCCCCCTCTGGAACACAAGTGTCTCAAAGGCTGGCATTTTATTCTACTTTATTGCCATTTCTCTAATGCCTGAAAGAAGAATTGTGGGTGAATGAATGTAGGAAGAAGTCATCCTGTCTTAATTTGTGTGGTTGCCATAACAAAACACTGTAGAGTAAGTAGCTTACACAAAACAAAATATTTCTCATAGATCCAGAGGCTGAAAAACAAGATGAAGAGGCTGGTAAAGCTCTGCCCCTAGATGATAGGTCCTGTCTCCCTGTGTCCTCACATGGCCTTTCCTTGGCATATTTCTTTCTCTTCCTCTTTTTTTAATGCTTCCTATCCCATCATATTAGAATCTTAGCTATCTCCTAAAAGCCCCACCTCCAAACACCAATACATTGAGGGTTACCTCTTTAAATATGAATTTGTTTTGGGGGATGGGGTACAGCTCAGTACAGAGGAGAGCTCAAAACCAATTCACCTCTATCATCACCAAAGAAATTATGCTTTCAAGATGTCTTTCGTTTAAGTCTGTACTTAGTATGTCTTTAAAAAGAACATCTCTCTGACAGAAATGCTGTTGCCATGGGTTGTGCTGTCTGGTATGATTCTATTTGAGCACATGTCGGGGAACTCCATGCTAGGACAATCAGGAGCCTGTGTTGCAACTCTCAGTCAATAATCAGATATTCCTGACTCTATTTTTAAAAGCAAAATAATTCATGACATTTGTTGTAGTTACTACTCAGTCCCATATCTCCCTTGGAATGTGAGTGAAATGTTGCTTTGTAAAACATATTGTAACTGTGCTGCTTTGAAATGCTAACATGTGCACACCATACCATAGTGCAGAAATCCTTCCTGTTTGCTGATTGCTTCTGCAGTTGTGAAAGTAGTAGGGGCAACTTGTTAAAGGAACATGTGCAGTCTTCACCTATATTCTAGGGCTGTAAATCTCACAGAAGGGATTGGCTCTCTGCAGAAAGCACTTTGTCTCAGCACAAATGACCCTACACTCCAACAGCCCAAGAAAGAAACCTGAACAGACAGCAGCATGGCTTGCAGTAGCTCAAGTCCACACCTCCGGGAAGGAACTCCAATCCCCCTTGAAAAGTTTACTGATGCAAAAATTCACTGTTTATTCCAAGCAAAACCTAGTGATGGGCAGCTAGGAACTTGGATCTCCTCTTCAAGCATCTAGTTTTAAAAGCTTATGGTTATAAATTCTCTCTGGACAATGGCACAATGGTTCAAGTAGTTAATCCTTTGCCAGGATCTCATATGGGCACCTGTTTATATCATGACTGTTCTGGTTCCAATCCAATTCCTGTTTATGGCCTGAGAAAGCAATGAAGGATGGTCCAAAGCCTTGGGCCTCTGCATCCGCGTGGGAGACCTAGTAGAAGCTCCTGGCTCCTAACTGGATCAGATCAGCTCCGGCCATTGCGGCCATTTGGAGAGCGAACCAGCAGGTGGTAGATCTTTCTCTGTCTCTCCTTCTCTCTGTAAATCTGTCTTTCTAATAAAAATAAAGGAATCTTTTTTTAAAAAAAATAAATTCCTTCTCTGATTCTTTAAGATATACTCTTCTATCACACAAGCTGTCATCTCAAGGATCTGAGAACCTTCTCTTTGAAAAGCAAACATTCAAGGAGACACTTCTGATTCCTGATTGAGTCCCTGTAGGAAGGTAAGAGTTGAACCTTCATGGATTCAATGATCTAACACTACTACTTCTCATTTTGAAAGATACCAGTAGTTGATAAATACCAACTATCAAGATAGATATCCTCATCACATGGTCCAGTGTCGCCTTCACTTTTTTTATAGGTATTTCTTTTAAAAGATTTATTTATTTATTTATTTATTTATTTATTTATTTATTTTACAGGAAAGACAGATATACAGAGAGGAGGGGAGACAGAGAGGAAGATCTTCTGTCCGATGATTCACTCCCCAAGCAGCTGCAATGGCTGGAGCTGAGCCAATCCGAAGACAGGAGCTGGGAACTTCTTCTAGGTCTCCCATGTGGGTGCAGGGTCCCAAGGCTTTGGACTGTCCTCCACTGCTCTCCCAGGCTACAAGCAAGGAGCTGGATGGGAAGTGAAGCTGCCAGGATTAGAACCGGTGCCCATATGTGATCCCGGGTGTGCAAGGTGAGGACTTTAACCACTATGCCATTGCGCCGGAACCCCCTTCACTTTGTGGCACCCTTCATTTAGCATACATCTTTGGAAGCGTGTGTTAAATCTTTAAGAAGTTGCTTGTTTTTGTTCCAATTAAATTGAGTTCCAGTTCACACTGGACCCACTTTGCTATTACACTAGTTATTAATATATTAGTATTTTTAATATTAAGAAAAATTTAAGATTTTTATCAGCTAACTGCGTTCTCTAACTTTTGTCCAGCTTCATTTGTGTTTGACAAGACCAACCCTAGAGTTTCTATTTTAAGTGGAAATAGGTGGGATGTAGGTATCAAAATTGTATAAAAGCTTTAATACAAGAATTGTTTGATATAAATGCAAAATCAAGTAAAACTGCTCAGGGATTGTGGTCATCGAAGAACAGAATTTGAACCTATGGCATTATTATTTCTTGAACTTGTTACAAACACAAATGCTTGTCCCACCTCAATCTACTAAATCTAAGACTGAGGCTATAGCCCAACCATCTGTGTTTTCACCTGCCCTCATGGTAGTTTGGATACATTAACCTTTGGGAACCTCTGCTATAGAGGGTTAAATTTGTTCCATGTAATAGTATAATCAGGAGTGGTTAGTTGTTAACTTGACCTTGAAGTCTCATTATGTTAATGAACATTAACCTGAAGAATGTGTCTGCAAAATTTCCTTCTCTTACTCTACTCTTTCCATCTGCCTTTGCCCTACTGTATTTTCTCTAAAACGAGAACTAGCACAATACTGGCCCACCAACAGTCTTGGAAATCACCAGTGAGCCTTGGAAATTTTAACTCAATTGCTGAACTTCAGTAACAGCACTGACCATTGGAAAGAGTAAGCAGAATCCAGGGTTTAGAAGATACATTCTCTGTTGGCAGTGAAAAACTGGGCAAACGGAGACTCTATGATGGACTATGTCAATCAGTGGATTCTTCAATGACCTCATCGTGCTTGGAGTGGCGAGACTGGCAGCGATTCAGAACTATTGAACTATCAAAACCCTTGAGCAAGAATCTCGGAGCATGCCCCACATGCTCATCCTTCAGTTCCCCCTTAAAGCTCCTGAACAGCTCAAAATATGCCTTGTGGCTAACATTTTTGTAATTGGAAACATGTTTCAGAAAAAAAAAAAAGACTGGTATTGAAGAATGATAGTGTTTATAAATTATTTCCTTTCATTTCTACTTTTATAGTTTAAGATTTCTTATGTTTTCTTCCAGAATATATAACCAGTTCCTTGTCAGCCTCTAACTCCGCATCACCAGAGATCAGAAGGGATGTTGGGGAAGTAGACAGTCACTCACTCTGAGGAGAGAAAGGAAGGTCACTGGGAGAGGGGAAAGGAAAAGCAACTGTAGTTTTCTGCTTTTCTCTTGAGTAAATGATGAAGGGCAATGGCTCCTTTAGCTCTTCATCTCATTTGAAAATGGAAACACATGTTCAACAAAAAGAAGCTGCTTTTTTGGGAAACATTTTTTCTCCAGAAAACAACAACAACAACAACAAAGAAGGCTATAAGAACTCTGTATTTTGGGAAAATAGATTTTCATGTTTCTCTTTCTGAAATGCTTACACAATTTTGCAAAATATACGATATGCCCACACATACAGTTTCTTTTTCAAGGTGTACAGGCAAAGAAAAAAAATCCTGAAATTTGGAAATATGTGGATCTTATGTTAGGATTTTTATTTTCTAAACATGCAATATTTTCTGGAGTCTTACCTCATCTAGAATGTATTTTAATAAACCATTATTCCTAAATGGCATCAAAAAGTTGCATTATGCATCCTTGCTTCCAAATCAAAGATGGACTCCCAATGAAACTATGGGACATGAGCAGACAATGGGATGCTGGACTGTCTGACATTGTCTGTACCAGCAATGACAGGGCACACTTAAATAATAGACTGATGGAATCAAATTCCTTATGAAGGATATACTATTATAACAACATGGGGAAAATCAGTGGGGGTGGGCTTTTGTGGAGGGGCATTGGGGGGGATCTCAGACTACAAAATTGTACCATAAAATTCAAAAATTCAAAATAAAAATTCAGAAACATTATTTCCTTTAAGAATCCTTCAAAATGATAAAAGAAAAAATAAACAAGTTTTAAAAAGAATCCATAAGACTCTACTGTTTTTCAAATGACCAGAAGTGTTTCCGTGAAATTAATTCAGCCTTGACTTGTATCAATGAGTCTTTAAAAAGGCCTAGAAACACTTCCATAACTGCTTGCAAAAAATCTCAAGTCTGGTTTGAAATGATTCTTGCCTCCTTTGTCAGGGTGTTACAGCCAACGTGTAGAGGGTAGAGGTGAGTTCAGTTGGGAGGGACAAAGTGGTCTCCTCTGGTTCCAGGAGGAAGTTAATGATTTTCTCTTCAGTGATATTATCCACCTACCCCACATTGAACTTGAAGTCCTAGAGCCATTTCTAAAAAATTCATTACTTCATCACTTCGTTAGGCAACAGGTCTTGCTAGTTAAAGCCTTAAAAAAATTATATCAGGAAACCACAGTTTTAGCAGCATTTCCGAACTTTGGTCCATGTCACGCCATGAGCTTGCCACAAACGTCTCAAAGGTAGGACTAGGATGTGGAATTCAAAACTTATTAGAACCTTGTGACTTTGTCAAAAATTAAAGCCCGAAAAAGATGTGGGAGAAATCCTTATTCTGGAATTAAACATATGCTTACTTTCTTCATGCACAGTAACCCACTTGTCTTAGAAAGCCTGTTATATCATATAAGCTCTCATAGGAGGATAAGTAAGACAAGATCCTCAGAGAGCTTATAGTGTAATCCAAAGAGAGTTGCAAACATATAAAACAATAGCCTAGTGTATGAAGCAGGATAGCATAATTGTTAACATAGAGACTTACCCACAGAACTGAAGGAGCAGGGAAGCAAGAGTGTCTGAGTCTTTCATAGCAGCATCAAATGGTAATTGGTACAGTACCAAATAGTAGTAGATTCTAGGATAGATTCCAGATTTAAATGTGCACAACTGTAAGATGAGAAAGCAAGATTCAAATGGAACAGATTAAATTATATGATGCCTATGAAAGTCGTTAGCATGTGTTTTCACTTACTGTTGTGAAAAGCAGTTGGCATTTAATTTAACCCTGAAGGATAAAAGAATTTTAAAATCAGGAGATAGCCTGGAGTTAAAGCTTGAGGCTCAGAGGGGAGGTAGGGAATGAAGCATTTAGTAAATATAAATTTACATTAGATCAAGTCCCAGGATATTATGAAACATGCCACAGAGTTTAGAGGAAGTGTAGGAAAAGGTGGTTATTTTGTCTACTCTTTCACATACTTTATTGTGTTTTCTCTGGTCTAACTGGCCTGGTTTAAAAAAAGAAAAATTCAGGGGTGGGTATTTGGCTTAGCCGTCAAATTGCCCATGTCGCCCATTATAGGTCCTGAATATGATCCGGTGCTCCGGCTCCTAACGCCAGCTTCTCATCAATAGGCCTTAAGAGTCAACAGGTGATGGACTCAAGCAGTTGAATCTGCCACCTCCATAAATATATGCATCAAGGTTCCAACCTCTAGCTTTGGCCTGGCCCAGTCCCAGCTCTTGTAGCTCTCTGGGTAGTAAACAAGTTCATGGGAGCTCTTTTTTTCCTTTCCTGTCTCTTGACCCATTGAATAATAATAATAATAATAATAATAATAATAATAATAATAATAATAAAGGAGAGTAAGGAAATCAACTTGTTGCCATAGAGAAAAGCATTTTGGAAGTACCTCAGTGTCCTAATTAATGAATGGGGAAACTCTGCTTCCTCTACTCCCCAGACTTCTCTACAACCAGTGCTATCATCTCTCCCAACAGCATTAACTCTACCTCTACTGTGTCCTACATCACACTCAACACTCCAGTTCTTGCTACTTTAGTCTCTGCCAACAGCAGCACTGTCAGGAGCCCCCACTGCTGAACAAATCATACCATGGCCACCAGGCATGGCTAAGGAAGCCCAAGCAAAGGAAATATGCCATGAAGTGTCTGCACGCCATCCCACTGGGAAATACCATTGTAGCTCTGGTGAGGCCAAGACACAGCAGGTGGATCCAGATGGCACCTGGTACTCTACAAATCCTCAACAAATTAAATGAAATTTTAATTTTTATAAGGTCTGGATTAAAATAAACTCTGCTTCTTATTGTGTGAATCTTCATAAGTCCCTTTTCTGAATAAGTGGGGTTAAGAATGATAAGAAGCAATTGGGGTGTTGCTAGATTTGATCCCGAGTTCTTAACATCTTCTATCACAGCCCTCGTTACCACTTCAATATCATTTAAAAGATAAGCATGTGCTTTTCCTGGTTACAATAGTGTCCCCTTGTCTAAAGATTTGTTGTTTATTTTGGCTATCTACAGTCAACCAAGCTCCCCCAAAAATTAAATAGAAAATCCCAAGAAGAAACAAAATTTGTGAACTTTACATTACTATTCTCCACAGCATAAGTGCTCACACTGTCCCTTTCTGTGCAAAGATATGAATCATTCCTTCTGTGGTGTATGCACACTATATATGCTACTTAGTAGCCATTTCTGTTATCGTATTGACTGTGGTAAAGTTGTAGTATTGGTGTTCTAGTAAACCTGATTTTACTTGATAATGGATCCAAAACCCAAGAGTAGCAATGCTTACAATTTGCTGTGTGAAAGTGGCAAAGTGTTTCTTTTAAACAAAAAGCTGAAAGTTCTCCATTTAATAAGGGGGAAAACCAATATACATAGGGTTTAGTGTTATCCACAGCTTCTGAAATCCAGTGGGGGTCTTGGAATTCAGAAAAAAGGTAACTAATGTAAAATGATTTTATGTATTTAAGTTTCAAATATATCTTCTATACTTTCTTGGAATTCAGAATGAAGGTAACTAATGTGTGAATATTGTATATATAAGATATAAACATGTTATAGTACTTTATTCATTAGTTACCTTATATATTGTAGATGATATACAAAATACAATTTAGAAAATATCAAACTCTCTTCCTTTCGAAGTTCCCAGAAAAACAAAAAGCAGACTTACATTGTATAGGTTTCCTTTTGCTACTCTAATAAATCATCACAAACTTGAGTGTTGAACAAAAACATATTATCCTGCAGTTCTGGTGGTTGGAAGACTGACTCAGGTCCTACTGGGGCAAAGCAAGTGTCAGCAGGACTTGTTCTTGTGAAGGCTCCTTTTCCACCTGATGGAGGCTGCCCACATCCCGAAGCCTTATCCACCTTTCTCCATCTTTAAAGCCCCCCACCTGTGTCTTTCTCATTTTTCCTCTGTAGTCACATCTCCCTCTGACTCTCTTCTCAGTCTCCCTGCCATTTTGAAGCACCCGGGTGATTAACACTGAGCCTCCTTAATAATCCGGAAGCACCAATTGGCTGTTTATCACCTGCAACCTCAGTTCTTCCTTGACATGTAAGTAGCATGTTCACAGGTTCGAGGTGTCAGGGAACAGACATCCTAGGGAGGTCATTATCTGATCACACCCCAATGATCCATGTCCTCAGAAACCTTAACTATAAACATTATTTGGCTTATTCTTTTTTGAAAAAAGATTTATTTATTTTATCAGAAAGTCAGATTTACAGAGAGGAGTAGAGACAAAGAGGAAAATCCTCCATCCGATGGTTCACTCTCCAAGAGGCCACAATGGTCAGAGCTGCACCAATCCGAAGCCAGGAGCCAGGAGCTTCTTTCAGGTCTTTCACATGGTGCAGCAAGGCTCTGGGCCGTCCTCGACTGTTTTCCTAGGCCACAGGCAGGAAGCTAGATGAGAAGCAGGGTTGCCGGGACACGAATCAGCACCCATATGGGCTCCTGGCACATGCAAGGTGAGGACCTTAGCTGCTAGGCTAACACACCAGGCCCTTGGCTTATTGTTATTAAGGTTGCATAAGCAATGGTTTGGCTATCGTTTTACTGTGTCCCCCAAGGATTCATAGGCAAGAAGTTCAGTTGTCAGTGTGGTAATGTGAAAGGTGGTGCAAGAGTGAGGGCCTAGCGGTAGGTATGTCCTCAAAAGGGCAGGTAGTGTAGTTCTCAAGGAAGCCAGTTAATGCCTGCAAGAGCGGCTGTTATAAAGAGAATGAGCCTGGGTCTTGAATCTCTCTGGCTTCCAATCTCACCACGTATCTGCTTTCCGCCTTGTACACATGATCCACCTGTGATGCCAACTCTCAAGTAGTGATATAACTTGTAAAACTCTCGCCAGAGGCTAAAGAAATGGCACTGCCTCACACTGGACTTTCAGACTCCAAAATGTGAGCTAAATAAAACTGTCTTCTTTACCAGCCACAGGTATTTTGTCATAGTAATAGCAAATGGGCTTAGACAGCATATGGGGAAAAAAAGTAATATAAATTAACAAACTATTCCTCCACTTTAAAAATGAGATAAGTGCATGTGGGGAGTGGAGATTTCTGAGAAACTGCAGACCAAGAGGTCAAGCTCTGCTTTTAGTTCAGCTACTAATCAACAAAGGTGCTTTCATTGTAACAAGTGGATCCTGAAGAGTCCCTTGCCAGATGCCAACGGAAGGGGAGTATGCTAAGTGAGTGACTCATGAGTTCACCATATTTAGCTTGAATAGGAAAACTTTCTGGGAAGAATCAAGAGATATTCTAATTAACACAGAAGTCACTGGCAGTAGTGAAGGCTGCGTATGTCTACACTTGTAGCACCACCTTGTGTAACTCAGGCTGCTGAGTTCTGTGAAGGAAGGATCCTGTGTGCACACTTATTGGAATAGTTTGAGTCTGATTGGGCCCCCATTTCTTCCTCCTTCAGTGTTCTAAAAATACACAGACATAAAGTTACATTTTCTTTTGGCAGGTCACTCATGAGTCATCATCAAAGATTTTTATAGGATTATCTTCATAGACAAGCGATTCTTTAGATAAGGAATGAACAGTAAAGCAATTCACACTCAGAACAAATGACAAAATCTGGAACCTGGTGGTTAAAGTCCTCACCTTGCAAGTGCCAGGATCCCATATGGGTGTTGGTTCATGTCCTGGCTGCTCCAGTTCCCATACAGCTCCCTGCTTGTGGCCTGGGAAAGCAGTCTAGAATGGCCCAGAGCCTTGGGACCCTGTATCCACGTGGGAAACCGGAAGCTGCTCTTGACTTCTGGTTCGGATTGGCGCAGCTCTGGCCATTGTGGCTGATTGGGGAGTGAACCAGTGGACGGAAGATCTTTCTCTCTCTCTCCTTCTCTCTGTAAATCTGAATTTATAATTTAAAACAATCTTTTAAAAAATGAAACAGGACCCAGCACGATGGCCTAGTGGCTAAAGTCCTTGCCTAAAGTGCACTGGGATCCCATTTGGGTGCTGTTTCAAATCCTGGTGGCCCTGCTTCCCATCCAGCCCTGCTTGTGATCTGGGAAAACAGTCGAGGACGGCCCAAAGCTTTGGAACCCTGCACCCACGTGGTAGACTCGGAAGAAGTTCTTGGCTCCTGGCTTTGGATTGGCTCAGCTCGGCCGTCGCAGTCACTTGGGGAGTGAACCATCAGAGAGAAGATCTTCCTCTCTGTCTCTCCTCCTCTCTATATTTGCCTTCCTATAAAAATAAATCTTAAAAATAAAAAAGAAACAAAACCCAGTAAAATCTGAGTCATCAAATAAAGTGAAGAAAATCACTTGTTACTTGTACTTTGGGTAACTTAATTGTAAGTGCCAGGGGATATTTTATTTATTGATAGAGCACCTATCCCCTAAAGACTTTAAAATCACTAAATTACTGTGATGTGTAAGAGAGGTGGAAACGGATATTTAGGCAAAATTTATCTTACATGATGAAGAGGGAGAAGGATCTCTCATTGAAACATTTCCTGTGTGTTTTTTCTTCCTTTTTCACATTGCGGCAGATTCTGAATCCCAGTCTAGTGAAAGGGGGAAAAAAATGAAACTCAGAAGTGGGGTGAGGAGTAAGATGTGTCCTTCACTCATAATGACAGCCTTTCAGAGCCAGTTACTTGTTGATGCTTAAACCCAGGGGTAGCCTGGCATTGTTCTGGGCCCTAAGGTGTATCAGATAAAAATAATCCTTCAATTAGGAGGCCACTGATTTTTAAAAATTCCTTTAGACCATTTACATTCTCAGAGATGCAATTGGTTCCAAACTTTTGCTTCCTTGGTTTGTACGTACAATCACACACAGAGGCTTCCTTGCGTTGTGTATACACACAGACACACACACACACCATTCTACTCTCATGAGGCATTTTTTTGTGCAAAGTAGACTTGACTGAAGTTTTGAAAGACTCTTTGAATCTCACCTGGTACCCCAGTTTTGTGTCATTCACTTGACTGTTTCCCTCGTTCTAAAAGGCCGGATTCCTCTTATTTGGTGATGCAAAGCCAGGTGCCATCTCTTTCCTTGCCTCAGCGCCTTCCTACACTTCTCAGGTGCTATCTTTCTCCGAATGGCTTATCAAAGGTTTTCCCCAGGCACCGTTGCCTTCCTGGGAGGAACTCAAGTGCCAGCTGTTAAGATCATAAACATCTCAACCTTGTGTGATTTATTTTGAATGCTAGTCTTTTCAGGCCTGAGAAAGCTAGCATTTCTTTTGTTCTACAAATATTTTTTGTGTGCTTATTTTATGCCAGACATTATTGCAGAACTGGGAACACAGCAGGGAATTTGACAAAACCCTGGCCCTCATGGAGTTTCAGTCTCCAGGAAGAGGAATTTTTAAACAAAGAATGATGTACACAATTTATTAGCAGCTGTGGTAAATGCAACAGAGAAAAATTCTTGAATACTATGGAGAGAGCATCATTTTGGTGAAAAGGGAGAGAAATGAGGAGTGAGGGAAGGTTTGCCTGATGATATAGCAGGGCCAGAGGCTTCAACAAGGCAGGTGTCCTCCTAGGTCACTTATTTTCTCTATAAATTCTGCCTCTGAGGAGACAGCAAGAAGAGAAAGTGTGGGACCAGTGATGAAGACATCAGTCAATCTACCTGCCTCCCAAATCACGGTGTCTAGCTTGAGATTGGCTCCTGTTTGCTGCTAATGCAAACCCTGGCTCAATTAATTGTATTCTTACCATCACCCTCATGGGAGACATTCCTGGTTCCTGACTTTGGTCTGGCCCAGTCCCAAGCACTGTGGGAATTTGGTGGTGGGGATTGAGTCAGCAGATGGGAGCTCTCTGTTTATGTCTTTCTGCCTCTTACATAAAAGAAAAATGATGATAAAAAAGAATAGGAAATATGGTATGAACTAATTCAATAAACAACTATTGAAGTCGTTTTGTTTGGTGCTGTGTCAAGAGTAGCTGACACTTATATATGAAATAGGTTTAAATATATATAATATGTAAATAAGCAATACATAAACATAAGTGCATAAAAATAAATGCTATATATTATTAAATACATATTATATAGATATTTATATAAAATATACAAACATAAGGACAAATAAATTATATTCATATAGTACAAAATAAATGTATAAATATATACTATAAATGTATAATATATAAACTTACAAATATATAAGAATATATCAATGTGGCACAAAGTGTACAAAAATGAAGAATGATGATTTGCTATGAAGTATGAAGTGAAGTGGCAGGGGTGAGGGCCAGGGGACATTGTGCCAAAGAAGGGCTCCTGAGCAGAGGCCTGGGGTGTAAGGAGCTTGCAGAAGAGTGTTGAGCCAGGGGAAAGGCATTTTAGAGACCTTACTGAGACAGATGCAGTATGTCTGATCACGGAAAAAGACAAGTGGAGGTGGAGGAACTGGGGGTGGAAGTTTCTTGATGTGGGATCAGGAGGCTATTGCTTGTTGATATTTTAACCTAGGGGTGGCCTGACATTTTGTTGGGCCTTAAGGTGTGTAAAATGAAGTCAATCCTTTAATTCTTAGGTCACTGATTTCTAAAAGTCATGTAGGCCATGTGGTAGAGTTGGGGTCTTTTGAGCAAGAGTAAGAGGAAGTTATATGTAGGAGAGGGATTTATCTGATTCATGTTTCAAAAGATCATTTTAAGACAGGATAGATAATAGATTGTTTATTGTAATAGTCTTTTTAAAAGGCTTTTTTTTTTGAGAGAGAGAGAGAGAGAGAGCTCTTCCATCCACTGGTTCATTCCCCACATGGCCAGGGCTACGTCAGGTTAAAGACAGGACCCAGGATTTTCTTTCAGGTTTCTTAGCAGCTGCTCAAATACTTGGGCCGTCTTTTATTGCTTTTTCTAGGCCATTAGCAGGGGACTGAATCAGAAGTGAAGCAGCTGGGACACAAATTGTCACCTGTATGGGATGCTGGTGCTACGATCTATGGTTCTTTCCACTATTCCACAATTACAGCCTCTATTGCAATACTTTCTAATAACCTAAACATGCAGAATTGCTTAAATAAGTTACAGTATAATGTACAGTGGAACTATAAATCCTTTAAAAATGGTAGCACATGCAATTGTATATGCTAATATGTAAATAATCCATAAAAAATCAACTTGCAGTATAATGTATGTGTTATTCTTTAAAAATAAGTCTAAAGGGCACTATTTTATACATATATCTTTGGGTGGTAGCAGTATAGGGATTTTTTTGTTCCTTTTTACTTATAAATATTTTTTAGTTTTTCTATTTGAATAATCAAAAAGCCTTTGGAAATAATGTCACCAGACTTAAGATCAGAATATTGCCTGATAGCAAAAGTATTTATATGTAGTGGTGGCATTTACCAAGAACTGTATTTACCTACTTGAAAACATGAATACTTTTTTTTTGTAGCACATTGCAAATGTTATTCCATAAAATTTATATTGCAAAATCAAAGGTGTGATCACATTAGATAACATTACTTCAAATTAAAATTTGTAGTGTTTCTCTTTTCTCTGCAGGTCTCCTTCCTTGTCTTTGATCATACATTTTCTCAGACCCATCTTGAACTTTTTTTCACTTGCATGCCAGCTTTTAGGGGCTCTACTGTGTTGCCTTGCTTCATTTTCTGAATTAGGATTAGAGACTATTTCTATGATAATTGCACTTAGAATTTCTAATAGAAATACTTTTGGGGCAAGTTCGGTGGAGTAGCAAACTAATACTCTGTCTGCAGTGTTGGCATCACATATGGGCGCTGGTTTGTGTACCAGCTGCTCTATTTCTGATCCAACTCCTTGCTGATAGCCTGAGTAAGCAGTGGAGGATGGCTCCTTGGAAGACCTGGTGGAAGCTCTAGGGTTTGAACCCAACTAGCTCTGTTTGGGGCAGCTGTCAGGGGAGTGAATGAGCAGATGAAAAATCCCTAAGTAACTCTGACTTTCAAGTAAAATAAATAAATCTTTAAACACAAAACTAAACAGAATATTTTAAGGAATGCAAAACTAAAACTCGGTGGAATTTAGTTGAGTTCCAGGTATATTTTTATGAGTCATTGTTCCTCTAGATTTGTTCTGAAAGCATTGCATAATGTTAGCCTTAAATTCAATTCTTTCTGTCCTAGGTGTTAGCACTGGGTAAAACATTAAGTCCCTTACATATTAGTTATTCAATAACTGCAGCACATCTGACTGGATGTCAGTGGGCAGTGTTTAGGGTTTTCTGACTGTAGCAGCGTGGGTTAAAGTACTTAGCCATCTTGGTCTTTCTGAACTCTCTGTTAATTTCCCAAGAATCCTTTGAATTTTATATTTTCATGTCATGTTTTACAACAGTAGACTGTTATAAACGTAATAAGTCTCTTGTACATCATCCAAAGCTAAAGGTTACTTATCTTGTTCATTGCTGCCTTTTTGACATCTTTTCTGTCACTATTGTAGAAACAAGCTGAGATTTCCTAGGTCTTCCAATAGTTTGTGTTCATAACAATTTTAAATAAATGGTGAAGAATTTATTACAACTTACTGATTATTCTAGGGGGAAAAGTACTGATAAAAAGCGATTTTAAGGTAGACAGCTTTAATTCTTTCAGATACAGTAGCTATGGAGATATATCTCTCCATTGTGTCAAGGTGTTAGCAAGAACTCCTCAATACTTGCTTTTGTCAAAAAGCTTTTTTTTTTTCTTATAACAGCCATTGCTATACTAGTGTTTGTATATTCCAGCTATTAAAGTCCTTTGCAAACAGGTTGTTCTTTTGTTCCATTTTTTAAAAAATAGCAACATCATTTGCTGTTGGTGGAGTAACGATACACTTCAGCTTATACGATCCTAATGAAAAGTCCTGATTTTAGTGGAGAATGTATTAATCAGAGCAATGACATTTTATTGCACCACATTTTCTTTTAAATCACCACACTGAACACAAATACATTTTTGATCTACTTATCCAAAGAAGCATTATGCCTTCTGTTCACTTCAAAACCTAACAGTAACCATTAATGTCTTATGGTTTCCAAAGTGCTTTCATACAGATCAAGGATAAAAGGTTTCCAAAAATGTCCTAAAACCTTAGGTAGTGGTTATGTTAAAACAAAAAAGTAAGTAGCTGTGTAGTACCATTAGAAAATCTGACTTCTTGCACTGGCATAGCCAGTTTTAAAGACTGTGTGATATTGACCTACAAGTCTTATAACCATTTGGCCGAAACAGCAACTGGGTGGATTTTTAGTCCCATCAACAAGCACACACTGATCACCTAGCATTTATGATCACATCCCAGAACCCGAGGGATACAAATATGAAATACAGTTGAATGCCACTTTAAAGAATCTCACACTATAATAATTTTTAAATGACTAATTACAGCAGGAAGTGGGATGGAAAGTATTCAAAGTATATTTGTGGAAATAAAAAGGGAAGAACAATAAATTTGGAGAAAAAAATATAAGGTAAGCTTTACAAAGAACCCTATCAAAAGTGTATTAAAAAAAAAAAGCAGAAGAAACTACCAGATTTGTTCTTCAAAGACATCTTCATGGAAGCTTACGTTTGCATTCTGCCGACACAGTCAACAATCAGAGTGTTTTAGAAATTGCCTCTAGAACCTGTTTTGAACCACAGGACAATCAATCTCATCTCTTTGTCATCACATTTGGCTGCCTTCTGTCAAGCAGACAGCTTTCCTCCCTGTGGAGGAGTTAGGATTTGGAGGTTGGCCGGCCTTGCTAGCCTTGTGATCTGTGGAAAAATGAGAAAGGAGGGATGTCTCTGGAATTCGCAGGACTTTATGGGAGTTCTGGTGGTGGTGTTCTTGTTTTCTGCTGAGCCTACATAGCCTGTAGAAGTATAGAAACATTGGTGATATGACTGAAGAAGGCCTGTCTTCAGTAGAATTACGCTGTTCCTGGGTAAGTATCTTCAGTAACATCTAAGAGGAGATTTCAGTCCTTCCATTAAACTGCATGGAAAAGTTAGAAGGAAGAGACTGTGTTTTTACTTTGCATACAATGAAAACAACCCAGGAGCAACTGCTGAATTGGGAAACTGGGGCTAGGACATAAACCATTCATTCTTAATGTTAGAAGCCATACATCTTACTGTGCCAGAGATGGCAAAGTTTTCTATACAAAATAAATCAGAGGTCAAGGACATCTCTAAAATATTTTGGAAGCATGTTTTAGTTTTATATAATTCACAGGTAAAGGAGAAGGGACTAGAAAGAGTGGAAAGGGTGAGTTATACAGTGGAAAATGACTAGAGAGAGAAGGAACTATAGTTAGCAGAAGAAATTTAGGCCCACATCCAGATGTCATACTTTTTGTTATTGCCTTTAAAAGTGCTATGTTATGCATGACCATTAAAGTTCTTTTTGTTATAAATTAAAATAATTTAAAATGTATATACATTTTACTTTATTTATTTTTTTTAAAGATTTATTTATTTTATTACAGTCAGATATACAGAGAGGAGGAGAGACAGAGAGGAAGATCTTCCGTCCGATGATTCACTCCCCAAGTGAGCGCAACGGGCCGGTGCTGCACCGATCCGATGCCGGGAACCTGGAACCTCTTCTGGGTCTCCCACGCGGGTGCAGTGTCCCAATGCATTGGGCCATCCTCGACTGCTTTCCCAGGCCACAAGCAGGGAGCTGGATGGGAAGTGGAGCTGCCGGGATTAGAACCGGCGCCCATATGGGATCCCGGCGCATTCAAGGCGAGGACTTTAGCCGCTAGGCCACGCCGCAGGGCCCTATTTATTTATTTTTAAAGATTTATTTTTGTATGTATTGCAAAGTCAGATATACAGAGAGGAGGAGAGACAGAGAGGAAGATCTTCCATCCGATGATTCACTCCCCAAGTGAGCCGCAACGGCTGGTGCTGCACCGATCCCAAGCCGGGAGCCATGAACTTCCTCCAGGTCTCCCACGTGGGTGCAGGGTCCCAAAGCTTTGGGCCGTCCTCGACTGCTTTCCCAGGCCACAAGCAGGGAACTGAATGGGAAATGGGGCTGCCGAGATTAGAAACGGCGCACATATGGGATCCTGGCACATTTAAGGTGAGGATTTTAGCTGCTAGGCCATGCCACGGGGCCCATACCTTTTACTTTAAATGGAGACACAGAAAGAGAAATGTTTCCAATCCATGTTGGCCCCTCTGATGCTTCCAACCACGCCTGGGCCAGGCTGAATCCAGGATCTGGAAGCTCAAAGTCTCCCACAGAAGTGGCAGGGACCAAAGGATTTATTATCTTGCACTTGTTATCTTCTAAAGTGGGCATTAACAGGAAACTGGAGTGGAGAATAAACAATACTGTATGCAAGTATCACAAGCAGTGTCCTGACGACTGTGCCCTTTGACCATTGCTGAAGCTCCCCAGACTATTCCTAGTGATATTCCAACAGAAACCCATCATGGGAAAATTTATTTCCAGGAACTGTGTGTGTTAACCTGGGTTTTTGAAACTTATCATCATGAGGAAGGTGAGTCCTTGGGTCAAATTAGATCCTTTCCAACTAATGTAAATCTTCAACCCCAACCATGAAGAGACTGTAAGCCAGTGGACTCTGAATAGGATTCATTGCGATTGGAACTGAGAGATTGGCAGCAATCCAGAACTGATGAACTATCAAAAAAAAAAAAAAGTTAACAAATGCTTCTTATGAATCAGCAGGATGAGCACTTTATAACAGAGTACTGCTTAGTAATTTCATGGCAGTGTTTACTTTAGCATTCTCTGTTGGGTAGGTGTAAAATATGACTGTTCTCTAATTCTTAGAGTTAATGATAAAAGAGTAGCTAAATGTGTCATTGGATAAATCATACATTTGTGCAAAATAAAGGTCAAATGATATTATTACATGCTAGCAAAAAGAAAAAAAAATGCCAGTTGGAAAGAAAAAGACAGGAGAACACTGGAATGATTCTGAGCCAGCATACACTTAGAACGGGTCTGATGAATCCAAGAAAGCCCAGCCTAGACACGGGGGACCTAAAATCTTCTGTAAATGAAGCAGTATTTCTACAAAAGGACATAATCAATCAAATTGTTATCGTTATTTTGATTATTTAGTTATTTTCCTTGCATTTGATGCATAAATTTATTTTAAATTTAAAATTGTAGGAGGACTGTAATAAGCATAAGACATAATGTTTTTTAAGATTTTACATATTTAGGGTCTAACATGATGGCTCAGTGGCTAAATCCTCGCCCTGCACATATTGGGATTCCATGTGGGTAATGGTTTGTGCCTCGGCTGCTCCACTTTCATTTATCTCCGTGCTTAAGCCCTGGTAAAGCAGTAGAGGATGGCCCAAAGCCTTGGGATCCTGCACCCTCCATGTGGGAGACCCAGAAGATGTTCCTGGCTCCTGGTTTTGGATTGGCTCAGCTCTGGCCATTGAGGCCACTTGAGGAGTGAACCAGTGGATGGAAGATCTTTCTTTCTGTGTCTCCTTCTCTCTTTAAATCTGCCTTTTCAACAAAAATTAATAAAGCCTAAAATGTACATATTTAAATTAAAACAAATCTTTCAGTCTGTTGGATTCAAGCATCATGTTACCCCAGCAGCTAGCCAATTTCAAACAATGAATCAATCTACAAAGTTTAGTGAAAATTAAATCATGTTTGCCTGTTGGTCTTTATTAAAACTCATAGACTTTTAAAGAGGATTTATTTATTTGAAAGTCAAAGCTACGGAAAGAGGGGGGAACACACACACACACACACACACACGTCTTCCATCCATTGGTTCTGTCTTCAGATGGCTGTGACAGCTGGGACTGGGCCAGAAATAAGCCAGGAGCCAGGAGCTTTTTCCAGGTTTCTCATGTGAGTTCAGGGGCCCAAACAGTTAGGCTATCTCACCCTTTTTTGCCAGGCCATCAATAGGGAGCTGGATTAGAGGTGGAATAGCCGGGAAGTGAGGACATGAATCAGTGTCCATATGAGATGCTGGCATTACAGGCAGTAGTTTTAACCACTGTGCCACAATGCCAGGCTCAATGTATTTTGCACTAATTTTCAATTATTATTTTGTGGGCAATGAGCATTAATATATTTGTTTCAATTTTTTTCTCCTAGTACTCCTTAGTCGGATAGATATATACATATATACTTTAAAATGCCAAGTATATATTGATATAGGAACTAAGTATATGTAAATGAATTATTATATACCAATTAATGGGAAGATAGCAAAGACATTGTTTTTAACCTTGAGAAATTCAAAATCTGGCAGAGAAGATAAATGTGAAAACACATAATTATAAGGCAACCAAAATAATTGCAATAATAAACATGTTTGAAGCAAAAAAGATTAGCTAATCATTTCTAGTGGAAGATAAAAGGGAATTTACTCATATTAGGACTTATTTTTATTGTTTCATTGATTAGAATTTTTACATCCTAGAGTAAAAGACCATTGTCTGTATAGGATTTTCACATTTTATCTCATTATGCAAACATCCCTACAATAGTCTTGAAAGTACGATAGCAAGTTTGCCACACAGAATAACAATTGCTTAACACACCAAGGAAGTGTTGAAACTACCCTATCTCAGGCTGGCGGCGTGGCCTAGCAGCTAAAGTTCTCGCCTTGAACGCGCTGGGATCCCATATGGACTCTGGTTCTAATCCCGGCAGCTCTACTTCCCATCCAGCTCCCAGCTTGTGGCCTGGGAGAGCAGTCGAGGACGGCCCAAAGCCTTAGGATCCTGCACCCACATGGGAGACCTGGTACCTGGTTCCTGGTTCCTGGTTCCTGGCTTCGGATCGGTGCAGCACCGGCCCGTTGCGCTCACTTGGGGAGTGAATCATCAGACGGAAGATCTTCCTCTCTGTCTTAACTCCTCTCTGTATATCTGACTTTGTAATAAAAATAAAATAAATCTTTTAAAAAAAAGAAACTACCCTATTTCATAAGCCATTTTTTAATTTCAGTATATAATACTATATGCAAATATAATACAGTTACTACATGATATACTGGACATATGCAACATTTTATTCATTCATGAAAATCAAATTAATTCATTTGGGAAATCCTGTAACTTCTATGTTCAATATATTACATAGCTGCCAATGAGAAACCAAAAGTTTTTCTGTTTCAGGGATAGTATCCGTTTGTAGGTTAATAAATACACTCAAGCAACTACTGTTTGTGCCAAGTGGCCTAGTATCCTGAGAACTACATTACTAAGATATGGAAGAGTTCAGAGAAAATGCTTAGTTTGGATAGAAGAAAGACATGGCTTTTTTTGGAGAACATGAATTTGAACTGGGTTTTTAGGGATAGGCTGAGTTTTATAGAGGGCTTCATTGGGAGCAAATAACTGCCTCCCCTCCTCAGACAATAATTGAATCATGTGAGCACATTTGTAGGGTGGGAAGAAATAGGTTATATTTAGGCAATATCTCAGTTTGAATGTGAAGCAGAGTTGTGGCAAGTAATTTTTGAAAGGTTAGCTAACAATAAGTCATAGGTGATTTGAATCTTGGAAAAAAACTAGCAAGCCTGCAAACATTTACTAAGGGTTTATAATTGCCTAGGAGTTGGGAATTCAGAGATGATTGAAGTGAATCCTGTGCTCTTGGGCACTCAGACACATGACTGACTGTCTTGGATACAGGTGTAATGCACTGTTCACAGAATCTGAGTGTGCTGTAATGAAGACACAGAGGACTGTGGGGGCAGTTACCTCTCACTGGAGGAGTTAAGCAAAAAATACTAATATATTACTGAAATTGAATTTTTTTTTAAAAGATTTATTTTTATTACAAAGTCAGATATACAGAGAGGAGGAGAGACAGAGAGGAAGATCTTCCGTCCGATGATTCACTCCCCAAGTGAGCCGCAACGGCTGGTGCTGCACCGATCCGATGCCGGGAACCTGGAACCTCTTTCGGGTCTCCCACGCGGGTGCAGGGTCCCAATGCATTGGGCCATCCTCGACTGCTTTCCCAGGCCACAAGCAGGGAGCTGGATGGGAAGTGGAGCAGCCGGGATTAGAACCGGCGCCCATATGGGATCCCGGTGTGTTCAAGGCGAGGACTTTAGCTGCTAGGCCACGCCGCTGGGCCCGTGAAATTGAATCTTAGTAAAGGAGTACAGAAAAAAATTGTTTCCACTGCATACAAAATCCCAGAGACATGAAAGAGTTGGCTTGGTCAAATTACCAAGTATGACACTAAAAGTACCAGGAATTAAGTCTGGAAGTAAAAGGTGGGTTCTAGATGAGAAGGGCCTCATGCCTGTGCTAAGGCTTTTGGACTTAATTCCCATTGGCCTATGCTTTCCACTCTTGGGGTTTTGTGGAACGTCTTTGAATACAAGCAATGCACCTCAGAGTTCTTTCAGTGAATGATACATCACATATCTGTGCTATGGCCCCATAAGATTTTGTCACCTACTGACATCACAGTCATGTTAGTTCGTATAGTACACTCTATAATGTTGGCACAATGATAAAATTAGTGAACAATGCATTTCTCAGAACATCTCCGTATTGTTAAGCATTAATTCTAGTACATGACTGTATTAGAATTTTTGGCAGACAGTGGAAAGGATTAAAAGTCTGGAAACACTCTATAAGCCAGTAGCAACTGTAGTACAACCATTCATATGGTGTAGTTATAGTGTCACAGTGTCTATAAAAGAACTCATAGTCACCACATCATTTACTTGGTTGACTTTCAACATCATGTTTCTCTTGGGCTGTATACTCAGAGGCAGTGTTCTCAAAGTTCCAGTAAGCACCAGCTCTCCCCTTGGTGTACTCTTGTTACTAGAAGTCTCTTCCTTTTATTCTTATGGAGAGTTATTCTCTATTTGCTACCTCACATTTTGTTTAGATCAGCATTCTGTTTGACAGAAATAGCTCTTAAAAGTTTGAACATCAGAAAAAAGTAGATCTTACCTATTGATCCAGAGGTGGTAGGATGTTTGCCAAGCATGAGACAAACAATTCTGTGTTTTACCAGATGGAAACCATTATTAGAGGAAGAGAGAGAGTCTTGAAAGATGTTTAAATAAGTGGATCCTGGGCCCAGCGGCGTGGCCTAGCGGCTAAAGTCCTCGCCCTGAACGCCCCAGGATCCCTTATGGGCGCCGCTTCTAATCCCGGCAGCTTCACTTCCCATCCAGCTCCCTGCTTGTGGCCTGGGAAAGCAGTTGAGGACAGCCCAAAGCCTTGGGTTCCTGCACCCGTGTGGGAGACCTGGAGGAGGTTCCAGGTTCCTGGCTTCGGATCAGCGCAGCACTAGGTTCCTGGAATCGGATTGGTGCAGCACCGGCCTTTGTGCTCATTTGGGGAGTGAATCATCGGATGAAGATCTTCTTCTCTGTCTTTCCTCCTCTATGTATATCCACCTTTCCAATAAAAATAAATAAATCTTTAAAAAAAAAAAAAAAAATTGGGGCCTGGCGGCATGGCCTAGCAGCTAAAGTTCTCGCCTTGAACACACCGGGATCCCATATGGGAGTCGGTTCTGATCCTGGCAGCTCCACTTCCCATCCAGCTCCCTGCTTGTGGCCTGGGAAAGCAGTCGAGGATGGCCCAAAGCTTTGGGACCCTGCACCCGCATGGGAGACCTGGAAGAGGTTCCAGGTTCCCGGCATCGGATTGGCGCGCACCGGCCTGTTGCGGCTCACTTGGGGAGTGAATCATCGGACGGAAGATCTTCCTCTCTGTCTCTCCTCTCTGTATATCCGGCTTTCCAATAATAATAAAATCTTTAAAAATAAATAAATAAATAAAAAGAAGTGGATCCTGTGACCAAAGTGACGGTTTGAGCAGAAGAATCAAGCAGCTGTGTATAAAATGGGTGTTGGGTGATCATTTACAGTTATTATCAGGACTGGAGCCAGGGATTCAGTAAAGAGGGACATGATGGGTTTCCTTTGACTATATGAGGGAGGGGCATTATGAAAAGGAGTAAAAGATGGATCTGACATTCCATGCTTGGTTGAACAGAACACTGGTGCCATTTGCAGAAACAGGATAGTCAGCAATAATGGCTGAGACAGCTTGAGAAATGTGGCTCAAGGTAACCAAATTTTAAATGGTGGCTCTAAATTCAGTGAGATTAATGTTGTCCTTTGGAATATTTTTACAATTCCAATAAAAGTCTTTGGAATAGTAAATATTGCTCAACACTCCAATTTAATAAAAATTAGGCTTTTTCCTCATCGTGTTTCACGTATAATTCCCCTTAAATGAACTTTTTTTAGAGATTTATTTATTTTTATTGGAAAGGCAGATTTACAGAGAGAAAGAGGCACAGAGAAAAAGATCTTTCATCTGCTGGTTCACTCTCCAAGTCACTGCAATGTCTGAAGTTGAACTAATCCAAAACCAGGAGCCAGCATTTTCTTCTGGGTCTCCCATGTGGATACAGGAACCCAAGGTTTTGGGCCATTCTCTGTTGATTTACCCAGACCATAATCAGGGAACTGGAAGCAAAGTGGATCAGCCAGGATGCAAACATAGGGTATATGAGCACAGTGGCCATCGTGGATGCCGGTGCTTGAATGTGGAGGATTAGCCACTTGAACCAATGCACTAGCACCACAATTTTTTTTCAAGTGACTTACGGGCCTGGCGTGGTGGCCTAGCGGCTGGAGTTCTTGCCTTGCATGCGCCAGGATTACATATGTGTACCAGTTCTAACCCTGGCTGCCTTGCTTCCCATCCTGTTCCCTGCTTGTGGCCTGGGAAAGCAGTCAAGGGTGGCCCTAACCTGTACCTGTGTGGGAGACCCGGAAGAGGATTCAGGATCCTGGCTTCAGATCGGCACAGCTCTGGCCATTGTGGTCACTTTGGGAGTGACTCATTGGATGGAAGATCTTCCTCTCTGTCTCTCCTCCTTTCTGTACATCTGCTTTTCCAATAAAAAGAAATAAATTTTAAAAATAGGCGACTTACCTACATTTTAAACATAATCCATTAATATAAAAACATCTACAACACTATAGGCTTTAAGAAGAAATATTTGGGGACTATACCTTTTGGCAACAGGGACATAGTAAATAAGTTATGACTGTAAACCACTTGCCAGTCTCTGGTGGCTGGTAAGTTCACTTCTCCTGAGCAATGAGTCTGTGAGACTGTCTTTGTGACACTCTTCCATCCTGGGGGTTAGGGGATAGGTTCTTGCAGATACCTGCAGAACAGAACACAAGGTGCAAACAGGTAACTTTTAAATAGAGCAATAACCAGGTGACTCTGATTTTTGAGCCCCATTAGTTCTCTTGCCAAGAATGAGGAAGTGAAAAACAACTTTCTCTTGTTATTTCCTTAATCTGAAAAATACTGAAACAAAAACCCCAGAATAGCCCAGTCTCACTATTTAGTAGACAGAGCATACACCAGAATGATAAAATTAAAAAGCTTTCCTTATGATGCATGAACCTGAGTCAGGTGCCCCAGACTTCCTTGGGGATGCCTTTGATGAAGTCTTTGTCAATAGCCCTCATCTTATCAAACACCCAAGATGGCACAGGGAATGATTTGATTGGTTTTCATATCATTAGATTGGTTTCCTGAAATACATCAAAGTGAGCATCTTTGGCTGTCTAGAACCTTAACCGTATTTTCTCTAGTAGCTGCCCATGGAAGCCTGTAGGGTGAGAAGAGCTGGAGTCTGAGTAAAGGCCTTCATCTTGCAGGAGAAGGAAGAAGCATGGCAGAGAGGAGTGTTGAGACTAGAGAGCTGTCTTTCTCTTTCATTGTTGTTTTATGTTCCATAACATTTCTCCCTCCCCCTTTTTATAATGCTAGAGTTTTCCAAATGAGCTACATAATTGTTGAAGGACAAAGGTTCAACATTATTTCACTTTCTCTGGTACCTGATAATGAAAGTGTAGGTGGACAGAGTTATTAACTGACATGGGAAACTTTAAAATAGAAGGCGCATGCTATTCCAAGTTGCAGTAAGAAGGGAAGTGCCTTGACAATGGTATTTGACAATGGCCGAAGTGAGGACTGTGCCTTGTTTCTACTTTTCTCTTCTGTTTTCTACTGAGAGGTAGAAATAGTACTGAATGCTTGGGCATACCTCCTTCCAGTGTCCCATGATACAAACCAAGCATTCCTTCTGGAGGCATTATCCACACAGCTGATAAAACTGAGAATATATAGAATCTACTTTTTTGAACTGTCTGCTTATTCTGTAATCTTTGTGTGGGCTCCCAGATCACTGTGCCAGCAGGGACAGAAGGCAGGATTGATTACATCTATTCAGCCAAAGTCCATTTACAGCAGAAGGTGGACAGTACTATACAACCCATGGTGTGTGTATACATTTCATCAATCTGATTTCAAATGTTAGAACCTTTGAGTGCACGTCTCAATTTGTACACAACCTTTCGACTGGCTTTTAATTGAGGCAGGAGGATATCCTCTCGAGTGGGAGGATAATGGTGTTTATTAGTGCAGCTCATGGCTTCCCTTTTGTAAGCCTTTGGTTGCCCTTGGCTGGAGAGATGTCTGCCACCTTCACTTCTGGGGCTTTTGAGCAGCTGCTTCTGCTTGCTACTTCACATTTTCTCAATTTCTCTTCACCATTTCACAACCAAACATAACTCTATTTATGCATCTTTTTAAGCTTATTAATGTGCTCCATGCCTCCTGGCTGCAAAAAGATGATAAAAATCACTGGAAAAGAAATTCAATAATTAATGAGAGTCTTTTATTTTCTATTTACAGCAATAAGCAAAAAAATTTGTTCAAAAATCTCAAAATGTGAACCTAACCTTCTACCCCTAAAGGCAAGAAAGGTACAGTTCTCTGAACTATAGAAAGAATTCTTTTAATTTTTTTTTAGTCTGGGGATTGTTAACAAGAGTATGGCAACAAAATTTAATTGTCTAGAGGAAAGACTAAAAGTGGGAAATGCTGTCATTCTTGGGTTCTCCAAGACTTCAGAGCGTTAGTCATTTAAGGAGCTCCTGTGGCCATGAAAGCACATTCTGACTGTGCCCGTTCCATCTAACTGGGCCAAGTTTTGGGTATGGATAATGGAACAGCAATCAAAGCAGAGCTCTTTATTGATACGAAAATATTTTCTTTCATGTATTTACAGACATTTTTCTGAACACCTCTTGATGCTACAACCCATGCTCTCTTGTAATATCACACTAAATTTTACTTGAACAAATATTATGAGATCACACATGGAAGAGGGCATACACCATCTGTGGGGAGGTGGGGGACTATCAAGATGTAGAAAGAACCTGGCAATTTACTTTTTTTTTCAGACTAATCAGCCAAAATACTTCATGGATGTTAGCAGAAGACTTGAGATTCTGAGGTCATCGACCAATGACTTCATTACTTGTAGCCTGGAAAGCAGCATGTGCAGGATGTGTTTGTTCAGTTCCCATGGTCCCTGAGTCCTATGGCAGTGAGAGGTGACCATGGTGAAGAACACTAGATCCTTGTGTCCTTGGTACACCTGGTAGGAATATGCAAGGGTGGATGATTAGGGCCAAAACAGATTTCCTCTTGTAGAAAGTAGGAAATTTAGCAAGATGATGCACAGAAAAGACTGGGATGGATAGTTCTCACAGAAAGGACTCATAGCAGTCAGAGAGAACCCTGAGGCATGGGAGACACAGCTTTTGGAAGGACAATGAAGAGTCTAGCCATGACTGCGGCAGCAGACAGAAGGCTAACCAAGTAAATTGGTATCCAATCATCAAAGGAGTTTTTTTCTTTTTTTGCCATTCTATAACTTTTATTGTAAGCTCACAGATTGTACAACATTTTAAGCAGAATGACTTGACTGAATTTCATTTTTTACTATCTGGTGGTAATACAAAGTAGACTGAAAGCAGGGATAAGCTCCATGTTTCTTCTACAAGGTGATCTTGGAATACCACAATTAAACAAATTATTGGAGAGGAGCAGTGAGAGGGAAAGAAGGAGAGAGAGAAAGAGAGCCTTGCCATCCACTAGTTCCCCTCTTCAATGCTTGTGACAGCTGGGAATGATATGGAGTGAAGGCAGTACCCAGGATTGCATCCTAGGCTTCCAAACTGGTGGCAGAAACCCAATCACTTCAACTGCCACTACTGCCTTCCAGGGTCTACATCAAGAGCAAGTTGTAATCAAGAGTCAACTATAGCACCCATATACTCTGATGTGAGATGCTATCCTAACTGGAGTCTTAACTACTAGGCTAAGTGCTTGAACCACCTCACTTCTGTTACATACTTTAAATTCCCTCATTTTCTCTCTAGGTTTCACTACCTTATTGTACATTATGGCCCTTCTTGTGTTCAGGGACTTCATGAACTCACCCTTAGGCTTGGCAGCCCTGTTCTTCAACCCACACTGACTATGCTCAGATATTTATTGATACATAGTAAGAATATTTCTATTTAATTTACTATTTTTTTCAGAATTTTATCATTGTAAACATGTTATTTCCTGGGAGTTCATCCAAATTTTAAAAATATGCCAATATTCTTGTCAGAATTTTTACTTGGCATGATATGATTTATAAATTCAAGTCTAAAAGGTAAATTGTAACATTCAATTTATTAAAATACAAACTCTATTCCAGACAGTATTTCTCTATTCTAAAAAGGAATAATAAAAAAACAAGTATGTGATATTCTCTAATATTATAAATTAAATTAGTTCTATTGAGCAGGAGGAGGCTAAAATACAAGTTCTTTTTTTTGTAAGTTAAGATCCTTCCAAATTTTGCAGTGATGATGGCTTCCTTTTCATTGAGGCCTAATATTTGTATATATTAACAGGTTATAGTGCAATAGTTTAATATACACATACAATGTATAATGATCAAATAAAGGCAGTTGACATAACCATTACCTCATGTTATTTGTAATGGAAACACTGAAAATTTTGAAATATGTAATTAGTTGTGGTCAATCGCTGTTATTCTTCAGTGCTATAGACCAATACATTATTTTTCCTATTGTGTTTAACCCCATTTTGGGAAAGCACTCTCAGAGAGTTCTCATATTAGTTTCCTGTTACCACTGCAACAAATTATAACACTCTGTGGCTTTCAACAACACAAATTTGACCTACAGTTGTGGAGGTAAAAAAAAAAAAATCTGCAACCATTTCCCCTGGGCTGAAGTCCAAAGGTTGGCAGAGCTAGTCCCTTCTAGAAGCTCTGATGGGTGGAGCTTGCCTTTTAAAGCATCCTTCTATATACCTTAGCTTAGCCTTGCTACCTAACTTCAGAGTACATCATTCTAATCTCTGTTTTCTTCATCACATCTCCTTGTTTGGTTTCTCTTTCACCCTCTCATAAGGGCCACTCATCTGGGTCCAGTCAGATAATCTAGAATAACCTCATCTCAAAAATCTTTAACCAAATCACACCAGCAAACTTTGTTTTTCCTGAGAAGGGAAACTTTTCTGCCTCTGAGGACTAGATGATAGACATGCTGAGTGGAGAATCATTTCAGCTGACCAAAATTCCACTTTCCATGGAAAACACAGTTTTTGTCTCTTTCTACAGCTTTATTTGGTTTGGTGTTACAGCTGAGCCAAATGGGTTCTCCAGACATATCATTTACATATTGATCTGACTTAGAATCAGTTTAGAATAGTAATGTCTTGGATCAGGAGCTTTCTGAAGGCATCTCCTTTTCACACAGAATGGCTGACACTTATCTATGCCAGGCAGGCTCATGAACTTTGCCTCTCCTTCCCCCAGTACAGCAGATCCTGGTTGTGTCCTGCCTGTATCTCTCCTCTTTCTCCTTTCAGTGCATCTTGCCTTCTAAACTGCTGGTTTCTGCACTCTTTTGCTAAAGATGTGCCCTTTTCACTGGAACCTGTTCTACCTGTGCTCAGGAAAGCTGGAAATGCTCTAGAAATTATATCACCAATTCCCATCAACCTTAACTCATGAGTGCAACTGGTATATAAATATTCTAGTTCCTTCACATTTCTTTTGGTAATTTGTTTTATCTAGACATAATGTAATTCACATATCATGAAATGATTCATATTAAAGCATTTGATTCAGTGGTTCTCATTGTATTTGCAATTTTGTACAGCCATACTATTAATTCCAGAACTCTTCTTTCCCTTCTTTTCCCCGACACCCCTCTGCCCGGGAAATTTCAGGCATGTTAGTGGGTTCTCTACTCCACATCTTCTCTCCCCTGTTATCTGTTTCTGCTTTCTGTCTCCATAAATTGGCCAGGATGTCTATTTCGGATTTCACATTTATATGGAATCATACACATCTGCCATCCTATGGATGGTTACCTTCAAGATACATACTTAATGCTGATTCCCAGATTGCCCTAGCAGGACTAAGCTCTGGTTGTCTACAATGGCAAAAGGCAATTACCTGGCCACCTTTTCTTTCCCATATTTTTTTGCTTTCCAGTTGGTATTTCTAGGATGATTTCTCAAATACAGTGCTTGCACTTGAACCCTTTCTCTGGGATCAGCTGCTGGAGGAATCCAAGCTAAAATATTGGGATTATTAAGTTAATTCATTATATAAGCAGCAGCTTCTGCAATCTTTAATGCAAAAGACACAGCACAAATAAAATAGTGGCTGTACCTGCTCTCACTGAGGTTATGTAAGCAAGGAATAAAGGCATTAAACAAATAACAAGTGAAATGAGAGTTATGAAGGAGTGAGTGAGAGAAGCCCTTCTTAAAGACCCAAAGATTGGTAAGCAATCAACCAGGTGAGAGAGGAAAGCATCTAGGCACACGAACTCATTCTAAGTGATGCAATGAGCCCAGCACTGTGGAAGATTGAGAGAAATCCATATGGCTCTTGCAGAAAGAGCTGGAGGTGCTTCAAAAACTGGCAGGAAAGAGCAATTAAACAGAAGTTTATTATGCAAAAAAGGTTGAAATCCATGTATAGGTTTTTTCCATCATATGTATTTCCATGAATTCACATACATGGATTTCAAACTTACACTACAATAAATTTAAATAATCATTGGCAAGGAGAGAATTTAGATTTTCTCTCTGCTAGCTTACCTCCCAAATACTCATACAAACTGAGGCTGAACCAGGCCAAAACCAAGAACCTGAAACTCAACCCTGGTCTCCCACATGGGTGGCAGGGATCCAGATACCTGATTTGTAGCCACCTGATGTTTCCTATGGTGCACATTAGCAGGAAACTGACACTGCATGTGGAGCCTAGACTCAAACTCAGACACTCCAGTAAGGCTTGTGGGCATCTTGTATGACATCTAATGACTGGACCAATTGCCAAAATGTAATTAAACTTTTTAATTGCAATTTGCTTCATTGCATTTCGCATGAATGTTTTGAAGTACCCATGTAATTGAAGTAGATACTTCAATATACTTTCAAGGAAGGACTTCTTAAGTTCTAGATGGAGTGGTCTATAGATAGTCTTACATCTCACTTGAGATCATACCCTTCCCAAGGCAGACTTCATCTGCTGACTGAGGGAGGCAGGGGTGCAGAGGTCTAGCCCCGTGCTGTGTACAGGACATTCTGGTGGGCAACTAAGAGCCTTATCTTCTATAGGGTTTGAACAGAGATTACCCTGCTTCCTCAGCCCAATCGGTTTGCTGTTTTCCTTTCACAAGTGTTGACCCTGAATTAACACCTCGTTCCTTCAATTTTGAGTCAAGACCTGCTCCTGGAAAACCCAACATTCCACAGCAGCAACCTGAGTAATTCTTCCTGAGTAATGGTCTGACCAGGTTTATCCTAGAACACGAAGAAAGTGAGGTCCTTGTGGCCTGATAGACATGGACTATTCACACGGAGAATGAGAGAGATTCGGAGAGAGATTCGGACTCCTCATGGAAGCATTTGCATGCAGTTTTGCCCTTGGGAGATTCTGGTTTTTCGAGAACAACTCAGGGAGAGTGACAATTTGTGATGAGCATCAACATTTTGTGATGCATTTCAAATGTATTTCATTCTTTGTGCGTTTCCAAATTTGTCTCAAATGCTAATACTGATATATATAAATATATATAAATATATATATAAATATATGTAATATTGAGATACACACACACACACACAAAACTTTGTCATACTAGTATTATAGCTTGAATTTATACCTGGGATCACCCAGGAATGTGAGCAATAGGAAATAGAGGTATTTTTTCCATAGAGGTTAATGTTAGATTTTATACTACTGGTATTTAAAATTTTATGTTCTGTCTGGGCAGTAGGCATTTTATTATTATTTTTTAATATTTTACACTGCTTTTTAATTTAATTTTTTTCTTTTTTTGTTTTAATTATTTTTTAATAATCTTAGTTGATTAGGGAACAAAGTGTCAAGGGCTACAGGGTGAAAGTGGGTAATACCATTGTTTCCACACCAATATCATTTTACCCTGTATCTGGGGTCAGGGAAAAAAACAAAGGGAAAAGCCCCACCCAACCTGCCACCCATCCCAGATCCTCAGCGGGAGGCGCGCTCTGAGGGTCCTGCTCATACAGTTTTGATAGTTCATCAGTTCTGGATTGCTCCCAATCTCTCAGTTCCAATCGCAATGAAACCTATTCAGAATCTACTGGCTGACAGTCTCTTCATGGTTGGGGTTCTAAGATCAGCAGTTCAGTTGGAGGGATCTCCAAAGAAACTTCATCTGAGATGATCCCAGGCCTGATTCTTCTGCGAGTTTGCTAGTACAGAGTCCAACACTGTCCGTCACACCAATCAACTTATGCTCATGCTGGTCGTTGGGATTGCTGGGTTCATTCTGTTTCCAGCCCTGTCTTCCTCGTGAACCAATGGGTGTTGTAGTCCAGTTCGATCCTGCCCACTTCATACTCGGTCCTCACGCAAACTGCTTGGAGCTGCAGCCTGGTTGGGGCGACTCCCCATAACCCCCACCAGGCCTGCCCCCTACCCTGGTTCCCATGCTTGCCAGTACGCACTGCAGGCTTGTCAAGTCTGTCCCACATCCTGTTTAGCTCTCGCATGTGTCGATGGGCATTGAAGCCCAGCTCAACCCAACCAACCTACTATCCAGCCCACACACCTACTGGCAGGTGCCCTTCTGTACAGCCACCCCTGCCCCTGTCCTGGTGTTCGTGCTGTCCAATGAGAGTGGTAGCCCCGAAGGAGGTGTCCACTATTTCCCTTCTAGGCCACACTCACTCCCAGATTATGCACTCTCCAGTTCTGGCATTTGACTTGACAGAATAAGCTCCAAGTGCCAGCCTCTGCCATCTAGTACTGCGACTAGCCCAACCAACCCTCACCCACTCTAGTTTTTGCTTGCACCAGTCGGAACAGTCAGCCCACCGTGGCCCTTCCCTTACCTAGCCCACATGAGGCCCACAGGTGTAACAGCCCTGCCTATTCTGATCTGCCCCCATCCCAACTCACGCTGTCCAATGGAAGTAGTTGTCCAGCAGGGGAGCCCACATTCCCCTGTCAGCTTTGCCTCCTCCCCCTGATTATCACATGTGCTGTTTGGGTGCTGCAACCACATCTGGTACGGTTCATCTCACCTTGGCATTCCTTATCGTGTACTAGTATGTGTCGCAACTGAACCTGGCTCGACCCACACTCTGTTCTGGCGCTCGGACTCACCAGCGGGTCATGTGAACAGGTTCAGCCTGGTCTGCCCCCAATCCATGCCATGTGTATACCAGTGGGATAATTTCCATAGCCTGTTCTGGGCTGTTTCCTATTGTGCTTCTTGCGCTTACCTGCAGGGACTGTGTCCTGCCAGAGGAGTTGCCCAGGATCCTCCATTAGAAACTCTCCCTGTGCCAGGTTTCGCGCATACCAGTGAGTCCATGAGCCATCCCTGTTCAGTTCACCTCCTGTCCTAGCAGGAACAGTGGTGTTTCCTGACTGTTCTTCAACCCAATCTGGTTCTTATTGCTGGATGTTTCAACCCAGCCATGGCTCTTCCATACCCCCATACAGCTTACACATGGTTTAGTAAGGGCTGAGACCTAGCCTAGTCTGTTATACATTTCCCCTGGTCCTGCAGAGCACCAGATGGTGTTGGGGTCTGGCCCGGCTTGGTGCTTCCATTCCCAGTCCACACTTGTGCCAAGTGGGATTACACTCGTTTCCTGATCGGAACTCAGCCTCATTTACAGCCCATGCGCTCATTGGTGGGAAACTCAACCCAGCTAGAGTATCCCCTTAGCTGCCCAACTGGGCCTATTCCCAGCCTTAGATCTTGTGAAGGCCAGTGGTTGCTCTGATTCAACTTGGTAGAGCCCTTCTCTTGTCCTGTCCCCTTAGATGCTGTGGATTACCATCCCTGTCTTACACAGATCAGTAGGTGCAAGGACCTACTTGGCATGACCTGTGCTCCAACCTGATTTCTGTTGTTTCTTGTGAGTTAAGGTTTGTTCAGCCCTGCCCATTCTGTCCCCTTCCAGTGGCAGCATGGCCCACCCCACATCCTGTTAAAGGATGCACTTTCAGGTGCTGCTGCCTTGACCTGTGCTGACTGTTTTGGGTTCCTGCACCTGTGTGTGATGGCAGGTGGCATGGTCACACCTAACTTAGTCCATCCCAACCCCAGCTTGTGAGCTAACCAGGGGAACTTGTATTTAAACAGGGTTGGGCCCACACACTCTCACAGAGTCTACCCCCAGACCAAGTTCTCTCGCGTGCTGGATAGAGTCTTGACCCTGCCAAATGTGACCACTCCACCACTCCACCAAACAGTTGGGTAATGGTACCCATCACTGCCA
Organism: Ochotona princeps; assembly: GCF_030435755.1. NCBI lineage: Eukaryota > Metazoa > Chordata > Mammalia > Lagomorpha > Ochotonidae > Ochotona > Ochotona princeps. The sequence goes on from NC_080840.1 coordinate 53,391,757, forward strand.
AAGAGGCCCCCATCCATAGCATTGGTGTGGGCTGGTGTGTGACGATCAGTGATGTTCCAGGCAAACAGGCCATTTCTGTATTCTGAATTGGGTTGATGTATCTAACTAACTTTAATTGTCTCCTGGGTACTTCCCTCCAAACCACCAGGTCTCAGTCCCCATGCATGCCTAAAACTTCCATGACCTTGTCAGTGGGAATCACCCAAGATGCACTACTCACCTACACTAAAATTGGACTTAGTCATGGGTGTCCCCAGGCAGCAAACATATTTTAAAAAACCCCAGAGTTTGAGCCAGGCGGCCAGCAGGCAAAGCCTGGCACCAAATGGTGCACTGGCCGCCCTGGGGGAGGCCGAGGACTCGTTCACTGCCTTGCGGCAGTGTCTTTGGCATGAGCCCCCAGCATTGGGTCCGACCCGGCAGGGGCACCCCCCCCCCACAGCCGCCACACTGTGAGGAGCAGCACTTGCCCCCAAACCCAAGGCCCAAACCCCTCCCAAACTCACCCAGCCACAAGATATTAGTAGCTGGGCAGAGCTAGGAATTTTAACCCAGTTCCCAAGTTCCCTCATGGCGCACTTACCCTGAGGAAAGAACTCTCTTGGGTCCTGGGGGAGGCCGAGGACTCATTCGTTCACTGCCTTGCGGCAGTGTCTTTGGCATGAGCTCCCAGCATTGGGTCAGACCTGGCAGGGGCATCCCCCACAGCCGCCACACTGTGAGGAGCAGCACTTGCCCCCAAACCCAAGGCCCGAACAGCAGTAGGCATTTTAAATGATAAGTAAATGCTATTCCAGCAAGTGCTTTGAAAAGCATAAAAATGTTAAGTAAGTTGGTGAATGTTTAACTTACATTAGTTTAAACAGGGTTATCCACACTCTGTCTTTATTTTAGACCTTATTGGTGGATAACATCCGGCTCACGCTGTGTAAGCCTTGTGAAATCCTTTTATCTGGACCTGTCAAGGCAACCGCAGACAAGACTAGAAACTCAAGAAATCCATATAGTTGGCTGATTTTTTTTAACTTTTTAAAAATTATATTTTTGACAATCTTTACATAGTTAATTGGGGTAAAAAGGTTCAAGGGCTATAGGGAAGTGGGTAAGACTATTACTTCCATATTGTTTCCTTCATGTATCTGAAGTATAGGGGGATATTGAGGGAGAAACCCCACCCAGTTTCCCACCCACCCCAAAGTCCCGGATGTGGGGCATGCTCTGAGATACTTGCTCAAGTGGTTTTGATAGTTCAACAGTTCTGAATTGCTGTCAATCTCACCACTCCAAGCACAATAAGTGGCATGATTCCTCTTAGCAGATCTCCAAATCCTTAGTGACAAGCATGGCTATTAAAGCAAAGGCATGGCTGCTTAGGTCCCCTGCCTCAAACCCTTCCCAACCTGGGGTTCTACGTCAGGATGAGGTCTACGGAGCCCTGACCTAAAGCTCCCTTTCTCTGCTCCTTTCTCAGGCCAGATGAACCTGAGAATTTTCTTTCCTTCTCCTTGAGTTTGGAGAAGCACAGTGCTTCTGGGATTTTAAGATTTTTTTGGCAGGGGAGGGGAGGCAGGGTAGAGCAGAATGATTTAAAAATCTGCCGTTTAAATACTTGGTTGAACAGCAAAGTAGGTTTTCAGTATGTAAACAGTGAAAGCAATTGCATGCACATGAGGTTCCTGAATAAAACCAGAAGTTTCTATGATGATAAAAATCAGGATGGTAGTCACCTCTGGAGAGGGCATTTGACTGCAAGGTCTTCTCTAGCATGAAGGTAATATTCTATGTCTTTATGGGAGTGAGGATGTGTGTTTGTCAAAACTCACTTAACTGTATTGAAAGATTGTGCATTTTATTTTATGAAAATTTAAATAGATAAAACAGGATAACAAGTAATCAGAAAATAAAAGAGAACTGACTGTAACAATTCATTCACTGAAGATTTAGGTTTCAGAAATGTTGCCTCTACATTTTCTGACTTAAATAGGAAAGACCCACCATCAACATGTAGCTCAACTCAGGAATATAAATGCATTTTAATCCATAGTCAATTATTTCTTATTAGAAATCCAGTACTTCACATGAAACAAAGCTCTATGAACAGAGGAAAAGTGCACATCTCATAACCTAAAGGTGGCTTAGATGAGATTCGCTGCACATTTCTTCAGCCTTTGTAGCTAAATATTCAGTTTCTACCTGAAACGTAGCCATAGTGTTTGGAAATTAGAGGATCAAATCTTGTTTGACTGGAAATTAGGGGATTCCATCTTGTTTGACTACATTCAGGATTTGCACTTGGCAAGGGAATAAGGTCACTCAGTACATTACTGTGACCCCAGACTGGTGAAGGACTGGTAGAATAATATTTAAATTTGAATTTGATGATGTAGTCCAGTGAAGTAGGAAATCAGAAAAAGTAGGATGTCAGAAAAATTGAATTTCAATATACTATAAGCAACAAATAATTTTGTAGTATAAATACACATGGGACACTTACATATTCCTTACATATGTAAATGTGTGTGTGTGTGTAAGGACATATACTGAAACATTTGATTTTGTGTTTGTGAAATTTAGATTTCATTGAATGACCTGTTTTTATAGCCATGTGTGGCAACTATGGAACACACCAAGAGGACAGGCTTCTTATCCCCAGGGAAAATTGAAAACACAAATAATCTGAGTCAGTGGTTCTCAAACTTCAGCTTGCATCAGAATTACCTGCAGAGCTTGTTAAAATTCAGACTGTTAGAGCCTCTGATTCAGTGGGTCTGGGCTAAGGCCCTCCCAGCATTAGCATTTTATCATCGCCAGGTTCCTTGGATCTTGCTGATTCCAGGGATCATGTCTGAGAAATACTCATCTGGGGTGATGTATTACATATGCATGTTCAGAGATTGTTAGAAATGCTGTGTTAATGTACCTTGTTCATTGCATTTCTGCCTAGCACATTAAAATATGCATTGCTAATGAGAGACAATACATCAAACATATTAGGGATTGTAATGTAATATCAATAAGGCATGTATTATGCATTGTTGCTCATGTTTTTGGAGTCTATATCCACTCTACACATAAGCTATTTGCTCCCTGTAACCAATGGATTACCTCATAAAGAGAACAAAATTACACATTAAAATGAGAATAGAATTAAATTTTGATAAACCCATAAAATAGTAATATAGAATTTTTGTTAAATTATATACTGAATAAATATTTAACAAAGTGATATGCTTAGTGATTTTATTTATGCTTTATTAACCACTACAACTTGCACAGCAAATTGTGTATATACATACAACCTTCCTCCAACCACAGGATATTAGGAGGACCCAGAATGGGGCATCTACATCTTATTTCCCAGGGACTGAGTTGTCTTAGAGGAAAATAAAAAAGATACTTGTTTGTGCTAGCCATAAAAACGGAAAATACTGGAGTGTTCTAAAGTGATTGTGAAGCTGGCATTTTACATTTCTACCCTCAAGATTGATATTTTGTTTTGATTTTTTTTGATTTTCTGATGATTAGTTTGTTGATTTAGATTTCAATTTTGAGGGGAGGGGATACACAGAAGAGAAACTCACAGGGAATGAATGAGAGAAAGATACTAGAAATTTTTTAATGGGTGCCTGAGTCCTCAGGCCACTATTTGGAGATTCTTGATCCTGACTACAAATGCATGTAAAATCTAAAGACTGTCTTGTTAGAGAAATATCCTGAAGTATTTGTGGATAAAACTATGTTCCACAATTTTTTTTTAAGATGCTGCAGCAAGAAAAAGTTGTAAGAGGAAAGATGAAATACATTTTGCAAAATGTTAGTAACTGTGGAAACTGGGCAATAAGGTTTATTAAACTATACTATTTTGTGTATGTTTGAACATTTCAGTAATGGATTTGAAAAAGTCTAGAAATTTGGCTTGTGTCCATAACTTTGCTATAAATGGGACAAGGAACCATAATTAAATCCTGTAAATATCCTTTGCTTCAAATTTACAAATGATCATGTTGTAATTACTCAACCAGCAAGTCACCACTGAGCTAGGCTCACTGTGTAGGTAGCATTCTCATGTTACTACCTCCATTCCCAGGTATGTTGACAGATACCTGAACAGTATAATGTACTTAAAAAAAATGAAACCACTTTTCAAGCATTATCACAAGATCCAAAGAATTGTATCCAGAGAACTGTTGAAATTGAGTCAAAATGCGTGGAGTGTGGATCTTTGGTAAATAAAAATTCCCGAAGACTTGTTATTCATGTTTAAGAATAATTTTTTTAGGTTAGGTGTCTGCTGAGATGGCAGCTGCTCAGACTCCTATGTTGAGAATAGGACAGGAAAAAAAAAGAAGCAATACATTGCACATCTTGTTTCTGGAGAAAAAGCAAAGCAACCTTTAAGATTTCTAAATACCATCTGTAACTACTATACATTAAAATAATTTCCTCCAAAGGCAGGTAAATATAAAAAAGAAAAACTTAAAGGGTAAAAACACGCAACTTGTATGTCTATTGCTGTGTGTGCAGAAACATAAATGATTTTTAAAAATTTGGAACACAATCCAAAACCTGGCTGGGTGGTATATTGCCAGAACTGAGTAATAGGTATGGTTTAGGTCCAGGAATGACTTAAGTTTTACTTTTTTATATTTATCAGCATTTTGGGGAATTATATTCTATTCCCTAATAGGGGGTGTATTCTCTCCAAAGTTAAAATCCTTTCATAGTGTGTAGTGTACCTAAGTTTCTTGTACGCTGCTCCAATAGACTGTCAAGTGAGAACACTCCCTTCTGGGGCATTCTGGGGAGGTGAGTTTGGGTGGGAAAAGTAAAGGTAGTGGGTATTTGAGAACACCACTTGTATGTGGCATACAGCACCTCCTTTGGGGATGAAGATGGTGGTTGTGGTAGGGGTGGGATTTCTTGAGCATTGTAACGCAACAGAATGCTGGGTTACCCAGAATGAGCACAGAAGTTGCCTAGAAAGGAGGTGTTAATGTGAACTTCACTCTTTACGATTTTGCTTGTGAGCTGCCTTGACAGGGTAGTATCAATCAGACAGTAATTGCTCAATAAATGTTTATTGAGTAAATTGTCTCAGGGGGTGGATTTTTTTTTCTGGTGAAGTGCTTGTTTGCCATTGGCACAGATTAGTAAATGTTATCCAGTTAAAATTTCAGTTTGGGTAAAAAGAATTTAATCTTAAAATTCTTAACCAGAGTTTCAGATAGATATTTTCCTCCCATTAAGACTTATATTTAAATTAGTTTCCCCTTGTCTACAGAAGATAATGGAAAAACTCTTTTCCCAAGTGGATATACTTTGTCTGCAGAGTACTGCAGAAAAAAAAATGCACACCTTGATTAGTTGAGTGTGAGAGAAGTAGATCAACATGGAATCCTCAAAATCATTTTTGCACAATCAATGAGGATTCTTGCATAATTTGGTTAGATGAGCGACTCCCTCCCCACTTAGTCAAAAGGCTGACCTGCATCCTCCACGATGTATTTTTACATGTTTGGAAACTGTAGAAAACCTTGCCTGGTATGAACACTATGGAATCAAGTCCTTAGCTGTTTTCCATGTGTCACCTCCTTTAAGCCTCATATTATACCTGTAAAAGGACTCTTGTTATTCCTACTTCTCACTTTAAAAATAGAGGAAGACACCCCTGGAGCCCAGGACTGCTAATCAGGACCTTTCCTCTCTTCTGAATGAAAAGCTAAACTTTTTATCCCACTGTGCTCTCTTTTCATTACAGCAATTACACTTGGGACTTTGAAAACATCTTTCACATTCTACTCTTGCCATTTTTTGTTAATCTTTTGGAAACAGAATCTTACATTTTTTTTCTTTGCTAGTGCACCAGAACTAAAAGCCACAGATTAAAATCTATAAGTAACACTATCTATTATCATATTCAACCCAATAAAGGTTTTAATAAAATGTATCATATGGTGCTAGAAATTGGAGCTGGCTGATTAAGTATGATTAATACATGGATACTGATGAGATTACTAGTCTTAGGCTTAGAGCCCAGGAAAGATGACCCATTACAGACTACAGAATTGGCCTGAGAAGTTTAACGATGGCCCTCATTGCTACTGCAAAAGCTCACAGCTGCTGTCTCAGCTACCATTGCCATTTCTGTGTCTTCATTTCCCCCCACCACATGGATTCTGTGTGGTATCTTCTCCTAAGGTTACTCATTACTATCACTAGTTAAAAAATTAAATGTATACTATATTGATTGCTTTTAATATAGGAAGAATATTTAGCATGAAATTTATCCTTAAAATTTTTTAAGTGTATAGGCTACTATTAACTATAGCTATAATGATTTGTTAACTATAAGGACAATGTTGTATAGCAGAACTCCAGAATTTGTGCATCTTTCATGACTGAAACTTTACACCCATTGAGTAGCAGCTCTGATTTCTGATCAAATCATATTGGGTGAAACTAAATCACATCTCTGGGTCCTACAAAAGAGATTGGGAAACTACGCTTCATCGGTTCCATCTTAGCAGGACATATGCTCTTATTTTTAATTAGCATGTAATTATAATACATACAGGGTATAGGTGTGACATTTCTGTACATGTGTATAATGTATCTTGAACAAATAAAGGAAATCAGCACTTCTGTCTTCTTAGCATTTATTTATGATTAGAACCTTTGAGTTCCTCTCCTTTAGAGAAAAAGACAAGTGGGTAGAATATTGCTTTAGACTTCTGGAGAGTCCAAGGGATAGTGGAGAGATGACTGCACAGTGAGCCCAGGAGCAGAGCACACAAGGAGCACACTCTACTTACACAACCAATCCTCTCATGAGAACTACCTTCCAATAGGTAACCCCAAAGGATTCAAAGACTGCCACTAACAGCACCTCCTGGATCCATACACAGAGTAAATCTCCACGCTTCATTCATCAACCATTAATGTTAATGCATCCAATCATAGAACAGAGCTTCAGGTTTAAACATCTGCATAAAGTTGTTGGAGTCATATTCTGTTCAAAATGTAATACCGGTCTACTAACCACTCACACCCACCTGTAGGACAGACAATTTCCCAATGATATTTAAGTGCCACCTAGAAGGATGAACAGGAATTTACAGATTGCTTTGAGATCTGTGAAATGTCGCTTATGATTCAACAAGTCTTTGAAATGAAAGCACTTTGGCAGGGACCTGCATTGTGACTCAGGGAGTTAAACTGCTGCCTACAATGCCAGTATGCCTTGTGAGCTTTGATGTGAGTCCTGACCCACTTGTGATCCAGCTTCCTGCTAGTGCATTTGGGAAAACAGTAGAAGATGGCCCAAGTGCATGAGTATGTGTCATCTACATAGGAGACCCATGGAGGGTTGTAGGCTCTTGGCTTCTGCCTAGCCCAGCCCTGACAGTTCCACCCATTTGGGAAGAGAATTAGCCATGGTAAATTTCTCTTTCAATGTCTCCCCACCTCTCTTTGTTATTCTGGCTTTCAAATAAGTAAGTAAATCTTAAAATATTTAGTTAAAATAAAAAAAAGGACAAGAATCCTGAGTTTTAAACGAAAGATACCTATTAGAATAAAAAAGAACGTTAGTTTGATTTCAAGTGCTCAGTAATGTATTATTTGTGAGTAAATACTACTTGGAGAGACTATCATCACAGATAATTAGTTGGTTTTTTGACACTCCAAATTATTTCAATGCTGCCTCTTTAAAATACCCTTGTGTGTCTCATATGATAGTTTGTGACAGGTGCAGTGACACTATCTTTCAATATTTACTCTTTCATGAAATTTTGTTGACCTTGACACAAAGCCATTAAAGCTATTCACATGTGCTGTCCCACCAAATGAAAACTTGACACAATGTTTTAGGCCAATATTGCTAGATAGTCAGCTAGATTTAAACACATCCACAACACAATTTCTACTTTAGCAAATACCTGATAGTCTTCTTGAGAATATTGAATACTGCTCTGAATTACTGAAGCATTCTATCTAGAAGAGCAGGGATCTGTGTCTCAGCCAAAAGTGTATTAGTAACAGAAATTCAGTAACTGTCTCTGTTTTCTGTTGCTATAACTGCATATCACAGACTGGATAGTTTATAAAGAATAAACTTTTGTTTAACTCACAGTTCTGGAGATTGGGAAGCCTAAGAGCATGGTCTGCCATGGGGTGAGTACCTGCATGCTGCATCATGACATGGTGGGGGGCATCATCACACCATGAGACACAGCAGGTGTGCACTCTTGTTATTTAGCCACAAATGCTATAATTAGGTCCCACCCTCAAGACTTTACCTAATTTTAATTACCTCCAAATGGGCTGAACACAGGAATTTGGGGATTAAGTGTTCCATACATTAAATTTCAGCGAAAGCACTCAAACCATAGAAATAACTAAACCCAATACCAGTCATTTTCTTGTGCTTTCCTCTGGAGTAGGCATGCCAGAAGGTGGGCTTGCTTTCATGGAGTAGTTGGATGTTGCTCTAACTTTTCAGTTCTGTTGCAGTATAATATGGAAAGGCCATGAAACTAACCTCTCAGTTTTATTCGTAACTTAGCAATGAGGCCCAATATAGTTTCTATATACTGTAACTGTTCTGTCATTTAAAATTTTTTATTTTTCAAGATACAGTTCCATAGGCTCAAGGATTTCCCTTCCACCCTCCCCATTTACTCTCTCCTCACTGTTTTCCGCTGCACTATTACAGCAGTATAGTCCTTTAGCAAGTCACAAGTCCATCATTCTTCTATTTAAATGTATCATGGCATTGTAGGTATAGACATTAATAGAGAATTATAAGCGGATGTAAGAACTTCATCTGGGTTGGTGGACCAATGATGGCTACAGGGGTTGGAGGCATAGATTCTCTTAGGCTTCTACTAAGGAAAGAGGATATAGTCCTAGAAGTTGTAACTGCAGAAAAAAGTTTGGAAGTTGGAAATAGGGAGGGCCTACCTTGGAAGATCTCCAAGCAGCCTTATTTTCATGTGCATTATTCAGATGTCTTAGCAGCCCCCAAGTGCAATGTGTTTTACAAAAACTATTAGGTATTCAGTGTAGCTGTTTTTAGGTTTATTATGAAATATTCTGATTCGTGAAAATATTCTATTAAATACAATTGCTCATGTAATTACTTTGCTTAATCTACAGCATACTTTAATTAACATTGCCAAGAATTCAGATTTAATCAATTGGATTTGATCGAGTACAACTTAGCCATCAATGCTTTTTATGATGCAGCAGCGGGCCTGGTGGGGGTTACTGTGGGTCGCTCTGACTAGGCTGCAGCTCCTACTGGTTTATGTGAGGGCCGAGTATGTGCTGGGCAGAACCAGGCTGGATTACAACACCCATTGGTTCCAGTGGAAGTCGAGACTGAAAACAGAACTAACCCAGCAACTGCAAGCACCAGCTGATCAGGGCGATGGACTGTACTTGCTAGTACATACAAGAATCTGGTCTGGGAACACCTCAGACAAAGTTTCTTTGGAGATCCCTCCAATCGAACTGCCAGATTCAGAACCCTAACCAGGAAAAGACAGAGAACAGAACAAGTCAATCAACCACCTCAGCCATATGTTGGCAATGAAATACTGGGCAAATGGAGACTCTATGAGGGACTGTGTCAATCAGTGGATTCTTCAAGGACCTTATTGTGCTTGGAGTGGTGAGAATGGCAGTAATTCGTAACTGGTGAACTATCAAAACCACTTGAGCAAGTATCTCAGAGCATGCCCCACATCCGGGACTTTGGGGTGGGTGGGAGACTGGGTGGGGCTTCTCCCTTATATCCCCCTATACCTCAGATACATGAAGGAAACAATATGGAAATAATTGTCTTACCCATTTTCCTGTAGCCCTTGAATCTGTTTACCCTAATTAACTATGTAAAGATTGTCAAAAATATAATAAAAAATGGAAAAAGTTAAAAAAAACCATCAAATAAACCCGATTAAATGCAAAAAGAAACCAAATTATTGAAAGTGAAAGTAATATGCAGCTCTAAAACCAATACATTTTCTATGTAACAGTACATCATCATGTGAACTATACTTTTTTTCATCATTTAAAGTTGCTAACCATAAAGTTTCATTATTAGTCTGTTTCATTCTGTTTCTATAAATAGCCTATTTAAAAAGCTCATTGGGAGAGTTATAATCTAAACATTTAAAAATTTTTTTTGTGTCTACTTCCTAATAGACTTTGGAGCAAAATCTTAAACTCAAGCAGCAGTTACCAATTTTGGCTTTGAAAAGACAGTTACTAACATCAGTTGTTATGCTCACGGTTATCAGTTGAATTTCATTCCTTCCAAAAGAGATGCATTGATGATATTTTACTCATCAGTTTTTCAGAGTGTGTTTTGTTTGGAAACGGGCATTCCAGGTGCAATTAGTTAAGATGAAATCACATATGGGTGGGGTTGGCCTCTGGTTCAGTGTTACTGTACCCTTATAAGAACAAGGTCATATGAAGACAGAGACACAAAGGGAGAGCACCATGTGATATCAGGAAGAGAATGGAGTTACGTAGCTCTAAGTCAAGGAATGCTAGTATTGCAGACAACTGTTCAGACACTAGGAAAAAATAAGAAAGGATTTCTCTAAAGGTTTCAGAGGAAACATAGCCCAGTTGACACCTAGATTTTGGACTTCTAGCCTCTAGAACTGTAAGAGAATCAATGTGTGCTGTTCTGTTTCCCAATCTGTAGCAGATTGTTAAAGAAACCAAAACACTCACTTTCACTGATTAAATTGAGAACTAAAAGTCAGCAATAAACTGAGTCCACAAAATTACTTTTTTTAATAATGGAGGGAAAAGTTTCTTATAAGCTATTTTTAAAAATATTTATTTATTGTAAACTATTTTTAAAGTGTTTGTTCTTTTTAGTTGAAGAAAACTTTTCAAAACCACTATTTACACATATAAATATATATATAAATACTTTATTTCCTCATACATAGCACCTAGCAGAGTACCTTGGACATAAACCATTCCACAATATATTTTGTGGCTTAAGTTAAAAAGATTAAAAATGAAAATAGGCTATATAGAGTAAGATAACCACTTACGGAACTTGATCCAAAATATGTGTACAGTGCTACTGAAATGTGAGCGTTATCATTGGAAAGAATTCACATAAGGTTCATCAAAGAATTTCATCTTGAATCTATATACAGATAATAAAGAGACTCTATAGCCTGCAGTTAGTAGATATTCAGAAGGTATGTTTTCTGTTGCACTGATTTGACTTTGAAAAATATACTTTTAATACCTAGATTATGTGATAGGTAGGAGCAAATAAAAATATACATTTTGGCTCCTGGTATTAACTTGCTAGCATATGTTAGCAATATTTGATCAGGGCAGAAACCCAAGAATAATTTGGGGAAGTTATCTGTAAATTCTCTAGCTTTTCTCCCCATCACTCTTCACTGCTCTTGGGAAACAACTAAGAGTTGATTACACTTTGTCACAGGGGTGATTTTAAGATGTGAGTGGACAATAGCCAAGAATTTGTACATAGGCAGTTAACAGAGAAAGGACCATGGTGGCAAACTCCCAATCAATCAAAGGGAAGAGTTTCCTTTTATAAAGTTCCCTGAAAGTCACCAGATGATACTGACTGGTGTGCATTTTTTTCAGGTCCTTTGAGAAGTAATACCTTTCCACTCTTGGAGGTCTTTGGAGGTCTTTGTGACCATTTAGTCTTCCTGATTATTCTGGGCACTTTTGGCTTTTGCCTAGTCTACTGGTGGAAATAGCTGGCATAATAACACTCTCCCCTGCTTCCAGAATCAGTTTTGAGTGTTTTGTGCTAGGTGGGGTGAATTTAAGTTCCAATTCTTTGGTTGGTGCATTTATTATTAGAACTAACCCTCAAACTTGTCCAAGATGCATTTCTGTAAGCATACTTCAAAATGTTCTGGAGAAATAAAACTGAAATGCAAGTTTATGATACTGAGCACTTAGTCTAGTGGTTGAAATGCCATATTGGCATTAGAACACCTGGGTTTGATTTCTGACTCTAAACTCTAGTTTCCCATTGAAGCACTCCAGCTGGATTAGGTTCCCAGCTCCTGGTTTGGGTTCTAGTCTGGCCCCAGCTGTTGTGGACATTTAGGGAGTAGATCAGCTGATGTTCTCTCTCTCTGTCCCTCTGTGTCTGTGCTTCTTCAAAAACCAATTATTTTTTAAAGGATAAGTTTATTTTGGTGTATGAAAATTTGAAATAAAAAAGAATTTGAAATGCTTTGGCACAGAAGTTAAACTGCTACTAGCAATGCTGGCCTCCCACATCAGAATGCCGAGTTTGAATCCCATCTGCTCTGTTTCCAATCCAACTTCCTGCTACAGCACCTGGGAAGGTAGAGGAAGAAGGCTCTTGTGTCTGGACCCTTTCCACCCATGTGGGAGACCAGGATGGAGTTCTTGGCTTCTGGTTTTAGCTGGCCTTGACCTAACTGTTGAGATTATTTAGAGGAATGAATCAGCAGACAGAAGAATTTTCTCTGTCTCTCCCTCCATGTATCTCTGCTTTCAACACAAATAAAAACTATTTTTTAAAATTAAAATTTCTTAATATTTTCCATTAACTTTGTGAAAACACCCTCATCACTGGGACTACAAAGTAAAAAATTTACATTAGATTTCTAAAACATAGACAAAACTGACATTTTCTGATTGTTTATAACATTCTAACTTCTAACATTCTAACATTCTAACTTTAAAACTTGAATATTGATACAGAAACAATATATAATTCATCAACATAAAAAAGGTACAGTGGTGAGTTGCTAGAAGTTTAAAAATGATCATTTTCTTTTAAAAGGTTGATAATCTTTTGTGTTTCTTAATTTCAAAATAAAACAAGTCAATATGACAAAGCTTACAACAAAAACAACTGCCCCATGTCTAATTCTTTCTTATATTCAGTTCCCTCATTAATTGTTAATCAGATTAAATGATTTTTCATCTTTTTAGTTGTCATCCAGTGACTCTTGTCTTATTCTTAAATAACAAGCACAAGTGGCTATTTCTTGGTTTTGTGGTCTTCAAGATGGACTACAGGCTTCCTTTTATAGAATAAGAGGATCTAGCTCTCAACAATTCCCCCCACATCACAATTCATGGTTAAATTGTTTTTTGAGTACATTGTACAGATAGTCCTTGATTTACCGTGATTCCGTTTGGGACTTTTTGACTTCATGATGCTGTAAAGACCCCCCGTGGAAGCTGTATTTCACATTTTGAACGTGAGTCTTCTGGGAGAGTGTTTTGCTCACGGATGTGCTCTGGTGAGGTTGAGTGTCAGCCATGAGCAGCTCCCAGGCAGCCTGCAGGGAGCTTGCTTTTGTGAATATATCTATATGCAGCCTTCATACGTCATTGAGATTCTTGTATGACATGCTCTCAAGCCTCTGAAGACATTTTTGCATTCCTTTTTGGCAAGTTTTGGTGGTGTTGAGAAGGTCCTCATGGTTCTTTCTGTGATCTATCTTGTCTTCTCACTTGGGAAGTCTGACGGCTCATTTCATTTATTCTGAAGGTCATAACAGTCTTGGATAGACAGATGCTGAAGAGGATTTGTATTTGCTTTTATCAAATACTTGGGGGTACTACTCTCCAAATTTAATATTTATGAAATCCCAGGCTCCAGGTTTTTCAGACCATTTTGACAGTCTGATTTTGAACCATACATTTGTGTGAAGGCAGACTTGATTGTTCTAAATTCTCAGTGGCAGTTTTTCTCCTCTCCACTCTTGCCCAACTTTGAAATGGCCCATTTTTCTTGAGGTCCACTTCAAATAGTATAGGGGTCTCTAAGATATAACTCATTTTTATTTTACTTCGTTATTTATTTTTAAAGATGCATTTATTTATTTCAAAGTCAGAGTTACAGTGGCAGGGGGAAAGGATGGAGGGAGGGAGGATGGGGGAGAAAGTGTGGGGGGTATCTTTCCTCTGCTGGTTTACTCCTCAGATGGCTGCAGCAGCCAGGTTTAGGAAAGACCCAAGTCACGACAGGAGCTTGTTCTCATCCAGGTCTTTCATGAAGGTGGCCAGGGCTTAAACACTTGGACCATCCTCTGCTGCTTACCCAGGCACATCTGCAGGAAGCTGGATCAGAAGCAGAGCAGCTTGGACTCAAACTGGTTCTCTGATATAGGATGGTGATGTCTCAAGTTGTAGCCTAGCTCACTGTGCTTTAATGCTGGTTTGCTTATATGACATTGTTGAAGTCTTTAGACTTGTTGCTCCTTTTAAAAAAATTTTTAATTATAGGCATATGGCACACAAAAACCAGTAAATAAAGAGGATATGAATAATCTGAGGTCCTGATACATTATATGCTTACTATATTAAGAAAAAGAGTTGGTCTTCTCCTTTGCAAAAATTTTCATTTCAAATGAGAATTAAGTATCTAACTGTCATTAGTAACCTAGATCTTCATTGAAAACATGACGTTTGTTGAAGGAAAATCTTTAATTAATTGGTACATTTTGTGAAAAAGAACTTGGAAACATCTCTTCCTCTGTAATCAAAGAGAACTCAAAAGGGCTAGCTGTGTGTGTGTGTGTGTGTGTGTGTGTGTGTGCAAAATAGTGTTTTTTTCTCTTGTAACAAATTAGGCTACTCTAATTTTTGTTCTTTCCTGTTGTGAGAGTTGACGTTTGTGAGAAATTTCCTTTGAAATTTATAGATAAGTTTAAACAACTTCTCAGGTTATCTTTTTAAAAAAGTTTGTTCATATTTTACTTATTTGAAAACTAGTTGGAGACAGAGAATAAGAGTGAGAAGATTGAGAGTGATATCTTTTGTCATCACTGGTTCATTCCCCAAGTGGCTGCAACATTCAGCACTGGACCAGACTAACGCTAGGGGTATGGAGCTTAATCCAGGTCTTCTACATGAATGACAGGGACCCAAGTACTTGAGCTATCATTTGCTGACTCCCTGATGCATTAACAGGGAGCTGGATTTGAAGGAGAAGTGAATGACAAACTCTATCCCAGGCATTCCAGTATGGGATGTGGGTGTCCCAGGTGGCAGCTTAACCCACTGAACCCCAGTGTCTGTTTCCCATTCTCTTTAAAAATCATTTCTACCAGCACCAAGCAGCCAAAACTGAAACACTCTCTGGAAGTTGACTTGACACTGGTGCCTCTCAGGGACACTTCTTTAGCAGGTGCATTGTGATATTCTTCACAGCCAGCATGGTCTCTGTACAGGTGGGTTTGATGAGCATCTCTGGCAGTAAAAATCCAAAATAGCCAGTGTCACGTAACTCAAATGCAAATGAATAGGGAATTCCATTTTTGTAGGCCCAATCCATTGAGCTCCCAGAGCTCACGTCTAAAAGTTAAAAAAAAGAAAAAGTTAGCCTCACTAAAGAGTTTCTATAATTTTTCTAACTGTACATGTAGAACTTGCTGACTAAGCTGCACTAAATTATGGTAATGAAATATCCCTTCAAAAGTATGATTTAATAGTCACTTTTGGTATCTGGTTTGTGGAACTTGTAAATCATACTTGCTAGCATCTTTGAGGCCATAGTCTAAGCACCAATACTTTGCAAGTATGATGGCTTCAAAAATGAACCTCAATTATGACAATATTTATCTTCCCATCACTATATTTATCAATAAACAACCTATATCAAGAATGTTAAAAATATTTATTTGAGAGAGAGGGAGATTGAGTGAGATCTTGCGTCTGCTGCTTCTCTTTAAATGCCTGCAAGAGACAGTTGAAGTCTGGAGCCTGGAACTTAACTGATGTCTCCCACATGAGTAACAGGAAACCAAGTACTTGTGCCATCATGTGCTCCTTCCCAGGATGTATTAGCAGGAAGCTGAGACAGAGGTGAAGGAGCTGGAGCTGGAATCACTGTTATCAGACATGGGCATCCCAAGTGGCAATTTGTCTGCTGGGTCAAACATCTTCCCCATTTTTCTTTTTTCACTTTTCTAAAAAAATTTATCTTCTAGTTTCTCATCATTTTCAAGTTTTGAGAATAAGATTGTTTATCTCAAGACATCTCATTCTTCTCTTCCCCTAGTTTTCAACTCCTGCTGACTTTGTTTTTTTTTGCTCAGGTTTGTCGTTTCCAGTCTTCTCTCTGCATCCTTAACAGTTTTCTTGGCTCTTTTCTTGGTCATGGTCAATTATATTACAGAGTTGCTCACCAGATTCTGAAACTGACTTTATTGTTCTTTTCTGCCTTTATTTTTGCTAATTTCCAACCCCAAGTCCAGTTTCAGTTCTACATAAAGAAGCTAGAGAAAGTCTTCCTAATAATTACTTATTTATTTTCATTTTATCCAAAAGGGGAAGAGAGAGAGAGAGAGAGAGAGAGAGAGAGAGGAGAGAGACTCTTTCATCTGCTGGCTTAGCCTCCAAATGCCTGAAGAGCTGGTTCTTGGCTAGGATGAAGCCAGCTCATTCCAGGGCTCCCATATCAATGACAGGGACCCAAGTACTTAAGCCATCTTTGGCTGCTTCCCGGGAAGCATATTATAGGCAGCTGAATCAGAAGCAAACGAGCCAGGACTTGAACCAGGCACTGCAATATGAGATGCAGGCATGCCAAGTGGTGACTTCAACTGCTGCATCCAATACCTGCCCATAGAGAAAGTTTTGGCTAAGCAGATGTGTCTAATCACAACGTCCCTTTCTTCTCTCAGTGCTTCACCTGCTCTGTGTAGAGCCCTTCACTGATGGAGCTTTTCCCGTTCCCTCCTGTCTCTCCCTTCGCTTTACCACTTTCCCTATCACCTCATCTACTGACATCAGAGCCCTCTGACTTTTCTCTTTCTAGCTTAAGGGGAAAAATTACCCGTTTTCTGCGTGTGTCATTTATTGATATCATTTGCTACCATTTTATCTGGCTTTGAGATAGAGGGTTGCTTTTCCAGGACCTTGTTTCATGGATCCATTCCCTTTCTCTTGTGTCTGAATTGACTAGGAGATTCAAGGACCCATTTTAGTTATTTTCATACTATAATCTCTTGAAATTCACATTTTAGAATGTTATTTATTTGAAAATTAGAGAGAGAGAGAGAGAGAGAGATTGATTTTCAGTATGCTGGCTTATTCCTTAAACACTCTAAATATCTGGGGCTGTGCCAATCAAGAGGCAAGGCTCCATTCAGGTTTGCCATGGGTGGGAGGGACCCAATCAATTTAGCATCCATAGCCTTCCAGACACATCAACAGGCAGAGAAGGTGGAACTTGAACTAGGCTCTCCAACGTGGGATGTGGTTACCCTCTGTGGCAGCTTGACCTGCTCTTCCGCAATGCTGCTTTTAACTTCTGAGCCACTTCCAGTTGGATTAGCGCCTCCATCTACCTGCTAAATTTTGTTTTTGAAAGTTGCCAAGAATTGCTGTCCAATTTCCTTTTCTAGTTTTTGCTTTCCTTTCAGGTCCTCCTTTGTACTTTTCCATTGCACTTAATATTACTGAACTTAATATGGCTGAACAATCGGTGCTGGCAATGCTGTCCTCCTGGCTCCTGTGACCTCACACACTCCCATGTTTTAGCACCCAGAAGAAAGCATAGGCACTGCAGTTAGAGTGCTGATGCGGGCTATGCCCACTCCCACTACCTGACTTCCCTGTACCATGGTCTCTCTCTCTTTAAGGAATTAAAATTTATTTTTATGTATTTGAAGGCAGAAAGACAAAGAGAAGCTGAGAGAAAGAGATGGAGGGAGGGAGAGTGAGAAATAGATCTTTCATCCATGTGTTCACTCCCCACATGCCCATACATAGGGAGGGGCCAGGCTAAAGCCAGGAACCAGGAACTCAACCTGAGTCTCCCATGTGGTGACAGGGACCAAATGACTTGGGCCATTACATGCTGCTTCTCTGAGTGTGTTAAAAACAAGCTAAAATCACGAGCAGAGGTAGGACTCTAATCCAGGTACTCTGAACAAGAAAGCAGCATCCCAAGAAATGGCTTAGCCAGTGTGCCAAACACATGCCCCTCCATTTTTAAAAAAGAAAATAAATACTAGTTACACACAGTTGTGAAAATGAAATGGAAGAACACTTGAACATACCTAGGATATATTAGCTGTTACTTCACATTTTTAAACCCCGTAAGTGTCTAGTGTGTTCCTTTTGCAGCATAATAGATTCTTAGTCATTTACTAGAATGACAAATAGATCATAGAAATATCTTTGCATGCTTTTTTTCTGAAATTTATATGATCCAGCTTGATATAACATTATTATTACATTTATAGAGCATGTTCATTTATTCAAATATTTCATTTTATGCTAATATACTATATTAAATATAATAAACTAGATCATATTGAGCTAGAATTGGAATCATTATGGGACAGGGACATTTAAATGACTTGTTGCCTCTCAGATTCCCTTTGTTTTGGATAAGGACAGAAGACAGGTTGTGGCTTCTGTGTCCCTCTTGTTAGAGTGCACTGGAACAACAAATAGTAGTCATGGTAGCCAAAGGCAGAGACAATGTGTGCCAGCAGTTGTGTTATGGGATGTGACAGGCTCATTTCTATGGTAACAGTTAGTTCTCAGAAAATACACTATGACTGTGCTTTTATACCTTGCTCGAGAAGTGAGCTATTAGTAAGCCTTTTAAAATTTACATGCTAATCTTTTAATATATATTATGCAGCAATTAATTGGTAATGTGACCTTATAAAATGCTGCACGTTTTTCTCCATCAGCATGACTATTGAGAAACAGTTCAAAGAAGTCAGCCATGAAACCAATAATCAGGGACTTTGAAAAATAAACCTACCGATACTTATGACATTCTCATTATTAGGATAAACTTATTTGACAATGTTAACTGACACACTAAACTTTTCTTCTGATGGCCAACAAAGGTAAATGGTAAGACACTAGGAATATAATGACAGTTTGATTAAGGAAATCGAGACATGTGCTACCTCATTGGGGAGAATAATGAGACATCACTGTATGTACAAATATAGATGCACCCAACAGCGTGTATGTCTGTTCACTTTCCTATCCACTCCTTGTCATTCAGATATCTATGACTTTCATCAGATTTGCTAAATACAATCAGTGAGTATTTGAGTCCGAATGACTGTGAGAACTGACTTTGTCCAGTTCTTCATGTTACAGTGGCAGAAGCAGAAGCCCAGGATTGAGAACTATTGGCCAGGATGACATCCTTGGAGAACGAGGACTCAATCCATATCTTAAGACACCTTGTTCAAGTTCTCTCCATATGCCCATTTGCTCCTTGTTTCATTTAAAAGGAGAAGTACTTCAGAATCACCTTTTGAGGGAAAATTCAGCTGAAGGAGCAAGATTAGAAATAACATTTCCTAACAAGAACAGTGGGGGGAAAAAAGGGAAGCTGCTGTAAGGCTGAAACATTTACTTCATCATCTTTCCAAGGCCCATTTCCACCCTTCCAGCAGCTACAATTGCTTAAGAAGCCCATTTTGTTACTTTCCACTGTCATAGATCTCAATTCAACTTGGAGTCATTACTGCAAGCTTAGCATAGTCTCTGCTTAGAATTTGTTTAAATTGGTACAGTGATTTTTGTCAAGCTGTGTAAAGCTAATCAGATGTAAACTCCCTCTATCTTCCTTGGCTAATTTGAAAGTCCCTAAAACTTTTGCTTAGGGAGAACACACCTTCTTCTTTTTAAAGGGAAGTAACAACACAGGATATTGGTTCAAGGGAGCAGACTCT
This sequence comes from Ochotona princeps, assembly GCF_030435755.1. Classification (NCBI taxonomy): domain Eukaryota; kingdom Metazoa; phylum Chordata; class Mammalia; order Lagomorpha; family Ochotonidae; genus Ochotona; species Ochotona princeps. Next base: position 53,411,481 of record NC_080840.1, read on the forward strand.
ATTAACACAATGTACACAGGAAACTTACACAATGTACGTGAGGCAGGTCCATATCTGTACTGTACCCCGTATACAGACCGAAGTGCTTTCACAGCTTTATGAGCTGCAGATTCCTGTAATGAAAAGTGGAGAAGTTACACGCTTTATGTTCTTGCACTGAAACTTTCAGAAGCACCAGCATGTTGTTTGAGTTTTATGGGTTATCAACACAGAGAACAATGAGAGACGTATTAGTCAACAGCTGTATTTCATAACAACATGTTACTTTTATGTCCTATGTTCTATTTTGTAATATGTTTTAGAATGCATATACATCACTTGACTAGTCCTCACATCAAACTAGTGAACTGTAATAGTTCCGTGTTATAAATGAGTAAAGGAAGGCTCAGTGTGGTTAAATGGCAATGCTGGGGTGACATAGCAGAGTTACTGGGTTGGGATAAGTACTGGTATTCTCTCAGACTCATCTGGTGTTCTGTTGTCTTTAGTTTGAGGAAATATGTTTCTACAAACTGCAAAATGCTTGACAGGGTAGGCATGATGTGAATTTTGCACATAGCTCATACTTAGCAATGTGCCTATATATAACAGATACTTAAGTATATTTTGTATACATGATGCATAAGCATACGTTTGCAAGGGTATTAAGATAACTCATGTTGGAGATGAATGTTTGCTACAGTAGTTAAGGCTCTGCTTGGGACACCTGTTTCCCGTTATCAGAATGCCTGATGTTGCCTCTCAGCTTTACCTCTGTGTCTGGCTTCTTGATGACATGCACTTCTGGAGACAGTAGATGATTGCCCAAGGTCCATGTAATACATGTGGGAGACTGGATTGAGTTCTGGGCTCCTGGCTTTGGTATAGCCAGACCTGGCTTTTGTGGGTGTTTGGATGGTAAAAGTGTAAATGGGGAATTTCTATTTCTCTGCCTTTCAAATAAGCAAAAATTAGTAAGAAAATCTAAAATTTAAAATTTAAAAGAGAATTACATTGATTCTTGAGTGTAACATTCCAGTGGATATGTATAAAGTATTTATAGCATGCTTGGTTCAAATGAGAAAAATCTTCAATTTGGGAAGAATTATTCTTCCTGGGAATGGAAATAATTTCAAACATGACCTCCAAGGTTACATGAACTTCTCTCGCTGTTTAGGCATCCTTCTTAGATGCGTAAGTTACTCTTCCTACTAATGTTAGGGATTAGAAAAAAGACTCTTGGCACAATCTAATTACTAAAAAGGGGAATATTTTAATATGAACTAGAATGAGCCTGGCTTCCCATTAAAACATTTCCAGGTGGTATAAAAGCCCTAGTTTCAGCAAGGAGTTAGAGAAGTATTGAATGACCAGGGAGATAAAAAAGAAGTGTGTTGAAACCAGTACACAAATCTCCCATTTCAAGTTGCCTGTGAATAATTTAATACTTTAATTGAAGCATTCTGGACAACACGGTGGCATTAGACCGAGCTTCATGCTGCTGTCCTCTTTCAGCTCAAAGTTGCAAAAGGCAGTATTTGCAGCAAATGTCACCCTTAGTGAATATTCAGGGATCAGACATCAGGAGCTGGCGAGCTATTTATTATTGAACTCAATGATGACGACATTCTTCTCACAGGAGCCAACAGAAAAAGAATGTAAACATCATAATGATGTATCATTGTGGAGAATGTTCTGGGATTTTAACAGCTCCTCCAACAGTCTTAGCAATATTCCATGACAAAAGCAGATATTTCTACATTTAGAAGATTACTGCATTTTGCCGATGAGGAGACCTTTGTTCCTCATTGTTTCGATGATGAAATCCAAGTTAAAAAAAAAAACTATTTTAAAAAGATAACTGTCTTAACTTTTTTACACAAAACATGTGCACAGTTTTAGGATTTCGATATCATTGAACATCTGTTGTTCAGGTACAGATGCATATTGGTAAGTGACCCAATAAAAGGTGAAATTTTACCAGTTTTTCCCCATGAATTATTTTCATGGTAGAAAAGCTGAATATCTGTTTATTTATGGACCAATGCCATAGAATAGTGGGTTGAGCTGTGACGCCAGCATCTCATATATGTGCTGGTTTGAGTCCCACCTGCTCCATTTCTGATTTAGTTCCCTATTAATGTGCCTTGGAATGTAGTATAAAGTGTTTCAAGTGTTTGCTTTCCATGTAGGTGAGATTTGGATGAAGCTCCAATTTCCTGACATTGGCTTAAAAGAGCCCCAGGCAATGCAACAATTTGGGAAGTAAACCAGCAGATGGAAGAGTTCCACGCCACCCCACCCCCACCACTCCGCCTTTCAAATAAATGAAATAAACATATTTTCAAAAAAGTATAACTTAGTGATTTGTCTTTTTCCATTGTTTCTATTTTGAGTTACCTGAAAAAGGGCCTACCCCTCCCTTTTTGGTCCTTGGCTACTTAAGGACTATATTTTTAAGTTAAACATTTTGTATTTAAAGCAACTTTAAAAATGACTTGAATGTCAGCAAAAATAAAGTCTCTAACACAATGGGTTATTTTTAAAGGATTTTTAACAGAATTTATTGATTTCCAGTTAATTTTCAGGACTACATAAATTTTTGAGAATTGTAATCTTAGATTCATGATTAGTTTATGCTTAACACACTCGAAGATTTTTAACACTGGCAGTATTGACAGTTTGATGCTTTCCTGTGAAGTAAGCATCTTGTGCACTGTAGAATGTTGAGCAACAGCCTTGGTCTCCATCCACTAGATGCTAGTAAGTTCCCTTACAACTCCTATGATAATCAAGAATATCTCCAGACATTGCTAAATGTCTGTTGACAGGCAAAGTCATCTTTGGCTGTAAAGCACTAATCTACTCTTACATTCCCTAATCAAAGACAACTCATGGAAGGAAGGCGAATTTAAAAAATGCGGAACATTCTCTTGGTATAATTTTCATATACTGCATATTCCACCTCATCTGCTGTATGAACATGAATATTATGCCCATTTGGAAAGGGCTGAATATTTCACTACAGAAATATTGACATACAGATTTCCTTGGATTCCAGTCAAGAAAAGCAACTACCACAGCACCAACAAAAAGAAAACTAATGGCTCCATCGAATAACTAAAGAATTACACCACAGAAATAATTACCACCTGTATGGTATTTCTAAACAGAGGTAATATTCTCAGAATTTTTGCAATGATGGGAATGATGAGAATGATGAATACAATTCGCTCTCTGGACATTCCCTAAGACTTCCTCTGCCCTCCTCATATCCCCATTCATTCCAGGTCTTGCACATCTAGTTCAAGGATTTCTGAAATATCAAGAAATGTGTACATCATTTGGAATCCAAGGTATATGGAGAAAATAACTGCTTTTCTTTTATAAAAGCTTTCATTCAAGTATAACATTGGACTGTAATAAAATAAATCAATCCTTGGTCTCTGTTCCTGATTATTGACACATAACTCCTTTGAGATCTTCAGAGTGTTGAGTGTTTTCTATGCTAATGGGATGATTTTTGTAGGGAGCCCCTAAATAGCTTTAGGATGGGGGTTATCCAAATTCTATCATTAAAGGATTGGAACTTTCATACCGAACCCCAACCTCTGAGGTGGAGGGGAGAGGACCCAGAAATAAATTTCCATGGCCAATGCAAAGATTCAATCAAATGTGTCTATGTCATAAAGCCTCCATAAAATTTCCTAAACAATGGGGTATGGAGATCTTCCACACCAGTGAACACACCAAAGTTTTGGGAGGAGAGCTCAGAGAAGGCATGGAAGCTTTATTCAGTGCTTACCTGTTCTCTCTCCTCATCTTGCCTTAAGCATCTCTTACTGCAGTTGTGTTTTATAATAAACTGGTAGAGGTAAGTAAAGTACATTCCTAAGCTCTGTAGGTCATTCTAGTGGGCTTTTGAAACAGGTGAAGTGTTTAGCCTCGCAATTATGACAGCTATTTCCCATATTAGAGTATGTGGGTTTGATTCCCATATCAGGCTTCTGACTCTAGCTTGCTGCTAATGTGTACCTTGAGAAGCAACAGTTGATAGTTCAAGGGCTTGGGTTCCTGCCACCCACATGGGAGACTTGGTCAGCATTGCATTCCATGCTCTGAGCTTTGACCTTGGTCCAGCTCCAGCCTCTGTAGGCATTTGTGGAGTGAGTCAGTGGAAGAGAGTTTTCGCCTTACTTTCGTTTCTCTGCCTCTCAAATTAAAAAAATAAAAAAAGGCAAAAGAACAAAGAAAAAAGGCAACAACACAAGATAGGAATCTATGACTTTGTAACCAGTTTGGAGAGATGTGCGAGTAGCCTGCATCTCCTTCTACATGAGACTCACAGCAGCTATGAGAATAGCTGTGGAGGACTGAGTCTCCAGATATGTAAAGTCTGATGCTAACTCTGGGTAGTCAGTGTCAGGATGGAACCGAATTGTTGGACATCCAGCTTTTATCAGAAATAAAAAGCTTTTATCAGGGATACTAAAAGAGAAACCACACATTTGGCTTAAGAAGGAAAAAGAAAAAAACCAAATACATATACTGACAAGGACTCCAATATTAAATCTACAGTTCAATGGATGATCACAAATTAAACGCATTTCTGTAACCAGTATCAAGGTCAGGGAATAGAAAGACATTAGTGACCGAGAAACCTTCTCGGGTCTCCCAATTAGTCACCATGCTACTTCCCTTTTCTCTAAAAGTAATTGCTATTCTAACTTCTAACACTATTTTTTGTTGGTTTTAAACTTTATAGGAATTTAGATACTCTGATTTGCATTATGATAAATTATGTTTTGCAATAGATCACTTGTTGGATTTTCAAAATAAGGAGAGAAAGGAACTCTGCTTTTTCATTTTCTGGTAATCTTATGCCTGAAAGTCTATTCATTCTTAGTACCAACTGGTCAAATACATGCCCAGGGACTTACTAGCTTTAAGTAAATAGTGCTTGTAATTAAAACTTGCTTTTAATTAATGAGAGCCAGGCTATAATTTATGAATAATTATTTACTCAATAAAGTTAATTATAGCTCTGCATATGTGACCCAAGCTCTAAGACTAATCAAATCCAATCTGACCTTTTACATATAACCTGTGGTAAGGATTTAGATAGATTTGAAATGATTATATGAGAAGCAGGACAGTGGGTAAGAATAATAACTCTAGAGTTGGATTTTGGGTTGAATTCTGGCTATGAAACATAGTAGCCATGCATTCTCAGTTGGTTTCATTTCTGTTACATTTCTCATTCGTGAAAGAGGGAATAATGCTTTCTATGATTGTTAAGAGTAAATGAATTTTGATCAGGATGACATTCTGCCAGCTCTACCTTCAGACCAGAGATCGTCTCCCCAAGAAACTGTTGAATTTATCTGGACAATAAGATGCTGGACTCTGTGCTTTGTATATGTTTGCAAAGAAAAAATCTTGACTGAATTTGAACTGTAATATTGTAACAAGGTGGAGAAATCCACCATGGGGGGAGGGTACGGGGAGGGGTTAGGGCAAGCCCAGAGCCTATGAAACTGTGTCACATAATGCAATGTAATTAATTAAAAAAAGAGTAAATGAACTCTCTATATACACAAAATACTTAACAGGATAAACACGATATATAGTGATTATTATCACTGCTAATTAGAACAATCATAGCACTGGAAATGAAACATTACATCTGATATACCTATACAGGGTTGAATACTTACCACACAGCTGAAGTTGGGGATAGTTGCGTATTTGTAAGAATAAGGGTACAGCAACATCTGAGCATATGCATGAAATGAAAGGTAAGCTCTAATGTGCTTTCTGTGTTTTCGGAGGAAGTTAGCTACTGCTTTGACTTCTGGCTCAGATTCTGGGAAAGGACCACAATATGTGTCATCGCAAGGGTGCATAGAAGCTCCTTCAACTGCAAGGCAGAAAAGACAATGTGGTAGGAGAGGGCTAGAAAGAACTGAGACACAAATCAGCATTGTTAAACTGATTTTCTATTTCTTAAAACATATGGCTTTATTAAGCAAGTCACCTAGCTTCTTATTTACAGAAATCAATACTGAAAATTCAAGACTGATGCAAATTCCTCTGAACAGTAGGAGCCCTGAACGTGATCTATGTTCTATTTTTTTCCTGAAATTTTGCAAAATATCTTTTTCATTTTTGGCAAACCATTTTAAATGGATGACTCTATTAGCTGTCTTCTTTCGCTGGAGAATTAATTCTACAGTCCCCTAGAGCAGGCTGAGTTCTCCATTTAAATTCTCCACAACATCTGTAGTTTCTGTTTACAACATCGAACACACTTGTAATTAATGCTCAATATTTGCCCATTCAATATCCAACCAAGATTTATACTGTTTTGGGTGCCTGGGATACACTAGAAACCACACAGGGGAAACAAAATCCCTGCTCTAATAGAACCCAACTGCATTAGAGTCTTTGTTAGACTCTGCTCTGTGAAGACAGAGAACACATCTGTCTTTTTTTATTGGGTACTTATTTGTCAGAACAGTAAGGTGGCAAGTGTTCAACAAACACTGGCTGAATAAGTCAATGTCAGATCAAAAGAAAAACCTAGACATTTATAAGATGTCACATAAGATAAAAATTAATACAATAATAACATGAAATGGGGTCAGAAATAATCCTGTAGGACATGCTTAACCAATTTTATTTACATTTGGAATCAACAATATCCAAGTTGATTTTTGTGAAAATCAAGAAGCTTCTTCAATTGTTTGGGCCAGTTAGAATATCTTCCAAACTAAAATTTAAAAAGGAATTTTGTCTTATTTTATTGGCAGACAAAGTTCCTATCCACTGGTTCACTCCCCAGATGTGTGGGAAATAAGAATTCACTCTGGATCATCTGTGTGTGAACGGCAGGGACCCAGCTGCTTGAGTCATCTCCTACTTCCTGCCAGGTGTGCATTAGCAGGAAGCTTACATGTGGAACTGAGGCAAGACTTGAATCCAGGTTCTCTGAAATGGGAAGTGGGCCATTCCCAAATGCCTGCTCCAAGCTAGATTTCAATATTTTTATAAACCAAATTTATAAATTTATGGCATACTTATTGAGAGGTTTGTACCCACCACAAAGTGCCATGGTTCTAAGAAATTTTGCAAATAATTAGAATTTCTGTAATTATTTGCCAGCCTAGGTCATTACTATATATATCTCTCTTCCAAAAACACATCTCTCTTTCTGAGAAAGCGATCATTCTCTCCACGAACTAATGGAAAATGTTAGTGGTATGTATTAGTCGAATTGGCTACTGAGTATGAACAGACAACCAAGGCGAACAGAGCTAACTCTTGAGGACAAGAAGTGTTGTTTATGCTGTAGCAAAGGCAGAGTTGACAGGGTAACTTGCAGCAGTTGAGGTTTCTCTCCCCTGAATCTCCTTATGGAGATTCCTCATGAACAAGCACACGATACAAAAACTATAGATGATGCCATGAAGAGAATGGGAAACATAAAGAAGCTTGTGTGGAACACCAGCATAACTCCATGGGAGGATGTGACTAGAACCATAGCAAATCATTCCAAAAGAAGCCAAAGAAAACAAGAATTTGCCAAATTCTTCGTAAATGTTATAGAGAGCTTAAAAGAGGACACTGGAAGCCAAGAGGGAAAAGGACTTATAATAATATACCAGTCAGATGTCGCAGCAACAAAAAGTTTCACTCACAGGGTTGAATGAATATAATTAATGAATTAATGAGATAGAGTAGGGTTTGAAACTTTCCCAGCAGTCAACAGGAAGGGATAAAGAAAGAATGACAAAAATGAGAGGAAAAATTAGACTGAATATCAATACGTGGTTAAATATGGATCTAGAAAGGAAGGCAAAAAAAATCTGAAAAACTGCTAATTAACATTTCCTCATAATTAAGAATTGAAGAGACTTATTGAGCACTGAACAAAAGAGACAAAGGATAAAATATCAATGCTTTGACACACTAAAGTGAAATTTAAAAAAAGGAAATAATTCCAGTGAGTGAAAAGCAGGTCACATTTGGCTTTTAGCAGTCATGCTAGATGAACATGCTCAAACTATTTTTTAGGAAGAAAATCTGAATCTAGACTCTCATATCTAGCTGACCTGTCACTGAAACATGAGAGTAAAAGAAAGACCATCTATGGCATACTAGGCTTCAAAGTTAGGTTACAAACCGCCATGCTCTGTGAACACACAACAAAATGATGAAGAATTCAGAAAGGCTACCTGACAGGAGAATTACAGGCATGTAAGCAACTTAGTAACATATGCTTTCCAAAGGGAGGTGAAAAAAAGATGTGGGTATCAAATTGTTGGAGATAGCCAGCTGATGGAATGTTGGAAGGCAGGAGACGAGAAGAGGTAACACATATGAACTGTTGGTTTCTTTTGAAAAGCAGATGGGGATATTAGTTAAGTTCAGAAATTAATGAGAGAAAAACCCCTCAGACCTATGTATGGATCTGAAGTGAGGAATAACCGCCGTAAGCAAAAGAGCAATAGAACAGGGGCAGCTGTGGTGGCACAGCGGTCTAACCTCTACTTGGGGTGCCAGCCTTTGGTGTTGCAGTGTCTGGTTTGAGTTCGGCTACTACATTTCTTTCTTTTTTTTTTTTAAGATTTATTTTTATTACAAAGTCAGATATACAGAGAGGAGGAGAGACAGAGAGGAAGATCTTCCGTCCGATGATTCACTCCTCAAGTGAGCCGCAACGGGCCGGTGTGCGCCGATCCAAAGCCGGGAACCAGGAACTTCCTCCAGGTCTCCCATGCGGGTTCAGGGTCCCAATGCATTGGGCCATCCTCGACTGCTTTTCCAGGCCACAAGCAGGGAGCTGGATGGGAAGTGGAGCAGCCGGGATTAGAACTGGCGCCCATATGGGATCCCGGGGCATTCAAGGCGAGGACTTTAGCCGCTAGGCCATGCCGCCGGGCCCGGCTACTACATTTCTGATCCAACTCTGCTAATGCACTTGGGAAGCAGTAGATGATGACTCAAGTACTAGGGTCTCTGCCACATGTCTGGGAGACTTGGATCGAGTTCCTGGCTCCTGGCTTCAGCTTGGCTCAGATCTGGCTTTTGTGGCATTTTGCAGAATGAAGTACTATGTAGAAAATCAGTTTCTCTTTTTCTCTCTTCCTCCCTCCCTGTCTTCACCCTTTCCTCTCTCTCCATCTCCCTCTGTCTCTCCTAGCCATTCAAATAAATTATCTTTTAAAGAAAAGAACAATAGAACATGAACTTCATTATCTTTCTCCCATTCAATAGGAAATGGAATAGGAAGAAATGGTAGAGAAGGAAAAAAGGAAATGGCAGGAATTAAGATGACAGAAATAAGTCTTAATGTTATAAGGATAATGAAGAGTAGCAATACATTAATTCACCAAATGATTGATATTTTTCATAAAAAGTAAATATAGCAATATCAAGTCTACAATAACAAAATGTGCGGTATAAGCGAATACACTAAATATCTGCTTTTAAATTTTACTTATATTTTAAAATTTTGGACTTTTCTTCCCCCCCTAGAAGAAAATCCTCTACAACTAGGGAATGTATATGATGAATTACTAGCAAAAACTGTCAGTGGCATGGGAGGTTAATGGAAGTGGATCCTATCATGTGCAACGGTCCACAGCATCTTCTGCAGGTCTTTGTGAAGTGACCAGGTATCATAGGGCATCCTTTCTTGCCCAAGCGAAGATTCTGGAAGGATGGCAGGGTTATCTTGAGGGTATAGTTGGGTACCTGGGCAGCTGCTCACTTGTGTGCACATGTGCTCTTCACTCTGATGGGTGTTGGTCCATCTGGCCAAAGAAGGAGAGGGACATGACAGTGCTTTTCTAGCCATGGTTCAAAAGAAGTGTCTTCTTCTCTTGAACTTCCTATTGCCTGGAAGGAGGGGGATTTTGGAACTAGTGTTTTCAGCTCAGCCCTGGACCCAGAAGATGGTAACTAAATGAGGACAGCTAGGCCATCTGGATGCACATGAGAGGTTTTCCAAGTTTTGTCTACTTAATGCCCCAGGGATTCTGATACTGAATATATGTGTCTTGATGGATATCTTATTGATAAAACCAAACACTTGCCCCTTAGGTCTTTGATTAGATAACTGTGGTTCATCTCTATGGAAGGCTGAGGACATAAGATGGCTGTAATGGCAGCAATATCAAACAACTTCAAAAAAGCCTGTTTTGCCCGTGAGAATACTTAATCATCTAGATATTGAATATTTTCAAATACACAACTCAGCATTATAAGAGTTACAGTTACTTTAACAAATGTTAACAATTTCAGAAAGGAACTAATACATTTAATGTTTGTATAAAAGTGATTAGCCTCAAATTTTTTATGCACATGCATACAAATTCCCTTTCATTCCCAAGGACATAGTGATAGCTTCATGACTCAGAATCATCACAGAAAAAAAAAAACTGAGCCATTAAATATCCTCCTACATGGTTTAAAACTGTTAAATTGTGTAAAGTGAGCTGTCCTCCATAACGTGAATGAAAAGATAGGTGCAACTGGAGAGAGTCATTTGCAAGAGCAGGCAGGCTAAGGAATAAACAGAAAGAATACAGTTGTGGAGGATGGGCAGGACCACAAAAGACACAGGCTGAGATGAGAGGCAGGACAAAAGGGTCCTGGTTTCAGAAGGGTAGGGAGGCATAGATTACCTTCCCCATCCCCAGACTTGGCATTCTGCTAAAAATATTCTCCCACAGCACTAGCACCTGGATTCCACCAGTGGGGACTGGCGGCTGGGAGTGTGAGGGTACGGGCTTGCAGGGGGTCTGGGGATGGCACTGGTGCAGGCTTGCTGGTACCTGGAAACTCTTGTCCAGGCACGTGCAATAAGCCTGGGGATTTCTGCATATGCTTGATTCTAGTTGGGAAGCAGGTGGAGGGGTCGGAAGAGAAGAGCCCTAGATAGCAATGCTGGCTGATGGACTGCACTTGAGGAATTGTGAACAGGCTTGGGTCTCAGATGGGCAGAGGGGTAAGGTCCAAGGCAGGCATGTATGCCAGAGGACAGGGTCTGGGAACTCTTCGTTGAGCTTGGGTTCCTGGTTGGTGAGCAGAGCTTCAGGCCAGCACACCATACCATCAGAAGACTTGGCTTGGGATGACTGGGCTGGGGAATGCATGTACTCCTGAGCAGAGGGACTATATGGATTGCTCAGGGAAGGGGATATGGTGATGTAGGGGTGGTAAGACTGCAGGTGAGGAATGACTTCTGGGGGACTTCCACCAACAAGACCACTGTAGTTGCAGGTAAGTGAGGGGGGTAAGACTGAGCAGTTCGGAGGAGGGAAGCTAGACAAACTTTCTGGGTCAGACCAATGCACCCACCGACATGGGAGACCTGAGCTGGGCTAGTGAGAATTGACCACCACTGACTACTGGTATATACTAACAATAGTGCTGGGGGCCTACCTGGCAGAGCTAGATCACAGTACCTACCAGTAAATGTAGGAATAGGGTACAAGTAATGTTAGGCTGGGCTATGAGACTAACCAGCATGTGAGAGAACCAGGTCTGTGGAAAGATTCTGTGGGGCATGTGTGGGCTCTCCCATGTTGAACGGCAAGACTACTGTTCTTGCCAGGATAGGAGGTAGACTAAGTCAGCCTTGGTTAAGGACCCACTGGTGTGTGTGTGTACGAGATCTGACACTGGAGACCTGATAGAGGAGCTTGGGGAACTCTGTCACAACACAGTCCCTGCAGGTGAGTGCAAGAACCAAGACTTACAGCAGCCCAGATCAGGCCAGGTTATAGGACCTGCTGGCATACATATGTGTTGGATCTGGGGTGGGATATGGGATAGACCGGAGTAGTCTGCTGCCCATACTGTCATGTGCAGGAATCATGGCAGGGGGCAGGCCTGGGGGCCACTCTGACTGCAGCAGTTCCTGTTGGTGTGCATGAGGGCCAAGTGTGTGGTGGGAACAGTTGGGCTGGGCCAAAACATCAATTGATTTGCATATGAGATGGGCCCAGAGATAGAACTGACCCAGCAACTGCAACCACCAATGTGTGCGTAGGCTGATGTGAGTGACAGATTGAGCCAGACCCTGTACTGGCTGGCATACACAGGAGTCAGGTTGGGATTACCTCTGGCGAAGTTTCTTTGGGGATCCCCCATCTGAACTGCTGGACTCAGAACTCCAATCAAAGGGAAAATAACAGGATCTTGTGGGCTGACTGTGGAGTGCACATATCAGAACTGGGCTTTCTCAGTTGCTGAAGATGGTGCAGTGGACCACATGTCCAGATGCACATGGGGGATATGTCAGTTCATTGGGGTCTGCAGAGGACATGTAGTACCATAGCAGAGCAAAGAGGGCAGAACAAACTGGACAGCTCTCCCCGCCAAATTTTGACAGCCAGTATCTGGGTAAATGGAGACTCTAAGGTGAACTATGTCAGCCAATGGACATTGGAAGGATTTCTTCATCCTTGGGACAACAAAATCAACAGTATTTCAGAACTATCAAAACCACTTGAGCAGATCCCTCACAGCGTACTTCACATCAGGGATCTTTGGATGACACTGGGTGGCTGTCCCCAGTGCCCAGCTATTGATGTGGTTAAGATGTGTCTTCGCTCTTCTTCCCCCCCGTAGATATAGAAAGAAGAAAAAGAAAATTGGAAACAGTGGTCTCATCCACACTCTCCTATTCCTTGACCCTTCCCACCTTGATCAGTGGGCCACATGGGCATGTACCCTTTTCAACTATGTAATTATCATCAAAAATTAAAATAAAAAATAAAACTATTCTTCTCTCTTGGATTTTGAATACTGTTCCCTTGTATGTGTCTCCAAATTTTCTGTTCCTTCCTTCCAGTCTCCTTTATGGGTTTCCTTTTCTCTATCAGTCCTGTAAATGAACTGGAACCTAATTGTGCATTTATCAACCATTTTCTGCAGTCTTCTGTCTCCTCTGCTACTACTTACATGCTGATCCTTGGAGTTGTTCAGCAAGTAATAGCTATGCACACTACATCAGTGTGTAGGTACCACATACTTGCATGTATCTATGAGCCATCAGAGGTTTCTGCCTTATAGATCTTATAGTCCAGTGATGGTGGGGAGACACAAACACTAACCACAGGATTATGTGAATTAGACTAGTAGATATGTGTGATAGAAAACAGAAAAAGGAGAGCAATGTAAGAAAGATCAGGAATCCCGGGAAGGTGGGCTGCAGGTGTAAAGATGGTGCAAGGGTCTTCTCAGAACTGGCTTTGAGTGGACCTGCAGGGCACAGGACTCAGCCATGACATCTGGGGAAGAGTGTTGTTGGCTGGGAAACAGCCAGTCCAATACTTCAAGGCAAGCATGAGCTTGCCAGTGTGGCTTCAGCCATGTGCTAAGGTGACAGTAAAGCTGGTAAGACCCCACCATCAACAGGAGTCCAGACTGTTTTTATAGGTCATTTTAAGCCTTGGGGACAGTAAAATGGTAAGCAAATATAGCATTTTGAGCTGAGGATTATTATCACCTGACTTACATTTTAAAGGGTTCACTGTAGCTGAGGTAGGGGTGTGTGGGGTGTGTGTGAGTGTGTGTGTGTGTGTGTGTGTGTGTGTGTGCTGGCGGCATGGGGACCAGGGTAGGAGCTGCAATCATGAGGTGAGAGATAATGGTGGGATGGGCAGAGATACAGTTACAGAGATGGTCAAAAATGGTTGGAATCCAGGACATTTCCAAAGGTAAAACTCAAGAGATTTCCCAATGGATAGGATGTAGGGTATAAGAGAAAGAGAAGTATTCAAGATTATCTTTCTGAGCAACCGCATAGATAAAGTTGCCATCAGCCTAATGCAAAATGGCTATGGGAAAACGGAGTAGAGTGAAGATGGAGCAGGTATCATTTTGGGATGTTTTGAGTTTGAATTGTCTATCAGATTCCCAGCTGGAATGCCAACAGATGTGTATAGGAGAGACTTTGGGGCTAGAGATGTTCTGGGAGTCATATGCATGCAAACAAAATGATTGTAGACAGAAGGACCAAGACTGAATCCAGGCATTTCAACAGTGAGAGTGCAGGAAGCAGGAGAGGAATAAGGAAACAAGTGGAGAAGATATAATAACCTCTTGGCATTTTTTCCATAACTCCTAGCTAGGTTAGGTGTTCTATACAAGCCTATAACACTTTCGATACTCATTCATTACACAATTTAGTATCCTTCCTTAAAATTGTGCACTTTCCTGGTTTCTTGTTCCCTTGCCCAAGCAACAGTGTTTGATTAATTCTGAATTCATAGTGAAGCCAAAACACCACTCTAGGGGTCAGGGTTCTGGTGTACTCGGTAAAGCTGCTACCTGTGATGCCAGTACTCATGGGTGCTGGTTCATGTCCTGGATGCTCTGCTTCTAATCCAGCTCCCTGCTAATGGTGTGGGGAAAGCAGCCCAAATGTTTGGGGACCTACACCTATATGGGAGACCCACACTAATCTTGTGGCTCTGGGCTGTTGAGGTCATCTTGGGAGTGAACCAGTGGGTAGAAGATCTCTCTTGCTTTCTCTGTAACTCTTCCAAAATATAACAAATAAATGTTTAAAAAGTTAGTCCATTATTATCCTACACGAGCTAAATAAACTGTGTAGTGTTGAGACGGGCTGTACCTTGAAAGACTGACATGAGTGCTGTTTGTTTGAGAAACATATTCGTGACTATGATATTCTATAGCATTTTATGGGTTGGCATCCCACCAATGTTGTTTACCACAAATTAAGTATTGATTCAGCCACAGAATGGGATATCACAGTCAAAAATCTTTTTGCTAGTACTCATCTCTGAATTTTTGCTTTTCTCATCTTCTACACTAATCCTGCCTTTACAAAATAAAATTGAAATCCTGAATGGCTGGATCTCTAACAAGAAAATAAATGAATTCAGATGGAAAAAGATTATTAAATCTGTCTAATTTTATTTATAGTTTTTGAGGATACTATTTAGGTTTTACTAAACTGACATGAAACAACTCACAAATAGTATTGAACAGTAAATCCCTTCAGGATTTTATGTATCTTTGTTGAATGTATTTTTTGAAGAGTTCTGGGCAGGTCTGACCTCAATCACACAGATTCTGATCAGAAATATGTATTATCTTATTGAAAGACAGTGAAAGCTAAAGAAGGGCAATGAAAGCTAATGTACCAGAAGGTGGCATTTCAGGGAAAGAAGCAAAAAGCAACAAAAAAGGCCCAATATCAGGAAGCTATGATATGATTTTTGGAGGAAAGTGCAAGAAGCATCAAAGGCACCACTTCATGCTTCAGGTTTGTGAGCATCTAAAGGTTATTAGTTTTCCCTTAGCTTGCCAGAACCAATATATTGTTTCTGAACGTAAGATCTCTTTCCTATCTTCCACATATATATGTGAACAGCTGTACAATGCAGTGCAGAGTAGACAGGTCTGAGTCTTGTCGACTGAAACAGCACACACCTCTTTTCTGTACACTTCAGCAATGTAACTTCCGCACCATACATCACCTCTTCAGTTTCAGAGCACTGACATGCAAAACTCTGCAACGATCTCATAAATCTAGAATGGAGGCAAGACACTCTCGTATGAGGAAATCAGAGGACAAGATGATGCAAGATATTATACAATCATAAAGTATGCAGCACAGATTGCAAGTGCACGGGAGCACAGAGGAGGGAGAGGGTTTGAGGGGACTAGGAACCCTTGGGAGGCTGTAATGGTAGAGCAGAGACTGCAGGAAGCTCAAGATGGATGGGGCACAACACACAGAAGACATTGAGCAAAAGGTTTTCTTTGTGCTTCGCCATTTTGAATGATAAGATGAGATGAGCTTGGAGCAAGACCACAGAGAGCAACTTGTAAAGCAGCAATGGATTGTGCAGGATGAAGCTGGGCTGCAGCCACTGCCACAGTGCTAGCGGCTGAGTGACAGGCCCTGCTATGGCTACATCTGTTCTGGCAGATGTGGGAATTGATTCAGTTGTTCCCACTGAGGTACTGGAACGTGGTATTGCTATTGGTAGGAAGGAGCGCTCACAGTCCTAACGTGCACACTGTAACATTACGTAACTAAAATTTGTGTTTGGTTTCCTAATAAACAACTTGCAATTTTTCTAATATAGCTTGCAAAAAGGAAGAGGAAAGTGGTATGAAATCAGTATAGGTGTGCTTGGAGTTTTTGGTAGAAGTGAGTATTTATAATCTACAGGGGGAGTAGCAGTGGGGGACAAAAGAGAATGGTTGGATTAAAAATAATGGCTATCATACAGAAACAAAAAAAAATAAGCATTGATGAGGATGTGGGGGGGGAAAGTTACCCTAATTCACTGTTGGTATGAATAAAAACTAGTGGAACCATTGTGTTGGACAGTAGGGAGAGTCCGCAGACATTTTAAAAATACATATACCATATGACCTAGTTTTCCACGCCTGGGAATATATCCAAACGAAATGCAATGAAAGCTGCATATGAGAATTATCTGTCCTCCCATGTTTAAAGCAGTATAATTCTAGCAATAGTTAAGATATGGAACCAACCCAGGTGTCCTTCATCTCATGATTGAATAAAGAAAATGTGGTACATGTACACTATGGAATACCACTCAGACACAAAAAGGATGAAATCTTGTCTTTTGTAACTAAATGGACCCAGCTGGAAACCATTATGCTTAGCAAAATAAGCCAGTTCCAAAAAAGACAAATATCATACGTTCTCTCTATCTCGTGACAATTAATACACCTATTACAAAAAATGTAATCTCTATAAGTGAAATTAACATACTGGGATTTAACTGTTGTTTATAGCTTCAGTGTGTACTTCTGAATAATAGTAGGATTTCCATTTTTTCTTCTCTTTTTCCTTTTCCTCCACTTGCTATGTCATAATACCTTTATATATTTGAATGTTAAGCTTATGACCTTGAAACAAATGAGTATGCCACTGAAATAATTTGGGAAAAAAGCAGAGATTTTGGGGAAAGGGGGATTCAGGAGCCCCTGTGATTCTGAATTTGTATCGTGAAAAACATGAAATCTGGGCCAGGCACAATAGCCTAGTGGCTAGATCCTTGCCAACTCCCAGGATCCCACATAGACACACCAGTTCATGTCCTGGCTGCTCCACTTCCCATCCAGCTCTCTGCCTGTGGCCTGGGAAAGTTGTAGGATGATTCAAAGCCTTGGGATACTGCACCTGTGTGGGAGATCTGGAAGGAGCTTCTGATTCCTGGCTTCCAATCAGCTCAGCTCTGGCCATTGTGTCCACTTGGGGAACAAACCAGCAGATGGAAGATCTTTCTCTTTCTTTCTTTCTATAGATCTGACTTTCCAACAAAAATAAATAAGCTTTTTTAAAAAAAACATGAAATCTACTCACTTTATGTAAATAAATTAAATTAAAAAAAAAAAAGGAGGAGGTTCCTGGTAGGAGAGAGAGGTTGCTTATTGGGTTGTAGTTGGACAGGAGGAAAAGCTTCTTCGTTTAAAAGTATCCACATGCTTATTTATTCTGAGAGAGTTACAGAGAGTGGGAGAGAAAGACAGATAGAGTTATCTTCCCCTGGTCACTCCCCAGATGGCTGCAATGGCCAGTGCTGGGCCAGGTCAAAACCAGGAGCCAGGGACTTCATCTGGTTTCCTACATGAGTAGCTCAAACACTTGGCTTATTTCTGCTGCCTTACCAGGTGCAGTAATGGGGAGCTTGATCAGAACAGGAGCTGTAGGGACATAAACTGGTGCCCATATCCTAGTGTCGCAGGCAGTGGCTTTAGCTGCTATGGCACAATACTTGCTCCAGGAAGAATAACTTCTAATGTTCTATATGGCACAGTAGGATAAATATGGGCAATGAAAATTAATTATACATTTCAAAATAGCTTGCAGAAGGAAATTTGAAGGTTTCCAGTACAAAGAAATGATAAATTTCTGAGTTGTTAGATATGTCAGCTACCCTTAGTGTAACATATTATATACATATATTGAAATGTCACACTGTACTATACAAACATGTACAATTACCATGTGTCAAATAGAAATACATTTTGTAGGAAATAAAATGACTGCTAAGATTCTTTACAGCCTCAGTAGTTTTTGGTTCTAGTCAAAATGAAAAAATGTCAATGTAATTGCCTACTTACTCTTATTTCCTATGTATCTGAAGGAAAATTTTAATAATAAGAATCGTATAGCCTCATTTACTCGATGAACTGTATAATGAAGACTAGAATACTAGGAAGTGAAGACATGTTGTGCTATGCCTCTTCATTCCCAGAAAAAAGATCACCCAATGAATTATTTTGGCAATAGGATACTAGATTTTCCTCCTTGGCCTCTATTTACCATGTCATGAAAAGTAGAAAGTTAAACTTGTAACTGTTACTAAAGGATCATGCTACTATGATAATACGGTGGAAAAAAACAGTGGGAGGGGCTAACAGAAAGGGAGGAACCTTTACACTTATAAAATTTGATTATGGAAAATAATAGACATAAAAATAATAAATTAAAAATATATGCAAAGCCATGCTACTTGATTTGTATTTTGTTTTTATTCTTAGTGGCAGTTTCTAAGGATGCATTGCATTCTAAGACTTAGTTTGCAAATGAAACTGGTTCTCCTCAGTGACAAAGACAGGGCAATGGATGGCAGTTCCTGACGCACGTGGAGGATATGGCAGTCCACTGGGGCCTGCGGAGGACATCTGGTACCATGGCAGAGGAAGGAGTATAGAACAAATTGGACAACAACTCCAGCCAAAGGATGACAGCAAAAATCTGGGCGAATGGAGACTCTAAGGTGGACTATGTTAGCCAGTGGACATTGGAAGGGTTTCCTCACCCTTGGATCTGCAAGATCAGCTGCATCTCAGAACTATTGAGACCATCTGGGCAGAATCCTCAGAATGTGTGCCAAATTGGGGACCCTGGCTTGATATCAGGTGACTGTTCCCTATTCCTGGGTACTATGGCTGTCGGGCGGCTGGGAATGGCTTCTTCCCTTATCTTCCGCTTTTCCCCAGAAATGGGAAGAAGAAATAGAAAATTTGGAAACAATGACTACATCTACTTTTACCTAACACTTGATCCTTTCCACCCTGATCAATTATGTAAACATCATTTAAAATAAAAAATTTTAAATATAAAAATATATTTTATATGCAAATAAAATTTAAAAAATTTTAATTTTATTTTTTAGAAATAAAAAATTTTAAATATAAAAATCAAAGTTTTAAAAGACAAAAAGAAATAATTTCACTTAATTAGTTTTGAGAACCTTTTCTTAAATAAGACTTGCATTCCTGCCAAAGTTCCTGTAACCACTTTATAGATCTGTTTCTCCTTGTGCTACAAACCTTAGCATATAGGCACCCCATTATTCAAACCAGAAATCATCTAAAATCATCATAATCATCATACAGAATTATCAATCCAGAAATCTGAAAAGACCTTTTGGTGTCACTCTTCTTAATTTCTGATACACCTGCTCATTTCTGATGTTCTAGTCAAAGACTTCTCTTGAATTACTATTTAAGGTGCCCTGACTTTGAGCTTTTTAAAAATATACATCTTCAGAAAGCCTGAGTCACATTCACAAAAACACAAATCTGAACACACAAGTTCTTTGCTTAACCCTTGGCAACAGTTCACTACCACCTTCAGGATGAAGGGGTTGGCTGAGTCCCTTTTTTCTACATTGTTGGTAGTAGGCTGAATAATGGATCACAGAGATCACCAGTTCTTAATCCATGGGACCTTTGAATGTTACTTTAATGGGAAGAAATTTAACTGAAGTGATAAATTAAGAATGTAGAGATTTTTCTGGATTATCTGGGCAGGCCCTTAATGTCATAATAGGACCCCTGGAAGGAGGAGATTGGATTTTAGACAGAAGCAGAGGTTTTGTGGCAGAAGCAGAGGCAGGCAGATTTAGAAAGAGAATATACACTGCCATTGGCCTTGAAGGTGGCAAAATTGGTCACAAGGACTTGAGGAGCTGGAAGGTGAGAGAACAGCTTTTCCCCAAGTGCCTGCCTTCTGCAGCGGTGAGGCCTTGCCACAGGCCAGTGAAGCTGCTATCAGGCTTCAGGACTCCAGAACTGCAAGGGGGTAACTGTGCATTGTTGTAAACCACTAAATTAGTGACAATTAAGATCTCTTTCAGGTGGTGAATAAATGAACCATGGCACTTCTGGCTAATGGAATATTACTCAGCACTAAAAAGGAGCCAATGATTGGACAATGGAAAGATAGAGAAGAACCTTAAACGCATGGTCATATTGTGAGAAGGCTACGTTGGATGCTTCCAACTGTAGTAGACCCTTCATATCTGTGGATCTCATGTTGATGATACGACAGATTGAAAAGACTGGAAAAAAGTTGCATTTGTTCTGAACATCCAAAATCTGGGGATGCATAGATCATTTATATGAGAGATCCTCAGATAGTTTGCGAAAATGTATATTATCAAAAAACTATGCATGGATTTGAAAAATATTCATATAGAAATGAACATATTTTAACTCTTATTTTCCATAGACTTTCTGATGCACTTTACAATACAGATCTGGTTGCTAGGGGTTGGTGGAGAGAAAGGGAAACAGGCAGGGGACACAGGTGTTAAGGGCAGTAAAACTACTCTGGTTAATGTGATAGTGGTGGACAAAGGTCATTACACTTTTCTCAAAACCCATTGAAAAGAAAGCCCTGGGTGAACTCTCTTGAAAGCTAGGGACTTTGAGTAACAATGTTCAACTTGGGTTCACCAACTGTAATGAATATATTGCTCTGGTTGGGGGTGTGGGTAATGGGGGAGGCTGAGAGGATGTGGGGGGTAGGTTGGATGGAAAGCCTTGTGCCTTGCTCTTTTTCTCCCATGAACCAAAAATTGTTTTAAAAAACATAGATTGGAAAAAAGCAAAAAGCCCTTGTCCACACTTTCCCACTCTCCCAAGTCAGAATGTCTCCGTCCTCCTCCGTCCTCTGTGAGTGTGATGTGCTTCACCTCTATTTATCAGCCTTCACTCTGCTCCAAATCACAGCTGGCTGTTTACATGCCAGACTCCCGCACTGGACTGCTAGTTTCTGAGAACAAGAGCTGAATATGGTTTCTATTTTCCTGATATTGTGCTCTGCTTGCAGCAGAGGTTCAATAAATGTTTATTGAGTGAATCAATCTGCCCCACAGCAAGATCCCTCTTGGTCTATCCCATCAAAATTCCATTTGTGTTTTTTAAAGTCAGTTATTATAATTTAAGATTATAATAAAAGGCAAGAGATTGCACAAGAGCTTGAACAATGATTTTTTTGCACCCTGTCACACCTTTAAAATATGCATAAATAAAGGCAGAGAGATATTTGAGAATATGAATGAATAAAAATGGAAGAGAAACTAGTTTTGAAAACTATTCCTATTTTATCTGGGATTGCATCTTTCCAAATCTAGGGGGTAGTGAATAAGGCTAACAAGTGCTATTTTTTATTGTGGAATTTTCTGGAAAGTCAGTTTGGAAGCTTTCTCTCAGAGTTACACAGGCTAGAATAACATGCAAGGACTTCCTTTTAAATAGATGCCAGCTCCAAGACAGAATGACTTTGAGCTTCAAAGCATCATGTTATCTGTCAGTTAAATAAACGTATCTACAATTTCATCAGTCAGGAACTAAATTTTAAAAATGCAATATAACATTTTGATTAAAACACTTTACTGATACACATGTTCTATTCATTCCACACAACAAAGCAATATATTTTTGGAAAAAAAATTGAATTAGTATTGAGCTTTGAACTTATTCTCACTTTTATAGTCAGCACATCTATAGCAATACCAAGAGGGATGATGGGGGAGGTGAGAAGAATAGGAGCTGGTCCATTTGGTGTTTATTAGATGAGATCATATGGGCATCTGATTTTGTGGGGTCCCTTCTTTGCTATTCACCACCTTGCCCTATTTGGGTGCCAGCTGTAAGTGGTGGCAGTGAGGAGAGGTGACTGAAGGAGAACTGATTTATTCATAGGCCTGCAGGGTGCCTCTTTCTGCCCTCCCACTTCTGTTTTACTGTCAGGAACTAATTAAATGGAATGATCAAATTTAACAGGTGGAGATAAAGTTTTGGCATAGGGGTATTACACGCTGGAGGCTGATTTCAATTTAAATATTTAAAATTTTTTAAAATACTGACTTATTTGTACTGTTTTAATTTTTTAGGGGTCAATGATGTGCTATGACATGCAAATTGTTCTCTTTTTCATCTGTCTACTTGTCTACTTCTTATCTCTAGAAGTAATCACTTTTACTGCTTCTTTTGTATAATCCCAGAGATAAATTATGTATTCATAGGCATAAAAGCAGTCTTATTTTATCCCTATGAGGCAAATATCTTTTTTACACAAATAGCAGTATTCTTTGCACTTATTGATCTTACTTTGTTCAACTGTGTGTGTGTGTGTGTGTGTGTGTGTGTGTGTGTGTGTGTGTGTAATCCTGGAGGTTTTCCCACTTCAGACATAAGGCAGTTGTTCCATTATGACTTGAATAATACAAACTTCAAAGAATTCATGGAAAATCATATTAAGCAACATTTATTTTGGTGCAAAAAGTTCTGAAATATAAGCATAGTCTTCATAATACACATTTCCATGAGCTTTTTGGAAGATCTCTCATATTCTACTGGATATTCCAAGCCTAATTTAATCAACCCTTTGTTGATGAGCAGCTAGTATGCTTCTAAACTTTTGATATTGTAATAATTTAGAGAATGCTGTAATAAATATCCTTGCACGTGTATCATTGCTAACATTTGTGAGTATAATAGCATTATAAATTTCAAAATGAATTACTTAATTAGTTAATTCAAAAGCTACATGTAGTTTTAGTAGGTATTGTCAAATACACTTCCATAGAAATTCTACCCACATTAAAAAAAAGAATGATTTATTTTTATTGGAAAGGCCAATTTATGGAGGGAAGGAACGATAGAAATATTTTTCACCCCCTGATTCACTCTCCAATTGGCTGCAATGGCTGGAGCTGAGCCAATCCAAAGTCAGGAGCCAGGAGCACCCAGGTAGGTGCAGGGTCACAAGACTTTAAGCCACTCTCCACTGCTTTTCCGGTCTACAAGCAAGGAGCTGGATGGAAAGCGGAGAAACCAGAACACAAACTGGTGTCCATATGGGATGCTGGCACTTGCAGGCAGAAATTTAGCCAATTGGGTCATTTCACTACCCCATCACTTTCTTAAAAGGAGTATAGAATTGTTGAATGCTTTCTCATATTCCTCAAATCTTATTCTGTCTTTTATACACACACAGAATGGTGATATATAATTGACTTATAACAATTATCAATTGGTACACGTTAGACTGCCAGGAAAGATGCTTTGATGTTACCATCATTTGCACATAGACAGGTAGAGAAAACTATAGTTCAAGAAGAAAACCAGAAACTGTTTCCTTGATCTGAACACTGTCTGAACAAACATTCCAAAGGAACACCAGTCTGCTGCATATAGCAAGCGTTCAAGAAATGCCTATAGAATGACTCCTTTGTTTTCACTGAGCTTTTTGAAATTCTCAGTGGTATAGTTGGATGGCACAACTTAAAGTCTCATGGTGGCACAAGATATTGTATTTAAATGCTATGCATCTCCGGATCTGTTTCAATATGTGCACTTTCAAACTACATGCAGCTTAACTGGTCACTTGGCTAATTGTTCACAAGTAGTATGGGTAAAATAAAAATGGAACATGCACAAATACAAATTTGCTCTTTTAAAAAAGCAGAGTTCTCAAATTGAGGTAAGAAAGCACTTATAAAAAGAAAAGACAAAAAAAAAAAAGACAGCAATAGAGTTCCAACTGCAGTACTTTGGTATATTTTTTCCTAGTCCTGGTCCCCACCCCCATGTTAGTAGGCAAATGTGTATATCTCATATGCATACATTGATCATAGAATATATAGATTCAAATATTTTATAGGCTTCTAATCTTAATAAATATATAGTGATATTAGACTCAATATTTCATAAACTTTTATTATTTCAAAATGAATCTCTAACCCATTTCTGTGGCTTCCTAAAAGTTCACAAATGAACGTATATTAATATATTAACTCATTGCTGTATTGTAGAATAGTTGGGTTGTCCTCATTCTCTTTTAAATTCATTTGAGAAATAAAGCCAGAGACAGAAAGAAAATATGATCCACTGGATCACTCTCCAAATGCCAACCACAGCTCCCAACGGGGACCTTAAATGGTCATGTGAATCATATAGTTCACTCATTTGTAAATTTGGAGTTGTTTTTTGCATAAAATAATACTCCTTTCAGATTCTTTCCATGGAAGTGATAATGGTTAGAAAGGGTGCTATCATTTTTGTGAGTTTCTCAGTGACATCTCCCATAGACTTCTAATGCGAGCTTCAACAGCACAGCTTCCAGAATAAAATCTGCAGAGTTCAGCAGGATGGATGTGCCATGCCTTTCATGCTTCATCTTAACCAGGTAGGGCTCCTTGCACCGTTCATGCTCTATTCTATTTTCCTCAAGACCTCCCAACCTCTTCTGCCTCCACTGGCCCCTGAACTCTGCATGCTTTGTTTCATTTACTTTCTGTTTCACTTTAGTCTACCTGATAATAGGTGTATTTTTAACATGCAATCTGCTAAGTCTACTCTATGAGATTTCTCTGACCTTATTAAGTACAGTGTGCATGTGTGTGTGTTACTACCATGGGATCAATGATAGTTAATTTTATGTGTCAGTCTGAATAAACCACGGTGCCCAGATAACGTTAGGTTATGCAATTGTGAGTATTCCTGTAGGGGTGTGTTGGAGTGAAATTAACATTTAAATTAGCAGACATTGAGGAAAGCATGATGCCTTCCACAATGGAGAAAGGCCTTATCTGAAGCGAGGAAGGTCTGACAGGAACGTAAATATTGATGCACACACACAGCAGTGAGTCCTTGAGCAAATGACCTTCAGACTTCAACAGCAACACCTACTCATCCTGGTTTCCCAGCCTGCCAGCTCAGCCTGCAGATGCTGGACATGCAAGCTTCCTAACTGTGTCAATCAATTCTTTACAGCAAATCTTTTTTTCCTTATTGGCACCATTCCTCTGCAGAACCTTGATTAATACAGTGTTTGTAAAATTTCAATTCTTTCTCTGCTTCACCTCTGCACTTCCCTTGCTCGTGTGTGCTTTTCTCCTCCTTCTCTTCATCCATCCTGATCTGAATGATTGTAAACCTCATGAGGACAGGGGATCTGGGGGTTTATCTTTGCTTCCAAGTGTCTAGCCCAGAGTATGGCATGCAGTCTCCTTTTTTTGTCTGAATGAATGGAAGAACAGATAGTGATTTCAACATGCCTCATCAATCTGCTGTGATTTAAATACCCCAAGACATGCTATTCTTGTGTTACTATAGCTTGCATTTTGGTTGACAAATATAAGGAAATAACTTAGCTGATACAATGTCCTTTAAAGTTATTTTTGATACTAGGAGGATGTTCATTTTATCATTTATTTTCTAGGATTTGGTGTCTGTTTAAAACATTTTTAGCCTATTATAGTCTTGGAGTTTTTCTTTATTTTGTGTATGGACTTTTCAAAATATTCCTCATCTGAAATGTTTGCTTTTGCTTTCTGTCATATTAAACACAAATATTTTTTATTGCATAGTTTCTCATTTCTATTTTTACTCTGGCAAAAACCAGTTCTTTATGTAATAAAGATATATTTACAGTTACTATTCATTGAGGGATATGCCATGATTGTTTTAAGGATTTTAATTATAGTATAGTTAGGTTGACTTTTGATTGTGTTTCAAAAACAAGGTTTTCAAACACTGTGTAATGAAGCACTGTTTAATAATAATGATGTTGAAGAGCCTATACAAAATGTAAAAAAAACCTCTAAGACACCAATTCAAGTAAGTAAATGATAACACAGGCATCCTCCCGGCATCAAAAACGATTTTAAGTAGTGCTTTCAGACAGGAAAGCAGCCTTTGCATCCACATATCTGTGCTCAACAAGCTCTTCAGTACACAGCAGCCAGAATGCGTCTCTGAAAGTGAGTCAGGTCATGCTGCACCGCGTTTGGAAACCCTCCAGTGCTTTCCCACCCCACTCAAAGCAAACTCCAAAGCCCTGTGGTTTGCCTACTTGACTTCATCTCCTGCTTCTCCCGTCATGCCAGTCATGCTGCACCCCACTCCCAACTCCTTGTTGTCTCCAGTTCAGCAAAGGGGCCCACCCTGGGTCTTGATACTGCTGTTCTGCCCACCTGCATTTGCTTTGAACAGACTTCCTCTGCTTGTAAAGGTTAGTTTTCTTGGAGTGGGCTCCGTTCGCAGCCTAAAATAGCTGACTCACAGCACCTGGGGAAGCTCTCTTTTCTGGTGTTGACATTCATCTTGTTGCCATTACCACAGCCTTAGTTTGTTTTGTTCATTGTTATTTTCCCAATGTCTGATTCAAAAAGTAAGCGAATAAATGAATGACTCAATTCATGCATGTATCTGGTAACCTGAAGTGACAACTATATAGGCTGTGCTTTTTTTTCTTGCAAATATTTCCTCTTATGCCTCCCAAAATGTATCCATAATTAATATCATTTATTTTTGGGAGTGCTTACTGACTCCTTTGTATTCAGTAATGTTCTGGAGTTCACTAGGGTTTTATGCAGTTTGGGAAATGCTGGGAGACAGTGAAAGGACATGATGAGTCCTGATGTGCTTCTTGCCTCTGTTCAGCAAATCCCGACTTCTAACAACGCTGAAATGTGGTAAACACCACTGTTCACCTATGTCTTCATGTAGTAACAGCATTCAAAAGAGATTAGTTTAATATCAGAAACATTACTTCAAAAGGAATTTGCAATAAAAATAGACATCCAAGGGCCAGGATTAGGGTATAGCTGGTTAAGACCTCACCTCTCTTACTGGAGTGTCAGTTCAAATCCCAGATGTTCTACCTCTGATCCAGCTCTCTCATATGCTTGGGAAAGCAGGGGATCATAATCCAAGTACTTGGGCCCATGATATCGTTACAAGAGATCTAACGGAGTTTTTGGTTTCTGGCTTTAGGCTGAATCAGTGCTGGCCGTTGAGGCTACTTGGGGAGTGAACCACTGAATGAAAGATACTTGTCTCACTCTGTCTTTCAGAAATAAATAAATAAATAAATAAATAAGGTCTTTATTTTTAAAATGGGGTATGTAAATTAAAATGACATTAGGAATCTAACAGCAAAGAAAATATTCAATATTCATTAATAGTAGTGACCCAGAAGGAACACTATAATATATGTGATGTTAACAACAGTATAGTAACAAGAGAAAAAAATCAAATCAGATATGCATAAAATGTTTGAAAATCATAAAAACATTGACTTCTCAACTGCAAATGATTCATTTGTGGGAAATATATCTGAGAGATATAGTTTGATTTCAGTTAAATTGGAAATGTAGTATTGCTGAAAGCAACCAATATAGTGGAAAAGGAATTAGCAGATAAAATCTTTCTAAAGACCCAATTCACACGTTCAAGACAAGATCGGAGGCCTCCAAAAAGACTGACCAGCGTGAGAGGATTACCTGCTGAAACTGGTGTAATAAAAAGACTGGACCTAAAAATCAGTACCAAATGAAAAACCAGCAGCTCAGTGTCCCAACAGCCACGGGAGTGATTCCGCTACCTGAATCAGGTCTTGCATCAAAAATAGCATTTTTATATGCTGCTGACGGCAGTGGCTTTGACAGTTGAGTTCTGTGTAAAAGGCTTTAACATCATGTTTGTTATACCATTATCAAACCTTTTAACATAGGTATGTGTTAATAAAGTTGGATTGAAAACAATAAATAAACCAGCTATTGTCCATCACCTTTACATAAATGATGAGAAAAATAAAGTTTTATTAATAATCTGTGGTTATAAAAGGTTCATTTTAAAAGACGTCTGGGCATGCTATGTGTTAGGAACATGAAATATAAAACAGGGACATGAAATGATTTCTGTGTGTAACCAGTACCTAGATTTAAAAAAAAAAAGGGCTCAAGTGCAACTTCACAAAAAGATAAAATAGCTCTTCACAGTGACACATTGGCTGGGAAATATGTTTGAATATGAAAAGAAGAAAATGAAAGGCTTTAGTGTTTTCATTAAATCTTGGAAACAAAGGGTTCTGAGTTTAGCCTATGATCTTCTTTCCTGGAAAGAATGAAGTTTGCAAAACCATATTTAAGGTTGATGCATTACATGGGGCATTGAAAGGAATTAACAATATATTCTTTAGCTAAGTAGTGCTAAGGAGACAGAGATAATAGCCTACTAATGTTTCTAACAAGTACATTTTTAAAAAAGACAAATTAGCAGAGTAAATGGAACTGGAACACGCAGAGGGGGGATAGCGGTATAATAAGCACAAGGAAAAGAAAAACTAAGCTGAATGTCAGATAAAACTTTTTAAGTGGGATTCTTCGCCAAGGTAACAGATACAAAATGTGAAATGAGATAATTGTGAAAGTCTATGTTTCAGGGTTTCATGAAAAGGCACAAAATCCACTGTGGCAAGCTTAAGGAGGGGAATTTTATTTTGAAAAAATAAATAAGATACTAAATGCTGTCAAAGAGCCATGGGGAAAGAAACCCTAGTTTAGGTCTTCTTGGATGCCATCAAGAGCTGTGACAAAGGAATCAAGATGCCTACTGCCTCTTCTAAGACGGGGGGAACACAGAACGTTCATGAAAAATCAGGAAGGGGAAGTCTTCCCAAACCTGGGATGAACCTCACACCTCACAGTGCTACTGGTCAGCAGGAACTGTAAGAACCACAAAAAGTGATGTCTGGGGTTGGCATTGTGGTGCAGTGTATTGAGATGCCGTTTGCAACACGTTGAACCCCTATTGTAGTTCTGACCCAGATCCCTGCAATGCTTTCTGGTTAGGATTTCTGACTCTGGGGTTTGGCCTGGCTCAGTTCTGGGGTTGCAGCCATGCAGGGAATATTATCAGCAGAAGAAAGATCTCTTTCTTTTTCACTCTACCTTTCAAATCAATGAACAAATCTTGGAAAGTGCCCTCCATTTTTCTTCCATGCTCCAAACCACCTGAGAGGACCACTGTGGTACAGCCTACATCACATCCAGATCTCTGGCCTCATGGATTGTAGGATATCCAGTCAATCTTTTTGCCTTCAGTAGTACTAGACAACACTAGAAAGGGTGTGAATGGACAGAGAATACCTATCCATCGCACATACTTGACATTCTATTCTAAGAGCAACTTAAAACCCCCGAATATAACAAAGCCAATCACATCAGCAAGAACCAGGTCTTAAGTTTCAGTGTTCATTGTCAATTGTTTACATCATCAACAGGACCATCACTCACTTCTGGAATAACAGTAAGAAACATCTTAAAGCTGCACACTTTTATTCTGAAGCTTTTCTTTTGAAATTATGATAGTATTCTTCCTGCGCCATCACTACTCGAAAGAAGCAGGAAAGAAGGAAGATGTTGCCTGACATTGTAGATGCTATATGATTAGTTGCACATTAAGATTTTTTGTTGTAGACATAATTAAGGTAGCAATAGAAGATCCATCAACAAGAAGCAGGCCAATTTTAGTCCTGAGTTAATGTCTGAAATTCTGGCAATACTCTAGAACTGTGACAGACACTATCAAAAGCTCCTGCAAACCAACTTTAAATGATCAAGAGCTTATCTTAAATACACAGCAGGTTTTTTTTTTCCAAAAAATGTTGGTGATGGGACAAACATGAAGGAGCTGGAAAGAAAGCAACTGAAGTTGAAGCCAAAAGCTTGGCAGGCCTGCTCTGGGGATGTACTGGTCTGTGTCCTATAGGCCCGTTTCCATAGCTATCTGTAGAGGAGATTAGGTAACAAGGGAATAAGGCCCAGACACACATCTGAAACTCAGAGTGCGACACTTTCAGTAGAAATGTGGGGTATAAAAAAACCTGTCTTCCTCTCATGAGGAGGAAAAAATATTCACCAGATAATTCATAATCATATGTTTGTCATCACATACATTTGCAAATTCACATTACCTGTATAATATGTGTGGTCCAAGATCAGAAATATGAATAGCACCTAGGCAATCATTATTTCCTCTTCCTACTTACATTCCCAAACTTTCATTTTCTCTGTTTGCTAATGTGATAATGAAAAAATCCCAGTCTTACTGTTGTTTTGATGCCCAGATTATTTCTTTACAGCCACTATCAATTACTTCTATCAACATGAAAGAAAAGACACCTCACATAAAGTAGCCCCTTAGTGGCTTAGAGGAACGGTTAGCAACAAGGACACTGAAGTCAGCCAGATCTAACTTCTCACTGTAATTCAACTCTTGTGGTCCTGAGTGAGTTTCCTAACTTGCTTTTTCATTCTTGGCTTCTTCATCAGTTACGCAGGGAAGATAATAGCATCTATTGAGGAAGATATCACATTGAGCACTTAGTATGTGCTCAGCACATAATGAATCCTTAGTAAATGCTAATTTTATATAAAAAATAACAATGAGAAAACCCCTTATGACCTAAAATCTGTTAATCTCCAGTATTCTATGCCCTTCTTTTTATAGAAATTTATAGAAAGCACAACTCAGCATAATAATTTAGCTCATTGATTTTCTAGTTTTAAAATTTCTCTGTAAGACTACACAGATGTTAGGGAAAGGTCTTTTCTGTCTTTCTTTTCTTCTTTTTTTTTTTAACAGTCTAGCAAATAATAAAATAAGCAAGCAGATTTTCTTTTTACATTTATCCCGATTCCCAAACAATTCTTCAGTAGCTAGTTACAAACTCATCAAATCTTTTAAAACATATTTCTTCATTTATTTTAGAGAGTTACACAGAGAGTGAAAAACAGAAGAAAAGAGATTTAAAAAAGATTATTTATTTGAAAGGAGAGGGAGAATGGATGAGAAGAGGGGGTGAGAGGGAGGAGGGAGGGTGAGAGGGAGGACAGGAGAGATGAGGGAGGTGGAGGGAGGATGGAGGGAGGGGGAGGGAGGGGGAGGGAGGAAGGGAGAGAGAGAATGATATGTTTCACCTGTTGGTTCACTTCCCAGTTAGCGATAATGGGGCCAGGGCTGGGACAGGCAAAAACCAGGAGCCAGTATCTCTTCTCTACAGGTAGCAGGGTCCCAAAGCCTCTGGGATATCTGATCCCACTGCTTTTCCCTGGCGATTAGCAGGGAGCTGGATTAGAAGTGAAGCAGCCAGGACATAGACCCAATGCCCATAAGGATGTCAATGTTGTAGGTGGTAACTTTACTTGCTATGCCACCATGGTGGCCCCTCATTAAATTTTTAAAGATAGATTTACTTATTTGAAAGGCAGAGTTACAGAGAGAGAAAGAGAATGGGTGAGGATGAGGGAGAGGAAGTGGGAGAGGGGGAGATCCAGTTTTCAATTGTTGATTCATTTCCCAAATAGCTACAATGACTGTGGCTGGGCCAGGCTAAAGCTAGGAGCTTGCAACTCCACCTGGACCTTCCACACATGGGGGATAAGGATCCAGATACTTGGGCCATCTGCTACAGCATTCCTAGGCACATTAGCAGGGAGCTGCATTAGAAGTGAAACAGCTGGGACTTGAACCAGTGCCCGCCCAGCATTTTTGGTAGCTTAACCACTGCATTAAGTCTTTCAGAACTTTTGATTGAATTTATAATAACTTGTGCCATAAAGAATGCTTGATACATTTGTTTTGATTTAAAATTGGACTAATTGGGTCTGGCATGGTAGCCTAGTGGCTGGAGTCCTTGCCTTGCACACACTGGAATCCCATATGGATGCTGGTTCATGTCACAGAGCCCCTGCTTCTCATCCAGCTCCCTGCTTGTGGCCTGGGAAAGCAGTCAAGGATGGCCCAAAAGCCTTTGGACCCTGCACCCACATGAGAGACCCAGAGGAAGCTCCTGACTTTGGATCGGCTTAGCTCCAGCCATATCTGCCTTTCCAATAAAAATAAAAATAAATCTTTTAAAAACTTTTTGGACTAATGGAAAATATCTTACAGTCTGCACTGACAGAGGAAGAAATCTCAGAGACCTAGTTCAAGTATCTGCTTGATGTTTAATTGCAACTATATTTTTGTCAAAAGTCATTTGGATTGTGTTCACTGTCCTGTAGGAGGGTATATTTTTATTGAGTTTCTTGCCTGTAATTTTTTTATGTGCATTAATTTTCTCCCTAAGCTTACCTAGGGGGCTAGACAACTATGTGAGCACATATTCAGGTAGCTGACCCAACGCCACACCTCTTCTGCAAGTGGAATAGATTACGCTAATTATTAAATGGTGGTTGTAAAAAACTCTAAATAGGGCTGACGTGTCATTACAGGCTAATCTTCTGTCTGCTGGCTTGGGCATCCCATATGGGCTCCAGTTTGTATCCTGATTGCTTCACTTCCCATCCAGGTCCCTACTTATGGTCTGGGAAAGTAGCAGAGCATGGCTCAAGCCCTTGGGTCCCTGAACCCATACGAAAGGCCTAGAAGAAGCTCCTGGATCCTAACTTCAGACTGACCTGGCTCTGACCATTGTAGTCACTTGGGAAATGAATTAAGAGATGGAAGATTCTCTCTCTCTCTCTCTCTCTGTCGGTCATCTTTCTATATAACTCTGAATTTCCAAATATAACTTTAAAAATTATAAAAAAGGAACACTAAACAGAATTATTATACTTCACAGCCAAATTTAATTAAAATCCTCCTTAGACATCTTTGAGTTCCAAAGTCTTTTTCTAGACGGTCTAGCATTGTTACTTTTTTTGTATTTTCTTCTTGTTATTTTCCATAACATGCCACTTCCCTTCCTTCCTCCCTATTCTCACCCGCACCAATTTTCTTCTGTGTTGTTATAATAGTATAGTCCTTTGGCAACAGTTACAAATCCATCATTCTTCTTTTCAATTATATCATGGAATTGTAGGTATAGGCAATGTTAGAAAAATCTAGTATATTTTCAAGGTATATTTAACAGTTTCAATGGGAGTCCTTTTATTTGGGAGTAGAGATGCATACTGCAACATATCTTCACTGCCTGGTTTGTTAGTCTTCATTGTTAGTTCATCCATGAGAATATATGTATATACATGTTTACCCATATATCTATTTGTTCTGTATTTTGCATGAATATTGCCTTATATTACAGAGAACATATAATATTTGTCATTTTGGGATTGGCTTATTTCACTGAGCATAATGGCCTCCAGTTGGGACCATTTCATTGCAAATGGTAGAATTTCACTCTTTTTAATGGCTGAATAGTTCCAAAAAGAAGATGTGCCACAATTTCTTTATCCATTTCTGTTGTGAAGAGAATCTGGGTTGTTTTCATATCTTTGCTGTTGTAGATTGTGATGATATAAACACAGGGTTGTTAGGTCACTTTCTCATATGCAGATATCATATCCTTTAGTTACATCCCAGGAGTGGAATAGCTGTGCCATGCAGCAGATCAATTTTCAGTTGTCTCAGTACTCTACATACTGACTTCCATAATGTTTGCATTAGTCTACACTCCCATCATCAGTGGAGTAGGCTATCTTTCTTCCACATCCACACCAGCTGGTGTTGTTAATAGAATTAGTAGAATGTAGGCCAATCTCACCGGAGTTTGGTCGAAGCTCAACGCGGTTTTTATTTTCCTATTAGCCATTTGAATTTGTTTGTATGAAAAATGTCTGCTCATTTCCTTCACTCATTTCTTCACAGGGTTTTTGGTTTCATTGTTGTTGATTTTCTGCAACACTTTTTAAATCCTGCATATTAGTCCCCTAATGGTTGTATAGTGTGCAATGATTTCCCAGCGCAAAAATTTCAGTCTTTGTTTAGTATGACACTGGATTTATTTTTTGTATATTGCATAGATTTTGTTGTACAATGTGCCTTCTATGCCTATCTTAGGGTTTTTAGCATGAAGTGATGTTGGATTTTATCAAATACCATCTTTGCATCTATTGAAATGTATATATGGTTTTTATTTTTCATTTTGTTGATGTGGTATTCCCATTTATTGGTTTGCATATATTAAACCATCCTTGCGTGCCAGAGCTAAATCCCTCCAGCTGTGTAGTTGGGGAGTCCTCCAAGAAATCTTGTCTGGGTTGACGTCAGACTTGACTCCCCTCCCCTCCCCTCCTGTCGCTCTCCTCCCCTCCCCTCTCCTTCCTTCCTTCCTTTTCCTTCTTTTATTTTTCTTCCTTCCTTCTTTTGTTTTTTCTTTTCTTTTTCCTCTCTCTCTGTCTTTTCAGATTTATTTATTTTTATTGGAAAGACAAATTTACAGAGAGAAGGACAGAGAGAAAGATCTTCCAACCACTAGCTCACTCCCCAGGTGGCCACAATGGCCAGAGCTGAGCCAATCCAAACCTAGGAGCTGGGAGCCTCCTCCAGGTCTCTCACATGGGTGCAGGGTTCCAAGACCTTGGGCTCAACTGCTTTTCCAGGCAATCAGGGAGCTAGATAAGAAGTGGAGCAGCCAGGACACAAATTGATGCCCATATGGGATCCTAAAAGTGCAAGGTGAGAATTTATAATGGCTGCTTTTCTCTTCGTAGTGTAACACGTTCCTAGGTACAAGGCAACTTAGGCAGTTGCCTACAGCTGGGGGCTAAAACATTTTTTTTTAACATTATGTAGAATGAATTAAGGAATAATATAAATACCTCTAGGGTTGGAATAAGAGAAACTGCCTTTTCAGTATCATCAATATTGTATGGATCCTCCAGAAAGGGGATTGTGCATGCCATGAGAAAAAATATGGGCAAGAGATGGGGTTCAGTTTTTGAAAACATTGGTTAACTTAAGGTACTGTTCAAAATGTCTGCTGAGGTTTCTTCCACCTCTAAATCTTAAAGTCTAGTTCCTACCTCCTTCATGAAGCCTGTTGTTAGTACTCTAGATACATCAGATTTCTGAAACCAAAACGTCAATGCAATCTAAATGTAGCTAGTGTTGACTAGGAAGGTCTAGATAGTAATAATTCAATAAAATATTATATTCAGAATTAAATATATATTTTAAGGTGCATATTAAGAATTTGTATATCCCCAAAGCAATAAATTGTGAGGAGTTTGAATTCTGAGATCTAAGTCTAACTGTTTCAATAATAAATAAATTTAGCTTGACCAAATATTAAACTGTGATGCCCAATAGGCACATCTATGAAAGTATGCTAAGGAGATAATTTTTAAGGTCCTTTCTAACTCTAAACAGCTTATGATTCTTAACAACAAATACCCAAAGGCACATGTTATTAAATATACGTATTAAAATTACTTTCTGACATTATGATGCTAACAAAGAATAAAGGGAGTTACAAAATATATGCAGAATTAAATCAGAACTGCTTAGCCTTCCATTTTTACAGCTATAATTCAATAGCTCTCCTTCTGAGACATAGTCCATCACCAGGAGAATATCGATAGTGAGCTGAAGCCCTGGCACGATTTAATTATATGACAATGCCTGAAAAGCTTAAGGTCTGAATCTCTCCGTGAATTTTTCCTTCCACATCAAGACTTAAAATCTTTTGTCATTCGAGTATCATGAAGGCAACTTTATACTCAGTCAATTCATGTTTGCCAGTTCTCACTTTGCCAAAGGTGCTGACCCCCAATAAGTCCCCCAGGACGTAGTGTCTGATCTTCCCCTGCCTATTATATTTTTGCTTCTTGGCTGCTGTCATCTTCCTCCAGAACTATTGTTTATTTTTATAACAACCATAATTCACATACCATAAACTTCACCTAGTGCAGTATACAATTCAGTGGTTTTTAGTGCATTCGAATCACCATCATAATCTAGTTCCAGAATATTTTTAATCATCCTCCATAGAAACTTTGCACCCACTAGCAGTCACCGACCGTTTTTTAGGCCATCAGCAGCATCTACTCTGCTTCTGTAGATTTATCAATTCTTCACAATTCATATAAATGGATCATATGACATTTGGGCTGCAATAACTGGCTTATAGTGTTTACCATAAAGTTTTCAAGGTTCATCAATTGGTAGCAGGTATCAGTGCATCATTTTATGGTTAAATAATATTTCATTGTGTGGATGTATCACTTTTTAAATTCATTCATTCATTGATAGACAGTTGAGCTACATTTATTTGTTAGCTCTTAAAATTCACTGATGAACAAATGCTTACATTTTGTTTGGGTATACACCTTATATTAGAATTGCTGGGCCATAAGGAACCTTACTCTTGACTTTTTGAGGAAGTGCCAGTCTATTTTTCAATGTGGCTGTAAGATTTTACATTACCACTAGCAAGTGTGTGTGTCCTGTTTTTTAACACTAACATCACTTGTTATTGTGTTTTTCATTATAGCCATTTTTGTGTGTGGGTGAACTGGTAACTTCCTGTGGTTTTAATGTGTATTTATCTGATGACTTTTGACATTGAGTATTTTTCATGTGTTTATTTCTATTTGTATATTTTTGGTGGAGAAAGGTGTCTTTGAATGAATTGCACATTTTAATATTAGGTTATTTATCTTTTATTGTTGAGTTGGCATAGATCTTTCATATTATGAATACATATCCCTTATCAGATATATGACTTGTATGCATATATATCTTCCCATTCTGTAGGTTTTTTCCTAATCATAAAATATATTTAGGTAACATTTGAATTACTAAGGAGTTAAGTATGAATATCTAAACTATTTTCCTCTCTCTTGGATTTACTCTGATTTAGAAAAAGCCAGTGCTTACATCATATTCCATGAAGTCCATGGAGGACAGAGACAAATTTCCAGACCTGGCATAGAATCTACACTCATCTAACTTGCCAAATGAATGAATAAAATTTATGTATTTACTCTTGGTTTTATTCACTACCCTGACTTTTCACATCTTCTGCTGGACTTCCATAGAGTAGTGACATTCCTGTCACAAGCTGAAGTTCCTTAGGAGGCTATGAAGCATTGGAAGGGTGTGCCTGTTTCCAAGGGTATGCTCTAGACTGTGTGCACTGTACTGTTGTACGCAATTGTCACCAGTGACATGGATTTTTCAAGGTAAAAGGCGGTGTTATGTGTTGCTCTTTAATTATGAGATCCCTTGATTTGAGAGAAAGAAACAGTTATTTTTGCCAGCTCAATGTTAATTCAACAGTATTTTAAATCATCCTGGGCATTGACTATGAGTGTTTATTCTGAATTTTACTTATGATGCTGACCAAGCATGTAGCTATGGGAGGATGGATCTGAGACTATGGAGGAGGCCACATCTGCCAGTCCAAGAGGTCAGCTCAATTCACTCTGGACATCTTGGGGCTCACAAACAGTCCCAGCCAGGTCCCTGCCTCTCTACATCACTTCTAAGAAGCTATCAAGATCATTTGATAATTGAGGTTTGACATAATCTCCTGCACATCTAGAGTGTTAAGTCACATGAAACATCAGAAAATTTCAGAAAATGCCACAATCAAAGAAATTCTAGTTGAAAATGCCAATCGCAACTAGGAATCAAAGAAAGCATAAAAATTAGATGTTGAGTAAGACAGAAGCAAGACTCTCACTTGTAACTGGATATAGGCAAGAGTCTAAATTTACAGAGGCAGAGCTGTCCAGTCTGCTAATGTTACCCAGCTCAGTTACTCATTCAGTCACTCACATAATTTGTGTACATATCCAGGCTCTGGCTAACTAGTAAAATATGTAGCTACAAATTTATAAACAGTCCCATCGTAGAAAATGGTGAAAGTGAGTTAAAAAATAATAAATTTGGGGGATATCATGGTCGACTTAAGTTGCTATTATAAAATACCATAGACTAGGTAATTTATAAATAATGAAGATCTACTGTTAATACTTCTGGAGTTTGGGAAGTAGAAGATGAAGGTGTGAAGATTCAGCAACTGGGAGGGCCCTTAAGTCACAGATGGCACCTTCTAACTTTGTCTTCTAGCTACGTCTTTACATGGCAGAAGAGGTGAAAACTCCCTTGGCCTCTTCCAAAGGAACACTAATTCACAATGGCACACTCTCACTATCTAATCATCTACCATATGCCAGTAATGCTACTGATTTTGGAATTCAACTTTTTCTAGGTTAGAGAAACCAATCCCTAAATTTACATAGCCACATTATAGTATTTATAAAATACCCTTTTTTCTTCCATAAATTGAAGCACTTTTAAACCTATACTATGGCTCCTTATTGCAATACCCCTGTAAGGAGAGAGGCTATTTCACCACTTGATTTGGGGTTTAGAGATTAATTGGTTGTGTTTTGAAGGTAGGGTGGAAGGAACAGATTGATCATATTTAGTCTCCTGTTTGGAACTAATTTTGAAATGAATTAGGCATTTCACACATGCAAGTTTCTTTCATTTCTGTAAGAATCCCTTGAGGTGGATGTTATTATAATTTCCTAGATGGAGGGAAAGGGCCTAAATCACTGAGTATGTAATTGTAAAATTGAACCCATCTGTTGCAGTGTAGAGACAAGTCTTTCAGCTATGACAGCTTCTCATTTGGCAATTCTAATTGATTGAGGGCTGCGACTTAGAAGGAAATGTGGAAGGAAGGAGTCTGGATCCTTGTCCAACTATTCTTTCTCATGCTGGTGGGGATGGGAGTAACACCATTTACCACAGAACCCAAAGCCCAGTGGGATGAGTCAGTCTGGGATGGTGCCTCTGTGGAACTACAGGATGGCTTCCTGTTGGACAATCTGAGAGAACAAAATGCAGATTGCAAAAAAGGCAGCTTGCTACTGCTGCTTCCTGACAATACGTTTTCCTCTCTGCATTTTGCACTGTAAGTACAAACCACAGGTAATTTTATCATTTTTATTTCTCTGATACTTGACTGCTTCTTTATTTTGTAACAGGATTGCACATCCTCCCTTTACTTGAAAGGTATCAATGAAACAAGAAGTGCAGCAGAAGCAACCCAGGTGTGAGTGGCAATGAACGTATGACTGGCAAATTGTTAGGTGCTAGACAGGGATGGGACAGCTTTGATCACTGCAGACAGATGACGGTAGGATCAGTGTCAGTCTTATAAAAAAAAGGGTGAAAGCACTTGTCCACATTTAGACTACATATCACAGTTTCCACTTTAGTTTTATGAATGACAAATATTCCTGAGATTTCACTGTTATGGCTGTGTTTAAATGTGTAATTTTCAGGACAGAATTAAATTGTGGCTTTTAATGTATTAAAGAACCTGGGCATTGTGGCACAGAAATTAAGATGTTGCTAGGAACTCCTGAGTTGTATTTCAGAGTGCCTTGGCTCAAGTTCACATGCTGCTGCCGATCCAGCTTCCCAGTAACGCACACCCGAGAGTCAGCAGGTGGTGCTGGTGAGTCCTTAGGTCCCTGCCAGCTGTGTGGGAGACCTGGCCTGAGTTCTTGGTTCCTGGTTTCCCCTTGGGCCAGCCCTGACTGTTAAGAAAATCTGGGACCATGAACAGGTGGGTGGGACAATCCTGTCTCAGTTACTAAGAACTTCAAATTTAAAAAATCATAAAGGAAATGCAAAAGAATTATAGCAAATTATAGGCACAATGTATGTATCTGTATCCATCTTAGATTTTGCATATACAGATAAATTAGCAAATTCCCCACACAGTCCCAGTAGGCTCATCCTTTTTCAGGGTAAAATCTGTGGCATTGGCAAATATAAATTTCAGTAAGTTTCTAACTTACCACACCATTTCACTTTCCAGTTACGATTAGCATCAACTCCACGGCAATGAAATCTTGAGTTCCTTGACCTTGTTTTTCTCCAAAATCGATCCTAGACATGATTAAGAAAATAAGTGCAGAGAAAAATGATTATAAGGCTATTTGTATGCACTCTAGTAGCTCGGTCAGTGATGAGTCATATTAGTGAGGGGGGAGTGTTTCCTCTGTGAACAGAGCAGTACAGGCAATTGTGGAGATCCAGGTTCATGTTTTCAGTTTTTGTCACCGACTTCCTGCTTCCTGTCTTCTCTTGGCTTCATTTCTTTGTAAGCAAAATGGAATGGGTTTGCATGGACCAGTGATTTTTCACATTTTATTTTGAAGTATGAATCTTATTTATCAATTGTGAAAATGAAAGTAAATGTTTGGTATGCTGATTGAAGAGAGAGTGAAGGCCACTTGTGCCTCCTTGGAATCACTCCATGGGATATCCATGAAATTCCCTTCTATCCTATGACACTTCCTAGAGCCTGTTCAGTTCTCTTCCCAATTGGATAGGCAAAGCAACTTACGTGGGTCCAGCTAAAATGATATCCATCGACATTGAACACAGGCATTATGTAGAAATATAGATGGTTCAACATTTTTTTCATGGCTGGGTCACTCCTATATGTTAGCAGAGCCTAAAAGACAAAAGTGACCTGTTTCTTGTAAACTGATCCCAAATATAGGTTTAGGAGAAAAAAAGAGCATAAGAAATACTATATGTTGGGTTAAAAAGTAAGAAGCTATGGAAAGGTATTTGCTTAAGATCCTGCATGGGATCTAATATTGGGATGTCCTATTTTATGTTTTGGCTCCATTTTCAACTCCAGTTTCCTGTCCACACATATTCTAGGAAGTAGCAGCTGATGGCTCTTGTAGAATCACTGTGGCACATGTGGAAGACCTGGCTCTGGGTTCCTGACTTTAGTCTGGTTGAGCCCTGGCAGTTGCTATTTGGAAAGCAAATTAGCAGATGGAAAATCTCTTGAAAATAAATAACCAAAATTTCGTTAAAATAAGAAGTAGCTATCAACTATGTTCTTGGTCATTATACATTATGTATAATGGCTTTTGCCAAAATTAAGCCTTTTATTACCAATAATTTTGTAGCTAAAGTGCAAAATAAATTAATTAGGCACATCTTGCAGTATTTCAGGTCTGGCTAGGTTTTTTTAGGCCAGGAAAGAAACAATCACATTATCACCATGTTTTTGTATAACCAGTTCATTTTAGATTTCATTTAATTAGGGACAAAATAATTCTCTAAATACATTTACTATCTTTCTGTGTTTCACTGTAGCACAGTAGTTTTCTCTCATTTAATGTTGTCTAATTGGTACCAGCCTGAAGTCTTAGAAATTAATACATAGAGATGGCTGTCTTCTGAATTTTCCATGAAAAGCACAATGCACATTTTTGCCATCCATACTATGGCTCTTCTGAAGCCATGCTCTTTCCTTCGATTGTAGCTGACCACAAGCCTTATTTACTTTAGCTTTGACCTAACATAGAAAAGTGTTGTTGAGGGCTATATTGAGGATATAGATATTTTGAAACACCATTCCTGTGAAATGGACTTTAAAAGTTCTTTTGATGTGTGCTTATTTGTAGAATATTTTTGAAGAGCACAGAAAATATGTAATAGTAGAAAGGGAAAGAGAATTCCTTTTCACTTCATACCTGTCTGGATTTTTTGAACTCTTGCCTTATTAAAAGCATAATTCAAACTAGGTATTAAGTCTACTTTATTGAAGCCTGATTGACATAAGAAAGCTGAACATTTTTATTGTATACAATTTGGTGAGTTTAGAAATAAGCATACAGCTGTGAAACCACCATAATAGTCTGTGCCATAATCATGTCCATCATCTATGAAGGTTTCCTATCCTTTTTATTATTTTCTTGTGAACACTGAACATTGGGCCTACTCTTTTAGATTTTGAATGTTTTTAACAGAAAGATACAATAAAGGTTTGAGGTGATGAATGTACCATTTATTTGACTGTTACATAGTATACTCATATATTGAAATGCCACACACTAACGCATATATATATATATACATATGAATCAATTAAAATATTTTAAAACATATACCCTTTTTGCAAATGTTCAAGTATGCAATGCCATACTGCAATTGTTAACTATAGACCCTATATTGTCCAGTAGTACTCTAGGATTTAGTTTATACTATCAAAACTTTGGTCCCTTTTGATAATACCTCCCTGATTCCCTTTCCCCAAATAATTCTTAAATTTATCTACTTACTGCACTGTAAAATATAATCCTTAAAATTTAAATCTTTTACTTCTAGTT
The DNA here is from genome assembly GCF_030435755.1 of Ochotona princeps. Lineage (NCBI taxonomy): Eukaryota > Metazoa > Chordata > Mammalia > Lagomorpha > Ochotonidae > Ochotona > Ochotona princeps. The sequence continues at coordinate 53,453,522 of NC_080840.1, forward strand.
AAGTAGGATTTTTGAATCTATCACAGGGAACTTTCTGTTCTTACACAGATTCTATTTGGACAGCAATCCAACAATACTATTTGTTAAAACCTATTGCTGTATTAGAACTAATACTGACAATAAAGGAAAAGGCTAAAAAAATAAGTTAAATGCAAAATTTATTACCTGCAATTTAAGTATCCCTAAGACCAATACAAATTAATAAACATTAATACAATTACATCTTGGTTTCTTTTTGTTTAAGACTGAAGAATAATATTGGCCAACTAGCTTCAGCAGAATTTTCACGTGTGCTTGAATTTCTATTATCCATGTAATGCTGCAAACTGGAAGGAAAGATTGAGTGTGTGATTAAATTGCATAAATCCTGCAATTTTGTGTTTCTTCAATAGGAAGAAATTACCAGCACTTGGAGGAAGTCTTCAGCTGGGAGTGGCGAGAGCAGAGTTTGATGGTTCCTACAGTCCTCCCTAAAGTTCAGTACTTGTGCTTTTCTTGCTATTCTAGAAAAGGAGAGAAAAAATGGAAAGGCAAAGGAGCTTTGGTAAAAAGATGGGGAAAAGCCAAGGCAATTTCTCTTCCTCCCCTCCGAAATATAGCTTGGTTATCTCAGTCCCAATGGAGGAAGGATTGTGTCTTCTGAGCAGACCACCTTAGCACCTCTAGGACCACTGCCAGGGGCCTGTGTTGAGAACATTATCATCCCACGTTCTTCAATGCAAGTGACCCTTGAACTTTTACATTTCAGTGATTATCATTAACATTCTTTTACTTTGTAAAGTAACTTTTTGCATGTACTTTGAGGTTTACAACATGACTTTGTGGCAAATAAATAGATGCTAAAATGTTTGCTATTGTGACTCAAATGAACATGTGCATAATCGCACATAATTGGTTTGTGTGTGACAAGAGCAACTAATATCTACTTGCTCATGAAACTTCCAAATAAAATTTTATCGAGTATAGTTCTCATGTTCTCTCTGTGGGCTTATTCACCCTGTATATCTGCTATTTTCTATCCTTTCACCTACATCTTCCTATTTATGTAGTTGCTACCTCCTGCCCCGTAACCACTTTTTTAAGCTCTCTTTCTCTGTGCACTTGACTTTTCAAGACAGTGTGTGTGTGTATGTGTGTTTTTACTTTTTCTGCTTCTTCTGATTCCACATGTGAGCGAGATCATGAAGTCTGGCTTCTTTAATTTTTTTTAGAATCTCATCTATAAAATACATGAACTCAGTTCTTTATATTAAAAATTATAATTTCCAGTTAAGTTACTTTGGAAATCTACGTATTTCTTCTTGAGAATATGGAGCCCACAGACTTTTTAAAGATACTTTTGGAGATTATTTCATTTTTTTCTATTTGAATTTTGACACATTCAATTCGAGATGAAAGTGCTGAGATTTCAGTGGAAAAGCTCTGTTTTCGCAATTGATTATATGTTAGTCTCACATATAACTATCAGTTTGAGGAGTTTTTCTCCTGTATCTGGACCATTATGAGTTTTTATCAAGGAAGGATACTGAAATTCATCAACTATGTTTTCAGCATCAGTTGAGATGGTTCCCTTTTTTCAGTCTGTAATTATTACAAAAATTCACTGATGGATCTATATATGTTAAAAAATCTTATATTCTAGGGATAAGTCCCACTTAAACATAATGTATAATCTTTTGGTGTGCCGAATTCAATTTGCTATTTTTTTTTTGACAAAAGATTCATTTATGTCAAACAGAGAGAGAGAGAGACAGAGAAAGAGAGAAAGAGAAAATATCTTCCATTTGCTTCTTCACTTTGAAAGTGGCCAGGCTGAAGCCAAGAGTCAGGAGCTTCATCCAATTCTCCCACACAGGTGAGCGGGGCCCAAGTACTTGTGTTATGTTCCACTGCCTTTCCAGGCAAATTAGGTAGGAGCTAGATTGGAAGTGGAGCGACCAGGACTTGAACTGACACCTGTGTAGGATGCTGGCATTGCAGGTTACTGCTTAACCCACTGCACAACAATGCTAGCCACAATCTGCTAGTGTTTTGTTGAGGATTTTAATTTCAGTGTTCATCAGAAAAACAGTTCCTTCCTTCCTTCCTGCCTGCCTGCCTGCCTCCCTCCCTCCCTCCCTCCCCTGTAATGTTCTCTGTCTGAGTCAGGTGTCAAAGTGATGCTCAGACAAAGTTGTCAAAAAAGCAGCAGCGCTGCCTTCTGCAACCTCTAGCCATGTGGCTGTGGCTGGGGTTACTAGTGCCGGCCCAGGCTTCTTGCTGGGGATCCTAGTTCCCCATCAACCATTGCTAGGTTGGGGGAGGGTGCTGGGCTTGTCCTAGCCTGAGGTTGGAGAATTTCCTCCATCCACAGTGACTATTCTGGGGATGGATCTCAGACAGCTTTGAGCATGCTCAAGATTATGGCTCTGCCACCGCTGCCATGTTCATGGGTAGAGTCCAAGTAAGTCTGAGCAGCAGCATGGGTATTTGGATTCCCCCAGCCATGTGGCTGTGGCTGGGGGCACCCATACCAGCCCAGGCTTCCTACTGGGGATCTCAGCTTCCCATCCACCACTGCTAGGCAGGGGAAGGGTCCTGGTTCTACCTGTTAGCAACCCAGTGGCGAGCTCTGGGGTCTTGGGGGTAAGTAAAAAAAAGAATGTCAAACAATGGTCTCACCCACTTCCCTCTAGTGCTTGACCCTTCGCGCACTAATCAAATATGTAAAAATTATCAAAACTAAAATTTATACAATTAAAAAATAATCTGGTTCCCCCCACCAAAAAAAGAATGTTGTCAAAAATACTTCCTCTAATTCTAATTTTAGAAGTGAAGCATTGATGATAAATCCTTGAATGAATTAAGCCATCTGGTCCTGGGATTTTCTTTGTTGGAAAGTTTTAAATTACTTTTTCAAACTTTTTATTCATTCAAGCTTTTTAGTTCTTCTTGATTCAATTTTGATAGGCTATAATTTTCTAGGGATTTATTTCCTTGAGGATTTTTCCCTCTCTGTGTTATCTAAGTGGTGGGCACATAATCATTCAGAATAGTCTTATGATTATTTTTATTTCTGAAATAATGTCTTCACTTTCATTCCAGGTTATATTTATTTGAATATTCTCTTTTTCTTAATTAGTCTAGGGGTTAGCCAATTTCGTTTTTCTAAAAAACAAAAACAAAACCCAAGATCTTCCTGAATCTCAATGGTTTTCCCCCAGTGCTTTTTTTTCCAACTGAAGAAAGTATTCTTTCAAATTATTGAAGAGGTAGAGCAAGGTGGCAAGTGGAAAAATAAGCATCTTTTCTACTAGCCTTCCAATGATAGTCACTAGGTCCCAATGCCTTTTCTGTTCTCTGTCCTCATCTTTATTATTTCCATGCTTTTGCTAACTTGGGGTTTAGTACATTCTTCTTTCTCTAGGTTCCTGAGGTATAATGCCATACTTTTCATTTTAGATCTGTCTTCTTTTTCTTTCAAAGGAGATTTATTTATTTGTTAAAAGGCAAAGTTACAGTGCAAGTGAGGGAACAGGAGCAAGAGCAAAGTGAGAGCAACAATGAGATTTTTCATTTGCTGTTTTTTTCCCCAAATGGCTGCAATAGCTGAAGTTGGACTGGTCTGAAGCCAGCAGCCAGGAGCTTCTTCCAGATCTCTCACCTCACTGCAGGGGCCCAAGCACTTGGACTTTCTTCCATTGCTTTGCCAGGCACATTAGAAAGGAGCTGGATAGGAAGTGGAGCAGCTGGGAATTGAGTGATACCCTATTTGGGATGCTAGTGCCACAGGCACAGGCTCTGTGTGTTAAACTACTGGGCCAGCTTCATTGTTCTTTTTCAGTTTAAGTATTCATTGTCGTATGTTCCCCTTTTGAACTGCCTTGGGACAGCCTCTACTGCTCTCCCAGGCCACTAGCTGGGAGCTGGATGGGAAGTGAAGCAGCCAGGCACACGCCCATATGGAATCCCAGCGTGTGCAAGGTGAAGACTTAGCCATTAGCCACTGAGCTGGGCCCTATTATTCTAAACTTTACTTTATCCTTCCTGTTTATGCTTGTATGAGGTCACTTCACAAAACTGATAAAAACTGAAATAAAAAATAAGCTTATTTTAATGATCAATTATAATGGATTTTAAAGCAGTCTACAGACATCATGTATTTGGAGGAAATTATGCAAGGATTTAAACAACTTGGACCAAAAAAACTACTTTTAATTCTACTTTCCATGAATGATTTGACATGCCATCATATATGCTTATCAACATATACAATAGGCTATAAAGTTTTATGTAAATGAAACTGTGATGAATCACTTCAGAGTTTGATTTTTCCTCTCAATATTAAAAAAAAATATGGGGGAGAAGGTTGGACTAGCAGTATGGTTTAGTGCGCAGAGCTGCTGTATGTGGCACTGGCATCCCATATGGGTGTCATTAGAGTTCCAGCTGCTCCACTTTTGATGCAGATTCTTGTTAATGTGCCTAGGAAAGCAATGGAGAGACCCGGAGAAAACTCCTGGCCCCGGCTTGCGACCATCCCAGCTCCAGGCACTGTGGTCATGTGGGAAATGAGTCAGTGAATAGATGATCTCTATTTCTCCTTCTTTCTTTCTGTAACTCTGCCTTTCAAAAATGAATAGATCTAAAAAAAAAAAAAGGATTTGTGGAGCTAGTGTTATAGTGTAGTGAGTAAAGTCACTGCCTGTGGCACCACTCAGAAAATGTTTATTTGAAAGAATGACAGAGAGAGAGAATGCATCTTACAACTGATGATTCATTCTCCAAATGGCTGCATAGCCAGGGCTAGATAAGGTTGAAGTCAGAAGCCTGGAATTCTGTCTAGATCTCCTACATAGGTGGCAGCTGCCTGAGGACCTGGACCACCTTCTTTTGCCTTCCCAGCACATTAGCAGAAATCTAAATTGAAAGCAAAGTAGCCACGGTTTGAACTGCCACTCTAATTCAAGATGCCAGTGTTGCAAGCAGTGGCTTAACCCACTGAGCCACATTGCTGCTGTCTTTCTTAATATAATTTTGAGTTTCAGTAAGTGCAGCAAAATAGTATTTCATTATAGGTCAACATAAAACATAATGAGTCTTTGTTGGTAAGTTAGGTTGGATTGCTATTTCACTGTTATAGCACAGCGAACATCCTGATACACTTGTCTTAAACATGTGTGAGAGTTTTTATATAACAAGTATGTAGGTATGTATTTCTTAGGTCATGGATTTACAAATGTTCAACTGTACCTGAATTGTCTGAGAGTGAATTAACATTCCACTTCCGGCAAACAACAAGTTTCCATTTGTGAGTAAAATTGCTTTAATATACTTAATAAACTTCAGTCTACATTCATTCATCAGTTCACACTTTGGTTTACATCTGTAGCACGCATCTCGCCGTGGTGTTCTCGTTTCAAATTATCTTGGCCATGTTTGACTCTAGTCTCTGAAACTGTTTTGAAATCAAGGGGTTGATTCCGTTGTTATTCTGTTGTGTACATGTATTGCTGTTTTCATCCTTAATAATTTTCAATTTTAGTAAAAGATTTTTCTCTGTGTAAGTGCTTTATTCTTATAAGATTCTACCAATATTTTTTTCTGTTGTTAAAAGATCCTTGCCTACCTGGTATGAACCTGTTTGGCTATGAGGTCATCTTAATGTGTTGACTGGATTTAGCTAGCTAACATTGGCGTCTACACCCCAGGAGAAATAGACCTAGAATTTCCTTTCTTATTTTGTCTGTCTGTCTGCTTTTGGTATTTGGGCTATATTTGTATATTGTGACTCAGTGATTTTTTTTTTTTTAGTGTACTTGAATTATTTTTTTCTGAATGGTAGAATTTACCTCAAAACCATTCAGGCCTAGAGTGGAAATGAGCTAATTAGAAAAGAAAGACATAACAGGAGAGACATACCTCAGCTTTTTATTTCCCTGATTTTTGCTCTTTTTAATTTGATTCTTTCCCTTGTTTTTTGGCTTCTTTGGTAGAAAGTCTCAGCTCACACATTTGAGACTTAATTGTTTTCTCATTTATTTATTTAAAAGCACAAGTTCTCCTTTATTGCCATTTTGGTTACATTTTGTACTTTGACAAAGATGAAGTTTGTTACCATTCATTTCTAAATCTTGAAAACTTCCCATGATAAGATCATGAGTTATTTATAAATGTTTTATCTTTAAATACATTAATGTGAAGTTACCTTTAAAATAACATTTTTAACAACGGCATTGTAGTTGGAGAATATGAGCCATATAACATAGATTATTGGAATTTGTTGAGACTTGCTTTGTGGCTTTGTATATAGTCAATTTTTGAGAATGTTCCAACTGTGCTTAATGAGGATATGCATTCTTTAATTACTGGGCATGAATTCTACATGTGTTTATCAGATTAATTTACTTTGCTTTAAGGATTTATCTTTGTATTAAAATTTTTCTACTACTTTAATCACTGATAATTCTATCAAAATAACTCTTGTGAGTTTATCACATTTTCTTATATTAAAACAATTTCTGTTTTTCATACACTTTGAGGCCCTTAATATCATTTTAATGATCTTAATTTCTAGGTAATATATGATTCAAGGAAGCCGTTCCTTAGTATTCTATTCTGGAATGGATTTAATTTCCAACACTCGCCAGAACGTGTTCTTCCTCTGATAAACAAGCAGAGTGCCATGGTATTACATATGCCACATTTGTGATTTTTATAACTTTCTAAGAATTGCAGCTATTCTCCATCTGGCCAGACAAAGCAAGAATGATCACGATGTGATGACTGTTAAATTCCAAACGGGATGACTGAGAGGCCTTGCATGAATGCCTTGAATAATAGGACACAGATCATCTCTTTTTTATGTTTTAGGTGAGGGTTTCTAGAAGATTCATGACAATGTGTCTTTTTATTTCCTTTTATTCTAATCTGTAATAGTAGAAAGAATATAGGGCTGTGCTTTTCCTCTAGTGCAGAGCTCTTTTTAGCAATCAAGACACACCACCATGTCCACAGAAAGGGAAATGCCTGCCCATCAAGCCACATCTGGACTTCTGGGTTTAATTTCTTGTCTCCTAATGGTTGTTTATGAGGAAGACTTCCATTCCAATACGAAAGCCATTCACAAAGCAATGCACCACACGCCTCAGTGTGGCAGTCCCTGGGAACTACACTCCTCTCACCTCATTTTTCAAATGCCGCACCAAAATTGATTTTAAGTAAATAAACAAATAAGAGCCACAGTTGTGAGCATTCTTCCAGGGAGATGATATGTTGGGTACTAGCTTAGAGAATCTGAAGTTAATTAAGAAAGAAAAAAAAGAGAAAATAAATCTAGTGGGTATCCCCCATTTTCCAAGACCCCCTTAACATCTGTCAGAATTTATCAGATACAATTTGATCAAAATTGAAGATGAATTTTGCCATTATTTAAGTCTTTGTGAGATGTGTCAATTTATGTAGCGGTGTTTTCATCCACTTCACTGTTTATTCTTTTTTGTTGTTGTTGTTGGATACTGCTTTCTTGCAGCTCCTGGAATGTGGTGGTTGTTTCTGAGGACCAGTGTTGGCTCCTTCCCTCACCCCCCAAAAAAAGTAGCTCTCCAAAATTTATCTACTGGTAATTTAATTTTTTCTAGAATCTGTGAAGGGGAGCTAAAGATAATACACATGCAGTGAAAGGCACAAGGGGAGAGTCAAATATGTTACAGCAGAGGACAAGGGAAAGGGCAAACCACCTTTGTACCTTTGCACTGCCAAGGTGTCTGTATCTCAACACACAAGAAGTATTTAAAATTTAACACTTGAATTAATTAGAGAAGGGGGTCATTTCTAGGTCAATAAAGCAAAGGGAGCTTAATTAATAAAAACAGTGGATGTCATACTCTAAAAAGCCTGTTAAGTACAAAATGCCCAAACAACGGGCTTAAAAGCAATATGACTAAGAGATTCTGTGAATGAAGGATGAAGAAATGATACCCATATGCACACCTGGTAAATTTTGTGCATTTGATACTTAGTATATACTAAGAACCAACCACGTTGTCTGTAACAGGGGAGGTGAAGACTGAGAAATGTTGTCTATTAATTTACATGTAATTTATATTTATCAATAGAAATTATATTTGGAATGTTTTGTCACTCTAAGCCATACTACTTTCTATTTCTTAAAATTTACACTCAGAAGGGCCCAGTGCTGTGACCTAGTGGCTAAAATCTTCGCCTTGAATGAGCCAGGATCCCATATGGGTGCCAGTTCTAATCCCGGCAGCTCCACTTCCCATCCAGCTCCCTGCTTATGGCCTGGGAAAGCAGTCAAGCCTGCGTGGGAGACCAGGAAGAGGCTCCTGGCTTCTGGCTTTGGATTGGCTCAGCTCTGGCCGTTGTGACAGCTTGTGGAATGAACCATTGGACGGAAGATCTTCCTCTCTGTCTCTCCTCTTCTCTGTATATCTTTCTTTCCAATAAAAATAAATAAAATCTTTTAAAAAATTTACAGTCAGGAAATCTAAAATATGATAACTTGTATTTACTCCTGATAAGAAGCAAGCCTCATCTAAACTAACCTTGATAATGTGTTTTTTAACAAATATTTCTCATGACTCAAATTATAACATATGAAATACTAGTTTTACTATTATGAAAATTATATTCCTATAGATTTATTACTGAGAATGATAGAATTTTTAGTATTTTGGCAAAAAATTACAAGGATAACAGAACAATTTTGTTAATGGTTGTTTTGCATTGCTTCAACATATGCATCATTTTGTAGTCTAGTGCTCGTGGGTAGAGGACTTTCCTTTGTGTGTGTGTATCTCTCTTTCCTCTCTCCCTTTCTCTTCCTATCTTTATCCCTATCCACACCCATACGTATATATGGAGAGATAGAGAATGAAGGGGTAAGAATTTTCTAAATTACTAGAGTTGGAATACCACAAATGTGATGGATTTCACTTTTTAAATGAAAAAAATATATATCTGAGAGGGAGAGAGAAAGAGAGAGAATAGATGTTGAACCAAGTGCTGGTTCATTCTCCACCTGCCGACAGTATCCATCTCCGACGGTATCCATCTCCGACAGTGTCTTGTGCAGGGCTGAGACCAAGGCTGAAATCTTCCCCCTTGGGAGCCATAGTGCCATTACTGCTGCCGCCCAGGGCCTGTGTAGCAGGAATTTGGAATTGGGAATTGGAACTGGAAATCAAATCCAGTTCCAATGGGATGCAGGTGTCCTAACCAGCATCATAAACTGGTAAGCTAGATAACTGCCCCCAAACTTCAATTTATTTATATTGAAGATGAATAAAATTAATATGGAATCTACTAAACATAAGACATTATCAATTTCATAAGAGAGTAGAAATAGTTTGGAGGATGTGGAATATTAAAAAGAAGATTGGGGAAAAAAAGGAGGGGTTATAAGGAAACTCAGCATTCTAAAGTAGTAGAAAAAGATACTGTAATTACTCAGAATATGGTAAACAGAATCTTATAACTTTAAAAAGGGATTATTTTCATATGATGAACGAAAACAGTTACATTATGTAATTGAGAACAAAGCCAGACTTGCTTACTCAGCTGAACTCATTAGATATTTAATATGGGTTTAGTAGCCGTCTCAATTACCTGCGTATACACGTTTTTTGTACATTTTATACATGCAATTTCAGTTCTCTTCTGAAAAGGATTTACTTTTAGCAATACATTTCTTAACCAAACTTTAAAACAAACATGGCACAACCATGTTTGGAAGCTTATATGATCATATTACATTTAACCTTTAATTCAGGGAAGCACAATGAAGCCAAAGGAGATGATTATCTAATGGCACATTCCCTGCAAATTTCTTGGATCCTGGGAGGAGCCTTTCCATTCTGCAAAGGCTTCTTGTTGGAAGACTTCTCCTGCAATCACTGCTTCAAGTCTTCCTTGGGGCACCATGACCTCCAAATATTGCTCCTTATACTACCTGAAATGATCTCCCTTCCCTGAAACTCTCCTACTCCTCTCTGTAGATATTTGATCATCTATGTAGTGCTTCTGAATCACATGCGGTTTTTTTGTGAGGCTTAGTCGTCCTGCTGGTCCCAAATGTCAATGGGTAGGTACATACAATGGGGAAGATTTGCTGGTACAATCAGCAGGGTGTTTTCACAGGACATATTCAACAAGGAATATTGTGGTTCACTTGGGGAACCAAGGAAGTTTTAATTTGTGTGTGTGTCCATCTGCCACAGCTCAAATTAGACCCATTTACACAGTATGCACCTTCAAAGTCTACAGCCCTTTTCATTTCAGAGCAGCTGAGTCCCAGCCATTTTCACATAGACCCATGCTTGGTCTTTGTTTTGTCTTTGTGAATGGGATTCAGCCACATATTGTTTTGAAATTTATTTTGAAAGGTTTATTTGTTTTCTTTTTTTGAAGATTTATTTCTATTGGAAAGGCAGATCTATAAAGAGAAGGAGATACAGAATGAAAGGTTTTCAGTTTGCTGGTTTACTCTCCAAGTGGCTGCAACAGCCAGATCTGAGCTGATTTGAAGCCAGGAACCAGGAGCTTCTTCCTGGTCTGCCACAAGAGTGCAGGGTCCCAAGGCTGTGGGCCATCCTCAACTGTTTTCCCAGGCCACAAGCAGGGAGCTGGATGGGAAGTGGAGCAGCCAGGACACGAACCAGCACCCATATGTGATCCCAGCAGATGCAAAGTGAGGATATAGCCACTGAGCTGTCATGCTGGACTCAAGATTTACTTATTTTTTGGTTGAAAAAATGAGATCAGATTAATGCAGAGGAGAGATATAGAGGAAGATCTTCCATCTGCTGTTCCACTCCCAAAACTGTTGTAATGACTGGAGCCAATCTGAACCAGAGCCAGGAAACCAGGAGCTTGTTCTGGGTCTCCCATGTGGATGCAGCAACCCAAGGCGTTTAGCTGTCCTCTGCTGCTTTCCCAGGCCACAAGCAGGGGACTAAATTGGAAGTGCAGCAGCCAGAACATCAACCATCACCTATATGAGATCCCTGCACTTGCAAGGTGAGGATTTAACTACTGAGCCATTGTGCTGGACCCTCAGTCACTGATTCGTACATATTTGAGTTTTTAACTCAAATATAACTGAGTTTATCCCTCTTGTGAAATGGATTGCATTTTATCTGGGTTAAATCTACTTTAAAAAATGATCATTGGTTTGGTCCTGCTTAATGTAAAAAATTTTGGAAAATTCACAAAGCATAAGTAAGGAAATAAAAATCACCTGCACTTCTGTCTTGTTTCAGGAGTTGGTATACTTGTCATGTATATCTGGCTCTCAGGTACTGAACTGATAAAAAAGCAGAATTTGTTTTGATAGAACAGTGTGTCACACATAGTTTTCTTCATTATTAAATACTCCATTAAAATATTTTCAAATAGCTAGAGCTATCAATCATTTCCTTCATGTCTTCTCTTTTTGCTGCTATGCTCAGAAGTCTTCCTCCCTTGGAAATAAGTATTTCCCTGAGTTCTTTTTAAAATATGGAACAAACAAACAAAAAAAAACCCAAAACACCACTGTAGCCCAATTTTCCTCAGCGATATGGAATGATTAGAGGTAAGAGTTAAATGCTATATAAAATTACTTAGGCAAGAAAGTAGCAGCTGTGGCTTGAGAAACCCAATATGGGAGATTGACAATTTCAAAGTCTCAGAAGTCAATAATGCCCCACATCCCTCAATTCATCAGGAGGTGACTCTGAAAAATGAAACAAATGCTAATCCATCTACAGTGGCAGCAAAAAATTAAACTGGCTTTCACACACACACGATGTTAAAATAGGCTGCCAGTGACAATTACTTGACTACTCTGCATATCTCTGCTACTCATTGTGAATTTGTATTAGGACCTCAATAGTGAACTGCTCGAGTCTTCCATTTCCTTTCCTGTAATTATGTGCTATAGACTAGAGAAGTACTTACGAACAACTTCATTATAAGTACTGAGTTATGTCTGGTTATCTGCTGCTCAAACTAGCCCTGTAAGTCAGGTGTTCATTCAGTTCTGCTGCCTGTTCAATCTTTTATCTCTCACCAAAGAGTGTTTCCTTTTTTTTTCTTTCGAGTCGAGAAGGAAAGAAAGAATGAGAAAAGGCAAGAAAGAGGAAGAGAGGCAGGGAGGGAGGAGAAAGGGAAGAGAGACCTAACTTCTACACCAGTATAAAGATTCTCATTCACTACTTTATAGTCCCCAAATACCCACAGTTGCTGGGGCTGGCCCAGGATCAGGAACACAATCTGGGTTTCTCATTTAGGGAGCTGGAATTGCATGATTCATAACCACTGCCTCTGAGTGTTTGCATCAGCAAAAAATTTGAGTGAGGTGTTGCTGGGAATCAAATGAATGCACTCTGATGTGGGGAGGCAAGCACCTTAACGAGCATTTTAACCACTTCACTAAGTGGCCTGACCTAATTTCATTTATTTGGTTCATAAGAATCAAGTGGCATTAGAGCAGAGTTACCGATGTTTTCCTCCCATCTGCTTCTCTGCCCTCTATTGTGCCTCATCAATGCCTGGGCTGGTGCATGGTAAAGTTCTAGTAATGGCTTGGTGAAAAAATGAACTGTTTCACCTGCTTAGTGTAGTGTTGGATTCTTCTTTCCAGACTAATAATATCGCTAGCACTTCAACTGATGCTCCCTATCTTCAATGATAATATTTTCCTTTTCAGTATTTTATCACCTTTGACCAATATTGCCCAATGTTGCCCTTTTATCCTAGTATCAAGGCAATCATCGATTCTTAAAGACTTTCCCTCATTGGTGCCATCTTCTGCAATTGTGTCTCATCTTTCCAGAAGAACTGTAAATGAATTGAGGATAGAGGCAATGTGTCAGGCATTACATATGGAACTGGGCACCATTACAGGATTTAGCTTGCTGCCATCACATAGAAAGGAATGCTTAGTAAGCATTTGATAGAATGAACAAAGGTATTTTTCCCTATTTACACTGCTTTACTATGCATTTCTATGTATATTTCCTGCCAATACGTAGATTCCTGTCCTAGAAGTTTGTAGTTGTTGTCCTTACTTGAGGCTTTCCAACTTCATTTCCTCCATTTATCATTGCTTTTCATCTTAACTCTGATGACAGCATATGCTTTCATTGCTAATCAGTGTTTTCTCATTTCACTTTATTGGGCCAAGTTCTGCCTGGCTTCCAAGATTTACTATAATTTTTTAGTCTCCTGCTGTGTTAGAATCTTCTCATGCAGATGATAAGCTGTTGTCTTGCTAATCTACAATCACATCCTCATACCATGTTCCCTTTCAATATGAGTCATCCCTTTCTTGGAACACTCTTTTATTTCCTTGATCAAATTACTTCTCAATTAAAGTCTAACTTGAGATTCATCTTCTCCACAAAGCTCTCTTGCCAAATTGTCTTCTTTAATCTTCACTGATTCTGATTCCTTAATCCCTTCAGGGACTATAAGCATTACATTTTAGCCTTCACAAACACACTGCTATGTGCTGTTTCCTGGGGATGAACAAATATCCAAATATCTTCAAATAGAATATGGCTGCCTTGAGTATAGTAGCCATGACACTGTAAGACAAGCAGAGGGCTGAACATGTGACCAACAAGAAACTTAGACTTCCTAGAGTTCTTCTAGGAGGACACTATTTATTCCTAACTTTTTTAGTTGCTAGTTTTATTAGAATATATTCATGCTCCTTATAATCCATCATTTAAAAAATAATTCAGTGGCTTTTAGTATACTTGTAGAGTTGTATAGCCATTGCCACTATGTAATTTTATATCTTTATCCAATAAATCCTACAACTTGCCCTTTAGCCATCATCCCCATAACTTTCTCATCTTCCTCAGCCACAGAAAACCCATACTTTAAGTTCACATATCTTAGGCATTGCATGAAAATTAATCAATGTACTCTACGGTGTTTTGTGAATGTTACCTTTCACTATCATCAAGGTTCACCTACATTTTAGTGTCAGCACTTCACTTAATATTGTATGTATGTATCACTGCTCTAGGATGTATAAATATTTCACTCAATTTTTACTGAGATGTAATTCATATAACAAAACTCACCATTTTAAAGTGTAAAATTCAATGTGTCTTTGGTCTATGTGCATTTCTGTACAGGTATCATCAGTATCATCACTTAATTCCAGAACACTTCCATCATCCTGAAAAAAGATACACTGTATCTGTTAAAGGTAAGCTTCAACTCTTTCCTCCTCTCTTTCCTTGGAAGACATTTGTATACTTCCTATTTCCATAGATTTTGAAAAATTCCATTTAATATGGATGGAAGGGTATAATTTGTGCTTTATTCCACTAATCATAATGCTTTCAAGGTTCATCTATGTTATATCTTTCACTTAATTGTTTCAATGGCCAATATAACATTACATTGTATAGATACACTACGTTCAAATTAACCCATTCACCAGATAATTCAATTATCTACTGACGATATAATGGTTACTATGAATTATGCTGCTGTGAACAATCATGAACAAACTTCTGTGCAGGTATATGCTTTTAATTCTTGTGGTAAAATACATCAGAGTAAAAATTCTAGACCACATGTTAACTCTGTATTTAACTCATTGAGAAACTGTCAAACTTTTTAACCCTGATTTTAACTTGGTAATTTCCTTTATTCTAAAATTTAATTATCAAAGCCATTACATTAACCGTTTGTGAGTGTTGCTTTTTATTGGTGTCTACTTGCTGTCTATTTCCTTCACTCCCTGCCTTCTGGCTAGACTCAGACGTACCTCACGCCTTCCTATAAATATTGTCTCCTCACTTTTGCAGAAAGACAACCTCCAAGTTCAATATTTTTCTCTTTGCTTCTGTTTCCTTAGTATCTATTCCAGTTTCCTTTCTCTGATGAATTAATGCCTGTGTCATGCTTCTTGCCCATGATGGATTAAATAGAACTTTATTACCAAAGTGTCAGCTTCTTAAAGTTCCACTTGGGTATCTTTAATTTACATTTTGATACTAAGCCTGCTAGGTCTATGTTTTACCTCTGCTCCCTCAGTACATTCCCATGGTACCTTAAATATGATGCAACATTAGTAGTGGTTCTGTTAACTTAGCATAAGCAAAATTCAACAAGGGAGATTTTACAATCCATACAAACCTCTATTTTTCCCTTTATTTTTGCTTACATGACCTATGAATATTAGGAAAGAGAGAGATAAAAAGTATTGGAATCAGAAAAGTGATGGCTGCATGCTTTTCCAAATAAGTAAATGATTATTAGCTTAAAAGTGTAAAGGCCAGACATTTTATGGAATGCTTTGCATTTAAAAAATGTGCACCAATTGACAGTTACTAATTCTTTGCTGAGATTGTGTAGTTCTTAAAATAATAAAACCTTCAGGACCATCTCAGCAGTCACTTAAGTCTAAAATGCTTCTATCTTTGTCTTTTGAGCTTTGTGTTTCCAAAATCAACATCCAGGGCTCCATCTGATAAGTTACAGTGGGGACAGATAGAGGACTGCTATCAGAAAATGACATGTCACAGTCTCTGTGGTCAAAGAAGAAACGAACCTAACAGCCAGAGCTTGAAATATCTGATTGCACAACAGAGAGTCAGGTCATTTGACAAACAATGTTCAGCAGCAAAGAGAGGGCAAGGGTAGCATGGCCTCTCTCTGTGTAGGCAGTTCTCCCAAAGAAAATGAAAACCAGGAGTGTGGAGCCTGCCTATTACTTGTCTCTTAAAATTTTTATTTTCAGATAAATTTAGATGTATGTGTCATGATAATAACAGAGATACCACCTACCATTTACCCACTTGTAAAACTATAGAGAGATGAAAGTTCCTGATATGTTTGATTCAATTTTTCTGAAAGGCGTGAAAATTGGGTTGAGACTCCTTCTTTTGGCTGTCCAATCACTGTATTTATTAATGTTACCCATTCTTGATTATTACAGATACATGGTATGTCTTGAAATTGAATAGAATAATTCTTTCCTCTTAATGGTTCTTTATTCAAAGTCATTTTAGTTCTAGTTCTTTTGCTTTTACATATGAGTTTTAGAATAACCTAATGAATTGTTCTGAAGTCTTGCTAGATGTCTGATAGGGATTGCCTTAAACTTGAGTATGGATTTGGGAAGAATCTGTCTTTACCATATAATGCCTTCCAATCCATGTAAATGTCTCTGTACTGACCTAGATTTTCTTGCTTTCATGCATTTTATAATTTTTAGCATGCTAATTCTGTGAATCATCACTAGATTTATGCCTAAGCATCTCACCTTTTTAAATAACTCTGTGTGACACTGTTTTTACAGCTCAACATTCATGTGTTGCTTGCTGGTTTACAGAAACACAGTAGATTCTGTTTATTTTGAACCCCATGACCTTACTCAATTTATTCACTACAGATGTATTCTAGATAATCCTTGGGATCTTTATGCCATCATGACATTAACAAATAGGGATCATTTTCTCTATTTTATGTTTTCCCAGTCTCTACGTTTCTTTTTTCTTTTTTTTTTTTCCTTTGCATAACTGCACCAATTAGAATTTCTAGCATTGTGTCGGTCAGGACAGATGACAGGAACATGCTTGTCCTATTTTTGTTCTTAGCCAGAAACTATTCAGATGCATTATGTTAATTATTGTGCTTGCTATAGATTTTATAGAAACCCTTTACAAAGTTGAGGAAGTCCTCCTCTGTTCCTCTTTTCCTGAGAGTTTTACTCTTGAATTTATGTTAAATTTTGCCAAATAATTTCTCTGTATCAGTTATATGTTCATTTGATTTTTCTTTTTAGCTCTGCTTATGTAGTACTACATTCATTAACTTTTGAGTATTGACTTGGGCTCGCAGCCCTAAGCATCAGTGGTCCTTCAAAAGATTGCTAGAGTGTTTATCATGAAAAAAATTGTTCCTGGATGTCAAATTATTTTTTGTACCAAAATAGCCACCTTTTAATTTTTTTCCCACAGACTTTTTGAAGTAACCTTATAAACCTTGCTTTGTCAGAATACATGATTTTTTCATTACTTGCAAAAAATTTGATTTGCTAATTGACTAAGGATTGCTGCATCTTTTTTTATTAATGATATTGGTCTACATTTTATTTTTGTGTTGCTTCTGTTTAGTTTTGCTATCAGTTTTCATAAAATTAATTGGAAATATTCCCTCTTACTTATGAAAGAGATAAAGCAGAATTGGTATAAATGCTTACATAAACATTTGGTAAACTTCTCCAGTGCAACCAATGGGATGTTCTGAATCTTGAGATTTTTTTTTTTAAAGAGTTATTTATTTATTTTGGAAAGTCAGATTTACAGAGAAAAGGAGAGACATAAAGAACCTCCATCCACTTGCTCACTCCCCAAGTGGTCGCAAAGACCAGAACCAAGCTGATCCAAAGCCCAGAGCCTCCTCAAGATCTCCCGTGCGGGTGCAGGGTCCCAAGATTTTGAGTCATCCTTGACTGCTTTCCCAGGCCCCAAATAGGGCGCTGGACAGGAAGTGGGGCAGCCTGGATACGAACTGGCACCAATATGGGATCCTGCACATGCAGTGTGAGGACTTCAGCCGTTAGGCTACCGTGCCCTGCTCTTGAGATTTCCTTTTTTTTAAAAAATAAATTTTAATGCCATGGATTCACTAACCATAATAGTTATAGGTATATTTAAATTATATTTCCTAGTGACTTGTGTATTTCAGTTAATTGGTTCACTTTTGCAAAAGCTGTCTAATGTATTCATGAAGAGATGTTTATAGTATTTTCTCATTATGTTTTTGATAGTTGCAATCTGTGGTGACAACTCCCGTTTTGTTGCTGATACTAGAAATTTGCATTTAAGTCTTTTTTTTTGTCTCTTACTGAAGTTTTGTATACATTTTAAAAGATGTATTTTTTAAAAAGACTTAAGTTTTGTCTCATTTATTTTGATTAATGTGCTTCTATTTTCAATTTAAGTGATTTCTGTCCCAATTTGTAATATTTCCTTCTTTCTGCTTGCTTTGGCACTAGCTCACTTTGGCTTTATTATTTTATTCTTTTTTTTGGACTCCTGTTGGAAGAGCTTATTGTTTTGAGATTTTCCTTTTTTCTAATGCATGCATTCACTGATGCAAATGTCCCTCTCAGCATTGCTTTAGCCATGTCGCCAAAATTTTGACATACATTGCTTTCATTTTCATCCAGTACCATACACATTTTGAATTCTTTTGAGATTTTGTCTCTGACCCATGGATCATTTATATGTGTATTTAACATCCAGGTATTCAGAAATTTTCTTTTTATCTTTCTGCTATCATTCTTTAATTTGATTTCATTATGGTTACAGAGCATACTGCAGGAGTTCAATTATGTTACATTATTTGAGGTCAGTTTTTGGTTCTAAGCTATAGTGCATCTTAGTAGATGTTCCATAGGCATTTGAAAAGAAATTGTAGCCCATTTTGGTTGATTGATCTATAAGTACCTATTAGATTCTATTGGTTAATTGTGCTGTTGAGTTCTTACACATTTCTGTCGATTTTTTTACTTAAATTTTTTATTAATGTAAAGAGAATATATCTCATGTATTTCATAGTTACAATTCCAAAAATACAACCATGCTGTCCTCCCTTTTCCCCTTCCTTAATCCCTGTCCTTCTTTCCTTTCTTATTTTTCCTTTATCTTTTAGAAAAATATAATTTTAGTGCACTCTATAATCACAGGATTAATGCAACACTCATTATGATATTCAAAAGTATATAAAATATTGTTTCATAGGAGCATAAACAAGGGCTAAAATCAACAATTGAATCTCAAGATATTTGCTTCTTTCCTATGCACCTTTTGTCTGTTATTACTACTATATATTAGAGCAAATACATGATACTTGTCTTTCGGCTTTGGTTTATTTCATTAAGCGTGATAATTGCAAGGTGCACGCATTTTGTTGCAAAAGACAGATTTCATTTTTTTATGGGTTAGACTTCCTAGAAAAATCTCTAAAAGCAAAGGAAGTCAAGACCAAAATAAGCAAATGGAATACATCAAACTAAGAAGCATCTACACAGCAAAGGAAACAATCAGCAAAGTGAAAAAGCAACCAATAGAATGGGAAAAAATCTTGCATACTACACAGGGGACAAGGGGCTAATATCCAGAATATACAAAGAATTCCAACGTAACCATAACAAGAAAAGAAACAATGGACAATGGAAAGAAGCAGGCACTTCTCAAAGGAACAAATCCAAATGGCTAACAGACATATGAAAGAATGCTCTAACTCCCTAGCAAAAAACTGAAATTCAAATAAAGAACAATACTGAGGTTCCACTTAACTCCAGTAACGATGGCCCATATAGAGAAAACTACCAAAAATACCTACTGGCAAGGATGTGGGGAAAAAGGAACCTTAACTCACTGCTGGTGGGAATGCAGACTGGTGCAGCCACTGTGGAAGTCAGTATGGAGAATATTCAGACAATTGAGAATTCATCCACCATATGACTCAACAATTGCACTTCTTGGAACACATCCAAAGGATCTGATGCATGAGAAAGCAACATGCACCCCGTGTTCATTGCAGCACAATCAACAATTGCAAAAGCTTGGAAACAACTTAGACGTTCATCGACAGAGGACTGGATAAAGAAACTGTGGTTCATCTATTCTATGTAGTACTACTCAGCTGTTAAAAAGAATGAAATACAATCGTTTGCAGTTAGATGGGCCAAATTGGAGACCATTATGCTAAGGGAAATGAGCCAATACCAAAAAGTCAGACACCACATATTTACTCTGAGATAGTCATCAAAATTCTCAATGCCAATGTGGCTAGGCGTTGTTTTTCTCATGTATGGAATGGCTCTTTAGTGTTTCAATGTGCAGTTTCGTAGTGTCAAATACAATTATTTTTGCTGTAAATCTTATCTTTTCACACTTTTTAGTTATTTGTCCCAATAAGTTCTTGTGGTTCATTAATTGATCATCCATAAGAGAGGGACTGTTTGTAAACACTTGGGGTTGTAAACACCCATTTCAACAATATTTTGCTACATATTATGAATATTGAGTTCTAGTTATTAATTGTAATTCCTCCAGCACTATAAGAGCCATGCACTGGCATCTATTCCTACAAGAAGGTTTTTGATTCCTGTTTTCACCACTCTTGTGCTGCATTTTTATTTTAGTAGCATGTCTGTTAACTTCATGTTGATGAAAACTTACTATTTTCACCCCGATGAGGACTGTGAATGCTGATTTTGTAAGTTAGGGACTATATAATAGAAGTGTAGTGGAGACTAATATGTTCAGATAAGGAGACAACGTGCTGGATGTCTCCATACATACAGACCAGAGATGGATTCCCAGTGAAGGAATTGAAACTATCCTAAGAATAAGATGATGAACGCCATGACAATGTCCATATCTGCATTGTTGGCAAACACTTCAACAACTGCATGATGGACTTGTGACTGTTCAATGAGGACATTCATTGTAAAACTAGAGGGGAAATTAATGCTGGGGCATGGGGATGGATCTTGGGGAAAGGCATCGGTAACACCAGAACCTATGGAACTATATCATAAAACAAAATAAAATGTGTTAAAATAAAAAAAAATGGGTGTGGGGGACATTACCTTAAGTGATTAAAAAGGTATTTTAATTTATTTGAGATGGAAAGATATTCATCTTCTGTGCCAGGAAAGACAGCTGAAAGGTTAAATCCTCACCTTGCAATTGCCAAGATTCCATGTGGGTTCTGATTCTTGTCTCGCTGTTTCACTTCCTATACAGTTCTCTGCTTACAGCAGTAGAGGATGGCCCACAGCTTTGGGATCCTGCATCTGCCCGAGAGACCCAGAAGAAGCTCCTGGCTCTTGGTTTGAAATCAGCTCACCTCCAGCAGTTGTGATCCCTTGTGGAGTGAGCCAGAAGATGGAAGATCTTGCCCTCTGTCTCTCTTTTTCATATATCTGATGTGCC
Organism: Ochotona princeps; assembly: GCF_030435755.1. Taxonomy (NCBI): domain Eukaryota; kingdom Metazoa; phylum Chordata; class Mammalia; order Lagomorpha; family Ochotonidae; genus Ochotona; species Ochotona princeps. The sequence goes on from NC_080840.1 coordinate 53,474,485, forward strand.
TTTCTAGTAAAAATAAGTAAATATTTTTAAAAGGAAGAAATTGAGGCTTTTTAAAAAAATTAATCTTCTGTCTGCTGGGTTGCTCCCCAGACGGCCATGAAGCCATGACTGGATCATGTTGAAGCCAGGAGCCCAAAACAAAACATAATCCAGATCTCTTATATGGGGACCAAGACACAAATACTTGAGTCATAATCTCCAGTTTTGCACTGTGTGCATTATTAGGAAGATGACTTAAAAGTAGAACGGAGACTTGAACTCAGGTACTCCAATTTTGGATGCAGGTGTTGAAAGCATCAGCTTAACTATGTTACAATGCCTGATCCTCACATGATTTTCATATGTCAACAAGAGAGCAAATGTACCAAGAAAAAAAAGCATGGGTAGGCAGAAATGGGAGAGAGCCTAGTGATAGAGAGAAAAAGGAAATGGGCAAAAAAGAGAAAAGAGGAGAGAGAGAAGGGAGAGACAAAAGTTCTTCCATATGCTTGTTGGAACAACCTGGTCTGGATCAGGCTTCAGCCAGGACCTCAGAACTCAACTCACGTCTCCCACCATAGGTGGTAGGGATCCAGATAGTTTGGCCAGCATCTACATGGCTTGTTTAGCACATGGTTTGTGCATCAACAGGAATCTGAATCACAAATGGTGGAGCTGGGACTTGAACTAGGCACTCTTGGATGGGATGTGGACATCTTAAAACGTGTCTTAACTGCTATGCCAAATGCTGATCCAATGAAGACATATTTTTACTAACATATAATCCACAAAGCATGGGGATATTGACGTGCTCCAGTTACTACTACCAGATCACCCTCACTGGGGTGAGTGATCTCTTTTATTGCATTTCTGGTTGCTATGCTGAGATGGAAAATGGAAGTGGTAAAGTGGAGGCACAATTGGCAGCCATCACCAGTGAGAGTGAAGAAAATTGGGTGAGGATAGGCGAAGCTCAGAAAATGCCAAACTTTGCTGCATATGTGGCAACACTGCTGAAGGAGGAGGAGGAGAAGTTCAAATCCTCTCCTCACTCATCTTTGCAGAAATGAAGCCTACTCTTAACTGATGTTTCTTGTTCTTGCTCCCAAAGCAACTGCTCTCAATGACACTGACTGTCCATGCCTCCTCCTGACCACACAGCCACCCTGTGTTCTGTGTTCATTGGAAATTTAACTTGAGTTAGAGGGCTGTGCAGGCTGTACTCGGCAGAAGCCCAGGTGCTGGCACTCACATCCAGGGAGATGTTTTGGCAATTGGTTTTACAGAAATCTTTCTACACCATTCCCACAGGAGTCTCATCATTTCTATTCATTCACAAATATGCCAGGTTATTTTTCTAAGTACTGGAGATTTGGCAGTGAACAAATCAGTTGGAGTCTCTGTTCTTGGAGTTGGGAGATCTAGATGTTGAGAAGAGGTTTTCTGCATTGGAGATACTTTCTGATGTCCTTCAGTAACGCATGGGATCAGCAGCTACAAATAATAGATGCTCTGTTCTTGATAATTTCTGTGTTCCCCCTCAATTCTGAAACAGCACATAATATGCTGTGTATCCAATAAATATGTGAAAGTTAGTAAGTTAATAGAGTTAGCCATTCTTATTAGCTTTTGTATTTACCTTAGCAGGATGAAATGGCATCTTAGAAGTATATAAATAGCTCAATCAACTGAACAGGGATTGTTGGAAATTTTTCTTACATGATATCTGTAAAATTAAGGATGGCTTTGTGGGTTTGGTAGTGGTAGAAAGTCAGATTTTTCATATTTGGTGCATTCTTGACTTTTCTGAAGAATATTTTTGAAGATTTAGGAGAATTCTCAGAGCCACAAATATCACTAGAGCACATAATTCCCCCATAAAAACATAGTGAGATATAACTGAAATACATTCAGAAATTTTTTGCATCTATAAGATTTTCTTTAAGTGCAGGGAGTAAAATTTGTTGGGTTATTTTCTGGTAAAGAACCATAATCTCATCAGACTTCTTCCTTTCAATACCCGTACTGGTAGCTGGCTTTTAAAGTAAAAATAAAAACCCCACATAACTCACTATATTCTTGCGAAAGAATAAAACAATATCAGAACATATTTAGGTCTTGATCTATATGGTTGGCCCAGAGCTGGGAAAGGGACCCACTCAATATACTACCTCAGGGGCTTAGGATTCAAATAAAGCATGTGGAAAATGATAACTCACATTGAGTCATCAGCAACGAGGGTTACCAAAAAAACCAGATGAAGCTGAGCATATCAAATCCACAGATTCTAAAGGTTGTTTGGCTTCTCAACCATAGACCTGCAGGACAGAGCATCATTGTCTGTTCATCTCTTTATCTTCACAGCACATGTGAGATCATTTTGAGGTGAAAGTCAAACAATGCAGAACTTTCTGAGCTGGATGTAAAATAGGACATTGCTTTGGAATACCACAAATTGAATTTTTCATCTTTCGCTATATATCTGTTGCTATCACTGGTTCCTAATTTGTCACAAACTCATAGAGGCTTGATTCAGTCTTTTTCCCTTCAGTAATGTCTGGGAATTCCAACTCCCAAAGGCAGAGGAGATAAACTAATACAGGGCTAGGAAAGGCCTCTGTCACCATGCAAGCAACCCAAGACAACTAGTGATAAGGTTATCACTGGTTTCAAATTCCCACTTTGCTCTTCAAGCACAATAAAAACACACAGATCCACCAATTGTCTGAATTGGACAGTGTGTGAAGGGTTTAACTTACTTCTTTTACAAACCACTGGCAAAAGGCAGGGCCAATCCATTCTCTTGCATGAATACCACAGTCTATCCAAACAGCTCTTTTGTAAGCTTGTGATCTTCTGCCCAGCTGAAAATAAGAGCATTCTCAGTAACTAACTCAGGCTTTTATTTTTTGATTCACTGACCAGTGTAATTTAATAAGGTTTCAGCATAATTCTTCACTATAGTTTGGCTCATTAAGTAACACACAAAAAAAAGATAAAGAGATTTTCTATCTATGTTGGAATACCAGGCTTGTCCATGCAGAAATAGTAAATTTATTGCCCTAACTATAATCAAAGAACTAGAAAATATACAAGGCCAAGGGCAATGTTTAAGTCTGGTTGTTTCTCCAGTTTAGTATTGTCTGTGACTGTGAAGTAAAAAGCTCATTTTTTCTCTCTCTCCCTATTTATCTACCCCAGATAATTTTTTCTTAAATGTTCCCAAGAAATATTTCTTAAAGAAATAGCTGTATTTTAATAGATGAATAGAGTCAATTTTTATTACACTATAAAAATGGACAAACACAAGGATACTTTAACAAGGAGAGAGAAGAAAAGTTTGTTTTAGCGCACAACATTTTGAAATCCATACATATTTTTTCATTTTTTTGAATACCTCCCATAAACCAACTTGATTTGTAGAATCAAATGACAGATTTTCCCTTGCAATTGATTTTAATAGTATTATGTTTGATCTCCCTTTCAACCCAAAAATCAAAAGGAAGTTCTTGGTGTTATACTCATGGGGATCTAATTTTCATTCATCACTAATTCACTCCACTAATGCTTCAGGAAATTTATAAGATCAGATGCTGTGGCCAGCACTGCAGATTCCCATGTGGAAAGACATGTAACTTCTGTGCTAGCGGGGAGGGCAAACGTGTGTAAATCAATCAACAGTATCTGTAAGTTCCCATGGAACATAAGGTAGAATGCTCACTTGGGGAATAGAAGATGGTTTCCCAGAAAAGGAACATTTGGGCATTGAACAAGACATAAAGTTTGCTTGGCAGGTAAGTTGAAAGAAGCCACTTTGAGCTTGGAGGGAAATCTTAGCACACCATATTTAGGGACCACTTCTATAGCATGTGTAAGAAATGGCAGATGAAACTGAACATGCAGCCAGAGAACACATGAAGTCCATGAATACTAAATGAGATGAAGGTTGATCCTATGTTCTCCAGGAGACTTCTGTGTGTGAATCCATGCTTGTGAATGTCATGCTAGAGAGCTCCCATTGACAGCACGGTAGAGGATGCTAGGGTCAATGAATGACAGGATCAAAAGATAGCTTAGGACTGATCTTATTGTTATAGTAGTTTGGCAATAGATGTAATAGTTTGGCAAAATAGATAACAGGGATTAAGTTAGAACAACAGTTGTGTGGGTGAGAGAAGTGTACTGAGATAGAACAAAAGATATTTAGAATAAAGTATTGTTCTCCATTGGTGGTAAATTTAAAATAAGTGGATGAAATAATGGGGAGCAATTCAGGATGAAACTCATGTTTCTGAATATGGAGGATAGCGATGCCATTCTAAGTTGGATGTACTTTTGCCAGTCTGCAACTAGTAATGTGTCAAAACCATGAGGCAGACGAGCTTATTTAGGTAGTGATGGCAGAGCTGAAGGTGGAAGCCTGCAGATTATCACACCATAATGAACGGATAAGGCAGGAGAAGCCAGTGAATGAACTAGGGAGAATGGTCAGACAAGACATCACTAGCTGGATGAAGATGAAGCTGGAGTCATCACTGATGTGGGCGAGAGAAGCCCTGGAGGAGCTGTGGGAGCCAGAGCAGTGAGACCAGGTTTGAGTGGGAAGGGAGGAGGTAGAGACAGTGACTATAGGTAAACCTTTTTAAGAATCTGGGTGAGAAAGGACGGGAAGTGTTCTAAGGTTAGAAAAGAAGGCAGATTCAGGCACTGAGAACAATGCCTAATTTTCACACATTTAAAAATTATTTTGTTCATTGCAGGTTACCAGCTCTTACATGATTTACAACAGTAACTAGGAATATGCTAATACCAGTATTAACTGGAATAAGCTTCGGTAAAAATTAAATGTGGTTCAAAAAAATTAGGGGTTCTAAAAAAAAAAAACCACTATCTGATGATGTATTAGAATCTAGGAAAGATTACCTTCTTTCTTTTTGCCATAAATTACAGTTGAAAAAGATAAATGTTTTGTAACCAGCTTATATTTAATTAAAAATTTGCTATTTTTACCTTTAAGATAAAAAGAGATCTCCCCTCGTATGATCTTCCAATAGAGAACATGTGAATAAAGCCTGTGTAAGTTTTATTCAGCTGATGCATCCAATCTTGAATCTAAAAGCAAATAAATAAAGAACCGTGCATATCAGACTGTCTCATACTAATGGAAATTTTAGAGAGCAAAAGGAAACAGATAAGCAATGGGGTTTGGGGTTCAGAGTATATATGGGGTAAAAAATGGAACACAAAAATCAGTGTTCCATTTTTATTTTTGAGACACTTAACATTACAGTTTCTTCTCCTTTTACAGAGGGTGGCTTATGCTTTTCCACTGTTCCCTTTCTAAAGCAAGCCTTTTACTATCATGTCCCATTAATACACTGATGGCAGAGTTTTATAGAAAATTAACTGAAATGCTTTGGTTTCTTTCTCAAGATCAAAATTTATTTTCATTTTCCCGCAAGTATTTAACAGGAAAAGAAACAAATCACCTTCAGAAAGACTACCTAAATGACTTGAAAGCATTTTTAAAGCCCCATATATTGTAAATTTTTCCATTAACTAGAAGATACTAAGAAAGAGGTAAGAGGTATTATGTTTTGCATTTAAAGGTTATTCTTCTGAGTCACAAATTGGACGGCATATGCTGAATAATCTCCTCACTGATAGTGATGTGTTCACATTGATTCATTCACACAATCTTATTTATCCTTGAGAGAAGGTATTTTGGGGGTGGATGACTAAGGTGCATACAAAAATGGGTGATATTTTAGACTCAAAAGCCCTGTAAGAAATAAAGAACACAAAAATGTCCCAATGTTCCATGATATGAAATGATATGTGCTGAAAAAACAAATAAATATACTTAGGGAAGAACCTGTATTTTCTTTTCTTTCTATTTTATTTAATCTGATGAGTAGCACACACACACACACACACAAGAAACATTCGAAAAGTTCATGGGAAAATCTCATCACCTTTTTTTTTTTTTACGATACTTTTTAAAATCAGTTACAGAGACACAGGGAGGAGGCAAAGAAGAAGAAGAAGAGAGCGAGGTGGAGAAAGAGATTCCTCTCCTGGTTTAATCCCATGTGGCTGACTGGGCCTGGCCAAAGGCGGGAGCTTCATCTCATGTCCCACTGGGGGTAGCAGGGGCCCCAAGCACTCACACCATCCTTTGCTGCTTTCCTAGGTCATTAATGGGGCGCTACATTGGAAGTGGAGCAGACAAGGCACGAATCAGTCCCATATAGGATGCTGGAATTGTAGGTAGTGGCTTTATCCAGTATACCACAGTGCTAGCCCTGTCATTACCTTGTAAGTATATTTTTTATGAACTTTTCAAAACTCTTGTATATGTGTTTACATCTGTATATGCTTTATTACATTTTAAAAATCCAGCTTTTTACTAGTGCACATTAATAGTACTTCCTTGTACCAAATTAGCTAAAATTTCCCTTTTGGTTCTAATTGCAAGTTTCTGAAAAGTATGGATGTCATTTTAAAAGGAGAATTGTCATCAGGAGAACCAAAAATATTCTTAAGAATACAATGGAATCTTATTACTTTTATAGCTGGCATTTCTTTGACATTAGGAAGAAGCATGGAAAATGTACATATTCATTTTGTACAAATTCATTTTGTTTATCTGTACATATACTGCCACTCTATACATATAGTGGTGGACAAGAAAGAAATGCAAGTTGCAGTTTACTGGAGAAAGTATTAACTACATAATCACATAATCACATAATTAAGCACTATGATAAGTAACACATCCATGTGCTGTGGGAACATAGGCTGTGCTAGTGATGGGTTACATTTAATTGGAAAGAATAGAAAACACATGCCTTCTTGCTTAACCAGAGATTTGAAAAATAATTTGCTTCAATGAACAGTCAAGGATATGACAGTGAAGATGAGATTGCTGTGGATTTTCCAGTAGGCTTAATTAATGCATGTTAAAAGGTTCAGAGGTACCACAGGTGCAGTTTGGACTTTTGGAGGCCTCAACTTTAGAGAGGGTGTGGACAAGCATCAAAGGCTGCCCTACATCAAAGTATTTCCCTCAAATTCTGGGCCATTTTACTTCTCCCCCGTGTTTCCATTAATGCCTTTATTGTTCATGGAAACAGCAACTTCCTCTTCCACTGCACTTTCAGGGGTAGATTGGATAAAATAAGTGGAATTGAACTGCTTTTTTGTATTTTGTACATAGAAAGAAAAGACTTAATTGGGAGTAAGTTGGGCATTTGGTACAGTACTGAAGCTATGCCTTGAGATACACACATCACAAACAAATTGACTAGGTTGAGTTGCAGCTCTGTTAATGTGTACCCTGAGAGGTAGCAGGTGATGGCTTAAGTACTGGGATCCCTGTTAGCCTTGCTGGAGATTCTGATTGAATTCCATACTCTTGGCTTTGACTTGGAATAGCCTTTTTGGTGGTGAACATATGGGGAGTAAATCAGTCCATTAAAGATCCTTCTCTCTGCCTTTCAAATCTAAGTAAAAGAAAAGAAGCACTCTATCCAAAGAAAAAAAATGAAAAAGATGAGTGAACTGAAGGTTTGGGTCCTGTGAGACCTGTAAGTCTGCGTCTTTACACGTCTCCAAATCTTTAGACCTAGCAGAAAAAAATACACTCAGAAGACGAAAATTCTGGGAGCTCCTTCAATTACATACCTCTTCTAAGGAGTGGTACACCTCATAGTTATAGGCTGAGAGGGATCTGCGATTTCTCTGGGTTCTCAAACTGCTTTCCTTTTCCAGTGTTTTCTGAAGATCTTTGATGAGGATCCTGGATTTGAAGTGATAGAGATGATGAAAATTCGACTAAGACGGTGACAACATCAGGTAATATAAACATCTCATACATCTGTGAAAGATGGCTCACAAAGACTGACATGTCTAAAAATACCACATGTCGGAAAAATGATCTTTTTCACTAAATAAAAACTGCTAAGTGAATATTATAATGAATTAAAAGTATAATATCACCAAGTAATAACAGCAGTACTAATTACCACTGCTTGAACAGACTTCAACAATTGAATAATAGCAACATGTACTTACATCTATGGAGTACTTCCCAGGAACCACGTTTTATGTATATTATACTCATGACTTGGTAAATAATCCTAAGTTATCATCATTTCTAAAATGAGAAAACAGAGCCTCAGAGTGCTCAGCAGTTGCTGACGTTGTTACTGGTCAGTACAAGGTCAGCATTTGACCTTGCAATGTGAACCCAAATTCACTCTTGAGAATTCAAGGGCCCAAAGTGACATCATGTAAACAGCATCAGCTGCTCCCCCACTCTCCGCATTCCACTGCATGTCCTCTTTTTGCTGCATCTGTAGTTCATACCTCCTTCTTTGTGGCGAGATAGCGCCCTCGCCATTGGCTAGCACGAGAGACTCATAAAAAGGAAAAGGGGAAGAAACTGCAATCCTCCAGAGGCAGCTGAAGTACCCACAGCTGGACAGAGCCATCTCTGCATGCTAGTGCCCAGAGTGCCAGGGGAAGACAAGTTCAGCTAATTAAAGTGAATGCATCTGGCTGTATTTTGATTTTGAGATCATTGTTGTGGAAGGGGAATTTAAAATGCTTATAGAACATTGGATTAAAATTCAGCTTAATTTGGCCCTGAAAAAGAACTTTGGCATCCATGCTTATAGGAGGGCTTCTCAAAGTTCATGTTTTTCATAATATGAAAATAAACAAATTATGAATAGGATAAAAATAAAAAAAATTATTTAAGGGTGGTGGTGGTTTGTTAAATGGATGACATCACTTGTTGGGCTGGACTACTGGAGCCAGAACACAACCTAGTTCTCCCACAAGGATGGTAGGGACCTGACTGTAACATTGCAGCTTCTCATGTCTGCATTAGCAGGAAGCTAGAATCAGCTGAAGCCAGGGAGTGGAAGCCAGGGCTCTACCTAGGCACTCCTACTTGGGGCGTGGGCATCTTAACAGGCATTGTAATTACCAGGCCAAATGCCTGCACTGGAACACATTGTATGAGTGGGAAATTGTTATTTGGTGCATGATTGTAAACTTTTTTTTATTTTTACTCAAGAGATCCTTAGCAATTTTTCTTAGCCTTACAGGTAGCTAAAAGGCTCTGCTTTCATATTTTATCTTTCCTAAAAGAAATTAATGTTTAATGGTTTAAATGCTATTGAAAGACATATAATAGCATCTTTAAATGATTTAAAGGCTGAGCTATCTAGCCACCCCATTAAAAAATGCCTTGAATTGCCCCAACAAATACTTTTTGGTCCCAGAGGGAAGTGAATATGCTTAGGGTCATGCTGGGCTCAGGATATTCGTTTTGCTTTCATTGTTCATTGTGGGAGATCGTCCCTGGATCCCTGCCTGCCTAGCCCATGTGGGAGGCCATAGGCACATGACACACCGTGTCCCCGGGGGATCCCTGGCAGGAGTCTTGTCTAACTGAGACCCCAACATGGCCTATTCACTCGACATGCAGCCAGAGCAATGGGCTACACCTTGGTTTCTCTTCTCTGCCTCTTTGATGAGCTGTGCTAGGACTTCCTTGGTACGCAACTCTAGGAAGTCAAATGTATCATTCATCCTGCTTTTCAGCATGTGAGGAGTTTGTGCTGAAACACAGCTTCCTGTGCTTCCTGATCTTTAATTTCACTGGTGGATTCAAAAAGATAGACATATCCACTAGCCTGTCGCAATGTAGTGTTGGGCGAAAGTACTGTCAGGACCGCCCTTCTGCCTGCCCCTTTTCCAACCCTATATAAACTTGTAACTTAATAAGCATTTAACAAGTAATTGATCATCCATATATTCTTTTTTTAAAAAAAACTACTTAAAAATGGAAAACATTCTAGAAATCCAATGAGCTGGCTGGAAGCTTGGTCAACTCTCCGCAGCATTGGGGTTGCTCCAAAGCAAAGAGGAGCATTAATCAAGCCCTAAAGACTGTCTATTGGTGTTTTCTTTCCTTCCTTAAGAAGTTATTGAAGTTGCACTACAGGTGATAGGATTTCCATGTACTAAATGAGTTCTCAAGGTTCTAAGGTACGGATTCAGAGCCCGCTGAAGCTTTGTGTCAGTGCCTGATCTTCCTTGTGCCAGCAGGGACTCTGGTTGATCAAGAGGGATGTGGGTTTGGTTACAGTCACTACACCTGGCCCTCTGATGTTTCCTTCCACTGGACCATCTATCATTTTCCTGCTACTTTTATTCTGTCCCAGGAAACTAAGGGAAAAGCACATCAGGGATTTGCCAGAGCCAGCAATCTGTACAGGAATCTCCTGAATTTCTAGCTTAACACATCTATGAAACATTGTACGGCAACCCCAGCAAACTGAGTCTATTGAGTGATCTAGGATGCACCCAAAATCAGGCCATAAGAGACCAAGTTTAAATTAAAAAGTGACTGCTAGGACAGCTCCACCCTCATTTCTTTGTATAGCAGATTGATGAGAATGATATGAAATTGAGTCCCAAACAGTCTTTCTAAATTGTGGAATTTTCCTAGCTTTCTAAATGGTTGATTGCAGTTCCTGCTCCAATTGTGCACATTTCTATAATAGTGATGAGAACTATGGAAAACTTTACAAGTGCTCAGAACAAAACAGTCTTTCCTGGCTAGGGAAGCATCCTCAAAAATGGGAATCACATTGCCAGTTATTTTTACAAATAATTATAAGGTAAACAAATTTTTTTACAGCAGAATGAATATTTTTACTGAGAAGGGTTAGTCACCAAAGGGTACGATTCCCACTTCAAAGATCACTATAGCTATATATTATGTATAGCTGCAAAGAGTGAATGATAATCCTTTGAAAACACCCCAGGCTGCAATAATAACTGTCAATTAAAATGATCTCTACCTACTGGGACCACAGAATTTATTTGAGTCTCATGTGTTATTATCTCGGGACTAACAAAATTTATAATCCAAAATGATTTTTCTCTAAGACAACTGGTTTCAAACACTCATTCCTAAGATTCTATTCTCTGTGACACACAGTGTGATATTCTGTATTAGTTTCACATGAGCTGTATTTAATGACAGGAAATAGAAACTTGTTAAACTAATGGGTATATTCTTTCTTACTGAGAAATAATTAATAAAGCATGTGAGTTGCTACTGAGCACCTATGGGTATAACTGCCAAGCTGTTTTCTGCCAGGCATTTGGAGAATCAAAGCTTCCAATGCTACAGCAGTGAATAAAATGTGTCCTGTATGAGCAATGGTTTTATGCACAGCTGTGACTTTGTTCTAAAATCACAAATAAAATACTTTTCTGTAAAAAGTACCTCAGTACTTCAACAAGATTGCAAATATCTTTATAGCATGGCTGTACCTGTGTGGACCAGGGATGCCATGGTCATTTTGTGTATCTTGTCCCACCCTTACAAACAGGCAGGTCCCTTCTATGGAGGCATCAGCCCATCCCAGCACCTTTCAGCAGCCATCATAGACCCATGTGGCAGGTTTTTAAAAAAGTTTATTTTGTTTATATTAAAGGAGGGAGGGAGGGAACAAAGGAGAGAGAGAAGGAGAGAGGGAAGGAGAGAGAGAAGGAATTATGGGAATGAGGAAGAGAGGGAAAGATGGGAAGGGGAGCGAAGGAGGTGGGAAGGAAGATAAAGGGAGGGGGAGTGGGGAAGAAGGAAAGGAAAGAGAGAGGGAGAGATTGAAAGGGGAAGAAAGCAAAAGAGGGAGGGAGGGATGGAGGGAGGGATAGAGGGAGAGAGAGAGAAAGAGGCAGAGGGGGAGGGAGGGAGGGAGAGAGGGAGAGAGATAGAGGAAGGGAGAGAAGGATATCTCTTTTTAAAATTTTTTAATAATCTTACTTAGTTGATTAGGGTACAAAGGGTCAAGGGCTACAGGGTGAAAGTAGGTAATACCATCGTTTCCACACGAATATTATCATTTTCCCCTGTATCTGGGGTCAGGGGAGAAACAAAGGGAAAAGCCCCACCCAGCGGATTCAAAACTTCTGTGAACACTCTGGTACCAAGCTGGCCCATTCTTGATTGCATCATTCTCAAGGATCTCTACCCAACACTGCGTTTCAACTATTTCTTCCATGAAACTTGTAAACAGCCATAAACTCCTAATAGTCAACACCTCACATTCCCTACAAACCTCTTATCTTCCCACTTCTTACACGCAACATTTTGTTTTCATTTTCTGGATAAGATTGCCATACATTTTATTTGAGTGGTAAGTTTGCAGAGAGAAGGAAAGACAGAGATATTGATCTTCTGTCTGCTGGTTCATACTCCAAAGGACTACAATGGCTGGAGCTGAGCCGATCTGAAGCCAGGGGCCAGGAGCTTATTCTGTGCCCTTACATGGGTGCAGGGACCCAAGGACTTACACCATCCTCTGCTGCTTTCCCATGGATCCCAAGGAGTTGGATCACAAGTAAAACAGCTGGTACACAAACCATCACATATAGCGGATGCCAGCACTGCAGGCAGAGGATTAGTTTGCTACGTTACCATGCCAGCCCCAAGATTGTTATATGCTTTTGGATTGTCCCATGATCCTCCTTAGACTCTTCCGATTAGACTCCAGCAATAAAGACTTGAATAAATGAATTTATTACCAGAATCCTCTGACCATTCTACATTTCTATTTAATAAGTCTCAGCTCATTGCTATGATCTTTCTTATCTGTAGCAGTTTCTTTGCTTAGTTTTTACCCATTTGTCACTTGATCATACATTTCAATTTCTTTGGTCACTAAGTAGAAAAGTGAAAATTTGGTTGTCAGCTATGATCTCCTGAAAGTTTTTTAAAAATTATTTTAATTATTCATATACATGTATATATATACAGAGTACAGTGTGACAACACATTATATGTATTCAATGTGTGATGATCAAATCTGGGTAACATTTCCATCTGCTTGCTGTTGTTTTATGTTTTAACTCTTTGGGTTCCTTTTCTCTACCAAATCATAAAATAATTATTGTGGACTATAGCCACCCCACTGCTCTGCTGAACACTAGAACTTGTATTTTGGTATACCTATTATCCACCCATTCCTAACCTCTAGCAATCACTGTTCTATATTCAGGTAAACACATTTTAGCTTCCACATAGGAGAGACTTTGTGTGTCTGACTTATTTCACGTACCGTGATGTCTTCCATTGTGCATATCTATCATGCATTTTTAAAAGATTTATTTATTTTTATTGGAAAGGCAGATATACAGGGAGGAGCAGAGACAGAGAAGATGATCTTCCGTCTGATGGTTCACTTCCCAAGTGGCCACAATGGCTGGAGCTGAGCCAATGCAAAGTCAGGATCTAGGAGCCAGGAGCTTCTTCCAAGTCTCCCACATGGGTGCAAGGTTCCAAGGCTTTGGGCCATCCTCGACTGTTTTCCCAGGCCACAAGCAGGGAGCTGGATGGGAAGCAGGGCCACTGGGATTAGAACCAGTGCCCATATCCGATCCTGGTGCATTCAAGGTGAGGACTTTAGCCGCTAGGCTATCACAGCTTGGGCCCCTATCATGTATTTTTTTATTCATGCATTTCCAGGCCTTTAGGGTGATTAGTATCACACCTACTAGAAATAGTGCTGCAGTAAATGCGAGATTTAATGAATATTTTGATATTTAAGTATTGTTGTCCTTTTTGAATCTAAATCCAGAAGTGGAATTGCTACATCATTTTGTAGATCTTCCAGTTTTTTGAGGAACCGCCAAATGGCTCTTCCCAATGGCTGCTCTAATAGGCATTCCTGCCAAGTATATCAGCTCTGAACATCCTCACTAGCACTAGAAAGTTTTGACCTTTGGATACTAGCCACTCTAACTAGCATGGAGTGATAGATCATGGTAGTTTGGATTTGCATTTCTCTGAATGGCTAATGATCACAAACACCTTTTCAAAAATGTGTTAGCTATTTTAATTTCTTTTGAGACTATATATCATTTGCTTATTTTAAAATTGGATTATTTAGCTTTCTGAGATTCTTGCATTATATATTCTGGGTATTAATCCTTTGTCAGATGATTAGTTTGTGAGCTTATTTTGATTCTTTTGTAGGTTGTCTCTTCCCTCTGTTAATTTGCTGTGTAGAAGCTCTTTAACCTGATATAATCCCATCATCTGCTTTGGCTTTGTCTGTGCTTTTTAGATCTTTTCCAAAAAAGCTCATTGCTTAAATACCAAGGACTTGAAGTGTTTTCTCCATCTTTTCTTTGAGAAGTTTCATATTTTCAGGTATTACATGTATATGTTTGAGCCATTTTGAGTTGATTTTTAATATGTGGTATTTATAAGGTGGTGTTAAACAACATTCTTCTACATATAGATATTCAATTTTCCTAGCATTGTTTATTGAGGCTGTCCTTTTTTATTGTATGTTTCTGGGGTCTTTGTCAATGATCAGCTGGCTCTATTTGTGTGAATTTATTTCTGGGCTCTCCATTCTGTCCCATTTGTCAATATGTCTGTTTTTATCATAGCATCATGCTGCTTTTGTTACTACAGCTCTGTGGTAAGCTTTTAGAGAAGGTACTGTGATATTTTCAGCTTTGTTGCTTATGATGGGGATTGATTTTGCTATTTGGGATACACTGTGATTCTCTAAAAATGTCAAGACTTTTTCTAGTTTTGTAGAGAAAGTCATTGATACTTTGACTGTGTTCACTGAACCTGTAAATTATTTGGGGTAGTATGGACATTTAACCATATTAATAATTCTACAAACATGAGATGATATTCTATTCTTTCATTCTTCAGTTTCTTTAATCATTTTTAAGGTTTTGTTTATTTTTACTTGAAAGGCAGAAAGAGAAGGAGAAATACAGAGAAAGATCTTAGATCCCCTAGTTCATTCCCCAAATATCCACAATGGTTGGAGCTGGGCCAGCCTGAAGCCAGGAGCCTGGAGCACTTTCAGGTCTCCCCCATACATACAGGAGCCCAAGGACTTGGGCCTTCCTTGGTTATCTTCTCAGCCCATTAACATGGAGTTGAATCCAAAGTGGAGCCACTGAGGCTTGAAATAGCACCCATATGGTATGCTGGAACTGTAGCTGGAGGCTTAATGGGCTATGCCATGGTGCTAACCACTTTCAGCAATATTCTATACTTTTCATTATATGTTTTATTGTTTCACTGTAAAGTTTCCTGGTTAAATGTACTCCTAAGCATTTTTTGGGAGTGTTATAAATGAGACTTTTTTCGGTTTATTTTCCAGTGAGTTAAATATTTTCTGAGCAAAAATGCTACTGACTTTATGTATTGATTTCATAACATAATGTGCTTATCAGATATAATGGTTTTATTGTAGAGTCTTTAGGATTTTCTGTATTTGAAGTCCTATCATTTGCAAAAAAGAATTGGACTTCCTCTTTTCCTATTTCTTTTTTTCTTTTTTTGCCTATTTTCTCCAAGACTTTCAGTATATTACTGGATAAAAGTAGTAGACGTGGACATCCTTTCCCAGTTTGTTTATAGAGGAAATGCTTCCAGATTTTTCCCATTCATCAGGATGTTGGTTGTGGGTTTGTCATACAAAGTATTTATTATGTCATCTATGGCCTTTATTATATTCAAATATGATCTCTCTGTACCTAAACTTTTCATAATTTTAATCATGATTGGATGTTGAATTTTATAGAATGCCTTTTGTGTATCTTTTGAAATGATTGTGTAGTCTATTATCCTTCATTCTGTTGATGTGTTATTTATCAATTTGAGAATACTGAGTTATATCTGAATCTTTGGAATAATCCCAATTGAGCATGGTAAATTATGTTTCTAAAGTGCTGTTGGATTTTACTTGCTAGTAAATTGCTGAAATTATTATCTCTATGTTCATCGGGGGACTAAATGATGGCTTTTTGTTACTGTTGCTATTGTGTGCTTTTTGGTGTTAGGGCAATGTTAATCTCAAGCAATCAATTTGGGAGGTTTCATTCTTTTTTTGGAAAGATTTGGAAAAATTGCCTTTGGAATACTTTGAAAATAATTACTTGGTAGAATTATCAGTGAAACCACCTTGTGCTTAATTTGTTGGTAGTCTTGATTATTGATTCGATCTCACTATTGATCTATGCAGGTTTTCTATGCCTGAACATGATTCAATTTTGGTTAAGTTGTGTGTGCTTAGAAATTAATTCATCTCAGGCCCAGCGTGCAAGCCTAGTGGCTATGTCCTTGCCTTGCATGTGCCAGGGTCCCATATGGGTGCTGGTTTGTGTCCTGGTTGCTCCACTTCCTTTCCAGCTCCCTGCTTGTGACCTGGGAAAGCAGTAGAGGATGTCTCAAAGCCTTGAAACCATGTACTCATGTGGGAGACCCTGAGGAGGCTCCTGGGTCATGGCTTCAGATATGCTCCATGGTGACCAACTGGACAGTGAACCAAGGGCCCAGCACAGTAGCCTAGTGGCTAAAGTCCTCACCTTGCATGCACTGGGATCCCATATGAGTGCCAGTTTGAATACTGCAGCCCCACTTCCCATCCAGCTCCCTGCTTGTGGCCTGGGAAAGCAGTTGAGGACGGCCCTAAGCTTTGGGTCCCTGCACCCACATGGGAGAACTGGAAGAGGATCCGGGATCCTGGCTTCAGTTTGGCACAGCTCTGGCTGTTGCAGCCACATTGATTGGGGGGGGGGGGTGAGTCAATGAATGGGAGATCTTCCTCTCTCTCTCTCTTCTCTGCATATCTGCCTTTCCAATAAACATAAAATAAACATAAATAAATCTTAAAAAAAAAGAATGTGTCCATTTCTTCTAGGTTTTCAACTTTTGTGGCATATGCTTATGTTAATTTGTAAGGATTTATTGTATTTCTGTGACATCAGTTGTAATGACTTCTTAATCTCTGATTTTATTTATTTGAGTTTCTTGCTTAGTTGGTTTGTTGATTTTGTTCATTTTTTCAAAATAACTAACTTCATTTCATCTACATATTATATTTTTGAGATTTATTTTATTTCTGCTTTGATTTTTTCTTTTTATTAACATTGGGTTTAATCTGTTCTTGCTTTCCTTGATCATTGACATCTTTTGTTATATTGGTTATTTGAGATATTTTTATATTTTGATGTTGGAATTTATTGCTATAAACTTTCCTTTAATACTGCTTTGATCATATTCCCCCTAGCCCAGTTCACATACAGGGCACCAGGTGTTGTAAGCTCTGCTTGGTCTGGTCTTCCCCCAGTCCCAGTTCTCATGCTCACCAATGGGAGCAGTGGCCCAGCTGGCATATCTTGTGCTGCCCCCAACCCAGGCTCACATCCTTCCCCTTGGGTCTCAGGTTTACTGATGGGTGCTGTGGCTTAGTCTGGCATAGCCCATCTCACCTTGGCATTGCCATTGGTTAATATAGCCTGGCCTGGTCTGGTTTGCATTTGACTCCATCTCATGCTAGTGGGAGCTGCAGTCTAGCCCAGCGCAGTCAGTCCAGCCAGCCCCCAGTCCTGGCCCTAATGTGAGCCAGCTGGTGTTGCAGGCCAGTGAGGCCTGTCCTGCACCCTGTCCTGGTTCTGAGATCTGCCAGTGGGTATTATGAATTGGCCCAGCCTTGCCCACTCCCAGACATGACCTATACGTATACCAGTGGGTACTGTAACTTGGCCTTGTTACCCAAGCCCCCAGTCTCTCAAACAGGAGTCAATGCTGTTACATCACACTGTAGTCATTTTTCAATCTCTGATTGCCACCTTGTTGTAACTTGAAAAACAATGATCCACTCCGCTCTTTCAGGTCCTCACTTCCTGCCAACCTCTTTGTTTTCTCCTTCTAATGTTCTAATCCTGCCAGCAGCATTAGCAATACACTCTTCATCACCAACATCAGTGGAGTCTGATTAGCCCTTTCTGTGCTGGATGTCACGATAGCACCTGGCAATGTGCTGTATTCCCTTTCTCCGAAGATTTTTGTTTCTACTGATCTCTGTGACCATCTTCCATTTGCTGTCTTCTACTGTTCTAATAATTTCCTAAAAATATTCAATATATCTAATTTTGTTCAAATATATCTACTTAACCACTCAAACTAGAAAACTACATCATCCTTTAACTTTTTCCTTTTCACCTTTTCTGATCCCATTATGCTGGTTCTAATTCAAAGCCTCACTCCATTCTTACCTGGATTGTCACTATATTTCCCTATTCCTTACTGATACTATTACTTACGTTCCCCAGTGGGGAGCACCATCCACAACATGAGTTCTGAACTCCTACCCCTGCTTATCCAGTGACTTTGTTTCTTTTTCTTTCTGACTTGGACATTGTATCAAAATAATACTGAACTTCTCTGTTGCTTCCTTCTGTTCCTTATTGTCTCCTCTGCCTTCCAAGACCCAGGTCGCTTCTGTTTTCTGGTTGACACAGTTCCTGCAGGAATCCTTTTCTGCCGCTTCCTTTTCATCCACTCCAGATCTTTCTAGTCTGTTCTCTTTTCTTCATAGGAAAACTCTGTGTGGATACTGATCATTCGGTAGCAACAGTGAAATGATGTGTTGATGTGGTTGTTTCCTTCCACTATTAGATCACTAAGCTCATCAAGAGGGAATACAGTCATGTCAGTTTTCCTAATAAGAAGAAACCCTAGCTGTAATACTGTTGTAAGTACTTGACAAATAACCTGAATACAGCCATAATTAGGTTTAATTTAGTACAAGTGAATTTTAAAGCAAGCAAAAAAGAATACTTACGTGTACTGGATGTTGGCCTCATGTAAGAAGGCTAACAAGGCTTGGGAAGCATTTTGAAGAATATGAACATCAACAACTGTTCCTTCTGATACATAGGAGATGCTGCTGGGCTGCCACAAATCCACCTGTAGTGCAGGAACCAACCTATAATTCATATTCAACGTAGGTGGGGAAAAATCCATGTCACAATGTCAAACACATTATCTTGTTTTCATGAATTAACAACGAATACATTCTGGGCTAGACTAAAGGGTTGTATCATCAAGGTCAAACTCTTTTGTCTTGAATTTGGTCTCTGAATTTTATCATATCCATGTATAATCTGATCATCATTTAAAAATAACACTTTGAAGATCAACATGTTAAAGCCACATGGTAAAAAGGAAATAAAATAGTTCAAGAATAACTTCAATATTATTTTGATATTACTTATTGTGAAAATATTTGAATAAGTGAAAGAAAGAGAAAGATATATTTTCTTTCATTCTATCACACAAAGTAAATTGTGGTAGCTTGATAGCTTTTCATAACTTAAACCCCCCCACTTTGGATAACTTTAAATGGACCATTCTCCAGGTGCCTCTGCCTTCCCCAACTCAACCTTCACATGCTAATAGAAACAGCCCTTCTCAAAGATTGAGAAGGTCTCCTTGCTATAGTTTTTAGATCAATTTGTGCTTCTTTTATGACAAAACTTTGTCTTACAAGAATATAAAATCCATGAGAGCAAAGATACTTCTCATTGGTAAGTGTATAAAATAGTGCCTAGGGCACGTTATCTGTTCAATCATTATTTTGATGCATGACTGTTGACCTCGTTCTGTGTGGCATTTCTCTACACATTCACTCCTGCAAAACAGCAGGATTCACATCTGTTTCCCGTACTGCAAGTGTCCCCAGTGCTTTGTTCAGCATTTTGCAGCTGGTAGGAGCCCTGAGTTCTTCAAAGAATGACTGAAAGATGGAAGGCAAAAGGACTTTATCAATTGCAAGAGCTTAGAGTGGCATTTCTAGTTGGACATGTTTTTCGCAGTCCTGTCTATCTTCCTTTGCTTTGGGTTTCCCTCTTGCATCTCTGGTCGTGGTTTTGTTAGGAATCTTTAATGGATGCTAAGCCCTTATCTGGTAAGCTTTAGTATTTTATCTTCATTGAGATGTCAGAGTCTGCATGCTGCAAGGGAATTCTAGAAGACCAAAAACATTTTGTGACTTAAGGAAATATGCTTCTATTGGTATAATTCAACCTGGAACAGTATCAAGAGACTTTTATTTTAGGGACAGAGAGTCTACCTGTTTTCTTACCAGCAGCTAACTCTTCCCGCTAACTGACAAGGGCAAACCTGAGTCAGCTAATACGTCAGTCAACAGTCATGGACGAGCGCACAAATGTGGGTTCAGGAGGGATACTGAGAGGCTACTTGATCCATCTGTCAGCCCCTGGGCAAGGATACATCTAGGACTACACCGCAGTGTCCTTAATAGAGGTGTTCATAACACATCTTTTAAGTTTCCAGAAGAGGAGAGTTAATACTCTAATTTGTCTCACTTGCACAAGTAACATGATTGAGAGACTTTTTGTTTTTCTTAATGATTTATTCTGTAGGACAGTGTCATTTATTTTTGTTCTAGTCTTCAGTGAAGAACTGACAGGTTTCTTGCCTTTCTGAGTTGAGGCATTTTATATTTTTCACCTTGTTTCATACACTTGGTTTTCTACACCTTTAGCCATTACAAAAATGTACTTTTGATGTTCAAGGTAACACTTTTCAGTCATCTCTAAATACCTGTAGTGACAAGAAAATTTTGCTATATTCAAAGGTGGAGAGCTCCAGGTGCCTAAAATAAAATTAATCACCACTATAGATGAGTTTATAGGTACTGTCTTCAAGGTAAATGCTAAACAATCCTCATCCAAGAGAAGATAGTGGCTTCCCCACAGTAATGATCCATGGAAGGGACATGCCCTGCATAAAGACCCTGGAGAGTTCTTCCCAGGAGACTCACATGCCACCAGGAAGCAGGTGGCCTAATGGACACTCAACTGGAAAGAATTTGTAAAACCTAGGATTATGGTTTGTTGTGGTATTAGAAGAGTAGATTAAAATGAATTTTCAAATTTTCTCCAATCATGTTTGGGGCAAGGATGCATAGATAGGTAGCATGGTTATTTTAGTCTGTGCACAGAGCCCACATCTCTACAACACATGGGGAATAGCAGTAATCTGAGATTGGTAAAAGGCTCATTCATCCACCTGACAATCCAACCTTCCAATAATGTTCTGATATAGGAATTAAGTACAGATATATTTAATGGCCAAGAAGATGCAGGTTTACAGTGGCTAAGTCACTTTCTAGGGGCAGAGCAACAGAATGGTTGACATGGATGTCCTAGGCTCTGATGTCCACAATTTACTGACCCAGTGATGTTAGGACCTTCTGAGAATGCTGCAGAAAAATAAGCTTCTGCCAAACTCCAGGGTTAGCATTTGAGGTGATCTTGCTTGGTGGATCTTGAAGTCTTTTCTAAGAAGCTATCTTGTCCTATGTATTAATAGCCAGGCATTTTAAGGTTTCGAGAAGTCCACTGAAGATGGTTAATATCAGTCATATCCATAGGACCAAACCACATCTGGATGAGGAGACAAACAGCTCTGAACAGCAAGCAGTGTGTTTCTGGATTACAACATAAGAGAAACATCAACGACTTTGGCGAGACTGTTCCAAGTTGTTCACTATTTCAGGCCTTCCCTGAGAACAGCCACCTGACATTCTGCAGGAAAAGCTACTCCTTTGAAGAACCTTCTGTCCTTGGAATGTGGCATCTGCTCCCAAGTCTTCTTTTCTCTTATCATTGCCAATCACATACAAGTATAATCAGATCTCTTTAAAAGGCGGAGGAGTTTAGTGTCACTGTCAAGAGTATGGACTTTTGGAATCCAGTCCCCTGAGCTATGGAATGCTAGTTCTGGCAGCATCAGCCATGAACCTTTAGCTGAATCTGAGTCTCAATTTCCTCATGTGTACGGTGATGGTGATTTTTAAAATCAACCCATAGGCTTGTGGCTGGGGCGGATTAGTAGGAGTAATGGAAGTAAAGCATGCAGCGGAGAGACTGGGATGTAGAAAGAGCTCAAATAATGATAGTGATTTGAAAAGCATAGAAAGGGAAGATTTGGAAGGAATAAAGACGCAGCTGTGCTTGAGGTGTTTCTGGTTAAGATGAACAGCATGGTGAGTTGTACCCTTATTCAGGAAAACAAAAACCTGGAGTGAATGTAAGGATTCGGGGTGAAGAGCTATGATAAGTAAACCAAGTAGCTGGATTTGAAATCACTGCATTGGTGGTGAATTTCCTGTGTTCTGGACTTGCTAGGATCAAGTTTAGCCTTGGCATTTAGCGTACATGTGATTTGGGACAAATTTCAAGGTCTCTCTTGGTTTTACTTGCTTCATTAGTAAAAGGAAGATGATCACTATACTATTTCACAATGTTTGTGGTTGTTACTTTTATTATCACTGTAGAGATTACAGCTGTAATTAAGTACCAGGGTCAGGCAGCCTGAATTTGAGTCCCAGTTCTGCCCCTTATTACCTGTGTGATTTTGGGCACTTTCCTGCAGCTGTCTGTGCTTTAGGTAACATGAAATTATGCATAATATGTTAGGCCTGACATATTAATGCGTGTAAGTCACATATACATGACCAATGCAAAGTGTGTAAAATCAATGCATACAATATATTCAACACTGGCTGGTGACTTGAGAGCATTCAGTAAATGACAAAAGGTTTTAAGTACAGGAAGCATTTTTTTTTCTTGCAATTAAAAAATAATCACCATTTAGTTTGGCACAAATTTTATGGATTTCTTGGCTCTTGTGCTGGGCTTACTTACTGGCCTGACCTACTTCTGTCTTTTAGGTCAGGGCTGCCCATCCACTACTTCAGTGTCATCAGGATAACTTCCATTGTCTTTCAGCAACTTCAGGGTGACTCCTAAGGGTGTGGGAAATGCTGAGGTACTCCCTCAGCTTGTAACAGATGGCTGGCGTCTCAGCCACTACAAATAACACAAGAGCATGGAAAAGAACTCTCCTGTTCTGTATTTTTGGTTGATTTGGAAAAATGCTAAGCAGAGAATGTATGTGCCATGTAATAAATTTCCAAGTAAGATAACTTAATATTAGGTATGAAGGTGCCTGGTGCTTGATTTACAGACTCACCCTAATCCGATATTAACACATACAAATTCACTGATAAATAACCTGTTTTTTAAAAATTGTATTTACCCTGAGAAAATAGAGACAGACAGAGCTCTCCTTTGCTGATTTACTTCCTAAATGCTGTGATAACCAGGGTTGGATTGGGGTTGTATCCAGGAGCTTCAATGTAATTCAATGTAGGTTTCCATGTGAGTGACAGAGGGCCAACTATTTCAGTCATCATGGCTGTCTCACAGTCTGTGTCAGCAGGAAACTCAAATTAGGAACAGAACTGGAAATGAAATCCAACGCTCTAATATGGAATGCTAGCATTTGAATCACTAGGCCAACCACTTTTCCTCCAGTTACTCTTTTAAAAATGAGTTACTTTTCACTTTATTTGAGAGGCATAAATACAGAGACAGATAAAGAGAAAAATGTTCCATTCATTCACTGGTTACTAGCCAAACATCAGCAACAGTCAGGGTTGTATCAGGTTGAAATCAGGAGCCAGGTACTGAATCTGGGTCTCCCGTGTGGGTGACAGACTCAAGCACCTGAGTCATTACCAGCTGGCTGCAAGGATGAACGTGAGAAGGTGGAATAACAAGTGAAGCAAGCACTCAAACCTAAGAACTGCGAAATGAGATGTGGACATCCCGAGCAGTGTCTTAACTGCTGTGCCAGACGCCCTCTCCTTTAGTTACTCTGAATATTGTCTTTTTGGTCAGGACTCATTGCCTTTGAGTTCTCTCTTAAGATCTTTCTCTAGAAGCTCTTACAAAGTTTGCCAGACTTCCAAGTTTAGGTCAAATACCCTTGCTATCTGCTTTCACAGTATCATGTTTCTTTCATTGTCTTCTGCTGATAATCACATCTTAATGTGGGCTCATTCATCTCTCCTAAAAATTATCTATTACACTAACCCACTAACGCTAAGAAGGGCAAGCTTGTAAATCTCATTGGGTTATTGGGCATTCAGTTTGCGGGGATACCTTGGTCCGTGCAATAAACCCATGTGTTTTTCCTGTTGTTACTCCCTCTGTGGTCAGCCAGTTTGTTTGCAGATTCTCCTATTGAACCTCCAGAAGATAGAAAAGAAGCTCCACGTTTCTTCTACAGAGTTACAGAATGAAGATATCCACCTGTGCTGGTCCACCTCAAGGAATGACAAAGTCCCTTACACCTGACCTTGGCACCCTGTGTCTTCTATAGCACTGACATCACCACCATTTTCATCTAAAGGCACCAACATTCCTCCCTTCAGTTCCTGCTGTCTAAGTGAACATTTGAGGACTTTTAAGTTCCTGACCTCTAGGCTTGAGGCTCTGACAATGTAACCATCACTCAAAGAACTCATTAGAAGATGGAAATAACATTTTACCCTGTTTTGTTAGCTTAAAGCAATTTGTACTTGAGATTCAAAATCTTCAGTCTGGTCTGTAGTAGGGTGCAAATAATTAGAAGTCAACTGGCATATCACCTGGCTCCATAATAACAAAGATATCTGAAGAGCCCTTGGGCTGCAAGGCATCAAGTAACAGAGATTTTCCTCTATCCTCTTTTGATGATTAGGTATTTTAACTCTGGTGTCTTTTCGGCATATTTGATCAGCACATTCAGAAGTATTCCATTTAGTTTCCAAGTGACAGTATGATATTGCACTTGAATTTAAAAATCTGACTCTTTTCTAGACTTCAATACTTACTGGCAATCACTTCAGATTTTGCTATCTATTCATTTTCTTTTTTAGATGCTAGCTCAGCAATTCAAGAAATCAAACAAAACTCATCGTTCACTTACTGAAAAAAAATTCTCTTGGAGAAATGAAAGGAGCTGTTCTTTCGTGGTTCTGTCTGAACTTTGATGTGTTACATCTTAGAGCATTAATTTTCTTATTTATAAATAAAGGGCTGAGAGTACTTGATTTCCAAGCACCACATACAGGCTATAATTATGCCAGACTTAATATAGTTTGATAAAAATCTTTAGATTTTCCTGGAAAGATATTTCTTTTTTTTTTTTTAAAGATTTATTCATTTTATTACAGCCAGATATACACAGAGGAAGAGAGACAGAGAGGAAGATCTTCCATCCGATGATTCACTCCCCAAGTGAGCCACAACGGGCCGGTGCGTGCTGATCCGAAGCCAGGAAGCTGGAACCTCTTCCGGGTCTCCCACGCGGGTGCAGTGTCCCCAATGCATTGGGCCGTCCTCAACTGCTTTCCCAGGCCACAAGCAGGGAGCTGGATGGGAAGTGGAGCTGCCGGGATTAGAACCGGCGCCCATATGTGATCCCGGGGCTTTCAAGGCGAGGACTTTTAGCCGCTAGGCCACGCTGCCGGGCCCAGAAAGATATTTCTAAAGTTCACTCATATATTTTCCCTGCCCTTAAACTCAAAAGAAAAGATCAAACAATTTATCACTAGTATTACCTTTCTGTATTATTTATATTACCTCTGAGGTCAGGTTTGATAAATAATAAATTAATAAATAATGAATGAGCAATACAATAAGTCAACTTTCAAAGTTTATTTATTTGAGAAGGATTGAGGGAGGGAAAAGAGAGAGGGGGAGAAGAGCAGGAAGGGGAGAGAAGAAATTAAAGTGGGAGAGAGGAAATGAAGCAGGGAAAGGGAGAGTGAGATTGGGAGAAAGAGACAAAATGCTTTCAATTTGCTGGTTCACTCCACAAATGCCTGCAGTGTTCATGGGTGGGCTAGGGGTTGACCAGGAGCTGGGAACTCAGTTCATGTTGTCTGTGTGAAAGACAGCCAACTGCTTGACAGCCACGACCTGCTGACCCCCGGAGCCTGAGATTATGAAGCTGGAATCTAAAACCCACCTGTGCATCAGATCTAGGCCGGGGATGTGGGCTACATGTATCTTAGTGGTATCTGAATTTCTAGACCAAATCATTACCCCCATTCTATTTTTAAAAAAACTAATTCTAACTCATGGGCCTGGTGCAGTAGCCTATTGGCTAAAGTCTCACCTTGTACGTGCTGGGATCCCATATGGGCGCAGGTTCTAATCCCAGTGCCCCACTTCCCATCCAGCTCCCTGCTTGTGGCCTGAAAAGCAGTAGTAGATGGCGCAAAGCCTTGGGACAATGCACTCACCTGGAATACCTGGAAGAGACTCCTGACTTTGGATTAGCTCAGCTCTGAACATTATGTCCACTTGGGGAGTGAATCATTAGATGAAAACCTTCCTCTCTGTCTCTTCTCCTCTCTGTATATCTGATTTTCCAATAAAAATAAAATCTTTAAAAAATTAATTCCAACTCCTTTTTGAAAATAATTGCTTCCCTTTTCAAAAACCCTTTCAAATAGCTCCTACTAATCTAAATACTGATTGATTTTTTTGGTAGTATAATACAAGAGCCCATTCATCATTTATCTGACAAGTTAGAAGAACAGAAGTTTCTTTAACTGGTTTCCACCACAGTCATCCTGACTTAATTGATGCTCCTCTCTATTGGCAGAACTACCTTTTTAAAGTAAAATGTTAGAATAAAAAGTGCCATTCCACCTCTTCCAATCATTTCAACAGCTCATAAAAACAAGACCTTGAAGGATAAAAACTAGAGGCTGGTGCATTGGCTCAATTGGCTCATCCTTCACTTTCAGGTGTCAGTATCCCATATGGGTGCCATGTCCAGGCTGATCCACTTCCCATCCAACTCCCTGCTTGTGGTCAAGGAAGGCATTAGAGGATGGCCCAAAGAAGTTTCAGTTCCTAAAATAGGGATTGCATTTCTGGGTCCTGACTTTAACTGGATCAGCCCTGGAAGTTGTGGAAATTTAGGGAGTGAATTAGCATATGGGCTATCAAATTGTCTCCAGAAAAACAAACAAACAAGCAACCAAAAAAAAAAAAAACCCAAAAACCAAAAAATGAAAACTTAAGGTAAGTGTATTATTGGAAGGAAAGGTTACAGGACTTTAAAGGAGGTTAGGTATGCACTATGTAGAAATGGAAAATGAAAAGCTTAAAAAAGATAAAAAGGGGAAATATCAGCAAATGCAAAAATTTAATTGAAATAACTGAATCCTGCAGCTAAGAAAACATGTAGTAAATATGGAGAGTGCTAAGAGAACTGAAAATTGATCTGCTGCATGAACCAGTTATCCCATTAGTGGAAGTATATTCAAAGGAAATGGAATTTGCATATGAGAAAAGGATCTGTAATCCTATATTTACAGCAGCACAATTTACAGTAGCAAAGACATAGAAACAACTTAGATACCTGTTAGAAGAGGAGTGGATAAAGAAACTGTGGTACATTTATTCTGTAGAATACTACTTAGCCATTAAAAACAATGAAATTCTACCATTTGCAACCAAATAGTCCCAACTAGAAACCACAATACTCAATGAAATAAAGTGATCCCCAAAGGATAAATATCATATGCTTTTTTAAAAAGATTTATTTTATTTTCATTAGAAAGTCAGATATACAGTGAGGAGGAGATACAGTGAGGAAGATCTTCCATCACTCAATTCACTCCCCAAGTAGCCGCAGTGGCTGGACCCGAGTTGATCTGAAGCCATGAGTGAGGAGCCAGGAGCCTCCTCTGGGTCTCCCATACAGGAGCAGGATCTCAAGGCTTTGGGCCATCCTCAACTGCTTTCTTAGGCTGCATGCAGGAAGCTGGATGGGAAACAGAGCTGCCCGGACACGAACTGGTTCCCATATTGGATCCCGGCACATGTAAGCCGAGGACTCTAGAAACTAGGCTACTGTGCTGAGCCCAAATATGTTCTTAGTAATAAAAGATAACCTAGTTTAAATTTTCGCCTTGTATGTACTGGGATTCCATATGGGTGCTGGTTTGTATCCAGGCTGTTTCACTTCCCATCCAGCTTCCTGCTTGTGGCCTGGGACTGCAGTCAGGAATGACCTAAAGCTTTGGGACCCTGCACCTGCATGGGAGACCCAGAAGAAGCTCCTGGCTCCTGGCTTCAGATCAGCTCAGCTCTGGCCATTGCAGCCACTTGGGGAATAAACTAGTGGACAGAAGATCTTTCTGTCCCTCCTCTCTGTAAATCCGCTTTTCCAATAAAAATGGGTGAATCTTTAAAAGGAAAGTAACCTTCATGCAAAATACAAGATCAATAGTTATCTAGGTAAACATGCATATATATAATCTTAAGATTAGAAGTAAAAAAGAAATAATCAAAATAAGGGAGGAAATAGAGAGCAAAAGAACCATATATGAACCAAAAAGCTCCTTCTTTGAGAAAATTAACAAAATAGATTCCCACTAGCCTAATTCATCAGAAAAGAGGGAGAAGATATGAATCAATAGGATCAGAGATGAAAAAGAAAATACAACAGTGAATATTTTGGACATATAAAATAATCAGGAACTGTTACAAACAACAGTGTTCCAACACATCAGAAGAAATGGACAGGTTTCTGGACACATACAATTTACCAAAACTGAATCATGAGTTTATTAATAACCCAAATAGAGTATAACCAAGACAGAGATTGATCCAGTGAGTAAGTCCCTTTCAACAGAGAAAAGCCCAGGACCAGTTGGCTCATTGCTGAATTCTACCAAATGTTTCTAGAACTTATTTCAACTCTCCACAAGCTTTTCAAAATAATAAAAAGGAGGTAATCCTTTCAAACTCTGTGAAGCCAACATCACCTTAATACCAAAGCCAGATGGAAATACAACAGAGAAAGAGAACAACAGACTGATATCCTTGATGAACAGGAATACAAAAATCCTCAACAAAATACCAAACACAGAATCCAACAATACATCAGATAGATCATTCATCTGGAGCAGGTGGGATTTATCCCTGACATGCAGGGATTGTTTAACATTTGCAAATCAATAAATGTGATACTCTTCATGTGATCATTTCAGTGTATGCAGAGAAGGCATTTGATAAAATCTAACATCGCTTCATGCTAAAACTCTAAGCTAGATACACATAGAAGGAACATTCTACAACACTCTATGCAATATATGAAAAAATCCAATCTCAGCATCATACTGAATTATCTCTATTAGCAGATGACATAATACACAGGAGAACCAAAGGACTCAATAAGAGATTATCAGAACTCATAAGGTATTTCACAAGATAGCAGGGAACAAAATGAACATGAATTGATGGTCCTGGTATATGCCACTTCATGGCTTAAACTAAATATCTTGAAACAAATTTTACCAAAGTCATGGAAGTTCTTTATGGTGAAAATTATATAACATTAAAAAATAAACAGAAGAAGACATTAAAGGATGGGAAAATGTACCATGTTCCTGGATTGGCAGGATCAATACGATTAAAATGTCTGCATTACCTCAAGTAATATGCAGATTCAAC
The DNA here is from genome assembly GCF_030435755.1 of Ochotona princeps. NCBI lineage: Eukaryota > Metazoa > Chordata > Mammalia > Lagomorpha > Ochotonidae > Ochotona > Ochotona princeps. Next base: position 53,503,705 of record NC_080840.1, read on the forward strand.
ATAATCCCAATAAAAATTCCAACAACATTCTTCTTAGAAATAGAAAAAATGAAGCAAAAATTCATCTGTAAACACAACAGACCATGAACAGCCAAAGCTAGTCATTAGAGTAAAAATAAAACCGGAGGAAGAGTCACAATTCCAGACCCCAAGACATACTACAGGGCAGTGATCTTCGGAACAGTCTGGTCCTAGCACAGAAACAGAGTCAGATCAATGGAACAGAATAGAAACCCCAGAAGGGAGCCCACACATGTAGAGCCAACTAATCTTAAACAAGAGAACTGAAAATAATCCAGGGAAGGAGGACTGGGTAAAGAAACCATGGTACATCTACTCCCTAGAATACTATAGAGCCACTAAAATTAATGAGATTCTGCCAGTTACAACAAAATGGTCCCAATTGGAGACTATTATGCTCAATGAAATAAACCAATCCTAAAAGGACAAATTTCATATGTTCAGATAAGGCAGCATTTATGCAAAATACAAAACAAATACATAAGTAAACAAATACGTGTATGTATTCTTATAGATGGACTTTATAGTGGAGACTAGCATACTGCGAAGCGAAGGTACATTGCAGTATGCTTCTCTACTGTTGAATAAAAAGCAAGACGCCCTGCAATATAGTTAAACATACTAGATTTTGTACCACTGTTTATACTTATAATGCCATGACACACTCAAATTGCAGAATGTTAAACTTGTAACTGTTCCAAGGACTATTCTAATGTGACAATATAAGAGAACATGTAGGGCGGTGAAAATGGGGAGGTAAGAGGAAAGTGGGAAATCTCTATAGCTAAAAAACTGTATTGTGGGGAATAAAATAATAAAATATAATAAAAAGTAATACACAGACACACATGTCAGTAATATATCACTATGTATTATATATAAGTGTGTGGGTGCTTTAGAAAGTGTGTGGTAGAATTAAAAGATGTTTGCATTTGTGCAATCTTTTGAAATTCATGTGTATTTTTTTCAGAAAATGCATTTCCATGAAATTATTGCATATCCTATGTAGATTTAAAAACATTTTGCAAAAAAAAATAAATTACCAAACATTTTCAACTTTTTCGAAGTATCTGTATATGTTGGTATATGTATATATACATAGGCACAGGTTTGTGATTCATACATCACTATATAACAATTTAACATCTATAAGAAAGTTATAAATATTAGCCTGAGTGCATCTGATATTGATGAAAAAGCCTCAAAATATGACAGTATCATAGGGTTATAAGTAGTAACTCTTCAGTTATATTTAAGTAGCTGAAAGATTATATTCTCTTCCAAAGAACACACAGAATTTTTATGAAAAAATGACCCACTTCCAGGCTACAAAACAATTTTTAACAAGTGTCAGAGAACTGATGTCAAACAAATGTTCTCTGATTACAGTGCAATTAAATTTAGAAATCAGTGATTAGAATGATCTATATTTAGAGATGTTAAAACCAGGCTTGCAAGTTTAAATAACTTGCAGTGAAATTGGGACTGAATAACAATTAAACATAACATTTCAGACGTTCATGACTCTAAATGTTCATGTTACAGTTGAATAACGATGGAGAACAGATGAGTTTTGTCTCTAAACCAATAGCAACCTAAAATAACCCTGAAATAATTATGACCAAAAGGTGAAAGGTGGCTGCAATAAAAATTCTAAAACATCAATGAAAGAAGCTGAAGAAGCCACAAAGAATTATAATGACATTTCTTCCTCACATATTGGAAGAAATACTAGCATGAAAATGCCTGTACTACACACAGGGATGTAAGATTTAATGTGATCCCAAGCGTAACATCCCTGACATGTTTTCTTTTCATAACTAGAAAAAACAGCATCAACATTTTTTATAAGACCCCAGAAGATCCTGAAGAGCCCATGCAATCTTGAATAAAAAGAAACAAAATAGGAGACATTACGATACCTGATTTTCACACCACAAAGCTACAGCAATTAGAACAGCATGGTATTGGTATGAAAAGACACATGAGAATCACACATCCCCAGGTAACAGTTAACCACAGTGCAAAGAATACTCCTTGGAGGAATGATAATATTTTCAATAAAGGACACTGTGAAAATTGGGTAGCTGCATGCACAAGTAGGAAACTAGGCACCTACCACTATTCACAACAAGAAGTTGAAAATACATTAAGGACTGAAATATAAGACATGAAGCTTTGAAACTATTAGGAGAGAACACGGAGCAAAGGCTTATAGAAGAGTACTCAGAGAAAATGGGATATTGGACTGTGCAAGGATTTTTTTTTTAAATAAGACTCTAAATACATATGAGGCCAAAAGACAAAAGCAAGTGGAATTTAAACAAGGAACATTTGCACAATAAAGGTAACAATGAACAGAATGAAAAAACAACCTATAGAATGTAGAAAATATTTGTAGGCTATCCGTCTGACAAGGTATTAATAGCAAGGATATAGAAGGAGCTCAAAGAATTTGGTAACTAAAAATGGATAATCCAATTAAGAAACAGCCAACAGATCTACAAGTTTGTACAAAGGAAGACATGTGAGCACCCAGCATATAAATGAAAAAATAATTATTAATCATCTAAAAATACAAATCTTTGATTATCTTTCTAGATATCACCTCAACCCAGTGAATATGACTATTATTCAAGACTTAAAAGGCTAAAAGCCAGAGTCAGGTGCAATGAATGAATGGCTAAATTCTCACCTTGCAAGTGCCAGGATCCCATGTGGGCATCAGTTTATGTCCTGGCTGCTCCACTTCCCATCCAGCTCTCTGCTTATGGCCTGGGAACACCTTGGTCTAAAGCCTGAGTTCTCTGCTCTGGATCCTGGCTCCTGGCTTTGGATCAGCTCAGCTGCAGCCACTGCTGCCACTGTAGCCATTTGGGCGAGTGAACCAGCATATGGAATATCTTTCTTCCTGTCTCTCCTTCTCTCCGTAAATCTGAGCTGCCTTTCCAATAAAAATAAATAAATCTTCAAAAAAAAAGATGATTGCTGGTGAGGATATGGAGATAAGGGAATCCTTGCACACTGTTGGTGGAAATGTAAATTAATACAACCTAAATGTTCACCCAATAATGAATGGATAAGGAAAATGTGGTACACATACATAATGCAATACTAGTCTGCCATAAAAAAGTATGAAATCTTGTCATTTGTAACAACTCGGTTGGGACTAGAGATCATTATGTTAAGTAAAATAATTTAAGTACAGAAGGATAAGATACAAAAGTACAAGGTGTCTCATGTGGAATATAGACATATTGATTTAATAGAATTTGAGAGTAGAACGGTGGTTACTAGAGTCTGGGGAAAATAGGGAGTTGGAGGAATTTGGGAAAGATTGATTAATGGACACTAATCTACAGCTGAATAAGAGACAGAAGTTCTGATGTCCTATTTCACAATAGGGGGACCATAGATAGTGCATTGTAACTTTTCTAAGAAACAAAATGTTGTAAGAAATATTTTTGAATATTCTCACTTCAAGGAATGATAAGCATTTGAGGAGATAAAAAGGTCTACCTTAATTTGAATGTTATGCAATATATACATGTATTGAACATCATCTTGTACTCCATAAATACATATAGTATTTATGTATCAGTTAAAATATATTTAAGCTTAAAAATAGCATAGACATATAAACTATGGAATCCCACTCAGTCCTAAATAACAATGAAATCTTGTCTTTGCAGCTAAATAGACACAGTTGGAAATCATTATGCTTAATGAAATAAGCTAATTTCAAAAAGTAAGTATCATATGTTTTCCCTGTTCTATCATAACTAGTACACAGAGTACAAAAATGTAATCAATATGAGCATGATGGCCATTTCGGGATTGTTACTGTTTAGTATTATAGGAGTTTATAAGAATTATTGTTTATAGGGCCCGGTGGCGTGGCCTAGAAGCTAAAAGTCCTCGCCTTGAAAGCCCCGGGATCACATATGGGCGCCGGTTCTAATCCCGGCAGCTCCACTTCCCATCCAGCTCCCTGCTTGTGGCCTGGGAAAACAGTTGAGGACAGCCCAATGCTTTGGGACACTGCACCCGTGTGGGAGACCTGGAAGAGGTTCCAGGTTCCCAGCATCAGATCGGCGCGCACCGGCCCGTTGCGGCTCACTTGGGGAGTGAAACATCGGATGGAAGATCTTCCTCTCTGTCTCTCCTCCTCTGTGTATATCCGGCTTTCCAATAATAATAATAAAATCTTTTAAAAAAAGAATTATTGTTTATAGGAGTAGGGTTTTTAAAACGTGCAACTTTCTACATGTTGATATCATTAGCTATTGGAGCAGAAAATCTGATTGTGAGGCAAAATAAAGTCTGCAATTGTAAAAACCAGAAAACAAACGAAGGAAGAAGCAGGGTAAGTAGAAGATTCAGGTAGAAGAGAGGTTAGGGTGGGAAAAATCACTATGATCCTAAATTTGTATTGTGAAGTATATGAAATTTGTGCACTATATACTTTTTAAAAACCAAAAATAGCATAAATAAACCAAGAAGGTAGAAAAGTAACAGCACTGAAAATTACAAAAGGACAGAAAGCAGGACATAGTAAAGATGTAATTATAAACTGATGAATAGAACATAAAACAGTAAGGATCAACAAAACCAAAACTTGGTCTTTGAAAAACATTTTAAATGAGAATTGGCAGTCGTGGCATACAGGCTAATCCTTTAGCTGCAGCACTGGCATCCCAAATGGACACAGGCTCTAGACTTGGCTGTTCCACTTATGATCTATCTCTCTGCTTATAACGTAGGAAAGCAGTGGAGGACCCTGCTTTGGGTGCCTGTACCCATGTGGAAGACATGGAGGAGGCTCCTGGCTCCTGGCTTTGGATAGGCTCAGGGTTAGCTGTTGTGATTGGAGAGTGAGCAAGCAGATGGGAGATTTCTCTCTCTCTATATATATATAAAAATTTGCCTTTCAAATACAAATAATTGTTAACAAATTTTCTTAACAACAAAATAATGAAGAGTTGAGTGATTAATATTAGTGAAGAGAAAATGACATGAATTCAGATTCATAAAATTTAAAAGATAGTGAATCCTGTAAATGATAATGAGTAGTATAAAAGCTTAAGCAAATTTAATAATTTCTAAGAAATAATTTACTAAACTATTCGACAAAATTGGCTATTGTTACATTCATAACATGTTGTTCCCCTTCCAATACTTAGTATTCATCAAATGGATATCATGAAATTAATATTTCATTGCTTTTCAAAAAAGTTTATGAATGGTAAATGATAAGTTTTGATAAAAAGCCAGGCATGGGTAGTTTCAGGCCAATTCATTGGATTTGGTCAGTTTGTATTTGCAATGTGTGACTTGTGCTGTTTGCTGATCAGGATGTGTGTTCTTGCCAGCTGAACAATGACTCATTCTAAGCCAAGTATTGGGCTTGACACAGCTAAGATTATCTTTAGATAACCATAAAATGATCCTGCAGTCATTCTCATTTACAGTTCAACTAGAGCAAAGCAATTCAGTCTTGAACTTCAGCACAGTTTGAATAGGATAATAGGTGAAAGGGACTGTGAACCTTACAATCTAATCTAACTTCCTCTTGGAGTCAGGTTACTATCTGCTTGAAACAAGAGAATAATTGCATCATTATAAAGGGGGAACAATTAGAAAAATAAGACATGCTTCAACTAGAGTTATTTCAAATGGAGGGATTTTTTTTAAAAGAAAGCAAAATTTCCAAGTATTCAGCTGAATAAGATTTAGTTTCTAAAAAATTGCTTATTTGAGGAACAGAGATACAGAGACAGATAATGACCATCTACTAGTTCATTCTTGAAATATTCATGATTACTGAGGTTGGGCATGGAACCCAGGAGCTGAGAATTCCGGAAGTCAACTCAGAGAATACCTACACAATGCAGTACAATGCTTCAAGAATAAAATCCCATCTCAGGTAACACTTGCTTATTCTTGCAATGCCTTGCTCCATCTAGTGCCTATTATCAGAATGTGTTAGCTACTCATAAAAGATGTTAGCATCCATTCATTATCAATATCCATTTGCATTATTAGGCAAGAAATCATGGTATCACTGGTTCTCAAACAGAGAAGTTCAAACTCATCTGGGCACAAAATGAAGATTTCTGGGGCTTTCTGTCCACCATCCTGATATCAAGGGTCCCAGTTTGGGCCCAATGGAATCTCCCTCCTGAATATGGTGATTCTGAAGCCTATGGCCTGGGAGTCACAGTTTATGAAGCCTTCCACCTTAATGGGTACTCTTTTCAAGTCATCAGCATTAACATTACATTAAACTTAGCCATAGTCTTACAGCATTCAAATTCTCTATAGTTACTTTTTATATCTAGAAACATTTTACCAACTACTCCACTTCAGTAGTGACTCTTGGAGAAAGGTTAAGTTTTAAGCCAGTTTTGGAGGAAATCTCATTTATGAGGGGTCTTAAAAGTTAATAGAAGATGTGTATTGTGGAAAAAAAAAGTTCATAGATTTAAATTTTATTGTACCAAAATAAACTTAGTTTTAAATTCCATTTTCCATTAACCTTTTGAAATGCCCTTGTATCCGACTGCAAAGAAGGATTTGCAGAGATACTGATGGAGGCAGAGGACCAAAGTCAATGCTTAATTTGTTTTGAGTCATATTTTCGAAGAGTGTTTAAATGCAAATGCAGGCTGTTCTGGTACAATGTGTACTTCTTCAACATGAAATAGGTTTGACAGGATTGATAACATAATTTCAACAGAGTGCCAAGTGTGCATTGGTTCATGCATGATTTGCTCAGTATACTAGTTTTACAACACCAAGTAAGAAACAACAGCTGAACTTAAATTCCTGGTACAGTAGAATATGGCAAGGAACAGCGTATATAGGGTTGTCCACAACCTCCACTTGCCCCATATTCTCCCTGTCGGCTCATCGTGACAAATGCTTAGACATTTCCTCTTGTTTGAAGTTCCTAATCCTTTTGAATACTGTCTTTACTACTACAAAGTTCAGTGGCTCAACCCTCCTGTCTCACCTTTCCATCAAGCTGATACTATTTAATGTAATTATTAATAGTAAAAGCATACCCGTATGTACCATATGTATATAAATTACAATATTTATTAACTAGAATTTAACATACTTTCTACATTTTGCTACCATTTTATAAGCATTGGTGATTATGGTTAATATTCTATCACACAAGTGTTACCCATTTTTTCTCAAAAGCCTTCTTATTTTTAGAGTATAATGCATCTTCTGGAATCCATATATTGCAATATAGCAAAATCACTTGTAAGTCTTAAAAAGACAGAAATTATTATTGTGCTCAGTGAAACAAGCCAGTTCACAAAAGACAAATACCACATTTTGCCTAATTTGTGGTAACTACCATATGGAGTACAGGAAAAGTGTAATGCATATGAATAAAATCAACATTTTGAGAGCTGACTGTTGTTTGTAGGCCTTGTCTATACACTTGAGGAGGACCAGTGGCTTTTCTGCTTACAACTAGTTCAATTCTTTATTTAGTAGAGGGTTATACTTGTATTGTGAGGTACTTTTAAAAATTTATTTATTATTTAAAAATGATCTTACTTAGTTGAGTAGGGCACAAAGGGTCAAGGGCTACAGGAAAGTGGGTAATACCATTGTTTCCACTCTTACATCATTTTTTCCGCTGTATTTGGGGTCAGGGGAGAAACAAAGGGAAAAGCCCCACCCAACCTCCCACCCATCCCAGGTCCCCGTTGTGAGGAATGCTCCGAGGGTCCTGCTCAAACAGTTTTGATAGTTCAACAGGTCTGAATTGCTGCCAGTCTCGCCGTTCCAATCGCGATGAAACCTATTCAGAATCCACTGGCTGACATAGTCTCTTCATGGTTGGGGTTCTGAGATCAGCAGTTCAGTTGGAGGGATCTCCAAAGAAACTTCATCTGAGATGATCCCACACCTGATTCTTGTGTGAGTTTGCCAGTACAGGGTCTGGCACAGGTACTTTTAAAGCACGTCATTATATAAACTGAGGGAAGCATGGGAAAGAAAGGAGTACAAAGGATGGGAGGGCAGGATGGTGGGAGAGAGAGCAGGGGGAGAAGTATCATTGTGCTCTTAAAACTGCATACATTTTAATATGTGACATTTATTTCCTCTATGTAAATGAAGTCTAATAAGAATACAAAAACTAAAAAAGAGAAATTATAGCTAGACTATATAATGCTTTTGTTTTTCTCCCTGAAAACAGGAATGCAGATGAATGAAGCATTTTTTAAAAAATTGGAAGTATTAAGCATTGCTTTCCTGCACTAAATCAAGGAGTCTGTTTTATGAATTATATGATGACAGCAGATACACCATGCTTCTCTTAATCTTCAGATTGTAAACATGTCAGTTGAACACAATCTTAAATTTGTTTGACATAAAATTAAACTCCCAAGAACCAGGAAAATTTCTTGGAGATTTTGTGAAATTTTAAAGTACCTAGTAAGATAGTGAATTTTCTTAAATGACATAATTCATGGTACGAATGAAAATTTCTCTCCACTATTATTAAAGTATATTACTCTTAAAATCATATTTACATATATAATTCAGCAATGTTAAGTATATTCATACACTTATGATCTCCAGAAAAAAATTATCTCTTTTCCCTCTTCATGATTACTTTTCAAAAATTCTGAACATTTGCCAATTGAGCAGGTGGCAATTATGTGAATAACTAAAATGAAATTCAGCTTATAGAATTACAAAGAATTTCAGGGAGCCAGTGGAATTAACCATAATTTGGTTTGAGATAAATACAGGAAAATGGGGAAATATTTCTGATCCCAAGAGTAGTAATGTAGTCAGGATGTGCTGTCAGAATCTCAGGTGGCTCAATACATCCTTCACCAAATGGACTCCTGATGATGCTCATGCCAGCTCTGGAGCGGCCATCACCTCATCTGCTGTGCCTAGCAGACAGAGCAGTGAGTTATGTTGGGGAAACTCAGGCAAAGGTTTTCTGACTAAATGGTGATGAATAAGTCATGAAGTCTGATAGTCACTGCACAGCTTAAGCACCAAACCAGATGTCTCTCACTCTCAAGCTGTTTGCATTTCCTGAATAATCTCAGTCAACAGTCCTCTAGGAATATTTAGATGACCTTTCTCTTGAGATATCATGCTGCTTTATGCTCTGTTAAATGTCAATTTATGTAATTTTATCAAGGCAAATCTGTTAAGTATATGTTGATGTGGAGTATAGATATAATTCACTGTGTCATGTATAGTTCTGCTTTTTACACTTTTTAATTTATTTGAGAGGCATAGGGAGAGGGAGAGAGGATTACGAGAGATGGGGAAAGACAGAATGATCACTAATCTGTTGGTTCATTCCACAAATGCCTAGTATGTGAATTTCATGGTGTTCATGATCTATACCATAGTGTTGAGACTGATATAGTTTGGAAAGGCACATAAAAATATGACATGGAGGTGAAGTAGATCATAATGTTATGAAAAATTTTTTGCAAAAATGCAGTTCAATGAGAAAAAGTTTTAAAAGTTTTATAGTAATTACCTTAGCTAAGGGTTGAGATCATTTCCTGTGGAGAAAGTAGAGGGAAGCGAAAGGGAAGAGAAGAGAAAACAACGGAAAGAAACAATTTTGGATTATAAGCAGTTTGACTAATAGGATCATTTATTTTGTTTTTTTTTAACCACTCTATTGAGATGTGTTTAACAGGCTAAAGAATTGTATGCATTTAATGTGTACAACTTGGTGTGTTTGCATAAAAGTATACATCTGTGAAATCATCACAGCTTATGCCAGAAACATATCCATCATATTAAAAAGTTTCATCCTACTATGAGGAGTTGTAAGGGTTAATAATCAGGAAAGGCCCCTGTGGGAATAAAGAACCCAGTGTTTACAGAAAAACTGGCATCAGCCAATTACCAAAATGCACTGACCCAAGAAAATAAAGAGATTGATAGGTAAAGAACACAATGGGTTCCATGCCTCTTTGTTAACCACATGAGAGCTAGGTTCTGGCATCGTACGTGAGCACACCACAAAGCAACATGTTTCAAGTGCTTAGCAATAGATCAGGTAAAGCTATAGCCTGCCTCAGCGGATCAGGTCAACAATAGTTCTGTGATTTTCATGGTAATGTTTGTTAGTCAAGAATTATGGCTGCTGGACTCAAAGCAGTGGTTCAGTGGCCTTGTATCCACCGGGATCCAATATGGGTGCTGGTTCATGCCCCAGATGTTCCACTCCCCACACAGCTCCCTGTTTGTGGCCTGGGAAAGTAGTAGACGATGGCCTTGGGACTCTGCATCTGTATAGGAGATCCAGAAGAAGCTCCTGGCTCCTGGCTTTGGATTGGCTTAACTATGGCTGTTGTGGCCACTTGGGGAGAGAACCAGCAGATGGAAGATCTTTCTTTCTGTATCCCCTTCTCTCTGTAAATCTTCCTTCACAATAAAATAAGCAAATCTTAAAAAAAAAAGCTATGACTGCCACACAAAGAAGAGTTTTGATATATTGAAACTATATAGAAGAATTGATCGATCAATTGATATGCAGTTCTTATATTCAAAACTCAGACCTTGAGGGGTCACCTCCTTGAGGACCCCTTCTGGCAATCAGGACTCAGTAGTTTCTCTTTCTCAATAAAATCTACTTTCACCTGTTTTGCTAACCCACCTTAATGTCTGCGACATAATTCTTCCTCCTTGTAAAACCAAGAACCAGCTCCAACGCTTGCAACACTACTCTATGTATTTATTATTTTTTGATAAGATCACTTACTATACATTCTACTAAGTAGAATTTTAGTACATAATTGCTTATTAACTGTAGCCAATGTACTGAACATATCTCTATGATTTGCTTGTCTTAGTAAAACTACACTTTGACACTTCTCCCCTGTTAACTACCAATCTATTCTCTACTTTCTTATGAACTTGGTTATTTTAGATTCCTCATATAAACGGTATCTTGCAGTATTTGCTATTCTGGATCTGGCTTTTTCCCTTGGCATAGTGTCCTCCAGGTTTATCCAAGTTGTCATAGTCTTGTCTTGGAAGGCTGAATACAATTCCATCAAGCTGGGACTTAAACATATTCCCCAAAAGGCAACTTAAACCTTTTTGTAACTGCTAGGCAGTGAGTCCAACTTAGAGGTCTTTACAACACGAGAGCTCTGCTCTCTTGAATAGATGTGTGTTGAATATTAAAGGGTTGGAGGCTGCAAGCTCGATTGACTTATTTATTTTTATTGGAAAGTCAGATCAGATTTATAAAGAGGAGGGAAGACAGAGAAAGATGTTCCATCTACTGGCTCATTTTCCCAAATGGCCTCAACAACCAGAGCTGAGCCAATCCAAAGCCAGCAGCCAGAAGTCAGGAGCCAGGAGCTTCTTCCAGGTCTCCCACGCGGGTGCAGGGTCCCAATTCTTTGGGCCATTCTTAACTGCTTTCCCAGGCCACAGGCAGTGAGCTGGATGGAAAGCAGAATAGCCGGGACATGAACTGGTACCCATATGGGATCTTGGCACTTGCAGGGGGAAGATTTATTTATTGACTCATCACTGCAGGCCTAATCTCTGGTTCTTTTATACCCTATTGCTTTCCCCCATGGAAGAGCCTTACCAGATGTCAGCAGGTTGACCTCAGATTTCCCAGCCTCCAGGACTCAGAGACTATACTTAGATTTTTTTATATATTACTAAGTGAGTGGTAATTTCTAGATCATGTGATGGCTCTCTTTTTAATTTTTTAAGGAAGTTCAATAGTGTTGGTGCTGTAAAGGTATTATTTTACATTCCCACAGGTGTTGTAGGTTCCTTGCATTCTAAAATGTTCATTCTGACAAGTGTGGACAAACGCTCTACTGTAGTATTAATCCAAATTACCCTCAGACTAGAGACATCAAACATACCTGCTAGTTACTTGCATGTCTTCTTTAAAGAAATCTCTATTCAGATCTTTAGCCCACTTTCAGACTAGGTTTTTTGACATCTGCTGTTGCAAGAGTTCCTTACCCATTTTGCATGGGAATTCTATCAGATAGCTGGTTTACAAATGCTTTCTATTCCACAAGTTTCCCTTTCACTCTCTTCACTTTTTTATTTTGCTGTACAGCAACCTTTTGGTTTGGTGTAGTCCCATTTTTCTGCACAGAGTAGTTTTTAGACATAAATATTAAGTAATTATGGATTTATCAGGAAAATACAAAAAAATAAAGTGAACAAAGGAGACCCATGTGCTCTTGGCCAATTTTCCTCTGACATTAATATCCTGCTTAATGCTTTAAGAATTCACATGTCATCATCTTCATAGATGCTTATTGTATATGCCGAGGTGTAGTTCTGTGCAATTTTCTCACATGTGTAAATCTGTGTAACCACCACTACAGTTAGGTCATAAATTGTCCCTTCACTGCAGGGTCTGTCATGCTGTCCCTTTACAGTTACATATCCCACTGCCTCCATCCCTACCCCTGGAGAGCCACTAATCTCTTTACCAAGTATTAATTTTGTTATCCCAAAAGTGTTATATAAATGAAATACAGCATATAATCTTTTGCAAGTTCATTCAGTATAACTACTTTGTAATACAATTAAAATATTCTGAAGGTTTCAACAGTTCTACTTATTTTGTTGTATAATATTCTGTGGCACTAACATAGAATTTCTTCAATTATTCAGTGACTGAAGGATATTTGAGTAATTTATAATTTGGAGCTGTTAGAGAAAGAAGAAAACTACTATTACTGTTTATGTACAGATTTTTGGTTAAAAATAAGTTTAATTTCTCTGGGATAAATTCTCAAGAGTTCAATTGTTTTGGACAGAATAGTAAGTACATGTTTAGCTTTATAAAAGACTGACAAATTTTTTTGAAAGGAGTTATTCATTTTGTATTTCCATTCATCAGTAGTACAAATGTGCATTAGTAAGCCATTCTTCTGCATCCTGGCCAGCATTTGACATTATTCTTATTTCAGTTGTAACCATTTTGACAGGTGTGGCAATATCACATTTTAGTTTTCATTTGCATTTCCTTAATGCCTGGCACTAAGGAACATCTTCTCATGTGCTTATTTGGCAATTGTCCTTTTCTGGGCATTTATTGTTAAAGGGAAGGAATAGTTCAACATAAATCTGGGACTAATGCAAGCACATTTTCTCTGAAGGGAGAGCTGTCCTGAACTGTTCCATCCAATCCCCCTCCTTCCACAATTCAGACATGCTCCAAATAATGGCCATAAAGAAAACCAACTCTTTATGATGAAAAATCCTGTATTTGGCTTCAACCAAACACATAACAATTTATTTTAAAAACTGGCAAAGAGTGGGTACATTGGAGAATTATTTTAGTGTGTGCCATAAGGAGTTGCACGCCTATAAATGTGCAGACAACAAGCATTATATCAATGCCTGTCATGTCTGCAGCTAATGAAATGGGCCAATGAAGGATTCAAGGTGGCATTTTTGATAATCTGATATGTAAGAGGATTGCTGAGCTTTATAGGATGCTTCTCTCAGTGTCTTTTTAGCATAGGCCTGCTGGAGAGAAGAGGCAAGATGAGAGAGGAGAGAAAGAGGAGGGGAGTGGGGGGGAATAAAAGTGAGGAAGAAAATGAAGAAGGAAGGAGGGAAGCAAGAGAAAATAAGGAAGAAAGGAAAGCAAGCAAGTAAGTGAAGGAAAGGGAGTATCTATATTCTTAGCATTGTGTCTATGAACTATATTAAATCTGATGTTTGTATTAATGCAACATTAACATCAGAAAAGCATAACAAAAAATAAAAAAACCTTTTACTCCTTGTAAATACATATTTGGCTCTTACCCTATTGATTGTATACTTCTAGGGTATATTTTGTATCGTAAGTTTCTACAAAATAATTATTTGCTTCAGGAGGTAGACTAGCAGTGAAGTTTGAGTAATTACAGGTTAGAATATATCTTGAAAGACATTTTATATTGCAGTTAACCAATATGTCAGATTGATAGACACTTTCCTTGCTCCCTGTGAAGGAAACTGATGAGTGCCCAGGAATTGTTGCATAATTGAGGCCCATTGATCACTTCATCACACATACGAGACCCATTGATCACTTCATCACACATACGAGACCCATTGATCACTTCATCACACATACGAGGCCCATTGATCACTTCATCACACATACGTGCACCTGTGTTTTCATCAGATGACTTGCATGCTACCAGAAGTCCGTTGTGTTTATTCCCAAATTTGTTTATGCCTGTTAGATCAAAAGGGTATGAGTGAATGCGATACACAACTCCAATTTTGCTTCCTAAAATTCAAGTAGCATTGTTGCTGCCCTCTATGCACCTGTTACTTCATCAGCCGATTTCCACAGCGGTAGGTGAAAACAATTTGCAGTCTTTCCAGACCTATTGAAATGAACAGTTTTATGCAGCTTCAGAGGGGCTACCACAATCTGGTCAGTCAACCCCCACATCCTCAGAAGTTTCATCTCAGCTCTGCAGTGTATAGTTTCAGAGATCCTGAGGCATTCCTGTTAGTGCCCTTCTTTAGGGGTCTGGATTCTGGCTCTGCAAGAGATTTCCCGCAAGCTTCTAAATTCAAATAATCCTAACTTATTCTCTTTGTTCATGTGCCAATTGTTGAGGGTGGAACAGATACTAGACACTAGCTGCAATAAATTTTCAAGAGAAAATACGCTTCTATTGAAAGTGGAGTAAGCTGGTCTCAGCATTAGTTTTATTATAGCTAAGAATGCTCATTCTTAGAAGCAAGAATATTAGGTGACTTACACTTCTACTTAAAATGAGTGTTCTAGTGGATTCTCACAGCCTTTATTAATGAAACCTGGAATTTTTTATTCTGTCCTCCAGGGCCTCCTGTGAACTTACTCTTGAATGTATCTCAATCTCCTGTCTTACTGGACTCACTTCTACTTATTACACTTTTGCCATATTAGGTTTATTTCGTTCCATCCAACTGTGAAGGTCACCTAGGCAAATCCACCTTTGGCTTGTCCCCACCTGTTTTGTGATTTAGCCTCTTTTTTTTTTTTTTTTTTGCTACTTTTGCTTATCTCCATTAACTAGTCTTCTGTTTGTCCTGACATTACAACCCAAACCCTCTCATCCACCCACACTAAAATAAATATTTATCACAGTTGGAGGATGAATGGAACTTGGCATGCCAAACCTTTGATATTTGTAATCATATTATGAACACATAAAAGTGGACTATTCTTTATAGTTGACCAAATAGAGACAGCTTCTATACCCATACTATTTATTCTTATTCTAATTCATCGTAAAGGAAATTGTCCGATTTAATTTTTCTATAGAACTCTCTTCATACCTCTAAACTTATAATTACTACAACTTGCTTTTAGAACAAATTCCAAAATTTTACTTTTTGTTATTTAAATTTTTTCATTAATTTAGTCTTAAAAGATAGATGTTAGGTACTCCATCAGTAGGGATTGCTGAAGATATTAAATTTGGAAGAGAACATCATATAATTTCAAAGTGCCTTGAGAAAAAAACAGCAGAGGGGTCTGACCTGGCAAACATCTTTTCAATCAAAAAATCACAGGGAACATCATCAGTCCTGGGGCACTCTGAGCCCTGGACCACTTGAGAGGATACAATGAAAACACAGCATCGTTCTCTGGGGCTTCTGCCAAAGGAGCATGAAAAAATTCCAGTCAAGAGGAAACATCAGAGAAATTCAGGCTGAAGCTGTCTGTAAAATAACTGGCATGAAATCTTCAAAAATATCAAGGTCATGAAAGTAATCCAGTCACATGATTCCATACCAGATGCTTTCACTATAAAGGCCACCACTGGGAGAACTGGTATGTTGAGTGGGCTGGGAGGGTCAACTTATGCATTAGTGTTAAATTCCAACTTTAAGGGCCCTATGAAGTAATTAAGAGAGTGACCCTATTGAAGGAAATTCTCTGTCAAGAAGTTGGTGTGATGGGGCAACTGACTTTAATGTGGTTAGAAAAGAAGTTCTTTGTACTTTTCTGTTTTCAATGTTTGTTTCACAACTAAAAACAAATTATTAGAAAGATACATTGTGCCTCATATTATTGAGCTTATTTTAAAAAGTAGGGGTTTCTAAGAGCAGAATATTGCTCCTATATGGCAGAGGGCAAAGATTTTAGCTTAACCTATAGTTGGAACAGTTTTTGTGGAAGAAATGAATTTGATATGGAGATATATAGAAAGAAATATTCTCATGTTAAGAAATAGTATGTTCAACCACATTACTTGCATATACATATATATATATATATATATATTTTTTTTTTTTTTACAAAAGAAAGCTATTCTTTACTTTTTAAATTCACTTGGCAGGCAGTGATACAGACAGATTGGCAGAAGACAGATCTAGATGTAGAGCACTCCACAGGCTTACAATGACCATGGCTGTGCCAGGTTGAAACTGGGAACCAGAAGTTAAATTTAGGTCTCCCATGTGGGAGTCAGAGACCCAAGTGTTCAGCTGTCACTGCTGCCTCCTAGGATACACATTAGCAAGAAGGTGGAATCAAGAGTGGGATGAGAATTGAACTCAGGCACTACTGTATAGGATGGAGACATCTTCAAAATAGTGAATTGTCAAGCCAAACTCCTGCTCCCAGGTTGTGCTCAAGGAAATGAGAGGCATATTTAAAAAATGGCTAAGATGGGCATGAAGCTTAGGCTAAGGTTCAAATGTTCCAAGATTCAAATACTGATTTTGTCTTAAACTAGCAATGTATCTTTTGACCCTTTTGAGCGTCAGTTTAACAATCCATAATATAAGAATAAAGCTGGTGTTGTGTGAGTCAAAATGAATGAGATTGTGTGCGTACATAAAAGGGCCCAACCCAGTTCCTGTTGCATGGCAGAGCTAGCATAAATTAAGATGATGATGGAAGGCAATGGTGCTGATCTGAACTACAGTTTGAGGTCACCTGCCTTGGTGGTGTAGGACTGTTCAGAGATTTTAGACCTTATTAGCACTTGTACTGATGAGAAAAGAGATGGCTGTCAGAATGGCAGGAAGAAGGCAGGCGTGAGTTTGTTAGGGTCATTCTGTAGGCTTACACAGCAAATTTGATTTGAGGATGAATCCTAGGGGTTACAGACTGCTCTGAGGTAGAGTGAACAGGGCTGATGTTTGCTACATGAATCACAAGGTCAGGAGAGCAGAGTCCTCGTTCCTCTACCTGGACCTTTTCAAGTGCCTAGGTTGAATCGAAACCAGACAAGTCCTTTTCTACTATCTTGTCTTCTATTTTCTTACTACACTTTTATTCTTCCTTTTCTCTGTCCCTTTGTCCTTCCACATTCTCCAATACTCAAAGTTCTATTTACGCTATTTCTAGAGCTGGAAAGCTTCCCAAGAACTGTTCTCAAGCTGATGGTATTACAAATGTGACTCCATTCTTTGCATTCATTCTGTAGTTCTACGCATAGGAGGTTCTAGAGACTGTGCCCTCTACATTTACATGTTAAAACATCTAATCACAGTGTGGTGGTGTTAGAAAGTGTTTGGGATCACAGCTGTAAATGGCTTAAGTTTGCTTATACTTAGGAAAATGTTACACTGCAGGGAGAAAAGCAGCCAATAGCTGGCAGGCACTCTGGGCCTGGTTAATGCCAAATTTGTGTTAACTATCCCAGTGTGCCACCATAATTGTCTATTTTTTAAAAAAGATATGTGGGTAAGGTGGGGAATACTGTGCTGGGACATGCCACCCTGGCTCTCAGGTGTGGTGGGGGTGTTGGGAGGTTGAGGTATTTGAGGGGGGTATACATGATCACATGGGGGGCCTGGGCTAGGCTAATCAGCATTGCCTATCATCTGCTGCACCAGTGCACATGAAAGCTGTTGCTGGGGGACATACCTGGTTGAGCTAGGCCACAGTACCCACCTGTAAGTGTTGGGGCAGGAGGTGGGCCACATCAGGCTGACCATAGCACCCACCAGAATGCAAGAGTATTGTATCTGGGGGAAGATTTTGCAGGGGGGATTATAGGCTTGCCTCTGTGAAACTACAGCACCCACTGATTTGTTTGGAGAGTTGGGGTGGTGACAATCTGAGCTAGGTTGGACTGTAGAATTTACTTGACACTTGTGACAGTAAGGGCTGGAGGAGCATGGGCTGGGCCAAGCTGAAGCACTTGCTGGCACATGCAAAGGCCAGTACTGAGTGTAGACTATGCTAGGAAGGGCCATGCTACCCACTGTTATGGGTGAGATCCACAGCTGGGTGTGGGAACTTAAGGAACTCCCCTGCTGGACTGCAGCTCCTGCTGGGGAGCACAAGAGCCAGGGCTTGGGAGTGGGCCAGGCTAGGCAAGTCTGTGGCACTCTTCAATGTTTGTGTGAGCCAGATCTGGGGACAGACCAGGCTGTGCTAGGTCTCAGAACCTGTTGGCATACACGGACCCAGGATAGGAGCAGACTGGTAGGGGAACTTCATTTGGGCTGTATTTGGGGGCAGATTAGGTTGGGCTAGGCTGCCATACTTGTTGGTATGAGAGAGAGCCAGAGTGAGTGCAGGCCTGCTGAGATAGGCTGTGTACCAGCTGGCAAGTGCCAGGACTAGGTGCAAGTCATGTCAGATTGGGCTGCAATAGCCCCTGGCAGGTGCAAGACCCCGAACTGGGAGTAGGCCTGGTAGAAGAACTGTGAGCACTGCCCTGTTGGTGAGCATGAGAGCCAGGGTTGGGTGTGAGCCAGACTGGTCAAGGTGGCAACACCCATCAGCCTACATGTGGGCTGGGTCTGGGGGCAGGTAGTGTTGAGCTAAGCTTTAGCACTTATGGGTGTACATGAGAGCCTGATGGGATATGGGAAGAACTGGGCTAACCTGCAATACATATTGGCATATTAAAAAGCCAGGGCTGGGGGTGGGCTTCGTGGGGTTTATTGGGGTCTTCTGCTGGTATGTATGAAGACAGGACCTATGGTGGGCTAGGTTTGGCTTGGCCAGAGCACTTGTCAATTTGTATGAGAGATGGGGCTGGGAGCAGAATTGAGCAGGTAGCTGGATACACCAGTATGTGCATTGGCTACTGTAGGAAACAGACTGAACCTGACTCTGCACTAGCTGCTGCACACGAGTCAAGTATGAGGTCACTCCAGGTGAGGTTTCTTGAGGGACTCTTCAAGTAGATGGTTTGACTCAAATCCCAGCCAGAGGTGAAAATCACAAGATATATGGTCTGTCCTTGAAGAGCATTTACTAGGACTGGGCATCCCCAGCTTGCTGATGCCTGTGCAGTGGACAACATGCCCAGATGCACACGGGGGACATAATGGCCAGATCATCCAGGCCAGCAGGGGACACTGACTGCCTTGTCAGAGAATGGAAAGCAGAAGGGATTGGCCAATTCTCCTGACCAAGATTTGAAGCAAGTATCTGGGTCTATGGATGCACACTGAGTTGGACTTGGGAATATTTTCTCAACTCTTACAACAAAGCTGAAAATGTTTCAGAACTATCAAAACTAAGTAACATCCTTGAAACATTCTTCCCCACACTTGGGTCCTGAAGGTGTTATCAAATGATAATTATCCATCCATCTGATGCAGTTTGACAACAAGGAGTGCCCCCTTCTCCCACTGTGGACACAGAAGAAAAAAAAAAAAAAAAAGAAACATTTGTCTTACCCACCCTCATCTGTAGCTTGATCCACCTCACCCTAATTGAAGGCCTACATAGGTGTGCCTCTGTCACAACTAAGCAAATAATATTAAAAATAAAATAAAAAAAGGTGAGAAACGCTAAAGTCATGAAAGGTAGAGCCTTTATGATTGTGTTAGTGCCCTTGTAAAAGGATTGTCACATGTTACTGATGTGGAAATTCAAACATTAATTAAGGAGTTGTTATGACAGAGGTTGACCTCTATGGAAGCCATGCCTGCTGTGCTCATAACCAGGCCGCTGAAAAATGAACTACCCAAAGGGTTGAAGGATTCTAGGATGCGTAAACCCTTTGTTTTACCTGACCCCCAAGCCAACACTCCAAATTGAGGGAGCACAGCCTAGGCTCAGTGTTGACTTAGCAGGTGCGACCATGGGGCCATAAATATTTTTAAAAATACAGTAACTGCCTACCTTGTTAGCCTCCTGTTCAAACCAGCTCTATTCCCAGTTCAGCCAACCAATGGGAGTCCACAAGGTATCTTCCCCAAGGTGGTTCACACCTCCCTTGTAAAATCTCATAGTATCTCATATGAAGAGGTATCTATAGGTTAACACACAGGTTCTTGCCTCTCATTCTCACCTAATTATTATTGAGCCTGAAAAACTGTAAGTTCCTATTTGGCTTTAAATTGGTTAGCAAACAGAATGTAAAATAACGGCTATCGTGGACAGTTCTGATCTGTTTGGGAAGGTCTTCACGGAGAACTTTATCTCTTGAGGAGGATGGGAAGATAATCCAGTTTGTCATGACTTGCTCATTTGTTTTTCCCCAACCTAAGACTCTGGACTTCTTCACTAATGCTCTTCACTAATACTCTCAATTTCCTGGCAGCACATGGCTTCCAGATACCCAAGGAGAAAGAACAGTTAATTTTCCAGAAAGTTAATTATCTGGGGCTTGTCCTCTGAGTGGATACAGGCCATGCAGAAAATTACTACTCTTGTAACCTTAATAAAATTCTGGACATTTCTTGTACTATTATGGATCCCTAGATGTGGGGAAATAGTGAAGCTCCTATATCAGCCTCTCAAAAGCAAAGCATGACAGGGTCCTCTCTTTTGGGAAAGATGAATATACAACTGCCACAGAGTAAAAGAATACCATGAAGCTAGGCTTTCTGAGTCCATTCAAAACAGGCAGGCCTTAGATATACTTATTACAGTCCAATAGAATTTCTGAACTATGCTCAGTGAAGAATGCTGTTTTGAAGTCATTCAAATTAGCCAGATATGAAACTATATTTATTGCTCCTTGGCTGAGGCCAGAAAACTCCAGGACCATGCCAAACAGAGTTAGAATTTCTGTTCATCACTAGGTTGTGGGAGTTGGGGCTGTTGCCTCTCCTTGGCCCTTTAGCTCCTGTACTCTCACAACTCCTCTTTGGATTATGCGTCTTTAATGTACTCATTCTTTTTGTATCTAACAGAATGCAGACCATCTGGCTTCAGATGGTTATAGACAGAGCTTGTAGCCTATTTCATTTTATGACATAACCAGTCCTCTGGAGCACACAAGACAATCATTTCCAAGCCATCCTCAAACACCACAGGACAGATAGCAAGAAAATATACATAACTAGCTGTATGCCTCTATGTCAGCTCAAAGAAAAAGACATAATTTTATGCTACCTCCATAAGATTATGCATTACTTCTCTTGGCCAGGAGTGTAGGGGGGAATTAATGTAGCTAGATAAGCATTAACCAATGTGTATAAGATGGACCAAAGAAAATTGTAGTTCTTTGAAGAAAATAGGAATTTTTGTGTGGTTCAATGAGGAGGGAAATAGAGCATCAACCCTTAGTAGCAAACCTGCATTTACACATCAAGTCTTCCCCTTGTTAAATGAACTTATTCCAGCTCTCTGCTAAGGGGAAGGTTGCGAGAATCCCCATCATTCTGCAGCAAGGAGGCTATTAAGTCCATTGTTAAGTTCTCAGAGAAATTTAATGAGCTATGCATCCAGAAAGCCCTCTACCCAGCAATATCTCAGACAGGGAGCATTGAGGAGAAACAGAGGGGCCCATACCCACAAGCATAAAAACTACAGTCTGAATACACATGGAGCTTTCTGTTCTTTCCTGAAATGCCTGTCTGATCTATCAGTTGTATTCTAATCAGTCTCTCTCTCTCTCTCTCTTTCTCTCTCTTTCTCTCTCTCTCTCTCTCTCTCTATATATATATATATATATACACACACACACACATATACACACATATATCTAGATATATAGATATATAAATTTTTAAATTTTTATATTTTTATTTAATGCTGTTACAGTGGTATCAGTGGTATATATTTGGCCTAGCAGTTAAGACACCTGCATCCCAAGTCAGAGTACCTGAGTTTCATTCCTGCTTCAGCTCCCAATTCTAGCTCCCTGTTTAAGCGGGAGGCGATAGTGATAGCTCAAGTAGTTGGGCTCCTGCCACATGCATGTGAGACTGGGATTGAATTTCTGGCTTTGGCTTCAACCCTAGTTATTATGAGCATTTGGAGAGTGAACTTGCAGATATGAATGTTTTATCAGTCTGTGTTTCTGTCTCTCTGCCTCTTAAAATACATTGTCCTAAAGAGTTCTCTTGGTTTTTTTTTTCCTGCCATATAAGAATATAGCAAAAAGACATCTATCCGTGACCTAGGAAATGGGCTCCCACCAGACACTGAACTGGCCAGTACCATAACCTTGGACCACCAACTTTCAGAGCTATGAGAAATATTTATTTAGTAAGCCACCCAGTCTAGGGCCTTTTTGTTATAGAAGCCCTAATGGACCAAGACAATTTGTATCAGGTCTTATTATGTTGGTCAATAAAATACATCACGACAATGCAGTTCTTGGTTTCTTTGGTAAACACATTGCTTCACTCACAAGACAGCCAATGTTTACCTGTGTCTCTACAATAATGTCCAGTGATGAGTGTAGAGTAGCTACTCATTAATTGGCTTTAGAACTAAACTGAATCAAAAGTTAGGATGATGGCAATTAAAAAAAGGTACCCAACAGAATGTCAAAGCATGATTTCCTTACTTCTATAAAACAGGGCCCAGAAAAACATATGCTTTGATATTGACTAAAACCTGGGGAAATGTGTGTGGTGTTTCAGAACACAGATGTGGAGACAGCTGCCTGAGTTCCTTTTGCGTCAGGGATCTGCTACTGTAATAAATGAGATCCTACATGTACAGAAAATAGCAAACAGTAACAGCTCTAGGAAGGAGAGTTACTATGATAACACTTTCATGGAAGTCCTAGATAGAAAACAGAATCATATCTATCTGAAATTCTTTTCAGGAGCTTTTCCTCCAGGATGACTTGGCTGGGAAACCCATCACAGCAACTCAGCTGTGCTTTGGATGAGAAGAGAAAATAATCCTGCTTGTTATTCCTTCTATTGACTACAATCAAACAAAGATGGCTGTGGAGCTTACTTCTCTCTTCCAGAAATCCCCCTTCCTCCAATATTTCTTCCCATTTGCCCTCCGATGCTGCAATTCTGCATGTCTGGTTTGTCCCTTCAAGGCTAATCTTAATGGATTTTTACCACATTCTCTGAGGTACGATTAAAATGAATTAATGACCCTCCCATGACTGAAGCAGGCCTCTGAAACTGGAAAGCCATTGTGCATTTTGGGGTTTGGTGAGTTTATTGGTAAGTCACTTCTCTGATGCTCTCAGGAAAGAAGGGCATGTTGCAGTACTTTCCACTGGTCCAAGTGTAGTTCCACTAAATGTAAGTTAGGAAGTTCTGGGGCAGGGATTTTGCATATATTTGTTACAATTCTATCACCAGTACTTCTACTGTACCTGCTGCATGGAAAGTGCTTAGTGCTGCAAGTGTTGCAGAGTTGTTTACTATCATGTTGATGAGATGGAATATGTCGGAATCAGGAAGCGGTTGTGCCACCATCTTCCAGCTATAGAGGTATGCAGTGGTCAAATGCAGATTTTTTTCTCTCCTCAATACCTGAGCCTGGGAAGCTTTTTTGTTTGTTTTGTTAGGTAGTGATTTTATTTATTACTTTGGGACGCAAGATAAACAGTGGGAAATTTTGTGTAAACAGTGGTGATTAAAGCTATTTACTGTTTTTGTTTTTGATGATTTAGAGATGAAGGACTGAATGGAAGGTGTTAATTTATTTAATTCAGGCTCTCACTTGTGCCTTAAGTGGTGTGGTGTATTGGAGGCTACTGAATGCAACTTACAATGCTTAATAAAAATCTTTATTCTTTTAGTATAAAAAAAAAAAGAATACATCCTTTTACGAACACAAATTCTACATGAGTGAGTTCTTAAGGTTGCAGGAAGAACAACAAGGAGCTGAATCAAAGGCTTAGAGTGATTTTGAAACTATGATGTTTGCAAAGTGTTTACACGAATCATTGTCTATCAGAGGAGATCAATGTCCATGTTTCCAACCACTACTCCTGTGTAAGGTGAAATTTCAAATGTATATAAAGGGTCAGTTCGGCTTATTCTGCACATCATGTGATGCCAATATGTTCTAATTAGGGATTAAAATTTCCTATAGAATTGTGTGGTTTATTTTTATGCAAAATGATCTATAATATGAAAATATGCTCCTTCCACTTAAACTATGATCAGAACAATGAGTTGGAAACAGGAACGGGAAGACCTGTCCTATGACAAATCACCTTTAGGAAAGCATTTCACAGAGGAATTCTGTAAGGATTATATAACTTAATGCCAAAAATATCACTGAGATTACTGAGAGATGATCTGAGAACCATGGTGTGGTCTTCTAGCTCATTTAGTCGCTGCTTGTGGTTGGATCAGTCCTACTACTTCAGTGCCAGTTGAAAAGGACATCTCCATCAGGATGGCCTCAAAGCAAGGTCATAACAGTGAGCACGTGGGACATGAGGAAAACCAAAACCCTCGGATTAGGTCATGATACTGTTTGTCGTCTTGAGGCTCTTGTGTTGTTGTTAGGGATGCCATAAAGCACTGCCGAATCCCCTCAAAATCCAGGTGTGGAAACTGAGGTTGGGTCCAACTACTTCAAAGGAGGAAGATGAGAAGAATAATGGGACCCAGAAGAACAAAAACAAGGCACACTCTGTCAGCAGCATGTCATCAAACCCATACCAGTCCGCTGGATCTGCTTATTTCTGAGAATCTCACTCACTTTGAAGTCTGTTCTTACAGTCAGAACTCTGGTAAGATAAAGCCCTCTCTTCCTGCTGACATGACAGATGAAAGGAAGCACCTTGTGCTACCTTCTGAGGTGCGAGATGAGCACATGCTGTCATCGGAGCACAGCAACAGAGCAGCAAATGGATATTGCCACCAGTCACTGACACAAAAGCACTACTCCTGTGGTTTTCAAAGGATAAACTACTTTGGAAAAGATCTTTACGCCTGCACAGCCAAGGTTGTTACTAGTGATCACGCTCAGTTTTCCTCCCAGCAAAAAAAAAAAAAAAAAAAAAAAAAAAAAAAGAGTAAGTCATTACCTGGTATTGATCAACTGTCTGGGATCAGGGATGTCTCTCTCTGAAAATGCAGCTTGATTTATAACATAGAGGTGTCTCAGACATTCTGACTTTTGGGGAGTGGAGTTTTGATTCTGAGGCCTTTGACTCACATAGGTCACCGTGGCAAAGTGAACATTTCCTTGGCTGTTAAGATCAAATTTAATTTTTAGTAAGGAATTCACTCTTATAGAGTAACAGCTGATTCATGATCTTCCATTCATTGCCAAACATCTAAGTGGGATTTAAAGAGGTAAATCCTCACCTCTGTGTGAACATCTCAAATCTCAGGGGAGAAAGTAACCAGTTCCCTCAATGTTCTTACTCAGCCTTCTCTTTTCTTCTCTCCCCATTGATGCGTCAGCACTATCACACTTTAGGTTTCCATTAGAAGAACATTGTTCTTCAAAGACAATGCTACTTAGATTTTAGTTTAGCTCACTTTTTCCTGATTGATTGACAGCCTTTTCTAATGTAGTCTTCTCCCATCAGCCCTAGGGTGGGGCACTTCATTGCAGTCTGTACATAGTGCCCCGCCTAGAAACACCATCATAGGAGCCATGAATGTATATGTGGATTCCACTGTTTCATCTCCCATGTAGTAAGTTTATATCTCTCTTCAGCCATCCAACTTATGGACAACCACCTAAGTCACCCCTGGATATTTAAATTCCACTGTAAAACATCTGGGTCACAAATTCCTAGCTATGCTTTCAGCTTTCTGGGTTTTAATTCTGGCTACCTAATCTCTAGATCCTTCTGTCTTTTCCAGTTCTGTAATGACTTTCACTCTTCTTTCTACCTTTAGTGGATAATGTTGTTGATTCTGTTTACCCTAAAATCACATATTTGTTATCTAAAATGCTAAGGAGATGAAGTACTTCAGATTTCAACATTTTTTCAAATTTTGGAATACTTCATTGACCTCACTGGCTTATCATTGTTAATCCAAAAATGCCTAACCTGAAATCCAGACCTGGAAACTTCTTGAAGACTCATGTAAAGTTCAGAAAGTTTCAAACTTCAGAACACTTTGGATTTTGATTTTTGGATAAAAGGATATTCATCCTACAATCTCATCTAACTTTTGTGCTGTTGTACACATAGCACCAAACTCCAATGCCCCAATTAATCTTCTCCTCCCTGTGCCCAGAAAGAGGGAACTGTTGGAGTAGCAAAGGGGATGCAGAGCTTGGTTCCGCTATATGACCAGGACCTTGGCAAGATATTGCTGCTCAATATCGTCTATTAGTTTCTCATACTACAGATGATCAAATGAGATGTCAAGAAATGCTGGCAAGCCATAAAGTTGTTTATTTTGTAAAAATGACTGTTGTTCAATAATCTATATAGTATTCCTTTTGTGGCTTTGGTGGCTGGCTCTGGGATCCCCTCAGATAACAAGATCCACAGATGCTTACCTTCCTTACGAACACATAAGGGGGTAATATTAACATACAACACACTTGGATCCTCTTGTATATTTTAATCATCTCTAGGCTACTTATAATATTAATACAATGTAAATGTTATGTGAATAATTATTACACTGTTGTTTGGAGAACATTGACAAGAAAAAAATCTTGCAGTTTAATACAGATGCAATTTCCTTTTCTGGCACATTTTTGCTTGGCTGTGCTTAGATTTGGGAGTATAGAATTCAGAGATAGAGATGGATGATCCAACTGTAACCTGGCATGAGATCTGAGTTTGATATCCTACATGAATAACCTGAATGGTAAGAATGGAAATAACTTATGAGTCAAGAATTGGATAGTTACAGTAAGGGCATAGCCTTTCTGCCCCCACCTCTCTCTTCATTAGTATGTATTATCACTTACTTAGATAATAGGGAAAAGAGAGTGGACAGACCTGTGCAACTGTCATACTGGTTATCAAATGTGTTGGACTAGCCTGATCCATCTTATGAGATCTGAATCTTGTATCACTTGCGGATGTCCTCTTAAAAAATACAGAATTAACACAAATTCCAAAGTAATCAATGCATTTCAAAATTGACAGCATTTACATTGAGCTGCACATGTGTATAATCTGATAAGTTTTTGCAGGACAATCATTAACTCATCCATCAATGCATTTCTTCATTGACGTATTTAACTGACTTGGTGGTAGTTTTATAATAAAGCATTTTGTCTGGAATCAGCAGACAAGTGCTAGATGTGCACTGAGATTTACTGAAATATACTAGGATGTATAAAACATGGGACCTTTCACATAGACATTCTCACTGCTTTTAGAAGTGTTCCAGGTTATCTCTAAAAATAAAAATTCTGGATTCAGAGTGCTCACCATCACATCATGGAACCTCCCCACTGGTTCTGTAATTTAGGGGATATATAGTGGAAGTGTAGTGAAGACTAATATGTTCAGATATGAAGACAAAGTACTTAAAAAAGACAGGCATTTTTCTTATTCTCTCTTGCTCTGTATATCTCTATGCATACAGACTAGAGATGGACTCTCAGCAAAAGAATTGAAAATACCCTAACAGTAAGATGATGGACTCCCTGACAATGTCCATGCCTAAGCGATTGGCAAGCATTTCAACAACACCACAATGGACTTGTGACTGTTCATGAAGGACATCTGTTGTAAAACTAGAGGGAAAATTAATGTGGCGGGGGTGCTTGGGGAAAGGCACAGGCAACCCCAGAACCTATGGAACTATACCATAAAACAAAATAAAATTTGTTAAAATGAAAAAAGGAAAAAAATACAAATTCTAAAATACATACACTTTATTTGATACAAATCCTGTAAAAATCTGGTCAATTTAATCATTGTATGTACTCCAATGTTAAACATATTCCTGGTAAGCAGATAATGTCCACTTGATGAGAGGTATCGTTTACTTACAACTGTGCTTATTTGATGATATGAAGGACTTTCTACAGTATAGTTTATGCCTTCATAAATAATAACCCTTGTTTCTTTAACTATACTTGTGATTTTGAGTGCTACGAGTTTGTGTCACTTAGCACCATTTCCCCTGTCACAAAGTCACTGTGTTACAGAATTAGAACCTCACTTCAACTGGATTTATCTGAAACTTCATGTCCTTTTTAACTGGATACCTAAAAGGCCACAGTACATGATGAGAAAGTGAATCACAGGAGCTAAATATAAACGCAATAAAACACAACAAACTCACAAAAAATCTCATCAAACTGCTGTTAAAAAATTTGCCAGGGAGGGACCATAGTGGGAGGAGTAATACAGTTTAAACTTCATTAGCTTAATAGTAAATTCACTCTTCATCTAGAATCTTAAGCCTTGCCTTGGATATGATCTCAAAAAACAAAAACAAAACTATTTATGGAGGGCAAAATTGGATCGCATATAACTTCATGTGTCACAAAAATTTTACCTAGCAGGGGATATCTTCTGTCCTTATCATAACTGAAGAACAGGCATTTTTCTTACTCTGTCTGAAGAAGGCAAAAGTATAAAATATTCAGGATCCATTGAGAGCATTAAAGTGTCTTTTGCATCAGAGGATATGTTGAAATTTCTTAAGAGCAGAAAGAAAGCCAGAGAAAAGCTGTAAGTCACAGCTAAATCAAGTGATAAAAATAATTCCACAGAGAATAATTTAATCCCAGGAGAAACCAATATCATTTAAGTAACATGAATGAAGAGTCAGGCAGAACCACCCAGGATGTTTGCCACCTAGGAGCTGTATCTAAGCCTCAAGTCTCTGGTCAGTAAGTGATCTCAGCTCATCTGGCATTGGTACCCACAGGGAAGCCCTCTGAACCAGCCTCAGATGCAAAATGTCTGTCTGACCCTTAACTGCCCTTCTGTCTCTCACCCCTTACTCTTCCTCAAGGCAGATCATGGAACCCAGAATTCCTCATTCCTAAGGTGAGCTAGAGAAACAATAACCCCTTTGACCAATGCCACCTATAAAACCTAAAAATATTACCTAGATATCCCCTCGCCCTACTGTGTGATAACTGGCCATAAATGGACAGCTCCTGATTTACCTTGTCTGATTTTAAGTCATATAACACCCCACCCAGAAGGCATTCTGCCTCTGACAGGAAGGAATGCTGCACAGGGGATCCAAGAAGAATCTGAACAGGTTTATCTCTCTGGATGCTCCACCACACTGTCTAGTTATGATCAGACCACAGCTTTTTGGTCAAATCATATTTCCATGTGGATGTACATGCCTCACCACACCCAACACATGAAGATGGAGAGTTCATTGTAGGGTCTTCAAGAGGAAGGCTCCTGTGCTATATATTTGTTATGGCCTTTTGTCTTATTCATCTGCCTGTTAACCCTTGATTTCACGAACATATCTTTGGGGGGAAAATTTGAACTCCCCTAAAGTCTCAGTTTACTTGAGATGGTAAAACTGTTCCCCTAGAGCAGGGGTTAGCACAACTTTCTCTGTGAAGAACCAAATGACAAATATATCAGGCATTATGGGCCATTTAGTCTTTGTTGCAACGATTCACTTCTGCCACCATGAAAGCAACCAGAAAGGAAATGCTAATGCCTTGTGGAGGCAGGGTTGGCAGCTCTGTTCCAAGAAAACTATTTAGGGAGGCTCAAATTAGATTGCCTATAATTTTGATGTGTCAAAAAATATTATTCTTGTTTTGATTTCTAATATACTATTTTAAAATATAAAAGCTATTTCTAGTTTGAAGCCTGTGCAAACACAGATGGCAGGCCAACTTTCACCCTGGATGGTGGTTTGCTAGTCTCTATTCTAAATGTGCTGAAAAAAGATTTGGGATTAATCTGGTGGCAGAATCGGATAGACACCATTTTTCTATACTGCGTTTCTAGGCAGAGGCTATTTCTCAAGCTGTAAGGAATACTGGGTGACTGCTGTTAGGCAAGCATCATGCTGAAAATTCAAAAGTCACTACATGGATACCCAATGTGATTGTCCTTGGATTGGCTGTTGGTTTGGCTATGCCTGACTATTCATCTGGATCAAGAGTGCATCTTGCGGAGATACTAAGCAAATTCAGCATTGTAGGCACAGTCTAGGCTGGTACAATATCACAAGCAGCCAAGTGGGCGGCATTTTGACTGTCAAGATGGATTGGCTATTCCAGTTGGACTCTTGTCATGTGTATCTTGTGGATACTATTTATTTTATACTGAGAAATATTTTTTGAAAGGTGGAGGGAGAAAAACACAAACATACAGAAAAAGAGGGCTATCTGCTGACTCATTCCCTAGGTGTTTGTAATAGCCAGGGCTAGGCTTGACCAGTTATAATCCAGGTCTCTCGTGAGTCTGTCAGGAAGCCAGTCACCTGAACCATCAGCCTTCTAAGGTTGGCAGTCACAAGAGGCTTGAATTTGGAACAGATGGAAATGGAAACAGGAACACTTATTTGGAGACACACACATTTTAACCAGTAAAACAAACTTCTGCTATGATGGGTTTTGAAGTATAAGAAGCTTTTGTACAAAAAGAATAATCTCAATCACATTTGAAAGAAATATCAGATTATTAATAATCAAAAACATGCATTACATTAAGAATATGTTGCGTAATTTTAAAGTTTCATTAGCTTTTAAGTTCAGCATATAAATCTTACTATTCAATTTGTAAATATATATCTAAATAATAAATCTATATTCTCTTGCTCTTTGATGTATTTAATCATTCAGGATAAACTTCCTGGCTTTGGATCAGTTCCACTTGGATCCAGTCATTTAGGGAGTGAAGCAGATGGAATACCTCTCTGTCTCTCCTCTCTGTGTAAAAATGTCTTTTAAATAAAAAATAATTTAAAAAACTTACTTATTTTTATTGCAAAGTCAGATACACAGAGAGGAGAGACAGAGACCAAGATGTTCCATCCATTGATTCATCCCCAAGTGGCCAAAAAGGTTGGAGCCGAGCCGATCCAAAGCCAAGAGCCAGGAGGTTCTTCTGGGTCTCCAATGTGGCTGCTTTCCCAGGCTACAAGCATGGAGCTGGATGGGAAGCAGGGCCATCAGGACATGAATTGGCATCCATATGGGATCCTGGCACTTTCAAGGCAAGGACTTTAGCCACTAGGCTACTGCACTGGGCGCAATAAATATTTTTTTTTAACATGGCCCAGGTGTGGGTTAGCTTCTGAATCATCAAAATTTTTTTTTAATTTATTTCATTATTTTATGATGTAGTTCTATAGGCTCTGGGATTTCTCTTCACTTCTCTCCAAATCCCTTCCACTCCCCCACCAACTGATTTCCCCTTTATTTCTACAGTAATATAGTCCTTCATAAATGGTCCTAAGTCCATCGTTTTGCTGTTTAAGTGTATCCTGACATTGTAGGTAAGGTCAATGGGAGACTGTCCAGCATCCCATTGTCAAGATAAATTTAACAATTTCACTGGAAGTCCATCTTTGATTTGGATATAGAGATGCACAGTGCATTGTGCCTTCAAATCTGAACATAACAGTCTCTACTACAGAGTTATTACACATCACCTTAAATGAAAGGCCATAAAACAAAACCAACAACAGGAAGAAAAATAGAAAATTTACAACAACATGAAGTTAAATAACATGCTACTGAATGACCAATGTGTCACCGAAGAAATGAAAAAGAAAACAAAACCTTCTTGAAGCAAATGATGCTAATGTATGACCTATGAGTCAGTCAAGAATAACAAAAAAACCCCTTCTTAATGGATTAAAAATGAAAACAAAAATATCAAAACCTATGAGATGTAACAAAAACAGTATTGAAAGGGGTATTGATCTCGTATTTTGCATGAAGGGTGCCTTGTATCAGAAAGAACATACTCCAGTGAAGTTGATCTACATTCAGAACTCTACTAACAACACCTTCTGGCATGGATATGAGAAGAAAGGTAGCTTCCTTCACTGTTGGTGGGAGTGTAGACTAGTACAACCATTATGGAAGGCACCATGGAGAGTGCCAATACAAGTGAAAATTGATCTGCAGTATAACTCAGCTATCCAAATTCTGGGAATATATCCAAATGAAATGGAATCTGCATATGAGAAATGGATCTGTAATTCTATATTCAGAGCAGTACAATCTACAATAGCAAAGACATGGAAACAACCTAGCTGCCCATCAAAAGAGGAATGGACAAAGAAACTGTGGTATATCTACTCCATGGAATACTATTCATCCATCAAGAAAAATGAAATTCCACCATTTCCAACCAAATTGTCCCTATTAGAGACTATTATGCTCAGTGAAATAAGTCAATCCAAAAGGACAAAAATAAATAAATTTTAGGAAGTCATGCTGTGCTTGAAAATGAAAATCTAATTAACTATAATAATAAAATATCACTTCCAGGAACTTGAGAACCAAGGACAAACAGCCTTTTTTTGGAAGGTTGTTTAGAACAGGCATTTGACACAGTGATTAAGATACTTCTTAGCATGCCAGCACCCCATCTTGGAGTACCTGGGTTCAAATCCTGCTCCAGTGTCCAATTCCAGCTTCCTGTTAATGGGCACCCTTAGATGCAACTGGTGATGCCTATAGCACCTGGGTCCCTGCTAACAAACGGGATACTAGCACTGAGGTCTGGCTCCTGGTCAGTAACCAGGAGTGGCCAACACATGGCCAAGACAGCTCCTGGGCAAGATGTGGCCCAGTGAACAAGGACACGAGAGCCCCTTATTTTATCTATCAAAGTTTCAGAACAGTATTACTTACAGTTTTCTGTTTCTGTATTTACCCATGCAACAACATATAACAAAAAGCAAAAAATGAGGGTAAGAAAGAAGAGAAGGGAAAGGGAAGAAAAATCCTCTTTGGCTAAGCATAGGTACTCAGGAGAAAGTGTTAGAAAAGGGTTGTTTGTTTAATCCTTCTCCTACCAGCACAAGTTGAGATAAAATCATTTACCTGAGTGCAAAGGTCTAATCATTTGGTTACTATTAGCTTTGTCATTTTGTTCTCCCATGAAGAGAACTATTGGAGTACCTCCAGAATATTATTTAGAATCTAGTCTTCTTACTCAAGAGATTTAGTGTCTTCTTAAGATTTGTATTTGTTTGAAGGCAGAGTTTGGTGGGGGGAGGAGAGACAGAGAGACAGAGAGACAGAGAGACAGAGAAAGAGAGAGAGAGAGAGAGAGAGAGAGAGAGAGAGAGAGAGAGAGAGAGAGAGAGGGGAGAGAATGAATTTCTACCCATTGGCTCATTCCTGAAATGTCTGCAGCAGCTGGATCTGGGCCAAGCTAAAACCAGGAGTTTTTTCTGGTTCTTCCACATGGATGCAGGAATCCAAAGTCTTGGGCCATCATCTAGTCTTTTCCCATAGCATTAACAGGGAACTTATGCAAGGGGAAGATCTTGAACTTGAACTGGCACCCTTATGGGATGCTGATGTTGCAGACAGTTGTTTAACTGAGATTTAATGTCTTAAAAACCTAAAATGAAGATGCAGTAGAGAGGGAAGAAGGTAAACAAAGGGTAAAAAAAAAGGGAGGGGCAGAGAGAAATGTTAAAAAAAATAACCCAGAGGTTTGAAAGAAATATAATCCCTGGTTACTACATAGCAATTAGGACAGGAATTCTACAGGTCTCTACTGATTACTTGAGCAGTGCTTTAAATTTTTTTTAAATTTACTGAATTCATTTTGAAAGGCAGAAAGACACATATAGAAATATAGAGGTTGTTTCACTTCCCAATGTCTGTAGCAGTGAAGGGCTGTGCAGGACCAACACAACTAGTCAGAAACTCAGTCCAGATATACTGTGTGGGTGATGGATTCCCCAGTACCTGAGTCCTCACCTATCTCCTCCCAGAGTATGTATTACCAAGAAGCTAGAATCAGGAGCAGAGTCAATACTTGAACTCAGGTACTCTAATATGGAATGTAGGCAATGCAAGTAGCATCTTTACCACTGTGCCAAGACCCAAGTAACACTTTCAAGATAGTTTTATTTTTTAAAAAAGAGAAAATGTAATAAATGGGCAACTCAAAATTATTCTCAAATATCAGAGTAGGTTGCTGAATCGGAATGTCAGTTTTTCTTACATTTTGAGTTTTCACTTTGGCTCAGCCTCAACGTATGGTTTATTTCATCAGGCTTATGACTGATGGAGGCTGGAGCCCAGGGTTACATTAAAGATTGATGAGATGCCATACTTACTGGAGCTTTGGCAGAGTGTTCAGAGAAGGGAGCTAGCAATGTGGCAATTTTAGTGTTCCAAATGATTTTTTAACGTATTTTGGAACTTCTGTAAATCAATATTATTTTTAAAGGATTTGATCAAAACTAACTTGACAAATCTTTCTAAGCAGCAGGACAGTCTCTCTTCAAAAGAAAATTGTACAAATGTGATAATACACTTGCTAATGAACAATTAAAAGACTGCTTCAAAGGCTTGTATGCCAATACACAAAGGAGATGAGAATGCAGATATTTAATATCAAAGCAAGGAATGAGGGACTGTAGTCTAATAGATCATCTGTGGGCCTATGGGAGCAGCTGTCTGGAGTTCATGTCTTAAACCTTTCCTGCCTTCCAAATCTACCTAGACTTGAGAGCTCCTTCAGGAATTTGAGGGGCCATTTAATCATTTTTGTGCTACAGGTTGTGGAGAGTCGCCAAGTTTCAAAGCTACTTTTTTTTTGGCTGTAAAAGCCACATCAAAACATAATACAGCTTGGAGAATTATTACTAAGTTAAAATCTATGTAAACAGCACCTAGGTTCTTAAACAGCCTCACGGTTATCCCAGATTACTTTCTAGGGTCCTTCGTCCCACCTAGAGAAGACCCCGGCCTCATGTCTTCTCTGAATGAAATCATTCTCCTAATCTTAAGGCACTCACTTTTTTCTTCATATATTTTAAAAAAGGGTATTTATTTTTATTTATTCAAAAGATAGGAGAAAGGAGAGAGAGAGAGGGAGGAACAGAGATGACAGCTTCATTATAGTGGGTCTCTCTGTTATCCTGCCTTTTAAAAGAAATAAACAGAATAAAACAAAGTATTC
Organism: Ochotona princeps; assembly: GCF_030435755.1. Taxonomy (NCBI): domain Eukaryota; kingdom Metazoa; phylum Chordata; class Mammalia; order Lagomorpha; family Ochotonidae; genus Ochotona; species Ochotona princeps. Next base: position 53,538,894 of record NC_080840.1, read on the forward strand.
ATTGCACTGATTCTGGCTCCCATTGCTTCAACTGGGAGGTTTTATGTTAAGTACTTTGCTTTACCCAATGAAAAGAATTACATTTACATTTTCCATTCCCATTACCAATTTCCTAGTTCAAAGTGTTTTTTGTTTTGTTTTGTTTTCATTGGATTTCTGCAATTTCACTACATTTGGGTATTTCTTTATAAAATTTCCTTTGGAATGTTAGCTTGCTGAAAGGATACCTACTTATTTTGTAACGTTTTGTATTTTTTCAAGTCCAGGACATTATCTTATGTAACCATGGTTCAATTACGAAAACCTATTCAATATCATTTTCTAATTTATAATGCTTATTTATGTTTTTGCAAATTATTTAACCTATGTCTTTTTTTTTTTTTTTAACTAGGATCCGATTCGGGATCAGAATTTCATTTACTGGAAACATTGACTTGCCCTTTTTTGTTTTTTAACCTTTTTAGAGGTTTATTTTATTTCAAAGGCAAAGTGACAGAGGGAGGGAAAAAAGCAGAGAGAAGAAGGTAGAGAAGGAGGGAGGAAAAAAAGGAAGAGGAAAGGAGGGAGGGAGGGAGGGAGAGTAGGATGGAAGAGGAGAGAGACCAGGGAGAGAAGGGACATTGCGAGCATGAGGAGGAGAAGAGAAAGGTACTCAGGATGATCTTCAGTCCAGTGGTTCACAGTTGCGACTGGGCCAGCCATCTGCACCTCCCACATGCGTGCCAGGCACCAAGGTAACCGATCATTAACTTCTTCTTCCTAGACACAGTGTTAGGAAGCCAGAGTGGAAAACAAAATAATCAAAACTTGAACCAAGGCACTGAAAAATGAAATGTGGGCATCCCAAGTGGCAGTTTATGTCACTGCCCTTTCTTGCCTTAATATGGAAGTTTCTCAATTTCAAATTTCTTTTATGTCCTTGATACTTGGGAAGAGTACAGAGCAATTACTTTGAAGAATTTGTGTTTATCTTATATTTTTACAAGATTAGATTCTGATTAAGATTTTTAAAAATAGGAATGTTATCTGTAATGTAACTGCCTTTTCTATATCATTTCAGAAAGTATAGGGTGTTTACTTATCCCACTACTGGTGATGTGAACCTCAACAGTTGGTTAATGTGGTGTCTGACTAACTTCTCCACTGAAAATGTACTATTTGCCTTCTGTAAAATGACTATGATCACTTCTCCAATTATTGCTTCCTTACTCCCTGAACTCCAATTTTTTAGTTTTTTTGTTCATTAATGTGTTCTATTCTGTAGCTTATCTTATTTTTTCTTCCATTTAGTCATACTTCTCTCAGAGCGTTTTTCTCTATTTTTAAACCAATGTTCTCTTCAGCCGTGCCTAAGCTACCATTAAGCTTATCCACTGAGTTCTTAATTTTACTTATTTTTCAGTTGTGTATTTTCTATTTTTTTCAACTCTATAATATGACTTCATATGGTTGGTGGTTTTTTTGTTATTCCTAAAGCTTCAGTTTTGATCTCTGAGGATACAGTAAGCTTGGATGCTGTGCTGTGTCTGGTGGCTCCTGTGCCTGGTGCCTTATGAATCTACTTTTGTTTCTTTGTAAACTGTTTATCTTCACTCTTTTTGGTCTGTATATTTAGCTATCTTTGATTATATGTGGGTGTTATATATTTTTAACATATTGATTTATTTTTACTGGAAAGGCAAATTTACAGAGAGAAGAAGAGGAGAGGCGAGCCGAGGGCTGCGGGAGAGGACGTCTAGCTCGGATCCCGAACCCAGTCCGCCATGTGCCCATGGCTCATGGCGGGCTGGGCCCGGACATGCCTGGGTGCGGGGCCTGCTTCCTTCTGGGGTGAGTACACCGAGGGGGGAGGCCTCCGTGACTGGGCATGTCCGGGGCCCACCCGCCACCCTCATTGGGTGGTGAACGGGATTGGGGAGGGGCGCAACCTCGGGCCTGCAGGATTACACCTCCGGCTGCCAGAGGCGAGCCGAGGGCTGCGGGAGAGGACGTCTAGCTCGGATCCCGAACCCAGTCCGCCATGTGCCCATGGCTCATGGCGGGCTGGGCCCGGGCGGCCAGTGCGCCATTTGGCGCCAGGCTGAGCCTGCTGGCTGCCCAGCCGGGAGCTCTGGGGTATTGGAAGTCTGAATCGCTGCTGAGATAGCTCTAGAGTGACCCCACTGTTTCTGGGATCTGAGTCAATCCTAAAGATTCCCAATACCAGCAACTCTTCCTTTGAAGAACTTCCAATCCCTTAATAATGCTGAGCTTTGAACACCTACCAAGTAAAAGATAAGCTCCGGCTTGTCTAGCAGGCTGGCACCTAATGGTCCTTGGAGCAACCATGTGCAGGTGCATGATTTACGGCTAGGAACGGTCCCAATCTGGGATGCCACAGCTGGGATGAGGTTCCCACCAAGGGGTGTATGTGCTGGAATGGGGGCTGCGTTCTATCTAGAAAACAGTTGCAGTCACCCGAGGCACTAGTGTGGGCTGGGATTGGATGCACCAGGCCGGTTCAGATCCCAGCACCATCTGGTGTTATGGAGAAACAGGGTAGATGTGGGACTGACTAGGCTGGGTCTCAATCCCCTTCTGAGCCATGTGTGAGCTGTATGTGGGTATGGACGAGCCATGGCTGGGCTGAAACATCCAACAACAAGAGTCAGAATGGGGTGAAAGCCAGCCAGGAAAAGCCACTGTTCCTGCTAGGACAGGAGGTGAACTGAGTAGGGTTGGCTCAAGAACCCCCTGGCAAGCGCAAAATCTGGCATTGGGAGGGGTTCTGATGGAGGAGCCTGGGCAACTCCTCTGGCAGGACACAGTCCCTGCAGGTAAGCGCGAGAAGCATGATTGGAAACAGCCCAGAATAGGCCATGGAAATTTTCCCACTGGCATGCATTCGGCATGGGTCAGGAGCAGACCAGGCTGAATCAGTTCATGTCATCCTCTGGCAAATCCGATCACCAGAACAGAGTGTGGAATGGGCCGGGTTCGGTTGAGACAAAACCAGTACACATTATGGAACGCCAGGGCGTGGTTGCTTGTACTGGATATGAATGCAGCACCCATCCAGCACACGTGAGATCCAGGAAGGGAGGGGCAGAACTGGCGGGGGGTAAAGGGGCTGGCCCCCTCGCTGGACAGCCACTCCCACTGGAGAGCGTGGGCTGGGATAGAGACAGACACGACTAAGCAAGGCTACAACACCTGTGCGCTGCATGTGGACTAGATCAGGGCCACAGCTTCAGCTGGCAGAAGCTGGCACTGGGGACTAATTCTGCCGAGTCAAATCACAGGACCACCTAAAGAGTGCATAAACCGGGACAGAGAGACCTGGGAGGGAAAAAGTGGGTTCCCCCTTCTTAGGTCACTATTCCCGTGGGAGGGCATGAAAACTAGGACGGGGGCTGGGATGGCTAGATAGAGAGGTACTCAACAACATCTGTGAGGGCTGGATGGTTGAGTTGGTTAGATAAAACTAAGCTTTAATACCCATTGACAAGTACCAGAGCCAAATGGGATGGGGGACAGATTGGTCTTCTGCTACACATACTGGCAAACCAGGGTAGGGGGCGGTCTGGTGGGGGTTATTGTGGGTCGCCCCAACTAGGCTGCAGCTCCCACTGGTTGATGTAAGGGCCGAACCAGACTGGACTGCAACACCCATTGGTTCCAGTGCAACTCGGGACTGAAAACAGAACCAACCCAGCAATTGCAACCACCAACTGATCAGGGTGATGGACTGTGCCGGGCCCTGTGCTTGCTAGAACACACAAGAAACTAATCTGGGAATACCTCAAAGTATCTTTGGAGATCTCCCCACTTGAACTGCTGGACTCAGAATTCTAACCAAGAAAAGACAGAAGACAGAATAGGACAATCATTCATCTCAGCTACATGTTGGCAGCGAAATATGGGACAAATGGAGACTTCATGATGGACCATATCAATCAGTGGACCACCTCATCGAGCGAAACTGGCAGTGACTCATAACTGGAGAACTATTAACTCCACTTGAGCACATATCTCAGAGCATGCCCCACATCCGGGACTTGGGGTGGGCGGGAAACCAGGTGGGGCTTCTCCCTCAATATCCCCCTTTACCTCAGATACATGATGGAAACAATATGGACATAATAGCATTGCCCACCTCCCTATCCCCCTGAACCTTTTTTTTTCTTTTTCTTGTTTTTCCTTCAACTATAGTTAACTATGTAAAGATTGTCAACAACAATACAATAAAATGGATTAAAAAAAAAAACAGAGAGAAGAAGAGACAAAGAGAGAAGGTGTTCCATCCACTGGTTCACTCCCCCAAAAGGCTACAATAGCCAGAGCTGAGCTGATCCTAAGCCAGGAGCCAGGAGCCTCTTCTGGGTCTCCCGCATGGGTGTACAGTTCCATGAACTTGGGCCATCGTCTACTGGTTTCCCAGGTCATAAGCAGAGAGCTGCATGGGAAGTGAAGTAGTCAGGACTAGAACCAGAGTCCATATGGTACACTAGTGCCACAGGGCAGAGGATTAGCCTGTTGATCCATGTTGCTGGCCCCTGCATATTACCTTTTTTGTTTGTTTTTTCTGGAGTTACTAGCTATCTGAGATCAGTTTATGCTGATCTCAGGATATGAGATTTTTCTGGATCACTGAGACATCTTAAAGAAAAACTGCTTATTTCTGATCCACATTTACTCTGTTAGCATCCTAGTCTGAAGCAGAGAATGCTTTATCAGTGTTTCTCCCTTGCAAGGTTTGAGACTGTCAAAATGCCAATGAACTTGTTAGCTGTCCTTTTTATGCAGTAACTCTCCCCAGGTTACCCACTGGTTAGCACGAGAGCTGGCAGACCAGGCCAGGCAGGGCTACAACACCTGTGGGCCTGCATGTAAGCTAGACTGGGGACACGTCAGGCTGGGTGGACTGTTCCTACTGGTACTTGCATTAGCCACAGTGGGTGTGAGTTGGTTGGGCTTTGCCACAGCATCAGCTGGCAGATGCTGGCACAGGGCACAAACTCTGTCAAGCTAAACTGCAGAACCACCTGGAGAATGGGAGTGGGAATGGGCCCACTAGGGAAACAATGGGCACCTTCCTCAAGGGTTGCCACTCCAACTGGTGAGAATGAGAACCAGGACAAGAATAGGCATGGCTAGACAGAGAGTCACTTCCACCAGCACATGTTGTGGGCTGGACAGTAGGGCTGGTTGGGTTGAACTAGGCCTCAATGCCCATTGACATGTAGGAGAGCTGAATGTGATGTGGGACAGACTGGAGAAGTCTGCTGTATATACTGGCAAGCACGGGAACCAGGGCAGGGCAGTTGTTTAATAGAACTCATGGTGGCATCATTTTACCCAAGAGGCTTTTGTGTTTTCTTTTTGTCACCCATGTGTTTGTTTTTAGTGGCATGTTTTTTCGACTCCATAGTGCTGTAATTTTGTTTTGTAATTTTGATGTAATTTTGTTTTGTTTTAGCTTCGTACCTGTTGACTTCATTTCGTGACTTCTCATTTAAGTTAATGCATAAGATAGCATAATTCAGACTACCATATCAGATATGAAGCTACAATGCAATATGCATTCCTACTTCCAAGTCAGAGATGGACTCCCAGTGAAATTGATGGACATCTCTAGACAATGGGATGCTGGACTGTCTCACATTGTTGTACCAGCAATGTTGGAGTACAATTAAATAACAGATGGATGGAATTATGACTCTTTATGAAGAACTATACTATTGTAATAATATGGGGGAAATCAATTTCGGATGGGGATTTGGAAGGGGGAGGATTCCCAGACCTTATGGAATTGTACCAAAAAATTCAAAATAAAAAATAATAGGACCATACAAAAAAACCAAAAACTAATAAATAAAATTAAAAGAAAGTAATGATCAACTTGGGATTTATTTTTTTGCATTTTCATCTTTTTTTAGATTTCAATACAATTTAGTTTAAATGCCCTGGTCTGCATTACTCAGACAGTTTTCTGTAGCATAATTTTTTTCTAGAAGAGAATATTAATGTTTGTATGTTATAAAATCAATTTAAATTCAGTCTTTTACAATATGGAGAAACACATTTTGAGTTTTTATATTGAGCAAGTAACACATGTTGATTAAGAGCAGTGTAATTTTCTGACATATATTTTCAAGTAACATAGTGTATTGATCTTATTCAGATATCAAATGCATATTAAAATGTAGTAAAAATTTATTTCCTGGGATGTCATAAAAATAGGCAAAAACTTCTACCATGCTTTGATGCTTAGGATTCTTAAATTTTGAATTTTAAAAGCAATTTTACAAAAAATTCTGGCTCCAAATAAATATTTTTTTTTTAGGTAATGAGCTGAGAAGTTTTAGATTCCTAATTTACATACCCTTTCATACTTAATATAGCATGTGCCTGGATTTTTTTTTACATTTTTAAACAACAGAAAAGCAAAAGCACAAAGTGTCATCATAACTTTTCCTTAAAATGTTATTTTTGAAATACAATAGCTATCTTAAAATAGTCTATATCTAAAATACTTGGGCAATATGGAATTGGTTAAAACTTTGAGAATAATTTTCTGAATTAGAATATTCCATAGTTACTTGTGGTATTTTAACATAAATGTATTTTCTGTCACCTTGTTTTGACTTAGCTCTCACTGTATATAAAAATGCATTTTTATCATATCTATGCATATAAAATATTAAGAATAATTGGTTAATATGCCATGGTTTAAAAGCGATAGTAAAGAGCTGGTGGTCTCAGCTACATAGTGACAGTATTATTGTATTTGCCACCTGTGTTTTAACATGTTCTTTGCATGCTTGTGCTGGATATACCTTATTCTGGACAACTGGATACTGACCTGGGTCTCCTTGCCTTGGCATGCTTCCTTTGTCACAGCCTGTTTCTCTGGGGAGTCCCACCCCAGGGGGCGCGCTTCTGTGATGAAAACTGGCCAATTCATAGTCCACATTTGTGCTTGTCTCCCTTGTTGGGCTCCTCAGGCTCTCACACTGTAAACTATTTTATGCCTGCTCTAATGATGGTCTCTTTTCCACGGTCACAAGCAGGTACCAGACTGCCAAGGACCCATTCCTATACTTTTGCCAAAATTATTGAAACTAACAAACTCTAAATCTTCTTATCCTGCCTCATCTCCAGAAACTAGAATGAAGGCACTTAGCCCATTTCTTCCTGTTTTGTGATCAAACCCAGTGATTCCTTGTGTAAGAACTTGCAGACACATTTTAATTATTCCAGTTTGGTGTAACCAAGTTCCTCAAAGAACTTCATTTTGTAAGAACAAAGATCTTTAAGAAATGACTATGAATAAATACAAACCAACTTGCAGAAATGATGAGATTACAATATTAATAAACTTTTTATAAATAATTGAAGAAGTACTTTCTGAAAACACTACTTTTATGGGGAATTTTATGCACATACAGGTAAATAAGAAAAGCCTGAAATTTCCCTGTATGCTTAAACGAAGAAAACAATTAAAAATAATTTGTGACATAACATATACTTTACTGTAAGTCTTCCTGTAGAATATCAGATATCTGGATATTAAATAGCAGTGAGTGGTAGACCAGTTGTGCGGGAATATGCAACATACGCACAAACTAAAAATTATCACTGTAAAGATTAACTTTTCATTTGGAGGAACTTTCTAGTTTAGCTTTAATATTGCAAATGCCAACCCATATATATTGTTTAATCCCATTATGGATATATACTTTAAAACGTAACTCATAAAACAATATTTCTACTTAAAACGAGACACATTTCATCTAAGTTTTCCAAAGCATAGCCTGAGAAGCTCCAACTTATTGTTCAGATTCCCTGAATGCTGAAAATGCTTTGTTGGTATCAAGTACTGTGTGAAACAACTTTGCAGGTGGTTGAAGCTTAGAAGTCTGCCACACAGAATTATGTTGGCAAAGCCACAGTCATAGGGAAAGGAATATGATCCAAACTTTAAAACAGTTTTATTTAAAAAATTTATAGATATATCTGAGCTATTTAATTTGTGGTCTACAAAAATGTAAGGCTCCTTTGACACAACATATACCTTCTTCAACAACTGGAAATTGGGGGCAATGCAAAAGTTTAACCCTCCAATGACAGGTGCTAGCATCCACAAGCAGTAGAGGATGGCCCAAGGCCTGGGAATCCTGCACTGACATGGCCTTGCCCTTGCTGTTGTCTTGCTTCATTCCTTCATTCCTCTTCTTGGATGTGTATGGAATAACTCCATTGGAAACTAGGGATTTTCTGGTTGCTTTTGTGGGAGGAACTGAATGGCTAGAGAAGAGGAATACAATGAAGTTTTTTTTAAAGATTTATTTATTTTTACTGGAAAGTCAGATATACAGAGAGGAGGAAAGACAGAGAGGAGGAAAGACAGAGAGGAGATCTTTCCATCTGCTGAACTACTCCCCAAGAGGCTGCAAAAGCTGGAGCTTAGCCAAACTGAACCCAGGAGTCAGAGCTTATTCTGGCTCTCCCACATGGGGGTGGGGCTCCAAGGCTTGGGGCTGTCCTCGACTGCTTTCCCAGACCACAAACATGGAGTTAGTTGGGAAGCAGAGCTGCCATGGCATGAACCAGTGCCCATATGGGATCCTGGCATGTGCAACACGAGGACTTTAGCTACTAGGCTACTGCGCTGGGCAAAGGATGAAGTTTTAAAAACCTGTTTATCCTTTGAACACTTTACAAACATACATCTATTAAAATTTAATTTTTAAATAATTTGAGATCTATGTATCTGAAGACAAAAATAAATTCTCTGATACAATGAGAATACCCTAAATATGTATTTCCCCTACATTAGGAACAAGAACAAGTATTTATTCAAAGATTTCCTTTCTGTCCCTTATCTGATCAAGTTCTGCATGCAGGCCTGTTACAGTTCACTGCCAGATGAAATAAAGACAAGGTTGAAATACAACTGCCAAACTGAATGGTGGAATGAGGTCAGGTTAGTGCCTCAACCGGATGTCAGGAAACCATTTCCCCGTAACAGCTTCAGAATAACTGTGACTCACTTTCCCCAGCAGAAAAGATAAAACCCATCATAAGCACCACTTGGGAGCTCTGAAAATTAAGCAAAGTGACATTTAAAGAATTTGAAACCCCTTGATAGGAAAGAGCTATAGAGGTAGAATTCTATAATTTTGTGTTTTGTTTTCTTTAAACAACAACAAAATTCAAAGCCAATGGCCTTCTCGGATAAGCAAGGAAATAATGTGTGACCCAAAACTGATCTTTGGGTGTCAATACTGGAATTATACCAATTTTGTTTTTTGAGGTTTGACCTGACTTTTGTCGCCTGTATCTTTAAACAAAATTCCTTTAGTTGCAAGGACCATTCTATTTCTATGAATTGACCTTCTACATGGGACAAGAATTGTATTCTTAAAATGTTTCAAAATCAAGGACACAGGATCACTGTTAGCTTTCAATTATATGCATGTACTCTTTATTCCTCAAGTGAAGATGGTTGCAGGATTAATCTCAAACTTGTCATTGTAGCAACTCTTTGACATGATATTGAGGAAAATGTCAACTGTCAATTTCAAAATATGTTGGCTGATGATGGAGGTTGTGTGGATGAAAGTAAACAGAGCTCTGATTTATTAACCTTGGGTTACCCCTATCAAATTGGTTTGTTGTTCTTCAAAACCCTGGAGAGAATGACAGCATGTGTCTCTATAAGGGAACAAGAATCTGAGAGCAGATTGTAGAAGAAAATAACAAAGTTCTTCCAGGGCTTCAAGAAGAGAAAGGGCACATCCAATTCTGACAGTTGGCCAAAGCTGAGGAGTTAGTGTGCAAGACTAGACATGAAGAAAGTATGATTATTTCCTGGAATGTGTGGATCACAGTTCACTTTCACCTCCTTCAGCATTTTACTTATTTTCCATTTTCAATTGCACCTTCTCTGACCATTCCTGGCCCTTCAATTTTCTTCCCTGCTTTCCTGTTCCCCTAAAACTATGAATGTGTAATTTGTTATTTATTCCTTTTTTTCCCAATCTCTCTCCACTAGAGTATGTCTGATAAGAGCTTTACCTTCTTCCAGTGAGTTTCAGTAAGTGACCATAACCCAAGCTCTATCCTAGATATAATTCCCCAGTCTACTTTATTATTTTCTTGCATCTACTCCCCAACCCCCTTGTACTGCTACCAATCTATAGCTCAATGGGAGATCTTGAAACAGTAGGTTGGGATAGAAGCGTAAGGTAAATTCCTTGATCTCAAGCCACTCTGTGAAACTGAGAAATGTCAGTGGACTTTCTTTGCTCAAATCCTTTGCAGTCTTATTTTATTGTGTTTAAGTTCCAGACTGTCTTATTTTCTTGTCCCTTCTTATTTTTAAAAAGATTTATTTATTTGAAAGGTAGAGTTAGATGTAAGAGGAGAGAGTAAAGAGTGGATGAGGAGAGAGGAGAAAGAGAATGAATCCTGTATTTGCTGATTCACTCCCCAAATGTCTGCAACAGCAGGGGCCCAATCTATCCAAAGCCAGAAGCCAGGAGCTCCATCTGAGTTTCCCTTGTGGGTATAAGGGCCTACACACTTGGGCCATCTTCTGGTGATTTTCCAGGCACATTAGCAACGAGCCAGATCAGAATTGGAGCAGTTGGTACTTAAATCAACACCTAAATGGGATTCTATTTCTGTAGGTAGTAGCTTCATAAACTATGCTACAGTGCCAGCTGTGATTTTTTTACTCTTTGGGATCACAAATTCCTTCCCTGTTTCTGTTTGAAAATGAACCAATTTATGTCCAAACTCAGTTCTTCCTTGTAACATCTTTCTATAAGCATGAAAGAAAGAAAGAAAGAAAAGGAAGAAGTCAGCATATGCTAACATTTTAGATATTTCCAACTATGGTCCTTAGCGCTATGGGTCAGTTGAGACTTATCTTTCTTTGTGTTTTATCACTGAACACCAATCTTTTTGATATTGATACCTATGTTTCTTCCCCTGGCTGCCCATGGCTAAACTAATGCCATATTTTCATTTCTGTTGACTTACCTCAATTACTATTTTCCGTTTCAGTTGTCATGATGCTTTAATACTATATAATGCCTCAAATACCTGAAAAGTCTAAGTCTCCATCACATGACACAGTAAGGTAGATATTTATCATGAGTGGGAAGCTCTGTGCTATATAGTGATTCAGGCATCCAGAAATTTTCCAAATCTGGCTCCTCTTTCCTCTTGAACTCTGTTTTATTTATTTATTTTTTCTGACACTCCAGCAACCCAAGAGCAAAGTATGGAGAAAAAAATTCCCATTCTGTAAAATGTTGCTCAGAAATGGCTCATATCCATTGGTTGTATTTTCATATGAACACATCTAGGTGACCACAAGGAAGGTTGGCAAATACAGTTCCCAAGAAGAAAAGACAGGATTTTGTTGAGTCATAATCAGTTTGCCATACAAGAGTCACTTCAGGAATCTCTTACAGTTGAGTCCTTACATCTCCTCAAGTAAACCGGTTATGGATGCATCAACTCTACACTATCTATTCATAACATGGTTCCCATTTCTCTAAGACCTGTGATTCTTGCCTTTCGTGTATCTAATAGTCTAAATGCTTGGGAGCATTAGTCCTTGTGATAACTTTGATTTCTGTGCTTAGCACCTTCTGTTTAATACAAAGTTATTTGGAATCAGAATTATAAACCTCTTACATAACTGCTTAATTAACCTGGAGGTTCTGGGCTCTGGCTTCATAGACATTCTCTATGTCTAGTATTCAAAGATAGCATGAATACAAAGAGCTTTCACTGCTCATCTTTCTTGTGTTTCTTATGTGAATTCAAATCTATTTATAATTGTGTTGTTGTATGGTATAGACCTTATTTGTACAGTTTTTTGCTAGGCATCATAAATTATGCCAAGCAAATTCCTAGGTCTTATAAAAGTCAATATTTAGTATTTGTCATTAAAGGCACTTATGCTTTTGCTATTCCAAAATCAATTTTATATTTTATTTATAATATGTATATTTTGTCACCTATTTAATAACAAGTAATGAAATCTGTGATATGTAGTTGATCAGAGATGTATTAAAATAGATATACTGTCATTTTTCTCATTTCTCATCTCATCTCTTAGCACCTTTTCAATTGCTTCATTTTCACTTGAGAAAAATAACTTTTTAGTGTTTGCTGCTAATTAAGATGAAAGAAGCTGTGACAGATTAACATGTTATTACTCAAAGAAGAAGCTAGATAGGTTGTAGGAGAGATGTCTGATTGGCTAGGTGCAAACCGCTTATGGATAACATTGAAAAAAGATCTATGTCTGCCTGTGGCACAGTCCCGGTTCCTGCCCAGCCTCAGCACACCACATTATAGTGCGTCCTTCTTGTTCTCAGCTACCCATCAAATAGTCATAGTTATTTTTTTTTAACCTAATAAAGTTTTCAGGTGAAACATCTCTTTAAACTATATTAACAAAGAAAGGGACTGCTTAAAAGGGAAAGTTTTCTGCAGAATGAAACAAGATGGTTTAAAACTTTTACCTGTAAAAGTGGGATTATGTGAAATAATCCATGAAGGTATTTCTGGAGTGGGAATATGGCCTAGCAGTTGCAGGGTCATTTGGAATAATGTATCCCCCCTCTAGGTGCCTGCTTTTGAATCTTAGCTCATGTCCCAATTCCAGCTTGTTGTTAATGTGCATGTTGAATGGCGGCTGCTGATGGCTCAGATAGTTGGATGCCTGCCTCCTGCCTGGAGACCTGGACTGAATTCCTGGCTTTGGCTTTAGCTCATCAAGCACTAGCTGTTTCAAGCATTTGGGAGAGTAAAACAGTAGATGCAGGTTTTTCTCCATGTCTGTCCATGGGAAATCTATAATATGATAAAAAAAAGTATGTATAGATTTAAATATTTTGTGCCAAAATAAACTCATTTAAAAATTTCATTCTGCTGGGCCCTTGGCGGTAGTCTAGCAGCTAAAGTCCTCACCTTGCACGTGCCAGGATCCCATATGGGCACTGGTTCTAAATCCAGTGGCCCAGCTTTTCATCCAGCTCTCTACTTGTTGCCTGGGAGGGCAGTGGAGGATGGCCCGAAGCTTTGGGACCCTGCGCCTGTGTGAGAGATCCAGAAGAGGATAGGAGCTCCTGGCTTTGGATCAGCTCAGCTATGGCCATTGCAGCCAGCTTTCAAATAAAATCAATCTTTAAAAAAATCTCATTTCCTCAGAAACTTTTTGATGTACTCTCATATATTTGGTAGAATTCTTAGCTTACAATAAGTGCCTAATAACTATGAAATCTCTGAGAATTAAGTGATTTGATGTCATGCTATCATATCTATCCTTGGCTATAGTCTTATCACTTCTCTATTCTCTTTAGATGCAGTAGTAATGGTTACTCAAGTTATTGGTGTCTTTTCAGTTTGTCAAACATGCCTGTACTGCTTTGGTTGCTCAATACAACTTGTAAATGAAATGAATGGGCTGTCTACTACAAATCAGGTTCTGGAGATGGTGGCTGGAGTATTTGAGCAGAGAGGGATAGGGAATGTTAAAAGAGGGGAAAGAGTATATTCTGCTTTTCTGCTTTTTATACACCCATCAGATCACTGCTTGTCAAGGCTCGTTCCCCGAGTATGTTAATTCCACATCACAGCTTATGCTCTCAACATCTCCGTAAGGGACTAAATGAACAGGATTTGTGATAAAACCTCTCCAATGTCACATTGCTTGGACTTGGTCAATGGATTTCCCCTGCTATATGATGTTCCATAGTCTTTCTACTTTCCTCTTTCTCAATACTCTAATGCTGACTTCTAGTGTAGATCACAAGTCATATCTAAAATGTGACTGAAATGTAGGAGAATAGAAGGAATTCTGATAACCAGATAGCTGCAAAACAGATGCAATTATCAGACAAAAAAATCTTAGAAATATGTTTGTGGGACCATGGGAATGTTAATCATTCTAGATTTATACAGCTAGAAAAACAAAATGGTAGAAAACAGAAAATTTCTTTAATCAAGCAAAGTCTTTGTGGTTGTGACTGATGAATATGCAGAGGCTGCTCTGAATATTTTAGGGCACAAAGAACTGCCCCATATGCATCCCTGATAGCTGTTTTTAGGTTATAAGGAATGGGTTGCTAATCAAATATGTCAGAGGCTTAAAGAGATACAGACATTTTTGATTAAGTAAACCACAAATTGAATCCTATTCAGAACACCTGAGCCACTGATTTTCAGACTCAAACATTCCTGATCATCAGCTTCATTGTATCCAATGAGTTAGTTGCTACCCAAAGCCAAAAATCTTGAAAGTTAGGTGAGGCTCTGGTGGAAGATTGCAGATCCCTGAGGTACTTCTCTCAAACTTATCACAAAACTGTTACACAAATTCTACTTCCTGCATAAAATTTTCTCAGTAATTGAAGAAATGGAGAATCTGTCCTACTTTATATTCTTGACTGTTCCACAATAATCCCTTAACCTATCATTCAACCATGGGGAACCCATTAATTCTTAGTTCTATCTATGTTTTCATTTTTAAAATATATTCAGTCACACATTCTTTTTGGGAATTCAAATTAGGGTAGCTTGTATTACAATTATAGATAAGTAGGTAGATGAGTGAACTACATTTGTGCATTCATTCAAGAATTATTTGTTGCATGCCTACTCCTGCCAGGCACTGGGGAAACAAGGAGGAGTCAGATATTGATCCTATCCAAGGAAGAATAGTAAATAGTCCATTCTCTCATAGGGTTCTCAATCTGGTAATTAAGACAAAATGTGTGGACAAATAACCACCATATGTGAATGTATCCATGTATACATAAACACTTCAGCCTCACGTAAAGGCACACATGAGAGTGATAGTTTTTTTTCCCTAGATTTACCAACCTTACAGATCAAGAAATGAAGGCACAGAGAAACTACACTCCGTACACAGAAGTACTGGATATGAATCCAATAAGTAATTCTTTGTTACTATGCTAACTGCTTTCCATATTTGATATTACAAGATTTCACATGCTTATTTAAATTTATGCACTTGTGCTCTCATATCAGTAATGGTGATTTTTTAAAAATTTATTTATTTTTCACAGAAAGGCAGATTTACAGAGAGAATCAGAGAGAAAGATTTTCCATCTGCTAATTTACTCCTCAAGTGGCCACAGTGACCAGAGCTGAGCAGATCCAAAGCCAGGAGCCAGAAACTTCTTCCAGGTCTCCCACACTAGTGCAGGGTCCCAAAGCTTTGGGCCATCCTCAACTGCTTTCCAAGGTCACAAGCAGGGAATTGGATGGGAAGTAGAGTAGCCAGGACATTAAGTGGTACCGATATGGGATCTTGGAGACTGGAGATAGAGGATTAGCCAGTTGAACTATCACACTGGGCCTGGATTCTTTCCTTAACAAAGAGTAGTAAAGGCCTCAGAATTACCCTTTTCACCAACAAAGACCTCTAAAACCAAGCAATGCAGGGGAAATCACTCTACATTTACACTGTTAGATATGTGAAATATTTGAAAACAGGAAACATTTTTAATCAAGTGGTCTTTCTAGCTACAGTTGATGAATATGCAGACTGTGAGTTCATGGGTCCAAGAAAAGGCACCAAAGTGTTGTTTGTATACTCAGTGGAAAATCTCTCAGTCCCTAAGAAGCACCATCTGTGCCATTGCAAAGGCAACTTCTTCTATTTCTATGTTTGATTATATGCTAGTGCTCTTTAAAAATGGAGTGGTGAGAGATCCCCATCTAACAAAGCACAAGTCATTCTCTACAGTCTTTGTTACATTTGAGTAGAAATCAGGACACATATGAGGAGGGACATGGAAGGAATAGATACTGGAGGGCTGAGTCAAGAAAAGAGCAGTGTTCTAACTCTTCACTGGGCTGTGGTTCCAGAGGTAAGGGCATGACTGAATGGAAGCCTCTCTTAGCACTAACCGAAAGGTGAGCCATTTCTCTTCCATAAAACCTTCCCTATACACATGCACAATCGAGAGGTCCATTGTGTTTCAGATTTGTGGAAACTCAGTATATAGGGGTGGTACTAGGGAGACAGCTCCAGGTGATGCAGGTACAAGGCTATAACTGTTCACAATTTGAGGAAATTTCAAAGAATCCAAAGAGAATCAGGTGCTATCCCAGTTCTTCCACTACTGGATTGGAAGCAGAGCCATTGGGACTCAAACTAGCACTCGTCTGGTATAAGCTGGCATCTTGCTGTGCCACAAGACCAGTCTAAAATTTTCATTTCAGAAAGATCGTCCTGGCTACAGTGTGGAGTACAAGTATATGTCTGTCATGTCCATCTGAGATTTGGTGACAAATCTGAATGAGGGTAAGGATTTGTGTCTGTGTGTGTGTACTAGAAGATGTGATGGATTGCAAAAATGATCACTACTGTACCTGTCTATAGGTAACAAATCAAATGATGGAGCATACAATTCTCTCATAAGGCGCTAGAGTTTGTGTTCCCACTCTCTGAATCTGAACTGGCTCTGTGACTTTGTTTGACCAATAGAATTTGAAGGAAGTGAGTACCTGAACTCCAAGCTTTGTTTTAAAGAGTTTTGTGAGTCTTCTCTCTCTCAGTTTTGGAATCGTGATTCCTGAACAAACTAACCTTGGTTTACCTTTTGGATCCTGAGACCCATGATCCAGTGTCCTGTGACCTCTGCCTACAGCCTGCCGACCACTAAATATGCATGTGGGGCAAGAACAAGTGACATAAGATCTATGAAAGTACCTGCTTGAGATCACCTATGAGAGACTGTGCTGGACCCAAGCTTTCAAAACATCCTCTCAAGGCCCTTAGGAAAGAAAGTTACTACCAACCAAAAAGAGCAATCAAATTTAACGCTTAAAAAATCAATTTGAAAGCAGGTTATTATAAGCTAGAACATTTTAACATAGTCAACTCAAAACATTATTACCAACCCAAGTTTATGCTCAATTCAGTTAAGACTCACTGATATCATCATCATGGGGTGAAAAATGTTTTTAGCTGTAAAAGTATGTTTTGACACTGGCATCCCATATCTGAGAGCCATTTGGAGTCCCTGGTGTTGTACTTCTGATTCAGCTCTGACTCATGGGCCTGTGGAGGTAATGGCTAATGGCCTAAGTGCTTTGTCGTAGGCCATGTGGAGAGCTGGAGGCGGCTCTGGGATCCTGGCTTTGTCTGTCCCAGCGCTAGCTGTTGAAGCCATTTGGAAGTGAACCAGAGTATGGAACCTCTCTGGTTCTGTCCATGTCTAACACTCTCACTCCTTGTCTCTGATATGCTGCATTCCAATTGAATGAATGAATAAATAAATCATTTGTAAAAAAAAAAAGGATCTTTCTAATGTAATCTTGTCTTTATATTACGTGGTTGATCTTCATATGCCTTTGTTATTGATTTGCTAATTATCAATAGCCACACAGATGGAACAAAATGCAAGCCAGGACAAAAACTGTGTTCTCTCTCTTTCGAAAATCATGCCAGAGGAAAACAAAAGAAATTGCTTTGTTACTTTATACAGCTTTTAACAAAATTAGGACGTCTGCTCCAAACACAGACAAAAGTCTGTTATTTTTACCTCCTAATGTCATTCATAACTCTTCTATGTACCATTAGCCACTGCATCAATTTACTGACTGTCTAAGGCCATTGTATTACTTTTCTATTGCTGAATTACCACAAATATTAGCTCAGTTTTGTTGTGTCTTTATTTCTCTAGGTGAGAGTTCTGGGAAATATGGAGCTAGATTCTGTTCTCAGCTATGTCACTGGGCTGAAATGAAACTGTTTGCTGGGGCTGTGGTCTTGCATGGCGCTCAGAATGCTCTCACAGGTTATTGGTAAAATTCATATATTTGTGGTTGTAGGAGTGAGGTCTACAGTTGGTGTAGGCTTAGGGAAGCTTTCCGCAACTAGAGATCAGTGTAATTTCTTGTCTTGTGAAAGTTTAGAGTGTGGGTATTTGATTTATTTCAGGTCATCAAAAGTGAGTCTCTCTGGTTTTCTCTCTAGCCAACCAGCTGAAACACCTGTTTTCAAAGCGCTCCTCTGATTAAGCAGGTTTGCCTAGCTAATCTCCTTACTTTAGAGCCAACTGATTAGGAACTATAATTGTATTTAAAAAATCCTTTTGTAGCAATAATCTAGCTTAGTGCCTCATGGGTTATCTCGGAAAAAGTGTCTGTGTGTGCTCAGGAGCCCAGAATCTTGGGGACTACAATAAGAGATTCTATAATTATATTGTTTCTTTTTGAGACATTCATTTTTATTTGAAAGGCAAGCAGGCGCACACGCACACGCACACACACACACACAGACAGGGAGGGAGGGATAGATAGATATATTTAGAGAGAGATCTTCAATGCCCACAACAGCTGGAGCTGGGCCAATGCAATACCAGGGGCTTAAAAGTCAATTCAAATCTCCCATTTGGTGGTAGAGGTTCAAATAGTTGTACTACCACTATCTTCCAGGGTGCATATTAGCAGGAAGCTGGAATTGGGAGCAAAGCTGGGTCTACAACTCATGTACACTGACACAACATGTGGGCATCCCAAGTGTCAATCTTAACCCCTGAGCTAAACACCTGTCCCTATTTATAAAGTTTATGATACTTCCACAATATGAATGCTACCTCCCATTGTCCTGCTCACAAATTTCCGAATCACTTTAATCATCCAGTTGTACATGTGAGTTTCTGAACTGCTAGGGATAGCAGGGATTCTGAAACTCCTGTTGGGGTATACCCAAGGGGATTAGAGTAGACACCAGACAGCTACAGCTACAACACAACACTGTGGAGAGAGGCCACACCTGGAACTATAATAGCAATGGTCACATTCAAGGTAAGGAGGAGGAATAAAGTCTTCCTCACAAGACATGCAGTTTTCTGACATGGGAATATTATGACTCTTGATATGTTACTCAAAGACATCTAAAAATAATAATAAAAAAAGCTAACATTTTTGGGGTTGTATTCTGGTTTGAAAACAATGACAAACTCTTCGACCAACAAGATACTTTCATGTCCAACAGCTCTCTGATGGGAAAACCGGAAACAACAAAGTCATTAATTTTTCTCTCAACAAATATGTGTCAGCTCTCTGAAAGACATTTTGTTCTTACAAAGCCACTGGTATTCCTTCAGAGGACAAGCAATTCATGAAGAAATGTATGCAGAACACAGTGTTCAGATTCTAATTTTACTCACCTTAAAACTGTTCTCCTTTCATCATAACTTTATTTAAATCATGGTTATGCTCTTAATTAACAATTTAATTGGATGGTGCTTTCTCCATCCAGTTCTCTGGGGGTATGGTTTTTCTGTTTAACTTTCTTGTTTCAATTCTTCAGCAAAACCATAAAATTTAATTAGGAGAGTAGCCAGCTTTATAACAGCAGTTGCATGTCTAATTAGCTATGCTTTAGCAGTACAGTCTCAGAATCCATTCCATGTTGCAGACATATTGCATTTGTTCATGTTTCAGATAAGACATTGTGAATTTATAGCCTAAGCATGTAGTCCAATCACTTCTCATTTTTTCAAAAAGGCTTGGGTAAAGCCAGTGAAATCAGGAAAATTAACGTGAAGTATTCATATGTGAAATGAAAGGCCAAAGGCCAAAAAGTAGGTTTTTAGCATCAAATTACCACAAATTTTTAGCAGTTTAAAAAAACACCCATTTGTCACCTAGCAGATCTGTGGGTGAGAAGTGAAAGAATATTTGTCCCTGGTTTCTTTGGGGTCTCAATGTGCTAAAATTAGGGTGTGTGCTGGTCTGCACTGGGGCCTCAGGGTCCTCATTCAAGCTTATTTGGCCATGGCAGAACCCTGTTTCTCTTGGTTGTAGGACTGATGTTTCCATTTTCATGCTGGAGAAAATTCTTTGTGCTTAACAGGCTTACTTGTTCAGAATCAGCCCACTCTTGGGCATTTCCTTTCTACCGCATCATGAGCCATTATCAAGGGAATGATGTTTGCAGCATGTTCCAGGGCTGTGCTCATGCTCAGGGAGCCATTACATTGGGTATGTACCAAAGGAGGTAAAAGTCTAAGGCTCTCTTAGAATTCTACCACACTATACTTTGGGGGAAGAAGGCAGCTAAATAGACTTCTGGCAAACACTGCTCCTCTCTCCTCTGGAGGTACTGCACAGGCTTTTCAAAGATGCTCTTGGTGATGGCCCTGATTCTATACAATAAGCTCCACAGGACAGAGGATGACAGTCACATTATTTCCTAACTACAGGATGCTTTCTCTGGCTACCCATGCTTGCTGCATTCCACGGTGCAAATGGATCACTTGAAGTCATTTGAATTGAAAATGGTATCAAGGTAATGACTCTCTTTTAGATTGAAACTTAGCCAGGCTTAATACATCCATTTTCAGCCCAATAAAACTACTGCTTTAGTGCAAAGAATGAAGGAAAGTGCAGAAAAGATTTAACAGTTGGGGAATGACAATGTTTTCTCTAAATAACCTGTTGGCAAAATTGGCATTGGAAAACATCTGGAATTTGAAGAAGGTTCATACCATCTTAATTGGTAAGAGTGGTTCACTGCACCTAAATGGTTTGTACAACTGATATGGTTCATCTCAAACATCTGTTTTTTTCCTAATTATCTGGAATGCTGGCCATGTGCAAGGCAGAGAGGGCCCACATCAATTGCCAATGATGAAACCCTGGCTTCTCATTAATGAGCTTAATGAGCTTTCCTGTCAGATACCATTACACATGTATTATCACACTCATGCTGGAGAATTAAATGTGTAAACTTCACTGGAAGCTTGTGCCTGGTTGCCCCTGGGCTCCACCTCATGCACAGTTTCCCTCTGATGATTCTACTTTGTATTCTCTTGCTGTAATACATCATTGCTTTGAGGAGGACTATGTGCTGTGTCATATGAGGCCTCCTGCAAATCACCCAAGCTGGGGATGATCTTGGCAAACCCTGACTCGGGGATCACAGTAAATGAGAGCATGAGAATATTCATATTGTGTGTCTAGGCTTCATTGCTCTGCCAACTCAGGCTTAGTCCTCTCCATGGCAAATATGATGAGAATAAACAGACAAGAGGCAAGAGGCAGGCCTCCCACTGGTCCTAGATGCATGTTCCACACTGTGACTTTGGCAAGTTTTTTAAGCTCCGAGTTTCATCTGTGAAATACCAATAATGATAGTATGTACTGCATAGGACTGTTAAAATGAAAAATGTTTAGAAAAACAATAGCACTGTGGCTCGATCATAGTGACCATGGAGCATAATGGCTGGAGTGACCTCAACATTCTGGTATTAACCTCCTTTCTTCCCTTCAGTCTGTTACTCTCTTCCATCATTCCCATGTCTTTCATCCAGTTCTCTACTAAGCTCCTTTATATCTGAACCATTTCCTCCTCTAATTTATTCCTCACCTTAAGCACTAAGTGAAAACAATTATGCATGAATGTTTTTCTTCTAATTCTTACAAATGAGGACCCAACGTAAATCTGTGTTCAGCAATGCCAGTGTTCCACACCTGCTTGGTTTCCATTGTTGATGCTTTCTGAGAGTTTATAAGTAACCCTGGAGTCCTCACCTACAAAATTGTACTGCCATCAACATTAGTTGATGTTATTCTTAGTTGAGTTATTCTTACCTGTATAACTGTACAAATTCATGTTCACACATTGTAGGGCTTAGCACAAATCAGAGAAAAATGTCTTGTCTCAATATTTGATTCAGATATCCATCCCTTTAATCAGTAGCTTCCAAAATGACAAGTGTTTTATTTTTCCATTAGTACATTTAAACACAGTGTCAGTGGAGATGGAAACTTCCATTCAACACTTGCTTTGCTTCTTTGACACCTTAAGTTCCTGGTGAGCCCCTGGAGTGTTCGGATCTGATTAGATCTGATTACTGAGCAGGACACCATGGGGCTGAGGCTCATACATACATACCCAGTGAAGAGTTAACCTCAATGCCATGGATGTGGAGGCTTCTTTAGGAGATGTTTAGAAAATACCCAGAGAGCTTTGTTGTTCATTAAAATAAAGCCTTATCTACCCACTACATATTTTATAGATTTTCTGCAGTTTTTCTTAGGCATGGACTAGAGCCAATTACCACAGTTCTCATCATGACTTTTAGTAAAAGCTAACACACAATTACTTTAAATGATGGGGAGATCAAAAATTCTAACTCCATCCAATCTACCAAAGATTGAATAATTAGACCTTCACCAATGAAATTCTCTTATCAGACTCACTGAAACATGGCAGAATTAATCAATTTCACTTTCTTATTCTTATCTTTCTCTGTAACTCAATTCTGCTTAGAGAGAAAGTGTTTAGGTTATCACCAGGAAGATTTTAAAAGGGAAAGTGAAGCTCCAAAAACCCACCAACTAAATCTATGCACTCATTAAAGAAACACACAAATATTCTCTGAACCTCTGGAATATTCCAACACTGTCTGGGAATACAGTAATGAGTTGATGCAGCCCATTTCTCTCAGGAACCTTATGCTGTAGTTGGGAGGTAGACAATAAATGAACTGGTGAATAGACTACGAGTCAGATGATTTTTTAAAACTATCCTCCAAATGCTCTTTCAAGCCCTTAGTCTTTACTTCCTCTGCCTAATTAACTCCAATTATTCAATACTGTCAGCAAAGCCCCGCAAACACATCCCAAGAATAATAATGCCATGATAAATGAGTGGATGATTTGTTACCTGAAGTTGGTGGTACATCTTCTTCAGTGCATGTACTTGCCCTTCTGTCTTGGGAAGAAGTCTTATCACCTTATCACTGTTAGAGAAAGAGAGGTGATCCTTATCTTTCAAGAATAGGTATATTAAGTATCCTTTTTCTTACCACGTAAAAACTGCCTCTTTGTTTAAGGCAGCAAACCTTTTCACTAACCTGTAAGGGAGGTACACAGTTCTTAATATTTTAGATTGCACTGGTCTTTTTCCCCCTTGCACAAAAGCTGTGGCATTTCTGGCTTCCTTTGATTATGAACTCATATTTAGTGATAAAGATGCAGAAAGAACACAATATCAGAAGTAACAAGAGGAATCTCCAATGACAATTCCTGATGACAGAAGTTAAAAATTCATTTTTCCCCTAAAATTAATGCTGAAAAGAATATGACTTTCAATTATAGGACATGTGAAGTCTGTCCACTATAGAACCTCAATGGAATTCTTCTCACATGCAGAACAGTAAAGAGAATCCAATTTCTGTGGGAAATTTCACTTGCTTAAGTGGACAGAACTTTCGACTTGGCAGGTGCCAGCCAAAGAGGGATGCTTTTAATGGCTAACAGAAATCAATGAGATATTGATGCCATATTTTAAAATCAATGTTTACAATCATTAATAATTCACTGCACTTAAAATAATATTTGGGAGCGAGTGTTGTGGTGCCATGGATTAAGTTGCCATTTAGGGCCCTTGCATTCCATATTTGAAACCAGTTTGATTTTCAGCTGTTCTGCTTCCTATCCAGCTCCCTGCTAATGCTCTCAGGAAGCACAGTTGATGTTCAAGTACTTGGGTCACCGCCACCTGTATGGGAAACACAAATGATATTCCTGACTCCTGACGTCAGCCTGAACCAGCCTCAGCTGGAGAGCACATCAGCAAATGACAACATTCTCTCTCTTTCTTCACTGTCTCCCTGTATCTATATTTTTGCATTTCAAATAAAGAAACACATTTTAAAAATCAGTTTCTTTTGAACATTCTTCAATGTTCTTCCTTTAAAAGGCTTAAGGACAACTTTAGATAACCTGAGGTGCTGCCCCATTAGTCATGGAGTTCTTTGTGGGAGGACTTCCCTCCTTGGTGTGTCAGACAGGTGTCATCAGTTTCCAAGTGTTTTATGAATGAAGAACAGATCAAGAAGCACAGCTTTAGCATGTAAGAACTGGAACTGTTCAATGTGTTTGACAAATTAGATGCTTATTAAGTAATTATGAATGGATTATCATAAGGGAGATATCTGAGAGTAATTGTCTTCTGAAGGAAGTGTAAGAAAAAAATTAAAGAAATTACCTACAGTTGATATAAATATTTTAAATTATTTTTTTGCCATTTCACAATGACTGAAGATAGAATATTATAGTAGACACAGTGGTACATTAAAACATGTGGAAAATGTAATTAAAATATAAATTTGGGTATCTTTCTATTTATTTTACTTATTTGAAAGGAAGAGGGAAGAGGGGATATGAAGGCGGGAAGAAATGACAGTTCTCATCTGCTAGTTTATTTCCCAAATGCTTGCAATGGCCAAGTCTAAAGCTGGAAGCTGGGAACACAATCCTGTTTTCCACGGGAGTGTCTGGAACCCACATACTTAAGCCAGCACTTTTCCCTCCCAAGGTCCTCGCTGGAAAGGAGATCGAGTTAGTAGCTAAAGCTGTGATTGAATCCAGACACTCTCATATAGAAGGCAAGTATATTAACTGCCAGGCCAAATAACCCAACCTTGCAAAAAAAAAAAAATGCAATTCATACAAACTCATGTATAAAAGTGAAAACAAAACCTCTATTGGTTCATCCACAATGGGTCACTCCAGCCTCAGATGTGATCCAGAAATAGGATAGAACTTGTCTGCTTTTCCGTAGTTTTTAGTATTTAGGTGAAGAGGACTTTCCAGGATGAGGGAATGCTGAGAAGAAAAGATAAGACTCTCAGGGAAATTTCTGATTTTACTAAGGCTGGGTAGTCACTTCCAATCACTGTTGCTTTGATAATTCAAATGACCCTGTTACATCTTCTCTAGGTCTGTAAATGAAGGTGCTATTGGATTGTTGTTGAGAGTTTAGTATGTTATAGGCCCTGCTATTACAATATAGCTTTGAAGATTAATTTCCCCTGAATCACACAAAAAAACAACATCTCAAGTGTTAATGTCATGAATTCTAGATTTCCAGGAAGTATAAAAGAACACAAAGGATGCAGAGGGGAAAACTCATCCCGTCACAATAAAACAGCTTTAAGTATCACCTGCAGAAATTGAATGCAATCACAGTTCTTTCATTCTGGTACACATTTCTCTGACCTTTGTTTTTCTAATATTCATCATACTCTGGCCTCTCCCACCTGACCCAATATAATTCTTGGCAGGGAAAGAAAACTCTGTGGGATGATATGGCTGCTTTGATGGACGGATCACTTGACAACTTACTGAAAAACACCTCCATCTGGGGCCCTGTCAGCTCTTCAAGAGTGCAAAGAAAGCAATCTGTAGCTGTTTCACAGTAGTGAAAAGAACTTAAAAGATGGATAATTTACCTTGGCAATAGGTTCCTCTTCTGTGAGTGCAGGATGTAAAGAAACACCCCTGGGATTATTTAACACTGAAAGTGATTGATCAAACCCAGAATTGTCATTTATATCACACAAAAGTTCACTTCATCCCAGCTTTTAGAAATTTTCAGATGTGACATAGGAATGCATTTATTATTATTCTATTGCTTATCAAAGATCAGAGGATAAGGAAAGCTATTTCGAAAGTCTATGGCATGTCATACTTTTTGTGTAAACCAATAAATTACATTGATGGAATAACCATAGCCAAAGCCGAACAACAGCACTTTAGTTGGTCCAGCACATCTCACAGTCCCTAAATGCTCCATTTGTTTCAACGAACCAAAAGCTTACTCTCTAAATCTGACAGCTACTATTTACTTGGAATGATGGACAATACAGTCGTAGGAGCAGGGAGATTTCAGGTACTGAATTATCTACTGGAACTTGGAAGAGAAAAAAAACTAGCTGTGCACAATGTCAAAGAATGTCGGAGGCTTTCTTTATAACTCATCAGGGGCTGCTAGATGGTAATAACAGTTTAAGACTCCTTGACTATCCTTCATAATTAAGATGAAAAAATTCTAAGTGCTAAATGCAAGTTGAAGTTGAGACTATTAGCCAAGTACCTGTTTGTATCCTTGTGTGTTTGTAATATCAGCTATTTCTAACCTAGAGACCACATATAAAGATAGACTCTAAAAAACCCTTTTAATTTTATATTGAAAGGAAGATGCACAGAGAGAAGGAGTTACAGAGAGAAACATCTTTCAGCTGCTTTTTCACTACTCAAGTGGTCACAATGAGCAGAGCTGAGCTGATCTGAAGCCAGGAGCCAGGAGCTTCTTCCAGGTCTCTCATGTGGGTGCAGGGTTTCAAGGCCTTGGGCCATTTTCTACTGCTTTCTGGGCCACAAGCAGGGAACTGGATGGGAAGTAGAATAGCCAGAATACAAACCAGTGCTCACATGGGATCCAGGGTATACAAGGTGAGGATTTAACCTACTAGGCTACTGTGCTGGTCCCAAAGTTAGGCCTTTTAATTATGTTCCAAGGGTATAGAATAGTAGCAGCAGGCTATCACTCTCCAAACTGACTTCTTTTGTGGTTGTAGTAATCTACACTCCCGATCAATAGTGAAGAGCAGTACCTTTCTCCCTATAGCCACACCAGCAGGTGTTGTAAGTTCTGCGTGTATGCCAGTCTCACTGGCATTAAGCAGAATCTCAACGTGGATTTCATTTTTATCTCTCTGACAGCTACGGAACCTGAACACTTTTTTGTATGTCTATTAGCCATTTGAATTTGTTCTTTTGAAAAGTGTGCATTCATTTCCTTCACAGTGTTGTTTGTTTTGCTGTTACTGAGTTTCTGAACCTTTTTGTAAATTGTAGATATTCATTTTCTATCAGTTGTGTAGTGTGCAAAGATTTTCTCCCATTCTGTTGGTTGCTTCTTTATTGATCATTTTCTTTGCTGTACAGAAGCCTCTCAGCTTAATGTAGTCAATTTTTTTTTGTCTTTGTACTTTTGTTGACTTTTCTAGAAGTCTTTCCTAATTCCTACATCTTGGAGAGTGCTTCCTATGTTTTCATCCAGTAGTTTGATGGTTTTTGGATGCAGATCTAGGTCCATTTTGAGCTGTTTTTTGTATAAGATGGCAGGTGGAGGTCTTGCTTCTTTCTTTTGCAGGCTGCTCTCCAATTGCTGCAACAGTATTTGTTGAAAAGACCCAGATTTTTCCCCTGGATTATTTTCCATTTTCTTGACAAAGATTAATTGATTTCCCTTTTGGGATTTCTTTTCTGTTCCATTGATCCTTTCTGTTTCTGCACCAGTATTAGACTGTTTTGATGACCATTTCTCTGTAGTATGTCTTGCTGGAATTGTGATACCTCCAGCCTGATTTTTATTCTTCAGGATAGCTTTGGCTATTCAAGGTCTTTTGTGTTTCCAGGTAAAATTTTGTATCATCTTTTCTGAGAACAATGTTGTTGGGATTTTGATTAGGACCACGTTGAATCTGTACATTAATTTGGTAATATGGGCATTTTGATGATGCTGCTCCTGCATATCCAGGAACATGTTAGGTTTCTCTATAAATGTTTTCTTCTGTGGTACATTTATTCCATGGGAATACTACTCAGCCATTTGCAAATACTCACAACTAGAGAGCATTATGCTCAGTAAAATAAATTAATCCCTGAAGGTCAAATATATGTTCTCTCCAGTTCAAAGCAACCTTCATGCAAAATACAGTATCAAAAGCTCTTTCAATACTGTTTTTGCTACATCTCAGGTGGGTTGATATTTTGTTTTCATTTTCATTCACCCAAAAACGTTTTTGCATTTTATTAGTTTTCTCACTGACTCATACGTCACACATAGCTTTGTTTGCTTCTTTGATTTTCTTTTCCATCTTTCAGCGACACATTGGTCATTGAATAGCATGTTCTTTAACTTCATGTTGGTGTAAATTTTCTATTTTTCTTCTTGCTGTCAATTTTGTTTTATGGTTTTTCATTTAAGGGAATCTGCGTTAACTGTGTATTAGAGATTATCATGTACAGATGTGAAGAAACAATGCAGTGTGTATCTCTACTTGCAAATCAAAGATGGACTCCCAATGAATTGTTGACTATATCTTGACAATACAGTGCTGGACTCTCTGCCATTATCCATGCCCACAATGTCAGGCTATACTTAAATAGCAGAATGATGGACTTTTGTTTGATTGTGAAAGACTTTACTATGGTAATGACATGTGGGAAATGAGTGTGGGGAGGCAGGGATTTAGGTAGTGTGTAAGGGAAATACTGGAGCCTATGGAACTGTATTATGGAATAATAAAATAAACTGAAAATATTTTAAATATTTAAATAATTTAAAAAATTAAATAATTTTTTTAAAATTAAAAAATGTACTTTAAATAGCATATCTTTAAGAAAATAAGATGTTTTTATTGTTCCATTGGTGACAAAAAAAGAGGTAGTAGGTTATTCAGGATAATAAATCTGTCAGAGATTATTAACATATATTCACCCATTTTATGCTTGGATTTGATCCCCTTGACTTGGAAGACAAACACGTTTACACTGCATTTAATGTCAACATCGAGTTTGTGAGTTTAATAATCTTGAGGAGCAGTAGCAACTGCATGAATAAGACTATTATAATATAATCAATCAATTTAAAATATGGTAAAATGCCAAATTAGAATATATGCCCCTACTGAGGAGAATTTAAAAAAGGAAGACAATCTCTTATCTGAAGAGTGAGAGTTGCCTCCTATTGCCTTTTCAATTTTAAGTTTTATGACCATGCTTGACACCCACTGTAATGAAAGCTATTCTTTTGTGCCTTCACTGTATGACATTTATGGCAGGTATTTCTGGTTTTTAGGCAGTTTCACAGTCCTCATCCTCCTGTTGGAAACTATGAAGTGTTCCAGATTTTTCCTTCTGGCTCCTGGTGTGACTTCACAACTGATGCTGTAACCTCCATAATAAATAAGATTTGGGGGAACTCCTGCTGTTTCATAACGAGACAGAAGAGTAACATTTAATCAAAAGTTAGGAAATAGGAAAAGGAAATAGGAAAAGGAAATAGGTGGCATTGACTGTCCTGAAAATTTACCTAGAACCTAGATCATTACCACAGCCAGGACAACTGAGGAAGTGCAAATCCAAACTTAACTGAGAATTAATCTTTCCCCAATTTTTTTTACTACGATCTCTGCCCCAGGAGGAATATCTGCCTTATTACCATAGCACATGATGTATGTTTATTATTATTTTATGTTAGAGTTTCATAGGCTCTGGGATTTCTTCTACCTCCTCCCCAAATTCTCTCTTCCTCCACTGATTTTTCCTTTGTTATTACAGTAGAATAGTCCTTCCCGGACAGTCACAAGTCCATCATTCTGCTACTTAAGTGTTTCCTAACATTGTAGATATGAACAGCAGAGTCCAGCATCCTATTGTCAACATACATTTAATGGTTTTTTTGGGAGTCCATCTTTGATCTGGGAGTACAAATGCATAATGCATTGTAATTGTATCTTCACATGTGGATATGATAGTCTCCATTACACAGTTACCATGCATCCTCTTAAATGAAGAGCATAAAACAAAATTGACAACAGGAAGAAAAACAGAAAATTTGTAATAACATGAAGTTAAATAATATGCCACAGAATGATCAATGTGTCACTGAAGAAATTCATGAAAAGAAAGAAAAAAAGCAAAAAAACACACCCTTTTTTGAAGACATGAAAATAAAAACAAAATTACCCAAACTCATGAGATGTAGCAAAAAGTGTTGAAAGGGACATATATATCACCAAGTGCTCACAAACAATTAAAATGTCACCTGTGTGGGTCTATGCCCATCCCTGTGTATGATGGCAAGTACTTACTCTCTTGCATGTCATGTTCCCTAACATAAAAGTTCTCACATCTTCTCAGTCAGGTAGCCACAGTATTCTTCACAATTTACTATAGCACAGTGTCAGTCATGTTAAATAACATGCTACTAGATATGGTAATCTCTATTACACAGTTACTATCCATCCCCCTAAATGAAAAGCCACAAAACAAAATCAGTAACAGGAAGAAAAAGGAAATTAACAACACCATGAAGTTAAATAGTACGCTACTGAATGACTAATGTTTCACTGAAGAAATGAAGAAGAAAATCAGGAACCTTCTTGAAGAAAATAATGCTACTTTATGATCTGACCAAAGATGGACTCCCAATGAAACTATTAACTATATGTTAACAATAGGACGCTGGATTCTCTGCCATTATCCATGCCCACAATGATGGACATATGACTGTGTATGAAGAACTATGCTATAGTAATAATATAGGGGAACTCATTGAGGGGGGAGAGGTTGAGGGCGGGGGTAAGGGAAATCCCAGGGCCTATAGGACTGTATCATAAAATGATTATAATTATAATAATAATAGATAAGTAAAATTAAAGAAAAGATACATTAAGAGGATTCCCTATTTTAACTGGAGATTTTACCAATACATATTGGTTACAATGTCTAATCTTTGTGCTTCTTTTTAAAAAAAATTTATTGGAAAGTCAGATTTACAGAGATCAGGAGAGACAGAGAGGAAGATATTCCATCTGCTGATTCACTCCCCAAGTGGCTGCAATGGTTGGAACCAAGCTGATCTGAAGCCAGGAGATTCTTTGGGATCTCTCATATGGGTACAGAGTTTCAAGACTGGGCTGTCCTCTATTGCTTTCCCAGGCCAAAAAAAAAGGGAAGTGGAGCAACCGGCATATGAACAGGCACCCATATGGGGTCTCAGCAGTTGCAAGGAGAGGATTTTAGAAACCAGGCTGTTGCTGGGGCCTATGTGTATATTCTTAAAATTTTTTAAAAAAAAAATTCATTCCATTTTTATTGCAAAGTCAGATATAGAGAGAGGAGGAGAGACAGAGGAAGATCTTCTGTTCGATGATTCACTCCCCAAGTGACTGCAACGGCCAGTGCTGCACCAATCTGAAGCCAGGAGCCAGGAACTTCCTCCAGGTCTCCCACGTGAGTGTAGGGTCCCAAGGCTTTGGGCCGTCCTGGACTGCTTTCCCAGGCCACAAGCAGGGAGCTGGATGGGAAGTGGGGCTGCCGGGATTAGAATCAGTGCCCATATGAGATTCCAAAGCATTCAAAGCAAGGACTTTAGCTGTTAGGCCACTGCACTGGGCCCTCTAATAATTTTTTGTTTGCATATTTTTCTTCCCCTCCTATCTTTCTTGGTCAATTTTTTTTTGTGTTAGTTCTTATGTAGTTGCTTTCAAGTCGTGCCTTGTGTTTCTACTTTTTGTGATTGTTTTTCTTATGTATCTTATGAACATACAATTATAGAAAAACTTTGCTATTACCCTTCCCTCAAAAAAGTAAGATCTTAGCAGCTGTCATGATGGCACAATTGGCTATTCCTCTGTCTGCAAGAACTGGCATCCCCACTTATACCTCACTGGGTGGGACACAAAGATTAGTTACTCCTCACTGGGGTATGGAAGATTTCTCTGCACACCCCTCCTAAACATGCTCACCTAAACTGTTGACATGTATCCTGTTAGAATTATAGAGTTAGACCACCCGAAAAACAGCCAGGTTCAGCGAAATCATGCTTCAATGCTATAAACTGCTAAAGACTAAAATTAAAAGAGGCATGAGACAGCTGAATAGCAATCTAAGCCATTTTAAGGTGTATAGAATACGGTTGAATGTAAACCAAAATTGAAATATCTATGAAGAAGTCACAGGTTGTGGTTGAGAACCTGCATTTTCCTATTAACATATTGGTTAATCAATACCATGTCAATTAATGCCATAATATTGTAAATGATTGGAAATATTATGTTGGGACTTTTAATTGATTGGAATGATACTCTCTCTGCCGGCTCTACCTTCAGACCAGAGATGGTTTCACCAAGAAACTATTGAACTTACCGGGACAATAAGATGCTGGACTTTATGCTTGGTAAATACCTCCAATGAAAGAATGTCAACTGAATTTGAACTACGGAAATGCAACAAGGTGGAGCAATCCGCCGTGGGGGGAGGGTGTGGAGAGGGGCGGGGGAATCCCAGTGCATAAAAAAATGTATCACATAATGCAATGTAATTAGTTTTTTTTAAAAAAAGGAAATGCAATAAAAATACATGTTTAAAAAAAATATAAGAACTGGCATCCCATATGGGAGCCTTTTCCTGTCCCAGCAGCTCCACATTCCATCCAGCTCCCTGCCTATTGTCTGGGAAAGCAGTGGAAGATGACCCAAGGCATCCACATGGGAAACCTGGAAGAAACTCTGGATTCTTGGCTTCGGATCAGCTTGGCTCTGGCCACTGCTGCCATTCAGGGAGTGAATCAGCAGATAGAAGATCTTTCTTGCTGTCACTTCTACCTGGAAATCTGCCTTTCCAATAAAAATAAACCTTCTGTTTAAAAACAAAAAGAGATTAAGGATCCTTTTCCCTATTCTCCTGTGTCTCTCTCTCTCCTTTATTCAGGGTTTTGCTAAAATCATCTGGAATTTTTCTTGCACATAATATGTAACTGTGGAATCGGGTGTGATCCTGACAACTTCTTAACAGGAGGTCATGTGCGTGGAGCAGGGAGGCACTCCAGGGTGGAGCAGGTGGCAAGGAGAAAGCCTGGATCCCAACCATGAAGACTCCCAGACCTTCACCACAAACTATTAATATGAGCAAGAAGGACTATATCCCAACTGCCAAGGAGGCCACAGGGAATTGGATGCCCTCGGAGGCCAAGTACTCTGAGGTCACCCACCCCCAACCGGAGCTTCCGCTGGGGATGGAAGAAGTCCAAACACTACCTTGCAGAAACCAACGTCATCGGAAAGACAACCAAAAGCCCTGAGCGGTCCGCAGAAACAGAAGAACAATAAACGTCCTTCGGGACCAGGGAGGAGAGCTTTCTCTGGTCTGAGCCTGGCTCCACCTCTGGACCCCCACCCTCCCTTGCAATGACCATCAGGATCACTCCGAAAACCCCTCATAGCAAGCAAACAATCATACAAACTAAAAAAACCTAAAATAAATAGACAAACAACAAAAAGTAGAGCTTGGAATTTGACAAGAAAGAGCTGGCATGGATTTGCTCATGCCTCGCTGGGTGGGACATGAAGATTAGTCACTCTTCACTGTGGTGTTGGGGACTTTCCTGCACACCCCCCCCAAAATGTTCTGCACCTTAATTGTTGACAAATGTCTTGTTAGAGTTACAAGCCAGTCTAGATTATCCTAAAATCTGCCAAGATCAGTAAAATTATACTTCAACACAACAAATGGCTAAATACTAAAATGAAATAGACACGAGACAGCTGAATGGCACCTTATAGCCATTTTAAGGTATATAGCAGCTGGTCCTGTATACAAACTAAAATTGAAATGTCAATGAGCAAATCATAGGTTGTGGTTAAGAACTTGTTTTTTTGTTTTTTTTTAACATACTGGTTACGCAAAACCATGTCAATTCCATAATGTTACAAATTGCTGTTAATGTTATATTGGGACTCTTAATTGGCTAGGATGATATTCTACCAGCTCTAACTTTGAACCAGAAATGGTCTCCCCAAGAAACTGTTCAACCCATCTGGACAATAAGTAACTGGACTCTATGTTTAGTATATGTATGCAAGGAAAGAATCTTGATTGAATTTGAACTGTAATACTGCACCAAGGTGGAGGAATCCACCGGGGGGGAGGGGCGTGGGGATTCCCAGAGCCTATGAAACTGTCACATAATGCATAATAATTAATAGAAAAAAAAAGTAAAAAAAAATATGTAACTGTGAATATCTGAGTTGTGTTTCATCAAAATTCCAAAACCCTCAAACCCAGAATGTGCTTGCCTTTAGAGGTATGATCTTTCATGAGCTAATTAAGTTAAAACGGCTTTAGGGTACAACATTGGAATACTGTCTGTTCTTTGAAGAGGAGGAAATGTAGGCAGACACAGGGAAGAGAAGCAGCTGTCTGCAAGACAGAGAGGCCACAGGGAAATCAAGGCTGTGGACACCTTGATCCCAGACTGCTAGTGACAGAACTGTGAGAAGACAATGTCATGTAGGTTAGGTCCTGTGGGTCTTTGTTATGGAATGTAGCATATGCATGACTTCAAGATCTGAGTGTAGAGGTATATGCACCAGAAGCAACATGTTGGGCCAGCACAATGGCTCAGTGGCTAAATCCTCATCTTGGATACACTGGGATCCCATACGGGCACTGTTTTGTGTCCCAGCTATTCCACTTCCCATCAAATTCCCTGCTTGTGTACTGGGAAGGCAGTAGAGGATGGCCCAAAGCCTTGGGACCCTGCACCCATGTGGGATACCCGGAAGAACCTCCTGGCTCCAGGCTTCACATTGGTGCAGCTTAGCTCTGACCATTGCTGCCACTTGGGGAAGTAAACCAGTAGAGGGAAGATTTTTTTCTTTGTCTCTCCTCTCTGTGAATCTGGCTTTCCAATAAAAATAAGTAAAACTTAAAAGAAAGCTACATATCTGGCCAATATTTTTTTGTTTTATTATTCCTGTATTTATCTATTACATTTCTGATCATAACACTGCACTTCATTGTCATGTCTATATCTCCCACTTAGCTCTGAACTCCGGTGTCATCAGAAATTCAATAAATTTTGGTTTATTCTGTGGAAATCCTGGGGTTGTGAGGGTCTTCATCTGGAGCGGCATGGTGCTTGTACCGACTGGCCTACGTTTGTTTTCTTTGCAATCCTCAAGTGATTTAGAACTTTAATGAGGAGCCCCCAGGCAGAAATCTCAGGGCTCTGGAGTGTTCACTTCTCTTAGGAATGCAATCTTGCAAATTCCTTGGAAGAAGAAACCTTGCCTCAGTTTTCCTAGCTGGAGGATGGAATTTTTCTGCATTAGTTCTAAAGCAGAATGCATATATGAAGATACTATGAATGGATTTGTAATTTATTTTTTGGTGAGTTTTCTGAAATGTCTTCACAGTTGCCAGTTCTCCACATCGTCCACTAAAGGTATGGGAATTTCACCTTCAACTTTCTGGGCCTGCCTCTTACGGTGATCCTAACTCCAGAGCCACACAGCAGCACTTCTTTTTTCAGCTCTAGCTTTGTATTTCCTCCAAGAGTCTGACTCTGGACATTTCTTCTTTCATTTTGTATAATTCATGCTATTTAACAGAATCAATGATGAGGATGGAAGAGTTCATGCTATGAAGTCAAGCTATCTGGGAGCTGTGTGACCCTGGGAAATTTTTTTAACCTTTCTTTATCTCAGCCCTTCTATGTGGAAATTATAAATATTGATGTTTAAATTATGGGTTATTTTAAGGATCAAATGAGTGTCCATATAGAATGCTTAGAATTCACTAATTACTAATGACTAATGAGGACTATTTTAATATTTGATATTATTATGCTTTTTAAAACTTTATCCAATAGTTATACTTTCAAGGCTCCTGCCTGCATCAGGTTATTCTCTTGAATGTTTGCATGTTCTAATTGGCTGATGGAATAAAAAAATAATGGAGTTTTAAAAGACTTTAATTTTCTTTTATTGGAAAGGCAGATTTATATAGAGAGAAGGAGAGACAGAAAGATATTCTATCTGCTGGTTCACTCCCCAAGTGGCTGCAATGACTGGAGCTGAGCGGAGCTGATCTGAAGCCAGGAGCCATGACCTTCTTCAGGGTCTCCCACTCAGGAGTTGGGTCCCAAGGTTTTGAGCCATTCTCTGCTGTTTTCCCAGGGAGGTGGATGGGAAGTGCAACAGGTGGAAAATGAATAGGTTCCCATATGGGATCCCGGTGCAGCAAGGTGAGGATTTAGCTACTGGGCCATTGTGCTGGGCTCTGGAGTTTTCTTAAGAGAACTACCTATAACAGATACTGCAAGTGGCCTCAGAATATATGACCCACCTAAGCCTCCCTTTGAGGTGTCCTTTGCTTAGTGGTACACTTCCTCACTCTGGGGCCACACCTAATATGACCTCTAATGTAATGACAGATAAATGGTGAGGTGGAATAACAAGGCAGCTCTGTTCAGTTTGATTCTGCTGGACATTACTGACAACTGATCCACTCAGATCCCATCACTGGGAGTTGGCAGTTGAGACACAAACATGAAGCCCTTAGTTCTGGAATACCAGGGACAGTGGCCATAGATATCAGAAACAACTGTATCACAATGGCAGAGTTCTAAAGCAAGAAATGCAGATACCTGGAACATTGTACTCTCAATTGCAAACCATGAGTCCGTATGCAAGTGTTTGCATTTCCTTAGAATAAGTTTCTTTCAACTGATATGTCTGGAACATGTCTTTCAAATAAGAAAATGCACTGGTATCCAAAACACTCAAATGTTTAATACTTCTATTATTCATTCTTACCTCCATGTCATTGGCTTTATCTTTTTTTTAAAGATTTATTTATTTTAATTGGAGTGTCAGATTTACAGAGAGAAAGACAGCCAAAGATCTCCCACTCACTGGTTCACTCCCAAAGTGGCTGCAATAGCTGGAGCTGAGCTAATCTGAAGCCAGGAGCCAGGAGCTTCTTCTGGGTCTCCCACATGGGTGCAGGGTCCCAAGACGTTGGTCTGTCCTTACCTGCTTTCCCAGGCCTCAAACTGGAAGGGAAGTGTAGAAGCTGGGACATGAGCTGTCATTCATATGGGATTCTAGTGCATGGTAGGTGAGGACTTTAGTCACTAGGCTACTGCTCCAGGCCTGGCTTTATCTTCTCGGATCTAGTTTCCTCTTCACTGAGGAGAATGAGAGTAAGACTGGATTCTAACTTGGACCCCTATTACTGGGCTTGTGCTCTTGATCAAATATTAGAAGATTTATAACCAATGAGTTTTAATTTTTAAATTACAAAAAATTGTATGTATAAGTTGCATTAAAATGTTTTCACTCACACAATAAACAAGATTACATCATATACCAGGCATTGTAGCAGAAGCCAGAGAAACTGCATTTCCTGTTCATGATGGGTAACATTCCCACTGGGGTATTGTCTTGGAAGTGATTAATTTACATCCTCATAATAGATAATAGCTATTATTGTTACGTCTGCATGAAAATATTCTTTTGGTCTCTTAGAATTGAAAGTGTTGGGACCTGTGTTGTGGCATAGTGGGTTTAGCCAATGCCTGAACTGCTGTTCCATATGGACACTGATTCAAATTCTGGCTGTTCTACTTCCAATCAGCTCCCTGTTTATAGCATGGAAAATCATTAGAGGATGGCCCAAGACCGTGGGCGCCTGAACTCACCTGGGAGACTAGAAAAAGCTCCAGGTTCCTGGGTTTGGCCTGGCCCAGTCTCGGCTGTTGTGGCCATTTGGGTAGTCAATCAGTGTATGAGAGATCTCTCTCTTCATGTAACTCTGCCTTTCAAATAAAAATAAAGTCTATGAGAGTCTTTACAAAAGAACTGAGATGTCAGAAGTTGACGCTTTTCCAAGTGTGCTTTACTAAGAACACCAGCAACCGTATTGTGGACACCTTCATCCCCTGTTGTGGCCATTGGTGTTTTGTTTCTTGACCTTTTCATAAATTTTTGAATCAAATAATTCTCAAGTTTTCACAATTTGTGACTATTCCTTCTTAGGCAACTTTTGGTAACTGGTAACTTTTGTTAACTTTTTGGTAACCGTTGTTAGTGGGTCTTGGAATTTCTACAGCAGTGATTGGGCAAATAGGACACAACATAGAAAATGAAATGGGAAGTTATGTAGAGGTGTTTTCTTTGTTGCTGCAAATCACACATGCTCTATTTTTATCTGAGTGTAGTAGAGGATTTCTAATGCCGCCCTTCATGAGGTCAGAGTAGAACATTAGGCCTGAGTGTAGAGGACAGTTGTTAAGACGCTGCCTGGGACTGCAGAGTAGAGTCCATGGGTTCAAGTCCCAAATGCTCTCCTCCTTCTAGCTTCCAGACTAATGTGTGCCGACCCTTGTGGGCAGCAGGAGGTGGGTCTACTAGATGTGTTCCTGCCACCCACATGGGAGAATGAGATTGAATTCTCAATCCCAGGCGAAGTACTGGCTGTCGTAGGATTTGGGGAGGGAGTCCACAGCTGCAGAATTTCCCTTTGTGTCTGTCTCCCTATCTGTCTCTCTGCCTTTCAGTAACAACAACAACAAAACAGAAACCAAAAAAAAAAAAACAAAAAACAAAACAAAAAAAAATGTAAAACTATAGTGGTTGGGGCCTGGTGTGATGGTTAAGTAGCTAAATCCTCACCTTGTATGTGCCAAAATCCCATATAGGTGCCTTTTGTGTCCTGGCTGTTCCACTTCACATTCATTTCCCTTCATGTGGCCTGGGAAAGCAGTAGAGGATGGCCCTAAGCCTTTAGAGGACAGTCCTGTAGCTGTATGGGAGACCCAGAAGAAGCTCCTGGATCCTGGCTTCAGATTGGCTCAGTTCCATTTGGGAATGAACCAGTAGAAGGAAGATTTCTACTTCTCCTTCTCTGTAAATCTTATCTGCCTTTCCAAAAAAAAAATAAATATTAAAAATAAAAAGCTATAGTTGATGATTTGAGCTTCTCCTCCAAATCTGTTCCCCCTCCCCAACTACACCAGAACTTTTATTTTTGGTCAGATATTCACCCCATCCTTAGTTAAAATTGAATTTTGGACAAGATGCAATTTAAAATATAATCCGTTTTCATCAAAATCTATGTTGAGGCTTAATTCCTCAGTGTAGGTGTCCTGAAAAGTGAGGCCTGGCAGGAGTCGATGAGTTCAGAAGGGGCCCCCTTCCCATAACGAGATTAATGCTTTTCTCAGGGGCATGTGTTTACTACTGGGTAAACCCTGTCCTCATTCTCTCATGCACTTGCACCTGCTTTCCCTTCTGCTTTTCCACAATGTGTGGAACATCGAGAGGGGACACATTGGAGGTCAATAAATGTTGGCACCCAACCTTGAACTTCTCAGACTCCAGAATCCTGTCTTCATTCATGACCCAGTTTCAGATATTCTGTTATACCAATAAAAAACAGACTGAGATACAGAACTTGGATTTTCACTGGCAACCTTTGTCCAGGACTGGGCATGTGTTTTAAATTAGCATAGTTAGGTTCAAAGGAATAATCAAAATTCCACAGCAGAGGTGGGGTAGAAAGAGTAGGGATTTGCTTTTTTCATTGAATGTAAACTAGAAATTAAATAATCTTGCTTACCACTGGCTAACTGTAATTATGGGAGGAATAAACCAAGGCCCAGCAGATTCACTCAAGTTTACTGAGGTTGTTGAGGTGAGACACAAAAGGGTGGGCAACATCAATGGTCCCACTACTGGAATTCCTCCTACATAGTACAATAAATTTCCTTTTTATGTAGGTCAATTGGAGTCAGATTTTCTCTTACTGGTAACCCACAGCATCTTGTACAATGATAGAAATGTTCCTGAGCTTGGCTATTTTTACAGGATTGGAATGAGCAAAATCAATAGAATAATTAACTCATGGAGGCACTTATATTGCCTCCTGAAGTCCCTGTCTTTAAAACACCTTTAATTTCTTTTTGAAGAAAAGCTGGGATTTTTTTAAATTTAAAACATTTTTTAATATAAAGAGAACATAGTTCATGTATTTAATAGGTGCCATTCTAAGTAGATAATCACACTTCTTTAATTTAATGGCAGACCAAAAACCTTTGTATGCTTTCAGACAGAAGCTTTAGTGTGCACAGCAGCTCAGACTTATATTCTTGGGAAAAAAATGCACACTTCATAATATTTGCTGAACTGTCTGAAAGCCTGTATCCTGAGGAAGAGTTCATAATCAGTGGCTCATCAACTTAGAAAAAAAAAAACTCATTCCAAAGCACACACAAAAAATTCCATTAGGTAATTCCATCTAGCAAAAGAAATGTGCGCATGTAGATTTGATGTTATAAAGCACTTGAGTCTCTGAACAGCATTTCCTTTGTTGAATGATTGTGTTTTGATGCACATGAAGAATTTCATTAAAAAGCAATAAATAAGAGACAACTTGGTGGAGCATACTCTGGAGAGCTAAATGGCTTCTTCTTTCTTGGGTTGTGGTTTATAGTTGTAACATAAAGTGCTCAGAACATGAAGAATCTCCCTGTGGCAGTTTGCTTAGGACATGAAGATTTAGACTTCACTCGTGGATTCAAGTTAGGCAGAAGTGATGACTTTATTCTTTTTCTGTTGTTGCAGTTATTTTAACAACAGAGGAAAGAAAAAAAAAAGCACAGGCTTCAAAAGCTGGAGCAAGGCACTTTCGTTTGTAACAGAAATGCTCTCAAGGGTCAGAAAGCCTGCCATGGTATCTCCTACATCATGGATGATCAATGCAGATTTGTTGAACTGAACTGGACTTGACTTTGTGAAAGCGAAAACGTCTTCTAAATACTTTGAAATTGACTCTTCTTGTAATCTTCAGGAATTTCCTCTTTCCCCACTAGCGCAAGTCAGAGAGAAAGAAATACAATGTAATCCTGCCATGAAATTAATTTATATGGTAAGAGATTATCTTTAGTATGTCTCAAGGACTTGCTATAAAGTGAATGAAGCCATTATACAATACTAAAGTGTAGCCTCTTCAGAATGGCTCTGAAACTGAGATAAATGCCACCACAACAGAGAACAAACCATTCATTTTACAGCTACTCCACAAGCAAGGACTCCACAAGCATCTCTGCTGTGAAGTAAAATGGAAAGGAGTTACCAAGCGTAAGAGAAGACTTTGTAAAGTGTACAAACCAGTTATATACTCAAGACAGCAATAATTCCCTATTATTCTAATCCTTTTATTAGGGGGCATATGGCAAATGTTTCATAAATTGCATAGAAAATATGTATGGGAAAAGTTTATTTGGAATGATCAGAGAACACTACCTGTAAGGACTTTTCCATATAAAACTTGGAAGATTTGGGGTACTAGATTGACAGCCATTGGCATGTATTAGTTTTGTGGTTCTGAAACTTGAATGTACTTAGAGATTTTATGTGCCATAATAATCTGTTGCACTTGATACCTTGAAATCTCCATTCTTCCAGAGCCCAGCACAATAGCCTCAATCCTCACCTTGCATGTACTGGGATCCCATATGGGTGCTGGTTCATGTCATGGCTGCTCCACTTTCCATTCAGCTGCCTGCTTGTGGCCTGAAAAAGCAGTAGAGGATGGCCCAAAGCCTTGGGACCCTGCATCCATGTGGGAAACCCAGAAGAAGCTCCTGGCTCCTGCCTTTGGATCTGCTCAGCTCTGGCCATTGCAGTCACTTGGGGAGTGAACCAAGAGATGGAAGGAAGATCATTCTCTTTGTTTCTAGTTCTCTCTGTAAACATGATTTTCCACAAAAAAATAATAAACAAACCCATTCCGGTAAAATTTAGAGGATTAGTATATATGCATTGGTAGAATGGAAATAGAATAAAGAAATTCCTAAGAAGTCCCAAATGATAATTTATTCCAACACTGACACCAGAGGTTACCCTGATCAGGGAACAACTTGATAGTTCCTAAGAGCAGCTCTGAGCAAAGTAGGAATTCAACCTAGATACTCACATAGAGAGTCATAAAGGTAACAACCTCAGTAAAAGGGTTACTAAAAAAAATACATATGAAAGATTGTAGAGAGCCTTGTCTGTTATGGAGTTGGCTTTAGATAGAGAAAATAAAGTCACCACTGAGAGCTACGGAGAGTCCTTTAATAGGGTTAGGAATGACATTCAAAATATCTATGTGGTCTCCAAATCCAAGTGAGAAGAGCTTCCTGCTTGGCCATATTGCAGTCTGCTGCTCAGATCACATCTTGAGGCAGCAAGGCATTCATTGTCCTAACTGTAAAGCCAGGGCTGCTGATGGCACACAACTGAGTCTATCGTAAGCAGTTTCCTTCAGCTGATGGGAGTGCTTCACCCAAGCTGAGGGTTGCTTCCCTAGGACAGCCCACATGTGAACACTAGTTTATGATGACATACAATGGCCTGACCCACTTTGTGTTCATTCAAGCAGTTGCTGAAGGGCCAATCCTGTTTTAAATTTCCCTTTGTAAAATCTGCTCAGATTCACTGAAGCTCAAGGCTCTCTCTGCTCAAGTCTTGTTACTCTTCTTACAGATGTTTTGTATGAGAACACTCCCTCCATGACAACCTCCCTTCAGAATCTCTTTCGTGGGGACCTTGCCCCATGATATGCACTGCCTGTGCTTCCTAGAACAAATGCAAGCAATTTCTTTAGGAATCCTCTAA
Organism: Ochotona princeps; assembly: GCF_030435755.1. Lineage (NCBI taxonomy): Eukaryota > Metazoa > Chordata > Mammalia > Lagomorpha > Ochotonidae > Ochotona > Ochotona princeps. The sequence continues at coordinate 53,580,980 of NC_080840.1, forward strand.
TTGATATCCAAAAATTTTCACAAATAATGTTTTCACATAAATAGGAACTCATGACCCAAAGTTACAAAGCATATCAAAAAAGAAAGCATATCAGAACATCAGCATAACCCAAACTTAGTAAAAAGAAATTAAGAAACCTAGGTCCAGGTCTGGTGATCATCGTAGGACTGATTGCACAGGAGCCAGCGACTCTGAGTCTCAGGTGTAATCAAGCTTAGCGTCAGTCTTGGGGAACCAACGCACTGCCTGCACTAGCTGTCCTTCAACCTGAAGCACAGAGAAGGCAAGGATCTAACCACAGGCAGAGGTAGGGCAGGGTGGGTAGGACAGGAGGATGAGCTCAGCATTTTGCCTTGTAGCTCAGTGCCAGTCCAATTGCAGTGAAATCCAGCACTAGGTGCAGACAAGAGACCTCTATTCCCAGGACAACAAGTTTGGTGTCAGCCTGCATGGCCAGGGCACTCCTTTCACCACCCTTTTCATGAATTTTGGCTAGACACTAGAAGCAAGACTGTAGCCCCTGGGGACTGGGTCAACAAAATGAACACAGAACCATGTTTAGATATGGTAAGACCATTGCTGGGCAGATATCAATGGTCCTTGTCCTCAGGTCAGTGCCTCTGAATGACCCTTCAGTGATTCCAAGCAGAGACCCAGGGCTCCATATACCTACACTTATATTCCAGTCAACAGTTTTGGTCAAAGTCTGCATTAATCTCCCAAGACCCCACCCTGCATGCTGCTCTACCAAGACCAACATCCCTCTGCTAGAAATAATGGGAGCAGCACATAGGCACAGAAGACTGTATTATAATACCCAGTTCGAATACAAGACAAAACAGCCTATCACTCCAACACCTGAAAACACATCTTCGGGAAAAAAATAACTTTTATTCTAAAAGTCACTTGTTAAGTGCAAAGGAAGCAACCTACCAAACGGACAAATGGACAAATTTCTATCTAAAGACAGAAAGCATGAAAAAGGCAAGGCATCATAAGATGTCTCCAAAGGATATATTAGTAATAGACTCCCCCCTGAAAATGATTGCTGAAATGTCTGATAAAGAATTCAAAAGAATGGTTAGGAGGATGCTCAGAGAAACTACAGAAAGTTGAGAAAACAGGACAATAATGTATGATGTGAAAGAAATGCAGCAAACAGACATACATCTTGAAAAGGAATCAAATAGCTTACAAGTAAAATGCAAGTACAGCTGAAAACTACAACAATAGATGAGATAAAAGAATGTATGCTGACATATTCAAGAAAGATAAGGAAAAGACAGAAGGGGAAAGAGGAGGAGGAGGAGGAATAATTGGGTTTTGAAAAAACTGGATATCTAAGATTGAACTGTGACCCTTCTTCCACCGCTCACCTGTGCAAAAATCAATTCAAAATGTTTCACAGACCTAAATACAATACCTGAAGCCATGAAACCACTAAAACAGGATAAACATTTCAAGATATTGGTAGATGCAAAGATTTTTTTTTTCATAAGACTGCAGAAGCACAAGATAACAACAGTAAAAGCTGATAAATGTTGCAGCATCAAACTAAGAAGTTTCTGCACAGCAAAAGAATCAATAGATCACCTGAATCAGAAGAGGGGCAATATTTTCAAACTATTCACCTGAAAAGTTTTAATATCCAGAATATATAAGAAACAACAAACTTGAACAACAAAACCTCAACTAGGAAAAAGATATGAATAGATATTCACAAAAGAAAAAACAAATACGGGATGGCACAGTGGTGTAGAAGGCTAATCCCATGCCTGTGGCACTCGCATCCCATACGGGCACCAATTCACATCCAAGCTGTTCCACTTTGATCTAGCTCCCTGCTAAAAGCTTAGGAAAGCAGCAGAGAATGGCCAAAGACACCACGCACGTGAATGACTTGGATGGATTTCCTGGCTCCCAGCTTCAGAATCGCCCTTCTCTGGCTGTAGCAGCCATCTGGGGAGTAAACCAGCGGAAGCAAGATATTTCTCTGCAATTCTTTCAAGCAAAGTAAATAATTCTTTTTAAAAAAGCATAAACACAGATGGTCAACAAATAAATAAGGAAATAATCAGTTTCACAATCTTAAGGAAAATGTAGATCAAAACCAAAATCAGGTACCATCTCACTGTAGTGAGAATGACTGTTATCAAAAAGACAAAAACAGGGTCCAGCGCGGTGGCCTAGTGGCTAAAGTCTCACCTTGAATGTGCCCCGGGATCCCATTTAGACGCCGGTTCTAATCCCGGCAGCCTCACTTCCCATCCTGCTCCCTGGTTGTGGCCTGGGAAAGCAATCGGGAATGGCCCAAAGCCTTGGGACCCTGCATCCACGTGGGGAGACCTGGAGGAAGCTCCTGGCTCCTGGCTTCAGATTGGTGCAGCACTGGCCGTTGCAGTCACTTGGGGGTGAATCATCGGATGGAAGATCTTCCTCTCTGTCTTTTCTCTTCTCTGTATATCTGACTTTGCAATAATAAATAAATAAATATTTTTTAAAAAGACAAAAACAAAAACAAATGCTGATGATGTAGAAAAGGGAATTCTTAAACAATATTGATGGGATTGTAAATTAACACCGCTATTATGGATAACAGTGTGGGGGTTTCCAAGAAAATTAAAAATAAATCTATTTCATGATAGATATACTATAGATATACTATTCTACTTTTCTATATATATTTAAAGGGAATCTATTCAGCTTAGGAAAAGTATATCTGCACTTTCCTACTGCTACAGTACTAGTCACAATGGCCACAATATGGACACAATTAGGTGTCCATTAATAAATGCATGCATAAAAATGTGATAAAGAAAGATAAAACTGCCTTTTTTCTTTATACATAGAAGTATTTAAGAACTCAAGCTTAATTTAGAATAGTAATTAGTAAGGGCTGGTGTTGTGGTACCATTTGCAATGCCAGCATCTAATAAGGGAGCCAGTTTGAGTCCTGACCACTCCACTTCAACCCCGCTCCCTGCTAATATGTTTGAGAAAGCAGCAGCAGATGTCCCATGTGTTTGGGTCCCTGCCAACCATGTGGCAAATAGGCTGGATATCATGGCTTCTGGACTTACTTGGCCCATCCCAGGTTGTGCCCATTTGGAGTGAGAACAAGAGGTAGAAGATATTTCTGTCTCCCTTTCTCTCTCTTTTTTTTTTTTTGAGTGTGCTTGCCTATTTTTTAATATTATTTTTTGATGATTTTTACATAGTTGGTTAGGGTGATAACGGTCAAGGGCTACAGGAAGGTGGGTGAGACCATTACTTCCACATTCTTTTTTTTTTTTCCTTCCTGTATCTGGGTAAAGGGGGAGACAAGAGGAGAAGCCCTGCTCAACCTTCCAAACACCTCTGTACCCTGGAACAGAGGACAGCCACCAAGACCACTCCAGGTCCCTGATATGGGGCATGCTCCGAGGGTCCTGCTCAAGAGGTTTTGATAGCGCAACAGTTCTGAATTACTGCTGATCTCTCAAATTCAAGCCTGATGAAATCTCTCCAGAATCCACTGGTTGACATAGTCCACTTTAGAGTCTTTGTTTGCCCAGATATTCACTGCCAATCCTTGGCTGGGGTAGTTAATCCATTTGTTCTGTCCTCTGTCTTCTGTTAGGGTACCAGGTGTTCTGTATCCTCAATGTGCTCCAATGTACTGCTATATCCTCAATGTGCACTTGGATATGTTGTTCACTACTCAGTCTAAGCCACTGAGGAGGCCCAGCTCTGACACATGCACTCCATGGTCAGACCATCGAACATGCTATTCTCTTCAAGGTTGGAGTTCTGAGTCCAGCATTCAGTTTGGGGGATCCTCAAAGAAACTTCATCTGAGCTGATCCTAGACCTGATTCTTGTTTTTTCTTGCCAATACAGGGTTTGGCACAGTCTGTCACCCAAAACAGCCTACACAGGGTCAGTTCAGTCTCCAGCCCTGTCTTCTACACAGACCAATGGGTATTGCAGTCCAGCTGATCCTGCCCACCACACACTAGGTCTGCACGCATACCAGTGGGAGCTGCAGCCCAGCCAGAGCGATTCCCCAACCCCCCCCCACCAGGCATGCCCACTGCCCTGGTTCCCGTGCTTGCCAGTATGTACAGCAGACTGGCCCAGTCTGTCCCACATCTGATTCAGCTCTCATACATGTCAATGGGCATTGAAGCCTAGTCAACCCAACCAATCCTACAATGTAATCTACACTGGTGCAGGTGGGTGCCATTCTGTGTAGCCATGCCTGCTCCAGTCCTGGTTCTTTTGCTCACCAGTTTGAATGGCAATCCAAGAGGGAGGTACCCACTGTTTCACTAATGTGCCCAACTCCCACTCCAGGATCTTGTATTCTTCAGTTTAACTTGACAGAGTTTGTGCCCTGTGCCAGCATCTGCCAGCTGATGCTCTGGCAAAGCCCAACCAAACCACACCCACTGTGGTTAATGCTTGCACCAGTAGGAACAGTCAACCCAGCCTGGCTTTCCCTGGTCCAGCTCTCATGAGGCAAACGTGTGTTGTAGCCCTGCCCGGCGCGGTCTGCCCCCATCCCATCTCATGCTCACCAGTGGGGGTGGTGTTTTTAAATAAATTGCCATCTCTTAAGTAAAAAGAACAGTGACTAAGGATGGGAAGCAATAGAGGAGGTAGATGAAAGAAAGATAACAGATTAAAAAGAAAAAACAAAGTAAAAAGTAATAGGTTGTAATATTTCACAGCACAGGGGAATGACTACAGCTCATAATATTGTATCATATTATGTATAAAGACTTGGAATATAGATGCCAGCAGGCTTTACACTTTCAGAAAAAGGAAATGGAAATGATGACTGCTTCATTTTACCAGTTTACATCATATTTCATGTGTTGAAATAGTACACAGTTAAAAAATGTGTAAGGATTACATGATAATGCCAAATTGCAAAAAGAGAACAGGGTTAGATATATACAGCCTACTGATATTGGAGTTGTCAAATACAGGGAGGGTGGGAAATTCTGTGTTCTTTGAACATCTAGATGGCAAATACTTAATTTAAGCTTATGGACCATATTGTGTCCGCTGTAACCTCTTAGTTCTCCCAAAGTTGGATATGAAAGCAATCAAGATTAATGTGAAAGAAGCACAATAAGCTGATCCCAAAAAAGACAAATTTCACATACTCTCCTCTGTGGCAACCAATATGTAAAGCAGAAAAAGTATAATCTACATGCACAAGATAGACATTTCAAAATTTAATTGTTTACAGACTTTAATCTGTACTCTTGAGGAATATTAGGTCTTTTTTCCTACTTCTTGTGTGTTGAAACCTTTAGCTAGTGGAGTCTTAAACCTATGGATAAGAAATGAACTGAAAGTATGCAATTGTAGAAATTAAAAAAAAAGGCAGGTGGATGGTGGGTGGGGAGCACAGGCAGGTGAGAGGGAAGGCTAGGTTATCTGACTATGCTTCTAAGTCTATATTGTAATATTTGCTCACATTATATAAATAAAATCAATTATTTAAAATAATGGTGCTTGTCTGAGTGTCAATTAAAAACCAAAAACTTCAAAATCTGCTTGGAATGGGTTTGGTTTAATTGGATTAGGCCTATTTACCATGGATAGCTAACTTGTGAAACATAGGATAAATATGAGAGGATTTCAAAACATTTATGAGAAAACAGAATTGAGAGAAGAATTTGGAGTGGGCATTTGGTACAGTGGTTAAGGTCTTGCTTGGGATGTACACTTCCCATGTTGGACTGCATGGCTCCAATCCTGGCTCCTCTGATCCTGTTCTAACATCTTCCTCATGCACACCTCAGAGAACAACCAATGATGGCTCAAACACGTGGGTCTTTGCTGTCCATGTGGGATATCTGGATTGAGGTTTGGCCCAGCTTGGTTAGTGGTATTTGTGAAGTAAATCAGCAGATGGAAGATCTCTCTGTGTCTCTGCTTTTCAAAATAAAGAAAAAAAGAGAGAAGGAAGAAATAAAAAGAAAGATGGAAGAGAAAGAGTAAAAAAGGAAAACAGGAAGGGAAAGTTTGAGGAAAGCACACATTGAGTATGAAATAATAATGAGCTTAGCTTGGTACAAAAATTATAGAATCCATTCATGTTTTTTCCTCATGCACACTTTCACAAATTTTTTGAAGATCTCTTGTATGTACAGATTTAAAATTTATTTTGCATCAAAATAAACTACTCTGTTTATAGATTTTCTACTAACTTTCTGTCATATACTTGTATAGCTATTTAATAGTCTAAGAAAATGAGAGAATACAAAACAAGATTGATAAAGAAAAACTATAAAAATGACCAAATGAAACTTATCAAATGGAATAATAATTAAATTGGGAACTTAAAGAACAGACAAAATAGTGGATTGGGTGCAGATAAAAAATTAGTGGAAAAAGTGAATCTGAAGCACTTATCTAAAATGGAGTGCAGGGTGAAACCGAAGTACAAGACTCAAAAGAACTGAAGGTTTTGTGAGGTAGAATGAGACAGTCTTTTCTGTTTTCCATCAGCAAACATCATACTCCACAGGGAACTCAAATTTTTGTCTATGGAAATATTTGGTTAAATGTGTATTAATTTGGCTGTAATGGCATTTAAAGCAAACAAACAAAAAAGCAATGAAAATGGCCTTGGAACATTATCTCTAGTTACTTGAAGAATTTCTAGCTTTTTAAAAAATACAGTTTACATTAAAATAAATTTTATTAATTTAGAGAAGATAATTAATGTGAGAAAATGGGCTTTTGGATTTTCTTTTTGTGGTCATTGTGAGTGAATTTTTTTTTTTTTTAGTTTCACATTCTTCCTTTCTTCTAAAACTTAGGTTGACATCTAGCTTTGACAATCATAGTTTGTTTTATTTTCCGGGGGGGAGGGAAGGGAATAACTTTCAATGCTATTTAATTTTGTACTATTGATGTGTTGGTGAATTTTTAAACTCTGTGCTAACTGCACTAAATTATATGAACTGAGAGAAAAAATCAGAATAAGATAAGGATAATATATTATTTCTATTAATTCTATCACATCATTATTTTTATTCAACAGTTTTAGTGCAGTAAGAATAAAGCTGAAATGGCAAGGGAATAGCATGGAAGAAACAATATTGCCAGTTTTCAGAGGTTATATGATTAATTACAAAGAAATTTAGTGAACCATCTGAAAAAGAAATCAAGAATGTAATCCCACTTTCAACAGCTACAAAAAAAAAAAAACAAGATAAACTCAAACAAATGAAAAAAACCTGGGAATAAATTTAATCAAAGAGGCTAACTACTCCTTTAATTAAATTTTTGATGTAAGAAATTGAAGACAACACAAATAAATGGAGAGACATTATGTATTCATGGAGTAGAATTGATATTGTCAAAATTTTCTGATTACCGAAAGTAATTTTCTGATTCAATGCAATCCTTTTCAAAACCTCAATGACAGATTTTACAAAGCCAGATAAAACACTAATAAAATTTGTATGAAACCACAAAACACTCCAAATAGTGAAAGTAATGTTTTTTTCTATAGCACTGCTACCTTTATAAAGTTGTTCAATTACTTAACCAAAAGGCAGATTTTTCATATCAGGATTTAAAAGTATAGGAAATAAAAGGCACAAATGGATAAAATGGCTCATACCAAATTAAAGAGCTTTTGTACAGCAAAGGAAGCACTCATTGACATGAAAAAGAAAATCTGTAGAATGGAAGAAAATATTCACAAAACTTTACTTAATGACAAGGAACTGAGAGAGGAAGAGGGCTAGAATCTTCTGTCCATGACTTCACTTTCCAAATCCTTGCAACAAGTAAAACTGGACCAGTCTGAAGACAAGAGCCAGGATTTGCATCTGGGCCTCCAGTCCAGCATTTAATAGCAAACGTACTAAGCGCATCCACTGCCACTTCCTAGGTACATTACAGGAAGCTGGGTTGGAAATGGAAGCACAAATTCAACCTAGACACTTTGTGAGATGGAATATGGGGGTGTCCCAAATGGTGGCTTCATCCACCGTGCCATAACATTTGCTCTACCAAAAAAGTCCTGAGCAATAAAGAATAAAGCAGGAGGAATTGCACTATTTTAAAATATATTACAAACCTGTAATAACTGAAACAGCATTGCATTGACATAAAATCTGATCTATAGACAAATGTAACAGAATGGAGGCTCTGGAAGGAAGATGTGCTTTGGGAAAGCAATACTCTTTAAAATAAGTAGTACTGGGAAAATTGGATATTCACATACAAAAGAATAAAACCAGATGCCTGTCTCTCATTACATACAAAATCAATTCAAAAATGGATTAAAGACCTAAATATGAAACCTGACATTTGAGAATATTAAGAGGAACGTAGCAAAACGAATTCAGGACATTGGAATGAACAAAGCTTTTCTATACCAAATACTAAAAGCAGAGGAAATAAAAGCAAAAATTGACAAATGGAATTGTAGAAAACTAGAGTTTTTTCTAATAAAGGAAGTAATCATCAGAGTGAAAAGAAAGCCTACAGAATGGGATAAAATTTTCATAAACTTTACAAGTGACAAGGGGTTAATATCCAGAACATTTAAGGAACTCAATAGTAAAGCAAGTAATTCAATTAAAAGTAGCTAGTAGATATAAACAGATGTTTCTCAGAAGAAGAAATACAAATGGCCAAGATATATAAAAAAATACTCAGTGAGATAAGCCAATCCCAAAGGACAAATATCTTATGTTCACTCTGATACAAGGCAACCGTCATGAAAAACACAAAAGTCTATATTTAGGTAGACATGTATGTACATACATTCTCATAGATGAACTGTATAATGGAGACTAGCATACTGGGAAGTGAAGACATACTGTAGCACATTTCTACCTTTTAAAAATAATTGTTTTATTTTTCATAATGATTACATGGTTGATCAGGGTGGGAAGGATTGAGGTATAGGGAAAACTGAGTGAGTTCATTGTTTTCAAATTTGCTATTTTTTCTTCTTGTTTCTGGAGAAAGAGGAGAAACAAAGGAGGGAAGTCACAGCCAACTTTACAAATGTTCCAGTACCCAGAGATGGAGAACCTCCACCTGATATCAACCCAGGGTCCTGATGTGTGCATATTCCAAGGGTTCTGACAAAGTGGTTTGGATAGTTCTGAAATGCTGTCAGCTGCATCCACCCAAGGATAATGCAGTCCTCCCAATGTCCATTGGCTGACATAGTCAACCTCAAATCTCCATTCACTGAGATTTTTGCTGTCATTGTTTGGCTGGAGTAGTTGTCCAATTTGTTCTGTTCTTCTGCTACAGTCCCAAATGCCACATTCTCCATTTGTGTCAGGGTCTTTGTCTACTGCTCTTTTTCACTGAGCAGGACATGTTCTTGCAGGCAAGCTCAAGGACTCAGCCAGGCGACCCAAGCCCTACTGAATTCCTTGCCACTGGGGCTCATGAATCTAGCACCCACTTCTCAGATGGGCCAAGAGACCCAGGCCAGGTGACCCAAGCCCCGCTGGGTCCTCCAACCCTGGGGCTCATGAACCTGGCACCCACTACACAGATGGGCCCCAGGACCTAGGCCAAGTTATCTGAGCCCCATGAGATCTTCCACCCCTGGGCTCACAAACCCAGTCCCCCCCAATAGGTGGGCCCCAGGACCTGAGTCAGATGACCCAAGCCCCACCAGATCTTCCATGCCCGGAGTTCACAAATCTGGCACCCTCTGACACCAGACTGGCATGGTTTGCCTCATCTCAGCATCCATAATCGTGTTGCACAGCCTGGCCCGGTCTAGCCTGCTCCCTCTTCCAGCTTGTGCTGGTGGTTCTTGCAGCCTATCTCCACCCAGCTTGATTTCTGTCCTGGCCCTAATGTATACTGGCTAGTGTTGTGGCCCAATCTGATCTCTTGCACCCTGTCCTGGTTCTCAAATCTGCCAGTGGTTGTTATGAACTGGCCCAACTGATATGTCCCCAGATCTGATCCATATATACGCCAGCAGGTACTATTACCTGGCATGGTTTGGGTTGGTCCTTGCCTTGATTCTTGTGATCACCTGCAGTGACTGCATCCCAATGAAGGAGTTTCCCCAGCTCTTCTGTCTGTTCTCCTTCCATTGGCAGATCTCACACACACCAGTGGGTCCTTGGCCCAGATTAACTTTGTCCACCTTTTGTCCTGGCAGGAACAGTAGCCTCGCTCAACAGACCCACACCCATTCTGGTTCTTACTGTTAGTTGTTGCAGCCCAGGCACACCTGGCCCATGCCCATAAATAGCTTTCATGTAGTTCATTGGGAGCTGACATAGCCCAGCCTATTCTACACCCAAACTAGTTCTGACAAGTATCAGTGGGTGCTGGAGTCTAGCCCAATCTGTCAACCCCCAGACCCAGACAACACCTGTGCTGGGGGAGGCTGTAGCCATGTCCAGCCCAGGTTCCTGACCCCAATCCTTCTCTTGTCCTCACCAGTTGGAGCCCCAACCCAGCTGTGATGTCCCCTTAGCTCCTCAGCCATGTCTGTTCTTACCTACAGCTCTTGGGCATGCCAGTAGAGACTGCAGTTCCACAAGGGTGAGACCACATATCCTCCACAGATTCTGCTACCAGACCCATTTCTCTCATGTGCTAGCTATTGTTATGACCCATCCTAACATCACCCATCACCTGCTTCGACTCTCACTGGTAGGCCCCAGTCTTAACACACACACTATGTGCGCCAGTAAGTGGTACTTCATGTTGGTCGATGCTAGCTACTCCAGCTTGGGTCTCCCATGTGTGCTCGCACTTTGGCCTGACCCTTAAAGGCCCTCTTGTTCTTCCTTCCAAAATATTTGGTCTCAGCCCCCTGCTTACATACACATGCAGTGGCCTAATTTATGGAACTCCCTCAGCAGTAATTCCTCACCTGGGCATAAACCCACAAATCATCCCTCATTACCACCTGTGTGATGACCTATACCCCTGCAAATCCAGACCCCAAGTCACCCAGAATACACTGCCAAGTCACCCGAGGATTTTACCCAGGCCTTTCCTCAGGGAGCCACGTGTCCTGGCTGAATGCACTTGTGACAATCAAAAAGCTTCCAGGCCAGTGAGAACCTGAAAGCCCACTGAGCTTCTTCCCCAGGGAGCCATTCTGCTCGGTTGTCCATGCCAGTGCTGTTTAGAAAGCCTCAGGCCAGGGAGAGCCCAAAGGCCCCTGAGAGCTCGCCTCCACCAGGAAACCATGTGGCTGCATCTCTACTTTTGAATAAAATTTAGACTCCCAATGAAACTGTTAAACATTTCTTGACAATAAAATGCTGGACTTTCTACTATTTCCTATATTTACAATGTCGTGATACACTTTCATAGAAGAATGATGAACTTGTGATTGTTGATGAAGGACTATACTATTATTATAATACAGAGGAAACATTTGGGGGGAGGGGAGTGAGATGGAAAGGGAGAAAGGGGAAATCCCTGGGCCTAAGGAACTGTATCAAGAAAAAAAAAATACTCAATATCACTCTCCGGGAAATGCCAGTCAAAACCACAGTGAGATACTATCTCATGCCAGTAGTATTAGCTATTAACAAGTACAGGCCAAACTATGAAGAAAGGGATCTCTTGGCCACTGTCAGTGGGACTGTATAACAGTCCAGCCATTGTATGTATGTATGCAGCATTGTATGGAGGTTCTTTAAGGCACCAGAAACAGGACCAGTATGTGTTTTAGCAATCTCTCTTCTTAGTAGATATCCACAGGAAATAAAGTCCATTTCCTGAAGAGAGAAGTGCGCTGCCATGTCACTCTTCATACTAACAAGGAATGGAAACAATTGAAGTGTCCATCCACAGATGAACAAAGAAAACGTGGTGCATATATGTAGTGGAATATTCCTTAGCTATAAAAAGAATGAAATTTTGTAATTTGCAGCAATACACACGGAGCTGCAGATCAGTAAAGTGAAACTGGTAGGTGAAACCAGCCAACCACAGTAATTCATGCATCATATCATCTCACTCATGTGGAGTCTAAATCAAACATGATCTTCTGGAAGTTAAAAATATAATGGTTGTTTTCAAGGAGGAAGGAAGAAAGTTGGAGGAGTTATGGGGAAACATTGGTTGATAAATACTATGTTGTAGTTTGGCAGGAGTAAGAAGTTTTGGAATCCAGTTGCATTATTAATTAATAGAAGAAACACCAAGAGATTTTTTACCTGCAGCCCCTTCCTACATGGCCACAACAGTCAGAACTGGGACAAGCTGTGCTCAGGAAATACATACTCCATCTGGTTTCCAAAGTGGGTGGCAAGGACTCAAACACTAGAGCCATCATCTGCTTTTTCCCACGCACATTATCACAGAGTTGGATCAGAAGTTGAGCACTTGGCTTTGAAAGTACTTTTGTCTCTTGGCTCACTCCCCCAAATGCCTGCAGTGTCCAGGGCCAAGCCTGGCCAAAGCCAGGAAGTCAATCTGGGTTTACCATGTTGGTGGCAGGGACTCAACTACCTGAGCTGCTGCCCAAAGCTTACTGTCTCTCAGGGGGTGTGTTGTCAGGACACATGAACTGAGGGCAGAGGTGGCTCTCAATCCCACATAATCCCAGGTAATCCCAGACAGGGAAAGATTGACTAAAAACAAAGAAAATGTCATAAGGGCATTAACTGAATTATATTAAAATTATGAATCTATTTTCACCAAATTACATCATAAAGATAGTCAACGGCAAGACATAAATGGGGAGAAGATAATTAAACACATAAATTTAGATGATTAGTCTGTTAGAAAAAAGACGTATTATAAAAAATAAGAAGACATGAATATTAACAACAAATGAACAAAAATAGTAATAGATGAACATTAGTACGCAAAAAACAAAAACCACAGCGAAATGCCGTTATACATGTACATTTTTTATAAAAGTTTGACAGTTTCAGAAGGCTACTAAAATCACATCTTTGCTCAATATTATATAAATTTGTATAAAATATCAATATCAATATAAAATATAAATTGATTTGGCACTTTGCAAAAAAAATGCTGCAGTGTGAACTGGGAATAGCAACAGGTCAACATGTTCATACCTAATGTTCAAGCAAGCTCACTCTTGAAAACACACATGTGCATATATATAATAAAAGCCAAACTTACATCAATCATAGAAAGACAAATAAATCACAGATATTCCAAAATGGGATGCTGTGTAATAGTGAAAGCATATGAACTGCAGTTGTATGTGTTTACACAATCTTGCATACATACCATTAAGAAAAGTAAGTCTACCATTACGAAAAGTCAGTCACAGAATATACATTTCAGAGATGTAACTGTAAGATTACTTGTGGCACTCTAGGATACATGTATGTGCAGTACTATTTTTTACATAAAGAAACAATAAACTAAGGGTAGACATAACCTTGGGAAGATGTCAGATGGAAGACAGAAAATGGATGTAATTGGGGAGGGAGCACACATGGGAGAATTCAAATATAGTAGAAATGTTTTTGTTGGTATACGTGCAGGTGTTTTATAGATATTTGTTAAAGTATATTTATATGTACTGTTTCACATAGGATACTTCATCAAAGGTACTAATTAGTGCCACTGGAGTTAAAAGATTTCCAGACTCCATCCCTACAAATTTTGTTTCATTAGATCTTATAAACATTCCCAGTGATTACAAAGTGGCTAAGTATACAGATCACACTGAAAAAGACACTGGCTTAGTATAACAAATATGAGGTACAGAAAAAAATTCAAAGAAAAAAATGATAGTAGATGGTTCAGCAAACTGAGAGAAAGTGACTTCATCCACTCTTCATGTCATGAAACCTATTGGGAGGAGAGTAGTACCTTGAGGACAGCCCAGACACTAGGTAGGTCCAACCCATTATAGTCACCTTAGTATGTTTAGCATGCTGTGAGTAAAATTATGCTGTGTGTGTACATGCCATATATGTATGATTGGGGTGGTGAGGAGAGAGAAAGAGGAAATGAGAGAATTTACACAAGCTCCAAGAGCTAAGTAACTCTGATAAGTGAAATCCTGCTTGCAAATCTCTTGCAACATTGTTCTTTTTGCTAGTTGTGCTCATATTTAAGTATCATGAAAAGGAGTTGCAGACCATAGAGACTTTAGGTTTGGGGGATAGCATAGATGAACTTGCAGTGAACAGGGAGGTATACAACAGGTACACAACAGGTATACAACAACAGGTATACAACAAGGTATACAAGCAGGAACAATACTGCATGTCAGGAAAGGCATAATTATGAAAAGGCACAAGGTTGTGTTTTTGCTAGAGCACTTACCTCCCTTAAGGACAAGATTTTCTAAGGGAGTAAGGAAATCGATGCATGCAAGGCAATGAATTTATAGCACTTTAGCTGGCACACACACACACACACACACACACACGCACTTTTCAAAAAATGGATCCACTCAGGAATGCACATAGCACTGAATTTGTATCATTATACAAGTTCTTTCACACCCACCATCCTTCAGTGTAACACATCGCTTAATTTTTGAAATAAAGGAGAAACCCTTTAGTCTTCCTATAGTGCATTGCTCTGATGATATAACAAATACCCAGGAGGCTCACATAAAGCAACAATTAAACAGGAAACCATTGCCCAGGATGGCTGGACTTCATGACTTGCTCTGTCATCACACCATGCTGTATCATTTCATGGGGGTAGACATGTTGTGAAACACAGGATATGGCAGTGTGTTTTCAGATACTATCATAGAGTAAAGCCTAAATTGATGGCAATTTACATTTACCAGGCTCCTTTTCTTTTATCACCTACTAAGAAATTGCTTTATTCTTGAAGATGAAACTCTTGAGAGTCAAAAAAAAAAAAAAGCAACAGAGAAACTACTGACAATGACTGCATATTTCATCCAAGCAACAGCCTATGACAGAGCTTTGCAGCTTATCTGCTCATAAACCCAAAAATTCAATTTAAGAAGGAAAGGGGTTGCAAAGGGCCTGTATATTAATACAAAAGTATGAGTTGAAAGATGGAGGCTGACTCCCCGGATAGAAAGTAAGTCTGATCTGGCCAGTTCGGCAATGAGGTTTGCTTTTGTGAATTCGATGATACAATATACAGTTTCTAAAATGAGCTGTAAACCTACAGCTTGAAGATTCAGAGGAAATTACTTTTCAAAAAGCATGTAATCTATTTTTGTCACATAATATTTTGCTGAAATTGATATAAGGTTGTAAGATATAAGGTTGTAATATTTCAATTTTGTCAAGTCTTCTGTGATATGAAGTTAAACAAACATGGATAAAAGATGCATTCCTTCTCAGATTTCTTTTGCAGGGACATTAAATTGGGAGACCAGTTCTTTGGCTAACAGGGCTGGTTTCCACATCTCTGAGAAGACAGTGACTTCTTGAACTAAGAAAGCCTCTCAGAGTCAGTTGTGGAGTTGTCAGGAGATCTTGGGAGAAGATGTAAGTGGAAAACAGATGTTCATGCTGAAGGTGAGAAAGAATCTACTGGGTGGAGTAAGATATTGCTCATTTATTATTTATTGCCGGCATTTTGTAAGCAGCTGGAGATACAGCAATGACTAAAACAAGATGTTTTCTGATATCATCTGGTTTACAGCAGAGAAGACAGATAATAAGAGAGCAACAGTATTATTTCAGGTAATGGTGGTAGCAATCAATAAAGCATTTGCTCCTCACTGGAGTGTAGTGATTGAGGAAGGAGATTCCAAGTCAACTTTTATAGATGGTGAGGAGTCGGCTGGGGCAAGAGTCAAGAAAAGAGCACTCCAGCAAAGAAAGCACAAGTGTGACGGTCCTGAGGGGATACACAGGTGGCTTGACTGAGGACAAGAAGACAGTCAGGGGTCTGTGGCTGAGAGTGGAAAGAGGAGATGGTGCTGCAGAGAGATGCAGAGGTGCATCATGTTGTGGGTCCTGGAAATGCTGTGAGAAATTTGGCTTATAAGCTCCAGGCAACAGAATCACCTAGAGCATCTTAATCAGGAGCACATCGTATCTGTGTTTTCTCTGTTCCATCCTGGCTGCTCTCTGCAGAATGGAAGGCAGGGAGAGCTGGGGGATGAGTCACTGTCTAGGGGAGAGAGCAGGGCGATCCAAGGCATAGGGGTGGCCACACACCTCTGCTGAGATTGTACACCTCAGGAGAGCTTTCAGGGAAGCAATCCAGGAGGACGCCTGGAGTTTTCACCATTAGCTGACTGAGAAGCCTGCAGTCAGGTTTGGCAAGAAATATGAGTTCCTTCACCTTTGTGGTCATGTTAAGTTTGAAAGTTACTAGACATATTTGTGCTGTTCTTTAAAAAAATTAAATTAATTTTGTTATTTATGTGAAAGGTAGAAAGGTAAAGAAAGAGAGAATGAGAAAGTAAAAGCTTCCAAACACCTGGACCAAGCCAAAACTAGGAACCCAATCCCATGTCTCTGATGTCAAATGGACCCAACGATTTGAGCTGCAATCTGCTGCCACCCAGGGTGCACAATAGCAAGAAGCCAGAACTGAAAGCAGAGCTAGGATTAGAATCAGGTACTCCAAAACAGAGTGTGAGAGTCCCCAATAACCATTACACCAAACACCAGCCCCAGAGAACAGCAGTCTTAAGGACTCACCAAGAAATCTGAACTTGGAGGTTAGCAGGAAGTTAGGACTGCAGGTAAAAAGTTAAGTTGATGCAACATATGGTTAGTATGTAAAGCCATGACACTTGTGTCACTGAGTACCCTGTCTACATGCTGCATAGAATGCTTACAGAATAGAATATCAGAAATGAGATTCGAATCCTCTAAGAGGTTGTTTTAGTCAAAATTTCTCTTTTCTTACTTGTTCATCCATTCTGTTTGTAAAATTAGAGTTTGCATTTCCAGCGGAAATCACAAGAACAATGGGAGTCAGGCAGAACACAGCATCACTGCCAAATCATCAGGCACCCCTTCAGACACAGAATATTGTTTTGCACTGTTTCTTCCTACTTGGTTCCAAATTTGAGTCTTGAGCAAGTGAAGTCTACATCATATCTAAGAACCCTTGTTAAAAGCAAGCTCGAATTTTTTGTATTCTGTGCTGCATTCAAAGACACACAGGAAGTAGAAATAGAGACTGGTAAGCCAGCCTAGTGTTAGCCACATTGTTAAGAAAAATGGGGGTGCTGTTACTTTGTGAGGCTTTAACTCTACTACAGCTTCTAAGAACTTTTATTTGAAAATTATATATACAATTCTGCTTTTCTTCTGCTGTGTGAAAGGAATAAAGAAGCTGCAGAAAACTGTGGAAAAGCTCCCCTGGGAGCTGTGATTCCATTTTCTAAACTAGTCTTTATTTGTGAACCAAAAATAAAAGTTGGTGAAAATGACTCTAAGAACAGAATTGGGAGTTATCATCATTGAAACTGGGAAAACAAAGCAAGATCTCTTTCCATCCTTGTCAAATGTGTTCCTCACTTCAGGGATTTTCTTTGTTTTTGATTATTTTAATTTTGCTTGAGAAGGGAATGTGTTTTATTTGGTAAATGTATGCACATCGTGGGATATGAGCAGCCTTCACACTTTGGAAGTGACTTTCTTAACGTTTGGTATCTATATAATTAACTCAGAATGCGAAGTCAGGAGTACAGCCATTGATTTTTTTTTGTTATGCAGAGACTAAGACAACCAAATAAAATTTCAATAGTTATAAATTGGTATACCTTCCATATTTTCTTAAAAAAACCTTTAGGATATTGAAAAAGATGTCTAGGATTTATTTTTAGTCATATGGGAAACATCTGAGTGCAAAGTGAATATGTCTGATTTTTGTGAAAGATAATTAGACTTGGAACAATGGGCCAAATTGAATGGTTTTCAACATACTTGTCAAATTGTAATGTTTGATACATTTTTTTAGACCTAACAATAAAAAAAATCAACACTCAGTAGCTTTTTTAGTTCTTACTGTTTTCAGGCCTCTTCCAAGGGCTTTTCATGTATTATCTCATTTGATTCATTCGTAATTTTTTTTTAGTAATTGTCCACATCTTATGATAATATATTTGATGATTTCTACGTTATAAGGATTGGGGAACTAGCAAAAGCAGGAAATGATTATCTGTGTATATATAAGGACA
The DNA here is from genome assembly GCF_030435755.1 of Ochotona princeps. Lineage (NCBI taxonomy): Eukaryota > Metazoa > Chordata > Mammalia > Lagomorpha > Ochotonidae > Ochotona > Ochotona princeps. The sequence goes on from NC_080840.1 coordinate 53,599,074, forward strand.
TCAAGAACCAGAATTGAATTTTGCCAAGAGTTATTCAGTGTCTTAGCATTGCTTTGGGAGTGCTTGGCTTGATGGTTAAGATATTGCTTGCAATGCTTGTGTCCCATAGTAGGATGTCTGAGAACAGTTCTTGGCTCTATTTCCAATTCTAGATTCCAGCTCATGCATACCCTGGGAGGCAGCAGGTGATGGGTCAAGGATTTGGATCCCTGCCACTTACATGTGAGACCCAGGTTAAGTTTCAAGGTTTTGACTTTGGCTTAGTGTAGCTCTGGCCATTAAGGGGGTGAATCAGTAAATGGGAGATCTTTCTTCTGTACCCCCAAACTCTCTTATTTTTCTGACTTTCATATAAATAAAATAAATAAAAATTCAAAAAGGATTACTTTTTAAACAGTTTGTCTAAAAGTTGATTATGTCTATAAGCAATCACTTATAGGAGAATTGTAATGCTATTATTATCTGTAATGAGTTTGTTTGAATCTAGAACTTTCTAGGAAATAACACTGCTATGGCATTAAAGCTCAGTCTGATCACAAGTTCCTTGAATGGCAACGGTGGCAGATACTGTGAAGACTTCATGAAAAGTAGCAAAATGACAAAGATACAAACAGCACAAGATGAAAGGAAGCAACGACAAAATAACTGGTGGAATGTTGAATTAGGCTCTGCATGAGGGTACTGGGTTTAGTTATAGTCCCCTGTGTGATAGAAGAGCCAGGAAAGTCCCCCAAATCTGAATATTTTCCTTCATTATTTCCTCTGTTAAATGCCTGTAGGGATGCCATGTAGGAAGGCAGGGAAATCTGAAAGAAAAAAATTCTGATCTCTTGACACATTACCTAACAAGGTAAAGTGCGGTGTGTGCATCCTCAAGCCCATCACAGTGAAACAAGGATGCTGTGCGCTGACTGGCTCATGTCTACTGCAGCTCACTCTTCATTGTAGCTGAGGAGGGTTTGGGGGTAAGGCATGGATGCACCAAATAAATCTGTGGCTATATCACAATGAGGAAACGGGAGTGACGGAGGAAGGCTAGGCATGACATTTACTTAGATAAATTAAAAAACAACTCTGGGCCTAGCATGATGGTTCAATGGCTAAATCCTCACCTTGCATGCGCTGGGATCTCATATGGATACTGGTTTGTGTTCAAGCTGCTCCACCTCCCATCCAGCTCCCTGCTTGTGGCCTGGGAAAGCAGCAGATGATGGCCCAAAGCCTTAAGATCCTGCACCTATGTGGGAGACACAGAGGAGTCTCCTGGTTCCTGCCTTTGGATTAGTTCAGTTCTGGCTGTTGTGGCCACATGGGGAATAAGCCAGTGGATTGCAGATCTCTCTCTGTCTCTCCTTCTTTGTAAATCTGATCTGCAATTCCTATAAAAGTAAGTAAATATTTTAAAAATCAGAAACAATTCCACTTGCACTTGCCTTAAGCACTCTTGTCCAATAGTCTCTCAAATTGCACAGGGTGGTGGGATGCCTACTGGGAGCGATTTGGTAGGCCTTAATGCAATTGGCCTGCAATGTGCAGGGTACAATCAGAAAATAATGTTGTCAGGCTGCAACAAGTCGAAACTTTCTGGAAGAATATTTTGAGGATGTACATTTCTGACATTTAGCAGTAGCTCAAGAATAAGTTTAATTAAGAAGTATCAGTAAGGGGTTGTTAATATTAGCAATCTAAAATTAATGCAGAAGCCAGAGAGTCAAGGAATTGTTGTCAGCTGTGTTCAAAGGCAAAAAAACTGAAATGTTTCTTTTGTCTTCCCCAAAGAAATCTGCATGAAAACGTAATGGCTTTGTGATTACTTAACTTACTTTCCAATACCCTCTTCTTCAGGTTGCAATTTTTAGTGTTTTCTCCTTAGGTTCTTAATTTCTCCATTTCATGAGTAAAATTTATATGATGGAGGATTCTCTGATGTGTGGGTGTCAGATTTTGGGAAAAACACTGATTTAAAATGTTATGGAATTCTGGAGATTTGGAAAAATGGGAGATTTCTAGAGTACAAATGGCATTCTTTGAATTGTGCTGCACAGGTTTGAAAGGAGACCAGAGCTCCTGATGGCAAGCATCGAGACCTTAGCCTTTGGACTGGCTTCCCTCCTGTGTGCAATTCCACCTTATTTCTTCTTCTTCTTCTTCTTTTTTTTAATCTTACTTAGTTTATTAGGGTACAAAGGGTCAAGGGCTACAGGGTGAAAGTGGGTAATACCATTGTTTCCACACTAATATTATCATTTTTCCCTGTATCTGGGGTCAGGGGAGAAACAAAGGGAAAAGCCCCACCCACCTTATTTCTTCTTAAGAGATAATATGGGAAGCAGACGTCAGCCACCATGTGCACGTGGTGAGCTGTCCCTGGGACTGCCTGGGCTCCAGGGGCTGCTCCCTTTGGGCTGAGTACACCGAAGGGGGAGGTCTCCGTGACTAGGCAGATCCGGGGCCCACCCGCCGCCCTCACTGGGCGGTGAATGGGATTGGGGAGGGGCGCGATCTTGGGTCTGGGAGTTTAAACTTCCAGCAGCCTCCCAGCTGCTGGTGGGTCTCAGGACGGGGAGTCCCATGCCTGGATCCCAGATGCCAACCACCACGTGCATGTGGTGAGCTGTCCCCAGGCCTGTCAGTGTGGCATTTGGTGCCAGGCTCTGCCTGCTGACCACCCGGCTGGGCAGCTCTGGGGTTTTGGTTCTTTGAATCGTTATTTAGGTAGCTCCAGGTTGAACCCACTGAGCTTCTAGGACGTGAATCAATCGTGAAGATTCCCAATGATAGTAACTCTTCCTTTGAAAAACTTGTAATCACTGAACAATGCTGACCGCCAAATTCCAGTCCATGCAAAAGCTATGGCTCGGGGCTTGTCCAGCAGAATCATATCCTGTTACCTGACATGATGATGGATCAGGAGAAGGGTCACATTAAGCAGGGCCATTACATTAACTAGTCCTTGAGAGCCATATCTGGGGCTAGATTCTGTGAGGGATGTGTGGGCCACACCCTGTGGAAATTCTAGTCCTACTGGTTAGCTCGAGGGTTGGGGTGGTGATGGACTAAGCTAGGTGTAACCAAGGAGCCTGCCATCAATCACAGGTAAAGGAACCTGCAACAGTCTGGACTGGTCAAGGCAACAGCACCTGAATGTGTATCCTGAATAGGGTGTGGGGTGGGCCAGGCTGCAATGTTCACCAGCTCATACAAGGCCAAATGGAAGGCCAGACTTTGCCAGAACCTGGCCTAAGCCCAATGGCATGTATGAGAACTGGGTCTGGGAGTGGATTAAGTGGAGGAACTTGGGAAACTCCCTTGGTGAGTCATAGTTCCCACTGGTGAACATGTGGTCCAGACCTGGGGGTTGGACAGGCTGGACAAAGTAGCTCCAACAGCTGGGTAATGTGTCAATTGGTAATGGAACAGGGTGGACCTGGCAGAACTGAGCAAACCTTAGACCACAAGTGAAACTAGAGACCAGGATGGAGCACAGGTCATGCCGAGCTAGGCTCTTGCACCTACTGGTCTGCATGAGCCAGGAACGCTAAGCCATAGTGTCTAAGGCAGAGGTCGGGACAGGTGAGGGGCTGAGCCAAGCTGAGTCAGAGCAACCACTGGCATGCGCGTGATCTACAGCTGGGAACAGGCCCGGTTGGGGAGCTAAGGGGACAACCCAGGCTGAGTTGAGGTTCCCACCAAGGGGCGCGTGGCCTGGAATGGGGGCTGCATTCTGATCAGGAAATGGTTGTAGTCTCCCTTGGCACAAGTGTGGACTGGGATTGGAGGCACCAAGCCGGGTCAGACTCCAACACCCTCTGGTGTCCTGGAGGACCAGGGTAGATGTGGGATGGACTAGGCTGGGTCTCAACCCCCTAATGAGTCATGTGTGAGCCATATGTGGGTATGGACGATCCATGGCTGGGCTGAAACATCCAACAGCAAGGAACAGTTTGGGTTGAAGACCAGTCAAGAAAAGCCACTGTTCCTGCTAGGACAGGAGGTGAACTGAGTAGGGCTGGCTCAGAGACCCACTGGTGTGCGCAAAATCTCGCATTGGGAGAGGTTCTGATGGAGGAGCCTGGGCAACTCCTCTGGCAGGACACAGACCTGGCAGGTAAGCACAAGAAACATGATAGGAAACAGCCCAGAACAGGCCATGGAAAGTTAGCCACTGGCATACATTTGGCATGGATCGGGGAAAGACCAGGCTGAATCAGTTCTCGTCATCCACTGGCATATCTGATCACCAGAACAGTGTGGGTTGAGCCAGGTTTGGTCGCAGCAAAAACTAGTGCACATTACGGAATGCCAAGGTGAGGTTGCCTGTGCCAGATGTGGTTGCAGCGCCCAACCAGCACACGTGAGAACCAGCAAGGGTGGGGGCGGAGCTGGCCGGGGAATATGGGGTGGTTCCCTTGCTGGACAGCAACTCCCACTGAGCTGGGATGGGGGCAGACCAGACTGGGCAGGGCTACAACACCTGTGGGCCTCATGTGGCTCAGATCAGGGAAAAGCCAGGCTGGGCTGATTATTCCTACTGGTGCAAACAAAATTAGAGTGGGTGAGGGTTGTTTGGGCTTAGCCACAGCATCAGCTGGCAGAAGCTGACACTGGGGGCTAATTCTGTCAAGTCAAACCACAGTACTACCTGGAGAATGCATAATCAAGGAGTGGGAGAGGCCTGGGAGGGAAATAGTGGGTTCCTCCCTCTTGGGTTACCACTCCCACGTAAGGGCACGAAAACTAGGACAGGGGCTGGGGTAGCTAGACAGATACCCAAGAGCATCTGTGTGGGCTGCGTAGTGGAGCTGGTTAGATGGAACAAAGCTTTAATACCCACTGACATTTATGAGAGCCAAAGGGGGTGTGGGGCAGACTGGACTAGTCTGCTACACATACTGGCAAACCAGGGTAGGGGGCGGGCCTGGTGGGGGTTATTGTGGGTCGCTCCAACTAGGCTGCAGCTCCTACTGGTTTATGCGAGGGCCGAGTATGTGCTAGGCAGAACCAGGCTGGACTGCAACACCCACTGGTTCCAGTGGAAGTCAGGGCTTAAAACAGAACAGAACTAACCCAGCAATCACAACCACCAGCTGATCAGGGTGATGAACTGTGCCGGGCCCTGTACTTGCTAGTACATACAAGAATCTGGTCTGAGAACACCTCAGACTAAGTTTCTTTGGAGATCTCCCCAATTGAAATGCTGGACTCAGAACCCTAACCAAGAAAAGACAGAAGACAGAACGGGGCAAACGGAGACTCTATGATGGACTATGTCAATCAGTGGATTCTTCAAAGACCTCATCGTGCTTGGAGTGGCAAGACTGGCAGTGATTAATAACTGGTGAACTATCAAACCACTTGAGCAAGACCCTCAGAGTATGCCCTACATCCAGGACCTGGGGAGGGTGGGAAATTGGGTGGGCCTTCTCCCTTAATACCCCCCTTTAAACATGAAGGAAGCAATATGGAAATAGTAGTCTTACCCACTTTCCTATAGCCTTTGAACATTTTTAACCTAATTAACTATGTAAAGATGATTGTCAAAAATACAATTAAAAAAGAGATAATATGGGATGGAACAGAACTGAGAACTGACAGAGTGAGTTTTGTACAAGACAGGTACTAATCTATACAAATCTCTATGACAATGTCCTCTGAAAGAAAGGCTGCAAACAGGGTTTTGTAGGCATCATGAGGTCAGTCTGAGATATTTAAACTGAGATATTTAAAAGAGAGTTCCTCTCTTTTCTACTCTACCCCAGGCCTTGAGGACTTCTAATAATAGGTGGTCAGATTAATTTAATTTTGTTTTTGCACTGTTGGTGCTAGTAACTGGCCTTTCATTACTAGTGATGAAACTGGAGGTAAATGATCTCACCCGTGTGAAACACGCAAATAAACCTTAAAAAAATAGCAAACTTCCACTCAAAATTTTTAGCATGGTCTTCAAACCCACTCCTTGTTAGCCTTGCTTTCCTGTCCACGCTTCTCTTAAATCCTCCAGTCTTCATGCTCCAGGACATTTTTAATATATCTATAATGGGCCAGGATTCTCTGTTCCAAACGAGGACAGATGCATAATATAATTAAAATTCCGATTATACCAATCATTGGGGATACTGAGATTCCACTTATTATACCATGGCTGCTAGTTATATGCCAATATAGAGAAATTGTTAATTAAGAAATAAAACAGGGTAGGTGTTGTGCTGCAGTAAGTTCATTTGTTGCTTGGAAAACCTGCATCCAATATTGGAGTGCTTGGGGTTGAGTTTCACCTCTGCCTCTGAGATAGGTTTTTATTAATAACATCCAGGGAATCAGTACCTGATGGTTCACACTCCAGGCCTTCTCTCTCCCTCTTTATTCTCTCTCCCTCCAAACCTCCCACCTTCCTTCCTTTCCTCCTTCTTTCTCTCTCTCTGCCTTTTGTACAGACAAAAATAAATGCACCTAAAGAAAGAGACAAAGTAATGTGATGCATATATATAACTTATCACTTACAAAGGTGGAAAGGAATATCCCTCTCTACTTATTTGAATTGAAATTAGATGAAGTCATTAGATTATAGTTTATCTTGGAAAAACAGAGTAAAGTTAAAATGTTACTGCTCTAGGATTGACAGCCTTTCCCTCTCTGATGCACACTAATAAAATATTATCATTTACTCTACAATCTTCTTCAGGATTTCCCAGCACTTAGATTATTATTGAAAATGCATACTGGAGAACTTCAAATCCACACTTTAATAAACTGCAAACCTAATTATATTTGCAAAACCACCCGGAGGTCCTACTCTATATTTCAACAGGGTATTCAGCCAGCTGAATGCTAGAAGCAAGACTTCCCATTACCAGAACGTTCTATTCATGAATTCTACCAATGCAATTTATTTTCACATTTGTCATGAGCAATAAATAAATCATGTTATCACGATACAAAGCACATTTTATGATACATTGCCCATTCTCTTCATTGCATTTCTGTTATTGCTTAGAGATTTTCCCAGTGATAAGCCAAAATGATTTGCAGAAAATGAATTAGAAAAGATAGCAACCATAAAATATTCTCTCTACTGTGGAAAATTTCATCAGCCTAGTCAATGTTTTAATGATTCAGGTGTAAAGTGGTTATTACTGAGAAAGTTTTGTAATTTCAAATCTAGTTTGGGATCAGCAAAAACAAACCTCAAGTGGTCTAGTTGTATTATTCAGAAAAAGAAGTACAATGAAAATGTTTGGGATTTTGGATTCAGAAAATCTAAGTTTGAATCATTTAAAGCATCATAGATTTGGGAAGATAACTTTTCTGTCCCTCAGGCCTCTCTGGAGAACATTACATCTGCTTATAAGGTGGTGAGATTTAAATGACCACATACTCCAGTGGAGTGCTTGACATATGATACAGGTTAATTTCAGCATTAAAGAATTATAATGACAAGAAGTGTTCTGTCTTCTCCTGATAGTATATATTCACAAAAAAAACCCACTTGCCTTTGTTACATCGCTGAGTAGCTGCATTTGATGCAACTCCATCAGTTTCTCAAAGGCTGGGTGTGTTTTCTGGGAAAGAGGTTTATCTTGTCAGGGTTTACTTGAGAGTTTAATGACTTTCACATTGGTTCCCACCCATAATCTAGATTAACATTCCCTGGCTGTCACAGGATTTTGGGGTGTGCCAGATTTATTCAACTTCCAATTACAATTCCATTACAAAGAGAGGGAAATTTTTGTATAATTGCATGTATTTTTTTAAGCTTTACTGGAAGCAAAGCATTAGACCATTCATTCCTTTATTTAGTCATATATTCTAGTATTTAGTAAACATGAAACACATACCACACACTGTTCTAGACAAAGAAGAAACAATAGATACCAAAAATACAAAAATCCCCAACCTCTGTCAGGGAGGAAATGCATCCATGAAATTAGTAGAATATTCAGTGAGGAGCATGATGGAGACAGTGAGGCAAGGGAAAAAATACGAAGCCAGATGGGGGCCTTTCAACTTTAAGTGTGGTGGTCAAGGGAGATATAACTGAGAAGGTAGCACCTGAGGGAAGACACGAGAAAATGAGTGAAAAAGTCTCTGGGCACGTGCAGGGGTCCAATCCTGGGAACAAGACTACCATTTGACCAGCGTGCCTGGAGCAGACAAGCCGAGATAGTACGATGCCTCTGAGGACTCCTTTTTCCTTATTTTTTTAATCCCAGTGGATGAGGCAGTTACCCTAGGGTTTTGTCAAGAAGAGGGGGTTTGTTTGTGAACTGAATGGAGCAAAGATTCCCTTTCATATGGCAAGAAGCATGTTGCCCTGTGAGTCCTGAATCCCTCGTGGGGGTCCCTTCACAGCCTCTCCCCTCAGGTACTCGAAGAGGTCCTTGAGTCTCCTGCAAATTTTGTGTCACTACAAAACCTTTTCAACGTGCAGGCTACCTTATGATGGTGAAGGAATTAGAGGTAAAACTAGATGTTCAGCACCACTGCACAGAGAATATATTCTAGAAAGTTCTGAGAAATGGGATATCTGGAACAGGACAAATAGGCATACAGAGAATAAAAAATAACTCCTCATCATCTTCCCAAGCCCCAGGCAGCTACCCTTCTACCTCCTGGCTCTATAAATTTCATTACTTTGGGTATCTCATGAGTGGAATCATTACTATATTAGTTCTTTTGTGCCAGGTTTATTTCACTTGTCATAATGTTCTCAAGGGGTATCCATGTGACAAATTTTATTCATTTTAAGGCTAGATATTCATTTACTGCATGAATATATTTTTGTTCTTTTGCAGTCCACCTGTTAAACCCAGCATCACCATCACAGACTGGACAGTCATCCATTCACATGACCATAACCTCATGGAAGGATCCTGAAAGAGGAAGAAAAGTAGTGCCTGGGGAAAGGAGGCAGTTTAGAATGGGCATCACTGGCTGCAAGTGTGCAATTACAGAGCGTGGCATAGGAGAGTATTATCCTTGTTGACTTCAGTTTCTTCTTGGAATAAGAAGAGTAAAGTAGGCTACAATATATGAGATGACCAGAAACCTGCAACCTGCTTGGGAAGTCCATCCCAATTTTGTTTCCATCTCAGGTATCAGCACTATTCTTTAGGTTTTGTGGAACAAGGATTAACTAGTGATGGAGTTCTAAAATATGAGCTCTTGAACTATATAGCTGTTCTAAGGTAGGGCATGTTACTTCTGAATCTACTGATTTATTGCTTAGCTGGTTTTAGGATAAAGCACTTTGTTGCTGCATTATTTGAATGTGTGTTTCAAAGGGACACAATGCTTTGCAGTAAGCAGCTTGGGAAGTTATTTGATGTCAGGAATGCAGAGCAGATCTCTCCCCCACTAACCCTCAGAACAAAGCAGTTTCTTGACAACCTCAATTAGAGCTGAGTCACACTGAGATGAGAGGAAGCAGGCAAGGGGAAACCATAAGAAGAAAACCAGGAACTGGTGCAACTGAATACTTCTCTAAGAAAATAGGCACATAGGATTTCTAGTTGGTGACACAACCCATCCCCTCAGCCTCTCCACCAGCAGGAGGGGCAGCTCCTGTCTGCCTGCCTGCCTTTTCTGTAGAAAGTTTTATATTCAGAACCTGAAAAATAAAAAATAAAGATACATACAACACTGCCATGTTGGGGGAGAGGGGAGAGTTCTCACTCTCAAAGCAAATGAGATAAGTAACAATTAAAAGCCAGTGAAGAACTTTTTGTCAGTTACACTATGTGGGTGCTGTAGATTTCATTAAACCCAGACAATAACTCTTTCAGCCCGTTAATAGACAGTTATAAGAGCCATCTAACCAGATACTTTAAAACTTATTATGATTAATGCCATGTCTTAGGCTAATAAGCAATGGATTTGCTCACTCTGTTGAAAACAGACAAAATAATAATGTCATTTGACAAATAATGTAGTAGGAAACGGCCTTTATAGGAAGGATGCTGGGGGTAATCTTACAGAGCTTAAGGAAGACTTGAGCCACCAAAGCTTGGACAGAGAAGCAATCAGGATTCCTCTAAAGTTTATCTCAAAAGCTTATGGACATTCCTTGTGGTGACTGTGATTGATGGAATCAGTTCAAGTGACGAACAGAAAATAAAACTGCCATGCTTACATGCTACATTCTAAGGAAAGAGAATCTGATTCAATGGTCTGAGGGTGGCTGTCCATCTTGATCCTACCCCCAACATTTGCAGAGACTGGATCAGAGTGTAATTGTATAAAGATTGAAAGTCACAAATGAAGGAAATAAGCTGATAACATTCTACCCCGTGACCCCAATGAGTCGACTTTCCAAAAGACATGGGAGTCCAGGTACAAATACATAAGTCTTGGGCTCTATGGAGGAGTACTTTGCCCATAGGTTTCAAAGAGAAATGACTCATAGCCTGCTGCCCACCTATTGCTTCCTTTTATTTCTGGCTATGGATATCCCAGTCCACATATTTAACTTCCAAATAGAGTCCCCCATGTACTCATGCTTCTTCTTACCACTAGGGTCCAGGCCTGAAAGTTCAAGTGGATTCCAGAAGTGGGCTCAGGAGCTGTTTGGGAATTCCAGGGTCCTGAATCACCAAAACAGTCAACGGAAGGGACACATTTCAAGCACGATGAGATTCAGATGAGGAAGGGCAGAACTCTCAAGCAACTATTAACTTATCCCTGTAGAATAGGTTAATACTTGCAACATTTACCATTCTGCTTGTACCTGGGAGATAAAATCTCATTTTATTTCAAGGCTAGATTCATATGTTAAAGAAGGGGAGAATCCCAGTACCTATGAAACTATGTCACACAATACAATGTAATTAATGAATAAATTAAGAAAAAAATACTAGGCAGATACAGCCTGAAAAAAAAAAAAGAGAACAGAAAAGAAACTTCATATTCAAACATTTCATTAACTTGCATACCAAAGGAAAAGGTCTACATTATCGAGCCACTCACTAAGAAAGAGGAAAGCAGAAAGAAAATGACCAGAGTAACAGTAAGCCATAAGCAACTTTCTATCTTACTTCAGAAGTGAAAAATAGCTTATTGTTCCAAAGAAAAAGATTAGGCAAGTTTTCACTTCCAAAGTTAAGTAGACTATCAATCCCAAATCTATGGCTTTTCTCTGCAAAATTTTCTATTTCTTTCAGATAAAACAAAGCAAAGCAAAACAAGGCAAAGTGAAACAAGACAGAACACAGCAACATTTGACACAGTTCAGATGAAAAGTCTCCCAGGCTCTGACCCCACTGTTCTCTTCTGGGAGCCTCACTAGGTCCACACATATTTCAAGGGCTCCTCAAAGCCCTTATATGACTGGTTCTCTTTGTGAAGGTATAATTGCTGTTTTTCAATTTCCACTGCTGAAATTGAGTAGTGTGATACCAATAAAATGAAAACAAGGAATGGAAATAGATCTGTTAAGAAATAGTATCAATACCTCCAACTCCGAAGACTGGAAAGATAAGATGGAAAATACAGTTTCAGTATAACCATCTTGGAAATATTTTAAAAATGATAAATAGGATAATATTTTCAAACCAATCAAATGCACTATGATTTCCCATTGCCTAAAGAACCACATTTAAATTCACTGTGTTTTTCCTCTTTCTTGATTTTCTCACCTATTTTTAGCTTTTCATACTTAAACACATATTTTTCTTAGAGGTTGTTTTAAAACGTTTATGAAAAATGAAATTAAAGGATAAGTTTATTTTGGTGCAAAAATAAATTGAAATCCAAATTTTTTTCATAGTATGCTTTTCCCATAAGCCTTATGAAGCTACTCCATATAGCTCTGTCTTAATTGTACTATTATTTTTTTCCTAGAACTGCCATAAACAGTGGCTATTTGCTATGATAATGACTCACAAATATGTAGGCAATAAAGTCTGAGGATGAGTTTTAGAAGCTAAAAGATCTGGGTCTGTGTTCTAGTCTTTCCACAGATAACTATGTGTTACTAGACAAGAGACTTCATCTATATAGTCCCCAGTTTCCACATCTATAAAATGGGAGAATGATAATGTTGTCTTCCCACTGGGTTGTGGTAGAGATTAGTTTATTTAAAGGTAAAGGTTTATAGCCATTCTTGATAAGTGTTAAACTTCCCAACAGATAATTACTAAAATAGGCACATTTGCTAGGGCTTGTGCATTTTTTCCATCCCAACGCATTCATCTCTTGCTGTTCTGAGTTTGCATGTTAGAGCTACTGAACTGCTTAGAAATTCATGAACATGCTATACTAATGCTGCTGTGTAGAAGAGCAGGCTCCTTTTCATCTTGAATGACCTAACTCAAGATAGGACTTCAAGAGTTTACTCTTGTTCTGATATTAATGATGTCTTCCTCTCTCCTACATACTGCTTTTAGGCAATCTTTACCATTCTTCCTCTCTGTGTAGACCTTGTGAAGGACGCAAAATTATGAGTAATTCTAGCTTTTACTAGGTGAGGGGAATCACAGAAGTGGGTCAGAGATTTGTAGCAAATTCCTCAAAGTACAGTGGTGCTCATTCCTTTGGAAAAACAAGTGCCAGAAGACCTCAGGATTAAGGTGCTGGTAAAGCAGGCCTAAGAGTCTCATTATCACCACCAAAGCTAGTACAAGGGAGATGATTTCGGAACTTAGAACCCTGAAAGCAAGGCAAAAAAGTTCTCTTTGGCTCCTTTTGTTTACTGAAAATGGGAAGAAAGAAGTGTGTGGCATTAATGTCCAATGGGAGACAGATCTTGGAAATACTGCTTTATTCATTAATTACATTGTGTTATGTGACATAGTTTCATAGGTACTGGGATTCTCCCCTTCTTTAACATATGAAGCTAGCCTTGAAATAAAATGAGATTTTATTGACTCCTTGAATTCCAGATCTGTAAAGGACTTCTGAACTTACCTGTACTCAACCAGAACTGGTTGATCAGTGTCACAGAACAAGCTATTATTAAATGCAGATCAAGGACCTTAGCGCTCTATGAGTCTATAGGAAAGACTCCCATGCCAGCATCATTCATGGGTCCTTTCTAAGTTCCCCACTAAATATGTAAGAGATGGAAGAATTTTAAAGTTGTGTGGGGTCTTAGAGGACTTTGGGTTCAACTTTCTTATCTTACAGGGTTCTGAAAGGGAGGCTCAGCAAGAACAAGGAGAGAAACAGGGATTACGTTTGGAATCATCTGATCTCTCATCCATGTTTTCTTTTTTTCAGAATGAGAAGCTGAAATCAATTTACTCTCAACTGATAACAAGATAAGTCTCAGATTTAGTTGAAGTGACCCAGATTGGAATGGGAGATGACCGCATGCCCAGCCGGCAATAGCTGCCCTACTGCTCCTGGGCTTCTCACTCTAAAATGGATCCACTGGTGCTTAGCACTGGTGACAGAATGGTGAACACAGCTGCTTCAGCCTTCCAGGCTGTGGGGAGGAAATAAGATTCTCAAATACCAGATGGCTAGCCAACTGTAACTATGACCACAAATCAAAAGGTACCCTTCCTAGATATTGACACAGGCTGTTCTACACAAACAGAAAGTGTTCCAATATTTGATTTGGATGGGTGTTGGTCATGCACATAATTTTTAAAAATAGCCATATTCATGTATTACTAAGAACATTCTCTTTGAATGGACCACTTTATGTGAGTATGCACAAGGTGACATTATTAATTTGATTAGGAAGGCTTTGTTCAAGCATGCTTTACCACAATTAAAAAGTTTAAAGTGAGTCATTTTGTTGCAAGGAAATTATTTTTGTTAGGATAAACTGGTAAAAAGACATTGTCAAAGTAATTTAATTAGCCTCCTATGAATCAAAAATCTGTATTCTCTGTATCTATGTTAGTAGTTTGTATAGCTAAAATTATAAAAATATATAAAATTCTATCACGGGCAGGAACAGTGGATTCAACCCCGAGGACAGCATGTTTAGTAAAATGAGCCATACCCAGAAAGACGTTTACTGCCTGTTTTGCCTTTTATGTGGGCGCTAAGCTAAAATTTAAAAAACAAAGGAAAAAAAGAGACAATGAAATGTTTATCAGTATTGCTGCAATTTTAGTTTCACAACTTTGTCTCATACCTTTATCAAACCAATAAAAGTGTTGCACTTCTAGGTTTTAATGATCTGTGATTATTTAAAAATTTATTGTATATGAAGGAAATGGTCATTTTCCCATTCAACTATTGCTTTAAGCTGTTTTTAACTGTTGTTTAAGCTGAACTAAGATCTTCCTGCTTTTAAATTTGAATTGTTTTTAATTTTAAACTTCTCACTTAGTGAGGTACTATGTCTCTTTACTGTAGTTTAAATTTAAAATATAATATCTGTAATATTGAAATAAAAAGCAAATAATTGAGAAAAGGAGAATGAAGGAAGATGGGAGGGAGGTAAGGAGAAAAGGAGTGCCATTATGCTCCTAAAATTGTATCTACAAATCACATTAAATGTTAAAATTAAAAAAGCAAAACATTTAAATATATACTCATACTTAATAAATATGGATAAGAAAAAGTATATAGATTAATACAGATACATTGTTTTGGAATAGTTTCTATCTGTATCTGGTTGAATCTCCAAATATGAGAGTCACAGAACTGGAGGACTTACTATCAGAGGGTACTTCAAAAGTTCATGAAAAATGATGAATCTATGAAAACCTGTTGTACCAAAACATACACATGTTCTAGTTGCATTTTCCACACATTACTTAAATACTCTCATATATCTTAATGATTTACAGCATACATCACATAGAAACTAAGCTATAACAGGAAAAATAAAAACCTGTTGGAAGATGTAACAGATTTATTTCATGGTTTCAGGAGTTGGTTTTTTCATTTTTCTTTTTCTTTTTGAGATGCACACACACACACACACACACATACTAACTCATGTTGTTGCATCTATTAGTTCACTCCCCAATGTCTGCGATGGTTGATGGAGGGGACAGAGCCAGGAGCCAGAACGCAGACCTGGTCTCCCACCTTGATGCATGCACCATCCCCTGCTGCCTCCCAGTGTTCATCAGCAGGAAGCTGCAGTCAAGAGTCAGCGCTGATATCCAACCCAAGCACTCTGACAGGGGATTCTGCTGTCCTGATCAGTGTCACAACGGGTAGCCAAATACCTGCTCCTGGAATTTTAATGATAACAAAATTTCTTTATGTTTAGTCATTCAAAAAAGTATCTAAGCACCTACTGAGCACCATCATTATGCCAGGTGTGAAGAATCTTCAAAAAAAAAAAAGTCATGCAAACTCTTGAACAATTTCAAAATTATTTGCATGCAAATAAGCTTATTTTTTCCATTCATCCCCATAAACTTCCCCCATATTTTTTCTAATTGTGTAGAAATGAAAAAAAATGTGAACAATAGAGGGAACTGACATGCAAATTTACAGTTATATTACTGACATGTATGAAGTGCTGTGGGCACAAAAGTGGAAACAGCATCCAAACGTTCCCAGGAGCGAAACTTCTGAAGAGCCAGGGTTTGATGTAAGGTAGATGTTAGCCAATAGGTAGCAAAAGAAAGAGAGCAAGCAGTAGGAGATGGATGAATGTTGAGCCAGGAATCACCATCAATTTGCATGTTGGAGTGATCATGTAGATGTTGGTAAACACATATTAGCGGCATATACTAATAAACTGACACAGGTATCCATCATCTCTCTTCCTGAAGTACACAAAGGATTTTGCCAAAAGCATTTAGGAAAGCTACTCTGAATTATCATCTGATTAATTCCAGGGCTAATCACAAATGAACACTTCACTACCGCCTTCTTCACTGGGTGCTTCTGTTCCTGGAGGCTGTTACCCCTTTCCCCAGCCACAAGCAGGGAGCTTGACTAGAAGTGGAACACCCAAGACATGAACCAGTGTCCAGGTGGGATGCCAACACTGCAGAATGGAGGATTAGTTTTATGTGCCACCACACTGGCCTCTGGAAGTTGTTACTTTTTTTTTTTAAAGATTTATTTTATTTTTATCACAAAGTCAGATATATAGAGAGGAAGAGAGACAGAGAGGAAGATCTTTCGTCCTGTGAATTCACTCCCCAAGTGACCGCCAATCAGAAGCCAGGATCCAGAAACTTCTTCCAGGTCTCCCACACAGGTGCAGGGTCCCAAGGCTTTGGGCCGTCCTTGACTGCTTTCCCAGGCCACAAGCAGGGAGCTGGATGGGAAGTGGAGTGCTGGGACTAGAAACGGAGCCCATATGGGATTCTGGCGAGTTCAAGGTGAGGACTTTAGCCACTAGGCCACTGAGCTGGGCCTGGAATGTGTTACTTTTGTGACTGTTCTTACATGTGGTAATATAATTAAGCCATGCATAAAAAACTGACTATGGTTGGTGAAGTTTCTTTCATTGTGGGCTAAATAGGGTAAAAGGCAAATACATTTTAAAAGGGAGTTAGTGGTTGATTTGGTACAATTATTCATGTAAATCTAAATACAGAGGCTTTCTTTACCTTCTCCCAGGAAAAAGAGAGGAGGGAAAAACATTACTAGCCTACAAGAGCAATAGTATAGAATCTAGGCTGAAGTGATACAATTATTTATATTTAATTTGCAAATAATTCTATGAGGTATTATAGTTCTTTAAGAACTTGCTTCTATTCCTCCACACCCTTTCTGTTGAGTCCCTCTCAGTTCTTATCACAGTTACAGTAACTTAGAATGACAGACATTCAGAAGGGACCAAATTGGCTATAGGCATCTGACTCTTGCTTGTATATAATTCCCTCTATCTGTGGGGAATGTTCTTAAAGATCTCCAATAGATCTCCAGTGGATATTTGTTTAACCATGGTTAACATGGAGCCCTTATACTTCAGTGTGCTTCAAAAGTCTGTGGGAAAAGGTAATTAAAAGATAAATTTATTTTGGTGAAAAAATACCTGGAATCTAAGCCACACATAGCTTCTTTTTCATAATGCTCATTTCCTTAAACTTGCTGAAGCTACTTTGTGCTGTTTTTTCTACAGATACCTACTATGATGTTTAATTAGCAGATGAATAACAATAGATAATTTTAAATAATGCGTTATAGTAAAAGTTTCTAAAAACTCACAAGTTGCTTACTTCTGAAAGCTTCCATTTAATATTTTTTTCCATTAGTAACAAGAGATGACTGAGACTATGGAAAGTGCAGTTGCATAAGGTAAGGGGGATTACTGTCTTAATGTTGCTGGGAACAGAAAAGAAATACCAGCACTGACCAAAGGAAAAGAACACAGCATCAGGCAGTCACGGAAATCAGGTGAAGAGTAATAGCTACAATTCTCAGTCACAAAAGGTTAAATGTCAAGCCTGCTTGCTGTTGGTTGTGTTTACCTTTAAGAATAATTTTCTGGGCTCGGCAGCGTGGCCTAGTGGCTAAGGTCCTCGCCTTGATCCCATATGGCTGCTGGTTCTTATCCTGGCAGCTCCACTTCCTCTCTATCTCTCCTCCTCTCAGTATATCTGACGTTGTAATAAAAATTAAAAAATAAATCTTTAAAAAAAAAGAATAATTTTCTTCTAAAATAGCGAAGGTAGAATGTCTTGATTTCTGTTGTTCTCATCTCCTGGGAAACTATTCAGAACAACATTATATGAGAGAGTCTATGGGGACTTCTCCAATTTAAGACATAATAAACATGCTTATTAACACAGTTAAAGAAAATGCTCTTAAAGTAGTCTATTTACAGGTTAGATCTACAAGCCACTTCTGATTGTTCTAGACAAACTTCTGCTTCCTCATGTGCAGTATTTCCTAGTTCTTGGGAGTAAAAAAGACAGATACAGCACAAGTTTATCACAGTTCCTAAGAAAACAGACTATGGTATCTATAAATAGTTGGATTCTGGTATTATTTTTGGTGACTAGCAATGATGGAAAAGAGGCACATCAACCTTAGGCATGTGTTTTTACTCATGTTCTTTAGCTGAATGCTTTGTGGGATGGAAAGTAATACAGACAGAGTGTTGTAAGGACAAAGAGAAAAGTAGCTAAGGGAAGTTGCAAGGAAATCTAGTAGGGATACTGGAAATGATATCTCAATCAACAATTTTATAGCAAACATTCTACCTGCATCATTGCCAGGACTCTGAGTATTCTGAGAAAGACAATACCTGCATGTCAATGATTCATCCTTATACACAAACACGTGTGCTCTGCCATCATTAACCTCTGGACAATTCAAGACAGTGGCTGGGGGTGGGAGAGGGTATTTTCAGTTTTCATTGGTAAGGAAAACTAGTGTCTTTTCATACACAGATTACACTGATGTAAGTAATTATTGCTGGATTAACAACAGCCCAGAGCTGTTTTTCAAAACGTTCTATCATGATGTTAGCTTTTGAAAAAATCACCTCAATGTTAGCTGATAGTCCAAAATGCTGCACAGCTCCAATTAGGCATTTATTAAGTACTGCCAAAACCAAAAATCTGTCTGCACATTGGTTTTCCAAGACTGTAACAGAGTATGATATATTCTTTGACCTTTTATCTTACGTCCTCATACTCTCCCCACTGCACTTCACTCAGCAAGAGAGCTATCCAGGAGGTTCTGCCCAGCAGGATCACATTACTATAGGCTCTATAGCAGCAGCCAGATCATGCTCTCTGTTCCATAAATTTCAGATAATGTGCAGTAGAGGCCAGTGATGATTTTAATGGAAATGGCTACACATCAGGTCAAAATATACAAGTTGTGAAAACATATGAAATGGATGGGCACTTGGCACAGTAGTTAAGACACTGCTTGGGCAGATTCATCACTGCTTCCAGCTTCGAGCTAATGTACACCATGGGGGTAGCTGGTGATGGCTCAGGTGATTGGGTCTCTGCCACCCATGTGGCATACCTAGATTGAGTTCCTATCTCATAGCTTTTGTCAAGTCCATCCCATCTATTTCAGGGAATTAGAGCATTAGTCAGTAAGTGGGAGATTTTTCTCTTTGTCTGTACCTGTTTTTCTCTTTCAAATACAGTATTTAAAATTTTTCTTAAAATGTGAATGATAATACTGCATTTTGCAAGAACGCTTTGAAGTGTCCTTCTACTGTGGCATCAGTTCTGCCAGTTGATGAAAGGACATACTGCCTTTAACTCTAAAATATCCTAATGCATAACTTCCCACAAAGACAGGCAGCTTTTCAAAATGTTTTATTTCTCTATGACTCAGAAAATCACTTGATATTTAACTTTTCTTGCACAGGCTTGGCTGTTCATTAGGTTTATTTCTGCAGGGGTCTTCAGAAGTTTTTGTGTATTCTCTAAAAGAATTTTGAAGAACTTTATACTCACACATTTTAAAATTGACATTTACATTTTTTAAGTTTAATGGTGGCAATGGACATAGTATTTCACACTTGGAGGTATATCAAAAAACAGCCTAAGTATCACTGAACTACAAAACTTCATTGTCATTTTTTTCTTTGAACTTACATTTTCATTTTACTTCCTAGTATTTTCTTCCAGTACCTCCAAACTCTCTACCTCACCATTTTATCCTTTTGTGCAATCAAAACTAAGTTTTCCCACTTCTTTCCCCTCATCTCCTCCAGTGGCATCACTCTCCACCTCAGTGCTCAAGCCATCAGCCTAGAAGGTGCCCTTTATTATTTTTGCTCATCCTATCCATCATCAAGTGGTTTTTTTTCACCCTACCTCCAGTATATAGTCAAATCCACCCTTGCCTCTGCAATACCCCGAGGGCCTCCTGAATATTTGGGAGGAAGTTTGTTAGAGAGAGCTGAAACCTGGCATAAGCATATAGGGACAAAAAACTAGAGCAATTTATATTTCATTTAGAAAGCATAATAACTGAAACACCATTATCCTAGACACTAAACCCATGTAAAGTCCTGCTCAGAATACTAGCAAGACATTTTATTTTAAGTCCCCTAAAATGATGATTTGCTTTTAAAATAGATGAAATGCCAAATCTGAGTTGTCTTGATCCCAAAAGGTCAGATATCATATGTTTGCTCATAATATAATGTGATGTCAAATCTAGAGATAACATATGTGAATCGTACTCTATGTTACTCCATGTTACTTCATACTTACCTGTAGCTAATAGAACAAGAACTTGTGATGTAATTCATTAATAACCATCCACAAGATGTTGATTGTTTATAATCACCTGAGATGGTCAATGTTCCCTTTATCAATGGTACTGGTACTGCCCATAAACAACGAAGACCTAATCTCACTATACCTGCCTTAGGGCTTCAGGATACAAGAATGAACCCACAATAAAATGACAGTCTCCTACATGGCTGGGAGACACTCCAGTGGAAGCATGATGGACTTGGGAAAATTCACGATGGACACACATTATGAACCTAGAGGGGAGAACAGAGTGGAGGGGAGGAAATTTGAGACAGGGGTAGGGGCAGGGGAGAGCCCAATGCCAATTAAGTTGTATCAAAAAAAAAAAAAGAAAAAGAAAATAAAAATCAGAGTTGTCTCTGAATAAGCCCTAATTGCCTCATTTGCTTTAAGCTTCAAGAACACTTAAGGAATTCCAGAGAAAGTGTTCTAAAATCAAATTTTTTCCTAATATGGTGGAGTGAGCTTCAAAATTGAAGATGGTAGCAGCTTGGGAAATTCTGGAAGAAGGAACAATGCAGCTACATGTGATTTGACAGTGTAGATATACTGGGTAACTGATCAACTTTAGTCCATGGAAAAAATATAAAAGGATGAATTGTGAAAAAGGAAGAAGGAAATAAGAAATTTCAATGAAAGAAGCATGGATATCATACCAGGTCTAAATTCTTTGGGTCTTGTTTTTCTTTTATCTGCTACTACTGTTTCACTATGTTCCATAGCATTAAGCCCAGAACCTGATGAGGAAAATAAAGAATATTTAAAATTTCTAATATTATGGTATGCGATGATTTAAATTTGGCCTAGAATTTTAAGGTTGCATCATTTTGCATTTTTTTTCACTTACAATATGAATCCACAGATAACAATGACATATTAGCTCTTCTATTGAATGCAATCGATTTAATTCATTAAGATTTCTTCAACAAAGTTTTAAGTGTTATGTACCTGGCACTATTTAAGAGCCTTGTGTTGAACAGACACTTAAATAAAGGTCTTTCCCCTCCAGAAAGTTTTAATATAATTTTATATGTGAAACATTTTAGCAAAGCTGTGTCATGAAAATGAATAAAGGTAGACGGAGTAGAGAATAACAAAAGCAACCATAGGCATGTGGTATGCTATTTTATATGCATCAACTTACTTAGCTTGTAGAGCAACACTCTGTTACTGCAAGTGTTATCTCTACACCAGTTAAGAAATCTGACACTTAGATCAAGGCCAATTTCATACATGAACTGATTTGAATTGAGGTTTTGTTTCTTGGCTGAGGCTTCGGAGACAGGCTGTACTGATAAGACTGTTTCCCAAGTATAATGCAGAGAAGATGCCTACTTGGGGGCATGGTTATGCTAGAACTCCAACATCATTAGCTTTAATGCTAAAGTCACTCAGCTATATTTACAAGCTGATTGGTTGTCAAAGGCTTACAGTGAAAATCCAATTCTCGGTATGGTATTACTTTTTTTTTTCATCACCATATTGAAACCACTGAAGCAGCCAACATTAGGTTTATGTAGCTTATAGTTTTGGAAATTCAAAGTCTGAACAGTGTATGGTTAACTCTAAACTCAGGATTTTATAATCATCCTTGTGAGAATTATCTCAATGTGAGAAACATCTAAAATGGCACACATCTGGTGACCTGAGGGTTTCTTACTCCGAAACAATTCACAACTTCTCAGTGATACCACCCTGGCATCTAAGCCTTCAGCATGTGAGCCTCTGAGGACATTCAGCACCCAACCATAGCCCCATCACCGCATCGAGAGCAGGGAATCTGACCAGATAAAACGTCATGGGTAGGGACAGACACAGCATGACTATTTTGAGAACAGAACACTCAACGATTCAGTCGTCTTAGACTCTGGATACCTTTCCCAACCAAATACAGTCCCATTGCTGATTTCATAGCTCTCTGTGCTTCTGCTCCGGTCTATTTTTCACAAGGGCTGCCTATGTCAGTTTCTGGGGGCTGTGGTGGTGACCAGAGCTTGTTTGAAGTGGCTTACCCCTCTTTTTACTCATATCACGACTTCCTGTAATTTATATTGAATTCTTCACATTCAATTCTTACTACTCATACATCTTGTCCTTTCATTCCCTTCTTTACCAAAATTGACTAAGTAATCCAGTAATTCTTGGCAGTGAGGATTCAACTGCCGAATACGTTCAGTGATTCCCTGGGAACTTTCTCTGGCGCATTTTTCTTATAATAGGTCTATTTCTCAGCTCGTGAAAATGATTTTTTAGCAGCGAAAACTCAGTTAAATTTGATAGAAGAGTCATTTGTGGGACTGTAGAGCTCCTTAAATACAGCAGAAATGCATCATTTTAGTTGTCATACTAAAGGGCTACATTGTTCTGAACCACATTTGCCCCTTTGGAAGCTAACACAGAGTTCAGTGTCTTCTTCAGTTCAAAATCACCAAAATCTAACAGCATCATTCCTAAATTAGAGATTTTAGATAGAAAATGACTCACTCTACTCCATCAGTGGTATCAGCAGATGAGCATTTTGCTTTTTAATAGGATGATGTCAGGGGGCATTTGAGAACATTCGTGATGATTTAATCTGTGTAGAGATGTTTCTTTTGGACAGTTCATAGATAGAGACAGCTGCGCTTTTACATCGCTTGAAGTGACATCCAACAGAGCTTGCATTGGTAAGGTTTCACCCTCTTTCAAATGAAATGTAAAAGAAATTAGATATCATTTAGTAAAATATCAACCTCAGGCAAGTCTACATTTTCTTTTAAATACTTTAGTCTTAACTACTCTTTAACTGGGTATGTCAGATACTATTTTGTATTTTAAGTCAATAATAGTACCTCCACTGTAACTTTTAAAGGTGTTGTCTTTTGGAAAGAGGGTTACTTCTGGCTTTGAACTCAGATACTCAACTACATTATAAAATTTTAAAAGATTAATTGTACAGAAATAGCCATTATGAGCTGTATGTTTTTTTTTCTCCAAAACAAGATTTTACATACCTACTAATGTTCCTTCAGTGCACTGTACTTTAGAGCCAGAAATAGTAAAAGATGAAGCTCATTTAGCTTGAAGTTATATTACTATTTAAAATGTGTCAAGTATAAAATTCTTTGAATGCTGAAAATTAATAAGGATGTAGTATAAGCAAAATTTGATCTTACAATTTTAACAACTTTTCCTCCCAAATATGGGAAAATATGTGTGTGCTTATGTGTGCACACATGCACATGGAGCTATGTGTCAGGATCACTGTACTCACCTATCCTGCACAATTGTATCGTCCTCTGGAGTCTGCTAATGTGGGTCTCTCCCTCATAAATTGTATAGTGTACAAACTTCAGAATTTGATAAGCTAATACAATTCTTTCCCTGTCATGGAGGAAGTTATTAGTTCTCAATTCAGAACACTGGACAGAAATACTTTGTTTTCCACAAGTCACCAGCAAATGCTTTATTATTGTTCAATCACAACTATGATGATTTCATAGTTATTCCTATTAAAGTCAATGTTTTATTCATTTTCAAGACATCACTTTATCTTGGACCTATTGAAACAAATAATACTGTCCTGAGATTTAGAATTAGAATTTTGTGATATTTTCCCCAATATTGTACAGTGTAGTTGCAATAGTAGTTGCCCATTAGCAACTGAACCTTCCTGAGATTAACCAGTAAGACAGTAAAACACTGAGTATCATAAAGAGTCAGTTCACAATTGGACATTTGGGTCTGTACCCAGCCATGTGCTGTTGATATGGAATGTAGACGTACATGCTGTGCCTTGGGAGTTTTCATCTTTTTTCCACTAGAGAAATAGTCACAAGGCAGTGAAAATATAGGAAAGAATGGTTAACTATATAAAAATAAATGAATGTTGACTTCCTATTTCAGATAACATTAAAAAATGAATTCCAGGAGAATTGTAGCTGTAAGTGGGAAAATTAAAACAATACTGCTTTTAGGAAAAAAATACAGAATTTCCTTAAGTATTCAGAGTAGACAAATGATTTTTTCAAAATGAAAAGTGCTATTCATAACAAGTCTTATGAAATATACTGCGTTAGAATTAAGAAATTATGGGAGTGGGCATTTGGTATAGTGTTTAACAGACTGCTTGGGATACCTGTAACCTACATCAAAATGCTAGATCTGAGTATTGACTCTACATTCAATTCCAGCTTCCTGTGAATGCATACTTTGGGATGCAGCAGTGGTCCTTCAGGTACCTGGGTCTCTGCCACTCATGTGGGAGCCTCACGTTTGGTATCTGGTTCCTGGCGTTAATCTGGACCAAACCCTGTTAGAAGCATTTGAAGTATGAACTAGAAGACAGAAGATTTCTGTCTGACTCTGTTGTCTCTTTCCATCTGTCTAATAAAAGAAAAATGAGGTTTTAAAAATCATTTGAAAATAAATTATTTATCAAAATATGGAAGAGCATTCATGTTATGAATAGTTTTGTAATTATACTTACAAACATATACCCAATAAGGCCTCATGTCTAATATATATACATTTTTTATATATATATATATATATATATATGGCTTGTATAACGCAGTGTCTGGGATAAATATGAGCATGGGCACTTTATGAAGGAAGATACACAAAATAACCAATGAACACATGCATATTGAAACTATATAAAAGCATTTTGCATTTTTAGTAATTACTCAAATGAAAGACAGAGATCACCAACAATTAGCTCAGGTGAGCAAACTGAATGCTTATGATGGAGGCATAAATTGATGCAACTATTTTGGAAGACTAATGTTCCCAATTACTCAACAATTCCTACCACACATCCAACAGAAATACATCCATGCATTTTCCATTAGACAAATGGAATATTTACAAGAATTATAACTGCCAATGCTTTAAACAGAATACAACCCATTGTCTAGAAAAATATATTGACTATATTGTGGTATGAGAAAGAATAAACTATATTGCATTTCTCTTGACAATAATGTTGATGACAGGATACAGACATAAAAGTATGAATCCACTAATAGAACATCCAGAAATAGATGTCACTAAGATAAAAGGGTGGTTGCTATTTGTTGAAAGAAAAGTAATAATGGGTAAGAAACTCAAAGAAACTTCAAGGTGCTGGTAATGTGCTGTGTCTTGACTTGGTTACTAGATTACTATATTCATTTTCTGAAGTCATTTAATATGTATGATTTTGCATTCCATTACTTTATGTTACACCAATGTTTCACATAAGAACAACAGTCCAAACATCCTGAAAGCCAAAGGCAATTTTGTTCAAATTATTTTCTATTAATTTAAGAAGCAGTGAGACAGTGAATAAATGAATGAGTGAGAGAAATTCATATGCTGACACTCCTGAACTGCCTGCAGCGACTGTGGCCTGGGACTGAAGCTGTGATCCAGGAATTCATAGATCCATAAGGTGGGAGCAAGAGTCCAGTTCCTTAAGAAAATTACTTTAATGTTCAGGATCTGCATTGCTAAGGATTTGGAGCTGGATATTGAACACAGGTGCTCTTATATGGGACATGCGTGTCTTCATCAGTATCTCAGCTACTTGGCTGAATATACCTGCTCCCCAAAACATTTCATATGTGTTCTATCTATGAGAGCTTCAAGATTGTAAAGTCCTTAGGATTGCCCTGAATTTAACACAAAGAACACTTCCTTAGAGTAAACATATGCCTCCATGTTGAAAACCTGACTTGCTGTTTGGAAGAGAAAGAAGAAAACCACTCTAGGCATCTGTTTTGGGAAGACTTTAATACCTCTGAAAGTCTTCATTGATAACGTGGTAAGTTAAGTTTTCAATTTCATACCACTGACTCAAACATTACTAGGTCTTTTATAGCCAAAATACCAACAAAGTGCTTGTACTCATGAATATTGGTATTTTGGAATTTGATATTTTGGGTGTCAGAGCTGAAATCTCTTTGTCTACATAAAGCAGTTTGGTTGTAAACAGTCTAGCACTATCCATAGCTATCTGCTTTTAGCAGATAGGAAACTACTTTCAAGGGAAGCTGCCTGACCTAAACAACCTTACAAAATCAAGCAGTATGCTAGGAAAGTTGTTCCAGTTTTTTCGAGTGGAGAGGTTGTCTGCTACTTTAAGAGCATTTCCTTTATCCATTCTAACATTAGGCTCAGTTCCAAGGATGTTAGGGCTTCGTTGTCTCATTTCCTCTCCAAGTGGTACAGTCTGTTGTTACTTGGCTACAATTGTTGATGGTGATCATAACACAGACTAGGAGGTGGGTGTGTTAAGAGGGCTATGCATTGTTGTTGATGGTAGCCATGGAGGTGGAGGCATACAAACGACAACTGATTTACATGCAGACTACTGGACTTGCAGCTATTTTGTCTTTTTCTACAGATTAGTCATAAAATGTGGTTTCCCAGGATTCCAATCTTCATGTCTCTCTGAATAGAGGAATAGATTAGTGTGGAAAATACTACTTGTTTCCTATCCAAACCATACTAGCAGTTTAACAAGTATTAATCGAATGCTTAGTACTTCTAAATAAATAAAATTTTAAAAAGTACTCATTTATCAGAGGGAGAAAGAAGGAGAGAAGGAGAGAAGGAGAGAAGGAGAGAGAGAGAGAGAGAGAGAGAGAGAGAGAGAGAGAGAGAGAGAGACTGCCTGCGTGCAACAGCAAGAACTAATTAGCTCTTATTTAATGTCTGCAATGCCCTGGTCTGCAGTGGGGCCAGGGCTAGAAGCCAAGAGCTTATACTGGTCACCCACTTGAGCCATCATTGCTGTCTTCTGGGGTCTACAATGACAGAAAGCTGGGGTTAGGAGCCAAGTATTAAATCTAGGAACTTGGATATGAGAAGTGGGGGTATTTACTAAGCTAAATGTCCATTCCTAAAAAGCAAATTTATACATTTGTCACATAAATATCCACATGAGTATGCAGAAAATGCACACACAACTACTCACAAGAAGGATAAGTCATTTGGATATAGGTAATGTTTCAACTCTTTTGAACACTCATGTACAAATACATGAACTTTCTGCCAGGTTCGAGCCTTAAATTTTCAGCTGCCTGCCAGATATTTCCATTCTGAATATCCCTATTACCTCAAAAGAACATTTTAAAAGTCTCTTCCTTACTTGCACCTCTATTTTGCTGATTTTATCAATCATATATGCAACTGATCTTCCAGTTACTCAAGGGACAGAACTTGAAGTCACATTTCCTCCCGCTAGTTACAATCTGCACTTCACTGGACCAATTATATTGAGCCCCATTCATATGTTAACCTGGTGAACTGTCTAACTATTTTGTCCATTTTATTTTTGACTGGGTTGTATGTTTTCAAGTTACTGAGTTTTAATTATTTATATATATTTGGACTTAAAAAATCTTTTATTAACTGTATCTTACTCTGGTGCATATTTTACAAATATATTTTTTCAACTTGTGGCTTGCCTTTTTACACTGTTGTGTTTTTTTCCCAAGATTTTATATTTTTAATTTTCATGAAATCAGTTTATCTTTTTGGTATCATATCTAAGAAATTGCTACTTCATCCATCTTGTTTTCTTTCAGAAGTTTTATATTTTATAGTTGTACATTTAGGCTTTTACTATAGTTTGAATTTTTAAAAAATAAATGGTATACCCATCACCATGCAGTCTTCCCCCACTGGGTCTGCCCTGGCGGTTTGGGGTTCTGTGTGGCGCCTAAAATACATAAATAAACAAACAAACAAATGCATGCTGTAAAACATAGATTTAAGTTGCCTTTTTTCTTGGTTTATGGATATTTGTTGAAAAGACTATATCCTTTCTTCACTTCACATTTCTAAGATCTTTGTGGGAATTCATTGGCTATAATTACGTGATTCTATTTCTAGACTTTCTATATTGTGATTTGGTTTCTTTTATGTCAATATCACACTATATTACTGAACTTTCATAATGAGTCAAACTCAGGTGTCAAGAATTAATTCAGGGCCTGGCAGCGTGGCCTAGCAGCTAAAGTCCTCGCCTTGAATGCCCCGGGATCCCATATGGGCGCCGGTTCTAATCCCGGAAGCTCCACTTCCCATCCAGCTCCCTGCTTCTGGCCTGTGGAAGCAGTCGAGGACGGCCCAAAGCTTTAGGACCCTGCACCCGCATGGGAGACCTGGAAGAGGTTCCTGGTTCCCGGCTTCGGATTGGCGCGCACCAGCCCATTGCGGCTCACTTGGGGAGTGAAACATCGGATGGAAGATCTTCCTCTCTGTCTCTCCTCCTCTCTGTATATCCGGCTTTCCAATAATAATAATAATAATAAAAGAATTAATTCAATTTTGTTTTCTCAAAATTGAATGGCTTTCTAGGCTTTCATTTCCATATAACTTTTAGAATAAATGTGGCAGCTTCTAAAAATACTAATGGACACTTATTTTAGGACTGCGCTGAATCAAATTGGAGAGAAAAAAATATGATGGTTGAATTTTGTTTCTTTATACATAATTTGCCTCGTTTTCCTTCTTTTTTTAAAGATTTATTTATTTTTGTTAGAAAGTCAGATCTACAGAGAGAAGGACAAAGATTTTCCATCTGCATGTTTACTCCACAAGTGGCTGTAATGGCTGTAGGTGAGCTGATCCGAAGCTAGGAGCCAGGAGCTTCTTCTGGGTCTCCCATATAGGTAGGTGGGTGCAGGGACCCAAGGACCTGAGATGTCTGGGTGTGGAGCTTTGAGATTTTGATTCAGCTTGTAAAGCTTTTGGACATTATTTATTCACACATTTTGCCTGTGCCTCTCCCACCTTCAGGAACTTTATTTACCCATATAATATCTGCTTGATTTTTTTTCTCATAGTTTGCTAGTGAGTTGGTCATTTATTTTCAATCTTTCCCTTGCATTTTTCACATGAGAGAGCTTTTGTTGCCATGATGTTTTATTAGAGTTCACCGGTCTTTGTCTAATCCCATCCAGTGATTTTTTTCAGCATCACAGTTTCAACATTAGTTTGTATCTATTTCATATTTCCATGTCTAATCTTATCTTCCTTCCTCTTGTACATATGGAATACTATTATAATGACAGGGTTAATTTTTGTAAATTGAGGGCATTTTTAAGTCTGTATCTATTGATTTTTTCCCAATTATAGTTCATATTTTCCCATTCTTTTGCATGCCTGGTCAGATTTAACAAATGCCATAACTGGCAATTTTGCTTTTAGAGCCTTGAACTTTTAAAAAATTTTATAATTATATTTGAGTTTATTCTGAAAAATTAATTGCTACCTAATTCTTCCAAGGCTTTCTTAAAATCTTTGTTAGGTAGGATCTGTTAAAACACATTATAGCATAAGACTAATTTTGTGTTAGCTATTGAAAATTGACTTTTCTGAAATCCTATGATTTATAGAGATTTTTCTACCCTGGTCTTCGGGAACATGAACTATGCTTGTTTAATATGTGGTCTACTCTTCCTTCTATTTTTTTCTAGTGATTACTTTTCCAGCTTGGACAATTTCTTGACAAATACAAGGGACATTTAAAGTTTATGGAATTAAAAAATGAATTTACTTTGGTACAAAAACATTGACATTTGGAGCTGGCATAGTGGCACTGAGGGTAAAACAGATGCCTGTAAAACCAGGATCCTACATGGCTCTGGGTGAAGTCCATGTTTTTCCATTTCTGATTTGGCTCCCTGCTAATGTGCCTGGGACAACAGAACAGCAGAGGTTGATACAAGTCCTTGGGCCCTCACTCCAACATGGAAAACCCATAAGAAGCTCCTGTCTCCTGACTTTGTACTGGCCCAGCTCTGGCCATTGCAGCCATTTGGGAAGTAACCAGCAAATAGAATATCTTTCTGTCTCTGTCTCTAATTCTACCTTTCAAATAAATAAATTTTTAGGGGAACTAATATTGCATTTATGCATAGTTTTCTTTTTCATATGTATTTTTTTCCATGAATCTTTTGAAGACAGCTCCTATTTGTTGATTAATGCTCAGCTGAAGACTCAAGGACATCCTGTGCAGGTCTGAGGACACTCTTCCTCTCTAGCTTTCTCTTTTCTTTACTCTTTACTCTAAGACCTTGCTGTCTTGTGGGCTCCTAAAGGCAACTGCTCACGCAGAAGATGGCTAGAATTCAACTGCACTCCCCTCCCTGTGCTGCTTCTTGGAAACTCCACAGCAGGTGGAGCAACCATGATGTTGCCTTTGCTTATTCTGTTCTCTATGAACACTGGCCTGTTAGCCTGATGTTTCATTCCTGAAAATTCCTATTATATTCTGCATGTTTCCTTAGTTGTCTTAGGCAGGAAAGTATATAAAAATGCACATTGCTTCATCATCATCAGAAACAGTTGTCTTTGTGTATATGTTTTCTTAAATCTTACTTATTATTATTATCATTTTATGGTACATTTTCATAGGCCCTGGGATTTCCCTTATCCCTTCCCAAACTCCCTCCCCCTTCACTGGGTTCCCCTATATTATTACAGTAGTATTATTCTTCATAAACAGTCATATGTCCATCATTGTGGGCCTGGACAATGGCAGAGAGTCCAGCATCGTATTGTCAATATAGTTAACAGTTTCATTGGGAATACATCATTGATTTGGAAGTAGAGGTGCATATTGCATTGTATCCTCACATCTGAATTTGATAATCTGCATTACAGTTACTATACATCCCCTTAAATGAAAAGTCACAAAACAAAATCAAGAGGAAGAAAAAAATAAATTAACATCATGAAGATAAACAATTTGCTACTAGATGACTAATGTATCGCTGAAGAAATGAAAAAGAAAAGCAAGAACCTTCTTGTAGAAAATGATGTTACTTTGTTATCTGGGTCATGTAAGAATTGATGTTTCGGGCCTGGCAGCATGGCCTAGCGGCTAAAGTCCTCGCTTTGAACGCCCTGGGGTCCCATATGGACGCCGGTTCTAATCCCGGCAGCTCCACTTCCCATCCAGCTCCCTGCTTCTGGCCTGGGAAAGCAGTCAAGTACGGCCCAATGCATTGGGACCCTGCACCTGCATGGGAGACCTGGAAGAGGTTCCTGGTTCCCGGCTTCGGATTGGCGCACCCCGGCCCGTTGCGGCTCACTTGGGGAGTGAAACATCGGATGGAAGATCTTCCTGTCTGTCTCTCCTCCTCTCTGTATATCTGACTTTGTAATAAAAATAAATCTTAAAAAAAAAAAAAAGAATTGATGTTTCAACTTCTTATGTCGATTCTACACAGTTCCATGTACCCCATCACATCATCTGACACATAACTACTGATTATTATGATTTTTCCCCTAAATGCCTTCCTTGTCCTCAGGCTCTGTTGCTTTCAAAGCATTCACATTAACTTTGTCACAGCTTTCTTAAAATCAGTGATGGCTCCCCTTTGGTGATAGGCTACAATACAGACTCTCAGTCTGACCTGTAAGACTTCCACAATGACTTCTATTTGTTAATCTAAACATTTTAGGGGTGGACTTAGTGGCACAATGGATTAAGCCACTGATAGGGATGCCTGCATTCCATATCAGAGGGCCTGGTTCAAGTCCTGGGTACTCCAGGTTTCTGATTAGCCCCCTGCTACTGAGCCTGGGAGCCTAGAGATCCTGTGATCCCAAAGATGGGTGGTATTTGCCACCCATGGTGGGAGACCTGGATGGATTTCCTGGCTCTTGATTTCAATGCTGGCTACCCAAGGCTGTTGCAGGCATTTGGGGAGTGAAATCAGTGGATGGAATATATCTTTCTCTTCTCCCTGTCACTCTTTAAAACAAATACATGTTTTAAAAAGCAAGCAAAACAACACTACTCTTTACTATCCCAGCCTTGGGGAAATGAAGTGAGCTTCTGAAGATTACTAGTATATCATCGTTTTTTTGTCTCAAGCTTATTCTACCCCAAAAGAACTGTTTTTCCTTACATATATTCAAAGTCCATTCATTTAAAACAATTGTCAATGAAACATCTATTCCTTTTTTTTGTTATTTTGTTTTTATTGCCTAAGTTACTGTTTGACCTACCAATCAAAGGACTATGCTATTGTAATAATATGGGGAAAAACAGTCGGGGAAGAGATAATAGGGAAGGGAGAAAGGGAAATCCCTGAGCCTATGGAACTATATCATGGAAAATAAAAACTAGAAATAAGTAAATTTTCCATGCATAAGTATTATTTCCTCATTAGGTGATTTTTTTTTCATATCAAGAACTAGTCACACACATCATTACCCCTGGGTTTAAGCTTATCATTGCATCGTGTTGAAGCTTAATAAAATTTCATGGTCATTCACCTATTCACAGTCTCTTAATGAAAATAAATATCCTAGCAGTTCCATGAAATATCATGGTAGTCATGGTATTGAGCTGTGGGACTTTTTAGGTCCTCCCCTCTCTGGCATTTCCCCATCAGAAACAGTCCTCAGTAGCTGTGGCTGTGGAATGATTTTATGAAAGGTTGAGGAGTGGAGAGGGATTAGAGAGCATAAAGCCCCTAGTCTCCTTAATTCAAGACTGGCCTATTGCCTGAGAAACTTGAGCTCCTGCTCAAACCCCAGTGAGCTTCAGCTCTAGAAAGGCATGAACTTGCCCACTCTTCCTCTCTCAGGAGCTATGGGCACCCAAGAAGCAGGTTCCTAATGGCTGGGTCTCTGGACATGTGGGAAAACTGTATTTTCTGTCTCCTCAGATTCTCTCAGACATCCTCTTGATGTAGCCCAGTGGTTCTTAAGACCTTTATACTTGAGGCCTACATTTAAAGACTAGAACTGGTAACCACTGTGGTGTTATAACAGTTCCTGGTGCCTGTAAAAGAACAGACATTCTCAAGGTTATCTCTTGGTTGTGTCTTAGTTCGTGTTATGTTTTATCATCTCCTTGAGTTATCTTCAGGTAAACCCTGACATTGTTCCTCATCTTGATCATTCTTTCTGCCTGGACTGCTTTTCTTAAGACATATGGATGGTTTACTCTCTCATTTCCTTCATAGGTTTAATCCATCTCCATTTGATTTGAGGGGGTTTCCAAAGCACACCTGCTAAGTTACTACTCCATTATATTCTTCCCTTTCTCTTTCTTACCCTGCTAGGTTTTATTAGAATACTTGAAGTCAACTGATAATTCATTTGTTTGTTTCCTGCTTTCCATGATATGGGTGGGACCTAGATACCTAGAATAATGCCTAGCACAAAACTGCTACTCAAAAAAATACTTACTGGATGAGTGGTTTGAACCATTTTTCCCCCAGGTCACTGTCATTTAAACTCATGAGTCGATATTCTTCCATTTTCTGATTAGTACACAATCTCTTTGGTTGTGGCAGAGAATTATAAAATACTTTGCTGATCTCTGCTCTTGTTTTATCATCTAATATTCTAGTGACTGACTCAATTCAGCTGTCTGAGAGACATTACCAGGACAGAAGATCAAGCCGTTAGATATTCACTTTTTCTTAAGTTTTTCCTTTGGGCTGGACTATATCACCCAAACCCCATGCTTGTCCAGCATGAAGTACCATTTGAAACAGTATCTTGGATCAAGGAAATCAATAGCATCTCAGAACTAACAAAACCACTTAGGCAGTACCCCCAGAGCATGCTCCACATCAGGGACCTTGCTATGACACTGCGTGGTCACCCCTCATTCCTGGGTACTAATGTGACTGCGCTGCTGGGAGCAATCCTCTCTTTCCTTCTCTCTCTACTTTCCCTAGTTACAGAAAGAAAAAAAAGAGGTTGGAGGCAGTTATCTCATCCACTTTCCCCCATTCCTTGACCCTTCCCACCTTAATTGGTGGTTCACATGCATCCTTCTCAACTATGTAAACATCATAAAAATAAAATTTATTATTTTTAAAAGTTTCTTTTTACATGTGTGTATACATGTGAGGCAAAAATGGAAGTAAGAATTCTCCACATACATATAATTGGGAAGTAGGCTAGTAGAGTGACAGCAGGAATTATGAGTTTCTAGGCTCAGGAACCCTGCCCTGGATAACCACAAACCCAACCTAGATCACAAAGGAAAACAGCAGAGCCTTTGCTTTCAGATGTGGGCTCCTCAAGAAAAGTTAGAACAAGCAATGCAAAACATAGCGTTATTCAGTGTTGTACTTACATGCTTGATGGTTTGCTCTAAACCAGTATTTTGCAATCCAAACTGTGTGAAAGCACAGTTTACAATCTGCGGTTTCTCATAGGCAACATGTCAGCCACGGAATAGATGTATAAATACAAGTTAAGTACATGAGGGAAGGGATTGGGAGTGGCTCCTCAGACAAAAGAAATCATAAAATTTAAGAAGCAATGGGATGTGAAAACACATTGAGTTGACTTTGTGAAAGAGTGTAGAAATAGAATTCTACAGGGAAAAAACTTGGAAATTAAATTCTGTTATGGAATAGATATCCAAAAGCAGCTTTTTAACTTCAAGTTTTCAGAGCCCAAGAGAATCTCCTAGTCTAGCCAAGTTATCTGTACTTGTCCACCAGTGTTCAAGGTCCTTTTTACCTGCTCCTAAGAAATATCTTTTCTTTTGTCTTAAGATTTATGTATTTTATTTAAAAAGTCAGAGTTACACAGAGAGAGGGAGGGACAGAGAGATCTTACATTCACTGGTTCTCTCTTCAGGTGTCTGCAACGGCCTGAGGTGACCTGGCTCAAACTTGACTCAGTAGCTTCTTTAGGACTCCAACATGAGTGCATGGCCAAAGGAAATGACCCAGCCTCTGCTACTTTCCCAGGGCATGAGCAGGGAACTGACTGGGAAGTAGAGCAGCCAGGACACAACCCTGTGCCCTCTTCTGGCTGGTGGAGGATTAGCCTGTTATGCCATCATGCCAGTCTCCAAACCACATCTTAATTCCAGTAATGTGTTAGTTCTTCCAGGAAGCAAAATAGCAAATCAGAATCTGTTACAGATTTTTAAAAATATTATTCTCTCACAGATTAGAAGAAGTTCAGGACTTCTTAGTTCTAAAAGCCCCGCCAACAGGAAGCCACTCAGGATAAACACCTCTTGGATACCAGCTCACAAGTTATGAGGTCTGATCCAGGACGGAGAGCTTTGGGGATGGGCAGACATGGGTTTAGATGCTACTTCTATTGCTTGCAGCCTGTGACCTTTTACAAGTCACTTAACAGTTCAAAGCCTCTGAAAATAGAGTTGTTTACTATAACAAGTGAACATTATAGAGATATGGCACATACTTAGTGCTGTAGCTGTTGTTTCAAATGATACATTTAGAAAATGCAGGAAGTGGCTGCTTTTCCTCCTCCTCCTTGAGCAGAAGTCAGGGATGTAGGTTTTGGCCTCATATATTACTTCCTCTTGTAACCTAGGCGAGTTATTTTTATTACCCTAAGCCTAAGCTTCCTTATCTATAAAGTGGAGCTAGAGATAGCGGCAGTCCAATCTCAGAGGATTACTGTGAAAAGCAAATAAGACGAGATAGTTTAGTAGCAATGTGAAGTATCATCTGAATGCAAGTTGCCCAGGATACGCCACTAGCTGAGTTTTAATGATAGAACTGGAACTCCTGAAATAAGATACTAGCACGTGTACTAATTAAAACCATCACCGGTGTGCAGGGTGTGTGTGTGTGTGTGTGTGTGTGTGTGTGTGTGATTTTGACTGTTCGTTTCAAGAAAGACAAGAAAGTTTAAAGAAATTCCAGGGAAAAGTGAGCAGAATGGTTGAGATATTTAGGATGACCATATACAATGACTCATATCTGTGAAGTAATGAGAGACTTGGGAAATCAACTGTTTAACTGCTTGCAAAATCTCCGCTTAAAAGAAGTACCTGTGATTTTTGAAAGACACGTATTTTAAGGGAAATATAAGAGTATGTTCTTTGTTAGTGCAGCAATCATCTCACAATATTCATTTATACAAAACTGAAATCCTAGGACACAGAGAACCACATCAAATCCTGACTCCATCACTGTGGAGTTTCTATGGAGATATTCATGAAGGGAAGTTTATTTCAAGCTACATCATTTAGCTCTAAGGTTTGTATAAAAGTAAAATGCTTTTGCTCTGGGAAATAACTAAATAAGATTAATTTAAAGATAACAGTGTAGAATTTAAAGATTCAGGTAAAAGAAGGAAGGAAGGAAGGAAGGATCAGTATATTACACACTTATATTTGTTAAATACATTGACTCTCTTTTCTATGCTAATATATTGGCATGAAAAAATGATGATGGTCATGTTTTAATAATTACCATGTATATACTAAGACCCTGAAAATCTAACGTATTTTTAATAAATTATCTTTAAGAAGTCAAAAAAAAAGTAAAATGCTTTTGTACCATCACTTTAGAAGATGCTTCAATTCTTTCTGTCCCTTCTTCTATGATTCTATGACAGAGCAATTCTCCCCGAGTTTTTTGTCATCTGTTTGGGTAAATAAATTAATAAAACAAATGACTTTAACATTGGTTTTTAAAAAATCCTGGATGAATCCCATCATCGCTTGATTCTGGCACTGTGCTAGACACTGGGAGACACGTATTACTTATCCTATTTTTGGTTAAGCTAGAGATATGAATAAAATGAAAGAGAGAAGTCCCCCTTAGACTTCCATAGTTTACTCAGATCTTAATACATTTTTCCATATATTCGCATGCATGCGTGCACACACATACATCCACTGTTGAATTCCTTCTCAGTGTTTTCAAGATCTTGCTCTTATGTCACTTATTTGCACTTTGTAATCCCATCAGCTGAGAGCCCCAAGGACTCAGTGATCTTCCACAAGCTTCACTCTGAGTGTTACCCACATGCCTTTCTTTCTAGTCAGACACACACATGCTAGCAAACCAACTGCTCAAAACTTTTCGTGTAAGTTTCTTAAGCAGAGGAATTACACATGACTCCTATTTGTACCTCAAGGTACTCAATCAATGTTGGTCAAATTTGATATTTGATTTGGTGGCTAACTAGACTGATGTAAGCCGAATAGTTTCATGTTCTTATCAATTGCTGATATATTAGTGTATTTAAAATTGTCAATGGAAACAAGAGAATATTATGAATATTAATAAACACCAAAAATTAGACATTTAAACGTCTGTATGAATAATTCTCACCACATCAAACAGACTTAATATGTTAAGAAATTTGGTTCCAGCAATCTGAGATGTGTGATATTTTTGGTCGCACATTCAAATGAGCACATCATGCTATGTGAAGAATATTTGTGTTCAGGAGCCAGAAGTTCTGAAATTTGGAGTTCTTTTCAACTCATGAGAACAGAAGAAGCAATTATGTCAAAATGAGTAGCTGATGCAGAACATGGAAGAGGAAACATTAGAAAAGGTCACAGGGAGGAAGCATTTGGAGAATACCCCTATGATATATATAAAACAAAATTCAAGTCAGAGAGTGAACCAACAGTTTTCTTTCAATAATTTCAACTCTAACACATGACTAGCTCTCAGCTAGACTGCACAGAATATTTCCAACCACCTTTTTGCTGTGGCTTGAGTATGATGGGATTATGCCCCCACAGGTTCATGTGATGACATTTAATCTCGTTGTGAGATGTTATTAGGGTGAAAACAATCTGACCATGGTGTTTAGAGGCAGGGCCTTGGAGATGAATTAAGATTAGAAAAAGTTATTATGGTGGAGCCCCCATTTTGGAATCCTGGTGGCATTATAAGTAGAGGGAAGGAACTGTAACAGAGACCCAAGCTGGTGCTCTTTGGTACTGTGATGCCCTGTACTGCCTGGGGACTCCAGCCAGGAGTCCTCCTCTAAGTGAGCCTGCCAGATCTGAACTTTCAGATCTGTAAGCCCAAATACACATTCTTTCTTGATAACTCACTCAGCCTTTGATATTTTGTTTCTATCAATAGCAGAAGGACAAATGCCTATTTTCAAATGTGAAATATATTTCAAGAGACAATGAAAAACAAATGAATACAAATTAGAAGAGGCAGATTCAGTCATCTCTCCAAGTTTGAAGGGAGTTAGTTTCCTGGTTCCAAGTTAGCACAATTATTGATTCGATAAGCCTGTCAGACACTCTTGGGAGGTTTATTATATCCTGAAAATGCCACATAATTGAGTTACACCATGATTTTTGAAAGTATATATATTAAATTTTCTCATTCAATTTTCTCCATCCAGGGGAAGTTGAAATTTATTATCATCTCAATTCTATAGAATCAGTTTAGGACAGGGAATTTAAGACTTCTTATGTGGAGCTGCTGCAATGGATTAACAGGTTAATCCTCCACTGGTAAATGCTGGAATCCTATTAAGGCACCTGTTTGTGTCCTGGCTGCTCCACTTCTGGTGTAGCTGCCTGCTTACAGACTGAGAAAGCAGTGGAGGATGACACAAATTTGGGTTCCTTTAATCATGTTAGAGATCCAGAAGAGCTCCTGGCTCTTGGGTTTAGGTTGGTTCAGCTCTGGCCATTGTGGACATTTGGGAATGAACCAGAAGATGAAAGATTTTTATCATTCTTCTCCCATTTTCTCTGTAAATCTGCATTTCTGTTTTGATTATCCTAAAACGCACGAAGTTGTGTAAAATCTCGCTTAAATACTATAAACTGCTAAATATGAATATGATCATAAAAAAAGAAAGTAATAGCATTCACCAAAACCAAAGGCAAATGTGAAGATCATCCCAGTAAAATAACAACAAAAGACTACATCAAACAGTCACCAACCCTAAAATGACAGGGCCAAATACCACCTATTCATATTAACCATGAATGTAAATGGCTTCAACTCATCAATCCAATGGCATAAATTAGTAACTGAATTAAAAATACAAAACCCATCTATCTGTGGCCAACAGGAGACATACTGTACCAACAAAGATCAATAGAAACTATATCTCATGGATTTTGATGTTTTTATTTTCATTTCTTAAAAGCAGCTTTTTTTCTCATTAAATTCTTCACTGACTCATAAGTCATACCATTTCTTCAAGAAGGTTCTTGATACTCTTCCTCATTATTTCAATTTTGTATTAGTCATTCAGTAGCCTGTTATTTACTTTCATTGTACTGTAAATTTCTGTTTTTCTTCCTGTTGCTGACTTTGTATTGTGGCTTTTCATTTAGGAGGATGTATAGTAACTGTGTGATGGAGATTATCAAATCCAGATGTGAGGATACAATGCAATATGCACCTCTACTTCCAGATCAAAAATGTATTCCCAATGAAACTGTTTACTATATCTTGACAATAGGATGCTGGACTCTCTGCCATTGTCCAGGTACGCAATGATGGATTTGTGACTGTTTATGAAGAACTATACTACTGTATTAATATGGGGGAAATCAGTGGTGGGGAGAAGGAATTTTGGGGAGGGTGTAAGGGAATCCCAAAATCTATGGAACTGTATCATAAAATAATAAAAAATTTTCTGTTACAAATGCATTTCAAATAAAAATGAATAAATCTTTTTAAAAGCTTCATGTGTAAACTTTTTTTTTAAAGATTTTATTATTATTGAAAAGCCAGATATACAGAGAGGAGGAGAGACAGAGAGGAAAGATCTTCCATCCGATGTTTCACTCCCCAAGTGAGCCGCAACGGGCTGGTACGCGCCAATCCGATGCTGGGACCAGTAACCTCTTCCGGGTCCCCCACGTGGGTGCAGGGTCCCAAAGCTTTGGGCCGTACTCGACTGCCTTCCCAGGCCACAAGCAGGGAGCTGGATGGGAAGTGCAGCTTCCGGGATTAGAACCAGTGCCCATATGGGATCCCGGGGCTTTCAAGGCGAGGACTTTAGCTGCTAGGCCACGCCACCGGGCCCGTCATGTGTAAACTTGATAACATAGGGCAAGATATATTTATTCTTTAATAATATAGACCTATGGAAAGACAGTATTGGGAATGCAAGATAGCAGAATAGGGTGAGGATATGTTAAAATAGATGGAGAAGAATTAGCTGAGATGCAGAGAGGGCACAATCCCAGGAAACAGGAGAGGTCAGTCCAACAACAGAGGGATACCTGGAGACACATAGACATGAGGAAGCAGCAGAGACAGCAGAGTGGTGTTGCAGTGAACAGATATCCCAGTGGTGATTGGAGCGCACCATAGGCCAAGTGGGAGGAAGAGATCACCAGGAATTCAGGAGATGAACCCAGCTATAGAACTAGAGAGCCTGCTGATTTTAAAAATCTGAGCATGAGCAGAAGAAGAGTGGCAGAGTCCTAGTAGTCAGGTGTGTGGACAGAGTGTTTTCCATGGCCAAGACCCTCACCAGTGCCAAATAGGGCACCATTTTTACTTCTGTTGCAAAGTCTTTTAGGGGATAGGGAGAACAATAGCGAGATGTGCATGTGGCCTGTCAGATGAAAGCTCCTGTCTGGCTCAGCACATTGCACTGGTTCCCAATGGCAAAAAAAATACTCAGCATCCCATGGGTTCCATCGAAAATAGGCCTGGGTTGCCCCCACAACTAAGTGCCAGCAAGCTCCAGCAAGAAGAGAAAGTCAAAAAAAAAAAAAAAAGAAAAAAAAGAAAAATCCATGCAACCGGTAGCATTGGCAACCCTGTCATCTAGTCAAAGTCATAGCTGGTGTCTCCCTGATCCAGTGTGTTTCTGGTACCATGAATGGGAGAAAAGCTAAGCAGACAAAGGTACAGCCACAACACAGGATCACAGGAGGTGTAAAGTGGTGAGTCAGGAGCCAGGGCAGCAAAGACCAGGTAGAAGTATAGCACAGGAGCCAGGCTGAAACTTGCAGTAGGGAGTGGCACCTACACTCTATATCATCTACAGTGATGGCAAATCAAGAATCAGGCACTGAACAGGATCAGTAGGCTTTAGACCTGTGAGCCACACAGTTTAAAGACTGGCCTTGAGGAGAAGAATCTACTGATCTGAGCTGCAATGACCAAGGGTAAAAGAGACACAGGCACAATGACTGAGGTTACTGACGCCTTCCCTATAAAGCAACAAAAGGATAGTTCAATGTCAGAATTAACTGAGGAAGACATCAAGGAACTGCTGAACAAAGAATTTAAGAAATTTTTCATAAAGTTCTTTTAAAACAAGAAGCACACACATGAGTTCAAGGGACATGTTACACAGGAACGAGTAACATTGAAACAAAAATCAAGCTTAATTATAAATGAAACACAATACAGAAAATTAAAAATTCAATGGAAAGTCTCAATAACAGAATGAATGAGGCAGAAAAAGAATCTCAGAATTAGAAGACACCTCTGGCAATAAGGCTGAAAAAATGAAAAGGCTGCAAGAGAAACTGAGTCAATATAAAAACATTCTAAGAATTAAGACACACAATCAAAAGGTCAAATAAGAGTTATGAAAAGTCCAGAAGGTGCAGAAAGAGAAGCTGGGTTAAAACTTGTATTCAATGAAATAATAATTGAGAACATTCCTAACTTAGAAAATAAATTGGGAAAAATGCAGGAGGGTCAAAGTACTCCCATTAGAGTTTAGCAAAAGTGATACTTGCCATGACACATCATAATCTCTCTTCAGTTAAACATAAAGATATGCACATGAAGATTTCAGTGGACTTATAGAGGAACTCCAATCAGACTCACAGCTGACTACTAAGAATCCTTACAGGCCAGAACAAATTGGAGTGACATAGTCCAGATCCTCAAAGAAAATAATTAGGCCCAGAATAACATACCCAGCAAAGCTTTCCTTTGCTGTAAAAATGAAAGAAAATACTTGAGAAGCAAGCAAAAGCTGAAAGACTTTGCCTCTATTAGATCTGTCCTACAAATGTTACTTAAAGAGAAAAGGAATAGCATCTACCAAAGTCAAAGGCAAACATGGAAAATGTCCTATTAATGACAAAAGAAAATTCACCCATTGAGAATCCATTGCTAAGATGATAGGATCAAAATACTACCTATCAATATTAATCCTGAATTTAAATGGCTTAAACTTATAAAAAAAAAACGCAAACAGATTGGCAGAATGGAACAATAGATAGGAATCATGCATCTATTGCATAAAGGAGACACATCTCAACAAAAAAAGATAAATGGAAACTGAAGTGAAAGGGTGGGAAAGGATATTCCAGGCTACTGGAAAGGAAAAGTGAACTGGTGTAGCCATTTTTTTTAAAGATTTTTTTATTTTTATTGGAAAGGCAGATATACAGAGAGGAGGAGAGACAGAAAGGAAGATCTTCTGTCCAATGATTCACTCCCCAAGCGGCCGTAATGGCTAGAGCTGAGCCAATCTGAAGCCAGGAGCCTCTTTCGGGTCTCCCACGTGGATACAGGGTCCCAAGGCTTTGGGCCATCCTCTACTGCTTTCCCAGGCCACCCTCTACTGCTTTCCCAGGCCACAAGCAGGGAGCTGGATGGGAAGCAGGGCCGCCAGGGTTAGAGCCAGCGCCCATATGGGATCCCGGGCGCGTTCAAGGCAAGGACCTTAACCACTACGCTACCGCGCTGGGCCCAGGTGCAGCCATTGTAATATCAGATATTCAGGCTTTGATGTGAAAAGCATTAAAAGAGATGAAGGACAGCACATAATGATTAAGATATCTATTCAGAAAGAATAAGTCATCATAATAAATAAAGTACAAAATGCCAGGACATCTAGCTACATGAAACCAATATTAATGGATTTAAAGGGGAAAA
The DNA here is from genome assembly GCF_030435755.1 of Ochotona princeps. Lineage (NCBI taxonomy): Eukaryota > Metazoa > Chordata > Mammalia > Lagomorpha > Ochotonidae > Ochotona > Ochotona princeps. Next base: position 53,641,759 of record NC_080840.1, read on the forward strand.
AATGGGCTACCTTAACATTCCACTAGCCTCACTGGACAGATTGATGATACAGAACCCAGGAAGACAAAAAAAAAAAAAAAAAAAGCTCACTCAGACAATAAGATAAATGGATTTATTTGGTTTCTACAGAGCCTTTCATCCAACAGACAAGAATTTTTTTTCATCAGTACATTAAACCTTCTCCAGAACTGATCACATTACAGGCCTCAACAAATTTTAAAAAACTGGAATCATACCATGCAGCTTCTCAGATCATCATAGAGTAAAACTGGAGACCAACAAGATAAAATACCCCAAAAGATATGCAAATACGTGGAGCCTGAATAACATGCTGTGAAACGAACAGTGAGTTATAGAAGAAATAAGAGAAAATTTAAAAACTGCTTGAAAGGATCAACATAGCATATCAAACTTGTGGGTTACATCAAAGCAGTGCTAAGAGGAAAGCTGAATGCAATCAGTGCCTACATCAAGGAACTAGAAAGGCAGCAGGTAAATGAGGTAGCGATACATCTGAAAGAGCTAAAAAAAAAAATACCCAACAAAATAATCCCAAGATTAGAAGGAAAAAAAGAAATAATCAAGATTGGGGAGGAAATAAACCAAATAGAGACCAAAAAAATACTACATGAATCAAAACTTGTGGAACACAGTCAAGGCAGTGTTAAGAGGAAAGTTCATTTCAATCAATGCTTCTGTCAAGAAATTAGAAAGGCTCTAGATAAACAGATTAACCATAAGTCTAAAAGAGCTAGAAAAACAACAGCAAAATAATCCCAAGACTAGCAGGAAAAATGATCAAAATAAGGGGAGAAATAAACCAAATAGAGATCAAAAGAACAATTCAAAAGATCAACGAATCAAAGAGCTGGTTCTGTAAGAAAAGCAACAAAACAGATTTCTCACCAGCCCAACTAATCAGAAAGAGGAAGAAGATATGAATCAATAGAGTCAAAAATGAAAAGGAAAAAAACAGATCCCTCAGACATACATAAAATAATCAGAAATTATTATAAGTAAGATTACACTAACAAATTATAAGAACAAGAAGAAATTGATAAAGTTTTAGACACATATACTGTACCAAATTTGAGTCTATAGGTCTAAGTAGACCTATAACCTGGACTGAGATTGAATCAGAAATTATACCCCTCCCAAAAAAGAAAAGCCTAGGCTCAGATGGCATCACTAATGAATTCAATCAAATGTTTCAAGAAGAACGTACCCCCCACCATCCACAAGTATTCAATACAATAAAAAGGCAGGAAATCCTTCCAAACTCTTTCTGTGAAGCCAACATCTCCTTAACAGCAAACCAGATGGAGACACAACAGACCAATATCCCTGATTCACATAGATGCAAAAATCCTCAACAGAATCCAACAATACAGCAGATATATCATTCTCCTGGACAAGGTGGGATTAATCCCTGGCATGGAAATAAGGAATTAAAAATATCCCTGTTCACAGATGATGTGATTCTATACATAGGAGAACCAAAAGACTCAATTAAAAGACTATTGGAACTCATATTAAAGTTTGGCAGGGTAACAGAATATAAAATTAATGAACATATATTCATGGCCCTACTATACATAAATAACTATGCCTGAGAAAGACTCTTAAGTACAGTCCCTTTTAAAATAGCAGAGAAAAATCTAAAATACCTTGGAATAATCTAACCAAAGACCTGTAAGATTTCTATAATGAAAATTACAAAACATTAAAAAATAGAAGACATTAAAAGATGAAAAAATTTACCATGTTCCTGGATTGGTATAATAAACATCAACAAAATGTCCACATTACCAAAAGTAATTCACAGATTCAATGTGACTCCAATCAGAATCCCAGCAACAATCTTCTCAGAAAAATAAAAGATGATATAAAAAATTCTTCTGGAAACACAGGAAAGCCTGAGTAGCCAAAGCTATCCTGGAGAATTAAAAACAAGTTCTGGAGAATCACAATTCTTGACCTCAAGACATACTATAGGGCAGTGGTCATCGAAACAGCCTGGTATTGGTATAGAAACAGAGAAGAAGATCAATGGAACAGAATAGAAACACCTAAAGTAAACCCACATATGTACAGCCAACCAATATTTATAACTGAAAATAATCCAGGGAAAAAGGTTGGTGTCTTTAACAAATACTGTTGTGACACCTGGATAGCAGCCTGTAGAAGCAACCAGCAGATACCCACCTCTCACTACAAAAATCAGCTCTAAATAGATGAAAGACCTCAATCTGCACCTAGAAACAATCAAACTATTAGAGGAAAAAGAGGAAGCACTCTCTGAGTATAGGCCTTGGTAGACTTCTTAGAAAAGTCACCAAAAGCACAGGCAGTCAAAACCAAAGTAAACAACTGGGACTACATCAAACTAAGAAGCTTCTGTACGGCAAAGGAAGCCATCAACAAGTGAAGAAACAATCAACAAAAATGAAAGAAAATTTTTGCGTGTTGAATAACAGATAGGGAACTAACATCCACAATTTCCAATTGCTTCAGAAACTCAACAACTGCAAAACAACCTGGACCTGGATGGCTCAGTGGCTAAATCCTCACGTTGTATATGCTGGCATCCCATATGGGCACTGGTTTGAGTCTTGGCTGTCCCACTTCCCATTCAGCTTCCTGCTTGTGGTTTGGGAAACCAGTTGAGAAGATGCAGATTCTTGGGACTCTGCACTCTGCTGCTGAAGGAAACAGTACGGGGCAAAGGTGTGTGCTGGGGGAATCTTTGTGCTGATGGAACTGTATTATGAAAAATAAACAATTGTTTAAAAATAAGGCGGGAGATAGTATCTATGGCAGCATTAACATTTTGTTATAAATAACACTTGGAAGTATAGCAAGTCTTCAGTTACAGTGGCTAGGTTTAAATGCTGGTCTATCATTCATTAGGGAATCTCAAACAAGTTATTTAGACCCTTGAAGCCTGAGATAGCTGGTCTGTAGAATGTGGAAGGCACAAGTACTCAATTAATGCTGTTGTTTTGCAATGTTAAAAAAGATAAAATATATGCATATAAAGTGCTTAGAATAATGCCTACTATATAGAAAATTCTAATTTATTGTGTTACATTTAATTAAAATTTTTTGGTATGTTAATGTAACATCAAGTTATTTCTTTTTAAAATTTTTTAAAATTTATTTTTACCTAAGGGCAGGTTTATAGAGAGAAGGAGAAACAGAAAGATCTTCCTAGTTAACTTACCAAGTGGCTGCAGTGGACAAAGCTGAGCCAATCTGAAGCCCAGAGCCAGCGGCTCCTTCCAGGTCTCCCATGTGGGATTAGATGCCAGTGCTTGCAGGTGGAGGGTTAGCCCGTTGAGCCATCACACCAGTCCCTTAGTTATTCTTCTTTAAAAGATAGTTATCCTCTGTAATCTCTTCAGGGAACTGGCTCTGGAGCCCCCAAAGATGCTAAAATGCATGAATACTGAAGTTCTTCATGAAAATAGGCATTGTATTTGCATATAACCTATGTACTTTCTTCCATGCACTTTAATCTCCAAATTACTTGTAATATCTAATATAATGGGAATGCTACATAAGTAGCTATTAGACTGCACTGCTTAGGGACTACTGATAAGGAAAGAGTTCAGACATATTCAGATCAGATACAACTTTTTCCCATTTTCAATCTGTAGTCACTTGAATCTAAAGATGAAGAACGCCTGGGGTGAATGGCTGGCTGAACAACAGTCTTACATAGTATAATCCAAACTAATGAACAATAGATTTAGTATACATATACATATCTGTGCTTATAAACCAATAAATGATGAGTGTCTGATCTCTAAATGCATTTTGCTGAAGGATGAAAGTCTGAGCATTAATTCAAAAATTATATTCTAAGAACTATACGTGTGCTACTTTTCCTTCATACTGAATAATAAAAGGAAAATTTTCCAAAAACAAAGCAAAAAAGTGAAACAAATAAATTTACATAAGAGCCAAATATGTGTCTCACAAATTTGTAGAAGTAACACTAGTGAACTTGACACATGTGTGCCCATACTATGGACTGCAAGTGCACAGCTTCAAGCCTGATACAGAGATTTAACAGCATCCACTAGGGCTGCTTTCTTCTCCCTCCTTAGCATACTACACACTGTATGTTGTAGCTCCCTTAACTGAAGTGGCCTGTGTGACCAATATGGACACAGTATGTGAGTGGCAGTGATCGATGAGGCCCAGAGACTTTATCCTTGCCACTGTCTTCACCTTCTAATGACTGTTGGACAGAGCACCCTGAGCTCCCACTTTCATAAGCAATGGGAAGAACTTAAGCTGTCACATATTCCTGTGACCATGAGGATTTGTGATATTTAGATTCAAGCTAGAAATGTCTCTGCTAAGAACATTATCGCATCACCTCACACTCCACAAATCTATTATGTATCTGTACACAACACAAATATAATTATTCTGTCTACATGCCATACAAATTTCTGGGAATTGAATAATAATGAAAATAATGAAGTGTTAGTAGTACAGGCCTAGTTTAGAAGGAGGTTATTGCTGGCAATAATTATCTGAGACAAAAATATAAAATCAATCAGTTAAAACTAAACAAACCAAACATTTGGTATCTATTTAGATTGTTTGAGTTGAAAGAGAATATTTCAGTTACAATCTATGTTAGAGGTATTTAGTTAACACATCAGCCATTTTGTGCTAGTCATTGCTGGTACAGGAGTTAAAAAAAAAAGATTTTAAGAATGAGAGAGTGATGAGACTTGAATGTGATAAAGGCACATTTCCATTTATTAAAGTGTGAACGATGTACTGGCAGCTGCTTGGAAATACAATTTCTTTTCATGAATCTAACATAATACATCTCACCACTGTGCGAGTTTAATGAAACTTATCTGCCAAGAATTTTAATGATCATAAATATTTTTTTCCATTTAAGATTTTCCATAGTGAAGCTTATCTTGCAGTGATTCTGTATAAACTGCATTGTTCTTGGCTATATTGTTTCAGATACAAGAAAGTATTTTTCATCAAAGTAATATCACAGAAATGCTGACTCCTAATGAGTGGCTTTCTAAGTGGCCACAGGAAACAAGCCTGGCTCTATTTGTGGAACTCTAGTGCTATTTCTTCACCATTAAAACATGAATCAGAGGCCAGCACTGTAGAGCAAGGTGTTAAGTTGCTAGTTGCTGTTCGCTGTTTCAACATTCTTTATTGTAATGTCAGTTTGGCTCCTGGCTGACTTGCTTGTCATCCAGCTCCCTGCTTATATGCCTGGAAAAGCAGTGGAGGATGGCCCCAAAGCCTTGGGACCCTGCACCCAAATGGAGACCTGGAAGAAGCTCCTGGCTCCTATTTCAGATCAGCTCAGTTCTGGCCTTTGAGGCCTTTTGGAAAGTGAATCAGCAGATGGAAGATCTCTCACTCTCACACACGCACACCTTCTCTTTATAATGTTGTCTTTCAAATAAAAATAGTCTTTTAAAAAAAAAGAGGTCACCTGCCTAGGCCCTCTTGGTGGGCACACATGGTGAGGTTGGACCAGGCTGCTGGTCCTGGGGGAGGGGTGATCTGGCAGGACTTGAGGGTATTGGCTCACAGGTGATCTGGAGGATGGTACAGGTGGGGGTATGCAGGGACTTGAAGCTCACTTCCAGGTGAAGTATGACCTCTGAGGGACTTGAATGGACAAGACTCATATTCCTGCAGATATGAGCGTCCTCAGTGGCTTAGATCTGAGGAAGGCACATCCAGCTGCAAAAAGATAGGGCAGTCCACTGGGGCCTGCAGACAACATCTGCTACCATAGCAGAGAAGGGAGAGAAGATTGCCCAGGGAAGGAGGGTGGGTAGACGTGTGGGAGGGAGGACTGGTGAGAGGAATATGTTGCACGTGGGGAATGAATACTGATAAGTAAAGGGGCTGAGACCAAGCAGTTTAGAGGGAAGAATTTTAGGGTCAGATCAAAGCTCTAGCCTACATGGAGGACTTGGGCTGGAGTAGTTAGTATCGATCACTACCAAATGCTACTCATCAGTGCACACTAAAGCTGGGGTTGGAGGACTGCCTGATAGGGCTAGATCACAGTACCCCCCAATGAGAGTTAAAACAGAAGACTAGCAATGTTTGGCTCAGCCATGACACTAATTAGCATGCAAAGGAATCAAGTCTGGGTGCAAAATCTGTGGGTGTGCATGTAGGCCACCCCTGTGGAACTGCAATTTCCACTGGTTTGTTTAAGAGCTTGGGGCAGTGATGGGCTGAGCTAGGCATGACTGGAATTCTCTGACACTCATAGGTACTTGGGCTGGGTACAGACCGGGCTTGACCAAGCTGCAGCACCTTCAGGCACACCAAAGAATAGAGTGTGGGGCAGGCTAGTATGCAACATCTACCACCTCATACATAGGCTGGGATGGAAGGGTTAGACTATGCTGGGAAAGGGCCTAGCACCTGCTATCATGTGTGGGATCTGGGTCTGGGGCTGGGCCTATTGGGGAAACTTGAGAAATTTCCCTGGTGGGCCATAGCTCCCACTGCTGAGCATGTGATTCAGGCCTAGATGTTTGTCAGGCTGCTCAGGGTAGCTCAATTTGTTGGCAAGTATGTCAGTTGGTTCTGGAGAGGGTAGGATGGGCAGGGCCAAGCCAACCTTAACCCACTAGCAAATGCAGGAGCCAGGATGAAGTGTGGGTCATGCCAGGCTAGACTATCACATCTACTGGTGTGCATGAGTCAGCAATGGGAACAGATTGGGCAGGATTAGGCTGTAGCACCTACCAGTGAGAGTTGGGATTGGAGGTGGGTTGGGTCAGGCCAGGCTGCAGAATCCAACGGCAAAGGCCAAGACCAGAGATGGGCTATTCTGAGCTGGGTCAGAACAACAACTGGCATGCATAAGAGCTGTGGTTAGGAACAGGCCCTGTCAGGGAGCTAATGGGATGCCCGGACTTGGTTGTGGTTTCCACTGGTGAGCTCAAGGCCTGGAACAGGGGTGGCGGTCTGGGCTGGACTTGGCTGCAATCTCCCTTGGCATGGGTGTGGACTGGATCTGGAGTGTGCCAGACTGGGCTAACTGCAGCACCCACTGGAGAGTGCAATATCTGGGATAGGGAGTGGGCCCAGTAGCAAAACTGTGGGTACCTCTCTGATGGGCTGCAATCCACTTTGGTGAGCATGAGAAGCAGGACTAGGGATAGGCCTGGCTAGACAGGTGGTAGTGCCCACTAGCATGAGTGTGGGCTGGAAGATGGAGTGGTTATGATGAGTTAGGCTTCAACACCCAATTATGTGCAACAGAGCTGAATGGAATGTGGGACATATCGGACCAGTCCACTGCACATGCTGACAGGCTGAGAAACCAGGGCTGGGGGCAGCCCAGTAGGAGTTATTGGGGTTGCTCTGTCTAGGCTGCATGGTTTATGTGATGTATAAGTGAGGGCCTACTGTGTGAAAAGCAGGGCAGGGCTGGGCCACAACACCCACTGGTTTGTGTAAGAAATGGGGCTGGAGATAGATCTGACCTAGCAACTGCAATTGCCAGGGTGGATATATCATATCAAAACCAACTTATCCTTTAATGTCATTTTCCCTAAACTTTTTGAGGTATACTCACATGAAGAAGTAGGGAGGTGAGTAAGTGATGAAGGCCTTTACTTGAGATCCTGGAGAGCTGGCTTGTCTGTTGTGCCCTGTGAGGGTCAGGTGGGAAGATGTCCACCTTCAAAGGAGACACCAGGCACCAGGTCTGCTGGTGCCTCGATCTAGGACAAGTCACATAGCTCATGGCAATTCACTGTAGTAACTCAAGCAGGCAACAATAAAACAAGCAGCCACTACTTTTGAGCGTTCTGTTATGACATGTATGTATCAGAGAGGGAAATAATTCTGATCCAACTTCAGGGACATTCTACTTCAATTAAATTTCTACAGGTCTAGTAGCAAGGAGAATATGGGAATATCCCTTCTAAGATAAAGCATTTCTAGCTCCTCCTACAATCAGGAAAGAGATACAATACCTTGTGGATCTCTCTGGAGCTTAGTGGTAATTTGTTCCTCATTTGGAAGAGTCACTTTGGTCCAGTTGCTAAGCGACCCAAAAAGCCACCAGTTTTGTGTGAGGCCTATTTGGTCTAAGGGGAGACTGTGAAACACACATAGACTGAATTATACCCTTGATTTTCCTGAGCCTCCAGCTTATAGATAATGAAAACTTGGGGGGCATCTTAATCTCCATAATCCCATGAACTAGTCACTCACAATAAATCTTTCTGTTTATCCATGTGTATCCCATTGGTTCTTTGAAGAAATTTGACTAATCACAAAGGAAAATTTCTGTTTATAGAATTTTGAAGATGTTTCTTATATTTTCTCCAAAAACATTTTGTTAGAAATCAGATCTAGGACCTGGTGTGGTTAGTCTAGCGGCTAAAAGTCCTCGCCTTGAACGCGCCAGAATCCCAAATGGGCGCTGGTTCTAGTCCCGGCAGCTCCACTTCCCATCCAGCTCCCTGCCTCTGGCCTGGGAAAGCAGTCCAGGATGGCCCAATGCATTGGGACCCTGCACTCATGTGGGAGACCTGGAGGAAGTTCCTGGCTCCTGGCCTCGGATCGGCGCAGTGCTGACTGTTGTGGTCACTTGGGGAGTGAATCATTGGACAGAAGATCTTCCTCTCTGTCTCTCTTCCTCTCTGTATATCTGACTTAGCAATAGAAATAAAATAAATCTTAAAAAAAAAAGAAACCAGATCTAGAAGACTCAATGAAGATTTTCTCTGGAGAATAGTTTCCTAAATCTTTCCACATCATGGCACACGGGGAGAATGATGCTGTTATTAAATGATCCTCATAAACTGAGAAATTTGGATTCCTGGCTAAAGTGGAGGTAAAGAGCTAAGAAAGTTGGGATGGAGTTTATAGTTGTGAAAGTTATAGTGGGGCCAATACAATAAACTGTCCATACACACATGGCTGACTGCTTAACTATGTGTACTCATTAAAACCCCCATGGAACCTAGCAAACCCATGGAAAGCAGATAATCTTAACATGTTTACATCTGTACGATAACTCTTTTACAGCATCAAAGGGTAAAAACCTTACTAGCTTGAAGCATCTGGAACTAACATCCGTTCAGCTCATTGCCTGAAATCTGCTCCTTGCCAGGGCAGAGCAGATACCTGAGATCCATACATAAAACAATGGGCTGAGACATTCCAGGTGGGAGATTTCAGCCTGACTCATGGCCAGTTGTCGCAATAACAGAAAATATATATATATAAAACTACTATCATCTTATGCTAATATTGAAAAAAAATCTAAACAACCCAAATGTTCTCCAACTGGCAAATGGATAAACAAAGTATGATATAACCATAACCCTGATGTACTGCCCCATAATAAAAGGGTTGAACCACTATTAAGCTACAAATGACATAAATGAACTACAAATATAGAGCAAGTGAAAGACAATAGATACAAAAACACACTTCAAACTTTCATTTATAGAATAGTCTAGAAAAAAATAAAAGCTTTTGAGATAGAATGCAGATAAACGGCTGCTGGAACCAAGGGTAGAACTGGGAAATGACTGCAAAAAAAAAAAAAAAAGGAGTAGGGTATTTTTCTTTAAAAAAAATATTTATATAAGGTGAACAAATTTCATGTTTTTCACCACACAGATGTAGGAGCAGAGTGATGCTTGCCACCTTTCCAAGTGGTGAAGTGTTCTAAAGATAGCCTATGGTGGTGCATTTACCTAACTCCTTGAACTGTATCTTTCCATTGAGTAAAGCTGTTTAGGAAACCAATGCAATTCTGTGTGGCAGATATTACTCTCATTTTGCAAATGAGGAAATAGTCCATAGAGACTAACTCTTAAATTTTTATTTGTAACTGATAAATTAATAAAAAAATAAAATCGAAAATATTAGAATGGTGTGGTAGATCAACAGGCTAATCTTATACCTTACAATGCCACCCACATGGAATCCCATTGTCCTGGTTGCTCCACTTCCAATTTAGCTCTCTGTTTATGGCATGGGAAAGCACCAGAGGATTACTCAAGATCTTGGGCCCCTGCACCCACACTGGAAACTCAAAAGAAGCTCTTGGCTTCAGATCACCTCAGCTCTGATCATTTTGGCTATTTGGGGAGTGAATAAGTGGATGGAATATTCTCTCTCTCCTTCTCTCTGTATATCTTCCTTTCTAATAAGAAAATAAGTAAATCTTAAAATAAAACAACAATCTATTTAATATTGAAATGGAGAGCTCTTGAAAGAATAGCATGGCACAAAATGCTGCACTGTTGGGGCAACTTGACCTAAATATTAGACCATTATGATTTCTGGGCACATGTGACCATACCAAAGTAATGAAAAATAAATGCTTCAGTAGAAATATTTTCAAGACAATCTTAAGCCCAAATATTGATCAGAATTGTAAAGCAATCTACAACTCAAAACGAGTTTATTAATCTCTGGATGAAATATTATGTTTGGCTTCTACAATCAAGAAGTTTATAAAACCAGCATGTTTCTTTAATGCTTCTCTGAACTGCATTTTGTAACAGTTTGGTTACTTGAAAATAGTATCTTTAATAGAGAGGCACTATTTACAACCTAAAGGGCTAATGTCTGCTAGTCTCTGGAGCCTGATGTTGATATATTTACATAAAGTAGCATACTGAAAAAATCATGGCTACAGGTTGAATAGCATGCATTCTTTCAGTTTTATAAATATCAGGAAGTTTATAATCTCTGAAAGAAAAACTACTATCTGGTAACTGACCCTAAACTATGTTTGCTAAACTCATATAAATCATTGTTCTGAATCAATACAGCCATTATCTCCAGTAATCCCTGGGCCTCCTTTCCTGGGAGAAGGCCAGGCGCTACAGCTCAGTGGGTGGAAAAAGACTTGCAAATCAACGCATGTTGTGATTCTTCTGATTTTTCTTAGGGGATAAAGGAATCATTAGAGCTAGAATTTCAAGATTGAAAACAATGTGATATTATCAACAAATAAATGCATGGTTACAGTTGTAGCAATTTCCCCTAAGGATGATTTTTACAGCATGTGTCATCTGTCTTCCTCTTTCTTTTCAGCAACTTCAGCTGGGCTTTGCATTAAGTATATTTTGACTGTTCTGAAACATCAACAACTAAACATACTAATGAGTGAAAGTGGAAAACAACTTGGCTTCAAGGGAGTTGCATTTGTACATTGTGATCTGAGAAATTAGCCCAGAATTATCAGGGCTATTTTAGTATCCCATTAACAACATGCTCGTAATTAATCATATTTGTGATGCTTTATGTTCATACTCTCTAAAGACCTCCCTATGGCAGTAAGACCCAAGAATAAGACAATTCTGGGAATATACATCTATTGATTCTCTGACCACAGATCATTACAGATGTAGTTATATGCATAATGTATGATTGGCACTGATATAATTATTTCTTTAAGTGAAAAGCCATATCCCAGTGTGATCTAACAGAAAGCATGATGTAGTGGATAGAGCATTAAGTTCAACAGATTTATTCCTTTGAATACTTATTTGTATACTTATAATAGGACTGTTTGCTGTTAGATACTAAGAATACAAAAAGCAAACTGATCCAATCCTTGGTTCCTGGAATTTCACAGCTTCTGTATTAGAGGGCTACTGAGAACTTCACAGTCACATTATTCATGTTGAGCTTCTGTTGCTGTATCTGGAAAGATACCACTTCTCAACTCTGATGTCATGGAACATGTCCAAAAAAGAATTTTGCTTCACACCTAACAGGCAGTGTTTAATACTTACATCTAAATTATCAGAGGGATGTTTCTTATTTTGTAAATAGTAAACTGTTGCAGTACTATGAGGCTATGTGGTAAGAGAACATGTCTCAAGTTCTTTGAAGAACAAAGAATGTAATAGCACTATGCAATGTTTTCTTAAACCGCACCTAACCTAACTGCTGTCTTCTTCACCCTTTCAACACAGAGCTATGGTAGACATTTGTGTAGTTATTCACATGTCCTGTACAGCAGGAGAAACGGAAGTGGAAGTTTTACTTTATGCACAGAACAAAATAGGACTTAGGAATCTGTGAAACAGTGACTAGAATCAAACAGATAGGCAAACAAGAGAAGGCTCATTTATGAAAATTTGGAGGAGGTGGATTAAGACTGTTTACTTGTGCCCCAATACTACTACAGAGGCTGAACTCTGAATGCAGTGACTTCACAGTCTAGGACTCTCAATCTTCCCTGCCATCTAATGACTCATGTTTTTATTCTCTTTCACAAACTTAGGGGTTGGAAAGATCAGGACAGTGTGGGCACCAACAAACCTACTGCAGGAGAATTTGTTGTGAGTCCCACCCTGCCACTACACTGAATTTAAAACTTTTCACTCATTTACGAAAACCGTATATTGCAAATAATTCACATGGTTAGGACATAACCAATATCACCAGTCAATGCCATCTTAGGTGAAAGCAAAGAAAATCAAGGTTCTTTCGATTTCATTCAGCTTTATCATGACAAGTAAATGAACTCATTTCTGAAACACTAGAGCAGCAGTTTAAGAATTTCTCAAAGTCATCCTTGTATATATCTTCCCAGGACCAGGGAAGCTCAAGTTCAGAATCAATGTGTTTATTTTTAAGATTCTTTTCCCTTTGGAAAAGCACATATAACAGTCTCATATGAATCATTAATTAGAGTTGTCTCTCAGTCATCACTGCTGCCTTATTAAAAAAATGTGAAGCAATGCCCTTGATAGCAGATGTAGATCTGTGGACCTGTACAGATGTTCCCATCTCTGTACATTTTGCACACGGCAGGGTCTCGGGCATCTGGCTTGAGTTACCTGAAGCTGCCCCAGGGCTGAGGTGACTGCAGCATGAGTGGCCAGATACTCAATTCTTTCTGCCCAGAATTTAGAACGTGAATTGTGATACAGAGAGATTACAAGGCAAGTGTAGATAAGCACATGGCTCTCTAGCAAAGGCTTTTGTTCCAGTTTTGAAATCCCCAGGGCAGGGCCGGAGCCTTACAGTAAGATACTCATTTTGGTTTAAAGTAGCTGGAATTGGTTTTCTGTTACTTGTGAACAACAAACCCTTAATACACAATTGAAATGTTAATTTGTTAGAAAGCTAGACTGCGATAGAAGATATAGAAAATACCTGATTCATCAGAGGTTTCTATAAAGCACTGGAAACAAGCTTACTATTCATTGCATTACTCATTTTCAAGCCCTAGGGAATATGAGCAGAGGCCCTGTTTTGGGGAAGGATCAAGGTCAAATAAATCTAGTATGGGGAGTGGGCACTAACCCTCCACCCGGTCTGCTTCAGCTGATCCACACCATCTGAGAAGGTTGCTGGCTGCAGGCAGGGTAGAGTGAGGGGGGAACATGTATAAACTGAACCTTGTCTTCAGCAGTAGTATGTACAGGTATACATGTATGGACACACTGATGCACGCATAGTCATCAGAGAGAGAGCGGGTAGGCCATTTGTCGTGGAAGGATGTCAGAACCCTTGAAAGAGGGGCTAATGATCGATGTCAGGTGGGGAGTGCTGGTTGAGAGAAGGAAGTCTAGTATGACTTCAACCAGTACCCTTGCCTGGCTAACCCAGGAAAAATCAGAGCTGGTATCAGATCCACAAAGCCAAGTAACACTTGGAATTTAAGGGATAGATTGCTGATGAACATAAGAACTACCTCTTCCCAACTGTTCTATATGAGTTTCTTTGGCATGCTGTCTACAGGGACCCACACCAACTGATGCATTGTACTTCAACAACCCAGCTCCTTACATACTGTGATAAACCAGCCTCAAAGGAGAGCAGTGTTTCAGGAACAAGGAGGGAAACAGTGGTGTCTTAGCTGTAATCCCTGAGGCCTCAGTTGAGATGGTGCAACTAGCATCATTGGGCTGCAACCTTACATTCCTGGAGAATCCAGCAGCCCCAAGAGTCATCAGATTGAGTTGAGGACACACAGCTGCACCCTTGGGTGTGGTCCCTGTTAGTTACATAGAGAATACTCCCAGGGACTGGAAACATCAAAAGCACATGAATCAATACAGTTTCTCCTGCTCCCACAAGGCTCAGAGACATACGAAGCATATTTCAAGCACTTGTGGCTTTGCCACAATGTTGGACAGTATCTTGCACACAAACTCAAAGACATATATCCACTATGGAGTGACTGCTGAACCATTTTGGGAAGCTTAAGCCATGGAATCCTCATGAAGAGCCAGAGAACTTCTTCTGGGAATGCAAAGAGAGGACCCTTGGGTTGTGGTCATTGGGGCAAAGATTTAGGACATTAGGACACTCAGAAAGATGCTAGAGCTCAACTCCTTCTTTATGGTCACTTCATTTTTCTGTAGCTGTGCTGTTCATTTTAACATACAAAAGGCACCTGGAGTTTTTCTTTGGTAAATGAATAAGAGACCCTGGTTAGGCAGCTGGTCTCCAAGGATACTTAGCTATGTCATTTCCTCATTTTAGATTTTTATGGTTGGCCTTAACAGCCATATGTGCCTTGTAATCAGCTTACAGCTTTGTTTTTTTATAAAAAGGGGAGAAAATCTCTCCTTGCTGTGGTAATTAAGCATGGTGCAACCTGGCACACATGCACGTTCTGTGTAATAAGCAGACAGTAAGTGCCCCAGGCAGTTTATGGGCAGCTTGGGAATATTCCATCCATTGTTTGAGTCACCCAGATTTATAATTGCAGTTTCCATCAGAGGCATTTGACACAATGAGCAATTCTGAAGTACTTCCCAGCTTCCAAATGGCTCCATTTAGTTTTTCGTTAATTCCCAAATAAGACTGTTTTTCAGTTTATTGACCAGTGGAAGGCTATTTAGTGTTTTTACGAAATAAACTGCTCTGTATAGTTTCAGTTTATAACTGCATTCAGTTGCTATTTTCTGCTTTTTCTTAGCAAAGGACAAGCTACACTTTAGGTGGTCTTATAACTTTTAAAAAACAGTTACAATGAATCCATCTTGTTTTAAACTCATGCTCCAGATTCAAATAATTGTGCTCCCAGAAGTATTTTGTTTTAAATCTCAGGTCTAACACTTTTGTGTCTAAAACAGGATTCTTGAGAAATGTAGCATTTCACTGTTTGGAGTAACTAAAATTTTAATTCTGACTGTAAACATATATGCTTTTTATATACACAAAAATGTGTCATGGGAAGGCTGTGGCATATGAAAGCACTTCTTATAGTTTGTAGGAAAATGGAATTAAAAGGTAACTTCTGTGTAAGAAACCTCTGAAACCCAGGCCTCAATTTTTCACCCTATGTATTTTCTGTGAACTTTTTCAAGGCCTCATGTATCAGTTTCCGAAGATGTTTTCACTACATGCCATGATGCAGAGCCACAGGATTCTCCTGGGCTAGTGTTGTGTGTTAGGCAGCTGCAATAGCAGAAAGTGACTGAAAAGGGAAACAGACTGAGTGAGTAGTGTGCCAGACCAGAAGTGGCGGGCTGGTTGTGAGGACACAGAGCCGCATATCCCCAAGGCTCTCAGAGGACTTCCTAGTATCCTACCAATGAACCCCAACCTAAAGTCTGCCTGTCGCCCCTGGGAACCTTTAAAGCTTTGAATTCAGTGTCCTTTTTAGTACTCGTGAGTTGCTCTGTTGATGAAAAGTGGCAGCTCACAGGCTGGACCTTGACTGGAACTGGATTTAGTAAAAATGGAGGTGGCATGCTAATCGATTAGAGGAACATTTGTTGAAGACTTACTACATATCCAGCAGTGTTGGGAGTTGTTTCTCCTCTTCGTGAATTTATAGTATCACTTGGGAATTTAAAAATACATATGGTTTCACATCCTAGGCAACCAAGTAATGAAGAAAACTCAGAAGCAATCACAGAACACTCCAGTGTTACAATCCTTTGGGTTAGAGCTAAAGTCACCAGGAAGGTAATCATTCCCTGGCCCCTGAGCTATGTTTACTCATAAAACTTCTCACACCAAATACTTGGGATTTCTCCCCAGGTCCGCCAAATCTCCAATTCTACTGACACCAAGTGTCCTATGATTCAATCCCATCCTAATGCTGACTATATGCCACATAGAGTTACCAATGACCCTGAGATGAAGAGCTCGGTATCACACAACTGCCGCTAATTGAGGCGTGATGGCTTGGATCTGGTTCAGCTTTGCTCCTCAGAGATTCATGTGATTGGAGGCTTGATTCGTGGAGTGGTTCTACAGAGAGGTGGAGCCCAAGAGGAGGGTCTTAGGTCTTTGGAGGCAGGAGTTTTTCCTCCTGCAAATACCTGAAGGGTCTCACTAGAGAATCACTATAAAAGGAGCATGCTTGCCACCCTCTTTTGCTCTCTGCTTCCTTAACAATTGATTCTTACTCTAACACATGCTTTTACCATTGCCGCTTGCCTCTGGGCAGTCACCAGAACCAAGGTTGATGTAGGTGTCATGCCCTATAACTTCCAGAACTGTGACATGAATAAGCCTCTTATAACAGTCTATTTCTGGTTCTTTGTTATACTGAAGAAAAACTAATACACATATCAATTTTCAAGATGTGGCCTTCCGTATTTCTGACTCAATGTTTTAAGTTGAACTTGCATAAAATACTTATCAGGTACATTAACTTGTTAAAGAGGTTTACAGACCTTCTTTAACTTTTACTTACTGGTTTATCATTCAAAATTATAATTCAGGGGGTAGATGTTGAGCCTATCGGTTATGCCACCTGCACCCCAAGCTAGAGTTTGATGCCTAGTTCGAGTCCCTGACTCCAGCTTACTGTCACTATAGATCCTGGAAGCCAGTGGTCATGGCACAAGCTGCTGTTTCTGTCACCCAAATGTGAAACCCGGAGTGAGCTTCCAGTTTCAACCCCAAATGGAGGTGAAATCAGTAGGTGGGGACTCACTCTGTCTAGCTGTCCCTCTGCCTCCCAAATATAAAATGTCATCCACACAGGACAGGACACGGTAGACTGCAGGGAACTGCAGAGCTTCCACACTCTCCCCAGAGCCACTACTTTCCAAGTACCTTGACATGTTAGTCAAGTCAAAAGCTCTCCTAGCTATATCATTAAGGAATTGTTTTTAGTGCAGAGGATGCATTTCACCAACATGATTGATTATATCATTCGCTGTTGGTGATTGAATTCAATCTCTAGTCCTTGTCTTCTCCCAGGTAGCCAGGGTAGGAACTGAAAACCTCAGTTATCCTATGTTTTGGTTTTCTTGGTGCTCAGCCGAGTCCTGGAGCTATCTAGATGTCCCCAGCCACAGTGACCTAATTAATATGGTGAACATATACATCAATGTAAGGTTCCAAGCTATGTGCCAGGCACATATAACATTTATTAAATAATAACAGCTAAATGAAAATATGAGTACCTTAACACAAGTACCTTAACACAAAACTATCAGTTTTTTTTTCTCCACAAAGCAGTGACTTGGGTATGGTTGACTTAACTCCTGTTCTTAGTTATTGGTCTGCCAATCTATAGGCTCAACTCCAATAGAGGTAGCACCATCACCATCATCAGTATCCTGTTAGAAATGCATAATCCCAGGCCTCAGTTCAACCTCAGTGAATCAGAGTCTGTCTTTTCAACAAGACCTTCAGGTGATTTTCATGTGGAATAAGTTTGAGAATCTCCACTCCATACATTTCCTACTATTCACCCAGCTAGTGGATTTCCCATACTCTTTTATAAAAGGTCCACTCTGCTGCTTTCATTCTCAGGCGAAAAAAGTCCCTTTCTTCAATATGAAAGTAAATAAATGATTTCATTGGCAGCTTAAATTATTATTTGAGGGACTGGCACAGTGCTGCAGTGAATCAAGCCACATCCCATACGTGCACTGCTTGAAGTGCTGGGTGCTCTGCTTCACATTCAGGTCCCTGCTAATGAATCTGGAAAAGCAGTGAAAGACATCTCAGTAGCTGGGCTCCTGCACCTCACAGGGGACGTGGCTGAAGGTCCTGGCCCTGGCTTCTACCTAGCCCAACTTTGGCTGCTGTGGCCATCTGGAGATTGAACCTGTGAGTGGAAGATCTCTGCATTTGTCTCTCTCTCCCTCTGTCTTTCAAATAAATAAATAAACATTAAAAACTTATTTCAGAGGCAGGGAGAGATGCAGACAGCAAAGGCAGAGATAGAGAAAGCACCCAGGTAAGGGTAAACGCCCCATATGCCCACAGTGTTCAGGACTGGACTTGGTCAACGATTGAAGCTGGCGATTCATCAAGGTCTTCCTCACAGGAGGCAGGGAGCCAATTACCTAAGCTATCACCAGTACCTGCCAGTATATGCATTAACAGAATGCCGAGTTTGTGGCTGAAATCAGGTATTAAACTCAGGCATTCCTATGTGGGAAATGAGTATCTTATCTCCTGTCTTCACCATTAGGCTAAATGTCCACCTTTTATTGGCAGCCTTGGGCAGTTTACCCTCTCCCCATATTCCAGATATTCCAACAAGCCCACACCAGCTGTGTTTGCCTTCATCATTAGACAATGCAATAAATGTACTTGGTGATATGCCAAATTGGCTTAATTAAATGCCTGATTACATACACATGTACAAACACTCGATTATTTCACCAAACAATGGAACATTGTCCTCTGCCACATAACTATAAATGCATTTACCGGTATGGCCAACTAGACATTATAGTTCCTTAATGTATTTATAGAATAATGATGGATTTACAAATTTGCCCTTTTATAATGAAATCTCTTTCGGCAGGATATATCTTTCCCATCTAATTCAAGATGTTTACTTTGATTGTTACTACACTTGATCTTAGCCAAAAGGCTGAGAAGCGATACTTTGATTGTTACAAATGTGGGCTCTTAAGACTTTGGGCCATCTGTGAAGGAACTGAACATGCTGAAGAAAGTTTTAGAGAAAGAAAATAAACTATTAGCCACCAATGGAAAGGTAAGTATTCTGTGCCAGGAAGTGGACCTGAAGTAATAAATAGATTGGGACAAAAGATAAAAAATGTATCTATAATAGAACTTTTAAGTGCATGATTTTTATCTTATTCATAGCTTTAATCTCAGCTGTTTAAAGGATCTCAAAAAGCAGCCAAATGCTTCAAGACTGTGTTGATGAGGTGATTGAATGGTACATGGACAATAGTATAGCCAAAAACAAGACAAAAAAACAAAAAAAACCTTCCACAATTGGGAGGGATTTTGGTACAAACAAGGAATTCATTTGTCAGGTGCGAAGATCTCAGACAAGACAAAAAAACAAAAAAGGTATCCCATTTCTTTTGATTATTCTCTTCTCTTTTTTTTTTGTCTGTAGAAGAGGAAATTAGGAAAAATAATCTGCAACGGAGGGAGCAGCAGGGAGTTTGAAACCACGCAAATGTGGGTGTGGATATAATTGCCTAAACTATGTTTTCAATCCAAAATGAATGGAAGAGGGGGAGTAGAAACTAGTGCTATGAAATAAAGAATAGAGGTGCCCAACTGAGACATTATTGGATTTGTCTAATATTGGTGGGAGTATCTTTTTCTGTTTCACTCCATATTGTTTTATCCCCCAATACAAGCATCAATCACATGCTTTTATAGAAGAGGAAAATGCCTCAGAATCATCTTATTGGAAATGAGAATTCCCCCAGCATCCCAGTTTCCAAAAAATCATTGCTACCCAGATGGTCTATATTATATCTTTCAACACCTTGCTGATGGATAACCTGAGAGCTTAATTATGTAATATTTGATATGTGCAAAATAAGTAAATCATTGTGAAGGGCTGAAAATAGATTTTCAAAAAATATAATCAGAAATTATGAATATTACTTTATATGGCAAAGGAGAGGGCAGAAGGGATTGAGGTAAAAATTTTGAGATGGAGGTTGCCCCAAAAGATTTGAATGGGCCTTGACTGCAATCATGTGTTCTTACAAGTGATGTTAGAAGAATAAAACGAACAGAAGAAACAATACTGCTGGCAAAGAGCCTGGAAAGTGGTGAGCATTAATTAGCAGTCACCAGATGTTGAAAGAGCAATGGACAGGTACTATCCATCAGAGTTGATGCCTTGATTTTGATCTTACTGTCATCCTGCTGGTAGAAACAGGCTTTGGGGAGGTAAACACCGTAGATGATGGATCTGTAAAACCACCAGATATAGAGAGATAGGCAGTAAGGGAAATGTGTGTGCATGTGTGTGTGATATCATGGTCTTCCATTTTCCAGAAGAATGATACTACCTAGGTATTCTACCAAGTCAGACTTCCTAGAGTCCACTTCTAGATCCACCATTGTCTGAATATTCCAATCTGTACAGCAAGATATGTTAAATCCCAATCACTCTTGGTTGGCATAATAAAGAAAATAATGTATCTACCCTAAACTCATGTGTATTTTAAGAGTTAAGACTTTCTGGGCCTAGCATTGCGTTGCAGTGGGTTAAGCCATCACCTGTGATGTCTTATATGACTGCCGGACTGAGTTCTGGCTGTTCTACCTCCCGTACAGCTCCCTAATAATGTGCTTGGGGAAACAGAGGATGACAAGAGTTCTTGGGCCCCTGCCACCCACATGGGACACCGTTTGGAGTTCTGGGTCTCTGGCTTTGGCCAGACCTAGCACTAGCTGTTTCATTTATTTGAAGAGTGAATTTGGGGAGCAAATAAGTAAATGAAACATTGATCTGCCTGTGCCTGAAGGTGCATATGTGTGTGTATGTGTGTGTCAGTGTTTCAGTTATTTGTAAACAAAATTATGCCTTTCAATTGATTATTCAAAACCAAATTTGAGATCAAGAAGACTTTAAAAATAATTCTCTGGAGAAGGGACAGGAGATAGGATATATGTAGTGTGAGGAAAATCGTTCAAGTCCATGGAAGCTGCCCAGACCAGGACCAGGGTTCTGCGTTGGCTGGGACAAAGTATACACGAGCCTTTACTGTCAGACATTTTCACAAGTTCCAAAGTCAGAAAACTTTCTCCAGCAAGAATCTCTCTTCTCTGTCTTTGGGCTGGTACCTTTCCTTAAGCACAGATTTCTCAAATTTGAGAGGTTGATTTTTCTGAATGTAAGTAACTAATGGCTAAACCCCATTTACAAAAGTATCTTCCAGTTCGAAAATTAGGTGGAAAGAAAAGTTTAGATTAGCTGCCAATATTGTCTTTCCTCTCTCATTATTTTAAATTAAAAATCATGATCAAAACAAATGATCAGATTGTGAATTTAATGGAAACAGCAACTCTTTTTTGAGTTGCATTATTTTTGAAGCCTTGTGAGAGATATAGGCAGCAGGTAGAGATATAGTCCCTGAAGTTAGGGAGAGAGCTGTTATAGAAGCTGCACGTTTGCTCAATCACAATGGTGAGGGAACAAAAAAATTTGGATTTGATTCTTTAAGGTGTTGTGGCCTACTGAATTGTTCTGGGTCTACAAAATTCTGTAACTCCTGGGCAGAATCACTTAGAATTGATGGCAGAAGGGATTGGAGAGGGTGAAATAGGAAGCATGTGGACAGTTAGGAGGCTATGATAGTCCCAAAGACATCAAATAAAGAGGGTGGCACAAGAGAAGGAAGTCAAGGTAAGACACCATAACAGGAATAACAAGACTTAGTGAGCTACTAGCCCAGGAGAGAAACAAGGAGGATGAAGGTTTGGATTCTGGATGGTTGAATTTCTATAGAGAACAGGGAAATGGGAAGAATAAAATGCTAAACTATTTTAAAGAAGTTGGCATTGATGCACACTCACATGGTAGTGTCCAGCTGCCAGCTGGACATACAGATCTAAGCTACATGTAAGAAGTCAGGAATCAGCATAAGCAAATGGCTTTAGCCTTGAAAATGCTCAGCATCTTGGAAATAGAGGAATGAGTTCAGAGACACTGGGTTCCCAGAGTGGCAACTTACACTGGAGGGCTGGGCAGAGAGATGAAATCCAGCCATGGAGACAAAGAAGCAGCAAAGAAGTGTGAGGACACCTCATTTACTTGAATAATTAAACAGACTTTCAGGAAATTGAATTTATACAAAAGGAACAGCAGTCAAAAGTGATTAGCCTTCGGGAAATCTTTGTTTGCACTGTATCCTGAACCTTATCAAGTGGCTCACTTTAACATTATAGAATTAGAGGCTTTATGTCCAATTACAATTCTGCTGCAGAACTCTTCCATCATGTTGACCATTTCCTGGCTGCCTATGTTACAGAATGAAGTCAGTGTGTACTCTGTATAGTTCATTCAATGTCAGAAAGATCAATGGGTTGATCTTTTCTCTCCCACTTGCCCAACTAGAAGCTACCAGATAAGACCTTTCTCAAATATTTACTAAGCAGCCTACTATGTGAAAGAACTCACATTAAAAGCTGAACAAACATTATATTCACTTGTATTCTTCCCTCTTAATAAAGAGAGTAAGCATTTCAAATATTTAAACAAATCAAATGCAGTTGGAAAGAAAAGGCTTAAATGTAACATATGGAGTTAATGGTACCAGTTGCTTCTTTTTATAGGAGAAAGAACTTTTTTAAACCTGAGAACTCTGGCTGCCCCTTTTAGATTTTGCAGTCCCCCCTGTGATTTCATTGTATGGCATCTGGTATTTTACTGCCTTGAAGGCCAAAGAGAAAGAGAAATGCCATGCATGCCATTTGCTTTTGTCTCAGTTTTTCAAAAAGGGTCTCTTTCAACTTGGTCTTTTTATTAATGGTAATAACCTTCAAGGCCATCAAATATTGGAGGTCTGGTGTAAATCGATTTTTTTATTTTTACTTATAAATCAGTCATACAAAATTATTTAGGTAAAGAGCTGGGAATAATTCAAGTAGGGTGTGTAGACTGGCTTCACTTTCAGTTTTGATGGTGCTTCCTGATGACAGTTTTTGAAACAAAGTGTATGTATGGCAGCTAGAGATTATGACACAACAAATATCAAGGCAGAGGCTGGTAGAGTCAGAAGTAGATTAAGGACAGAGGTTCAGGATTATGCTTTATGGCAAGGATGGGAAGTTATCTAAACAAAAACGTCACATCAATAGGTTCTAGAAGACGACAAGAAGTTTAAACACTTGCAGACTTGTTCAGATTGTTTACTCATTTGGTTAATTGTCCATGGGAGTTTAGCAATAATATGTGCTTTGGTAGTAGTACCTTTAAAAAGCTTATTGTTATCCCTGCTTCTATTACTTTTGGCAGGTACTTGATCTTATTCAGTGGGTGTCATCAGTAACTCTCAAAAACTACTCAACAGGTAAGATGCATCAGAACCACCCAGGAAGTATTTTAAAAACAGGTCTCCAGGTCCAATATTTGGATGCTCTGGTCAGCACATATGGGTATACCTGGGGTGTTTGTGTTATCATTTATTTAAATCTGTAGGTAACTGATATGCAATCAGTATTGGGGGCTGCTCAGTTCATTCTAGCTGTGTTCAGCGATGTGAATTAGACTGTGACACTAAGCTGAGCTTACATTTTCCACTGGCCTGGTACAGGCATCCAGGCACTGATTATTCTTTGTTTTTTTACATTTTATTATTATTATTATCATTTTATGATACAGTTCCATAGACTCATTTCCCTTATCCCAGTCCCAATCCGCAACCCCCCCAGTTCCTCTATATCATTACTAAAGTATAGTTCTTCATACACAGTCATATGTCCAACATAGCAGGCGTGGACAATGGCAGAGAGTTCAGCATCCTATTGTCAAGATATAGTAAACAGTTTCATTGTAAGTCCATCTTTGTCTGGAAGTAGAAATGCATACTGCATTGTATCCTCACATCTGGATGTTAGTCTCTGTTTCACAGCTACTGTACATCCCCTCAAATGAAAAGCCATACTACAAAATCAATAGGAAGAAAAATTGAAATATACAATGCCATGAAGTTAAATAACATGTTACTAGATATGACAGTCTCCATTACACAGCTACTATACATCCCCTTAAATGAAGAGCCACAAAACAAAATCAACATCAGGAAGAAAAATTAACAATACCAAGAAGTTAAATAACATGCTACTAAATGACTAACGTGTAGCTGAAGAAATGAAAATCAAGAACCTTATTGAAGAAAATGATGCTATTCTATGATCTATGAGTCATTGAATGATTTACAAATGATGGCCCTTCTCATGTGGGCTGAAGTTAAGATACTAACTCACAAACTTTAAAATTATAAGCCTTAAAACAAATATAAAAATTGCACAGGAAACACCATCCTTTTGCCCTATAATGTCCTTACCTTGGAGGCTTCTGGAACAACTGGTATGTTATTTATGTCAATATGGGTTGGAAGAAAAGGTGTCAGGAAAACAATGATATATCCAAGACATGTAAATGAGAAAAAGGAACTCGGGTCTCCTCTTCCCAACCCAATTCTAATGAAATACATACAGACCTGATAAATTAAATCTTTCATGTGGCATATCAGACCGTTTTACTACTTCACGTTTTAAAACAATTTATTAATACTTGATTCTCAGGGTCACAGCAAGTTCATGATAATTGCTGGCACACAATTCTCATGTTAATGTGATATTAATACTAAATGAACAGATTCAATGCAGTTCATAGAAAAAATTCTAAGAATACACACTCACCTTTCCTTCTCATCGCCAGAAAAGAGTGAACACATGCAGTATTCAAAATATTCCAAAATACAAAAAGGAACACATTTCAAAAACTTTTTCATTAAAAATGTATTATGCATATTATTCTAGATGAACATATCTTACAAGATATTCCTTGTGAGAGTTTTATTCCGTAGAATACAGAAATCATGATTTTTGTAATGGGACTTTTATTGGGATTTCTTTAATTTGAAAAGTTCAGATTAGTACTAAAAAAAAAAAAATTCATGTGGCTTCAGGTGCCGTATAAAAAGCAAAAACAATGCAAAGAAGGGAGCAACCTAGAACATTTGTGTAATTTTTGGAGGCAAAGATACTCATTTTTAAACTTTATTATTTTCATGTTATTCGAAAGCCAGAGAGACAGAAAAGGACCGAAGGAAATCTCTGGTTCATTGGTTCTCTTTCTAAATGCATGCAAAAGCTAAGGCCAGGCCAGGCCAGAGCCAGGCGTCTAGAGCTCAGTCCTGGTCTTCCACATGGGTGTCTGCTACCCCAGTGCTTAAGCCATTGCCTGGTGCCCGCTAGGGTGCATGTTAGCAGGAAGGTGGAAGTGAGGCAGAGGCAGGACACATACTCATTCTTGGAGATGGGAAACAGGCATACGACGTGGCTATTAACCCCTAAGACAAATTCCTGTCCCGTTTGACAGTTTAAAGGAAGATACCTCTAAATCCCATAAGGCAAGAAAAATTAAGGGCAGATTTGACTAAATAACCATTAGAAGTGTGTATACTTGCCTTTTGCCTTGCAGAAAAATCAGAACACAAATGACATATTAGTAAAGATAAAAAGGCACATTTTATAAATACATATATTTCTATAATACTCAGAAGATTAATATCCTTAATATGTGGTTATCTCAACAATTGTCAAGAAAAGGAAAAAGAAAGAAGCACAAGGAAAATGAGCAAGGTATGTGGGTTCCCTGAGTGCTTTTCCCCTCTTGAACTCACTGCTTTTGAACTCCAGTGTTTGAAATGTAGACTGAATGCTCAGTGTTGTGACAAAGTGGCTAAGCTGGTACTTCGGATGCCCACATCCCATATCAGAGTGCCTGGGATCAAGCCAGCCTTCTGCCTCTCATTCCGTTCCCTGCTAATGCCCCTGAGAGGTAGTCGGAAATGGCTTAAGCATTTGGGTCCTACCACCTAGGTGGGACACCTGAATGGAGATCCTGGCTCTTGGCTTTGAAAGGTTGTCCCAGTCCCGGCTGTTGTGGGCATTTGGGGAGGGATGTAGAGGAAGAACAATGTTTCTATCTCTGTGTGTCTGCCTCATTGACTTTCAGATAAGTATATAGATTAAAACAAAGTGGAGGGCTTGGCAGCGTGGCCTAGTGGCTAAGGTCCTCGCCTTGATCCCATATGGTCGCTGGTTCTAATCCCGGCAGCTCCACTTCCTCTCTGTCTCTCCTCCTCTCAGTATATCTGACTTTGTAATAAAAATAAAATAAACCTTAAAAAAAACAAAAACAAACAAAAAAAAAAACAAAGTGGAGTCCAGGTGCACTGCCTCAGAGCTCTGCATAGCAGCTGGGCCTCCTCCCATGTAGCTTCCTCAGATTCTCCTCATTTGCAGTGGTTCTCTTCTTATAAGCCTCTTGGCTCTAGGGGCTGATCTCCTCATGCCATGTGTTGCTTTCAACAAACCTCACACACTCCTAATCCCGCCTGAGTTTTCGTTTTGACATTTCTCTATGTGCTTCCTTTCAACTCTGTGGCCAACTCACAGCAGTCTGAGGCCTCTGGAAGCCAACTGTTTACATTCAGAAAGCTCTGTACATAAAGCCCCACTGACTGACACAGCAGCAGCTTCTCCAGTTCCAGAGCTTACAGCCAGCTGTGGAAAGGAACCTTCCTATATAGCCTTTATACACACCTAAATTTAGCCAGTTACTTGTATGCAACAGAGAGATGAGGGTAGTCAAGGTAATTCACGAGAAAGATCTTCCTTTGTACTACCCACAAGTGAGAATAAGCTGCTGGGTGAGGTGCCTCACAGAACCACACAATCATAATCCAGCAAGCAGTGAGAGCATCGTGCGTCCAGGCCTGCCTGCCAAGTTGGAGATGGCTCATCTCTCAACAACGCCCATCTGCTGCCACAGCTGAATCCTGCCAGCTCCTCACGGTCCAACGCCTTGTCTTAAAGACTACAGCCTCAGAAAACCTCTCCCATTTTAGGCTCATCCGCTAAAGTTTTGGTTATCAGTTCCTGCTGAGTTGGTGGCTCCTTTACACTGTTCTCCTATAACTTTAATCACAGCTATAACTAATGTGCACAATTAGGGGGTAAATTCAAAGAAAGCAAGGACCATGTTTCTTTTATGTGGACAATTCAATATGGTACCAGGTACATATTAGATGATTAATAAATACTTGCTGAATGAATGGGTACCGTAATATTTCATTTATGTATGGCATAGCTACTGTTAAGACTCTAATTACTATTTTCTTGTATCCTGCCTATCTCCCTCATGAGATGATTAACATCAAGGATATGAACTTGGTTTGTCTTATTCCTAATTCATATTCTTCAATACTCCTCACATCTCAATTAGCGACATACAAGCATTCAATAAAAATTTGGCAAATGAGTGTGGGGCCCTGTATGTTCTGCTGCTGTTGACTAACTTAAGGGAATATTGAGATCATCATCATTTAACTCTTCAAAGATTCATGGGAAAAATTGTTGAGCACCTACAATTTTCATTTTTTTGAAGTAGATTATCAATATTCAATAAATATTACTCTTCTTTTACATGTACTGAAGTACCAATATGCTCTCCAGATTGCATAATATACAAAAGGATAAAAATGATATAAAAGAAACATGAGATATAATATTCCCTAAGCTGTTCTATTTTTGAGACTATTTTTTTTACTGGATAATAATGGGTCACCCAGAGTTATATTGCAATCTGCCACAAAGTTAACTGCAAATTTAATCTTCAATATTCTTGAACCTAAGCTTTGTTCTTTAAAATAAATGCATCTTTAATCAAGATTTTAGAATGGGGCCTGGCGTGGTAGTGTAGTAGTTAAGGTCCTTGCCTTGCACGTGCCCGGGATCCCATATGGGCACCGATTCATATCCTGGCAGCCCCGCTTCTCATCCAGCTCCCTGTCTGTGACCTGGGAAAGCAGTGGAGGACAGCCCAAAGCCTTGGGACCCTGCACCTGAGTGGGAGACCCGCATGAGCTCCTGGCTCCTGGCTTCGGATTGGCTCAGCTCCAGCCATTGCGGTCGCTTGGGGAGTGAACCATCGGAGGGAAGATCTTCCTCTCTGCCTCTCCTGCTCTCTGTATATCCGCCTTTCCAATAAACATAAATAAAATGTTAAAAAAAAAATATTTTAGAATGTGTGAGAGTAAACCAAAAAAAATTTGCAAGTGACTTGAAAGTGGACTTCATTCAGAAGACTTTTTTAGTTTTTAGGAGAAGTTACCGTTTAGGGAGAGTCTCAAGATCCACAGCGCATTTATAATGTGGATTCATTGGTTGAGAAGTTCAAAGCACTAAAAGTCAGATGCAAATTAAAGATGAGGGATTTTATCAGAACATTTATGCAGACAAATTTCACTCTCAATGTCTCATCAAGGCAAGGAAAAACAGCCCTTAGCCTTGTTACTTGGCAAATCAAATGACATTCAACTTGAGCTAGATTCTGATGATCACTGTTACTGCAGTTTTACAAAGAAATTGATGGTGTGACAAAATACTGGCAAATATTTTCCCTGTGTTTCTTCTTAATGGAATGAGTTATCTCAGACTGGAAAAAAATATATGTTACAGGCTAATACATATGAAAGTGCAATAGCTGTTTCTCTCCAGTCATTTTTTTTTGTTTGTTTGTTTTTGTTTTTTTTAAAAGATTTATTCATTTTATTACAGCCAGATATACACAGAGGAGGAGAGACAGAGAGGAAAGATCTTCCGTCCGATGTTTCACTCCCCAAGTGAGCTGTAACGGACTGGTGCGTGCCGATCTGAAGCCAGGAACCTGGAACCTCTTCTCGGTCTCCCACGCGGGTGCAGTGTCCCAATGCATTGGGCCGTCCTCAACTGCTTTCCCAGGCCACAAGCAGGGAGCTGGATGGGAAGTGGAGCTGCCGGGATCAGAACCGACGCCCATATGGGATCCCAGGGCTTTCAAGGCGAGGACTTTAGCCTCTAGGCCACGCCGCCGGGCCCTCTCCAGTCATTTCAAAAGCCTTTTCCTTGTTTCTAAGTGGAAATCTAAATATCAATGTAATGATACAGTAGTATTGGACCACTGAAGGATTTCCACTTGAAAATCCATCTCCTTAAACACACCTGTCAGCATGATCCCGTTTCTGGAATTATTCTATGCTGAAAGGTCTTGACCTCTATTCCTCTTCTGGTCTCCCAGTATTTCATATCACTCAGCAAGGCAGCTGCTTTGGCCATTTGGTGCGCCACTGGAATATGCAACAATCTCATTTTCACTCAGAAATGAAAAAGGAACTTGCTTACTTTCCTTTTTGGTCATTAGTTTGGCACTGAATGCTATATTATTAAGTTTACCACTTTCTAAATTCTTATTTGCAATGCTTCCAGAACTGTTTTGGCACAAGGCAATGTAGAAGCTAAAAATTCTTGCTGGCAGGTTAAATTTTTCCTCTGAGCCTTTACATATGCTAGGATTGACTTTTTATATGAAAATGAAAGCTATTTATGCCTTATGTATGAGAATTAGCAAATACAGAAAGTATAGAAGGAAGAGAAAATTCACCTGTTAGGGTATCACTTGATTAAAATGACTGCTTAATACCTGAGCTTTTCTTCCCAGATATACTTAATTGTCTCAGGTCACAACTCACATGGAATGTGAACTATTGATTCTGTTCTCTATCCTGTCTGTTTCTTATTGTGCTGTTCTTGAGCATTAAAAATAGTTTACAAATAATCGACCAAAAAGACTCTATAATGTGTACTAGAACATTCCTTGCTGTTGAACAATGTCAGTAGCATCCCAGATTTTGACAGAATAATATTTTCAAAAGCAAAAAATCTTCACCTACATTTGAGATAATTCCCTTGGGAAAGCTCCTTAGAAATGAAACCAAAGAGAATATTAATATTGAAAATAGCTTACATTTATCGAGTTTATATGTGTTGGTTTCTGCTGAAGCATACATAAGATATTTCAATATTAGCTTATTTTGATAGATGAGGGAACTGGGAGAGAGAAGTTAGATAAACTTCAAGCTTGAATTACTGTTACATGGAAGAGGCTAAGATGGGGATGTGGGCAGTCAAGACGGGTAATACTTTCAGGCTACATGGACACACTAACCCCATGTGAGAATATGACCCTATTGTATGATAACCATGGAAGCTGGACAGAATAGACTATTGGATTTAATCTCTGGACGGCATAGAAAGCAATGCCCAGGACTGTTTTTTTTTTTTTTTTTTCAAGAAATATAGAAAGGTTGTGAAACAGACGGAAACTTAATGCATCTTTACTCCTCACCCAGTGGTCCATGCTTTGCTACTCAAGACATGACCTAGGAGTCATCAGGATGCCAAAACTGCCTGGCAGTTTGCAGGAAATGCCTGGCCCCAGGATACACCCAAACCTCAGCTTTGTCAGCAAGACCCCTTTCTTGCACATTAGAGTAGCTCTGGCACTACACTATAAACCTGATAGATCCTTGAAATTCTTGGAAAATTTATGCACAAACTACTAGTATTTCTACATCTAACATAAAAAAATCCTCACTTTTGAGAGTTGAAGTTTAGATTAGGTTGAACTACCTGCAATTGCTGTTATGTTAGATTTTAAAAAGTCAAGTATTGGCAATTGATTGTGGTTCAACTTCAATAGAGAGAAGGCTAAGATCATCAAGCCTACTGGCGTCTACCACTCTCTAGAGATTGGAATTGAAAAGGAGTAAGATGAGGTTCCTTCTCCCAAAGAAAGTTCAGCGGAGAAAGAGTGAACAATTACACCATTACATTACAAAATGATAATGCTCATCAAACACTCAGAGGATTCAGGAAGAAGTGATATGACAAGTTATGGAAGAAAATTATCATTTGCTTCCATTAATGAGAAGGACATGTGTGCAAGACTTAGTTTAATTCCAAAATGGATACCACTGCAACCTGCTCAGACTCTAGGAACACAAGTAGGTAAATAATTAAGGGTTTATACTCTGTGGATGCTAGGAATTACTGTGGGAACTGAGTCAACAGCTGTGCTGTTCTTATTGGTATTGGCAGATAAAGAAAGTCACACAAATCCTAGCACTCAGGACCCAAATTTGGTCACTTCTATATTTTGAAGTCATGGATGTAATGTGGGGAAAAAGAAATGTTCTACCTCAGTACACTTATCACAGAAATCATTTGGGAACAGATGTGAGG
This sequence comes from Ochotona princeps, assembly GCF_030435755.1. NCBI lineage: Eukaryota > Metazoa > Chordata > Mammalia > Lagomorpha > Ochotonidae > Ochotona > Ochotona princeps. Next base: position 53,672,788 of record NC_080840.1, read on the forward strand.
TGGGGGAGGGTTCCCCCGACAAGAAATTCTACAACACCAACCAAGTATCCTGTAGTTTTATTTTGTGCAGACACTAACTAGTGCCAAATCTTGCAGTTTAATGTCTTGTTTGTACATAACTACCCCCCACTTCAGATGTGAATTGCAAGCACAGGATTCTGGAATTTTGAACAGTTATAAAACCTGGGTTTCCCACAACCTCTTCCTTGGATTAGTCATTTGTTAGGATGTCTCACAAAACTCAAGCAAATACTTATATATATACCCATTTATCATAAAATATGCGTAAGAACAAATATAAGAGAAGCATAGGGTTGGAAAGGGCCTAGAACATGCAGACCTTCTCCAAGGGTATCAACTACATCCATGATTTTCACTTTTTCAGCATCCTAGATGCTATCTAAACTCCATTCTTTGGGGGGGGGGTTTATAGAGGATTCTGTATGTACATATGTTTGATTCCATCACCAGCCATGGATGAGCAACTTAACCTTTGGTCCAACTCTTTAATCATATTTGGTTCCCCTGGCAACCAGCCCTCATCCTGCAGATGTCCAGGAGCCTCCAACCATTAGTTACCCATTAGTATACACAAAGACACTCCTTTGGTGATTCCAGGGACTTGTGGAGCTAAGTGATAGGAAATGGAGATCAAGATATATGTTTCTTATTATAAGTCAGAATATCACTATGGATTCTTTTTGTGAAGGATTGCCTCCCCACTGTGTTATATAATACACAGAAGACACTTGGGTATAATTAATACTTACAAGTTCCATATGTTTACCAGAAGCTATATAATAATTTTGAACAATGTGTCCTAGGATATACAAGAGGACAACTTCTATTAAACAGTTATCACAAAATTTTCCATTTTTAGGTAATACTCCTTTTCAGTATTTGCAACCCTGCTGTTAGAAAAGCAACACTTGGTGGTGACACTGAGTGTGCTTCTTTACATGGGCTGGTTTGGAGTACAGATGTTTCTCCCAAAGTGTTAAGTACTGATAAACCAAAGGTAAATTGGAAATACTGTCAAAAATGTCTTATACACACTCAGGCTTCCATACTTGCTAGCTTAGCCTATAGATAGTACCTATAGATAGTCATCATTTCTCATTAGGATCTCAGGGCTATCTGCGAGCTGTGCTCATTGCCACTGCCCACCATCACAAGCAGGGATAACCCGAGAAATTCGATTCCGAGTAGTTTCTACTGATTATGTATTGCATTCTCACCACGATAAATATGGGAAGCCTCAAGTTGGAATGTTGCAAGTCTGGGTCCAGTATACTAAATTTAGGGGGATTTGGTTGAATCTTTATATTGATAATAGTTCACTTAACCATTTCATCTAATTTTCTTCTTAAGATTTCTTGCCTAGAAAGAACTAACCATTCAGGCTATTGTGAGATAACTCAACTGTATTTAAACGCTCTGTATGCCAGTTATGTTTCAGGCAAAAAGAACTGCTTTTCATACAAACATGCTTACACAGGCCACAATAGTAGAAAATCCTTTGGTGTGCTATTTCTTTTCTTAAGAAATTGTGCAGGGCTTGACACAATGGCCTAGTAACTAAATACTTTGAATGTGCTGAGACCCCACCAGTTCTGGTTCTGGCTGCTCCACCTCTCATTCTGCTCACTGTGTGTGGCCTGGGAAGGCAGTAGAACATGGTCCAGGGCCTTGGGATCCTTCAACCACAGCGGAGACCAAGAAGAAGCTCCTGGCTCTTGGCCTCAGATCAGCTCAGCTCCAGCTGATATGGCCACTAGAGGAATGAAGAAGCAGATGGAAGATACTCCCTCTCTCTCTTTCTCTGTCTACCTCTAACTGTGTAACTCTGACTACCAAAGTAATATAAATCTTCAAAAATATCTACACAGAAAGTCTCAGAGTACCATTCTCATACCTATAAGGTTACTATTTTTCCCTAGCCACCCCAAGTTTCACTGATTATGCCAAACACCCTTGGGAGATGGTGAGTACACAGACAAAAATAAAAGCATTTTACTCCTAGATTTCTTATCACCTAAAGGGAAACCTTGTAGAACACTTACAAGCCACCATTTAGTAGTTCACTGTGACTACTGGGAACGATGGAGAGGTGCTCTGAAATCTCATGGGAGGCACAGGCACCCACAGCAGCTTGATAGGATGAAGGAACTCCTGCTGGAGGAGGTGGTACTTGCAATGGCTCAGGAAAGGTGAGCAGGGGTGGAGAGGGTGGGTTTTCCCAGAAACAGGGGCAGCTTTGACAAAGGCTCAGAAGAGAGCTGTAGGCAGTTTTGAGATATTTCCCAATAAAAGACTGGAGATAGACCACTATCTGGAGAAATGAGATTGCTCTCACTTCATTGGCTCCTCTGTCAACTGATATTCTGTATTTCCTTTCCTCACTTATTCTCTTGTCATTGACCTTGTCAGAATGCAACAAAATGCTAATTTTCTACCATTCCATGGGAACATAAATGCTATAGAACACTTCTACCCCTGAATACTGACAGCTGTACCACACTCACAGTACCTAAATTCCATCTACATCTTTAAAGTATCAGGTGTATGATAGGATGGCTGCTGCGGTGCAGTTGGCTAAGCTACATCTTGCAATGCCTACATTTCCTGTTAGAGTGCCTCCACTTTCAATCTAGCATCCTACTAAATGTGCCTGGGAGGCAGTGAATGATAGCACAAGTACTTGGGTCCTTGGTATCCATGGGAGAGACCCAAATGAAGCTCCTGACTTGGACCTGGCCCAATTCTGGCCATTGTGAGCATTATGGGAGTGAACCAGCAGTTAGACCTCTGTCAGTCTCTCAAGTAAATGGCAGGCACTCAATAAGTAGTGCTGACAGAATGAGTTACTTCTTTGGGAGAAAAGAGATATGGAATAAATAACCTGTGTGATTGGTGGTAGGATAGATGAAAGTTGAGATAACCCAGGTCAATACCTGTATTGTCTCCATTGTATCAGCAAATATACATTATTAACTCAGTAAAAGATTTGGGAAAATGTGTAGGAACAAGGCAGGTGCAGTACAGGGGAAGGGCCAAAGTAACTGGAGAGTCTTGGGAACAGCTGTGTGGAGAGGCCATTACCTCGGCAAACTGGGCTTCTAGGGAACAAAATTTCATTTCTGGCAGAGAAAAATAAGATAGATTATAAGACTTCAAAATTAAAAGATAATTAAAAAGTTGTTTTAATGCAAAACAATTTTAAAATCCAGACAGTTTTTTAAATAATGCACATTTTCCGTTATTTTCTTGAAGAGCTCTCATCTGCATGGATTTCAAAAAATTTTTTTGCAACTGCGATGGGCATTGTGATTGAGACAGAGGGTTAAAAGCCTATGCTCCACACTCGAATACCAGGGTTCGATTCTGACTCCAACTTTCAATTCTGGCTTCCTCATCATGAGACGGTTAGAGGTCATGATAATGGCTTGATTGGTTGCCTTCTTGCCACTTTGGTGGAAGACTGGCACTGAGCTTCCAGGCCTAGCTTTTGTGGGCATTTGGGGAGTGAACCCACAGATGGGAACTCTGATTCTCTTAATGCTTCTTATATAATTGAACTTAAAAGAAATTTATACCAGAATAAATATTTTAATTAATCTTCCTATTAGCTTTTCATTGTGTTTATTCAACTGAAGTATTGAAGTAATTTTCAAAGCAGATATTGCATTATTACTTAGTCATTTTTATTTACTTCTATATAAAGGTCTGAAAACCAGGAACTGGATTCTTCCAATCATGCCCACCTTCCTGCCTTGTAAATCAAGGGTTTCTAGATTTGACACTGAAAATATACAAACTACTCAAAACATCTTGTTATACTTGCTTATTGTCAAAACCACCTTCATCCAACATGCTTAGCAGTTTTGTTGCCAACTTAGATAGCTATCCCATGTGAATGTGAGGGATAGGCTATAACAAGACACCAGAATATTATGCTACAGATTTTGTGTTCTCATTGTAGCTATGGTCTCGGAAAAAGAAATTTAGTAGCCATTTAGATGATTCATGAATTAGTTGATATAAAGAAGAGATTCTGAAAGGGAGATGGGGAAATGAATACACAGATTTATAAGTGCAAAAACTAGATCAATGTATTCTTTCAGTAACTGGTCGTCTAAAATTCACATACAGCCACTCTCTCTACAAGACACCATCTGGCACAGCTACCTTGAAGATTCTTAGCCCTGCACGGGGATAAGAAATGGTGGTCAGCATGTGCTCATTGGTACTCTTAGTACTTGATTGGTATTGTGGAATGAAGAGTGGTGGAAAGTGTGGGAGATGGAAGACAAGATGGAGCCTCAACTTTTTTAGAAACCTAGGGAATCAGAACGAAGACCAACTCAGCTAAGAAGTTAGGATGACTCATTGTCCACTTAATGCCTCAGGAAGCTAGACTGTAGTGGAAAGGTAGTGGATTTTGTAACATAAAGCATCTATACAAGATCCTTTCCAAGTCATGTTAGCATAATATCTAGCTAATATCTTATGTTATATACTCATTTACAAAATTATAGTATGATTTCCTTCATGCTAGACATAAATTAATGGCAGCTGTTCTTTTTTCGTTTTCAGCTCTTGATTTCACTTCAGAGCTCCAGAAATTGCTTTAATATTAAATATGCAGTGTTAAATATGTGTTCTTTTATTTTTAATTTTTACTTACTTATTTGAGAGACAGAGCAGTGCCTAACTAGTTCATCCATTTCATCCACTGGTTCATTCTCTAAATTCCATCAGGGGCTGGGCCTGGGCTTAGTCAAAACTGGGAGCCAGGAATGCAGTTCATGTCTCCCACATGGGTAGAAATAACTCACAAATTACTTGAGCTGTAACTGTTGCGTACAAAGGGTGTGTTTAGAAGGAAGGTAGAGTCAGGAGTTAAGAGATGAAAATCAAACCCAAGTACTCAGATGGGGGATGTATATGTCTTAGATGGTGTCTTGGCTCCTAGACCAAATACCTGATCCTAAATTTGTATTTTTTTCTTTTACTTCATTTTCACTGTAGCTCTCTATCACCAAAGTTTCAACAGAAAGAAAAAATCTGCTCAAATACTTCAAAAGAAAAGACTTTAATAAAGAGGCTATTTGCAGAGACGTGGACAGGCTAAGGGTATAGGCGAGGCCGACTGAAGCACACAGTAATTGTTGACCCTTAGGTGTGCGGCAACAAGTGAAGGGAAGACATGACACTTCAAGAGATTTGGTCCTTGGAGTTGAGACGGTGCATCAGAAATTATTGTTCAGCTACAGTCATAACTGTGAATGCTATAAACAGAAAAGAAGGACAGAGAAAAAATTGCCCATCCTCTCAGTTTTCCTGCTTTTTATTTGCTTGCTAAGTCCAGAGATGTTGATCGCTCAGGCAAAGAGAAGAGAAAGGCAGAGAATGGATGGGGGTTAGGGAGACCGTACTTTGATCTTACCTGACTTGTTTTTTGACTTTGTAAGGGCTTTTTAAAATATGTTCTCACCCTTCCATGGAAATGTAGAAGGTTGGATGATGTGGCCCCCAGGTAGCATTCAAGTAACAGATTCACCCTGAAAACAATCACGGAGCCGGACTCATGTTTCCATGACAGTCTGCTCATCTCTACCATCAGCTAGACTCTCTGGAATGCTTTGTGAGCCTTCTAAAGTTTCCAGCAGAACAACTCACAACTGAAGACGCCCTTTCTTCATTATCAACTATCATTTCAAGTGACTAGTACCCTACCTCCTGCTTTACAGACAAGTGATCAGATAGCTTTCCCTCTCAACAGAGATGTAACAACACTTTCCCCTTTTTCATCTACAACCTTTCTCTTTTCTGACTTCTACCATCTGACATAAAATATTTGCATATATTCCATATCCCACAAAGCACAAGCAAAATAATAACACCTTTCAACTTTAGTTGTCTGCCTCTTTCTTTCCTTCCCTCTGCCCCCATCTGTTCCATCATGGACAAGTTCTTGCAATTATCATCTGCACTCACTGCTGACTTCCTCACTTTTCATTTGATCCTCAGTCTATCTTGATTTTTACTCACCACCCCCCAACAGGCACCCATAGGCTACATCACAAAAACTATGTCTGTAATGGCTAAATCAGTAGGTGCTATTTTGCAGTAATTCTTGCAACTAGCCTCTCCCCTTCTGGATCTATTATTTTCATTAAACTGATTAGATGTCCCTCTAGAACATTCTGTTGGTTTCTTTTATGGCTTTTCCCTTCCAGTTTATTCAGTGTTGGGCTCTCTTTTCATGCCATAAGGGCTATTGGGGCATTCTGTTTCACACTCAAGGTTTCAAGAAATTCTATCACACTGTACAGATTTGACTAGAGTGCTTACTTCTCTGACAGGCGCTCTGTTCAGTTACTAAGTTCTGAGAATCACTTTAGACAATTTCTTCTTTCTTCTTCCTATTTGGTTACTTACTATAAAAATTCTGCTTCCTGAATGACTCTTTGGTTACCTCTTTTCCTTTCCATTGCTAAACCCTTCTTCCTATTACTGTTGTCACTATGACACCCCAGGCCTCTTGCTACCCATCTATAGCACTTGGATCTTTCCTTCTCAGGGATGAAAAAGAAAATTTTTTGTATATAAATTTTATCATACAAATTTGCATCCACGAGTCTTCATTAGCATTCTGTCATCTCTGTGAGAAATCAGAACTACCTGCTAGCAAACACGGGTATATCACTCCCTCACCTACCTCTGCAGCCAAACTCAGATGCTCTGACTTTCAGGACTTGATCAAGCTCTCTCACTTATAATTCTTTGAACAGAAACATCCGCTGTGTCTGGAAAGCCTTAATCTAATTTCTACTTGTTTTGATGACTGAGATCAGCAGCTTGTACTTTCATATCAGTTATTTAAAAGGAAAAATGTAAGAGATGGCATATTCAATAATGCATTCACATTTCTGTCTTTTCAGATTCATCTCTCAACCAAGAAGCCTTTGCTGACCTTCTCCACAGCCTTTGGTCTGGATTAGGTGATATGCCCCTACACTCACCTGGCACCAAGATTTTTCTCTGCAGGCACAGTGATCCTAGAGTTTGGATTGTTTATCAGCCTGAGTTACTCATTATGCTGTGCACATGGACTGCTCTTTCATCTCTGTGGTCCCAGTCTAGCAGCAAGCCAGACACCCTACAAATATTTATTGAAATGAAATTAAATCCTCCCTCATTAAACACTTTCAAGCTTTGCCAAATTACTTTCCTTCATCCCTACTCACTCCAGGGAATAGTGAAGGGTAAGATTTCTGGAACGACCAAAGGCAGTGTTGTCAACTGTCAATAATACTATGAACTCTGCTGACCTGGTTCACAGTTCTAACTCCATCAATAATTCTGCAAATTTGGAACTTATCTCTATGGAGTTCTAGGCTTTAGGTTTTCTGTCTCTTCCATTTTCGATATTCTGTGACTTAGCATTCACAGAATAAAAAGATATGCTTCGAATGAGCTTGAAGTGCAAACTTCCAAATGTACATCTGGAGGGCATTGTTCTCTCAGGAGAACTAAGTAAAAAGAAGAATGAGTTGGTAGTCCTTCAATAACCAGCATGACCACTGGTATATGGCTCATTAGCTCTTAGCACATTCTCTCAGAATTTGCCTCTGGCTAAAGATTATTTTACACAGCTTCTCTTGCAGCTAAGGATGTCTACCTAATTCTGAACAGTGGGAAGTGTTATTTAAGTTTCTGGCTTCAAAGGAAAGAAGAGTTGGTCTTTTCCACTATCCTGCTGGCCTGACCCTGAGAGACATATTTGGGAAGTAATTAATGAACTTGGAAGAACTTAAGACAGAAAGAGGCCTGATTCTTTGTTGCTACCACCAGCCATAGATTTTCTGTATTTTTATATGAGAAGAATTTCCTCTTTAAGCCACTGAGGTTTGGGGTTGTTTGTCACAGTAAAACAATAACCACCATGACAATGAATAATAATAAAAAATCATATTCTTGCTAAAATAGAATTTTAGACATTTTACTACTAGACATTTTACTGTTTATGACATAAAACCAGACATTTTAGTATTTTCAAAGTACATTGAAAAGAAGGACAAAGATAATTTTGCTGAGATAAATCCATGTAAAAGCTTACATTAGCATTTTAAAACAATAGCTTTTAGGAAATTTAGACCACCAGCCAAAACAAGATCATCATGCAATATTCTCTGCATTTTGCTTCATCATAAATATGCTAATTCCTGGAGGCAGAATGAGCAGACATTTATTTAGCAAGGCAAATTCTAATCCAATAACCAGTTATCCACTGATTGATCATAATGAAGACTCTAAAACATGTTACCAAAAGGGCTTCTATTTTCTGTTCAGTAATTCCATTTATTAAGAAAAAAAAAAAACCATCGTGCTTTTGTAGCTACATAGCCTGTAATACAGACTGTGAAGTTAGGAAACATTAACATCTCTTGCTGCTTTTCAGGGGATGGAAGTGATTATGCTTAATGGTGTTATCCAGAAAGTATCCTGGTGCTATAAAATAAAGGAACCATTATCAGATTGGGTTCCAATAAGAAAGCAGCTCAGAAGCATCCCAAACACTTGTCTTTCTGCCAGTTTTGTGGCAGGTAGAGTCCTGAGCTCCTTAGAATACTGCCTGTCTAGAAGTTGGAGTTAGAGAAATAGAGAGCTGCAGCATTGAATGTCCTTAATAAGCAAAGCATGAGGTCCTAACACAGAGAACATACCGCAGGGAAAAATGCTTTTGGTATAATGAGCTGATAAACAATCAGCACTTAGGGGCTGTACTTCTTTGAGCTAGTACAAAAAGAAAGCTAAAAATATTTTGTTAATAAGGGGCAGGAGCTAGAAGGAGCTTTCAGCAGATACTGGTGAACTGTTTCATTAACCACATACTGACTTGGTGATGGGAAGATTCAAAAAGATGGACTCCCAATGAAACTGTTAAATGTATCTTGACAATAGAGTGCTGGACTTTATATCATTCTTTATACCTACAATGTCAGGATACACTTAAACAGCAGAATGATGGACTTGTGATTGTTGTTGAAGGACTAAACTATTGTTATAATATAGGAAAAATAGTGAGGGGAAGAAGGTGAAGATGGAAAGGGAAATCCCTGAGCCCAGGAACTGTATCATGAAAAATAATTTATTTAAAAAATGATCTGTCATATCAGTTATTTCCTTAAAAACACCCACACAAGCCAATTTTGAAACCCACATTACGTTCTTTAAGTTCCCAATGTCCCCAAATATAGACAGTATCCATGTTAAGCTAAAAATCATGAGTTGAGACAGCTCCTTGTCTTAGGTCCTTGTTTGTGAGAGGGACCTGCTGTCTGATTTGGTAAAGGTATGGTACTGAAACTGTAGTTCTCCAAATTTGACTTGAAAGAAGGTGAAATTGAGGCAGGGAAGCCTGATGATCTGATTACAGAATCTGTGTGTGTCCTCAAGTAAATGTAAAAAAAAATGTGTGTGTGTGTGTGTGTGTGTGTGTGTGTGTGTATGAAATAGAAGTGAGAAAGCAGCCCTGGGCATGGCTAGCTATCCTTATAAGAGAGAGCAAAGGAAAAATGGAATGCTTTCCACAGAAATGAAAGGAAGGTAAGTTTGTCCTCCAGCAATGAAATAAGAGGGTAATGAGGAAATTCAGGAAAGCTCATTGAGGAAGCAAACAATGCAGAACACAAAGTTTGACTCCACACTTCCCCTCCCAACTCAGGAGTTTTCTCAGATTGACAGGTGCACTGCCAGTTACTATGGGTGCTCCCTGGGCAATCAGGGACAATCTTGACTGATCAGGGTTCATGGCTGTCCTACCTAAGAACTTTATTATTTTTTTCTCATAATCTTTATTTATATTTCTCCTGCCCCTTCTTTAAATCCCCCCATTGAATTCCCCTATGTTATTACTATAGCATAGCTCTTCATAAATAGTCTCATGTCTAAGAAGAACTTTAACCACCAATACAGATTTTTGTGATCAGCTCTCATCTTTGCGCTCTAGTCTTAGGGTTGCTAATCACTGTGGGTATTCGAAGGAAGCCAGCAGTTGTGCATGAAAAAATGAAAAATCACTGTTGAGGCACAGAGCAGGAGGAGCCAGGGAGGTAACGTGGAAAACAAGCATGATGTCCCTGAAGTTGAATCAGCCCTGCAGATTCACTATATTCTTCACAAGCCCCTCTTTCCTGGGAAGCCGCTTCCTAGCTTGGAACCTCTTTGCTTACAAGAGCTCAAGAGCAAACTAATTTTTTAGAAGTCCCACTTTCTTTACATCTCCTTATCATCTCCAAATCCTGTTTCCACATGAATAGTGAACTCAGGGACAAATATACTTGAGTAGAGGGGTGTGTGTGTGTGTGTGTGTGTGTGTTGGGGGTAAGGGACAGTACATACAAAATGTATCCATAGACCTGGTTAGTGGACTCTACTCAGCCCTGCATGTACCTGTGGTAAAAGAAAAATAGATGCTGTCATCAGAGCAGCTCCCAGAGAAACAGAAGAAGAAACTCTGCTGGGACAAGGGAGGTTTCTTGGTTAAGTGCAGGGCTGGGGTGGAGCAACAGGGCTCCATGCCTCTCGGTAAGTAGACCCAATACAAATAGGTTCAAATCTCAAGAAACAGCCTTGATGGTAGGAGACCAGTTCTCAGTGTTGCCCCAGTTGAGACACAGTGGGGCTGTGTGACCACATTTGCCATGTCCCTACAGGAGATTTCGACCTCTTTCTTGGTTCATTTAGCTTTGTTCTTTACTCACCCCAGAAGACACTTATTTATTGTACATATTTTCTAATTCAAAAACATGGCCTCTGAATTCAGAAATTTTGTAAGTATGGATGTGACACTAAAATGTAGATTTAGTGGCATTTCAAATTTTTCAGATTAGTAATGCTCAAGCAAGAAAGTCCAAGCAAAAATCCTCAAATATGCAAAAACTCTGAAACATTTCTGGTCCCAAACATTTTTGACAGGAAGATCTAGCTGCAGCTTTTTTTTGTATGTATAAACTTTTCTCTCTCCCAAATTGCAGACTATCCTAGGCATTTCTGTTTGTTAACATTCTTGGCATATCATAGGCATTCAAATGATTGAAATAATACTTGTTGAATGAATGGAGGCATACATTATTCACTATTTTATGTGCTACCTAAGTGTGTGTGAGAGAGACAGACAGACAGACACAGAGTGCACACATGCTAAGGACAGAAATTTCTTTTACCTTTTTTTTCCTATTCTTTATGGACTCTATCTGTATTTCTAATAATGACTCATCATCAGTGCCTCATTATCACCCTAGAGAAAGTGACCAGGGTTACGTTTCCAGTTGTACCTACATAAACTGCTCCTTGTTTTTCTTGTCCTGATATTATCGGCTCCCAGAACAAGATTAAATCTTCACTCTGTCTTGAAGCAAATTCTGCGCATGTCTAAGTGAGTGGAAGATTGGGAAGTATAGTTTGTGGAGTCAAGCAGAGTGCCTACAAATTCCAGTTGTGCTGTAGCAATGACCTCAGGTTGGTGAGCTCTGAACTCAGCTTACTTAGCCTGGACTTGACTTGGCATTTCTATAAAATGAGGCACCTTCTTTGTAAAGTGATTAAGAGCAGTAGTAATGACTTTGTAAGTATTTATTTTAAGTATTAGCTGCTATTAGCTATTTTATTCAATTTTTAGGTACTTACTGAGTGCCAAAAGCCATGCAGTGTCCATATTGTTGCTTTAATCTTCACGGGCAACTTAGTAAGAATGGATCTTATTACCTCCATTATAGACAAAGAAACCAAGGGTTTAAGTGGCTAATGAACTTGCCCAATGTAACAGGTGTTAAGTGCAAGAAAGCAAAAATTGAAACCCAAGCAGTTGTACTTCAGGACTTCTGCTATATTGACTAGCAGGAAAAAGATGATAACTAAGAAGTTCTAAAAAATCATAACTATAGGAATTCCACAGTGTTCCTAGAATTTATTATTTTACTAGGTGAAATTGCTTACTATCACTAAAAAAAGTCTCCTCCCTAATTTCTTGTGATGCAGAAGATTTTCATTTGTTTTGTGCTCAGTATCACAGTGTAGTAAATTAGCAGGTCTGCTTCCAGGAAAATGGGGTGGGCAAAGGAGAGATGTCAGAGTGATGTTTGCTTGGGTAGCAGACTCATTCACTGGCTGCAATGTTTGAGTTGGCATTTGTGGTCCTTGAGGTCCTGCCACAGCAGACTATCAGCAAATATCATCTGAAGTCAAGTAGTTCTCTCATTTTAATGTGTTGTGTGTATTTTTAAACCTCGCTTATGAATGTGTAATTTAATACGGCTATCCTAAAATGTATCAGCTTTTAGCATCTGATTTTCTGAGACACTTGAATTTACCATTTACTAAGCTGCTGTGACACCTCTATTAGTAACTTATGTACAAAGAGGACCAAGCCTATTAATTGTTCTTAAGAGGTGTTCTGTTTCCACTGCAGGTTCTATTTTTTTTAAAAAATTCATGCTTAGGGTCCTATAAAATGATAGTCACATATAATGAGATTCAACAAAGGCCTGCAGACGTATGAGGGTACTTCAGGGAGTTCATAGAGAAAATGGCATTAAAAATGAACTTATTATGTGGCGTAAATATATGAGACCCACACACAGATTTTTTTCAGAATATGCATTTACCATCAACTCTTGAGAACCTCTCAGGTTTTTCTCACAAGGATGCAATAAACAGAGCTACTCTAAGTAGCAATAAGAAAATTAAAAAAAAAAAAATTGAGGGTAGAGACTCTGGATGAACCAAGGCAGTCAGAAATCATATGGAACACTTTTCTAATATGCCTTCCTATCAGAACATTGCCCACTGAGATCTAAACTTACCTAAAGTCATTCTGAATGAGCGAAACAAAATATTCTCAACCAGAATATCATTTGTCTGGTGACAAGAGAATGATACACAGTCCACGGAGCAAAGTTCAAACCCCTCACTTTTGATGACGGGTGAATTCCTAAGTATTTTTGTTTTAAGAGAAGCTCTATACTTTTATTGTGATGGATAGGCAAGGTTCACTTTTTCTGCTTTGCATTGTTTCGCCTTTCCTTCCACCCCTGAAGGAGCTGGTAATTTATACATTGGGGACTGTGTGGCAGCTCAAGAAAAAACAGCAATTATTACTTTCATTTCAGAACAAGAGAGAGGATAGGAGGACTTCTTCCAGAAAGGATCCAGGTGCAGAAGATCCTACATAAAAAAGGTGCCAGCTTTGGCCTCATTTACTCTACCAAGTGGTGCTTAGGGAAGGACGCACACCTGCTCAGCTGAGGCAGGCCTGGCAAATGATCATCAAGAAGTATCACGCACGGGAATAATTATGGACAGAGCCGCAGCTGAGTGGAGGAGTGAGGGCCACTATCCCATGGGCATGTTTAACTTCGTGCCAAATGTTTATCACATCACTTGACATCATCCAGGAACATCAGAAATCACCCATAGCCTGCGTTGCCCGTCACTAAACATCAGATTTCCTCCCAGATCCCTAACACAGATGACAAATTGCAGGATGTAAAACCCCAGTCCTTGTATTCCGGGAAACCTAAAGAGAGCCCCTCCGATGTTAAGGAGGGTAGAAAATTGAGATCATATTACAGTCTACTGCCCCTAACTCAACTAACATCCCTTAAAATGTAGGACATTGTGTTGAAATTTTCTCTGCAGTCATTTGTTTTTAACCCCGGGAACCCTTAAGGCAAGTGCACAACTTATTCGGGAAAGGGAAACATATTTTTTCTTTTCCAGGCAACACTTACAACAAATTCTTTTTTGCACTCTTTCTAAAATAACAACTTGACTAAGTCACTGGGCGCCTCCTTCATAATCCAGATCCATGTGAAAACTTCTCTAAAAGAGTGATTATTGAGCTAGAGCTATTCAAAAAGATTTAACGTCCTGGCTTGCCTCCTCTGTAAAATAATGCTAGAGGCATTATTTAAGGTTCTTCCAGCTCTAAAATGCAGGCATGCCATAATTTCCAGATTCAAAGAATGGCCCCCTGCAAATCTGAGCCAAGCACATGCTGCCTATTCCACAGCAAGCCTTCGGGATAATAAGAACATGCATAGCAACACACTGCTTTATATCCAGGCCTGTGCCTGCTTAACAAAGCCATACAGTCTATTCTAACCTATGGGGGTGGGGGGGTGGGGAATGATTGTTTTTCTCATTCTATATTTCTCCTTCAGAAAAAAATGCCCATAATTTTATAACTGGTTACTTTTCTTCTGCTTATTTTAAGTCAAATACTTTGCATTGCTGAGGTTTGAAAATCTTTGATAATCACTCTGTGGATTAATAAGCACTTAAAAAAAAACACACCTAGTTCTTACATGAATCACGAGTGAATTTCAACCACTGTTGTTGCACACAGTTCTGAAGAGGAGGCTCTATTTTTCACCTGGTAATTCACGCGGTACAACAACATCCTTCACATTGAGCATCCACCAAGGCAAATACTGCGTGCACTGCGCATGGCTACTCCAGAGACAGATTCTTACTCAACACCTGGTCTGCCGTTGAAGTTAGCACTTTATTAAAAAAAAAAAAAAAAAAAAAGAAGAAGAAGAAGAAAAGAAAAAGAGAAGAAAAGAAAAAAAGGCAAGAAAAGCAGACCTGGGCCCACTGCCTTTTCTCAGCGAGCTCCACTGAAAAGCTGTAAATTCTCTGTATATTTCATACAGGGGGCCAGGAAACGGTGCAAATTCAGAGACTCCCAAGTCAGACAAAGTGGGGTGCACTCCGGAGCACCCCAGGCCCTGCCTCCCCCAAGAATAGCCATGTACAGTCTGAACCCATTTCCACTTACCCCGCATAGCGGTTGTTGTAAAGGTGGCAGCGTCCAGGTTGCAGAAACTTCAAAAGGAGCCAGCAAAGAGGCAGAAAAACAGCTCTCTGAGGACTGGATTTCCCCAGAAACTTCATAGTAGTTCAGTGAGAGGACTTACAAGTTGCTTAAAGTACTCTCTCCTCCCGGGGAGGCTGGAGGTAGCTGGCAGCAACCCCTGCACGGAGGCAGGCTGCAGTTCTCTGCGAGGGGGGTGAGAGCAGTCTCAGGAGGGAGCAAAATGTGACACTTCTATCCAGCCACAAGAACAACAAAAAAAGTTTAGGCAGCTGAGGAAGGGAAGTTGCTCTTAAAGACTTGGTCTTGGGACGCCAAGCAGCAGAGCAGCCTAGCCCAACCCAGCCCAGCTCAGCAGCTGAGCCTGAGCCTTAATCAGACTCCCCTGCAGGGGCCGGGCCTCCCTGGTGCTGACTCATGGTAGGGGTTCTCTGGGTGCTGCTGGCTTGGGGTAATTCCTCTGTTTCTGTTCGTTTTATTTTCCCAGTCTGAGGCCCCTAACTTTTCAGGATATTTTATTCCTCTACTAACTTTTCTAGCAGGAGAATCCTATTCCAAAGGCAAGTGATCTGTCTGAGGATGAGGTGAACAAGCAGGCATAGACTAGTTCAGGCTTATGTTTTCATTTCATTTTATTTTAATTTTGAGATTGACTTGTAAGGCAAAATAACAGAGAAATAAGGAAAGACAGCCAATGTCTATCTGCTGGGTCACTCCTTAAATGGCTTGTAATAGGCAGGGCTGCGCCTGGCTGGAGTTAGTTGCAGGTGGGCTAACAAGATGGTTTTGATACACCTGGGGTGTCAGGTGAGACTCCTGTTGTGGCACAGAAGGTTAAGCCAGTGCTGTGGAAGCCCACATCCTTTATCGAAGTGCCAGCTGTCATCCTGGATGCTCTGCTTCCCAGCGAGCTTCCTGCTAATATATCTGGGAAGGCTGTATTTGGGTCCTTACACCCATATGGGACATCCTGATGGAGTTCTTCTGGTTTTCTGACTTTAATGTAGCCCCAACCTGGCTGTTCTGATCACTTAAAGAGAAAATCAGTGGATGGAAGATGTGTGTGTGTGTTGGGGGTGGGGTAAAGCCTTTCAAATAAAGCAATAAATCTTATTTCTAAACAACGAAACAAACCTCAAACCAAAACAAATTTCAGTGCTGTTTCTTGGGAAACATGTTAGAGAAGAATTGATGGCTTGATCTTAACCTGGGTGGAGCTTACATTCTGTCTAAGTGAGTAACTGCAAAATGCTGTTTGACTGGAATCCCAAAGAGACAAAGGAGAGAGATTATGGTGCTCCACTAACTGTAATGAGGCCTACATGCCCTGCCATCTCTGATTGGTAAGATTTCTTGTGCCATTCATCCCTCACACCCTGTTACACCTGTAATAGGTTGAGGGCACAGTGAATAGTCTTAGTGCATGAGCAGGGCAAGCCGCAGCACCTGTGCCACCACATTTGGCGTTGGTTATCTGAGTGTGAGTGAGGAGGCAGCAGCTCTATTGGGCTCTCCCAGCACCTAGACTGATTGTAGAATGTCTCCTAGGGAATAAGGGGGCCTTCAAGGCGGCCTTAGCTGCATGTCTGGATCATTTAGGAGAAAGATCCTTTACATCAGAATCCCTGGGGTGGGATCAGTTGCTGTAAAGGCTGTCCAGGTGATTCCAGTGTTCATGCTGGTCTGGGGCGGGGCTTCGCACAGTAAATTGCATGCAGAACACCTGGGGGATCTTGAGCCCTGATGCAGTCACCTAGAGCCGGAGAATGGACCTTCTGAAAAAGCTTCCAGGTAAAGTTGCTGTAACTGGCCTCTCAATCACATTGTGACTAACAAGACTTAAAGACTCATTTATTTCACAGTGAGAAAGGGAGAGAGAAAGCAAAAATGAGAGAGAGAGAGAGAGAGAGAGAGAATGAATCTGCTTATTTATTTTCCAGATGGCTACAATGGCCAGGGTTGGGCACGACCAGGAGCTTCATCTTGGTCTCCTATGTGGATGTTTGGGGCCCAAACACTTGGCAAATCTTTTGCTTTTTTTCTCCAAGCCATTTAACAGGGAATGGATCAGAACAGAACAGCCAGGACACAAAACTGGCGCCCAGCTGGGCTGGTTGCAGCACAGGAGGCAGCGATTGCCCCATTACCAGCCTCTGAGCTCTGCCTTTTCGTCTCTGTAAACACCAGGGGAAGACAAACTTCAGAGGAACACATTTCCTTCTCATTTTTCCCATGTTGGAGATGAAGAGGGCTTTTAAAGTTTTTGTTTAATTTTTGCATCCATTTTCTCCTATTCTATTATACTAGAGAACCCATTTTGCAGAATGTGCCTATTTCTGTTACATAGGGACAGAATCACCTAGGATTTCTCTTGTCATCCCTGCACCAAGTCTGGTAGCAAGAGTGAGCCAACATTTCTCCATTGTATTCATTTGCTTCTCAAATTTCCTGAAGAGTCATGGCAAAGACCTCCTACATTTACCCATCTAATAAGCTGAGTACCTGTTAAAAGAGAAAGCACCAAATCTTTCCCATTTTCTGTACTAGACAGTTGAATAAAACTCCTTAGAGGTGTTCAAGTTCAGGTTTGTGACAGAACAGAAATGCTTTTTATTAAAAATGATGCTCCAAGGTTTTCTTCACTTCCTCCAGCATTATTTTAATCACTTGTCTGTGTCTGTCTCCCTGATATCCAGCACATCTTCTACTCTGGGGCTTTGCCCATTGAAGTCAGTTTTGTTTGGTTTCCTCACAAGCCTGCCTTCTCTTGAATGCAGAATGCATCCCTGTTGCCTTTGTACACAGACAGTCCCTTCTGTATCCTGGAGGGATTACACCGTTTACTAAAGGAATCAACGGTCAACTGTCTGTTGCGTGAATGATGAAACTAGGAAGAGATTCACTCAACAAACATTTGCTCTGTGGCTCTGCCTCCAGAGACGGGAAAGATCCTCCACATAGCAAAGACACCTTAGCAGAGGGAGAGTCCCCTGGGTCTCCGGGGCTTGTTTCCTTGTTTGTTGACACTGCTGCTTTCTTCCAGAGCTTGCAGTCTAGTGCCCTTGTCTTTGCACTGGTGAGGTTCCTCTGTTAAGCCTCCTGCTGATTTTTGAAACTTTTTTGATCAGGCCAGAAAAGCCTATACCATAGCCAGTAAATTGTTAAAATGAGGGATTACTGTGAAAATAAAACACTTTATCTCTTTGAATTTCATTATGCCAGAACAATGTATAAATCTGTCATATTATAGCACAACATTAAACTAGGAATGCTCAGTCTCTGACCAGGGATTAAGTTCATTTTCAGATCACCCTGAAGGAAGGGACCAAGGGAGCCTGTTCAGGAAAGAGTTCTCTAGACGCTGAGACCAAGGTAATCATTTCCTGGACCATCAGAACTGCAATAGACCTGAGAGAGATCTTATAACCTTCCTAAAATTTTCAGATCAAAGACAAGCTCTCAAACAATGGAAGCCTTCCTAGCAATCTTACTCTGCTTTTTTGAAGGACCAGGTTATCTGATTAAACTTCAGCTGGGAGGAGATAAGCTCCCATAAAATGGGTGATAAATAGAGTCCATTTAGCAAGAGGGAGGAGAAAAGAATAGCTTTACAGATGGATTCAAAGATAAAAGTTCCAGTTTTAAGGCGCTGAGAAGGGAGTGAATTATTAAACAGTGAGGGATTTAGAACTAGGAAGAGATTCTATTTGTTGGCCAGGCCTTTGTCATGTCTTAGTGGAAGAATGAACTTCATTAAAAGAAACAGTATCATGTGGAGAAAGAAAGGCAAGCACATTTGGAAAAGAAAAAATGTCATCCTTGTTTGGGGACTATTGTTGCGCATGATTAGATTATTTTTAAATGTGTTTTTCAGATCTGAAATTCTATGGTGCCATGGGGGAAGATTTTGCAAATCCCTTGTTAAGTACAAGAGTGAGAGCTGTTGAGATTTATTTGAGTAAAGATGTCTGGAGGAGATAAGTGGGTGTGGTTGAGTTTGCAGTACTAGCAACACTCCCCCCTTTGCAGTTGGATTTGTGCTCATTCCTCAGTGCCTTACTAGCATAGACATTAATGCCTCTCGGGTCTTTTTGATGGCTTGCTGCCATTGTTCCAATGGGTGAGAAAATAGCAAATGTGAAGGTAACTCACGAGTTTAGACGCGGTCTGGGCAGTTAGGAAGGGGTGTTCTGATGCATCATTTGACAACAGCTTGCTAACTGCCCTTCCTCCGACCCTATCCCACCCACCATGAGCTATCCCTCCTGGTGCAGAATTCTGTGTGTATTCAGTCTTCCTCTGATCAGCCATCCCCATGACTTCCTCTCTTCAAGGCAAGTCACCTCTGTTTTTTTTTTTTTTCTAGAATCCTTAAAAGCATATCCTTGAATGCAGACAATTTGCTTTCCTCACCTACTACCAGCTGAGGCTTTCGCTGCTCAGTCTTCTCTGTTCTCCCCACTTCTAGCCACATGGTGGCTGAGGCTGGCTACCACCTCCTGCTTGAAACACCCTTCTCTCTTAGGACTGGACATTGTCCTTTCTCTTCTGTCTCCTGCTATTCTTTCTTTCATTTTTTTCTACTTAGAAAGTAGTTGTTTTACTGAAATTAGATCTCCATCTTTAAGTGTATACAAAATTCAACTCTCAGCAAATCAAGACCTAAAGGTAAGAATTGAAGCTATGAGATTACTAGCAAGAAGCTTGGGAAGACACTTCAGGACATTCATGTAGGGAAAATTTTTAAAATATGTCTCTAAGAGCATAGGCGTTTAAAAGATGACACTATTAAATATTAAACTTCTACATAACAGGGTGAAGAATAGAAGAAAACATTTATAAACAATTCACCTGTCAGGAGATTGGTATCTAGACTACATATAGAACCCAAACCATTAAACAACAAGAGAGTAATAAAATGCTTTTTAAATGGGTACATGATCTGAATAGACATTTCTTCAAAGATATAGAATTGACCAAGCAGACTACGAAAAGGTGTTCAACATCACTGATTATCAGGGAAGTCATAAGCACAGGAGGCGTCCTCTGACCCCAGTTAGAATGGCTACCATCAAAAGAGAAAAAGTAAGAACTACCAAGAGTGTGAAGCAGAGAGAACTCTTACTGCCTGTTGGGGAGAATGTAAAGTAATTAAGCCATCGTAGAAAACAGTATAGATTTTACTCAAAATACTAGGGAAAAATCCTACCAATCTGATCTGACTATCCTATTCATGTGTATATATCCAAAAGAAAGGAAGCCTGTATGTGAAGGGGAATCCCACATTTATTACAACACTATTCACAATAATCATGATAGGGAACTAACATAGGTGGCTGTCAGCAGATAAGCAGGTAGGGAAATAAGGCAGTTATCAATAAAAGAATATAATTCTCTCATTCAAAAAGGCAAAGCCCTGATATTTGCAGCAAAATACATAAAACTGGAGATCATTATCTTTGAGTGAAATCAGTCAGACAAAAAAGACAAATACCACATGTTCTCATTAATATATGGAGTCTAAATAAGTTAATCTTGTGTAAATGAAAATTATAGAAGTAATTATTAGAGGTGTGGAGATTGGGGAAAGGAGAGGGTAGAAAACGTGGGTTAGTAGGTGCAAAAATACAATTAGTTGATAGCATTAAATTCTGATGTTCTATTAGTATATTACAATAGGGTGAATATAGTCAACACTGCAGTGTATATTTTGAAATAGCCAGGAGAGAGAATGAGGAGAGAGAGATGTCTTATAGTAAGCTGTGTTTGGCTTTTGCTCCATCTTGATACTTTTCACTATAAATGTGACCTCTGACTTGCTTGATAATTCAGTGCTGGAAAAGGAACTGCACAGAAAAATTAACCATTAAACTTAATGATTCAATTAATTTTATGGAAACAAATCATGGATGCTAAGTTAAGGTGGGTTCGGATCATCTGCAGAATGCATTCTGAGGAAGGAGACATTTGAAACCCAAGTATAGGAAGGACCGCAACCTAGCAGGGGCAGGCTGGTACGGGGAGGTGCTGCAGGCCAAGGGAGGAGCATGAGCAACAAAGTCCACTGCAGAACCCGCTGAACTACTGTAAAGCTTTCTGTGCATCTAAAATTGCATCTACTCTCTGTTCGCCAACGACAAAAAATGTTAAAGACACACACACACTGTTATATAAGGAAGCCTTTCCAATAAAGATAAAACAAATTTTTTTTTTTAAAAGAGTAAGTTTCAGGAGCTAGTGCTGTGACACAATGTATTAACCTGCTGCTTGTCATACAAACATCCCATATCAGAGTGCTGGTTCAAGTCCTGGCTGCTCTGTTCTTATCCAGCTCACTGCTAAGGTGCCTGGAAAACCAGCATAGCAATTTGGTTTCTATCACCTAAATGGGAAACCAGAAAGGAGTTCCTCGCTCCTGGATTTAAATTGATTGGCTTTGAAAAATGTAAATATGGGGCCCGGCAGCGTCGCCTAGCGGCTAAAGTCCTTGCCTTGAACGCGCCCGGGATCCCATATGGGCGCCGGTTCTAATCCCGGCAGCTCCACTTCCCATCCAGCTCCCTGCTTGTGGCCTGGGAAAGCAGTTGAGGACAGCCCAAAGCTTTGGGACCCTGCACCCGCGTGGGAGACCCGGAAGAGGTTCCTGGTTCCCGGCATCGGATCGGCACAGCACTGGCCGTTGCGGCTCACTTGGGGAGTGAAACATCGGACGGAAGATCTTCCTCTCTGTTTCTCCTCTCTGTATATCTGACTTTGTAATAAAATAAATAAATCTTACAAAAAAAAGAAAAAAATGTAAATATGTGCGTAAGTAAATTTAATTATTCTGACACTATTTCAATAAGCATCACTTTTTGTAGTACGTCAGCTTGAATATAATTTCCAAGATCTTAAGGGAACTTAACAATAAAAAAGATAAACAACCCAATTTTAAAAAATGGGCAAAGGGTCAGAATAGACATTTCTCCAAAGAATAATACAAATGGTTGATACTTACAATTACCTGAAAAAATGCTCAACAAAATCAGTCAATAGGTGTGGGGAGAGGCTGACCCCACGTGTATGTTAGGTGGTCACAAGATGGCGGCTGGCTGAGGGCCAGGAGGCGGGATTTTTCTCGCTAGCAGGTAAACAGGATAGGCTATTCCCCCACTGCGATTGCTGGCCTATCAGACAGCGCCAAGTGACCCACGGGGAGAAGTGATTGGTGGAGAACCAGGGCACAACTGGGACGGACGGACAGAAGAAGACGGGGGTGGGGGGTGGCGATGCAGAGACAACTAGGGGGCGACGAGGAGACTGGGGAAAGAAGCAGAGAGTACGGGAAGAAATGTGGTAAGAAGGGTGGCGGAAAACGGGAGGAAGGGTGGCGGGAGAAGCGGGCAGAAAAGCTTAGACCAATGGGTACAGGCGCAGCGGAACTGCTTTTGGCAGTGAGAGGTCCGGTTCCCGGCTTTTCCCGGGCCCTCAGAAGTTTGACCCGGCATTTTTAGTGTCGCCGCTGCTGGGCAGCAGCGACAATTAGGGAAATAAATGCACATCTAAACCATAATGAGATAACATTTCACACATACTCAGATAGCTGTACACAAGTATACAATAATGGTTGTTGGCAAGAATGTTGAGGAATCAGAAGCCTCAGACATTGCTGGTGTGAATGTAGCATAATTATAACTCTTACGGAAAAAGCAGGGATTTTTGTTTCTTCAGAAATTAAATGTAGAGTTGCCATATGATCCAGGAATTTCATCCCCAGCTTCCACCCAGAAGATTGAAAACACATGTTCAAATCAAAACTTTTTGTATACAGCTTTTTTTCTAGTACCTTTATTTGAAATAGCCCAGAAATGGAAAACAAACCAAAATATCCATCAATTCATGAGTAAACAAAATGTTGCATGTGCATAAAACAGAATCTGATTCAAGCACAGAAAAGAATGAACTACTGATACTGGTTGCAATGTGAATGAGCTTTGGAAAAAATGCTGGATGAAAGGTGTTAGATATACAACCACAAAATCATGTTATGTGAATCTTTTATGTGAAATGATCAGAATACATAAAAATCAGGCCAAGAGAAAGTGTAATGGCTTAAAAGGGGGTGGGAAAGACTATTAATGATGTCAGGTTTCTTTTGAGACTGATGAAATTGTCATTGATTTCAATAATGGTGATGATTGTACGAACAGTGATGGTTGTACAACCTTGGGAATACCCTTAAAACTTTGCAACTGTGTACATTAAAATGATAAATTTTATGGTCTATGAGTAATATTTCAGTTCAAAAAATATTTGAACATAGGCAGATTAGATGCCTCTCATTAATAGATAATCAGGGAATCCTTGTAATATTTATTATTTCATGGTACATTTCCATAGGCTCTGGTATTTCCCTAACCTGCTCCCAAAATCTTCCCCCTACCAATGATTTCTTCTACATTATTACAGAAGTATAGTTCTTCAAAACTGTCATGATTCCATTATTCTGCTAGTTACTGTATCCTGACATTGCTGGAATGGACAATGGCAGAGTCCATGATCCTATTATCCAGATATATTTAACAGCTTCATTGTGAGTCCACTTTTGATCTGGAAGCACAAATGCATACTGCATTGTATCTTCACATCTGGATATGATAGTCTCCATTACACAGTTACTATGCATCTCCTTAAATGAAAAGCCACAAAGTAAGATCAACAACAGGAAGAAAAATAGAAATTTACAATGCCATGAAATTAAATAACATGTTACTGAATGACTAACGTCTCAGTAAAGAAATAAAAGAGAAAATCAAGAACCTTCCTGAAGAAAATGATACTACTGTCTGATCTATGAATCAATGAAGAATATGAGAAAAACTTGCTATGAAAAAATGAAACTAAAAACAAAAGCTCAAAATCCATGAAATAGTTTCCCCTGATCTTTGTTGGTGAGATGTGTCTCTTGTTGGCAACAAATAGAAGGGTTTTGTTTTTTTGACCGAGTCCACTAATCTGTAATATGTGATTGATGAGCGTAAGTCATTTATATTCAGGGTTATTATGGATATGTGGTAATTTGGTCCTGTCATTTTAGAAATAGGTTGTCCATTGATTTAGTCTTCTGTTGTTATTTTACTGGGATGTTCTCCACATTTGCTTTGGTTTTGGTGGTGCTACTCCTTTTCTCTGTCAAAAGAACATCTTTAAGTATCACTTGTAGGGCAGGTCTGGAAGAGGTGCATTCTTTGGGATTTTCTTTAGTGTGGAAGAATTTTACTTTAGTTTCAAAGACAAAAGCAAACTTTGCTGGGTACATTATTCTGGGCTGACAATATTTTTTCCTTTTAGAATCTGGAATATATTGCTCCATTTTCTTCTGGCCTGTAGGGTTTCCTGTGCAAGGTCTCCTGTGAATTCAATTGCCATTTCTCTATATGTCAGTTGATTTTTTTTCACATGCATATTTAAGGATCTTTTCCATATGTTTGAGTAAAGAGAGCTTGATTATTATGTGTCTTGGTGAAGATCATTTTTGATCAATCTCAGTGGCAGCTCTGTGCTCCACCTGGATCTTGTTTCCGAATTCTTTCTCCAGATTAGGCAAATTTTCCTTTATTATTTCATTAAATATATTTCTCAAGGGTTCAAATTCTTTATCATTTACTTTATGCATGACTTTGCATACCAGTTCTTTTAGGTGTCATTTTTTTTATATTTCTAAGGTAGAGCTTGTAATTTTATCTTTTTCCCCTCTATTTTATTTTTAATTATATGGTACAATTCCATAGGCTTTGGGGTTTCCTCTAACCACTCCCCATATTCCTCCATCCAACTTATTTTCCCCATACTATTAGAACAGTCTAATACTTCATAAGCAGTCATAAGTTCATCATTCTGTTATTTAAGCATGTCCTGACATCGCTGCTACAGACAAGAGCAGACAGCCCAGTATCCTATTGTGCAGATGTATTCAACAGTTTCCTTGGGAGCACACCTTTCAATTGGAAGAGGAGATGCATACTGCATTGTATCTTCACAACTGGATATGACAATCTTTATTGTGTAGTTACTATACATTCCCGTAAATGAGAAGCCAGCCAACAAAATCAACAAAAGGAGTAAAGTTAAACCAAAAAATTTATAGCACCATGGAGTGAACTAACATGCTACTGAATCACCAATGTGTCGATTAAAAATGAAAAAGAAAATACAAAAGCTTCTTGGAGAAAATGATGTTACTGTGTAACCTATGAGTCAGTGAAAAATTTGATAAGAGAAAAGCTATTCTGAAGAAATGAAAACAAGCACATTAATTAATAGACACATTAAATGAATTTTTTATTTTAACATGCTTTATGATATAGTTCCATAGCTTCTGGGGTTACCCCTGCCCTTCCCTAAGGTCCTACCCCGCTCTCTGCAGTATTTTCCCCTCTAGTTTTACATGGATGTCCTTCATGAACAGTCACAAGACCATCATGTGGTTGTAGTCTCCTAGCAATGTAGGCATGATTTTGTCAGGGAGTCCATAGTATTAGTTAGGATAGTTTCAATTCTATCACTGGGAGTACACCTCTGGTCTGCATGTATAGAGACATACAGCGCTTTGTCTCATATCTGAACATATCTGTCTCCACTACATTTTTATTATATATCCCCTAAATTGCAGAACCAGTGTGCACAGTCCACATCAGAGTGAAAATAATGAGTTTTCATCAAAATGAAGTTAACAAACATGCTATTACAATAAAAATGCATCACAGCAATGTTGAAAACAGGAGTCAAAAAACTTGTTGTAGGAATAGATGCCAGTGAGTGCCTCTTGTGGCACTGGAGGAATGATAATTAGTACTTAGAACTTCATTATTCATGATATATAGCAAAACAGTGTGGAAATAGACATTTACAGTCTCAAGCATTTACAAGCAATCTGTCTCTTATGGATGATCAATTAATGAATCACAAGAACTTATTGGGAGAGATACAGATAACTAGGAAGTGCAAAAGATAAGATTCACCTAAAAACAATGAATTTGACTCTACAAAACTGCAAATTGAAGCAAGAAAGAGCAATTCCATGAGAAGATGAGCAAAATAACCCTTTGCCATACCAGCATTGAGATTTTTGATGGAAGTTATATTAGATCAAACATGTGGTATCTGACCATTTGGGATTGACTCATTTCCCATAGCATAATGGACTCCAATTTGGCCCATCTGGCTGCAACTGATTGTATTTCATTCTTTTAAATAGCTGAGAAGTACTCTGTAGAATAGATGAACCACAGTTTCTTTATCCAGTCCTCTGTCAATGGGCATCTAGGTTGTTTCTAAGTTTTTGCAATTGTTGGTTGTGCTGCAATGGACACAGGGGTGCATGTTGCTTTCTCATGCATCAGGTCCTTTGGATATATTCCCAGGAGTGTAAGTGTTGGGTCATATGGTAGGTGAATTTTCAGTTGCCTGAATATTCTCCATACTGACTTCCACAGTGATTGCACCAGCCTGCATTCCCACCACCAGTGGAGTAGGGTTCCTTTTTCCCTATATTCTCGCCAGCAGGTATGTTGGTAGTTTTCTCTACCTGGGCCAACCTTATTGTAGTTAAGTGAACCACAATGTTGTTTTTATTTCAATTTCTCTTATTGCTAGGAAGTTTGAGCATTTTTTTATGTCTGTTAGCTATTTGGATTTGTTTCTTTGAAAAGTGCCCATTTCCTTTACCCATTTCCTGACTGGCTTATTTTGTTATTGTTGTTGTTATGGTTATGTTGAAGTTTTTTTGTATATTCTGGATATTAGCCCCTTGCACCCAATGTAGTGTGCAAAGATTTTCTCCTTCTCTGTTGGTTGCTTTTTTACTTTGTTGATTGTTTTCTTTGCTGTGTAGAAGCTTCTTACTTTGATGCAGTCCCATTTGTTTATTTTGGCCTTGACTTCCTTTGCTTTTGGTGATTTTTCTAGGAAGTCTTTGCCTGTGCGTATATATTGTAGATTACTTCCTACATTTTCTTCCAGAAGTGTAATGGTTTCTGGATATAGATCTAGGTCCATTACCCATTTAGATTTTATCTTTTTTTTATGGTGAGAGGTGGGATCTTACTTCTTAATTCTGCAGGATGCTATCCAACTGTCCCAACCGCATTTATTAAAAAGACCTTGTATCTTCCCTGGGTTGTTCTCTTCTTGCTTGAATCATCGCTTCTGAGAGGTTAGCAGTGATTCTGATTGGTTTTACTCTCTTTCTACTCCTTCGGGAATTCCTATGATTATAATACTTGATATTTTGATGGTATCATTCATTTCTTGGATAGGTTCCTTGTTTTTTTTTTTTTTTGCCTTATTCAGGTATTCTTCCTAATTAGTTGTGTGGTCTCCACTTGGTTATCCTCCACTTTTGATATTCTTTCTTCTGCAACATTCATTCTATTGTTTAAGCTTTCTGTTGTGTCCTTCTGCCCTAGTATTTCAGTTTGGACCTATTTTATCTTTGTGATGATGTTATTCTTGAATTCCTAAAGATCTTCCCAATGTTTTTCATTGTCTCTGAAAATTTTTATAATGACTTTTTTGTATTCCTTCTCTGGGAGCTCCACATTAACTTCATCCTGTAGCTCTAGGATTGATGTAGCTTTTTGTTCATTTTTGAGGGAAGCACTGGCCCCCTCATCTGGGGTGTTCTCTATATTTCTACTTCTCTGCATGATATTTTGGATCTGTGGGCTGTCTTATGGCTGTCAAATTGTGTGCCTTCTACTTGTGATAGTTTGCAGGCATTTTTCTGATACACCTGTCTGTAGTCTGAGAGGTTGGTAGTTCACAAGGAGACTCACTGTGTCCCAGCTTGAGGGAGGGGGAGTTTCTCTGACCGGCTGCGCTCAGGCAGCAGATAGTGCTAATGGGCTACATAGATTCAGCATGACAGCAATTGAGTCTTGGGGTTTCGCAGGCTGAAGATGATTGCTGTGCCACTGACAACAGTGCCTCCCCCACCCAGCCTCCTCCTCATACTCTGTACCCTAGGGAACAAGTGTCTCTTAAGCAAGGCTTTCTGGTCTCTCTCCAGGAACCTCAGGGTGCAGATTCCTTGAGTGTGAGTGGACCTGGATTTTGCCTTGCATGTGAGTGGACCTGGATTTTGCCTTGCATGTATGTTCATGTAGCGAATGGTTCACTCTCCAGCCATTCGCTCCCTAATGGCATCTCCCTGTCTCCTTGTTCCGGGGGACACCCGAGCAGGCACTCATATGCTACTGCTCAGATAGCTCTCCTTTACCAGTGTTCCACACTCTGGGGTCTACTGCTTCCCTTCGGTTTCCTGGGGGTGACAGAGATTCCTGCTTGTTATCTCACTGTGTGGGTCTGTAACTCACCCAGCTTTGTCCGTGTTGCTGTTTGCAACTGGCATTCACCTTCCTGGATTGTCAGTTGCTGGCTTCAATCCTGTGCTTCCACCGTAGCTCCTGGCCTTTGCAGCACCTGTTTCCCTCTGTTGTAGGGTTTTTCGACCCCAAATACTGCAGCAACCTCAATTCTTGTCTTGCAGGAAAGAAGAATTTTCGTGCGGACACAGTTTAGTTTTAAGATTTATTAGAAAAGCTGAGAAAGGAGACTCCCGTCCTAGTGAGGGTAGGGAGCTCTGAGATAGAGAAGACCCTAGTCCCCTGCCATAGTGGCAGGAGGAAAAGTAAAAAGAGAGACCGGTTTCAATGGTGGAGAAAGCATCTTTTAAGGTTCCCCTCAAAGATGTTTCTCCATAAAAGAAGAAAATTCCTGGTTTCCATGGTACCTGGCCTTGGGACAAAAGGCCAGAAAGGTGTCACTGGCCAACTTCCTTGGTCCCTTTCTAATGATAAAGAGGCCAGTCTGAAGCCCTCCCCCTTGACAATGGCTGGAGACAGAAATGGGCTGAGGCTTCAGGTGGGGAATAGATATGTTAATGTCACCCTTGTCTCTTGGGGAAGTATGCTTCTGATAAGATATGCACTTGTCTTGGGAGAGACATGCTCTGGTGAATCCAAGACATGGTGGGGAAAATACCCCTTTATGTTTGAGAAGAAAAATGACTTGGGGACCCAGAATACCCTGACTGCCTACTACCCAGTCTAACTCCTCACACACCTCCAGTGAATTCTGGGGAGTTTCAGACTCCTCGTCCATCACTTTTCTTTGGCCAGCTCCCTGTTCATCTGGATTCTGTCCCTGAACTTTCTTCAGAGTCATCTCTCAAGTCTTCCGTGATCAGCCATCTTATTCAAAATATTTTTAAACCCAGCTTTTCTGTTTACACCTCCTGAAACTCCCATAACTTATATTTGCCCTTTTAATAATGTCTCTTTATTCTTGAATGTTTTTGTTTTTGGCTTGACCCAGCTCTGTTTCCAGCTTTTTGATTGTTTCCACATTGTGAAAAGAAATATCTTCCAATTCTGAGATTCTTCCTTCTGCTTCATTCATTCTATTATTGAGACTTTCTACTGAATTACAAATTTGTTCTATTGCATTCTTCATCCGGTAATTCAACTCAATTTTGTTTCAGTGTTGTTATTTCCTGTGTGATACACTCCTTAAATTCCTTGAACTCCTGCATATGCTTCTCATTGTTGATAACAAGTTTATAACAACACAGGATTGCTAGCTTAAACCCTCTTTTTGAATCAGCTGTCCAGCTTCCTTTTTGAAGATATACATGCTGTATCATGAACTCATCCAGTAACCCTCATTTCTCACAGTTAATTACTTATATATTAACTCTTACTTCAAGTTGAACAAAAGCTTCCTTGTGCACACATGGTTCAGAGTGAGTCAGTTAGTTATTCCACACACCTAACTAGTAGAAATAGATGTGCCTTGACCACCCACAGCACTGGATTTAATGTCTTGGGTGTGGGAGAAAACTTTTCCGAATTTTGTATCCGCAATTTTCTCAATGTATTCCTCAGTTTAATTGTTAATTTGGCAAAGGCCTTTGCTTCTTTGCTAGGCAATCTTCAGTAATATTCATTGTGCCTCTGTCTCTCCTTTTGCTATTGCTTATTGCACTTCTGGCTAACAGATTCTTCTCCTTAGGGCAGGATTCTAAGCATTTGGTACCCAGTTTTTTGTAGTCACTTTTTTTACTTTCTCCAGCAAGTAACAGACCTGTTGTGCTCTTATGTTAGGCTTCCACCACAGTCTTTATAGCTCCAGCTCCTGGCTCACCACTCTCCACTTCCTGTGATCTCATGCTGAGGCTGCATCGTTGTCTGTACAACTTTTCTCCACTTCTGGTTTGAGCAGTTCCCAGCATTAGGGAGACACCAGGTGTCCTAAATAACTGGGTTATTGGTGGTACTGATCCTGCTGGAAACTACTAGTTGTTAGGTCTGAGGGCTACCTGAACCTATTTTGGGTGGGATCCATAGGATGCCAGATTTGGTCCTTCTAGTCCCATACCCGTTGTCACACTGCAAAATGGCTCCTGACATGGCACTGGGGAGTTCTGGATCTGCTGGCTTTTAGTTCTGGGAGTCACCTGAGTCTGTTTTGGGTGAGACCTGTAGGATGCCAAGTCGGTACTGTTTTTCCAGTAGGATCATCAAATACCCATTTCATCTATGTTTATTTTTAAATTTTCTTGTTATTTTGACTAAAAAGGCAATAAGTATTGTTTTTCAGGCACCCCTACTTTAACATTAAGAGAATGTCTAAATAGCCTTTGATAATAATTTTTATTTTTATATTCCTCAAATTAGATTATTAATTACAGAAAAAATTAGACTTTCAAGGTAACTTTTGCATTACAAGTTATTTATTTGCAAATACAACTGTATTTGTAAGTCCTCTGAAGGACCATACAGAATAACAGAGATTCATGCTTTCACCTTGTAAACTACTAGATATAACTGGATTTCTTGGAAACATGCAATCACTATTCCATTCCTGTGAGAGCAACATTAATCAATTCATGAGGGCATCCTTACCTCTTAACAGTCCCATGTCTGGATATCATCAAATGACAACATTTCAACATGTGCTTTTGGGGGCACCACTCAAACCATTGCAAAGTATTGTTAGTCATCAATTTCAGTTATTGTAGTAATATTTACAAGCTTATTGTTAATTTAAAGCCAGTATCTTCTAGGCCAATGAGTCTCAGTTGGAAATCTACATCAGGTTTTATGAAATAATAGTATCTAGACTGTAATCCAGACTTACTAAATCCCTGTAATTGCTAACCTTAGAATATTCTTAGCATATTCTTAATTTTCTTATTATTGATATTTTTGCTTAATCTATCTCAGGATAATTATACATCAACATTATCCCCTCTGTAAAAATCACATTTACGTGGGCCTGGTGTGATAGCCTAGTGGCTAAAGTCCTCACCTTGCATGCACCAGGATCCCATATGGGCACCAGTTCATGTCCAAGCTACTCCACTTCCCATCCAGCTCCTTGTTTGTGACCTGCAAAGGAAGTAGAGAATAGCCCAAAGCCTTGGAACCCTGAATCTGTGGGCGATGCAGAAGCTCCTGGATCCTGGCTTGGGATCAGCTCAGCTCCAGCTGTTGCAGCCAGTTGTGGAGTAAACCAGCAGGTGAAAGATCTTCCTCTCTGTCTTTCCTTCTCTCTGTGAATCTGACTTTCCAATAAAAAAATCTTTTTAAAAATTTATGTAATTATATAAACTAAAATATAACATTCATTGACTTCTCTCAAACTGGTTCTAATTACAGTTCTGAAAGGAATTTTACTTATGTTTTTTGAAATATCTTTTTCACCTTTTCTTTTTCTTGTCACTATACTCGCATGTCAGTTGCATTATTACTGTTAGGAACTCCAATCAGTCTCTTACGCTTGAAACTTATCAGCAGTAAACTAACTGCAACCATTTTCATCTCTGCCATCTGCAGGGAGCTTCTGTGTTTCCTGATGCTTTTCCTTTTTCGCTCTGAAAATTTAAAGAGCCATCAATAATGGCAAAGGACAATAATTTTGATTCTTTTTCCTCCACTTTCTCCCTTCAAAAGAGAACATGACCTGTCCTTATCCAGGCTCCCAACCCAAACATGCTTCATCATCTTGTTCACACGTTCTTCCCTTTGCCAGCTCCAAAATTCTTCATGGAAAATGGCCCTTTACCTGACCTTTTAGTTGCTTCTGTCTCTTGTTCCCAGAATTTACTTTTTATTTATTTTATCTGCTCCTTCTCTAAGATCTAAGACCTCACTCATTTTTTTTTAAAGATTTATTTATTTTATTACAAAGTCAGATATACAGAGAAGAGAGAGAGGAAGATCCTCCGTCTGATGATTCACTCTCCAAGTGAGCCGCAACGGGCCGGTGCTGCGCCGATCCGATGCTGGGAACCAGGAACCTCTTCCGGGTCTCTCACGCGGGTGCAGGGTCCCAAAGCTTTGGGCCGTCCTCGACTGCCTTCCCAGGCCACAAGCAGGGAGCTGGATGGGAAGTGGAGCTGCCGGGATTAGAACCGGCGCCCATATGGGATCCCGGGCGCGTTCAAGGCGAGGACTTTAGCCACTAGGCCACGCCACCGGGCCCGACCTCACTCATTTTATCCCTTCCCTTTTCCAGCTCTTTTCTTTATAATTTGCTACCCCAATTCCAAACCTCTAATCTCCTCTACTAATCTTAGGATCCTCATGTTCTGTTTAGGGAAGTCCCATTTGATTAGCTTCTTGATTATATCCACATTTCCTTCTGCATGGAGCCTTATTCTATCATAAGCAAGCTCTACATTTGTCCAGAATGCATTTCTAACTCCATTTTATCTGCTTGCTGGAGCAGAAAATTTGTTCACAAAATTTTATTGAACTGTTTCTGAGTAGCCCTGTGGACATGGGATTCCTAAACTGAAAATCAATCTCAGTGCTTCCCTGAGAGCTTTACATACTTTTCTGAGTTAAAGGAAAATGTCAAATCTGCAATCAGAATTTCAACAGCTGCTGTATAGACTCTCAAGGAGATGCTTGTTATCTGAGTTAGTTAGCTTTCTTTATTGAACAGTGCTTGAAACAGGTGACTTGGCATTAAATTCACAGCTGCAAGATTTCTAGGAGGCAGAAAAAAATGTGGGTAGGGTTACATGGACTATAGAAGAAACCAAATCAATCTGTAATCTGAATTCTTCAATGGACCTGGAGTGATGGCAGTAGTTTTCAAAACTTCTTAGAAACCTTTGCTATATATCTTAACAGAGAGGCAAAGAACGACTTTAGTCTCTTTCCCCAGCATTTGAAGGGACACGTTTTACTCTTAGAGTCTCTTTCTTATCTTCTTTGCAGGAGCCGGACAGAAATAAAGACCAAGTTTTTAATATACTACATGAGAAAAAAAATACGCAAGTGCATTTTCAGGGCTTCCTGAAAGTAAAAAGTATCCAACTTATAATTATCCCTTGCATGTAATTTGTCATTTGCACACTGATTTCCACCCTCTCTACCTCTCTCTTTCCATGAGCTTGCTCTGCTTACATTGAAAATGCTTTCTGTATGATGGGAACTGCTCTCAACTGGTGTGTGCCAAACTGTGGCATATTAGATTCACTTGGGGATATTTTTAAAATTCTTGTCAGAATGTGTCTGCAGAGGAGCTGGATATTATTACATTACTCTCTCAAGTGATTCCAAAACTCAGCAAAGTCTGAGAATCATTGTCTGCATAATTTATCTATGTCAATTCACTTAATGTTCACAATACTGTGAGGTAGTAGTACACTACTATTCCTTATTCAACGAATTTTATTGTTCATCTTCAATATGGCAGGTATGGTCTAGGCTTTGGGTATATTGCAATGAACAGCCAGATAAATATCTCTTTTCTAACAGACCTCCTGTAATAATACACTTTACAGGAAAAGAAAGACTAAAAATACAAAGATTACAGTGCCTGTGTTGTGGTATAGTGGACTTTAAATTGCACCTTGATGCCACCACCCCATGTGGGCATTGATTCCTGTTCTGTTCCAATACTTCGGATCCAGCTTCCTGCTGATGTGCTGGAAAAGCAGTAGACAATGTGCTCGAGCCCCTACATCCCCCTGGGAGATCTGCAAGAAGCTCCTGGCTCCTGACTGGCTGAGCACAGCTATGGACTATTAAAAGTGAACTAGTGGATGGAAGATCTCTCTCTCTCTTTCAATCTTCCTCTCTTTTTCTTTATGTATCCCTGTAATTCTGCCTCTTAAATGCATAAATAAATAAATAAATAAATAGATAGATAAGTGTTAAAAAAGAAATTTTTATTTTGAAGAAAGGAAAATAGAAACAATATTAAAACCTATGGGTTGCAGCAAAAACAGTATTGAAGGGTTATTGATCTTATAATTTGCATTAAGATTGCCTTGTATCAGCGAGAACATATGTTATTTGTCTTTTGGGATTGACATGTTTCACTGAACATAAGGGTCTCTAATAGGGACCCTTTGGTTGCAAATGGTGTAACTTCATTCTTTTTAATGGCTGAGTTGTATTCCATGGAGTAGATGTACCATAGTTTCTTTAACAGTTCCTCTTTGGACAGACATCTGCATTATTTCCATGTGTTTGCTATTGTAGATTGTGCTGTTATACTTCACTGACTCATAGGTTACACAGTAACATCATTTTCTCCAAGAAGCTTTTGTATTTTCTTTTTCATTTTTAATCGACACATTGGTGATTCAGTAGCATGTTAGTTCACTCCATGGTGCTATACATTTTTTGGTTTAACTTTACTCCTTTTGTTGATTTTGTTGGCTGGCTTCTCATTTACGGGAATGTATAGTAACTACACAATAAAGACTGTCATATCCAGTTGTGAAGATACAATGCAGTATGCATCTCCTCTTCCAAATGAAAGGTGTGCTCCCAAGGAAACTGTTGAATACATCTGCACAATAGGATACTGGGCTGTCTGCTCTTGTCTGTAGCAGCGATGTCAGGACATGCTTAAATAACAGAATGATGAACTTATGACTGCTTATGAAGTATTAGACTGTTCTAATAGTATGGGGAAAATAAGTTGGATGGAGGAATATGGGGAGTGGTTAGAGGAAACCCCAGAGCCTATGGAATTGTACCATAAAATTAAAAATAACATAGTAAATAAAGAAAGAAACTCCATAGATCCTGCAGATGATAGGTGGTGGAGCAGGAATTTGGAAGCAGATAACTTCAGAATCCACCCTCCCGCCATGCCCCCACCTCTTGTCCTCACTGTGATCTTCTGCATTCTCACAGTGTCCTTGCATAGCTCCCTTCCAGTCATGACTCCACTGCACCCTCTTTCTGACTCAGCTGTAGGAGCCACGCCTTGCCCTTGGCACACATTTGATATCCCAAAGAAGCAAGACTGCAAGTAAGCAGAATCTGTGGCACTATACTCTCCTGGTTTTCCTCCTCTCTTCGGCTGTTCATTCCTTCTATCCTTTTCCATTGCCTGACTTTTGTAATTTGATCATAGCTGAAATTACCACTTACATGCTGACCCTTCCTGTATTCGTATATTGATATTTCTAAGCTCAAAATTTTCTCCAAAAGGCTAGATTTCTAAGTCTTGCTCCCTATTCAGTGTTTGTACTTGGATGTCTCATAGGTATGAAGGATTAACATTTTTAAAACAGAATGTGTGGTTCTATCCTAAGACCTTGCCCAAACCTTTTCCTGTACAAGTTTGCATTTCAGTTGATGGTGATTCTATTCTTCTGAATCACATTTTCTATAAGCACATTGACTCTCCTCTTCAAAGTATCCCTGGAATCCCACCACTTCTTTCGGCAAAATAGCAAAATGTGTGAGTTGTCATCATTTCTCACCTAGAGTCCCACAGCTGTCTTCTTTCTGCATCTATCTTGCCTCTCTGTATTTTTCTCTCAGTGCTGCTAGAATGGTTCCTTAAAGATGCAGTTTAGGGAGCAGTTGATTGCGGTGTATCAGGCTAATTCTCTGTGGGTCTGCACATCATATGGGCATGGATTCAAATTCCAGCTGTTCCACTTCTGATCCAGCTTCCTGCTAATGACCTGAGAAAGCAATATAAAATGAGAACAGCCTTACTATTTTCCCTTTGGGCGAGCACATATAATTTTCTAATTGAATTTCAAAATTTTCATGTTATTTGTTTTGATCAAATTTTCTTGTCAGTCTGAGGGAGGAAAAGGCAAGATCTATAAAGTCTTTTTTCTCCTGTCTAATGGGTGGATATTGCTTCTGTGCCTTGAAGGCATTCAAATCATGATAACATTGTATAAAATCGAAAACCAGGGGCCTGCTTCCATGTTTATTTTTATTCGCATTTAACATTATCCAACTGTGTATGGATCCCCTACACTGAGTATGCCAGTATGCCTTTGGTTCACAGAATTGCTCTGAGAAATTTTGTTAAAATCATGGTGTCATATGTTTATAGCACTATCACTGCTGTTTAGCTGGATAATTCTTCTCTTAGTGAACCTTTTGGATCCTATGAATAATTTTTTAAAAGAGTTGTTTATTTGAAAGAGAGAAAGAAAGAAGTGCCTGCCATCTATTGTTCACTCTACCCAAGTGGCCACGATCCCCAATGCTGGCCCAAGATGAGGCCAGGAGTCAGAAGCTTCGTTCAAGTCTCTCATGTGGGATTATAGCAGTCCAAGCAATCTGGCCACCTTCCACTGCTCTCCCAGGCCTAAACAAGGAACTGGATCAGAAGTGCAGCAGCTGCCGCATGAATTGGTGCTCAGAAAGAATGTGAGTGTCACAGGCAGCTGCTTAGCCTAGTGCACCATGGTGCCAGCTCACCATGAATCATCTTAACCACCTTTTATTTCTCTAAATATTGGCTGGCCATAAACTGTCTTATGATGTTTCTAGATGTTATATGAAGTCTATTCTTTGGCAGTTTCTAGGGTTCACTTTTTGAAAGCGAGAAGATGGCATCTACTAGAGCTTTAAGATGTTGTTTCTCTGTCATCTCACTGGGTTTCTCCTTGGGTCTCTTATTGTACCTGCATACCCTTTTTGTATCCTGAGATGTAATACAAATTGATCTGGAAATGTCTTAATGTTTACAAGACCAAATACATTTTTACTGTTCTCTGATCTTAGGATTTGGTTCTGTTTTAACAATGTTTGTTAGTCCTTTCCACAGTTTGAACATCATTCTTCTTAATGGACAAATAAAAGTTGCTAACATTGTCAGATGCTATTATAGTCCCCATTATTCTTAGTATATAAAATCAAGGGTATTGTTTTATAATGTGATTATTTTATTTAATTTTGTATGAATAGATTGTTTTTCCCTACAAGTTCTTTTCCTTTTAAGTTAGGGTTCATATTTTTCTGGGAAAGTACACTCTTTTCCCTTGGATTAAAAGAAAATGTTAAAAAGAAGCAAATTAGAAAGCTTCATTTTGCTTCTTTTGGATACTTCATCTGATAAGGGTGATTTAGGAGGGTTAATATATAGCACTGAAGTTCATTTAGGTCTAATGCTTTAAGATAATCATTTTCTTAGTAACTGAAAATGTAGCATGTATGCCTGGCACAATTTCCCAAGGGAAAACGTCCCTGAAATGTGTTGATGCCTCTTTTTCTCAGCTCCAGAAATAACCTCATTGTAGTCTCTTATCCCGTGTGTGATTTCTCTCTAAGGATAAGAACTCTGTATACTGAACTGATGTGTTAACAAGACTGCTTGGTATTTTACTAAACAAGGAGACCATTGGAAAATAAACATGGAAATGGAGAGACTTATTAATCAATTCTTGCTAAAATTAATTTTGCCACCTATATTTGGCATATTTTATTTTTTCCAGAAAACTGAAAGCAATTTAAAAAGATTTTAAAATTTATATTGAAATCCAGAGTCAGAGAGAGAGTTAAAGATATACACACACCACACACACACACACACACACACACACACACACACACACACAGTATCTTCAGTCTGTTGATTCACTTCCTAGTGGCTCCAATAGCTAGAGTTTAGCCAGACTGAAGCCATAAGAGTGCTTCAGTGAAAGCCCAAACACACGGCTATCTTCTGCTGCTTTCCCCAGCTTATTAACAGGGAGCTGAATGGAAAGTAGAGCAGTCCCATAGTTGCCCATATGGGATGCTGGCATTACAAGTGGTTGCTTTATGTGCACAACTCTGGTCCCCATTTTTCTTTTTTTTTTTTTTCTGAAAAGCAAAGCATATTTTATTTGTAAGAGAGAAAGAGAGAGAGATCATCCACTAGTTCACTTCCATTGGTTCACTTCCCAAATGCTTACAATGATCCAGGTTTGATCAAGCTGAAGTCAAGAGCTGGGAATTCAGTCTGGATGTCCCACAGGCATTGCAGACTCAGCTACTTGAGCTGTCATATGGCATCTTCCAGAGAGTTCTGTAGCTGGAAGCACAGCCAGGACTCAAACCCATTTCCTGCACTGTGGGATGTTGGCATCCCCAGAAGCATCTTAATGGCTAGCTCAAATACATGATGCCCCCCGAAAGCAATTTCAATAATGTATAACTGCCCTATGTTTTGCTTCATGCAGGGATATTCAGCTGCATACAGAGTACCTACATAGGTGTTATTGACTTTATGGAAGAAAAACATGGAAAATGAAACTTAAAAATTCTGATTTACATTATAAACTTGAAAATGTTTTCAAGGGGGCTCATATTTCTGAATATCTTGTCCTTCTTTTTGAGTGAGATGAACTGGTGTCATGTGAGTAGTCATGATTATATATGTACATTCCGAAACCCCCCTGTTGGTGCCTGAAATTGGTTCACACCAAACCCCCATATGTAGTGAGTTTTCCATACATATGTCCATTACAAACTTATGCACAGTAAGAGATTAACAATAATAATCTATAACAGAGCGATTATCATATTCTGTTAAATAATGAAGTTATTTAAACCTATGAGAAAAAGTTGATTATCCAAGTGAACTGAAACCATGGTTTTCCCATGCTTAAAATGCTTCCCTGATGTCCCTTTGCCTACTGAATGTAATTAAGTTGGTAATTTAAAAATGTATCAAGTCCTTGTTCACAGTTCTTCATGCTTGAACAAGTATTTTATGACAGGCTTTCAGGAAATCTCTGGGGGTTGCTGCAGATATTTATAACCATCTACATGATATGTCCACAGGAACATCCAGTCACAATATCAGGGTTTCAATAATGTATAACTTCTCTGTGTTTTCTTCATGGAGAGATATTCAGCTGTATACAGATCATGGCATCTCCCCAGTGAACATGGAGTCTCCCAGGCAGTTGTCTTTCCTTCTGTAATCCTACTGTTTTCTCTTTTCCTATATTAAAACATTTAAAGTCATGTTTGACTCTCTTGTTATTCTCTCTAGATATCTATCTTTAAAGATTTATTCATTTTACTGGGGAGGAGGAGAGAAAGAGAGATCGTCCGTCCACTGATTCACTCCCCAAGAGGCCACAATGGCTGGAGGTGAGCTGATCCAAATCCACGGGCAGTAGCTAGATGGAAAGCCAGGCCAGTGGGATATGAACTGCCACCAAATGGGATCCCAGCCTATGCAAGGCAAGGACTTTAGTCACTAGGCTACCACACCTATATTCTCTTCTAATACCAAGCTGTACTTTTTCTACCTTTGAAACATTTCTTACAGTTAATCTTTCATCACTGCCGTTTTTAGCTCTGCTATGGTAGGTAATTTACTGAACTTCTCTGTATCTAAGCTTCCTCATATGTAAAATGCGTTAAAATATGTGGAGTCTTTTTCCCATTCTGGAAGTCTCCCTTTATTCCCTGACTTGAGATTGTTGTGAGGGTAAATTAATATACCTGAAATGCTTCCATCATGTATCTGAGGTAAAGGAGGATATTGAGGGAGAAGCCCCACCCGATTTCCCCCCCACCCCAAGACGGAAACAATATGGACATAATAGTATTACCCACTTCCCTATACCCCCTGAACCTTTTTTTTTAACCGCACTTAACTATGTAAAGATTGCCAACAACAATACAATAAAATAAAAAATATATATACCTGAAATGCTGATGACAGTTCCTGGCATACAGCAACTTTTGAACAAATACTAAATATAATTGTTAGTAATTCCAAAATCATTGCATGAATATTGAAATATTATGCTGTTCCCCAGCTGATCTCCTTAGTCAACCCCTATTCTTGTTGAATAAAACTTTCTAACCAAATCCTAAATCCACTTAAATTGTATTTTTCTGCTGAAGAACAGGTAAGAGCTCCATTTTACTTACTTAATAAATCTAAATTTTCTGGTGCATTTTTTTCCAGAACATGGTCTTACCTTCCTTATCACTCATTCATCCTTGTGGTCCACATATTCCACACACTGCACGAAGCCTTGGGGGTATAATGATAAATGAGATATTGCTCTTTTCCTGAGGGAAATGACAGTTCTGCTTCAGACAGCTACAGGGCAGTGCTAATGGAGGCAACTGAGACCTCACTGGCACCCATAGGAGGGATACCTAACCCAATCTGAACTGAGTCGGAAGGTGTTTCTATAATGGAATTAGCCAAAAAAAAAAAAAAAGACAACAGATGTGTGGATGAAGTGGTTTGCAAAAGGCATGGGTAGCTGAGATAGCTTGTAGAAATGAATGGTGGTGTGTTGGAAATGTGATTCAGAGACTGGTGAGCAAGTTAAGCCTGGAGGTGAGGAAGCAGGATAGCAAAGGGCAAGAGATGACACTGAAAAGGTGAACTGAACTGCACTGTGAAAGGTCTTGTTTCTGGACTTTCTCTTGAGGCAATGGGAGAGTCATCTAGTTGTCTGAAGCAAGAGGAGTGAGTTCCAAAATAGATTTGATTAGAAGAATCTTCTGTAGATGAAAGATCTGAGGCAAGTAAGAATACAAGCAATATTAAAGTGAAAGGCTAAGGGGATGAGGAGAGGTGGATGGATTTGATGAGCATTATGGCTATAAATTAACTAATGGAAGTGCAGGAAGATGCCTGAACCAGCCTTGTTCATTTTCAGCTTGGAGGAAGCCCATCCCTCTTCAGTATTCTTATCTGCTTGGTTTTCACCTGGTAGGCCAGTGGCCAAGTCCAACCACATCCACCC
Source organism: Ochotona princeps (assembly GCF_030435755.1). Taxonomy (NCBI): domain Eukaryota; kingdom Metazoa; phylum Chordata; class Mammalia; order Lagomorpha; family Ochotonidae; genus Ochotona; species Ochotona princeps. The sequence goes on from NC_080840.1 coordinate 53,713,707, forward strand.
CAAATCTTAGAGTCTTTCCACCTCTGCAGGTGGCCCAAGATTGATCTGAAGTAATTTTTTTGGTGAGCTCTGTTGTTTCACTTACATCCCCAAATTCTGTTAGTTTGTAAATATGTGCTATTCATATGGATACTTGATGAATATCTGTTGAAAATCATCCTGCTGGTTATATTTTAATTTTGTTAAGGTCAGGTGCATGTCTTAATCAAACCACATTCTTGTAATCAGAAGGCCAACACTTCATTGGATGTACCAAGCCAGCTGCTCTCAACCTTTATTCATCTTCCTGGGCACTCATGAGAGGTGATATTCACATATCCCTCATGAAATATTTAGATGTCTCTGTAAATCCATTGATTCTGTCCCATTTAAGCAAGCAAATCAAAACAATCCCATGCACAATGGGGGCAATTTAAAGTGTATTCTAATTTAAAATAAGAAGTAAAAATATCTACTAACTTCTGTAGGTGATTAGTAGTATTATTTATAGTAACAAATTGGTTCATGGCTGGTGTGAGATGATACCCATATAAATAGCTGTCCGTAGACAAATCACCTGAGGGCAAGGACATTGTCCCACACATCCTTAAAAGAGTATAGCCAACACATCATACACCTGCTATAAAGCTAAATGCTCGGGCCCGGCGGCGTGGCCTAGCGGCTAAAGTCCTCGCCTTGAAAGCCCCGGGATCCCATATGGGCGCCGGTTCTAATCCCAGCAGCTCCACTTCCCATCTAGCTCCCTGCTTGTGGCCTGGGAAAGCAGTTGAGGACGGCCCAATGCCTTGGGACACTGCACCCGCGTGGGAGACCCGGAAGAGGTTCCAGGTTCCCGGCTTCGGATCGGCGCGCATCGGCCCGTTGCGGCTCACTTGGGGAGTGAAACATCGGACGGAAGATCTTCCTCTCTGTCTCTCCTCCTCTGTGTATATCTGGCTGTAATAAAATGAATAAATCTTTAAAAAAAAAAAAAAAAAGCTAAATGCTTATGGTTCCAAAAGGTAGGAGTTCAGCAATTACAACTATAGCTGGAAGAGTAATGGGAAGGAACAAGTGTCTCTTTCCTATGACATACAAGGTGCTCTGTTGTATTCATCATGGCATGAGAAGATCATTTGGTGGGTTTTATTTTTGGAAGATATTAATTTTCTGGGATCCTGGTGTTATAGTTAACAGAATCAATTTCCTGTGAATTAAATTCAAGTAGCAGAGAATTTCTCTCAGCGCGTATAATATACTGATGAGGATTATAGTAAGATCGCCATATGTTTTATATAACCATAAGTTTGCCCTAATGCTATGGAGAGAGTGAGAAATGAAAATCAGCTTTATCTTGTATAAAAGAATGAGAGCGAAGGGAAGCTCTCAAGATCTTCTCCATTGTGGTAGGCTTTAGCTTTTAGAGATGGATTTCTACGTGGCTGGTGTATAATCAGTGATTTATAGGAATAAGCTCTCCTAGGTTATTCTCTCATCCCCTTTACATGAAGATGCAGCATGTAACTCCTCCATGACCCTCCCAGATGGATAATGAAGTAATCTGAAAGGATAACTAAAGAGGGACAAAACCTAACAACAACCCAGCGCATAGAGAGTACACAGATTGTTCCCGAAGCCTTTCTTAAACAAGAGGAGTGTGGGCTGCTGCCTTCTTAGAATGCAGGTCTCAGCAGCTAAACCCACACAGTACTGTTATCGATTCTTATCAAGTTCCTGCCTGACCACCTCTAAGGATGGAGAGCTCAGTTTGAGAGAAGTCATTAGGAGCTGATGAACATCCTGGGCTTAACCACTAGCAATGGCTTTATGGGCTAAAATATCCCAGGAGGCCTGAGGGTATCTTAAGGTGCCATTATGTAACATATTATTTTAATACTTTCTAGTAAAGAATTCTAGTGTACATGGCTGTGACTAAGATCCAGATGATTCTGGCTTTGAAAGAAATTGTGAAAAGGATAGGGTCCACCACTCAACAGTAATTAACAACAGTTGCATTTAATTGCGATAAATATACTAAAAATACCTAGGTGGTTATGTTTCAGTTCCGTTTTTGGTAATGCACAACACTTCCACATGCATCCTTCCATTTATTTCATTCCCAACAATCCCCAAAGATATTGCTATTACTTACATGTATTACATAGGAGTAAACCGAAGTGCAGAGGCATGAGTGATTTGCCTGGAGTGTCTTGAGGGAGAAGATTGAATTGCAAAACAGATCTCTGGACTCTAAATATTTTGGAGAGCAGGAAGTAAAACTCTCCATGTTTTTGCATGTAATCACAGCTTAGTAAATACTGGGAAAGCTAAAATGGGGGAGTTCAGTTTAAATTCTTATCATTACACTGCATTGACTCTTAATAATTCTCTGTTCTGAGGTGAGCATTGTGATGCAGTGGGTTAAGCCGCCACTGTGGATGTCAGCATTCCTTACTGGGGTGCTGGTTCAAGCCCCATCTGCTCTGCCTCTGAGCTTGCTTCCTTCTAAGGCTCCTGCTACTAATACCACTGGATAGAGTTATCCAAGTGCTGGGCCCCTGCAAATCATTTTGAAAGGCAGAATGCAGTTTCCAGCTCTTGGCTTCAACCTGGTTGTCGTGGTCATTGGCTCATTTGGTTCACTTGGAGAGTGAACCACAGGGTGGAATAAATTTCTCTCTTGCTCTCTCTCTCATCTCTCTCTCTCTCATATTCTCTCTTTGAAATAAATTGGTCCTTTTAGAGAAATCCTGCTTTGGATTCATCTCTCTTATATAAAAAGAATTTATATTATACAAGATCATATCAAAAAGTGTGAAGCATAAGATATACATTTTAGTGCAAAAATGAAATACATGCATAGTTTATCCAAAGTATGCATTTTTCATAAGCTCTTTGAAAACTCTTTACATATTGATGCTTGCGAATGATGCTGAGGAACCTCTCAAAAACTCAGAGATGGAGAAAGGACAGATTTTGTCAGCCAGGTGTTGATGTCAGCTATGTGAGCTGTAATCAGGAAGCAGTTTGTGACTCTGCTGCTGAAGAATAGAAGGGTTGGAACTATACTGCACTCTGGCAAAGATAATTTAGAAATAATCTCTGAGAGACCTGGCAAAATATAAATTTAATTTAGTACAGGGAAATGTAATCCATTTGATAACACTTGATTTGGAGAAAGATTGCATGGATGTCTCAAGTTGCAAGGAATCTTAAGCTGAGTGTTTTATTGCACTGGGTTTGTTGGGGCTCAGGAAATGATATCCTGAATTACGGCTCTTGGATAGGTTGAGTACCTTAAAGTAAAGAATTGGTGTCAGACCCAAGGTCTCTCTGACCTTACCCATCCTGGCACTCACCTTTCTCTCATTCTGTCACACTTGAAGTTTCTCCAGAACAAATGCAATAATTATGAGCTCCTTCCTTTGAGGTAAGATTAAGTTAAAGGGAAAAGACTATACTTGAGGCTGTGCCACAGCCCAGACCAACTTTGTACCAGACTATTGTCTGTTCATTGGGCTTGACCTTCTGAAGATCAATTGCCCTTCCTCCAAAATCACCTACAGCCCCCATTCCCCTAGTAGGAGATATAGAACTTTTTAACTCCTATTGGCTTGCCAGATCCTCACTTTTCATTCTTATGATACTCCTGTGCCTGTAATAAATTTGTTTGTCTTTTCTTCTGCTAATCTGCCACTAGTTTATATCAGCACACTCAGTTATCAGACCATTAGAGGGCGGTTCCTTTTGTCATTACAGTTTCAGCTGTAATCATTTGTATCATTTTATGTACTTACAATATTCTGTTCTGTTAAAATATTCACTGGGTGCCACAAGGATTAGTGGCTAATAAAACTAAGGATTCCTGACCCTGTATCATGACAAAGGCACTGAAGAGGCTCCCATGAGGTACTATTGTTCATATAAGTCCTGCTTCGAAGAAAGAGAAAGTGTCCTACTGCTCCAGTGAACCCACATGCCTAGCAGAGCGGAAGGCACCCAGCCAACAGAGCCTGATGTCATGTCATATAAAACCAAGTACCTGTTCCTTTTTTTTTGAGCTGTTCAAATGAAGTAACAGGCTGCAGTGTGACATTCCACACACCTATTGCTTAGGCAGATGTGAATGGCTGCCACCTGGTGGCTCTATGTAAACTAATAAATTGTATTCTTAGACATCCATCTCTGTGAGTTGGCACAACTGATGATGAGAGTTTATTCTGTTGGGGAATTCACCAGAATTTGCTGCTATGTTAGAAGTGATCTGTCAACCAGGTGGCCTAAATAAGAAGAAATGCTACTGCTATTGCAAACCCTGACAAAATTTCTACCAAGAAAGTGGTGAATGCTGTCTTTTGCTGCTCTCAATAATGAGACATAAGCTGATAGTTGCAATAGAAAATATTATCATTTGTCTTTTCACTAACTTTCAGGTGGGAAGATCTACACACCCCTAAATTCTAAGCATGGCCATTTCATGACTTACAATGCCAAATCAGGCATTGACAATTCAGACCTAACAAGTGGCGGGCCATCACTACACAATCAAGTATGTTTGCAAGGTCGTACATAGACATAAAGCACTCTGAGAGGTGTTTCTGACACTCAAGGAACCCACAATGCGATTGTGTTGCTATAAATACATAAATAGTGCTGTTATATTCAATAAGAATTAAAAACACCTGTAATAATTCTCTAGTTCTTCCAAAATATTGATAGCAATTTTCCTGGATTGTGACCAGTTTTGTCCTAGGCTAGTTTCCAGTACTGTTTAGATACTCAGCCGGTTTGGTAGAACTAAAATGCAGAGCTTGCTGCTTTAGCAGTAGATGCTAAGCTTCTCTAAACCCTTTATTGTCCATTAGTGTGCTATGTGTGTCCCATGAATATAATATCTTTGATGGTAATGACCTTCACGTGTATGAATGAGGTTTCAACCAAAATTCTGATGTGTGTACCTTTCTGGTTCATTTGCAAGATACAAGGATGTTGCCTCAGTGAAAAAAGTTTTTATAAGGATGCTAAGAGAAACACAATTTCCTAACCCAGCACTGAGGAGGTACATCTCATCCATGGGTGTTCAGAGTGCTGCAGCAGCTGAGTCAGAAACAGGCATCCCTCCCTCCCTGCTCTCTATTCTAATTACAGCACTATTCTGGCAGCCTCGGCTCCCATGGCAGGGCTGCAGGCCAAGCTACAGTTTCTCTGCCACTTCCTACTGCCTTCTGCAATATTCTTCTTCTCTCTACATCATGGCTTGTGCCTACCATTGATTGCTCCTGCCATCTGGCTTCTGCTTCCATTGAGATTCCTCTAGAGAGAACATCTCATTGCAGTGGATTGACACTCTTCAGTGCAGAGGGTCTCTGTGGGAGTCTTGGGCTAGATGACTTCATAGTACTGCTGATCAGAGCTGTGGACTCAGACCTTAATCCTTGATCCCATTTGCTTGTGGCCAAGATAATGGGGTCATATAATACAAAGCATGAAACTTGTGGGCAAGAAAGTCCAGTTGGCTGCTGAGGGGCTCATGGGGGTAGGTAAGAGAGAAATTTATAATTCAGAGCCTGCTCATTACAATCACTAAAGCATTACTGTTGTCCCCAGACTGAAGCTTGACCATATCTGATTTCATTCCAGAAGTTAATCTTCAGCCAAGTACATGCGTATTTAGACATTATTATTGAAAAACTGTGTCCTTAATTATAGACTGCATGCTGATAATTTCTCACACCATATGTTCCAAAGCCAGAATGAAACCTGCTGGTTTCCTCTTCTGTTCAGATGTGGCTCACACCAAATGCCTCCCAGGGGACTGGCTGCCCCGTGTGTAGGAGGCGATGAGAAAAGGCTTCATTTGCCTCTGTAATTACTGCCTTGAGACCTGATGGGGGAACTGAAAAACTGGAAAAAGAATGTTGAGCTGTAAAACTGATATGTGATGATGTTCCTGTGAGGATTTCAGCAAAGTAAGAAGAATAAAACAATGATGTGAGCTTTCACATTTTCATTTGAAATACATAGAATTATCTCGAAAGGTGTTTCTTGCTGAGAACTGTTATATTACTGTAGAGGGATGCGTCTTAGGGGTTCATGTCTTAGAAGGATGGTTTGCTGTACCAAGGGATTGCCAGGCTCCCCCCCACCCCTAGGCCCTGCCCCGGAGCCACTGCATTCAAGACTCTGCTTTATAGGCACATGGAAAGGACTCTCATGGCATTGAATCATGTAAATGAGATGCATTCAGAGCCTAGGGAAGGATTGGGTCCCCAGGTGGGCCTGTTCCTGTTTCAGGCTGCTATAACCTTATCCAGGCCGAGTCACAACAATCCAGAGCTCTGGCAAACACATGGTTGCTAAGAGGCACATTCCTTCCTGCACTTGGCTGACATTGAAGGTGTCTCAAGGGAGATCTCTACAATAGATGATCTTTGTTTAGGGCTGTGGCCAAATCTTAGAGCCTAGATAGGATATTATAAGCCCTGACTATGGGGGATTAAATTGCTTATATCTTAGTTCTTAAAATCTCCAAGTCTTGCTAAAATGTACATGATTGGCAAATGTGATGATAATTCTGTTTTCCTGAGGCCTTAAACCTCTTAGATTCAAGAAATGACTTTCTCTGCTTAGTCCCTCAATCCTATGAATAATAAAGGTTTCCAGCTCTTGGTAGCCGTTCCTTGTGCTTCGTTACCTTTTGTGGGTTTCCTTGGCTCCATCTATACCACTGTAAGCAAACCCCTCACCAAAATTCTCTCCTTAAAAATTCAAGCTGATAATGCCATCTGATTTATTCCAGAACTTTGATATACACACAAGCCCAGATAGTTGGGTTTCCAAAATAGTTTCTCTTCAGTTTCCAAAATTTATCAATACACGTGCCCTGAAGGTCTTGCTCCCCCCAACCAATTATGATGGAAGTCGAACCTTAAATGTGATGATATGAGAGCATGAGGATGGAGTTAAAACATGTGTAGATTTGCCCATCTTTTAAAAGAATACTCACAGGGGCCTAGGGCAGTAGCCTGATGACTAAAGTCCTTGCCTTGCATGCACTCGGATCCCATATGAGTGCCAGTTTTAATTGTGACGAGCCTGCTTACCATCCAGCTCCTTGCTGTGGCCTGGGAAAGCAGTCGAGGACATCCCAAAGCCTTGGGACCCTGCACCTGTGCAGGAGACCCAGAAGAGGCTCCAGGTTCCTTGCTTTGTATTGACACAGCTCTGGCCATTGCAGCCACTTGGGAAGTGAATCAACGGATGGGACATTTTCCTCTCTGTCTCTCCTCCTCTTTGCCTTTCCACTTTGCAATAAAAACAAATAAATCTAAAAAACAACACTCACAGGGGTTGGCCCTGTGAGGTAGTGCATAAAGCCACTTCTGAGAATGCCACCATCTCATGAGGGCATTGATTTGCATCTTGTCTGTTTCACTTCTGGTCCAGCTCCCTGATAATGGATTGGAAAAGCAGCAGAGGCTGTCCCATTACCTGGGCCCCTGCCAGCCACATGGGAAACCTGAAAGAAGCTCCTGGCTCCTGACTCCAGCCTAGCCCAGCCCTGGCTGTGGCAGGGAACTTAGCAGATGCAGGATCTCTTTTTCTCCTTCTCCCTCTTTCTCTCTCTGCATCTTTAATTTTAAAAATCAACAATTTTTGAGAGAAGTACTCGCAGAGATCCTTTGCCCTTTCCACACACGAAAAAGCACCGAGAAGAGGCTGTCATGTGGACCAGAGAGTAGTTGTTCAAAGGATACTGAATCTACTGGTGTTTCATCTGGGACTCCTTAGCCTCCAGAACTAGAAGAGAATAAATGTATTGTAAACCCCTAACTCTGCATAAATTTGCCTTTGCAGCATTAGAAAAAAAACACAGAATCTTGAACAGCCTTTAATGGGGAAGCGTTGAGAGAAAACTGAGCTTAAAGAAATTATATTTTAGCTCTCGCTAAGTATTTATGCTGCATGAATATGCCTAAATATATGCTACCTATCATGGTCTTACCTGTGTTCAAAAAGTTTTGTACATTTTTCAGTCTTTCAAAGGACCTCATTGTCTTCCTGTAAATTCTGGTCATATGTCCCTTTCATGCCTATTACTTGCTGTTGATTTTTCTACACCAAACTGGACATGCAGCATCCACGTGCCTTCCGCATACCATCCCCCTCCCTCCTTCAACCACATCACCCTCCGGTTCTCAGGCCTCTTGTTTGCACCAAGGCTCAGCCCAATGCCTCTTCCTTGTGATCTCTTTGCTTACTCTGTTAGCTAGTGTCTATCTGCTCTGAATGTCTGAAGTGGTTAGTGCTGCCACATCTCTTGACCTCCGGTTTAACTGAAGTTTCTTTACAGTCATATGTTATAGCTTACCATCTGGAGTCAGGCATCCTGATTTTAAATGCTTTTTTTAAAAAATTGAATACTTAAAAAAATGAACACTTCAGTGAATATTTATGAAGTAAGGGATCATGGGTAGATTATGTGATTTTTTTCTGTGTAATGGTTTCTTCAATAGATAATAATTATAACTGTTTTGCCAGTTTCATGAGCTAAATATTTATCAGGTTCATCCTTAACTTGCTCTGTAATACCATTTTCTTACATGAGGTATTGTTTCCTATTTGACCTTCTGTAACAATATGTTGTCTCAGCCCTTTAAAGTGTTTACCCCCATTGCTGAAGGAGTGGTCACCTGTGATCATTTGTCTGTTTGAATCTTGTTTAAATGTCCTTGACAGGTCTTCTACAAAGAGGAAGAATCAATTTCTGCCACATCGCAAATGTTCGACAAAGGATAGCTGATAGCTGTATTTAAATTATTATTATTAGTATGTATCACATTACCTTTTCTTTTTTTTATCAGCTCATGTTTGTTTTAGCTTTAAATAAGAGATAATGAGCACTTTATTTACTTATTCAAGTTTTTTAATTGGCATGCAATACTACAGGTTATTAGCATAATTAGTATTTTCATTTTCTTTATTTATGGTTGGGGGACATTCGCTCTTCTCTTCCAGTTCTTTCTGTAGTATATAATTCATTATTATGAACTATAGGCTCCCCACTGTTCTGTGGAACACTAAAGCTTGTTATGCAAAATGGATGAAATTGCACGAAGGTCACTATGTAAAGTGAAATAAACCAGACACAGAAGGAAAAAATTATGCATGCTCTGTCTCATCGGAAGAAGCTGGAAACATATCAGTTGATCTAATTGCAGAATAGTGATTACTGGGGGCTGGGGAAGGTTAGAAGAGGAGGGTGGATAGAAGCTGGGTAACAGGTACCAAAAGAGTCTGAATATCTTGCTTTTAAATCATTAAGTTCCTTTAAGAGGAAGAACTTTCATCCTATTACGCATTGCCTTCTTCCTGATTCTCTAACTTAAAAACACGGCAGTGAGCACTACTTTGTAAACCTGTGTTTCAATGAAGTAAGAAGAGCCCCTGTCCTTGTAAGACATGAATATGTATGTCAGAACAGATAATGCAGTAGATGTTAGGGAAGAAATATTCTCTCTTTATATTCTCATGAGCTATGTGATCAGTTCAAGTTTACTTATTTCAACACACTACAAATACTATTCAGGAGATCAGCAACAATTTCAGTGCTGGATGTAGATAGGACTTGGGGCTGACTTTACTGCTGGCCACTTTCCTATTCCTGGAATTCCTCTTGTTTCTTTGTTCTCCTCAATCATGCTTTTCATTTTCTGGCTCTTTTTGGGTTCTTTTTCTCCATGCCCAGGATATTGTTCACTCGAAGGCTTAATGTGAGATTCTTGCTTCTTTCCATTGTCAGTTTTACAGCTTTCACTACTTCCTGTATGTCAAAGGCATCATGATGGGTTATATTTATAGTCTGCACATTTCCCCTGAAGTTCAGATTCAAATTGTTAGCTGTGTGCTAGACAGTTCATTCTTGAGAGTGCATAGGCAAGCTCAAGTTCCAAAAAAAACAGTGTATAACAATCTTCCTGATGCAGTTCCTCTTTTTGCATGTTTTCATCTTCATTGGAGGCACCATCACTTATTCAGACACTGGGAAGGGTCATAACCTGTTTCCTGTCATACAAATCCCAAACCTGCTCAAGCACTCAGCTCTCACTTTGTGGGTTAAATACTTCTTAGATTCCTTTCAATCAGTTCTGCTTTACTGCTGCTGTCTTGGGTCAGACTTCGTCTTTGCCTAGTCTTCTTCAAGTATGTTCTAGGGGCTAGGACTGTGGCACTGCCAACTAAGCCTATGCTTGTGACACTGTAATCCCATTTTAGAGTGCTGGTTTTAAGTCTGGCTTTTCTGCTTCAAATCCATCTTCTTGATGATGTGCCTAGAGAGTAGTTGATGCTTGGGCCTCTGACACTCGTGTGGGTGAGCTGATCTGAGTTCCTGACTCTAGATGTTGACCTGACCTAACCCATTATTGTGACCATCTGGAGAGTGAATGAGCAAATGGAAGATCTCTTTGTCTTTCCCTCTATGTCATCTGCCTTTTTGAACAACTACATAAATCTTCAAAAAAATATAATGCACTATTTTTTACCCTCCCCTTTTTTCCTTACAGCTGCAAAGACAGTCATTTTTATTTCCTTTAGTTCAACTTAAAAATCAGTGAATGACCCTGATTTACCTCCAGTTTTAGAGGGTATTTAAGTGGTGTGTGTTTCATTGCCACAGTCCTGGCCTACCTCTGCTGTCTCATTCTTCATGCTCCCTGCTTCGCTTTATTCTTCAAGATGCAGGAGCCTTCAGTTCTGCCCACACAGCTTCTGATTTCCCATCTTTGTGCCTTTATTCACATTGTCTTTTCTGCCAAAAACAGCTCAAATTTCTTTCTGGATAATTCCTCCTTCCAGAGTCAATTTCTGTACTACCTCCTGCAGAGAACCTTAGCTGAGTGGTGAGTAAAATGGGAAAAAACAGCGGTGGGTACCGCTGAGACTCAGGATGGGATCTGGAGAGGGAAATTCATCTGACAAGGGAGTTGTAGCAAGCATGGTGGCTTAAACCACATCACACACTGAGCTGAAAACCTAAAACCCCAAACGTTCTCTGATTGGAAATGTTTTAGGTGCTGACATATGGAATTCCGCTTGTGATCTCATGTGATGGATGGCAGTCAAAACTCAGGTACACTGAAAGCATTATATGCAGTTACCTTCAGGCCAGGTGTTTAAGACATATATGAAACATATATCAATTTCATAATTAGACTTAGGTATCATCTCCAAGATTTCTCATTACATGTATGAAGAGTAATTTAAAAATCACCCTCCAATCTAATATGTGAAATACTTCAACAGTGAGCACTTTGGACAACAAATAGTCAACCTGTGCCTTACAATTCTATAGGACACAAGTCTAACAAAGGGCACTAGCCTAAAATCAAGGTGTGACCAGGCTGTGCTTCCTCCAGGGGGTTCTGTGGGAGAATCTCTTTCCTTGTTCATTCCTTGTTGGCAGAATTCTGTTCCCTGCAGTCAGCGTACCATAGGTCCTCAATCTTTTGAGAGTGTCATTGAGGGTGCATCCTAAGTTCCAGAGGCCACACATGGCTGTGCTTCCCCTTCTACATCTCCAAAGACAGCAAGGTGGATCAATGATTTCTCACATATGCTCATCTTGTTCTGGCCCATTATTTCTTCCTTACAATTTCTGCTTCCTTTTCTGATTTTTGAACTTGTGTTATTAGAGTAGGTCCTCCTGGAGAATCTAGGAACTTGCACTTCTCTGCCCTTCACCTCAACCCTCTTTTCCTTGAAAGATGATACATCAAGAGGTACTGAGAGACCAGGATGCTGTGACCTCACCAGCACGGACACAAGAGGACAGTCAAAACCCGAGATCATTTGGTTTGAGTTTCTGTCTCCATTTCTGGCCATTTTTGGCATTATTTTGTATTTCAATGACTAATATTAGCTTTTGTATATCAAATCCAAAAAAGACAGAAAGGGACTGTGTTTTCATTGGTCACATAGTTGGTATTTTCAGAAATGTGAGGTGTTAACAAACCAATCAGAACCTCTCCCCAGAGGCTTGTGCAAAGAAGACATGGATAGATGTGACAGTAGATGAAAAATCATGGAAATAAGGTTACAGTTATTTAAAAGTCTAGTATTTAAAATGTAAATAATTACCTAAAGAGTTAATAGTTTAAATAAACTTCTGAGCTAAGAAATCCATAGAATGATAAAGAACTATAGCAGAAGCAGGAAGTAATTATTATTATTACAAAATTAAACCATTAAACAAAAGATGTATTGAGTGTTAGAAGAAATGTTCCTTGTTGGGTTACCATCCAATAAAAATCCATGTTTGTTTCCTATAAAATTATAGCAAAACCATTTAGCTTATCATTTGTTACGTTTATTACTTATGAATTATTCACTAGGGTAATATTTATTTCTTTTAGGAAATAACCACTATTCCCTAAATGTAGCATATTTATCTTTAAGGGTTTTAGGAGATAATGTATTTTAATTTCCTGCCCTCTAGTGACAAAAATAATGCACTCCTGCCTTTATATTGAATACATTTTTTGCATGGGTTAGTATCAGCAAATAAAATTGTATTAGATAAGTTGAGCAAGGAAATCTGAGAAAGTCCGGATTTTATTAGTAATCTAAACTTCAGCAAAAAAAATATTTTTTTCCATTTTTGTTTGGTAAAAAATTTTGACTCAGAGTTTGGTACTCTGCTTCAAAACTGCTACTTAGGGATGGACGTTTAGCCTTTAAGTTTATGTGCTGGGTAAGAGCCCTCATCTGTGCTCCTGAGTTCCTAACCCAACTGCTGCATACTCCAGCTTCCTGCCTATGCAGACTCTGGAAGGGCAGCAGTGATGGCTCTTGTAGGAAGGTCCTGCCATCCAGCTGGCAGACGTCCAGAGCAATAGAGGAGTTTGGAAAGCAGCATCTGAAAGTTCTCTCTATCCTTCCCTCTCAATCTTTACTCAAATTTTTAAAAATTCAAAAAAATTGTTAATTGAAAGTCATTGTGTTCCTGCTGACTTCTATTAGATTGCAAATGGATTTACTTTTTTTTTTTTAATAATTTCAGGGTATATACTTTATAAAATTCTAGTGTGAAGGAGTGGATAAGTTTACTTTTTTAAGATTTACTTTTATTTGAAAAGCAGAGGAGAGAGAGAGAGAGAAAGAGAGACAGATCTTTCATCCACTGGTTCACTTCCCAAATGACTGCAGTGGCCAGAGCTGAGACAATTTGAAACCAGGAGCCAAGGGCTCCCTCTGAGTCTTCCCTGTGCCGTGTGGGTGCTGCTTTCCCGGGCAGCTGCATGGCAAGTGAAACAGCTGGGATTTTTTTTTTCATTTCAAAAATATTTAGTTTATTCTAATTTGAACAGCACAGTTACACAGAAAGAGAGAGACAGAAAGAGAGAGAGAGAACTTCCATTGGTTGATTCACTCCCCAAATGGCCACAATGGGCCAAGCTTGGGCCGATCTGAAACCTGGAGCCAGGAGTTTCTTATGGGTCATAAACAGCTGGGATTTGAACCAGCTGCTATGTGTGATGCCAGTGCCACAGGTAGAAGCTCAGCCTATTACACCACAGCAATGGTTGCAGTAGATAACTTTATTATAATGAATCTTAACTTATAGAACTGAAGAAAATATACTAATTCTAAAAATGACTTCTTAGGTTATATTTATTTGATTCTTCAAGATCTGGTAATTGTCTATCAAATAAATAGCCTGGGCTTTTAAATCAGAGATAAAAATAATCAAACAGGTTTACTGTTACAATAGGACTAATTAGAAATTTTGTTAGATTTCATTGGTTATACATTAAATTCTTTGAAATTCTGATCACAGACTGCATTACTGCTTTTTCTCTTTCTTAACATTTTGGCATACCTGGGGCACATAATTGGAAATGAAATATGTGTGTTTGTGTCATTGATTTTCATCAATTGCGTATCTACTCTATGCTAGGCACCATGCTTGGTGCCAAATGACTAAATTCAAAGCCAAAGCAATTCCTCCAGCAGGCTCTAGAGGTCTTCTTGGAGCTCTTGCTTTGTGCATTCTGAGATGGTGAGAGTCTATCTGTCCTGATGTTGTATCTATCGGGTCACTGAATTTCGTCTGTATACATCCTGCAAAACATATTACCCAACTGCGTGGAACACATCAGTTAAGACGGAGGACAGCAAGGTGTTTTGCTGGAGTAGGAGGATCTAGCCAGAAACACAAGCTCTAAAGTCAGCTCTTTCTGTGGCTACTTTCCAATAGTAATCACAGTGGTGGCGTGTTGCTCCAGATTTTCTTTTTTTCCAAGTTACATGGAGTTTTCCATCTTTTCACTTTCAGTCTGTGTGTATGTGTGAAATGTGTTTTTTTTTAATTATTTATTATTTAACTTCCTTAATTACATTGTATTATGTGACACAGTTACATAGATACTTGGGTTCTCCCCACCCCTGAAATGTGTTTATTGTAGGCAGTGTAAGGATTTGGCATTTAATTCATTCAGCTGGTCTGTATCTTTTAATTGAAGAATTTAGATAATTTATATTCAAAGTTATTAGTGACAAGCAATGGCTTGCTCTTGCCATTATTTCAATGGACTCTTTTGAATCTCCTTTAAAAAAAAAGAAAATTTGTTTATTCATTTTGAAAGAATTAAACAAAGAGAGAGAGATATCGTCTCTGCACTTTTTCATTCTGCAGATGGCTGCAACAGTCAGATCTGGGAGAGCCAAAGCCAGGATCCAGGACCCAAGAGCTTCATCGGGGTCTCCCACATGGGGGGCAGGGGTCCAAATACTTAGGCCATGTTCTGTTGCTTTTACCATGCCATTAGTCGGGAGCTGGATTGGAAGTGGACCAATTGGCACATGAACTGGCTCCCATAAGGGATATTGTGTTACAGGTGGTGGTTTTACCAACTATGCCACAAGGGCAGACCTATCTCTTTTGTTCTTTTACTATACATTTTCTGCCTTCACATTCTTTCATGATGCTAATTATCTTTCTCTGTTTCTGTGGGTAGGACATTATTAATTATAATCTGTTAGACTGACTATGTGATGATAAGTTGTTTTAATAATTGCTTGCATTGGAAAGTCTTTTCACAATCATTTTTTAAGTTTTTAAAGTTTTGTTTGTTTTTATTGGAAAGTCAGATATATAGAGAGGAGAAGAGACAGAGAGAAAGATCTTCCATCTGTTGATTCACTACCCAAGTGGTCGCAGCAGCTGGTGCAAAATTGGTCTGAAGCCAGGAGCCAAAACATTGAGTCTCCCATGTGGGTGCACAGTCCCAAGGCTCAAGGCCGTCCTTGACTGCTTTCCCAGGCCGCTAACAGGGTGCTGTATGGGAAGCAGGGTCGCCAGGATTAGAACCACCGCCCATATGGGATCCTGATGCATGCAAGGTGAGGACTTTAGCCACTAGGCTAGTGAGCCAAGCCCTGTTTTTCACCATTATTTATAAATTAGAGCTTCATTGGGTATTTTAGGTTAATTTTTTTTTTTTTTTTACTTTTAGGACTGAGACTATCTCTTTTCATTCTCTCCTGGCCTACAGGGTTTCTGTTGAGAAATATGCTTTAAATGTAATTGGGGATCATTTAAAGATAATCTGGAGTTTCTCTTTTGGACATTTTAGGGCATTTTCTCTGCATTTTACTTCTTAAATTTTGACAATAACATGCCATGATGAGGATTTTTCTCATCATGCCTGTTTGGGGTTCTATATGCTTCCTGTATCTGGGTGCTTATATCTTTCTATGAATTGGGGTTATTTTCTTCCAGTATTTCACTGAAAATTTTTTCTAAGGTGTTCTTTTTCCTAAACCTTGAGGAACTCCTAAGATACATTATATTTAGTTGTTTGATGGTATCCCATAGATCCAGAACCTTTCTTTGGTTTTTCTAGGGTTTTTTCCCCCTTTTTCTCATTGGAGATATTTTAAAAGACCTGTCTCCTAGCCCCGATATTCTTTCTTCCTCCTCACCAAGCCTGTTAAGCTTTTGATTGTATTTTTTAGTTGACATACTGAATTCTTTATTTCTAACATTTTTTAGTTTCATTTTTCCTCAATATCTTCATCTGCTTGGTGAATTCTCATCCATATCATATACCGATTGCCTTATTTCATGCAACTGCTCTCTGTGTTTTTGAATAATTTTACAATCATTCTTTGGAATTTCCTTTCAGGCATTTCATCAATCTCCCAGACTCTATAGTCAGATATGAATATATGACTGTGTTCCTGATGGGGAGTCATGCTACCTTCCTTGGTCATGTTGCTGGTGTTTCTATGTTGATGTTTATGCATCTCTTCTGAAGTCTTTGTCTTTGGGAAAGTGCCTCTCTGGCCTACCGGAACGTCTATGGCTGAAGTCGGAGATTCAGAGGTGTGTGTGCTGGGAGGGGGTCAGTGAACTTGGCCACTGTTTGTGGGAGGGGCAGGAGTCCAGGGCAACATCCACGTTGGGCATAGTGGATCTCCTCTGAGTGTAGACAGCAGTGGAAAGGGATGGTGACACTGCTTGATGTGATCACAGCCTCAGCCTTTTTCTGTACCAATGGTGAGCTGCTGATTCATTGCCTAGAGTGATACCACAGTGTTCACATGCACCAATCCGTCAGGCACATAACCCTCACAGA
Organism: Ochotona princeps; assembly: GCF_030435755.1. Classification (NCBI taxonomy): domain Eukaryota; kingdom Metazoa; phylum Chordata; class Mammalia; order Lagomorpha; family Ochotonidae; genus Ochotona; species Ochotona princeps. Next base: position 53,730,326 of record NC_080840.1, read on the forward strand.
GCACCAATGTATTCTGCAGTGTGACTGCCACACTGTCCACATGACCACAAGATTGTCCCCAGTACTCAGGGAGCTCCAAATTTCCAGAGTCAAAGCGGGCAAGTGCCCAGGAATGCAGGCATATCCCACAGCATTCGCAGTTCCACAGTCTATGTGGACCTCTCACAGTCACGGGACTCCCGTGAGCACAGGATATAAGACTCCACTGTCCCTGGGGTTCCATTCTACCCTGTGGTCTACCCCGGACTCAGAATGAGCCATCCATAGTTCTCTCAGTCAAGACAGAGTTCAGTTGGAGCTGTACTTCAGAAAATTGAATCTGGTGCTTTGGTTGTGTGTATGTGTGTGTGTGTGGAGGTGTGGAGGAGAGGATGGAAACAATGAGGCCTTCCATCATGCAGTTAGGTGTACACTCTTGCTTGCCACCTGCCGGATTTCCTTTCTGGACTCAATGCCTGCAGGGACAGCGGCGTTCTCTCTCGGTCAAAACCATTGGTGGCACTGGCTGTTGCGGCTTCCTGTCCCCTCAACCTGAGGAGGTAGTGTTTCCTCCGTTCTGGGGTGTGTTGCTCGCTGCTATGTCTATCCATTCCCCTCACTGCTCCATGAGGTCTCTATTTTGTCCTGTCCATTCTCAACTGTAAATTTTGCTCAAACTGTCTCCTAGGAATGTAGTCTCATCTTTGCTTTTTCAGTGTCTTCTCCTAGCTAAAATTAGTCTTTTCTCACTATCAGCCATCATGAATTCCTGCTAGCATTAATTTTATCACAGGAATGTTTTGAGGTAGCTCTCATCTAACTTTTCAAGTAAGGAAATAAAAGCTAAAATAATTTGTTTGATGTCACATAGCTTGTAAATAGAAAATCCCAAATTTGGACCCAGATTGGTTTTATTCCACACTGCTGAGAATTAAGAGTATATGTGTAGGTTGGGCCCGGCGGCGTGGCCTAGCGGCTAAAGTCCTCGCCTTGAGCGCCCCGGGATCCCATATGGGCGCCGGTTCTAATCCCGGCAGCTCCACTTCCCATCCAGCTCCCTGCTTGTGGCCTGGGAAAGCAGTCGAGGATGGCCCAATGCTTTGGGACCCTGCACCCGCGTGGGAGACCCGGAAGAGGTTCCTGGTTCCCGGCATCGGATCGGTCGCACCGGCCCGTTGCGGCTCACTTGGGGAGTGAATCATCAGATGGAAGATCTTTCTCTCTGTCTCTCCTCCTCTCTGTATATCCGGCTTTCCAATAATAATAATAAAATCTTAAAAAAAAAAAAAAGAGTATATGTGTAGGGACTCCTTAGCCAAATCCGAGGCTCACATCAGCAATCAGTGTGTCAGTATGTTCTGAGCTAAGACTTGCCTGCTTTTCTCTTGTTTATATGTTGCCTCTTGAACCAATCTCAGACTCTGCAAGGAAGATGACAGGGTCATGTGTAAAGGATCTAGCAGATACTATAGGGCAGTGATAAGCAGCACCTTGTAACTCCAAAGAATGAAATGTCACTCAAAGGGAGCTGTGGGTATTTAGAAAGAACCTGCTGAGGGCCTGGCATGGTAGCCCAGCAGCAAGAGTCCTCTCCTTGGACGCACCTGGATCCCAAATGGACACTGGTTCTAATCCCGGAAGCCCTACTTCCCATCCAGCTCCCTGCTTGTGACCTGGGAAAGCACGGCCCAAAGCCTTGGGACCCTGCACCTGTGTGGGAGACCTGGAAGATGCTCCTGGCTTCAGATTGGCTTGACTCCAGCCATTGTGGCCACTGGGGTGAATCATTTTTTTAAAAAAGGAGGAACCTACTGAAGCAAATTTGAAGAAAGTCAAAAGGAAAGAGGTGTGACACTGATAGTTCCTTAAAAACTGCACTCAAAACTGGCACAGGATTAAAAAATAGTAGTAAACAGAGATTTCTGCTATTCTTGGCCAGGGTTTTTTCACTACCTCTAATGGGGAATATGATAATGTATTGAATTTTTTCTTAATGGTGATTTAATCTCTCAAATGGCAAAGGAAATAATTGAACTGCTGCCACTAATATAGGTATAAATCTAGCCACTGGGAAAATTTGTAAGTGGAAGAATTCACAGGCTTATTCTAGTGCTGCCTTCTATCCTCTTGGGGTCTCAGCATTAAAGTAGGGTTGGATTGGTGTGGAGCGAAGGAAGACACTTTGCAGCTTGAAGGACTTTTCTGGAAGAGGAAGGATATGGGACTGTACCTTAGAGGAAAACTGGTGAGTCATGGTGGCCTTGAGCCTAGAAGTCTTGGTAAGGAAGGATAAATCCAGGATTGGGGAACCAGGCAGGGAGTTAAGTTCTGTGTAGCACTGCATTGTAACACTACTCCCTTTCCTGTCTCTTCAAGGACCTCACTGCTTCACAATGTACACATACTCATTCAGGACCGGAAAGGAGATGCCATGGTGCCCACATGCAGGTCCCATGTAATTCCCAAAATCCCTGCCCAGATCACACCCTGTCTATATATATATAGTTAGGGCACCACTCCCTACCTCATAAAAGAGATTGATACAAGTGAAAATGCACCTTTTGGCCCTTGGCTTCTAGACCATGCTTATGCATCCCTTTTGGCCTTTTCTTTTCTTTTTTTTTTTCTGGGTATGTACATTTCTGATTTATTCTTGTACTTCTGCTACTTGTTGGTGCTTCTGATCTAGTGATTGCATCTATTTTTTATTATTTTTAATTCATTAAATAGATTGTATTATGTGACACAGTTTCATAGGTACTTGGGTTCTCCCCACCCCTCCCCAAACCCTCCCACCAGGGTGGATTCCTCCACCTTGTTGCATAACCACAGTTCAAGTTCAGTTGAGATTCCCCCATTGCAAGCATATACCAAACATAGAGTCCAGCATCTTATTGTCCAGTCAAGTACAACGGCTTCTTAGGTATACCCTCTCTGGTCTGAAGGCAGACCTTCTGGCCTTTTCTAACTATCCCTATCTTTATAACGATTATTATAGCATCACAAATGAGCCAAGACATTGGGAAAGAGGAGCAGATCTCCTTCACTGTCCCTTTTCCTCTTGCTGTATCAGAAAAGTCCTGTTGTCTGGGTGCAACTCTTTTGTCTCCTTTAACTAATCTTCTAAGCATAGCTTGGGCCTATGAGGTCCTGTGGTGCCCCTGGTGGCAGAGGTATTTAGGGTCAAGTTCTTTCCCAGATCACCACAGTTGGATACAGAGTTTGTTCCAACTCTCCATTTAAGAAGTCGGATTTTTTTAAAGACACCACTGTAAAATATCTTTGAGTCTGAGGAGCCCTGCCTTCTCTGAGATTTTTAGGAAAAGGATAAAATGCACTTCCAAAAGAATGATGATGTAATAAAATAGGTTGCAGTTTAACATTCATACGTGTTTGGAAACAACAAATCCATCAATAGCAATGCTAAAAGAAAGCAATTTTAATAGAGTTCAAATTGATTAACATATAAATGTTGCATAAAACTATAAAATGTATTGGAGCTGCTTGATGGCAGCTACTTCTTTTCAAGGCCATAAGGAGGGAGCTGGTAAGAAGTGGAGCAGCTGGGACAGGAGCTGGTACTTCATAACCCGTAGTGTTTGGGGTAAATGCTTCCTTCTGTCTGAAATGTTAAGCTCCTTAAATACAGAAATCATAATATGCTCATTTTTGTTCCTGGGGCTTATTCATTGTATTTAATATAGGTCAGTAAATTAAGAAAAATGGAAAAAAAAAGTAGAGGTAGCATTCTTCAAATAGAGATAGCATTAATTTAGTAGTACCTATCAATTGCATTATAGTATATTTTGCAGAGAAGTTAGATAATAATAAAGTTCTAAAAAATAAGAAAGAAATAGAAATGTGAATGGACTTCTATAAGTTTATGGATAAATCAGTTTAAAAGTATCAGCCTGTTTTGGTGCAACAATTTTTGAGATACTTCATCTATTACACAAGGAAAATGTGACTTGTGAAAAACAATGCAATTATTTCGAGCATTGTTTTGCACCAAAATAAACACATAGTTTTAATTCCATTTTCTATGAACTTTGTGAAACTCCTTTGTCTCATACTTGACTCCATCTGTTAGGAGAGGAGAGGATTATTCAGCTAAACAGGAACAGAACAGATGTAGATAGGACCCAGCAGTGAAATCTTCAGGGACCAGAGCAGGATGAGGACTGAAAGGGCTGACAGGATATAGATGACATGGATGAAGGGAGGATTCTGAAATGCAGATTAGAAAGGCAATCAGGAGAGATCTTCTCCCAATGCTATCTCATTTTGGTCCTGCTCTGCATGGCAAATTTTTTTTTTGCTTTGCCAAGTTTTGTCTCAGGGTGTAGTTGTTTGGAAAAACCAGAGTATGAGGACAGCTGGTGTCTGGGCTTATAGTACTCAAATAAAGTGTCTGGAGGTGGGAGGCAAGACAACAAGACAGATGGCTTGACCCTTGAATGACTACAGGGAGATGGAAATGCCCACCCCACTTCCTGTTTCTGCTGGCAGGCTTGCATGTTTTCATGGAGTGAAAAAGGTGGGAACACTTTGTTGTGGAGGATGTTTAGGCATAGGTTGGAAGCAGGAATATAACAAGAATACGAACTGTGAATGCTGAATGCCATTTATTTCAAATGCAAGAAAATGTCAGATTTACATTCTGGGATGGGTGTTTTTGCAGAACTTTATTGTGGATTTGAAGTTCTAGGATGGGTTCTATTTGTTTGGCACATGATTTTGCAGTCAGTGGGGTGGGAGTGAAGACTGAGTATTAGAACACATTGAAAATTGTCAACTGTTAGGGAGAATCAAGATGGCGGAATAGGGTGAGGACATATTTAAACAGATGGAGAAAGAGCAGCTAGGGTGAAGCAGAGAGGGCACATTCCAGGAAATGAGAGGACAGACCAATGGCAGAGGGACACCTGCAGACTAATGGACACAGGAAAGCACCAGAAACAACGGAGTGGCATTGCAGTGACCAGACATCCCAGCAGCATCAGCCAGCAGCAGCGATCTGAACTGCACCAGTGCCTGGAATGTCACAGCACCAGATGGGAAGGCGAGTTCAACAGGAACTCAGGAGGTGAACCAAGACAAAGAACTGCCCATCCTGCTGATTTGTTTGATTTTACAAGGAGCAGAGAAAGAATAGCAGATTTCAAACAGGTGGTGCAGAAACATGGTGGATTTCACAGACCAGATCCCCAGTAGAGCCAAATCGGGAACCATCTTGTCTGGGGAAGCAAAGGCTATGGGATAGGACTACACATGCACTAAGTTAGGAGCGAACTCATTTCTGGATTGGTGAATTGCAACGATGAGGCATCCTATAGGTTCCATTAAAATAGGTCTGAGTAGCCTCAGAACCCACAACAAGCATACAAGAACTCCAGCAGTGGCACATCAGGTGCCATTTTGTAGAGTATGGCATAGACTTTGAGGCCACAGGGACAACAGTGAGCTGCACATGCACTGAACTGGGAGTGAGCTCACTGAGCTCAGTGCATTGCACTGGTTCCACGGGGAAAATAATACTGACTTTGGCATCTTGCGACTCAAAATAGGTCTGTGTGGTCCTCATACCTAATGGCCAGCAGGTTCCAGCAAAATCAGTACCACCAACAACCTAGTTATTAAGGACACCTGGTGTCTCAATAATCTTGGGAAATGTGTGAACTGGAAGTGGAAGAAGGGTTGTACAGACAGCAGTACAACAACAGCATGGGATCATGGGAGGTAGAATGCTGACTCAAGAGCTGGAACTATGGAGATCATGATATAAGTCTAACGTCCAGATCTGAAAATTGCTGGAGGGAGTGGTACAAGTGACTACAAGCAAAGAATTGTGTACTAACAACAATAAGTAAAATCATATTGCAGACCTGTGGGTGACTCAGCTTAGAAACCTGTTCCAAGGAAAAGACTCTGGTAACCAGAAGTACAATGACCAAGAGCAAAAGAAGAGACAAAGGCACAATGAATGTAACTGAAGTCTCCCTTGCAAAGGAGCAAAAGCCTTTGCCAACTTAAGAGTGTAATGGAGACTATCATATCCAGATGTGAGGATACAATGCAGTATGCTGCTCTACTTCCAGACAAAGATGGACTCCCACTGAAATTGTTTACTATATCTTGACAATAGGATGCTTGACTCTGCCATTGTCTATGCTTGCAATGATGGACATATGACTGTGTATGTAGAACTATGCTGTTATAATGACATTGGGGAACTCAGGGAGGAAGGAATTGGGGAGGGGATAAGGGAAATGCCAGGCCTATGGAACTGTATCATAAAATGATAATAATAAAAAGAAGTTAAAAAATAAAAACCTACAACAAAATCATGAACAGGAAGAAAAACAGAAATTTACAATGCCATGTAAACAACATATTACTATATGATAGTCTCCATTACACAGTTACTATACATCCCCTTAAATGAAAAGCCACAAAACAAAATAAACAGGAAGAAAAAAATGAAATTAACAACACCATGAAGTAAGATATAACATGCTACCTCAGGACTAATGTGTCACTGAAGAAATTAAAAAGAAAGCCAGGCACCTTCTTGAAGAAAATGATGCTTCTCTATGATCTATGAGTCATTGCAGATTTTAAAGAGAAAATAAAGTGCTTTCAGGAAACTAACTAAAAACAAAAACATCAAAATGCATGAGATATAGTTTCCACTGACTTTTGTGGGTGGGATATGTCTCCTATAGGTAACAAACAGATAGGTTTTGTTTGTTAATCCAGTCTATCAATCTATGACATTTGATTGATGGGTTTAAACTATTTACATTCAGGGTTAATGATAAATAGGTGGTAATTTGGTCCTGTCACTTTAGCAATGGGTTGTGCATTGATTTAGTCTTCTGTTGTTATTTTACTGGGATGTTCTTCACAGTTGCCTTTGGTTTTGGTAGGTGCTATTCCTTTTCTCTGTCAAGAGATCTTTAAGCATCATTTGTAGGGCAGGATTGGAAGAGGCATATTCTTTAAACTTTTTTTAGTGTGGAAGAATTTTATTTCACTTTCAAAGACAAAGAAAAGTTTTGCTGGGTACGTTATTCTGGACCGATAATTTTTTTGCTCCATGAAAACCATGTAAACCTGCCAGCAGAAACAGAAAGTGGGGTGGGCATTTCCATCTCCCTGTAGTCATTCAAGGGTCAAGCCATCTGTCTTGTTGTCTTGCCTCCCACCTCCAGACACTTTATTTGAATACTATAAGCCCAGACACCAGCTGTCCTCATACTCTGGTTTTTCCAAACAACTACACCCTGAGACAAAACTTGGCAAAGCAAAAAAAAAATTTGCCATGCAGAGCAGGACCAAAATGAGATAGCATTGGGAGAAGATCTCTCCTGATTGCCTTTCTAATCTGCATTTCAGAATCCTCCCTTCATCCATGTCATCTATATCCTGTCAGCCCTTTCAGTCCTCATCCTGCTCTGGTCCCTGAAGATTTCACAATTCATGATGAGTACAATGAGTAGACCTGTTATCCTGTTTAATGTTATCCTTTCCTTTGTGCCACAAATTTCTGTTTTTTTTTTCCTGTTCTTGATTTTGTTGTGGATTTTCATTTGGGGGGATGTATAGTGACTGTAGTGGAGAGTGAAATGTCCATATGTGAGAATATGGTGCAGTGTGCACCTTTACTTCTGGATTGAGGATGAAATCCCACTGAATCTGGTGGATGTGTCTTCACAATGGGATGCTGGATCTCTGCCATTGGCCATACCTGTAATGATGGACCTGTGACTGTATATAAGGAACTATGTAAATATATGAAGAACTCAGTGTGTTTGGGGGAATTTGGGGAGGGGATAAGTCTCTGATTCATCATCCTTTAATAGCAGGAACTCTGTTTACATTTGTTGAATGAATGTATAAATGAAGAAAAGCAAAAAAAAAATAAAGGCATGGATTCTGAATTGTTACTTGGGATTAGAATTTCAGAATGAGGAGTGACTACAGAAATAAACTGGATGGAAAAAATAAACAAAATAGATTAATGTACAATGGACACTCTACTTAAATCACATGCTCAAGATAGTGGAAGAGACATTTAAAATCTCAAGGACCTCATGACTCAGGTTTGCAGTTCACTCTATTCTGGGAGTGAGGTGAGATCTCTCTTCCTTTCTTGCTGTGGCACAATAAACGGTACTTTATCTAATTTAACAATTTATACTACTAATGTAACACTTTATATTAGTTTAGCCTCTTGTAAACAGACAAAATAGAGAGAAGAGCAAGTAGGAGGATCTCTGTAGACAGCTAGGAAGATGGTATCTTTAGGTGCTTACCTGCTTAGACCTGAATGAAGACAGGAAGAAATGCAAAGGGCTTATGATTCTCAGAGTTCTGACACCCAAATCATTTGGAAGGCATATGAAACAAGGTTTCCTGACCCCCCACTCCAGCATTTTCCACCTGTAATTTTTTTTAATGCAGATCTTTCTTTTTCCAACTGTTTGGGTTACAGGTTGGAGTGTTTCTAGTTATCTGGCTCAAGAGAGCACTGTTTTCTCTCTCCAAACCTGGGGACCTTCTCCCACTTGGTCCCTGAGAAAAGGTGTTTACTTGTTCTATTTGGTTTCATTCATGGTTTTCCAGATATCACTGACTGAATGGCAAGATTAAAGGCAAAATTTTGGAATGAAATATTTTTCTCTTGTGTTAGATGGGCAAATATCTGTTGAACTCTGCTGGTTCCTGGATTAGGCCGTGGTTTGTTGAAACTTGGGGGTTAGATTCACTGATCCCACCTTTGTCAGCATGTTTTGGGAGGAGATTTTCTTGAACTTAGTGGAGTTACCTGCAGCACCACCATATTGCTCAACAGTTCCCATCAGCATGATAGCTGAGCTCTTTTGGTAACAATATGTCATGGTGACCTCTCTCTTCACTCTGGTATGTTTTATTTCAGTGTGGATGAATGTCTTTGAGTCTATTCTGTGCTCCAAAGTCGGCTTTGATGAATCCATAGAAAAGCTGGGTGGATAAAATACTTCCAAACAACTAAGAATGGTTTCTATTTAATGTAGATCTGCGAGAAAGGCAAGGTCCAGGTAAGCACCATTTAAATACAATTTGCTATTTATCCTTAATGCAATTTTAAGAGCTGCAGGAGAAAATTCTATATGGATGTTATAATTTATTTAATGTGTTTCATCTGGTAGGAACTAAAGATATTTTCCAAAACAATTCTAGCATTTCTATTCATCATGGAAGCAAGACAATGCTGGTTTTATGTGAGGCGCCAATATCCTATCAGCAGCAGCACCAGTTTAGATTCCTATGTATAAAGTATCACTTATGTATGGAGACATGCATAAGGGTTATGTGTCAACAGTTTCTATGAGAATCACCCCTGTTATAGCATTCAGTATGAGGCAGGCCTTGTGTTAAGTAATCACATATCATATATCATGTAACCCTGTGACCTTCGTAGGTTGCATGGTTATCCCCTTTAACTAGATGGGGAAAATGAAGTTGACAGGGGTCGAGAGACCATCCCCAGGTACGGACAGTTAGAAGCAGAGTCTGGTTCCAACCAAGTGAATTCTGATGGTAAGGTCACCTCGCTGTTTCTTGTTCCTTTGAGGACCACAAAACTGAAAGGAATGGAAATAATGTAAAAATGAGAACATGGTTAAGGGGAATGTTTTGAAGATTTTTTTTTCTTTTTTTTTTTTTCAGAAAAATGGGTGTTGCATTAAGAAATTGCTAGTTTAAATGGTTTACATTTACCTTTAATCAATATGGAAAGTTATTTATTAAGGCAAATAATTCAGAAGGTTTTAATTTTAACTATGACATCATAGATTAAAGTTAAGTAATGACATTTTTTTTTGTGCTGTGGGCTAGAGTGATTTCCTAGATTTCTGGGTCAAGGTTATATAAGGATTATAATATTTTTATATTCATTGTCATTTTTTCTTTCAAAAGTTTACAATAATTTCCCTTATATTTTCATCCTAAAATCCCAATACTCTTGCTATTTTCAAGGTACCTCCCTTTTTGTTTTTAAATTCTTTAAGTATTACTTGTTAAAAAATTCCTCCAAAGTAGCTCTTTTTAAAAATCTTAGATCTTTTTTTACATTTAATAGTAGAAGCTGAACTTTCCTTGTTGTTTTGAGTTTTGAGATTTATTATGATGTTCACCTTTTTGTTACATTGGTGTTTCTTCTTTTGTGAACACTTTGGCTTTGCTGGATTTTTATCTGGAATCCTATATTTTCTTTATTTTTTATTGTTTTATAAAAACTTTTCATCTACTGAGTACATTAGCTTTCATGAAGTTTCACATACCAATCATAATTACTCCTTTACTTTTAAAATTTGCTGATTGTATTTTGTCATAAAGAAGGTTTATAATTTTAGTCGTCAAAAAGTCTGTCTTGTCTCTGCCTGAATTCTTCTTTATATGCATACTTGATTTCTGGTGGCTCTTTTACTGATACTTTTCAAGCCTGCAGTATATGTTAATTTAGATAATTGACTTGTGTTAGATAATGTGTGTGTGTGTGTGTGTGTGTGTGTGTGTGTGTGTTGGGGGGGATACTATCTAATTAAAATGACCGGCCAGTTTTTCTTCTCTGGTCCCTGTGTCTGCCCTTCTCAATGAGGGACACTTTTATTTATTTTTTTTCCTCAAATGCCAAAAGCCACTATTGATCTCAGCTCTGTCTTTTAGTGAGACAAAGTACAATTGTCAATCTGCTGAAGCTTGTGCCTTGAAGTAATTTTCAGATTGTAATAAAGAAGGGGAATTAGTTTAACTGACTGGACCACTTTTTTTTTGAAGATTAGAGAGAGTTTACACATCTTTACTTGAAAGGTGATCTTGCCTGTGAGAAATGCTAATGACTGATATCAAAGACCTCTGTTGCATCTCCTATGGGTGCTCCATGCATTCTAACCCTCATTAAGGTGGAAGTCCAAAGGAACCTTGCCCGAAGGAGTTGATCATAGCAGCAAGTGCAGCTGGAGCACAGACAAGGTTACCATTGCAGCTGCCAGGTAGAACTTGGCTTCCTGGTGCTTACTGCTTTTAGACCAGGCACTAGGAGTCACCCTCTTTTCTTCCCCGCTACATGCCTGGATGTGCCCATATTCCTTTAAGCTCTATTCTACACTTTTTCTGTGTTGAAATTGCATAGACCTTTTGGAACCAAATGCCTTGGCTGTATCTCTGATAAGGAAGTATGTGGTAATTGGTTTTAGATCTTTATTTTTGATCAATGGGCTCAGATTATTATTGACTAGGAGGATTTATAATATGGAAATTAGCATCTTACAGGTCACATGTCAGTGGGGGCTCATGAGATACACAATAGGGGCCAGACAGGAAGGGCAAAGGGTAAGTGCGACATTATCAAAGACTGGCCCAGAATAAATTGCTGGCACAACAGAAAGGACAGCATCAAACAGGATAATAGGTCTATTCATCATTTCAAAACTAAAATAAACTTTAGTAATATTTTGAGATCTAATGATGAATATTTTTGTGATTAATGTGTTTTCTCCTTCTGCCATTTTAATTCATACACAATTTTGAACAATTGATACCAAAGATGCTAAAGACCAATGCAAAAGCAGACATAAGAATAAATGCTGTGTCTCTGCAAATTAGAGATAATCTCACATTCCGCTGTGAAGAATGATTTGTATGCCCACCTTCATTCTGATTTAATTGTTGAAATCTGTGTAGTAATAAGTCTTGGGTATAAGTGAGATGTGAGCCCTGGTGAAGACAGATTGAGCTATATCTCATCTACAATGCCCTAAGCCTACCTTACCGCTCTGTGTTATAGCACATTGAAAAGAGAGAAAAGTAGAGAACATACCTTTGAACATACCTTGAATTTTGGGCCAGGACCTTTTCTGGGTCTTGAAGGGAAGATATGCATATGAAATCTTTTGTTATTTATTGAAGCTTTGACTAAACTCGTTGTAGTCTCCAGGTGAACTTGACATCTGCAAGTCTTATTTTTCTTGAGTTAGGTACATCCAAAAATGAGTTCTTAGTAAATATGCTGGAGTGGAAAAAAGCAAGAATCCAGCATACTTCAAGGCTGTCATCCAGATCTCCTGGAATAATATAATTTCTATCAAGTGAGTCAGGGAATTCTATGCCACATTCAAGAGGAAATGAAGATCACAATTTTAACATGGGATATACTCAGTTTGAAGTGTTTATCAGATATTCGAGGTGAGGATACTTGTAAGGCAGTTGCATTCACAGTCTGGAGATTAGAAAGAAGAGTCTGTGCAGAAATACAAATGAAGGAGATGTCAGTAGGCAGATGATCTTTAAAGCCTTGGGCAGATGACATCTCCAAGAGAACAAATACAGACTGAAAAGAGAACTAAAGACTAAGCTCTAGGTTATCTCCATATTAAACCATAAAGGAAAAGAGAAGGAGAAAGCAAAGGAGACTGATAAAGAGACAAAAGGAAAAGTAAGAGAATGGGATGTCCTGGGGACTAGCAAATAAAATGTTTTAACTGCATTAAATGCTATTGATGGATTTCATGAGATGAGAATTGAAAGCCACCTGATATGACAAGTTTTCCTGGGAAAATGTGTGGGACAGGATTCAAATGCTTTTTTAAAAATCTGTTTAAAAGAGTAAGAGGAAAGGAGCTGGGAGCAATGAGTACTGATACTTCTTCAAGGAAGTTCTGCATAGGGGAGCGCAGCACTGGCACACAGCTGCTAGGGGTAGGTGAGTCAAAGGAAGACTCTATTCGCAGAAGTAAAATCATGATGTAGGAGATGTAAAAGAATTGGACTAGTACAAGTTATTGAAACAATACCATTAACTAGACTACAGAGAATAAGATCTGATAATTGAATGGTGGAAGCATGAATGAGTGCATACCCTTCCATGGCTCTCTGGCCTTCTGGCAACTTGTTGGGCTCAGTTTTTGGAAGTTGTCTGTAAAGGTCAGTGAAGGTGAGGAGAATGACACAGGGCATTTATCTCTTTCAATCTCTCCTGCATGCTCACCAAGGTAAATTATTTCTGTTCTAAAGGAACTTGTGTAGGAACTGAGTAGTATCAATAAAAACATCACCCATTGAAAGTCATGATTTTATAACAACATGATAGCATAAACACTGTAAATATTAAAGGAGTTGTCATCTTGATCAACTATTTTCTTTAAAAAAAAGTTTCTACACTCCAGTTAATTGTGTTACCTGTCTCAGAAAAAAAAAAAAAAACTCCAGAATCTAGAGGTTGAAAAATAAATGCCTGCTCATTTTAGAGTCAAGGAGCGACTTAAGAGGCAGCCCGCTCTAAGTAATGGTTCAGGGAATGAAGCTCCTTTAATCTTCCAGTCCCGAATCTCACAGGGTTTTAAGTCTTAAGGCGAAGCACATGGCATAAAAGATTCATTTGCTTCTGTCCAAATAACCCAACCTGGCTGATGCTCGTGCATAGGTCTTAGCAAGAATTGCTTGTGTACATTCATTGACAAGCTCTTACCAGAGACACATTTGTGGAGTCCATCTGCACAGAATAACCTACACAGGTAGAGCAGTGCCCGGAGGGCCAACTGCCTCTTGAACCAGAAAGAAAAGTCTGGACGTTTGTGGAAATCTAGTCTGTTTGCTACTAACTGATTCCAGCAGGGTTGTCAATACTAAATTAGAACATTTGTCACATGCTATACTTTATGTTGCATGGTTAGTTAGAGATGAGTGAGTTGTCAGTACGAGTATCCACTCTTCATAAGAAAACAGAATATGAAACCTGGGTAGAAATATACCCTCATTCAAAACAATAAAAACAAACTTAAAAACTTCCGTAAGAATTCTACCCAAAAATATAAAAAGCTTAACTTTGTTTTTGACAGTAAGATAGTTTTCAGTTTATAGTTTTCTTTTTTCTTGTTGTTAAACTAAACAGTTAATGTATTTACTCATCCTAATTAGCACATATAGGTATCTGAGCTTTAAGGGATTATTAAGGAATGATGGTAAAGAATATTATGTAAAGAATTACAGTATTTCATTATGAATAATGTCAGTAATTATATCTTTCCTGTGCATGTTGGATATTTAATTTAAAGGTAATTACTTGCACTGTTCCGTTGTTAGTTATAGCCACATTAGTTATGTATGTATAATTTCAAAGCAATAAATTTCTAACTTTTCTGGCAATAAGATTATTTTTGCATGCATCAGAACTTTTGACACCAGGGATAGGTGATTTTGCTGTGGGTTACGTAGTCTCACTCTTTTGAAATCATTTCCACAATAAGGATGTTGACAGTCTGACATTTATGAATTTGCACTGAATAAAATTCTACTTGTTACTGGGAGAAAAAAATTAGAAAGGCAATTGCAAAAATCAAATATGTTGTCATTTTTAATATCCCACAGTTACAATCTTGCTCATTCTGAGCAGGGAAATCCTTTAGAGCTAAGCAGTGATTAAAAATTATTCTGAGCAATATATTTTATATTCATAGAACTATACACATGCATGCAATCACTAAAGTAGCAACAAATACCATTCCTGGTATGGCATCCAAATCGTGTCTTTAAAAAAAATTGTGTGTTTGTTTATTTGAAAAGTAGAGTGACAGAGATGAGAGAGAGAGAGAATGAGATCTTCCATCTGCTGATCCATTTCCCAAATGCCTGCAACCAGGCCAAACCCAGAAAACAGAAACTCCATCCAGCTCCCACACATGAATGACAAGACCTAAGTACTTGGGCCATCCTTTGCAGCTTTCCTGGGCTCATTGGCAGGGAGCTGGATTGGATATGGAGCAGCTGAAACTAGAATCTGTGCTCTTATGGGATTCCAGCACTGCAGGTGGCAGCCTAACTCACTGTGTCACAACACTGGTCCCCAAGTTACACCCAAGTATAAAGAATTTAGACCAAAACCGGAGCACAAAGACATTCACTACCTCTCAGAATCAGTGACTATGTAAGGATTTCCTCCTAACTGGACTTCCCAGGCCACTTGAGTGGTCATACTTAGAACCTTATTTTCAGTACTGAAATCATGTTCTTTTAAATCTCAGGTTTTTAAGTCAAGGGAAAAAATAAAAGAAAAAAAATTGAAGTTTATTTTTTATGGTAATGGAAGAGACCCTTGTAAATACATAAAATGCTAAAAAGTTAAAATGGTTGCATAAAAGTCATCAGAAAAGCTTTTAGTGCTTTTGGGGGCAATGATGATTCTCATTCTAGCAAAGACAGCAGCTCCTCCCTCTCCTGATTCAGTTTCACTTTCTGTGTTTCAAGACCCAGAAGTCTACTACACTTCAAACACCTTGAAAGAATAATTCTAGAAACAAGCATTTCATTAATTCTAAGAAACTTTTATTCAAGTCTGCTCTTAGGCTTGTTCTGTTTTTCTGTTATTGTTGATAATCTTTTTTTTTAACATAAATTTTTATTGCATTTCCTTTTTTTTAAAACTAATTACATTGCATTATGTGATACATTTTTTTATGCACTGGGATTCCCCCCGCCCCTCCCCACACCCTCCCCCCACGGTGGATTGCTCCACCTTGTTGCATTTCCATAGTTCAAATTCAGTTGACATTCTTTCATTGGAGGTATTTACCAAGCATAAAGTCCAGCATCTTATTGCCCTGGTAAGTTCATCAATGCCCTCTCTAATTTATACATTTAATTTATTTTTATTTGAAAGAAAAGGAGAGAGAGAGAGAGAGAGAGGCAGAGAAAGTTTCCGTCTGCTGTTTCAATCCCCAAAATAACCTCAATGACTGGAGCTGAGCCAATCTAAAGCTGGGAGCCAGGAACTTCCTCTAGATCCCCCATGCAGTTGTAGGACCCCGGTACTTGAACCATCCTCTACTGCTTTCCCAGGCCTCAAGCAGGGAGCTGGAGTGGAAATGGAGCAGCTGGGACACAAACTGGCACCCATATGGATTGCTGGCACCACAGGTAGAGGATTAGCATAAAATGCCACCATGCTGGTCTCTGTCCAGTTATATGTATATATGTATGTATGTATATATATGCATATATATGTGTATATATAACTATATAATATATTATATAATATATGTGTGTGTATATATGTACATATATGTGTGTGTATATATATATATGTATATATATTTGCAGGCAGAAATGTTTATTTGAGCCTTGGGTCTCCCTGATGGTGGGCTGTCCAGTTATATTTTTACACAAGTTTCTGCCTGGGTAATTGTAGCATTCACTGGTGTTCACCAGGTTTGGGGATGGTAGAGCTGTGCCACACTCAGGGATGTTCAGATTGTGAGAAACAGTGACAGTTATCACCAGGCCAAAGGCAGGAGGGTCCCCTGCAAGTGTGGCAGGGACCTAACTACGTGGGCCATCATCTGCTGCCTTTTCAGGTGCCTGAAGCAGAGCGCTGGATGAGGGCAAATCAGAAGGGACTTCAATCAGCACTCTGATGTGGGATTTAGGCATCCCAAGTAGTAGCCTAACCCACCGCACTACAATGCCGGCTTCTTGGGTGGTTTAGAAAGAAAGGAAGGAAAAAGGAAGAAAGGAATGAAAGATGGAAGGGCATCAGGGAACAAAGCTCCCAGAGCCTAGAATGATGATAAGAAAAGTTTCTTGTTACTTGTAAAAGTGTGGTGCCTTGATTAGAGGAAAGATTAAACAGTCAGGTTAGATATGTTATAAGTTTTGAACTCATCAGTTTGGTTTATATGCATACAGTTATGCAAGCATATTTATGTAATTTATGTTATAAGTGCATTATTTACATTACATACTCTGTAACTGATTTAAAGATAAACTTGTGTTCATACTTAGTGCTAAAGCAATCTACTTATGCTGGAAAAACCAGCATACAGTTTTTCATACAGAAACTTAGAAGTATTTACTGCTCGTTTTTGCTTAAGCTCACCCCTATCCTAAGGAATATGCATTTTCATTTCCATTTTAACAGAGTAGCCTAGATAGCTTGAATTTCTGCTTCTTTATCTTTGTCAACATTTTGATTTCCCTAAAGGACACTTCCACGGAACCCATTTTTATTTCTGTATTACCAGAGGAACTTTTTGGTCAAGGTCAATAAGATCCTCGGTGTAATTTCAGAAGGAAATTACAGGAACAATCCAGGTCCTTCACTGTCTGCAGGGAAAATATTAACACCTTCACCTCTTGCTCCTGTATTAGGTTCTGGATAGAAGTGAGCAACTCATTTCCTGAAAGAACATTAATGCTTTTCAATTCTTCTTGCTTGGTTAATGGACACTTCCTTTGCCAGAGGAGTATCTCAGAAATTATAAGAAATGAATGTTGCAAAAGTAGAAAAATGCTAGGAAATATTATCATAGAAATTTTTTTTTAATTTTAGAAGCATTTTGTCATTTGTACGTATATTCATATATATGTAGATATGCACGTGTTTATGCATATATTTATAGTTATGCAAAAGGACTTTGAGGATTTTGGTTGTACTTATTTCAGTGTCCCTAACATTACAGAATTTTTGTTACAATACAAATCCACCATAATAAACAGGGGTTTGAAGTAGTTCAGGATTTCATAACCTCGGAACTGTTGACATTTGGACTGGATGATTCTTGGTAGAGCAACTGTGCTGTGAATTGCAAGGTGTCTGGCAGTATCCTTAGTTTCTACTCATAGATACAGCAGTAGCCACACCCTCCACTTGCAACAATCCATGATGTCTTTTAACATTGCCAGATGCTTCCTCAGGAGAAGTGTCCCTTGTAGGGAACCACTGAGCCAGATAGAAATTTCTGTTTCATACATGGAGAGTTCCAGCCATCATGGGAGCTCCGACGTGCATCAGGAGCCAGTGTCCTCCTTGCTTCGCAATCTTGCTTCAGCTCTGTCCTCGTCACCTAGACCTGTGTATCTTGCTGCAGAATCTAGAATCTCAAAAGACATAGGTTGGCAAATTGACATTCTGAAACGAACAACCAAAAAGACCATAATTAGAATCTTTGTAAAGGCCCTGATTGTAGTGTTGGCAGATTTCCATGTTGCAAATATTCCTACCATGATTGATGGAGAATTCCTGATAGTTACCAGCTAGTTTGCAAAATTCCTGCACGTCGATCATTCTTCTCCCAAAAGGTACTCTTAATGCCACAGGTACCACTGACAAAAGAGAAGGAATGGGGAAGGCACTGCCTTTTCTTAAAGACAAATGGCATTCTCTTTCTTTCCACTTCTACTGCTCAGATTTAGTTTCCTGATTTTATTTGAATAGAGGCTGAAAGGCAGCCACGTATCCAGCTAAAAAATTGGGGAAATCTATCATTGGGGTTGGAGAGAGGACAGAAGAGCGACCAAGAATGACAGAGGAGTGCCGAGCTTGTTTATTGCTTTACAGTTGCAGTCTCTGCTATAGTATTATTTCTGAATTAACCATAAATATGTGTGAATTTTATCTGAAAGAGTTAGAAATCTCAGCATTCAAATGTGAGAAACGATGAGAGATAAATTGTAGGTTTTCGCAAATCAGAAGTAAATTGACTCCAACAATCTATACTTTAGCTCAAGTTGTTTGAAGTTGCCTATGTACCCTTTGGACCCACTAGGAAATAAATATTAGAGAATTTTGGAGTGAGAAGATACTCAAAAATGGTAGTGATAATTATTATAATACTATGCTAATTCAATATTCCTTAAAGAAATCTTGGGGATAGAAGTGTTTTGCATTTTAGATTTTTTTCAAATTCTTAACATATTTGGCTAAACATAATGAAGTATTTTGGGGATGGGATCCAAATCTGAGCACAAAATTTATTTTCATTGCATATGCACCTTATTATATATAGAGCTTGAGGTAAAAATTTTAAAGATGTATTTATTCATTGATTTATTGGAAAAGTAGATCAGATTTATTGAGAGAAGGAAAGACCATGAAAGATTTTCCATCCTCTGGTTCGCTCCCTAAATTGCTCCAACAGCAAAGCTAAACCAATCCAAAGCCAGGAGCCAGGAGCTTCTTCTAGGTCTCCCACAAGACTGTAGGGTTCCATCCTCTACTGCTACTTTCCCAGGCCACAAGCAGGGAGCTGGATGGGAAATGGAGCAGCTGAGACATGAGCCGGTACCCCTATGGGATTCTGGTGTTTGCAAGGTGAGGATTTTAGCCATTGAGTCATCGCACTGGACCCTTGAAGATAAATTTATACAGCCTTATTAGCACACCTGTGGTTTGACTGTAACACCCATTATATGAGGTCATGTGAAGAATTTTACACTGTGACATCATGTCAAATTTCAAAAAGTTAGGATTTTTGGATTTTTGGATTAAGGCTGCTCACAAGTTTCAGAGATAATTGCCATCATAAACATTCAGTTGCCATCTAAATATTTCACACACTTTTATATTCATTTAATATTTAATACTATTCTAATATAGTGAATATGTTCATTACTTTGACCATTAAATGAGGAAATCTAGATATGGCAATGTTAAGCATCTAACCTGAGAATGTACAACAAGTGAAAAATGGGAATGGGATCCATAGTAATTATTGTGCCCAATCCTCTCTGTACACTCATTCCTATTTCTGTCTACATCTTTTTTTTTTTAAAGATTTATTCATTTTTATTACAGTCAGATATACACAGAGGAGGAGAGACAAAGAGGAAGATCTTCCGTCCGATGATTCACTCCCCAAGTGAGCCGCAACGGGCCGGTGCGCGCCAATCCGAAGCCGGAAACCTAGAACCTCTTCCGGGTCTCCCACGCGGGTGCAGGGTCCCAATGCATTGGGCCGTCCTCAACTGCTTTCCCAGGCCACAAGCAGGGAGCTGGATGGGAAGTGGAGCTGCCGGGATTAGAACCGGCACCCATATGGGATCCCGGGGCTTTCAAGGCGAGGACTTTAGCTGCTAGGCCACGCAGCCGGGCCCTCTGTCTACATCTTAAAGGGCAGAAATTCCTGAATTTTCAGGAATTTGTCAGAAATACTGTTTTTGCTCTAATTCCATTTTACTTTAAATTCCTAGAGAGGTTTGCTTCCTGAGCTAGACTCTACAGATGACAAAACTGCCACTGAATTTAGTTGTTAAAAACTAGAGCTTAAATTGAGTGGGTTCAGCGTGGAGAGTGTCGGTGAAAGAGCAGCAGGTGGGATTTAAGTTTTAAACATAGGTTTGTCTTAGAGCCGTTCTGGAAACTTCATAGATTTTTGAAAATTTATTTTTTTCAACAGAAAGAATAACACTTCCCTTTTAGGACTGTAATCCAGATGGAGTAGTTTATGAGGAAGTAGGGTTGTTGCTAAAGGCAGAGACCAAAAAAATTGTCACAAAACAAGATGAATTTTTTTTCCTGCATAATGTGAAAGTGCTCATAGGCATTTCAGGCTTGGTATAATGCCCCGCCATTTTCAGAGTGCAGATTCCTCTCCCAGTGGTAGGCACTTCCAAACTTAACTTCCAGTGGTGGTCCAGGGGATGTGCTCCAGGACAGGATGCATGAAACCTGGGCTTTTTTCTTCTAAGTACCTGTTATGATGAAGTTTAGCAATTAAATGCAGTCAAAACTAACAATAACTTACAGTGAATCTTCACAACTTCACCATATAATTTTGTTTCCTATTATGCTGATAACTTTGACCTTCTCATTTAATGGCAGCCCTTTGCAGCTTTTCTTTGGTGTATCTGAATTGCCCACATCACCACTTTTGTACTTTGAGGCCATTATTAAGCAAAGTAAGTGTCACTTGGACACAAAGCCTGAGATACCAGGAAAGTGAATCTGGTAGCTGAAGCAGCTTCTAAGCGACTGGTGGGTAAGCCGTGTATACAGCCTGGGGATGCGGGACAAAGGCATCATTCAGATTCCGAGCAGGATGAAGCAGGAATGTGGACGATTTCATCACATTACTCAGAATACTGAGCAATTTAGAATTCATGAATTATTTATTTCTGGAATTTCCATTGAATATTTTGGACTATATTTGGCAATGGGTGACTGCAGTTACAGAAAATGAAAAATGTATGAGCAGAGACTACTGTATTGCCATGGGACAGCTCCACATGTGGTCTTAAAAATGTGTCCTTCAGCTCAGGATTTGCTTTCTCAGTTAAAAATATTTAGCTCTGCAAGTTATGCTATGTGAGGGAGGTATCTCTACTATTAGAACTAAATAAGAGCTTCTCTACAACTGAATGAACTATTCAAAGGACCTGCATTTTATTGGCTTGATGACAATACTAATTCTGGGTCCTGGCTGAAAAGGCAATACTTGGAGTTGTGTTATCTGAAGATTTCAGGAAGTAATATCTGCCTCTGATTCAAGCTTCAGTGAGAAAGAGATTCTAGACCAAATGCCAAATCAATCAATCAATAGAAAGGCAATTGTCTTAGTAAAAGGAAACTTGGTTCCAGTTACATTTGCTCTGTATAACAGTGTAAGTAGTGACATTTGAGACTCTTACTGAGGTGTCACACACGCTCCTAGCTCCTTGGTAATTTCAAGCAGCATGTTTATTTTTCCAGAAGATCAGCTGAGTCCTGTTTCTGATAGCTGTAAACATCTAGTAACTGCTTTCAAGTAATACACTGTTGTTGGCCATAAACCTCATCAGTTGTGGTTGAGTGGCCTGTTAACTTACCTTCAGGGATCTTGTAAAATTCTGTAATTGTAACTTTAATGTACATGAGATGTATACTGTGACTTAAAATGGAGTGACCATCAGAAAAGGCGTGTAGCAGGGTTTTTTTTTTTCCTAACAAAAAATTTATCCACATTCTTTCCTAAGGTTACTCTTCCTTTATCAGCATAGAGCTCCGTTAAATTTCTTTTTCTCTGAGTGCTTGTCACTTGATAGCTTGTTGAAAAAAAGACTAAGAACCTATTATTACTTCCGTTTTGCAAATAAAGAAACCTTTTCATCCAAACAAAGGTATATGAAATGCCTAGGATAAGCATTGCACTGGGATTGAGAAGGGAGACACATCTTTTTTTGCCAACAAATTCATACCATGGTGGCAACTGATTCTTCCTCCACATCAATGAGTACTGGTTGATTTGTTGGAAACTGAGCATTTTTATCTTGATAAATGAATGAGAATAGTAAGTAACTGGGTAGCGGTCACTTGGTCCTGACACTACAGAGATTACTGAGACCACTGAATATCTCATTTGAAATTTAGAGTGTCTTTGGCTTTTAATGATTGAGATTGTCATTATTTTTATTTATTTAAATTATCATTACTTACAAGAGAGTGAGAAAGAGAGAAAGAGGAGAGATATTACACCTGTCAAGCTGGGCCTTGGGCTGGTTGAAACTGGGGCACAAATATGCAATTCAAGTCTTCCTCATGGGTAGCAGAAGAGGAAGTGATCAAGCCATCATCACTGCCTGCCAGGATCCTCCTTAGCAGGGAGCAGGAATCAGGAATGGAGCTGGACTCACTCTGAGGCCCTCAGCCAACCAAGGATGCAGGTGTCTGCTTGTTAAATAATTCCCATCTCTCAGCTGCAATAACTCAAATACACTCTCAGAACAAGTCATTATAGAGACATATCAATGAAGGGAAACATCAGATATTTTCAAGTTGCACAGAAGTTGAAAAAAATGTGAAGTATTAAGAAATATTCTAAAAGTGGAGGTTGAACTGTCTTATGTTAAATTTTTCATTATATTTTGCTATGTAGATTGTAACACTCAAAAGGAAGCTAAAGTTTATAGTTAAATATTTTCAAGTTAACAAATAAGGATACTCACAGAAATAGAAAAAAAATTTGTCCTAAAATTGTCTAGAATCATAAAGCATTGAATAGCCAATCTGAGCAAAAAGAACAAAGCTGGATGCAGCACACTATCCAAGATACACTACAAAACCACAGTGGTTAATGAGGGCCCAGCGCAGCGGCCCTGTGGCTACAGTCCTCGCCTTGCACTCACCAGGAACCCATATGGGCACTGGTTCTAATCTCGGTTGGCCCCACTTCCCATCCAACTCCCTGTTTGTGGCCAGGGAAAGCATTGAGGATGGCCCAAAGCCTAGGGACTCCGCACCTACATGGGAGACCTGGAAGAGGCTCTGGGTTCCTGGCTTCGGATCAGTGCAGCTCTTGCCATTGCAGCCATTTGGGGAGTGACTCAGCAGATAGAAGATCTTTCTCTGTCTCTTCTCCTCTCTGTATATCTGACTTTGCAATAAAAATAAAATAAATCTTAAAAAAAAAAACCAACTGAATGGTAGTTGCATAAAAAGAGACACAATGAAACAGAAAAAGGAAACCATGAATAACTTTGGGCATTTATGGCCCAGTTGATTTTGACAAAAAAAAAAAAAAAAAAACAGTAATAAGTAAGGAGGAAAGGATGTTTAATAAATGTTGCCAGGAAACCCATCACCTATGAAAAAAATAAATTGGATCCTTCACTTACACCGTATAAAGAATGAACTCAAAATAGATTCAATATATGAACAAAAGATATGCAGCTATAGAACTATCAGAAGAAAGTCTAGGAGAAATGGCTATTGACCTTGGTATTGACATTGATTTTTCGGCAGTGACCCCAAAATCTCAGGCAACAAATGTTAAAAAGAGATCAATAAGATTGCATCAAATAAAATAATTTTGCATAACAATAGAAATAATCAGTAGAGTGAAAACCCAACTACAGAGGGCAAAAATTTTTATAAATCACACATGTGATAAAGATTAAATTCCTTCTTCTTAAGAAGGATTAAGAAGCTCAATTTACGGCAAAAAAAAATTTGACTGATTTCAAAATGGGCCAATAGGGCCCGGCGGCGTGGCCTAGCGGCTAAAGTCCTCGCCTTGAAAGCCCCGGGATCCCATATGGGCGCCGGTTCTAATCCCGGCAGCTCCACTTCCTATCCAGCTCCCTGCTTGTGGCCTGGGAAAGCAGTCGAGGACGGCCCAATGCATTGGGACACTGCACCCGCGTGGGAGACCCGGAAGAGGTTCCTGGCTCCTGGCTTCGGATCGGCGCGTATCGGCCCGTTGCGGCTCACTTGGGGAGTGAATCATCGGACGGAAGATCTTCCTCTCTGTCTCTCCTCCTCTGTGTATATCTGGCTGTAATAAAAATGAATAAATCTTAAAAAAAAAAAAATGGGCCAATAAAACAACACGTTTTTCAAAAAAAGACACAAAAATAGACAACTGGTCCATGAAGAAAAAGTGCTCAACCTCACTAATCATTAGGGAAGTACAAATGAAAACTACACTGAGAAATCAT
The DNA here is from genome assembly GCF_030435755.1 of Ochotona princeps. Classification (NCBI taxonomy): domain Eukaryota; kingdom Metazoa; phylum Chordata; class Mammalia; order Lagomorpha; family Ochotonidae; genus Ochotona; species Ochotona princeps. The sequence goes on from NC_080840.1 coordinate 53,754,533, forward strand.
TCGGTAGCTATTCAAACTGCTATTATCAAAAGTTGTAAGATGGACATTGGTGAGAATGAGGGGAAAGGGAATTCCTTGTACAATGTTGGTGAAATGTATACTGATATAGCTGTTAAGGAAGCTAGCATGGAGGCTGTTAAAATTAAAAAAAAAAAAATAGTACTGAGCCCCGGCATGATAGCCTAGCGGCTGATGTCCTCACCTTGCACGCACCGGGATCCCATATGGGCGCCTGTTCTAATCTCAGTGGCCCTGCTTCACATCCAGCTCCCTGCTTGTGACCTGAGAAAGCAGTGGAGGACAGCCCAAAGCTTTGGGACCTTGCACCTGTATGGGAGACCTGGAAGAGGCTCTGGGCTCCTGGCTTCAAATTGCCTCAACTCCAGCCATTGGGGTGGGCCGCTTGGGGATGAATCATTGGACAGAAGATCTTCCTCTCTATCTCTCCTCATCTCTGTATAGCTGACTGTCCAATAAAAATAAATCTAAAAAAAAAACATGAACTGCCATATGATTTAGCAACCCCTTTGATGCATATAAGATTACTTCAAGCAATAATTGGATAATTGAGTTGAAGATGTTATTTTAAGGCAAAATTTTAAAAATCTATGTATAGCTTGATTAAAATACATGTATCAAAGAACATTTTTGACAAAAATATGTATATGTATAAATATCCAGAGGGAATTAAATCAGTATGTGAAAGGGCTCTCTGTACTCCCACATTAATTGTATCAGCATTCAGTATGTCCAAGAATCAACCTAGGTGTCCTTTGCTGATTGGATAGGTGAAAATGTGGTATATACACAAAGTAAAATACTAAAGAGAAATTAAATTCTGTCATTTGTGACAACATGGATAAACCCATATACTTAATTGAAGTAAGTCAGGCCCAGAAGGAAAAATACCATGGTGATTGTAGTTATTAACAATGTATTATATTCTTGAAAATTGTTAAGGGTAGATGTTATATGTGCTTGTCACAGAAAGGAAGTCTATGAGATAATGCATGTGTTAACTCAATCTAGCCACTTTACAGCGTATTTGTATTTTAAATTATTATGCCGTACATGAGAAATATGTATATTTTTTATCAGCTAAAACAAATCAATTAAAAATTGACAAAAATGGAAGAGCTGTCATTCAGATTTGTAGCAAGGTGTAAAATTCAGGTTCCTAAGATCAACCAATGAGTCCATGAGCACACACAGAAAAACTGATGGTTGAGGTTGGGGTTGACTAATGCTACTAGCTACCAGCTAACAGCTTCTTGGATCTGAACTTTAGGTTTTGTGGACAAAGTCTCTTCAGTTCCACAGATATGAATAGTCCACTCCACCACAGCAGAGAAAATTGCAAAGTATCTGGCAGACATTTTAGAATGAAAACATGGAAGTTTTCTTTGTAGTGTGAATTTCTTCCATCATTGCCAGAAGGTCATTCTGGCAGACTTTGACTTTTTGGGAGTTAGTGCTCTCTTCTGCAAAGATGTAGCTTGTATAAAAACTGTCCACAGCATGTGGTTGATTTGCATGGAGGTCACATTTGTAACCATGAGGTCAACCTTCATGCAGAGAGAAGCTGCTCCTCATGCAGAGATGATATGCTGACACAAGTCCAAGCCTTAATCTAGGTTTATGTTCTAGACTGTTACACACACACACACACACACACACATAAATAAAAAAGAAGAAGAAAAGAATTAAGCAGCCTTGGCCCAGCACAGTTGCCTAGCGGCTAAGGTCCTTGCCTAGCATCTACCAGGATCCCAATATGGGTGCCAGTTCGTGTCCCAGCGTCCCTGCTTCCTATTTAGCTCCATGCTTGTGGCCTGGGAAAGCATCTGAAGACAGCCCCAAGGCCTTGGGAACCTGTACCTGTGTGGGACACCTGGAAGAGGCTCCTGGTTCCTGGCTTTGGATCAGCTCAGCTTTGGCCATTGCAGCCACTCTTCCTCTCTGTCTTTCCTCCTCTTTGTATATCTAAATTTTCAATAAGAAAAAGAAGAATTAAGCAGCCTGAAGTGTAAGTTACTCTGAGGTTGATGAGATTGAGAAATTCAGGACCTATTGTGTGATGCGGCCAGGGGTGTCCCAGCCAGCAGAAGGTGGAACAGCACCCTGGTGGTCATAGGGCTTTCTGGAAGAAGAGGCGTTTCTCATCCAGGCTATAGAACAGGCCACAAAAATACCTGGGAATACAGCAAAATGTGACCACGTGTGACGAAGTGTGGCTTGATTTCTGTCTATAAGTGGTGTATTCCTGCTTTACTTTGCCTCACTGCAGTTGAATTCTGCTGTATTGTAGAGTATCAAGCACTTTGCTTCCTCTTTTTCCAATATAATAGCATTGAATTGATATTGGGCTTGTTTTTGTTTTTGGTTCAGGAGTGGGATATGTTCGGAAGTGTTCTCAGAGTAGCTTTGATTGAGGATGAGGGCGTTGTGTTCTGGAATGGCTTCAGTCATGGTGAAAGTGCCAGCATGTGACCCTTGGTGTCATTGTCTCTTGTCACTTTTTTCAATCAACTCTTTCTCCTGCTAATTTCTATTCCAGAGATTTATTTTGGCCCATCAAGAATGCCTTCAAATTGAAAAAAAAATAAGCTGGACAAGGCAGGGGTATATTTAGGAAGGCAAGATTCAGTTTGGAATTTAGCTTGACAGACTAGAGACGTAAGCCTAGGTAAATACAGGAAAAAATGACACCTAAAGAAAAAAACGTAAGTAAGAGTAATAAGTGCCTACATTATGATTTGTGGTCATGTTTCTACTTAGAAATACATGCTGCATGGATTTTTTTTAACCTAAGAAACAATCTGATATAATTTATTATGAACACTTTAGAGAATTTATGGATATGGAAGAAGATGTAATGTGTGTGTGTTCAAAGGTTTCGCTGCACGTGTTATCTTTCAGACTTGGGTTTCTCATCACTCCGTTGAGATAACCCCAATAGCTACCTAGCGGGCTTCCCTGCCACTAATGAAATAGGCCTGGCAGTTTTTCCTCCACACTAGTACCACAGTACTCTTTCTGAAATGGAATGTGATTATCCTATTATTCTCCTTACGTCCTGAGAACTGTCCCTATTTCTTTGCAAACCAGCAGACTCTCCTTCTTCTGACCCTGGCCCATGCTGAAAGCTCTCCCACAGGCTTTCCAGGGCGAGGCCAGATGGAAACGTTTGCATGTTGTACCTGCATTTGAAAAGCTTCCTTGCAGCACATGTGCCCAATAGACTCTTTCTCTAAGGATGGTCTTACTGTCACCTGTACAGAGCTGCGCTGCCTCACCTCTGCAGCACTGTGAGGCTCTGTGTAGTCGTCTGACTTTCCCACTACAGGCTGGACTCCTGCTCAGTGGGATTTGTCACACTTGTGTTTCAAGTCTTCACATATTATATACTTCCTGGGATACAGGTGTTCAATGAATACTTTTAGAGCAAGAGAATGAATAAGCGTTTACATGGAAATGTATACAAATTATGCTATAGCAAATGTTTAATTAAAAATCACTTTCAAGATTAACATAATTATTCTGAAAGCATTCTGTCAAGATATGTACCTCAAAGTTTGATTATGGCATATTTAAAATTCAGTTGAAGATATTATTAGAAATGAAACAATGTTCTATATTCTTTTGTTGAGTATTGAAGAAATATTTAGGATGCATACAAAATAAACTCAAATAGTACACATGCACACACACACAGAAAGAGAATGAGAGAGAGAAAACTAACTCCCCCTATAGCAGGGATGACCAGGGCTGAGCCAGGATGAAGCCAGGAGACAACCTTATCTGAATCTCTCAAACTGATGTGGGGGACCATGATGTTCTTTGACCATCTTCTGCTGTTTTCCCACACACATTAGCAGGAAGTTGGGCCAGATGTGGCTTTACCCATTACACCACAGTGTCTGTTGTGGTCTTAGGCAGCTAGTTCAGGGACCTGAGCTTGGAAGCCTTGCCTTCCCCACCCACGTAATCCTTTCTGTCCACCCGTGACACTCACCTACCATCACCTGGAATCTGAGAGGGGGTGGCATTGTGTTATTGCATAACAACTCTGCTTGAGAAGCCTTATAAAGGCCCATGGTAGGGAGAGGCTCACTCTCTTGGTTATTGCTTCCATCGCTCTGGCACTCTGACTCCTGACCTCCCCATTACCCACATGCTCTCTGGCTTCCCATGGACAGACTCCAAGGACAGGTAGCTCCTGTGTGTCTGTATTTCTCATCTTCCGTTCACTGCTTAGGCAATTCAAATGTTAAGATGTTTTGTATTTCTAATTTGTGTACTTTCAAGAGTTCTAGGAGAGGTAAGACCTTACAGTAATGGAATGTGGACAGAGAAACCAGGAAAAGGTGAATGTTTGCATCTTTGTGTGTCCAGGTAGTACACCACATGTCTTTTGGGATAGTTTATATTGCTGGGGAAGCTGGGACATAGATCTTCAGTCTAATGGACAGACTTTATGGCAGTGACCACTTGTTCCTTTCACGGGTTTGATTCAGACTGGATTGCCAAGTGGACTTATCATTTACTAATGTCTAGTGGGCCCTGCCATCACCAAGCTCCTTAATACATTCTAGACTTGTCTGATGTGAGCTCTCTTTTACCCCACAACACGCCAGCCCTAAATAACATAATTCTGAAGTGCATTATTTTAAAATTTTGGAAGTATTTTTAAACACAACAAGTAAACTAAATTTCTATTAAATAGTAAGGTCACATTCACTGTCCAGTAATCTGAGTGAATTACTTCTAGGGCAATGTGGTAATATTCCACTTGTTATAATATCTGTTATTTAATATTCCATGCCTATATTTAATAGAATTTAAGTCAATTTATTCCATACTTACCTTAAAGGCAAAATGCCAGTACTTTGTTCCAGAAATGTCTTCCTGGTCATTTTCTTTCCCGTATATTTAGTTTGCTGTGATATTCTTACCATATGGTTAGTATTCATCTTAAATACCCACCCTAAGAAATATTCATACATTAAATACAAATTCCTTGGGGCCAGTGTGGTGGCATAGCACACTACCTTTTTGTTGGGGCACCAGTATCCCATAGGAACACCAGTTCCTGTTCTGTGTGCTCCACTTCCAATTCAGCTCTGTGCTATGGCCTAGGAAGGCAACAGAGAATGGCTTGAGTCTTTGGAATACTGCACCCATAGTGGAGATGTAGAAGAAACTCCTGACTCCTGGATGCCATTTGGGGAGTATACCAGCAGATGAAAGATATCTCTCTGTCCCCTTTCTCTCTGTAAATCTGCCTTTCAAATAAAAATAAATAAATGTCTTTTTAAATAAAATAAATTCCTGATGGAACATATTATATATAATGCATATCAAAAATAGAAAGGATAATTTCTATTATCAGAATAATGTGACAGAATATTCTTACTTGAGGGATTATTTTAAAACAGGAGAAATGGTTACCATGCCTGTGTATTACAATGGAGGTGATGTGAAATCAGGTAGACACTGAAAAACAGAAAAAATTACCAGATCAGATTCAGAGTGGAACAAGTCACAATCATGATGTGTCAGAACACACACACACACACACACACACACACACACACCCAGAGAACCGCAGAAAGGGGAACTTTGATTTCTAAACATTATCACTGATACCTTGCAATTTTCATATGAGAAAAAGAAAAGTTGTTCTTTATTCACCTAGTGTTGTCGTGCATCTTTTAGAGAAGCTACGAGGTTACTTTGAGAAGCTTCTGGTAAACAGAGTTAAAAGATGAGTTAATTTGGGTGGAAAAGAATGAAATCCATGTGTGTTTTCTCATACTCTGCCTTGTCCATGAACGTTATAAGGACCCTGCCTCCTTGAACTTGTTGTGATAGTAGACAGTGCAGTAGGATGAAGGTAGTATGGTGTGATGCTGCATGAGTTCAGTGACATGCCGTGTGGACTGCACACAGGAAGGAGATGAGCCTTAAAGACGGAGACGCATCAGCACTGTGGCCAGCCGACTCCGGAAGGAAAACACTCCCGGCAAAAACGAGTGGGTCCTATACCTGGAAACAGGTTGCTGAGACACAAGGCTATTCTTGAAGGAAACAAGTTTGAGGATTGCTGTTTAATATTTTCAAAAGTATCTTTATAGTTTATACATCAAAGATTAGAAATCGTGTCTGGGAAAAAGCTTATGTGTAAGATTATTTACAATAATGCTCTGAGGATATGTCTGACAGCAATCCACTGGAGGGCAGTACAGAGTAAGAATTATGGCTCCTTGCCTGGAATATTGATTTTTGCTTCAGAACACGAACTGAAGATCACATTATAGCTCGATTAAAAAAAAATGACATGAAGTTGTATTGTCACATTTGAGGCAAGGATGGATCTGTGGTGTTTCCGTTTGGTGGGAAGAGAATGATGATCCTCCTCTCCTGTTCAAAGTATTTATATCTTTCTGACAAAGCAAAAAGTGTGAATTCAAGTATTCTACATTCAGCTGAGCAGCGATACAGTTCAGTTTGGCTAGATTTTCATTAAAGCCTGCTTTCCTAAGAAAATAAATTTCATCCCCAGAGACACTGTTCATCATTTCAAGTCAGACCACACTGCCCCAGAGGCCCTGATCCCAGAACATTGGGGTCAATGTTCTGGATCCTATCCGCTGCCCTGGCAGCCCTGTTCCCTCCAGGGAAATGTATTTGATCTTCTTTCTGAGCACTAATGGCACAATATATAAGATGGAGCTTGGAATCCAAATAGCTTATTTAACTGTGCGAAGAAATACTACTTTTGATTATACAGACATATTTTATTTATAATAATGCTTGCCTTCTTTCTTGCAGTCTATAAGCTCTGGATTGCAAAGGTAAGTGTGAGTTTTCCTACCAGGGAAAGAGTTGTTGGAGTAGCAATTTTTGATGAGCTGGAGGTGTTTTTCAGTAGCAGCAGGTCTCTGAGCTAGGCATCTGTTATGAATTTCTTATGTAATACTTTCTATGTAGGCACCATTGTCATCATAATCATCTCTATTTACAGATGAGGATGTTGTGGCACAAAGGTCAAGTTTCTTGACCACAGTCACAAAGCATAAGTAGTTAGAGCCACAGCTGAGTCTCACTCTGGACACCACCCTCAAATCTCAGAACTACATGGCTCCTCAAAAGCAGAATGAAGCCAAAAAGTCCGTTGACATCAGGCTGGCATTGTGGCACAGCAAGTTAAGTTGCACCTTGGGACACCAGCTTCGCATATCAGTGAACAAGGTCAAGTCCCAGCTCCTAGGCTTCTGCTACAGCTCCCAGATGATCTACCTGAGAAAGCTGCAGAAGATGAGCCAAGTGCCTGGGTCTGTCATCCGCATAGGAAGCATGCAGGGCATTTCAGGCTCTTGGCTTTGCCAGGCCCAGCCCCAGCCTCAGCCATTGCAGCTATCCAGGGAGTAAATCAGTGGATAGAAGACCTCCCTCTGGCTCTTTCTCTCTTTCAAATAAATGCAGCTTTAAAAAGAGATAGGTAATTTGAGCATAGCTTTTCACTTTTGTGAAAGCAAACCATATTAGACAATAAAGAGAATGTTTTATTTAGGCTACTGCATCAGGGAGAATGATGAGCAATGAATGCCTAAAAAAGAGGGAGAGAGAACATAAATATTTTATAAGACAGGAGGATCACAGAGTGAAGGCAGACCCTATCTCTGAATCTACAGGGCAGGGTGGTCCTTTGTTTTTAGTTTGTTGTCCACTTGCAACAGAGAAGTACTAATGAGTGGGAAAACGTCTTGAGTTTTTCACCACTTTCCAAGAGAATAGGGCTCAGAAAGTTTCCTTGCTGAATGGCTGATCGGCAATTATGAACTTCCCAAGAGAGATGTGCAGAATGGCTCTCCAGGATGCTAATTGACATTATTTCTCCAAATTAGACCGTTTGTTGAAAAGAGGGGACAGGGACAGTTATTCCTGAGGACATCTCACAAGAGAAATATAAGAAATGAAAGCAAGAAATGTTAATATAAAGCATTAATTCACAAGACAAGTTTGAGTAAACGCTGAAAGTACCCAGGCCAGTAGATACCAGATCAGTGAAGGTATTTAGGATCTGCATGATTTCACATTGAGCTTTCTGTGTTAGAAATGTGGCTCTGGAGTTAGAATGTCAATGCCCAGGCTAATGTCGTCCATGAGCCTGGTCACCTTTCATATAAGTACCTGCATCACCCAGGACTTTCCCCTTTGCAGTAGTCCAGATGGGACTCTCCTTGTTATCCAAGGAGAAACCCCACCAATACATGACCTGCTGTGGTATTGAGTCCACTGAAGTTCTTAGCTAGCACTCAAGTTTCTGCTTATGGGGCTTCTTCAGATTCTGGGGAGAAGGGCAAGGTTCTAGGCAACACGGAGTCCTAATAGAAAATCGAGTGAACCTCTAAGCAGAAGGCACAGGCGATAAAAATAACCTTTTATCCTCTCCTTGTAGGAAGCCATAGAAACAATAATTATCAAATTCCAGGGGTAGACCTTTGGCTCAGCAATGGAGACACTGCTAAAACACCAGGATTCTACATCGTAGTATGTTGTTCAAGACCTGGCTTTGCTTTCTGCTAATGCCCGCCCTGTGAGTCGACAGTGATGGCTCAAGTCATTGGATCCCTTCCATGCATATGGGAGACCTTCGTTGAGTTCCTAGATGCCTGCTTTGGCCTGATCCAGCTGTTGCTAAAATGGGCATCTGGAAAGTAAAACACTGAATGGGAACTATATGTTTCTGTCTCTTTCTGCCTCTCAAATCACCAGATTCTGTTACTAGTCTCGTGGTATAGCAGGTTGTCTCCGTTGCCTCTGATGCCAACTGCACAGATGTTGATGCCAACACCTTGTATGGTGTCCGTTTGTGTCCTGGTTGCTTCACTTCCTATCTAGCTTCCTGCTGATAGTCTGGAAAACAGCAAGGATGACGTCAAGTCCTTGGGCCCCTACACAAACATGGAAGATTTAGAGGAAGCTTCTAGCTCCTATTCTTGACTTGCACCAGTGCTGGTTATTGCAACAACCTGGGAATGAACCAGTGGATGCAAGATCTCTCTTTTTGTCTCCCTTTCTTTGTAACTCTAATTTTTAGCATAATTAATGTATCTTTAAAAATATAATTAACCTTAAAAAGTTTTGAAGGATCAAATTCTACTCTTATACCAGGTAAATATTTGATACGAAATCTCCATTTCACCATATTCAGAAATTCATTGTAATGGGCAGAATAGTGCACCGCTCCTCCCACCTCTGCCCCCACATACCTCTCCGCATTGCATACTATGTTCATGTCCCAAATCCCTGGGTAGATCCTGCACGTGTCAATATGTGTAGCAGACTGGTCCGGTCTGTGTCACATTCCAATCAGGCTCTCATATTTTCCTATGGGTGTTGCAGGTTAGTTAGTTCAGGTCACCCTACCCCACGAACCAATTGACACATGTGTCGAGAGGTGCTGCCACCTTTTCCAACCTGGCCCACGCCCAGCACTGATTTTCATGCATACCACCAGCAAGAGCTACAGCACAGCAGAGAAGTGGCACAATTTCGAACATACTCTGTAGCAGACCCAAACGAATATCCCCTTTATATCATAAAAATTAGAACTAAAATATATGTTTAAAACTAGTAACTAATGTTTCAGTCTGTTACAAAGAATCTAGTCATCCAGTGATATTAATTAATTCAATGAAATATCACTACACAGTTTTAAGTTGTCTTAGCTGCCAACAATTATACATACATAATATATGTATAACATAGTTGAGAGAGATGTTTGAAATTTCCAAGCACAAAGAAATGAGAAGTATTTGAGGAAATGGATATGCCAACCGCTCTGCTCCAGTCATTGCACATTATATGCCTGAATTAAAAAAAAAATCATGCAGTGCTCTATAAATAGATAGAATTATTATGTGCCAGTTAACAATACAATTGTGTTTTTAGAAAGTTTTAGTTTATCTAAAATTCTTGAAAGCTGTCTTCAGGTTGATATGCCACAAAACATGAATAGTATATGTATTTAAAAATCTGCTGACCTTGATTAAAAACAAACAAACAAATAAAGAACCTTTCCTTCCTTCCTCCCTACCTTTCAAAGGCAAAGTTACAGAGAGGAGGAGAAACATATCTTCCATCCAATGGCTTACTCACCAAATGGCTGTATCAGTCAGGGATGGACCAAGCTGAAACCAGGAGCCACCAACTTTATCTGGATCTCCCACACTGCTCTCCCAGGCATATTACCATGGAAATGAATTGCAAATGGAGCAGCAGGTACTCAAAAGAGCCGCACCTGGAATGTCAACCTCACAGTCGACAATTAGCGTACTATGTCACAACACCAATCTCTGCTGACAGTTTATAAACCTCATTATTCCCTGTTTTTTTTCTGTCCCACATCTGAGAAAAATGATGAAAGAGCTCAAGAACTTCCTCCTTTGGTGCTAGTGGGAGGTTCAAAACCATGCAAGCCCCTGCCTGCAGGTCAGAAACTTCACTCGCCACACTCTGGCATAAAACCCTTCTCAGTCTCCCCTTCCTCTCCAGGAAGCCATTCTGGACTTAGGAGATTGCCCTGATCTCTCTAGAAAGCCTCTTTCTGTGACTAACAGTAATTCTGACACCTTGTTTGTTTTTGTGTGACACTACCTTTGGGTGGATCCCTTTCTTCCCTTCGTAAAGAGCCCCAACATGGCTGTCAGGGAATTTATCACTCCTATTCAGTAAAAGTGATGCTAGCTTTTGATCCATCAATAAATCCATGTATGCTTAGGGAAAGATATGCTAGTGTAGACCAAAAGTCTAGAACTATATTGTACTTAATATAGTACATTGATATAGTTACTGCTTCAGTGGAGAATACATGGCTATATTTAATGAAACCTAGATGATTAAATTATTCTTGTCAATTTCTAGAAATTATGTGAGATTTAAGTCTTTAACACTTCTGAATTCACTTTTCATAAGGATGTTTCCCTTTTTATATTAAAAACATTTGAAGTTGAATTTGCTTGGCTTATGGGAATTTTAGAAATATTCAATTGATTTAAGTGTCTTTTTATTTTTAAGTCAATTAGAATAGAGTGTCAAGGAGATTTTGTAATCTAATTTATTAATACCACTGAAGGAAGAAGCTGTTATATATAACCAATGAGATATAAAAGCTATTGTTAATTACAGGCATATAAACACTCAGAAACCAAAAGATAGTTTGCATAATTGTTTTTAAAATTTCAACCATGAATCATGTATAAATACAGTCCATCTCAAAGAGCTGTTTTCTTCTCAGTGTGTAAAAATTGAACTCAAAATAGCAAACAGATAAACAGAAAAAAACTGATATACCAGTTTCCCTGTTGCCTTTCAATCAGGAGTAATAAGAGTGCTATAAATGATTTATACATTGGCATTGATATCACCAAATAATCATGCCATGAAGTCAAAAGAAACTAGCACTATTCATGAAATGAGTACTCAAAAGGAGTAAAATCAATTCCTGTTCATGCAGCAGAAAGACAAAAACCCAGATCAGAGGATCAGGAACTGATATCACTTTTGGGTACCTGGATCACAACTCAAGAGCACAACTGCTTGTTAACTGGTGAGAGCACACAGGGATCCGCATGCAGGACCAATCCTGTGCAAGTCATTACAACAAATCAAAAGACAAAATGCTCAAACCTATCAAGGAAATTGTTTAGTTCAGTTTATTGCAATAAGGAGAATCTTCATCAGTGGTATTCAAAGAAGTGGGAGGTGGGGTTTTACAAAGCCAGCAAATCATTGAGGAAGAGCAGAGCAGAGAGAGGGGAAGGCAGGCCCTTGGTACTTGGTTAGCTGCTTAATCATTTCACCATTTCTTATAATGTGGGAAAGGATCATGAAAGGGTGCTAGAGGGGCCGGCTGCTTCTCAACTATCCCTGTATCCCAGAGGTCTGGTGAAGTTCAACAAACTCACATTATAGCATGCTCTTTGTATCATCTCCTCCTTGTCTGTGGAGCTGTTATATATGGGTAGTTGGTATTCTCCTGGACAGCGCTTTCCATGCCTTGCAATGTCAGACACTTAGATGGAAATTTCTGTATCCTTCAAAACTACATTTTATATACAGCCTGATTCTATAGTTAAAGATTTGACAAAGACATCATTTTTCTGATTGTAGAAAATTTTAGAAATAGTGTGAAAAATGACTTCGTAAGCAGAAAATAGTATTTTTACCAATTTGCTTTTGAACTTTCAAGATGGGAGTGAAAGTAATTCTAAGAACAAGTTCACATGTTGTAGAAACACTTGCTATGATTGAGAGAAAAAATCACAGACCAGAATGTCCTAGAAATCACTTAACATGGGCAATGTTAACCTTCTCAAAGAGCATTTTTGTCAAAGTAAGGGCAAGAGGCAAACTTAGCACCTGTGAGAACTCAGTGGACTCAGGGAGGTTAGGTAGCAAGAACAACAGCTTGAAATACCTGAGTTAGATGGCTCCAGGGTGCAGTGGAAACACCTGCACAGAGGGGGCAGCAGGTTGGCAAGCTGCTGGAAATCCTGCGGTCCCATCAGACCTGGGTTTCTGTTTCAACTCAATAACACAAGAAGGACTAACCAACAGGAGCTTCTGTAAGTGTTCTGCTGCATTAGAAGAAAATGAGCATTTCACAATTTTTGGCAGAGAGAATTCTGTACATCTATTATATCACATTTGTCTATCATGTGGTTCATGGTTATTTTTTACCTATATTTTTAAATCCACATGCTCTATTATGACAGATGTGTCAAAAATTGCCATCTGTGTGGTGAATGTTTCCATTTCTGCCATGGTTTATGCTGACATATATATATATATATATATATATATATATATATATTTGTGTGTGTTGAGAGTAAGACACACACACACACGCACAAATAGAGAGAGCACCAGATGGAAATGGAGAGATTTCTCATTCTTTAGTTCACTCTTCTATGTCTGCAGTGTCCAATACTCATCTGGCTCAAAACTAAGAACTAGGAACTCCATCTCTAAAGCAGATGGTAAGAAACCTAATGCATATGCCTTCACTGCTGCCTCCCGGGGTCTGCATTAGCTAGAAACTGGAGTTTGGAGCTGGAGCTGGGACTTGAACCCAGCTACTACAATGTTGGGAGTCTTAATCAGTGTCTTCATTCTTAGGCTGAACACTTGTCTGTGCATTTTGAAGTTATGCTATAAAGTGCAAATGAGTTTAGGCTTTTCCGTCTTCTAGTGAGCTCAATCTATTACAATCGAGTAAGGGAATTTTTGCTCCAAGTTTTTGGTCTGATATCTGTTGTGTACATCCAAATTTTCCTTTCCTTGTATAACTTCCATCCTTTTAATTTCATTCTCTTTTTTGTTGTTTCTCAGGAAACTTTTCCTTTGCATACAAGGGAATTATTATTCCTATATGAAAATTTCTGTTTTGCCTTAAGATTTAGATTATTCTTACTAATCCAATTTTGTTTATTTACTTTTTAAAGATTTATTTATTTTTATTGGAAAGACAGACTTACAGAGAGAAGGAGAGGCAGACAAAGCAGGTCTTCATCTGCTGGTTCACTTTACAAGTGACTACAATGGCCAGAGCTAAGCTGATGTGATTCTGGGAGCCACTTATTTTCCATGTGTCCCATGTGGTTGCTGAGTTCCAAGGACCTGGGCCATCCTTTACTTCTTTCCCAGGAATAAGCAGGGAGGTGGATGGGAAGTGGAGCAGCTAGGACACAAACTGGTGCCCATATGAAATCCTGGCACTTGAAGGGGGAGGATTAGCAAATTGAAGATATATTGCAGTAGGCATTTCTACTCCCACATAAGGGGAGGGATCCCACTGAAACTACTAAATATACCTTGACAACATAATATTAAAATTTCTGCCATTGCATATACCTACATTGTTATGATATACTTAAGTAGTGGAATATTGCTGAAGGACTGTACTATTATAATAATATGGAGGAAAAATGTGGTAAGGGAGGGGTGGGAAGAGAAGCAGGGGAAGTGGAGGGGACAATCCCTATATCTATAAAATGGTATCATGGAAACTTACAGCAGCAATAAAAAATACACACATACACACACACACACACACACACACACAAAACAATCGACTGAGAGCTGTTTTCCTTTTTTTTTTCTGTGATCACTCTTGAACTTTTAACAAGGAACTTAATTATAAGGTTAAAGAATCAGTCCTAATATACTTTTTACACCTAATATACTTTTAAGACCCTAAGCTACTCGGAAATGGGAGTGGGAGAGCAGAGAAATTTTTCATATCCTTAGAAGGTGTGAGGAAGACATGAAGTATAACCTATTGGGAACATAACAAGTAACTCATAGACAATAGACTCGAAGTAGTATTAGACAATAGTAGAACTACAAAGACATATAGGGGTAATCAAGAGCGATCCTGACAACCTCTTAACAGGAGGTCATATGCACAGAACGGGGGGACCCCAGAGCGGATCCGGGGTACAGGAGGAGGCTTGTATTCCAACCCTGAAGACTCTCAGATCCTCACCCAGGACTATCAGTATGGGCACCAAGGACTACATCCCAACAGCCAAGGAGAACATGGGGAATTGGAGTGCCTTTGAAGGCCGAGAACTCTGAGGTCACCCAGCCCCGTTTGGATCTACCACATGGGATGGAAGAAGCCCAAATCCTTCCTTGCATGATCCAAGGTCATTGGAACAACAGCCAGGAGCCCTGAGTGGTCTGCAGAAACAGAAGAACAGTAAACTTCCTTCGGGACCAGGGAGGAGAGCTTTCTCTAGTCTGAGCCTGGCTCCACCTCTGGACCCCCGCCCTCCCTCGCAATGACCATCGGGATCGCTTCGAAAACCCCTCACAGCAAACAAATAGTCATACAAACTAAAAAAACCTAAAATAAATAGACAAACAACAGAAAGTAGAGCTTGAAATCTGACAGGAAAGAGCTGGCGTGGATTGGCTCATGCCTCGCTGGGTGGGACACAAAGATTAGTCACTCCTCACCATGGTGTTGAGGATTTTCCTGCACACCCCCCCCCAAAAAAAATGTTCTGCACCTTAAATGTCGACAAATGTCTTGTTGGAGTTACAAGCCAGTCTAGATTATCCTAAAATCTGCCAAGATCAGCAAAATTATACGTCAACACAACAAATGGCTAAATACTAAAATGAAATAGACACGAGACAGCTGAATGGTACCTTATAGCCATTTTAAGGTATATAGCAGCTGGTCCTGTATATAAACTAAAATTGAAATGTCAATGAGCTAATCATAGGTTGTGGTTAGGACTTGCTTTTTTATTTTATTTTATTTTTTTAACATACTGGTTACTCAAAACCATGTCAATTCCATAATATTGCAAATTGCTGTTGATGTTATATTGGGACTCTTAATTGACTGGGATGATATTCTACCAGCTCTAACTTCGGACCAGAAATGGTCTCCCCAAGAAACTGTTCAACCCATCTGAACAATTAGTAGCTGGACTCTGCTTGGTATATGTTTGCAAGGAAAGAATCTTGATTGAATTTGAACTGTAATACTGCATCAAGGTGGAGGAATCCATCAGGGGGGAGGGGCGTGGGGAGGGGTGGGAGGATTCCCAGAGCCTATAAAACTGTCACATAAATTAATAAAAAAAAAAAAGAAACACAGGTGATAATATTGCATTATTCAATCTACCGGGATTTTCTTATGTTCTAGCAGTCTATGTTCTTTGTATTTCTCCCCATACATACAGGATTATTTAATCTTTGGAAATAATCTTAAACACATATTTGTTGATTCATTCTAGGAGGATACAATTCTATTCATAAAAAAAAAAAACGACATGAAAGTAGTAAATAAGGGTAGCTATTTCTCGTCATTTTTTTGTATTCGCAGAGAAAGCAATGTTTCTCTTTGTTTGCTGATATTTCCTCTACCTCCTTGGTGTCAGACTCTGGTGAGCATTTAGCACATATCATCTAGTTCAATCCTTGCAATAACTCACTGATGTAGATAGTATCACTAGTACTTCCAGTTGACACCTTAGAAAAATGAAACTCGTAAACATGAAATAGTGCACTCTGAATCAAATAAACAGGAAGTGTTAGAGGTTTATTTGAAATGTAGTCTCATGCTTTTAACCACTCTTCTATAAAATTTAGTATAAGGGCAGAATGGGTAGGTATCTCTGGACTTGAAGAAATCAGTTTTATAAAATTTTTGTAGTTTTGAAACCAAAATACAAGAAAATCTTAGATTTATTTATTTTTTTATTGGAAAGTCAGATATACAGAAAGGAGAAGAGACAGAGAGGAAGATCTTCCCTCCGATGGTTCACTCCCCAAGCAGCCACAACAGCTGGAACTGAGCCAATCCGGAGCCAGGAACCAGGAGCCGCTTCCAGGTTTTCCATGTGAGTGCATGGTCCCAAGACTTTGGGCCATCCTCAACTGCTTTCCCAGGCCACAGGCAGGCAGCTGGATGGGAAGTGGAGCTGCCGGAATTAGAACAGGCATCCATATGGGCTCCTGGAGCATTGGAGGTGAGGACTTTAGCCACTAGGCCAATGCACTAGGCCCTAGATATAAACATTTTTAATCTTTGCTGTTACTTCTAGGGATGCAGTGATAAGACTTTGCAGTTGAAAATTGTAAGTATACTTCATTGTTATTTTTAGACTTCCTAATATTAAAAACTTCTGAAGTTTGGTAAGTTCCCATCAACTTTATCATCAAATCTATCCTTTAGGTCTTTTGAAACAGTCACTTTGAAAGCCTGCTAAGTGACAAGTACACAGACAGACAAGAAAGAAGAACTGGCAAATCAAACAGAATGTTAGATGGTGTTAGAAACCCAAGCCTGAGACCCTCTGATTAGCATATTTTTGAAAGTATAATTTTGACTGACAATTCATTTGTCTATGAATGTTAACCCAAGTTAGTAAATGACACAGTACAGATCAAAAAGGAGACACTGTGTGAGGAGAATGTGAGGCAAATTTCTGAGGAGGAAAATCATTCTCAATCTAAGTTTGAGAGTCCCGAAACAAACTATGTATGTGTGATTATTAATAAGGAACTTGCAAAGTGATAGTAGGTCACTTTAAGAAAAAAAGACAAAATGAAGAAATAAAGTCAGGAACCTTTTAGAACAATTTTCACAAAGCATTTTTTGTTATTTTTGTTTATTTGAAAGACAGAGTGGTAGCAACAGTAGAGAGAGAGAGAAATTACTCTTCCATCTTCAGGTTCAGTCCCCAAGTGGCCATAGTAGTTAGAGATGGGCCAGACTGAAGCTAGCAATCTGGAACTCCATTTGGTTCTCCCATGTAGATGGCAGGTGTCCAAGCACGTGGGTCATCTTCTACTGATTTCCCAGGCACATTACCAATCAGTTAGATTGGAAGCAGAACAGACAGGGTTTGAAACAGAGCTCTAACAAGAGATGCCACCATTGCAAGCAGCAAATTCATTTACTATGCCATCTCCCTTGTCCCCATAAAGAATTTCTTAAAAAGAGAAATGTATAGTTGGAAATGAACAATGTTAGCAATTACTCACTATATTATGTGCCATGTAATATACAGAATTGAAATCCCTGCAGGAAAAACTGAGGAGAGACAGGTTTTCTTAAGTTCCTCTTGTATCATGGATGTATTACAATTCAACAATTAAATGAGTTTTGGTTATGGTCAGATGGTGATATATCTGCTTTACCTCATGCCTGGGAAAAATACCTTTCATCTCCCAATCTTTCAGTTTTCCAGGCTCATGCTAAATTATTGACACTTTCCTACATGAAATCCTTAATGTTTAATTTGAAAGTAGAATTATCCTATTTATTACAATAAAATCTTTGCACACTATGTAGCAGAAAGGGAACTAATATCCAGGATTTACAAAGAATTTTGGAAATCCCATAGCAGTAAATCAAACAACCCTGTGAAGAAATGGGCAAGGAAATGAGCAGGCATTTTTCAAAAGCATGAAATTCAAATGGCTAATAGACATATGAAAAAAATACTCAGGCTCCCTAGCTAGCAGGGAAATACAAATAAAAACCACATTGAGGTTCCAACTGACTCCAATGAGATTGGCCTGCATTCAGAACTCTACTAACAACACCTGCTGACATGGATGTTGGAAGAAAGGTACCCTTCTTCACTGCTGCTGGGAGTGTAGGCTAGCATAACCACTGTGGAAGTCAGCACAGAGAGTGCTAAGACAACTGAAAATTCATCTTTCACATGACCCAGCTATCCCACTTCTGGGAATATATCTTAAGGAAATGAAATCTGCATATGAGAAAGTGACCTGTAATCCTATATTTACAGCAGCACAATCTACAATAGTGAAGACCTGGAAACAACCTCAATGCCTGTTGAAAAAGAAATGGATAAAGAAATTGAGGTACATCTACTTTGTGGAGTACTACTCAACCAATAAAAAGAATGAAATTCTATCAGTTGCAACCAACTGGTCCCAAATGGAAACCATTATGTTCAGTGAAATAAGTCAATCCCAAAAGGACAAATACTATATGCTTTCTCTGATATGACAACCTTCATGAAAAATATAAGATCAATAAATATATAAGTTAAATATATATATGTGTGTACACACACACATATATTCATCTGGGGACAGCTGTTCTTTATAACAACTTCATCTAACAAGAACAAACATACTCTTTCAAGTAAGGCTTTAGTACCTCTTACTGACTTAACCATAATACTTTGGTTCCCAACACTGTCACAATATCAATCAAATTTCCTTACCAGTTCCAAGGGGAAACAATCCATGTGCAAAGCAAAGCAAAGGAGCAAAATCTGCAGAATTTTGGGTGTCCTCTGTGTGCAGAAATGTTATGAAGTGGAAAGATTAGAACCAATTCATGGTTTCTATCTGTGATGCCATCATCACATAAAGCCCTTACATGTCTGAGGATGTTAGAATGGAAGAGTGATAAAAGGATAAAGCATGGATCACACTCAGATCTTGTTTCTAAGTGTCCCCTATCAGATGCTACTAGGGCTCCTTGGAGAAACGATTGACTCCAAAACTGGGATAAGGAAGGAACATTATGAACTTTAAACACCTTGTAAAGACAGAAATTAGAAAACAGTCACAAAAATGATGGAGGTTCATCAGTTTCCAAAAGCACAATCAGATTGAAGTAACAAATGATAGTGTTCCATAGCATAATGGGATACCTATGATTCAAAAATAATATGGATATATCATATAAAGAACTAGAAGAGAGGAGCTGATTGGCTACTAACACAGAAAAAATAAGGAAATGTGAAACCTATTTGCCAGGTTTGATTAGCTTATGCTTACATATATAGCATATGTGTTTTATATGTGTCTGTGTGTGTCTATGTTGAACTCGTACACTAAACTCTATATGAACATGCATATAAAATTTTTTAAGTGCAATAAAATATTGCTTTAAAATGATAGAAACATGGTAAAGATCAAAACATCAAACATAAAGATGCTTTAGGCCATGGACATGGAACACTTTTTTTTTTTTTTTTTATTGTTAATTATTTTGCATTATGTGACAGTTTCATAGGCTCTGGGTATCCCCCCCTCCCTCCCCCTCCCCTCCCCCTGGTGGATTCCTCCACCTTGATGCAGTATTACAGTTCAAATTCAATCAAGATTCTTTCATTGCAAACATATACCAAGCATAGAGTCCAGCTACTTATTGTCCAGATTGGTTGAACAGTTTCTTGGGGAGACCTTTTCTGGTCTGAAGTTTGAGCTGGCAGAATATCATCACAGTCAATTAAGAGTCCCAATATAACATCAACAGCAATTTGCAATGTTATGGAGTTGACATGGTTTTGAGTAACCAGTGTATTAAAAAGAAAAAAAATAAATAAAAAAAAAAAAAAAAAAAAGGAAAACAAGTCCTAGCCACAACCTATGATTAGCTCATTGACATTTCAATTTAGTTCATATACAGGACCGGCTGCTCTATACCTTAAAATGGCCATAAGGCACCATTCAGCTGTTTCGTGTCCATTTCATCTTAGTATTTAGCCAGTTGTTGTGTTGAAGTAAAATTTTGCTGATCTTGGCAGATTTTAGGATAATCCAGACTGGCTTGTAACTCTAACAAGATATATGTCAACATTTTAGGTGCAGAACATTTTTTTTTTGGGGGGGGGGTGCAGGAAAATCCTCAACACCATGGTGAGGAGTAAAACTAATCTTTGTGACCCACCCAGCGAGGCATGAGCCAATCCATGCCAGCTCTTTCCTGTCAGATTTCAAGTTCTACTTTCTGTTGTTTATTTATTTTAGGTTTTTTTTTTTTTTTTTTTTTTTTTTTTAGTTTGTATGATTGTTTGTTTGCTGTGAGGGGTTTTTGAAGCGATCCCGATGGTCATTGCGAGGGAGGGGGGGTCCAGAGGTGGAGCCAGGCTCGGACCAGAGAAAGCTCTCCTCCCTGGTCCCGAAGGACGTTTATTGTTCTTCTGTTTCTGCAGACCACTCAGGGCTTCTGGTTGTCTTTCCGATGACGTTGGTTTCTGCACGGTAGTGTTTGGACTTCTTCCATCCCCTGTGGAAGCTCCGGTTGGGGGTGGGTGACCTCAGAGTACTCGGCCTCCGAGGGCATCCAATTCCCTGTGGCCTCCTTGGCAGTTGGGATATAGTCCTTGTTGCTCGTATTAATAGTTTGTGGTGAAGGTCTGGGAGTCTTCATGGTTGGGATCCAAGCTTCCTCCTTACCACCTGCTCCACTCTGGAGTGCTCCCCTGCTCCACGCACATGACCTCCTGTTAAGAGGTTGTCAGGATCGCACCCGATTCCCCCCTCATGCATTGGTATAGTAGTTTTAGTGTTGTTTAGTGCTGCTTTGAGTCTGTTATCTATGAATTACCAGATTTGATCTTGATAGGCTATATTGTACTTTTTTCTCACTCTTTTTATGGTCCTGAAAGATTTCCCTGCACTCCCCCCCATTACAGGTTAACATAGCGTATTGAGGGTATAGTAGGTTTTACAGATTTTCGATGTAGATCTTAAGTATTCTGACATTAATTGTTGGTTTATAGATTATATCACCTTATCTTATTGCATTGGATACAGGTTGTTAGAGATTGCACTAATATTACAATATACAGGTACTATTTTCCAAGTTGTTCTCTTTTCATCTCAGATTAAAGCAAACATGTGGTATTTAACCTTTTGGGATTGGTTCATTTCTCTTAGCATGATGGATTCCAGTCGGGCCCATTTGTCCACAAAGAATTGCATTTCGTTTTTTTTTAATAGCTGAGTAGTATTCCATGGAGTAGATGAACCATAGCTTTCTTAGCCAGTCCTCCACTGATGGGCATTTTGGCTGCTTCCAGGTTTTTGCAATCGTAGATTGTGCTGCTATGAACATAGGCGTGCATGTTGGTTTCTTGAGTAGAAGATGTTTTGGATATATCCCAAGGAGTGCTATTGCTGGATCATATGGTATGTTGATTTTCAGTTGTTTGAGTATTCGCCAAACTGATTCCCATAGAGGCTGTACAAGTCTGCACTCCCACCAGCAGTGGAGAAGGGTTCCCTTTTCCCCACATCCTCGCCAGCAAGTGTTGGTGGTATTATGTATGTGTGCCATCCTTACTGGAGTTAGGTGGTACCTCATTGTTGTCTTCATTTGGATTTCCCTTATTGCCAGGGAACTTGAGCATTTTTTCATATGCTTGTTTGCCATTTGGGTTTGTTCTTTTGTGAAGTGTTTGCCCATTTCCCGTGCCCATTTCTTGAGCAGTTTGTTTGTTCTGGTGTTTTGGTTTCTCTGGAGATCTTTGTATATTCTGGAGATTAGCCCTCTATCACCTATGTCGTGTGCGAAGATCTTCTCCCATTCTGTGGGTTGCCTTTTTACTTTATTGATTGTTTCTCTAGCTGTACAGAAGCTTTTTAGTTTGATGAGGTCCCAATTGTTTATTTTGGTCTCGATTTCTACTACATTTGGAGTCTTTTTTAGGAAGTGAGGGCCTACCCCTAAGTGTTGCAGTGTGTTTCCAACATTTTCTTCCAAAAGCTTGAAGGTTTCTGGATGTAGGTTTAGGTCTTTTATCCATTTAGATTCGATCTTGGTGTATGGTGAGAGATGTGGGTCTATCTTTTTGTTTCTGCAGGCTATTAACCAGTTGTCCCAACAGCATTTATTGAACAGACCTTTCCATTTGCTTGGGTTGTTGTCTGTCTTTTTGTCGAAGATTATTTGGCTGTATTTGTGTGGGTTTCCATCTGTTGTTTCTATTCTGCTCCACTGATCTTCCTCTCTATCTTTGTGCCAGTACCAGGCTGTTTTGATGACCACTGCCCTATAGTATGTCCATAGATCCGGTACTGTGATTCCCCCTGTTAAGTGCCTGTTCTTCAGAGTGGTTCTGGCTATTCGTGGTTTTTTGTGTTTCCAGATGAATCTGTGTATCATTTTTTCCAGTTCGATGAAGAATGCTGTGGGTAATTTGATTGGGATTGCATTGAATGTATATATTGCTTTTGGTAGTATAGACATTTTGATGATATTAATTTTGCCTATCCAGGAGCATGGGATGTTGTTCCATCTTTCGAGGTCTTGTTCTATTTGATTTTTGAGTGTTTTGTAATTTTCTTCATAAAGGTCATCTACGCTTTTGGTTAAATTTATTCCCAGATATTTCATGCTTTTCTCTGTTATTTTGAATGGTAGCTTGTTGGTTAGATCTTCTTCCATCTTGCGGCCATTTGCATACACCATGGCTATTGATTTTTGTTCATTTATCTTGTATCCTGCCACTCTGCCAAATTCTCGTATGAGTTCTAGGAGTCTTTGTATTGAGTTTTTTGGTTCTTCTATGTAGAGAATCATGTCGTCTGCGAATAGTGAAAGCTTGACTTCTTCATTTCCAATTTGGATTCCTTTGATTTCTTTGTCTTGTCTTATGGCTTCTGCGAGTACCTCTAGGACTATATTGAATAGCAGTGGTGATAGTGGGCAGCCTGGACATGGAACACTTTAATCATTAAAGTAATTATGCACAATAATGAATCAGGGTCATAAAAGAGAAATCCGTGCTTCTTCTGATAATACATGAATAAAAACAGGTGAAAAGAAGAGAATTTTTATCTATATTTGACAGGTGACTTGGTTGGCAAGGGTAGGAGTAATATTGGAGTAGGAAAGTAATATCTTGCACCCATAATGTCATAAACTGGTTCAGAAATGATTGCTTATGCATGCTAAATTTGAGGCTGCATGTTTGTGAAGAGCATATCAGGTGCAGTTTGTACACAGTACACATTTTCAAGGAACTTTTTAAAGTCCCTTTCTATGTATAAACAAGTACACAGAAACTACAGCAGTTTTAAACATGAGCCATAAATAATATATGAAATCTCACAAAAAACTAACGGAAAATAAAAGACAAAAGATGAGAAAAGTACCTAAATCTAAGTCTCAAAGCTTCAGAAAAATAATTGAGAAAAATAAAAACAAAGAGCATTTCCAGCAATGAGGAGAATGTGCGTTCCCAGAGATGAGTATCCATTTTCATTTTGAAAGGACTTGCTGAGCACCAATGATGCTAACAGTGAGAATTTGTCAAGAGCCACTTTGAATTCTACTGCTGTGAAATTCTAGCATTCAAAAGATAGAATATGTGAAAGAATTTTAGAGCATAATACAGATTATTTACAAATTTATAAAAATCAATTAGCACCAAACCTGTCATCGGTATCACCAGCTTCCAATTAATATGGAATAGTTTAGCACAGCCTATTGGTTCAAAGCACAGCTTATTGGTGAGAAACAGGGTAACATAGAATAATGCCATACAAACTCCAAGGGAAAATTATGGTAATAT
Source organism: Ochotona princeps (assembly GCF_030435755.1). Classification (NCBI taxonomy): domain Eukaryota; kingdom Metazoa; phylum Chordata; class Mammalia; order Lagomorpha; family Ochotonidae; genus Ochotona; species Ochotona princeps. The sequence continues at coordinate 53,778,415 of NC_080840.1, forward strand.
TCTATGTCTAGCAAAACAATCTCTCAAAGTTGATGGCAAAAGTGAAAGTAATTATTTGTGATAGTTCACATACTTACTAGTGACACAATCACTCCTAGAAAAATACCAGCAGATATTTACCAAAAACTGCATACAAGGCAAAGAGAAAGGACCAATATTGTGGAGTGTTACCAAGAAGCACACAAGAAAGAAAACTAAAATAAGCACTCTTATGAAGCAAGCCTGGGAATCAATGATCCAAGGGTAGCATGGAACAGTTTCAATGAATGTCCTCAAGAAAGCTATTAATTCCCACATGACTGAATGGTATGATTGCAAAGCTAAGTGATCTTGGGGATAAGGAGGTGTCATAGAATACCAATAAGACAGTAAAACCAATAAAATAGTTATATTAATACACTGAGGCGGTAATCAGAGCTCCTTGAACTTCCTGCTTGGATAGTCTCCTTTTCTTTGTTTTTTTTATTCCTTTTTTACCTTCTTCCTTTTTTTAGCTTGTTATAATGTAATGGAGTGGAGAAACAAAAAGGATTTTCTTTTTAGTTCTGCATCAGGAAATTTTTATTTTCTTCTCAAATTGTGTCTAGACAATTGTCACATCCTAATTTTCAGTATGTCCTGGGAGCCTTGATTTGTCTTGAATGAACCAAGCTTTGGTCTCAATTCCTCCTTGGAATCTTTCACAAGCGCCCTCATGACCCATTATTTCTTGTCTAGCATCGGAAGCATAACCTGACTCCTGACTTGGACTCCATGTCTGCTTTTGTTTTGCTTCTTTAACTTCTGAGAACTTTGGTGTGAAGTCAGCCTTCCTCTGACTTAATGTTTTAGTTATAGCAACTGGGCATTAAAACTCAACTCACTATGTGTCCTCTAGTTTTATGCTGACACTTCTATGCCAAAGCCCTGCATCAAATACCTGCCTACTGTGCTGGCCATGTGGAGTAGGTTAGGCTTCATCCCTGACAGTTCTCACCCTGAGTAGGTGAGCACACTGCCCAGTGCTGCCTATAGTCTTGGTCTCTGGGAACTGCTGGTTTCTGCCTTCACCTTTTGGGATCTCCAATTTTGACAACATTTTTTCTCTTCCCTAGATCATTCTGATATGGCTATTCGCCTAGGTTCCCATATATTGTCTCTCATCAGCTTCTTTTGATTCTGTCTACCTAAAAGTCTTATCATTATAAAAGGAAAATTTGAGCAGAGAATTTCTACTGCCAGAACATCACCTTTTTGTTCGACTAACTTTACTGAAAAGACATAGCCACAATCTACCTCTTCTTTCTGCCATAACTGGCAGCCAGCTTTGCCATAATATTGATATTTGTCCCACTTTGGTTGTGGTGTTTGCCCTGTCTGAATGGACAAGGCAAAGAGTACAGCATCTTTCTTACATTGATGCTTTTAGATTGTGAGATTTCTATTTTGTTTTCATATTTATTTTGGCTTCACATTCCCCCTGAGCATATCCACACAATACTTTCCACCTTAGACTCTTCTTCCACGGAACCCAAATTAAAAAGCAGATACAGTGTGGTTTTAAAAGACACCCTGCATATGGACCATTTAGATTGCTTGTGTTTTTGCTGTTATGAATAGTGTTGCAGTGGATACTATTGTGCTTAGGTAATTGCTAGGAGCTCATTTAGACTTGTGCTTCTAAATTACACATAAATTGCACATCTCCATTAATTATAAAGGGCAAAACATAACTTTATAGTTACCTAATAATGGTTAGGTAATATTCTATTGACTTAATATACTACAGTGGAGAAATCTGGCAGATGCCACCTTAATCAAGTGATCAAAGTCAGCATTCAATAGTAGAATTATGTACACTCCTTTACATCAAGTGTAATATTCATCATAGATGACTTGGTATGGAATCCTGAGGAAGGAATAGCATCACTTTACAGTATTCTGTATAAAAAATATCACCGTGACCTGCTCACAAGAAAGCGTTAGACACATTGAAATTGTGTGAAATTCTACATGATAAATGATCAATATTCTTCTGAAGTTTCAAAGGAAAGAATGAAGAACTGTCACAGATTGGAAGAAACTAAGATATGTATCAACTAAATGCAATATGGAATTCTGCTTGGGATCTTGAAAATGATAAAAGATATTAATGGAAATAATGTTGAAGAACTATTTAAAGAGCTGTGATTTAGTTAACAGACTTGTTTATCAATGTTAGTTTCCTGGTTTTGATGGCTACATCAACTGCTAACATCATAACATTGTGTTAACATTATAATTAGGGGAAACGTAATGAAGAAAATAGGTGATCTCAGTAACGTTTTTGCATCTTTTCCATAAGTGAAAAACAGGTCACCTCTTTTCTACTATCTTTGGTCAAGCAGCATCATCTATCTGGACTACAACAGCCTCACAATCACCCCCTCCATTCTACTCTAGACCTTTCTAATTCTCCACACAAACTGCAGAGGGTTCTTTCAAAAGTAGCACATCACTCCAATGTTCATAGACTGTCACTTTTTCCTTTCTATTAAATCAGAGTTCAGACCAATTTCCATATTACAGTCTCTTACCCTTGACCCTAAACTCCTGCCACACATGAGTGTTCGAGTGTTTTTCCCAAGGGATCATGGATTAGAATTGTGGTTCTCAGAGCGACAGTCTTAGGAGGTGGTGAAATCTTAAAAAGGAAGTTTGTGCAAAGAAATTAGGTCATAGGGATGCTGCTGCACATGTGTAGATTCACATTTTTTAAAGGATTAAGTGGAGACCTTGGGGGGGCATTATTTCTGGGTGTGTCTTAGAGGGTGTTTACAAAGGAAATTCGTGGCTGAGTTTGTGGACTGAGTGGTAAACATCTTCTCATAAGGTAGGCAGTTACACAATGAGTTAGGGAACTGAATGGAATGAAAATCTGAAGTCCTCTCTCCTGGAGCTGTGATAGTCTTGTTATACTATCCTGGGCATAAGACCTTGAAATAGGTCAGTCCCAAAAAGAAAAAAATCATACTTCTGTGATCTATGGTATACCTAACACAAAGTACCCAAAGGTGCAATCCATATGAGCAAGACATTTTGATATTTGGCTATTGTTTACAGCCTCTGTCTGTGCTATACACTTTTGAGGAGTAGTGGGGATTTTTCTGCTTTCCAGCTGTTGGTTATGATTGTGAAGTAACCTGAAAGTGTATCATTGTAAAAATTTAAAACAAAACAAAAATGCCTGGTGCAATAGCGTAGCGGCTCAGGTCCTCACTTTGCATTCATGTCCTGGCTGCTCCACTTCCCATCCAGCTCCCTAAATGTGGCCTGAGAAAGCAGTAGAGGATGGACAAAAACCTTGGGACTCTGCACCTGCTTGGGAGATCTGGAAGGAACTCCTGGAAGCTGGCTTTGGATCAGCTCAGTTCTTGCCATTGTGGGCATTTGAGGAGTGAACAGCAGATGGAGCTTTCTCTCCATCCCCCTCTTCTGCTGTAAATCTGACATTCCAATAAAATAAGTCAACCTTTCAGAAATGGAAAAAATAAAGTGAGGAAACAGGAGGATGGGTGGGAACACGGGCAAGAGGGAGGGTATGGAGTAAAGTATCACTATGCTCCTAAATCTGAATTGTGAAACACATGAAATTTGTTCACTTCGTGTAGATAAACTATGTTAAAAAGAGAGAGAAACTCAAGATGCTGTGGCTTTTAGACTCCAGGATTAAGACAAGCAGCCCAGGCCTTTGATCTAGTTCTGAGACCTCCATTCTTGGCCTGTCCTACACAACCAGCCTTTCAGACAGCCTTCTGTGGGACCTCTCAGTCTCCCTGATCATGACGGCCCCTTCCTCTCAAATGTCTTCTAATGTCTGTGTATCTGCTCTATTAGTTCTTTCAGGAGAACCCTAAAGAACACAACGCCTGTTCAATCTATTCCAATGGAAGGAAAAAGAAAGCCAATATAAGAGCTGAACTGCAGTGCTGAGCTGTAAGGCTTTAGCTCTTGAGATAAATTGGTGTGTCAGAGTGGTCCCATAAAGAGTTAGGATGGCTGGGCCATTATATTCTGTCTCCAGGACTGAATAAGATGACTCAGATTGCCCTAGGTAGTTTTGCACTTGAGACTATCCCTGAAGGTGCTAACAACTGGAGCCATCAAGTCCTTCCCCAAGGAGGGGAAATTTTACAGTTCTGTGTCCATCACAGGACACTGGTATTTAGTAAATGAATAAATCTGTCTAAATTCTCAATATACAATTTCTAAGCATAACCATAATTTCTTTATTACAGTACTTGAAACATTTTAATGTGGGTACTGCAGGATATCTCTTCAGAAATTTGGGGGACAAATCCATTCTCAGTGCCCCATTTTATACTTTGGGCTTAGCTCACAAAAGGACTGTTTCTCCTTTTCTGTTATTTATGTTTTTTAACTGCTTAGTACTTACTAGTCACAGAATATTATTTTTGCTGCTGTTAATATTTGTGATTTTAACTTTCCACATAAGCATTTTTTCATGCAGAGGCGTTTTTCTTTTGGTGCCTACTCTAGTTTGAATGTGGTTTGTCCCCCCAGGGTTCATGTGTTAGAGATCTGGTCTCCAGGGAGGTAATGTGAGGTGCAGAATGGCTTCTAGGAGGTGAAGTCTGTTATAAGTTCGTTGAGTTGAAGGAGATACTGCCTTTGGATGGAGTTAATATAGTTCTTGTGGAACCATGGTTAGTTCTCAGGAAAGAGTTGTTACTAAAACAATGGGTCTTTCCCTTCCTGTCTCACTTCCTCTCACACACACCTACCCTGACACCATCTACCATGTTACAATTAGATCACAGGGCCACTTCCCAGAGCAACCGCTGTGATGTTTGACTCCTCAGCCTCCAACATTGTGAGATAAACAACTTACTTCCTTTATGAACTAGTTAACCTCAGATATTCTGTTACAGTAATAGAAAACGAGCTACTACAGTGCCTATATAATTTTATTTTGTAATTACTGATGAGCAATTGATTTTTTTAAAAAAGTTTATAGGAGTGAGCTAGCAGCCAGGAATCAGGAACTTCATCTAGGTCTCCCACATGGGTGACAGGGACACAACACTTGGGAAGTCTTCCCTGCTTTTCCCAGGCAATTAACAAGGAGCTGAATTGGAAATAAAGCATCTGGGACACCATCCGGTGCACATATGGGATGCCAGCCTCTCAGGGAGTAGTTTTACAACGGCACAATAATGCTGAGCTTAAACAATTAATTTTGTGTGAAGAAAGGATCTTCTGCTTTGAAATTGTCTTAAAAGAATATAAATTTGCACTGTCTTTAATTTTTAAATACATTTTATGAATTACAAAAAGAATTGAAGAAAAAGATACAGTAAATAACTTTGATGACCTTATGATGACATTTTTATAGATGATTGCATCTATCATTGCATTATTGAGATACTGTGAAAGTTTTATGATATCTTTTAAGGTTTTAATTGTTGAATATGAAGTAGGCATAACTGACTCTATCACTTTTTTCACTAATTATTATTATTAAGATTTATTTCTTTTTATTGGAAAGTCAGATTTACAGAGAAGGAGAGACAGAGATAAAGATTTTCCATCCACTAGTTCACTTCCCAAGTGGCCTCAATGGCTAGAGCTGAACTGATAGGAAGCTAGGAGGCAGGCACTTCTGGGTCTCCCACACAGACACAAGGTCCCAAGGCTTTTCCAGGTCACAAGCAGGGAGCTGGATGGGAAGCGAGGGAGCTGGGACATCAACCGGTGCCCATAAGGGATCTTGGCACATGCAAGACAAGGACTTTAATCATTGAGCTACCACGCCTGGCCCTCACTAATTATTTTAGAAATTAATTTATGTTCAATGCAAATATTCAAGGACATTTAATATTTTAATGCCCTGTTAGTTTGCATGAATCAGAGTTAACCCTGTTTTAATTTGCAGAGTGAAAGACCAAGTTTAAAGACTTTATTATGGGGTTTTTATCTTGAGTTTGATTTTACTAAAATGTCACTGAAAATTGGACAGTGTGGGAGTATAGAAAAATTTCTATCAAAGAATAAATATAGCTGTAGCCACAGAACATAAAAATAAGACCATAGAACATCTGAGCGTTGAGCATCTTTCTAGATATAGTTTGGGTTTGGAAATGATTTTGGCACAACTGTAGGGTGTTTTGATTTTTAGCTGAATTTTAAAATGGCTTCTTATTCTGGTATAATTTAAGAGAGGATTATCATTTCAATGATTTTCATTATAACCTTGTGCACCCTTGAGAATATTCCATCGTATTAGAGAAAAAAGAAAATGTATTTCAATCCAGAATGGCATAGAACAAAGTAAATTGGTATTGGTTTTCCGCTTTCCGGTGAAGGTAAGAATTGTTTAAACTTCTGCAAATGCGACGGATAAAGTCTATATAGAGTTGCAAAGGTACTTAAAAATTTGTCCTTCAAATATTTTTGATTGATAATAGTGTTAATTAGTAGTGTACTTATATAAATGTATGTGCTTGAATTGTTTTCAATCTTTTAGAGGCAAGTAATATTGTATGGAGGTTTAATATCTTAAAAGTTTTCACTTTCATAGTATAAATATTCACTTTTCTAAACAAAGGAATAGAAGATTCTAAATTAGCAGGTTGGATCTAAAAATACCTTTTAAACATAACACGGTATTTTAGTTAGCTTTCTCCTGAAAGATAGAGCATAGATAGTAGAAAAATCAGAGACATGTCCTCATGGTTTTAATCATGTGATCTCCACCAGTACACCAGGACTGTTCATTGGTGGAAGCAGGGAGCACCATAAATGACCATGGAAGACATTATATTTTGTGAAACATGCCAAACACCAAAGAACAAATACAATAAGATTCCATTTATATGACATATCTAAAGTAGTCAAAGTTATAGAGAAGCAAAATATAAATGGTTAAGAGATGCTGGGAAGAGGGGTGGTGGTCATGGGTAATAGGAAGTTATTGATGGAAAGGCAGATTTACAGAGAGAAGGAGATACATACAGACAGATCTTCCATATGATGGTTCACACACCAAGTGGCTGCAAAGGCTGGAGCAGAGCTGATTTGAAGCCAGGAGCCAAGAGCTTCCTCCCAGTAGCCCACGTGGGTATAGGATCCAAGTCTTTGGGCCATTCTCTACTTCTTTTTCAGGCCACAAGCAGGGAGCTGGATGGGAAGCAGAGCAGTCGGGACAGAAACTGGTACCCATATAGGATCCCAGTCGGTGCAAGGCAAGGATTTAACCACTAAGGCATGCGCTAGGCCCATCTCCCGAAATTTTAAAGACAATTTCTATACCTATTTTCTTTGTGACTTGAACTATCTTCGGTAAAATTTTGAAATGTATGATGAAATCTGTGGGGAAAAGTAAGCTTTAGTGTACACCACGAAAACTAATTAGAAATTGAAAGTGGGATCTGAAATAATGAAGTTGTGGTATGCTCAGTATAGTTCTAGAATATTACAGCCAGATGTAACCTTAATTTGCATATATGTACTTAGGCTTTTACAGGTTACCTAAAGAGAAAGGAGGGGAAAAAGACAGCAGTAGCCTAACTGGACCATCTGGGCTCTGAAAAGGAAAGCATTTGAGGGCAGTCCTAAGAGCAACTTCCTAAAAGCAGTTCTGTGTTTGACAAAGCCTGACCATCTCCTTGTAATTGGTTATTCACTGCTGGTGGAACTGACGCTGTCTTGGAAGATGGCTCCTCCAGGCTCTCTGTTCATGCTGTGTCCTGACTCATCACTTCTCCCACTCTTCTCTGATGGCCTCATGCTCCTGCCCAGACTAGCGACTGCTGCTATTCTGTATAGTTCTTAAATTCACATTGCCACAGAAGACAGTTACTCTGCTTCCTGCCTTACAGGGGGCTTGGACCAATCCATTTCCCACTTCCTGAAACATTGCCCCATAAATGACATGCCCCAGTGCAAGCATCTCCCTGGACCAGGATAATAAAAAGGAACTGCGTGTTTTCTTAGAGGTCCTAGTGTTGAATGCATACCATTCACACCTAGTATCTCCTCCTCAAACCAACAGAGAAACAGAAGCTTTAGAAGTCAGGTCATCATCTCCAAGTGTGGTACTTTTAAAGCTCACTGTGAGCCATGTTTCTGAAGCACATTATCTTCCCATTATTCCTTTGGATCCATTGCAACTGCTTGAGTTAGTTTGGCAAAGAGCAAATTAACAGACACTTGGTTTATGGTATATCTAAACATATTCCTACCATGTCTTCTATTGAGTTATTCATGATTAAAACACAAATCTATGTGATATTACTGGAAAAACAGTTAGTGGACCCTCAACATGTTTATTTTTATTTGTTTTCTTTACTCTAAACAAATGCTGCTTTATAAATACACATACAACACTGCAAGTGAAACTGGCATGAAGCTTCCCAGAGGTTGCTATGACTTGGAAGCCAAGGTGTGGCTTTGTTTCAGAGATTTGAAGCTATATGGATAACAATAATTTCTTTGATAGATAGTTATTGAGAACCAACCATGTGCCAGGCCCTGGAGATTTCACACAGAATGAAGCAGACATGGTGCCTGCTGTCATGAAGCTTAGGGAGCATGTCTTTAATTCCCATGATTTTAGAGTAGAGAAGAAGAGGTAAAGGCCTGGGATGAGGGTCAGAACTGAATCCTAGAATCTGATACCAAAAGTTTCTAATTGAAATGTAGATGAAAGACCTTGAGCATTCAGACTAACAGTCTGAATGTGAAAAAAAATGGGGGGGGGGCGTAATTTGACTTCCGTTTTGATCAAAAGGTCACTTAGAATCAGTGCCATAATGACATTCTTAATATGTTTAGATATACTATTCTGCTATCCAGTAAGGTTTCTTCTTTTTCCTTCTTCCCCTACTCTTATTTTCCAGGATTCCCAAAATTAAACAAATCAAAACCAATATATACCACAAAACTTATCAACAAATAACTAATGGTCAATTCCTTAATTTTTGAAGTTATTTTAAACTTCTATAAGCCCTATGATGTATGATGAAGACAGCCCCACTGCCCTGAAGCTGAAGATACCAAGGGTGAATGAAACCCTACATGAATAGCCTGAGAGAGCACCTTTTAGCGCCTTTAGACGCAGAAGTTTATACTGCAGTACTATGGCTTTGGGTGGAGTTTAATCTAAATCTAAACCAGAGGCTGGCAAACTTTTCTTGCTCCTCTCCTAGTACATCAAACATTTAGGTAAGGAAAGTAACAAGTGTAGAGTATTGTTCTTAGGAGGAATATCTCTTGTATATTTCAAATCCATGCATTAAAGTAGAAGACTTTCTTCCATTTCCCAATAGTTTGCTGTTAAGGCATAAATCCAAGTAAATATTTTGACTTCAAAGGAGATGTCACATAAAGGTTTTTACAGATCATGGAGGGCAAATTTTTTGTATTCTTGAATTGTCTATATAGAGTAGCCTTGAAGATACACCCACGCAGGTGGGTGGGACGTGGACCTGAGAAAAGATGATGAAATATTGGGTAGAAAGATAAGGATCACCTATGTTGAAGAGAGTAAATCTTGTGTATTTCTTTCAGATTTGACCATGACCTCTTTCCTTGTGGAGGGTGAGGTAAGGACAGCACAGAGGTGATGGGATAGGGGTGTCCAGTTAGCAAAAAAAAATAGAGGAAAAAGTTATTGTGAGCTTGTGGTATCTACTTCATCTACAGCAATGTGAATTGCTGCCTGTTGTGTTTCACTTAGACCCTGGCACTGTTTTCACATCCATATTGAAATATATCACACACTTTACCTTGAATCTCTTACTCTTTTTCTACCTTACCCCCCTCATCACTCACATACATTGTCTTATCATTGTAAATGAAACAACATTTTACTGGGATCATTAGTGAAAACTAAACAGAGGCATGCTCAGCTGTTTAAACATGTGTGTTATGACACACAAAGTAGGGTTACTCACAATTTATGATGTGAAGGAAAATAAATGTCTTACATTATTTTCAATTAACTTTTGGTAGCTGAAACATCACAGTTCTCACGTCTCCCATATGTGAGATTTTAAAAAATCCAAAATAGAAACCTCTGTTTTCTTGACTGAACGATTAATCACTCTTATTCCTGGCTTGCAATTTGAGAATAAAAGGAATAATGGCTTTGTTTTGGACAGGCACCCATGTGAACATATACTACTTGTTAACAGAGCTAAAACATCTCAGATTACTGCTTTCTTCACCCTTCAGGTTTCCTTTGTAGAGGATCATGCAAAGTTCTCATCACTCGCTCTCTTCTCTCTACCCCTTATAATCAGAGGTGCTTAGAGCTAATTCTGTTTTTCCATTCCTGAATTGTTCGTTCACAACTTTCAGCCCAGGAATCAACCTCTAAAGTTGTTGTGTTGTGCATCATTGACCCCTGGGTTCTGTCCTCTCATGAGCAGAGAACATCCAGCCCATAGGCCATATTAGGCTTAGGATATAATTTGATGTGCTCTGCCAAGGCAACTGTAGAGAGAATTTAAAATTCAACATATCTATAGAAGGCTCACTTTTGAATTGATAATTTCGTATGGTCAATGAATGATTTCAGAAATATCCCAATGGGGGCCCAGTTTAATAGCCTAGTGGCTAAATCCTAGCCTTGCATGTGCCGGGATTCCATATGGGTGCTGGTTTGTGTCCGGGATGCTCTACTTCCCATCCAGATCCCTACTTGTGGCCTGCGAAAGCTGTGAGGGATCGCCCAAAGCCTTGGGACCCTGCACCTGCATGGGAGACCCAGAAGAGGCTCCTGGTTTCAGATCAGCTTTGCTCCAGCCATTGCAGCCACCTGGGGAGTGAACCAACCAATTAAAGATTTATGTTTCAGCATCTCCTTCTCTATGTCTGCCTTTCCAATTAAAATAAACAAATCTTTTAAAAAAGGAATTATCCCAATGGCCCTTCATAGAACAAAAGCTTCCTTACCCTTGCAGCAGTCTGCAGACACAGGCAGCAGATATTTTCTTTGAAGAGGGACTCTTGAACTATTTTATGGGTTGACTTGGTCATGATGTCAGTGAAGAGTTCGGAAATATTTTTCACTAAAACTTTTAAGGAGTTTTATTTTCCAAATGACTTCCAAGTTTGATGTGCTATCTTTTTGATATGGCTTTCTTCTAAAATAGTCTACTGTCTAGCAACAGTGCCTGGCACATAGTTATGCTAAATATTGTTTTTCTTTGCTTAGCAAGATTTTGTAATAAATATAGAATTTCAGGAGAGAGATACATTAGTATGTACAAGAGGACTTCAAAAGGTCTTTGGGATAGTGGAATTAAAAGAATTGAAACGTAGGTGATTTAGTACAAAACCACCCATTTCCATGAGAGCCAGAGGTGGGAACAGATTGGACATGGCTAGGCTGAAGCACCCACCAGTGAGAGCTGGGACTGGGGGCTGGCTGGGTCCTGCAGCATTCGATGGCAAGGGCCAAGATGGGGAATGAATTAAGTCAGGCCAGGCTGCATTGGAGCAACCACTTTCATGTGCAAGATCTGTGGCTGGAAATGAGTCTGAATGGGGAGCTATGGGTTCAGTTGCTGGGCTGCAGTTCTTACTGGTGAGCATGAAAGCCAGAATGGGGGTGGTGGACTGGGCTCGACATGGTTGCAGCATCCCTCAGGATGTGTGTGAGCTGGACCTGGGTGTGCCAGGCTAGGTTCTAACATCTGCTGGTGCTTGTAATAGCCAGAGTGGGTGCAGGACACTCTTGTCTAGGTCATAGCATCTGTTTAACCACATGAGCCCTGGGTCTGGGGGTGAGCCAGGCATGGATGGACTGTAGCACCCACCAGAAAGAGCCAGAATGGGTGTGGGCCAGTTGGGCAAGGCCTCTGTATCTGCTGGTGAATGCCGTGACAGGAAGTAAGCCAATTCAGGCTGGGCAAAGCACCCACCAGTACATGCAAGATCTAAAACTAGGAAGTGGCCTGACAGAGAAGTTTGTGGACATATTCCCTACTGGTAAACATGAGAGCCAAGGCTGGGAACAGCTCCAACCAGGTCAGGTTGCAGCTCCTATCAGCATACATGAGGGTCAGGTTTGGGACAGACTGGCTGAGCCAGTTTATAGTACCCACTGGCAGGTTTGAGAGCTAGGATAGAGTGTAGGACAGGGTGGACTGAGCCACAGTATCAGTCAATTTGCATGAGGGGCGGGACTGGGGTCAGTCCAGGCTGGACTAGGGTACAGCACCTGACAGTATGAGCTGGAACTGGGGCAGGTGGAGCCAAACCAGGCTGTAGAACCTGCTGGTGAATGCTGAGGCAAGATGGGCCATGCTGGAATGGGTCATAGCATCCACTGGCATACATGTGGTCTGGGTAGCAGGATCAGTTTGGCTGACTAGGCCACAGTACCCATTGATGTGTATGAGAGTTGAATGGGATGCAGGACCCACTGGACCAACGTGCTGCACATACCAGCATGTGTAGGAACAAAGACTGGGGTTGGGCCTGGTGGGGGTTACCAGGCATTGCTCCAATGAGGCTGCAGTTCCTGCTGGTGTGTATGAGAGCTGAGTGTATGCTGGGCAGGGTTAGGCTGGGCTGCAGCATCCATTGATTTATGTATGAGATGCGGCTAGGGACAGAGCTGACTGAATAAGTGCAACCACCTGTATCTGTATAGGCCAATACAGGTAACATACTGAGACAGAACTTGTACTTGCTGGCACACACAAGAATCAGGTCTGGAGTCTCCTCAGGTGAAGTTTCACTGGGGACTCCCCTGCCCAAACTGGATCATTAGACTCAAAACTCTGACCACAGGGAAAATAACAAGATCTGTGATCTGACATCAGAAGGCATGTATCAGAACTGGGCCTCCTCAGTTGCTGATACCTGTGCAGTGGACAACATGCCCAGATGTACACGGGGGATATGGCAGTCCATTGGGGCCTGCAGAGAACATCTAATATCCTAGCAGAAAATGAAATGCAGAACAAATTGGAAAACTCTCCTGGTCAAGCTTTGACAGCCAGTATCTGGGCAAATTGAGACTTTAAGGTGAATTATGTCAGCCAATGGACCTTGGGAGGATTTTTTCATCCTTGGAGCAACAACACCAACATCATCTCAGAACTATCAAAACCACTTAAGCGGTACCCTTGGAACATGCTCCACATTAGGGTCTGTGGGATGACATTGGGTGGCCATCCCCCATGCCCAGCAACTGACGAGGTTAGGCTGCTGGGAGTGGCCTTCTTTCCTTTTCATCCCCTCCCTGCAGCTGCCAGATACAGGAAGGAAAAAAATGGAAGCAATTGTCTTACTCAATTTCCTTCATATCTTAACTTTGTCTACCCTAATCAGTGGTCCACTTGGGCTTACATTCTTCTCAGCTAAGTAAACATCAAAAATAAAATTAATTCATTAAAAGAAGAGTTTACAATCTGGCAAGGCAACCAATCCTTTATTAAATAATCATAAATGCAGATTTACATAGGAACAACATAAGAAAATGGCAGAAGTGGGCCTAGCGGTAGCCTAGTGTCTAAAGTCCTTGCCTTACATGCACCAGGATCCCATATGTGTACCACTCATAATCCTGGCAGGCCTGCTTCCCATCCAGCTCCATGCTTGTGGCCTGGGAAAGCACTTGGGGGTGGCCCAAAGCCTTGGAATCCTACACCCACATGGGAGACCCAAGAGTGGCTCTGGGCTCCTGGCTTTGGATCAGCTCGGCTCCAGCCATTGTGGCCACTTGGAGAATGAATCATTGGACAGATGATCTTCCTCTCTGTCTCTCCTCCTTTCTGTATATCTGGCTTTCCAATAAAAATAAAATAAATTTAAAAAAAGAAAATGGCAGAATAAATGATATGTTCTTTTGATATTACGTAGCTGTTAATATGATTTCAAAGAATTGTTTAGTTATATTGAATATTTAAATATGGGAAATAAAATACAAGGCATAATTCCAATTTTATGAAGATAAATTCATGTTATTCAGAGGGAGGTTGATTGTGCAGCACGTTAGACCATGGTTATTATCAGTGAGGGGATTGTGAGGCACAGAACATGTTCTCTTATGAGGAATTTGTTTTTTTAGCTAAGAGAAAAAATTTTCCCATTGTTTGAATTTACATGCTTTAGGATAAGGAACTGAAATATTAACACTTATTTTTCTCTTTTTGAGCTGGTTTTGATGGAGTGGCATATCAGATGGAGTCCCTGAGGACACAATTCACTGGGTGGAACAGTACCATTTTGGCAAAAATCCTCATTCCATGGCTCTAAAAGATGGGAGGTGTGAGCACACTCATTCCGTTTAAGTACTTGTCTAAACAGAATCAGTCTGCTCCTTGTCTTATTTTGTTTTGCTATTTGTCATCTCTGAAGATAAAAACTTGCCTCTGAAGGAAAATTCCAGAGGTGATGGGGGAGGGTGATTTCCAAGCATATGTTCCTAGGCGTTTGATTAAATGCCAGTCATTAATTAAAATCAGCATAGTTATGGAGCCATTTCACTGTGGAGACTTCCTTCTTCTGTCATCCCTCTAACCACCACAAATCCTATGGGATTAGTGCGTCGACCTTGTGACCTCACTTAACTTTGATTACCTCCTTTAAGGTCCTATCCCCAAACATACCAACATCAGATGTTACTGCTTCATTACAGGAGTTTGAAGGGACACAAACAGAGAAGGACAGGAAGAATTGTTAACTCCCCCTCCTCATCTCTCACCCACACCCCAATCAGTGAGCCCAGTTATTAACAGTCTAAGAAATGATGGTGGGCTCACAGAGCAGTCCTGGTGCCCCAGGAATTGTGAACAAGAAAACTATAAATGGAGGAGCTTCTTCCTTGGTGTGCCATGAAAAACTGGCAGCTTGGGTTGTGGGAAACCCAACTTCTCACTGGGTTCTGATCCCAAGAGTTCCCATACAATAATAGGCAATTTTTATCTGCATTTTTTTAGCTGCACCCTGCTAGTTCATCATTCCTGACATACACCTCCATCTCCATTAATGCTTGTTTAGTATGTGTAGCTCTGAATTCTAACAACTATGTGCTCATTGCCTTCCAGTGTCTACCATCTTATCTCTGACGTCTTTTAACACATTATTACCTGCATACTGAGTTAGAAATCCTTTTAAATTAAGAACACCTCCCAGTAAGGTCAAACATCTTTTCTAATGTTGATTGAAACTCTGGAACTTCATGCTGTGAACCTAGATATCCATCATCAGGAACGTTACAGGGTCAATGTTGCGGCATGGTCGATTAAGTCATTATGTATGGTGCCAGTTTCACTTATTAAAGTGCCAGTTCAATTCCCAGTTGCTCTGCATCCAACCCAGCTCCTTATTAACGAATGAAAGAAGGCAACAGATGCTGGTTTCAATGCCTGTGACACTGTCACACATATTGGAGACCAGGATGGAGTTCCAGTCTCTTGATGTCAGCCAGGGTGGCCATTTGAGGAGAACCAGCAGATGGAAAATCTCTGTAAGTTAATCTGTCACTCTGTCTCTAAATCAATAAAGTAAATCTTTAAAAATAATAATGGCAGGGGCTAGCTGGCACAGTGACATAGCAAGCTAATCCTTCGCTTGCAGTGCCAGCATCTCATATGTGTACCAGTTCATGTATCAGCTGTTCTATTTCTGATCCAACTGCCTGCTTATGTTCTGGGAAAGCAGCAGAGGATTGCCCAAGTCGTAGGGAACCTGCACCCATGTGGGAGACCCAGAAGAAGAGCATGGCTCCTGGCTTTCGATCAGCTCAGCTCCAGTTGATGTGTCCGTTTGGGGAGTGACTCAGCTGTCTGTCTCTCTTTGCCTCTCCTCTCTAAAAATATATCTGCCTTTCAAATAAAAGCAAATGAAACTTTAAAGTAATAATAATGGAAGATGTGCTCAGTCCTGCAGTATAGAACACTTCTTTGACCACTGTTGCTGCTACACAAGATCAAATAAGCTTTCACTTGGCAACTTTTGCTTACTAGGAAAACTATGGAGAAATTCCCCACTGTTAGCCTTAAACATAGCAAGTGCTCTCTACCTCCAGACAAAGATGGACTCCCAATGAAACTGTTTACTCTTTTTTTTTTTTTTAAAGATTTATTCATTTTATTACAGCCAGATATACACAGAGGAGGAGAGACAGAGAGGAAGATCTTCCGTCCGATGATTCACTCCCCAAGTGAGCCAAACGGGCCGGTGCGCGCCGATCCGATGCCAGGAACCTGGAACCTCTTCCGGGTCTCCCACGCGGGTGCAGTGTCCCAATGCATTGGGCCGTCCTCAACTGCTTTCCCAGGCCACAAGCAGGGAGCTGGATGGGAAGTGGAGCTGCTGGGATTAGAACTGGCGCCCATATGGGATCCCGGGGCTTTCAAGGTGAGGACTTTAGCTGCTAGGCCACGCCGCTGGGCCTGTTTACTCTATCTTAACAATAGGATGCTGAACTCTCTGCCATTGTCATGCCTGCAATGATGGACATATAACTGTGTATGAAGAACTATACTATAGTAATGACATAGGGGAACTCAGTAAGGGGGGAGGAAGTTGGAGAAGGGATAAGGGAAATCCTAGGGCCTATGGAACTGTATCATAAACTGATAATAATAAAAAGAAGTAAAATTTAAAAAAATAAAAAATAAAAAGCTGAGAGGAACCCTGAAGTGCCTTTTCAAAGGCACTTTAATGCCTTTGAAAAAAGAAAAATAAAGTAAGAAAAAGCCTCAAGCACAACTATCTGAACTCCAAGGTCATAACATTCCTTTTCAATCTGGTGTGGTTTGTGCCATGTCTTGGTTGGTCTGTGGTTAAAAAAAAGTACTATATTTTAATTTAATTGCAGACTGACCTATTTATTTCAGCTAATTTTCTTTCCAAATACTATTTCTATATGAAACATGTGGCTGTGAGCTAATTCATCAGCATGTTGATAAAAGATATCTCTTATAACTTAGAGTAGATGACTTGATTTTAAATTTACTGTAGCCTGCTGATTTTTAAAATCAGTTTTAAGTCCTACATTCTCTCAATTTTTCTGAAAATCGGATTGATGATTCAAAACTATGAATATATGTGATGTCTAAAACAAGTGCCTCAGTGTCTCTGATGTTAAATTAATTTCTTACTTCTCTGATCACTACTTTTATGAATATCTCTGGGATCTACTTGATTTGGTATTGCCATTCCTTTTGAGTTCCTTTTCAGTTATATGGCCTGAATTAGATTCTAAGTCCCATAAGGACCAGAGATCTTTTGGACTTTGCTCTTACACTGGCAGCACCATTTGACTCTGTGTTATGTGTCCACATAAGAGGCTATATTTCTCAAGCTAGGTCACAGATAATCTCACATATTAAGAAAAGGTCAATTTGTAGGAAGATTAATAAATAACCTTAAAAGTATGTATGTGGACCTTGGGTGGTGGGTGGACTCGGGACTTGGGACATGGGAACACTGCTGATCGAAGGAAGACACAGAGAGCCAAGAACTACAGATCCAAGGTGCACAAAGTTTATTGTGACACATGTTTATATTATGTTTTTTTGTGGAAAGGCAGGATATTGGAACAATGCTAAGTAAAGCATCACAAAGCCAATCTCTAACACCCATTAACTTTCACTCGGTTGTCAAAAGAACACATTCCAGTGAGCGCATTCTTCTTGCAGGTCAGCAGGTGGAGGCTGCATTCCAGGAATGCAGGAGGGTGTAGCCAAGTTGCAGTCACAAGGGCATAGCCTCCAGTGGGGCTCTCGTGCACCCATTTTAGGTACACATTCTTGAGTTTCCCCAAGGATAGAGGGTCTCAATCTGCTGAATCCTGTCCAAACCTCAGACCAGCCTAGTTACACATGTTCATAAAGCAAAAGTCTCAAAATTATGTGAGGCACAAACTGATAGAACGACAAAGATAAATAGATGAATTTGCTTTTTGTATTTGAATGCTTAAACACAGCTTTATATTGTTACTTGGTAAATTCAGCAGGTGGAATGTCAATAAGGATATAATTGAACTCAACAGTGCCATCGTCAACTGGATTTAATTAATATTATGAAACATTGAACAAGAAATTCCACATTTGGGCCATTAAACACAATTTGATGAATCAAAAAAAACAGACAGAAATTATACAAAGTATCCTTTTCAATCTCAGGGGAAAGAAAATAGAAATGAAAACAAAACAAAACAAAAAACCAAAAAGATGGATAATTCCCAAATATTTGGATGTTAAAAATCATATATCTAAATAACATGTGAAACAAAGAAATTTCAAAATAAATTTTAGAACTTTTTAGCTAAATGAAAATGAAATGACATAGTATTGAATTCCAAGTAATGAAAAAATATCTAAATGAATAATCTTTGATTTTTTCAGTAATTTAGAAGAAGAATTAGTTTAAACCAAATAAGCAGAGGGGAAAAAATATGATTTAAGTCAATGAAATTGAGAACAGGAAATTTTTAAAAATTAAGTAAAATAAAAGCAGACACTTTGAGTATATTCTTAAAATTTATAAACCTGTATCTAGTCTAAGAATATCACAGAAAAATGACAAATATATTTTCTCACAAATGAGAGACCATCACTGCTAATTTCACATGGACATTAAAAGGATAAAAGAACATCATGAACAATTCTATGCTTCCAAATTCGATACTGTAAATGAAATGTACCACTTCTTGAAAGAACATGATCTTCTAAAACTCCATAAGACAAAGCTGACAACTAGAATAGGCCCATACCTACTAAACAAATTAAATTAATAATCAATTATGTTGCATAATAAAAAGCAAAGATTCAAATGGCTTTCGATGGTAAATTTTTTAACATCTTTTTAAAATTATTATTGTCATTTTATGATACAGTTCCATAGGCCCTGGGATTTCCCTTGTCCTCTTCCCAAGTCTCCCCTTCCCCCTGCCACAGAGTTCACCTATATTATTACCATAGTATAGTTCTTCATAAACAGCCACTTACATTCAGGGTTAATATAGATGGGTTGTATTCTGAGCCTGTTGTTTTAGCAATGGGTTATGCATTGATTTAGATTTCTGTTGTTATTTTACTGGGATGTTCATTAAACTTGACTTTGGTTTTGATGTGTGCTATTCCTCTTCTCTGTCAAGAGAACATCTTTAAGTATCCTTTGTAGGGCAGGTTTGAAAGAGGCATACTCTTTTAACTTTTCTTTACTGTGGAAGAATTTTATTTCATTTTCAAAGACAAAGGAAAGTTTTGCTGGGTACATTATCCTGGGCCGACAATTTTTTCACTCTGTGAAAAACATGTAAACATGCCAGCAGAAACAGCTCGCTGTTGTCCCTGTAGTCTTAAAGCTTTTGCCACACTGTATAGAATGGTGCCTGATGTGCCACTACTAGAGTTCTTGATCTGCTGTCTGTCACATCTGAGGGTTAGCCGGATCTATCTTGGGTGGAACCTGTAGGATACCACATTGCTGCAGTTCACCGAGCCAGAAATGAGTGCGCTCCCAGCTCAATGCATGCACAGTTCTCTAGCATAGCCATTGCCTCCCTATGCAAAATGGTGCCCGATTCACTCTAGGGGGTGGACTGGGCTGTGAAATCCACCTTATTCTTGCACCACCCATCTGGAACCTACTGTTCTGTCCCTGCTCCTGGTCAAATCATACAGACCAGCAGGATGGGCAGTTCTTTGGGTTCACCTCCAGAGCTCAAGGTGAATGCCCCTTCCCACCTTGTTGCTGATGGAGTTCAGATCACTGCTCACTGACTGCTGCTAGGGTATTGATCACTGTAACACCACACCATTGTGTCTGCTGCTTTCCTGTGTCTCTCAGTCTCAGGTTCCCCTCTGCTGTCGTTCTGTCCTCTTCTATTTCCTGGTCTGTGCCCTCTTTGCTTCACACTGACTAATAATTCTCCATCTGTTTAAACGTGTCCTTATTCTACTCCAACATCTTGATTCTTCTCCTGCATGGTAAGTTTTACCATGCAGGTATTTCAGGAACAAATTAATGGAGTTTTCTGTAATCTCTTACCAAAAAAAAAAAAAAAAAGCAGAATGACTACTTCTGAATGAATTCCATGATGCCAGTACCGTCCTAATACCAAAACTGGTGACGGTACAAACAATAGACTAATATCTTTCAGAAATATAGACACAAAAATCCTCAATGAAATATTAGTATGTCAGTTCCAACAATGTATAAAAACAAATATGTACCATAACCAACTATGATTCATCCCAAGCCTGAAAGTTTGATTGAATATTCAAAATTCAATGAATGTAATCCATCACATGAGCAGAATAAAGGAGAGAAATCACATGATTATGTCAATAAAAGCAGAAAAATCATTTGTCAAAATCCAATATCCATTCAGGATGAATATAAGGGAAATTTATTCAGTTTGATAAAGCACCATAAACATGTATTAACATCATATTAATGGTAACAAAAGGTTGGTGCCTGGAGAACATAAATTCATGTACAGAATTTTGGCAGAAATAGGGATGTTAAGATTAAATGTGATGAAGAGACACAAGGTCTCTCTCTCTCTCTCTCTCTCTGTCATGAGAAGGTATTAATCTGAAAACAAGGAAGCAAGATCTCATCAGATACTGCTGATAATTACATATTGCTTTATGTTATACTTTCCAACCTCCAGAAATCTGAGAAAATAAATGACTGCTCTTTTAAGTCACCAAGTTTTTTTGGTGTATTTGTTAAGGCAGCCCACATTCATGTATTCTAAATACACAAAGAATTCTTAAAAATTCAATAGTAAGAAAATGAACAGCTTAATTATAAAAGGGGTGAAAGTTTTGAGGCCATATCTCACCAAAGAAGATACTATGGATGACAAATAAGTTTTGGAAAATGGTCAACATCATGTGTTATTAGGGAATTAAAAAATGAAAGCACCAGTAAGATGTCACTACACACTTAATAAAGCATCTGAAATTTGGCTAACAGACAACACTAGGAGTTGGCAAGGATGTGGAGCAGCAGAAGTTGTTCAATGTTCTCACTGGCAATGCACAAATATTGTAGTGGCTTTGAAAAGAGTTTGATAGCTCTGTGCAAAGATAAAACACATAATTATCTTGATCATACAATGCAACATTGATTCAAATATGGAAATACTACATCCTGCATGATCCCAGCCATGTAACATGTTGTTAGACAAAATTATTGATAGAGTAAAATAATTATTTGTTTCCAATATTCAGAGAAAAGAAGGTAATGATGAGTTGTGGAGCCCAGAAGATTCTAAGGCAGTACAGTTTCCCTGAAGAAAAGAAAAGGTATAATGGGATGCTATGGGAGAGGTAGAGAGACACACTTAGGAATGCTTTATACTTTCCACTGAACTACTGCTTTTAAAAATTTTGATTAACTAGTTACTTAATTAAATTGAGATACAGAGAGATGAGAGGAGAGAGAGAGACAGAGAGCTAACTCCCATCTGTTGGTCCATTCCTCAGATGCTTCTAATAGCCAGGACTGAGCCAGGGCAAACCTGGGTGTTTGCTCCTGAAACCTAGGAGCTCAGTACGGAATCTAGGTCACCCAGAAGGCTGCCAGAAATTCAGTTTCTTGAGTCAATCCTAGTGTCTGCAGGGTTTGCATTCCTGAGGAGCCATGAGCAGTTGCTGGACCTGGGATTTGAACCCAGATAGTTCAATATGACACATGGGCATCTTAACCACTAAGCTAAACATCTACTTCCTAATCATTCACTAAACCTAAAATTACTGTTATAAGGAAAATTTTTTAGTCTTTAAAAACACATATTTTTCATAATAAAACGGGTAAGTTGTAATATGCCCATATAAGCAGTTAAAATGAGCAAACAACACCTATATCAAAGACAATGATAAAAGTCATACAGTATATGAAGCAAAATATTAAAGTATGTACACCCATATAATGTAATTTATGTAAAATCCCAAAAACAAACAAAATGAGGTTCTAATTTCCTGTAATCGGGGTTTAGGTTGGTGAGCTGACTGCCACAGATAACAATAATGAAATATTGACAAGTTATCTATTTATCTACAATCTTTGTATAGCACATATGTGACATAATATATTTTCCCCCAAAAGGAATCAGAATTGGGAAACAGCCTAACCTTGAACTTATGAAAATTAAAATAAGTAATGTAAGTTTTTGTAGTATTTTACTTCAAAGTACTTCATAATCTGTATCTGATCCAAACCTTACTTGTGGTCTCGGACGGTATATTTTCAGGCTTACAGAGTAGCTGGTCAGTTACAGAAGAACTTTGGCAAGCAGGGAACTACCAGTCCCAAAATGCCTATGTAATATGTATGAGCATACCTCAAAAAGTCCATGGAAAATCAAATTAAAGGCTTTTTACTCTGGCACAAATTTAAGAAAAATTCATACATGCTTTTTGCATAATATGCATTTTTCAAACTTTTTGAAGATTCGCTCATTGACACAGATTTCAATGCCCCATTTTCACAAAACTTTGAAGTACATACATAAATGCAAATAATTAACAGATCTTTGAACGAGTACACATATGCAAAGCAGAATCTGGGATCCAGGGAAAGAATAGCAGTTAGGAGGTGAATTATTAAGGTGACATTTTATTTTTGCCCACTATGGGGAGAACAGAAATTGGGGTTTGAGTAAAAGCATACTGATTCACTGTTGGGAAAGTACCAACACTCTTCAAAGGAGCAAAGCAGGCGTAGAGCCCAGCGAGGTAGCTAAAGCCCTTACGTTGCACACGCCGGGATTCTGTATGGGTGCCGGTTCTAACCCCGGAGGCCCCGTTTCCCATCCACCTCCCAGCTTATGTCCTGGGAAGGCAGTCAAGGATGGCCCAAAGCCTTGAGCCCCTGCACCCACATGGCAGACCCAGAAGAGGCTCCTGGCTCTTGGCTTTGGATCAACACAGCTCCAGTTGTTGTGGCTAGTTGGAGAGTGAACCAGCGAACAGAAGATCTGTGTCTCCTTCTTTCTGTATTTCCATAAACGTAAATATATATATATATATTTTTTAAAAAAGCAGAATCTGGAGTCTCTATTTTTGAATGTCATAGTGTCTATCACATGATAAAAAACTCAAATATATGTGAAGAAAGAGGAATATGCAACTGATACATAAAACAAAATGCAAGCAATATAAACGAATCTCAGAATTTCCAATATAGTACAATTAGCAACAAAAACTGTGAAGCAATAAGTGTAAATATTTTCATGGGAATAACGCAAATGATTCTAGCAATAAATGAGTAAATACAGAATTGGGGAGAGACATGGGAATAGAAGCAGAGAACAAATACAGAGAGTGTTTCAGTTTGTAACAATGACTGTCACGGAGATTGCACCACGTAGACAGGAAGGTACGAGACACTGTATGTGACAGCACAGGGGAGAATGTGGAGGACAATGCAAGAATGTCGTGGAGTCATGTGATAGGAAAGAGTGTGGGAGCCAGTGTTAGGGACAGTATAGATAAGGAAGTAGAGGACAGTGTGGGGGACAGCTGAGAAGACGATTTGGGACTCAGGGTACATTACCAATGTAGAGGGAAATACAGGGTCAATAACGGGTGAGTTTGGAGGACAGTTTAGAAGGGAAGGTAACACTGAAAGGGTATGTTGTAATGTAAGTATTGGGGTCATAACTGCAACATTGCCTCACATGCCAGCTTTGTGACCTAGGGCAAGCAAGTTACAATTGTGTGTTTTGGCTTCCTCCTCTTCCAAAAAGAAGGTGGTAGGGAGCCAGCATTGTGGTGCAGTGGATTAAATTGCTGTCTAGGACAGTTGTATCCTATATCAAAATGCTGATTCAAATCTAAGTTGCTCAACTTTCAATCCAGCTTTCTCTAATGCACTTGGAAGGTACCAGAAGATTGTGCAAGTACTTGGGCCTCTGCCGCACATGTGGAAGACCAAAACAGAGGATCAGGCTCCTTTTTTTTTTTTTTTTTGCCTAGATCAACCCTTGCCATGGCTATTCAAGGAGTGAACTAGGAGATAGAAAATGTCTCTGTTGCTCTGCCTTTTAAGTGAATAATAAATAAATCATTTGAAAAATGAAATAGCGACATAATAATAGACATCCCTCAAAGGGTTCTCATGTCTCAAAGTATTCAACTTGTGTAAGTACTTAGAACAGTGTGAGGCATATAATTATGGCATGTATTGTGACAAAAATGTGCAAATGTTTTTGCATATTTTTTGAACTGGTAAGAAATGCTGAAGTCAAGTTATACAGCTGTCACATTCATGAGTATAATTTTAAAAGTGAGAAATTGAGAAATGATCTTGTCATTAAGTATTTGTGAAAAGGGCCCGGCATGGTGACCTAGCAGCTAAAGTCCTTGCTTTGAATGCACCGGGATCCCATATGGACTCCGGTTCTAATCCCAGAAGCCCACTTCCCACCCAGCTGCCTGCTTGTGGCCTGGGAAAGCAGTTGAGGATGGCCCAAAACCTCGGGACCCTGCACCCACTTGGGAGACCTGAGGAAGCTCCTGGTTCCTGGCTTCAGACTGGCGCAGCACTAGCCATTGCGGTCACTTGAGGAGCGAATCATTGGAGGGAATATCTTTTTCTCTGTCTCTCTTCCTCTCTGTATATCTGACTTTGCAACAAAAAATATATAAATCTTTAAAAAATTAAATAAATATTTGTGAAAAAACTGTTCTGGAAGACATGAGATTATTATCCCATTAAGTGTATACTTTGTGTGTTGAATTTGCCTTTCACCTGGTTTCCTGGAAGCTAAATCATGACTTATTCATTATAGATTTATATTTTAGTTGATTGAATGCATGATTTTATTTTATATAACAATTAGTTACTGAACAGAGGTTATAAGAATTGTCAAGACCTCAAGGGTGGGATATGTGTGGGTATAATTTCAGCCACCAAGGGAACTGAAGTGAATTTAGTAGAGAGTGTCTCTTATGAAATTTACACACCTGTATCTACATATTACCCATATCTCTACACATCTGTGTTATAGAAGTTTCAGGGAAACCTTAATTTTAGGTATTTGTCTTTTTTCCAAGTCAAAGGAAGAAATAAATTTTAACTTCCAAATAAAGTGTGCTTCCAATGATCTTATCCATATAGTAATGTGTCAATGCATCATTATCCTACATTTAGTTTGAAGGAACAAAACATGTTTGATTTTGTCCAAGGGGGAAATCCAGCTTTAAGAGAATTCTGTTTTGCTGTGTTTTTCCTGAGATGCTATCCTGATTATTTGAAATTAGATGTGTCCCTGTGTCAAATGGTGACAGAGAGGGGACCGTTTCATATTTTAGATTTTATAAAATACTGGTAGGAAGCCCACCAGCTCTGCCTTTTCCCTATGGGCAAATGTAGAAGAGAGTGCATATTGAGCAGAGATCTCCTCTGATTTAGATCTCTGAGCAATTACTGAGTAGACACTCTTCCTTTCTCACTCCCCCGTCCTACTGCCATGCCGGTCCATGGAGGACATGTAACAGAACGGCAAAACAAACTATGCCGGCAATGATTGGGGACATTTGGGATATCACATCACAACCTAGCCCATCCTAAATGGCACAGTGTGAAACTTCAGCCCTTGACCCATACTAGCTTCTCAAAAGAAAAAAAAAGCCTCTTAAATATCTAGTTTCTCTAGTTGACCGATTTCCTCACTGCTGCCACTTTCAGTGGACAGTGGAACTTTCTTTTAGCACAGAAAGACAACATTGTAATACAGATTACAAGAAATGCCTGCAGAATGAATTCCTTCTGTGGTTTCTAAGGACTCTGTGTGTTTAGTGCCAAATATTCTGATGACAAATGAAAAATTCAATCAAATATCTGTGTGTTCTCCAATAAAATCTGGAAGCTTGATATTACACAAAACATCTGGTTGATTGCTGGGATTGGAAACTGTCCGTTGGGTATTCAACAGAGTCCATAAATAGTCCTGAAGTCAAGAATTCAGTCTCAGCTGAGGCATAGAAAACCTCTGTTTGCTAAACTAGACCAGGGACTCACAGACTTCTGTAGAAAATGACTTGCGATTTTGTTTAATGTTATACAGCTAAGGAAGTGGGAGATTTCGCCTGATCTGCAAGACATCTCTTAAAAATCCATTTTTACTAACAAGTGTCTTACTTTTTTGAACTAAGAACTCTTTTAAAATGCAAGTGTGGAGCAGGCATTTCATGCAGTAGTTAGGAAGCCGCTTGCAACGCCTGCATCTTTCTGTCAGAAAGCCTGGTTCGAGTCCCATCTCTGCTCTGGCTTCAGCCTGCCTGGGAGGCAACAGATGTGACTCAAGAAGCAGGAACACTGCAACTCTCTCTCCTCTCTTTAAAATAAAGTAAAAAAAATCAACAAAAAGCTTTCTTTTTTTTTAAAGAGTTACTTATTTTTATTACAAAGTCAGATATACAGAGAGGAGGAAAGACGGAGAGGAAGATCTTCCATCCAATGATTAGCTCCCCAAGAGAGCGCAACAGCTGGTGCTGCGCCGATCCGAAGCAGGGAACCTAGAACCTCTTCCGGGTCTCCCACACGGGTGCAGGGTCCCAAAGCTTTGGGCCGTCCTCGACTGCTTTCCCAGGCCACAAGCAGGGACCTGGATGGGAAGTGGAGCTGCCGGGATTAGAACCGGCGCCCATATGGGATCCCAGGGCATTCAAGGCGAGGACTTTAGCCACTAGGCCATGCCGCCGGGCCCAACAAAAAGCTTTCTTGAAAACATATATTTATTTATTTGAAAGGTAAAGTTACAGAGCGGGAGGGGCAGAGAGGGATCTTCCATTTGCTGGTTCGTTCCCCAAAGTGTCACACCAACTGGGACTGGGCCAGGTGGAATCCAAAATCCAGGAGCTGCTTCTAGGTTTCCTACATGAGTGCCAGGATCCAAGCATTTTCACTCCACCCTGGCTTCCCAGGCACAATAGCAAGGAGCTGGGTTGGAACTGGTGCCTCCGGA
This sequence comes from Ochotona princeps, assembly GCF_030435755.1. Lineage (NCBI taxonomy): Eukaryota > Metazoa > Chordata > Mammalia > Lagomorpha > Ochotonidae > Ochotona > Ochotona princeps. The sequence goes on from NC_080840.1 coordinate 53,805,350, forward strand.
ACTCAAATCAGCACCCATATGGGATGCCAGAGTTGCTGGCAACTGCTTAACAAGATACGCCGCACTGCTTTGTTCCAATAGAAACTATTTCAAAAAGGGAAATTTATGAAGAAATGACTTCTCAAACAAGTAAGTAAATATGCAAATATGGCTGAGGGTAGTCAAAGTATTTTGCAGTATTGCTGCAGCTCAGAAAACAATACTGTGAAGTCTGTGGCGTGGTGATAATGAGTTACAGAGGCAGCTTTGAGTTTTGTCTCCCACCCTGCTCCTCTTTTTCTCCTGAAGCTCCCCTTCCAAAAAGGAATACAGTTGTTAGGAATTTTCATGAATGGGAAAAGAGTAGCCATTGAAGAATGAAACAACTGAAGTTTCCAAGCCAAGGCATCCACAAAGACAGAGATTAGATCACTCCTGAGGGCAGCCGTGAAAGAGTACCTGCGATACTTTTTCTGCAGAACAAGACCACTTTTACACAGGTGCATCTCCCCTCCCCCAGCTTGTCACTAACACCCACCAGGACACCACAGACCCTTCCTAACCCAGCCTCTATTCCTCTCTGTGGCTTGGGAAGCCACGGAAGTCCAATCGTTTGGCCCTTCAGAGAGGTCCCTACTTTGTGTATGACTCTGTGCTATGACTTACTTTTGGAAGACGGAGTATCCTTTCTTCTGTTTCATCTGCTAGTTCACCCTATCAGATTTTCTCAGAGTGAAGGGGAAATTTTCTCTTGTCCCATACTTTGCATGAGGGACCTTCAAAGAAATCCATGGAGATGTCATTATCTCTTAATTCCATCATTTCCACAAACATTTTTTTGTTTTAGTACCTTCATGCTGTAAGTGGGCCGATTTGACTCTAAAATTCATGCATACTTTTAAACTGCAAAGTTATAAAGTACTGACATCAGGAGGGTGGAAATTTCACCCAATCCTGATGTTTATGAGGTGAGTGTGGTGAAATGTCCTTGTGTTCTCGAGGTGTGCCCTGAAGGGGGCAGTTCTCTGGAGGTGATGGTTTCAAAGGCTGGATGGGACTCTCTTTTCTGGGCTTCCTGGCTCACCTTGTGTCCTCGAGGTGTGCCCTGAAGGGGGCAGTTCTCTGGAGGTGATGGTTTCAAAGGCTGGATGGGACTCTCTTTTCTGGGCTTCCTGGCTCACCTTGTGGTCTCTCCACTGCACACACTTCACATGTCACCATTGCCATTCTCCTCAGAGGACCAATCCATGGGTTACTAGTTCTATGTGAGCTTACATAAAGCATGTATACTATCTGGCATGCTACTATAATGACAGAAAAAATTCTGAGAAAAATTCTATCTAAATGCTTAGGTAATCTAAGGCAGTCTTCAAAGGAGAAAATAAGAACATCAATGAAAACTATGGAGAAGGAAAGGGGATTTCAAGGGAAACAGAAATTGCTCCTCAAATTAAGTCTCAAGGAGGAAATTTCCCAACTCTTTTTCTATATGCAAATGCAAACATCTCCTTTATTCCTAAAATAGTATTTTAATTTACTCAGTATGGGACAGATGTTTGGCCTAGTGGTCATGATGGCAGTTAAGATACCTGAAAATATATTAGGGAAGATGTGTTTGAATCCCAAATCTGACTGCCAATTCTAGCTTCCTACTAACATACACCATGGACTGTAGTAAGTGATGGTTCAAATAGTTGGGTCCCTACCACACATGTGAGAGACCTTGATTGATCCCTTGAACTCTGGCTTTGACCTCCCTCTCTGCCTGTTTAGGCATTTAAGGAGTTAACCAGTGGATGGGAGTTCTTTCTATATGGCTCTCTGTCCCAAATAAATAAATACATAAATACATAAATAAATGAATAAATCTGCTAGAATTTCTAAGACAGACAGACACACACACACACACATACACACAGATTTCTTCATTATCAAAGTCTGTAGGTATCCCATGAATTAGAAGGCTAGCATTAATTTGGGGAAACTCCATCAGTTTTCACATATTCAATAATACCCCTGGGCTAGCCAATAATTTCCACCTTTTAAAGTCCACTGAAGCTGTAAGTGTAGAGAGGCAGTAGCTCTAATTATACCTCCATTCTTCCTTTCCAGCGCAGGGAGCCCTGGCTTGTGTCTGATCTGTCAGTCTAATGTGTCTGCCTGAAGCACCTACTCAGTTCTGGGAAATCTTGCTGCCTCACTGCTGCTGTCCTCACAAAAGCATCACAAGTTACTTGAAGGTCATGTACAGTGTCCTCTGTAATCAAGTGAAGGAAACTCAATTTCCTGCTAGAATCAGCAAAGCCTCTGGTACAAAGGGTCACTATGGACTACAATCTTTATATGATTCCCAAGGTCACAGAGGGAATTGGGCCAACAGACGGGTGTAAAATAGAACTGGGCCTGTGTGAATGAAAGATAATGACTTGCAGCTCACACATTTCTATCTAATGGATGCATAAAGGATTTTAAATCTCCACACTCCCATCAACAGCTATGCAGCTAATCGAAGTTTAAAATACTGGCAGTTCTTCCTGTTGTTTCTATTGTGGTGTAGGAGAAGCATTTAATAGCAAATTGGTAGATGGGTCTGGAGAGAAAGAACCTTCCAGCTTACTTGATTGGATCACATTTCTGATCCAGCATCTCTTCCTTCAGATCCTTGGCAATGAATGTTCAATAGCTTTATATTGTTTTTCTCAGTGCAGCCAATCCAACTTTATCATTGTTAATAAGGGTAAAAGCTCTGAAAAGCTCATTATTCCTCTTCCTGCCATATATTTAAAAAAGTTAATCCATTGCTGCATATTGAGATAGGCAGGGAATACGGCTGTTACTACAGACAGTAACCTTCTCTTCTTTTATTTTATGTACCCAATACAGATACACTTCAAAAAATTAATGATAAATAGAATTAAAAGACATGTTTATTTTTGTGCAAAATAATATAAAAATCATGCATATGAGGAATATTTTAAAAGTCTATGGAAATGCATATTTTGAAAAATGCAAACTTTGAAAAAAAGCTTAAATAAGCTTTAAATGATTTCCCTGTTCAGATAAACATAAGTTTTAATTCTATTTTCCATGAATTTTTGAAATATCTTCATGCAAACATTGATTTCTCCATCTAAGCCATGACTGTCCTGTTATGTATTTTTTTATTTATTGGGGCTGGCACTGTGGCATATCGGGTTAAGCCATTCCTTATAGCATTATCATTCCAAATGGGTGTCAGTTTGAGCCCAGGCTATTTCACTTCTGCTCCAGCTCTATGATAATCATCTGGGAAAGGCAGTGGAAGATGGCCCAAGTGTTTGGGATACTTCCACATGGGAGACCTAGAAGAAGCTCCCGACTCCTGGTTTCAGACCTGCCCAGCTCTAACCATTGCAGCCATTTGGACCATCAACCATTGGGTGGACCATACCTCTCTGCACTTTCTCTGTAATCCTACCTTATAAATAAATAAATAAATAAATAAATAAATAAATAAATAAATAAATAAATAAATAAATAAATAAAGATAGATTGATAGACATGGTAGATTTTATCATGAAATATTTCAGTAGTTTCATTCTCAATCTGTTATTCCAACTCCAGTAAATCTGTAGAAGCATAATTTCCCACAGATTTATTTCAAAGGCAAAATTATAGAGAGAGAGAGAGAAAGAAGCAGAGATAGATCTTCCATCTGCAGGTTCACTCCCCTGGTTTGCAACCAGGACCCAGGAACTCCTTCCAAGTATCCCTTATAGGCACAGATGCCTATAAGATCTTTGACCTAGATCTTCATTTGCTGTTTTCCCAGCAGGGAGCTGATCAGAAGTATAGCAGTCAAGACTCTAACTAGGGTCCGTATGGGATGCTGGCATTGCAGGCAATGGCTTCACCTGCTACTTTACAGCACTGGCTCCTGTGTCATGTTATTTCTGATCTCCAAACTGCAATGGTGTTGCGCTATATATATATATATATATATATATATATAACACATGCATGATATATATGACATATGTTTGACATATAAATTTTATATATATGACGTATGTATGATATATATATGGCTTTCTGCCTATTTGGGGGGAAGTAGTCAGCTGTTTGGGGTTTCCTTGAGTTCTCCCATGTCTTGCTAACATGGTAAAACCACAAAACTCTCCTACCTTGGTCATTTCTCATACTGGTTTATCGTGTTGGTAAACCATTATCTGAGGTAATATATCCTTGAACAATGAGCAAGCTAGTTAGCTACTCTCTAGAAAAACAGTGAATCCTCTTATCTCTACTGCTGCCTTATTGTGCTGTGAATAACAACATTCTTCAGAAAAAAAGCATTAGAACAACTTGTAATGCCATAACAGAATGCCATTCCTTGCTCAGTTATTACTCATCCAGCTTATGAAACAGTTGATACCATGTTGAGAGATTTTCCTGTGGGAGACAGATGTAAAAAATTAGATCGTAATGAAGAGATGCTCAGAGGTTTGCACACACAGTTACTCCACATTTCTGTCCCCAAACTGGAGATAAATCACTTTCAACATAGCAATCATTTGCTCTGAAAAGACAAAGATCCTGTCAGAAAAAAAGTGTAGTTGCTGTTTCTCTATGTAATGTGATAACAAATTCCTCTCTGTATGGCTTACTAGGAAGGGAGTGACACCTTTCTTTAAACTGAAAACCATGCAGTGGCTGTCAGGAGAAACCCAATAGATACAAAGATTCTGAGTAAGAAATATCTGCTTTTAGGGAGACAACACTCATTTTTCTACAATGTAAATACTCATATTTAAATCAATCTCTTTTTCCTATACAGATGCCTTGAACTGCTAAATGATAAATTGATTACCATGCCTAGGGAGCTGAGTCCCTGAGTGGCCACCTTGACAACAGATCTCTCAAAAGAGAAGTTGAGGTTGACTAAGTCTTCTGTTACCTGACTTGGACATGTGTAACAATGTTTGTACCATGGCCACTCCTCCAGGTGGTGTTTAGTCAGTGACTAAGTGTGGGAGGGATTCTATGGCAAGTCCGTTTGTGGGACAAGGTGATGCTTGTTGAAGAGTTCTCAGAGGCTTGGAAAACTTCAAGTGGCTTGCAGTGTAAGAGCTTCCATCCTACTGGCCCTTTCTTCTTTCTATTTATATTGAGACAAACCTGCTTTGGAGCCTAATATTTCTCCCAGTTTTTCCCAGCTCCTTGCCCCATTTCCTTTAGACCTTAGTCCTAGGAGGCTTCTAATATGTTCACACCTCTCTTGGTATCTGTTTCTTGCAATAGCTGTTCTTATGCAATAGACTAGGAAATTACCAAAATTATTTGTTGAAGGTTTGGCAATTTTTTAGATCACTCTAATAACATAGTGCCACCTAAAACTATAAATTTCAGGCTAATCAATGATAATTTAAGGCAACTCCAGGAGTTCTAGTAATTTTAGACAGCATTAGAGTAAAATGGCAACTACGCTGTTCATGGAATATTTCAGCAATTTCATTCCCAAACTGCTAGTCCAACTCCAGTAAGTGTACAGAAACATAGTCTCCCACATTCATCCTCGGTTTTCTCAGACTGTTCCTTCCCTGACAAAGATGATTACCTAAGATGTTCTTCCAGCTGCCTCCATCCTGCATTATCTTACTTACCGCTCGGACTGGATTCAACACTTTCTGGTCTGTGAAGCTCAGTTTTCTCCATGAGCAGAATATCTGTTTTCTGTCTTCTTGGCTTAAAAAGCTTTGTTACTTTACTGTTCACCATCAGCTTTCCATTATATTTGGAGTATCATCATGAGATGTGTATGTTTTATTCAGCTGCAATCTGAGTTTCTGATACATGCATGTATTTGTATGTGCATGTGTATGTGTGTGTGAATATGAGTGTCTACCCCCTCCTTTCAAATAAATAAGAAAGATGAAGACAACGTGTTACTTCTTGACAGAGCAGGTCTCAGAGTATATAAAGAAACATCAGAGAAAAGACTGTGCCTCAATTTCAGAATCAAGTGGGCATCAGGATCTGCTGACACAGAAGATACGGACAAATCCATCAAAGTTCCTATTTATGCTGCCCCTGTTGCTGCTGCAAAAATGCTGGAATCCAGTATAAGGGCTTCACAATAGCCCAAGAATTCTTCAAACCCCGTGGAGACAAGGGGATAAATAGCATTTAGAAGTTAAAATTTTGGAACATATTGTAGCTGTTGTAATCAAAACCTCTTTTTAATTAGGAACAATATAACCACTTAACTGTTATTCTGAGTGAATTAATAAAGCTACTCTAAGAATGGTGTTCTATTATTGGCTGATCCATACGCTTATTCAAGTACATATTTATATTATGTTGTAACTCATTTCACCTTGATAAGTGGTTAGTTACTGACTTTTCAATGTGGCGTATTTTGTGCAGTTATACTATTTTTCAAACAATGAATCTTTTTTCCCCCAGGATAACAAGATTTTCACCCCCAAAACATACTGAATAAATACACCGTAAGTGGTATTTCAACATTATGATTTCAGGCAAAGGCACACCTAAATTCTCTCAGAACAAGAGAATAGCATATGGAGGAAATTTAAATTGCACACCATAGAGGCAATTTCATTTGCATGTCACTCAAGACATTTTCCTTTGTATATATAAGACAGAAAAGGCATGTAAAAACAGTATCTCTGGCCTGGTATTTACGTGGGCTATTCTGAAAGACTTTGAAGGGCTCTCATGGTACTTTGTCTCTGTTTTGCCATAAAGATAGATTTTTGTGTCTTAACTAAGTATGGATTTGAGTGCAAGCAAACACATGCTCTCCAAAGAGTATCTTTTTCACCACTTTACCACCCACTATCCACTCTAATATCTTTTATTCTTCTTTGACAAATGAATAAACGTTCCTCATATTAAGTTGTAAGTACAAGCTGTGTTGATTTACTTTAGGAGTTTTACTTACGTTGACATGGTGTTTGTGCTCCTAGGTTAGCGGGCATACGGAGTGTAGGAGTTGTGGGAGCGTGGTGGGTTCCACGCAAGTGTCCTGAGAAATCCCAGCAGTCAGACAGAATTGTGCTGCAGAGTTGGAGTCCCTGAGTGGAGCCCCTGATGGGGCAATGCTAGTAGAGTTGTGGGAGTGGAGAGACAGAGAAGATTCCAGAAGGGAAGAGCCAGCAGTAACATGCCACTCCAGCCATGCGGGCTGTGACCTGCAGCACCATAGCTGTGAGGCTGCTCCTGGCACAAGCTTTCCCAGGCGACAAACCTCAAGCTTTCAAAATTTATATTTGGGGCCCGGCGGCGTGGCCTAGCAGCTAAAGTCCTCACCTTGAAAGCCCTGGGATCCCATATGGGTGCCGGTTCTAATCCCGGCAGCTCCACTTCCCATCCAGCTCCCTGCTTGTGGCCTGGGAAAGCGGTCGAGGACTGCCTAAACCTTTGGGACACTGCACCCGCGTGGGAGACCCGGAAGAGGTTCCTGGTTCCCTGCTTCGGATCGGCGCGCACCGGACCGTTGCGGCTCACTTGGGGAGTGAAACATCGGAGGGAGGATCTTCCTCTCTGTATATCTGACTTTGTAATAAAATAAATAAATCTTTGAAAAAAATTTATATTTGTCCTGCTGGTCTTGGGTCATATTTCTTGCCAGTTATTCCTGCTTCTCTCCTTTAGGGTAGGAACGTTTATCCTGTGATAGTTCCATCATTCTTTGAGGGGGGGATATGGAAATTGTGTTTTTATTTTGTAGGGATTTACAATTAAAAAAACTGTGCCTTGAGTCTCTAGTGAGACTTTAAGGCTTTGAATTAATAATGAAATGAGTTCAGGCTATTAAACTGGGACTGACACTGTGATTCAGTGGGCTAAGTCACCAGTTGTGGTGTCAACATTCCGTATTAGAATGCTGGTTTGAGTCTCGGCTGCCGTGCTTCTAATCCAGCTCCCTGCTATTGGACCTTCAAAAGAAGCAAATGTTGACCCAAGTACTTGGTCTCTACCTATGCGAAAGTTCTGGGTTTGTGGTTTCAGCCTCTTCAGCCCTAACTGTTGCTTGTCTGCTACACCAGCATCCCACATGAACAAAGGTTTAAATCCCAGCTGCTCAGCTTGGGATACTGCTCTCTGTTTAGGTGCCTGAGAGGGCAGCAGCAGAAGACCCAGGTGTTCTGAAGGCCTGGGTGAATCTTCTGGATCCTGACTTCAGCTTGGCCCAGGCCTTACTGTTGCAAACGTTTGGGAATGAAACAGATGGAAGATACGTGTGTGTGTGTGTGTGTGTGTGTGTGTGTGTGTGTGTGTGTGTGTGTGTGTGTGTGTGTGTATACGCACGCATACATGTCTTTTTATTTCTTCTCGTTTTTCTGTAACTCTGCCTTTCAAATAAATAAATCATTAAAAATGAAATGAAGGGGAAAAGTGTAACTGAGAATAATACAGAGCCAGGATTCAAAGAAGAAGTCCCATGCACTCTTGCTCCTGAGGCCCTTCCAGCAGGAGAAGATGTGGATTGTGGAAGACAGTGACACTGATGATTGTGGTTCAGTATGGGCTTAGACTGATGAGTATGATTGTGTCTAAAATTTTAACAACAAAATATAAAAAAACCAACTAAAAGATTTACAGATAGAGAAAAAAACTTGTAGAGCTGTGCAATGTGTTTGTTTTTAAGCTAAGCATTAGTACAAAAGAACCAAATGGTTAATAGAGCTAGAAGTTGTTAAAGTAGGTGCTGGCACTGTGGCATAACAGGCCAATCTTCACCAGTTCTAGTCCCCCCTAAGCTCCCTGCTATGAACTTGGACCCCACATCCATGTGGGAGACCCAGAAAACGTTCCTGGCTCGCAGTTTTGGATTAGCTCAGCTCTGACTATTGTGGCCATTCAGGGAATAAACCAATGGATGGAAGATTCTCTGTCTTTCTGTCTCTCCCTCTCTCTCTGTAGATTTCACTTTCACGTAAAATGAATAAATCTTTTTAAAAAGATTTTAAAGTTTAAAAATTTAAAAATAAGTAAGCTAAGGCTAACTTATTATTGAGGAAATATTTTAAAAATGAAATGTAGCATAGCATGTTTATAGTGAACAGTGGTGTGCAGCATGTCATAAGCCTTCACATTTGCTCACTACACGCTGATTTATCCGGAAAACTTCCAGTTTTTCAAGCTCCCCTCATGGTATATACCCAGTGTATGTTTAGGTTTTGTCTTTCATAGCATATTTCAAGTAGCTTTTCTGTATGTAGTGATACTTAGATGCAGAAAAACTTACTGTTGTGTTACAATTGCTTTCTGAATTCAATACAGTATTATAGGTCTGTAGCTTAGGAGGAATGTGTTAGATCAGAGAGCCTAACTGTATAGTAAAATATACCATCTACACTCTATGTACCTTCTGTTGGTTTGTACAAAGACAAAATCACCTAACAATGCATTTGCATGTAATATTTCTACTCTAATTGAGCATGACAATATTTTGTTTCATAGAATGATCTCATGATTATTCAATCCATCCATTTTTGTTGCAAGTTCAAAAGCATACAGCTATGGATATTGTTAAAGTGGGAGTTCTCTGATGAATTATTTATTTGGTTAGTTGTGTTTGGAAGGTAGAGAGAGAAAGAAAGAAGGATTCTTGAATTGAAGGTTGTATTTTGATGCCTCTTGGGCATTGAATATTCTTATATTTTGATGTGCCAACATGAAAACACTATCGTGGTACCCTTACAGAGTGAACTGACACATTAAGAAAACCTTCCTACATTAAGCAATCAATACTGCAGAAATTATTCTGGGTGATTACAGACCTTAGAGAGATCTTTCACATTATGCTGGCAAGGACCTCTGTATCAACTGTGCTTTCATTCCCAAGTTAATGACAGCCAAAGATTTGAGACATCTGTTAGAACTGGCTATTCTGTGTGTGTGTGTATGTGTGTGTGTGTGTCTGTGTGTGTGTGTTTCTGATGATGCCTTTATTGCCTGCCTCCTGCACCCTAAACTAGGAGGAGCTGTTTTGGAAGGATTGCATTACACAGGCCCATCTGCCCTCCAGCTTCTAATTGTTTGTGACCAATGCTTTGCAGAAGATTGAACAGTGAGGAGTGGAGTGGGTCGCGGAGTACCCTCCTGATGCTCCCTGCCTGATTTGCTGTGTGTACCTCTCTCTATGACTTCAGTCCTTGACAGTGCTCAAGTGGCTTCTGTCTATTGCTACAGATCTTAGCAGCTAGCAAGACAGCTGCCTCCAAAGCATTTTCAGCTCACTTCTACTGTCGTCTTGCCATACTGTTTTTCCTTTTCTCGGTTAATTGTTTCATCAAACTCTCTTAAGTTCTCCCAACTGAATGAGCTGTGGGTCTCTTGACTAAAAAGAAAAGTATTTTCCACACCTTGTTCTCTCATAGATTGTTTTATTTTCACAATGCCTCCATTACAATGATTATCACTCTTGTGGTAACAGAACAGGCCCAGTCCTATTAAAAATTAATGGTTCCTATTTAAATCTAGAACCATAAATTTCAATCTAGAATCTGTGACCAGCTCCAAACCCTTAATCCTTCCATGACATATACTTTTCTTCAGGAAAATTTATTGGTATCATCACTTATAAATTTACCATCATTTTACTATTTTTTAAATGAGAAACTTAGCGTCAAAATTCTCTACCCATCTCCCTCCCACACAAACACTGCTTACCATCCACAATATTGTGATTTTATTCTGCCACTGTTTATTTCACTGCAACTCTCCAACTTCAGGGCAGTTTCTGTTTAGGATGATAAAAGTTAAAAATAACTCTAATCTCACTTTCAGGAATTTCTAGAAAAATCCATTTTAACAGATAAGCCTGCTTGACTTTACTTTTTTTAAAATTTTTTTCTCCTTTTTAAATATTAAATTTATGTAATTAATTTATGATGCAGTTCCACAGGTTCTTGGATTAGCATCAGACAACTTATTTATATTTTTACTTGAATGGCGAAGAAATAAAAGTAGGGAGACAGAGAGATAGAGATTTTCCTCTACTGGTTCATTCTCAGATGCACACAACAGTCACTACTGGGGCAGGAAGAAGTAGATTAGAAACTGCCACTTGGAAACCTTCCGCTCTCTGGGTAGTGTCCCCATGGTCCCCTTCCACCTGGCTCCTCTGCTTAGATCTAGTGGAATTTTTTTCCTCTCCTATTTTGTGTCTTAGGCAGAAAATAATGGCCTCACTCCCTATCCTCTCTTTAATTTGGTAATGCAGTTGAATGTTGCAATTTTTTGTTTGTTGTGCTTATTTTGGTGTGAATTTGATTATAGAAAATAAAGATGATGAGCCTGGCATAGTAGGATAGTAGGATAGGATCCTTGCGTCTGCCAGGATCCCGTATGGGCAGCTGTTCACGTCCTGGCTGCTCTGCTTCCCATCCAGCTCCCTGCTTGTGGCCTGGGAAAGCAGCTTAAGACAGCCCAAAGCCTTGGGACCATGCACCTGCGTGGGAGACCCAGAATAATTTTCTGGCTCCTGGTTTCAGATCAGTGCAGCTCTGGCCACTGTGGCTACTTGGGGAGTGAATTACCAGACAGAAGATCTTTCTCTGAGAATGGAAGAGCTTTCACTATCTCTCTTTCTCACTGTAAATATAACATTCCAGTAAACATAAATAAATCTTTAAAAAATAATAAAGATGCTACAAGGTTCATGCCAAAACCCAAAAGCCCAACCAACCTAGGAGCCAGGATCTCAATCCAGGTTTCCCATAATGGTGGCAGTGACCAAACTGCTTCCTCTCAAAGTACCTATTAGCAAGAAACTGGAACCATGAGTGAGCCAAGGATGTAAGCTCAAATGCTGCCCCCGGACAACTCTCTGAGTTTCATTCACATCTTTAGCACAAAGCCCTGGGTTTTTTTTCCCTGCAGTCCTGAAGTATTCCATTGTGGTATTTACCAGGTCTCTCCATTCCCCAAGCCACTAAACCCGGAAACATCACAGTTTTGCCCTGCTTTCTTCATGATGCTACCCATTCATTGCCAAAACAGTGTTCTCTCTCATGGTGGTAAGCATCGAACTGCATTTCACCCTGGGACTAGGTTATTCTGAGTATACTTGAGGGGTTCAGTATTGATGAGGCAGGGGCAGAGATGAGGTCCAGACTCCAGCAAGCTGACCTGTGAGCCTTCTCTTAAAAACGATGCTCATTTTTGGCTCTAAAGGAGGACAACTTGATAGGAAAACATGGCACATTTCTCAGCACAAATGCTGCTTGGTTACAAGAGGGTTTCATGCAGTCCCTGATGGCTTGAGTGCCAGAGTGCTATTATCATTGTTGCTATTTGGACATAAAGTGACTACATATTTAGTCTCCTCCCTCTCCCTGCCCCTTAATCTCTAGAAGCTTACCTTCTATAGGCTTTTGTCACTTACAGGAACAAATATGTCATAGAACTACTCACAAAGAATAAAATTGCCTTATAATATCCTCTCATTATAATAAGATGCTAAATTGCATTTAATCACTACAGAAACATGAAAAATGGGACCTGCCTAGGCTGATGCTATTAATCCAAGGGCCTGTTGACAAGTTGTTTTCACTGCAACACAGGTTACTTTTGTCTTTTAAGCAAAGCACAGAATTTCCCTCTTTTACTAAACAAGGACTCTTAGAGCAAAAAATTCACTCTCAGAACAAAAGAAGCATATGATTTTATTCTTAGGATGCCAAAGAATGATCAGGGTGAGAATTTAAGATGTTAGTTTAATTATTGAAAGGCAAACATGTAAATAGGAAATGACAAAATAAAAAATGAATTAGGAACCTAAAAAATTCAGGAAATGACTCCTCATCCTTTTCTTGTTTGTTTTGGTTTTCATGATAATTTGTCCTTTGGGGACTCATTAATCAATTTGATAGAAACAGATGCTACTGTTTTATGTCCTTTTATATCATATTTATTGGTAGCCACTCAAAAGGGGCCTCCACTGAGCTGAATTTTCCTAATTAGTAGAATCTGTCTCATTTTCCTGTGGATCATATTGGTTGAAACTCTCTCCTTATTCTGCCCATGCACATGTACTGCACTAAATGCTGTCCCATGATCAATCATACTTGCTTTTTCTCTTTTGTTTTCTTTCCCTTTTTTCCCTTTCTTTCCCTTCCGTTCCCTGCCCTGCCCTGTCCTCACCCCCTTCCTCCTCCTCCTCCTTCTTTTTCTTCTTTTTCTTCTTCTTCTCTCTCTCTCTTTCTTTGGCAGAGACACACATAGAGGATGGGAAGAGAGACAGGAATACTTCCCCTGCTGCCCATGGTTCACACCTAAAATGCTCACAATGGCTGGAACTCAGCCAGCAGAATTTGGGAGCTGGTAACTCCACCTGGATTTATACACAAGGCAGAGACACACTGCTTGAGTCACCACGTTTTTGCCTTGCCTAATTTTTAAAATTTAATATCAACCCTTGTTTGGGTTTTGAGTATGCTCACTTTGGGGATGGTATGACAGCATCAATTCTTCTGGCTCTTCATCTTGTCAAATGCAGATCTTCTGACTTAGCCTGTATAATTACCTAAGTTATTTCCTTATAAGAAATCTCTCTCTCTCTCTCTCTCTCTCTCTCTCTCTGATATTTTATGTTGGGTAAGAAGATTTCATTTAACATATTTAATGCTATTTTATTGTGATCAAAGGTATGTCTAGATGCAGAAGTAGTCTAGTAAGTACTGCAGATAAGATCTCTCTTTTCATAGACATTAAAATTGTAGTTGTTTGTTTGAAAGCAAAGTGAAAGGGGTGGGGGAAAGAAGGATCTTCCATTTACTAATCTACTCCTCAAGTGCCTATAGAAGCCATAACTAGGAATTGCATGTGGGTCTCCTACATAATGGCAGAAACTGAATATTTGGGATTTCCAGTCCTGTCAGTAGGAAATCAGATTGGAAGTGGAAGAAGAAGTTGATCCCAGAAATTGCTATGTGGGATGTAGACTCCTTCCCATTCCTCTGTAGACTTTACATTCAGGCAAAGGAAGACAAAGAAGTAAATAAGAACATTAATAAGGCAGTTACTTTTTGTTGCTGTAACTAAAAAAATAATGGAAAAGAGAAGTGAGGCAGAGTAATTGATGAGTACAACAGTACAGTGCTGATGCCAGAGCACCATTTTGAGGAGTGTAATTTTGGAGTCAGATTTTCTGGTGCTGAACATTGACTGTCAACCTACTGGGACATGTATTTAACCTCTTCATGTCTCAGCTACTCTTTCTATCAAAATGTGATTACTTAATAGCTTCGAAATCATATTACTGGTAGAGTTAATTAGAATACCTCATGAAAAATAATAGAACAGTATTGTTTCATAGCAGATTAAGCTAACACTCACAACACCAACATCCTAGTTGGAGCATAGGATCAAGTCCCAGCTGATCCACTTACAGTTCAGCTTTCTGCTAATGTGCCTGAAAATGCAGTAGAATGACCTAAACATTTGAGCTACATGGGAGACACAGATGGGGTTTCTGGCTCCTGGCTTTAGCCTAGTCCAAAACTGACTATTGCAGCCATTTTTGGGATATCTCTCTCTCTCTCTCTCTCTCCCATTCCCTCCCTCTCTCCCTCTCTCTCTCTCTGTGTTTCTCTCTTTGTCTTCCAAATAAATAAAATAAATATAAATCCTAGAACAGAGTCCATATATATTAAGTGTTCCTAGCTGATACTTATGGTGGCTCTCACTGTTTTTTCAAGAGTCAGAGCCCACAAAGGAAGTCTTGAGTTGACCACATACATTTGGAAATCATGAGTTAATAAGTGATACTGAAAGCAAGTGGTTTTCATGAGGTCAGTTAAGCAAAGACCCTAGGGAAACATCAAAGATTGAAGAACAGATGATAAATAGAAATACAGGGAAAATGTTCTATCAGTTTAACTTCCCCCCACCCCACTGTGTTTCAAGAGTAACTAGGTTAAGTGTCAGAAATTGAGATCAATGTAATTCCCAATGAATTGTGTGGCAATTTGTTCGTGACCACAACAGGAATAAATTCACTACAGAAACAGAATGGAAACCAAATGAAAAAGATTGACAGAAAGACTGTATTTCTGGTTAACAAAATATTCTTACTAAAGAGGTTAGTAGTAGTAGTAATATTTGCTTTACTTTATTTGAAATGCAGAGGGATAAAGAGATGCTTGCCACAGTTGGGCTGGGTCAAACTGAAGTCAGGTGCAAGGGCCTCCATCTGGATCTCCCTCATGAATTATAGGGACCAAGTACCTGAGCCATCACTTATTTCTTCCCAGGATGCACCTTTGTAGGAATCTGGAAGAGGGAGTAGAATTAGGACTCGAATTCCACCACACTGATATGGAATAATGGATATCTCAAGCAGTGTTTTAACTCTAGGTTGAGGACCCACCCCAGTGGTAACTGCTGATTCTTTTCCTAACACCACTAAAAATATAGGAAAATGGGGTGTGTGTATGAAGCAGCAGTTAAGCCACAAGTTGGGATGTCCACATACCAAAATGGAATAGCTAAATTGGATTCCTGGTTGTGCTCCTAATTTTATACTTTTATGAATATAAACCTGGTAGTCAGCACATAATGGATCCATTACCTGCATCCTTGCCACTCCGTGGCAGATCAGATTGAATTCCTGGCTAATGGCTTATACCTGACCCAGCCACATTTCTTTCAGGCACCTAGAGAGTGGATCAGTAAATGAAATCTCTCTCTCTCTCTTTCTGGATGTATATGCTTTAATTCATTAATTAATTAAAAATATACAAAGATAGTAAATGATTTTTATTAAAACAGATGGACTTAGAAACCATAAGAAATTAATGGAAACAACATCAGGTGAGAAATTTCTACAAGCTTTCAAAAGATTGAAAATACATATCTTATCAGTCCAGCAAAAGGGAAAAGATAAATGCAGGCAGGTTAAGAAGGAATAGATGAAAAAAAGTGTGTTTTTAAATTTTTGTTAAATCTCAGAACCCTGAAGGACTTGGGAGTTGTAAGTTCCAGTTCATACTTTGGAAAATGGTTCCTGGAATCTTCTCTAATCTTCACATAAGAAGGTTCTAATTGCCAATTATAAAGGTTGAATCTTTCCCCAAATTATACAGAGAATATCTGCAGCCTTATTTGTGATCTTGAATAAAATGAAAGACTCTTTTCAAGATCATTGACACATGGTAAAAGATTAAGATACCAATATTTTCTTATATTCCAATGAGTGAGATACCTTGTGGTTGGTTGATATTTACCAGTAACAAATGCCAATGGGATGCTTACCATAAAATATAGAAAGAATAAGATGTAAAAAGCAACTAAGGCAAAGTTCAAAATGCAACCAAGAACAAGAAACTCAAAAAAATGTTATTAATTTCCTCAAAGGGATATGAAATTATATCATACTCACAAAACCAAGGTAGAATGTCACTAAAAACTAAATCATCAAAAAAGTGTAAGAATAAGTAATGTCAATATTGAAAGTACAAGTTAAATAATCAAAAGAAAGGTTATTTCTGAAAATGGATGAAAAAGAAATGAAAAATAGGAGGAAAAAGTTAAAACAATTTAGAAGATTAGAGTAAGAGTGCTAGCATCTGAATAAGAAGAACCTCGAAATGAAAACGGAGAAAGGCAAACAAGAAGGAAATAACACAAGAACAATTCTTAGAACTGAAGGACATGATTTTTTAAGTCAAAATGACTCACTGAATGTCCAACCATAAAAATTTTCCAGACAGGCGAATAAAGGCAAAAAAAAAAAAAAAAATCCTCAGAAGCTAGAAAGAAAAGAGATCATATACAAAAGATAGACTTGTTGAGTGTCACAGGAATTATAAATATTATGCGGAAACCTTGGGATCCAGGAAAGGACACATCTAAATGGGGTAAGGGGAGCTAAAAAGCTCCCCTGTCTATGAAGGGAAATTGCAACACAAAGGCTGCATAGCAAGCAAAGGGAGGGTGAGCAGTGAGTCAGGTGACTCAACTGCTGGCAAGCGTGATTTAAAATCCCTGCCAGCACGAAGGTGGCCCGAGCCTATGGTGTGAGAATGTTAAGCCAGCTGCTGTTTATTCCTGAATCTCCATGGAGGCAGACGGAGGACTGGAAGGTCCTGGAAGGGTATGTATGGGCTAAACAGTAGAGAACAGCCTTATGCACAATATACAACATTCAGGTCTCACTGCTTCATGTTTTGGATGGCTTCCTTGGAGTTGCCTGCCAGTGTCAAAAAGAATATCTTTAAAAATATTTATTTTTATTTGAAAGGCAGATACAGATAGAGAGATCTTTCGTCCACTGCTTTACTCCCAAAATGACCCTAATGGCCAGAGCTGAGCCAATCTGAAGTCAGTTGCCAGGAGATCCTTTCTGGTCTCCCATGTGGTGCAGGGGTCAAAGGTCTTGGGCTATCCTCCACTGCCTTCCTCGGCCATAGACAGGAAGTTGCATAGAAAGTGAACAGCTGGTAGTGTTCATATGGGAGGCTAGTGCTACAGGAAGAGAAGTAGCCTGATAAACCATTGTGCAGGCCCTAAAGAGAATTTCTTAAAGCCAACAAGTTCTTTTACATATATTATCTATTCTATTCATCTCAGTATGTTGATATTACATGACATATATTTTTGAAGTGATTGGTTGTATTCCTTGTTTAATATACACTGACACGTGTATGATGTAAATATTGAATTTATTTTCTTTACAATGGAGACAAAATGTATTTTTGAGGAGGAAACTGTCTTGGAGAAAATGCCTTGACTGACCACTAGATAGAATTGGGGATGAGAGAGATATGATTTTTGGCAAAGCCACAAGAGCAAGGTCGCTGCTTGTTAGAATTATGAAGGAATTTCTTCTGCTTCAGAGAGGAAAGTGTGGGGAAGAACAGGGAGCCAAGCCGAGTGAGAGGAGAGTGGAGCTTTGGAAGAGGAAATTGTCACGCATTGGCTGATATGAGGTTAATCAGTCCATCCATGTGGGGAGGAAAAAAATAAAACAGGATGATCAAAGAATTTCCTAGAACGATTGGTGAAACTTGAATATTTGCCATCTGTTAACCACAGGAAAATTCACTATTCTACTGTCCCATCCCACATCTAGTCCTAAAACGTATCATACAGTTACAAACATGTGTACAAATTGGCTTGAAGGAAAAAAGAGTGATTTTTTAAAAATTTACTTTATATAGTTGACAGAGTGGGGCTTGAATGCATCTGGTAATTCATCTTCCAAATACCTACTTTGTTCCTGGTTGGAGCGGAGTGCACCTGGGAGCTAGGAACTCAATCCAGGTCTCCCATGTAGGTGACAGGGACTCTACTACTTGCGCCATCACCTGCTGCCCTTTAGAGTGTACATTGGAAATGGAGCTGACACTAACCCAGGGGATTACGGGATGCAGGTATCCAAATCGGGGTCTTAATCACTATGTTAAATGCCATCTCCAGATATGCAAGCAACTAGGTGTTAAATACAGACGTGTCTAGGCCCAGAAAGAGAAATACAGGCACAGATAAAATCACCAGAATATTTTCTTCCAGGAATGGGAAGGCCTTGAATTTCTACACTGTGGAAATGAAAACTTAAGCTTGGCTCTGGTGACATTTCAGCAAAACGCATGAGCCCAGGTGGGATATAGATTACAACTCTGGCAACATATCACTAACATGACAAACTTTTATGTGTGACTTTATTTTTCTTTAATGGTTCATTTCTTCTCGTTACTGTAACCTAAAACATACTCAGAGTCAACCACAGTTTGGTTTTCATTTAGTTACTTTTCAGAAAAGCCTGTGTGAAATTAATTACATGCGGTGAATAGTATGAGGTTTGTGTGTGTCTATGCTAATATGTGTGAGTTTCCCAGGCTTCAAAAACTCAGACCCATTCCTCATAAAAGAATGCTTTTGAAAAAATCTGATCCATGTGAACATCGTGTCATCTTTCCTTCTTTGTGATGCTAAAATCCCTGTGTCACAAATGCACTACATTTATTCCTATCCCGTTTATATTTTCAACTTAAACATGGTTATTTATATATTAGAGAGAACTTTGAAAAGTTCATAGCAAATGGAATTAAAAGATACATTTATTTTGGTTCAAAAAACCCGTACACAACAAAAAGCTGATGGACTATACATATTACCCAAAAAACTAAAGATTTCCAAACATTTTGGCACAAAAATGAGCTTTCCTTAGGTATCACTTTGTCATGTAATTTTTCATGTTCCATACTACATACATACATTTTACATACATATTTTTTTTCCATTTCTGATCTGGTTCCCTGATGATGTTCACAAGAAAGTAGCAAAAGATGGCTCATGTCCTTGGGTCTCTGAAATCATATGAACTCTTGGTTTTTGGCTTCAGACCTTCCCAACTCCAACTATTGCGACCATTTGGGGAGTGAACTAGCAGGTGGAAGATGTCTCTTTCCCTCCCTAATCCTGCCTTTCAGATAAAAGTAAATCTTTCTTAAAAAAAAAAAAAATCAGCTTTTGGCATCTATTTATCATAGCAAAGGAGCAAAATTATACCTTAGTTGGCCATCCATTTCCTTATCCTGTTTTAATTCACCATCATTTTATTTTTAGCAGATTCCTTTCCCTTTTTGTTTTCTGCTGATTCTCACAGATTCATTTGAGAAGTTCTTCTGTGTTGGTTCTGAGAATCTCTGAGGTGACACTGCTTCCCGGTGCTCCTGATCAAATCAGCATTCAAAAGGGAACTCATTTCTGTGAACACAGTCGAATTTTTAAATACCAAGAGCCATAATTTTATTTTTCTTTGTTTTCAGTGTCAGCGAATGTTCTTTAATGATTGGCCTCTTTTTTATAACAATTATCAGAACATGTCTATGATAATAGATATCTTATTTTCTGAACTAATCCCACATTTATTTTGAAGCTCCCTAACTGAATTCTTGACCAGAAAGTTATAAACCATTAGCAAATCTGTTCCTAAAACAGAATGAGCTACTTTAAACATGTTTTTCATGACCCTATTTTAAGATGTACATTCACTAAAAGGAATGAAAAATCTTGCTGTGGCATCTGGCACAGTAGCTAAGATATTGCTTGGCATGCCTGTATCTTATATTCTTATAGCAGATTGCCTGGGTTTGGGTCTAGCTCCACTTTCTCTTCTCTTCTCTTTCTCTCTCTCTCTCTCTTCTCTCTCTCTCTCTCTCTCTCTCTCTCTCTCTCTCTCTCTCTCTCTCTCTTTTCCTTTAAGATATTTTTGTTTCTATTGTAAAGTCAGATTTATAGAAAGAAGGAGAGACAGAAAGAGTTTTCATCCGCTGGTTCAGTCCCCAACCACAATGGCCAGAGCTGAGCTTGATCTGAAGCCAGGGGCCAGGAGCTCTTCCAGGTCTCCCATGCGGGTGCAGGGTCCCAAGGCTTTGGACTGTCCTCTACTGCTTTCCCAGGCCACAAGCAGGGAGCCAGAAGGTAAGTGGAGCAGCTGGAATATGAAATGGCTCCCAGCACATGTAAGGCAGGGACGCTACATAGGCTATCACGCCGGACTCCAGCTTCACTTTCCATTTTAGCTTCCGACTCTCACATACCCTGGGAGGACAACAGTTGATAACTCAAGTAACTGAGTCCCTGCGTCAACATGGCAGATCCAGATTGTCTTCAGCCTGGCCCAGCCCCAGCAAGGAACCAGTGAATGGAAGATCTCTGTCTCCATTTTTCTCTCTGCCTTTTGAATAAATGAATGATTTTTAAGGGTTAAAAAATTTTTATTAAACAATTTCCAGGTAATGCTAAGTAGCAATAGCTAATTAATGGAACCTACACATAGGATAATTATTGATAAAGCATAAAAAACATGATTTGGCTCTGACCTTACTCTCTCGTTCTTGCATTTTTGACAGATAGCATGGACTCCCCATTCCTGATTTTAGAAGCTGAACCCACTGGATGAAACTGCCTTCATTCCTTCCCTTTACCAGTCTCTGCCTCCAGTCTTTATCATCAGGGTTCAGTGTGGCCCCATGTACATGGGATCCCACACTTTCTCATCTTTGATATCCCATGGTATCTCTCCTCTGTATTTTCGGTTTTGATACATCCATCTAAACTTCAGTCTGCTTCAATCTTCTCCATCAGAAGCAAAAGGTTGACTTCATACTTGATTTCTATAACCTTCCCACTTTTCTCCTACATTTTATAGGCAAACATACAAAAATGTCTGTGTTCACTGTTTCCGCCTCATCGTATCTGCTTTGTCCTTCCACACCCTTCATCTGGCTTCTGTCTGCTTCATTCCACCAAGATGACTCTCTATGAGGTCATCAGTGACCTTTGTTGAGATAAAAGTGTTACTATTCAGTGCAGTGCACCACAATTTCCTTCTCTAACAGCACCCACTCCAGTGGGTCCAAACATTCTGGCCACTCCTTCCCTGCCTCCTTTTCTGGATGTTACTTACGTTTTTCAACTTAAGCTATAGGTGGCAGCTGCCAAGGGCTTGAGCTCTTCTGCATGTCTCATTTTACATTCTCATACGCACTCACACTTTTGCAGAGGTTTTTCTGACCATCCTTTCCTCCAAAATTAACTTGAATACCAAAGATGAAATCAATGTTCTGATAACTCCCTTTTCTGGTGAGACTAGTAGTTCTAGAAAGGAGCTGATGGCTTGCCATTCCTGCAAGGATGAATGATCAAAATGAAGACTTCTTTAACAGCCTTCAGCGCTTTCAAATGAGGAATTTTGATGAAATCATATTGTATCCTTCCTCAAGACTCAGTATGAGAGCACTGGAAGTATCTTGGGTTTATTTTTAAGGTTCTTATTTTAGCTTCAAAGGACCATTTATTACAACAAACCCCATTGCTTACTTCCTCTTAAAAGGACTTCAAGTTTTTTGATAATATGACTTATAAATAAGTTATATCATCAGAATCCTTGATAATAATCTTTCTTCTTTCAGGCATTATTAATTAAAGATTAGCTTCCTATTGAAAGAATTAGTTAAAACATTTATTCTTGAAAATCCTCAAAACTCTACAGTGTAATTTATTATCATGTGGTAGATTGTTTTAATAGATGGATGGCTATAAATTGTTTCAAAAAATGTTAATTAACTTAGAACGTTTCTTCCACCCCCATATGTGTGTGAATACTTTAACATTTCCACTCAGTGAAGGAGTTCTCATTTATGGGAACCACTTGTTCCCAAGTCAGGTGGAATGTGCCAGCTGAAGAAGTTCAGTAACACATTGTAATTGATTTTTGATGTGAAGGAATTTCTTCGAGGATTATTAATTTCAGTTAACTCACCAACTGTGATGAACAGTATTGTAGAGTAGTAGACTGGCATGCACGTGAGAACTAACCATGCCCAAGTTCAGATTTTGACTCAGCTACCTGTTAACTATATTTTTCAGAAGGTGATTTACTTTGCCTAATTTTCACTTTGACACCCTGCATTGGCTTTAGCTATGTATATATGATAGGATTATAGTGATGATTAAATGAAAAATGTATAGAAAATATATGATAGCCACAAATAACAGTAATAACAACAGTTCATTTCAAATCAGGCTAAAAAGTTTACTCAAAGTACCTGTGATTTCTGAAATGATCATGTTTCCTACTAAATATAATATTATTTAAAATATGAACCGAATTTTGTAATTCTATCATATGTAGCTTTCGTCTTGAGATAACCATCTATATTACCCTCAAGTACACTTGAAATTAATTTCAGAGACTGAAATTAAATGGAGATGAACTATGAGAATATTCAGCATGATGCCATGCCCTTAATATAATTTTAATATTTAAAATGGGTGAGCCTAAGGATGATGAGGTGTGTGTGACAAAAGCCCAGTATTTCTTTGACTGCTTACTTATGATAGTCAAAATAACGAAATAATAAACTTATCTGCCATACAAATTGAAATCCAGGACATAGAGTACTAAGTCGTCTATTAGATTTGGAAATAAATTCATTTAGATGTAAAAGACTGTTTATGTTCTGTCTTGTTCCAAATGCTTTAATCTAGCTGTGCTTACTCAAGACATTTGGTTGAATAATTTATAATTAATCGTTTCAAAATACCAAATTAAATCTTATTCTTGTGTTTGTGCTTTTAATATCTCACATAATTGATTTATTTTTTATTTTGCTTCCAATATGCTCTCACATCCACACATTCACTCACAGAGCTTGATTTCTCATCCGCCTACTTTATAGACATTTAAACCTCTGAGAACATAACTGAAATTGAAAGCTTATTAGTAAGATAGCTTCATGTTTTTAATCAGACTATGCATTAGAATAAAGCAAGAGATGAAAAAAGTGTGTTTGATTAGTTTCAGTTACTGTGATCTGTGAGTACTTAAAAATCAAAGTGTTCTGCTAGAAAATAATTTTCTAAAAGTGTGATTCTTGTACACATATAAAATGAACATGTGTCTACAATTTTGTTTATCTTATGAATAAAGTGAAAAATCAAAATTATTTTACAATTAACTGAAATATTACAAAAAGCAGAGGCATTTATAGATGAGAAAACTCATGAAGAGGATAGGTGTAACACAGTCTGTTGTCTTCCAGCTTCTTTCTTTTCCTGATGGGTTTCTCTTACACATCTAACAATTATTGCATCACTAGCATTGCTTTACAATTGTAAAATAGCTCGAAAGACTACAATGACCAAGGACTGTCCTGCAGTTAGAGTTAATAACCCTGAAAGGTTGGTACTGAAACTCTCCACAGTGTAGAATTTTCCACTGGGGCACATGTTTTTTTCTGCTGGTGAAGGTGAAGGTACTGAGAAACAGGATGCTATCAAACACTGCTCAGATTGTGTGAATATTCTTTTAGCATTGGGACTGAATATATTTAGACAGAAGTTCTTGCTTACTTCTCGAAGCAAATCTGGAAGCCGAAAGGATTCACGAAAGTTACATATTAGCAGGTGGGATTGAGACAGGGTAACTTCCAAGCCTGTGTGAATTGACAAGGTCATGGAATATGTTAAGTAAACAATATGGACAGGTGCTCTCTAAGCTTGCCTCTGAATTTATTTTTAAAAATCAGTTAGGAGTGGCAGGTAAATCATCCTGTATCAGAGTGCTAGGGTTAGAGTCTCTACTCCGTTTTCTAAATTTTTCAAGTCCAACTTTTGGTGAATGCATACTTTGGGAGGCAGAAAGTGACAGCTCGAGTAGCTGGGCCTATACTATCCATGTGGGAGACTGAATTCTCTGAGAATTCTCCGAATTCCTGCACTCAGGTCACTGCTGGCATTTGGTATATGAACCAGTGGATGGGAATTTGTCTGCCTCTCAAACAAAACAAAATGAAATATTAAAATCAGCCTACTAAATCAAAACTTCAGCTTAAATAATTAGATACTACAAAACTATTCCATGAACCAGAGGTCTTGCACATTTAACAGTCAAATATGTCATTTTTTTTTTGTCTCAGTTTTTGTGATCACCTTGGCATTGAACTACTCACTTTCTCTTCTTGCTCTTTTATGTATCACTGAAAGCTTATACAGATGAGTTAAAATACTAATGGGCCTACATTGATCTTCTAACATCATGATTCTAAACATCTCTTGCAAATTAACGACCTTTCTTTAGTCTCACCAACCTAGCCCATGTCTATGGCAAGGCGAATGAGAAGTTTCTCTGAACTGGACATGTTGCAGTGTTTGTGTAAAAGTGAGTGGGCGAAGAATTAATTTCCATTTCCACACTGCACAATGCTATCACCAAATGGCCCAGAAGCTCAGCAAGAAAACATCAAGGATCCCATCCACCCATGCAGCCACAGGAGGCATCCATGCACCTGGGAAACTTGCTGCTCGTGCCGACAGCTCACTCAACAAGCTTTGTTGCAACTACAGGACAGTAGCACAGAGTGCAAACAGGCAAAGGGGAAAAGAGGAAAATGGAGATTTAAGGCTTTTGGGCACTCCTGTTATGTTAATTGAAAAATGAGAGTATTTACAGTTTTGAAGATCATCTAAGTTGCTCTGTTTTTTTCTCATTATGTTTGGTGTGCTTGCACAGTTTCGTTTGTAGCATGTGATGGAGTTTAAATGTTTCTCCTGATGAGAATTCAGCTCTCATTAGCATTAATGGCAATCCCACATTGCTCTTCTCCCAATTTTCCAGCTGTCTCTTACCTTTTGGAAAATGAATGTTTCCTTTCTATTCCTTCCCAAATGTCTTCAGTCTTAAACAATAAGGGGATTTTAAATATCATCTTTGTGACTATTTTTCTATTTATAGCTTCCAAGGACTTGAAGCTTTCTTTTTGTGCAAGTTATTTCGTGCATATGCAAATGAACATGGGTGATGAAAAATATATTAAGAATTTAGTTTCTGTGCTGCCCATTGTGATACAACAGGGTAAACTGCAGCCTGAGATACTAGCAAACCATGCAGGTCTCAATTCAAGTCCAGGCTGCTCCACTTTCCAATCCAGCTTCCTGCTGAATGAGCCTGACAGAGCAGCAGCAAATAACTCAAATTGTTGGGCCCTTTTCATTTTCATGGTAGACCTAGCTGGAGTTTCAGGTTCCCAGTTTTGGGGTGGCCCAGCAATGGCTGTTTTGGCCATTTGGATAGTGAACCAACATGCAGAAGATCTCTTTGCCCCCTCTCTCTGTAATAGTTCCTCCAAATAAATAAGTAACTCATTTTCTAAAGGAACTTTATTTCTTCAGTGGAATGCTTTGCAACAAACGTTTTTATTTAGACTGTGTGTGTATATGTATGTATGTATGTATGTCACTCCATGTTGAAGACTCACAGCATTATCTTAGCATGCATTGTAATTGTTATTGTTTGGAAATCAATGCAAAATAGCAAAGCCTATTTCCTCCAGCTAATAGTAATTCTTTAAAAGGAAAGTACCTTTGGCCATTGTTTTATTTTTGGAGGTTCCAATTATATTAGTATGATTAATTGAAGTGGCAGTTCCTTGACTTTCTTAATAACTACATCCTGTTAATTTAAGACCTCACCTTGATCCCAGGTTTTGGCAAAATGCTCTAAAAACAGTTCCAGGTAACACAAATAGCTTTTTGCACTTCACTTTGGTAATTGCACTTTTGATCATATCAGCATCCCATAAAGATTAGAGAAACAATCAGGTATTGGTGCAGGCAACTTGTCACCTTGGTTCAGCTTCAGTTTCATTGACTTGTCTGGATTTGTACAATTCTTTTGAAACTCAGGGAAGCCCTCCCACACAAACAATAATTTGCAGACTCTCAAAGTGCCCTAAACTACTGATTTCCTTACGGAAAAGACCACTCACTCTTGGTTATTTTAATGTGGCAGCCCCTGCTGAGAAGAAGAAAAATAGAACACAAAAAATGACTGTAAGTAAATCCCATGACCATGTGTCCTCTCTGCCTCTTTTTCTTCTCTCTGGTCCCTTTGTTCTTAGATAGTTAATGTGATGACAAGTTTAGATTCCCCTGTCTCTATACAGTTTGTACACTTTTCTGACTCTGATTTCTTAAGAAATGTCAAACAGCTCCTCTACTTCCAATGAGCGCATTTTTCCTCTGAATCTCTAAAGTAACAAATTAATGGCTAGCTTTACTGTTCTCTTATCTGTGACTTCCAATGCATCTATAATAATTTTTATTTTTAAAAAATCAATCAATTAATTTTTAGAGCGTTCTTCCATCCATTGGTTCAATTCCAAATTGCCCCCCCCCCCTCAAAACTGGCGCTGGACTGCATGAAAACTAGGAGCCAGGAGCTCGAAGTGCAGGAACTGCTTCCTCCTGGGAAGCATATTGGCGTGGGACTAGAGTGACAAGCAAAATGAAGTGTTGAACCCAGGCAGTCTAATATGGGATACAGACTATCCAAAAAGCTCATCCACAAAATAATCACCAGCCTTTTAAAAATTTGTTTTTTGAATAAGAATGAATAAATCTTAAAAAAGATGTGTATTTATTTGAAAGGCCTTTGAAAGGCAAAGTTGTCGGGGGCAGTGGGAGAGAGACAGAGAGAAATATTCCATCTGTTGGTTCATTCGCCAAATCGCTATAAGGCGGGAGCTGGGACAGCCTGAGACCAGTAGCCAGGAGCTTTTTCTGGGTCTCCTAAATGAGTTCAGGGATCCAAGGACTTGGGTCATCCTTTCTATATTTCCATGCATATTAACAGGGACCTGGATAAGAAATGGAGCAAAACAAACAAACAAACAAACAAACATAAAAAGAGAAATGGAGCAGCCAGGACTGAAACCAGCACCTATTGGAGATGCTGGCACATCAGGGGGCAACTTTATACACTCTGCTACAACACTGGCCCAGAGTAATCATTTGTACGTATTTCAGCCCACAATTTTGTACCTTCACTTTGTCCTTAGATCGCTTGGGAAGAGACAGAAGGCCAATGAAGAGTTTCAGACATAACCTATACGATGACTCACCCCATATATTGTTGGTAATGACGGATTTCAGAGCAAGATTGCTTGACCAGCAATATCAGCAACTCTTAGTAATTGTTGGAAATGCAGATTTCTCAGGGGTCCACCCTCAAATTGAGTTAGAAACTTGGGATGGAGCCAAATAGCTTGTGTTTTCACAAGCCCTCCCAGTGTTCTCGTGTAGGCTTGAACTGGAGAAGCACTGCTCATCACCCCAAACGTGAACAGTGGTAAGCCATGTGTCTCTGTCATTTACCATGGCAACCTCCTGTTTGTCCCAGCAAGGTAGGATGTAACATATTCTGACTGTATCTGTGAATCCACACACTGGGACTCATGTCTCTTCTCTGTGTCCTTATGCAAGAGTTGTGCTTACCTGAATCTAATCTTTGTCTCTGGAAAGCCTGTATATTTTTCTGTCATTTTGCCTCCTTCTCCAGTAAGTTCTCAAGAGGATGGCAGTAAATTCACTAAATCCTTTTATCTCTCTTGAGCCAATATGTGGCGCAAAGTAGGTCAGAAAGTGTAAAGCCAATGTTTATTTACTAAATTAATAAGTTGCCTTCCCACTTTATATCAGCATCTCATTGCTTTTTAGAATGACTGGTATAATTTCATAGATATACGTAATGTCTTTCTCTCTGGTTTAATTTTAACACTGTAAGGAAAATCTTGCAAGGCAAGGGCCATTTTGTGTGTCTTCCAGCTTTCTCAATATTGCTAAAGCAAAATCTTCCACACATGATATTTCATCTCAAAGTATTGCTTGGGATAAGATATTAAGCTTAGTAGCATTGATTATCTCCAGAAAGGAGATGATATGGGATGGATAATGACAAAAAGAACTTTTGTTATGTATTTTTGTTAATGCAGGTTAAAAAATTGAGTATCCAAAGAATTCAAAACTTTTGGAATTTGCCTGAGAAATTGGACTTACATATTTATCTGGATTTTGAAAGTATGATCTCCAATAGCCCAGCTTCTGGGGCCAGCTGGAGAACCTGCATTCCATATCTGAGTGTCTGGGTTCCAGCCCTAGCTTTGCTCACAGTTCCAGTGTTGTATTAATGTAGACCAGAGGCAGCAGCAAATAATGATTCAAGTAGGGTCCTGTTAGCAACTAGCTTTGACCTGGCCTCATTCTGGCACTTGGGGGTATTTGAGGAACAAACGAGCACATTAGACCTCTCTATTGTCCTTTTCATTTTTTTAAGATGTCTTTTATTTATTTGAAAGGCAGAATGACAAAGTGGGAAAGATAGAGTTCTTCAGTGCACTGGTTCACTCTCCAAATGGCCACAACATCTATGGATGGGCTTAGCTGAAGCCAGGAACCTGGCCACATGGTGGGCAGGGGTCCAAGTACTTGGGACATCATTCTCTGCTTTTCCAGATATATTACTTGGAAGCTGGATCAGAAACTGAGAGATGGGGATTCAAACTACTGCTCTGATAGGGGTGCTACATCCTATTCTGGGGTTTAACATGCTGTGCCACAACACCAGAGCCTGACCATATCAGTCTCTCCCTGACTCATTTCCTTAAAATTAAGGACAGGACAGGACAGGACAGGACAGGACAGGTAAGGAAAGGAAAGGAAAGGAAAGGAAAGGAAAGGAAAGGAAAGGAAAGGAAAGGAAGAAGGAAGAAAGGAAATTTACTCTAGATAGGAAATCGTGATAAAGATCCATCAGGTTCCCTAAAATCATGAAAATATTTCTATCAAAAATATCTACCTCCAAAAGCAGAGCCATGGAGAAGCCTTACACATATCACCCAGTAGTTTCCAGGGCTGTGCCTCAAAACTCAGACCATCAGATAGCCAGAATCTCCTCTGAAACTGTGCTTCAGAGATTGGGTGATGGTCAATTTCATGTTAGTTTAGAATGAGACAGCTGATAGAGATAGCTGGTTTTTGGGTGTGTCTGCAAGATGTTTCCAGAAGATACTAGCTTTTAGATTGATAGGCTGCCTAAGGAAGATCCTCCCTCATCCGTGAGGGAAGGCACCAGCTGATCTGTTGAGAGCCTGAAGAGAATGACCGCAAAATGCAGATTTTCTCTCCCTTCTTAATGGGACATCTGTCTTCTTCTCACTTCACACGTTGGAGTTTCTGGCACAGTGCCTACCATGGTAAAGATGCCCAATGAGTGGAAAGTGTTGCAAATTAGGTGTGGTACTACCTTTGTTAACTCTCAAATAAGTTGGGAAATTGAAATTGATATTACCATCAACAGCAAAACCTGGAGTCTTAAGACACCACAGCAACCTTCATAGTGAGGCTCTCAGCTCATATAAAATGTCTTTGAGTTAGAATAGCAACCATTTTCAGGCTGGCCTCTTCCCATTGGGAAAAATATTCTGTGGTAATTATTTTTTGAGTGATTCACTATTTAAAAATAGGCTGCCTAGAGGGGAGGGAGAAGTGATGAGGGATCCATTTTCCCAACGTTTGAAAAAGGCTTAGCCCCACAATTTAACACACACCCCCTTTATAAAGCAGTTGCCAAAAATGGTGCTTGGTGTTGTATCCCTTGGCCCAAAGCCTCCAACTTGCTATGGGGAGATTGAAAATAATACAGGAAATACCTCATTGAAGGGAAGTTAGCTTATTCTTTCTTCAGGCAGTACCATCTGTGTTGCATATAAATCCTTCTAAAGGTCTTTGTATTATGCTGCATTGAGTATGCTTTAAGGAATGCATTACTCTGGAACAAGTATGTGCTATTGCGCCAACCATGAGCCCAAGGCAGGTGATACCAGTCACTGCCAAAATCTCCCCATTCGCTCAAGGGCACACTGTGATCTACACGTCTCAGCACAACTGTCCCTGTATTTCCCAAACTCATATACTGCCAGTGATGGCTACCCTACACACTCAACATTAGCTCCACTTTTCTTCCAGAAGATTCACCTTTGCCCAGATATCTTCATGTTTCCTTTGCTCACTTTCTTGAAATCATACCTAAGACACTCATGTCCCAGAACTGATTCTCTGGCTACTCTTGAGGCTACAACAACCCTTCTGCTCTTTCACCTTCATTTTATGTGTTTCTCTTTAGCAGTTATTATTAATTTTCTACATATTTTACTTCCTTATTTTACTGAATTTCTATTTTATACTACTTTATGAGTTATAGGATGGCAGGTTAGGGAAAATTTAGAACTTCACAGGTGCTCAGGGTTGGACCAGGTCGAAGTTGGGAGCTAGGAGTTTCTTGTAGGCCTCCATATGAATGGCAGGGGCCCAGGTGCTTGAACCACATTCTACTGCTTTTCCAAGGCCATTAGCAGGGAGTTGGATGAATAGTAGAGCAATCAGGACTTCAACTGGCACCCATATGGGATACTGGAGTCATAGGTGGCAACTCTAGCTGCTATGCCACAGCACCAATCCCAGAGTAGGTTTTCAAGACATCTTTTTGAATGAATGAATGAATGAATATCAACTATCTGACCAGGAAGAAATTGGATAAAACATCAGAAATCATAGAATGTAAGCTCTCTGACAAGAAATGTCAATTTGGTTCTTTATCTACTGAGAGTTTTATAATCTGCCAAGAATATAAGAGCATGCAATATTTGCTTTGTGAATAAATGAATGAAGCTTCCTAATTGTCATAGCATTGTCACAGAGATAAAACAACACGCTTAGAGAAACTTGTTTCTTCTCATAATTTTGTTTTGAGAATTTAAATAAATCCTCAAAAATATTTATATGAGATTAGTGTATTTTTGGATGATTTTAGGAATTATGGGAGTGAAAACTACCTTTTCATAAAACTACATTTTCATAAAGCTACCTTACAATAAGATTTTGAGAAATATTGTGATTTTTCTTCTCTTTTACAATCACTTCTGGCTCTAAAATGACTTCTATGATCCAAATTTACATTTATATTATTCTCTTCAAGAAATAATTCAAACTCTCAGCTGTAACACAACCATCTGTAATAATAAAAATAAATGGTAGATTCACACTCTCTTTATGTTCTTCCCTAAATTTCAGCTACACCTGTACAGGAAGCCTCATGACACATAAACAATGTCTTAACCATTGACTATAAAAAGAGAAAAAGAAAAAAATCTACAACTTCCACAGGAAATTCCAAGCGCAAATTCTCACAGCTACCTCTATTCACTTGTTGTTATTGTTTTGGCCATTGTTTGAACTATGGCTCACAGAGGCGTTCTGCCTGCTAAGTTCACCTTCTTCAGCAAAGAACTCTAGCCGCATACCCATCTAGCGGATCACTCCAACTGCACTTAGACAGCGAGGCTGCTGCCCTAAGCTGCAGAAAATGGGAACTCAAAGCTTAAATTCAGGAAGTTAGATATAAAGTTGAAAGTTTTTTATTCTCAGTACCAGGGAGTGAGTATGTCGTACCTTTCATTGGAGCCGCAGAAGTTAGTCTATATTGCAAGATATTTCATTCACTTCCATCTACCCCAAAGTGAGATAGATAGGAGTACGATCTTCAAAATTAATAACTTTCATGTTATAATTTTTCTTCTTATGATATGAGTAGATATATAAGAGGAATTGTTTTAAGGGACTCTTGATAAGGGAGCTAATACAATACTCCAGAGACATTTCTAATTTTATCCCAGTTATAAACTTTGCCCTATTTATCTAAATTGCAGGAATTTATTTTGTTTTGTGCTGGCCAGTCTTTGACTCGTTTATCTCATTAGACCTTCTTTGTGATACTTTAATGACGTTTTAAGATGGTTAGAGAACAGCACTAATTGTGTGGTGTGATTTGTTTTCTGAGTTGGTAAAAATGCTTGTGTTTTGGCCCTAAATAGGGCAATTTTAGAAAAACAATTATAAAAATGTTTTGGGTGGGATTCCTTAGAATAATAATATTTTGTTTAGATCGTATTTTAATCATGATCTATGAGGAATGGTTTTTATAGAGTTTATGTTAAAGGAGCTCTAGTTTTAATCTAGGAAAATAGTGCATTTCAGTTCTATGCAAACTCATTGCTGAGCTTGGTGTTACAGCTTGTTGCTTAGCACACGCTTTGGTCAAGATAGCATTTACTCTCATCTCTAAACCACTCTTAATTGTCACTGAGAGCAACTGGGGAGAAATAATAGTAACTTTCATTTCCAAGATCTTTTTTTCTCTCATTGATCCTCTGCCTTTTGTGCTTAGATAGCTAATGCGCTATTAAAAAAAAATCGTTTCCGTTCTTTTGAGAGGCAGAGTTAGAGACAGAGAGAGCCAGACAGAGAAGGAACTTCTATCCTCTGATTCACTCCCCAAATGATCAGGCAGAAGCAAAAAGACTGGAACTCTGAGTTGCCAATAGATGGCAGGGTCAGGCATTCGGGGCCGTCTTGCACTGTTTTCCCAAGCAGATCATCAGGGAGCTGGATCAGAAGGGAAACAACCTGAAGTTAAATCAGCCTCCATACGGGACACTAATGTCACAGGCCAAAGCTTAATCCACCACACAAAGCCAGCCTCAATACCTGAGACTTTTCCAAGGAAAGAAGATTCAGTGTGGATGAGTTGGTACAGTGGTTAAGATACATGGGCCACTCTCATTTATGAATATCGGGCTCAGGGGTCAGCTCTGCTCTCCCTTGCGGCTTCACGTGCACCCTGGGGAAACCCAGATCAAGTAACTGGCTTCTGCATTTGGTGTGGTCTAACCCTGAATGTAGAAGGCATTTGGGGAGTGAACCAGTAGATGAAAGATGTCTGTCAGTTCATCATTAATCCTTTAATTTTTTTTAATATGAAAAGTCCTAGGACATCATTTCACTTTATCAGTGAAAGCTGATACCATTTTATGTGTGTGTATGTGTTTTTCATTTGAAATAAACAAACTGTATTTTTCAAACTTAAAAAAAATAAACAAAACAACCTAGGCAATCATATTTGGGTAGCAATGCCAGCAGATAGAAAAACTGTCTCTGCTTTTTAAATAAAATAAAAATGAATAATTTTTAAAAATTTTATAAATATCCACCGAGCACTGTTTCTGTTTTTATAGTGTGAAATAATAAGCTACTCCAAAATTTAGTGGCACAAAATTGCACCCATGTTTCTGTTGTTCAGGATTCTGTGAATTGGCTGGCTCAGCTAAGTGGTTGCTCTGCTACTATTAATTGGGGTGTGCCATGAGGGTGTTGTCAATGGCAGGTGGGGCAGCTATTCCAATACAAATTTATCTCTCACGTTTGGTACCCTAGGTTCCTGTAAGTGACTTGCCTAACTTTCTATTGAGCTGACTGGGTTTTTTTTTTTAATGTAGGAGATTAAGGCTCTAACAGATAGTTATTGGAAGCTGACTATCTGACATTCTTTTAGTCTGAAAGTCCTAGTACATGGGTTGAATGTTGTCACACAGTGGGTTAAGCCACCATTTGGGGTACCTCTGGTCTTAGGTATCAGAGTACCGGGGATCCAGTCCTGCCTTTGCCTCCACTTACAATCCAGCTTCCTGCTGATGCACAGCCTGAGAAAGAGCAGGTGATGGCTCAAATACTTGAAGTTTCTGTCACCAGGGTAAGACCCAGATGATGTTCCTGACAACTGGTGTCAGCCTGGCCCAATGTTGACCGCTTAAAGGATATCTCCCTGTCTCTGTGTCTCTTTTCTCTTTCTCCCTATTTTGCCTTACAAATTTAATATTTAATAGTTTATTTAATAATGTTAGGATATAAGTTCACTGTCATTATTGGTGATACCCAACCACAAAATAAGAATTTTCAAAGGATTTATAAGAAGGGAAGTATGGTTTCTGTCTAGAAACTAGAAAATTAGATGAAGCATCTCTCTCCTTCTTCCAAGACAAAGACAGGGAAAATAACAAACCACTGACATATTTTGAATTTTTAAGAGAGCTAAGGTCACCAAGGCAAGCAACAATTTGAAATCTGGGGAGAGACAGACAACATGAAGAAATGATGGATGAGCATTGTCTTACCTGGCACAATCACCACCAAACACCACATAAGCTGGTAGGTAGAGTCAGCTGACAACTGAGGCTTAATCAGAAAATTGAAAAAATGATTCCTTATCCCCAAATCACATTGTCAAGGGTTGAACACAGAGAGTAGTTGGATGTAATGGGGCAAACAAGTACAAAGAAACCAGGTCAATCAAGAGAGCAGGTGTTAAGAAAGTTCACTAACAAATGAACCCTTACCATAACATGGAATACTACTAGAGGAATTCAAAGATTTAACTTATAACGAAAGCAAACTTCAAACTCAGCTCAGTTTCTGGTTTAACTACCACTCCAAAAGCTTAGACTAAGGAAAGGGATACTCATCTGCAAGAAAAAAAATAGTTTATGTCAGTATCTAGCATCCCAGAATTCAGCATGGAACATAAAGCATATGTAGCATGAGAAGAAAAAAACAATGAAAAGACAAATCAGTCTTTATAATCTGATTCAGACATTACCTCTAACAGAAAGAGAACTTACAACAACTATGATTGACTTGTTAAAGACTCTCCACAGAAAAGGAAACATGTTATTATATATCAACAATTTTAGCATAGAGAAGGAAAGTCTAGGAAAGAATCAAATGGAGCTCTGCAAATTATATAAAAAAACAATAACTATTTTAAAAATCAAGAGAAAAGGATGTCTTTCGGTAGAGGTAGATCTGAAGTGACTTAGAGGTAAATCAGGACAATTGAAGACAGGTCAACAGAAATTACTCAAATTGAACTAAAAAAAAAAAAAGAGTGGAACAGAACATCGCTGGTTAATTTCAACAGTATAATATATACACAGTTGGAATCCCAGAATGAGAAGAAAGGATAGGCGAAGAAATACCTGAAGAAACATTGGCTTGAATATTTACAAGATCAATGACTAACATTAAAGAATGGATATAATAGGCTCAGGAAATACCAAGAATCCTAACTTTATTTCTTGTTTATTTCTTTTTCAGATTTATTTATTTATTTTTATTAGAAAGGCAGATTTACGGAGAGGAGAGACGGAGCAGCATCTCCCATCTGCTGGTTCACTCTCCAAGTGGCTGCAAAAAAACGGAACTGAGCCTATACAAAGCCAGGAGCCTCTTCTTGGTCTCCCACATGAGTGCAGAGTCCCAAGGCTTTGGACCATCATCTTCTGCTTTCCTAGGCCACAAACAGGGAGCAGAATGGGAAGTAGAGCAGCTGAGACATAAACTGGAGCCCATATGGGATGCTGGCATGTGGAAGGCAAGTATTTAGCCACTGAGCCATCATGCCAAGCCTGAGTCTAAGTTCATTTAAAACAAAAATTCAAAGGGGGCAGATGTTTGGTAAAGTGCTTAAGAAACCACTAACGATGCCCACATCCTATCTTAGAGTACCTGTGCTGGGGTTTGTGCTCTGGTTCCTTCAGCTTCCTGTTAATGTGCACTTTGTCGTGGAAAAGGTGATGGCTCACATTGTTGGGTCCTTACCACCCAGTGCTCTTGTTGGCATTTGGGAAATGATCCAGCAGATGGAAGACCTCTTTCTGTATATGTGTCTCTCTCCCTCCTTCCACCCCTGCTCTGCCTTTCAAATAAAGATAAATAAATAAAAACTTTTAAAAACTCAGCCATCATATTTAAACTATTGAAAACCCAAAAGAGAAAGTCTTGAGCACAGACAAGACCCACCTGCTGAGAACAATGAGATTGACAATAGATTTCTTATCAGGGACCAGGCCAGAAAGGTGACAACCCAGTAAACTACTTAAAGCACTGAAGGAAAATTCTATATCTAGTGGAATTATTCTGCAGAATGGAGGAGAAATAGAGGCTTCCTCTGACAAAGGGAGAAGAAGCAAACAGTTCTGTCACTCGGGCCATGCATATAGGGGGAGAAGAAATTGACTGTATCGTTTCCTGGGATGCTGGTTAGAATAAACTTCAGTAATGATAAAGGTTATACTAGTTGTAGTATGTCCACGTTATCTCGTTGGATACCATTTTTCTTTAAAAACACTGGTGTTGGTCTGAATGGTTTCTATGACTTCTTAATATTTGTCTCATAGAAGTTACTATTTCTTTTTTAAAAGATTGATTTATTTATATTGCAAAAGCAGATTTACAAAGAGAAGGATAGACAGAGAAAGATCTTCCATTAGTTGGTTCACTCCCCAAATAGCCATAATAGCCAGAACTGAGCTTATCTGGAATCAGGATCTAGGGGCCAGGAGCTTCTTTTGAATCTCCAGTGTGGGCGCATGGTCCCAGGGCTTTATGTCATAGTCTGGTACTTTCCCAGGCTACATCAGGGAGCTGAGTGGGAAGTGGAACAGCCAGGACAACAACCATATGGGATGCTGATGCTTGCAGACAGAGGATTAGTCAATTGAACCATCCTTCTGGCTCCAGTAATTAGTGTTTCTCTCCTGTAAGTTAGTATTCATTCTTTCTGCAGCTAGATATTTCTTTGTACAGTATATAAAAAGTGTTATGCTAAATAGATGAATGTAACGCTATTGCTACTCATTAGGAAACTGCTCTTTGAAACGGTCTTGCATTGAGGAAGAAATATGCTTTAGGTCAAACAAATCTGAACAAAATCCACCTCTGCAATCAATTCTTATGACGCAGTAACTGCTATGTGGAATTGTTGCTAGAATTCTATAAAGCACATGCACGGTGTTAGGAGCCTGTATCTAATAAATCGTAGTCATCGGTACCATTTGGGATGTTTGAAGATGAAGGCTTCATTGAGAATGTTGTTTCTCCCAACGCAAGGTTTTATATCTTCATGTTCAGTAAACTAAGTATATTGTAGGTTTTATATTTTGGTCCTGATTTCACTCATAGGAAAGTTACTCTTTTTGAGAAGTGACTCAATTCTCTCTCAAAATAGTGAGTTGAATTTTGAAAAAACAAAAATTAGGAAGTCAACCATGATTTTATGAATATTTTTGTGACCAACTAAACACCCACACATACGATGCACTCACATGAACTCTAAGTAAATAAAATGTAGTGCTTCACTGTTCTTCTATTTTTAACATTGGTGTTTGAGTTGGCAGGTTGAATTCCTCTGGTCTGTGTCATACCCCCTGACCCCTGATTTCAACAGTTATCTTGCATCAGTTGAGTACCTACTGCATAAGTGGTTAACACTGTTGTATTTTGTTATTGTAATTTCCTACAACTGAAAAAAAAAAAAAACAGAGAGAGAGAAGTGTCAGGAAGGAGTCCAAGGGGATTTCCTGACTAGCACTGTCTTTGAAGTTGAAGAATATTTTGAGTCAGAGGTTTTTAATTGGGAAAAATGCTAATCACATAGGGAAGAATACCTTTGTAATGTTTTTCTTTGAACAGTAGACTTGCCAGCAAAGGGAAACTCATTTCCATGAATTGATGTTTTAATGCATTTACTTCCTTTACATGGCATATATGCATAAAGATATAATTTTATTCTTAGAAATACTTATCACCTTCTGTAAATTAGGCTACTCACTTTAAGCTATGTCCTACATCCATCATCTCAGAGATACAGTTTTACCCTTTAATTGGAGAAAATAACGGAAAGTAAGTTTGAGATTTTCCAAATTCATCTTCCTGCCATCTCTGAAAGGGGCTTGCTCACAAGTGGTAGCGCTTGAGAACTCCTATTAATATCAGTTCTGGATATGAACTCAACAGACTGCAGGTAAGAAAACTTAACTTCTAAATCCAACCTTCCTAAATAACATCATTTACACAATATTTGAATAAACTGAAATCACCTTTTCTTTTTTGTTTTTTGTTGTTTTATTTTGGGAAAGGCAGATTTTCCAGAGAGGAGGAGATACACAGAAAAAGATATTCCATATGCTCGTTCACTCTCTACGTGGCCAGAATGGCCAGAGCTGAGCTTGATCGATCCGAAGCCAGGAGCCAGGAGCTTCTAGGTCTCCCACACGGTTGTGGGGTCCCAAGGCTTTGGGCCATCCTCAACTGCTTTCCAAGGCCATAAGCAGCAGGTGGATAGGGGGAGCAGCAGGAACATGTACTGGTGCATATGAGATCCTGACACTTGCAAGGTGAGTCTTTAGCCACTGAGCCATCATGCCAGGCCCTGAACTCATCTTAAAATAGAGATTTGAACATTAAGAAGATAACACAAAGAAAGAGAAAGGTTTATCATGACTTAGGGCAAAAGAATGACGCTGTTCAAAATTAATATCAAAAAGCCACCCTGCCATGAAAGACAAATTTATCCAAATTTATTTCACTTCATATTTTCAATCTATATAGTTATATATATGTGTGTGTGTGTATGTGTCTGTGATAAATAGAAAAATATTTTATATTTGATAATGTTAATAATGTTTTTATGTAACACACACACAAGCATTGAAGCCTAATAAGTTGACATTCATTAGGAAATAACACTATTCTGCATTAATTGCTTTTCTGAGATGAAATAGTTATTAAATTTTAACATTTAATGACAGACTGAGAGAGAAGGAGCACTCCCATGTACTGGTTAATCTTGCAGATATCTGCCAGAACTGGGAGCTCCATGTGGGTTTCCCACATTAGTGGCAGGAGCTCCATCCCTTAGGCCTTTGGTACTGAGTCCTGGGCCTGCACTAGTCCGAAGCTGAAGTCAGGGGCCAGAGTCAAGCATCAGCCAGGTTCTCTGTATGTGATGCAGCTTCACTGGTAGGCAAGCACCGGCCCTGAAATAAATGCTTTCATGATAGATGTTTAACTTAAGATACATCCACGAGCTGCAAATGCATGTTTTCATAATCATCTGTGTAGTTTGAATGACAGCTCTACTGTATTGGCAAGTACGTCTATGAGTTATATATGTTGAGAGTATCAGTAGGTCATTGGTTCCAGAGTCTTTTACGATATGAGTAGCAAATTTAATTTGTGGGTTGCCTGTTTTGCCCAGTTTTTATCTGTAGTGATATCAGGATGACCAAAGATACAATTGATGTTGACTTGGAAAAAATGTGTCTTTTTATTTATTTATTTATTTCTATATGTGTATGTGGGCTTGAAGCTCTGGGGAAACCAAGGATCTTGAGTTTGTCACAAGGGAAGGTGTGAATCAAGAAAGCCTAAAGCAAATCAATGTGATGCAAGTTGGGCAAAAGCTCTTGAGAAAACTACACTGGTGGCTTTCCATCTCGTCTGAGGGCTGCGTAGGTCAGGAAAGGCTTGGGAACCAGCTGAAACCTGTGACTGCAAACTATGTGGCTTAAAACAGAGAATGTCTGTGCAGACACCAAGGCGTGGAGGGGGGGGGGGATGCAAAGATTATAGTTATGGCAAAGATGATAGAAAAAAAAAGAGATACAAGTGAAACATGGGAGTTTTCAGTGTCTAAAACATTTAGACATGTCCTTGACTAGCAGACATGTAAGCCAAGCTACTCAATTTTTGAAAATCAAAATCATCTGAATTTCCCAAATATGCTTTCATCTTTGTGTTAGTGAGAAACCTAGGAAAAACGCCCAGAGCAACTTCATAAGTCATCCTCATTTCTAGCTAAAGACAAACACACACAATTTAGAAAAATCCCATGCTTAAACTTCCCAGACGTTTTAAAGTCCAATAAAAATAGTATTCATTTCTAAGAGGAATTTTTGAAAAATCTTTTCTATGGAATGAGCAGTAGGTCTAATGAAAATCGGTGTCCTAATATGATGGGGGGTAGAAGTTTGGGGGGGAACCCCAGCCTATAAAAAATGTATATTCAAAATTCAAAATAAAAATATTCAAAATTCAAATAATTCAAAATTCAAAATAAAAATATTAAAAAAATAAAACAACAACAAAAAAAGAAAATTGGTATCCTGGAAATTTCTGAATAAAACCAAGGGATGGGTTTTCCATGGCACTGAATCTGACTGCATTTTCTCCTCACTGTTAAAAGAAAGAGAAGCTTGTGCTATGTATCAGCTGCTTCCCAAAGATATCTCAAAAGAAGCTCATAGACATTCTCTGACGCCTTCAACTGAAGTTTCAAAGACCATGTCAATCACCAAAAGTAGTCCTTTTATAATAGATTATTTTGAATTCAGAAAAAGAACTTAAAATGAAAACTGCTTTTTTTCTATTCATAAAGATCAGGGATTAAAGTCAACATAAATAAGTGTCTTTTTTCTTATAGCTGGCAAGACATTTTAATTTCTAAAGTATTATATAAGAGCATTTTCCTTAAAAGTAGTGCAACCTATCATCTTTGGAATCAATGGTTGAGGTTACATTATAATAAAGCAAAAAGGTTCTTATCTTTGATAAAATGGAGGAAGACTCATTTTACTCTATTTTATTGGACAACCATTACACATTGTTAAATATGTACAACACTGTTTTATGCATACTAGAAATATTAGCTTATTTAAATTTTGAGTAAACAGAGCAGAGTGTTGTAAAAGATCATTTAAAAGGCATTTTAAATAATAATAATGGATAATAATGCTTCATTTAAGAAACATTATTGACTGTTAACCAATGATTTTGAACTATTTATTTTAAATAATTGATCTTTTTAATCCTTCCATATGTAAAACAAGTTGTAATATTTTCTTTGTCTTGAGGATCCATTTTTTGTTTTATTTTGTATTTGTTTAGTCTTTTGTTAATAAATTTTTTATTTTATCTGAAAGTCATACAGGCAGAGAGAAAGACAGAAAAAGATCTTTCATCTGTTGGTCCACTAAATGCCTGCCCATCCAGAGCTGGGCAAGGTTGAAACCAGGAAACTAAAATTCTAGCAAGGTCTCCTTCATGAGTGGCAGAGCCCCATGTGCTGGAGCCATCAGGCGCTGCCTCCCAGGGTATGCATTAGCAGGAGTCTGGATTGGAACTGGGACTTAAACAGACTCTGATATGGAATACAAGTACCCCAAGTGGCGACAATGTATCTGTTCCAAAAGCCCAACCCCTGAGAGCTCTTTTGAACTAAAAAGCCAACATCAGATGCTAAATTTAATCATGACTCTAGGGAAAATAAAATTAGATTATTCTGCCTAATCAGGAAAACTATCATAAGATGGATTTAATCCAATCTCTCATGCTTTTTAAACATTGTGTAGAATTCTTCACATTCTCAGTATATGGGGGGGTGGGAGCGGTGGAGGTGGCTGCTTCTATTTCTACTGATTCTGAGTCCTAACCACAGAAATTGTTGAAACTATTCAGATTTCAAATATTCTTGTTTGGTGTGCCCACATCTGTCTTCTCAGTTCTGATTTAAGTAAAACAAACAAAACCTCCTTCTTTATCCATCTAACCCCAGTGACTCCGGTTTTGCTTCCAAGAGAGATTAAAACAGGTGTCAGGTGCTTGAGAGACTGCTGTAATTTTGATTTCTAATAGTTATTTAGGCTTTTAAATAAACAGCAGATAAACATTCATGTCAATGAAATAAAAGAAAGAAACTTCTTTCCTCACCTTGCTTTTGCTTGATATTTCTATTGTGCAATCACTTTCTGCGTTTGACTTCTGGGTGGAAGTGAAATATGAACACAAGGTTTAAAATATCATCTACCCCTGCTGAATCATCTATTTTTCTTTGATTACGTTTATTCTGTGAGAAGCTAGGGAAAGTCCACTTTCATTCAGAGTTTCCCTAGCAACCTGCACGCTGTCTCATGCGTCAGTGACAAACATGTCTTGGTGAAGTCAACACAATGATTACATTCAGAATTCTGCTCAGTGAGTGGCACAAATATTTTAATGAAACATACTATGAGATGCTGTTTCTGAACCCATACTAACTCTCACATTTGGAGCATTCTAAGTGTTGCACAAATAGCTACAATTGAAGCTAGATTCAAAATATGTGAAGGAGGGAAGAGTGCTATTTATTACATTTAATGGCAACAAAGAAATATGGCTTCAGAAAGCACACACCTGATTAAATGAGTCTGGTCTGTTTCCAGAAAAGAGAGAGAGATGCATGGGAGGAGTGTGGCAAACACGGAGTATTCCAATCCAGGACTACAACAGAACACCTTGGGAATGATTGATCTGTCTCTCCATCTTCTTTCTAATAGTATTTAGAAACACTCAACAAGTGTTGCTGGACTCTTAGGAAAAAGTGACAAAGGAGAATATAGTAGGGGTAGTGTTCATACTGTTGCTACAGGAAATTACACACAAGCGAGACAGGTGTCCATGCAGACACTATTTGCAATCTCATCTGGATCCTCAGTTCTCTCCTTTCTCAACCTCTGACACTACAACCCAACCAATGAATTCATATCCTAATTTGCTCATCAAAATGAACTCCCTAGCCATGGTACAGTAGGCTAAGCCTCTGCCTGCAGCACCAGCATCACATATGAGCCCCATTTTGTTTCCTGGCCACTCCACTTATGATCTAGCTCCCTGCTTATGGAGAGCAGCAGAGGCTGGCTCTAGTTTTGAGACCTTAATGCCCATGTGAGAGACCAAGGGGAAGCTCCTGGCTCCTGGCTTGGGATTGGCTTGCCTCCAGGAGTCACAGTCATCTGAGCAGTCAAGGAGTAGATGGAAAATTCTCTCCCGTATCTCTCTCCTCTCTTCTCTCTGCCTTTCAAATAAAATTAAATGATTTTTGAGAAAAACAAATCAAAACCAAAAACCTCCCTTTTTGCACACATTGAATCTCAGCTGTATGTGTAACTACTTTTTTTTCTGCTAAAAATAGAGTTTGTGATCTTGCTAATTCTTCCATATATACTAAGGACCCTATGCCTCATTCTTCATCAGGAAACTTTTTATTTTTTCTCTTTCTTTTCTTTACCTTTAACCACGGCAACATCTTTCCATCTGATACATTCCCCTTGCACAACATATAGCGTGTTTTCTTGCCTTTAAGCCTTCTATGACAGAGCCCCTGATCAGGCCAATTATCCCTCTCACTGTCTTCCTCTTCTTTGAACCTTTCTCAGCACTCAGGCTGTTGCTTAGAAATTTCTCCCAGGAACCCTTCCTTGACTTCTCCCAAGTCTGAGTGAGATGACCAGCATGTGTACTCAAGCATTCTGGGCTCAAACCTCTTAAACCATTCCACGCAGAATGATCCGATGGTTTTGGTGGCAGGAGTCATCTGAACCTAAGTTCTCTTGAATTGAGTTTCAATGTGAGCCCCAAGCTTCTCAACTCAAAGACCTCATCTTGTTTTTTCAGTGCTGTGTACTTCCTGAAGTCCAATGACTGAAAACTGTATTTCACACATAGAATCCGATTTTCTAATGGTTTAAGATGATGAGGCCAATTCCAGTCCATCTTATTCCATGATGTATTGAAGTAGAAGTTGCATCTTCTCACTTTTTTAAACATAGCCTTTGT
Organism: Ochotona princeps; assembly: GCF_030435755.1. Classification (NCBI taxonomy): domain Eukaryota; kingdom Metazoa; phylum Chordata; class Mammalia; order Lagomorpha; family Ochotonidae; genus Ochotona; species Ochotona princeps. Next base: position 53,849,009 of record NC_080840.1, read on the forward strand.
TAGATAGTAAATTATATATATATAATTTATAATTTATATAGTAATTTATAATTTATAATAAGTTTACAATAATTTATATATATAAGTATATATATATTTCTTATTCTGTTACTTAATGTCATTTAACTGCCTGTTTGTATGATAATGTCATATTAGTTTGTAGTATTTGCAGGAGAAATCTCTCCTTCACTTTTCTTATTTTTTTAAGATTCAGAGGCATTTTCTTTCTTGTGTGACCTCAGTTAGCAGTGTATAGTTATATTCATATAAGTGCTTTACAGGCAATAAGTTTGCATGTATTTTACAATTTTTAACCATATTATAACTGGAAAATATATTTTCTATTTCTGTTATATGCTCATTATTTCTGCATAAAATGAAACTCTACTTTTTCATATTTGTCTTTGGAAATTAAAAAAAATTTCTTAGTCATAACATACAAGCATATCAGCAAAATGATGATCCAATTTTATATTTTTGTGTTTCATATCCAGCTGTATTTTATTTTGCCCAGGTCTGTTTGAACTACTGTTGCCCAAGTCTGTTTTAACTGCTATAAGAAACTACCTGGTAATTTAGAAAGAGGAAAAAAAAATTACTGTTCACATCTCTGGAGACTGGGAGGTCCAAGATCAAGGTGCCATAGTTCATGTCTGGTGTGGGGCCATTCTTATGAATGGTGAGTTTGCACTGTTCATTTGCATGGTTAAGGGGTTATCATACTCCCCCACGATCCTTTATTAGGGAGACTACTCCTATACATAAGACAGAGCTCTTCCTGACAGGCCTCATCTCTTAATATTATCACTATGGAGGTTAGATTTCAACATGCAAATTCTAGGGGAACATAAACAGTACGAACATAGCAGTTACCACACAGAAAAATCTCAGAAAGTGGAGTTGTCTGCTTCATACACCCAACTATTTGACAATGAAGCTGTCTGTATATTGGATGACATTATCAGCTAGAATTTTTAAAGAGACATTTTAGATAAAAGGGCTGTTTTTGGTGGTGGAGGCCAGGTTCGGGGAATCTGAAGAGGATGTTGACACACACTCAGGCATTAGGAACAGGTAGAAACCATCGCCACTTCTTCAAAAAAGCATTGAAACAGCTTATTTACTGCTCTTGTGAAATAGATGCATATCCCCTAAGATAAAATATAAAGAAGAATCTGTTAAGTTGATGCTCTATTTGATGAAAGATGTGACTTGAACATATGAAGATATGTGAGGAAAGAAAATTAGATTTGAGAGGAACTTGACCATAGAAGTCTATTTTACAGTTCTTTTAGAAAAATAAATAGCATTTCAATGGATACCTTGGTTCTCTACATGCCTTACACTAGACTTTCGGCCTAGCATGGTGGTCTCAGGTTTCCAAGATAGGGAGAGTAGAAGATGTAAGTTCTTTAGTTTTTATTTTATTTTCAATGTTGTCTACATAGTTGAGAAGCTTGTACACCCATATGGACCTCCAATTAGGGTGGGAGAGAAGTGAGCTATGGAGGAATGTTGGAGGAACGAATGTTTCCGTTCTTTTTTTGTGTGTGTGTCCACAGAGGGAGGAAGGGAAGGGACTGCTCCTTGCCATCATACTACATCAGCACCTAGAGATCCTGATGTAGGGAAGAATATTCCAAAGATGTTACTTGAGTGACTTCGAGGGTTCTGAGACATTGTTGCCTTCATTGCACAGACATTGAGAAAAGAATATTCTCAAGGTCTGTTGGCTCACCAAAGACCCAGGGACACGCTATAAAATTTCACCAGGAGAGTGATCCAACCAGTTTTGCTTTCCATCCTCTGAAAAGGCACTAGACATCGTTACTGGCCTAGATGAGCTGGCTGTCATATCCCCTGTGTGCATCTAGACATGCTGTCTACTGCACAGGCATCAGTAACTGAGAAGGTTCAGTTGCTTTTCTCCCAGAAGCGTAGCACTTCAACTTGTCTAGCTACAAGACAGCCTAGGCAGTTGCCTACAGTTGGGGAAGTTGTAGTTTCTTTTAAGATCTAATCTTTGAAATTTGCTAATTATCACTCCCATTGTATTTTATTGGTAAAAGTAACTTAAAGGGCTAGTTAAATTTCAAGACAATAAAACAAAAAGACTCAATGTTTTAGGGAAGAGGAGCAAAATTGTCAACTTGCAAAGGGACATAATTGATCTACAATGGATAAGTGAGGCAAATCATTCAGTGAAATTATCACACACTGCATAACTTACTGTCCAGTTTTATCTTTTAAAAAAGCGTCATGTGGACTCTACCATGTGAAGTGCTTTGTAGCTTTCCTTATACCCTCTTCTAAAGTGGAATTCTGTTCTGCTATATCCAAAATCGTGTACTCATACCATTAATCAAGAAATTAAGAAACTGCTTTTTTTTTTACCTTGCCATAAATCCTTTGGTTTAAATATTTCACTAGTAGCTGCAGCATACTGCATTTGAAATATACCGTTAAAGTTGGTTAAAAGTAGAGGACTAAGGATCTGTATTTTGCTTAGGTCCTACAAATCACGCCACAACCATCATTAGTTAACAGTTAGGAAGAAAGGGGAACAAAGCCATTACTTTCAAATGAACAAAAGGGAACCATGTAGAAGTCAGACCTCAACACATTTCTGCAAGATAAAAAAGGGGATGGAAGCTTTTGAACAAGGCCGAATGAGAAGTGGTAGCACCAAGTGATGAAGTGGTTGGGAGGGAGCTGTAACAGGGAAGAATCTGTAGGTGTTAAGGTGACAGCATTAATTAAGAAGCTTACATGTTGAGCAACTTAGTGATTTTTTTTCTGAATCTGACCATGTCTTTGTATCCCTTTTCTGTACTCTCTGATGTTAAGACATGAAGTAGCAATCTTCACGGATACTGAAGGTTTCTTCTCTGGTGACATCTGAAGTATCTACGTAGGCAGAATTAGAACATTTGGTGCCAGTACCTTTTATTTTGGCAGCTGGGAATTTCAAGCATAAACATTTTCTCTGTACCTACTCCTTCTGAAGATCTCACTTCATTTAGACAGGACTGGACACATATATTAAGTCCCAAGTCAGCCTTCTGATGAATGAAACCAAGCAAGAAAACAGACCCATGTAACAGCAGAATTAATAACTGTGTAAACATCAGAATGCTATGAGAAAGAAACAACTGGGGATCATATTAGCATATTTACTTCACATGTAATCATGTCCAAATGAAAACTTTAGGATCTAGAATATAAATCAAGTTTTGAACAACACACAGAAAACAAAATAAGGAGAGCAACAGAACAAAACAAAATGGAGTAGATAAATGAAACAGATAAGAGACACAAAGAAAAATTCTAGGAAGTTCAATTCAGTTAGCAGGAGGTCCAAAATAGTATTAATTTAATAATGAAGGAGACAAAATTTTAAAGAAATACTATGGAAAATTCACCCAGAGATCAGAAGGTATCTTTTCTCATTGAAGGAGTTTGCACAGTTCATAGCAAGTAATTGGAAGTAGATCCATATGTAAACAGTATTGAGGTTTTTCCTTCAGAAAACAAAATACGAAAAGAAAATTTCTTAGCACTTGCAGATAGATAAAATAGGTCTTTTAGAAAGAGGGGGAGACTGAAACTAGTGCCAGCTGTCATTGCCAACACTGAATGGTGAACATGATGAGCCACGCATGCAGCATTCTAATGAACAATAATTTGGAACCTTGCTTTTTTACACAGTTATACCTTTAAGAGAGCATGACAGCAAGAGAGTTATATATTAGAAACAGTACAACTCAGAAATTGCATATCACATGCACTCTTCCTGAGGAAGATGTTTGAGATACTTTAGCAAAATGAGAAGTACTGTGTTGTCTACTGAACTGTATCCATTCGAAAATATGGAAGTCATGACCCTCAGTGTCAATGAATAAGGGTATTTGGAAATAAAGTTTTTGCAGATCATCACTTACTCTAAGATCGTTAAGGCGGACCATAATTCAGTGTGATTCCATTCTTACTAGAAAAGGGAAATTGGTACCTATAGACATACACCTTTCGGGAAAGACGATGTGCAGTCCTGAGGAGAGAAATCAGCAACGTCTGAAGCCATGAGAAGTAAGGAGAAAGGAATGGACAGACTCTCCCTCACACTTTTCAGAAGTTCACGCTACAGACTGAGGACTTGATCTTGAATTCTTAGCCTCCAGAACCGTGAGGCGTTTGTATTTTGTTATGACAGCCCTAGGAAATCAATACTTCAAGAGGAAACACTTTCAAAGAAGGGATGATGGAAATCACCCAGAAGCCTTGGCCTTGATGTCAGGATGAGAGTTATCAGGTCCTGCAGCCATTTGTCCAGATTGGGAAAGAACTCGCAAGGCTTTAAGAAGAATGAAGAAAGGAACTGAAAAGGAAAAAATGTCTAGCCTAAGGGGCTAGATGATATTAGTGACTGTGAAGAATGGATGTTTCTGCTTTCTACTTAGCCTGTCCACCAAATATAGAGAAGAAAAACAGAAAGCAAGCAAACAAGCTGTGTAATAAGGTTATGGTTCAAATGTAAAGGAAGCTGAGAGAGGCCATGCATGCCTTTAGCAGCTGATGTTATTATGAAATAGAGATCATTCAGCCCAGAAGCGTTCTCTTGATTGTCATAAAGGCTCTGATTTGGAACTCTGAGAAAAATGTGATTCAGTCTTATCCCATTGGTTGTTTATTCCTTTGAAGAAATATTTATTTTTATTTGAAAGGAAGATTGAACAGAGAAGGAAGGTAAGACAGAGGAAGAATTTTCCATCTGCTGATTGATTCTCCAAATGGTTGCAATGGCCAGAGCAGGGCCAGTTCAAAGTCAAGAGCCTGGAGGCGCCGCTGAGTTTCCTACATGAATGCAGGGGCTCAAGGAATTCAGACATTTTCTGCTGCTTTCCCAAGCATACCATCGGAGAGCTGGATAGGAAGTGGAGCATCCAGGGCTCAAATTGGCCCCATGTGGGATGCCGGCAGTGCAGGCTGAGCTTAACCTACCACACTGTAGCACTGGCCCCCACATTGGTGGTTTCTATAGTGAGTATTAATAAAATTATTTTGTAATATATATCATGATCATAAATCTCAAGCTTCTAGAAAGAACAATGGTTACTTACAGATAGTTTACAGACACAAGCTAAATATTAAACTAGACATTAAAAGCCTGCTAAAGGCACAGGTTCAAAAGCAGAGATGGAAGGTTGTGAAGGGCAGAAAGGCAAAATGGCTGATAGTCTCCTGTCATCTGGTGAGTAACCCAGAGATACTACCTACATATTCAAAAGAAGGAATAGTAGTGTGTTATGTATTTGCATAAAATCATCAATAAAAAACTGTAACTATAAACCTGAATCTGACCTTCCTTAACTCACTAAAGAGTACCTATGAAAACCAACATCTTGCATCATATATTACAGTGAGAAACTAGATGCTGTCTCTCTAATCTAGTTTAATGAAGCAAGATGTCAGCTCGCAACACTCACATCCAGCATCACACTAGGAGTCTTAGCTAACTGAGTAGGGCAAGGTGTATAATTTCTGTGAAAAAATAAATAAATTAACACTATCTTTGTTCATAAACGACATCACTGTCCATATAGGAAATTTCTAAAAATCAATGAATCAGGGCCCGGCAGCGTGGCCTAACAGCTGAAGTTCTCGCCTTGAAAGCGCCAGGATCCCATATGGGCGCCGGTTCTAATCCCACCAGCTCCACTTCCCATCCAGCTCCCTGCTTGTGGCCTGGGAAAGCAGTTGAGGACGGCCCAATGCTTTGGGACACTGCACCCGCGTGGGAGACCCGGAAGAGGTACATGGCTCCCGGCTTCGGATCGGCACGTCCGGCCCGTTGCGGCTCACTTGGGGAGTGAATCATCGGAGGGAAGATCTTCCTCTCTGTCTCTCCTCCTCTCTGTATATCCGGCTTTCCAATAGTAATAAATCTTTTAAAAAAAAAACATAAAAAAAAATCAAGGAATCAAACCAAACCAAACTAAACCAAAAAATAAGAAATAAGAAAAAAACTTTCTGAAAATAAAACCTTATAAGATTATTAAAGCCTTGTAATATATAAGACTAATTATAGAAAACATCATTAGTGGCCTAGATCTTCTTTGAGAACATGGGGCTTGTTGAAGGAAAATAAGTAATTTGTACATTTTGTGAAAAAGCAAAGAGAACTCATACACAATGTTTTTTTTTTTTTTTATCTTGTAACAAATCAGCCCATTGTCTAACTTTTACAGTTTCCTATTGCCACACAGTTGAATTTTATGAGATATTTCTTTGTAATTTTTAGGTATGTTTACTTTAAATAGCCTCTCCAATTTTTTTAAAGATTTATTATTTCTTATTGGAAAGTCAGATACACAGAGAGGAAGAAAGATAGAGAGAAAGCTCTTCCATCCGATGATTCACTCCCCAAGTGGCTGCAACAGCTGGAGCTGAGCCAATCTGAAGCCAGGAACCAGGAGCCTCACCTGGATCTCCCACAATGGTACGGGGTTCCAAGGCCTTGGGCCATCCTGCACTGCTTTCCCAGGCCACAAATAGGGAGCTGGATGGGAAGCAGGGCTGCCGGGATTAGAACCAGTGCCCAGATGGGATCCCAGAGAGTTAAAGTTGAGGACTTTAGCAACGAGGCTATAGCACCAGGGTCAATTAATTTTTTTTTTTTTTTAAAGCTAGAGTGACAAAAAGGGAGAGAGAGTGAGCTATATCTTTCATAATCAATGGTTCACTCCCCAGATGTCTGCAACATCCAGTCTTAGATCAGGCCAAAGCGACGTCTGGGACTTAATCCAGATCTTCTATGTGAATGGCAAGGACCCAGATACGTGAGCCCTTGTCTGCTAACTCCCTGATGTCTTAGCAAGGAGCTGGACTAGAAGGGGAGGAGATCGTATCTCATCCCAGGCATTCCAGGTTGGTATGTGGGTGTCCCAAGTGGCAGCTTCACCCACTGGACCCCAATGTCTGTTTCACATTCCCATTAAAGGTATGTGCAGTAGGAGGAGATTTGTTAAGGAAGTGATAAGAAGGAAGATTAGATAGGCAGATAGATACTGAAATAATTGTATTCTCTGAGTTCAAAATCAACATAAATGTGTTGTTAATTTTTACAAGGATGGTAGCGTGTTAAGTTTTCACAATTAGAAATTCATTATCCATTGATTCCTTGTTAGATTATGGGTTTTTTTTTAAAGATTTATTTATTTCAAAGTCAGATATACAGAGAGGAGGAACGACAGAGAGGAAGATCTTCCGTCCAATGATTCACTCCCCAAGTGAGCCGCAACGGGCCGGTGCTGTGCCGATCCGAAGCCGGGAACCATGAAACTCTTCTGGGTGTCCCTCATGGGTGCAGGGTCGCAAGGCTTTGGGCTGTCCTCAACTGCTTTCCCAGGCCACAAGCAGGGAGCTGGATGGGAAGTGGAGCTGCCGGCACCAGAACCGGCGCCCATATGGGATCCTGGCACGTTGAAGGCGAGGACTTTAGCCACTAGGCCACGCTGCCGGGCCCTCTTATTAGATTATGGCTATGAGAATGATTTAGTTTTATTCAAACTAGTGTGGAAATAATCACATATTTAAGAATTTTAGTCTTGCTATAAGAATATTTTCTTAATATTAATTTCTTTTTTGTCATTGAACATTATATTAGAAATCAAACCACAGTTAATGAACACTGATTTGGTTAAGCAATGCATGTTCTAAAATTTTTACGTTGCCATGAAAAAAAATTAATGGCATGTTCCAGAATATGTTTATTATGATTAAATTGCCACCAAACTTAAACAGAAGTAACTGAGGGTTTTCACATTAATTATAAAGTAAATTAATATACATTGTTTGGTACTGCTTTTTTGTTTGCGATTCTTATATGTATATTAATACAGCTCTAATATTAGTAAAATATTTTTCTATACCAATATAATCTAAGGTCACCTATTATAAGACAGAGGAAATAATAGAATCAATTTTACTCATAGATAAAGAACAATTTGACAATTAGAGGTCTTTATTAATGAGCTGGCCATGTCATAAAACAATCATTCCATTTTCTCATGTGTTGCATCTTCAGCATTATACTTGATCTGATGCTTTAAAAGGACAAATAATAGTACTAAAATGGCAGAGGCTGACATGGCCTCTCTATGAAATATGACCAGGGAGTTCTCCTCTTGCAAAGAAGCAGGCTTGGTCTTTTCAGCCTGTTCTTCCAAGAGATGTCTTTTGAGCCTGACCAAAAGAAACCTACTGTGCACTGTGCTTTGGCTCTTTGAGCCTTGCAATCATAGATTCTAACCACAGTACGCTTGTGCATATGAAATAAATTTAATGGCTGAGCTGGTTTACAACTTAGCCCATTCTATCCTCTTTTCTCTCATCTCCTTTTCACCAGATACTTCAGCCTCATTAGTATTTCAGGAGAAAACTGGATCCTGTCCATCATTCTAGTTGTTGCCTTCGTTTTCCTGGCAGACAGAGCCTAAAGTTTCAATAGAGCAAGTGGCAAGGGATACAACACATTCAGAGTTTATGAAAGACCTTATTTACCATCAAAGTGAAGGTTTCCAGATACTCAGCCCTGTTTTCTTATGCTCTTATGTCTTTGATGAGGAATTAAGAACTCCAGCCAGGACTACAGAAGACACCAAGAGGTCCTGGCAGAAGGCGCTACATGGTGTTCTGAAGTTGTTCCCTAATTATCAGCGATGTTGAAAAGTAGGTAGAGACACAGAAGATGGGCCACACTATAAACACAAGAGATCAGGTCAGGCAAGATTAAAATGCTACCTTCCCTCACATCTTGTTCACCCCTTTCAAAAGCATTCACCAGAGCTTGCCTTTTCATAGTCACACACACTCACACACTCACACACACACACATCTCTCTAGGACCTTTTAAGAATTTGTAGTATACATCTCTGAGGTCATCTTTCAGTGTAGTTGGGGTGGGACAGGACTGTTCATTTTCATTAGACTTTGGATAACTGTAAGGTGATGGTCCATCATCTTACTGGAGAAACACTAGCCTCATGATTAGGATCTCTCTGACCCTTAGCTCTTGGCACTGTGTCACACTCAGAGGTCTCGAGTGCATGCTCGTGGAACTGAGGCAAATGCTTTGGATGAGTAAAGCTTTTTCAAACTCAAGAATATTGCCTTCAGAGTTGAAAATGAAATGCCAATAGATTGTGTGTAGACTAATCTTTTTTGACAGAAGGAAATTGTATAAGCAGTTCTGTATTCAGGAACATTTTGTAGAAGAGAAATTCTCTAAGTAGACTTCCAAAAGAGCATGGAAAAAACATATTACCCCCAAACCCCAAAAAGCCAAAAACCTATGTGTGGATTTCAAGAATTTTATGGAGTAAAACAAACTGGCCTTTCAATTCTGTTTTCCTGAAGGTTATTTGAAGTACTCTGCTTAAGAAAATAATAATAAAGGAACTGAGAGGCAGAGACAACGACACACTGAAACGTGGTGAGAACTCCCAGCCTCTGGTTCACTCTCCAAAGGTCCAGCACAGCTCAGTGTGCAAAGATAGAGAACTCAAACCAGGTCTCCCACATGGGAACCCAATTATGTGAGCCATCACCCCACTTCCCAGGGGTTGTATCAACAGGAAGTTGGAAAGAGCAGCTCAACTGGGGAGTCAAACCAGGCATTCCTCCTTGGGACTTGCATTTGAACTGCTAGGCCAGTCCCCACATGGAGCACCCTCCTAAGGTATCTAGAACACCTGATGGCAGACTGCTTTATGTTCTTACTTTTTTTTCCCCTGGGGCAGTGTACAGTCCTGAGGAGAAAGAAGGGCACACATTCTTTGCTGCTTGTGCTGGGAGAAGGTTCAGCAGTGTTTGATTTCCCATTCATTCCTGGATGTGGGCTTCCTGTGTCAGCTTCTTTTGTTTATTGTTTACTAGGTGCTGGGAGGTCTGCTCTTTAATGTGCCTGGTCTTTTGTTCCTCTGCCATTGTGTGGAAGCTCTAGCCCTTATTTCCATAAGCTCAAAAACTGTATCTTTAATATAAGATGAAATAAAAGCCCTCTTTGTTTCCTTACACGATACTCACAATTAGGCTCTGAAAAGACATCATCTGGAAAATCGGTAATTGTTTTAATGTAAACTGTGGAAAGCATTTCTTTTTAAGAGCTTTACTTTAAACTATTGGACAAGTTGCCATGGTACTTTCTTGCATCAAAACCATTCAGTTTTCAGTTTATTTCAATGTGATTAGTTGTGGACTGTCTAAAGTTGTTCTAAGCTGGAACGAAATTATTCTGAAAAATAGATGTAACACCAACATAGAAATATACATGAATTGCTTGGTTTATCAAACTTATTGGGCATAACCCTTCCTCTGAAAGTCCTGAGTCTGCTCCCAAGTGAGACAAGGTTATGAATTTAAACATTACAGTCAGGACTGCTCTGTGTCTCTTCCACTGCTAAGACTCAAGGTTGTCTATGCTTTGATGATTATTCAGTAACAGTTTTATCTTTGTAAGACTTGTAGAAACTATGTGGGCACAAATATCCTTGCCTCTGTTGAATTTACATACTATCTTGATGATGAAAAAAGATACAGATGTGAATAAAAGTCTCCCTGCCTAAAAGCCCAACACCATGGTGATGGTTAATGTATCTGCGGTTTATTGTATGGGCTGGGCTGGCACTTTCTATAGAATATTTATCATGCTCATTGACTTTCCCAGGGCAGACAGGAGGGTGTCAGCCTTGTGAAATATTCTCAACTGGAGAATTTTAAAAGCAATCCAGTTTTGTGCCTGAATGAGACCCAAAATCAATGTGTTTCTTTTCAAACGGGAGCGCCAATACCGTGCTTGTTTTTGTTCCCATCCAGTTATGTAACTGTGGGGACTTGTTTCTTTGCTTTCAGGATTTGTACAAAACACATTAAAGCTAAACAATAGGCGGGAGTCTCAGGGGCTACCCTGAGGCCGTCTTCCCAGGTTGGGAACCTCCAGCGAGTCTCATCACAAGTGCTGTGTGTGTGTGTGTGTGTGTGTTTAGTTAGCTGGCACGCAACACTTCCCCAGGGTTGTGTTTCCTTTTTCCTGAGATTTGACGAAGGGTAAAGGGTCGGAGTCACATGGATACAAAGCATTTGATTAATGTCCAAGTCACCGCTGTGGTTGCCGGAGGAGCTCAGGCGCTGTGAGGCCAGAGCCGCCCGCTCGCTCGGCAAGAGCGCACAGGGCTGGGACCGGCGCCCGCCCTCTCCCGGGAGTTTCCTCAGCGCAGCCTCAAGCTCCCGCGCCAGAGGTCGGGCCCGCGTCCCCTCGCCCCTCAGCCCCCAGCCCCCAGCCCCAGCGCCTGCCGTTCAGGTCAAGTCGCCTGTCCCTCTTCAGACTTTGCGGAGGCGACAACTTTCCTTTCTGACCGCAGGGGTCAGGCAGCGGCAGGCGTGCGGGGGCAGCGCGCAGCACAACCCGCCAGCCCCGCGTCCCGCCGGCCACCATGAGTGAGGAGAGTCGCGGAGAAGGACGCGCCGAGAGCGCCAAGGACCTGGAGAAACAGCTGCGTTTGCGCGTGTGCGTGCTTAGCGAGCTGCAGAAGACCGAGCGCGACTATGTGGGCACACTGGAGTTCCTGGTGTCGGTGAGTGTGGCCCCGCGCCGCCACGCAGGGACACCGGGACGCGGCGCCGGAGAGGCCGGGGGAAGCGCGCGCCGCATTGTCTGCCCGGGGGGACCTGGGACCCTTTCTGTACGCGAGCGAACGCTGACGACCGCCCTGCCCCTTGTCCCTGGCAAACACCTCATGCGCATTTGCTAAAGCTTGGAGACCACCGAGTCGACAGGGTCTTGGAGAGCTCCCGGAAAAGTTAGCTGGAAAGGGAGGAAGCTCATGTCCGGAGACTCCTGGCTGCTCATCTTCCTTGGCCGTGCCCCCTTCCAGGGTCTGCCCAGTTGCATTGTTTTACTCCTCCCTTCCTTTCTAGAGGTTTTGCTGTGGTGTGTGATGAATGGGGTGGGGCGCAACACCTTCAAGTACTTGTAGTTAAACAACCCACATCTTTTGCACTTGCAGACAACTTGGGCTCATTATTCAGATAACACAACGGTGAAATGCCTTTAGTTATAATGCTCTTGGAAACACGGGATTCTGGGGGTTGTGGTGGAGTATGGAAGGAGCATCGGGTTCTGATCTCTAGCAGCTGGTGGATATTAAAGCCACGTGTGGCGTGCTCCCAGTCCTGTTGTATCCAGCCCCCGACTTAAATTTGCCCTCTGCTCAGTCGCCGGTCTTATTATGTTCCTACTGAGCCCGTGAGAGTGGTGATGAAAAACTTGCGGACTTCGTAGAGCCCGGCATGAAGCTTCCCAGGTCGGCTTTGCAAAGGATTCAGTCCTTTTAGGGCAGGAAGGGTAGAAGTGAATGAAAGTAAGTTCTGAGGCATCCCTTCCAAGTTGGGTTTTTCCGATTCACCTCTGGGAAGATGAAAAAGTTGAGGCGTCTCCTGTCCACCCAGTTGCCTGACAGAGCCTCACTCTGACAGAGCTCGGGATGCCGGAGTTTTCACTTTGGGGATCACACTCAGCCCATCTGCAGCGGCTTTATCCGCCACCCATCTCCTATTTCCTGGTCTGGAGGGAAGGGTTTCAAATGTCACACTTCCTGCTCAGTTTTCTGAAGCCTGTGAATTTTCTGCATAAAATCGTGATAGAGGAAAAATTTTTTTCTTTTTTTCTTTTTATTTCAAGAAGGGAAGAGGAATGTCTCAGGTGATGTAAAATGCACAGAGTGGCTTCTGGTTACTTCTCAAGCCCTCCTCTACCCCCCCCCCCCCCACACTGTTTGGAATTGAGCAAATGTTTGATCTTGATCTTCCTGTAATAGGTGAAATCTAGAGTAATGGCATACCTCTGTGCAGAAATGACTGTCCCCTAATGCATGTTTTTAATATTTGACCTCTAAAACTTCACATTTGGCTACTTAAAACTTTGCTCATGATAAAGTTCTTTGCATCTTGAGGAATCTGCATCGTTTCTTAGAGTTATCCCTCTGTGAAGGTGTTTGACAAAGTACTGTGCGCAGTGCTAGTTTGCAGAAATAGCTCATCGACCTTAGAGCCCAATATTGTCATCTTTATTTAAAACTGCAGTTTTTCTTTTTAACACCTGATTGCTGTAGTTGAAAATTATTATTACTATATAGTTAGAAGAGAATATTTGGAAGGCATAGAATAAATTGGATATCCCTTTTTACAGCTAGAATGCCGTTTTACATTTTCACTTTTCTTGTCCCTTTCAGAACTGAGGGTCCCTCTTTCTCCTCTTTTGTTTGCCAGTTATTTGTGCTTATACATATTCACACACACACAAAAGCACTACTTGATGTGAATGTCATCTAAACAAAGTGGGTTCAGGCTTCTTTTCAGTCTTTAAATCATTCAGAATTCATCATTTAATTTTCCTTATTGTATATTATAACAACATTAAGTATCTGGCTGATTTCCACTTGGCTGGCCCCTGGGACCTTCCTTCCACCTGATGGATTCATGCTGGGTTTGCAGGGCTCAGGTGAGCTCAGTCCCACCCAACACACCTTGCCTTAATCCTGTTCTCCCTTGTGTCTGCTTTGTCCGTTGTCCTGGGAGCAGTAGGTGGGTTCACCTGTTAGCATTGCTCTCATTCTGCTTGACTGTAAATTCCTTGAGAACAGGAACATATCTTTCTGGTCTGGCCAGAGTGTTGTACAGCAATTGTGACATTGTAGCTACTTAACAGATGCTCACTGAATGAAGGAATGAATCAGTCAATTGCTTCATCCTCTTTCCTCCTACCTTAAGATTTTTAAGTCATCTTACAATTCTAATTTCCTTTTTCTTCCATTTGCTCTTACGTTATCAAGCTTTACTCTGGTAAAAGCAGGTTAAACTACTGTTCAGGATGCCCATGTCCTGTATCAGAGTGATGGGTTGAGTTCTGGCTACTCTGCTTCGAATCCAGCTTCCTGTTAATGCGTCCTGGGAGGCGGCAGATGATGCCTGAAGTGTTTGGGACCTGTCTCTCATTGGAGTAAGCCTGGATTCAGTTTGAGGCTCTTGGCTTCAGCCAGGCCTAGTGGAGGCCTAATGTTAGGGAAATGAACCAGGAGATAGATTTTTTTTCTTTCTTTCTCTCCTTTTGCTCTGCAAAAGTAACATTTGAAAAAAAAGTAACAAAAATTTCAAATGATCCTGTAGTCCCTGCACTTAAGCGGAAACATGATTGGAATTAGGCATTGAGGTAATACAGAGTTGGCAATGCAGTGATATTTCCTCTTGTGTGTTCTGTTTTTTATATATTCTTATTTTAATTATTTAGATTATTATTAGATTAACATGGATAGATTGTGTTATCTAGATTAATTACTCCTCGTGCATGATAAAATGGTAGAGGATGACGTAATTTGCTGGAATATATGTTCTTGTTTTTCTTGGGAAATTGAATTTTGAGTTTCATTTGAGATATTCTCAAACTTTTTTTTTTAAAGAAATGATTGTATGAACCTAATAGGCATTCATATGTAATGTCTGAAGACTGGACAATAGCAGGTTTCAACCTGTTTCCTGTTTGCAACACAGTGTGACACAGCATGCCGAGATCACACCGCCTTTGAATGAACTGAGGAGGGGCAGACCCAGACTCCTCCATGGCCGTGTATCCTGTGCAGCTCGTTGCACAGGGCGTTGAGCTCAGGACCTCATGCTTGGTTTAATTCTCTGCTACCTCCCCCTGGAAATTCTTACTAGTTTTAGCTTTCAACTTCGATTTTGCAAGTGAAGTCTAAAGGGACAGTGGAGCCTGAGCAGAATAGGTACTTAGCAGGAAAAAACAAAAAAACAAAAACAAAACAAAACCCCCAAAACCTTTGTATTTCAGTGTCTTTACTACCATCCCTCCCCACCCCTTTTGCTGCTTTTTGAACACAGGGCTTCACATTTTTGTTTCACATTAGTTCTCGAAAATTGTATCGATCGGTTTCAGCGACCACTAGTGGCATTGATGCAAAATTACCAAATAATTTATTGTCTGGACACTTGTGAGGACAAAAGGCAGCACTCTTAATAATTGCACTGGGATACAGGCATAATCTAGAATTGTTCCCGGCAAGCCAGAATGTGTTTTACATTGCAGGTGCATTCAGACAAAAGGCTTTGAACAATGTGTTCTCAACTCAGGGTTTTGAAATTTGTTGTCTGGGTTGTGGAATTTATGTCCTGTCTCCAATATACTGTGCAACTTTAGGAATAGTCCTTAGTTTTTCTATAAAATGGGCAATAGTAATATTGATTAAGGTTGCTATGAGGATGAGATGATACAAGGCAGTATCCATGGTTAATGTGACACTAAGCAATTGAGTATTCACTGTATGATTTGGCTTAGTGTGTATGTGTCTCTTAACTTCCTAAAATGGTGTTGCCTGGAGCTCTAATGTCCCTTGCAGGTGCCAGGGGACTGAGGTTTATGGATACAAGCTTTCCACCCTGACTTCTCCCAGCACAGTGTCCCTCTGATACCCTGCCCCCCTTCCTGGTTTTCCTGTGATTAAGGCTTTTGCAAAAGCAGCAGAAAAACCACTTATCTAGGTGAATTCCCAGACAACAGGGATTGTGCATATACTTCCTTTTCTTGGCCTATACACAGTGCTTTGTAAACAGCAGGTGCTCCAAAAAGCAGACAAACAGAGGAGAGTTTGAATGAACATGGAAACAACTTCTTTCAGTCAGGACCTGACTCTTTGAGAAGAGGAGCTGATTCAAAGTGTTTTGCTTACGGCTTAGGTTACAGACCGAATTGTGTTTCCCCTCCGCAAGATTCATCTCGTATACCCTAGTACTTCACATTGGGACTCCATTTGTGAATAGGGCCTTTAAAAGGTGACTAAGTCAAAAGGAGGTCACTAAAATGGACCCTAATTCCTCCTGACCAGTGTTCTTAAAAGGAGAGGTAACTTAGTCCCATAGAGGGATTCCAGGTATGCAGTCACACAAAGAGGAGACCACGGATGGCACAGTGAGAAAAGTAGTCATATCTACAAGCCAAGGAGAGAGGCTTCTGCAGAAGCTAAGTCTGTTACTACCAGGACTACACATGCATACATTTCTGTTGAAGCCTTCTATCCACAGTGCTGTGCCACGGTAGCCTGGGCAATGGATTTAGCTTCTATTAGGCACCATAGATGCAGAGGAGACAGGCACAGCCTTAGCCATCATCAGCTCATCACTTAGTGGAGGAAGAGTGCAGAGCTGATCACAGTACCCTGTGGGAGGGGCAGTCACAGACCCCAGGCTAAAGTAGTAAAGGGAGTTTTTCTGTCTGGGAGTCAACAGGAGTTCCAGGAAGGGGTATTGATGAGGCTTGGCCAGATGGGGTGGAGAACAACCGACTCTGAGAGCTATCTGTGCAGTGTGGCCTTTGTGTGGAAGAGGCTGGCATGCTGGGATAGCCGAGATCATCATGTCTGGTGATTTGTTTTGTGAGCTTGTGAGTATTGGTAGAGAGATAAGGTAAAGTCAGTCCTGTGTAAGATGTGTTCCATTGTTGAGAATTCTAACTTTAAATAAACGAGAAATCACCTGTTGAGAGCTCGCTGCCTGTTGCATAGTGAGTACCTCTGAGGCCTCCTAGCGTGACCCCTCCCTTGGGAAGAAGTCCCCAGGCCAGTTTGCTGAATCGTCCTCTCCGAGGTTCACCTTGGGATCACTCGGCCTACCTGCTTCTTCAGCAGTCCACATAAGCACACAGAGGAGCCTTTGCCTTGCTTCTTGTAATCTGGGCTCTGTTGTCACCTTCAAGAAGTCACTACTGTTTATGAATGGAGAGCCCAGGCTGTAATCATAGAAACTACGCAAAACATCAACAGTCTCACTTATGCAAGGTGGATTTTTGCTCCTTCCAAAGTGATCCTGCTCTCAGGGCTTGTGCATGCTGTCCTACATTTTTCCGATTCTAGGAGAGCTCCCAATTGATCTTCCTGGCTGAGCTGACTTGACTGGGTTATTTATTTCCTAGTCATCAGCCTTTTAAACATCTGGTCTCTCCCTTATTATAATCATGCCACCAACCAAATACAGTTCTTTCTTAATTTTGATTCTAGGAGTGTTCACCATATTTATCACATGGACATAGGCAATCCCCTGTATATACAATGTGTACTTAGGTTTAGGATTTCATCTGCATAATTATACCATTTTCTGATACAGTAACAATATAAGAATAGTATCAATTGGTATTAGATTTATTTCTTGGTAAGAAGAATTCTACCAACAGGATTAAGGAACAAAGATGGGAATCTGGTTAATCATTAAGACTTTGTGACATCTAGCTAAGAGATGGCTGACCTAAGAAGCAATGAAGAAGATAAATAAGCAAATAAACACTGAAATCCAGAGATTTAAAAAATGCTACCACCCAAAAATTTTGAGCTTTTTTTTGAATATAGCTGTTAGTATTTTGTGTTCACCCTCAAGTGAAGGCTTAAGTGGAGAATCCAGGATGATGCTAGGTTCCTGGTTTTGAAAAGTAGATGAATATTACCATTAGCTGAAAAGTGGAATGCGAAGGGCTGAACAGCAGGGGGAGGAATTAAATGAATTTAGTTTTGGGTGTGTTGAGCTGGGCCAAAAATTCTGCTATGATTTTTGAGGATAGGAACGCAAAAGTGAGGGATCTAGATAATAACTAATCTTGTCTGTTGGAGCCAAGGGGTGAATGAGGCAACACAGGAGGAACAA
This sequence comes from Ochotona princeps, assembly GCF_030435755.1. Taxonomy (NCBI): domain Eukaryota; kingdom Metazoa; phylum Chordata; class Mammalia; order Lagomorpha; family Ochotonidae; genus Ochotona; species Ochotona princeps. Next base: position 53,866,763 of record NC_080840.1, read on the forward strand.
ACAAAAGAAAGCATACACACCAAGGTTGGGATGTTGTGGACCACTAATACAGCTGACTTTAAGGCTGAATCAAAGAAGCTGGAGAAAGCGAGAAGTTGAAGGCCAGGAAAGCATGTCGTTTGCAGAAAGAGAGGTCTCTTCCAAGTGCCATGAATGTGCGGAAAGAGGCAATGGGGAGACCGAAGGTTGTTTTATTTGGCAATTAGAATGTCCTTGGGGTTTTAGCCTTAGTACTGTGTGTGAGTAGAAACCAAACTGTAGGAAAGAGTTGAGGCAGGGTAGAGCTGAGGAGGTGGAGACAGCGGAGAAACTGTTCAAAAGAATTTGTTAGCAAATAGCAAGGAGAGAAATGGTTACTCAATGTAAGAGGATGCTTTAGTCCAGGGGTGTTTAAGAAAGATGAATACAACCATGGGGAAGGATACATAAAAAGGGAGCTAAAACAGCTATAACAGAATGGCAGAAGACAGAGTGTTTTTAGGGAAATCATGGTGAGTTTCTCCAGGGCACTAAGGAGCAAAGGTAGCCACTTGGCAGAGTTTACCAAGCCATCGTGTTGGAGGACCTAGTCATAGCAAAACGTCATTGCAGACACTAAGTATGAGCCAGCTGGCTCTTATGTGTTTCTCAACTCCTGGTTCTTCTCTAGTCCACAGCTTGTGCAACTGTCTGGGACAGCCTGTGTGTTTGCTTGTGAACTCTCACCAGCAGCTCTGACCCCGCAGTGTGACAGGGACAAAGCTTACTGGTACTGAAATTTCCAAATGGTATCATTTTCAGCAAACGATACAGTCTCTGTATGCCCTAGTTTCTTATTTGGAAAACACGTTTGGTATTATCTCAGAAGGCTTGCTTGGCATTTAGATCAGCTGATAGAAATGAAGTCCTGATAGGCACTCAGTCAGTGCGTGCTCCCCACCTTTCTCCCCAAACTCTACAGTTCGTTAGCCTCTTCTCCTTGGTGTCTTTGACCATACAGACTAGCACTTGCTCAGACTGCTTGATGGTCAGCCTACTCCTGACCCCTTTGTCTTCCAAGTCTGTAGATGGATAGAGGTCCTGAGGAGGCCAGAGGGGATGTAGGGAATGCTGCGGAGGCCAGGCCTGGGAGCGAGGAGGAGGAAAAGTATGCACTTTTAAGTTCAAGAGCCATTTAGGACAGAGGTAAGTTAGGGTTTCTGCCTGACTATTTCTCTGTGAAGCTGAACTGTTTTTCTTTTTTGTCTCATGTTCTGCTTTTGTTTTGTGGTTTGTTCTTGCTGAAACGAATTACCTTGAAAGGAATGATAAAGAATTGAAATATACGCTTTCAGGAATAGAAAAAAGAATAACCTGGAACATTTAAGGGTGGATATATATTAATCTTCGAACAGTTATATTCTGTTAAATGCATGTGACTTTCTTAAATGCAACATATACATATAGAAGTGAAAACAGATATAAGCAGCCCTGTTGCATTGTGTCTATTATAACTATATTATAATAGTTTTTATTATTATAATATAATATAACTGTAAGAGACACATGTTGATGATCCAAATTTTAGTTATAATTTAATGGGAAAATTTTAAACCATGATGCGGAGTGTTTAGAATAGCCATTTTACATCTTAACTACATGGATTTATTTGAAACCATTGCAATATGATTTAGCTTAACTGTGTTTTGTTAACTGTTCTTTTACTATGTCCCTAGCATTACATTTTAATAGTAAATATAACTGAATGTGTTTTGAGTACTATTTGACTTAACATTAGGAGGGTTTTTCAAAAATTTTGTGGAAATGGAATTAAAACATGTGTATTTCATTTTAGAAGAGTTGAACTCCTTGCTTCCTTGTAGCAGCTTGTTTGCACTAATTCTTGAAAAATCTTATTTATGAATATCTGTTAATACATGAATTATTATTTATTCAAGGATTTAATAAGTTTATCAAAGTAATTCAAATTCAAGTTGTTGAAGCATCTGTTATATGTTTCACTGTTCAAAAGTAGTGAACACTCATTGGTTTTGAGTGTGAGCATTGTAATCTTGACACATTTGATAGAAACTTTTCTTTTTTCTAAATTGTTCTCATTCTTATGAGCTGTTGTGTTTAATCTAAGGGTTCAGTTATTATGATTTAAAGAGCACTGATAAGTTAAATTGAGGGTATGACTTTCAAATACTTCTAAAGGATTTCAGACTTTAATTTCTAGCTAAATTGGTTGTAGTCTTACCATGTGGTCAAATATAGTTTATAAAAAAAAGGGTCTATTTTGTTGGTGAATGTCTGAATCAAGGACACTGTGTTCCCTCATTAATGCAAAATGCAGTTTTCGTTAAAAGGTGAGCCCTTCATTTGAAGAGGTTAACTTGTGTAATACTTAAGAAATGACTCCAGCTGGTTAAATTTAGAATGCTGATATTAAAAAACGTTGCATTTATATCAAGAATACAGAAATATGAAATGTGGGTGGGTGAGCATTTTTGTTCATTTTGAAACTTTCTCAGAGTAAAAAAGATTTGATATCTGCTTGACTTTGCTTTACCACTTTGGTCATTTTAATTATCTATTTAAGTTGGCTCTTTTCCAGTACATGACGCTTTGTAGATGGTGGCACATTTTCAGAGTTGTGCAATAAAAGTTGATGCTTTCCTTTAATGTCTTTTAATACTTCAACTTGGCCTTGGTTTTATGCTCCTTTTTCTTATTTGATTGCCAAAAAGAAATGCACAGATTTCAGTGAAACAATATCCACTATTTCAAAGGTTTATATATTTTTCAGTAGTACTGGTGGAAGATATATGGAAAAGATTATTATACTCTGCTCATTCACCTAAATGTTGGTCCTATACTCACATATTTCAAGATTTAATAACTGTTATGTCACAAATAAATTTATGGGCTAGAGATTGTAATTTTTACTTTATATATTCATTTCATATTTGTGGATAACTTCAATATATCTTTATGAACATACATTTTATTTTCTATTTTTATGTGATTTATGTGGAATATTTTAGATATTACTATTTCACTTTTTATTGTACTTCTTGTGGAAATTCTGGCAGAGACTTCTAACTGCCTCTGCTACTCTATGTTCTTTTCTTCTGTTCACAAGAGTCTTAGCTTCATGTGTGATTGTCCAGGTGAAGACAGCATTTGCCAGCCTCTCCTGTAGTTAAATGTGGGCATAGGCACAGGTTCTGGGTGGTGGGATCCAGGCAGAAGCGGTGTGAGAAAGTTTCACGGAGAAAGTTTCACGGTGTGTCCTTACAATGAAGGAGTCCACACGCTCTTTTTTTCATTTTCTCTTTTCCCTGGCTGGTATAACGATGTGATGGCAGCTGCTGGAGCAGCCACGTTCTGTCTGTGAAACAGGAGTCACATGTTGATGGTGAACAGAACCACAAGATACAAGGAAACTATTTCCTGTTGAAAAGCTAGGGGAGGACATTTGGCTCAGTGGGTAAGAGGGTAAGTGCTGCTTGGAAAACTCACATTGTGGAGTAGCATGTCTCGGTGCAGGTTTCTGATTTCAGCTTCTTGCCGATTTGTACCCTGGGGATGAATCAAGCAGTTGAGTCTGTATTGTAGCCCAGGCTCCTGGCCTATCTCTGACTGTTGAGAATAGTAGGTATTTGGAGAGTGAATTAGCAGACAGAGAGCTCTCTCCATGTCTACCTTTCCAATAAATAAAACTAAATTAAAAATTGAATATAGTTTGCTCTATTTATCTGCTATCTTTATCTGATCAAAAGTGGACCTACAAGATGAATCATAATGTGTCTCTGTCCTGAAATCATCACATTTCGATATTAGGCTTTCATTGATGTCATTTAAGTCAGTGGCAAAGCATTAACGACTTGTCAACATGTATTTCTGCCTTTGCCTGGTTAAATTGAATGCTCTACATGTTTTAATTTTTTTTAAATTCAACCCTCTGTTCCTCATCCATGATTTTTTCTGGATTATACTAAATAATACTTTTGGATATTTTCAGCATAAGTATACTATAGGTTTTTTTTTTTCTCTTTCTTTTTTAAACCTGTGCCTACATACTCTTTTTCTGAAAACCCCTATTTTCGTATTTGTTATGTTTTTTGTAGGGATATTTGTTCAGCTGTTTTAACAGAGCAAATAACGATGGCTTTAACAATGCAGAGGGATTGTTTGTGACTAGGGAAGTCATATGTAATTGACACAGCTTTTAATGTCCTTTTTTGGAGCTTTGATTGTTTGATTTTTTAATGTTGGGCAGCTCAGCTGAACCAGATCTGTCAGGAATCTCTGCTCCTTCTGTTTTACTGTTCCACAATGCCCCAGAGCCAATTAAATGTGAGTCTGTGGGGATGAGAGTCGTATATAAGTATCTTATGTGTGTGGTTTTCTGCAGGTGGTACCAATGTTTACAAAAATTGGAGAGCCAATACTCATTGCAGTTGTTTTGTCCTGTGGTTAGAGGTAGCCTTCTAGTACTGCTTTTGCATTCCAGCCCTCTGGGGAGAGAGAGACAGAAAGAGAGAGAAAGAGAAAGAGAGTGTTAGTTCAGGGTATGAGACAAAGTGGATGACAAGCATTCTCTGTAAGCATGGAACCTAGAAATTACAAACATCACTTTTACCCGTTTGGTAACATGACCAAGCTAACTCTAAGGGAGTTGAGGATAACTATACTAGCAAGTAAGACAGGCTGGAATTGGGAGTCCAAAACTAAATAAAGAATTGGAGAATGGATTTTGAAGGCAAAGAATGTGCTCTTCTACATTTTGAATCCTTAGTGATGTTTTAGTTTCATGTACTCAGAAAATTATTTATACTTATGCTTGGATTACTTTACTGTAAGAATGTATTGCATAAAGGAACTTCAAAAATTTTCATGGAAATGGAGTTAAGACATTTGCTTTTGGAGAACATATTTTTAAATCCATGCCTAAATTCCTTTTTCTATGCATGGATGTGCATTTTTACACCAAAATATACTTATCTTTTACTTCTGCTTTGCCATGAAATTGTGATGCCCCTTGTATAATTTAGATTATTTCCCTACAAAAAGAATACATTCTTACTTATATAGAAAGGCATTAGAAATTTATCTCTTCATGTACCTTTGTAAGAGTTCTCTATAGAAAATGAAATTAGGGGGATTTGGAGATTTCATGCAACTTGTTGATTTTTGAGAGTTCTAGGATAACACGGAAATCATCATTTGTTGTGTGTTTGTTATGTAGAGGCACTGTGTAGCCATTTACAACTCACAGCTGCCTTTAAGCCTTTGTGTAAGTCACCCCTGAATACACATTGAGCAGTTCCTAGGTGGGAGTGGGGCTTCTGAGTGGATCTATTGCACAGCTATTCCAGGATGTTTAGCTGATGATTTACTGGCCACGGCATTTCTGAGCTGTGGGAATCATGCAATTAATCAAGACTAGGAAAACCTAGGCAGCTGTTGGAATGGGGACTCAGAGGTTGTTGACTCCGGAAGTACACAGAAGCTAGAAGTCAGGAAGCAACAGTGGTTCATTTCAGGCAAACCCTCAAGAGCGAGAGAGCAACAGAAGCCTATGATCTGTCCAAGGCAGGGTGCGAGCCAGACAGGCTCTCTGGAGCCAGAGACTACCCAGAAGTCATGAGTTTCCCTCATAGAAAGGAGGAAACACAAAGAACCTTTGAAAAACAGATGATCTTAGACCTCCTGTTGACCATGTGTGGTAATATATCACCACTGATACCAGTTTCAGTTTGATTTCTCTTGGACCATTTTTGAAATCCATGCATCAACTTAGTGTTTCAGAACACATTTAAACCTATTGTGTATGTTGTGTCTGTCCTGTAAATGATCAAATCATAAGATACCTGTAGCACACACTAATTATACACATTTATGTGGACTGCTCAGTATTTAATTGACATTTTATTGATTGGTAGAAATCATTAAAGCAATTTAAAAATACAATGAGGGACATGTTTTATGAAGTGATTCCTGAGAGTGTATTGTTTGCAAAACTTAGTTATTTTGACAGACTTGAAAGAACAGTTGGTATTCTGATAGTTATAGAATGAAGGTCACTTTAAATAATACCTACAATATCCTACAATATATGAAGTAATATGATTTGTCCTCCCTAATAATTGTTTTAGAGAAGAGGGTCCAAATTTTTTGATTCTTATTGTTCCAGGATCTGTTTATTTTATTTTTATATTTTTTAAAGATTTATTTAGTTTTTACTGGAAAGGCAGATATACAGAGAAAAGGAGATACAAAGAGAAAGATCTTCTGATTCTCTCCCCAAGTGGCCACAATGGCCAGTACTGAGCTGATCTGAAACCAGGAACCAATAGCTTTTGCGGGGTCTCCCATGTGGGTTCAGGGTCCCAAGGCCTTGGGTTATCCTTTACTGCTTTCCCAAACAACAAGCAGGTTGGGAAGTGGAACAGCTGGGACATGACCCGACGCCCATATGGGATCCTGGTGGTGGTGAAGGGGAGGATTTTGCTACTAGGCTACCACTCCAAACCCATCCAGGGTATGTTTATTGAGCACATGGTATGGGCCTGTCACTGATGTTTAGAGAGTAAAAAATTACTGAGCTGCTGCTGTACATCTGGAGATACAAGACTCAGGAATAGAAATCACAATTTGCTAGCTACTTCGCATGCCCTGAAGTAAATTAAGAAGTAAATTAAGGAATGCAAGCGTGTGTGTATGTGTGTGTGTGTGTGTGTATGTGTGTTTAAAACTTTATGTAAGATGAGAGGCAGACATACACTCTTCTGTCACATTTCTTTCTGTAAATCTCTAAGATTCTTTGAAAATACCTCTTGTTATTGCTAACTTTAAAAGGCACTATGTATAAGGAAAGTGTTAATCATTCCTTTTGTTGCTCTTTGTGGTGTAATTATAATTCAAAGGGTGACATTTAACCCAGATGTACCCTGCTAATGAAGTTAATAGAACAGATTGAGTGAGTGTGGTGATGATGACACTTGTCATTGTACTGAAAAAGTACATTGGTTGGAATAGGCCTGTCTTTTTTTCGAAGATTATTAAAAGTGCACGAATTATATGTTGATACCACCGAGGGGCCTATTTTGTAGCATATTTTGCTGGGATGGTTTAGTGTGCCAGCAGCCACACAAATGAGAGCTGCAACCACCACTGAGATTAGTCCTGGCGTGGGGTGTGTGTGATGGAAAGCTTCTGGAAATGAACTGTTAGGGCGCTGAAGCCTTGACTTGGTCCTGTGCTGATGGGCCGAGGATGGAAAGGCAGCTGGGTGCCTGTTGTCTTAAATGATCTCAGACTTGAGTAACAGTGAAGGGAAAGAGGGCCTTCCCTGAGGACTGGGGATATAGAGCACCTTGCAAGCCCTCCCCCTTTCTTATGCCATTGTCTCGCTGATGACCCCGTCAGAGTGACTGCCTTGAGATGCCTGGACAGCTGGAGGGAACTCCTTTGTGGCCTTTAAAGTGTCCCAGGGAGAGCTGGCCAGACGGAGGGGAGGGGAAAGGTCGCTTGAGGACTGCTGAACTGATTCCCATGGTCCTCTGCGCCCTGGGGCGGCATTTCTTGCCTAACAGTTAATACGGTCTGAGAGCTCCAATTCTGGTGCTGAAATCTTTTTTGGGATTTGTTTTGTAAATGATATTTTTAAAACTGCCGGTTGCAGAGCTTCATTCTTCAGTTTGCTGAATTTGTGGCACAAAGGAAGGAAAACAGAGTCGTTGCTATCGTCACTGCCAACTTCAGAATAGCAATAGATGAATAATGATACTTGCATTAGGCTTTCAAAAAAAAAGTGTAACTGAAGGGAAGGGGATTAGCTGTCTGCCCTTTTTTGATAAGGTTGTGTGCTTTCCTCTTCCGTTTGTGTTTAAGGAGGCCTTTCTATGGCTAATGCATCAAAAAAGTTAAAAGGAAGGGCAAACACAATTACCGTAGAAAGTTGAAATCTTTTTCCATTCACTTCTCTTTTGTGCTATTTTGAACTTCTCTGCCTGATTGTTTCAAAGTAAAGAAATACTTGGGCCACTTATCTCTCCTTTACCAGTGAAATTGGTGTTGGCCGTGGTGCCAATTTGGTGAAATAGGGACAAAATCGGCTTTAAGGTCATCAGCTGTTGTACCAAACTTATTGCAAGAATGCAGAATGTGAGTAGATGAACTTTAAAGGCAAGACTTGCCCATTAAAATAATGCTAGATGTAGTGCCTAGGAGGGGAATCAGATATACCTAACCATTAACCTTGTCCAATAACTCTAGACCCATTGGGAGCTCTTCTTTGGAGGATTTGGGCTTTGCTGATTGCTTCTGCTCGCTATCTTAGCTTCTGTCAGGGTCATTGCACTGAGCATGGCTGGGGTCATCCTTGGGGAAGCCTGACCATGAGGCGCCGTGTGCTGCTGGTACTCATTTGTCAATGACATGGTCAGGTTGCTCACTCGGAAGCTAGGCTGTGTTTATAAGCTTGGCTGAGATAATATTTGTAGCTGGAAGGGACTAGGGTTAGGAGTTGAGTCAGATGAGTTCTGTGTTCTCTGCTTTCCTGAACCCAACAAGCAGTGTTAGAGGCTTTCCCCACTTAAAGTGCAAGGGACTAATTTAGTAAACAAGCTTCCTATCTATGCCATACATCAGAGAGCCTAGATTTTTATCCTTGCCAATGTGGGCCACAGGAGGCAGTGATAATGGCTCGTGTAATTCCTGCCACCCATAATGGATATCTGTGCTATATTTTATGCTGTTGCTGGCATTTAGGGAATGAGCAAACCAACTGTAGGATGGGAGTGCTCCACCTTTCCCTTTTCTTCCTTTTAAAGTTCAAAAATACAAGTTACAGGCTAAGAAAGTTTTGTGACCTCCTTCTCTGCACTTTCCATACACTCTTGTTTGTCATCAACTGTACTCTTTCACTTACAAAGTCCCCAGGCAGGGACAGCTGTTCCCCACAGGCAGGATGACTGGAGCATGGATTTAGTATATGCCCACTATTGAGGAATGGGAGACACTGTAATGGTGAGCTGTATGGGCAACCCAATCAGAGAGATTTTTACTGCTTTTATATTTGTTTGTTGCCTTGGATAAAGAATCATTTGAGCTAGTCAGTTTACAATCTATCTTGATAGACTATCTTCCACTTAAAAAAGTTTTACTAATGTTTTGTCATTATTATATAGTTTGGAATATTTAACAGCCACCTGGACCTTCCTTAATAAATTTGGTCTGGTCTTATTTAGGGAAAGAACCGTAAGGAAAAGGTTAATAGCTTTCCCAATAGCTTGTTTGTAGGTCGCTATTTATTCTGGTCAGAGAATGTATGTTGATACTGTTGTGTTTGCATTGGAAGAGTCTTCATTCAGTTGGTGTACATTCATTGGTACACACAAGTGCTCCCAACAGAAGCAACAGAATTAGAGAACCTTTGGCCCATCACTGGAATCTCTATTATTTTAATACCTTGTACTTAAAATTTCTGTTTTGCACTTCTTCTTGATAGTTTATATGATTACTGTGATTTATTTATTAGCTTTGGAACCATGAGAAAAAGTAAGAAAGAGTTATCCCCATTTAGGGAAAGTAAAGTGCACAATGACTGTATTTATTAACTCAATGGTGTGTATTTGAGTAACAAGTGTTGCATGTGAGGTGAAGATCTGCTTCTTGGAGATATAGCCTCTAAATTTCATGTGAAGCTACATAAGCCTCAAATACAGTTTAGTCATCAAATTTCTACTCCACACCAAAAACTAAAATGAATAGAAAACCCCAAACCCCAAAACCTCAAATGAGAGTTATTCCTGTTCATGTGAAAACATTGTAATGATCATCAGCCTTTCAACAGCATGGGATTGATTATCCCATGAACAATAACAATACTCCTAATCTATTTTCATGGTTCTGTGTGTCTGATGGAACCAATTTACAAATAAATCCTGATATTTTACTTTGCAATTCTCAGCCCCACCAACCTCCTGCAGAGATTGGGCTGGGCTACCAGTTTGGGAAAATACATCAAAGATGTTTGGAGTTCCCACAGTAGTAGTAGCTTCTGATTCACGTTTTGCTTGATCACGAGATAATACTGTTTTGAGTTCAAAGTAAGTAATGTGAAGTAAATTGATTGGTAGAAGATTACTCTCCTGTGCAGTTGTGGTGTGATTAGTGTCACACAAGAGCCTACCAAGAGTGTATGTGAGGAACTTGAAGTGTAAGCGTAGAAACTGTGGGTGCAAAGTTTACTTACTCTGCCTGCTGACTCAGAAGGGTTGTACTATCAGAAGCTATTGTATGAGAATTATTTTTACATTGGATTATTGAATGTAAATGGATTCTGTGGGTTTTTTTAAATTGTTCTCAAAGCAATGAGAGAAGGTCTTTGGTTTTTGAGTAGCTTATACCTTTGATGGGAATTTTTGGGGAAGTTGTCTCATTCTGTGGTTTTGCTTTTGTAGAACAATGATTGAAATAGTCTCATGGTGTAGACTTACAGTGGTGGGGAATGTTCAGCCTGCACACTATTTAAGAGCTGTAAAATTATTTGGTTTGGCGCCTGCCAAGGTAGCCGCAAGGTGAGACTCAAAACTCAACAAATCTGAGGTAGGCTAATTGTTAATAGTTTTGAATGGCCCACAAAGGACATTATGAATACCCCAAATTGGTCCTTCAGAGAAGAATGGTTCACTGCTCTTGTTAGAGAAATATTGAGTGGAGAGAGGTAGAGAGAGGTGATTAAGGCAGTCTGGGCCCAGATATGGGTGGCTATTAAATGCCAAGAGTAGTAGTTTAGAACTAGCTTAGTAGAAAATGAGGGAAACTGGGGTGAGATTTTTGATTTGGGAAGTCCCAGAGGTGAACGTTGATTCAGGAAGATTCATTTGCTAGGCAGCGTTTTAGCAGTAGATTACAGGACTGGCTCTGTTGGGTAATAGGTGAGACAGAAGACAACAAACTATTAAGCCCAGCAAATGTTGGGAAGACTAACAGTGGGAAATGTAATGATGCTTGGGCCTCACTCTAGACAAATTTGATTAGAAAAACACAATGGCGAAAGAGATGATGGGGAGCCAAGGATCAGTGTGTTTAAAAGCTCCCCAGGTGATTCAAATGTGCAGTTAGGATTCAGAAATCTGGAAAAATAATATAAAAAATTGCATGTGTATATATATCAGTACATGAGATAAATGATGTTTTCTAACATGCCCCTAAAAGGATGATCCATGTTGTTTGAATGGTGTGCTTGCTTTCTTGAAAAGTTAGAGGTCTGAGATGATAAGGAGGAAAATAAAATGAGTCATGAACTTGAGTGCAATTAGGAAGCAGTTTAAAAAGCACCATTAAAGACAAAGGTGCCCTTGAATTAGCCGAAATGATCAAGATGCAGTGTGGAATGACCCCAGAGCTCTGGGCCAGATCAGGCTCTTTCTGTAGTTGGATGTGCTCAGGGATTTGTTTGATTCTCTCCCACAATGTTTTTCCCTAATCTCCAGATTTAAAAATGTGTAAAAAAAAGAGATATCCTTTTCTTCTTCTTCCTTTTAAAAGTACTATTTAGTGGTAGAGTTAGGTTGTCTATTTGCTATAGTGGAATCTGATTTCTGATTCTTTCATTATTTACTAAGAGGAAGTAACCTAGATTGCACTAAGCAACTGCCATATGATGTGAATTTGTGTTTATTATGCTTAACCCACATAAAATTCCTGTGATATAGGTATTAAGCTTCCAGTGTCACAGGAAATAAAAGAGGCTCAAAAAGATCCATTGGTTTGCAAGAGGAGTGCACATCTGTTCTTGCTTCAATGCCTATGTGAGAAGTGGCAATAAACTTAGGAGTGCTTTGTTGTAAAGGTGAGCTTAAAGATGATTATTTTAGTTAACTGGTATTGTTATTGTTGAGATAACCCAGGTGGATGGCATATTTAGCTCAACCAGGGTGACAAAGGAGCTGAATAGGAGAAAGTTCCATTGGTGTCACACAGAAATAGCAAAAAGAGCTAGACTGAAGTCTTACACATATCTACTGTAGTTGCTCATGGTTTTCTAATCCTAGCGTGGCCATGTTTCTCTCCATCATTCCAAGTCGCTGTGATAGTCATATTACTGAGTCCTGTGGTCAGTTGCCCCTGATTTCCCATGAGCAGAACATGTATCTCTCATGTCTTTGATGCTTTCTTCTAGGACCCTGCCTTCTTCTGACTTTCCCCCAAATCCTGCACTCCACCTTCTCATCTTACTCTGTTGGTTGCTTCCTCAGATAGATAGCTGTTGCTTCCTTGGAAAGTTAGAGAGTTATGAGTTGACGGAGAGGAACATATTATAATAAAGCATTGGAATAGTTTTAAAGCCACAAAAACCACAGCTAGAGAGAAAGACCTCATTGAGTTGACCAAAATTATATGTAGGTGTTGAAGTGCCCTAGGATTAATTCTCCTGACCATTCTTCATTAACTCCTTTGGGGATACCTCTGGAATTCTCTCATATGTCAGCCTCTGCCCAAGGAGACATGATAGGGGGCCCAGATGTATCATGGTGACACCAAATTCCTGATCACCTCCTCCTTACTCTTTGTTTCCATTCTCTTCCTGCCAGATTATGTCCTGGAACCTTACCCTGGCCATCAGAGAGCCTCATTGTTTTCTCACAATCTGAAGCTAACACTAGTAGGTACTTCTGGCTCTATGTTTAAAGAAAGTTCAGATGGAAACTGCTTTCACCACCTCCCTGTTTTAGTAGCTTCCTGGTGGATTTCCCGGCTCCTTATTTGCATCCCAATAGCTGGTGTCAACTCTGCCAATACTTCCCAAATGCTTCAGAGTAAAGCCGAATGTTTTTGCTGGCCTGTGAGACTATGTGATCAACCCCTTTCCATTTTCCTTCTCTTGGCTCATTTTCTGAAATTCTTGCCTCTATCTTCTTGGAATCACAACATCTTCGCTAACACCCCACGTATCAGGTACCCTTCTGTCTCAGGGCCTTTACACAGTTGCTGCCTTTGCTTGGCCTGCTCTCCTGTTAGACACACCCATGGTCTGCTGCTTTGCTTCCTTTCAGTGTTTGTGCTAAAGCTGGAGCTTACTGGAGTGGTTAACAAAGCAGTTAAGAAACCCCTTGAGATGTCCCCATCCCATGTTAAAGTGCATTGTACCAAGTCCTGGTGTCATTTCTGATTCTGGTGCTAAAGTGCCCTGTGGGAGACAGTGCCAGTGGTTAAAGTACTTGGGCTACTGCCACCCGTGTGTGAATTCTGGCGTCTTGGCTTCAGCCTGACCCAACCCTGGCTACTGTGGTGTTTCAGGAGTGAATCAGTGGCTAGAAGATCACTTTCTCTCCTTATCTATGCCTGCAAATAAAATGAAAATAACAACCAAAAACTATTTGAAAATAAGGGTGAGACTTCTTAGTGAGGCCTTGTCTGACTGCCATACTCCAAGTTGGCCACCATTTCATCTCATCCCATTTTGCCTCTCCTGCCTTAGCTTCTGTATAGCACTTGCTGGTATACTAACTACCTTAACCCTTTTGTGTAGACATGCTTTCTCACTAGAGAATGAGCTCATTAGGAAAGGGAAGGAGCCCATTTATTTCATACTTTTTGTTCAACCTTTACATGTAAGCACCCTGTGAGTGTTTAATAATTATTTTTGATTAACTTTGTGGTTGACCCTTAGCATTTATTAATGTAAGGGAATAGGTTTTAAAAAATCCTTTGTTGAGAAAGATTGTTGAAACTTGCATATATTAGAAAGATTTTGAAGTTCTAGTAAAAAGTGTAAGCTTGAGTCATATGCATGCATGTTAAATTTTTACAAAGTAGAAGATACTGACAATTGAATGATATAAATAGAGATACTGACAAATTCACTTATGAAACTGAGCAGTCACTCAATAATGAAGAGTAAGCTACAGAGAAATGAAAATTGCCAGTTCTATAAGGAGATAGCAAATCCAGTGGTTACCCAATCAGATTTTTTATTAATAAAGAAAAGAAGTGGTGATAGATAATGTTTTGTTGAAATTTTGACTTAACCTGGAGTATGGTCAACAATTTGTTTTTCTTGTTTGTGAGCAAAGCAATTACAACAGTGAATAGCTGGAAATATGCTTGATATGGGAAAGGGAATACACAAGTTTGGGAAATAAGGATGTTGTAGAAAATAATATTTTAAAGTCTTTAGAAGACTCCCATAGGGAACTGATGTGTTTTCCAAAGACTTTGTTGTGATGAGATATGGATAGTTCTTTTCTAAGTGGTAATTTGTGAACATAAGTATATGCATACCAAGGGAGATTTGAAATGCAAGATGATTAACGTGCAGCCACTTGTTTGATGCATCATCAATTTTTTTTGTCTCATCCGCAGTGTGTAAAAGTATAATTAAAGTTCTCTGCTGTGAGAGGCTCAGCTGTCTTTACTTTTTGCTGTAGGAGTAAGACTTTGATTTCCAGCTGCATTAATTCTTATAGAACGTACTGCCTTATATATGAATAAGGAGAAGATGTGACTTTGATTCCTTTGAAGCAGGGCTTTCAGACAGGGTCATATGTTTTGTGTTGAAAAGTGTGAGTCTGATAATAAAGCAAGTCAGACCCTTTACAGTTGAAAGGAATAATTCATCATCCTCAGCACACAGAGATTCTTTAAAAAAGTTTTTTTTCATTGCTTTTTGATACAGTTTCGTTGGCATTGGGGTCTCCCTTTCCCCTTCCCCAAATTCCTTCCACTCCACTTATTTCTCCCTTCCAGCCTTACAAAGTGTCTCTTTTGTGAGTTTTCACAAGTCCATCATGCTGCCACTGGGGTGTTTCCCAACCATGTAGGAGGCTGTCAGTCATTTCATTGTGAGTCCATTCTTGTAGTACATGCATGGGCACTTATTTCTCTCTGGTTCCACCTATGAACATAGTAATTTCTGTTACATTTCTATGCATATTTTCTTGAGTACAGTCCACCAGAGGGAAAAGAAAAAAAAGAGGATGTTGAACCTCCATCCACATGAGGTTAACGAACATATAACCAATGTATCAATGTGGCACTAAGGTGGTGAAAAAGAGTGTCCAGCATCTTCGCGAAGGAATAAGTGTCAGTGAGCACACATAGATTCTACGAGGCAAATGCAAATTGTGTGTGCAAATAGAACTTAGGATTCATGGCAACAGACAACAGCAGTGTTGTCTCAATTATTCCAAATTTCAAGATGCTTTCCCTTATTGTGCGCTTAGTTCATTTTGGGAGGGAATTATTCTCCATTGGAGCTAGCATATTTCTGTTAGTATGGCATGTGTTCACAATCTTGTTAGCTGCTGGATATATTTACAGTAATATATGCTGCAGAAATCAAGAAATAGTCTCTGAATTGATTGAAAAATTAATTGCGAGTAGATTATCATCAAAATTTCCTTTGTTGTACTCTAATAACAGCTTTCTTTGGATAAGTTAAAAATCGAAACCTCATGTGTGAAAATTTCTCTCTTATTAGTGATTTGGTGATATTATTCTGGGAATTAAACTGGTAAAATAAAATTTTACCAAAATCTTGATTAAGAAGGTGTAATGATTTCTATTTTGAAAAACCAAAACCAATAACAAATTATAAAACAAAAACAAAAATGGGAAAATCTGTTATAGAAGCATCTTCATGAAATTACTTTTAAAATTGAAATATTATAAACATTTTCATGTTCTGAGAATGCTTTTAAAAGATACTACATTTAACAAAATAGCCTGAGATCAGTTAGCTAAAATTCTGTTTGTTAAAATCCTAGTTTTATTAAGTAGAAAGTTAATTTTCCTGTATTAAAGATTACAAAAGAATGAATAAAAAGCAGTTGACATTTTTTTATTGCTTTTGGTAGATTAATAGTGTGGTTTGTTAATTGTGAGGATAAAAAAAATTTTCCTACTGGTTCTCACGCAAATTCTGCGAATTTGTTTGGAACTTCTTGTACAAAGCTAATACCAAGAAGTTACTTAACTTTTAGTAGAGTGGATAGTTAATGACAGTTCTCTCAATCCAGAGATGATAAGGACATCTTAAGGGAGTAGATATTTGATGCAGTGGTTTGGCGGCTGCTTGAAATGCCTTGATCTCGCAACAGAGTGCCCAGATTCAAGTACTGGCTCTACTTCTGATCCTAGAATCCTTCATGAAGTCTGCACTCTGGGAGGAAGGAGATGATGTCTCCCTTGGTTGGGTCCCTGCCTCACAATGGCAGACCCGGGTTGAGTTTTTTTTTTTTTTTTTATTGTTAATTATTTTGCATTATGTGACAGTTTCATAGGCTCTGGGAATCCCCCCTCCCTCCCCCTCCCCTCCCCCCTTGTGGATTCCTCCACCTTGATGCAGTATTACAGTTCAAATTCAATCAAGATTCTTTCATTGCAAACATATACCAAGCATAGAGTCCAGCTACTTATTGTCCAGATTGGTTGAACAGTTTCTTGGGGAGACCTTTTCTGGTCTGAAGTTTGAGCTGGCAGAATATCATCACAGTCAATTAAGAGTCCCAATATAACATCAACAGCAATTTGCAATGTTATGGAGTTGACATGGTCCGGGTTGAGTTTTATGCCCCTGACTTCAGCCCCATGCTGTCCTGGCTTTGGGGACCATGTGGAGTAGTATACCTGTGGATCAAAGTTCATTTGCTCTCTGATTCTCTATCTCTTTGAATAATAAATAAACAATACATTTTCAATAGACTTGTGAAAAGATATTTCAAGTCGTTCTGTTGCTTTGGTCTCTTTCAGTTGTGTGGTATCCTTCAAATAAGGAGACACACAGTTGGAGGTCTAATTAACTATAAATACAGGGAGGAAATGGTTCTTTTCTTCGCATTTCAGTCGCTACAACAATTTGACTGCTTGACATAAGGGTTTGCTCCTGCGTCTGCTTTGTGTGCACTTCTGCCTTGCTTAGTCTGGGCCTGGGCCGTCTGGAGAGTTCTGAGCTGGTTTCTGCTGCTATTCTTTTTATTCTCAAGCTTTCCTACACTGCTACCAAGGTAGTTTTCCTGAAGAATTGATGGCTTTTACTTTCTTCCTGCCTGTTTCAAAACTATGTGGTGGTTCACCATGACCTACCTGCTGAGTAGCTCAAGGCCTCCCTTCCTCAGAGCCTCCCGGTCTTCTGAGATTTTGAGAGCATGGATCTGGTTGGTATTCCCTGCACGTGGTCTGTACATTTCTGTCTCTGTGTCTTACTCATGTTTTTTTGTGCAGGGACCTGTAGGCAGGAACTGCACATGTCCATGTTTTTATTCCTTGTAACTAATGCAATGTCAGGCATAGAGCGTACTGAAGAATGAAGGAGTTAGACCATATATATCTGAAGTAAAACGAGGAAATGCTACCATGTATGTTTCCTGTCTCCTATATTTCCATATGGTAGTCATCTCTTAGTAAGTTGAATTATAGGGTAAATGAGTGCAACAGATTTGAGCGAACAAGCAGATGGGTGTTGTGGATAGATTGTGTGGTAGGAAGTAGGGTCTCAGTAATACATTGTAACATGTAACTGCATCTTTTCAACCATATCCTATCTGTCTAATTATGTTTATCAGGAATTCAGTATCTCAGCGTTTTTTTGTTTATTTTTGCTTTTATTTTTGTGTGTGTTTCAGTTTATTCTTCAAATGCTTGTGATGGTTGAGCCTGGGCTGGGCCTGAAGATGGGAGCCATGAATGCAACGCAGCTTTCCTTTTTAGATGGCAGGGATCCAACCACTTGAGTTGTCACTGCTGCCTTCTAGAATCTGCATTAGTAAGAAACTATGAGGCGTTGTAGTCAAGAGCAGGATCTGGAGATTGAACACAAGTCCTCCAGTGTGGGATGCAGGCATCTTACGTATTGCCTTAACTGCTGAGCCAAACTCCTGCCTCTTTAACTGTGTTTTAAAAAAGATTTATTTGATTATTTCAAAGGTGGAATGACAAAGAGAAATGGAGAGGCATGGAGATTTCTCATATGCTAGTTTATAGAGGCTGCAGTGGCCAGGACTGGGCCAGGCTGAGGCCAGGAGCCTGGAACACCGTATGTGTCTCCCCCCGTGTGGCTGGGGATCAGACACTTTGTGCCACTGCTTTCCCTGGCGCATTAGTGGGTAAATTTGGAGAACAGCCAGAACTGAGACTGGTGCTGTGACATGGGATGCTGGCATTACAGTCAGTGGTTTAACTGGCTGTGCCAGAACGCTGACACTGCTTCCCGGTAGCTTGTTATTGATAAAACAAATGCATGATTTCTTTCTTATAGATTTTTAAGCTTTTGATTAAATTATGAAATGTTGTTGCAGTTTTTCTCCCAAGCTGTTTTGTCAATGAAGCAAACCTCCTCCTACTAGACAGTACTACTTTTTCTTGGGTTCTGAGTAACCCTGTGTGCAGATGACAGTTGACTCCCAAGGGATGATTCTAAGAGGCCTTCCAGCATCAACTCCAAAGGGTACATTCTAACAGGCCCTCCAGCATCTGCTTGGGTTTTGTAGAGGATTTACTTTTGGAATTTTCCCTCCTGAAAGCAGCCACGTGGTAAACAGTGTGGATTGCATACTTGGAGATTCCAGATTCATGTGGGGAAGTCCTGGAATGTTAAACGCCATGAATATAAAGAGCCAAGAGGAAGAGTGATGTGGTGACGCAGAAAAGACGGGCACAGAGACATCAGTGTGTCATATGTGCAAGGAAAGATGACATGAAAAACATTTTAGAAGCAGATTTTTCCCATTAACCTTCTGAAGCCACCTGTAGCAAAGATGAAGGATTGAGTTTAACTCGTCTCAGATTCCTGATCTACAAAATCCTGAGCAAAAGAAATGATTCTTTTAAGCTTTTGGTTTTAGTATGATTTGTCATGCAGTATAACAGATGCTTGTGTCTCCTCCCCCTGCCTGGATTCATATGTTGAAATCATAAACCCGAGATGATCATATTGGGAAGTGGAAACTTTGGCTCATGAGGGTGGAACCCTCGTAAATGACTTTATTAAAGGGACTCCAGAGAGCTTCCTCACCTGCCTTCCAAATTATGAAGATGCAAGGAACAGGTGCCTGTCTGCTTGCTGAGACTGCCTCATCAGAGCTGGACCTTGCTAGCACCCCGATCTTGGACTTGCTTAAGGAAGAATCAGAAACTTCTGCTTGGAGGCTACCCTGCCTATAGTACTTTGTGATAGCAACCTCAGCTAAGACATGTAGTGATAGATAACTGAAATGCAACACACAGAAATGTGTAAATCATCAATACATGTCACAAATTGAACACACTTGTACAGCCAGCATCCAGATTGGGGGCACCCCTTGACACGGTGAAAACCTCTCTCACGTCCCCTTTTAAGTGACAGTCTTCTTTGACAAGTCACAGCCATTGTACACATGCAGCCCTCCCAGACGAGTATACCTGGTTTTGAATTCCTGTAAAGACATACATACTCCTTTTCACCTACCTTTATGTTTGTGAGATTTGCCCATACTGTTGGGCATAGCAATAGTGAAGACATTCATATTACCACATAATATTTCATTATATGAATATGATAAAATTTAGTTGCTCCATTGTTGGACAGAATCTGGGTAGTTTCCAGTTGAATACTACCAACAATCCCACAATTAACATTCTTATAAATGTGTTCTGTTGGGGCCCGGCGGCGTGGCCTAGCGGCTAAAGTCCTCGCCTTGAAAGCCCCGGGATCCCATATGGGCGCCGGTTCTAATCCCGGCAGCTCCACTTCCCATCCAGCTCCCTGCTTGTGGCCTGGGAAAGCAGTTGAGGACGGCCCAATGCTTTGGGACACTGCACCCGCGTGGGAGACCCGGAAGAGGTTCCAGGTTCCCGGCATTGGATCGGCGCGCATCGGCCCGTTGCGGCTCACTTGGGGAGTGAATCACCGGACGGAAGATCTTCCTCTCTGTCTCTCCTCTGTATATATCTGGCTGTAATAAAATGAATAAATCTTTAAAAAAAAATAAATAAATGTGTTCTGTTAAACTTATACAAATCTTTCTATTGGATGATTTTTGAGTTTTTGCTAGAATGATATATTTTTAAATTTCTGTGGCCTATTAGTCTAGGTTATAAGAGTTTATATTAATTTATAATATACAGTTTATATTAGTTTATGAACAAACTAATAATATAGATTATATATGTTGTTTTCTTTATTATTATAATGACTGACCACCAGAATTCATTGTTTAGAGTAGTTATTCAGGAAATATATTTACACCAATCATTTAGAAGTTTTAAGCACATTTGGCTTGCTATTTAAAATTGTAGATTAATTATAGAGTTTAACTGTAGTATTTAAGTTCAAAAGTAGGAAATATCCTTTCAATTAGACATTCTTGCTGAATTAGTAACAGCTTATTGGAAAATATTTCTGCCCAGAGCCATTGTTTATTGTTGTACAAATAGCATGAGAAAGAAAAATCACTTTGTTTCTTATAATGATAGAAGAAAGAGTACTAATAAACAACTAAATCTGAAGTTTCTGTGTAATACAAGGATAGTTCAGAATTCTAAACCTCAGGGAGTGTCTCCTTTAGACAGATCTTAGAAGTTACATTGATGTGTATGTCTGGAAAGAGTCTTAGAGCACATATTATATGTTTGGATCAGTGATGTATTTAGAGCTGAATCATTTTTATTATAAAGTAAATAAAATGTAATAGTCTCTTCACCTATAATCAGTTTGGGGTTTTTTTTTTTTGGTATGCCATATAGAAAATTTTCTTCAAAAATAGCCGTGATAAAATTATTCAAATAAGCCAGGTCAGATTATATTCAATCACAGTACATTTACTTAAATACCGATCCCATATGGAAAAGTTTGACTCCAAAATGCCAGACTATTTTTTTCTTTTGGTAAAATGTAGCTCTTGAACAAAACATGAGTGACATGGAGTTTCAAATTAACTTCAGATGTTTTTATTGTGTGTGGTTTGTGTTTGTGGTTGTTAACTCTGAAGAATCAGGATACATAAAAAGATTAAAGAGACTTTCAACCACCAATTTTAATACACACACACACACACGCACACACACACAGCGACACAGACACAGACACACAGGAATAACTTTCTTGTTTTATCCTTGTTCCTTCAGTTGCTTTAGTATGTATGTTTTGTTCAATATTGTGATGTCTCTTGCATCTTTTCATTCTCTTATTGCTGTAGTAAGTATTTCGAGTGTTTCCCACAAAGCAAATCCTATTGTGGGTCTTTGAAGTTTCATACCAGCTATGTAGACAATTACTTACAATGTGGCATCGAGTAGATCCCTGAGCAAAGTGAAATCAAAGCAACTCTTTCTGTCTAGAGGAGTCCCAGAAGTTTTTATTGAGCAGACAACATTTGAATTGAAACTTGATGGAAGTGTAGGAATTTGGGGAAGAATTAGAAAGCAAATGCTTTTTAGGCAAAGAGAATAGGGCAATATAAGAACACAAAGGTGAAAAAGGCTTAGCCTGCTCATGGAATAGCAATGCATTCTATCTGCTCATATCTTAGGGCTCAATGTGGAAGAAGAGGGAGGGAGTGGGAATGAGGGAGGTTACTGTTCTCTCTGCCAGATGTTAAGAGCCCAGTATTTTCCTGGTTTCCCTCCTTCAACTTTTTACTTGGAAATATTTTGATAATCTTCTAACTAGTAACTTGTAGTTAGTTGGAGTTGAAGGAAAAGATAGATTTCAAGCAGCCAAAAATAATAGTTAGATACCCACTTCCCACATGTCAATGAAATGGCTTATTAAGCAGAAGTGTTGATGTTGGTGGTGATAGTGGCAGCCAGGGGACCCAACAAATTCTGAGGATAATTAGTTGGCTGGTTGACGATGCCTAAAAAGAGATGCTACGAGAGGTACTTAAATAAAGAAAAGATTTAGAGAGAAACTTCCCTTAGAGCACTACAGGGCTTTGCACATGGTTTCCTTCATTCCTTTGTTGCTCTATTCCGTGACGCTGCAGATTGCAACTGAATGGAACAGTTGCCATTCCATTAGGTGAGAAGATCAAGCAACATAGTCATTTTTGATAGGGAGATAAAATGGCACAAGTAGAATTTACAGGTATGTTTAGTCTCCACAGGTCTCAGCTATTAAGATAAAAGTTTTTAAACAAATGGCTGGTATAAGGGGATAAGGTTCTGAGATACTTTAAAATGATATTTGTTTATTTGAAAGAATGACAGAAAGATGGAGAAGTGCAGGGAGATTCATCTTATCAACTGCTGTTTTACATGTCAAATGGTTGCAGTGATCAGGACTGGGAGGTGCTGAAGTCAGGCATCAGGAACTCCAGCTGGGTCTCCTGCATGGATGATAGGGCCCCAAGTACTTGGATTACCTTCCACTGCTTTTCCCAGGTGCAGGCAGGCAGCTGATTGGAAGCAGAGCATCTTGGTCTCAAACTGGTGCTCTGCATTGCAAATGGGTAGCTTAACTCACTGCACAGAGTGCTGGACCCAATGAGACCATTAAAAAAATAGAATGTCATCCTGCTAGGAAATCCTGGATTTCTGCCTCTTGCCCTCCGTTAAGGCAGTTCTTTCAGTTCTGGATGACATTTTCAAAAAGAAAATCAACAAAGAACAGATTTGCCAGGGGAGGGAAATCAAGGTGGTGAATGGTTTGACAACAGGTGCAGGCAGCACAGAGAATGAGAGGGAGGCCATTTATCCACAACATATCTAGAGGGAAGACAACAACCACTACACAGACATTCAGACAGTTGGGTTGTTTTGTGGTGAGGCAATCTTTCTAGTGCTTTTTCTTGTCAGGAAACTAAACAAGGCTAGTATCAATCTATCTAAAAGAGTGAGTTCCCTGTGACTGGGAGGGTTCAGTGAGCGTGGGTGCTAACTTAGCAGAGATGCTGTGCTGTGAGGGTTTTACGTAGAAGAGCTTCACACCATTAGAAGGTGTAAAATACAAACACTGTCCATACCTTAAGATGTGGGTTAAGCAGGTGGTCTGCACTGAATACACCTGGGAGAACTGGAGTCAACAAGCCCAGAGTGGCTGCTGAGACATTTACTGGTTTTTTTTTTTTTGCTGGTTGCTAAACTGGGCTGCATTCATGAAAATTACAGCTACTGGGAATTGAGTATCTGTGTTTGATTCCCAGCTGAGTACACTGTAAGTGCGATCTGGTTTAATCATCACCTCAAACTAAGATGGTGGGACTCTGGTTAATCTTTTGTTTTAACCCCTTCTTTTCTAAACGGACAGATAGAAGTTAAATAATCAAGTTCAGCTGTGGCATTTAGTAGCTGTGTAACTTTGGAAAATTAACCTAAATTATTTATACCTCATTTCTCCCAGTTAAAAGTATAGAATATGGCATGATGACTTACAACACCTGCATTACATAGTGCAGTGCTGGTTTGAGTCCTGGCTGTGCCACTTCCAGTTCAGCTTCGTGCTCATGTGCCTGGGAAGACAGCAGATGATGGCCCAAGTGTTTGGGTCCTTGCCATCCCTTTGAGAGGCCACGGTGGAGGTCCTGGCTTCATCTTGGCCCAGCCCAGGCTCGTGAGGTATTTTGAAGCGTGAACCGGAGGATGGAGAACTTTCTGTCTTATCCTTTCTCGCTATCGCTGTGCCTTTCAAATAATAATTAAATAAATGTATCTAGAAAAAATGTAGATAATCATAATGCTGAACACACAGGTATGCTGTAAAGTTTACAAGTTTTTTGGTATATAGATGCTTAGTAGAAGTTTGCTATTGTGTGTTTTTATTATGGCGTTGAATATAATGCTGTTTGCACTACAACACCTTGATTCTACCTTAGATAGCAATGAAAGGGAGGAAGGTGACCAGTTACAAAGGAAAATGGATAAATATTAGGATCTTTATTTTCTTTATAGAGAAATATTTCAGAAAGTGTATTTCATGTGTGGATTTGTGGAGAGCCTATTGAGAGTTGATGCGTATGTGGATAGACATACATGCTTATGCATAAGAACAAATCATACTCCTTGTGTTTTCTTAAGGCACTTCAATATGGGATGTCCTCCTTCCCAGCAGCGTCTTAACTGCCATGCCAAATGCATGTCCATGCGAAACTGAGTTTCGAGTTTTAAGATTGAATTCAGGGTGTTCCCACTGCATCATACTGATATGCCTGCATAAAAATACTCCCAGCTCTCCTCTCTCTCAGTCTCTTCAGTCTTGCTCTCACTCCAATCGTTTGGCAATTATGTATCTGGCTTAGAATTACTGGGTATGGCTCATTTGTTTGGATACTTCTTCCAGTTTATAAGGCGTTGCTGTGATTCTGCATCAAGGATCTGTTACTGTGAGCCTGGCTGGCTGCGTGTCCACTGGTTCAAGCTGTGCTTTAATGAACAGGAGCTCCCTCCCTCTATGATGGGAAGTCCAGCTGAGGACTCTTGCAAGCGCACAAGCTGATCGTGCTGAATGCTTTTCTGGGTCATGTTCATTTTATAAAAACAGCCAATTCCCAGCCTTCCCAGAAGAGGAAATGCTGAAGGTCGCTAGCTGCACTGTGGGGCGAGGAAGAGACTGAGGGCTAAGGGGGGAGGGGCCCCCCACCCCTTCTTTCCTTGGTGAGTAATGGACCGGCACCTAGCCAGTGACAGGTCCTCACTCAGGCTTGCAGCATGTGTTTAGATGCAGCACTTCTTTTTCCTCTTTGCAAAGTCTGTGTTGTTTTAGTGACCAAAGCAACATGACGCTGAAACAGAGAGAACACGTGGAAGTTCTTGCCAGTTGCTAGGCAGAGCCAGTGATTTGGCGTGTTTGAAGTATGCATCCCATGTTGGTTTCCTAATCGTGTCTTGTTTTCAAAGCCAAACACAATAGCATGGTGAATACTCATCAGTTTTTGGAAGGCTTTGTCTGTCACAAGCTAATGAGCAGATCTCCATTCAGAGGGATGAGAATAAAAGGGATACTTATGGTAAATAAATAGTTCCCTGGAAAGTTGGATTTTTTTCTATATTGAAGAATTGTTTTTAATTTTGAATACAATGTTATAAATATTAATATCATAGGCCACATTAGTTTTAGTTGCAATACATGCAGTTTTCAGATTATACTTAACAGTGACCCTAATATGATTGCCGTGAATCTTGCTTGCTTTCCTTTTAACAATTTGATGAATTATTGAAAAGGTGGTTCCCTTTGGATCAATGCCAGAGCGTTTTGTCAGTAGTAGAACACTTCATCTGAGTAACGACTTAGACTCTGAAGAAGCTTAACTTTCCTTCTTGTAGGAGTAGGAATACAATTTTGTGCTTTGGAACCCTGAAGCACCTGCTGTTAAGTTGGGAAGCCCGTGTGGATCCTGAAATGAAAAGCTGGGAATTCCTATGAGGACTGTTAAGGCACAGGGATACCAGGGGTGGGTGACACTGAAGTTGAGAGCAGACTAGGAAGGGGACTCATTCATTGAATGACCCAGTGCATGTGGAGGGAGTGGTTTCATGGTGATTTAGGCTTGATGGGGCCCAGGGACGGTTGTCCACCTGTGGACCTTGTAGCTGCTCCACCCGTGCTCAACTACCAGTGGTCCCACCACATCGAGTCATGTCCCTTAGTTCTGTTGCCAGGGCCATGGGATTTTTAGTAAGGAATGCAATAGCTCTCAAAGATGCTTCTAGGAAAGTTGGAAAACAGGAAGCCACGTGGAGCGGTGGAAAGCTCCCAGACCCGCCGTCATTGGGGAGATAGAAGTTCAAGGGTAATTTCACTTGGTTGAGAAAAAGTTTGAGGAAAAAGTTCACTTCCTTTTTTTTTTTTTTTGTGGTCGGATAAGTTAGAGACAGGAGTATCAGGAGAAAGATGAACCTGATATTTTATTACATCTCTTTTAGGTAAAGCAGTTTTGACGGATAAAAATGATTTGGTGTGTAAAGTTTAATACATGGTGCACTGTGTGTATAAGTTCTTGTTATCTCTACCGTAATTCTGGAAGATAGGCATCCTCATTGTCTCTGTCACACAAATGGGGAACTGAGGCAGACAGAGGAGCTAGAATTGCTGCTTAGCTATTAAGTGGGAGAGCTTGGATTTGAATGATAGAAATTGTGTCACAGGGTCCCTGCCCTTGGCTCACACACTGTACTTACTGGCATGCATGAAGGTGTAGACAGAGTCGTTGGATTGTTCTTGGTTGTCACACTTTCATGAAGCACTTATTCTCACTAGGGTTTAAGTCATCTATTGCATTTGAGTCACTTCCCTTACCGCAAAAACTTCCCAAAGCAGGGGCTTGGCTCATGCGTCCCTAGAACCTAGGGTTGTGCTCTGTGCTCAGGAACTTTAACAGGTTGTAGAGCACAAGTACCAGTCTCTGGGGCACAGAGAGCAACAGGAAAACCAGGAGAGCTTCAGGTGGCCTCCGTGACCCTTTCCGGCTAGTGTCAGGATGGGCAGACACAGCGACTTGTGTCAGAGTTTAGGATTCAAGGAAACCAAGGTCAAAGATGATTAAAAAAAATGGAACAACATCACTCAGTTCTGATGTGTTTGCTTCCTTTTTATCATCAGTGTCTTTCATCTTTCTGGGAAAATGTAAAGCCAGTAACTCTCATTTGGCTGTAAATGCTATGTAAATCAATTCAAAACTGCCTTTGACATCTTAAGGCATGATCTGCTTTTTTTTTTTTTGCTTTTTTATTATTAATGACATTGTGTTATGTGACACATAACACAATGTTTCATAAGCTCTGGGATTCCCCCAACCCCTCTCCCCACCCTCCCCCCATGGTGGATTCCTCCACCTTGTTGCAGTATTACAGATCAAATTCAGTTGAGATTCTTTCATTGTAAGCATATACCAAGCAAAGAGTCCAGCATCTAATTATCCAGATACATTCAATGGTTTCTTGGGGAGATCATCTCTGGTGAAGGTAGAGCTGGCAGAATATCATCCCAATCAATTAAAAGCCACAATTTAACATCAACAATTTACAACATTATGGAATTAATTGTCATAGTATTGAGTAACCAATATGTTTCTTTTTTTTTTTAAGATTTATTGTTATTGGAAAGCCAGATATACAGAGAGGAGGAGAGACAGAGAGGAAAATCTTCCATCCGATGTTTCACTCCCCAAGTGAGCCGCAACGGGCCGGTGCACGCCAATCCGATTCTGGGAACCAGGAACCTCTTCCGGGTCTCCCACGCGGGCGCAGGGTCCCAAAGCTTTGGGCCGTCCTCAACTGCTTTCCCAGGCCACAAGCAGGGAGCTGGATGGGAAGTGGAGCTGGTGGGATTAGAATCGGTGCCCATATGGGATCCCGGGGCGTTTCAAGACGAGGACTTTAGCCGCTAGGCCACGCCGCCGGGCCCCAATATGTTTCAAGATGCAAGTTCTTAACCACATCCTGTGACTAGTTCATTGACATTTTGATTTTAGTTTATATATAACCAGCTTCTATACACCTTAAAATGGCTATAGGGTACTATTCAGCTGTCTCCTGTCTATCCTCATTTTAGTATTTAGCAGTCCATAGCATTGAGGCATAATTCTGCTGAACCTAGCAGATTTTAGAATAGTCTAAACTGGCTTATAACTCTAGCAAGGCATATGTCAACAGTTGAGGTGTAGAACTATTTTATGAGGGGTGTACAGAGAAATCTTTTTTTTTTTTTTAACACTCTCTGTTTCCTTTTAGAATATTTGTCATTTCCCTCCAAGCTCCTAGATTGCTGCATGGCTTCTGGAGTTGTCTCTTCCTAGGAAAGTTAAGTGAAAAGTTTCAGTTACCAATTTTGTCTAGAATGGAGCCACTACCTGGCATTGAAGTATATCCACAATTCCTCTGAAAGTACACTTTCAAGTTCATTTTGTGTTTCGCTTGCCCACCCTCTCCCATCGCGTGCCCTGGACTGATCCTGTGTCATCAAACAGACCTGGTAGCCTCTGCCTCTAGATGCGGTCTCAACTGCTTCCTTTGCTGGAACTGCCTGGCCGCCTGCTTCCTTGCCTGCCTGCAGAAGCCCTCCTCATTTTGTCTGCCTAAGATCCTCCCCACCTCACCATTCATCTGCATCTGACTGCTTTCTCCCTTGCAGGCTGATGACTCCAGTTTCTACTTCACTGTCCCCTTTTGACTTTTTGCTTTCCTGTTTCTACTGTCACTTACTAAAGCAACATACATTTCAAGGATTTGTGAGTGTGTCTGTCTTCCTCGTTAGGAATTCTGGAGGACAGAGAGCAAGTGTGTTCATGTAAACACACTCATGCACATCTACACAATGTCTTTACAATCCTGTTTACAGATTCACAGACTTTTTTTTTTTTTTTAAGATTTTATTCATTTTATTACAGCCAGATATACGCAGAGGAGGAGAGACAGAGAGGAAGATCTTCCGTCCGATGTTTCACTCCCCAAGTGAGCCGCAACGGGCCGGTGCGCGCCGATCCGATGCCGGGAACCTGGAACCTCTTCCGGGTCTCCCACGCGGGTGCAGTGTCCCAAAGCATTGGGCCGTCCTCAACTGCTTTCCCAGGCTACAAGCAGGGAGCTGGATGGGAAGTGGAGCTGCCGGGATTAGAACCGGCGCCCATATGGGATCCCGGGGCTTTCAAGGCGAGGACTTTAGCCGCTAGGCCATGCCGCCGGGCCCGTGACTTTTTTTTTTATTTGAAGGAACTGTCTTTTAATGTTTCATTTTTACCCCCACATAAAATTAATGCCTTATCCAAGTGCTAGAGAAAACATCTGAACACTTCCACCTCTATGTTACTGGATTGTCTCTTCCTTTTTTTGACATTTTTTATTTAAGTTTTTATTTGAAAGGCAGAGATGAAGAGGAAGAGAAAGAGAAAGAAGAAGAGACTGATCTTCTGTTGGTTCCCCAAATGGCTGAATGACCAGAGCTGTGCCAAGCCAAAGCTAGGAGCCTAAAGCTGCATCTGGGTCTTCCATGTGGGTACAGGGGCCAAGCTTTGGTGCTTTCTCGGTACATTAGCAGGGAGCTGGATTGGAAGTAGAACAGCAAGGACTCCATCCTCCTTACAGAATGCTGGCGCTGTAGCTGATGCCTCAACATGCTGCTCCACAGAGCCGACTTCTCTGTTCTCATTTTTAAAAGATTTGCTTATGGTTCATTTGTTTGAAAGGCAAAATGACAGAGAGAGAGAAAGAGAGAGAGCACAAAGTGAGAAAACAGCATCTTTCATCTGCTGATTCACTCCCCAAATGACTTCAACCATCAGGGCTATGCCACGTGGAAGACAGGAGTTGGGAACTGCATCTGGGATCTCCCAAGGGAGTCAGATGGGCCCAAGCACTTGGGCTGTCTTCTGCTGTCTCTGAGGCATATTCACTGGGGGCTGGATTGGAAGCAGAGCAGCTGGGACTTAAACTAGTCTCTGGTACAGGAGGAGGATGTGAGGAACAGAAGTTTAACTTGCTGCAAAACAGTGCCAGCTCCATCTGTGATTTCCAGATGTGATGCAGCCTGCAGTTACCTGACCTCTGGCTAGTCTCCGCCTTCTCATGGATATGCAGTCAGGTAGAGAGGGCAGGACTGGAGGGTAACTCAGCTGGGCCTGATGCTCTCCTGAAACCTGTGTGTCATTGCTCAACTTCACAGGCAAGGGATCTTCAGCTGGTAGAAATAATGGAGTCCAACTGGGATTTACTACCAGAGAGCTCTGATGAAATGCCCTTAAGTCTTGTGAGCTCTGTCCAAAAGGGACAGAATGCATTTGTCATTTTTAGCAAGCCCCCTTCCTAGACTTCCTGTGAGATGACTGGTGGTTCTGGTTGTTGACAGAGAGGCAAGCTCAGGGTCTGCATCCCCCAGGGCGAGCCTTGCTGGAAGCTCAGGTCTGCCTGCTGCTCCTCTTTTTCCATAGTACTGTGCTGTCGGCAGATTACCCTACACATTTGAGGTGACTTCACACATTTCAAGGAAGATGGAATTAAAGTGATACGTTCATTTTGCTGAAAAGAAACACTGAAATCTGTTAATAGTTTTTCATAACATGTATTTCCATGGCATCATGGAAACCCCTGGTTTTATAGACCTTCCCATCTCTTGTTCCAGGGCGGCTTTCCAAGAATGGAGTCTTCAGATTGACTTGAGGGGGTCTTCTTGGGAGACATTTTATCCTAAGGGGTGCTGTGAAGTTCTAGTATAATTTGTTATGCTTATTCTTTTCTCTCCTGAAGTATCTTGAGGGAAAGAATTCTGTTTACTCTTGACCATTTTGTTGTTGTTGTTGAGATTTCCAGCTTTTCTCCTTTTTTTTTTTTTAAGATTTATTTATTTTAATTGGAAAGGCAGATACACAGAGAGGAGGAGAGACCGAGAGGAAGATCTTCCATCTGCTGAATCACTCCCCAAGTGCAATGGTGGGAACTTAGCCAATCTGAAGCCAGGAGCCAGGAGCCTCTTCCAGGTCTCCCACGTGGGTGCAGGGTCCCAAGGCCCTGGACCGTCCTCTACTGCTTTCCCAGACCACAGGCAGGGAAGTGAAACTGCCGGGATTAAAACCCATATGAGATCCTGGCGTGTTCAAGTTGAGGACTTTAACCATTACGATATCACACCGGGCTCCTTTTTTCAGTTTTAAAAATGAATTACTTAGTGCATCCGTTATATCCACTGCTGTTCATACATAATGATAAGGAACAGAATTTTATGAATAATTAAGACTACATTTTAAAGTTATTATGAAGCCACAAGATAAAATTTACTTAGTTTTGGTGGTTAAATTATTTATGATGAGCATAATGTTATAGCATTTTCCTTTAAGCCCTTTAACTATTTTTTTTTGAAGTTGTAGGTATAGGTATTTATACCTCCCTAACCCAATCCTCCTTTACTGTTTCTCCTCCTGTCATTTTTCCTGTGTTATCAAACTACTTTAGCCCCTTAGTAAGAGTTTAACTTTCTGCTATTTAAATGTAAATACTGGTTTTAACTTTCCGTTTCCATTCCTGTGTAACACAATCTCATATTAATTCCTGAACTGAAAATAATCAATGATTGACATTTTAGCACATTTTAAAATATCATTACTTGGTTCTGTAACACAATGCTTTAAAAATGGCTATCTTTGCACGGCATATAGATGTAGTTAGCTTGTTCCATTACTAAGATACCACACCAAGTTGGACCTGTTTGCTTTGAGAAAGCTGTTGACATGGAAATATTCAGTATTGTTAACATGGGTGAAAAATGTTGTAAGATTTCATTAGATACATAAGTATGTACTTCATGAGTATTAAGATACATCTTAATTTATACTATTTGTGGAAAAAGTGTTTAAACTCACTGTGTTTAAAGCATATAATGAGAGCACAATTTGTTTACTCATTTGCTACATGAAAGACATTTAATTTCCTTCTCATTTTTTCAGTTATGAATAAAGCTGCAATGAATATTCCAAAGGGAGTCTTTGGATTAACATATGTTTCCATTTTTCTTGGGTAAATTCCAAGGAGTGAGATCTTCAGGTCGTCTGGCAAATGTGTGTTTCAGTTTATAAGACACTGATTTTCAAAGTGGCTGTGCTCTTTTGCGTTCCTTACCAGCAGCGCGTGAGTTTGTTGTTCCATAGCCTTGCCAAAAGTCAGTGTTGTCAGTTCTTTTAGTTCTTGCTATTTTGTAAGTGGTATTTTAATGGGATTTAATTTGCAGTGTGTTGTAATTTTAGTTTGCATTTTCTCGATAACTAAAGATGTGATGGACCCTTCCATGTATTTGTTGAATTTTCTATAATGTTGTCTATAAGTTTTACCCATTTCAAAAATTGGGCAGTTGTATTTTGTGTTGTGTAGATATTCAGTATATATCTTACATTAAGAATCTTTGCCAAGTATTTTTATTGCAAATATTATTTTCTAGTCTGTGGGTTTGCTTATTAATGTGTTGATTAATAGTGTTTTTTGGGGAAAAATGTTTTCAATTTTAGTAAAATCTATTTTATTTATTTTCCTTTAAATGCTAGCATATTTTGTTTTGAAAATATTTGCCTATCCCTTGATCATACTTATCTACATTTTTCTTTCTAGGTGTTTTACATTTCCATTTCATATATTTTACTCTAATGATAAATATATGGTCAATAGAAATAAGAAATTGTTGGAGTTCAGGTTTATTTTTTCCATATGGATGTGCAATTTTAGGAACATCTATTAAATTTTCTCCCTTGATTTTATTTGGCATCTTCATAAAATCAATTTATTTTTTGTTGTTGGAGTATTTTTCTGCTCTGTTCTGTTCCTTGGGGTCTGTGCATTCAATATCCATTTTGTTTACTGTAGTTTTGCATTAAGTCTTGAAAGCATGAAAGGATAATTTTCTTTCTTTATAATTGTTTTAATCATTCTAGATTTTTCCAAAAAAGCCTTTCTATAGAAAAAAACCTTTCTATATAAAATTTAAGAAAAGTTTGAGGAATTGTTCTTAGTGCTTATTGGTATGCTGGTTGGGTATATTGGAATCTACTGCTCTAAGAAGGTTGCTATCTTAAAAATGTTTTGCTTTCTAATTCATGAACATGGTCTTTTTCTTGTATATATTTAGACCTTCTCTAGGTCTCTCTGCAGTGATTTGTAAGTCTCACTGTAGATTTATAGAGAGGAGAAATAGAGCAAAAAGATCCTCCATTCATTGATTCACTTTCCAAAGGGCCACAGTGGCCAGAACTGCGCGGGTATGAAGCCAGGAACCAGGAGCTTCTTCCAGGTCTCTCACTTGAATGAAGATGCCCAAACAATGGAACAGATCATGTTTTAGCAGTGTAAAGGAGATAGGAAGCTCTCTAGAGGATAAAAATTTAATATAACAATTAGAGTCAATTTTGGTTACTGACTTTATTGGTCAATTCCGATTTTTTTTTTATTGATTTATACACTGTGCTTGAAAGGGTTTCTGAAGATTTGTTAGGAATTTGGGGCTTATATTGACTGTATCCTAGATTTCTGTAGTCCTCCATATTCAGTTGTAGAATAATTTCTTAATAGATAACTTTTTAAAATTGAAACAAGATGATTTGTTAAGGGGACACATTCCTTTTTTGGAAGTAGTGAATAAAATACTAATCAGAAAAAGTTTAACCAGCCCCTGGTAGCACCTGGAACTCATTAACTAAAAATAAGTACTCAGTTATATTATGTTCTTTGATGTGGTCTTCTTAACTTACATGCCACAATTAGGATGAAAAGTAAGGGTTTCTGGAGAATTTTCTTCTATAGTCAATAGTTTGTTTCAGAAATGCATAGTTACTGAAAACTGATCTTTATTTGGTTAGGAAAATAAATCAGTATGATCAGGGAAGGTAGCTTTTCAGAGGAGTGACTTACTTAAGTACTCTGCTAAACAATGAAAATAGTGGCACCTTTTCCCCATTTTTTCCCCACTGCAGGAATGGGAACTTTGGGAATCAGATGAAGAAACTGGTCTGTCTTGGTTTTTCTTCAGCCTCCACGTGAAGGCTCTGACCGGACTGTTTTAACTTCCCTGTGGAGTGTGTGGGTTTTCAATCTCCAGGGTAGCCGAAAGAGAGCTTGATGAGTCAAGCAGGCATTGGTTCAAGATCCTTCGTTCATTTACTAGTTTTTCAGCCTTGGAAACGCTGCTCAGTCAACATTGTTGAGACTCAATTTTTCCATTGCTACATGCCTTATAGCAGCAATGAATTATCAGTTGAGATAATCGATATAACTTGATAGCAAGTATAAGTTCAAATGATGACCCTTCTGTAGCTGCCCTTGGGTCTTTTCTGACACTTTGGCAATAGGTGATTGTTTTGTTTCTATTCTTAGGTGCTTTCATTGACCTATTTATTGAATGGGTATCAAATCATCACTTTTCCATCCTTTCTGAATATGACTTTGTTAAAAAATAAAAAAATGAGTGTATTTCTTGCCACCAGAGAGAGGACTATTTTGACTTACGTGAAACATCAGCTCAGTTTTAAGCTTTGTGTAGGTCTATGCAACTTCTTGATGAAATCAAACTATTTTTCTTAAATATTCATGATCTCTCAGTTGTCAGTCAGAATTTTATTTTTGAATCTGTATTCCTCAAGGATGTATTTGTTATTTAAAAATTTTTTGTAAATAATGAGAAAATTCCATGTATCTCATATATACAGATTTAAGAGAACAGTACTGCTCACCCTAACCTTCCAACCTACTCTCATCCACCCTCATTTCTTTCTTATTTTCCCTTTTAAGTTTTATGATGAGAAACTTTATTTTATAATTGTAAGCTTAACCCTTCATGAAAAAAAAATTTAACAAGGAGTCAGTAGAAAAACCAATGTTCCTTAAAAGTATAGACAAGGATTATAAGCAAAGATTAAATCTCTGAATGTCAGTATCACTCATATATGTGACATTGTTTTGTACTGTGTATATTAGTACCACAACTCAGGGAAAATATGAAATATTTGTCTTGTTGGGACTGGTGTATTTCACCAAGCATGATGGTTTTCAGTTGTATCCTTTTTTCTGGAAAAAGATGAAATTTTTTTCCATTTTGCTATTATTCCATATTTTATATATAGTATATACAGTAATGGAGATATGTATATTATATATGTATATAGTAATGGAGATAAGGAACATGAAACACAATAGTTGTATGGTCTATCACACTGTTGTTTTAAGTAATTTTGACAAATGGAATGTGAATTCCTTGGATAAGTGCTCATTGATTGACATTGTTTTTCTGTGCATTGATTTTACCTTGCTGCTGCTTTATGCCTTGTTTTGACAGGGTAAGAACTATTGATTTTTTCTTTCCAGTGCATCTTAGTAAATGGCACTGCTGTTCATTTATTTGATCACTCCAAAAATCTAGAAGGCTACCTTGAGTACTCTTTCTCTCACAACCCACATCTACTCTAACAGTAAATTTTGCCTGAAGTAATTTCAAAACAAGCAGATTCTGACCACCTCTCATCATGAGTTGTAGACTCATCATCTCTCACCTGATTTATTTCACAGTACATTAGCTGGCTTCCTCCATGACCAGCCCCCCACTTTCTCTCTCTCTTTTTCTTAAAGATTTGTGTATTTATTTTATTGGAAATGCCAATTTACAGAGAGAGAGAGAGAGAGAGAGAGAGACAGAAAGATCTTTCTGCTGGTTCACTCCCCAAGTATCCCCAGTGGCTGGAGCTGAGCTGATCCAAAGCCAGGAGCTTCTTCCAGATCTCCCACTTGGATGTAGGATTCCAAAATTTTGAGCCATCCTCTGCTGCCTTCCCAGGCCACAAGCAAAGAGCTGGGTAGGAGATGGAGGAGCCAGAATCTGAACTGACACCCATATGGGATCCCAGTGCATCAAGGAGAGGATATAGCAAGTAGGCTATTGTGCCAGGCCTCAATTCCGCCACTTTGAATCCTTCAGTGGTTTCCTGTGACAATGAGAATGAAGCGTCACGTCCTCATCATGACCCCTACGCTCACAGTGGACACTGTGCTGTTTTTCCTACTCCTTTCCTCCTTGTACCTGCTTTGCCTCCATTTTGGGTCTATCTGCATGTGCTCCCACTTCAGTTGCTGGTGCCTTTTTTCTGCTGTTCTATCTCAGACATATTCCCCAGCTGTCAGATCCTTTCTCGTGGCTATTAGCCCATCTATTTTTCTTCATATTGTTTTCCTCTACCCGAGCTTGAGTAGTCCACGTAAGGGTTTATTCTGCTTTTGCTTGTCTAACTTTAAAATGCACACTCTGAGGGCAAGGAACTGGCCTTTTTATTGTCATTCATCTAAGCTTTAGGAACTGAGCCTGGCATCAAGTGGACAGAGTAGCTATCTCATTCAGTGAGATAACAAACAAAAGGTGAAACAGAGCTGACAACTCAGGACATGGATATTGATCCCAGTGGGACACCTGCCTCCCATAGATTTGAGGTTAGAAGAGCATAACTTACAAAGGGTATGGGCCTGGCATAGTAGCCTAGCAGCTGAAGTCCTCACCTTGAATGCACTGGAATCCCATATAGGCTCTGGTTCTAATCTCAGCAGCCCCACTTCCCATCCAGCTCCCTACTTGTGGCCTGGGATAGCAGTTGAGGACGGCCAATGCCTTGGAACCCTGCAGCCATATGGGAGACCCAAAAGAAGCTCCTGGCTCCTGGGTTCGGATTGGCTCAGCTCTTGTCATTGTGGTCACTTGGGGAATGATTCAGTAGATGGAAGATCTTCCTGTCTGTCTCTCCTCCTCTCTGTATATCTGACTTTCCAATAAAAATAAAGAAGTCTTAAAAAAAACAAAGGGAACATATCCAAAAGAAATGAAATCTGCGTATGAGAAAGGGATCTATAGTTCTATATTCATAGTAGCACTATCTACAATAGGAAAGACATGGAAACAAGCTGGAGGCCTTTCCAGAGAAGAGTGGATAAAGAAAATGTGTTACATCTACTTCATGAAATACTACTCAGTTGTTAAAAAGAATCAAATTCTACCATTTACAACCAAATGATCCCAACTAGAGTTCATTCTGTTCAGTGAGTAAGTGAAATAAGTGGAGTAAGTGAAATAATTGAAATAAGTGAAATAAGTAAATAACTGAAATAAATTCAGTGAAATAAGTCAATTCCAAAAAGATAAATATCATGTTGTCTTTGATTTAAGGCAACCTTCATGCAAAATACAAGATCATTAGCTATTTCTTTTTTTTTTTTAAAGATTTATTTTTATTTTTATTGAAAAGTCAGATATACAGAGAGGAGGAGAGACAGAGAGGAAGATTTTCCGTCTGATGATTCACTCCCCAAGTGAGCGCAATGGCCAGTGCTGCGCTGATCCGAAGCCGGGAACCAGGAACCTCTCCCAGGTCTCCCACAGGAGTGTAGGGGCCCTACGCTTTGGGCTATCCTTGACTGCTTTCCCAGGCCACAAGCAGGGAGCTGGATGGGAAGTGGAGCAGCCGGGATTAGAACTGGCACCCATCTGGGATCCTGGCATGTTCAAGGTGAGGACTTTAGCTGCTAGGCCACGCCGCCAGGCCCCAGTAGCTATTTCAATACTGTTTTTGCTATAGCTCATGGATTTGCTATTTCAGTTTTTGTTTTCATTCATTCAGAATATTCTATTTCTTATTAATTTATTCATTGAATCATAGGTCAGACAGTAGCATCATATGCTTCAAGGTTTTTCCTTTTCATTTCTTCGGTGACACTTTGATCATTCAGTAGTATGTTATTTAACTTCATGTCAGTTTTCTATTTTTTTTTCTCTTTTTACTGTTTTTGATTTTGTCTTATGGCTTTTCAGTTAGGGAGATGTATAATAACCATGTAAGAGAGACGATCATAGCCAGTTGTGAAGATAAAATGCCATTTGTATCTCACTTGCAAACCAAAGATGGACTTATGAGTGGTTATGAAGAACTAAACTATTGTAATAATATATGGGAAATCAGTAGGGGAAAGACATTTGTGGAGGAGGGAAGGAAAATCCCAGCGCCAATGGAATGATATAATAAAATAAAATAAGTATTAAAAACCATAAATGTGAATTTATTCTGGTGTTAAAAATTTGCAAGTTTTTTATACATGAGGTTCTTCAAACAGATCATGAAAATACATATTATGAAAAATACATGATTCCAAGCTTTTATTTCAAAAGAAACTTGCCTTTTTTTAAAATTCCATTTCTTATTGATCTTTGTATATTCTTAATCAGAATATTCAGTTTTAACAGCCACAAGGAGGGAGCAGCTAAATGACAGTTTGCTGATCCTCTTGGCTCTGGTGCTAAGCCTCCCACCAGCGGTCCTGTGGCAACATCATCCCTACCAGGTGGCAGGGTCTGGAATTAGTTTTGCTTTCTGAAGTTGAGTATCTTGGTTTGAGGTGAGCAGCCGTGTCCACCCTGCAGACCAGTAGCCGCTCTCACTGTTGTGGTCTAGGTTAGGGTCTCATAATCCTTTTCTAGGTTCTTACATCTTAAAAGCATTTTAAACGTAAGCACCCATATGAGGTGTTGAGGTTTATTCAGATGGTAAGGAATACAGACACAGATGGCCACGTTCACGGATAAAATGGACCCGGAAGAGAAAGGGTCACCGTAGTGACTATTTAATCCTGGCCTTAAGAGTATGTAGTGTATTAGTTTCATTTTATAATGTGGAAACTGTGACTTAGATGTATTTGCTTGTGTGATGTCACCCATGTCGTGGTTGGCAGAGTTGACATTTGAATCTCAGCAGTGGGACTTAGCAGAGTTCAAGCGCTTAACCACTTCATGTTGTTGTCTTTAGATGTAGTCTGGTAAAGTCTATAACCTGGACTTGCTGTTGTCCCAGTGCCAAATCTTTTCGCACTCCAGATGATTTCTAGACCATGTCTGTACCGTTGATCTGTTTGTCTGTGTCAGTCTGTCATTGCTATGCATCAGTTCCTTTTAGTACTAGAACATGAACAGAATGAAAATTACAGAAGAAGGATGAGTGGCCTAGTGAATGAAGAGGGTAGTGAGAATCGGAGGTCAAGGTGATATAACTCAGGAAGGGCAGTAGGGCATTAGCATGCATTTAAAATTGTATGTGTTTCTAAAGAGAAGATACATTTAGAAGTTTATTATATAAAACAATTATTTATCTTGACGCCCATTTATACTTTTTTTTTCTGTATCACATAGGTTGTGCAGTGAGTTAGATCGTACTGAGAGTCGAAAGAGGACTGTGGGTGCCAAATGAAGCCTGATCTTTGTGTTTGATCTGCGTTCAGTTCTCTGTTTCCCAGCATTATCCACTTTGCCGCCTCCTCCCGCCTCCAGCCCCCGTTACATTTCCTTTTCATGGGAACTGACTTCAGGAATAACGACTTAAGCAGGAATACTGTTCTGTACTTTAAATTCGGGAAATGACTAGTTTCCTGTGCCAGAGAAGAAAATCTGTGCTTGGGAGTATTATCTATATAGTGGACTTTGTACTTCCCGCTTCGCCTTTTCTTGCATTGTGCTATGTTATTTAAGTTAGCCGCTATCAATGTAAATTCCTCACCAGCACAAAATGAAGTATTGTATCAGGGAAACAATAGTCTACTAATATCTCTGTATAAATATTTGTATAATATTAAAAATAAGACAGTTTAGCAGATATCTTATGAAGGAAAAATGTTCATAAGTATGTTCCTGTAAGCTTATAAACTGTTTTTAGAAAGCCATATTCTCCCATAATGATCACCAGCCAGCACTGTGCAAATAGTTGTATGTGAAATGTCATCAGAAAATTTGTGGAATATCTTTAATTCTTTTTTTTTATTATTAATTATTTTGCATTATGTGACAGTTTCATAGGCTCTGGGAATCCCCCTCCCCCTCCCCTCCCCCCTTGTGGATTCCTCCACCTTGATGCAGTATTGCAGTTCAAATTCAATCAAGATTCTTTCGGAATATCTTTAATTCTTTGTTGCATTTCTGAGCTCGGTTAATAGTTCTTTTCATTTCCTCTTACATTAAACTCTTTCACAAATGTCATGACTTATTAGCTACAAATGAATGTAATCACAGTAGAATTCTCCCTTCCCCTTTCAGACTTTTAACTGTGTTTGTCTTGGTATCGAGAAACCCCCAGAAGTGGGAGTGAGTTGGATAGCTTTACTGCTAGAAGAGGGGCCGAGAGGGTAAGACAGGGCTGTCCCCTTCAGTTCTGTCCTCTTGGGAATTAGTAGTGATTATAACCACAGTAGAAGTAATGATTAGAGCTGAGGCTGTGAATGCAGTTGTAGGCAGTGACAATAGTGACAGTAAGAGAAATGCCAGCTAACATTTATTGTGGCCTAAGTGTGTGCCTGCCCTGTGCAAAGTGCCAAAGAAAATTGTCTCCATGTGGTCCTCCCCACCTCTTGATGAGGCTGCTGTTTTTATTGACTTAATCAAATGGCTGAGGAAGTGAGACTTAGAGCCTCCGACTTTTCAAAAATGTCCACCTCAGAGCTGGCCTGCACCCAGAGGACATCCTTTGTATGTGGTGTGAGTGGGTTACAGCTGTCATTTTGGGGGATAAATCTATAGAGGGCTAATTTTGAGGGTATTCCAAACAGCTCACTATAAACGTCATATTCATTACTATCTCATTTGCTCTATGTATCGCTAGACTATACCCTTGACCATTCTGAAAGAACCATCAGTCACTCAAAACAATATGAGGAA
Organism: Ochotona princeps; assembly: GCF_030435755.1. Classification (NCBI taxonomy): domain Eukaryota; kingdom Metazoa; phylum Chordata; class Mammalia; order Lagomorpha; family Ochotonidae; genus Ochotona; species Ochotona princeps. The sequence continues at coordinate 53,906,844 of NC_080840.1, forward strand.
TGCAAGATCTTTGAATCTATTGATAGTTAGAATGAATACTCCAAGAAGAGTTTATAACAAAACATCATTTTATTTTAAAAAAAGTCATTTTAAATAAAGAACATGGAGATATAATCCTCGAGGAAACTGGTTCATGACTTCCATAGCTTTCTCTAGCAAATATCACTTCAGATAGTTAATGTTGTAGTTAACCAGATGTCTTTAAAAAAGGTAAGAGTTTAATAAAATAGGCAGTGACTTCAAACAAATTTTGAAAGGTTTATTTGTTTTTATTGAAAAGTCAGATGTAGAGAGAGGAGGAAAGACAAACAGGAAGATCTTCTGTCTGATATTCACTCCCCAAGTGACTGCTGAGCAGATCTGAAGCCAGGAGCCAGGAACCTCTTCCGGGTCTCCCACAGGAGTGCAGGGGCCCTAAGCTTTGGGCCGTCCTTGACTGCTTTCCCAGGCCACAAGCAGGGAGCTGGATGGGAAGTGGAGCTGCCGGGATTAGAACCGGCGCCCATCTGGGATCCTGGCGTGTTTAAAGTGAGAACTTTAGCTGCTAGACCACCATGCCATGCCACAAGGCACTGACTTTTTAAGGTGATTTTTGTTACTTAGTTTTTTTTTCTTTTTTTCCTCTCTATTTTATCATGGGACATCTTTTCAACTCAGATACTTGAAGATCAAATTGCAGGTGGGTGGAGTATAGGTAAGTCAGTTCAGAGATGCAGGTGTCTGAATCTCCCAGCCACGTTGTTGTGGCTCCCTGTCCACTGCTGCCAGGGGATAGGCAAATCTTGGGCTTGTGACCTGGGCTTGTGACCCTGCAGCAAGCTCTGGGGTCTTAGTGGTTTGTAATTGCTGCCTAAGGACATCCGAGATAAGGCCACTGTATTTGTGGATGAGGAATGATTCCTGAGGCACACTCAATGACCCAGACACTGTACTTGCAGGCAAGCAAGGGGGCTGACACCTGGAGGTTTGGAGGAGAGAGGTTGGGTCACAACACAAGCCACTTCACATGAAGGCCAGGACTAGGGACTGGCTTGGCTAGTTCCCACCAGCGTGAGGTAGAATTGGCTGTAGCCCCCACCAGCATGAGTTGGAATTGGAAGTGGGCTGGGCCCAACCAAGCTATAGCACCCATTGGCAAATGTCAAAGAGAGGCGGGCCATGCCAGACTGGGCTGCAGCATCCAACCAACACATGTCAGACCCAGAGGGGAATGGGGAGAAGCAGGTGGGAGGATATGGAGGGCTCCTTTGCTGGACTGACACACCAACTGGAGAGAATGAGTTGGGATGGAGGCAGGCCAGGCCAGGTAGGGCTATAACACCTGTTGGCCTCATATGGGCTGGATCAGGGGAAAGTCAGGCTGGGTTGACTGTTCCTACTGTTGCATGCATTAGTTAGACTGAGTGTGGGTTGGTTGGGCTTTGCTGCAGAATCAGCTGGCAGATGCTGGCATGGGGGGCAAATTCTGTCAAGTTAAACTATAGAACCACCTGAAGAGCATGATCCAGGATTGGAAGTGGACCTAGTATAGAAAGAGTGGGCACCTCTCTCTTGGGTTGCCACTTTGATTGGTGAGTCTGCAAACCAGGACTAGGGCAGGCATGGCTAGACAGAGAGTGATACCCACTGGCACGTGTGTGGTCTGAATAGTAGGGCTGGGTAGATGGAACTAGGCTTCAATGCCCATTGACATGTATGAGAGCTGAATGGGATATGGAACAGATTGGACCAGTCTGCTGTGCATACTGGCTAGCATGGGAACCAGGGCAGGGAATGGGCATGGTGGGGGTTATTGGAGGCCAGCCAATTGGGCTGCACCTCCCACTGGTTTGTGTGAGGGTTGAGTGTGGTGGGAAGGATTGGACTGGGCTGCAACACCCAGTGGTTTGAGTAAAATACAGGACTGCAGACAGAACTGATTAGCAATTGCAACCACCAGCATGTGCATAAGCTGATTGGGGCAATGGACTGTGCCAGACCCTGTATTGGCAAGCACACACAAGAATCAGGTATGGGATCAGCTCAAATAAGGTTTCTTTACGGATCCCCCCAACTGAATTGCTGGATTCAAAACCCCAACCATAGAGAGAATTACAGGCTACATGGTCAGACCATGGAGTGCATGGGTCAGAGATGGGTCTCCTCAGTGGCTTAGATGGAGCAGTGGACAGCATATCCAGATGCACATGGAGGACATGGCAGTGCATTGGAGTCTGCAGAGGACACTTGGTACCATAACAGAGGATGGACCACAGAACAAATTGATCAACTATCCCAGCCATGTGTTGGCAGTAGGATGGTGTTGGATAGCATGTGAAGGGAGCTGCAAAAGGCAGCACATGAAAGCATACTGCTGTTTTAGGAGAGGTTTCTCTAAGCAATGGCATCTAAGATGAAAACTGAGTGGCCACAGTGGAAGCCAGATAGAAAATGATCCAGAAAATACATGCTAAGGTTGAGTAAGTGTAGGATGTTTAAGGCAAGACTGAAAGATCTGTATGGGTCAGACTCATGCACCAGCCCACGTGGGAGTCCTTAGTTAGGCTTGTTATCATGGAGCATTACTGACCACCACATGCCAGTCCCATAAAAGCTAGGGCTGGGGGCCTAAGAGGACTAGTTTCCAGTACCTGACTGAATGTCGGAACAGGGGATGGGTCTCATTAGGCAAGATCATAACACTAACCAAGAGAATTAGATATGGGGGTAGATTCTTTGGGGAATATATGGGCCAAATCCTGTGGAAATGCAAATCCTGCTGGTTAAGAGTTGGGTTGGTGACGGGCTAAGCTAGGTGTGACCATGGAACCTGGCAACACTCATGGGTACAGGGACAGAGAATACTCTGGGAAGGTCCAGGCTACAGCACCCATATGTGCATCCTAAAACAGGTTGTGGGGTGGGCTGGGCTACAATATTCACCAGCCCATACTAGGCCAAGATGGAGGAGTAGACTATGCTAGGCAAAAGCCTAGCACCCGCTGGCATGTGAAAAATCTCGTATGGGAGTGGGCTGAGTGGGTGAATTTGGGAAACTCCCATAGTGGTCGTAGCTGCCACTGGTGAACATGTAGTCCAGGTCTGGGAGTTGGGCAGTCTGGGTAAGGTAGCTCCAGGTTGTTGGCAGATGTGTGGGTTGGTTTTGGAGGGGCACAGACAGGGTAGGACTGAGCAAACCCTAGCTCACTGGCAAGTGCAGAAACCAGGCTAGAATGCAGGTAATGTTGGACTAGGCTGTCACACCTACCAGTTTGAGTGAGCCAGGGATGGGAGTAGACTGAGCAGGGCCAGGTTTTAGCACTCACCCATGAGAGTTGGGACTGGGGACAGGCTGGGTCAGGCCAGGCTACAGCATTTGAACACCAAGGCCAAGACAACTGAGAAGTTATGCCAAGCTCTATCAGACTAACCATTGACATGCATGAGATCTGTAGCTTGGAACTGACCTGGTTGGGTTGTGGTTCTGACTGGTGAGTTTGAAGGCAAGAGTGGGGACAGCTGGGGCCCAGCGGCGTGGCCTAGTGGCTAAAGTCCTCGCCTTGAATGCCCCGGGATCCCATATGGGCGCCGGTTCTAATCCTGGCAGCTCCACTTCCCATCCAGCTCCCTGCTTGTGGCCTGGGAAAGCAGTTGAGGACAGCCCAATGCATTGGGACCCTGCACTCCTGTGGGAGACCCGGAAGAGGTTCCTGGTTCCCGGCTTCGGATCAGCGCGCACCAGGCATTGTGGTCACTTGGGGAGTGAATCATCGGATGGAAGATCTTCCTCTCTGTCTCTCCTCCTCTGTGTATATCTGACTTTGTAATAAAATAAATAAATCTTAAAAAAAAAAAGAGTGGGGACAGCTGTGTAGTCTGGGCATGGCTGCAGTGTTCCTCCCCACAAGAGTGGGCTGGATCTGGGGTGCGCCAACTGGGCTAGACCCCAGCATCCACTGGTGCTCTTAAGAACCAGGCTAGATGTAGGATGGGATAGGCTAAGTCTCTGCCCTTGCTGAGCCGTGTGTGATCTGTGTTTGGGTGTGAACCACGCTTGGCTGGACTGTAACAGCCAACGGTAAAAACTGGAATGGGTTAAGGCCAGTCAGGAAAGACCACTGTTCCTGATAGGATAGGAGTTGTACTAAGTAGGGCTGGGGACCCACTGGTGCAAGATCTGGCACTGGGAGAGGTTTTGGTGGAGGAGTTTGGGAAATTCCTTTGTTGGAACATAGTCCCTGCAGGTGAGCACAAGAACCATGGTAGGAAGCAGGTCAGACCAGGCCAGGGAACGGTACCCATTGGCATATATCAGTGCAGGTCGGGTGCAAACCAGGCTGGTGAATCTGAGCACCAGAATGGAGTGTGGGTCAGGCCATGTTGGGTCACAACACAAGCCACTTTACATGAGGGCCAGAACTGGGGAACGACAGAGATAGGTTAGGCTGTAACCCCCAACAGCACGAGTTGGAATTGGAGGTGGTCTGGGCCCAGCCAGTCCACAGCACCCATTGGCAAACATGTATCCATGTTTTGTTATTTTTTTTTCTGAAGATATACTTATTTTTGTTTGAAATACAATTTTACAGATAGAGAAAGATAATCCATCTGCCGGTTTACTCTCTAAATGGTCGCAAGAGCTGGAGCTGAGCTGATCCAAAGTTAGGAGCCAGGAGCTTCTTCTGTGTCTCTCACATGGGTACAGGATCCCAAGGACTTGGGCCATCTTCTGTTGCTTTCCCAGGCAACAAACAGAGAGCTGGATCCACAAGGGAGGCAGCAGGTAGATGAATGGGAGCCCATGTGGATTGTTGACTCCTGAAGGTGGAGGATTGGCTTGCTGAGCAAATTGCTCCAGCCCTGACCTTTGCCATTTTTACTTACTGAGTCTCAAGTGCTTGATGGTAAACATGCTGTTGAAGAATAGTTGCATCCTTTTCTTTGCGGGTCATTGAGAAATGGAGAGGTTACTTACCATGTTCCATCCTGCAGTGAGTCTTGTGCATGTGTTAGATTCTGGGCAGGGTAGAACAAAGGAAAGACATAGTAAGAGGAAAAGGAGAGCAAATGGAATGGTTGGCTTGGTGTGAGAAATGATGTCAGAAATGTCATAAGAGAAAAGTGAAGTTTAATTACATAACATACATAACATATAATTACATTACATATTGAATAATATACATTTATGATGATGTATCTTTTTAAAAAATATTTATTTTTTTGACAATCTTGACATAATTAGGTAAAAAGGTTCAAGGGCTATAGGAAGATGGGCAAGACCGTTAGTTCTATATTATTTCCTTAATATATCTGATGTAAAAGGGGATTTTAAGGGAGAAGCCCCACCCAGTCTCCCACCCACCCCAGGTCCCAGATGTGGGGCATGCTCTGACGGTCTTGCTCAAGTGGCTTTGATAGTTCAACAGTTATGAATTGCTGCCACTCTCACCGCTCCAAGCACGATGAGGTCGTTGGAGAATCCACTGATTGACATAGTCCATCATAGAGTCTCCGTTTGCCCAGTGTTTTCATTGCCAACATATAGCTGAGGTGGTTGATTGACTTGTTCTGCCCTCTGTCTTTTCATGGGCCTTGGGCTTTAGAGAATCTTGAAGTTATGCAAAATGTGTGATTCTGTAGGTTCGTGTTGATATTTTATTATGACTGCAAATCTATTCTTGAGTGTTAGCATTTTAATATATTAAATAGTTTGCTTATTTGTTGTATTTATCACATATTACATATATTTTCCTGCTGGAATATGAGTTGTGCTGTTTTTTTTCCTATTTAAAAAAAATTTTATGCCCTATTTGCCTATCAGAGAGGTTCTCAAAGTGTGGTCTACAGACCTCTGCTTCTTGTGAAATATTTTTAGGGGCTATGCAAGTGCAACACTATTTTCACGGGGAAATTTGTTTTCTCTTTTTACTGTGTTGACATTTGTACTGATGACACAAGACCAATGCTGTATAAAATTGCTTCGTGTGAATCAAGCAGTGGCACCAGAGTATACTGTTGATCAGTGTTCTCATGTATGGCACTGTCACCCACTCATACAGGGCTGGGGAAGGGAAATGGCAATTTTATTTAAGAATGTTCTTTTTTTAAAAAAAAAAATATTTATTTTTATTGGAAAGGCGGATGTAGAGAGAGGAGGCGAGACAGAGAGGAAGAACGTTCGTCCCATGGTTCACTCCCCAAGCAGCCAAAACGGCTGCAGCTGAGCCAATCCGAAGCCAGGAGCCAGAAGCCAGAAGCCTCCTCTGGGTCTCTCACATGGGTGCAGAGTCCCAAAGTTAAGGGCCATCCTCGACTGCTTTCCCAGGCCACAGGCAGGGAGCTGGATGGGAAGCGTTGCCGCCGGGGTACGAACCGGCATGCATATAGGATCCTGGAGCTTTCAAGGAAAGGACTTTAACCACTATGCTATCGTGCCGGGCCCAGAATATTCTTGACAAAGCAGAAATGGTTGCTTCTATTAAGCTTTGACTCTTGAGTCATTTTAATACTCTTAGTAATAACATACGAAGTACACCTAAGAAGTTTTGTATCCAACTGTTAGTTTGTCTCTAGGGAAAAAACTTGTACAATTATTTTAGTTGCTGTGAAACATTATAAATACTAGAATGATATATGAATATTTGTTTCTGTTCCTTTTTTTAAAAAGTGGATCTCCAGGAGACAGAATCAATAGGTGTTTAGGGAAGGATGGGGTCCAATGGACTGGAGAAGTTAGTAAGGGTTCATCGAAACTCAGTGAAACTAGAAAATGACACGTGGCTCAGCAGCTGAGACATCCACATCTCATATTGAAGTGCCTGGGTTTGATTTTCCCAACCACTTCTGCTGATGGCCAAGCACGTGGGTCTCTGAAACACACACGAGAGACCCAGATGGAGTTCTGATTTCTTGATTTTGCGTTGGCTCTACCCTGGCTGTTGAAGGAATCTTAGGAGCACAACAACACGTGCAATATATTTCTTTGCCCATATCTCTCTGTCAGTCTGTTTTTAAGTATATAACAATAAATGAATTGAAAAAAAAAAAAAACGATTAGGGCCCGGCGGCATGGCCTAGCGGCTAAAGTCCTCGCCTTGAATGCGCCAGGATCCCATATGGGTGCCGGTTCTAATCCCGGCAGCACCACTTCCCATCCAGCTCCCTGCTGTGGCCTGGGAAAGCAGTTGAGGACGGCCCAATGCATTGGGACCCTGCACCCGTGTGGGAGACCTGGAAGAGGTTCCTGGTTCCTGGCTTCGGATCAGCGCGCACTGGCCGTTGCGGCTCACTTGGGGAGTGAATCATCGGATGGAAGATCTTCCTCTCTGTCTCTCCTCCTCTCTGTATATCTGACTTTGTAATAAAATAAATAATTCTTAAAAAAAGAGAGTTAATATCCTTGTTATTTATAAAAAAAAAAAGAAAAAGAAAAAAAACGATTAAACACAAATAGACTCATGAAAAAATGCTCAGGACACTGGCCATCAGAGAAATGCGCATAAACAACCACTGTGAGGTTTCGTTTTACCCCAGTTAGAAAGGCTGTTATCTAAAAATAAAAAAACAGTACATGCTGCTGAGGATGTGTGGGAAAAGGATACCCTATTACAATATTATCGAAGAAGATTTAGAGATTCCTTGGAAATCCAAAAATAGATCTGCCACGTGCCCCAGCCATTCCACTCCTGGGAATTTACTTTAATGAAATTCCATTATCATTTGAAAGTGTTGTTTGTACTAGTATGGATATTGCCCATTACGGGATGACTGGCTAAAGAAGATGTGGTTTATACACATGAAGGAATGCTACTCAGCCATAAAAAGAACATTCTGTCTTTTGCGGCAAATGGTTACAAGTGGAAGCCATTATACTTAGTGAAATAAGCCATTTCCCAAAAGATAATTATCATGCTTTCTCTGATATGTAGTAGTTAATATAGAATACAGAAAAAAAAAGTACGGCCATACCATACTGAACGCGCCCGATCTCGTCTGATCTTGGAAGCTAAGCAGGGTCAGGCCTGGTTAGTACTTGGTTGGGAGAATACAAAAAAAAGTGTTTAATAAGGAAGTGGACATCTTGTGATTAGGTTGTTTTTGGTCTTTGCTTATATTCTAAAGGAACTATGATTTTTCTACTTTTTGTTTGTTGATTATTATGTTGCATTAAGGTTGCAAATAAGAGTGGACTGAAATTTTGATTTTGCAAAATTGAAAAAGGAAAGAGTGTTTGACAGAGGGACAGGAGGAAGGGAAATGCAAACATCTTAGAATTGTACTTATGAAATATATGAAATATGTTATCTTTAGATTAATAAGTTAAAAAAATAAGTAAGGAAAAAATTCAACCCCCATTTTGATAAGTACGATTGTGATATAAACAAATAAGGAAATAAATAATGAAATTAATACAGGCTGAATATGCCTAATCCTATTCTGAAACCTAGAATGCCTAAAAGTACAAATCTTTTTGAATATAAGTGTAACACCACAAGTAAAAAATTCCACAAAAAGTAAATATTAAAAATTGTGTCATGCATAGAATTACTGAGTGGTATATAAAAATCACTTTCAGGCTATGTGTATTAAGTATATGTGAACGATAAAAATTTGTGCTTATATTTGGGTTCCATCCTCAAGGTATCTCATAATGTATATCTAATACTACAAAATCTGAAATGCGTCTGATTCCATGCATTTCAGGTAGGGGAGACTACCAGTATAAAAGCTGAAAGATGAATTGCAATAGTATTTTCCAGTCTAAAAAATAATTTTTTAAAAAAGATTTATCTATTTTTATTGGAATGGCAGATATACAGAGAGGAGGAGAGACAGAGAGGCAGATCTTCTGTCCAATGATTCACTCCCCAAGTGACCACAATGCCTGGTGCTGCGCCAGTCCGAAGGCGGGAACCAGGAACCTCTTCCAGGTCTCCCACACGGGTGCAGGGTCCCAAGGCTTTGGACTGTCCTCGACTGCTTTCCCAGGCCACAAGCAGGGAGCTGGATGGGAAGTGGAGCTGCCGGGATTAGAACCGGCGCCCATATGGGATCCTGGCGCATTCAAGGCGAGGACTTTAGCTGCTAGGCCACGCAGCCAGGCCCTAAAAAATAAGTTTATAGCTTAATCTAAACCCTCTTCCTAAATTTGTTGCCTTTCTTGGTAAAATTTTGTTAACAGTTCTCTGTGGTTGTTGTCTCTATTACCTCTTATTTATTCTTTTTTTTAAGGTTTATTTATTTTTATTGCAAAGTCAGATATACACAGAGGAGGAGAGACAGAGAAGAAATATCTTCCATCCTCTGAATTTGCTCCCCAGGTGACCACAATGGCCAGAGCTGCTTTGATCTGAAGCCAGGAGACCAGAGCTCTTCTGGGTCCCAAGGTTTTAGGCTGTCCTCCACTGCTTTCCCAGGACACAAGTAGGGAGCTGGATGGGAAGTGGGGCCGCTGGGATTAGAACTGGTGTTTATCTGGGATCCTGGTGCGTTCAAGGTGAGGACTTAAGCTGCTGGGCCACGGTGCTGGGTCCACTTCATACTTATTCTTAGCTCACTGCATTGGCATTATTCTGGTCAAGTACCATGTGACTGATGTTTAGGTTGTCAAATCACCGATGTTTTATTTTATTGATTTTTTAGCACAGCTGAAGCATATCTACTTCCTGCTGCTTGAAACCCTCTCTCTTCCTGTCTTGTGGGACACCATCCTTTGTAGTTTTGCTGCTGCCATACTGGCCACTGCGTCTGTGAATTCTTTGATTTTTCCTCATTTTTGACCTCTCAGGATTGGCATGCCCTGAGGTTCTGATCTTGTTCTTTTGGTTTTTCCATCTATGTCGTCTTTCTTTTTCTTTTCTTTTTTTTTTAATCACAAGTAAAATACTTCATTCTAATAGAGTGAAGTACCCAGGTGAGCCAAATGATTACCTGTTCTAAATAAAAGAAGTGTGTAGTTGACAAGTTAGACTATGTTTCCAGATCAGGGGTAGGGTGTCTGAAGTGTCCAGAGAGCCCTACGTTGAAAAGCTAAGGTATTACTTATTTGCACACAACAGTGCCTATAAGGAGTTGGGTGGGAGTGTTTTGGGAGGGTTTACAGCAGTAATTGTAAGTTTCTGACTGGTGCTGGGTAGTTCCCTTCACTTTTCTCTTTAATGGCAAAATGGGTTCTTAGGTCCCAGATGGTTAAAAGTTCCATTAAGAATGACTAATGGCATGTTTATATATATATATATATATATATATATATATATATATATATATATATATATATATATATATGTTTCAATAAATTCTTGGTGTTTTCACATTAATTAGGGCTAAAAAAGTACTTAAAAACAATAGCAATAGTGACAATGATGACATATGGGGACCGTATAGTGAGGTTGCTGGCTAATCCCCTGATTGCAATGCCAGAATCCTATATGGGCAGCAGTTTGTGTTCTACTGCTGCATTTCTTTCTTTCTTTTAAAAAGTTTATTTATCTATTATTGGAAAGGCAGATTTACAGAGAGAAGGAGAGACAGATAAAAAGAGCTTCCATCTGCTATGTTACTCCATAAATGGCCACAGCACCAGGAGTTGAGCTGTTCTGTTCCGTCAGGAGCCAGGAGCTTCTTCTGGGTCTCCCATGTGGGTGCAGGGTCCCAGGCATTGGACCATCATTCTGTTTTCTCAGGCCATAAGCAGGGAGCTGAATAGGAAGCAAAGTATCTGGGATAAGAACTGGCATCCGTATTGGATTCCTCCCCTTGGAGGTGGAGGATTAGCCAGTTGAGCCATCGTGCTGGCCCTCTGCTGCTGTATTTCTGTCATTTTAGCGATGTGTTGTTCCATGATTGAGTCTTCTGTTTGCGTTTCAGTGGGATGCTCTCCACATTTGCCTTTGTTTTTGGTAGTTGCTATTTCTTTTTTCTTTCATGGGAACATCTTTAAGTATCATTTGTAGGGCAGATTTAGATGAGACAAAATCTTGAAGTTTTTCTTTATTCTGGAAGAATTTTATCTCATTTTCAAAGGCAAAAGAGAGCTTTGCAGAATAAGTTATTCTGGGCTGAAAATTTTTCTGTTTTAGAATCTGGAATATGTCACTCTGTTCTCTTCTGACCTGTCGTGTTTCCTCTGAGAGGTCAGCTGTGAGCTTGATTGGGGTTCCTCTGTATGTCACTCGATTTTTTTCATGTGTTCAACTGAAGAGAGCTTGATTATCATGTGTCATGGTGAAGTTCATTTTTGATGAACTCTGTTGTGAGTTCTGTGGCCCTCCTATATATTGTTTTCCAATTCTTTCCCCAGATTAGGGAAGTTTTCATTTATTATTTCATTGAATACACCTTTAATCCCAACTTCTCTTTCTGCACCTTTTGGAACTCCCATAACTCTTATGTTGGGCCTTTTTAATAATATCTTTTAATTCTTGGATACTTTTTTTAGCTTGACCCTACTCTGTTTCCAGCTCTTTGTTGTTTCTTCATAGTGAGAGGAAATATCTTCCAATTTTGAAATTCTTTCGTCTGCCTCATTCATTATATTTTTTGAGACTCTCCTCTGTACTTTTAATTTGATTTAGCCTGCAGGGTCTCTGTGGTCCCTGGAGCTGACAGCTGACAGCCCCCTGGTCTTTATTGGTGTCCCTACGTGCACCATCTTGCGTGACAGGCAAGAGCTCTGAACATTGATCAATTGCAAGAGGAGCAGTGGTAAATTGTGCATGGGCTAATTCAGTAACTCTCAGATATCAGTGTCATGGGACCAGGTACTGTTAGACTGAAGGGAGGACAGCTGAGCTGCCTAAGAACTAAGCTGGGAGCAAAATCACCTCCATCTTAAAGCACTGTACAGGCTCTGTAGAAAAAACAGCTCTGGCAAGGTACACCACCAATTCCACCCAAAATAACTCCAGGAGGCATTCAGACTTATTGACCAGCAGGTTTCAACAACATCAGAGCTGCCAACAAAGCAATTATTCAGGACAATTGTGTTTTCCAAATCCAGGGCACTGATTGAACATAAAAATCAACTTATAGACCTGTAGGTAACACATCTTAGAGAAATTCTGTCAACCAAAATGACAACTACAAAAGGTAAAAGAAAAGACAAAGGTATTACGAAAGTTACTGACGACTCTCCAGTAAAGGAGCAAAAGCTTCGCCCACCCTCAGAGTTAACTGAGGAAGACATTGAGAAAATGGGGGACACAGAATTTAGAAAACTCATTATAAAGCTTCTGATCAACAATGAGAAGCATATACAAAAGTTCAAAGAATTTAAGGGATATGTTACACAAGAAATAGCATCAATGAATAAAATCAAGGCTGATATATCTACATAGTCTTTCAAGTGGGTTGGGCTGGACATCTCTTCTTGCAAGAGAAATTTTCCAAGTTATGTCTTTGTATTGAAGTCAGTTAATTTTTTTCCCTTCAGTTCTGACCCCCTTCAAAACCTCAGAATGGTACAACTCTTACCCAAGATTCTACTTTGGTGTCCACTAAGCATCAAACTCTACCATTGCAAAACTTACTGCAGTTTCATTCTTTTATCCATTCCACTAAAATGGCACCACTATCCTGTAGAAGTCTAATGCAAAGGCAGATGACAGATTTTGCCATTTATTGCTATTATTGTTTTCTGTGAAAGCAAAATTAAAAAAAATTTTAATTAGGACATTGTTTTTCTTTTTTGGTAAACCTATAGCTCACATAACTGTGATAATACCGATTTCCATTCAAGACACAAAAGGAGGGGCCGGTATTGTGGCTGATTTGGTGAAATTATTACTTGGGATACCTATTTCCCATGCAAGAGTGCCACTTTGATTTCTGGCTATTCAACTTCCTATCCAGCTTCCTGCTGATGCATTGGCAAAGCAGCTACAGATGGTCAAGTAAGGACTTGGTCGCCTGCCATCCACCTGGGAGACCCAGATGGAGTTCCTGGATCCTGGCTTTAGCCTTGCCAAGACCGGGCTGTTGTGGCACTTTGGGGGAGTGAACCAGTGGATGAAAATCTCATCTCTCTCACCTTTCTGTGTTCCTCTTTCAAATAGATAAAGAAGTAAATTGTTTTAAATAAAGGTGTAAAAGGAATTATTTACCTTTATTGTTATTATTTTTGTGAATGGCATTGCAGCTATTTTTTTTCCTTTTGTACCTTAATGAATTACCATATTGTTTGAAGTGATAGAGTGCTGCTGAGTCTGAAGGCAGAATATTTATAAGGATGATAAAGTTTAGTCCCTGCGGGATATTAGGAAATTCAGAATGGCTTCAGGTATCTAGAATTAAAGATAAAAATCTGGGGAACTTTGGAGAGTGATCTTCTGTGTGAGCCTAGATGAGGAAATGTGGGAAGGGCAAAAATGAGTTGAGTAAGATCATTTAGTAAGTTGAGATTATTAGAAGCAGAAGACGTATTCTTAGTCTGAAACTTAGCAGTGGGCTTGTGCTTTAACAGTGAGCAGAACAGGGGAAGCGATTGCTGTCATCTGCCTATTCTAATGATTTTTTCTTCTTTCTATTTCTTGGTAGCAAATCAGGGACATTTTTAGGATTATCAAAATGTAATTTGCGTGTGGCATTTAACTTATGCCTTTACCAAATGCATGATAAGAGGAAAGCAATAAAAAGAAAGAAAACGATGAGTCCTGTTTTCTGAGTTGGGAGAAAACCCTATGATTAGAGTCATACTCTTCGGTGTATGTAGGGAACCAACCTTGGAGGGTGTGGGGTGCGTACATTCTCATGCATGCAAGGTGCCAGAGCCTTGGTGTGACATCTCTGAGCCTCACTCCTCCAAAAGAGGCTTGATCTGCCTTCACTGACTCACCTATTGCTATTTCTTTCAGCCTTTAGAGACTATCAGGCCCGGTAGACATGCCCTAGATCTGATCCTCCTGGGAGGCCTGTGCCACAGTAATTTGTCAAGAAGGTGTTGTACAGAGAAAACCATTGTTTGACATGGAGTTGAAAGTCCAGGTGAAATAAGTGAATCTGTCCCTTCCAAATATTTTTCAGTGTGTGTGTGTGTGTGTGTGTGTGTGTGTGTGTGTGTGTGTGTAAGAATAAGCATAAAGAATGTTTATCAGAAGGTAGTCTCTGGAGCTTATATTGCAATCATCTGGGGACACTACTAACAACACAGATTCTGGGGTTCTAAATCAATTTGCAAGCACCGTTTATGTTTTCCAGTACTTATGTTCAAGTATATTTGTGTCAAGATGGAGATGATGTAATTCTAATGAAATTTTGAATCAATGAAAATCAATGAAACTACGTAAAAATCTCAACCGTACTTTTGAGGCTAGATTGCGAATGCTTCCTTGATTGCAACAAGAAAAATCCCATTCCTCAATTATCAGTCATCGTGAATTCTGCAGAAAGTGGTTGTTAAAGGATGATTCTGAAAAAATGTTTTTATTTTTATCTTCGGTACGGAAGACCTAAACACTTGGTACTGAAAATTTAAAAATTTGAAGCAGTTTTCATGATTTTAAATGCTCAGTAAACTGTGTAAAATCTGCCTTTACTATTGTACAAAATGAAGCCCCTGGGGAAAATGAATGCTTGGTCAGAAATTCTAACAATTTTGAGGTTTCCTTTCCCATACAGTTAAACAAAAAGTTCCATATTGTCACAGAGGCTAAGATAGAAAGTCAGATAAGATGTGGTTTATTTTATTACTTTGTGTGTTCTTTTCTAGTTCATATCTAGACTCATTTTTATTACTTCGTTGCTTTAATTTATTGTTTTCAGAATGTGACTGAGTTCTGTTTATGAAGAAAAGGTTTATAAACGTAGAAGTGAAACTTAAATTTTGCTTGCATGAGAGGTCACCTGTTTACTATGTGGTCAATAGGGAATGTAAACTAGACAAGTAAACCACCCATGTATTTTGAGCCTAAATGGAAAGAACCAAAAAGCATTTTTGGTATGAAGATGTGAAAGCATTCCAGAAAAATAGAATGAAAATTAAAACTGAACATTGAAAATTAGTACTAAAACTTAGAAAATTCAAGTTTTTTTCTTTCCTCAGTTAAATGTGACTTTAGATAAGAGCTCAAAAAATTTTACACTTTTCTATTAAAAATTCAGAATGTACACAGTACATTCTTATTCATTTGCTGTCATTCAGGTATGGTATTGTAGTTAGGACATCTGCCACATGAGCTGGTTGCATCAGAAATAATGGTGCTAAAGCTTATGCTATGAACAAGCTGTTTTGGCTTATTTGATTTCCTTTAAATAGTTTTGATTTTCTGTCTATGGAAGTTCTAACAGGCTTATCCCCAAATATTATTAAAATGAGAAAATATGCAAAGGTTGCCTTCCTATCACTTTAGGCAAATAGTTTGCATTTTGAGATATTCTGCCCTTTTCTTATGTGAATGCACTGGCATAACTGTATATAGATGTATAAATATTTGTTATTATTTTATATTCATGTATATCAAGTATGTTAATTAGTAAATTTTTATCAAATAATATTTGTAAACATCATATATATGTAAATATACACATATATGTATATACACACATATATACATGCGCACACACACAAACACACACACATATATATATATATATACACACATACATATACCTACATAAGAACATACACCCATATATGCCATCATCTTCCATTTATGATTGGATTTGTGTTAAGGTGCTCTATAATTAAATCTACCATAATATATTAAATGAAGCCTTTATTGGTGAACATTTATATTTTTGCCATTTTTTTTACTACTCTTATAATCAGTACAGTGAAACGCCTTGTTATGAACTTTTCTGAAGGACAGATTTCTGAAAACATAATTCCTGGGTTGCATGAATACCCTTTTAATTTTTATATACTACCGGATTTTCTATACACCTTAAAATGGCTATAGGGTACTATTCAGCTGTCTCGTGTCTATTTTCATTTTTGTATTTAGCAGTTTATAGTGTTGAAGAATAATTTTGCTGAACTTGGCAGATTTTAGGATAGTCTAAACTGGCTTATAACTCTAACAAGACATGTGTCAACAATTGAGGTGCAGAACAGTTTTAGGAGGGGTGTGCAGAGAAATCTTGAATACCTTAGGAGAAGTAACTAATCTTTGTGTCCTACCTAGTAAGGTATATGTGGATCCACACTGACCATTTACTGTCTGGTACTGAGCTTTCCTTGTTGTTCTCTATCTAATCTAACTTTTTCTTGGGGGGAGGGTGCTCCAGAGCGACCCTGATGGTCATTGCAAGAGAGGGTGGGGATCCAAAGTTGGAACAGGTAAAGGACCAGAGAAAGTTCCTCTCCTGATTCCTGAAGGAAGTTTGCTGTTCTTTTGTTTCTGTGGGCCACTCAGGGCTCCTGGCTGTTGTTCCAATGACCTTGGATCATGCAAGGAAGGATTTGGGTTTCTTTTCTTCCATCCCATGTGGGAGATCCAAGCGGGAGTGGATGACCTCAGAGTTATCGCCCTCTGAAGGCACTCCAATTCCCCATGGTCTCTTTGGCAGTTGGGATATAGTCCTTGGTGCCCATACTGATAGTCCTTGTTGAGGATCTGGGAGTCTCCAGGGTTGCGATATAAGCCTCCTCTTGTCCCCCTGCTCCACTCTCGGGTCCCCCGCTGCTCTGTGCATATGACCTCCTGTTAAGAGGTTGTCAGGATCGCTTTTTATTCCCCCTGTTTGTCTTCATAGTTTTGCTACTGTCTAATGCTGATTCGAGTCTGTTGTCTATAAGTTACCTGTTTTGTTCTTGATAGGTTATACTTCACGTCTTCCTCACACCTTCTAAGCAGGTGCAAGATTTCTCTGCTCTTCCACCCTATTACGGAGTGGCATAGGGTCTTAAAATTGTATTAGGTTTTACAGCTTTCTTTGATGTTGATCATAAGCAATCTGACATTGATTGTTGGTTCATTGGTTACATCACAATGTGTTATTGCATGAAATACAAGCTGTTTGAGGTTGAAATAATAATATAATTTGCAGGTACTATTTTTTTGGATTGACATAATTTCATCTTCAATTAAGACTAAGATGTGGTATCTAAGCTTTTGGGATTGACTCATTTCCCTTAACATAATGGTTTCCAGTTGGGCCCATTTGGCCACAAAAACTGCGTTTCATTTTTTTAATGGCCGAGTAGTATTCCATTGAGTAAATGAACCATAACTTTCTTATCCAGTCTTCTGTTGATGGACATTTCAGTTGCTTCTAAGTTTTTGCAATTATTGATTGTGCTGCTATGAACATAGGGGTGCATGTAGGTTTCTCGTGTAACAGGTGTTTTGGATATATTCTTAGAGTGCTATTGCTGGATTATATGGTATACAGATTTTCAGTTGTTTGAGTGTTCTCCATACTGATTTCCATAGAGGCTGTACCAACCTGCAGCCACACCAGCAATGGAGTAGAGTTCCCTTTTCCCCACATCCATGCCGGCAAGTGTTGTTGGTGTTTTTTTGTATGTGAGCCATTTTTACTGGAGTTAGGTGGAGAAAGCCTCAATGTATTTCTGTCAAGAATCATTTCCTTATGCTCATACGTCATCGATAAGATCTTTTTCTTGTTTCATGTAGGCATTTTTGCACCGAATGAACCAATGTGCAGCATCAAAAGTTGACAAAAATGTAACAGAGGAAACAGTGAAGGTGAGAAGATACCATTTGTCCTTGACCCATGATTGAGTTCTGCTTAGATAAAACTTTATCTCTGGGGTGTTACTTCAGCACACTTGAGCCTATCTTCAGTTCTAATTTGAGGTTCTCTGTCAGTCATTGGTGTCAATAACAGTTGCCTCCTTCAAAAAGGAGAAATAGAATTTGGGAAAAGAATCAGTGATTGATAAGATGGCATAAACGTCTGAAAGTTTAACAAATAACCTAGAATATTTGAATTGAAGAAGGAAAAGCAACTCCAAGTCTATGTATTTTAGTGTCAAAGAGAAGGACATGTCACAGTTGCTAGCTGTGGCTCTGGAAGACAAGATGTGGGCAGATGCTATATCTCATCACCGGAATTACTGTAGAACAAAAGATTGGGAAGATTGACTGATGGAGAAAATAAAGCCCACATAATCTGCTCAACTAAGAAATGAATGAGCTTTTCTTTAGAACTGTAAGAATGCAAATTATGAGAAGATTTCAAAAAAAAAGATGGTAACTGAAAAATATGCTTTAATAATTATTCATTTAAGTTGTATAATGTATGATTGACATTAATGATGCTAACTCACTGACTTATTGTACTGAAAAAATTCCAACAATTATTTAGATTATGCTGGCATTTCCCTATATTGTAAGCATCTGACTTTTTCTACTATGAGTATATTGTAATTAACATGCTTTTGGTTTTAAGCAAAAGAGAAACTTATAACTCAAATTTGAATCTGAAGACACGTTCACTCACATATTTTAAGAATTTGGGACAGAAAAGGAGGTTCAGAATTGGTTGGCTGAAGGGCCAACAGGATTACTGCTACATCTGGCCATCTATTGCTCCTACCATCAGTCTATCACGTTGCCTCTGAGACGATACCTCCTGGGGCTGCAAAATGGAGCTGCCCCAGCTGTCACATCAACCCACCGAACCTTCCAGAAGGAGAAAGGACCATCATTGCAGGCTTGTTTCTTAGTTTAGGAGCAAAGACGTCCTCCCCACAAAAAGAGTGGTAGGAAGTCTGCCCCCTGTTACCTTTTCACTCTGGAAAATCGGACTGTAACCTTAGACTTGGGCCAATTCCTGTGTTTCCTTCCTGAAAGCCAATTCTGGGGACCAGTTCCCAGAATTGTATGGGGGTGGAGGAAGAAAATGATGTGAACCAGCTCTCCACTGGAGTTTTCAGTTAGCAAAGAGGATATGCTGCACTGTGTTCTACACCTCCAGGACTCCCGTGTTGACAAGCTTGCTTCACATTGCACTTTGACATGTATTTATTTCAGATGCTGTTCTCAAACATTGAAGAGATCCTTGCAGTGCATAAAGAATTTTTGCAAGTTGTGGAAGAATGCTTGCATCCTGAACCTAATGCTCAACAAGAAGTGGGAACCTGCTTTCTTCACTTTGTAGGACATGTTTCTTGTTTATTTAAAATCCTTTTCCTAGAGTTTAGGGGTTAACTTTAGATCCTATAGTATGTGTGACCTTGACATAGGAATTAACATCTTCCTGGAACAATTTGCAGTTTTTTAAGGCAGAAGAAATCCACTTTGAGCCAGAGGAGGGTGCCCCCATCACCCATTTTACTGAGTAAAGAATAAACAGCCTTTTCTTTTTCTTGACAAGTTAGTTCTTCGTGTCCTCTTAGCTTTGAATTCTAATGAATATTCAGGCTGCTTGCAATGAATGGATTTTAATGTTTTCTCTCAAACACAGAACATTTTTCTTTTGAGGCAGAAAATCCTCACTGTTATTGTGATGCTGTGAGCCTTTTCTTAGAATGTTTCCTTGCTTATGGACTTATGACAAGCTGTGGAAGTGAACAAACCCAGGATACCAATGCCTGAATTCTCTGCTTAAGACTTCCCAGAAGGTTGTACTGCACAGTGTTGCAGGCATAATAAGCCATTGCTCCTTTATTTCAAGTTAGATATCCTGTGCATGTGTATTGCTTGTATCTGTTTATCAGTGAGAGCTGAATTTACTTAAGCTGTTGCTATGCCAAGTAAAAAGCCAGCTGCATAGTGAAAATTATTCTCAGAACGGAAGGGCATCCGTAGTTTTTCAAAAGTGCTGCTATTTATATCATTCCATTAACGTTAATTACCAAAATACTCATTTGAATCCATGCAATTATCAGATTGATGCTCAATATTTTATTTAAAATTGTATGGGTGTCATAGAAGTAAAAATGTTTTCTAATTATTCAGTTAGTCTTTTCTGTAGGTTTCTGAATGTTTTTGGATTGTTATATAGTGAGTAGATTCTGTATGTTCCTTTTATGATCAGAAAGTATTTCTTAAAGTAAGCATAATAAAGAGAGAGACTCCCTGTAGCCTTGTAGGATGTTCTTGTAGGATGTAGGAAGATCAAATGCTTTGCTTTGGGCACAACTGGAAGCCCTGGGTCTTTATGTCCACTCACTCAAGCCTGTTCCTTTTTACTAGAGAATCAATATCATCTGCCAGCTGGAGTAGCTGCTATCTCAGCCCAGGGCTGCTCATGGGAATCTTGCTCCCTGACATCCATTTCCTCAGTAACACTTTATGAATCTGTCACCCATGAATGTAGCTGAACTATTTCTGAAGTTTATTTTCTCCCAGCTCATACACCATCTCCTGGGATGAGTAATTCAATACTTTCTGTAGTTGCTCTATGAACTAAATTTCATGCTGCTCAATGAGACTTAAAATTTTGGGACATGCCTGTTTTAATGTTTGTTCAATAGATTTTTAAAATCTTTTTGTTGCTAATGATTTCATAGCTATTAGTCATAGAACTTTGAGAAAATAATACCAGTGGATGGGAACTTGGAGATCACCATAGCGAAATTACTCTTCTAAAAAAAGCGGTCTCCTCTCTCCACTCGCAGGGAACATTTGTTTCTACTTGATCACATTCAGTGACGGCTCTAATTGCTGGAAGAGCTCTGTTTTGATCCGCAGACTGCCCACCACCACCCTGTCAATTTCTGCTGTTCCATCCCCATAATTCCCTCCCTGGTTTAAGTTTTAGAGCAACGTAGAATTGTCAGACTGTTGTATTATGACAGTTTTGAGAGTATCTATTGTTCTCTGACTTTTCTGTACTAATAAGTATCTCTGAAATGACCTTTCAGGTATTGTTAGAGTCTGTCGTTGTCTTAGTCCCTTGTTGCTGGGTATTCTCTGGTTTGCCAGTGTCTGTTA
Source organism: Ochotona princeps (assembly GCF_030435755.1). Taxonomy (NCBI): domain Eukaryota; kingdom Metazoa; phylum Chordata; class Mammalia; order Lagomorpha; family Ochotonidae; genus Ochotona; species Ochotona princeps. The sequence continues at coordinate 53,927,663 of NC_080840.1, forward strand.
AACCCAGCTATCCAGATTGGTGTGTATGAACTCCAGGGTGCTGTGTTTCCCTGTTGGGATATGATCTGTGCATGCTTTTGCTTTAATTTGGAAACACACATTGCTGTCCATCCCTGGCAATATTAGATTAATCTCTCCGATCTTGCTCAAAAGACACACTAAGAGTTGTGTTTCAGTTCTCCAGGCAAAAGTGAGTACCTGCCTCGTGTTTTGCCACTGCTTGGCACACTTCTCTGTTGTGTTCATTATATTGGAGTATAGTTAATATGCAGCTGTTTCTCTCCTTTCCTAGACTATTCTTCATGGAGCATGGTTAATAAGATACATTTATATATTTTGTAAAGAAAACACCCAGTATGGCTCTTGAAATAGTGTAAGCTGTTAGTAAAATTTGCCTTTATGTATGACATAAGTTAACATTTTAAAATGATGAATGGAAGACTGATTTAATCTCCCTTGAATTCACAGAAAGACAAATTTCGTATCTATGATGAATACTGTAGTAACCATGAGAAGGCACAGAAACTGCTTCTGGAACTTAACAAGATAAGAACAATCCGGACGTTTCTGTTGGTAAGTCTTTTAAGTGTTATGAGCTAATTAATAATTCCATGCTGGTGTTTGTTGGTGGTACAGTAAGAGCCAAGGAATAACATTAGTATGTCATAATAAATTAATAGTTTTTTTTAGCAAGCCCGAAATAAGGAGATAGAGTCCTTCAATAAATGTAGAGAGTAAGAATATGGATAAACATGTAAATGGGGAAATACTGTGAATGCCCTCTTCTGGTTGATTATGAATTGTTGGTGAGAGCACATGGGATCCTAATGAAAAATCTTGTGCCAGAGTTCAGCATTGTCTTACATCCTCAACTCCCCGGGGCTTAATTTACTTCTGCTAGGAGAGTTATAAGTAGGGCAGTAACAGGAAGGAAACAAATCATGGATATGGAACAAAATAATTAGAAAAATTGACCTTTCTCCTACATACACTTCTTAGCCAATTTTTTTTTTTTTTTGAAAAAAGAAAGACAAGAATTTATACTTAATTTCTTTAGGTTACCACAAATGTGTGTTGGGACAGATTGTAAATGTACAATTCAGTGATGTTTAGCAAATTGTTTTGTTATGCAACCTGCCCCCAAATTCAGTTTTAGAACTTTTCCATGCTCTGAAAAGAATCTCTTCATCTCTCCATCTCTCTCCATTAACTTTAGGCAACTGCAGATTTGTTCATCTCTATAGATGTTTCTCATAGAGATTTTACGTAAATGGAATCATATAATCTTTTGTGCCTGATTTTTTTAAAAATTATTTTGTAAAAAAATACTGTGTGGCTTATCTTGTTATACCAGGTACCTATTTTCCGTTCAGTTTTATCACTTAAAGGTATTTCACTGAATGAGTATTTTATATTTTGTTTATTCACTTGCCAGTTAATATACTGAGCCCAGATTTGGCTACTTTAAATAATGTTATAATTATCTATATTCAAATCTTTGTGTGATATATATATATATATGTATATATATATACACATATATGCATTTTTGGTTGGGTACTTATGGTACATATATGTTTAACTATTAGGAAACAACTGAACAGTTTATCAGGATGGCATTGCCACATCCACGTAACATTTGTGAAGATTCCGTTACCCTATTTCTTATGCTCAGTGTACTAGTGGGGTATGTGGTGTTATCTTACATTGATTTAAATTCACCTGTTGCCAGTGACTAATGAAATTAAGCATGCTTTTATGTGATTTATCTTTTTAGTGAAAGGTGTATTTAATTTTTTTTCACCCAATTTAATGTGGAATGTTTTTGTATATTGATTTATAAGTTTTCATAATTTTGGATGCAATGCCTATATGAAATATCTGCCTATTAATTTGAAAATATTTCTTCTGGTGTGCTTTACTTTGAAATCATAAGAGTCAAATGCATACACACACACACACACACACACACACACACAGCTCCCGTCCATTGGTTCACTTCCCAGATGCCACATTGATGAGTAACCACAGTCAGGAGCAAGAAGCTCAGCCTGGGTCTCCTGTGCCAGCAATACCTGAGTCTGGAGCTATCACTCCCAGCATCTGTATTAGCAGGAAACTGGAATCAGGAGACAAAGCTAGGCACTGAGGTCATGGCATTCCTGTGTGGGACATGGGTGACTCACCTGTTGTCTTTTTTTTGTTGTTATTTAAAAATCTTTAAAAAGATGCATTTATTTATATGTGGAAGGTAGATGTACAGGGAGAAGGAGACACACACACACAGAGGGAGAGACAGAGTGTGTGTGTGTGTGTGTGTGTGTGTGTGTGATTTAGAAAGACAGATCTTTATTCTCTAATTGGTCCACAGTGGCTGGAGCCAGGAACCAGGAGTTTCTTTTGGGTTTTCCGAATGAGTGCAGATGCCCAAGGACTTGAACCTTTTTTTTTTTTTTTTTTTTTTTGCTGCATTCCCAGTGCATAGGCAGGGAACTGGATTGAAAGTGGGGCAACTGACACTAAAAATGGGATGATGACATTGCAGGCAGAGGATTAGCTTATGGACTCACTACAGCACCAGCTCTTCATCTGTTGTCTTAACTGGTGTGTCATGCACCAGCATATTTACATTTTTTCTTTGAAAAATAAATTTGTAAATTTGGAAGTGGGCATTGAGGCACAGAAAGCATAGCTGGTAATTGCGGTATGTGTGCCTTATTTTTGGAGCACAGGGCTTTACTACTCTGCTTCCAGTCCAGCTTTCTGCCAGCACAGAATATGATGGCTCACATGCTTGGGCCCCTGTCCCTCACGTGAGAGCTCTAGATGGAGTCCTGGGCTTCTGCCCTCAGCCCTGCTCAGCCTTGGTGTTGTTGTATTTGGGAAGGGAACCAACAAGGGGAAGACTAATCAAACAGTCTCTGTGTATCATTCTACTTTTCAAACAAATGAAAATAAACATTTGAATACTTAAAAATTCTAATGAAATTCAAATTACTAATTTTTTCCATAATATCCATATTTTTGTGGCCATGTTTAAGAAATCTGGTACTTTTTCTGTGAAAATTATGTTTTCCTTTCCCTGCTTTTCTCCATCTATCTCTGTCTCTATTTCTAGCTTTCTTTTTTGAAATGTTATTTGTGACAGTATGGCTTGCTCATCCTAGAAAAGAAAATATTTTCAGGTTTTCTGTATAGAGTTTTATGGCAGAAAATATTTCTATAGACCTATGCTCAAAAAAATATATACATATATATATATATAAAATTATGTTACGTTCACCCTAGAACTGTATGCTTCTTGGAGGAAGGAAGAATACAGATGTTCCCCTTGAAGGCTACTTGGTGACTCCCATCCAAAGGATATGCAAGTACCCTCTGCTTTTGAAGGTATTTCTTGTGCAACCTAATTGTAGCAGTATATTTCAGTCTGAATATTTTTGCTGATGATCTTTTAAAGAATTATCCTTTAGAGATTCTAACATTCTGAATAAAAGGCAGGCCATATTTAGAAAATGTTTGTTACAAAATGTATGATGGAGAAGAAATCTTTAGTAGAAAAGTCTGTAAGAATGGCTTTAAGTGCTATTTGTAGAGAAAATGCTTGTTTGAATTTCAATCACATTGAACATATTGGTTTTAGCATAGCTCCTATCAGATCCATTGTAATCACTGTTGGTATATTTTTAATTTTCTGAAACTTGATGATTTCATTGTTTTAATGAAGTTGAGGTTAATATGATGTAATGTAGGAGCCAAGTTTTAAAATTGTTACAGAAACTGATATGGCTTACATGCGACAATAGATGACAAAATTTGGAATTACACTGCTACAAAATACACCCTGTGGAAGATAGGAAAGGCCCCTGTAATGGTTATAGATCTGTGATCTCATTACATAACCAAAATCATAATAAAAATAATGTAATATACTGAAAGCAGCCCTTATTGCAAGGGGTTATGAAACATCAGGATGGCAATTTTTCCAGCCGAACTTTTTGTAGCTGACATCAGGATAGGCAGATCATGGTAAAAGTTTATTATTTGAGCTCATTGTTCAAAATCTAAGGGTTTACTTATTTAGCTCTGTGTCGGGGCCATATAATCTAACCCCTTACGATCTTGGCTTTTCCTTCATGAAACAGATATGTTGATGAGGCTAATGAGGATGATGAAGAAAAAATTAGTTCATATCTACAGGAATGTGTCATTGTGTATGCGTATGTGTACAAGACCCCATAAGAGAGTACTTCAAAATGTTTGAAAAAATAAAAGGAAGCATTTATTTTGGTATGATTTTTGGAATTACTGCACAAGTAGAGTCTTCAAAATGCTGCGGAGAATCAAGCAATGACGATGCAATGAGTTTAACAAGATCCTTAGTATTTGTCTGAAAGGTAAACTGAAGAGACAGAGAGATCTTCCATCTTCTGCTTTGCTTCCCAGATGCCCAGCATAGACAGGGCTTGGCCAGGTGCAGCTTGGGACCAGAAACTTCCTCCGAGTCTCTCACCAGGGTGGCAGGGACTGAAGTACATGACCAGTCACCCACTGCTCTCCAGGGTACACAGTAGTAGGAAGCTGGATTGGAAACAGGTGGGACTCAAACCCAGTCACTCTGAGATGGGGTGCAGTTGTACCAAGTACTGACTTAAACTACTGTGACACAACATCTACCCTTAAATCGTTTCTTGTTCCACAAAATAAACACACCTTTGCAGTATATTTTTTACAACTTTTTGAAGTATTATGATACATGCATACCCATGTTTATGTAATGATGAACTATTTTATATAAACAAGCAAAAAAGTTTAAATTTATTGTTGTTTTCTCAGATTTATATAATTAGAATGCGTGAACATTTTTTGCATTAAAATGTTGGACTTCAAAAATTAAATTTGTTTATTTTTACTGCTCTATTTTTATTTATTTGAGAGGGGGTCAGACAAAGGGAGACAGAGACACTCAGTCTAAAAGAACGCTTCCCCTCTGGTTTACTAACATAAGAGTCCATGTGAATGGAACTGGATCAGGCTGAAGCTGGGAACCTGAAATTCAGTCAAGAGCTTCCACATGTGTGGTAGGGACCCAACCACTTTACTGTCACCATGGCCTCCTGTGACATGCACTAGTAGGAAACTAGGTTTGGGAGCAGAGCCGGGACTCAAAACCAGGTACACTAATAGGGTAGGTATATAATATAAGTCTTTTTAAACTGATGTCTTAATCTCCAGGCTAAGTAACCACTCAGCACCATATACCCTGCATGTATGTTAGCTATTACTATTCACATCTATTTAATTCTGATTTGTTTTGACATTGTAATTACTACCTAGTATCTAAATTTTCTTCTTGATTTACTTTTTTACAAAACAAATGTCACAGATTTGAATTAAAGTATGGTTTTGCTGTGACTGTCAATTGCTTAAATTGGGTATCTGGGAACATTTGAGAACAAATCTGAAATTGCTTGTCTAATCCAAAGACTGTAGAGAAGCTGACCCAGGATCTCCATTTCTGCAGAGCTTTGGGTCAGGGGAACTGGAGCCTGGGTGACCTCTGTCTGAGAACTACTGAAAGCTTTCATTAGGGACTCAGTTTGCATGTGTATTGATAGCTGTGCTTACACTTGATCCTGATTTTGGAATCGTATAAGAGACTTGCTTATTCAAAGAGTGGGAAGGAAGGTGAGCAGGATAGTAAGAACCACACACCTAGACAAAGTGGTTATTCTAAAATGACTGGTTAGGGAGGACATCAGATAATTGGACCTGACCTCTCAAATGACAGTAACAGGGTCAGAGCTTTCCCTGTTTTGCAGAGGGAAAGAACCATGAAAAACCCATTAACTCCTGTAGTAGATATGCTGATGTTAATGATTATCTTTGTTCTACCATCAACTGAAAAATTGTGCTGGTGTTCTCTGATTTTAGACATTTTTACTCGCAGAAAATGTTAAAGGAATTGAGCTACAGTGTGGAAGTTATACTTGTTTTAGTTGTACAACTTGAAATTATTTTGTCCACCAGTCAGCTCTGGATGTATCTCAAGTAGCTGCCTGAAGGTTATTACTGGTCTTTTCTCTATTTCATAGTACATAAATTCATGTCTCAATTCCACAGTTACCCATGGGTACAATACCATTTTAGAGCTCCAAATCGGGGCCTGTAGCAACGTGGCCACTTCTTGTAATGTAAATGCACTTCTCCTTTTTAGAATTTCTAGAAAAGCCTTCATATCTTTTATGGATGTGGGATCCAGAATAACTTTTCCAACATTGTATTGGTAGTTGTGTAACATTCTTCAGAATAAAGCTTGATCATACTAAATGTGGAATGGCAAAACTTTCAACAGTTAGAGAATTCCAGAGAGTCCGACAAATCTGAGCTTTCCCTCTGAATGCTGAAAAGCAACACAGTTCATTGAAGGAGTTGCCGCTGGGTCTCTGCAATCATGTTAGCTACATGAGGATGACAACTGTAGTAAAAGAAAACAAAGCAAAGCAAAACAAAACCTAACAAATGACTAATTAAAAAGTAATGTGGTCACAACTGTCTAGACAGTGGTGAAGATGTTTAATGTCTTTTAAATAGCTAAAAGGACTCCTAAAAATATTTAAAAGATTAAAGATTACTTTAGTTTTAATATGTTAATGGGAAAAATGTAAATAAAAGATCCCCCAAAAATCATCAACACCAAAAACCAAGAAAGGAAACTAGTGGCTCAATGACAGTTCATTGATCACTGATAGTGAATCTGTGTGTGGGTGGATAGTATAAATTACATCTTTAATGATGAAGTATTGTGGGATTTATGAATTACCTTTCCAGAGTATAGGACAGTTAAAAATAAGCTTCATCTATTGCATACATTTATAGTGTTTCAAAAATGAGGAAAATTACGCATAATTATTTTAGAATTATGGGACATGCACATCTGTGGACTTAATGTTCTGTTAGGTTCTAGGAAAAAGAAATTAACCCGTAAAGATGTGCTTCATGAAGATAGGTTTGTGGTGTATCGGATTAAGCTACTGCTTGAGATGGCAGCATCCACATCCGGTGCCAGATGAGTCCTGGCTGCTGTGTTTCCAATCCAGCTTCCTGTTCATGTCCTGAAAGGGTGGCAGAAGATGGCCCGCGTTCTCGATTCCCTAGCATGCACCTGAGAAACCCAGATGGAGTTGCTGGCTGCTGGCTTCTGCCTGGCTGGGTGTTGCTCTTGTGGTAATTGTGGTAATTACCAAATTACCAAAGCTGGGTGTTGTTTCTTGGTAAATGGGGAAGTGAACCAGTGAGTGGAAGATTCTCTTTTTCTCTGTGTCTTGTAAAAAAAGACACGCTTCTGCTAGAGTGTAAGTCAAATTTATAAAAATGTTACACATATCAGGTGAGCTTTGTGATGATTCGAAAGAGAAACTTACATGTTTTTTAAAAACAAAGTAAGTTTTAAGTAAAAATTAAAATGACTCAAATTGTTCATTAGGGGTAACTCTTATTCACTGATTCAAGCGTTTGTTTTTGATTCTAATTTTAGGGTTTTGATGTCACTTATGAAGGTGGCTTTCATGATCTCAGCAGTTTTCATTTTCTGGTCATTCTGACCTTCCTGGACCTTCAGAGCTGAAGACCAAGGGGGGATCTGATTTTTTCTGTCTTAACAGGAGTTGCTGAAGCGGACCCCGCGCAAACACAGTGACTATGCAGCCGTGATGGAAGCCCTCCACGCCATGAAAGCTGTCTGCTCCAACATAAACGAGGCCAAGAGGCAGATGGAGAAATTGGAGGTTTTAGAGGAATGGCAGTCTCATATTGAAGGATGGGAGGTACGTTCACTTTGCTCATCAATGGACCGTAAAGTTGTTTGAGATCATGTCCTTGGAGCCAAACTCCTGGCACTGTAGGGAAGGAAAAATTGTCATTTTCCTAGATATTGCTCAAAGACTATCATCCATTCTGAACAGTACTATTGTTCATTATAATTTTCAAGTAGCTTTGAGGTGGCAGTTAATTGACTTAAGTTCTACTGGAGAAGTGTGTGATGGAGCCCGTAGATGCTGGGTGGGCTCCAAAATTTGCTGTGTCAAAGGTTGTGCATCATGAATCATCGTTTCTGTCTTGAGTTGGGTCAATGAGTGCATAGCCCGAATGCCCCAGAGAGCAAAAAGGTGACAAGCATTCATATGTGCTCTGTGGTGTGCTTTTCGGATTCTAAGATGCTTGATGTTCCATTTCAAGGCCTTGTAATATCTATAGCTCTTGGTTTCAGGAAGGCAAAGAAAATGCAACCCAGTGCCTGTTTTTCAGCTGTGGTAGTCCTTAATCCTAGATTTCTTTTTTGGTTGAAGTTCTAAAATGTGATTTCATTGCAATAAGAAGAAACAAAACTCAATTTCTGTCTTTAAGTTGCTTTACTTTTAAATGAGTATAAACTTTGGGCTAGGATAGATTTCTTTTTCTTTTTTAAAATAAGCAGTCAAGGTGTTTTTTTGTTTGCTTGTGAAGATTTCTCAGCCAGATACTATACTGGATAAATACAAGTGGACTGCTTTTATCTTTGGGGCTTTATAATTGATTAATTTTTTTAATTTTCACTATGTTAGTTTTTATGTAAACGCAGTGTTCCGTCTATCCAGATATGCAAAGACCCCTCAAACAGTGACCTTGGGGAATTCAATTTGTCTACCCTGCACTGTTAGGAAGTGAACTGGGGTCTGACTTAGCTTTCCCTTTGTTTCTGTTCTTCTCTTTCAAGTGTCCAGGGTGACCTCCTATTTCAGCAGGAACGCTTCTTCTTTCAATCACTTAAAATAGTTGTGTGTTTTACAGTTGATTCATGACGATGATTTCTTTCCTGGGGAGCAGTTGCCCTGCCAGGATGAGAAAAATGGTATGGAGTTTGCTTTTGCAGTCTTGTCATTCAGACATTCAGACTGAATTTGCCTTAAATTGTAGGACTTGTCAGTAAAATCTGCCTGGCTTTTTACTAAAACTGAAACTTATCAGGCTTTTTCATACTCTAGGGAAGCAGTAAGGCATAATTTTTATTCTTCTGATGTGCATCCTAAAAATTCTCTTAACTACCGAAAGGTGAGATTTCTTGAAAGTGACTAGTTTTCCTTGCACAGTAGATACCAGCTATTCAAAAGGAGAACATATGTGGATCATTACTGTTTCCTGCATAGCCTCTTAATCGAGGATGCCTCGACTGTCCTAGTCTTAGGGCGTCTTAAAATACTGAGTCCAAGAGAAAAGTATTAAAGTTCAGTGGTGGAATGATGGAATTTTGTTGAGTATGTGGGGAAGTCAGATAGAAATCTAACATTATTTACAGATTCATTTAGCTCAAAATTTTGGAGGTTCAGAAGCATCGTTTGGTATCTAGTTCTGGTGGATGGCTTTGGAGAGGCAGGAGTGAGGAAGACGGAATTGGTATTTGTAGACTATGTCTAAACCAAGGCTGTACGTCTCGAACGTTTGATCAGATATTATGATCCATATTATACCAACTTAAAAATTACGATTATTTAATTTACTCAGATTCTTAGAAGCAGGAGGTGGTGAAGTTTAGAGTTGAAAATAGGCAACCTGATTCTTAAGCTCATATTCCTTAGTGTGTGCTGTGGTGTCCACTCAGAGCAAAATATAATGAATTCTTTTGATTAAGTTTGCCTTTGTGCTTGCCCTCTAAAAGTAAATGGCTTATAGGAATTATTTTCTTTTTCCCAGCCTTTATGTAGGCATTGTGGCACACTGTCAACATTGATGTAACCTCAGCTAAGATCTGAAGTTTGTTTTAATTGTCTATTTTTGAAGTTAGGCCTCCTATTACTATAATTTATTATTTCAGATAAATGTCTTACTCAACATTCAAAATGTTCCATGAGCTAGTCTGCTAAAGGTAATGAATGAAAAGGATTAATATGTTTTAGAAGAGTCCTCACGGCTTAATCAGTCTGTGTGTGTGTGTGTGTGTGTGTGTGTAACAGGATGGTCAATCTCAACTAACCTCCTAGATGATGAATTACAATGTAACATTCACTGTAATTTTTAGAGTTAAGGGCATGGGGGCATTATATTGTTCAGTCGTTCAGTTTTATGCCTATTTGGAATTGATCCCTCAAATGTAGGAAATCACAGGGAGAATTTCTCAATATATGAAGGTGTTGGGAAAATGAAGTCTAAGTTTTTTGTGTGTGTGTTTTAGACTATCAGGAGAAATAGAATAAAAATTTGATAACTTCTTAATTACGTTTTCCCATGGAGAAATACAAAAGCATAAAGCCATTTGAAAATCACATGTTAGTGGTTTTGGAATTTGTTTGCCATTTACATTTATTTAATTTGTGCCTGAGAGTGTGTTGACTTCAAACCATGTTCTCTGCTTGTTTCATGAGTCAGGTCTTCCAGAGACTGGTGATGGGTCATGTTCCTTTTGCTCTTGTGTTAGGTGATTCTGTAGCCAAGAATTGATTTAATGACATGAGACAGAACGGATTTATAGATGGTTCTCGTTATTCGAACATAAATGATTAAAAAAAAAAAAAGACAGCCATAAAGCAAATCGACTCAAACAGGACAAAGAAATTTCATACTAAATGGAATGGGGAAAATATATGATTGAAAATTTATCTTGGTACAATGAAAATTTACATTACTGACCTTTAAAATTTACAATATTAGTATGTAGCAAAATTCAGGTTATCATTTCCATCAATAATTTCAACCTTAGGAAGTGGATCCAATGCTGAGCCTTTGGTGGTTTGGGTATGCATTTTGTTTAATAAATATGTAATAAAATCGGTGTCATATGCTTCATTTCATGTTTGGTTTCATAATACTTTAAAAATATCTCTTTTTTGTAAGACTATTCACATTTTTGACTGATTTTCTCAAGGGACTCCTTAGGTATCGAATGTGTTCTCATGGGAAGCACCCATTGAGTTGTGAGTCTTGCTCATTTTTCTTGCTCTGTGAACTCATGGAGTTCAGTTAGCTCTTCCTCTGTCATTCATTGAGTATGAGTGGAGACATTTCAAAGCTTTATGTCATTTTTCATCTTTTCCCAGTCAGTTATGTTTTTCTGATAGTGACGTCCAGCACTTAGACTACAAAATGAGGGAGAAAAATGATAGAGTGACGCAGAGAGAAATGGCAAGGATGCCTGAAGTTTTTGTGTAGGCCATTGCATAATAAATAGTTGTATAGCATAATGAGGGCAGCTTTCTGCAGGTGTACACAATGACATAAGATTTAGTACACTGCCTGACGGGTTGTAGAACTGGAAAAAGCTAATTTTTGTATTCATCTAACTTTTTTTTTCCAGGAACAAGTATGTGTTTCCTAAAGAATAGATACTCAGATTTAAAAATTATATTTATTTTCAAAATGAAGGTGAAATGGTAGCCAAGTAAAGCAAATGAACACTCAGTGGTGATGAAGTTCACAGTAGATATTATGGTGACCTTGTACCATATTATAAAATGTCCCTTATGCCTTGGATGAAGGCTTGCAGCCTGGACTCTTTTAAATGGAAATGTGTGTTTTTTCTCATTGTCAGCAACTCTGGCCCTGAGCACCTCTCCTCCAGTACTCAGAGCCCATGAAGCAGGAATGTTGAATGTACTGACCAAATAAGATGAGCATCTCATTTACTGGAATGGGTCCTATCTTAGCTTCTCTCTATTTCTAATTTTAAAGGTTCGTGGAAGTCTTAACAAGCCTTTCAGGTGTGCATTCTGAGCTGTACAAATTGAGAATTACACACTTTATTTTAAAGGTTCGTGGAAGATGGAATTTAAGGGATGCATTTATTTTGGTATAAAACTTGTTTTTTAAGATTTATTTTATTTTTCCTCTGAATAGCAGAGTAGTTACAGAGATGAGAAATAGAAAGAGAAATCACACACACACACACACACACACACACACACAGAATGAGAGAGAAAGAGATCCCTTCTATCCTCTGTTTCGCTCCTCAGTTATCTGCAATGGCTGAAGCTGAGCTGAGCTGCAGACAGGAGCCAGGAGCTTCTTCCAGGTCTCCCATGTGGATGAAGGGGCCCAAGCACTTGAACCATCCTTAGCTGCTGTCCCAGGAATATTAGCAGGGAATTGAATCAGAAATAGAGCAACTGGGACTCAAATGGGTGCCCATATGGGATGCCGGCATCACCGGTAGAGGCTTAGCATACTCTTCCGTGGTCCTGGCCCTGCAATTTTTTTTATTTGATGCATGGAAAATATTTAAACATTTGAAATATCTGAAAAAAGGAAATGAATCTATAATGCCTTGAAAATGTTAAAATCCTCATAATTTCATTTCCATGTACTTTTTGAAGTGGCTTATGTGCTTTGTTCTTTTCCAGCTATATGTTAGACTTCTTTTATTTTTGTCATATTCAAACAATTATTCATTTTCTTCATTGACAAATAAGTGAACAAAAATGGGGGAGAAGAAAGAGGGGGAGGGAGGGAGGGAGGGAGGGAGGGAGGGAGGGAGGGAGAGAGAGAGAGAGAGAGAGAGAGAGAGAGAGAGAGAGAGAGAGAGAAAGAGAGAGAGAGAGAAAGAGATTGGTTCTTCAACTGATTCATTCCCCCTTGAGCCTGGGCCAAACTGAAGTGCAGAAGCTGAAATTCATTTGGGGCCTTTCACTTGCACGACAGGTGACAGTATGCTGTTTCTCAGGGTACACAGTAGCAGGAAGGTGGATTTGGAAGCAGAATTTCCTGGCTTAAATTAGTCTCTCTGTGGTAGGATGCAGGCATCCCCGAAACTTTGCAAAAGCTCAGCTTGTTGCCACAGTTTTTAAATTTTCTAGTTTACCTGATATTCTCTTTTTAATAAATTCTATTTTTTTCTGACTGTCTTAGAAATTACATGCTTGTATACTTTGTTTTTTTTCACTCTAATGTTTATAACTTTTTTTTTTCCTGTGTATTTTGGAGCTTTAGTTATTTCATCCTAACCCTAGATAATTGCCTTTCTGTTCTAGGGGAAGGACAATAAATCGATCTAATTTTTGGAATATTAAAATTTTATTTACTTAAAAAAAATAAAACCATAGCTTTTTAAAAATCCAGAAATGATATATTTTATCATGGTAAAAGATAACATTATTTAAATATTATTTTCAACTGTCTACTTACATTTGGGTAGATTTTAAGTGAGAGGCAAGATTTGTCTAATTCGCAGACAATGTCTGCACTTGGCCTAATTCTCTGGTATATATAAGATTATACATACATGTTGCCAAACATGTTTTAATCTTCAGCTGCTGTTGTCTTAGAGATAGAGCTCTGTATTAATCATGAGAAATCAAAGGCATGCTGGGCACTCTGTAGTTTAAAATACAAATGTAGTATTAAGGAAATATTGTAAACCACTTTCTTAGTATTTAGATATTTTGCACATTACAGTGTAGATTTCTTTAGTACACACACAGTTATTTGGGAACTGTTTAATTGCTCATGGAAGATATTTAATGTCTTGTTGACAATGTCCTACATTGACAGAATATGTGAAAAGGTTATAATGTGCTAATTTGAGAAACCTGCTGTAAATGGCAGAGGCACTGCATCTCAGTGACAGAAACGCCTTGGTTGGACTTGGTAAGATATCATCTGAGTGATGTTTGTGTGCATGATAGGGTACAATTCGCAACATAATCAGGGACTCTTGAAACTCTTATGGGGTGGGTTTTATGGTGTTTTCTAAAACTTTCATTAGTTGGTGATTAAGCTGGGTTTTTGAATTGCTTATTAAAAATGTGTTGCTCTTCAGCAGGTCTATTAATCTCACTGTGTTTTGTGAAGCGAAACAAGGGGAACCTGCCATGGGGTCTTCAGGAATGCCTCAGGCATACTTTCTGTTGCATAACAGGCAGGGGCATGAGAACTTCTTTGTTTATCAATAAGGATTACAGGATTCAAAAAGTCAAACTGTTTAAGTACAGGATGGAAAGAAGAGACCAAGAGGTTTGGTTGACTATTCAAGCCTTTTAAATCAGTTATAAGATAGAGTTTCTATTATGTTAACTCAATTTTATATAACATAATCCTCGCACTTATTTGTGAAGATGATTAAGATGTGGAAGAATGTTCATATTTCTGTCATTTAGGGATCTATGTATCATTTTTGAATAGATTAATTGGTACAGTGTTTGGAAGATTGATTTGATATGCAAATTAGGACAGTATCAGCAATAACTGCTTAGTACGACTTGGTTTACATGAATCACTCTTTAATGAGGGACATTGTGTACTTTTGTAAGACTAAAGCCATTTCTGCTAATTTCATATATTATTTCATCCATTATACAGAGAATAAAGCTTTAAGTAAAATCTTTGTGTTTTCCTTTCTTTTCTTTTCCATTTTAGGAGTGAATATATACATTGATACCTGTTAAAGATTTAGACAGTGTCATAGTGATACCCTTATGGAACACTTTTCCCATGTTAGGAAAAAAGAAGAAAGGAAAACTGTAGGCATTAACAAGAAAGTAAATTAGTTTGAAATCATCTGCTCTAAAAATAATATAGATAGCATGTATAATATGTGTTCTGAATGCTCGTGTACATAAAATATAGGAGAGGGCTTTGTGTCTCTCCTTGGTGATTCCAGCTCCTGAAGCTGAGCAGGAGAAGCCTGGGAAGGACAGAGACCTGTATCAGTGTGTGGCCCTTTATGCAGTTAGGACTTCATCCTGTGTAGTCACAGCTTTGACAAATCAAAACAACGATTCTAATGAGAAAAGTAGCAGAAGTGTTTCAGTCAATTAATCAGGTATTGCTATTTCTGCTTTTCCTAATCTAGGGGTCCAACATTACTGACACGTGCACCGAAATGCTAATGTGTGGAGTCTTACTGAAAATTTCTTCTGGAAATATTCAAGAACGAGTGTTTTTTCTTTTTGATAATCTTTTGGTATACTGCAAAAGAAAGCACAGGTAAGATCCTAAACAAGGCGCCCTTCATCAGCAGCAGCTCGTCCGTCACGCATGCTCAACCCTCTCCTTTCCCAGGGTTCATGTCCTAGTAGGTGGCAGCTGAACATCCTCCCAGCCCAGTTCCTGGATTGCTACTTTCACATTCATGTTAGATGGAGCTGAGAGCCGGTGCAGGGAACTCAGCCACAAGGGAAGTAGGAACCCATCCCTACCTGCCTCCTCCCAGTTCCATGTTAGTAGGAGCTTGAAATCAGCAGTGGGGCAGAGACTCAGGGTTCTAGCCCAGGCAGTGTGCTAAGTGTACGGTGTCCAAAGCAACATCTTACCCACTATACAAAATGCACCCTACAAAATGCTAACTTTATATAAGACACATTTGCTTTAGTGAAAGGGTACCAATAAGTTTCATTCAATTTAAAAGTGAAGAGTGAGGGTGAAAGTGCAGGATTTGGTGTGTTTGAGTGATTTTATATTCCAGGTTTAGAGGTTGAGGAACTGTGTCCGGATGTGTTCTGAAAGTGTGAGAATAAGAGACATGAATTGTCTGGCTTAAAAGGTGGAATAAATGGAGTATCCTTCTTTACCTCTTGAAATGTTTTCTTTCCCAATTCAGTTAGTAATATGACTGGAGCAAGTTAGCGACTATTTGGTAGCCATGCTGCTGATACTCAATAGTACTGTCATCTGAACTGTTATATTGAGTTTCTGTAGGAAGAGATATTAATTCAAAAATACAGTGATGTGGATTGGGCAAGGTGTCTCAACATGCTGATCCTCTGTCTGCACTGCTAAACATCCTATATGGGCACCTAGATAAATAAATCTTTCAAAAAACTATAGTGATGTGAACTAAGAAAATGTAGTACTGTAACATCTTCATGAAAGTGCATTATAGTACTACGTTACAGTCTTTATAGTTCATATCACTATAGTATTTTTGAAGATTAGAACCAAAACATAGTTAAATTTTTGTTGTTTTTACCTTAATGTTTTTAATTGTCTTTTACCACATGTGAAAATTAGTTCACTTATTTTTACCATAAACTTCTAAATTTTTTATGTTCAATAATATGATTGGGATGAGTAGAAATAGAATGTAGTAAGTATAGAAAGGGTTGCTAACTCACTTCTGTGTGTCTTGTTTAGTGCATTTGTTGTAGCTTTTGAAGGTATCTGTGTGAGATCCATTCTCAGTACTATTGATCTTATTTTTTTATATATACCCATCATTTATCCAAAGCTTTTACAAAATTAGCCATCAATGTACAAATAAGGATATGATAGGGTTTTCTGGTTGTAATTGTTAAATAAGTTATATAACTTAAAATTTTAGCAAATTAAAATCTTGTTGGATAGCAAATAACCTTATTGAAAGTATAATCATTGAGCAAATACATAGTGGTTAGAATTGGAAACAGAGTTCTGTCAGGGTGTTCCTTCCCTTCTGGAATTGAAGTCATGCAGTAAACTATGTTTCCTTTGATTGAAAATGCCACATCTATTTAATGAACTTCACCTAAACGTAGTCTTTTTAAGATTTTGACAGTCTGGGTTTGGCTCAGTAGCCTAGCAGCTTCAGTCCTTGCCTTGAACATGCCTGGATCCCAGATGGACGCTGGTTCTACACACAGTGACCCTGCTTCCATCCAGCTCCCTGCTTGTGGCCTGGGAAAGCAGTCGAGGATGGCCCAAAGCCTTGGGATCATGCACCCATGTGGGAGACCTGGATGAGTTCCTGGATCCTGGCTTTGGATTGGTGCTGCACCAGCCATTGCGGTCACTTGGGGAGTAAATCAACAGACAAAAGATCATTCTCTCTGTCTCTCCTCCTCTTTGTATATCTGACTTTGCAATAAAAAATTCTTTTTTTAAATCTAAAAAAAAAAAAAGATTTAGACAACCTTTGGAATCCAGGGTAAACTGGGCCTTTACAGACCTCTGTAGTGTTGTGATTATAGTAACAGAGACATGATTGATTTATTTAAAAATATATTTGTTTCAAGCTAGAGAGACCAATAGACACAAACCTTCCATTTGCTGCTTCAGTTCCCGAATGCTCACAGCTGCTCAGACCTGGGCCAGGCTGAAGCCAGGAGCTTAGGACTTAGTCTGAGCCTACCATATGGGGGACAGGGACTGTAGCATGTGAGCCACCACTTGCTTTCTCTCAGAAGGCTGGAATGGAGAGTGGAGCCAAGGCCTTGAACTCAGGCAGTCTGATATAGGATGGCTGGGCAGCCGAGATGGCAACCCAGGTTCTGCACCAAAAGCTTACCTCTAACAATTGCTTAAAGCACACAGTGTCAGATTAGGTGTTCTAATTCTGGATCTTTACAATGTTATTAATCTTAGACACACTTATTTTTTAAACAATGATTTGTACTGTATACAGCATGAAAGAAGACTGTTTATTTTGACCTGTGTATGAGGTTTGTAACCTAATACTATAGTACACTATCTTGTTATGTTTTTGTATTCAACAGTTTTCTAAAGTTCATATCCAATTTGTGCAGCAATAATTTATTCATTTTGCTTCATGCATATTCCATTAGTTTTACAATTTAATTCTTCATTCTCCTATCAATGGACTTCTGGATTGGTTCCCGTTTTTCTGCTACTTCAATATTCTTGTGACTCTTTCCTGGTCATAGTAAAACTAAAAATTAGGAAATGAGGTAAATGTGCAGCATTGTATGATGGACAAAATTTCTTTCAAACCCAATGTTTTCTTTTTTTTAAGATTTATTTGTTTTTTACTGGAAAGGCAGATATATAGAGAGGAGGAGAGACAGAGATGAAGACCTTCCGTCCAATGATTCACTCTGCAAGCAGCCACAATGGCTGGAGCTGAGCCAATCCGAAGCCAGGAGCCAGGAGCTCTTCCAGGTCTCCCATATGGGTGCAGTGTCCCAAGGCTTTGGGCCATCCTCAACTGCTTTCCCAGGCCACAAGCAGGGAACTGGATGGGAAGTGGAGCTTCCGTGATTAGAACTGCTGTCCATATGGGATCCCGGGCGCAAGCAAGGTGAGGACTTTAACCACTATACTATCGTGCCAGGCCCATACCCAATGTTTTCAGTCTTGAAGGGATCAAATACCTGTATTTAAGCTGAGTGCTATAGTATTATGTGGATGTTTAATAGATTTTAATTATGAATATTAGTGCCCACAGGTCAGGGGAAATATAGAAACCTTGTACAGAATTCATAATAGGATTGTTAATGCATGATTATTAGAAAATTTGACCCAATGATTGAATTACTAAATATATAAGATTCATTATTGTTATTATATGTAGTGTTTTATATGATACAGATATTAATTCCTAATGTATATAAAATATTAAAATAACTTTCTTTAATAATAGTGAAAGATTACTAGCTTTTGGAGTGCGTTTAGGTCATTTGACCCAGGAATCTTCTTTTTTTTCAAAGAAGTCTGAGATATAATAGCATTTTGAGATTTCTTCCTTATCCATCCTGTCCATTCCAGAGAATATACAAATCTAGCCTCCATTGCTGGCTCCACCTTCTTGCTCATGGTCACAGTGGGAGGCAGAGGGGGTCCTGAAAGGGCTTGGAACCTTGCTTCACACAAGGGAAACCTGGTTTGCATTTCTGACTCTTCAGCCAATTCCAGCCTTGGGTGGAATAGAGTCTCTGTTTATCTGTCTCTTTTGGGCTCTCAAGTAAAACAAAATGTGAAAGGAATTGAAAGGTAGATTTGAACAATGATATACCGATTTGCAATGATTTTTTTTTCTTACCTGGTACCTTGATGTTATTTGCTACCAGGTGGAATATGCAGTAACTTGCATATTAGTCTGCTCTTTATTCTTCTTGAGTTTGATACCAGTGTCATGGTGACTTTGGTGCTTTTTTTTTTAAAGATTTATTTATTTTTATTACAAAGTCAGATATACAGAGAGGAGGAGAGACAGAGAGGAAGGTCTTCCGTCCAATGATTCACTCCCCAGGTGACCACAACGACCGGTGCGCGCCGATCTGAAGCCGGGAACCAGGAACCTCTTCCGGGTCTCCCATGCAGGTGCAGGGTCCCAAGACCCTGGGCTGTCCTCGACTGCTTTCCCAGGCCACAAGCAGGGAGCTGGAAGGGAAGTGGAGCTGCTGGGATTAAAAATGGCGCCTATATGGGATCCTGGTGTGTTCAAGGCGAGGACTTTAGCCACTAGGCCATGCGCCTGGGCCTGACTTTGGTTCTTAATCTGTAACATTTACTTAGATTTATTAATGAAGATTATTTATAAGCTATTATCAAAGTAGCCATAAATATCATAAAGTGGTAAAGTCTGTGGGCTGCCAGCCACTCTAGTCCGATTAGTTAATGAAGTTGTCTTTAGAGATGATGGACAGATAATCCAGGAGTCTGCAGTATTTTGTGAGGGAGGAGTGCAGACTGGGTTGGTAGCATTTTGGAGACCCCTCCTTTCCCCATGTGAGCTTGTGCAGGTATACCTCTCATCGCAGGGAAGAGGGGCTCTGCTCTTACTGTACAGTCACGGCTTGACTAGGGCTACACTTTCTCCATAGTGAAGTAAACCAACGATAATTTCAGTCTATTACATTGTAAGCTGGACTTTCACTAGTCAAGTGGAATACTTCATGTCAACTGAAATCTCTTCAGTGATTTTTTTTATTCTTTTTGAATCATTTCTTAGAATATGTCCTATTTAAAGAATGAAAACTTCACCATAAGTATTTAATAATTCAAATTAATCCTTAGTTCATTGTTACGAATGTTCATCTGTACACCTGGGTTTTTTTTTTTGTTTTTTGGTATGCTGTAGGTATAGCTAGATATCCTATATGCAAACTGAAATGTACTTAAGTTATTTTGATAATAAATGAAACCTTTCTGAAGGATTGTGCTTATGTTAAAAGGCTCGTTCAGCATGAAAACACTGGTATTATGCAAATGCAAGAGGACAAAGGATGTTTACATCTGCATCTTGATCAGCCTAAGAAGCCAGTCAGGCAGTCCTTGAAGAGGGGCCAAAAGTAGTAACTGAATATTTTACCATGGCTTCAAATTAATAAGAATTTCCAGCTAGTTACTGTAAAAAGGAAAGTGAAGCTGAATAAAACTCCAATGAAACATTAAAATAGCAATTCTTTACTGTGAGAGTTCAAATAGGTGCTGCTGGGCTCAGCGTGGTAACCTAGCGGTTAAACGCCTCACTCACCTTGCATGTGCCAGAACCCTATGTGAGCATCGGCTCTAATCCTGGTGGCCCTGCTTCCCATCCAGCTTCCTTCTGGCTTGGGAAAGCACTGGAGGATTGCCCAAAGCCTTGGGACCCTGCACCCTTGTGGGAGACCCAGAAGACGTTCTTAGCTTTGGATTGGCTCAGTTTTGGCCATTGAGGCAGCTTTGGGAGTGAATCTTCTTCTTTCTCTCCTCCTTTCTGTATATCTGACTTTCTAATAGAAAAATAAAATAAATCTTTAAATTAAATAGGTGCTTCTGTTGTCCTGTAGTGGAGAAACTACTCTCATAAATGTGTGTTATCCTGAACCCCAAGCTTCCATTTTTTTATTTCACAATCTGATATACGGGTCATGTCTTGTACAGCAACCAATGCTGTTGTGAATGGGAAGGAACTAGAAAAACAAACGAACAAACCAAAGCAAACCAAACCAAAACAGAAACAACCCAGCAGAAATCAAAAATTTTGATGTTGTAGGTTGGATTATTGTCTTTTATCTGAAGGTTGGCTTAATAGCAGTTGTTTTAGGATTGTTTTTCATTAAGTTCTCTAACACAGTCTTTGTGATTTCATTCACTTTAAGACGATTGAAGAATAACAAGGCTTCTACAGATGGCCACCGCTACCTTTTTCGTGGCCGGATCAATACAGAGGTGATGGAGGTGGAGAATGTGGATGATGGTACAGGTGAGTGATGCAGAAATTTAAGATGCAGCACCAGGGGTGGGCGTTGTGGTGCTGCAGGTGCATTCCCTTAATGGTGTGTCAGTTCCAGGCCTGTATGGCCACTACACACTCACCATCCAGCTTCCTGTCAGTACTTACTGGGAAGTTACACATGCTTGTTCAAGCACTGGATCCCTGCCACTCCTGTGGGAGACTGATGGACTTCCACCTTCTGGCTTCAGCCTGGTGAACCCCGGGCTTTTGTGCACATTTGGGGAATAACCCAGGGAATGGTTTCTCTTTCTCTCTGTCTGTTGCTGTACTTTTCAGGTGGATAAAAGTAAATAAATAAAGATGGAGTGGCAATAATAACTCCTTATGTTACTCGACTCACCACACCAAATTAGACTTAAGAAATAACTTTGTTAAATAGAGCAGTTGAGTAGGATTATAGAAAAGGTGAGATAAAGCAATGTAGGAATGTAAAATTGGAAAGGCATATTTGGATGAAATACAGTTGTTTTCAACACAGAGGCAGAGGAATAGCTGAGTAGTGGTCTCAGAATGTTTGTTTCGATTTACCTTCAGGATATTCCCCATTCCTTACATAGAGTATGTGTCAGAAAATATTTAATGGTTAAGTTTCTTTAAATTTTACTTGATTATATAAGCATGTGTGATATCTTCCTTCATTTGCTGAAGAGTATAAAATATTACAGATCTGTTTTATCTACACAATATTTACTATGATAGGCAGAGCTTCAGTTACCATGTGGAGAATTATGGATAAAGAGAGGGTGTGCTATTTTAAAAGATCATTTTAAGTGCCATATTATTCAAAGGCAATGAATTTTTATGCGGTAGATTTGAAGGGAGAGATGTGTATAAGCACGTTTGTTAGATAATAATTAGTCACAAACATTAAGTGAAATAAAATCTTAAAACTTTTGTTTTCTCTTTGAAAAAATAAAGTCCATAAAATGAATGTTTAGTAAATTGAATCAGATTTATCCCCCGTGATTTTAATTGCTGTTTCAAAAATTTTCTTCCTGAGGAAAAGATAAGATGAAATGAAAGATAGAAATTGGTGGGAAAACAAATTAAGTGTTGTTATATTGTTGCCATATCCGTAAAGAGAGATATCTTTCAGTAGCAACATGAATTGGAACACAAATCAGCTCCCCATCACCTGTATACCTTCCTGGTCATCCCAAGGTCCTAGAAGGGGAAAAGAGTATTTATAATCTGTCAGGGCAGAGTTCTCAGATGGTTTTGTGTGTGCTGTGTTTCTATTGTATTGTTAACATCCTGACAAATTGTAAAGTACTTAAAATAGTGAGCCATGATGAATGCAAACAAGGGGGAATACAGGTAATGTGCAGAACTCACCTGGGGAGCCATGTCATCATGAGGAAAGGTTCGTCATTTGCTAATGATGCCTTCCAGGTGTGCAGCTGCAGAGAGCTGGTCCACGTGGAGTTCCATTTCAAATCCCTTTGTGTGCTGCAGCGTGGAATATTGTTGAAGACAACTCTTCCCACCCTTGCTAAAAAGTGGACCTTACATCATGTACACAGTATTATTATTATCATTATTAGAGATGTATTTGAGTTACAGAGGAAGAGAGAGGTAGAGACAGAGTGATCTTCCATCTGCTGCTTCACTCTTAACATGGCTGTAAGAGCTATAGCTTGAGCTGGTCCAAAGCTAGCAGAAAGAATCTTTTTTGGGTCTTTCCCATGGATACAGGGGCCTAAGCACTTGATCTGTTCTCTGCTGTTTTCCCAAGTACATTCATAAGGAGCTGAATTGAAGGTGAAACAGCCGGGACACAAACAGAAACCCATATGGGATGCCTGTGGAGCTGACTTTGCCAGCTGTTCTGAAATGCCAGCCTGGAGCACATTAATTTTTATAAGATGGTAGTAATTCATCATATTCTTTTTAAGTGAACTCAGTAGTGACATTAAGAAATGTTACCTGTCTAAATGTTAAGAGTGTCTTGCCCCAGTAACTTGACTTTCCAAAGACATCCAAAAGCCCACTTTGTGTTTGAATTTGCAGCAAGATAAAAGCAGAACATGTGAACCTTTCACTGGGTTCTTTATTTTGCTCTACACGTCCCACCTCTCCTCCACATGATGTGACTGTTGCATTACCACTACCTGTACTGGTAGGCTAAGTGAATTTTGATGATGATGACTATACTTACAGTTCCTCTAGGAAACTCAGGCATTATGTAAAGAACTCTAGGAACCCAGAACTTTGGAGAATAGGGCAAATAATGTAATGGTAGATGCTAAGGGAATGATCCTTTGAGGGGTGACTTTGATGG
This sequence comes from Ochotona princeps, assembly GCF_030435755.1. Classification (NCBI taxonomy): domain Eukaryota; kingdom Metazoa; phylum Chordata; class Mammalia; order Lagomorpha; family Ochotonidae; genus Ochotona; species Ochotona princeps. The sequence goes on from NC_080840.1 coordinate 53,950,840, forward strand.
AGCATTTACATGGAAGGGCCACAGTTTCAGTTGCATGAGAAAGTTTTATTGTGCTGGTAATGTTTCAGTCTTTTGGGCCTCCATTCCTGGGGTTTTGGACCTTATACTAGAAAGGGCATAGGCTCTAGTGATTTGAATTAAGAGGAAGAAAGGACATTGGAATACGTGTAGTTGGCATAAGTTAATTGTATGGTGGGTTCTTTGAACATGAATTTGCAAGTCTTAACCTTCATTGAAACAAGATGAAGAACTTATTGGACTATATTATTCAGTTAGTAGTATTTATTTTTTTCTGTGCATACATAAACTTGCTACAAGATAACCTGGAAAATTTCCAGATGGCGGTTGGATACATTCTCCTAGTTTCTTGTAATGAAAATTTATTTGTTTTTGTGGATATATCCATTCTACCCCCTGGGGAAAGTGTGTATCATCTGCCACAGTGGAGATGCTAAAATAGAATTTTTGAAGGTGGATAGAGCTTTGGAGATCAGTTCATGTTTCCTGTTAATATTTCAGGTGATGTAATGAGGCCAGTGAAGGAGCAGAACAGTTGCAGAGATGGATTGTGGTAACTTAGTTCTTCTAAGGCAGGATCTGGGTGCTTTACCAGTTTTCTTTCTGATTTCTACCCTTTGTCATTTCCACCAGGGAATCTTTAATTCTTTGGTAATACATGTTCTTACTTTATATTATGTGATTAGAGCTGTGATGCTGAAAGATTTCAGTAGAGCAAACTAATGCCCACTTGCCAAGTACTCCCCACACTTGAACCCTGTATAGGTTGAATGCCAGGTGGACAAACACTGTCAGGCTCACTTACAATTGCCAAAACCCAAAGAAAAAGCTGCTGTATTTGGATATGAATTGAATTTTTGATATTGAAGTGTATTTTTGAAAATGGAAATTAGGTTAGAAAAAAATTTATTCTTTTGAATTATAAAAAAACTCGTATTTTTACGTAATCCAGGTATGCAAAATAGTTTTCTAAGAAAGAAACTATCAGACAGCTAATTGCATTGACTAAACTCCAAACATACATGGGAAGTAATTGCACTTAAATGGAAGCTAAATATATTTTTGACCAAGATGTTTGTATCTCAATGATTTTGCTTTTGTTTGTAATGCTTAATGCATTGGGTTACTTCAGAGTTGTATATTAGTGTAGAAAAGTATGTAAACAATGTTACAACATGTAGAAGTTTAAATAGTTGTATGTTTATTGCAGTCTAACCATATTAAGCATTCTTTCCCATGCTCATGGGAGATGTTAATCACTGTATTTGTATTCAGCTTTGATCTGATCATTCTCTGGATTTCTACTCTTTCAGTGAATCTAACTTGATTTTTCTTTGGGCATGTTTTACAGATGTTGGTTTAATAGGGATGGTATAAAAAAAATAAAACAGCTTGAGAACAGCAGTAGGAAAGCTGTTGAACTTCCTCACATTTCGTTTTCGTGATAATATTCCTAGTGTATGCTTGGAAGTCATTCAGAAAGTAGCACCAGGTCATTCCCATTCTGTCTTTAGAGCTAGTTCATTTGCCTGGTAGGACAGAGGACAAGAATATTGACCTTTAGAAAATGTGGTTTCTAGTTCAATATTATAAAGACCATAGCTTTAAGTACAATAGACCTATGTAAATTGGATAATTTGATTTTTTTAAATTCTTAAGCTGGTAGGAAAAGTGCAAACTGTCATTTTTATTTATTTTATATATTTCTTTACTTTCATCTACTTAAAAGTCAGAGCAACCGAGAGAGAGAGAGAGGTAGGATCAGACAACTAGATGGCAAGAAATCTTTCATTTTCGGGTTCACTCTCCAAGTGCACACAAAAGCTTGGGCTGGGCAGATCAAAGCCAAGAAACCAGGATGCCACATGTCTTCCATGTGGATGCCGAGGACTGAGAAGCTGAATCTGTTGGCTCTTCAGGATGTGCATTAGCAGGAAGCCGAAGTAGAAGGACAGACAAGGACTCAAATCCAGACACAGATTTGGGCTGCTAGTATCCCAAGTGACTCATTGATATCCCGAGTGACTTAATCTGCTGAGATACAATGCCTACTCCCTGGCTGTAATTTTAATATAAATGTTTGATAGCATCTTAAATATTGAATTCATTGTTTTAGCAAAATTGAATTTTTATGAGATTTTAAAAGCATTTCCATAAGTTTTCCTTTTTATTCATGAATGAAAACAAAAATTAAAACTTGAGTCTGCAACCTTGTAACTTGTTGCATTTGCATAAAAGTATTACTTTAATGATAGCCATGTTTTATTGCCAAATAAGCTTAGTTTTAAATTATTCCAAAAATGTTGGTAGATAAACTGTAGTTGCCTTAAGCTGGATTGAATTCATTTTGAATTTAAAAACTAATAGTGATTTTACAGTGTTGAAGAAAGTATTATATATAATAGTTCTTTTTAGATGCACTTCAATTTTGAATATGCTAATTTAAATTATGCATTTCAAATGCATTTATTGATTAGAAAGACAGATTGATAGAGAGAGGGTGAGAGGAAGAGAAAAGGAGATGTTCTATCTTGTGGTTTACTTTCCACATGGCCACAACAGTTGTCTGGGCCAGGCTGAAGCCAGGAGCCTGGAATTCCACCCTGGTCTCCCACATAAGTGGCAGGGGTCCAATATGTGTGACATTCTCTGCTGTGTTTCCTAGGTACATAGACCCTAGGGGAATGCATTTGAAAATTCAAAAAGGTCAGGGAGTAAGCCTCTTTTTAGCATTTTTTTCTCAATTAGAGCTTTTTTATTTTGATGTTTACCCTAAGTGATCTCACGTTTCTTTGAATACTGGAAGATTTTGTGTTATTATTTAGTATAACCAAATGTTTATTTCAAAAAGAAATTTGATGTTTCTCAACAGTCAGTGTTCATATGAGTAAATTGTAATTCAAAAAATTTCCCTCGGAAACTTATACATTCATATAATTGATGAAAGGAACAAGAATTTAACGCATTATTTAGATAATGGCTTCTTGTCATTTTGGAAATGAATTGTGACAATTTCTTCTGTTTACTGGCCTTTGTGCACAACACTGAGATATATTATTGGATATATGTATTATATATATTAATTATATAATTGATATATATTAAATATATTATATATCAATTATATATGTAATTGGATATATACTATTCCTCTCAATAAGCTTGTATCATATTGAAATGCAGGTTTATGGAGAGGAAACCAGCATGTGTAGAGAGTTCTAGTGTACCAATTTTGGAAAACTCTCACGTCACTGACAAAAGCTGTATGAATTTAAGAGTACTGAATTTGCAAAAGGTGTAGCTTTAAAAGGCCCGCTGCTTTGTTTAGGAAGCCTTGTTGCTTAACTATTTGTGGGATGAAATGAATGACTAAAACTCTTGAGCTTTGAATATCATTTTGATTCTGTTCTTTTTTGACACTTTATAGAAAGTCATTTTTTCCTTTTTAATTCATTTTAAAATCTATCTATCTATCTATCTATCTATCTATCTATCTATCTATCTATCTGAAAGGCAGAGTGCCAGAGAACGAGAGAAGAGAGAGAGGATGGGAGATTGGTGACAGAGAATGGAGAGAGAGGGAGAATGAGAGAGAGAACTCCCCCAACTCCTGGTTCAATGTCAAATGACCACAATGGCCAGGTGTTGGAAGCCGAGGACAAGGAATTCAGTCTGCGTTTTCCGCATGAAGGGCAATATCTAACTGCTTCAATCATTACTGCTGCCTCCCAGAGCCTGTGTTAGCAGACATATGAAATCAGGACCAGACTGCAAAACTGGGAACAGGCACTCCAATGTGAGATGAGTGTCTTATCTGGAAGATTACTTCCGGGATCAAATAAGTATTTTAGATAAACTGAAGCCCAGAAATTTCTGTTCATCATTTCAGATTTTTTTTTAATTCCAGAGGACAAAAATACATGGACTCTTTCATAATATTAGCAAGAATGTTGTTTGTGGATAATTTTTTATTTTGAGGAATGGGGATATTCAGTGATATGCTTTGATTAAAATTATGGAACTGTATATGATAATATATTTTGAAATAAATGGGACATAGTGGTATAATTACTTATTGTGTAAAATATCTAGCACTTCATATCATTATGGACTATGTGCACTATATGCTGAGTAGCATATGAGTATGTTTATGTGTGTGTATGTGTATATAAATAGCACATATTTATAATAGTGTATACTTTTAAAAGGAGTCAGCATGCTTGTTTGGCATAGCATTTAGAAGCTGGCTGAGAATTCTACATCAGAGAGCCTGAGTTGGATGCCAGGCTCTGGCTCCTGACTCCGTCCTGTAGATCCTGTGGGGCAACAGGAGGTAGCTCATGTGTTTATATCACATCACCCAGGTAGAAGGCCTGGGTTGAGTTCCTGCAGCCAAGTTTCAGGCAAGGCCACATGCAAGAGGTGGTGCACATTAAGGAGGATTAAGATTGATGGCTGCAGGGAAGAGAGAGTGGGCGGCATGGAGAACCTTACCCGGTGGACAGGACAGTCAGGACAGCCACAGAGAGGAAGAGTGGCAAGGTCACAGATTAGGACAGCATAGAGCGGGTCAGTTTAAAGAGAATCTCTAACGCAAGATCTGCCTGTTCTAATTTGATCCACTGGTGAGACACCAAAGGTTTTTGTGCTAACACATGACCTGGTACAAAATTTGCAAGAATGAGCCAACAGGGAGTGGAGATGGCAGTGAGCAGAACCGAAGACTGAGAAAGGAGAGGAAGTGGAATGAAGATGATAGAGTGGTGGCACAGGGTACACACTTGTGCTACTTCAGGAACATTCCTCTGCTGACTTTGGATCATGACTCATGTACCATTTGTGCTCTGTGAGAGGAAATCATTGATTTTATTTTAAATAAGTCTAACGCTTACTGTAGGTGTCATGTGGCTACTGTGATTAACTATAGTGTTGGTTAAAGGGGAAACAACACAGTGGATTCATGGGGGTGGATTAAAAACCAGGTAACATTCATGTAGCTCACTATGGCCTGACCTGAGTACAGAGAGCCTGAAAGCTCAGGCTTATTGTGATGCAGGGTTTTAAGGTAACAAATTGCAGGAAAGGGAGTTAACTACATGTACAATTTGAATTTTGACATGTTTCGTTACTGCTTATCATAATTGTTCAGTTGGTATTTTTATGGCTTATTAAGGAGGAATTAATGGTGTAATTACTAAATCATACTTTTTATTTTCCCATGAATTCCCATTAGCATATCTGACATGAATTATGAGCTCCAACTACTTTCACAGAACATGAATATGTATTAAGAATATAAAGGAAAGAAGGGAAATACAAAGAGTCCTTTCATAAGTAGTTTATAATTTCTTTATGGTGGCAAAAATCAATCTCCTGTCACTTATCATTTATGAGAGGCTGCACACAAATCAATGCAGACTGCTGTCCATGTAATTCCATAGTAGTTGGAACATAACTTAGAAGTTTTAACGGGTCCATCACTATACAGAATTACTCAATGCATTTTTTGGTCTGTCTGTAGGAAATACGTGGTGGTTTGGGAGCTAATGGAATAGTGTGGGAACCAAATTGTGAGAGAATGAGTGCCAAGCACCACTGCTTCTAGTCAAAACTTACTAAATATAGATCATTTAACAGAATCGGCAAAACCGTGTGCTTGACTGTCAGTCTTTGAAAGGCCTCTAATGTTTTTGTGGTCTCTTTTGCTTAGTGACTGCTAGAGAAGTCAAAAGAAAAGTGTTATTTTAGTGGGACAGATGCTGAGTCAGGCTGCTGTGGTGTGGATTTCTGTTCTGGGATCCTTGCCTGGCAGGGACTTGGTTCAAGTAAAGGCTGCTTACAAGTCATACCCCTCTTTCCTCCACCTGCTGTGAGGACAGAGAACTGCCACCCATGGTTTGGCTGTTGACATGCAAAGTTGACTTGATACTTTAGCCCGAATTATCGTACAGTATTAAAAAAAGATCATTAAAGGTCAACTTATCATCAAAGAACACTTTGTTTTTTGAGTTTCTGTTTAAGAGAATATGTGGGATGAAGTGACTTTATAGAGTGTACATTTTAACTATGTATATTGGTCATTGCTTGCTGCTAAGTCCGTAATTTCAGTTAAGTTCCATCGATTTGTTCTCATGCCTATTGTTCAGTTTAATATAGAATAAGAGATATCTCTGTGGAGTGTAGATATCTTTGAAACTTACAATGTTACTGCAAAGGAATTTAGAAAGACAAAACAAATCTGACACCTTGAATGCTTGAATACTGACAAGAAAATTCTGTAAATGCCTGAGATTAAGAACAACCAATTTGGGTATGGAAAAGATGAATGTTAATTTGTTGTGTATTAGACCTCATGTAATGTTATCAATGTTGTGCGTTGCAAATATTTTATTATTGAGCCCTGACTGCATCTACGGCATAAACATTTCTTTAGCTTTTTCAGTTCTTGTGTTTTTTCCATATATGTTTATAAAACAAAGATATTTTTCTGAATTCAGTGTTTTTGGAACATTGTTCATTTAATGAGCTCATGGTAGCATGTTGCATACTGGCTTTTTTTCACCTGTACTCATTCATTTCCAGCTGATTTCCATAGCAGTGGACACATTGTTGTAAATGGGTGGAAGATACATAACACAGCAAAAAATAAATGGTTTGTGTGCATGGCAAAAACACCTGAAGAGAAGCATGAATGGTTTGAAGCTATTTTAAAAGAAAGAGAACGGCGAAAAGGTGAGTGTATGCCTCATATACTTTTGTAGGTTTCTAACTTAGCAAGAGAGCTCATGTTGAGGAATGGTTATGACAAAGTAGAAATATGTTGTTCACTTCAATTTACTATTTGATGTTAAACTTCATGCTAAATAATTTTTGAATACTGCTATTTCCAAGGTTGCATTACCAAGTCTTCCTTTACGAGACAGGCATCAACACTATAATGCAGAGCCAAAGTGTCTCCAATGGTTGTTCTCTGTGTATTTAACAGTACATTGCCAACTCCCAGACCATGCATGTTAGCAATCTAATCATACATTCAGGCACTTTGGATATTATTCACATTTAAAAAGTGTTAGAATATCATTGTATGTATTGTAAACTAATCCATAAGAAGCTCCTTCACATGAAGAAGCCCAGTTTGAATTTTTTCTAATATTTATTTATTTATTGGAAAGTAGAGTTATGGGGTAACAGAGGGGAGGTGGGACAAAAGCAACTTACCATCCACCAGTTTTCTCCCCAGATGGCTGCAATGGCCAGGGCTGGGCCAGGCCAGGAGCCAGAAACTTCTTCTAGGTCTTCTGTGGGTAGCATGGACCCAAAGAGTTGTTTAGGAATTGCTGTACTGCTGTAGTTTTAATGATGTATGATTACTTTAAATTTTATTGTATATGGAAATGGTCATTTTCCCATTCAATTATTGTATATGGAGTTTTCATATCCCCACAAAACTAGTTTCTTTTTGCCTTTTATTTGTTAAACTTTTTATTTGATGAAATAGCAAGCCTTTTTCTACTGTAATACAAATTTAAAATACGTCATCTCAAAAGCTAAGAAAAGAGAGAGAAGGATGAGAAATGGAAGGATAGCAAGGTATGGAGGGAAGAAGGGAATGTCATTATGTTCTTATGATTGAATCTGTTAAAAATAACAAAATGTAAAAAACTAAAAATGAGGTATAACCTTTTTTATTTCTTTAATCAAAAGACTATGTATTCTAAATCCTATTATTCTAAATGTCTAAAAATAATAGGATTATTCAAATAGGTTATAGTGTGTATGCTTTTGTATTTAATAAAGTGATTGCTAATACAAAAGGAAGGATTTTCTGGTGCCTTACTGCTTGTATCATTATCTGCTGCCTCTCCAGGTCTTCAGTGGCAGAAAGCTAGATTGAAAAATCCATCCCCGACACTTTGATATAGGAGGCAGGAGTCTTATCTGCTAGGCCCAAATCCCCACCAAAAATAACTAAAAGACACTGGCATTGTTGGTCAGTGGATTAGGCCTTGGCCTACAACTTGGCAACCAATATGGGTGATGGTTCAAGTCCTAGCTGCTCTATTTCTAATATATCTTTTGTGCAACTATGCCTGGATAACAGTGAAAATGGCTTACGTCTTTGGATCCCTGCCATTCATGTGGAAGAACTAGAAGGAGTTCTGGCCTCCCGGTTGCAGTCCAACTATTGCTGCCATTTGGGAAGTAAATCTGTGGATGGAAAATTTATATCTCTGTATCTCTCTATGTATCTCCTCTATCGCTACAACTCTTCCTTTCAAATAATTAAATAAATATATGTGAACTAAATAAATGAAACAAGAGACAGGAACTCAAATGCTCCCAACATAAACAAATGAGGAAGAGATGGAAATTCTTGTGATGAAGTTGATTTGATCAGTATCCATTGTGTAAATATATTGAAGTATCTCTATAAGTATGACTAATTATTACATGTTAAATAGAATTCCAAATAGCAAGACTTGTCAAACGTATCTGGTCCGATAATATTCAGTTGTGTGAGATGTTCTGTACAAACACTTATTTCTATAATCCAGCTTAGAGTTAGGCATGCTTTCTCTGGCTTGTTTATCAATCAATTTCTTAATTGTTAAGCACTACCATGTTAATTGCTTTTCCTGAGAGTCAGAAATACAACAACTCACTAGTAAAATAACTCTGTAACACAGTGAACACTCTTCCATCCTCAGAAGTTTTTATTTAAAAAGTATACAAAGTTTCTACTCTGATTAAAGTGTTTATGGCATACATTTGTTTAAACACTTCTAAAGAATTTTCAAACACTCCTCTGGTTGGAGGAAGAGCCAGATAGAAATGTAAAAACTAATAGTTTTATATATATATATATATATATATATATATATATATATATATAGTTATAGTTATAGTTATAGTTATAGTTATAGTTATAGTTATAGTTATATATATAATAGTTATAATAGTTATATATAGTTATATATATACATGTATATATCTATATACATATATATAGATATATACATAAAGATTTGCTGCATCTTGCAATCTGTTCATGTAGCCAAGCAAATAAGATAGAGGGTGAAATGAATTTTTCATCAAGTTGAACCTGGCTCACCAGGGTAGCTATCATCCTGTAAAGAAAAAAAAAATAAGAGCATAGAAAAATGAAAGAGTATACTCTTTGTATTTATCATATTTTATTCATATGCAGTTATTTATTATTGTTGTTGACAAATGTTACTGACTTCTGCACTGAAAAAAAAGTAAAATCTTAGTAGGAAAATTTGTAGCTTTGAAGACCAGAGATAATTCAGAATCTGTTTTCCTGCAATAGCTCTTGCTTAGTTGCATCCCCTGATTAACTGTTAGTTATCCCAGGATGTATGCTTTGGCACTGATTTCCCTTGCATGAGCTATCTGATCCCATCAAATTGACTTTCACATATGCATCGACAATTTCTCAATCACTGGAAGGGACAGGCCTTGTCCTTTCTTCTGAGCAGTAACCATGTAGTCTAATCATTGTAGCACTCCACTTAGCATTGCCAGTACTGACTGGACTCGTAGATACTTGAACATTTTGCTTCCCCACCTTCATTTGGTACTCTCCTCAAGAGCCTGTAAGGTGCATTGATTCCTTCTGTCTTCTCACCTGCATTTATTTTCAAATTTTTACTTTGTTTGAGAATCTCTCTCTCTCTCTCTCTCTCTCTCTCTCTCTCACACACACACACACACACACACATTATGGGAAGAAGAGAGAGCGCATGTGTGTTCTCACTCTCCAGACATCTAAAATGGAAGAGGCTGAGTTGAGCCTCAGGCCCAGAGCCAGTACCTTAATCTACTGTGCCATGTGAGTGGCCGACACCCGATTACTTGAGCTCCCATCAGTACTTCCTGGTTACACGTTAGTACGAAGCAGGAGTTGGAGCTTGATGTCAGACTCAGGTGCTTCGATATGCTACATGGATGTTTTAACCACTAAGCCAGACTTCCAGTCCCAAACGTTAACCAGTGGCTGTGTCCTTTAAATAACATATCCTACTTACTTATTTACCACATCTTTTCACCATATAGTCCCTGTTGCTGTAGGGACTTGAACTGCAATTGCCTACCTTTTCTCTCTGAATGGTTAAAACACATACATGTTTCCCCAATACCTAAAGGATGAAATAGGTTAATGCTCTGGAGCAAACAAGGGTCCTTCCTAACCCTTGAGCACCTGTTTTGTCTTCTGACCCTAAAGCTAGTGCTCTGTGCCTTGCTATGTTTGATGTTAGTTGGCTCTTGTTAATGCTCCTTATGCCTCTAGAAACCTAGAACACAAGTGTTTGTGTGTTCAAACATGGCCCTCTGTGAAACCTCTGCTAACAGGTCGCAGATAGAGGGAGAAGTACATATGCCATCATTGTGTACCAGCTGTTCTCCCCCAGAGGTATCTCTAAGGCCAGCTGGCCCACTTGCACTAACTTAGCTGTGTGCAGGAGTGCTTGGCGTGAGTTTTGCAGAGGCTGATCCAGCTGCTCATAGAGTACTGGCTGAGCCTTTGGGTACAGATGCGCCCAGGTGCTGTATGCCTCAGATCTTGCGTTGACACTCTCCCCAAGGTTCCATGAGATTCTGGAAAACTGGACCCATGTTTATAGAGCTCTGAATTTGCAACTGCCAACGTGTTGTAGGCATGTACTAACCGCTGCTTTACTTATGGTGTGAGTGATTGTGTGAGGAGACTTCTTCAGCTACCTTCCCCCACCCCTCATTTTTTGATAGGTTTAAAATTAGGAATGGAACAAGATACCTGGGTAATGATCTCTGAACAAGGTGAGAAACTTTATAAAATGATGTGCCAACAAGGAAATCTCATAAAAGACAGAAAAAGAAAATTGACAACGTTCCCCAAATGCTTTCTTGGAAGGTAGGTTTGGTTGTTTGTGTGTGTTTCTTTCATATTCTCACTATCTTATGTATTAATTTTACTTCATTTATTTATTTTCTTTAAAAAACGTTCCGCTAAGCATTTTTGAGTATTTTCCAGTTGTCACCAGGTCATAGCAAGACAAGGGGATGGCAGGGGACCAGGATCATGACCAGATAGTACTAGGCCATCCATGACTTCCGCAATTGCTGATGTGCCATTTAGTAAAGGACTAGAAGAGATTCAGTCCAGGCATGGAATGACGTGCATGGCGATTCTGTGGGGGATAAGATTACTGGTCTGTAGTCAATGTGTAGCCAGGGCCTGAGAACTGAAGACAAGACAGGAGAGATTCACTATCTAAACCGTAGACATCTGGTCCCCACATGAGGAGAGTAGATGAAGGGCATGTCATGTGAGGGCTGTGGACAGCAGATTGAGGAGACACCCCAGTTTTAAGCATAGAGCAGATGGACTGCATTGTTTAATGTCTACAGAGAGCATGAAGTGGGTTTCTGATCAGTGTGATGCTGTGTAGTACAGGCAGCTCTTAGCCTAGGTTGTGTGTTAGCATGTTTGTATAAATTACTTCTGATCTTAGAATATACACTTAATATGTGTATTTTTAAAAAATGCATAAACTCAGCCTGGTGCCATAGCCTAGCAACAAAAGTCCTTGTTTAGCATGCCGGGGATCCTATGTTAACACCGGTTCTAATCCCGGCAGCCCCACTTCCCATCCAGCTCCCTGCTTGTGGCCTGGGAAAGCAGTGGAGGATGGCTCAAAGCCTTGGGACCCTGCACCTGCGTGGGAGACCTGGAAGAGTCTCATGGCTTCGGATTGGCACAGCTCAGGCTGTTGCGGTCTCTTGGGGAGGGAATCATCAGATGGAAGATCTTTCTCTCTGTCTCTCCTTTCTGTATATCTGACTTTGCAATAAAAATAAATCTTTTAAAAATACGTAAACTTTGGGTTGAGGGTTTCAGCAATTGCTACAGTTAGTGAAAGACAATTTCAGTTCTAGACTGTGGACTACATTAGTAAGTACTTTAAAACCAAAACTGCAAGCGAACTGTCCCATTTAGAACCTGCTGCAACCTCAGGCTTATTGTGGAGTTAGGAAAGTTAAAACAGGAAGGTGGTCATAGCACTTGTCTGCAGTGCCCACCAGGATGTCTTCTTAGCTAGCTGTGGTTACATATGACAAAACCACTGATGCAATCCTTATTCCCAGCTCAGTAGAGGTATAGAAACTCCTTGCCTGCAGCTAGGGCTCACTTCTTCACAGTGAATCACTTGCAATTCCCACCATATGTACATTTCAGCCATTGAGATTATTTTTTATCATAAACAGTGCTCTGTGGCAATACAACTTATGCCCATCCTCATCAGCTACCTGTAGGAACAGAAGTAGGAAGTCCAGGACCTAAACTCTCTCCTTTGGGTATAGTGTTAATGGGTTCTGGTGATATGTATGGCATCTCCCAGAGCACCTGATGAAGAAGGGCAGACCTCATTCCTGTCAGCTGTGTTTATGGTGGCCTTCCCCGAGAGCATGCCACCTGTGCATGATAATGTTGGAGGTCATTTCTGAGTGAATAATGACCCATTACCAGGGTGTTGCTGCCATCTTCCTGTTACTTGGGTAGTTGTCCTGATACACCCCTGTCCTACCCTGTACCCTCTTTCATATGTTCCCACTTTTTAGCGATGTGAACTTGACTCTTCCCATCACTTTACTTACATATACTTAGAAGTCTTTTGAGATCAAGCTTGGTAATGCTTTAGTCACTTGTGAATAATGTCAATGCATTTATCAACTGTGATGTTTGATAAAAAGTCACTGTGTCTGAGGCTATGGGTAGGGACTGGGCCCAGTTCTTGACTTACATTATCTCATTTAATCTTTTAACTGTACCATAATATGGATAATTTTATTGTATCTGGGTTATTAATGAAAAAATAGGTTTAGCCTAACCCAGCATCATACTGCTAGTGGGCACAGAAACAAGGTTTGAAAGCAGGTAGACTTACGTCAAAGTACAGGATCTCAGTTACTGTTCTCCACCTTCCCTGACTGTCTTTTGGATGGCTATAAAAGAATGAAAAGCGTTTGAGCAACCTTTCTACTTGGTATTTTTTTTTAAAGATTTATTTATTTTTATTGGAAAGGCAGATATACAGAGAGGAGGAGAGACAGAGAGGAAAATCTTCTGTCTGTTGGTTCACTCCCCAAGTGACCGCAACGGCTGGAGCTGAGTCAATCTGAAGCCAGGAGCCAGGAGCCAGGAGTTCTTCCAGGTCTCCCACAGGGGTGCAGAGTTCCAAGGCTTTGGGCGGTCCTTGTTTGCTTTCCCAGGCCACAGGCAGGTAGCTGGATGGGAAGCATGGCTGCCGGGATTAGAACCAGTGCCCATAAGGGATCCTGGCACGTTCAAGGTGAGGAGTTTAACCACTACGTTATGGCACTGGGACCTACTTGGCATATTTTTAAACTATATGTTTTTAGCATTTCATATTACTTGATTGTTTAACCTTAGCCATTTTGTGTCTTGGGTTTTGAAATAAGTAGTAAAAGTATTTTCTGATGCTGTCCCAGGACCTTTGCAGTCAGTGCAAAAAGAAAATCAGTCTCAAATAAATTGATTAGTTTATGTCAAGGTTTTCAAATGTTAGATTTCTAAAATATAAGCATCTTAGCGTTTTCTTTTTGTAAAATATTTCTGTGCTTATTGGTCACTTAATAGCACACAGTTATTAAGAAAAATTGCTATATTGCTGAAGATATTTTAGAATTCTCGGCATTGCAAGCCTTGTCCTGGTTACCTGGAATATCCGGGGATCCTTGCAATTGTGAAAGAAATGAGCTTTGTTCCTTTCTGCCTGCAGTAGTTCTGATGGATGATTCTGCATTGGAGCATTTTTTTTATGGATGATACTTTAGATACAATGATGAATTTATTAAATAATTAGTGTTTCAAAGCAATGTTGTAAATTGTTTATTGATTGCTGTATTTTAATTTTTTAGCACAGAATAACAAATAGTCACATATTTAATGGCCCATAAAAATACCCATTTATTAACTTGCAGTCAGAAGTCCAAGTGAGCTCAAATGAATTCTGTTTAGGGGCTCACAAAGGCAAAATGAAGGTGTTGGCCAGAGTGGGCTCTTACTGGAGGCTGTGGAGGAAGGTCTGCTTCAGGCATATCCAGATTATTAGCAGAATTCTGCTCCTTGTGACTATAAGAATGTCACATCTTTTTCTTCAGGTACAGCCGGCCAAAGCCTGTTTTCAGCTCCTGTAGGCAGCATTCCTTGGTGCATGGTCCTTCCATCTTCAGTGCCAGTCTTGGTGTGTCAATTTATTTTCATGCTGGTAATTCCTTTGACTCCCTCTTGAAGTACCAGCTAGCAAGAGAACTCTGCTTCAAAGCACTCAGAGGATTGGGTCAGACCCAGTTGGCTAAGTTACATATATTAAGGTCATCTGATTTGGATTTCAATTGCATGTGCAAAAGTGCCTCCACAACAGTGCAAAAATTAGTACTTCATTTAAAAAGTGAAGTGTGGAAGAGGGAGTACGGCCAGAGGTTTTTTTTTTTTTTTTTTTTTTGAGAATTTTGCCTGTTATGTGGGACATGCAGTTTTGTTTCTCCCTTTGGAATTTTCAAATTTACTGGGCTTCTGTGCCTGGAATGCATGTTGAGGACAGCTTGACTCTATATAGCAAACCGTTATTACTCTCTAGGGTTCTTTGAGCTATCTTTAGGATTGCTGCCTTCCCTAAGCTACTCTAAAATTTTCATTTTGTGTTTATGAGAGGGGTTTACAAAGAAAATAGTTTGTTAAGTGTAATTTAGAAAAGTCTGAACATATGCACATGGATTTTCTAGAATAGAGTCCAGCTTAAATAACTGTGGGCTTTATGTATGAGAAAAAAATGATTGCATAATGTGTGCACATACTTTTATTAATGAGATTTCCCTCGTATAGTTGATTTATTATTATTGTGTGGTACAGGTGGGCTTCCTGAGGGGAAGGATAGCTAACTTTGCCACTGGCTTTCTATTGCAGTGAATTTGTATCATGGCTGTTGGAAATTGGGGAGATTTCCAGGCCTGAAGAAGGAGTTCATTTGGGACAAGCATTATTAGAAAATGGAATCATTCACCATGGTAATTATTTCATCAATTACTTGAAAATCTCTATACCCACAATTTACATATATCTTAATCTCTTTGGTCAGTTTAGTTTATAATTCTATGCATTATAGGATGGTTATCTTTTTGCCATGTTGTAAAGATACGTCCTAATGTAGATAGAACTGTGTTTAAGAGTTCATGGATTTATAATTATAGGTTTGTAACCCTTTAGAGAAACTACTACACAGATAGAAACAGATAATGCCTGTGGGATGTGGAGGAAGGCACGATCAGTTCACTCTAGCGTATTTGCTTCATGGGGGATGTGGCATTAGTGCTGGGCCTTGTGGAATGATGAGCAGCGGGATAGACGAGCAGCCCACCCTGAAGAGTTGATGGTGGAGAAGTTCATGGTGACATCTGGAGGAGCTGCTCAAGTTTCATGTGGCCAAATGATATTCTCTGCAGGTGAGGACACTGGGATGAGGACTGTGGAGAGGAACACGGGTAGTAACCAGATCCCAGGCGTTCTGAATCTTCTCGTATCACATGTAGGCTTATTTTGAAAGACATCAGGAGTTGATGACTTGTGCTAAGCAGAGGCACGATCAGAACTGGATTATTGAGCTGTTCCATGTAGCATTGTGGAACCTGCAGCAGACACGTTAAATGCCGTGGAGTAACAAGCCCCTCAGTAGGACTTCTTCATCCAGGAGTGAAACAGTGAGAGAACCTCAGTGGTGCTGTGTCCATGGGCATGAAACTAGTGGACCTATTGAGATATTCTGGAGAAGGTCATAAAATATGTTCTTTCTATATGTGTGGGTATATAATCATCACAAAAATAATTTATGGAATATGTTGCAGTTTCAGTAAACAAAGTATAATTGTCAGATCAGCATAAATGGTATATTCATCATCTCAAACAAGTATTATTTGCATTAGAAACATTCATAAACTTCCATGTGCTTTGATAACTATTTGGATATGGAACATGAAGGGTGATGAGACAGATCGTATTATTCTGGATTTAGGATCTGGGTGACAGACCAGTAACATAGAAGAAGGGGAATGCTGGAGAGAGATGAGGGATCTGTAATGGGTTGGATGTGACCTTGGCTCAGAGAGTAGCCAACAAGTGGTTGATGGTAAATCTGTTCATCTCAGAGCAGGAATAGCGTGAGAGATATTTAGGTATGAGTTAGAAGAAAGTTCCAGATCCCCGAGAATATTGACAATGTAGAAAATAAAGCAGTGCTAAGGGAAATGAGAATAACCTTTTGAAAAAAATTTTTCTTTTATATGTAAAATGTGGAGGAGAAAAAAAATTTAATATGAAGATCTTCTGTTTGCTCATTCACTCCCCAAGTGGCCATGAAGACTGCAGCTGAGCTGATTCAGGTCAGGGGCTTCCTCCAGGTTTCCCACATGGGTGTAGGGTCCCAAGGCGCTAGGTCATCGTTTGCTGCTGTCCCAGGGATGGGATGTTGGTTCTTACTGGTGGAGGATTAGCCAATGGAATCATTGTGCCGCTCCGTTGCCAAACATTTTTTTTAATAAACATATATATTTGGCTATATAATTTTTGTATTAATCCGCTTTCTAAGATAGAATGAGCACAAAAATAAGACAAAACAACACAGAAACAAACTTGATCCTTCCAGTTTTCCCCTCTCATGTATTGACAGCACCATCTGCCCAGCAAGGACTATCTTCCTAGCTCTCTCCAGTTCTCTGTCTTCCATGATCCCCACAGTCTTCCTCGAACCACAATTTCTATTGTTGCTTTATTCATGTTTCACATTCCTTTTCAGACCAGAGCTGGAAATAAAAAAATACCTTGGAAAACATTGGAAAGGTCATAGCATTTCCATTTACAATCATCCAGTGTCTTCAGTTACTGGAACATGTGTATTATGAAAAACTGAGCCTGGATTACAGAAACTTTTGTACTAGGATAACTTACCTTTTAATTATTTTTTCCATGAGTTATTTGAACTATCCTTTTATAAGCAATGCAAGAAGGAGCTTTCTTTTGGATTATGTAGTAAATGATGGGTGCCCAGCACACATAGATGCTCGATGCATGTAATAATTCATTTTAAGTGAACTAATGATGTCAACATTTGATTCATTAGCATCATTTACACTTAAAAATGATATGTGGCTGCTTTTATCATCTAGGACACCAGAAAGCCTCATCAAAAACTTACGAGGGAAAACGAAAAGGTGTTGAACACTATGGCTTGCTGTTTTTTTCCCTGCTTCTTTTTTCTTTTCTTTAATCTCAAATGCAACCAGGACCCTTGGGAGCAGGATGCACTGCATTTGTTGAGCTTGCAGTTGTTGGAGCCATGGAGGCAGCAGTAGAAAGGCTCTGTGTGCAGTGAGCATTCAGCATTAGGAATTCCTTCTGCATGCACACTGTACACTTACAAGGACTGTTGTCACTCAGTAGAGCAGAGAACTTCAGCAGCTGTTTATGGCTGCCTTTTACATATTCCTTTCCTTACTGACTTTCCTTCATTCTATATGAAAAAGTACATGAAAGTATAAACATGAATCATCAACCTGTATTTATACTGGGTGGAATAATGTTGAGTCTGTGTTGGTACCACATCCTTCATGAAATCCAGCTACAAATTGGCTTTTCTTCCACCCACCACCCAGGGAGAAATAATTTATCGCAGAGAATATTGGAAAGAAAATTATATTGACTAATGTTAGCTTCTACAACAAATAAATACAAATGAACGTTAATAGAGTAGCTAACATTATAGAGGACAGTTTTCCACTAGTAAAGGTATGTTAGAATTGCAGGAAAAGGATGTGACATTCTATCCCTTTGCACAGTTTAAGTACGTGAAAGAACTCAGCCCGTCTCAAAGCGTTATTCTTGAAGGTCCCTTTTTTGTGTGTGTTTGAAGTGCCTGTTCATTATCCGCTGGCATCATGTTTGTACACATGTCATTGGCCACAGTTTAATTACAGGTCCACCCCTGACTACAGGATAAGCTGAGAAATGTGGTATAGATTTATGTCCAGGAGGCACAATTTATTGATAAACTGCTATCCAGTTTCTGCTACTGAGATGTAGCATCAAATTAAATGTAAGATCTAAGGAATTATTCTAAATATTAGTTACTATGTGTGTATGTATATATAAAATAGATATACTAATATCTATTTAATTTGGTTGACATTTTACAGTGACACTTCAATTTCACAGCCTCAAAATATCTTTAAAATTTCTATTTTAACACCTCTCTTTATGATGTTTCTGTGATTTCTGTTGCCAAATTCAATGACTTCAAATTTTGATGAATTGGAAGCTTTGAAATTAACATGAGACTACATGTTTAAGGACTATAGTATTCTGGTGCTTTTGTGTCATTATGTACCTGTCTCCTGAAAGAGCTACACTGAGTCTAACTGTAGGATTTTCTTTCCTAGTTTTGGAATTCCTTGTAAAGATACAGGTACATTAAAGTAATTCTTCATTCCAGAGCTAGAAAGGGGCAGATGTGGGGGAAGGATTTTAATTTTCTGAGGAACTGTATGAATATTTTCCTTTCACTTTTCTGTTTCCCCTCCAGTATTTTGACAATGGGATCTGTGAATCACATGAGAATTGTTGTTCACTTACCAATGAAATAGGTTTTGAAAATTGAAGACAGCTCTATCAGTGCAATGTTAATTGATCGACCAAACAAAACCAAACCAAACCAAACAAAAAACCCTCTTATTACTTTGTAAACATGAGTAACTAGTTAAATGCATTCCAGGCAACTGCAAGGTAGTACAGAGTAGAATTGAAATACTATTTGTTAAATATTTTTGTGGACATAATCTTTTAATCTTGTCTGTTCTTTAGCTTATAGCTGATTAAAAATCTGAAAGGAACCACAGATTTCATAAAAAGAGAACACCCATAATGATTCTTTCAATGTGTTTTTCAAATTATTTTTACTTGTCTCTCTGAAAAAGGAAAAGAAACCCAAGTACATCGAACTGGAAACTTCCAGTTCTAATCAATATCTTGACCTCAGTCACAATTTTTCCATCAGTATAATCTGAAAAGGGAAGTGCTAAATGCATTTGAATTGTGATTTATTTTGAAGGGCCAACACTGTGGCACTGCAGTTCAAGTTGCCGCCTGCAGTGCTGGCATTCCATATGGATCCTGGTTCGAGTCCAGTCTGCTCCACTTTTCTTCCAGCAGTGTGCTAAAATTCCAGGAAAGCAGCAGCAAATGCCATAGATGCTTGGATCTTTGCACCCATGTGTGCAACCTGGAGGAAGTTTCTGGTTCCTGGCTCCTGGCTTTACACTGGCCTAGCACCATCATTGAAGCCATCTGAGAATGAATCTGTGGATGGATGATCATCTCTGTGTCTCCAATCTCTCCATCACTCTGCCTTTCAAATAAAAGAAATCTTTAAAATATTTGGAAATTTTATATAAAAAATATTCTAAGTATTGAATTATTGAGAATTGAAAACTTGAGAACAATGATCAGATAAAACTTAAGTTTTTGCTTAGAAATATAGCCCTAAAAGCTTAATATTAATATTGTTCTTTTCGTCACAGTTTGGTTGTAATGTGACCTTGATTTTACTCTTACTAGGATTTAATCAGTTACAATGTAAGATATGGCATATAGAATTTTGTCGGGCCCGGCGGTGTGGCCTAGCAGCTAAAGTCCTCGCCTTGAACGCCCCGGGATCCCATATGGGCGCCGGTTCTAATCCCGGCAGCTCCACTACCCATCCAGCTCCCTGCTTGTGGCCTGGGAAAGCAGTCGAGGCCGCCCAATGCTTTGGGACTCTGCACCCGCGTGGGAGACCCGGAAGAGGTTCCTTGTTCCCGGATCGGATTGGCACAGCACCGGCTGTTGCGTTCACTTGGGGAGTGAATCATCGGATGGGAGATCTTCCTCTGTCTCTCCTCCTCTCTGTATATCTGACTTTGTAATGAAAATAAATAAATCTTTAAAAAAAAGAAGAATTTTGTCACAGCAACCATTTTTTAAAAAAAAGTTTGTGAACTAATGCAGATTCCACCAAACTTAAAGAGACATATCCTATGTTACATTAATGAAAGAATTCTATCAGAATGAAGAATTAGGAGCCAAATGTGCTAGTTTAATTTGTATGTTGTTTCAGCTGCACTTCATTGAAAATAAAATTCGTAAAATATAGTTGAATGAACCATCTGCTTTATAGAGAAAGCAAAAATAAGTTGACTATCATTACTCTTATTCACTTAACAATTACTGTTGAAAACTTTGTCCAAGGCAAAGCCTTCCTCTGGCTACCTTGTGTTGAGGCATCATATACTATCTATGTGATGTGTGTCAATATTCATCTTGTCAGGCTCTCCTGTATACAGTCTAAATACTGATATGTGAATTCCAATACTTCATTTGTTATATCCCGTGATGTGCTGAAGTTAGCTCATATAAGCTAGTAAGGGCTGATAATAAAATTAAAAGAATTTTTGCATGCTGTCTGGTTGTTAAAAACAATTATTATTAAAAGTTAAATCATGTAAACATATAAGTATGTAAGTTATATTCAGAACAACAATATTTCATTTTGTTCCTTAGCTCTTTTTAATTATTATATATTCCTGTTTATGGTTCTGTTGAGTTTATTTATGTCAGTTGGATTATCGATAATGCAGGGTCTTTTGTGGTTCCATATAGCTTTTAGAATTGCCTTTTCTATTTCTATAAAACAGACACTTTGGATTTTGACAGAGCTTGTATTGAATTTGTAGACAAATTTGGGTAGCATGGACATTATGTCAATGTTTATTCTTTTAGTCCATCAACATGGAATCTATTTTAGGTTCAGTTTCTTTCATTGGTGTTATATAGTTTTTAGTATTTAGATCTTTCACATTTACTCCTAAATAACTTGTCATTTTATAATTTTGTAGATGGAATTATTTAAGATTTTTTAGATAATTTGTTTATGTAGAAGTGCTAGTGATTTTTGTATGTTGATTTCATAGTCTGCCATTTTATTGAGATAATGTAGATTCCAATGTTTTTGAATTAGAGTTTCTAGAGTTTTAAGTATGTCACATACTCTAGCTGCAATAAATAATATTTCTTATTTTTAATCTTATTCTGAATCTATTTGTCCTGCATAGGACAGTGTTGAGTTCAGGTGAAGGGAGCCATCTTTGCCTTTTTGCTCACGATCATAGAAGACAAGTTTCAGTTTTCCCTGGTGTTAGCTGTGGGCTCGTCACATAGAGTTATTATTATGTCAAGGTGCATACAAATATTGTTGAATGCAGTTTGCTAGTATATTGTTGAGATTTTTGCATCTATGCCCATGAACAATGTTGGCCAGTCATCTCCTTTTCTTGCAGTATTCTTGTTTGGTTTTGGTATCAGTGTTGCTGACCTTGTAAAGGAGTGTGAAAATTCCTTTGTCCTAAGTCTTCTTGAAGCGATTTGAGAAGGATTGGCCTGAACTGTTCTTTAAGTGTTAGATAGAATTCATCAGTGAAGCCATCAGATCCTTAAGCAAGAGTCATTATGAATATAAAAATCTTATCCTAAGAAGAGTAATGAAACATGACAACTCATTTTCACTGAGAGATAAACAAATTTCAAGTGACTTGTAAGAAAAGCAGTTGTTTGTGTGAGAAGTGTTAACATTTTAGTTTCAGTAACATACTGAAATTATTTATTTGGGAGGTCTAAACACAGGACAAATGGCCAAGATTGGTCTGTGTAATCTTAGCTTGATCACAGTGGGATAAAATAGATTAAATGCTGAAACTGATTTCTAGGGTTGAGGATCAAATCCCAACTCACCAAATTGGTTGTGTGCTCTTTGGAATGCACTTTTTGCCCTGTTTTGTGAAATTATGAATAAATATAAAATATGACCTCCTGTGTTTATATAAATATAAATATCAATATACTTATGTAAGCATAAATCTGTAAAAGTAAATTTATATATGTATATATGTATTATGCAAGTAACTATCGATTGATCTATTGATCTGTGTATTATGCCAGCCAAATGCCATTTGTTAATGTCAGTTTAGTTCAAATGTAATAATGTGAACACTAGAAGTATATTAAGTTAGCAAAAATTTGTTTTGCCTCTTACTATCAGATTATTGGGTGGGTCTTACAGTGTTGGAAAAGCTGAAGCTTGGTCTGGTGGTGTGGTGGTGCCGTGAGTTAAACTGCTGTTTGTGGCACTGCTATCAATTATTCAAGTTCCTGGAGTCTAGGCTCCTCCTTTGCAGATTCATTCTGTGCTGATGTACCTGGGAAAGCACCAGAGAATGGTGCCGGATCATCGTATGGGAGACGTGGAGGGAGTACTGGGTTGCTAGACTTCTGCGTGTCCTAGTCCTGGCTGTTGTGGCCATTTGGGAATTGAAACAGTGGATAGAAGGAATCTCTCTGTCTCTCTCTCTGCTTCTTTGTGTATCACTCTGCTTTTCTTTTTTTCAAATATTTCGTCAAGAAACGTGAAATATTTTGATTTAAAGTTCCATTATTTGGGAATGTGCATTTTATTCGTGTTTTTTAAGCTAACACTTTTGAGGTTGTTAGAATTTTAATATATTGTTTCCTTGTTTTTAGTTACAGATAAGCATCAATTCAAACCAGAGCAGATGTTATATAGGTTTCGCTATGATGATGGAACATTTTATCCAAGAAATGAGATGCAGGATGTGATTTCGAAGGTAAGGACTTCTATTATAACATATTCAACACAAGAGTTCATGTTGTCATCCTTCAGAAAGCTAAAAAACTAGTGAAAAATGTAAAAATTCTTTAAGTGTGGAAAACTCATAAACTGGATTTACAAATAAACCTATTTTGTTAGTATTCTAGAAATTCTAATGTGAGGCTGTTTTTATGTTCTCCAACCTAGTTCTGAATGAAGCAGCAGCATTCTGTTACTTCAGAGGTCATATATGTTGTAAATGGTTTTATACGTATCAACAGGTGGTCCTTACACTTGAATTAGTAGAAATCAAACACACACACACATACATATATGTAACAAAGGTAACACCAACTTTGTATGTACACATGACAAAATTTATATTGACATGATGATCACGTTATTTAATGATTTAAGTCAGTGTCATGTGATGGAATGTGGGAATGATTTTTGGGATTGTGAAATGATTTCAGAACATTGACAGTGAACTTCTTTCAAATTATCATTGCCATGCCCCTTGAGTGTTCTCACTTCCTTTTGACATATCTTGATTTTATGCAGGGTGTAAGATTGTATTGTCGTCTGCACAGTCTGTTTACACCAGTGATAAGGTGAGTCGGTTTTCTAAGTTCTGAGAAGTTTAAATGGAAATGCTTATATTACGTATCACTAAGTAGCAAAAAGGATAAAAGAATGAGTGTTTGTGGACTCCCTACAACCTTCCCTATCACAGATACGCTACAAATATTTTTGTTAATAGTACTAACAGAACTAGGTAACAATCGAATGCTTAATGTTTTTCTCTAGTAAACTAAAATTAAAAATAATAGTTTAATTTACCATGTCATGTATATGAAGATTGTGTGGCAGTGTAAATGTGTCCTGATAATGTAGCCACATAGGATTTCTTATCAACAAAGTTTTATTTTTTTAAATTTTTTTTTTTTTTTTTGGAAAGGCAGATTTATAGACAAGGAGAGATAGAAAGAAAGATCTTCCTTCTGCTGGTTCACCCCCCACATGGCTACAATGGGTAGAACTGAGCCCATCTGAGGCCAAGAACCAGGAGCTTCTTCCAGGGCTTCCGTGCGAGGGCAGTTTCCCAAGGCTTTGGGCCATCCTTGACTGCCACAGGCAGAGAGCTGGATGGGAAATGAAGCAGACAGGATATGAAATCATGCCCATATGGGATCTCAGCGTGTTCAAGGCGAGGTTTAACCATTGAGCTATCGTGCCGGGCCCCAAAGGTTTATTTTATAAGAGCTGTTAATAAGGAATTGTTCTTTGGCTAGAAGTAATGTTATGAGTTGTCATTAAAAATGAATGGGAAAGAGCCCGGTGGCGTGGCCTAGTGGCTAAAGTCCTTGCCTTGAACGCGCCGGGATCCCATATGGGTGCCGGTTCTAATCCCGGCAGCTCCACTTCCCATCCAGCTCCCTGATAGTGGCCTGGGAAAGCAGTTGAGGATGGCCCAATACCTTGGGACCCTGCACCTGCGTGGGAGACCCGGAAGAGGTTCCAGGTTCCTGGCTTTGGATCGGTGCAGCACCGGCCCGTTGCGGCTCACTTGGGGAGTGAATCATCGGATGGGAGATCTTCCTCTCTGTCTCTCCTCCTCTCTGTATATCCGGCTTTCCAATAAAATCTTTAAAAAAAAAAGTGAATGGGAAAAAGTTGTGAAGCAGATGTAATGTATGCTAAGCATGCTTTGTAGGAACTTGGCTTACCAGAAGAATGGTAGCACTGCCTGAGGCCCCTTGTAGATGACTCTTTTCTTTCCAAGATGAGTTGAATGATGACAGATTTAAAATAATAATGCTGTTAATTACTAACTATAAATGTAGCCAATTTATTAGTTATTAATAAAACAGAAATCTAGTCAGTTTGTTAATGAAATCTCAGAAATCTTGGTTGTATTTTGGGAAGCTTTTTAATGGAGTTGCTAGAATGCTGTAACTCTTCATTTTAAATTATTGACCACAGCTAAGGGGCAGCAACTTAAGTTAGTATTACTTCCTTCTGATTTTTTTGCATTGGAGATTTTGTGACAGCTTGAAAAATCTGTCATTCTCTCATTCCCTTTTTGATCCAGGCCCAGAAAATAAATGAATTCTAGATTTCTACCCTCAGGGCCTATATCTGATCGTATTTGTTGGTGTCTAACCAAATGTAGAATAGTTTCTGTGTTCTGGAAGTGCTGAATGAGGAGGCTGCTGGACACAGCCAGCCTGTTCCCCTGCTTCTCTGGGGATGTGGTGTCGTCGTGTCCCACTCTGATCAGATCCTATGCATGGAAGGCTGTCCGTGTGTCACCTTTAGGACAGGACTGCTGGCTTTGCACTACACCAGAGGTGAAAGTATACAAGAAAGCTTGTCGTGCGATTGTAGTGGACACTGTTTTTACTTTCCACGTTTCAAAAAAATTTCTGGTAGAATCTATTATAATTTCAAAGGAAGGAATTCTGTTATTTTTTTGTTTCATTGATGAGGTATTGTATTTCTGGCTGAAGTATTATCCAAAATAACAATGACAGTCATCTAATTGGATAGAGGAAAATACAGAAAAATGTTCTATTTATTTACATATTTATTTATTTTTGATGGATCACTTCCACCATATGAACTGACGGATGTATTCTCAGTTATTACACATGTGCATAAATCTCTTCACTGTGCAACTTGCAGTATAGATTCAGATCTTACAGGTGAACTTCCTGTTGCACACGAATACTAAATGAAAGTGTTCCTTGTGCTTACTTTATCCAATTGCTTATTGTTTTTGGTTTCTTTCTTTCAGAGATAAAGATTACCATTTAAGGACCTACAAATCTGTGGTCATGGCCAACAAACTGATAGACTGGTTAATTGCCCAGGTAAATGGATAAGCAAAAATTGCTGAATTTAATTCATTACTGCCTTAAACTTTGAGTATGTGAGTTATATATCATTGTTTTATAATAGCTGCCCAGAGATGAGAAGCAGTGAAGTAATTTGCTCACATTCATACAGCTAATATGAAAATTTATGAATAGACCCAAATTTAAGTATCAGACCCCATCAGTTGTTATTGCTTAACTTCATAGAAAGACAGCATGGGATGAGTTAGGAGTGGGAAATGTGATAATGTAATGATGAAAGCAAATTAAACCTATTAATCTCTTATTTAGAAAATATTATCAAAAATAAACGGCTTGTTTCAGCAAAACTCTCAAATACTCTTCCAATAATGGCCAATCATTGGACAGATACGAATGTATTTAGAACTGGAGAAAAGAACTAGCTCCCATTAAACTGTCTATAGATTGGGAATAAATTCCATATCCTAAAGTGTTTCTCTTGCTTTATGATGTATTGTATACTTTCATATTGGGAAACATTGTGACTCGTGCTTTCTCCTTCAAACAATCTTCACTTACTATTGTGCTGCTTCTAGTATCGTGGTTTAAAGTAAGATAAATTAGCAGCAGAAGTTCACTCCTTGGCAAATGAATTGCATAACTTCTAAAACACCATTCAGTCTATGTAAGTTGTAATTTCACATTTCAAAATTTAAACAGTGTCTCATACCTTTACAGTTTTGTGTGTTTTCTTAGTGTTCACCAGATCTATGTGGTTACATGAAAATTTTTTAGAGGTATAAGAGTATTAAAACATTGCAGATCATATTTTTCACATCAATATATTCAGTGTATTTTATTAGCTAACCAGCACAGAATTGAAATAAGCAAGTAAAACACTCATATGTAAATTAATGTTAAATTAGCAATCATTGTAACAATTGCCATTTAAACAACAGCTTTGTTGATTAGAATAAAATGAACAAAATAGGAGACAGACTTGGATTTTGACTTTGGGTGGGGGGGCTGTTGGTCAATTGGGCTGATTTGGGGGCAGGCTATTTTTATAAACTAAGATTCCATTACAGTATCACTTCTCCCAGGAAACCTTTTCAGTTAAAACCAGGGCTCAGGGTCCTTCTCTGTGGTCCCAGTTCACCTACTGGTCCTTTTCTGAGATCCCCGTTCACCTGCTGAGTGTATCTGTTTGATGAGAATGCTGACTAAATTTGCTATGGTTGCTGTTATACACCACAGCAAGTGGCCAGTTTATTATAGTCAGGTGACACGAAGAAAAGTGTTTGTCTTAATATTTTATCTTTATTACTTGACATGATATATAGAGACATATCTTTGAATGAGTGCATAAGAATTATGAAACTGATTTTGAAGAAGACCAGGAGAATAAGCTGGAGTAATAAGTAAGTGCTTGGGTGTTAGCAAGATTAGATTGGTGAGGACCCAGTGTAATAGCTCAGTGGCTAGCTGCTCTCCTTTCACATGACAGGAACCCAAATGTATGCTGGTTTGTGTCCTGGTTCTCCACTTTCCATCTAGCTCCCTGCTTGTGGCCTGGGCAAATAGTAGAGGAGGGCCCAAAAGACTTGGAATCCTGCACCCACATGAGAGACCTGGAGGAAACTCCTGACTCCTGGCATTGGATCGGCTTAGCACTGGCTATTGTGGCAACTGGGAGAGTGAACCAGTGGGTGGAAGCTCTTTCTCTCTGTTTCTCCTTTCTATAAATCTGCATGTCCAATAAAAATAAATGAATCTTTAAAAAAAAGATTAGTTTGGTGAGGGTTGCAGTTGCACAGTGTTAGGTGGAACATACCTTCATCTTTTACAGGTAAAGTAGAATTTAAAAGGGGTGATAGTAAAAAGAATGGCATTGTGGGTTTGCACAACGACATGGGAAAAATGAGTCCAGAGCATTCAGTCAACAGTAGGGGAGACCAATGTGTCTGGAGCAAAAGCTGTAGGTGCAGAAACTTAGCAAGTGAACTGTAGAATATGGAATATATGCAGGATATGGAAGGTCTTAAGAAACAAAAAAGTCTGATATGTCTGCTTAATTAAAAAATGTTTAAAACTGTGGAATATGAAATTCCTTAACAAGAAAACTGAATTCTATTAAAATGTGAAAGAAAGCCCAGAAAATGTTTCATAATTTAGAACAAAGATAAAGCAGATGCCATGTTAGTGTTACCAATAGAAATGGAATCAAAGCCTGAGAAAATAGAGAACACAGGTGTTTCCTTTTTCTGACTGACCCTATCTGCTGATTTACTCCTCAAATGCCCATCACACCCAGACTTTGGGGCCAGGGCTGGATTAAGCAGCTATGAAAACAATCTAGATTTTCTATGCAGGCGGAATCAGCTGATTAGTTTTGTGAGCTATCACCGCTACCTCCTACAGTCTGGATAGGCAGGAAGCTGTTGTCTGGAGGAGAACATTATCTAACCCAGGCACTCTGATATAGGTTGTGGCTGGGCCATCTACACTGCCAGGGCAGAGTCTGTCCAGAGAGAGTTTGGCCCAAAATGTAAGACTGATGGGGCACCATGGCATAATAAGTGAGAAAAAGTTGCATGAACTGTAAAACATAGCTAAGATTGTATGTACATGATACATATGTGTTCATGTATGTACATGGACGCTTATGTATATGAGTTACAGATGCTTCCTAGATCAAAACCATAAAGGAAGGTTTGCTTTGGGCTATGTTGTTGGATTCAGTTACATGACATGATTACTTTTTGGCAAGAGAGTGAATAAAAAGCCTGCATTTGCTGGTTTAGCTAAACAGTTCACTCTTAAAATCTTGGAAATCACCAAAAATCAATAGATGACTTTATGTGTCTTTGAAAAGCAAGGCCACGTGTTGGAATGGAGGTTAGTCACCAAGACCATGCACAAAGATTTTTATTTAGCTTGATTTGTTGTTTTGTTCAGTAACAGGCTATTTCCTATTACATAATAGGGATAGAAGAAATAAGAGAATAAACTCATTTATAATAAAAGTAAAGTTTCATTACATATTTTTACGTTTGATAAAGGATTTTTTCTGTATGGCAGAATCACAAATCAAGGAAAACATAATTTGTCTTTTTGGGGCTGGCATATTTCACTAAGCATAATAATTTTCAGTGACATCCATTTTTGATGCAAAAGAAAGGATCCCATTCTTGTTTAAAAAAATTAATTAATTAATAATTTTTACTGGGAAGTCAGATTTATGGAGGGAAGGAGAGACAGAAAGATCTTCCATCCACTGGTGTACTCCCCAAGTGGCTGCATCAGCTAAAGTTGTGCTGATCCGAAGCCAGCAGCCAGGAGCAACCTCTGGGTCTCCCACGTTGGTGCAGGGTCCCAAGACTTTGGTTGTCCTACTGCTTTCCCAGGCCACAAGCATGGAACTGGATGGGAAGCAGGGCTCCAGGGACACAAACCGGCATCCATATGAGATCCTGGCACATGCAAGGATTTTAACCACTAGGTTACCACGTTGGGCTAATCCTGTTCTTTTTTATAGTTGAGTAGTATCCCATGATGTACACATACCATACTTCCTAACATACAGAATAACCAAAGCAATGTGTATGAATAAAATTGAAATTTTGATCAGTGATTAAAGCCCTGGCATGTACTCTTGAGGAACAGTGGTTTTCTATTTAAAAAACAAATTTTTTTTGCCTCATTAGTTTTGCTTATTTTTTTTCCTTAATGTCAAAAGAAAATGTTTTCATAATCAAGTGAATGCTTTATAGTAACGAGTTCCATTGTGTCTTATGAAGCCATGCATGGTACAACACATGAATGGTTTTCTGTTTGTGCCATGTTGGGGATGGCTCAGGTGGTAACGCTGGAACCAAGTCTGTCTTTGCCTTTTATGTCATACAGTAATTTTTTTTAATTGACAGGGGGATTGCCGTACCAGAGAAGAGGCAATGATTTTTGGCACTGGACTCTGTGACAATGGATTCATGCACCACGGTAGGAAGTTTCTGCTTGGTAGCATACAGATGTATTTCACTGTTTACTTTTCCTTAGGGACCTCACAGTATCTCAGTGCTCCCAGAGGTCAGCATGACTTCATCCTTGCTGTTTCATTGCTGGTGTCATTTTTGTGTCAAATTGCTACTTCTCACCAATGGTCATGGCTTCCTTCTGATTTTCCTACACTGTCCTGACTCCAGAGAAGCAATGGCTTCAGTACCACCTTTGTTGCTTTTTTTTTTGTTTCAGTTCATTTATCTCTTTGAAACTATTATTGAAATTGGTTTTAATATTTTCCGTAGTGCAGTTTTATAGGTATAGGGATTACCCCTTTCCTCACCTCCCTCTTCTTCTTCACTTTCCCCTCCCATTATCCCTCCTCCCTCCCAGCCAATATTATTACAGCAGTAAGCACATGCAACATTTTGCCACATTCCAGCAACAGTTACAAATTCAACATCCGGCTGCCCACATGAACCATGGCATTGTAGGTATAAACAAAGGCAGAAAACCCAACATGAGATTACTGAGGTGTATTAACTAGTTCACTGGGAGACTGTTATGAATTAGTTTCATGGTTTTCTGAAGGTGTGTTTGAATGAGTGAACGAGAGCACATATTGTAGAATATTTGCATTTTTTAGGGAAATGTTTTCCAGATTACTTTGGACAAAATTACAGGTTCCTGAAAAAACGAATGGAGTCTTTTTAGCCATTGAAAATTAATCTCTTTCAATGTTTTACAAATCCCTTGAACTACTGAAAGTAGAAAGATTTATTTTTTCTCTTCTATTGATAGAGTATGTAAACCCGGTCTTTTTGATTATTAATATAAGATGCTTATAAATGTTTTTGATAGGAATTATGCCCATTTTTTCAGTTATTTCCAAGGAATTATTATTACGTTTTAGTGAAGGAAAGAATAAAGCAAAAATTACAGCTATTTTGGCACTGTCTAGCTATGTTTTTCTTGGAGAGCCATCCAGTTTCACTCTTTCTGGATCCCTGTGTGGGTTCTGATGAACTTTAAGAGTCCTTAAAAACCAAACATGGAGTGAGCGAACATAGTCACGCTTTAGATTACTGAAATGATATAATGAAACTGAAAATTCAGGTTATTTGCATCTTTGCAGGTAAAGTATCTCTGAGCTATCATTTCTCTAAACATTTATGGCCAAACTTGCAGTTAAGTCAGTTTTCCAAACAAGATTTGTCAGAGAAGTACAGTTGTCCTGACACATGCCTGTGTTGTTTTGTGGCCTGTCTTGCTGCTTTTGACAGACTATGGATTGTGAACTTTGGAAAACTAAGTGCATGAATAACTCAATCCAAAATCCATTATTTCTATTGTCAATGATGACCTGGTTTTAATTCATAATGGATAATTTTATTTGTAGACTCATGTTGCCAGGCAGTCTTTCCATTCAAAATATGCTCATCCATCTGGTCAACAACTGTTTGTTGAGTTGTGATAAAATAATGAAATAAATTAGGGGACTTTTTTGGTTACTTAAAATTGTCCAGTACTTGTGTGTATTACCTCATCTTAGCCTTATACAACATTATGGAGATTTTATTGCTGCTACTTTATAGTTGAGAATAAAAGCTGAGAGGTTTTCAGTAACTTTCTCAATGTCACACTGAGAATCAGTCTCTGGGGTGTGAGAACAAGCTGTGTCCTCACGAAGGCTGATGCTCTCTGCTCTGCCTTGGGACCGCTGTCTTCCCTGTAAATCTTTCAAGGTGTCAACCTGTCCCAGCAAGTACACTCTGAATTATTGAAGGGCAGAGGAATGAGAAATGGAGGAGACCTCTTTTCTTAAGCATTGTTCTAAGTTTCAGGTTACTCTTCCTACTATTATGAAGGTTTATTTTTTAAATTTTTTTTTAAAGATTTATTTATTTTCATTACAAAGTCAGACATACAGAGAGGAGGAGAGGAGGAGAGACAGAGAGGAAGATTTTCCGTCTGATGGTTCACTCCCCAAGTGACCACAATGGCTGGTGCTGCGCTGATCCGAAGCCGGGAACCAGGAACCTCTTCCTGGTCTCCCACACGGTTGCAGGGTCCCAATGCATTGGGCCGTCCTCGACTGCTTTCCCAGGCCACAAGCAGGGAGCTGGATGGGAAGTGGAGCTGCCGGGATTAGAACCGGCACCCATATGGGATCCCGGGGCGTTCAAGGTGAGGACTTTAGCCACTAGGCCACGCCGCTGGGCCCTATGAAGGTTTATTTTAAACTAAAGCTACAAAATCATAAACCTTTTATCACTAATGCGTGCCAGGAGTCTCTAGGGGATTTGGAGATAAAATAGTAGCATTTGCATATTGAGAATAAAAACATTGACTTTTGCAGAAATAGGATTATTCAAGTTTGTTTGATTTCACATGGAGTACTAAGAGTTTGTAGGAGGTAGAAGCACATTCAGAAGACACTTGAAAGTGACCACAGGGAATTATTTACACATAAAAGGACAGCACTTCACTCATTTGCGTTTTCCCATGATTGTGCAGAATATTAAAGACATGCTGAAGGTCTTTATTGCAAGTTGGAAAGCATCAGGCATTTATTCAGTTATTCATCTGAAAGAGAGACAGAAAGAGAGGTAGAGACAGACATGGAGTTCTTCTATCTGCTCTTTCACTTTCCAAATATTTGCAATAGTCAGACCTATGCCAGGCCGCCTCCAGGAGCCAGGAACTCCATTCTGATCTCCTAAATGGGTAGCAGGAGGCTAAGTCCTTGAAGTATATTCTGCCTTTCTGCTAGACCTGAAGCAGAGTAGTCGGACTGAAACCAGCAGTTTGTTATGGAATGCCAACGTTACCAAATGAATTTTGTTGCCCCACAACACTTCCTTCATTTCTTTGTATTTACATGCTTTTTGGAGAGAGAAGGAGAGAGAGAGAACTCTTCCATCCACCGGTTCAACACCAAATAGCTATAGTGGCTACAGTTGAGCCAGACCAAACACAGAAGATGGGTTTTGCATGGATACTGGGGCCCCAGAATTGGGCCATCATTTGCTGCTATCCCAGAACTATTAGCAGGGAACAGGATTGAGTTCTGGAAAGTGCAGGATCTGGGATGTGAACCAGTGCCCACATGGAATGTTGCCATTCCAGACAGCGGCTTAACTCATATGTCATAACATTGGCCTCTCATTTTAATATTTGTATTTTGATTTTAATCTGAAAAGTGACAGACTTGGTTAAGTACAAAAATGTTAAAATCAAAAACAACACTAGTTAGTTTAGAAATTCAAAATTCTTTAAGCCATGTTTAAAGACATTACTGCTTTGGAATTAAAGATAGAGAAAACCCTAGGAATTTTTGTGAATGTGACTTGTCCTAGGAAAGGAAGTTGAGGTATGCGTAGAAATTTATTTACCAAAAGCATCCAGATGTGCAAAAATGACTTTGATTTTTGTATTAATTAATGACTGGTTTTTGTGTTAATTCTGTTTCTGTAGTCCTTGAAAAAAGCGAATTCAAAGATGAGCCACTACTTTTCCGTTTTTTTGCGGATGAAGAAATGGAAGGGTCAAATATGAAGCACCGGCTTATGAAGCATGATTTAAAAGTTGTGGAGAATGTCATAGCCAAGTCATTGTTGGTAAGTTTATTAAATTAAATTTTCTCCTTGCTTGGAAATCAGCAGGAAAGTTCGCCAGCATTCTTGGTGGTGCTGTGTTTTAACAACTCATTTTCTTTGATATCTTTTTACTCTTGTTTCATCAATAATGGTAATGTTTTTGCTTTTCAGATCAAATCTAATGAAGGCAGCTATGGCTTTGGACTAGAAGACAAAAATAAAGTTCCAATAATAAAGCTGGTAGAAAGGGGATCTAATGCTGAGGTAATATAAATTAAGAATTTTCTTGCGAATTGATATAGAAGTTCCAAATAAATTGAAATTGATCTTTCCAGTGTATTTACTGAAGATAATATCCATGACAAGTAAGAAAGCTTGCTGTCTAGCCCAAGTGTGAGCATTCAGGGATAACAGAGGGCTATGAGGGTAGGATAGTGTGAAAGCTGAAACCTCTAACTGTGAGCTTCTTTACTTCATAGGTAGCTAAGTGGCCCCTTCTGAGTCTCTGGGGCTTCTCTAATCAATGACTCCAACCTGGAGCCCTTTGGGTGCCGTATAATGTTGGACTGTACTACAGATAATTGAGATAATTGTTTTGTGCCATCAAGGGCTCTGCCTTCCAATTTACTGCCACCTTTGATCAACATGTTTTTGGATATAACTCCCAACAGTGAAACACATGCTTCGATTTATTTTCTCATGAAATCAACACTGTTTGAAACTGTTTCACTTCACACACCTTGTAAACAAAGAAATCTCATTCCATCACACATATTTATTTAATGCATATTATATGCTGGTCTGTGTTCCAAGTTCTGGGAATACAACAACGAACCAAAAAGAAAATAAAAAGATTTATTATGTCCTAATGAAGTCCCATGATATAGCCCAAGTGTGAAATTTTTGAAACTCTTTCAGTTTTTGAAGTACTATCATCTTACAACTTGTAAGACACATAATATTCAAATAAATGTCTCCACATTTAGATCTTTCCTAGGGCACATGAGAATTCATGAAACCTAGTTTGTAGCTTGAATTTATTTAAAGTTAGTGGTTTGTATCTTTTAGCAAAACACAAAATAAAGACAAATGTTTCCCTCTAGCAAACTAATTTCAAACAAAATCTCATGTTGTCAGTGGACCTGGCCAACGAATAAACACCTTTACTGATTTTCTATGAGAAGGAAATGTTTCTCTTTGACGTGTTTGGAGGATGTTCACAGGGCACAGCTTCCTTGGCTCTGCTCCTGATGAAGGGCCTACTAGGTGGTCTTCATTATTTAGCTGACAACTAAGTCAGCAGGTAGTCTATGGGCAGGACTGCTGGTTAAGGAGCATGCTGTGATAGGCATGCTGGGGCACTGGCTTCCTTGTCCTCTTCTCAGCATTTTGCACTTGAGCAGCCCTGTGTTGTCAGAGTTCTCTCTCGGATACCATGTCGCTTCTGTACTCTGCATCAGAGATATTAAGGTCAGCATCAGGCTACACATGCGTATTTGCTGGTAGTCAATATCTGTATGTATACGCACACAAGTTGAAACTGTTTGAATTAATTGAATATAAATTAAAATATTCAGAGAGGATAGTTGATTGCAGCAATAGAGATGCTTCTCAGGATGCTACAGTCCGCATTGCAGGAAGCTGAGTTCATGGCTAGGCTCCACTTCCAGCTCTGGCTTCCTGCTGATGTGTAGCCTGGTATGCAACAGTTGATGGCTCAGATTAGGGATTCTGTGCCCGCCACATGCAAGATTCCATTTGGGCTCCAGGCTCCTAACTTCAGGCGATCCAGGCCTGGATGTTGTGAATGAAGCAGGGAAAGAAATGACTTGTCTATGGTTCTATTTCTCTCTCTCTCTTGCTTTCTGACTTTTTAAAAGGTCACCTATTGTTTGTGGTAAAAAGAGTGAAGTAAGAAAAAATAACTGTGAAATACAATAGAAAAAATAATCACAGGAGGATTGTCATGTCATTGCAAAGAAGGAAATGGAAAAAAATTCAGTAAAGCTGTGTGATCAAATTTAAAACTAGGTCAAAGAGAAAGATAGCTTTGTTAAGTCATTCACATTCTGATTTGTGAATTTGTAGAGTTTGTATACAACCATTGCAGATGCGTTAAAGTGTGTAAATTCTGAACATTTTCAGATTCCAATTTCATGAAATAGATTTCTTGTTTACATATAATTTGATTTTTTTTTTTGCAATCTCTCTATTAGATGGCTGGCATGGAAGTTGGGAAAAAGATCTTTGCCATTAATGGTGACCTGGTTTTCATGAGACCTTTTGATGAAGTGGATTGCTTTCTGAAATCATGCTTAAATAGCAGAAAGCCTCTGCGAGTGCTTGTGAGCACAAAGCCAAGGGAGTAAGTTGTATTGATTCATGCTGAGTTTTGATGAAAGAATTACCTATCAATGTGTGAAATAGAAATATCTAAGTAAATGTTTATAATGAAGCATATTAATTTTTTGGAACATTTGAATTTCATCAACATGACTAATACTTGTCTTTAGATGATAAAGAGAACTGCTTTTTATTTTTAAAGATTTATTTCACTACAAAGTCAGATATACAGAGAGGAGGAGAGACAGAGAGGAAGATCTTCCATCCGATAATTCACTCCCCAAGTGAGCCGCAACGGCCGGTGTGCGCCGATCCGAAGCCGGGAACCAGGAACCTCTTCCGGGTCTCCCACGCGGGTGCAGGGTCCCAAATCTTTGGGCCGTCCTCGACTGCTTTCCCATGCCACAAGCAGGGAGCTGGATGGGAAGTGGAGCTGCCGGGATTAGAACCGGCGCCCATATGGGATCCCGGGGCGTTCAAGGTGAGGACTTCAGCCGCTAGGCCACACTGCCGGGCCCAGAGAACTGCTTTCTTTGTCATGCTTGCTAAATTAGGTATTTAAGGAGAAATAACGCTGTTGGGATACCTAAATTTCCTTGCTCTTGGGTAGCCTGCATGTAACTCAGTAAGAAAAGTCAGCAGGACACTGGAGAGTAAAGAACTGCACATTTGAGACTGGCGTTGTGCTAGAACAAGTTGAATGTCTGCGTTTGCCGGCATCTCATGTGTGTGACAGTTTGAGTCCTCGCTGTTCAGCTGCCCATCTAGCTCTTGCTAATGTACCCTGGAAGGCAGCTTGGGTCCCTGCCTTGCATGTGGAACTCCAGGATGGAGTTAAGGCTTCCGGCTTGAACTTGCTGCAGCCCTGGCCATTGTGGTCATTTTAGGAGTGGACCATTAGATAGGAAAACAGTTCATCCTCTCCAGCCCCTTCTCTTCGTAGCTCTACATAGAGCTACATAGAAAAATATATAAAACTAAGAATTTCTGGTGCTATGAGTTAATTAG
Organism: Ochotona princeps; assembly: GCF_030435755.1. NCBI lineage: Eukaryota > Metazoa > Chordata > Mammalia > Lagomorpha > Ochotonidae > Ochotona > Ochotona princeps. Next base: position 53,987,413 of record NC_080840.1, read on the forward strand.
CTTGAACTGATTAATGGATATTTCCAGGTGGGATCAAGACAGAAAGATTCCATGCTTATATGTACTCAGTAATATGCCAGTTGCTTTAAAAATATCTCTCATCTATCTTTTAATGTGTTTACAAGAATACTTTACAAATTCAAGGAAAATTGAAATAAAACACACATGTATTTTAGTGCTAAAGGTTTTGAAGCACCTGCATAATTTCTCACAATGTGTATTTTTCACGAGTTTTTGAAGTATCCTATCATCTAGTATTTAGCAATCATTAGAAAAATATTCATGTATATTAAAATTTAGAGAATATAATTATTCTAAAAGAAAACATTTTTCTTATAATCATATGATCCACAAATAGCAATTTAAATTTTTTAAAGTATTAAACATATACATAGTCATATATTTTATAGCATTGAATCATGTTTTATATACTGCTTTTGTGATTTTTTTCATTAAAATATTAATCATATGCTTGAAGGACACTGGATGTTCTGCAAATCATTTCCATCTGCCATCTGGTATTCATTTATCTGATGTGCCATGGTTGTTTATCCAGTTGACCAATTGAGATAATAGGTTGCTTAGCATAATGTCTTAAAATGCTATGATTATATCAAAATTTCTTAAAAATCTACTGAGAGCAGTTATTGAGGGTGATGAATAATATCATTAATTTTAAGATAAATTGAGGTTATCATTTCAAAAATGAAAGATTATTTTAGCTACTCATATAAATATTGACAAGTATGTATAATATTCCTTCCTTGCATTATTTATTATGTATATAATATATACATTATATGTTCAGAGTAGCAGGGAGCACTGCATTCCTTGAGTTAAATTGTAATGTATAATGCTAGATTTCCTAGTATAAGTCTATGTTTACCACAGTGTTAAGTCATTAAGAAAGATGCTTTAGCTTCTGTGACCAGCTTAGGAAAGCGTGTCTCACTGAAGCTATTAATTTAGGAAAGCTGGGCTAGAGGGCAGCAAAGAACCACAATTATTAGCACTTTTTCCTTTTTTCAAATATACCTAGGATAGATTACCTGGATACCTCCCTGCTGCTGTTTTGGGGACATTGGAAGGGAAGATGGACTGAGAAGAGTCCTATTTCAGAGCAGTCATTGATAGTGGTGAAAGGCTGCTCCTATGGCTCTCTGATGTAATCCCCCCAGGCGTAGAAATTTCAGAATGGGAGACTTGGAGGTCCTCAGTCTCAAGACTAAGTAACCAGAGGCAAATCCTGGGTCCTCGAGTTAGTTTCTGGGACAGCAGAGTCGGGAGCTTTGTCTTCACACTCTTCCCTAAGTGTTTGTTGCACAAAATCTAGAATATGAGATGCCAGGTTCATGCCTCTCTTCCAATACTTGCTAAGTGTGTAACTTTGATGTCCTTATCCTTAAAATGGGGATACGAATACCTTTGCTGTGAAGCTCCCAAGAACACTAAATAAATGTAGGTTTGTGGAAAGCAAATTGTTCATCCCACAATATCCAGTGATGTTAGATAGGATACTCTCATGCATTTTCTGATTTATTACACTCCATTACTTTTTTTCTTTTATTACATCGGCACATATTTGCATTCCTTTGAAAACTTCCTTGAAGATGGCCTACTTATTTCTTCTTTTTAATTTGTTTGAAATTTATAACTCTTCCATTATGCCATTATTCTAGCATATGGATACTGTGAAACCAGTCTCATATTTTCTTGTAATAGTGTTTGGGTAATTTAAGTAGCAACATGTCTTGAAAGGAAAGTGTCAATAAATGAGAGGTAAATGCAAGAGAATACCATGGAACTTTTCAAATGTGTATAGTAGATAATTTATTACATTTATTTTCTGCAAGAAATAAAGCATTCTTTTGTGTAAATGTCATTCTTTTAATAGTTTCTTGTGTTTCCACTAGGGAAACATATTTGAAAGTGTTCAACCTATTAAGGAGTCCCATTGTTTTGATCAAAAACATCTCATGATGTTCTGTACAGTTTAATACAGGAAAAAATAATGTAATGGCCTTCTAGAAGATTATAGCAGAATAATGATTTTGTTTAGGAAGGTTGGAGAGGCTGCCTTGAATTGCTCATAATTAAAGAGCAAGCATCATTCATGGCCTGAAAGCTGAAGTTATTTTAGTGAACGTAAATTATCATTCAAATCTAAAAGCATGATTCAACTCTGTTATTGTCTCCCCCCAATCAGAATATTGAGCTATTTCAAATTTTCACTTAGTTATTTCTGATTTTCAGTAAAATTGAAAATCACTGTGACATTCATTAGTACCTATGTGCTGTTCCAAGGAAATGGATGCAGTTCTGTACTCCAGAAGGTATTGGAGGGAGTTTGAAGGGTAAATGAATTCTGTGGACATCCTAGGTCATGTATGAAGTTTCGGTAGCAACCATTGCCTGCTGGCCTAAATGCAGTCTATAGCTGTTGTTCTAGGCAGACAGTCTTGTGCAAACCCTCTCCAATAGCTGTTTCATAAACTGTAGGTAGGTCCTTCTGTTCTTAACTTTATACTCTACTAGCTACAGTGCCCTTGAAGCGGTGACAACATTTATTTCCTACTTAATTATTTCCTAATTCATCTTTTGTAAAACGCTTGGTTCTTGAGCATCAAGTGTTATCCATCAAAATTTATTACATTGTGTTCATTTGTATTTGCTCTCTACTGCAATTTATTATATTCATTTTTATTGTTATGATGATCCATCTTATCTTGTGTTCTCTGCTTTTCATTGTTGCTGTCTGATTGCTGGCTTCCTTCTGTGGAGTATCTCATTTATGGGTGACAAATTGAACATCCTTCATTGGTTTTTCATGACAGCTGACTCACAATCCCCATCCCTTCATATTTTTTTTCCTTGGGAGTTCATTGGATAGACTCCTTTTCTTTTCAAATTTACCTTTTGATGTATTATCCTTTGAAAATCTGACTGCATAGAAAAGGCATTAATGATATTCTTAAATTATTTTGAAGTCATGTTTGACAGATCTACTCTTTATAACCAGTTCTTTATTGGTATTCTTTGATGAGGTTCCTGACAGGTAGAAAAACATTAACTCTGTTCTTTTATATAAACTTTTATAAATTTTTTTTCCACAGGGTACTGATTTCATTTGTGTTAACAGGAAACTAATGAAAGAAGCTGTTGTGTTGTTAAATAGCTGAATAGCTTATATCCAAGAACAGAGTGGTTTATCAACAGTATCTCTTTTCAGCCCCACCAGCACCATGTAGAGCAGATTTTAATGGTGTTATGTTTCTGTGAAATGTTGCTAAATGATTTCAGGAATTTATCCAAGTTAGCCATCCGCCCACATGACTGAGTGTGAATTCATGGTAAGGTTTGTGTGGCCTCAGAGTGTGTTCCTGTTGAAGTTATGCTTTGCAAGTCTTCATTCAGTTTGGAAATTGTATAGCACATGCCTACTACATGCCTTATGAGACTAAGAAACCCTATTCATCTCCAGGGGTTTCTAACTCAATGTCTTTCACACAGTAAACCCTCAATATGAATTTGTGGACAGAAGGATGGAAGGGATGAATGAATATATTTTTAACCAATTGTAACATGGAGTCATTTGAAATTAAGAATGCCTCTATTTTCCAATTCATTCTAGGACAGTGAAAATCCCAGATTCAGCTGATGGGCTTGGATTCCAGATCCGAGGATTTGGTCCATCGGTTGTGCATGCAGTAGGAAGGGGTAAGAAATGTTGCAGGGCAGGTATTGTGGCATAGCTGACTAATACTGGCATCCCATATGGATGCAAGTTTGAGTCTTGGATACTCTACTTCCGACACAGCTCCATGATAAACCTCTTGGGAAAGCAGTGAAAGGTGGCCCAATTAGCTGGATTCCTGAACCCACATGGGAGGTTTGGAAGAATCTTATGGCTCCTAACTTTGGACTGGCCCAACTCTAGACATTATGCTTGTCTAGGTAGCAAACTAACAGATAAAAGATATCTTTCTCCCTCTTTTCTTCTCTCTGGTTTTCTCTGTCTCCTGTCCCTGCCTTTCAAATAAATCTATAAATCTTTTTCTGTAAAAAAAAAAAATCCTTAAGTGTGCATGGGAAACAGATTGCCAGAATATTTTGGATACTCTTTACAGGTCAGGAATATGTTTAAAATGTGCATGATCCTGTAATAATTTTATCTCATTGGTCTTGTTTTCACTGTATTTACTGAATGATAGTACATACAAGAATCAATAATCTTTGAAAGTTTCAAAAATGCTTTGGTATATTATTATTGCTTAAAATTTCATTTTAGAAAAAGGGGGAGGGTAACATTGTGATATAGCAAGTTAAGATGCTACCTGTAATGCTGGTATCCCATGTAGCCACCAGTTCTAGCCCTGCCTGCTCCTCTTCCAAATCAATTCCCTGCTAATGACCTGGGAAAGGCAGCCAAAGTTCAAGTCCTGTGCTTCTGCCAACCACATAGGAAACATGGAAGAAAGTGCTGCCTACTGGCTTATTAGCCAAGGCTGGAAGTTGTGGTCTTTTGGAAGGTGAACCAGTGGATGAAAAAATGTCTCCCTTTTCTTCCCTCATCTCTTGGTAACTCTGTCGATCAAATGAAAATAATTAAAAAAAAAAAAAGATTTGACTCTTCAATCTCAAACTTCTGCGTGCTTCGATTTAGCTAAGTATGTAATATTAAGATTGCTCATTGGTACTCTTGGGTGTAAATTTCTAGTAATTCAGATTTTCAGGTTTAAGAATGATCAGTAGGTTTTATAACCCATTGTTGTATAATTCCTTCAAGTGTTTCCCAATCATGGGAAAAAAAATTTCACCAGGAAACATATCTTACATAATTGTAGCCATGAGACGCTTGCACTCAGGATGTCATTTGGCTTAGTTAAAACGCTGCCGAGGTTGCCTGCAGTCCACAGGCAAGAGCTCATGGCCAAGTTTCAGCTCCTCTCCTGGTTTCCGCTTTCTGCTACTGTGCATCCTGGGAGTAGACAGATTTTCTTGGTTTTCTTATCCAAGAAAAACGTAAACCTTAAAGAAAAACTTCACTTTAGGTATTTATTCAGTGGCTACTTCACCTCTTATTTCTCTAAAGTCTGCAAATACTGTCCTAATTAAAATATAGAATGATATATAATCCAGGAAGACCAAAAGAGTTACATGACTTGGGGATTCATAAGGTGAATAATTTTTCATGGGGGAGAGGTGGATTGAATTTCTGTGTTCCGTGTTGGCCTTGTGCAGCTTTTATAAACATTTGGGGAGTGAGCCAGCAGATGGGAGGTTTTCCCGTTTCTCTCTCTGTCCACTGTCCTGCCTCCTTTCTCTTTAGTTGTCTCTCTGTCTCTCTCTGCCTCTCAAGTAAGTAGGATAAGTTAATATCCGTTTATCTATATGTAATATAAGCAGAGTCACTGAGCAGTTGATGTTACCTGATTGATTTTATTTTCCACAAAATCTCTGGTTCCTGGCCCTTTGCGCATATTCTGAACTCTTTTTTTTTTTTTTGAGAAAATGTATTTCACTTATCACTTATTAATTGATGTGATTTTTTTACAACAGTTTATTTCATGTTAATATTAAATTGTTGGAATTTGAAAAACAAAGTTAGTGCTATGTCATTACTTAGAGATTTTATAAAGAAAGATAAATGTGGCACATGTTTCTGGCATTGTCTTTTGCCGTAATATATATATATATGTAGAAAATTGGATTGACGAGACATGTAAAAGGGAAAATAACTGATAAGGATTATTAAACTCCCTTTGCAATCTTCCTTCAAACATTTTTATAGTAGGGAAATGTACTTCTTTTTTTCGCCTTTTTTAAAAAAAAATTATCATTTTATGATACAATTCCATAGGCCCTGGAATGTCCCTTATCCCCTGCCCAATCCCCACCCCCTCACGGGGTTCCCCTGTATCATTACTATAGTATAGTTTTTCAGACACACTCATATGTCCATCTTTGCAGGCATGGACAATGGCAGAGAGTCCAGCATCCTATTGTCAACATATAGTAAACAGTTTCATCGGGAGTCCATCTTTAGTCTGGAAGTAGAGATGCATACTGCATTGTATCCTCACATCTGGATATGATAGTTTCCATTACACAGTTACTATACATTCCCTGCAATAAAAAGCTGCAATACAAAAATCAACAACAGGAAGAAAAATAGAAATTTACAATGCCATGAAGTTAAATAATATGCTATTAGATATTATCGTCTCCATCACGCAGTTACTATACACTGTATTAAATGAAAAGCCACAAAACAAACTCAACAACAGGAAGAAAAAAGAACTTTACAACACCATGAGGTTAAATAACATGCTACTGAATGACTAATGTGTAGCTGAAGAAAGGAAAAAGAGAATCAACCGTCTTAAAAAAATGATGCTGTTGTGTATGTCATAAGAATGATATTATGCCTGAATTTAGTTATTGTCAATTTTCCCTTTCCTATTTGAAGGAACTGTGGCCGCAGCAGCTGGCCTTCATCCGGGACAGTGCATCATCAAGGTGAATGGAATCAATGTCAGCAAAGAGACACATGCCAGCGTCATTGCCCATGTGACAGCCTGCAGGAAATACAGGCGACCCACGAAGGTAAACAGCTCTGCAGCTCACCTGGATCTGATTGGGTGTTTGCTTAGAAGACCTGAGGGGCACTGTGGGATAGTGCCAGAGATTGTGATGTTTTCTAAGTTCAAATTTGAACAGCACTGTAGATCTCATAATGATTGTTTTAACTGGATTATTATAATTGTGTTTAAATGACTGTTTTATTGTGACAGTACTATTATTGGTTTAAAAAGTTCTCAATGGTGTAATGGTGAGTTCTCCACGTGTGTCTCCCGTGTCCCAGTTATGTGCCAGTTGAGTCCCAGCTGCTCCACTTTTGATTTGGCTTCCTGTTAGTATGCCTGGGAAAGCAGCAGAGGATGCCCCAAGTCCTTGGGGGCCCTGCACCCACACGGGAGCCTCGGAAGAAGTTCCTGGCTCCCAGCTTTAGGTGAGTCCAATGTCTTGCTGTAGTGGCCTCCTACGGAGTGAACCAGTGGATGGAGGGCTCTCTGTTTCTGCCACTCTCTCTCAGCTCTGATTTTGAATAATAAATAGGTACACTGAGATATTTCATATTTGCAAGAAAAGTTTATCAAGATGAAATCCAATAGTTTGAACTATTTTCTTATGATTGCTTTAGAATGTTCAATGCTCATTGTGTTACTGCGTGCATACCTTGTAAATGCACTGTTAATTACAAGCATTTTCTGAAAAATTAAAAAAATGTGCATGGCGGTTTTAGGATTTTGATGGATTTTTGTTTCCATTTACATAACATGATTCTGTTCTTTAATTTTAGGCACTGTGTTTTAATCCAGAAGTGCTATAGAAAAAATTAAGTTCTATTTTATAAGCAAAAGTTATCATCTCATGAGGAAAAAAGTGAATATTAGACTATGCAAGCAAATTCTCTGTGTGATCAACTAGAAGTGGTCTTGTATTTTTTCCTGCCCTTGTTAGTGATGTTTTTTATGGGTTTGAAATATGATTTTGCCTCCAAAACAGGAACTTGAACATTTATTTTCTCATAACCAGAGTAGATATCATGCATGAAAATACTTATCAGATTTTCTTAATGTGGTCAGAACTAGTATCACAAATTGAAATTTACCACAATTTGTAAGTCATTCTAGTTGGTAGTAGCTTAGCACATTTTTCTTGTACTTTATTATTGAATGCATTTTTTAAAGATGTATTTATAGTTTTTGCAAAGTAATATATACAGAGAGGAGGAGAGACAGAGAGGAAGATCTTCCATCTGCTGATTTACTTCCCAAGTGGCTGCAACAGCCTGAGATGAGCTGATCCAAAGCCAGGAGCCAGGTGCCTCCTCCAGGTCTCCCACATGGGTAGAGGGTCCCAAGGCTTTGGGTCATCCTCAGCTGCCCTCCCCGACCACACACAGGGAGCTAAATGAGAAGTGGGACTGCTGGGGTTAGAACCAGTGTCTTTATGGGATCCTGGTGCATGCAAGGTGAAGACTTTAGCCACTAGGCTACCACACCCAGCCCCTGAATTCATTTTTAAAAATTTGCTGAGGTTATCAAAACTGTTGCTCTTTGAGACTTTTTACAGGTAGCCAGATTGATTTGAGTTCCATTCCTTTTCACTTTTCCCTGACTGCCACTTTAGAGACATGTTGGTTGGTAAAATGATTATGAAAAGTAGTAAATCGGCAAAAACAATCCAAAACACACACACACACACACACACACACACACACACACACACACCTGAGTAACACGCTCTTTCAGGAATCGTTGCCACAAAAATGAGCAGTCTAAAACTTAGTGACGTGATTAAGCAGTACTGATGGATCATTATTCTTGGTTCTGGGGCTGACCGTGGCATTCCTGTGAAGTTCCCAAGGAGGATGTCTGGTACTGGGATCTGACTGGATGCCTTGGTTCCCTGTGGCAGGTCGTCCTCCAGATCCTTGCCCTCCTACCTCCCTTTCCAGCCCCCCAGCAGGGTTTTCCTTTCTGCGTGGTGTCTGGATTTGAAGAGTGATTATTACCAGTGGTAAACCTTCTATTTGGATGGTGCCTGCTAGCATCCTGTTGGAACAATCAAGTTATGTTAGCTGTGCCTAGGGCCAGTGAAGGAGGAAACTATGCTGGTGTGGATAGCAGGGGCTGTGAGGAATTGGGGGTCACAACAGGTGACCAAGAAATATTTGAATTATCTACTATTAATGAGCATTTTAATAATTTACAGCAATATAATAATCACTAGAAAAGTGGCCAGTACACACTGTACTTCAATATGATTTGGTTTTATTTATCTCACTTGTTTATCCAAGAAAATGTAAAGGCTACCCTTTAAGCATTTATTTACTGGCTTTTTCATCTCTCTTGTTTCATTTAAGACTGGGAATACTGTTTCAATTAAATATAGGATGAATTTTAATATGGAAAGATTAAAAGATTTACATGACTTGGGGATTCAAAAATGAATAATTTTCTAGTTTTTATAACAGTTTGATTTACAAAAGCAATAAATGTATTTAAATGTATGTGACTGTTAGAGCATTTAAAGGATTAGTATAATTATAGATAATTGATTCATTGTAAAACTGCAGCATTTGTTTATTTCAAGATATGATTTATAATTCCTTTTAAGATGTGCTTGAGGCATTTAAGGAAGATGAGAAATTTGCAAATATATTCTATTTAAAGCATGTTCCTTGGAAGATAGGATTTACATAAAATACCATGTTTTGAAGATAAAATATTTAAGCTTAAAAAATTATTAAGCTGTAGGTTTTATTGACTTTCTGTGAGTGTTTGATGTTGATTTTTTTAAGTATCTTTATTTTTATACACACTAGAAGAATAAATAAGACAGCAAACCTTCTGCAACAGGAAAATAAAATCTGCAGGTGCTGTAGGGGTCACACTGAGGTTTCTTTGCCTTCCCTTTCCAGCAAGACTCCATTCAATGGGTTTATAACAGCATTGAGAGTGCTCAAGAGGATCTGCAAAAGTCTAACTGCAAATCCCCTGCAGAGGAAGCTGGGGATGCCTTTGACTGCAAAGTAGAAGGTAGGCTGCTTTGGTTTTTCTATCTCCCGCTATGCGCATGCCTAATTCCAAATGCTGGAATTTACTTTCTTATGTAGTTTACAGATAAGATGTCAAATCAATTACTTTGCTAGTTATGAGTTAACATAACTGTATCCTGTTTTTGCATGGTTAATCTCATTCACAAGTAAGAAACTTTGGCCTATAGGAGTTACGGGACTTGTTCAAGTTAGTTAAATGGTAGGATATGGATTGAAGCCCAACTGTAACCTCTTTCCTTATATGGGGTTTGAGTATCAATCAGGCCTTGCCACCCCAGTATGACTCACAGACCAACAGGATCACATCTCCTGAGAATGAGGGAGAAATTCAGAATCTCAAACTCGCTGAGGTCTAACTAATCAGAATGAATGTTTACTGACGTGGAATGTGGCATTTCAATATCTGCATATAGTGTGTACAGATCAATGCAGGCTAATTACTTTTTCCTCTATGTGTCATTACATTATGACTGGAACATTCAGTTTGTTCTGAGAATGAATAACAGTTTATTGTGATCTGTAGTCATCCAGCATGGTGGGTAATGCCAAGAACTTACTGCTTCTATCTTATTATGAGTTGGTACTCAGTATCCAAACTCCCTCTGTCTTCCTCTAGTCCTAACAGCCTTAGTGATTACTTCCATGTTCCAGTGGAGGCTTGCTTCACTATCACATATGAGAGAAAATATACTGTATGTGTCTTTCTGAGCCTGGCTTATTCCATTTAACACCATGAGATCCAGTACCATCCCTTCTTCTGCAAATGACAGGATTTTATTATTTTCATAGCTGAATAATATTTCATTGTGTATGTGTGCTTCATTTTCTCTATCCACTCACTGGCTGACGGTCACCACTGCAGTAATCATGATGATGCATGTGTCTTTTTGATCTGGTGATTTCATGTCTTTTGGATATACACCCTGTACAGTTGTTTTCACAAGTTTTGGTTTGTATGCACATTGAAATTTCAGAATCACCTGTCATGGTGGGCCATAATACCTTTCTGAATATTTTCTTTGTTCAAGGAATTTGTTCAGACATGGACAATGAAGAAAGAGGTAAATATAAAAATGAGAGAGAAAGAAGAGAGATCTTTTGAAATAAGAGTCATATCATTTTGATTGTTTCAACGGTGCAAAAGCACCAGTCTAATTTATTCAGTGGCTTCTTTGCCAAGGACAACTATGTCTGCATTTGACAGCTACCTTGAGTTATTTTTTCAAAATTATCTTACATGAGTCTTTTCTTTCTAGCATTTCTGGCATCTTTCCATTCATTTTTGGTGGCTATCTCTGGAGATTGTGTTGTTAATTCCAAACCACCTGGGGAATTCCAAGCTACTTATACCTACCGTGCCTTTGAAATTTTTTGTGTAGGATTTTCCCTCCTTCCACATCAATAAATTTTCCAACTCTGAACATGAATTGGGTATTCTACAATTCAGTTTATTTGTAACATTAACTACTACAGAGTTGTAGCAGATGATACTCAATTCACAGGCTACTCCCATTTGAGACACCTGTCTCCATGTCTCAGATTTTCACTGGTATTTGTGGCCAACTGACTGTAGTTTCAAAATGATCTCATATCCTTCTTTATGGGTCTCACAGTTTTCTAGAATGGCTTGGGGAACTCAGGAAGACACTTTACTCACTACAGAGGGCAGAAAATAAACACTCAGCCAAAGAGGTACATGAAGTGACATCCCTCTAGAGTTTGATGCACATTAATGTCAGTTCCTCTAAAGGTGGGCAGCTCCATCCTTCTGAAATGTGAGTTTCCAAACTAGCAAGTTCTCCAAACTCTGTCTTTTAGAGGATTCAATTCTGTAAACAGGATCGAGTAAACTTTCAACTGTTGGTGATTGAATTTAGCCTCTAGTCCATGGTCCATGTCCCATTTCAGAGTTCTGGGAATGGGGCTGAACTTTCCAACCATTTATTACATGATGGATTGCTTTGACCACTGCCTCCATCCTAACACTATCTGGAGGCTTGCCAAGGGTGACTTATTAGCATAAACTTAGATGGATGTGAAAGGAGCACCTCATTAGGGTATTCCTGTGGTGTCTGTCAGTAAATTACAGGGATTTCTGAAGCTCCTTATAAGAGACTGGTGACAAGAAATAAAGATATATATTTTTTGTTATATAATTCCTGAGTAATTGATGATAAACGGGATGTTTAGGAAAAAACACCTGTTTTCTTTTTTCCTGGAAGTCCGCTTAATTGGATTCTATTTAAATCATGGACAATATCAGAAATATATTAAACTTATTAGACATGTGAGGGCACTATGATAAAGCAATATAATGTAAAAATAGGACAAAGTGCAGGATGTTATCCTGACACTTTTATTCTATATTCAGAGTAAGTCTGCCTTGATGCCATATTCTCAGATGGGTTGCTTGATAGGATGCTCTGGAAATTGGTTTGTAGGTATTCTGAGAATTAGTTTACCTTAAGGTAAATCAATACTCTGTGTTTGCCTATTTGATAATTTAATTTTATGTTTAGTTATTTAATGTTTACTGTTAGAGTGCCCAACAGTTTCTCATTTAGGATTTTAAATGTTGTTTCACCAGCAGACTGTAGGTTAAACATTTATAGAAGTTTTATTATAGCAAACAGTGGTGGCTTTTTCTCAGTGAACTCTTCCATGAAACTTCAGGTACTTTTTCTGCTAAAGATTCTTGTACCCTCCTCTCTGCTTTAATATGGCCTTATTTATATATTTTTCCTTTTTTAAGAAAATGCTTATCTAATATTTGAAGCAGTTTTAGAAACTTTAACATTAAGTCCTGCATGCTTTTAAGGGATAAATACAAATTTTCCTGTATAGTGTTTATATTGGCACAAATCGGTAAACATATGATTTGCTGAGCAATGAGGATGTTTAAAGATAAGACTATTTGTGTTAGAATGGTGAGATTTGGATCATTGAGGCATAAGCATTTTTAAATGTTCTTGTTTTTTAGAATGTTAAGATTAAATACTTCATTTTACACATCAGATTTAGCCATCCTTTAAAGAACCCTTCACAAATTATTCAGATTCTCAATTATTTGAGAAGACTAAGAAACACTTCATGAATTATCTGACTTAAGATTGTCTTTACTCCAGAGGTCATTGACAAGTTCAACACCATGGCCATCATTGATGGGAAGAAGGAACACGTTAGTCTGACAGTGGACAATGTTCACCTGGAATATGGGGTGGTGTATGAGTATGACAGCACAGCTGGGGTGAAGTGCAACGTGGTTGAGAAGATGATTGAGCCAAAAGGGTTCTTCAGCTTAACTGCTAAGGTATCTTTTTGGTATTGTCATTTTACATAATTCTATTTTTGATGATCTTTATATACTTGAGGATGCATGCCCACGTGGACGGCTGATCAGGGTGGGAAGGGTGGAGGAATGGAGGAAAGTGGGAACCCGGGGATGAGGGACAGGCACTTGATGTCATCCTAGGGTTCCTGGTATGGAATGTGTTCTGAGGGTATAGCTTAAGTGGTTTCAGTGATTCTGAGGTGCTGTTAATTTTGAAGCTCCAAGATTGAGGAAGTTCTTCCAAGGTTCTTCAAGTGACATAGTCCACATTACAGTTTCCACCCACCAAGATACTTGCTGTCAAAATTTGGCTGAGAGAGTTGTCCAGTTTATTCTGCCCTCCATCTTCTGCCATGGTACTAAACATCCTCTGCGGCCTCACTGATCTGTCAAGTCCCGCATGTGCATCTGTGCATTCCATCCAATGCAAAGACTTTGACTACCAGAAGCTCAGTTCTGATACATGCACTCTACAGTAAGACCATGTGGATGAAATTTTGAGTCCAACGATCTAGTTGGGTGGGTTCCCAAAGAAACCTTGATTGAGGTGATCCCATTTGACTCCTGTGTGTGCCAGCAAGAGTGGGATCCAGATCAGTCCATGCCTATCAGCCTATACACACACTTGTGGTTGCAGTTGCCCAGTCAGTTCTGTCTCCAGCCCCATCTCATAAGCAAACCAATGGACACTGTGGCCCGGCCTATCCCTGCCTGCCATAAACTGGGCCCTCATACACCAGTGGGAACTACAGCCTAGTTGGAGAAACCTCCAATAACCCTCACCAGATTCACCACCAGCTTTGGTTCCTGTGCATGCCAGTATGTACAGCAGAGTAGTCCAGGTGGTCCCATATCCCATTTGGTTCTTGTAGGTGTCCAACCCATACTCATGCTGGCAGGTGCCACCACATGTCCAACCAGGCCCACCACAAGCCCTAGTTCTCATGATCGCTTTTGGGAGCTTCAACCTGTCAGGGAGGAATGCCCACAGTTTCGCTACAAGGCATGTTCCCAGCTCCAGATCTTACACTCTCCAGGTGGTACTATGGTCTAGCCTGACAGGAGTTGTTCCCAGTCTTAATACCTGTCTGCTGATGCTGCAGAAAAGTTCAACCAGCCTGCACTTATTCTGGCTCATGCATGAACCAATGGGTACCATTGCTTAGCTTAGCCTGTCTTTCCCACTAACCCAGCTCACATGCAGGCCAATGGTCTCTGTAACCCTGCCCAGCCTGGTCTGCCCCAAGTCCCAGTTCTGATGCTCACCAGCAGTACCAGTGGCCCAGCAGGGGAGCTCTTGTAGGCCCCTTTATGATCCCTCAGTCTCACGTGCACTGGTGGGTGTTGAGGCCCAGTGGCATGGCCTGTCTCGTCTGAGGGTTCATTGACAGGTATTACAACCTAGCTCCACCTGGCCTGCCCCCCTGTTCCAGTTCATGCTGGTGGGTGCTGTAGTCTAGCATAACCTGGCCAGTTCCCAGTGTTGGTTCTAATGTAAATGACTGGTGTTGTGGCCCAACTAGGCTTGCCCTGTAGCCCATCCTGGTTGTCTCATCTGCCAGTGGGTGTTATGAACTGGGACAGCCAAGCCTGCCCCTAGATTTTACCCACGCTTATTCCAGTGAGTACTCTGTGTTGGTGGGTACTGTAACATAGCCTTGTCTGGGATAATCCCAGACTTGCTTTTTTTGCTCACCAGTAGGGACTGTATTCTGACAGGATTTCCCCAAGCTCCTCTATCAGGCTACCTCCCATCACAGACCTTATGCAACTGATGAGTTCTTGGTTCAGCTTGACTTGACCCACCTGTATCCCACCATTAACCTTGGGAACAGCAGCCTTGACTGGCCCACACCTATTTCTGCTCATACCATTTTGTGCTACAGCACATCTGCTCCTGGCTTACCCTTAGGCGTGGTTCTCATGTGGTTCAGTGGGTGCTGAGACCTAACCCAGCTTGTCCTCCACACACCCTGGCTCTTGTAAGCACCAGTGGGTTCTGGAGCCTAGTCCAGACTGTCACACCGTCACCCAGTCCACTCCCATGCCAAGGAATACAGCAGCCATGTGCAGCCAAATTTATCATCCGCATTCCAGCTCTTGCACTCACTCAAGAGTGGGAACTGTAGCCAGCAGGATCATCTCCCTAGCTCCCCAATCTATCCTGGTCCCCACTACAGATCTTGCTCATGCCAGTGATTGTTTTGACCCAGCCAAGCATAGCCCATCTTCCATATTGGCCTTTGCTATCAGATGCAGCAGCCTCACCTGACCTAGCCAGACCCTAGTTCCAACTCTGGCTGATGGGTGCTACAGCCTAACCCTGTCCAGTTTGCCCCTCATCCCTGACTTTTGTTTAAACCAGTAGGTGTGATAGCCTAGCCTGAAATGGCCTGCACCCCAACCTGGCTCCTGTATTTGCCAGTGTGCTACAGCTTGACCCATCCCTGGTAGGTCTACTAACTGGAACCAGCCCACAGACTGCTGACTAGTAGAGCATCCTTGACCAGCCTAACAAACACCAAGACCTGACTTACATAGTCTCCAGTAGGAGATACAGCCCACCAGGGAAGTTCCCCAATATCCTCCACCAGGCCCAGTCCCAGAACTCACATGTGTAAGTGTGTGCTATAACCTTACCCAACATATCCCACTCTCCTAGCCTTGGCCTTTGTGTGTGCTGGCACAACTTGTACCCAATTCTTGAGTGCACATGCAGGTGGTGTAGCTTAGACTAACCTGGCCTGTTCCAACCATAGATCCCATGATTTCAGTCAGTTTGGGGTCATGTCTAGCTTGGCCTGTCATTGGCCCCAACTCTTGAGCAAACTAGCGGGTATTGTAGTCCTGTAGGTATAAGCCCACCCATCCCCCACAGAATCTGCTCCGAGACCTAGCTGTCTGGTATGATGGTTAGTGTCAAGGCCCAGCCTAATGTGACCCATTCTCTATTCTGACACTTACCGGTTGGCACTGTAGTCAAGCCCTGCTAGTTTTTTCCCCCAACCTTAGCTTTTGTGTGCACTGGTGGACAGAGTTGATACCAACAAGCCCAGCTTATGTCATCCATGTGGGTGGGTGTATTCGTTTGTCAGAGAAAGGTCCACCAGTTTCCATCCTCTAAGCCACCTGGACTCAGCTCCCTTGTTTACTTGGAAGTGCAGTTGGCTAGTCAGCGGAAGCCCCACAGAAGTCATTCCTCACCCGTACCTTTCTTCCTCCATAATCTTCCCTCGCACACATCCCCCTACTTCCTTCCCTGAGCAATCAACAACACCTCATGCCTGTGAATGCACAGGTTCCCAAGCCTGGTCTTCTGGCAGTGTGGCATCTCATCCTGGGGCCCTTCTGCCTGTCTGGGTCCCATACACATTTGTGCAAGGGTCCCCAGACCCCGGCTGCCAGTGTGCCAGTATGCCAGTATGTGCTCCCAACATATCTTCAAAAAAAGAAGAAAAAAACCAAATAGAATAGACAGCTATACTGGCATATTGGTATAGTTAACGCAACACAAATTTGGCATTAGGCCAAGCATGCCTACCAACTCTTAGCTGTTTTTTCCCAGCAGTGTTAGCATTTGCCTAGGCACAATGCAACCTAGGCATTTGCCTACAGCTGGAAACTGCCAAGCTTTCAGTGTACCTTGGAGAAACACAAGTTTATTTGTTCTGCATGAAGTAATTGGAACTTCCCCCACAAACACACACTCACGCTTTAAAAAATGTAGGTAAGTAGACATGTTGTGCTATTAGCTTGTCCAGTCTCTTTAATATTTCCCCATTTTCCAGGGTGTCTGTAATTTTCCCTTTATAGATCCTTTTGAAGCACAGTGTTAGCCTAGATGGAGCTTGCCTAGGCAGGTTAGTCAATCGATAATGGCAAAACTGCACTACATATATTAGGTTAGCAATATCTATTTATTCAATATCATGTTGCAGGTGAGTTTCTTTGGAAAGGAGCGGTTTTTTAAAGCTGCATTTAAAGAAAGTTATCAATTTACTTAAGAGGCAGAGAAACAGAAAATAGAGCTCCCATCCACTGATCTGTTTCCTAAATACCTGCAATAATCAAGATGGGCTCACTCTAAAGCTGGAAGCCAGAAACTCAGTTCCAGTCACCCGTGCAGGTGGCAAGGGGTATTTAAAAAATACACAGAAATATAGATAACAGTTCCTGTGGAACCATGGTCTTTTACTTTATAGCTGAACTCAATATTTAGTAGTGTATCACATTTTCGAGTATGAGGTAAAGTTAAAATGTGTTATGCCAAAAGCTGTTAAATAATTTAAATACAATAATAAATTTTAAATAAAATAGAAAAACTTGCTTTTTTAACGTCAGATTTTCTAACATCATGCTTTAATGTAAATTCTTTTCCAAGCCCAGTAGTTTTGTTGAAAATATATTTATATCAATTTTAAAATTGCTCACTTTTGTGGAATTCGGAATCAGAGCTGATAGTTTCACTTGATTTTTACTAAGTGATATTCCCTTATGTTACAGTGGCCTCACTGGCCTATCTCTTCCC
The DNA here is from genome assembly GCF_030435755.1 of Ochotona princeps. Classification (NCBI taxonomy): domain Eukaryota; kingdom Metazoa; phylum Chordata; class Mammalia; order Lagomorpha; family Ochotonidae; genus Ochotona; species Ochotona princeps. The sequence goes on from NC_080840.1 coordinate 54,004,900, forward strand.
TGCAGGATGCAGAGTCTGTTATCAATGTGAAGTATTTCACCCAAGAAATAATAAAATGAAATAAATGTATGGAATCCACTAAAGAGTATTTGAAGTAATAAAATAAATGGATTTCAATGTTTGCTTTTCAGGGATATATTTCTCATTTGGGAAGGATGTCACATAAGTTCTCTTGACTAATGCAAGGTGGAGCAGCAGGGAAGAAGGTTATATCCAACTGGATAAAACCTGTGGTGCCAACAAGGTGACTGTGCGTGCTTTGCATGCCTCCTGTACCTGCACAATCAAGCACCTGCTGCACCTTTACAGGACTGGGTGTTCGTGTCCCTTCTGCCTTTATATCATTTTGGCAGAATTCCTCAGACTTTGCAAGAAAAGTGAGATCTAGCTTCCCTGCTTTAACTTTTCATTCTTTCAAATTAATGCAGTGGAGGATAGATTTAACATTTATAATGTGACTTTTCCTAAGTTGAGAGGGAAAAAATAATATAAAGATCCAAATGATCTACTTTAAAAAGATTGTTTATGTTCTAAAAGCAGATTTTAAAAATATCTCAGCTTTATGATGACAGTGTATAGCTAATCTCTTAACACAGAATGTATGTCTTCAAATTGCAGTCCCCTCCCACAAACATTCTAAGAGTTTTGAGGCCTCATTTTCTTGTTTCAGGTTTGCAAAATCACATAAAATCTTTTTTTTTCTTTTCTTTTTTAAAATCATCTGTCTGGGCCAGCACCATGACTCATTGGGCTAATCCTCCACCTTCAGGCACCAGCATCTTATGGGTGCCAGTTTGTATTTCAGTTGTTTCACTTCTGGTCCATCTCTCTGCTTATGGCCTGGGAAAGCAGCAGAAGATCTCCCAAGTCTCTGGGTCACTGCATGCATGTGGGATACCTGGAAAAGGCTCCTGGCTTTCGATCGGCTCTGGTATGGTTGCTGTGGCCTTTGGGGAGTGAAGCAATGGATGAAAGATCTTTCTGTCTTTTCTTCTTTCTGTAAATATGCATTTCTAAAAAGTGAAGATTTATTTCTCTATTTGAAAGGCAGTAATAGAAAGAGAGAGAGATCCCTTTTGTCCACTGGCTTACTTCTCAAAAGGTACAATCACTAGAGCTGCTTCAAGATGAAGCAAAGAATGTGGAACTCCATCTGGGTCTCCCATGTGGGTGTAAGTGGTCCAGGTACCTGGGCCATCTTCCCCTGCTTCCCAGGTGCGTCGACAGGAGCTGCATCGGAAGCATCAAAGCCAGGACTCAAATCCGTACTTGAGTAAGTGTGGGATGCTGGTATTGTAAGTGTCAGCTTACTCTACTGCAGCACAATGCCAGCCCCTGAAGAATTTTTCTACATGTGAAAACTGTGTAAGTTGGTACTGCAAATATGCATTTCCATTTTGTGCATAAGAAACTCAATGAAATTAAGCGATTTGGCCAAGAGCATACAACTAATGATAAAGCCTCCTTTGAGTTCCAGACTACTGATTCAACAAACACACTCCATTTTCAGCCTCACAGGGAATTGAAAGTAGTGAGGAACCTCAAATAAACATAACTTCTGTAGACTTTTTGTCTTTCAGAATATTACAAAAATAAAATTTAATGTTATAATTAATTTTTGTGATGTTTGAACAGTCCCTTATACCACCCATAAATATACCACATAATTAATTTTCAATTCATCGGGAATGTTCAGTGATCTCTTTTACACAATTTCTGCTCTCAGAATATACACTTAGCAGTTGATTCAATGGGTCAAATACGTTTGGTTAATTGGAAAAAGCATGTGTTTGCTTTGATCTGATACTTTGTCACTTAGAGCTCAGGTACTACTTGTCATTTATACCTTACCAGTGTAAGTTCATCTATTGATTGGTTAAATGCACACAGACATTGGTTAAATGAACTCTCTGGGTTGTGCTGTCTGGAACAAGCAAGAGTTCTGTTTTCCTTAAAAAAAAAATCTACTAAACTAAGAGAAAATATTCTGAGTGATACCAACTGAAATATAAGAGATGTGTGCCCCGTCAGAATCTACTGATTCATGCAGCAGGGCGTCTTTGAAGCCCACTCAGCTCGCCAAGCAAGCTTTGAGAGCCCACAGACAGCACAGCCTCAGACTGCAGACAGCCAGGTCCAATCATTTCTCCCGCAGTATCTCCCTGGGCTCAGAAATTGCCGGGACCTACTGCAAGATGAACAGTCAGGAAATTCCCCAGTGTGGTTCACTTATGTCCGTTTTATCTAGCTAATCTTCATTATTTGACGACGCTCTGCTTGTGGGTGTGTGTTTATCACTATAGATTCTTGAAGCCCTGGCCAAGAGTGATGATCATTTTGTACAAAACTGCACCAGCCTTAGTTCTCTAAATGAAGTGATTCCTGCTGACCTTCAGAGCAAATTCAATGCCATTTGCAGTGAAAGAATTGAGCACATATGTCAGAGAATATCCAGCTATAAAAAGGTAAAGATTCTATAAATTTAAACGTAAGCATCAATAAAATGTCAAATATAAATCAATTCCTGCTGTTTTTATTTATTGGTATTTTTACCTGTTTTAAAAATGATAACGTGTATTATCTCTCTCTTAGTCTGTGTTTTTGGTGCATATGGAAAATATACAAGATCATGTATAGATAATGGTTGATTTAGCTCAAAGTTCTGGGGACTGGTAAGCCCAATATTGATGTTTAAGTGTCTGTGAGGGCTTTCATAGAAGATAGAAAGATAGATAGATAGATAGATAGATAAATTTGAAAGACAAAGAAAATGAGAAGGCCAGAGAGAGGAAATTAAAAAGTTCTGTACTGACTGATTTCACTCCCTAAATTCCTACACATCCAAGACAGGGACAGATTGAAACATGCATCTAGTAACTCCATCCTGACTTCCAGAGCGGTTATAGAAAATCAAGAACTTGAGCCACCATTCACTCATTATCCACATACCATCCAGGCGCATAATCAAGGAGCTGTATCAGAAACAGAGTAAAGCCGAAGGTTATATGCAGGCCATCTAATTTTCAAGCCAATTTTTAAAATACACTGAAGCCCTTCTTTTCTTTTCCTCCCAATTAAAGGGGGTAAAAACCTTTGGTCAGTAAGTACTTGGACCATGATTGATTTTAAATGGATCAATTACTTCACTCCTTTGATATAAGCATTGTTTAAGAGGTTAGTAAAATATTGGAGAATGAGGCAATATCTCTCTTGTCATGGTACTCAGATTCAATTGAGCAAAATAGAAAAGCAGTTAGTAAATACCTATAACTGAGAAAAATCAAACATTGGTAAGGATTATGGAGAATTCTTCCTAGGGAGGTATGGTAGGAAGTGCTAGCTTGTATTCTTTAGACTGGGTGGCAGCAGAAAGGTTCTTTGAGAAAGTATATTGGGCGGAGCACCGTAGCCTAGCGACTAAAGTCTTCAACTTACATGTCCCGGGATCCGCTATGGGTGAGGGTTCTAATCCCAGCAGCTCCACTTTATATCCAGCTCCCTGCTTGTCGCCTGGGAAAGCCGTCGAAGATGGCCCAAAGCCTTGGGACCCTGCACCCACATGGAAGAGCTGAAAGAGGCTCCTGGCTCCTGGCTTCGGTTTGGTACAGCTGCGGCCAGTTGGCCACTTGGGGAGTGAATCAGCGGACAGAAGTTCTTCCTATCTATATATCTGACTTTCCAATAAAAAATAAAATAAATCTTTAAAAACAAAAAAGAAAGGGTAGAGCTACATGACAAATACAACTTCCACTTAAATTGGAAGATAATCATCTAGGTAAGAAGGAATAGTTAGAACGAGCAGTCAGCTCTGGTGTCCAGGAGGAGAGGGGCCAATCACTCTCCTCCTGTAAGTGTAAGTTGTAAGGATAAGTGTAAGTTGAACTTCCCCAGTAATATTTAGGAATGTAATGCTTGCATTTGTTTATAGCAAAATCATTTTGGAAGAAGTACAGGGGAAGTATTAGTTGGGAAAGAATCAGATTAAGGAGAGTAAATGGTCATTTTTTCAAACATTTAGGGTACAAATCAATGATGATTTATAGTGCAGAAATAAGCAATGTGGAAATACAGAGAGAATGGGGAGAAAAAGATCAGTTCAGGCTGAATGAAGGGACAAAACACAAACAATTTTATCATGGCTCGACTATGGTTTCCGAAGAAGTTGCTGCTCACTGGTTTCTAACAAAACTAAATTTGGCAATAAACAAAACAAAACAAAAAAATCTGTTGTGGGGATTTGAAGCCACCTGTAGTAGAGAATTTTTCACTGAATGCTGGAAAAATCTCAGAAACTTAGTTATGATGTATTCCATGTTCTCATAAGTAACTGAGGTCCTGGAAACTTGTGAAGCAGAGAAGAAAGGGAAAATGGACAGCGATAATAGGTGATAAAAGAATACCTAAATTCAAAAAAGTAATAAAACCTCCTTTAAATGCACTATTGTCAGAGCACCAAAATATGTGTGTATTACAATTCTCATTTCACATTCTTCTTAGGGAGGTTAAAAATTTGCATTTAGCTGGTAAGCAGTAGACTTTGTATTGACTTCTATGGAATGCTATGTGCTGTGCTTTTAATTTAAACCGTAAAAGGATCCTAAGAACTAAGCGCTTTATAGACACTGTTGTGTTCATTCCACTTGATCTTGAACCTATGGAAATAATTAGCTATCTTTATGAATAGATACAGATGAAAAGTTAGCAAGAAAACATTTCAGGGCTCTTGTCAACTTGGATAAGCTATATAACCTCATGCTGCAGATCCAGTATGTCATATAAGGTTAGCTCTATGTGTATATGAAATGCATGTCAACAGAAACCATAGTATTTATGAGATGAACTTTTAGTTTCTATGTATTTACTTTTAAGTTGCTGTTAGCAACATGGACAATAGTGTTCCATTTCTTCTAAATGAAGACTTTAAAACTGTTCACGACTTTAAATGTATCCATAGAAACTGAGATCTCTAAAAGACTGGATTTAGTTTCTTCTTACTTTATAAGTTTTAGCTTTTAATGATAGAAACCAGCTCATATCTTTAACTTCTAGAGCCAGACTGCTGCAGCCATAATAGGCTTCCTGGCAGGTTGTATTTACAGAACACAGATGTGTTCAGCACATGTGTGAGACAAGGCAGGGCCCAGAATCCAAAGCAGCATTTATTCTGCATGGAGTAAACTGAATGAATCAGATGCAAAACTAAGCCCTGCTTAGAAGAATGTTCTTCCCCCTAAATCACCTTGGCGAGTCTTAATTCTAGAATTATTCTTCGGTTTTAAAATTATTTTATAATTAGACATTTTAAGCATTGGGTATGTTGTATGTTATTCAAGGGGCAATTTCTATTTACATATAAATATTACATGTAGAAATTAGAAGACTGTCTTTAATACTATCTTTTAAAATATCATATTTATTATTTTCCATGATGTACTGTGTAGGTATAGGAATTCCCCTTTCTTTTGCCCCTTCCGCCTATTATCTCCCCACATATTGTTAAGAGTATAGTTGTTAAGTAACAGTTACAAGTGTAATATTCTGCTGTTTAAGTGTATCATGGCATTGTAGGTATAAGCAATGTTAGAAAATCTAGTATCATATTGCCAAGGTGTATTTAGCAGTTTCATTGGGAGTCCTCCTTCTATTCAGGAGTAGCGATACATACTGCAATGTATCTTCACTTTCTGGTATGCTAGTTTCCATTATACAGGTCATCTGTGAGAGTATAGCTTTTACTTATGAATACTGATCATTCTAAAATGGATAACTAGGTGGGGGCAATTGTGCATACAGTTCTTGCCCAGATTCCTCTGGTAAGTGTCTGGTAAGGTCCTTTGTGCTGAGTAACAGCATCACAAGGGAGACTGAAAGAGCTTGTGACAGGTGCACTCTTCAATAACACATTAATCCGTGGATAGATAGTCACTTGTGAGGGCCTCGCCAAAGTGTCCTATTCAAAATACCATTATCGTAAGAATCTGAGGGTTATGGATTATGTTTCCAACATATGAAATTTGAGGGACACATATTCAGACCTTAACTGACACCCCAGGATGGACAATAGTGCTGCTTTGCTAAGACCATTCCTTCCCAAGAGAGGCTGATAGTGGAGGAGTTTCCAGGCACATGAGACATGTGGAACACATCCCTTCCAAGTGTGTGCAGACGAGAGTGTACCTTGTCTTGAGTTAGAGAGCTAAACTGGTTCCACAGCCAAGAGACTACCGCTTCTCTCCCTGATCGTCAACTTACATTTCATTACACTACTCTGTTCACTTCCTTCTCTAGGTTTCAAATTTTCTGGCTTATGTATGTATTTTATAATTGTTAAATATACACGCTTAGATAATTATGCATATATTTATGCTATACATGCAACTGCAATGGAACTGTTGTCTGTACCAATAATACTACCTTGTTTTTGCCTGTATTTTTACTGAGGGCTACATCTTGAGCATTAAGCACAAGGCCAGGAATAAAGTTCTTTGTTTCTATTTGAATGTATGGATAATTGGGTAAAGCGGAAGAGAAGTGAAGCATAAATTCTTATTATAGTAGATGCTGTGACATAAAACCATTGATTTCTATGCTTTTGTGTGTGCCATGGGAACCTTATCTGATGCTTACCCTGCAACAACAGTGGAGAAAAATTGGCTAAAATTTTGTCTCTAACCTTAAATTCTAAGTCTATCTTATATAAATCTCCAGGTCTCAGTTTCTTCATTAATAATATCAAGAGAACAGGAATACTCTAAATTCTTTCCTTTGTTTGAATGCTTTGGATATTTGTACTATTCATTGTTTTCAACTTTATTGGTAATTTTGTTAACAATTTCTTGCATTTTCATCTAGATTTATTTAAATTCTTATTTTGACAAATTTGTGAGCTATATTGCTTCTGATAAGTGATTTGAAAGCAGGTTAATACACGTATGTATGAGCTTTCTAATAACGGGATTTTTAAAATTAAATTTTCAAGGTGACAGGAAAGTTGGGCAGTGATTAATAGAAAAGTACTGTTCTTTTAGTGATCAAATTGCAGCTCTATTTGTAAGATAATTAGTATCACGTTATGGTTTTCAAGCAGGAAGAGCATTTAAGTATTTTTAAAGCATGTCTTTTTTGTTAGGAAGGATAACAATAACTGCTTTGTCCAGTTTCTTATCAGTTACTGTGACAATTATAACTAGAACACAGGTAGCACCAGTGTTTTTTAGTCCTTGGCTTGTAATACTGCAGTTCAGTTCAGTTCTATGAGTTGCCTAATTGTGGTACCAAAGACAGATGGAGTTACTAACTCCAAAGAGTTTACTGCTTGCCATGGTAGGCAGAAATAAGATGGTTATGTATAACAATACGTATGACCTAACTTATAGCCGGGGAACTTGAAGAGGCACAGGGAAAAGTTCAGCAATGAGGACAGAACATTCTAGGTACCCTGAAGAGCATATACAGAGACCCAAGGTGACTAGATGGAGTGTGAGGACTAGAAGACAGTCAGAAGCATTTAGAAGTAGAGCTTAAGACAGCTACCTTAGCAAAGGATCTGGCTTTGAATGGCGTTATGGACCCTGGCAAGCAGCAGATGCATTTGGATGGAAACCCATTGCAAGCTTTGAATCCCTGAAGTGACCTTCTTAGAAGTTGTATAAATCATATGAATATCACTTTTTTTAAATGTTTATTTTGGGTTTTTTTCCATTGGGAAGTCAGTTATACAGAGAGGAGAGATAGAGAGGAAGATCTTCTGTCTGCTGATTCACTCCTCAAGCGGCCAGTTGGCTGGAGCTGTGCTGATCAGAAGCCAAGAGCCTGGAGACTGTTCCAGGTCTCCCACACAGGTGCAGGGTCCCACGGCTTTGAGCCATCCTCAACTGCGTTCCCAGGGCAAAATAAGGAAGCTGGATGGGAAGCAGAACCACTGGCATTAAAACCGGCATCCGTATGGGATCCTGGCATGTGCAATGCAAGGACTTTAGCTGCTAGGCTACTGCACTGGGCCCTTGAGTATCACTTAATGTTAGTGGCATAAAGGTAAAGTGCGCCCAATCTCCAGCTGGTCTTGACCCCAGGATCTGCAGGAATTAGCAGGAAGCCTAGCAATACACTTGCCTGTCAGGCGGGGTCAGCATCTTCACCTCTGGGAGTCTGACGTGTTCACAGACTCTTGTTTTGGTTTCGTTTTCTTGTGATGTGGAGAACATCCTGGCTTCTTGCATCCTTGACCCGGCAGGCACCCGATTCTGCCATCTTGCCTCGCTTTGAAGATGTGGTTCTTGTTGCTGTATCCTGAGGTGCCAGTCTATGCATTAGACTCTCAGCTGCTGGGAGCCTGCGAGTTTGAGTGTTAGTAGATTGTGTTGGTCACTACTATTCATTTCTTTTAGCTCCTAACCTGGAACAGAATTTCAGAGGAATCAAATACCTGCTGCCTATATTGCTCGTTTGATTTTCAATTATTAAGCATGTCTTGACTTTTGAAGTAATAATTTTGTGTAACTCAGTTTTATTTCACTTATTGTAGTTGACATGGTTTACTTTTCTTTAATTTTGTTATGGATCAAACAAATGAAATGTCTGAATTGTTATTGTTTATGCAGCTGGAATTTCTTTTTTTTTTATTTGCAGTTTTCTCGTGTACTAAAGAATAGAGCATGGCCCACCTTCAAACAGGCCAAATCCAAGATCTCCCCATTACATAGCAGTGATTTCTGCCCTACCAACTGCCATGTCAATGTGATGGAAGTCTCTTATCCCAAAACATCAACCTCCCTAGGGAGTGCATTTGGTGTCCAGTTGGATAGTAGGAAGCATAATTCTCATGATAAAGAAAATAAATCAACTGAACAAGGTACGTAAGCTTTGGAGACTTCATCAGATTATGGGAGGTAATTCAGATACTCCTGAGATTTTTGGAATCTTGACATTTAATAATTTCTGCTGTGAAGCTAACTTGAAGAGTTTTGTCAAGTTTATTTTTTTGAATAACAACACTTAAGTGTATATAGGGTGAAAATAGTTGGCACTTTTACCCTCTTCCTTATGAAAAATGCTCATTTCTCTTCCCATGCTTCCATGTATGATAAGGCTCAGCTCATCTTGCTCTAAAATGGTCCTGTTACTGTGAGAAAACTACAGGTGGAACAGCTGTGGGATGCACGCTGCCTTTCTGCCCCATTGCAGAGGCACCAGGGATCAGACTGCATTTGTAGTGTTTCATTTCAACCCTGCACAAACTTGGATTCCTGAATTCAGTTCACCATTGGATGAGCATTTTATGTGAGCCTGGGTCTCTCAGGTGAACTGGACTTGATAACTGTTCTAAGTTAAAAGTTGCTACCATTTCTATGGGTTGATTTCTCATTCCTCAGGGAAGCTGAGCCCCATGGTGTATATTCAGCACACCATCACCACTATGGCAGCCCCTTCAGGTCTCTCTCTGGGACAGAAAGATGGCCATGGTCTCCGCTATTTATTAAAAGAAGAAGACTTAGAAACCCAAGATATCTACCAGAAACTGTTGGGTAAACTGCAGACAGCACTGAAAGAAGTGGAGATGTGTGTTTGTCAAATAGATGAGTAAGTATATTACACCATGCTTTTGAACTTACCTAGTAACTATAGAAAGTGTGACTTGTGAAAAACTCTATAATTCTCTGTCTTTGCTTTTTGTGGTATTAAGACATATGTGCTGCTAATATAGATCTTGAAAGTGCTTAAGATTATTAATATATATGGGGAGATTTTATACTGGGGGAGAGTGACACAGTCTCTTACAGAAGAACACTAGATGAATCTCAGTGTGAAACTAATAGGCTGCCATGTATTTTTAAAGAGCACTAACTGTGCTTTGGGATTCCCTTGTATCATTTATAGTTCAGGGCACAAAAGCACTCAGGAGTTATTCCTGAAACAGACAAATGATAATAAATGCTTGCTATATTTCTTTAATGAGTAAATACAAAAGTATGCATCTCTAGATCAATACTTTATCTTACTCTGGTTGAGTTAATACCCCAGTAGACAATAATGCAAATAACTGCATCAGAAATTAGAAACTTTCAAGCAAGCGAAGGCAGAGGTAGTTAATGAGCACTTTTCCAAAGAGATCTACTCTCATTCTTATTTAAGAATTTGGCATTTGGAGGGTTGCCCAAGCTCTGCAGGACGATTCCTCGCCTTCTGGCTTGTGCTTGGGCATCTCGTCTTGACAAAGCAGTTCTGCAGAGTCAAAACAGTCTGGATTTGGGATAGCTCAGTGTTTTCTTCCATAAAAAATGGGTGAAGAATGACTAATTGAAGTTTGTGATAAAAATATATAAATAGAGAAAAGTACCAGTGTCGCATCCCTGTCACTGTGTTCGCTCATCCATTTGAGGGCTGAGAATTACTTCATATTCCCACAGTTGGTAAATTCTGAAAACAGTGTAAACAATGTTATCCTGCTTCCACTTTATAAGGGTTGTTGGTTTAATTTGTGATCAAATATGTGTTGTTTATACCACACATGCTCTGTATTTCCATAGATATTTCAGTTTTGAGCACAAAATATTTAGGACATAACTCAAGACTTTGTTGAATTACACATTTTTATATTTTATATTTAAATTATTTAAATAAGATAAATCAATTTCACATATTTCACAATACAGATTTAGGAGTTAGTGATGTTTCCCGCCCTACCCCCTTTCTCTGTGTTTGATGGATAATTTAATTCTAAATATAAACATGTTCCACATAATTCAATACAGTCATGTTAGAGCAGTGACATTGTACAAATGCCTGGCTTCTCCATTGTCATCAGTGCAGTCAAGCCTAGCCAATTATGTAAAAATATATTTGCGAAAAGCATTTCTCACCCTGTAGTAATTATTTTATGGGGCTAGACAAAGATGTCTTTGCAGCACAGAAAAGCTGATCTCTGGTGCATTGACAAGTATTAAGAACAATTGCCTTGTAACTTCTCATTGCTAGCCTTTCTGGAAGTTATTCATTCTGATAAAGAATCTGGTGTTGAGCATGTCTTATCATGAAATCTATTTACGTTGTCACTTGGGAACACTACTCCTAGAAATAAAATTGTCTTTAACACATAGGAATTTCACAAAATTCTCCTACTTAGGTTTAAATCCAAAGATGGAATGAGAGATGACTTTGCTCTTTGGTACCATGAGATAACTGGTGTAAATATTTTTTAACATATATTTTTATTGCATTTCCTTCTTTTAAAACTAATTACGTTGCATTATGTGATACATTTTTTTATGCACTGGGATTCCCCCCGCCCCTCCCAAAACCCTCCCCCCCACGGTGGATTGCTCCACCTTGTTGCAGTTCCATAGTTCAAATTCATTTGACATTCTTTCATTGGAGGTATTTACCAAGCATAAAGTCCAGCATCTTATTGTCCTGGTAAGTTCAATGGTTTCTTGGTGAGACCATCTCTGGTCTGAAGGTAGAGCCAGCAGAGTATCATTCCAATCAATTCAAAGTCCCAACATAATATTTCCAACCATTTACAACATTATGTCATTAATTGACATGGTATTGATTAACCAATATGTTAATAGGAAAATGCAGGTTCTCAACCACAACCTGTGACTTCTTCATAGACATTTCAATTTTGGTTTATATTCAACCGTATTCTACACACCTTAAAATGGCTTAGATTGCTATTCAGCTGTCTCATGCCTATTTTAATTTTAGTCTTTAGCAGTTTATAGCATTGAAGCACGTTTTTGCTGAACCTGGCTGTTTTTCGGGTGGTCTAACTCTATAATTCTAACAGGATATATGTCAACAGTTTAGGTGAGCATGTTTAGGAGGGGTGTGCAGAGAAATCTTCCATACCCCAGTTAGGAGTAACTAATTTTTGTGTCCCACCCAGTGAGTTATAAGTGCATCCCCGCTGACCGTTTCCTGTCTGGTTCTAAGCTTTCCTTGTTGTTCTCTGTCTATCTATTCTAGTTTTATTTGTTTGTTTGTTTGTTTGTTTGTTTGTTTGTTTTGAGGGGTTTCTGGAGCGCTCCTGATGGTTATTACGAGAGGGGGGTGGGGACCCAAAGAACTGGCATAAATTTAATCAAGGAATTGTGATTATTTTTTTTTCCTTTGGGAAGCTAATGGGTTATTTTCTGGTTAATGAAACTTAGATATAGAAATAAGTAAAAGGCATAATAATGCAGAGATAATCCCAAACCTTTGATTGGTATGCAAAATAGAGGATTTGTGTTTTCTCACAGAGTTCATGAATTCAGACTGTTGGAAGCTGGTGAAGACAGAAAACTTGAAAACAGAGTTTGATTTGCAAATTCCTGATACCCAGGATTGAGTGATGAGCAAATTTCATCTAACGTGTAGTAGATGGAGCCTGGTGCAATGCCCTAGTGATTAGATGCTCGCCTTGTGTATGCTGGGATCACCTATGGGCACCAGTTCCTGTCCTGGCTACTTTGCTTCCCATCCAGCTCCCTGCTTGTGGCCTGGAAAAGCAGTCAAGGACAGGCTAAACCCTGGGGCCCTGCCCCCGTGTGGGAGACCTGGAGGAGGCTCGTGGTTCTTGGCTTCGGATTGGTTCAGCTCTAGCCATTGCAGCTGTTTGGGGGTGAACCAGTGGATGGAAGATCTTCCTCTCTGTCTCTCCTCTCTGTGGATCTGCTTTTCCAATAAAAATAAATAATCTTCTAAAACATCTTTAAAGTAGAGTAGACAAAAAGAGAACTGAAGAAGATACATGGATGGTGGCTTGATGAACTGCAGAGAAAGGAATGCCTTACGATTTAGTGAGCTGCAGGTTACTGAAGAGGCATGGTGTTGTGTGGTGATGGAATTAGCTCTAAGGTTTCCTTGAGTTTTCCAGGTCAGTGCACAAAAAGACACAGTCTCATAGGCACCAACATATTGGCATATATGCCACACAGTGTTGTACTAATTACGTGCGTTGATTCCTTCCATTCTTGTATGTCCTCTTGTATGTCCAAACACAGGTCTGTATCACAGTTAGCTCAGAATATTAATTATAACTTCCTCTTCCTCAAGTCTATTTTGACCTTTCTCTTACCCACCTTCCCCTTCTCTGTAAAGCATCTCCCTCTCTTCAGTTCATCAAGTCAGAGTCCAGGTACCATACAGTTCTCTTTCCTTTCATTCAATTTCAACTACCTCAACATGTTCTATTACTTATTCTTCAGAATATATCCAGCATGATCGCTCTGGACTGAGTCATCCCTCATTGGCACCACTGTAGGGATTTCTAATCTCTGCCTCTCTGTCATATATTCCATGTCAGCAGATACTACTTGTGCTAGTCCCCCATTAAAACCATGCAATGACATTGTATTGCAGTTGAAGTAATACTAGACGCACCACCAAGACCTGTATGTTCCTTGGTGATCCACCTTGTCAAGCTCTCCACACTCACTTCACCAGCTCCTACTTCACTAACCCCTTGCTATCTCTGAGAAGGCTTTGCCTGCTTAGGTCTGCTGCCTCCTGGCACTCAAGGACCAAGCCTATGAGGGGTCCTTCCAGAGCCTATTCCTAGTACCTAACATGAATAATCTATTGTTCTGCATCCCGTTTCTAGATGCCTCCTCAGTTCTTTTACAAGGCATTTCTAGACTTAATTGTTACATTAACAAAGGCACCCACAGACTTAAAACACTATGTTTCTTTTGGATCATGGGTCATAGACTCTCTTCACCTTGGGTAACAGCTGACAGGGTCCTTGACTGCATAGAAGGAGAAGGGATGGCAGGGAAATGTGGGTTGACATTATTTCTGCCTAGCAGTGACCTGTGTTGCATGCACTCACAGTGCCCTAGCTATATGGCTATAACATAGCTACATGGCTATACTAGTCCTTGGAGTTCTAGCAGCCGTGACACGAGCCATGTGCCTGACACAACTGGCCGTAGTGGACAGTACTAATGGTCATCCTACTTCTAGAATTGTGGGTGAAAGATCTGCTTCATTGAAAAAGTGTGTATGTGCAACAGTATCTCACTAATGATAATGATATTACTTTTGATAATGATTATACTAGAGCTTGATGTAATGGCTCAGTGTCTAAATCCTCACCCTGCCTCTGCCAGGGTCTGATATGGGTACCAATTCGCATCCCAGCTGTTCCACTTCCCATCCAGGTCCTCACCTGTGGTCTGGGAAAGCAGTCAAGGATGGCCCAAAGCCTAGGGACCCTGCACCCATACTGGAGACCTGGAGGAGGCTCCTGGCTCCTGGTTTCGGATCAGCTCAGCTCTGGCCATTGCATCCACTTGGGGAGTGAACCAGTGGATGGAAGATCTTCCTTTCTGTGTTTCCTTCTCTCGTGTAAATCTGACTTTCCAATAAAAATGAATAAATCTTTTAAAAAATGATGATACTAATAATTGTGATGGTAATATTTTAAAACATAAATAACTTCATTGTGCTGCATGCAAAACAGTTATTTAACTGCTATAATGGCGAGCCTGATATGGACTAAGATACTGCTCAGTGTTTAATTAGTGAGCCATTAGTAGGTAACAATATTGAATAGGAGCATAATAAAGTAATATATTTTTGCATGCAAAAATAAAACATTATACCATAGTGCATTATTGGTGCTTTTTAATTCTTAAAATTTCATTCAAAACATGGTGTCAAAGTTACTGTTCTACTGTGATTTATTTGAAGCTAAAACTGGATCCCACAGGGTCATTGCAGACACGATAGCAGCTGTTTATAATAAAAAGCAAATAAGTGAAAACAATTCCTATAACTTTGGAGAAATTGTGTATTCTTAGCCTCCTGACTTCTAAGTTAAAATATACATAAGCACTGAGGAATTATTGCAAAATGAAAACCCCTGCATCTCTTTCCTCGTTGGTATTCAGAATCTGCCGGTGCAATGCTGAGCCTCTGGTAATTAGAGTTAGTCTACTGTTTTAATCTTTTTGGTAGAAGTGAATGCATACACAATCTGTCTCATAAGACACAGAAGTATCTTTGTAAATAGGAAAAAACCCTGTGTTTAGAATAATTTATGGTTTTCCACTATTGCAAATATTCACAAAACCCCAAGGAGTGTGATGCCGCTCCTCCAAATTTTAGTGGTGTGTGAGAACTGTGGCAGGCAAAATATTATTGAAATATCCCCACTCAGCATGAGACCTGCCTCAACTGTATTATTTCAAATTGCAGCTCCGTGCTTTCTTCTATTTTCCTCCTTAACGTTTGTCATTGTCTGATAAGCTGTAAAGTTCACTTGTGTTATTTATATACTCATGGGAGAATTTGGGCAGCAAGCAGGCAGAGGCTTTTGTGTGTTGGTAAACTGCTGTATCCAAAACACGAAAAAACCCTCCCACAATGATACAATAAATGTCTTTACTTAGTTGGTGAAATCACTTAACAAATTCTTAGTCAAGGCACAACACTGATTTTGATGTTATAGAGTGTGGATAAGAATTATAAGACATTTCCATAGTTTCAGAACAGCAAAGGAAACATTACATTGTTATGAGAAAATGAGTGTCAATTTATAATGCTATTGATGGGAAATAAATATCATGGATATTTACTGCATAAGAAGATGATTGTTGGTCTGGTGAACTATACATGAGCCCTTTGTTTCCATATGGTCTGATTTATTTTGCAAGTTTTATAACATGCTGCTTGATAATATAGATTATTCTCTGCATAATCTTGTGTAAAAAGGTTTATTTACTGCAAATGCAGAGAGAGAGAGAAATACAAAGAGAGAGGCGGGAGAAGATATCTTCCATCTGCTGACTTGCTCCCTAAGTTGCTACAGCTACCAGGACTTGGCCGGGACTTCTGCCCTCAGGAATGTTAGCAAGAAATGAACTGGAAATGGAGCAGTATGACTTGAACCAGTAGTCCACTACAGAATGCTAACTTTGGGAGCAGTGTCTTAACTTGCTGCACCTCAGTAAGAGCTCCTGAACAAAAGCATTCTTCAGGGAATATACAAGTGTTGTGTTGGGGACTCAGTGGGTACTCAAAGTCTCCATGAGGGTGTATACCAGTTCAGCCTTGAGCTACCATTGAAGGCTCATCATTTTGTCATTTGTGTAACATTTCATCCTGACTGCATGACAGCTGGGACTAGGGTTGTCACATGCTAGATGTCTCTGCCTAGTATCTTGTAGTCATTAAGTTCAGATCCCTTGTGCATCTTGAGCAGTGAGAAGGAATGGGCACAATGAGGTGAAGCATGGTAGAAATATTTGCAAACCCAACATAGTGAAATAGTAGCAGCCAGTCGAAACGCACATTTATTATGGTTTTTTTTTTTTAACATCACAGCCTTCTGTCTTCGATAACATATTCACCTAAGCTGGAGCGTAAGACTTCAGAGTGCGTGATCCCAACAGACAGTGACAATGAGAAGGGAGAACGCACCAGCAAGCGAGTCTGTTTTAATGTAGCAGGAGATGAACAAGAAGATTCAGGTCATGACACCATCAGCAACAGAGACTCTTACAGGTAAATTACCAATTCCCTCAACTTGTGGCGTCAACAAATTCAGATAGGATTATGAATTTTGTACACAATTCTTGAAAACCATTTTTTGTTGTTGTTGTTACTAGTTTTGTTGATTGTTCTTTCAAAATTATCACCTGCTGTTATCCACATTTTGCCCTTTGATAATCTCAGTAGCTTGCACAAAAGCATTTTTTCTGCCTCTCTGTGAATGTAAATTAGTCTGATTTTTCTCACCCAACCCTGTAATCAGCTGTAGTTTCAGATTCTCTTGGATGCTTTCTGTGTACATATTCTAGGACTTGTGTAACACAATGCAAGACGAGGCGCTTTCACAGCAGAAAGTGATTATGACACATTTGCCAAGGCCAGAAACCTGAGTACCAGGGTACTGGTTGTGTTGATTCCTCTCTGGGTCTGTGATGGATATGCCAAAGATCTTTTCTTCTGACCTGCAATGAAATTGTCTAAGTCTCTTCTCCATACGTGTGTCCCATGTTGGTACAGCTCTTCTGTGTTTTGTTTTATGGTTTATTTCTTTGAAAGGCACAAGAACAGGAATGGGGACTTGGAATAGAGGAATAGAGAAAGGAGTGGGAGAGATCCAAATCATTCAACTGCTGGTTGACTCCCCAAATGTCTGCAATAGCTGGGACTAGGACAGGCCAGATTCATGGCTAAGAATTCATCTGGGTCTCCTCTAGAGGCAGCAAGAATCTCAGCACCTGAGCCATTGCCTGCTGCCTCCCAGGCACATTAGCAGAAAGCTAGACTGAAACCACAGGCAGGCAGGGTCTTGAACCAGGTACTGAAGTGTGGAACACATCCCAAGCAGTGACTCAGGCTGCGGCACAATACCTGCCTCTAGGCTTCCCTTCTTTTCAGGACACCAGTCATACTGCACGAGGATCTACTCTAGTGATTTCTGTCCAGAACGTGTCTCCACATAGGGCTGCGTCTGGTGCATTGGAGGCTACAATTAAGTAAACCAAAATTTACAGAGGAAACAATTAAGCTTATTCATCCTACCTCCTAACACCTGTTGTTTGTGTGCTAAATCCTCACATGATGGCTGTTCCAGGAGCATTCCATAACTGAAAGCGCTTTTGCTCCCTTCTTGAATCCTTGTATCACCTACAACTTCAGCGAGGATCATTGTAATCAGTACTGTGGGAGCTTTGGCATCTCACATTTCATTCACAATTGTCGAAGGCAGAAACTATCATAGTCAATAGCCAATATTGTTTAGTATGCAATATTTTACATGAAACATTTAATGTTTTCATTGAATATATATATATATATATATAATATATATATTCATTATATATATGCTAAAGGAATAGATTTAGCTTAGTGGTTAAACTTTTGTTTAGGATGCCTGTTCCAGTCCCTAATTCCAACTTCTAGCCAAGGCAGATCATGGGAAGTGCTGGTGGTGGTGGCTGAAGTGACAGCATACCTTCCCTCCACATGAAGACCTAGATTGCATTTGTGACTCCCAGCTTCCTTTGCAGGCACTTGGGGTGTGAACCAGCCACCAGATGAAAGCTCTTTCTCTGTCTCACTCTCTTTTTACAGTCTCTGCTTCTCTGATCCAGACACGTGGGTGAATAGGATGACTTTACCCAATTCCCTTCCGAATCCCATGTGTTAATAACTGTTATTAACTGTTTTACATATGAGGAACCGGAAGCTGACAGAAGTTATGTGATTAGGTAGTCTGGCTTCACGGTTTCCCACTTAACCACTCTACTACCCCAATTTCTTTGTGTTTGAAAGGAAGTTTAACAAATGCAAGAAGTTTAGAGATTTAATGATGTGTAACACAGATTAGCTACCTTTACCATATCATTTTCTTTTAGCTTCTAAGGAGACCAGCATGTTCTTTAATAGGGATCTGTAGGGGTTTTTTTTTTCCCACTGGGAAATTACATGTCTAAAAATACTTTTGTACCTGAGTTCTAATTATCAGATAATTAAAATTACCCTCAAAGACTCTTTGGACTAAGGTAGAAGTTTAAAATGTAAATCTAAAGTTAAGTACCTTCTTCCTATTTACTCTGAGAAAGAACAGCATTTTATGTCTTGCACTATTTCTGAAATATATATTACATCCATATCACATACAAACCTTTAAGCACTCTTTCCTTGAACATTAATAATGACCAAAAACTTGAACTGTGTGGAGCTCAAAGATATAGACAAACAAGCTACTTTTCCTCGGAAGTTCAGAGCATACCCAGTAAACTACCAGACAGGGCTGAATAAAAGGAGAAATCATGAACCATGTTATCTGTTAGCAAGTTTTCTAACTACAGATGTGTATGTTCAAAGACATTATGAATGTACTAGCAAGCACAGGGCCCGGCACAGTCCATCACCCCGATCAGCTGGTGGTTGCAGTTGCTGGGTTGGTTCTGTTTTCAGCCCCGAGTTGCACTGGAACCAATGGGTGTTGCAGTTCAGCCTGGTTCTGCCCAGCACATACTCGGCCCTTGCATCAACCAGTCGGAGCTGCAGCCTAGTTGGAGCGACCCACAATAACCCCCACCAGGCCCGCCCCCTACCATGGTTTGCCAGTATGTGTAGGAGACTAGTCCAGTCTGTCCCACATCCCATTTGGCTCTCGTACATGTCGATGGGTATTGAAGCTTAGTTCCATCTAACCAGCTTAACTATCCCAGCCCTCACGGATGTTGAGTGCCTCTCTGTCTAGCCACCCCAGCTCCTGTCCTAGTTTCCATGCCCTCCAGTGGCAGTGGTAACCCAAGAGGGAGGAGACCACTATTTCCCTCCCAGGCTTCTCCCACTCCCGGATTATGCACTCTCCAGGAAGTTCTGTGGTTTGACTTGACAGAATTAGTCCCCAGTGCCAGCTTCTGCCAGCTGATGCTGTGGCTAAGCCCAAACAACCCTCACCCACTCTAATTTTGTTTGCACCAGTAGGAATAATCCGCCCAGCCTGGCTTTTCCCTGGTCTAGCTTATATGAAGCCCACAGGTGTTGTGGCCCTGCTTAGTCTGGTCTGCCCCCATCCCAGCTCACACTCTCCAGTGGGAGTAGCTGTCCAGCAAGGGAACCCCCCCTTATTCCCCCTGCCGTCTCTGCTTCCTCCCTTCCTGGTTCTCACGCGTGCTGGTTGGGTGCTGCGGTCACATCCGGTGCAGGCAACCTCACCTTGGCATTCTGTATTGTGGACTGGTTTTTGTCGCAACCAAACCTGGCTCGACCCACACTCTGTTCTGGTCCTTGGTGTGGCGAGATTGGCAGCGATTCATAACTGGTGAACTATCTATCAAAACCACTTGAGCAAGAATCTCAGAGCATGCCCCACATCTGGGACCTGGGGAGGGTGGGAAACTGGGTGGGGCTTCTCCCTCAATATCCCTCTTTACCTCAGATACATAAAGGAAACAATATGGAAATAATAGTCTTACCCACTCTCCTGTAGCCCTTGCACCGCTTTACCCTAATTAACTGTGTAAAGATTGTCAAGAATATAATAATAAAAAAGGAAAATGACAAAGTATACACTTTACCAAAAAAAAAAAATACATTATGAAACCTTTGAAATGTAGTTTGACTCCTAGTTTTTTTTCTTAAGTAAACATTCAAAAATATCCATTAGGACTAAATTATTTGACATAAGGAAATATGGGATATGCGTGAATTTGAAATGTTTCCTTTAGAAGGATAAATTTGATTGAGTGAATGTGTCTGTGCTGTAACTTTCTACAAGACATCCTAGACAAGCTTACATTTGTAGAATGAGGACTCACAGGGAAACTTGGACAACTGCACTTGTAAATAACATGGTTCATTCTTTTCAGTGACTGCAACAGCAACCGGAATTCGATCGCATCCTTCACCAGCATTTGCAGCAGCCAGTGCAGTTCCTATTTTCACAGTGACGAGATGGATTCAGGTACGTTTGGTGAAGGCTTGCATTCTTTTTGATGGTAATCCCACTGGAGATAACTTCAAGGATTGCTTTTTTTTAGTCTATCTATCTAACTTTCTATATATAACTGTTTTAGTCATTTTTGATGACTGACTACCCATAGCTGTTTCAGTTTCAGTTGCTTGATGAAGTCAGTATCCTCGGCCCATTATAAACAGCATTGCCTATACCTACAATACCACCATATGCTTCAATGGCGGAATGATGAACTTCTGACTATTGTTGAAAGATTATATTATTGAAATAAAATAAGGAAATCAATAGGGCCAGGATAGGAAGGGAATGGGGAGAGTGGGAAGGGAATTCCTGAGCCTATAGGACTCTAGCATGAAAATTAAAAAAAGAAGAAAGAAGAAATTTTAAAACAAAAATAAAAACCTTTTTATATAAATGCATAATTTATGAAGGATTATAGTTACACCTGAAACAAGATTTACTAAAAGCATTGGGCATTGTTCACCGGGATGAAGTGAGGAGCATCAAAGGGATGAATTAGGAGTTAGCCGGTGCACCTGAGCTACTCTTACAGTGTCTACTTTAACAATTTCATGCAAAGGGGACCGGTGCAATGGTATAATAAGCTAAGCCTGCTCCTGTGGCTCCAGCATCCCATAGGTGCGCCAATTCATGTCCCTACTGCTCCACTTCCCATCCAGCTCCCTGCTTATGGCCTGGGAAACAGTGGAAGGCTCAGTGTGTTAGGTTCTCTGCACCTACGTAGGAGATCCATAAGAAACTCCTGCCTCTTGACTTTGGATCAGCATGTCTCTGGCCATTGCAGCCATTTGGGGAGTGAACCAGCAGATGAGACATCTCTCTATCTCTCCTCTTTGTGTAATTTTGCCTTTCAAATAATAATAAAATAATTTTTCTAAAAATTATAGAAAAATAGAACTGAAACTAGGTTTATTTTGATGTCAAATAATTTTGAAAAATATGCATAATTCTTTAATAATACACATGCTCCATCAATTTTTTAAACTCCCCATGTGAGTGAGTAGCAGCTAGAGAGGGATAAGGAGAAAAACATAAGTAGGGTAAATTCCTTATAACTCTTTATTTTTTGAGTGTTAAGAACAAATGCTTTTCTTCCAACTAGGAGAAATTTTAGTATGTGAATTTAAATATTGAAGTGTAAAATCATTAGGCAAACACACCATTGGAAAGAATCGTTACCAAGTGTCCCTTTTCTGCTCTTACTTGTGACCTTAAGGAATCATACTCTGATAGTCTAGGAGCTATTAAGTGTTTGGGATTTTTTTTTCCCTGAAATGAGAATTAGTATATTGAATGAAAATGCTTATTTATACTGTTACTTACATATTGGCGTTTAATGGATTATGTGTTGTTTTCCTTCTTCCTGTTTTGACACCTAGGTGATGAACTTCCCCTCAGTGTTTGCATTTCTCATGACAAACAGGACAAGATTCACAGTTGTCTGGAGCAGCTGTTCAGCCAGGTATGATTGGGGCATGTGCAGATCTGTTTTCCTCCTATAAAAACTCAACACTCCTTTGTTAGACACAGTAAGAAGAACTTGAAGTTAATTGAGAAGGCTTCGATCTCTCCCTGCTTCTCTCTTTTTTTTTTTTTTTTAGATTTATTTTATTTTTATTACAAAGTCAGATATACTGAGAGGAGGAGAGACAGAGAGGAAGTGGAGCTGCCGGGATTAGAACCAGCGGCCATATGGGATCAAGGCGAGGGCCTTAGCCACTAGGCCACACCGCCAAGCCCCCTGCTTCTCTTTCAGTGCAGATGAATACAGATCCCTCTGTAGCTAACCCCCATAAGTATTGTGCATTTCAAATAGTTTATAATTCTCAGCAAAACAGAAAAGACTGTATGCAAAGGAGATAATCCTTTTGTTATTTGTGGAAGTTGTGTGGGTTTTCAGGATACTTTGTGATGTTTATCACTTAAAAATAATGGCAACAACAACAAAAAATATTACCCCTAACTTCAAAAGATATAAGATTCTCTTGGCAGTCATATTGTTGCTATGCATTTAAGAAAAACATAAGCATAAGTGAAAATGTTTCCCATAGAAGCTTGTATGATTTGGAAGTGATGTCAGTAACTCTTAGGATTTTAAAATAATTTGCCTGATTTTTTTGCTTCCTTTTGTGAAACAAATTCATATTCTGCATGAATATGTGGGAAAATAAATGTTGTTATAATGTTATTAGGTGAACAGGCAAGTTTGTCACAGTATTTTATTTACATAGAGTTTGCAAACATAATAGAATTTCAAAATAACTTTAAGAAGAGCAAAGATTTGTTCTTAGGAGTCTACTATGTATTGTTATAGATGTGTAACTTAGAATCTTGCTCTCGGTAGGTGGATTCAATCACTAATCTCCTAAAAGGACAAGCTGTGGTGAGGGCCTTTGACCAAACCAAGTATCTTACACCAGGACGGGGACTGCACGGTAAGATTAGGAGATAGATGCTTTTAGACATTGTAGTTGTGAAACAAAATGTATCAGGTAATGAGGGAGATTCTAATTTCTCAAGGTTCATGATTCACTGAATACTTCTCTGTTTTGGTAAGATTTGAATATGATAAGTAATCACTTAAGGATCTTTTACATTTCTTCGAAAATTTAAAGTATTTAAACCCCATAGAGGCCAGACCAAATGGAAATGTGATAATTAACAAGATGTATCAGTAATTAACTAAGTTTTGATGAAACCAAGCATAATGCTCACTTGATTATACCCATATCCCGGTAGTGGGTAAGAAATTTGGGGAAAGTGAATTGGCACAGAGTGGCCAAACGAAACAGGATAGAGTTGCTTCCAACATCCTGTTTACCCCCTTGAAAATAAAGTTCTCACCTAAATGTGCTTCTTTGTTTAAACCTTTATAAGGAAATAACTTAAAGGTGTAGCATTTGAAATTTAGCAATTTTCTGTTGTGACTTAGCAGAAGATATTATCTTCATGATAATACATCAGGTTGACAGTGAAATGCTATTAAAATATTGATGGTTTTAGGAAATTGTTGAGCCTTACAAGAGATTTTCTGTACTTATTTAGAATTTCAACAGGAAATGGAACCAAAGCTGAGTTGTCCAAAAAGGTTACGGTTGCACATCAAGCAAGATCCTTGGAATCTCCCCAGCAGCGTCCGGGCACTTGCTCAAAACCTCAGAAAATTTGTTGAAGGTCAGTATGAAAAGCAGAGAGCATTGCGTGGTATCAGCATAGTCACTGAAGAACCCATTAAAACCAAATGTTCAATGATGCCTGATTACATCTGCAGTGTTCCATGTTGTGAAAATAAAAGAATACAAAATTGTGTGGGAGGAAGAGGGAAAGAAGAAATAAAGTTGCAAAATCTCGACAGAGTGTATCATAAGAATATTCTGCAGTGTAATGAAGACTCCTACTTTGGGAGACCTATGTAACATGGAGAGATTTTAATTTATTTTAATATGAAACTATCAGAAGAATGGTGTTATAAAGGATTTTTGGAAACATGAAGCTGTGGAAACTAAAAACTGAAATTGTGAATCTGAGAATCAAAATAACTGTATAGGTTGCTTTTAAGTAGCTTTTACATTTCTTTTCCAGAAGTCTTTGTCTAAGTTGCTTCTAGTTACCATAACATTATTTATATGGGATTCTATTTCATAGGACCAGTAAACTGGGGATACAGAACATGGAGAAAACTCCTGTGAGACCAACTGTATGTTGTTTAGGTTCAGAGTTACTAAGTAGGAAATACTAGATGTTCCAAAAAGATTATCTGATTTTCTCCCCAGTGATTAGACGAGTGATTGACCACACCTGGACACATTTTTGATTGTCACAATTCTGGGTGTGCTCTTGGTACCTCATTGGTGAACTCCTAGGCTGCTCCTAAATATTGCACAAGGTAGAAGAGTCTAAGAACAACAACAAGAAAAATTACGGTTTCCATATGCCAGTGATGTTAATGTTGCAAAATAAGTTCAATAATCATAAAACCTGTGTGTATGTTTTTATCCCTGCGTCACGGTCATGTTAGTTAGGTGTGACAGGAACATTCTGCTGAACTATAGCTCTGTATGCTTTTGCGTTTTCAGAAGTGTAAAGTGGTGTACTTTGCTAAGAAATGATAACTGATTCCATTGGACTCTGGACTTACTTAGCTTCCTTATTCAGTAAATGACAGAAATGTTTTAAACCTTCTGTGATTACTAAGTCTTCAGCATAGACATATATTCAGATACAATATTTTACATATTGTTTCTAGGTCAGTATAGAGGAAGTTTATACAGACAGGTTGCTTACCCAGGTCATTCACAATAACTCTATTTTGTGATAAAATTTCTTTTCCTTATACAGCTGCATTTCCTGGCTGTGATTTTTTATTTATTTGTTTATTTATTTATTGTTATTTGTCTATTTATTTTATTATTTATTTTATTATTTATGTGTTTTTATTGGAAATATGGACACACAGAGAGGAGGAGAGACAGAGAGGAAGATCTTCCATCCGATGGTTCACTCCCTAAGCAGCGGCAACGGCTGGAGCTGAGCCAATCCGAAGCCAGGAGCCAGGAGCTCCTCCAGGTCTCTCATGCAGGTGCAGGGTCCCAAAGCTTTGGGCTGCCCTCGACTGCTTTCCCAGGCCACAAGCAGGGAGCTGGATGGGAAGTGGGGCTGCTGGGATTAGAACTGGCGTCCATATGGGGTTCCGGATGCGTGCAAGGCGAGGAGCTTAACCACTACGCTATTGTGCCAGGCCCGGCTGTGATTCTTTAGTGCTTAATATAATGACCACCTGTGACACTATGTAGGTTCACACTTAATGAATTCAAAATTCTGAATTTGAAATTCTCGAAAGTAATCAATAGTAGTGGTGATTAATGCATTTATGAAAGACAGTTTAGTGAATTTAAGTGTATGCATTACTGAGTAAAAGGCATATTTTTAGTAAATAGATGCCAAACACATAAAGAACCTATAATTCTGCACTGGTTCTTACGGGAAATTTCAAAATAGTTTTCATAGGGACAAAGGATTTTGAAAATGTGTTCCCTCAGAGACTGTTGAATTTAAAATATGATGGTTCACTCAAGTAAAAATGTAAATTTAATATTGATTAGGATGGGGGAAATCCTTAAGAGTTTTTTTTCTCTTTTTTTAAAAGCCTTTTTCTTTAAAATATGAACTTTCAATGCAGACTCAAAAGCTCATTGTTTCAAAGTTATCCATACTAAAAGTCTCAGAACATTGTTTGCTGTGTACATGCAAAGACTGTTATTACTGTGATCTGAATTTAAGCTTATATAGAATTCTAAAAATGACTGGGTAATATCTCATATAAGTGTTAAATTTAGACTGAGATGAGTGGACATATGAGTGGAAAATGAATAAAGTACTTGCCAAGGAATATAATAGCAATAAGTAACAAATTTCCAGCAATCTAAGATAGATTTTATCATGTCATCAAGGAACTGAATTAGAAAGTTCCTCTGAAAAATGACTTCTAATATCAGTAGATGAGTTTAGAAGTCTAGCAGACAATCACAAATCTCTGCTATGTAGCACTGCAATTATGAACATAATATTTTAGGAAGTTGAATCTATTAATGGTGCATCAGAATCAGAAAAGATGAGAATATTACTCAGAAGACCACTGGTATTTTGAGGTATGATTGAAAAAAGGGAAAAAGTTAGATGTGTGCTAAGATATTGAGACAAATCTAAACAACCATGAAAAAAAAGCAGATTCAAAGTAGTTTTGGGGGACAACGGATTCTGAAAATGTGTTCCCCCAGAGACAGTTGAATTTAAAATACGATGGTCCACTCAAGTAAAACTATCTTTATTCAAATGATAATGAGACTAGAAGTCACTCTTTATTTATTATTTAACTTCATTAATTAATTACATTGTATTATGTGACACAGTTACATAGATACTTGGGTTCTCCCCACCCCTCCCCAAACCCTCCCACCATGGTGGATTCCTCCACCTTGTTGCATAACCACAGCTCAAGTTCAGTTGAGATTCCCCCATTGCAAGCGTATACCAAACATAGAGTCCAGCATCTTTTTTCTCCTTTTTTCTCAGTTTAGCAAGCATCAGTACACCACTATGCAGTTGTATAGATTTTGTTGGTGCTGCAGCAATCCTTTCTAACTTTAGATCATAGCATTTTGTGTGATTTATTTATTTATTTGGAAGGCAGACTTAGAGGGAGAGAATAGACAGACAGACACACACATGCACTCACACACATACACAAAGAGAGAGAATGAGAAAGAGAGAGTACTAAGTGGCCACTGTGGATAGGGCCGAGTGTGGCTAAAGCCAGTAGCTTCATACAGATCTCCCATGTGGGTGGCGGTGCCTAAGCAATTGTGCTGACTTCTGTTCTGCTCTCAGGTGGAGAAGCAGGAATCTGGATTTGAATTGTAGCAGCTGGGATAAAAATCAGCACTCGTAACGGATGGTGTCATCAGAGGTTGTGGCTTAACTCGCTATGCCACCATTCCAGTTTCAGAATTGTTTTTGATGTTCTAACTGGTACACATGTGATGGGGAAGTTTTAAATTAGAGACCAGTCAATCTTATAAAGTCATATCCACTTCATATATACACCAGGTGACCAGGTGACAAAGGTTACATTTCTAGCTAAGACCTAACTTGTGATTAGATTGTTCTTTGAATAAAGAGCAGTTAGAAAATAGAATGAAAAGTACTTTTAAATTTAAGTAAGATAAACTCTTGCTAAACTATTGAGGTTACTCTGGGGTTCTCTATACAATGAACAACTTATCTCAAGGAAATAAATCTCTTAAAGTTTAATTAATAATTGCAAAAATACTTTTGGAAAGTATAATGACACAGACTGTACTACCTTGGGAGTTTAAAGACCAACTGGCAGGTGAAAACAGCTAACGATGACTTGCAAAGTTATAGAATTGGCCTGGTATTTCATCTACTCATATTATTTAGAGCTAGAAGACGTTTGACGTTCTAGGTAGTTGGAATAAGATTTTCATTGGAAAATGAGCAAGTGTAATATTTAATATTGATAGAATTTTTATTGTCTAAGAACTTAAGAAATTTCATGAAAATGGCATTCAGGTGTACTTCAGTGTGAAAAATGTGAGATTTATGGATTGTGATATGTTGGTTTATTACCAAATGCCTAGAATAGTTCGAACAGTACCAGACTGAAGCCAGAAGACCAGAACTTCATCTGGGTCTCTCATGTGGGTGGCAGGGACACAAGTAGTTGAGCCATCACCTCTGCCTCCCAGGCTGTGCATACCAGGAAGTTACAGCAGAGACAGAGTGATCAATATTCAAATATGATGCAGGTGTCTCAAGAAGTCACTTGGTTTCTGTATCAAATGCCCACTCCTTCATAAAGTTTTCAAAATCAACAGTTACCAGGATTTTTTTTTAAAGAGAACAAAATCTAATTTTTTAATGCCTGGCTTCTCTGCAAGAAAACACAGTCGCAATACTGATTAATCAATTAGTTGTGTGCACGGATTCTTTTCTCCAGTATATTGTTCCCACTGGCTGTGATGAAGGTGAGCAGATGTAGGTACACAGGTTTATTCCACATTTCCATAAAAGCATCAACTGTTCAGTTTACAAAAAGCATGACAGCACTAAACTAAGAGATTGCAAAATTGTGCAGAAAATGGAGTTCACTGTTTTATCTTAAAGTTAACCATTTTGATCATTAACACACAGGATAGGTCAAATATCTTGGAGCAAGTTCACTGATTCAAGTTCAACTCAGTGACTGCATCTGAAAAAAAAGGACTGTTGGATTCAAATCCTCTTCACTTCTCTTCACTGTCTAGACAGAAAGTAATCGCACATTACTTAGTAAACACATCATTCTTTTAAAACTTTTTAAAACACATTGATTCTCTTTGAGCCAATTAATTGACAAATTCACTTCTTTGGGTAAGTCCTGACACTGTTGTGATAATGAATCTCCATTTATACTAACTGGATGATAATTTCAAGTATATTCTGGAATCTTTCTGGAAGTACATTCTCAATCTAATTATGTTTCTCTCAGGCTAATAATAAATCTATTTACATTTCCTGAACATGAAGTTAGTTTTACTTGTAAGAAGCAGTTCATAATATGAGTATGTTACTAAATAAATATCAGGATTAATTGTCCTCTGTGGATAATGGGCAGCTTACTGAAGTAATGTATAATTTGTCAATATTCTGAGTGTTTAGAATTCTGATTTGAGATCTCACACATATATTTTTAAAAGTCCACAATATCTAGAATCTGAACAGGAGAGTAACAAAATTACATATGTGTCTCACAAGTGTCATAATACCCAATTTCAGATACATCAAAATTTGGCTATAATGAAAGATGAGAAAAATTATTCTTATAATGGAAGCAGTGATACTCTAGAAATAGTCATTAAAAAAAGTTGGAATGTATATAGCAGCACATGTTTTAAGCCTTTGGTAGAATCGGTGAGTTACAGTTTTATTAAAAACTATGTTGGGAAGTATGCCTGTAAGTGTCTTTTTTGGGAAAGGGGTGTGTAACATCCATCAAATTCTGTAAGGATGCTTGCATGCCAAAGTAAGCTAAAAATTACTTTGAGGGTTAACAACATCTGCTTCTTCACTCTTTCATAAAGGGAAGATTTTTATCAAATGGTACTGTCTCATATTTTTCCCCGGAATGATAGCCAAATCCTGCTAAAAGGTAATGGCATAACTTTTAAATGTTATTCTCTAGTCAGCATTTTTCAAATGTTTACTAGGTGTCAGGACAGTGCTAGAGGAAAGGGGGTAACATGAGACTATTAAAATCACCAAAGAGTTAAATTATATCATCATTCTGTGGGTTTTTTTTTTTTTTTTTTTTTTTTTTTTGCCGGCTTCTTCTTCTGAGACTGCAATGCTGAATGCTGCATTTTGAGAAAAGCAAAATAAAATATTAAGTTTAGCTATAATAGGTATTGTATGTGTTCTAGATGGGATGTGGCCAATGGGTATAGGGTTTGGGGAACCATACAGGGTGCACTAAGCATGTGTCCTTTATTCCTAAAGCGATTGCTTCTTGTTTCTCTGGCTAAGATCAAATGCAGTATTCCTAATGTGATGTCAACAATGCTCAGGACTTATGAAGCTTAATCAGAACAGATGCTACCTGGGGCAAAAAGAGAAGCAGATTATTGACACAGTGATCGATTGTATTAGGACAGAGGAAAATGGTGAGAGAAAAGAAACAGTAGATGGACTCTGAAACATATTCCAAGGGTAGAATCTCCAACATTTGGTAACTAATAAAAGAGAAAAATGAGAGTGACACAAAGGAATTTCTGTGTTTTTAACTTGAGTAATTGGATATTTCTAAATACTGGGAGTGCAGTTAGGAAAGAAGAAACTGATTAGAAAGTGAGAAGGCAAGATGTAGAAGCTGGCAAAAACATGCATGTGATCTGCACCAGACACCGACTCGGAAGTTCATCCTGAGGCTGGGTTTGGTTCTCGTTGACGTATTGTATGGCAGATAATGCATTGACACAAAGTAGGATGGTGTGGCACTCATTCTCCCTTGCGGCTTCCTCTAGACAAAGGCTTACTCTGGACGAAGTTTTGTAAACAATAATGATAATCTCTAACATGTGAAATCATGAAAGATTCATGAAAGCATCAGTTATCAGGAACTTTTTGAGGATCCATCACAAGTATGGATTCAAAAAGTTTAAAAGGACCTTACTTTTAAGACAATTATGTTTTTCCTTACAGTTGTTGAATGAATCTCTTACATTAGGAATCTGGTGATTTTTCCTGCACATATAATTTATAATGTTTATGGCAGAAAAGGAGCAAGCAACTAACTGACATGTTTTGTTTCTCTGCAGAGGCAAAGTGTAGGATACTCCTGGCCCTTCTTGAATATTCAGGTAACATGTTTGCATTGTAGTTTTTATTGTTTCTTGTATTTGGGGTCCAGAATCTTAAGTGTCTTTTTATCTTCAACTCTTCACAAAGACAATGAAGATTGACACCTGCCTTCTCTAATTCCTTTGAAAGATGAATAAAGAACAGAAAAACACATACACATCTTTAAGTGCAGGTGTTTATCTGAAAACCCATATAAATATATTTAAGTAGAGTGTTATTCCAAAGGGAAATGGAAACGGAAGAAGGTTTGATAAAAAAATATGAATAGAATTTATTGTAAAACTGTAATTTTTTTGTTTATGAACCAGCAAGTATGCATTTAACACATCTTATAAATATTAGATCATTTCTATCATGTACTTTGTCAAAAAATGTTGGCAATGAACACAAAAACATAGTTAAGTATTGGATCAAGCCATGAATTACATATGAAGACTGTTGGGCTCATCAAGTAAGGCACTATATATATTTTGATCATCAACCAATGCATAAAATAATGTATGTCACATAGTGTTCAATAAATACATGTTGTAGAATGAAAGAAAAGTTTTAATGAAAAAGAAACAATCTATGAAATATTTCAGCAAGGCTATTAGCCAAATGCATTTAGGAGGATATGTATCCTAAAGATTGGGAAAACTCAAATATTATTTAAAAGGTTGAAACATTTAATATTACTACCAATTCATCTGTAAACATAGAGACATAGGTATATTGATTGACAGCCAATACTGGGATGCTTGTGTCGGTCAATAAACCTCCTCATTCTTTTCACCACTAAGCTAATAATTATGGAGCTTAAATATCAAACAGCTGAGTAAAATGAAATGTTAATAGTTTAAAGCATGTTTTAAACGATGAATCTAATTGAAATGGAAATATCTTACATACAAAGAAAACATTTGCTTTGAGTGTATTCCCACTATAAGAAAAATATTACTCTACAAAAATGATAAGTATGACACTCATAAATCAGAACTCTTGCCTTTTTCTTTTTTGCTTAGAATCTGGCATTAGCAGTTACAATACTTCCTGTAGTTTTTCTTAGTGTAAAAAATGGGCAGTGGGAATTGCTGTGGTAAGCGACAGACACTTGTGAATCGAAAGACTGTGTAATTATAGGTCTGTGTGTTTTTGATGGGAGTTAACAGATTTTTATCCCTACTTTCTATTGTTCTTTCTCCATCCTCAACACTTCAGTGTCAGGCATTGTGTAAAAGCCTGGGGAAAAAAATCAATGACAATGATACTATTTCAATTTTACTTCATTGAGTGCTTTAAATGTTTGTGAATCATTTATTTTTGTTACAAATGTAAAGAGTTGGAGCAAACCTCGTTTGACATATAGGGTCAGATACCTAAGACCATAAAGTCGTGGATGCCTAGGTGAAAGAAGATTAAATCCCTGTACAATCTGTGACCCTAACTCACCTGATCCACCACACCCATTGGCCTTGATGTGATGGTCCCTCAGGGAACACAGACAACTAAGCAAACTCTCACAGTGCTGTGAAACAGCCCTCTAGTAGAGAGATGTCCCCATGTCAGTGGCAGTAGGGTGAAGTTTACAATATTCCCCTGGAGAGAGGAAAAATTCTGCAAGGGGAGATAATATATCAATAACTTAGTGAGTTTAATATGCTGACACTTTAGGGAAGACAGACTTTTCTAGATGGGGAGAGAAAGATGAGGGATCACAAAGAGAAGCATGGTGCAGACCAAGTGTGGACGCTGAGGATATGGGCAATGGAGCATCAGTGTGTGGCTGAGGACAGATCTGTGCACCCTTCTGTTCTGGCTCCGTTCAGACCCATTATTCCAGTACATTCTCACTATAATCTTGTGAAGATTGTGCTAGAGTGTGGAATGAATGCGTGAAAGTAGTGCATGAAGAAGCTATAAATATGAGTTGAAGATAGGTAGCAAGAATTCTTTTAGGACCCTGGGTTTTCGAACTTTGTTATTCCCTGTGAGCTTATAACTGAAAATATTCTTGGAAAAGCTCTCGAGGTGTGAGGTGCCCTT
Source organism: Ochotona princeps (assembly GCF_030435755.1). Classification (NCBI taxonomy): domain Eukaryota; kingdom Metazoa; phylum Chordata; class Mammalia; order Lagomorpha; family Ochotonidae; genus Ochotona; species Ochotona princeps. Next base: position 54,037,292 of record NC_080840.1, read on the forward strand.
TGAAGCCCATGCAAGCAAGTTCTGTAGTCTGTCGATAATAGGAAGTAAGGGACTATCACCTCACAAAATAATAAGTATTTGTTAAATGTCTTTCACTTAAAAGATATGTTGGTTTAAAATTTAAATGGCAGAGTTGTCTAAGGTTTTTAGCATATGTATCTCTGTGATTGTATTGTGAACATGGTCATGTCCAAGGTGCCAAGGTAGACGTCTCCATACTTCTAATCATCAGTGCAGAGTTTAATTGCTATTTGGCATTCAATGTTGAAAATTTGAATTAATGAAGGAAAACACCTTTCATATGGTATTTAAAGTTGTAGTAGTATACCCATTGAAAAGATTAGTGAGGGTTAATTATGAACAGTTCTGATTCTGTAATGAGGTGGAATGAAAAAAATCTTAGTTTGGCCTAAATGCATAAGCTGAGTTACCTCAAAGACTATGGAAAACTTAATTAAAACAAGTTTATTTTAATGCCAAAATTTTGAAATTTATAGCTCACATTTTTCCCTTTCACATCCTCCCCCTAATAAGACCCCACTTCATAGAATGCAGTTCATGGAAAATGCGTATCACAAGAAAAATATGCATAGATTTCAAAACATTTCTGTATCAAACTAAAATTATGTTTTAATTTCATTTTCCCATTTAATTTCATTTTCATTTAAAGTATCTTCATTCATAGTAGCAGAGAGTAGACTAAACACATATTTTTATACAATAAGAAAAATTAATTTGAGAACCCAAAAGCAATTTTCAGATAAGTAGTATCTAACCCTCGTGATCTCTACTGAAACCAGCAATTGAACAAGACCCTTCTCACTCTTAATTTGAGCAATTTCTATGCAATTAGATTTTATTAAATAATTGCAGGTTCTAGGTAGGAGTATTTCTGTCAAAGCTACTGAAGTATTTTTTAAAAAAATATTTAGGTTTTATGCCTCGTAATGTGACAACTAAAAACAAAGTAAGGAACATGAAAGGAAGATAAGGAGAAAATTGTGCTTATTTAGCTTCCATTTTGAAGCTTAGTTCTTAAGCAGAACATTTGAGCTAGCATGTTACCTTTTGAAGTCAAAATAAATCAAGAGACCAGAGAATGGACTCCTGTATTTTAATTTCACTTAACTCATTTGTTTGTTATCTCCACTATTGTATTATTTCCATTTATTCAGTCATTGAATATTTATTACACATCTGATCTGTTGGGAATGATATTTTTGTTTTGGTAATTGTATACCATGACGTAGGTGCTTTGGTGAGATAAAAATTGGAAAAAGTTCATTCTCAGCTTAGACCGCTTATAATTATATGTAAAATACTCTTCTATAATAGTACATGCATGGAAGTGTGTAAAGGGAAATGTCTGCCATATATTGGTTAATTAGTAAGTTGAACAATAAAAAGTTACCATGGTTAACAGTTTTGATCTATCAGTGTAGCATGTTCATATAGTTCAATAGCTAATCCTTTGCAAGAATCAATTTTCCAGAGTAGTTGTTACTGATGATGAAACTGAGTAACACAGAGCATCTATGTTATATGTATCACATACCTTTGATGGTTATTTAATACAGTTGTTCACTGTTCTTGGTAAACATTCTTAAAAATGATTCTTTGTCAGTAAAGCAAAGCCTCACCATTGAATAAGGCAACCTTTATGTGCATGACACACTCTAATACTGACAGTGCTTCTTCATTCCAGAAAATAATTTAGACCCTGGAATATTCAGTAGACTTGAAGGGGAGATTGCTTTTCTCTTTTTTGTCCTTTGGATGCAAGTAATTTTTCAACAGGCAGAATACGTGGCTTTGTCTTTATGTAGTTTACAAATACCCAGCCATCAAAAGAAATGAATGCTGTGTGTTGGCTTCTTTCCATTTGGCCATACTCCTGTTGAAGAGTGGCAATTACAGGGCATACTTATATTCAGAAGGAGCCAATCAAAAATCCAGTGAAGGACAGGGTTGGAATTGCAGTAAACGCATAAAAATTAGTCATGCTTAGACCAAATGTATTGCTGATGTCGAAGTAGAAGAATTCATATTTCTATGAACTTGAACGTATTTATAGCTCATGAAACTAAATGGCTCAATTCAGGACACATATGTTTACTTATTATTACAAGCAGTTGAGCAGCTAGTACTCTTTTTCGCATGTGCATTTCACATTAATATTTTAGTTAGTCTAATAGGTAATGTAAAATATCACATTTCTAATACTGTGGGTTTTTATTTTTTTGGTCAATGCAGATTTAAATTTTTTTTAGGAGAGTATACTTGCAGCAAATGCAAGTAAAGAAAATATAAATATGCAAAGCCTTATCTTTCCTCAGGTTTTATAAAAGAATTTAATGATTTCACAAGAGGGTCACAATATCAATTAGGAAAAACTGTGTTAATTTCTGTGACATTTTTAGGTGTTTAATTTTTTCCGTAAAACAAATCTGCCAACATATATGTTCAATAATCAGAACTCAAATTTCCTCATTTCACATCACTTGAGTTTAATGGGACGTTGCAATACCAAGGCCTGTAAATGCTGAATGAATTGAGTTCCTCCATCCATGACATTTATGAAAACTGTGTTCTCTGACTCACAGACAGTGAGACACAGCTCCGGAGAGACATGGTTTTCTGCCAGACTCTTGTGGCCACCGTCTGTGCCTTCTCTGAGCAGCTCATGGCAGCCTTAAACCAGATGTTTGACAACAGCAAGGAAAACGAGATGGAAACCTGGGAAGCCAGCAGGAGATGGCTGAACCAGATAGCTAATGCAGGCGTCCTTTTTCACTTCCAGTCACTTCTGTCACCCAACTTGGTAAGGAATCACTTGACTTCCACTGTCTGTGTCAACTGTAAGCCTTGCTGTTACATGTTCCCTCATCTTCCTTGTTAGATCCACATTCATTGAAATTCTTTAAAGAAATGTATTTTTCCATGGTTGTTCAAGTTTCAATAACGGTCCAAAATGTCTTCCTTCTTTCCTGGTTTTTCTCTCTCCTGTATGGCTGCTAAAGATGAGAAAGCCTTCACCTGTTACTAATTCTTAAATCCCTAAGCTTTGACTGAAAAAGGTCAACAGGAGAAGGGGGTCTGTCTGTTGCTGTTTCTTGTTTTCAGTTGAAAAAAGCAGCCTTCCACAAACTCAGAGCTCCCATTGTGGGTGACATTCTGCAACAGGCTTGCCAGACAGGCACAGACAACTCTTGTGCCACATTGTCTGACAATGTGCTTAAAATTTGCATGCATTAAATAACTTTAGTTCCTTCTTGTATATGCATGTTTATCCCCTTAAATCTGAAAGCACTGAGCTGATTACCATAACATATTCCTTGTTTATGCATCAATTTTGCATAGTGAATATAGGGAAAACATTTTGGAAGACTGGAGAAGTAAGACTTTGGTGAACTATGGTGAGTTTGTTCATGCATTTTTTGGTATAGTTGTGATGTTAAAGCAAATGTTCATATGTTTGCTTTTACATATAAGCTTCAATTTCAGGGGCTCACTACATAAAATGATCATCTTAAATATGAGTGCCTATCTCATCTTTTAACGTACACATAGAAAAATGTAGCTACCAAGTAACATGGTTGAGTTTTTAATAAAAATATGAGTTTACCCATTAAAAATAATTTTTTCTTAAGTGATGGTAAGAGTAGGGAGTCAATTGTTGTACTGCACTTACATGAAGCTTCTGAAATGATGAAATATAAGGGATTTCATCTCAGTGTACTTCAGAAAAACAATAGTGCATTTTTGTAATGTTCTGTGTACTCCATGTGAATGTGCCATTTATCACTAACAAAACCAAATAGGAAAGATTCAACTAGTGAAATATTTGAAACAACACACTTTTAGATAAGTATTTAAAGACAAAATCAGTGCTAACTAATCCTCTATCAGTTGAAAATTACTTGTGATAAAAATCACACTCCTAACACATGATAGACTTTATGTATTTGTTGAATGAGAGTATGATTAAATAAGACTGTATTAGTACTCTGTTTTCTTTATTTTAAAATCGTCACTGTGTGAGCAAGTGCTGATAGATTTACCTTAAGTTTCATGTGGTTTAAACTCTCAAGGAATAGGGAGAAAATGTATAAATCTCATGTCTGGTAAGTGGCGTATGTCCAGAATATGTAAAAAATACCCAGTTTAAAATTGAGCAAAGAATTTTAAATAGGTATTTCTCCATGAAAGACATACAAATGACCAAAAAGTGTAGGAGCAGACATTCTACCTCATTAGCTATTACCGTTCAAAAATTCAAAGAAATACTATGCTTTTTTTTGTGTTGTGGTTGGTTAAAGTAACCCAAAACACAGCAACTGTGAATGAGATGTGGAGTAATTTTTACACTTAAACATTGTTAATGGGAATGTAAAACAGTGCTGCGATTTTAGAAAATAACTTTATAGTTGGTCAAATGTTCAATGTACAATTGTCACCCAATAATTATACTCTTAGTAAATACTCAAAATAACTAAGAGCATGTTTATGTAAAAAGCTATACACAGATGTTCCTAGCAGGGTAATTCTTATTTATTTTTATTAGTGTCTGTTATTGACACCTCATACACAATTACTTGTTTTCTGGTTTGTTGAAGCAGTTAAGTCAGACAACACCTGCCCCAGTAATGCCTGTCAAAGTGGCTGACTGTGAGCATTCTAGCACAACATTCATCAGAAGGGCTCTTCTGACATAGAATGCTGATTTTACAGTTCTCATCACATTAGAGTACTTCAGGACAATTAGATTAAGCTTCTTGCTCTTTCTTGTGGTTCTTGAGAGTGGGATAAGAATTCTTTTTCTTGGCACCACTACAAAGTCTTAACACAGGTTGAAGAATGGACTCCTTTTGAATGTTGTAATCAGATGAAGCTGGTCTGTTTTCCTGTTGCTTACCAACAAAGACCTGTCTTTACTGATAAGGAGGACTTAGCTTCCTTATTCTGAATTTCAGCTTTCGCATTTTCTGTCATATCCAAGGGCTCAACCTCAAGGGTAATGGTCTTCCCCATAAAAGTCTTTGTGAAGATCTGCATCTTGGCAGCTGATCCACTACAGATGGCAGATCCACATTATTCCTAATGCCTAAGAACATGGAAACAACCCAAATACCCACCAACTAGTGACTGGCTAAACAAAATATGGTGTATTCATGCAAATGTATATTAGCAACTGTGGCTAGAAATGAAGTACGTGAGACTTGAATTGATTATATAGAGTGAAATGAGCCAGTCACGCAAGATCTTATGCTGCTTAGTTCCATTGTTATGAAATATGTGAAATGGGTAAATTCTATCGTCTGAAGGTAGACTACTAGAGGCTTAGGATAAGGACTGGGAAAGGATGCCAGTGCACACTGATTTTCATAGAGAAGAGATAAAAATAGTGTAAAATTAGATGATGGTGTTAGTAGTCTGTAACTTTACTGAAAATTGTTGAGCTTAACACTTTAAATAAGTAGATATGATGTTATATGGATGATGTGTCAATTTTGTAAAACAAAAACTGATCATATGAAACCCTAAATTTAAGAAATTGATGAAATGAAAAAATCCAAAGGTTGCTAAGGACAATGATTTTTTTTTAAGGGGGAGAAAAGTTCCAGTCTTTCTGCCTCTATGAAAAGAAATATAACTACCCAGGAACAAAATAGCTTTCTGGGAGCTCCAGGCAGAGGTGACCTATGAGTCCTTGAGCTCTAAGCATAGTCAGTTGCCATATGGCTGTCACTTGGACCACAGATGGGTGATGAGTGTAACTTGCAACAAAGCCCTCAGTGGCCAGACAGTTTGGAACACTTTTTCCTTTATGTGTTCTAAGACTTTGGGGTATGCTCTACAACTTTGCTGGGCCATAAGCAGGGAGGTGTATGGGAAGTGGAACATCCGGGACTTGAACTGGCACAAATATGGGATCCTGGTCTTTGCAAGACAAAGATTTATTCATTAAGCCATTATGCCAGGCCCAAGAAGTAGCTTTACTTCACCCCAATGAAATCCCCTGATTCTTCAATCATCTTATTTCTTCCAAGCTCATAACATTTTTTTCCTACCATTCTAAAAGGGTTTTTTGTTTGTTTTGTTTTTTGTTAATACTGATCTAATGGGCACTCATCCAGTATTCACTGTGTACCGTGTACTGTGAACTAAGAACCCAATGTGGTGGGTTTTTTCACAGTTTGTTTCTAAGCTTCTCCTCTCAGTCTGGGACAACTTTGCTGGTTGTCTTCTCACTCAGTGGGAATGTTTATTGCTTCCTTCTGCCCTCTGCTAATACTGCCTCAAAATATGGCTGCAGGCTAACAGCAACTATTACAACTGTTGTACAAAGCATGTTGAACTGTTCTAAGATTGAATTCATAAACAGCTGTTATCTTTTAAAAAGTGTGTGTGATAGGGTGAATTTTACTTTCATAATAAAAATAGTGAAAGACCCTGTAAGAATCACATAAACTGTTGATGGTAAGGCTATGGCGACTCTTCAGAAAGGTGTCCCCGAGGCAGGAATTGAATTTGTTATCATGTGTGGGCCTTATCTTTCTCAGATCATTTACTGTGAGAATGGCTGAAATAGTTAAAACAAATTGGGTCTGTTAATTCACAGGACTGTACACAATGGTTCCCTAGAGACAAGTGACATGAACATGATTCTTGCCCCCATGCTCCTTGGAAGACAAATAATTGTTTGCATGAAAATTGCCTTTTTATCACAGTTGTAACAAACAGCAAACTGAATAGTGACTATATTATGCTATAAAATAGGATGAACAATATTTAATGTGACTTTTGAGTCAAACAAAATATCTGCTTTTCAGATGTTGAATTTATGATGTTTTGAAGAGGCAAATGGGGATTTTTAGTGTATTTCTTTGTAAATAGTATTCTTTGATTAGAATCTCTAAGTTAGAATGAGTCTTTGTAGAACCATTTAATCAATACAGAAAAGGAAAAATGGAACATCAAAGAAGATATTTATAATGTTAAAGGTTTGCTAATTTCATTTTGGGCCATATCTGTGGGTAATTTGGCTTTGTATGCAAAGAAAACATAAATGAAGTTACTTTTTGGTGTGTATTTACATTAGATCATGCCATATTATATCACATTCTATCATGTTATGTTATATATTGTTTTTGTTTCTTTGTAGACAGATGAACAAGCCATGCTCGAAGATACGTTGGTTGCACTGTTTGATTTGGAAAAGGTTTCCTTTTACTTTAAACCATCGGAAGAGGAACCATTGGTTGCAAGTCAGTAACTAAATATTTAACTTTATTTGATATTGAACAATAACATAGCACAGTTTTGATATTACCATACTGATATGGAGTACTTCATGAATTGAAGGATTGAAAAATTTTTCATAAACATTTTGATATGTATTACTTTATGGCTTAAATATTGTTTAGAATTTCTTTGAATTAGCAATTTTCTACTGTTTAACCTAACAAAGGCAATATAGAAATTGCACAGAGAAGTAGCAATAGGCTTGATTTAACAAGCAACATGCTCGATTTATTCCTTTTAATTTATGCAGATTATTTATCTACTATTTCAACACTGTTGTAAGTTCAAAACCAAAGAAATCTTCAGCATTTTGTTATTTTTATGTGTCTCATATTTTACATGTGGAGCATACTATATATTGCTGTAGAGATTGTAAACTTTTTCAGTGCAGAGAGGCTCTTATTTTTCACATCCCCAGTGTGTGGCACAATAAATAGGAGCCAGAAAATTGCAGTGTAATCTATGACCTGCTTTTAGAGTGATATTCATCAACAATTTCTTGACAAGAAACTTCTTGATAAGGCTCTTAGACTCTTAGTTATTAGAATCAGTAGAGTTAACAAATGAATTATCTCTCCTGGAATCATTTTCAGGTTATCAGAAATAACAAAGACAAACATGAGAATTTTATAGTAACATAGAAGACAACAATATAGATGATTTGAAGGCAAATAAAGGAGATCCGAGTATAGGGATGGGGGCAGATAAAGAGCTGCAAACGACGGGAAGCGAAGGTCTCCTAAGAAACAACAGATCTCCGATGGTGGAAGGACTGAACAGCGTGGGTGTCAGCAGGGAGACCTCTCACACTGCTTTGATGCAAGGGTGGGGGTGCATGTGATGGGCTCCAGCAGGGTACCAAAAAGGCCTGCATGGCTGGAACAGGTCCCCAGAGAAGACCAAGCAAGAACAGAGAACAGTCAGTCGGATAGAACTTTCCCATTGTGTCCTCCCTCCAATGTCAGTGAGTAGAGGATGGAAGGAATTGGTCTTGCATATCAAAAACCCGACTGTTACATTGAGAAGACATTCTGGAGGCAAGGGCAGAAGTCCAGACGCTTCCAAAACTACTGCCTGACCAGCTGCGAGGTATTGATGTCTTGGCTTAAGGGGAACAGAAGAGATGATTTTTTTAAAAAAAGTCAATGCTGTTTATGTAAATATGTGAAAAGCAGAGCAGAGTTTCATTAAGGTTTCATTTCCACTGATGAGCAAAAGAGAACAAGAACATGAAGTACAAAATTAGACATTTAGGATTTATTAAAAGGAAAAATTTTTGGCAATATTTGATAAGGATAACGCTATTTGACCAAATTATGTGATTTTCTGTACACATCTATAGAGGCGGATATATTATATTTCCATTTTCTTTAATAATGTGGGCATAGCTTTGCTGATGGAAGAGAGAAGCCTAGTTCTGTGATAGAACCCAGTGTGCTCTTTATTTGCATTTTTGCCTGCAGGACTATAACCTCATAGAAGCACTGCTTTTTGTGGTTTCCAGTATGACATTATTGGCAAATGCTCTGCTGAACAAGTTTGAAAAGAGCCAATATTATAAAAGTAATAAAATATATACTTATGATATGTCTCCTGTGAGAAATTTAACATTGGCATATTGAAAAGCATACTAAATATTAAATACAATGGAGGCTATATAAAGAGCAAGAGTGTATAAAAGAACAATAGTGTATAAATGCAGTGTCAAACACAAAAGTGAAAGATCCCTTTTGAGGCCATACAAGCAAAAATTCCAGGAAAATTAAAAACTGCAATGATAGCTGTACTAGTCAGTTCTTCATAAAAGTTTATTTGATTCACAGTTTTGCTGGCCCCTCTGCTTTGCGCTGTGATGAAAACAGCTGTTGGTGGTACATGTTATACGTATGCAGCTGGGAGTGGAGATAAGCTTATATCACTTTATAGGAAGTCAAACTAGATTCTTGCAATTCTTTCCAAGAGCATACCTCCAGTGATCTCGAATGACCCAACTTCCATAGATTCCAGCACCCTTCTCATCAGCACCCAGTAAACAAAAACTTTTAATACAGACCTTTGAGGGGCACCCAAAGTCCTAACCATAGCAAAGAGAATAATTCTCGTTTTAATGACTTGGCAAAGACAAGATTTACCTAGTTTCTATATCTTTATTTTAGAAAGCAGACCAAAAAACCCTTCTTTTTCCTGTCATTAACATGGTGTTAGTTTTTATCTCTTTCACTAAGAAACTTAATCTCTTTTTCAAACTAAACCTTTCATGTCCTCCAAATTAAATATTGTAAGAAAAATAAAAGAAGCCTCATTACATAGAGCAAAGGGGGTGTGAAGTATAAGTGTACTGTCACCTTTATTGGTAGGTAGGAAGACAAAAATATATAAATTTACTAAGGAGCCTAGATTCTGTGGTCATACGTGGCATTTAACCTTCAACTTTACTTCTGTATTGAGTTTTATTTTTAGACAAGTTAGAAGAAATAAATATTGAATCAAAACATATATTAAATGCTAACTACATTGTGAGCTTAATGTATAATTGTTGACATAACTATTCTACCTTTATAAAAAACTTTTATATTATTTTTAATGAGGTAGGAATATTTGTCACTGATAAATATTGTAAAATCAGGAGGATTTAAGGTTCATATTGTAAAATAATGTAGTATTTTAGCTTTCCAAGTGTTTTAATCAATAGTTACCTTTAGGTATTTAAAAACAGCTTTAAGAGTTTGAACAAATAATTTGTGATGACTGTAGATACCAACAAAGGATAATATATTTTTGATCTGGTGCTCAGGAAAACACATGCTACTTTTTTAATGGTTGCTATGTACTCAGTTTCTTGTAAAGTGCTTAAGAAGTTTACCCCAAGGACTCATTTTTAATAAACTATGAATGAGGAAGTTACCCTGAGAGATTTTGAGTCCAAACCATATGTAGCTAAGCTCCTCATTTAGCTGAGTGAGACATCTGATCTGCCAAAATGTGACAAAATTTCCTATTTCAGATTTTTATATACAGTTTAGTAATAAACCTGTTATTTTAGCTAATAAGAATCTGATTTAATATCCTTATACTAAAAGCCCTCTATGTCTTCCCTGGACTTGTTCCACATAAGCTCTTTCAAGGTAATGCTTTTCAGTAATATACAGGATTGGTTTCAAAGGTTGGCAGATATGCTGTGTAGCATGGCCTGATGTTAAGGAGTAACAGAACACTCGATGTCATTGTAGATGTCCCCCTTACCTATCAAGCCGAAGGAAGCCGGCAAGCTCTGAGAGTTTACTTCCACATTGACAGCTATCATTTTGAGCAACTGCCTCAACGGTTGAAAAATGGAGGAGGGTTTAAAATTCATCCTGTTCTTTTTGCACAAGGTACAAATCATTTTATCATTGTTTGTGAATTTAACTGTGATAGTCACATTTTGCTTTTCATTAACTTCAAAATCCCTCATAATGTTTAGGCAGTGTGTTTCCTTCTTATAAGATAGTGTCTTGTGTGATTTAAATCTGTATCGAATAAGAGTACCAATTATGTGTAATGAAGGTGTAAGATATGAGCAATGTAGTTAAATGAAGGTAAGTTAAGTTTGGCTATACAAATTAAGTTGGAACTGTGGTAGAGACATTTATGCATGGTCAAGCTATTTTTTGATTTAGAAAATATCTGATACTATATGTACGCAGTTGATAAAAAAGACCTTACATTTTACTTTCAACTTTATATGTATCTATATACTCGTGTGTTGAATGTTTCAGATATATTGAAGAACTGACGCTTTTTGTTATTTTAATGTTTGTCAGTTTTTGTCAAGGACTTTGTATTCTCTTTTTTTTTTTTCAAATAACGATGAGTGTTACCCATGGCAGAAAAAATTAAAATTAGTATATGAGAAGATTCTTGCATGCAGTGTGTATCCAGGGCACAGTTCTGGGTCCTGTATGCTTCTTGCTTCACAGCATGCTGCCTTGAAAAGATCTTAAATGGTCTCTTCTAGTCTAGAATACCTGCTGTGGTCACAATGTTACCTTAGTTTTTCTGAATGATAACATAGAGAATTTTTCTTCAATTTTTGAGCTTTTCGGAGTAGCACTGGCTTTGCTATAGGACATTAATGTTCTATGAAAAATTGAGAAATAAAAAAATTTAGATTATCTGCGTAACCAGAGGACAGATAAGCATGTTGAAACCAAGTATATTACCATATGACATTTTTGCTTTGTATCATGTGTTTTTTTAAACCTTTGTATTTGAAAACACAGATGATTTTTTCCTCAATTGTTCTAGCTTTAAAACTAGATACTTAGGAATAATCCTTTTACTAGAAGAAAGTTTCAATAAGGAGAGGATGCTAAGACTAGACAGAAAGGTTTTTTTTTTTTCATTTCTCTTTGGAGGAATGTGATTTATAGGAAGGTCTATGTAGGTCATAAAGATTTTGTGATGAAAAGGAATAAAGCAGAATGAGCAAAAGGAGATCGCTGAAAATATGTCAGGAGAATAGTTAAACCTACAGTATGTTAAAGGCAGTTACTGGTAAAGGCAGTTTGGTAATACGGAGAAGGATGCTTGTGTGGGGTGTTAACTTTTATGGAGCTTGACTGGGGTTTACAGTTGTTGAAGCCTCTTCATTTCCTTTCTTTAATTTCTGTCTTTGTAAGATTTTTGCCTTTGAAATCATGACTCAAATGACAGATGGCACTAATGATGTCTTTAAAAAATATTGTGTTTGACACATTGGCCATAAATAGCTGAGGCAACATCTCCAACAGGCCGTGTGCATTCAAAGAAGAGTATTTTGCAAGGAGCCTCTGGTTTATAATTCTGGTGAAAGTAATCTCTAAATGTGTGTATTTCGGTGAATATTATGCACTTCAAAATTACTTTAGAGAAAGGTTATGGTAAACTTTTGTTTTTAGCATTCTGATGGCTAAAAAATGAAAAGTGATTTCAATAAGCTTCCCAGGGAATGCTTCTGCAGCAAGGCCACAGAGAGGTAAAGCTGGCCAGGAACACTTTGTTTCGTTAGGAATCTGTTGGTGACAAGAATGTTTATTGAAAGGGGTGCAGAAGTTCCTCGGCCTTCATGATTCCCAGGAGGAATCTTCAGTAGCTCTTAGTATGCATCAGATTGGGAAAAACACAGGAAATTCAGACCTAGCTGGAGGAGACTGCCATCTGGCAATTGAAAGTGGTGCTAGATGAAAGAGACTTCAAATGGTGTCTAATCCTGATGAATGTTTATCTGAAGAGTTTCAGGTTTTAAGACGTTTTTAATTCTCTTTTTAATTTTTTAAAAAATTTTATGAGAGGCATGGACAGTGACAAAGAAACATTTCAGCTACTAATTCATTTCACACGTATTTGCAACAACCAGGCCTGGGCCATGCTGAAGCCTGGAGTCCTGAACAGGATTGGGTTCTTCCTCATGCATGACAAGCACCCAGGTACTTGGAAGCATCACCTGCTGCCTCCCAGGGTGTATTTAGCAAGAAGCTGAGATGTCAAGCCAATGACGAAAGCCAGCCACTTCAATAAAGGATGCAAGTGCCCTAAGTAGTGTCTCAAACAGTGTTACTTTTGGGGCTTGTTTTGTGTCATGGTAGGTTAAGCGGCCCCCTATCATGCCAGCATCCTATATGAGTGCCCATTTATGTCCTGGCTGTTCTAGCTTTGATCTGATTTCCTGTTATTGGCCTGGAACAAGTAGTGGAACATGTCCCAAGTTCTTGGGCCCCTGCCACAGACCTCGTAGACTCAGATCAAGCTCCTGGCTGCTGGGTCCTTGCCTCTAGCTCCTAGCTTCTCATTTCAGCTTGGCCCAATAATAACCTTTTTATATTGTGAACAAGCAGATGGAAGCACTCTTGTTGTCTCTCCTGGTCTCTGAATTTCTAACCTTCAAAATAAACAACTAAATGTTTTGTTTTTACAAAGGAATTTTACTTTTGTGTGTACTTTTATGAATAGTTTTTTTTCTGCTAGCCAATTAAAATAGAAAAATTGAGATAAGTTTCAGAGTTTTTTGAAACATCTTTTGAAGTTAGTTTCATGAAGTTGAAGCAGACTTCAAGGCCAAATTTATCACTTTCTTCCAATTTTTCCTGGCTCCCTGGATGCTGGGGGGAAAAAGTTCACAATAGTTGATGGGTCTCTTGCAGAGTTGGAACCATCCAAACTGAGCAGAGTTAAAGAGATGTAATTGGCAAAGGCCAGAGCTACAGAACAGGAATCTGGGTAGATAAATTGATACTGTTTCCCAAGGTAAGGAATACAGAAACAGGGTCATTTCACACAAAATGTAAGCAAAAGGGTAGAATATGAAGATCACACTAACGCAGTCTTCTAGCTAATCTTCCCTAAGTGAGCTCTAGGTGTCCTAGAATCAGCACCATTGGGATCCTTGGTGCAGTAAAGATACTCTAAAGTAAAGCTTGGTGAAAAGGGAACACAAGGAAGATGAATATTTAGAGTCACTTTATCCTCTTGCCACTGACTTTTTTCATGTCTTTGTCAGCAGCCCTCAAAACTAGCTGCAAATTCATCAAAGGGTTTTAAAATAATAGTTAAGGACAAGGTCCACACCAGATCAACTAAGAATGAGTCTGAAGTGTGGAATCAGAATGCTAGGATGTTTTGGAAGGTTTCCAGGTGATTGTGAAGTCTGTGGGAGAGAGGAACTACTGGTCTGTGTGGATTATAAAACACCATTGCAATTATCCAGTTAATCTTTGCTTAATGAGAGTAATTCATTTCACAGATGCTCCATGTTTCCAGATTCTGGGGTGATATTAAGAGGACCAGGAGCAATGCAGTGTATTTCTCCACTGGCTGTAACAACATTAGGATATGACCATTATCTTTCCATGTGTCTTTTTTTAAAGATGTGTTAGTTTACTTGAAAGGCAGAGAGAGAGTGTGCCTCTGTTAGAGTCCTGGTTCCATCCCGGTTTCCAGTCACCTGCTAATGTGCACCCAGGGAGGCAGGCAGTAATGGCTCAAGTGATTGGGCTTCTGCTTGGATTGGGTTGCCAGCTCCTGGTGTTGGCACTGGCTATTGTGGGCACCTGGGGAGTGTACCAGAGGATGGGAGCTCTTTCCCTGTTTCTGCCTCTGTCTGAAATAAGGAAGTAAATAAGTGAAGCTTTAGCGATGTCTGTCTATGCTCAGAGAAAAATAAATTATCCAGGACATTCTGTTTCAGATAAAAGGGAGCACGTTATGGTAAATACTATAATTTTCTGACATGACTCCGTTCAAGTATTTTTCCACTCCAGATCTCTTCTTAAGAGTCTCTAAAAGCCTAATCTTTTTCTCTTTTTGTATTTTACTGTATTTTTCATTGTGACCATAGTATTTTTAAAGAGGAAAGAACAGTACCCAGGGTGGAGATGTCCCTGTGTTAAGAGTCTGTGTATGAGTTTATGGGTGGACCTTCTCCTTTCCTATAATGGAGTGGACAAAACTTGTTTTGCTTTTGATAACTGTAGCTGACTCTCCAGCATTCTCACTGACTGTGAACATTGATGGGGAATTCCTACAGTACCTATGCTGGGTCTTATTTAGCCAGTTACCATTGTGCTATTAAAAGACAGTGCAAGTTGAATGGCATGACTCTTAAAATTATTCCTAAGAGATTCTATGCTTTTTGAATTAAACCCTTTCACAAAAGAGCCTCGAAATGTTTCTGAGTGAAAATGGGTCTCCCTTTCAGTCTTAGAATAATTTAATACTTCATTTCCTTTAATGTTTATTAGATTTCCCCTCTATTTTTACTGTGTTATCTTAAATGTTTTTCTGTAGTTCAAATGTAATAGAAATAAAAAAAAATTTCAGTTTGTATTTTAAGTACTTCTAAATGCTAGTAAGTAACAAACATTTCAAATACTTCAATGCTGCTTTGCAGAACTTATTATCCTATTCAGGAGAACCAGGGAAGCTAGACAAGGTGAGGCTAAGAGAGACCCAGCTTTCAAGTCATTATTATAACACTGTATATCTAAGCTACTTTTACTGAAGGTTAAACTATGATGTTACAATGTTTTCTCAATTCTTATAACAGCAAATAAACATACATAGGGAAAACTGTTTTTCTGCTCTTCCTGGCCGTACAGTTTAGCTTTTAAATAAATGTCTCATTGGTTCTTACTGTTCATTTCTCACAGTGTTTTATATATGCCACGTTTTTCTGAGTTTTTTGGTTGGTTTTTTTTTTTCCTAAAGAGGCAGAGTGTCAGGAGGGGATAGTGAGAGTGGGATGGAGGGCAACAGAGAGAAAGCATCGTTCAACCTCTGGTTCCCTCTTCAAATGCTCACAGTGGCCAGGGTTGGGCAAGTGCAAAGCCAGAAATCTGAAGCTCTGTCTGTGCCCCAAGTGAGTGGCAGGACCCAACTAAGTAACCACAATCTTCTGGCTCTTGGGTGTATTACCAGGGAACTGGATCAAAAGCAGAGCAGCCAAGACTTGAGCCAATACTCATTTGGGAGGCTGATGTCCCAGGTGGCAGTCTAACCCACTGCACTACAACATGAGCCCCTGTCACACACCCGTTGGACACACACACACACACACACACACACACACACACACAAGGTCTATAGCATCAGTAATGCTGATGATGCTGTTCGGATTCCCAGCTGTTCCACTTCCAGTCAAGTTCCCTAATGTATCTGCTTTAGCCATGAAAGATGGCCTAAAGGCTTGGGCCCCTAGAACTGCCTGGAAGACCTGCATGAAGCTCTTGGCTGCTGGCAGTGGCTTTCTTGAGTCTGGCTGTTGTGGTGATTTGGGGCAGTGAACCAGCAAATGGAAGATTTCTGTCTCTAACTCTGCTCCTCCTTCTGTGTAAATCTGCCTATCGAATAAATAGATAAATCTCAAAATTTAATGAAAACAGTAATTTAAGAAGAAGAAGAATAGGACTGATCATACTGGCCATAGATCTTTATGAAAATTAGCTTCCACGACCTGGTGCACGTAGGCACACATGCACATGCGTGCGTACACACACACACACACACACACACACACACACCATGCTGCTCCTTCCTGTTGTTCACCCATCTTGCTGATTGAAAATCCACTTCACAAACTGAAGTGAACTTGCATGAACGCTTTCAGCTCCCCAAACTTTCAATTTGGCTAAACACACTGGTATATAATCTTTAGCTCACAGAATCTGAAGTTGGTAACTCCTGAAGAGTAGTTGGCATATTGCATAGTACATGAAAGGTATTAAAAAAAAAAGACTTAGTTATTCAAAGTCAGATGAGGAGAGAGAGAGAGAGAGAGAGAGAGAGAGAGAGAGAGAGAGACAGAGAGACAGAGAGATTGATTTTCCAGTTGCAGGTTCGCTTCCCAAATGGCTACAATTGCTGGGGCTGGGCTGGACTGAAGCCAGGTGCCTGCAGTTCCATCCAGGTCTCCCATGTGGTCACGGTTTTCCAGGTACATTAGCATGGAGCTGAATGAGAAGCAAAGCAGCTGGCATTCAACTGGCACTCCAGTATGGGATGCCAGAGGCACTGGCGGCAGATGAACCCCCATGCCACAGTGCTGGCTTCAGCTTTCTCAGTAACTAATTGATAGTTACTTTAACTTTTCATGAAGAACCTGGAGAGCTCAGATACTTATTAATTGGTTTATTAATGACCAGAAACTCCCATTTTATTCTAATTTAAGAGCTTTCATCATTAACTTTCTAACTAGTAAAAGTGACTGGTGTTGGGTGTAACTGTTGATAGACTGAGTCCTCCTGAAATATTTTCTTCTGAGGGATAACAGCTTGTTTGAGGAAATGAGCATGACATGTATCTGAGGATAGTGTATTTAGCAGAAATCCCTTTATTTTCTGTGTTTATTTACAACCAGAAGTTTGTTAAGCTAGTTCCCAGCTATTATAATTAATGCTTGCTGGAGTCATAAGGAGTAAATAAAGAAATCCTTGAGACAAACCCAGAGATGATTTGATTTCCTGTGCTAAAATAAATGCAGTAGGCTTCTATTCAGATCTCCCACAATTGATTTTCTCAATTACTAACCAAAAATATCACTTGAATAACTGTAATTTTGCAATACTTCTCCAAAGTTTTATTATTTGCTCAGTGTTCACTTCCTATGTTTGCCTCCAAAATGATAAAAGCTTCATCAGTTTGAGAAAACTTTAACAGCTCTTTTATGTAGGAGTTGTGAAGCAAGATTAGTAGATAGCAGTTTTGAAATTATCTGTGGGAGCCTGAGGTCTGTTAGTAGTAACCCATTTTGAGGGACAGCGATTTCCCTGAGTGGATGGAGCATTACCATTCCTGAGGCACGCAGTCTTTCCATAGGAAACCTTTCGTGTGATCATTTCCTCTCCTAAGATTTGTAAATACAACCTAATAGAGGTTAATGCAAAAAGAAACCATCAGAAATTCAGTAACAAAGGAAGTCTGTATCAATCAAAAAATTTAAAATTAGTGAGATGTCATGTATGTGTTTATTTTTAATTCAAGTAGAGGTATAAGATCTCGTTCTATCTATGCTTTATACTTGATGTGAATATTATCTGAAGGGAGTGTAAAGAACAGTGCAGCTGGTAAGGGTAAAACGGATAGGGAATTAGATGGGAGTAAGTGTACTGCCACTGTCTCCTTGATGTCAGTGTGTGACACCCACCGACCTTCCCAGGAGGCATCTGTGTCTTCCAGAACCAGTAAAGAAGTGACACCATGATGTTCATTCGGACAAGCAGGGGAATCTCAGAAATCTTCATACGAAGGACCAAACCCCATTGGTTTATTCAATTAAGGCATCACAACTGGCTACATAAGAGATGCTGATAATGAAAGAGAGCCTTTTACACTTTTAATTTATTGTTTTTCTCCTTGACCATATTTGGGGATCCTGTCTGGCCTCCCTGGCATCTGTGCTAATGGACAGTTCTCTGACACTCATGGGAGATGGTTCACATGCCGGTGTGAATGTAGATTCAAGCTCTTTTACACTAAATGGATTCCTCTGCTTGGAATTCTTACCAATGTGACAGTAAGAGCCTCAAACAAAGATTGAGACACTTAGGCCCCAACATAAATTTTTGGAGGTGACACTTTCTTTTTCCTTTGCCATTTGTTAATGTAGTTCTGCTGGTCACACACATATGTATAATATTATGTGTATATGTGTGTACAATGAATATGTAAGAAATTCATGTGAAATATATATTATGAAAAATATGTGCATGAATTTCAAAGATATTTTATGCCAAAACTTTTAATTCTGCTTTCCCACATTTTTTAAGCACCCAAGCGCATAAGTAATATACATGTAGTTTGAGTTTATCTCAAAAGGAACATTTTTGAGGAGGAAACTAGTTCCTTTGGCACTATTCATAGCGTGTAGTTGGGGTGGATCACTGTGACCAAAGACAGATTAAAAAGAAAAAAGTTAAGTTTAATAACACATATACATGGAGATGCCCTAGAAAAAGAGAGTAAATTTTCAAGAGTTAGCTTTGCAGGTAGGCTTAAATTCAGTAGATCTGTGGATTTTCTTCCTACACTTTCAGCTACCTGAAATCATCTATAGAGTAAAAATATTGAATGGTAAATTACAGAAATTTTTAAAAATGCAAGTTGTGTGTGTGTGTGTGTGTGTGTTTAATTTGCTTTGTTTCTTTATGTTTACTAAATACATAAAAAGAGAGGCAGGCAAATGGAGGGCTGTCACCTACTGGTACACTCTTCAGGTGCCTGTAATGGCCAGAACCAGAGGCTGAGAATCTAAGCCAAGTTTTCTAGGTGACTGGCAGGAACCCAGCCACTTGAGCCATCACTGTTACTCCCCATGGTCTTTATTAGAACAAAGTTGAAATCACGAACCAGACCTGGGAATTGATTCCACATATGCGACACGTACAACGTAACTGATTAACCAAACACCTCCCTCGATTACTAAGTTTTAAATTGTGTGCTATTCTAACATGATAAAATCTTGCCCTGTTCTACTCCATCCTGTGGAGGACATGAATCATCTTTTTTCTCTGGGGTATCCACACTGCATATACTGCCTGCCCATTGTCAATTATTTGTTTTTCGTTTTAAGATCATTGATTGTGGTGATACAACCGCTCTTATGTCCAAGTATACCTTGTTTTACTAAGTAATGACTCAAAAGTGCAAGAGTAGTGGTGCGGTCATTTCAGATATGCCAAGGGAAACTATAATAAATAAAGAAGTGAATTTTTAAAAGCAGTGAAAAGCTGAAAGCTCTTGACTTAATATGATGTCAATAACAAATCTACCTCTAAAACTATAAAGAAGGAAAAAGAAATGTCATGTCAGTTTTCCTATCACACCTACGACTGCAAAAGTCATGGCTGTGTGCATAAATTCTTAGTTAAGATGGAAAAGATGTCTTAGATTTGTGTTTGTATAGATACACGCTGCGTCAAGATTTTGGTGCTATCTGCAGTTGCTGTGATATGCTGCAGATATTGGAAGGTGTTCCCTCTGGGACTGGGAAGTGAGTGTTTCTGAATCTTATCCATGGAAAGAAAGTCTTGGGTAGGCCCGGTTGTGAAAAGGTGCCGGGAAATGCACAAATTAAACAAGCATAAAATCTGTTGCACAGATCTGAGCTGAGGTTTCTCCTGAGTCTCTACAGGTGAAGTTACCCTTCTTTTATCAGTAAACACAGGGAGACACCCCTGTAAAGTGATATTTCAATTACAGGTATATATTTTCCCATCCAGACAGTAACTTCTTTGTTTTCAGCATTTTTCCTATGTCTGCAGTTTCTCGAAATATTCCCCATGCCATAGAGGCACATTTTTGGGTAACATATTCTGATCTCCTACAGATATATTTTGGGGTGGAATATTTTGGTTTTCTATACTGCATGCAAATGTTGTAGAAATAGAGAATCATTTAAGCTAGAAATTTCCTTTGCCTACTTAAGAGAAAATCACCAAATGCTTGATGTTTATTTTGAGAGCAGAAGAACAGTTTTCATTCATTTTTGGACTAGTTAAACATAATTTCTTGCACATATGTTCATGCTCGGTTCTATTTTTCACAATTCGTAACAATCAAGAAAATTAGAGCAACTATGGAGAACTGAAGTTATGAAATTGTATGTAACATGTATTTACTTCTCTTCACAGCACTGGAAAGCATGGAAGGATATTATTATAGGGACAATGTTTCGGTGGAAGAATTCCAAGCCCAGATAAATGCAGCCTCATTGGAGAAAGTGAAACAGTACAACCAGAAACTCAGGTGTGTAACAGACCAGGTTACATCTCTTTTTCTTGAAATATTTGACAGGAATGTACAAATAAAATTTCTGATATTGTTCACTGTGGTAGATTATTAAGGATGATAACTATTTTACTAAAAAGTTTTATCTAGCATCTACTATTTCAAATATCCTAGTAGCTGTACTTTTTATTTTTCTACCCTGTTTACTTATTTCATTTTTTCAAGATTTACGAAATTGTTTGCTTTATATTTTTAAAAAAAGTTAAAAATTCATTTATTTTATGATAAAGTTTCATAGGCAATGATTTCTATATTATTACAACAGTATATTCCTTCAAAAACACTAATAGGTCCATCATTCTGCTATTTAAATGTGTCCTAACATTGTAGGAGTAGGCAAGGCAGAAAGTTCAGCATCCTATTTTCAAGATCTATTTAGCAGTTTTATTGTCTGTACTTATTAAAAATAAAATCATTAATACAAAATGTTTTGGATATTTTACAATAATATCTTGATTTCTGAAATAGGTAAAGGAAGGTGATTAAAATATGTGGTAAATCATTTCCAGGAAAAATACATTATTGACATGTACTATGGTGTTGCCCCTGAGGGGTTCATTAGAGTAAGGATAACACAGGTTCTTCTTTTTAATGATTTTTTTAATTTTATGTTACAATTATGTAGGGTCTGGGATTCTACCACTAAATTCCCGCCCCCCAAGTGATTTTCCTCATATCGTTACAATAGTACAGCCCTTCATAACAAGGTATAATTCAAAAGTCTGTTATTTAAGTGTGCCCCAACATTGTTGTTACAGATAATGTCAGACATTCCAGCATTCCATTGTCTAGACATATCCAGCAGTTTCAGTGGGAGTCCATCTTTGATTTGGAAGTAGGCATGCATATTGAATTATATCTTCACATCTGGATATGGTAGTATCTATTACTTCATCACCATACATTGTCTTATGTGAGAAGCTACAAAATAAGGTCAATAATAAAGTTAAAACAAAGACAAAAAGAAAAATGAAAAAAAAAGCATCTCCATAGAGTTGAGAAAATGCGCCACTGATTGACCAACACATGGGTGACAAAAAGAAAACACAGAAGCCTAATTTGCATGATGGTTTGCTTTTATTAGAGAGAATACATGGTATTTGTCCTTTTGGACTTATTTCACTGAGGATGATGGTCTCTACTTGGGACCATCCAGTTGTAAATGGTATGATTTCATTCTTTTTAACGGCTGAGTAATATGGCATGGAGTAGATGTACCACAGTTTCTTTAAACACTCCTCTTTTTACGGACATCTGGGTTGTTTCCATGTCTTTACTATTGTAGATTGGACTGCTATAAATATAGATTTACAGATCTTTTTCTCATATGCGGTTTTCATTTCCTTTGGGTATATTCCTAGAAGTGGGATTCCTGGCTCATATGGCAGGTTTATTTTCATTTCACTAAGTACTCTCCATACTGATTTCCATAGTGGTTGTACTAGCCTGTGCTCCCACCAGCAGTGAAGAAGAAGGGTACCTTTCTGCCCACATCCACGCCAGCGTGTGCTGTTAGTAGAGTTCTGTATTGGAGTTAGGTGGTAACTCAATGCAGTTTTCATTTGTATCTCCCTGACAGCTAGCAAGCCCAAGCATCTTTTCATATATCTGTTAGCCATTTGGATCTTTTCTTTTGAAAAATGTCTGTTCATTTCCTTTGCCCCCCCTTTTTTTTTTCGCAGGGTTGTTTTTATGGCTGTCCCTGGGTTTCTGAAGCTCTTTGTAGATCTTGGATATTAGTCCCCTATCACTTGTGTAGTATACAAACATTTTCTTCCATTCTGTTGGTTGCTTTTTCACTTTGTTAATTCTTTCCTTTGCTGTCCAAAAGCTTTTTAATTTGATGTAGTTCCATTTGTTTATTTTGTCTTTGACTACCTGTGCTTTTGGCGTCTTTTCTAAGAAATCTTTCCTTGTTCTTATTTCTGGGAGAGTACTTCCTATATTTTATTTCAATAATTTGATGGTTTCTGGATATAGATTTAGGTCATTGAATCGTTTAGAGCTGGTGTTTGTATAATGTGACAGACATGGATCTTGCTTCTTAATTCTGCAAGCTGCTGTCCAGTTGTTCCAACAGCATTTGTTGAATAGACTAGATTTTTTCCCTGGATTGTTTTTCATTTTCTTGTCAAAGATTAGTTGGCCGTGCATGTGTGGGCTCCCTTCTGGTGTTTCTATTCTATTCATTGATCTTCTCTGTTTCTGTGCTATCAGCCTGTTTTCATGACCACTGCTCTGTAGTATGTCTGAGGTCTGAAATTGTGATTCCCCCAGCTTGATTTTTATTCTTCAGCATAGCTTTGGCTGTTTGTGGTCTCTTGTGTTTCCAAATGAACTTTTATATCTTCTTTTCTATTTCTGAGAAGAATGTTGTAGAGATTTTGATTGGGATTGCATTAAATCTGTATATTGCTTTTAGTAATAAGGACATTTTGATGATGTCGATCCTGCCAATCCAGGAGCATGATAAGGTTCTCCATTTTTCAATGTCTTCTTCTATTTCATTTTTTAATGTTTTATAGTTTTCATCATAGAGCTCTTCCACATATTTAGTTAGCTTAATTCCTAGGTATTTAAGATTCCTCTCTGTTATTTTAAAGGGGACTGTACTCAGAATTTCTTTCTCAGTCGTGGAATCATTTGTGTACACTAGTGCCATTGATTTGTGAGTAACACAGGTCCTTAAAATATCAATTCACAGCTGTGGCCCTCATGCAAAGACATGCTCAGTGTGCAAGATGTGAGAATCTATGTGCTGAGTTTGTAAAAAGAAGTACTTGTGAATACATATGTCACTATTTGCATTTTAGTGCTTTTCCTGTAAAAATTCTGTTACTGGTAAATGGAAGGGAAATTTAACCATAATAAATGAAATGTTATAATTTAGAAACTGATATTTTTAAGATTCATATATTTCACTTGAAAGAGTTAGAGCGAGAGGAAGCAACAGAAAGAGAGAGAATATCAATCTTCCCTCTATTGGTTCACTTTCCAAGTGGTTTCAGTGGCCCAAGCTGAGGTAAGCCAAACCCAGGATCCAGGGGACCAGCTGGGTGTCCCATATGGGTGTTAGGGGCTTACACACTGTTGTCACATACTATTATAGTGTTGTATTTTGGACCATCTTCTGCTACTTCTCCTAGTCCATTAACAGGGAGTTGGATTGGAGATAAAGATGCTTGGTTATGAACTGGTGTCCACATGGGATGCTGGAGTCACAGGCAGCAGCTTTACCCACTACACCGTAATATGGGTCCTGAAGCCTTAATTTTAAATATATTATTATCATATACCTTTCTTCTATAAATTTTCTTGTTGTCAGGTCACTTTAAAACTTGCTTGACAGATTAGAGCTTTGAGTTTTAAAATTTTTTTTCTAACTTTAGTCTTCAAAACTCATTAGTATTATTGTGGCATTGCTTACTGTTTAATAGTATGTGGAGATCCATCCGTTTTTAATATACCCAACAGGGGGCAATGTTGGCACCAGTATTTCAAATCAATTGACTGGCTTTTTTTTCCTACCCTGTCTCCCACACGCTCTTTCTTCCCCAGGATTCTTTACTTCATCTGTTGCTTTATAACTTAAAGCCTTCTGCTTTAACCACCAAGATATTTTTTTAATTATTCATTTTTTTCTCTTCCAGCTAAAATGCTGTTGGAGCTCCCGATTTTTCCGACACAACTGTCAATTAGACTGCCCCAATTTTATTACCATTTCTAAATTACTATTTCTCAAAGACATATAACATATTGACTCATATTACAGGAAAAGCGTTATTGAGGAATCTTGAATTCTTATGTATATCTCCTAAGAAATTCTGACTTGAAGAAGCTTGCATTTAGTCTCATGAAAATTCTTTCCATTGATAACCATGGCACCATGAAAGAGAGGCTGCGGCTTTAGAACTGATGACATTTTATCCCTGGATTATGTTTGAGATGTGGATGTAACATTAAAGCATTGAGGAAGAACACATGGCCCTGAGTCAACAGGCTAGACCTCTGTTTGCTAGCACTGTACTCCATTGCCTCAAACCAAGGCTGTGGTGAGCACTTCAGGGTTTGCTTCCTGATGATAGCTTAGACCATGTGCCTCACCACGTTGCTTTTCTGTTCTGAGGACTTTAGTGACTTCTTACTGCTCTCAAAAAGGTGTCAAAGTAACCCCATTGTGATCGTTACAATTTTTCTTGACTTGATGCAAGATGTCTTTTCTCTGCCAATATATCAGTTATACTATTTTCTGTTTCTAAGCATGTACTTTCCTGCCCTCTTTGATGCCTTAGTACCCATCATGTTCCAGCTTGTGGTGAAACTTCTCTTCTTGCAATGCAATATATTCCTCTAGTGTGGCCTCCTTAATAAAATAATTTTTCTGAATTGGGGTCTGGGTGATGCTTGGTCTAGGTTTTCTAGAAGCACCCTTGGATTGTCAGGTGCAGCCAAAATTTAAGAATAGACTTCACATAGAGGTAATTCTCAAAGACTGAATCTTGTCTATCAACATCAGTGTCATGGGTGAATTTGCTGAAACTCTTTGCTGGAGCCAGCAGCCTGTGTCATGACAAAGCTTTCCTGGTGATTATTTTAAGATTTATTTTTTACTTTTTTTGGAAGGACAGATATACAAAGAGAAGGAGAGACTGAGAGAAAGATCTTCCATCTGCTGGTTCACTCCCCAATTGGCCACAATGGCCAGAGTTAAGCCTATCTGAAACCAGGAGCCAGGAGCTTCTTCCATGTCTCCCACACAGGTGTAGGATCCAAGGCTTTGGGACATTCTCTACTACTTTTCCAGGAGACAAGCTGGGAGCTAGATAGGAAGTAGTTCAGCTGGGACAGGAAATGGCCCCCATATGGGATCCCTGCATATGCAAAGTGAGGATTTAGCCATGAAGCTCTTGTGCCTGGCCCTTCCTGCTGATTCTTAAGCAGAGATTTCCAAACGAGTGTTGCTTGGTTAAATGACAGATGACCCTTCCATGCTCTCATTTTACTTTGTGGTGATTCGGTTTTTCTCCTTTATAATACAATTATGTGCACAAATTCTTCATCACTTAATTCCTGTGTAGGCTCTTTGAGATGAAGGATAAGTTGTCTTGGTGTCTCCCATTGTGTGTGTTAAAGTCTTTTCTATAGGAATCTGATCATGAATGTGTATGTCAGTGATTTTGCTTCTTCCCTCTCTGATGCAACCCTCCCTGAACCTCTTGCCAACGTGCTCGTTGCTTTCTGACTCTCTCCCATGGTGTCCATGCTGTTCATGCGCACGCACCCAGATCGTTCCCGAACAAGATTACTGCGTGCACTTAGACTATTTATCATCTTTACCTGAGCAACTTTTACGCCCAACCTCCCACTTTGCTTGCACTCCAGGCTTTGGAATCTGAGCAACAGGGTCCTAACGTCTGCCTACACGAGTGCATTTGGCCATTAGTTCTGACTTAATCACCAGAATCTGTGTAGCTGATCCAGTTCTATTCTCTGCAACCTCACACCCTCCCAACCCCATGTTTTCATGTCCCCTTTTTGGGTGGTCCTGTTATTTTCAGGAGGTCTGGGTGTGGAGATGACTCAGATTTCATTTCTGTGGCCACTTCTTCAGCTGGCACGATACTTGCTGGTTTCTCCCCAGTGGCTTGCTCTCCGATAGTGTGGCTGCACAAATCTGAGTGCGTTCAGCAGCCCATGGGATTTCACTCAGGTTTACCTCCCTTCCCAGGTGCTGGGGACAGTGCTTGCTCCTGTGGCTTTTTTATTTTTTTGGCTACACACTGCCTTTCAGGTGGGATTCCACCTGCAATCTCCCTTTGTCTCAGCTCCAGATCCACAGGACTGTTGTCCCCTTGGTGGGCTGCCTTCCCATAACTTGGTTCTTACTCACCTTCATCTTGAGCTGTGGGCTGCAACTTGGACATTTTCAGCCGCTGCTTTTGTCCAGGCAGCTCCACCTTCCCTCCCAGGCCTCGTCCAAACTCTGCTCTCCTAAAGCGGCCATTTTCCTTTTCCATTTCTGCAGTGCACCTGCTTTTCCCCCTTTGCTCTGTCTGCACTCAGGGCTACATCTTCCTACCTAACCCGCTCACTTGCTGCCTCCATTTATTGCATGTTTTATAAAGAACTGAAAGAGAGGATGTTGAAAGTTTTTAATGGAAAGAAATGATAAACGAGTATGGAAATGGAATGTTGATTACTCTGGTTTTATCATGGCTCACCATGTCCATGAATCAATTTTTCATGTTATATACTAAACATGTTTTCAGTCATTACACTCTTTTAAAATGTAACTTTTAAAAATTATAAAAAATGCAAAGGAAAAAGAAAACACAATCCGTCATTCATACTTCATTCAGCCTTTTCTTTGTGTATTCATACAAAATGGATACCTGAGAATATGTTTATTAATGATGCTTCATTAAAAAAGCACACATATCAATTGTATAGTATCTTGTAAGAGAACTTTGGAATGTTTTCTTCCTGGAGAATGCATTCTTAAGAGCACAAACTCCTCATTACCCATTGGGTGCCTGCTCTAGCAATTACCTCGTCTGTATCTTAATCTTGTTGCGTATTACTTTTCCTTCACACAGAAAGACACTTCTTCTATTCCAATGATGTCTCTCTTCCTGCTTTTTTCTTGAAGGAGGTGTTGATTTCTTCTCGGAATTTTCCTCTTGTACTCACAAATACTGTGTTCTGAACTGCTCTGAGCAATCCTTTCTTGGTTGTCAGAGCCTCACCCCAATACTCATGCCTCTTTAAAGGGTTATTTACTATCAGTCTTGAAAAGAAGCTCAGGCATGTGAATCATCTCCATATATCCCAGGAGCTTTTGTACACTTTCAGTGGAGCTATTCGTGCATTAATTTGTTAATATATTAACTGAGCTTCAGACTTCAGACTTTTCCTCCTCTACAGACAACAAATTCTTGGATTTTTTATTATGAAGCATTTTTTAGATTATGAGTTTCACAACAATCTCAAACATGTATGAGGCAGGTAGTTAATTTACAAAGTGTGATTCTTCCTGTGTTTATTGTCTCTTTTTGGGTGGTATGATTTCAGGCTCAGTAGGGTGGTTTCCCATGAGATAGACAGTACAGATTCATGTTACATTCTTGGAAGCAGAGTAGATGCCAACCGGAGCAGAAGCTTTGGAGGAGGCATTCATTAGTATGACCTGTGTCCGCTCCTGAGTGGGTTCTGTGCCACGGAAGACAAGTGAACCAATGGGAAAAGTGATGGTAGGCTGGACAAGACAGTGAACTCCATTCCAGTTAGGGTGATTGTTGCAGAACTGGAAGGAATAAGTAAAAGTAGTTTTGTAT
This sequence comes from Ochotona princeps, assembly GCF_030435755.1. Classification (NCBI taxonomy): domain Eukaryota; kingdom Metazoa; phylum Chordata; class Mammalia; order Lagomorpha; family Ochotonidae; genus Ochotona; species Ochotona princeps. The sequence goes on from NC_080840.1 coordinate 54,065,230, forward strand.
TTAAAACAAAAGATAGGGAGAGGCATTATGCTGTGATGGATTATTAAGCCAATACGTCGTGACTCCAGCATCCCATATATTGGCCCTGGCTCTAATTCTGCTTCTAAGATTTTGAATCAGCTTCTTACCATTGGACTTGGGAGGTAGTGGATGATGACTCAAGCAGATAACTACCTGCCTCACACATGACAGACTGGAGACTTGGATAGAGTTCCTAGCCCTGATTGCTATTAGCATTTAGGAGGTGAACTTGTAGATGGGATATCAATTCTCTCTCATTCTTGATAGATAGATAGATAGATAGATAGATAGATAGATAGATAGATAGATAGACAGATAGATAGAATGTAGATGGATCAATCATTTTTGGATAAGATTTTATTAAATTTTAATGACATATTGAGTCAATCACAATACTTTTTAGTTATGTGACTTGCTTAAAAAAACCAAGTGCGGGTAGGCATTGTGAAATAGTAAATTTAGCAGCTACTGGGAACACTGGAATTCCATGTTAGAGTGCTGGTTCTAATCCAGGCAACTCTGCTTCTCCTTTTAAAAAGGCAGTTACAGAGAGAGATGACATTGAGTAATAGAAATCTTTCATCCACTGGTTCATTCCCCAAGTGGCTACAATTGCTAGGGCTTGGCCAGGGCAAAACCAGGACGTTGGAACTTCATCCTGGTTTCTCACATGGGTACAGGGACCTAAGTACTTCGGCTGTCTTTCATTTCCTTTCCAGGCACATTCATAGGGAACTGAATAGACAGTTCAGCAACTGAAACTTGAGCAGGCACCCATAAGGGATGCATCTAGTTTTATCTACATTCACCATAAGGCCCTACCAATCCAGCTCCTTTCTAATGCTTTAGGGAAGTGTTAGGTGACAATTTGAGTACCTGAGTCCTTGCCACCTACCATGGGGACTCAGATGGAGTTCCTTGTTCCTGATTTTAGCCCTGCCCAGCCCTGGGTGTTGCTAACATTTACAGAGTGAACCAATGGATGGAAGATCTCATTCATTCTCTTTCCCTCTCACTTTTTTTTCTTTTCTTCTTTCTTTTATTTTAATCTTACTGTTGATAATGTTTACATAGTAGAGAAGGATGGACTCCCATGTGGACCACTGATTAGGGTGGGAAGGCTTGAGGAATTGGGGGCAAGTGTATGAAGCAATTGTTTCAACCTTTTTTTTTCTTTCTGTATCTGGAAAAAGAGATGTGAAAAAGAAAGGCTGCTTCCAGCAGCCTAACACATCTGTACCCGGGGATGTGGTATGGCCACATGGTGTATTCCTAGGATCCCCAATGTGCAGCATGTTCTGAAGGCATTGCCCAGGTATTTCAATAGTTCTTGGGTATTGTTGATTTCACAATCCCAGAGTTGAGAAGATCCTTCCAAGTTCCATTGTTTGACATAGTCCACCTTAGAGTCACCCTTGCCCAGATACTTGCTGTCAAAGCTTGGCCAGGCAAATTGTCCAATTTGCTCTGCCATCCATGGTACTCAGTGATCTGTCATGTCCACTGCCCAGGCCTCGGCAACTGAGGAGGCCCAGTTCTGACACATGCATTCCACAGTCAGATTTCAAATTCTGTGATTTTCACAGCTGTTGGTGTTTAGAGACCAGTGATCCAGTTGATGGCGGTGGAGGCTTATCTTCAAAGAAACCTCATCTGAGGTGACCCCAGACCTGTCTCCTGTGTGTGCAGGATCTGGCTCAGTCCATCACCCACTTCAGCTTACACACACACCACTGATTGCTGTAGGTGGGGCACTTCTGTCTCCAGCCCCATCTCATATGCAAACCAATGAATGCTATGCCCCAACCCAACCCTACCCCCACACACTTGGCCCTCACACACACCAGCAGGAAATGTAGCCTAGTCAGGGTGACACACAAAAGTCCCCACCAGGCCCGCCCATATCCTTGGTGTGTGTGTGTGTATGCCTATATATGTCACAGACTGATCACATCATTGGGTGCTACAGCCTTGTTCTCGGCTTGACTGATCCCTCTCTGCAGTCCACACTCATATCAGCAGGTGCTACCGCCTGTCCAGCCAGCCCTGCTCACCAACTCTTCTTCAAATGCTCACTGTTGGGAGTTGCAGCCCATTAGAAAGGTGCTCCCAATTGACCTTCTAGGCTCACTCCTAGCCCCAAATCTTGCACTTTCCAGGTGGTACTGTGGTCTGCCCTGACAAGACTTGCCCCTGGTCCCAGCACTTGCCAACTGAGGCTGCACTAAGCCTGACCATCCTGTACTTACTCTGGCTCCTGCACACACCAGTGGATATGGTCACTTAGCCCAGCCCAGCTCTCCCTCTAACCCAGGTCACATGCAAGTCAACAGGTGCCCAGTTTGGCCTGTCTCCAGTCCCAGCTCTCACCAGCAGGAACAGTGTCCAACAAGGGAGCCCCTGCAGTTCCTCTACCAGCTTGTCTGTCCCCCACCAGATCTCATATGTGCTGGTGGGTGTTGTGGCCCAGTCTGATATGGGTCACCACACCTCAGCATTTTCCAGTGGGTGCTGAAGCCTGGCTCCACCCGGCCTGCCTCCAGTTCCAGCTCATGCTGGCAGTTTCTGCAGCCTAACCCAGCCTGGACGGTCCCCAGTCTCAGCCCTAATGTGAACTGATTGCTGTTGTGACCCAACCTGGCCAGTCCCACACCCCATCTTGGATCTCATTTCTGCCAATGGGTGTTATGAACTGACCCAGCCCAGCCCACCCTCAGAACTGAATCACACATATGCTTGGTACTCTAACCTGGCTTCATCTGGGTTGTTTCCAGTATTGGTTCTTGAGTCACCTGCAGAGACTGCATCCTAACAAAAGAGCTCCCCAAACTCTTCTGCCAAGTCACTTCCTAGTCATAAATCTTGTGCATACTGGTGGATACTTGGCCTAGCCTGACTTGACCCACCTACTGTTCCAGCAGTTACAGCACTCTTGCATGACTGGCCCACACCCTTTCCTGCTCTTACTATTAAATGCTGCAGCAAAGCCCTGCCTGGCCCACCCCCAAACCCATCTTTTTAGGATGTCAAGACCTAGCTTAGCCTGGCCTAAAAACACCTTGACTCTCGCAAGCACCAGTGGGTACTAGAGCCTAGCCAGTCTGACCCACTCCACACCCATGCTGAGGGATGCTGCAGCCATGCCCATCCCAGATTCCTGCCCCCATTCCAGCTCTCAAGTTCACCAGTGAGAATCTTAGCTCAGTCAAGTCCCATTAGATACCTGATGAGGTCTGATCCCAGCCACAGATCTTGCCCATGCCAGTGTTTGCTCTGACCCCATGCAGCATAGCCCATCCCTGGCTTGATCTTTGCCTTCAGATGCTGTAGCCTCACGTAGGCCATTCTCCCTCCAGTCCCAGCTCTTGCTGGTGGTGCTGCAGCCAAGCCCTATGCAGCCTATCCCCATCCCTGGCTTTCATGCAAACTGGTTGGTATGATAGCCTAGCCCAGTATGATACATATCCCATCCTTATTCCTGCAAATGCCAGTGTGCTATGATTTGGCTTGGCCCAGCCAGTCAGATCTGCTGCCCCAAACCAGTGCACACACCTACCGTTCTTAGTCTGACCAAAACCCAACACTGACTCATAGGCTCACTATCAAGAGCTACAGCCCAACAGGGGAGTTTCCCAAGCTCTCCCACTAGGCACACTGCCTGACCCAAATCTCATGTGTGCCAGAAGGTGCTAGATCCTTATACAGCCTAGTCCAACACCCCTAGTCTAGACCTTTGTGTATGCTAGTGGATGTTGCGGCCTAGCGTATCCTACTCCCAAATCTTGGATGTGCCTATGGGTATTGCAGTGTGTACCAATCTGGTCTGTTCTGAACCTTCCTACCCATGGGTGTCAGCGAGTTCCATTGTTATACCAAGTTTGGCCAGTCACCACCCCCAGCTCTTGAAGAAACCAGTAGATACTGCAGTCCGACAGGGACAAGCCCACATATTCTTCTCAGAATTTGCCCTAAATCTGGTTCTCTTCCACACTGGTTAGTCTCATGGCCCAGCCTAACATGACTCGTCACCTGCTCCAACACTCACTGGTGGGTAATGTGGTCCAACCCTGACAGGTAGGCCACAAGCCCTCATTTTCATGTGCACTGGTGGGCAATGGGCGATGCTAACTTGCCCAGTTCTGCTGGCAGTGTGGGCAGGTGTGTCTGTCTGACCCAGGAAGATTCTGTAGTTTCCCTCCTTGAAACCCTTGCTTACCTTCAAGTGCAGTGCCCTTGTTGGCAGGAGTCACCCAAAAGTCATTCCTTACTTCAATGTACTCCCTCAGCATTCTTCCCTCCCACGTATCCTATGCCCCATTCCCATATAAATCCACAGCCCCTGCGCCTGAGAGCACATGGAGTCCACCCAGGATCTCAGATCTAGTCCTCTAACACATGTGTCAGTCTGGGATCCTACTACTCCACCCACCTGGGACTCAAGAATGTTAACAAGTTTTCAAGCCTGATCCTCTAGCTTAGCATGCTAGCATGCCAGCTTGGGACCCTAATACTCCTTTCCCTACTCCCACCCCCTGCCCGAGTGGGACCCAAAAGCATGCGAGAGCTTCTAAGATTGCTTTGCTCCACAAGCCCCCAGTCCGAGTCCCCAGGTTCCCCAAGGCCACCTAGGTACTGCCAGAAGGTGCTTAGGTGCTGGCCGCCTCTCATTTTCTCGGTCTTTGTTGCTTTCTATATCAATCATTCTGCCAAATAAATAATTATGTAATGTAAAAATGAACAGAAATAGCAACTCAATGTGTTCCATATAATCATGTCAAGAGCATATACAAATAATATGTGTTAAAAGCAGGATTTAACTAAAAGAATTTTGTGTCTTTAATGTCCGTATTTTGTTAATGTGTTGGACCATCTCAGTCAATGCAGTGAGCATCTACACTGAAAAGACTTACTATGTGTTGGTGTCAGCCCCCGGGCACTCTGATTTTGTACCATCACTCATTCATTCATCCAGCATATGCAGCAGTTACATTCTTTTGGAATTATCAAAATCAGAAAATGATTGAGTAACCAAACCCATTAAGCAAAGTGTAAGCTTGAAAAATGACATAAAGAAAATGTAAAAAGAGTTGATAACTAGGAGGTTGAGAATTTTGTGGCTACAGTCAGGGATGATGTTTGAACATCAGCATGAATCAGACCCAAGAATTCAGCCTTGCCAAATCTGGGGTGGCGGGGAGGAGAGATCTTGACAAACACACTGAGGCCATGTGAGGCATGGAACAGGCTATCATGCTTGAAAAAGACATGGAGAACCAACGGGATTCCAGCACTGAGGAGAGTAGTGCATGCTGAGAAATATTTGCAGGGGTCTATTTATGTAGGCCATGTACGTGGTGGCCATTGTACATAGTTGGAGATCTGGATTTTATTGTAAGTACAGTAATGATTGGAAGGTTTTTACTGAATTACTGTGGTGCATCTGCATTTTACGCATCATTTGCAAATGCAACTGAAAATGCCTAAAAGTTTCACAGGCAGCGGTGAAGCTGGTTCAGGCCTGCTGGTTGATCTGATTTTTCCTCCTCCCATCTCCTGGGGCAACGCATCCTAAGCTGTGCTTCTGAAGGTTGCTCCATGCTTTCTGGTCCTGACACTGGCTGTCTGAAGACTTGCTCGCTGGTTCAGTGGCTCTCCCCAGTGACTGAAGCTGAGACAGCAGAAATTTTGAACAGTTGTTTCTGAGTTATAACCTCCCTCTTGTGCCAAGTCAAAGTTATTGATTGATTTCCTTCTCATTGTTGGAGAGTAGCAACTTGTGAGTTGTTGAACTTTGGAACTACAACAAACTCCTCATACTCTTTTATTCTTTTTTTTTCCTACCTAATACTGTCATTTCTGTCAGCCTCATTGTTTCTGTTCCACACAAAAGTAGTTTATCATTTCCAAAGCCCTTTATGTTAATACCTCCTGATTTCTGGGGAAAAGCACCATGATGACATGGAAGGTCCATACTACTTGCGAACAGTGCACCATTTGTCAAACTTGCTTTTCAGGGCTTTAGGTTATGATTTCTTAAATATTACTTTCAGTATAAAGCAAAGGGTAAGCTAAAAGAGAAAAATAAAAAAAAACAAGTTGTTTGTGTGACTGGGGTCATTTATTCTGTCTGTGAATTAACAGCTTCCTGCTGATTGTGTGTGTGTGTGTGTGTGCGTGTGCACGCGTGCTTACATTTTTGGATATCTAAATGTAAGTTTACATTATTAAAAGAAAATAAGAAAATTGTTCTAGACAAATGTTCTCTTAAGTTGTGCTTAGCAAATGGAGAATGACACATTTTCTTAAAGCTTTTATGTATTGACTTTTGCTTTCATTCTATTTGAAAGCCAGAGAGACAGAGAAAGGAGAGAGGTCTTCCATCCAGTGCTTCACTTTCTAAATGCCACAGTAGCCCAGACGGGTGTAGGCCAGAGCCAGGGGAAATGATAGCTCTTAGCTGGTTGTCCCACATAGATGGGGAGGAGCCAAGTGCTTAAAGGCAACATCAGTGTCCTCCCAAGGTGCACATTGATAGGACGCTCTACTAGCTTTCGGTTGCAGGTTCTGAACTGAGGACTTAAACTTGACAGCAAATGCCCTCCCCTAAAGTTACTGAAAACTTTTAAAATAAAAATATAAAAATATTTTTATATAACTAAGAAGAAGGTAGGTATTTTAGTAATATTAGTAGGAAATGTTTCAAAAATACCCATCTTGGCACCATATGCATGCTTTGGGCACTCTTTGACTAAGGAATAGCTGGCTAAAATGATTTGGAATTTTTAAGATGTATCTATTTTTATTTGAAAGGCAGGTATTTTACAGGGGAAAACTGAAAGACAGAGTAGTTCTTCTATCTGCTGGTTCATTCCAGCATGAGGTTGCAGCAGGCATAGATGAACTGGTCCAAATCTGGGAGCCAGGTGTTTCTTCCAGGTCTCTCGTGTATATGCAGGGGCCCATGGACTCTGGAAATGCTTCACTGCTTTCTTAGGCCGTAAGCAGAGAGCCAGATCAGACATGCAGCAGCTGAAACAGGAAGCAGTAGGTGCCCATATGGGATACATAAGCCACAGAGTGGGGGATTTGGCTGCTGTGCCACCAAGTTAGCCCCAAAAGGGTTTGCTTGACTATTCCCATGATTGCATCTCTGTGAAATTTGTCACTTGTGCAGAAAAAGCACAGTTTCAGTTAGTATGCTCCCCTGACATATGATGGATATGAAGAACGGCATAGACAAATTACGGCCATTTCACATCCTGTAGGTGCAACTGTGAAAGAGCACAAATTAAAGCACAATAGGACTTCAGGGCTTGCACCTCGTCCTGGTTCTTGACTCAGATTTGCAACCCTAATCTTCTTTGTTCAGAGGTCTCTGCTCCCCATCTCTTGTTTGGATAGCAACAGAATATTCACATTAAAACTGAAAAGCTTTTATTTGTGAAAACTACCATAAATATACAAGAGTATGAGCTTAATAAACTCTGAGAACAAGAGCATGAGAATGAGAGAGTTAGAGTGTGACTTAGTATATACATAATGCCTTTGCATTAAATTGTTTTTCCACAGAAAACTGCAGCTTTTAAAGTTAAGTGATGTGACTTTTTAAAATTAACCAAAAAATTCCAGCAGTTTTATGTTCTTTTTACTGTTTTCCAACAGAATTTCTTTTTTTGCCTAAGGTACTTCTGTATTTCCTGCCATCTAAGATGAGCTATAAACCAAGCTTGTATGTTCAGTTCCTTTCTGCTTTACCTATTGAGCTTACAGAGTTTTTGATTTATAAATCTTTGTTTTATGTAGTAGGTGATGCTTGCATTGCAAAACAAAACGTTCTATAAAAAGTGAATTTCTTTATAAAGCATAAAAGTTTTGTAGACTTCTTTCTTGTGTATGAAATATATAAACTATTATCATTTGCAAAACAGAAGCTGTACCTGAGCGCCAATTTGTCATACAAAATAAAACTAAAGAAACCACTGAACAAATATCTTTTCAACAGATTGTGTGTGTCTGTCAAGCACCATGGACAACACCTCATTCGGTTACATAGCAATAAACTTAGTATGAATTAAGATCAGTATCACAGAACTTCAGTAACAATTTATACATTGATTATGTAGGGTCTGAGGTGCCATGCATGTGTACAAGAAGGGAATCCATCTTTCTGGGATAAGACAAAGTGGTTGAGAGTTTCAGGAATGCATTATTTGGCGAAGTGATCTTTAAGCTTTTAAGTGATCTTGAATGCCCCATTACCTCCTTTAACATCTGATTTTTCTTCAGTTCTTCATTCAAAACACTCATTAACTCCATTTCAATTTTCTGTAAGAGTATAATTGTTTAGGACCCATCTTTAACTCCTCTTCCTGCAGGAAGCCTTCCATTGCACTCTTGGCTGGAATTAATCACTCTTCTTTAAAACTTACCAACTTTTTTGGTTTCATTTGCAGGGTTTTTTTTTTAAGTTTGTGAACATTTTCATGCATTCCTCAGTATGTGTGGGAACAACCTCGTCCTAATTCCACACTGTGCTTGAAATGTAGTTATTATTAAAGCTGTTTGAATTTTAAATCACAGTAATTGGACTACAATGACCATTTTTATGATATTATCATTTTATTGAATTTATTCCTGTACCCAGTCTATTTCTCTTAACATCGAAAAATTTCCATGCTGTTTGAAGGGTGCAGATGCTGACTCTGTTGGAGACCTCTCCAGAAAACTCATCAACATTGCCAAGGTTCATAAATTTCACATGAGACAAGAGCAGATAAAGTTGAAATTGTAATGACACCTTGAGAGCAGCACATCTCCTTTCCTTGAAAAATGCTATAATTCCATTAACCCTCAGCACCATCACCTTACTGGGAATGTGAAATAGCTGCATATACATTTATGTATATACTTTTATTTAATTTGCCTGGGCTCCACTTACTCTTATTTGCATTCCAACTAATTCATTTGCCCTTGAAAAGATATGCTCATAAGTAATACTGATTTTATTTTTACCTTAAAAGAATTTTTGTTTTAAAAATATTTTATATATAATGCAAATAATTTCTTATGTGTCATGATACATATTAAGGAGCATAATGTTGTTCCTCCACCCTTCTCTCCTGCCTACATTTCCCACCCACCTACCCTCCTCCTTCCTTATTTCTTTTTTTCTTTAAATTTTAGAATGACATACTTTTAGTTCACTTCATTATCACAGGCTTAACACTCTATTAGGTAAATACATCAACCAATAACAGGTAGAAAAAAGCATGTCCCTCAAAAGCATAGGCAAAGGCTATAAACAATGATCAAATTTCAAAGTATCCATTTTACTCTTAGATTAAATTTTTTGGTCAGTGTGTTGGTCACCACAAGTCAGGGAAAATGTATTTTTCTTTCTTCTGGGCTAGCTTATTTCACTAAGCATAATGGTTTCCAGTTGCAAGTATTTTGTTGCAAAACACAGGATTTCATTCTTTTTTTTTTTTTTTAATGGCTGAGTACTATTGAAATGAAATGAGTTAGCTATTTGCAGGAGGGTGAGCAGAGGCAGGCACAAAGGATCTCAGATACCCTCTGAGAAACCTAGGTCAAGCTGACTGAGGGGACTGCTAAACTCAATGCTTATTGCATTTCAATTCACAATAGCTAAGATGCAGAATCAATCCAATGTCCATCAATAGATGATTGGATAAAGAAAATGTGGTTTGATACACTGTGGAATACTACTCAGCCATATAGGGAATTTAAAGGAATTTTTTTAAGATTTATTTATTTTTATAGGAAAGTCAGATATACAGAGAGGAGGAGAGACAGAGAGGAAGATCTTCCATCCAGTGATTCGCTCCCCAAATGACTGTTACAGCTAGAGCTGTGCCAATCCAAAACTAGGAGCCTGAAACCTCTTCTGAGTTTCCCACGTGGGTGCAGAATGCTACAACTTTGGGACATCCTCCACTGCTTTCCCAGGCCACAAATAGGGAGCTCGATGGAAAGCGGGGCTGTGGGGATTAGAACCAGCACCCATATGGGATCCTGGCACTTTCAAGGTAAGAACTTTAGCCGCTAGGCCATCACACTGGGCCCTAAAGGAAATTTTTAAGTAAATACAACAAATGAATTTAGATTACTGAGCTGTGAGTTTCCACATTTTTGCAATAAATCCTTCACTATGATAATATTTATAAACATGAGTAGATATACTGGCTGAGAAGGATCATCAAATAAAAATAATCTTTATCCACAAGGTATCATTTGAAGAGTCACCTCCATTTTGTTGCTAAGAAAAGCTATTGTTTTCTGTTTCCAAGCGGAGAAAATGTATTATTTGCACCAAAGCAAAGAGATAATCCAAGTTCCTTGTACTCAGAAATTCCTTTGAATTAGAGCTGAGAGTATCAAAGAGAAAAGAAGCGTATCATGAAAACCATGGAAATATACTTTGTGATGAAAGTACTTTTTGCAAGCTACATTGACATTTCTTTTAAACTCTGCTGACTTTTCTATCTGATCTCAAGGGCAATCAACCATAAAAGCATACACAAGGTATTTTAGTCAAATAAGCTCCATTGGTGATTTTTTTCTATTGTTTTTCTTCTATTAATTTTTGTTCACATTTAAGGCTTCATTTATTTTGTTAAAGTGCCCAAAGACGTCAGAATTATAAATTGTCTTTAAAAACTTTTCTTGTATTCCAGTCAGGAAATATGACTTGAGTCCAGGAATTTTGATATTAGCAATGTGATTTTTAGTTAGCAACATCTACTATGGTTGTACTGAAACTTTTAATTTGCATGAAGGAGCAGAGCATTGGGCTTGTAAAATGTACTGCCTGGTTAGATGGACCACCCTGTGTTACCAGGGAGGTGAGATGGAGGTTCTATCTTGTATCAATTCAAATTTCTAAAATACTGTTAATCATTAAAAACAAAATCAAGCTCATTTTGATTTGGTCTTTGGCATGTAAGCCAGGATGACTCCAATTTTAATTGCCTTTGCCAAGTCTATCAATTTCTCCTAAAACATCTCAAAATGAATCTGTCCCACCCATGAGTGATCTTTTCACCTTCCCTAAATTAGTGTTTTTCTGATTGCTTTATATGCCCCTGTTTAAGAATTTACTCTAGCGTGATTATTGCTCTCTTTTTCACTATCAGCTATTTCTTCTTTTCACCTTAGCCTTTTTGTTCTTGGTCACTGCTGACAATGTATCTACTAATAGAGGATTAATATATACTTATGTATATAGAAGTGCCAGATTTCTTGATGAAGACTGGGTACTGTCATGTCAGGTTAAGTGAGTCTTCCCAGCTTCTCATATTTCTATGTTGAAAGCTATTCCTTAGTATTCTGTGATATTTGTTCTACTCTCATATGCTGGTATAGTAGTGTCCACAATCTTGGGAAGAAGTAAATGAATTAGGCAATGTTCTCTTACTAATCTTAAAATGGGAAGAATCAATGTACAAAGCGGGTTACTGAGAAATAGTTCTCCTGACCACCATGGCAGCAGCATCACGATGTCCAGAAAGCACAGTTGAGACTCTGGGGATGCTACTGAACAGATGATACTAGTGGGGATCCAGGTGGAGGAGAAGAGAAGAGCATTACCAAGGACCAGAAGAACATGCCCAAGGGCTCTGCTGAGCCATAAGTAACAAGGAAGGGTGGAAAGCCAAGCAGGAGGCGGGGTAGAGGCAGGCACATAGGATCTCAGATGCCTGCTGAGGGACCTAGGTTAAGCAGTCTGAGGGTACTGCTAAAGCTTCATGGAAAAACAATTAAATGGTAGTTTTTTGGGAGGAGTGCAATTTTTTAAAACATGCATGCTTTTTTACTTTTTAATACATGTTTTCAATGCTCTTTTTGAGGACATGTCTTAAGTGGATAATTTGCTGTGAACTCTAAGTGGGGAGGTGATGGAAGGGGTGTACCTTTCAAAATATGCTGGTGATACCGCTGAGTACAAATTAGCATGCAGGGTCAACTGAAATCAAACTGACTGGTTAGGAAATTAAAAGCAAGAAGAGGTTTCTGTTACTTGAAAGCAAAAGGAAGTATCTGAGTCTGACTGTGACTCAAGCTCACTCAGTGTATTTTTGGCCTCATAGTGAATGAGCCTTGTGGAGTATTCACATCATCAGAAATGATTTATCTGCACCAATTTTAAATGTCATCACAATGCATCATCAACCATGTTCTTTCTACTATGTTTCAAAGTGTACAAATATGTACTGCATTGTATTACAAGACATGTAATTGTATAACATTAGTAATTATATGACTATTATTAATTCTAATATAGTTTAATACAATAAATCTGAATGTAAGAATATTTCCATTTAAATCTATTCATATATATCAAGACATTTTAGACATATAGAATTGAAAGGCTTGTAATTCTATTCCCATTCATAGCATGTTGCGAGTGATTGTGAGCATGTTAATAATTTAAAAGCCTTTGGATGTGCTTCAGTTGAATAAATTTTGGGCTTCATCTACTTGAAATATCAGTGGAACCAAATGTGAAATTAGATGCATTCAGGAAGCAACTGACAATGACAGGTGAACAAATCTCTTGCTAGTTTTCAGAAGCTGTGTCTTAAGTATTTCTGCTATGACATTTCTTATCTACCAAATGGAAAAATGTAGTAATATTCCTAATAGACCAAAGGATATTCAAACCATGACGGGGGTACTTTTCAGTGGATTTTGGGACATTAAGAAATGTTTGCAATGATATAAATGAAAAGAAATGAGTGAATAACGTGCAATTGCTTACTGGTAGGAAAATAGTGGAGGCTGTAGCATTGACAAAAATCAGATTCTATTCTCACAAGCTGGATGACGTAAGGTCTGTTGTCAGCCTCTCCAGGTCAACTTTCCTCACCTCACCATTGAAGCTAGTGATGCTACATGGGCTGTCATTAGTACTGGCCACAAAGAACAATGTACTATCCTCAGTGTTTTCCTAGGAAGAATGGGAGAGATCTACCCATTGGCTCACTTCCCATTTGACAGCAATGGTCAAGGCTGGATCAGGTAAAGGAAGGAGTCTGGAACTCCATCAGGGTCTCCTTCACGAATAATGGAGGCCCAAGCACAGGGAACCATCTTCCTCTGCATTTCCCTGCAAGTGAATGAGCAGAGAGCTGGAGAAACAGAGCAGCCAAGATCCCCAACTGGAGCTGATTAAGGATGGCAGCATCACAGGCAGCAACTTAACCCTCTACACCACATTGCAAGCCCCCTTGTTTAAAATATTTGTACACTTTGACTTATTATTGGCTAATTGACACTAAAACCTCATAGCACAAGGGACTTGATTAAAGAGTCTCTAAACCTTTTCAGTAAGATAAATGCCATAGGTTTCCATGTTGGAAAAATGTAAATTCATACCCAGTCTCTAGGTTCTCACAATTTCTTTAATCTACTATCCATATTTTGAGTGGCACTGAGCTAGCAGATATTGTGGAATAATAATAATAAGAAGAAGAAGAAGAAGAAGAAGAAAAAGAAGAAGAAGAAGAAAAGAAAAAGAAAAAAAAGAAGAAGAAGAAGAAGTAGTAGTAGTACTAGTAGTAGTACTAGTAGTAGTAGTAGTAGTAGTGGTAGCAGCAGCGATGGTTGGCCTAGTGTTTAAGGAGCTGGTTAGGACCCCTGCACCCCATATCTGAGGGCTTAGGTTACAGCCCCAGCTCTGGCTCCCAGTTCAGGCTGCCTGCCATCACTATTCTAGGAGTTAGTGTAAATAAGTGAAGTAACAGCTGCAAAAACCCAGCTGGGAGGCCTTCACTGAGTTTCTAGCTCCCAGCTTCAGTCAGGCCAGGTCCCCACCTTCATAGGCATTTGGGAGGTAGACTAGCTCATGAGAACAGTATGTTTCTCTCTTTCTCTCTGTGTCTGTCTCTCTGTCTCTCTCCCTCGCTCTCTCACTCTCTCTCCTTCTCACATTAAGAAAAATCCTATTGAAAGATAAAACTGGTTGCGTATGGAATATGAGCTACTAGTAGATTTTAAAGTGGGGAGAAAAAGCTCACTTTAGTTCCAGGTAAAGAAATGTCATTAAAAGCAGCACTACAGAAGGGCTTATACGAACAAAGAAAAGCAGGTGTAGAAAGAGTCATAAAGAAAGCGTTGAGGCATGCCAGAATGCAAGCTCCCATAGGGGAGGATTTTTTTCTCTTGTTCACTGATATTTTTCCTAAAATAGAAAGCTTCACTTTGTACCTAAGTGGTAGGTACTCAAGCAAATATTTGAAATAATTAGATGCACTTAATAAGACCATACCTTTATAGCCATAAATCATAGTATGGAGCTAATACTTCTCTTATTCTTAAATCTTTTCATTGAATGCTATAAAAATTTCAGGATGGTTAGAAATAGTTTACAGTAATTTATCACTAATAAGAATTAAGAGAAAAATGAAAATCCCACAGCATTCACCTTTTCACTGCTGCTACAATATAGCACAATCAATGATAAATTAAAACTATGCTATTTCTTAGTCGGCCCTGCTTCCCTACAACCCTTTATTCCCACCCTGTTTCCTGAACGTCTGCCTTCTCTTGTTTTCATGTTTCACCTATTCTTTCCTCCTCCATTCATGTACTACTCATGTGTCCTGAGTAATCCCTCCAATATTTCTGGTACATTCCCCTCTCTCCAGGGAACTAAGTAGCTTTGCACAGATTTTAGTTTTGTGATCTAACTGGAACATTTCTTTTCTCTTTAAGATTCTCCTTATGCGTTAATGACTTTTCATTTCCTTTGCCTGAGTATTACCTGCTGTGCTATTGTGCTCAGTAATGGACTTTTCTAGCCTATCCCTAAATCTCTCTCCTGCCCACCCTACCAACACACACACACTGAACATCCACTCTTTCTAAAACTACACTGTTGATTCTTTGTAGATAAATAGTATCTTACATTCAGCTTTTCATGCCCAGCACCTGGCATTGTGCTTAATTTGTGATTTTTTTTTTACATGCAAGTATAGTTTAATCACATCTTTAAACAAGAATGCGACCATAAATTAGGTAAGAAGTTGAACATAAAAGATATGTGTTTAGGCAAATATAGTAAATGCCTTTATTTTTAAAGCGAGGTAGTTATATTATTATGAAAGTCTAAGCTCATTGGCCACTGAACAAGTAACACAATTATAGTTCACAGAATTGGCAGCCACTTTTATTGATAACCCTTTACAGTACAATTAGAAATGTCACTAGAAAAATATAATTTTAATAATTTTATGTTATAGGAAGATTTCATCATTTTGACTCCAACAGTTTGTGAAATGACCTAATAAAAAGTGAGGCAGAATGCTGTCTCAGCTACTTTACAGAGTTCAAAGAAAGGAGAAGTTTACAAAACTTTTTGCATAGTGTCTGATGGTACCAGGGCTTCCTATTCCAGGAAAAGGTTCTTCAGCTGAGGTGTGTGTGTCACAGTGTGAAAAACACTGAATTCATATCACATCACTCTGAAAAGACACTGGTATCAAAAGTCAACCTGCTGAAAATTTAAACAAACAAACATAAAACAGGAAGCAGTTATTTACAAGAACTCTCCTAACAGTTTAAACACATTTTGTAAGTAGCATCTTGATGTACTTGATGTAGTGAGCTTCCAGCATTCACTACACTTGCTTGTGTAAGCTATTTTCCCAAGGTGTTTTCACCCTTAAGCTCCAGATGATACAATCCCCACTCACTGTGTCTCTCTAAATTCAGCTCATGATGTCTTTATACCTATCATTCTAGCTGTGTTATTCTCTCCCTGAAATTTGGGAGCAGAAGTAAACATCTATAGATATCTCTGAAATTCATTTCTGGATTGTCGTCTGCTTGGTATTGAAGGTGATGGTAACCATTCCATGATGCTCCCACTGATTTTGACTAAGCACAAAGTTTACAATAGGGCAAAAACATGCTTTTTCAAGAAGTTGCCTTTCTTTTATTTGAAGGATGGCTCAGAAGAGAAACAGTGAAACCAAGCCTAGGTTTTGTGATGGTGAAAATGGTTATGTTCTGCAATTTTAATGTCCAATAGCTACTGTCTTGGGTTTTTTCTTCCTTTTCCTATCACAAAATAATTGAGATAAGGTAATTTGTAAAGAACGAAAGGTCATTTGGCTCATCATTCTGGTCACTAGAAAACTCAGGAGCCTAGCTCCAGCATTTGCTCAGCCTCTGGTGAGGGACTTTCTGCTGTGTCATGACATGGTGGAGGGCAGCAGATCATGAAACAACATGTATGCTCGCTCAGTTCTCCCTTCTCTCTGGTGACGTCATGTTAACCCCACACTCATTGCTCATTTAGTGCTAATTACCTCTCAGACTCCACCTTCAAAAGCCGTTAGCATAAAACATGCGGATTGTGTGTCAAACACATGTATTTTAGAGTGGCACGTTAACTGTAGAAGCTACCATTCATGATAGATGACATTCGATACTGTTTGAAACAGAATGTTATTTGAAGACACAGTCTCCTGTAAATAGTTTACCACTATCATTTATCAATAAGTTTTGAAAATATTTACTTCCTTATTCAACCTACATATTTTAAATGCTCATTGTGACTTACTCTGTGTCTGCTGCTATACCCTAGGGCCTTGAATTCTGTAAAATAAAGGAAAGCTGAGCATTTCATAGATTCTATTGCAAAAGTATGAAGTCCAAGATTTAGACGCTTAAAATCTTGGCATGATAGTATACACCTTGTTTATCTTAATGTGTTCTCATTTGAAGTGAAACAGGATGTCAATGCATTATTTCTTGCTAAGGTGTTGCGCTAAGGTTCACAACAAACCCTGAGAATGTTTTTCTTGATTGCAGTTGTCACTTACTGGGGGATTTTCAGACATCCTTAAGCTCTGATGGGTGTTAAATACTTTAAGTGTTATGGTTCAGTGAATTAATATTTGTGAACTTAAGGAAAATCTTCCTGTGTGTGATGAGTTCTTTGTAAAATGGGCACAATGATGATTATCCAAAAATTAAAACACTCCCTATCAGGCCTTATGTATTTTACTTGTTTTATAGAAGCGTAACTGCAGCACAATCTTTCTGGCTCTCATGATATAAAATTGAATTCAACTCGATCGAATTCAGTACTACATCAAGTATGATGCACATGCTGTTGGTCAGGCATTACTTTATATTAGGATATTACATTTTAAAGGGTCTCCACTCACTAAAATTACATAATTTAGCATAAGTGACAGAATAAGTACAGTTCAATATAACAGAGTAAGATAAATTTGTATTAGAGGAGAGTAGATGTCATACTTGAGTCAAGATCTGAAGGAGCAATAACATTTTTTCCAAGAAGGAAATGAGAGAAAATTCCGAGCATAAGAAAAAGAATATGCAACAGTTGCAAAAGTTCATATGTGGATGGTACATTGAGGGGTCAAGCACTAACATTGCAAGACACATTGCTGAGAGGTGGGATTGGAGGACTTTGAATAGATAGGAAGACCCTCAAATACTGTGTTGTGGAGATATTGAAGTGATTTAAAGTAACATAATGAAATGACAGTATTTGTTCCTCTGTAATATGAAAGATAAATTTGAAATAGTTAAATGACATATGCATAGAAAGATGTGAAAATGAGTCAACCTGTTAACTTACTGTTAGCAATGTCAGCAGGACTTTATGATTTTGTAGCAAACAGCTTATTCTTTGATATGAGAATTGCAAACTGTATTGGCACATAATTATAGTAATTAGTTGAAGAGTAGAAGTTCTGCTTGAGTTTAATGTTTTTTTCTGAGTATATTGAAATATGTTTTACGTTGTATAGTTAATTATTTGGAAATGCTGTCTCTAAAGGATTTGATCCTTTTCCTGTACATTCCTGATTATTTCTGTATCACCATTGGAATACAGACTTAGATGTTGTGTTTAACGGATGATGACATCCATGACACTGTGAATGTAATTTCAGGCTCATAAAAAGGATTATCACATTAATACTCCAGCAGATTCAAACAATGAGAAGTGAAAGTGGAGTATAAGATCATTTAGAAAACAGAGAACAGGATTGTAATCCAATCATATCACTGAAGGTCCTCAAAGAGGAAAAGAAATGAGGTTATCTACGATGGTAGAGAATATAATGTTTGTCTTTTCTACCAATGACAGCATGATCAATCAGAGAGGACATTTATTAAAAGAGAAATGTTTTTACTTACATAAGAAAATCTTGTTCTTTTTGGTCACATAGGTTATCATACCCCAAAACTCAAGTAAAAATGAAGTTGTTCAATGGTAAGACAACTATAACCTTGGGTTGACCAAAATACATCCAGAGTCATTCAAGATTATCTGAAATAATCTTAATGCAATGTTATGTAAAATGTATTCCAGAAAAGTGAGGACTAATGCTGTGAATGTAAGGATAGATGAGTTGGAGGTACAAATTAGCATTTGCTACCTTCCCTTTCATATTCTTCAACTACACGTGACCACAGATTGAAACCATCTGCCTATTTTTATTTATTCAAGGCACCAGCATATTCTTATGATATATTTTATATATTTTCCTACTTTATTTATATAATATTTTATTTATAAAAAATGAACCAGTTTCAACTATTTCTCAACACTGATTGAGGAACATAGTGATACTTCTCAGCCTAATTTGGCTGTTGTGGTAGTCAGTACAGTTGTAACAAATACTCATGGAATATCAGTCACGGTCTGAGATCAGCTGCTGTATTATGGCAATGATGACATATTTAATCATGTCTAGGAACAATATTCGTGATTGTCTAGTTGCTGTTACCTTTCCTTTTTGAAATGCAGAGTAACTACTAAAATGCAAAATACTTGCAGAATGTACAAAGGCAACCGGGTACAATTCAGAGTATTTTTGGGAAAGACACAATATTTGGAGTATGTAAGTGTCTGTTTAGATGAGACATTTCCGTAAATGACTATAGATGATCTCACAAGCAAAGAGCTGCAGAAGAAGCAAGAATGTAGCGGATATCTGGTCTGATCTGTTTACAAAACACCAGAAGCTCCTATGCCTTTTAGAAATGCGGAATCTTCCAGAATACCTAGAAAATGTGAAGGAAAAATATGAATGAATAAAATACCACTTTTTTTCCATACATTTAGCATGTATATCTATTCCATGTCAAAATGATCTGCTTCTAGCATTTTAAATGGGATTGTTGCAAAAACTTAATTGAAAACTTAGTCTTCATTGGCTCTAAAACCAGATCAATTGAGTTAGGAAAACCCATTATTTCTGCATTTGAAGAGGCATTTTCCTAATTTTTAAATTAGCATATTAACTTACCTTGCTCTATATAAACCAATCTTGATGTTTCCCAAAATTGCTTTCTTTTCTGTCATAAACAGCAGTCTCTTACTAACATTATCATAGTTTTATCATAAATTTGAAAGGATGCTTTCCATTTTTTAAGTCTTTTTCAATTTTGAATGCCCTAAATATTCTTGTTTTAGGGGTCACATATCTTCCCCACTCATTTAGGGTTTTTTAATTGATATCTGTCTTCATTTGCAACATTTCTTTTTAAAGCTTAAAAAGTTAATGTTTAAAGTAGCATTTAATTTCATCACAATACAGATGCAGCCTACCTGACCAACATTCTTTATCTCATACTCTTCAATCAAATTGGTTTCATCCTTCCTATGCTTACTCGTTTATTAGCAGGGCTGCTTCTTCTTTAATGTTGCTTTATCATTTTCAACTATCAGCACTCTATCCAGTTTCTCACCCATCCATCAATCTATCCAAGTTTAGCTTTTTGCCATATATATTTTTAAATGTTCTGTTTGTTTTTATTGGAAAGGCATATCTAAAAAAAAAAGAAGCAGAGACAGAGCTTACTCAAAGCCAGGAGCCAGGAGCTTCTTCTGGATTGCCCACAAAACTGCAGGATTTCAAAGATTTGGGCCATCCTCCACTGCTTTCCCAGGCAGTGAGCAGGAAGCTGGATGGGAAGTGGAGCAGCCAGGATGTGAAAAGCACCCATATGGGATGCTGGCATTTGTAGGCAGAGCATTAACCAACTGAGCCATCATGCCAGCCCCTATGCCATATTCTTATATGGATTCCTATTCAGCAATCAGTAACTCTTTATATCTTTTAAGTTACATGTTACTTTATGTCTCTGATTATTCATACATGTGCACTTATCTTTATTATTAATTAGTATACAGTAGATTCCAAGATAAATTTCACTATCATCATTTGATTTGGATATACTCATATTTATAATAGTGTTTGTTTTAACTTCTGGTAGTATCACCTCTCTCATATAGGGAAAAAAATGAAAACTGGCACCATAATATATATATATTTTGCATGGTGAAGTTGATTTATAAAGACTTGACACTGAAGGCTGCTGTGTGCCAGCATGAAAGGAAAGCCAGTGTCCAGCCTCACATAAACAGCAGCACTTTAGAAATAACTGTGATGTGATTTCTGTATTCAGACAGAGGACCATGACTTCATTCTCACTAACCTCAGAAACATAATAAACTACTGTCAGTTTTGGCTTTAGCCCAATTTTGCCATTAACTTTTCCCATAAATGTGATTAAGGAGCATTGTAAGACTTTTTTAATTAAAGATAGTGCATTGGAAATTTATTTTCTGCCCACAGTTTGTCATTTTCTGAAAAACAGTGAATCTCTGTGAATACTTATAAACTTATGGCTAATAAAATATCTGGCTGAGCAGCCTTTTTTTTTGTGAAGAACACCTTAAATTAGTTGTAGCCTCAAATTCAAGTTCTTGCTTTAGCAATCAGTAGACTGAATATTTTTGCTATTTCTGTTAAGTAGGACTATCAAAGTGAACATATCCCCTGCTCTAAATTTCATTAGAACATAGGTGTGTTATACAATTCTTCAATGCTTTTCATAGCCTTGGATTAATAAATGTTAACCACCAGCATAAGCCTGTCTGTATCAACAGATTTTACTCTGAATTTGCAGTAAGCCTGTGTCTACTAAAAGTATCTTGAACGTCTAAATTTATCATTATATTTTCATTTCTATTCTAGTTTCTGCTTTCCAGAATCCAGATGATATTGGTACTAAATGAAGTTTCACTTGATGTGGTCTACATTTTACCATATAAATGTTATTTTTATTTTTTTTTAAGATTTATTCATTTTATTACAGCCAGATATACACAGAGGAGGAGAGACAGAGAGGAAGATCTTCCGTCCGATGATTCACTCCCCAAGTGAGCTGCAACGGCCAGTGCACGCCAATCTTAAGCCGGGAACCAGGAACCTCTTCCAGGTCTCCCACGCGGGTGCAGGGTCCCAAATCTTTGGGCCGTCCTCGACTGCTTTCCCAGGCCACAAGCAGGAAGCTGGATGGGAAGTGGAGCTGCCGGGATTAGAACCGGCGCCCATGTGGGATCCCGGGGCTTTCAAGGCGAGGACTTTAGCCTCTAAGCCACACTGCCGGGCCCTAAATGTTATTTTTCTAACTTACTCTACAGGCACTAATTTTTTCTTTAAAAACTTTTTCCATTGATTTAAATATTTCTGTCAAGTCAATTTAAGTGAGTATAGCAGAATCAGATCAACATGGTCTAAATTAACTGGCTGAATTAGTAGCAGCATTCTGTTTTTGTTTTTGTTTTTTTTTTTAAAGAACATCTCTTTCAGAATAAAGAAAGTGCTTAGTACAGCAGTTGGTGTAGCAGTTCTCTTTCCTTAGAGGTCATAATGATTTACAGGCTCCTTGTTCAAAATACTTTTTTTTTCCCAGATGATTCAAGGCTTAGAAAATTACCGTTCTACAATGAACACACCTGATTAAACCATTTAAGTGGCATCCTTATTTTCTTTAAGCTATTATTTTCTTTTGATACTAAACTTCTGTTTGTGCACAAATAATGGGCATATATATGGGCATATATACATATATATACATGTATATATATACGTGCATATATATACATGTATATACATATGTGTATATGTATGTGTGTGTGTATATATATATATATACACATTCAAATATCCAACCTAATTTTCACTTCTTTACATGCGGTAATCACTGGCCTTAATTTTATTCTCCTGTATTTCTAAGAATTTTCCAATAGATGCTTTCCTCTGTGTACATTCTAACAATAGTCACTATTGCTTGTTGAGTCCTGTTTGCTTAGCACAGTTCCTAGTTTGTCACATGCACTAATTTAATCATCACTACTGGGCTGTTTGAGAAAATGAAACCCTTGTGGCCATTGTGTGATGTAGATATCCACATAGGATTATAGGTTTGAGTTTCAGCTGCTCCACTTACAGTCCAGCTCACCTCTATCTAGTACGTCTGGGAAGGCATTGGAGCGTAATTCAAAGACTTAGTTCTTTACCATACATTTGGGAGACCTGGATAGAGTCCCTGGTTTGTGCCTTTGACCAGGCCCAGCTGAGTCAATACTCCATTTTGGGAGTATTGTTAAGCTTAATAAGCTTATATTTTAAAGTAGTTGTAACTGTATAGTTTTCTCCAACAATCTCAAGAAAATGTATTCTGATTTTTAAAATAATATTACAAGTATTAAGCACTTCATCTGTGCTGTATATGTTTCTTGGTATTTTATCTGCACTGATTTTCTCTTGATAGCTTTATGAGATAGGAGTTAAATTACCTATAGCAAAAGTGGACACAGATGAATGATTCTTTAAAGCTTTAAAATATGCAGTATAGCTGGATGTTTAATCTTGTTTATAAAAGAAAACATCTGATTTTTGTGCAACCCCAGCCATTGTAGTGCTCATTGCTTTTGTTTATTCACTGGTCTATAAAAATAAGTGAGTAAAACTGGAATGTCTCCCTGCATTTTAAGGTTTTTTTTCTAACAAAAATTGATAACTTCTATGGATTCTTTTTTACAGGGCCTTCTATCTGGACAAATCAAATTCACCGTCAAACTCCACATCCAAAGCTGCCTATGTAGATAAGGTAAAAAAAGATAATAATAATAAATAGTGATGTTTACTGGTACTTTATTATTTACATGCCTCTCTTTTTGAATTTTACCTCTGTTATTTTTGAGCAGCACATAATTATCCAAATTTGTAGATACTGATCATTTTACATCTATAACAAAATATTTCAGATTGTTCATTCAAAAGCTGTAACGGGTGTGAATTGTTTTCCACTGAAAGCATTTCTACCAAACACGTTGCACTGGATGTGTACCATTTGTTTTTTTCCTGCAGCTGATGAGGCCTCTCAATGCTTTGGATGAACTTTATCGACTGGTAGCCTCGTTCATCAGATCCAAGCGCACAGCTGCCTGTGCAAATACAGCCTGCAGTGCCTCCGGAGTTGGCCTGCTCTCCGTGTCCTCGGAGCTGTGCGACAGGCTAGGAGCCTGCCACGTCATCATGTGCAGCAGTGGTGTGCATCGGTATGTGGCTCTGTTCCCACCCTCCTGGCTGCTTGGATAGGCTGCATTGCCTGGAGGGACTTTTCTTCACATTTTTGACTCCATGAAATCAAAACCGGAAACATTGAAAGGGTTCAGATGTCTTTGGAATAACATTTTGGATGTTTTCTGGTTTTAGTTCTTGTATCTTCAGGGACCATTAATTTATAGAAATAAGTACAATCCCACATTTATATCACTATGGATTATTTATTTATTTGAAAGTCAACATTGGAGAGAGAGGGAGAGCGAGAGACCGCTTCCATCTCCGTTCAGTCCCCACATGGCCACAATGAGTCTGTCAGAAACCAGGATGCAGGAGCTTCTTTTAGGTTTCCTGTGAGAGTTCAGAGGCCCTGGGATTTCGGCCACCTTCAACAACTTTTCCTGGTGTATTAGCAGGGAGGGGAATTGAAATTGGAGAAGCAGATGGAACTCAAACTTGAGCGGCCTGGGATGCTGGTGCCTCCAACAGTGGCCTTACTTAATACACCTCAGTACTAGCCCCACTTTATTTTACCTGGTATATATTTTGTGCTCTACTCTAAACCGATTAACAACGGAACAACTGCTTGAATCAAATATTATTTTATAACTGATAAAATCATGTTTACTCATTCTGTTATCATTTATTTTCACTTTCACTCAGTCAGTACACTGAGTGTAATTGGTGCATGGAGTACCAATTACATTCCAATACTGTTCAAATTGAGATCACTTCACTGAAAGAATAAAGTCTCCATTGATAAAGTAAACAAAAATATGCACTGTTTTAGGTGGAATAAATACAGGAAGTAAGAAAAATAAAATGTATCAGTATATAAGAAAGTGGTGTACCTCCCAAGAGAGTGATGCTATTGAGTCCGGCGTGACGTGACGTGACGTGACGTGACGTGACGGACTGAGTCACACAACTATCTCAGAGGAATGTCTCCCGAACATAGTGGGCAGCAATGTGAATGGCCTCAGGCAGGAGCATGCATGCTGTGTGAAATATGGCCTCAAAAGTATGCCGTTGCCTTGATTGGATCCATGGGAACAACCAACAAGACCTGTTAGACTTTGAACTTGCAAGCATATGGCCTTCCTTCCACATCTAATGCAATTAAAGCTTAATGCAGCCAATCATGTTAATGAGATCCATCAATATAATTAAAGTTGTCTTATCCCTAGAGACTGTGACCCCATTATCCAAATTATTCTTAGCTATATTCTATTAAGAATTCTTAGAATTTGACAGTTATTCTAAAATAGAAACAAATCAACTTTCTGCAGTTCTTGCATAATTTCTCTATTTTGGGTGAGTTGTGTTGGAATCACAAGTGACACTGAACCTTTGGAATAGTTTTTGTTTCTTTTTAAAGACAAAATAAATACAGCTTTATTCAGTTCGTTTCAGGAGAAATATACTAACATATAAGCACAAATAACAGACACTGGATTTAAAGTTAAAACCTTGTGAAAAGCATAGTTTTATTTTTTATTATGCAGAATAGAATGAGGGCTTGACATAATGTTTAATTTTTCATTGAATGCTATACTTAGATTTTTCATGATGATAAAACGAGTGCTAATTTATATCAGCATCCGGAATCCCACAGAAGGCTGTTCTTGAAATAATCCTTTAGTAGTTCTAATTCTGACAGCTAGAGAGGAGAACCATGCAGCTGTACACCTGCACAAGCATTACGCATGCAGGTTTACCTTAGTGGCATCAGGTTATATCTGCTATTTTTATCATTAACTTTTAAAATCAAGATGAGAAATAGTCAACATTAGATAACCAAATCTCTGCCTTTTCTGGTTTTATTGTGCAAAAACACAGGATCTAAAATGATTTTTAAAGTGTGGAATTGTATCACATATGTTTGATGTTCAAGGAAACAGGGTGGTTTTTCAGTATGAAAAGGCAGATTTAATTAGCATTAATGTGTAGAAGCTTTAATGCCAGCCTGAATCAGATGCCAAGGATGCAAGCAGCAATGAATATGAGATTAGTAGGAAAAGAATTCAGGATGAATTATTAAGATCTTCTCACAGCATTTTGCCTTGCATAATTTCTTTAATCAGATTCCTTCACTGCTGATTCTTTTGGGCACTACAAGTGTTCTGACCAACTTTCATAGCTGTTTTCTCCTGCCATCCAATTAAAGCTGGTAATTTTCATTGCCATTAAATCATAAAAGAGAATGCGACTGTCTTTTTAAATATCTTTTTTTTTTTTTTTGCTTCTAACAGTATGAACAAGATCAAAAGATAGTTAAAGAAAACTTCAGGAAATTTCTTATTCTGAAAACTAGCTTTGCATCATCTCTCACCAGTCTGTCCAACAACATACGTAAACATCTTTTAATCTAGGTTAGTGTCCTAGGCTGTTTGTGCCATTACAACAAATACCTGACACTGAATAATGTATTAAGGTGCAGGGGCCTGCAGATTGATGTCTAAGAAGGGCTTAATTTCCAAGATGGTAATTGAAAATTTTCCTCATATGGTGGACAAGAAAAAGAGCAAAAGAGGCAGGCAGCTGCTTTGTGTCCTAATCACTTCCACTTTCATTTCTTAATACTGTGACACTGAAGATAAAGTTTCAGCATGAGTTTTGGAGGATGCATTCAGACCATAGCATATGGTTTAATAACCTGCCTTATGCTCTTAGCAATTATAAATACATTTTTAAAATGTGCACATAGACTTTGTATATACTCCCCAAGCTCCTGTATAGGAGACGTCTGCATCGCCATAGCGTTGGGACGTATGGCCTGACAAGATGGGACTAATCGTAATTGATAGCATTAGCGCGGGGATGTGTTGTGAGTTTAGCCTTCTCTTGCTCTCTGTTCTTGACTCTCTTGTCCTCCTGCCTTGTGTCATGAGATGAAGAAGTCCTACAACAAATTCTACTCACTTGACTTTGGACTTCATAGCCACCAAGCCTGTACAAAATAAATATCTCTTCTTTACAAATGCCTGGTCTGAAGGATTTTGTGATAGTGGCACAAGACAGACTGAAACAGTATCCATTTTTTATTGCTACATAATATTCTAGCCAGTTGGTATAGCACAATCTTCCCAACTCTCAGTTTACCACTTCCAACCCTACTGCATAAGGCTAACATGAGGCATCTTTAAATCTGTTGCTGTGCAAATGGGAGGATTTTTCCTTTCTTCTCTTTTGAAAATATTTATTATTTTAAAGGCAGAAACAGACAGAAATAGTCTATTAGCTAATTGACTTCCCAAATGCCCACAATATCCAGGCCTGGGTCAGGTCGAAGCCAGGAGTCCATAACTCCATCCTGGTCTTTCATGTGGGTGGCAGGGCTAGAAATACTTGAGCTGGTACTGGCTGCTTCTCAGGGTACATATTAGGCAAAAACTAGAATCCTAAGAGGCGTATGGACTCCAACACAGGCACTCTGACATGGGAGGCAGGCATCCCAGGGGCTGTCTTAATAGCTGTGCCAAACACCCACCCCCAGATGTCAAATTTATTTTCCTTAGGCCAAATGAAAACAACTGAAATAACAACAATCCTCTAGGTAAAATTACAATGTGAAAAAGCCTAAAACTTTTTTATTGATATTTTGCTGTTTAGCTTCCCAAAAGGATTTTCCTCATGTGCACAATAACTAATAGGTTTAATAGTTGTGTGGTTCAGTACTCTCTACTTTGTCTTCAGAGGGTGTTAGAATTCATTTAAAGATTGTGTTTCTTTGCTAGATATGCAGTTGTAGTTTATTAATGCATTATTTTATACTCCTTGATTAGCAAATGAAAGCATTGGATACTTTTCAAATTTCTTTTCTTGCAAAGATTTATGCTATTTATATCGTGCAAGTACCTGCTTTGAAGGCAAAATCATTCTTGCCAAATTGAACCTTAGTAAGATGTTGAATGAGCAATGTAGCTTCTGAAGTTCTCTTTTGTATCTGCACCAGTTATCTGTTACAAAGCGCTTACTGCAAGATTTCCACCTTTTGGTTTTGCTTCAGACTGTGGCATCCTTCCATTCACTGCAGCATTTTGGTTGGTTCATTATTCTCACCACTGCTTAATAACCAACTGTTATCTTTAGACAATGTAAATCAGTATTTTGCAAATGTTATAAAACCAAAGGCATTAGTTTAACTTGATCCAAAAACATAGATACTGTTTTCCTCTTGCTATATTAGTTTATGCTTCTTTCAGCCGTGGGGACAAGTGACTAGAAATTTGCAGAGGGTACCTGAGAAGATAAAGCCTGTTGGAAAGAAATTTCTAATGAGGACAAGACATCTGGAATCAGTATTTCTTTCTCAGGACTTGTTTCAGGGATTGGTACTCTCTAGTTTCTGTGTATTTTTAATGATCGGTTGTCAGTGGTATGAGAGCCTTGGCGTGGCCATGTGGGAGATTGGATTGTGGGTCTCTTGGTTTTGACTAGACTGTGATGTCTTTGAACACAGTCAGTGAAGAGCCACACACGAGCATTACTTTCCATCTTTGTGCTTTATTGTGAAGGTGAATCTCTTCAGGAGACAGGGCCCCCTTTTTTGTTGCCCAAGGGGAGGTTGTAGCCACACTAATAGGAGGGCCAGTGTGCAGCAGGGCTTCACAGACACCAAACTCTTGTTGATGCTTTAGCTCCCTGGAGTGTAGAACCCTGCCTAGGTCACAGAAGTTGGTAATCTGTGACTTTTTGGGCCTGCTAGCACTGTGTGTTTCATTCTGAGTCATCTCTTCATTTCCTTGCCTCACCAAGAAAAGCCTATGGAGAGCATGGGAGGGTTGAATAAAAACTCACAGAGCTGTAGAATAAAAGCAATAGTGGTGTTTGAAGCAGCAGTTAAGCTAGCTGGGTTTGAGAATCAACATCACTCTATTCCAGTGTCCTCTGAGGGCTCACCCCAAGAGGCTGCGGTAGGTGGTATCTCAAGTCTTTAGACCCCTACCAGTCACATGAAAGACCTGGCTTAGGCTTGACCCAGCCCTTTAGAGCATGAACCACAAGATTGTGTCTGTCTCTCTCTCTCTCTCTGCGTCTTTGCTTTTCAACATAAATAAATAAGCGGATAAATAAATAAAGATAATGTGCATTTCCTGTTAATGTTTTGGAGTTCAGTTACAGGACCTCAAGTATGATTATAAGCATTTGTTAAAGAGATGGAATCCAATATCTACAATATAGAAATTATTAGAAATGTGTATTATTTATTTGATTAGTGGAGTCATTTTTATTTCAAATGAAGACAAATAATGTACTGATTCAAATTGCAAAAGTCTTACTCAGGTAACTGTTAACTAACTAGTTTTAAAAATGCTCTTGTTTGATCTTTTAAGGGAATTTTTCTTGTAATGTTTATTCTGTCATTAGTGTGACATGAAAGGACAATTTGACAAATAGGCCCAGATTAGGTAGTGCAGAAGTTTCTGAAAGTAGAACATTCAAGGTAACCTGGCTTAGGTAATCAGAATACCCACAGGGTAGCTGATGAAGCTGCAGCTTTCCTGTACTACGTGGTGAAAACATACTATATGAGAAGAGTAGGTTTAATCTCCAGGGATTTCCAAATGCAGGATAGAATTCAGTAAGCAAAAGAAGATTTTTGATTGTATATAATTTCTTTTTTCATTAAAAAAAAGTGTTGAGAGCTCCAGTAGCAATTTTAGATAGAGACAATTGAATTTTATGTTGCTAGGAATTGGCTAAGTAAAACAGAAAACAAAAAGTCTATTGTGTTATGACCTAGGATGTTGTACATTCCCAAGAAGAAACTCTGAACTTTGTGCTAGTCAGTATGTGTTCTCCATGAGCTTCTTGAATCCCCTTCATGGCATATATGAGTACAGCTCTGAATTCTGGAAAAACAGGCATGAGAGTGATGAATTAGTACAGGGATAGAGGGGCTGCTTTTGGACATAAATTTACAGTGATACAGTCAGTCTGGGCTTTAAACATTGGCTAGAATTTTCAGGAAATACACTGAGTACTAGAAATAGAAAAGAGGTATTGTTGGAAAAACACCAATAGCAGGTGAGACAGTAACTGCTGTAGGGCATGGGTGCAAAGGAGGAAATTAACCTCGGTTCTTTCTCACACGGAATAAGCATTTCCATGCAGACAAATCAGTGTGCCAAACAAGACTTGTTAAAGACAGAAATCTCTTGCCACAGGAGTCAGCATGGGAGATTCCATTGGTTGAATACCTAAAAATGTGCTTAAAGTAAGCACAATTTTGGAAGGAAAAATCATGCAACAGCAGCTAGCGATCAATTGGAGGGTGGGGACAAAACTCAACAAAAACCATCAAAAGGGTGTGATTAGTCAATTATTTGCATTCTCATGATAAGCTAACAACCCAGAAGGGTGAAATCTATATCTTTTCATGATTCTCATGGTAAAACTAGAAACTAGGCACTGGGCTTGGTATTTCCACATTCCAAAGGCAGACCCTGGGGAGAAGCAAGCCTCCCCTACAGGAGCCTGATTCTCACTGCCTTTAGTCCATTTGACTCCTTATGGCCCCAGGGAGTACATACCAAGAGAGATGTTGCTGTTTCCCTGCTCCTCTGTGCCTCCCATGAGGAGGTGCCTCAGGGTGGAATACCTGAGGACTGACTAGACAGGCATGAGAACAAATCCTATTGGTGCCTTAAACAGGTCAGAGAGGAAGCAGTGACCATACAGGCACAAGAAAATCCAACACTATCCCCTTCCTGGAGTGGTGATGTCATCAGAGACCCTCAGCAGAGTAAGGACAAAAACCTGGTGGCAAATTAGAGGTGGTAAGGAACCTCAAGAAGCTGGAAGAGGTAGCCAGGTCATTCAGTTAAATCCCAAGAGGCAAAAAAGCTGAAATAACCCAGCAAAGACGCTAGCAGGTGGAGAAGCTGATTCTAACCTGGCATCACAGGTATTTAGTGTCCTTGCTTACACACAGCTAGTCTAATATCCATAGACACTCGCCCATAACAAATGGCCTAAGTGCCTAATTACTCAGTCACCCAGCCCCAAACAGTCAGACATCACCTCTGTGTTCTCTGTCACAAGGAAAGCATGTCAATGAAAAACACTCTGTAAGCTGCCTGGACAGAAAAGTAGAAGGAATGTGCAATGTTTTGGCCTGGCAGTTGATTTTTAGGCCTTGGTTTAAAGATACACACCAAGAACTTTGAGAGAATGTATTCAATGCTGTAATACAAATTCCCATTATCTTTAATGAGAATTTCATGGTTAATTCTTTGTGCAGTGCTGAAAATGTTCCCCTTAAACTCAATTGTTTTTTTGCCTGAAGATAGATGGAGTGAGCGGAGGATTCAATTCAGTTGTGCATCTGCTGCCAGGAGCTCACTCCAGCTGTTGCCCGGGCTTCTGCATTCTGTTTGGATACTTTGCACAAGGCATTTCTGCCTGCTGTATCTTTGCTTGCTTTCCAAAAACTCACTAACCTCTTGTTTTTCAGCTCTTAGACTAGGAAGCACAGGAACCTAGTAAGGTCTTGGGAAGATTTCAGTAGTTCTGCCTGTCTGGGAATAGCCGATAATGTTGAAAACATTTAAGGATATCCAGAGGTTATAGTTGTATTTATAACAATAATTTCCTGAGTATTTGTGAGTTATTAGATTGATGCTATTATACTGCAAATTCAAATGTTGTTAAACGGAGACTAAATATGTAATATCTCTGTGTGCACATGTACTGGCACATCTATAACTGTGTTGCGGTGATAGAATTCTTAGTTGAAACAAATAATCTCGTCTATTTAAAAAAATTCATTTTTCCTTATGCATGTGAAAGATCAGGAAGCAGAGACAGACAGAGGTGCTCCCTCTGGTGGGAACCCACTTGCCTACAACAAAGTAGGCTGGCCTAGCTGAGAACCAGCAGGCAGGAACTTAGTGCCCTCTCCCATAAGGGCGGCGGGCATCAAATACCCGAGCTGTGGTGTGTTTCTGGCCAGAATGCTCATTAGCAGGAAGCTTCAATCAAAAGTGGATCCAAAGGGCTGTGGCATAATAATCTAATCTTCCACCTGCAGCATCTCATCCCATATGGGTGTTGGTTGGTGTCCTGTCTGCTCCACAACCCATCCAGGTTCCTGCTTATGATCTGGGGAAGCAGCAGAGGATGGCTCAAGTCCTTGGCCTCTGCAATCATGTGGGATACCTGGAGGCGGCTTCTGCCTTCGGATTGACTCAGCTCCAGCTGTTATGAGGAGTGAACTAGTAGATGGAAGATTCTCTCTCTTTCTGAAAATTTGCCTTTCAAATAAGAATAAATGAATATTGTTATTTTCATATATATTATAGCTATTTATTATTATATATGTTATATATAACATATACATGTTATATATATATATTATATATATGTTATTGCTATATTTATATATAGAGAGAGCCAGCACTCAAATCTAGATGCTGTTTTTTGGGCTGCAGAATCCCAAGTGCCATCTACACTGCTATACCAAAGGCCTAGTCCTGCTTGCTCTGTTTTCCCACCTGGAAATATTTCTATATCAGAAGTTCATCCTCATTACAGGGGAACCAAGGCCATTAATGTTTGGTTTTTGAAAGCTCCACTTTGGCAGTTAAATTGGGGGAGATTTTGGCAATTTTCTCAACCGTCCCATTTCTCACCAAAGCACTGGTGAGTATGATTAAAGTGGAAGGAATCAACAGGTCAGCTTCAGTCCGTGCATACGGATTTTGTAGAGACTGGGCTACCTGGGGACTAATTAGGAGTTAACATACTTCATTAGCCATCCAGTGTGCAATTCCTCCTCAGTGCAATATAATAGAAGGGACCAGGGGAAATAGAAACATGCAACATTAAAGAATTAGTTTCTTCCATCATTCCAGTTGTCAATAGACGTCTTACAACAGAGATGCTCTGTAAAGTAATGAGAAGCCAAAATAAACCTAATTGTTGCAGGAATAAACACACGTTACACAGAACACTGCTTTTTATATAGAAAAATGCAAATACAGGGTTGAGAAGGAGCTTGTTCTCCTTTCAATTTATTTTTACTACTTAGTTGCTTTACAATCAATATACTTAGCATGCTTCAAATGTAGTTCTGTTTTATTCATGAATGCATTTTGGTATAATGTGATCTGCATTCATAGTAAAGTAATATAGGCCCCTAATTTAACTACCAAAATAGTGCATTTCAACTACAAATGCTGAGCTCAGGATTGTGATTGCTGAATTATAAAGGAGGGAGCCTGACTTCTCTAAATGTGTCAATCTATATGATATGAGTTTGTTGCAGTAAGAGTCCTGGATTTTGAATTAGCAAATGGGTTTTGAATCCTGTAAACTTACTGTGCACGTGATTATTGCATCACCTGGTCTCTCAAAGACTTATTGGTGAAGTGAGGTGAATGATATCTTTCTCACAAAGGTATCAGGAAGATTGAATGAGCACTGCAAGAGAAAGGATCTAGTACTGACTGTACCATTCATAAACGGATGCTTCAGTCTCAATCTGTGTTTTCACATAATGGAAATAGGGAATGTATCTGTTTAAAATGACTAGATCATGCCTGCTCAAACAGGGAAACCCTGTAAGACCTATGAGAACTCACAATAATGACCACTAAAGGAAGAAAGATGGAGTATGAAAAAGACAAGCCTTAGTTCCTTTGATCTACCTGAAGGAGAATACCAAAGACTCAGGGTACTAGTATAGCTTACTTTGAGAATCCTTTGATATTTGCAGGAAACCATATCAGAGCAGCAGAACAGATTCCCTTGAACTCAAGGATAGAAAGCTTTCTTTCCTACTGTCAAAAGCAGAGAGTGCATTAAAATAAAGGCAAAGATTTAGAACTTGAAAAGAATCCATTGCTTGCATTTATTTATTCATTGATTTGTCGAGAATAAATAAACTAGGGAGGCAGGTGTCTGGCCTAGTAGAAAATGCATTAGTTAAGATGCCTGCATCCCACATCAGAGTTCCTGAGTTCCTGACCCAGCTCTGGCTCCTGGATCCTGTTTCCTGCTCATGTTAGACATAAGCACATGAAACAGCAGTTATATTTCAATTGGTTGGGTTCCTGCTAGGCAAGTGAAAGGCCTGAACTGAGTTCCCAGATTCACTGCCATTGTGGGCATCTGGGGTGTGAACCAGCTAACGGAAGTGTACACACTCACTTACACTAATCTTCTTCTCTCCTCCAACTCTATACTCTCTCCCTCTTTTTGGCAAATAAATATTTTTTGTTTTTAACTTGACTGCCAACATGGTTGGGTATGAAGTATGAAGTGTACACCACCTAGAGACACGGCAAGGTCCTACTCTCTGCAGGCTTAAGAGGCTGATGTCTTGACAAGGGAGCACACTGGAAAGCTGCAAGGCCATGTTGCATACCATCAACCCTCTTTCATAAAGACAAGAAGAGAATGATCAAAGAGTACTCAAGCTGTGATAAGAATAGTATATAACTTGTCATTTTACTGATATAAAATAATTGATTCTTTTGAGATTTCAGAGGTATTTTAAACCAGGAAAATATTGGTAAATTAAAAAAGGGCATTTTGTTTGTAAGGTATTAATAGGATTAATATAAAGTCAATCAATGAATCAATTTACTATTACATATGTTGTCTGACTATCACCACAGCTCATCCACAATCATGAGCAAACAACCCAGCATTCACCTCAGGGCCTAAGATGAACTGTCCCTGAAATGATCTCAGAAACACCATTTCCTCTCTCCTTCCACTCTATTAATACATCTCACTTTATGTTCTGCTACAAAAATTACTTTTCCAGATAGCCTATCCCCACCTGATGTTAGGGTTTGCTTCTTTCTATTGTTTTTCTTCTCACTGAAATTTGATCATTAGAAGAGATGAAACTTGGCTTTTTTCCATCTTGCAGCCTAGAAACACTGGAGTGATTTCAGATTTGGGATGTGAAGTTGAGTGTCCTATTCAAGATGAAGAATAAGCAATTACAAAAAAGGAAGGAAGGAAGGGCATTACTATTCATTCAGGATAGAAGAGAAAGCAAATTGTGAATTTCTAGATTGTGAACATATGTATTCTAGAAAAATATTTTATCACTTTAATAATGATCTATTTCTATGCTTTCCTCCCCATAATTTTTAGTAACATATTCTTTGTCACTTAAAATTACAGAAATTTTGTAGCATTTTTTAAATAACAAGAATAGAAAATTATTCTGCCTCTTCTCTAGCATAGATGTGATTTAGAAAAGCATTTCAACATCAAAAGATACTAACAATATTGTCTTGTAAATTATTTAAAAATGTTTGTAGGGTTTTTGGCATATGAGCTATAGCATTTGGAAATTTTTCCATAGAGTAGCTTCTGGCCATGTACATTGCCAATCCTGTTTCTTTTCTACTGCACAAATGCTTCTGGTCCTGGTGGCCCTAAAATATGAGCTAGCATATTTTATCAGAACCAGTAGCCCTGAATTCATTTGATTTGAAAACTTTGTACAATAGAATGGAAGAAGCCATTCTTCCTTCAGGATACTAAAGTAACCTTATTGTAAATGAAGTAAGTGTGAATCATGTTTTCAAAAGGCCCATTAGCCTAGCTTGGATCATCCCTAACTTTTTTTTAAAAAAAAAACAACTCCAGAAATAAGCAAGTCCATATCGGTGCCACCTGGTTGGCCAGAAAGAAGTGAGAAAGTAAAGAAGACAGCAGACACAATCATTTTCAGTTGAAACATTTTGCTTCTGCAAGTTTGTAAAATTTTGTGAGCTCAACAGGTTGTTAGGGGCTCTGCCAAAAACATGAAAGGGATCCACACAAAACAGAATCCCAAGACTCCAGCTTCGTTAGTTTTGCAGTAAATCCACTTCTGCTAGCATCAAATGGTACTTGTGAGATACTAAGCAGACACAAAAAGAAAGAAAATATCCACTCCATCACTATTCTTTCAGTAAGATAGCTCTCAAGATGTATTAAGGTCTTGGTAAATTGCAGTTCTTTACAGGGATACACTGCTACGATATCACATATTTTTTTTTCTGCGCAGTTTCAAGAGGGAATAAAACTTGAAAAAAAAGAAAATAAAAACTTTTAAAGTAATGAATTGATTTTATTTTTGATGATGTTTACATAGTTTTAGAGGGATGCATGCCCATGGGAACCACCAATTAGGATGGGAAGGGTCAAGGAATGAGGGTGCAGGGAAAGTGGTAGAGACAGCTACCTCCACTCTCCCTTTTTCTTCCTCTTTCTGGGGAAAGTGGAGAGAAAACAGGAAATGGCCACTCCCAGCAGCCTAACTGTATTCATACCCAGGAATGGGGAAAGGCTACCCAATGTCATTTCAGGGTCCCTATTATAGAGAATGCTCCAAGGATACTGCTCAAGTGGTTTTGATAGTTCTGAGATGCTGTTGATTTCATTGTTACAAGGATGAGGAAATCCTTCCAAGGTTCTTTGGCTGACAGAGTCCACCTTAGAGTCCCCATTCACCCAGATACTTACATGGGAGAGCTGTCCAATTTGTTCTGCCATTCCTAGTATGAGATGTCCTCTGCAGGCCTCAATGAACTGCTTGCCATGTTCCCCATGAGAATTGGGCATGCTGTCCACAAACAGGTCTCAGCAACCAAGGAGATCTAGTTCTAACACATGTACTACATAGTCAGACCACAAATCTTGTGATTTTCACCATGGCTGGAGTTCTGAGTGCAGTTGGGGAGGGATCCTTAAAGAAATCTCACCAGAGGTAACCCCAAACTCACTACTATGTGTACCAGCCAGTGCAGAATCTGACTCAGTCCATCACCCACATCAGCTTATGCACACACTGGTGGTTGCAGTTGCCTGGTCAGTTCTGTCCCCAGGCAACATCTCATACACAAACTGGTGTATGCTGTAGCCTCACATACATCAATGGAAACTGAAGCCCAATCAGAGCAACCACCGATAATTCCCACCAGGCCTGCCCCCAGCAGTGATTCTTGTGCATACAGATACGTGCAACAAACTGGTCCAGTCTGTCCCACATCCCAGTTAGCTCTGATACAGATCAGTGGGCCTTGGAGCCTAGCTCAACCAAACCAATCCCACTGTCCAGCCCACATTCACAGTGGAGGGCACCACAGCCTGTCTAGACAGGCCCAGCCCTAGCCCTGATTCTTATGCTCACCAGTGGGAGTTGCAGCCCATGAGAGGTGCCCACAATTTCTCTACTGGGCCCACTCCCAGTCCTGGATCTTGCACCCTCCAGGTGGTACTGTAGTCTACCCTGACAGGACTTGTTTCCAGTTCCTGCACTTTCCAGCTAATGCTGCAGCAATGCCCAACCAGTCTATACTTACTCTGACTCCTGCATGCACCAGTGGATACGGTTGATTAGCCCAGCCTGGCTCTCCCCCTAACCCAGCTCACATGCAAGCTAACAAGTGTTGTAACCCTGCCCGTCCAGTCCCAGTTGTCACACTCACCAGCAGGAGCAGTGGTCCAACAGGGGAGTTCCCACAGTTTCCCTGCTGAGCTTGCCCCCACCCCAGGACTTATGTATGTTAGTGGGAGCTGCGGCCCAGACTGTCATGATTCAACTTAGCTTGGCATCCACCAGTGGGTGCTGCAGCCTGCCTTAGCCCTGCCTAGCCCCAGTTCCTGTTCATGCAAGCAGGTGCTTTAGTCTAGCACAGCCCAACCAGTCCTAGCCCTAATGTGAACTAGTTGATGTTGTGACCCAACCTGGCTAGTCCTTCACTGCGGTCCACTGGCAGTGTGCCATGGCAGCCTGGGGCACATCATGCCTACCTAGGACTCACACACACTCACACGTGGGTCCCCAGACTCTGTCTGTTAATGTGCTCATGTCTTCTCCCCCATATATCTTAAAAAAAAAATAGGTAGTTATGCTGGCATACTGATATCGTTAACACAAATTTGGCATTAACCATGCCCAGAATGCCTGCTAGCTTAGTTGCTTTTCTCCCAGCAGTGTAACGCTTGCCTAGGTACAAGGCAACTTAAGCAGTTGCCTACAGTTGAGGAAAAATAATTGTTGAATAAATCAGTAGAAACTTCTTCTCCTACTCTGTGTGTCTTCTATAACATTGCCAAATGTAGGTGTCATTCCTATTAAATCAGACCCATTAAGTATAGATTGCATTTATCATGATAAAACTGGACTAAATATTTCAGTGGTTTGAAATCTATTCACAGTATGAAATATGTCAAGAAAATGTATTAATTATAAACACTTTGACCCCTTCCATTTTCTATAAGGAAATTGATATTTTTGTGTTTGTGATTTTGCCTTCATATTCATGTTTTGTCCCAAGCATTCTAAACAGAGCCATTAGTTGGAGTATTTTTTTTACTAAAATTATGGCAAATTTCTTTTCATGCATATATTTGCATTTTATTAAAGACAAATGTCAGAGCATATGACATTTGTTTTATTATTTATGTCAGATAAAGAGTAATTGTTAAAAAATTATGTTGCTGCTAGAAATATCTCAAAAATTGAAGGCACATGTCTCCAGGGAGAGTAAAAATATAGATTTATTTAAATTTTAATTTAACTGTCCAAGGTGAAAACAGAGGTTGTGCTAGAAAAAACCTGGGACAGGTGGATCAGGCAAGCCTTGTACTGAATGAAATTTGCTTAGAATTCCGCATGTTTCCTCTGCTCCTTTCATTATTTTACCCAAGGTTACCAGATAAATCTCTTTGGCAATCATATGTATTTGTAAAAGGAAATAACTCCTTGTAAGTCCTGACTGAACATTCATTTATACCCCAGTGTAAACCCTGGGCCATGTTCTGTACTCTGAGTAACTGTGAGAATACCAGACTCCAAAGGCCTCCAGCACCTGTCGTGTTTTTCTCCGCTGTCATTCAGGTTCTGATGGTTGAGAAGATTGTGGTCCCTTGACTGCTAGGCTGTGGAGCTGTTGCTTGGCTTTCTTTCTCGTGCTGTGAGTGGGAAAGCTGGACTTGGGTGGGATCCATCTTCCTGAATCAACAGACAACCCTTCCTACATGTCCAAGATTGTCTCTTCATATTTGGCACTGATTAATAATTTCAAGTTAATATTTAGACCTAATTGAGGTATAGGCAATATTTAGTATGAAAAGCGAAACCACCATTTTCGGTATCAGCCACTTGTGACTGCTGTTGAAAGAGGTTATGCATGTCCATTTCAAAGTAGATTTTTCTGCTAGATGATGTGCTGAAGAGGTCGTGCTTTGAGC
The DNA here is from genome assembly GCF_030435755.1 of Ochotona princeps. Lineage (NCBI taxonomy): Eukaryota > Metazoa > Chordata > Mammalia > Lagomorpha > Ochotonidae > Ochotona > Ochotona princeps. Next base: position 54,103,887 of record NC_080840.1, read on the forward strand.
CCAGGAGCATTTTACTCACCTCATTGATTTCCCAATTTTGGAAAAACCTTTTAAGTCTTTATCAGATAATTTGCTACTGTTTTGCTCTTTATTACAACTTGAAGTAGGGAGAGATAAATCCATTTCAAAAAATTTAAGAACATGAATAAAAATTACACGTTGCCTGTTAAAAACTATTTACAATGAGTGTGTTTTTTTTAATGGAGTAACTCATGCTTCATCATGTAAACACAGACATTGCATCATGTTTTTAAAATTATAAATTTTTGTTATCTGTATGCAGCAGGTATAATGAGCATTATTGGTTGAAATGTTAGGATCAAAAAGATTTCAAGTTGAATTAGAAGAGACTTTAAAGAAGAGCGAAAGCTTGTGGTAGATTGAGTAGGCTGACTATTAAATGCTTTGTAGAAAATGTTTTGTTTTGTTTTTTTAAACATGAGCTGCCCATTGTACTGGCTGGCTTTCCCTGACATAAACTGCTCTGTGGCATGCATATCCCTGTAAGAGACGTACTGATAGCAGATTCATACTCTAAATGTTTTTGACTGCCATTTACAACCAGAAATTAATTATAAAACTTCAGCTCATCTGGACACATGGTATTAAAATTTCAAAAAAACTTCTGTGTGATGGTAATGAGGATGCTGTTTTTTCAAGTTGGTAATAGCCTATGCAGCTTAACATGTTTCTCCTTAGAACATACTTATGTGTAATAAAACAGTTGCATGTTGTCAAGTCCTGTGTAATATTATTTCATTAAACTTTCAGTTTCCCCTTTCCCTTTACTTTTAATTCCTTAGCATTAAAATTGACCACATGTATTGTGCATCTCTGTTAAAGCCTCATAACCAAAGATAATAGATTCGATGTTGTTCATATAGAAGCAGTCACAATGTGGCATTTACTGTCACTTGTAGGGGAAAAATACGTGTATATGAGTAAAACATCAAACTTCAGGAAGCTGAATGTAAAAAGGTTTGGTTTAAAAACATGATCGAATTATCAATAAATTAAGTATAATTACATCTGATGTGAGTTTTAGGAAAACGTTCTAAAATTGATTTGCATTTTTCTGAACTTCATGCAAAAAAAAAAAATCCTAGAAATACAACCCAGACCAGCTCCAGGAAATGTTAGCAACTAAAGAAACACAGGCCTTCAGATTTGCCATAGAGCAAGAGTGAAAAAAACACACTTAAATAACAGACTGGTGGAATTTTATGACTCCTTATGAAGGACTATACTATTGTAGCAACATGGGGAAAATCTGTTGGGGTTGGGAGTTTGTGGGGAGGAACCCCAGTCTATACAATATTCTACCATAAAATTCAAAAATTCAAAATAAAAATTTAGCAAAATAAAAAAAAGAGTGGAAGAACACATAAGAAATGTCTTAAAGGGGACTAGAAGAATGAAGGCTCACGGAACACTGTCCTCTCAGGGCCATTCCGGGCATTCTTTTACTTCCCAGTGTAACCGATTACAAGTTCCTTGAGAAACTTTGACAAGTAATCCTTCAGATCATATCTGAGAAGCACATTTATTTAAAGTCAATCCTGACCTTAGTGAATAGTAATGTCACTATTTATTTTTCTAAAAGCTTTATGCATTTATCAATATATAGAAGTGAATGATAAGCATTATGTAGTACTTTCTTCTGAACTACATAAAATATGAATAAAGAATAATATTTCATTATAAAATTGTGTAGTCTTCCTGTATCATTTTGTATGGTCAAGTACTCTCATAAACATACTTCATTTTGCTAAATGTTTAACTTACAACTTCATGAAAGTTTTATAGCCTCTACTTTTAAGTGTTCTATTAGAATCAGTGGTTTGTCATTTAGCTGCTTTGATTTGGAGTGGTGCTTTCTGATTCTGAAGTTCATGACTTGTACTATGTTGCAGAATATAGGAAGCACCCATGGGTCTCATGGTGTCTTGCTTGTCCTTGCCTTGCCCACAGCTGTACCCTGAGTGTGACGTTGGAGCAGGCCATCATCCTGGCCAGAAGCCATGGACTGCCTCCTCGCTACATCATGCAGGCTACAGATGTGATGCGAAAGCAGGTGAGTCTTGTGTGTGTTTTAGAGGAATTGCTTCACAGAATATGGATTTGAAGCTTCCTTTGTTCACTGAGCAAGAGTCTCATAGGCGCCAAGCAATGAAAGGTACTTTTCCAGTTTTGCATTTCTATGAGGGTGCTCAAGGACTCTTACATAATCCTGGAAAAGGAGGTATGTAAGCCAGTAGCCTGACGGAAGAAATGGACTTGGCCAAGCAGAATGGAGCAGGAGTGCAGCGGGGCTCACATTTCATGTCTAGAATGGGATAAAAAGACATTTCATGCTTTGTGGGAACTGTGGATTATTTAGTAAGACCAGGGAAGATTGGGCAAGAGACATGCAAGGAAGAAGAGGAAAGAATTGAGGGCTGTGCTTGCCTCTTTCATCTCATGTCAGGCTAAAAGGGCATACCTTGTCCCAAAAATGAAAGAGTTACCTTACATTTTTTTAAAGAATAACAGCAACTTCTGCACTCTAGGTCACAAGGTGCTTGTATATGAGAATATGGTCTGTTACACATGGAATGAACTTTCTTGCCAGTAGCCAAATAGTATTTTTTAAAAAGTAGCTTAATTTTTAACCCCTAAACTTCTCATAAAAAGCTACAATGATTCACTAAATCAACTTTAATGAATAGGAAAGTGCTCATACTAAGGAAAACCACACCTACCTTATGGAAAGATTAAAAAAAAAAATGAGACAACTATTTTACCTTTGTTCTACCGTCTTCTTTGGGCCACACAGAAAACTGACTTAGGAGCCAGTATTGTGATACGAGGGTAAGACTCACGTAGCCTGCGATGTCAGTGGCGTCTCACGTGCAAACAGTCCCTGCAGTGACTGATTCTAGGCCCATCTACTCTTTCCAATCCAGCTCTCTGTTACAGTGCCTGGGAAAGCATCTGTGATGTCCCAAGAATTGTTACCCTTGTCATCCATGTGGGACACTATGGAAGTTCGGGTTCATGGCTTTGGCCTTGAAACAGCTGAAACTAGGTGTTTCAGCCATCTGGGGCATGAATAAGCAGAAGGATAGACCAATCTTTTTTTTCTGTCTTTCCCTCCATTGCACCTTTTTCTCTGCATTCTCTCCCTGCCTCTGTCCCTCTCAGTCCCTGTCACTCTGCCCTTCAAATAAATGTCTTTTGAAAAGCTGAAAATAATAAATCTACTTGCTGACTTAGGTTGGGTTGGCCATTCCCAGTGAATATATTAACTTTTAAGATTTGTTTTCATAATAATGACTGCTTCATTTATTGAAGATTTAATGTTTAATTCTCAGGCAAACATGTAAATCTCTTTGGGCTTACTCCCCAGATTACATACAGAATGTCAACAATTCAATGAAAAATCAATAAAAGAAGCCAACAGTAGGCTGACTTCTACAGTACAGAGATCTAGCACCTTGAGGGTGGATTTGCTGGCACCTTGGGTTAGGTACTCATGAACCTGAAAACAAAGAGCATCAAGAGTCTAAGAGAGGTTTACTAAGTAAAGGTTAGACCCACCAAAAACGTGTGGCAAAAAGCAAGCACAAATGTGAACTGCTAACAGATTTCCAAAGGCTAGAATTGGGAGTTTGGAGTTGGGTATACTCGTTCTGCTTTAAAGAGTAGATGAAAGTAAACTTGAGTAGATGAAAGTAAACTTGTGCTTATTCTTATCTGAGCTGGGATTTGAGCTGCTAAAAGAGAGTAACTCCTCTTCTGTTTTACTGTGTTGCCTGTAAGGTTTACAGGTAGCCTGAGAGGAGCTTACGTATGGCAAGAAAAAAAACACCCTGAAATGCGTGATTATTATGAGTTGTCCACTTGAAGAATCATAATTGTATCTATCGGTTTTTACTTTATGAAAGCTGAAAATAAAAATTTTAAAATGAGATTGATAATGCGTATGCCCTAATGACTCATTTTACTGATGTAAAAATGTGAGACAAACACAAATATAATATTTACTCATTATAGTATCATAGCATTACAATGTTTTATAAAATACAATGTCATGGAGAAGAGAAGCCATGTAGTTTCATATAAAATCCTTGTTAATTTATTAACTGCACTATTTTGTTTTTAGCATTTCTCACTCTTTCTTTCCACTTTTTTTTTTCAAATAACTCCATGTAAAAGAGGTCACTTTCTTCCTTTGTTGCTCATTTCCTCTTTGCTCCAAGTTGTGATGTCCCACACGGCTGTGAGAGACAAGGAACTGATTTGTTGCTTCTCAGAGTCCGATCCTGGAGTTAGGACTGTCCCTTAGAAGAACCAGCAACCTGTTGCACAGCTGTAGCAGCCTCCTACCCACTTAGGAGCTGAGCAACAAGAATGCAAGCCTCCATCAAGGATCTCCAGCGAACCCTGGGTCCTGTTTGCATCTCAGCCTTTGGAAAATTCACCTAGCTACTTAGAGTCAGGTCTCCACAGAATGAGTCATTAGGGTATTTGCCATCTTTTTTTTTTTAAAGATTTATTTTATTTTTATTACAAAGTCAGATATACTGAGAGGCGGAGAGATAGAGAGGAAGTGGAGCTGCCGGGATTAGAACCAGCGGCCATATGGGATAAAGGCAAGGACCTTAGCCACTAGGCCATGCTGCTGAGCCCCGGTATTTGCCATCTTAAGTCTGCACTAGAGCACTTGATTGCTTTATCACATCCGAATTTGTATTGGTCAAAATATAGTAATATATTTGAGGATAGGTGTTGTGGCACTGTGCATTAAGCCACCACTTGGGATATATGTTTTCGTTGTCAGAGTGCTTGCTCAAATCTCAACTTTGCTTCCAATTCAGCTTCCAGCTAATGGCACATGAAAAATGTGGATGGGGTTTTGGCAATTGTGAGAATTTAGGAAGTGAACTAACAAGTGGAAAATGTGGGGTGTGTGTATGTGTGAGTGTGTGTGCATCCTTTTCCCTTTCTCATCCTTTTCATTTTAGTAAATAAATCTTTTAAATTATGAATATATAATGAATAATATATAATGAGTATAATAAATAAAAACTTGCATTTCCTTTGGGGAGCAGCTTTTCTGGCTTGATCTATTTTTATTTATAAGCACAGTATTGTTTTAATGTATACATTCTGTGTGCATAATTGTTATAGAATTGTTTTAGCTCATAGCTTGAATTTACAGAAGGATGAAAGATAGAAGGGAGAATACAAATATTCTTTCCAATATTTTGGTAATTACATTGATAACCATGAGCAGCACATTTTTCATAACCAGCTGATTGATTATTAAAGCCCATATATATTCTTATAAACCAGTTTTCTATGCTGTACATCATACGTTCCTATTATTCTTCGGTAGATATTAACATAAGAGTTTCTTCTTATCCCTGTACATAAAAATTAGACTCTATAGTATCCTGTTTTCTTATCTATAGAAGCAAGACATCATAGTAACTAACCATTAAACAAAGACATGGGTTTGATGTGATCCTTGTTTAATCTCAGGCGGGACACATGTATAGTGAAATCAGCAGGATGTCCACAAGTGCTGTGAGGAGTGTAAGGTCTGTGTCAAGACATGGAGCAGGGAGCTGAGTCATTGGTGAGCTCCAGGCCTGGAGCACTGTTCTTGCTCATTTTGGTAGGCTGGTTTCCTAGAATAATACTTGGTACAAAGTAAATGCCAAATGATTATTCTTTGGTGAATCAGTTCTAACTAGGGTAACCAGGAAAAAGCTTTATGGAGAAAGTAAGCATCCGATAATGCTTAACTACAGTCTGTTGAACAAACAGCCTCAATTTTAATCCCACCTCTGTGTTTATGGTCTGTATGGTTTGGAGTAAGATACTTAGCCTCTCTTTTAGTAAGTTTCTCATATTAAAATATGGATGATAGTAATTGTACTGTCTCATAGTGCTGTTGAGAAAATTAAATGAACCAACATATTTAATGTATTTACAGCAGTACTGGAATAGTGAATGACTAGCAATTGTTAGCTAAGTAGGAAGATCTTTTAATTGAGTCATGAAAGATAAATAAAGGGAAGGTGACAGGGCGGGTGTTGTGGTATGGGGAGCAACATAAGCAAAGTTATAAAGAAATGATAGGTGGCATGTTGAGGATTTGAATCGTTCTTTATATACTTTAATTTGAATTAGACTATTGCCAATGGATTTGTTCAGCAGGGTTTTATTGCAAAGCCTTTGAGAAAGAAACCTCTTTCTATAATTTAATACGATATTATGAGATCAGTGACAAGAATAATTTACAAGAAGCAGTATTCTTGTTAGTAAATTTTTTAAACAGATGTTTGGCTAGAAATTCCAAAATATAATATGCATAATAGAATCAAACAGAAAGGTAAATATTTTGTAAATAGTGAGAGGCAGATTTCTCATCATCTAACAAAGCTGTTACAATTTAGGAAAGAGAGGGATTGGAATTTCAAATGAGCCCTGCAGTACTACATTAAGAAACATCAATCTGAACACAGTATAGCACATACATTCAGTTATAGACAGGTATAGAAATGAATATAGGCATGAAGATATGTTTGTGTCAGTAAGCCAGCCCTGTGTACTACATAGGAAGCTGATTCTTTCTCTAACAAAGGAGCTGGAGTCCGTGAAGAAATGGTGAATTATCAACTTATGAAGAGTGATGAGTTTGAGATACTTGGGGGTGCCAGAAAATAATGAAATACTAGAAAATGGTGGATGCTTATCTAAAGGACACAAGAAACAACAAGATCTCCTAATGGTCAAATCTGGAACAATATGAGAAAAAAATGCTTGTTTCTTTTGCAAAGAATAAATACCTTTAAGTTGATACCAACACAGGTGTACCTTGAAGCAGTAATTTGGGGAGAAGGGATCACTCTTCTTTACAGAAGCATTCTGGTTCATTTTGGCAGACATGATTATCAGTGAAAACTGAAATCCATGATCAAAAGACAAAATTTACACGAAGTCCTATTATCACCAACAACATGGTGATTAAATATGGACATGAAGGTGGTAACTGAAAGAGGAAATACCTGGCAGATATCACTTTAGCTAAGAGACCAAAGTTATTATCTCCTATGATGAGACCTACATCATGCATGCCCTAATTGAGAAGGGCACATCATAACCTCTGTGTTCCTTGCCAAAGCTACATTTCCCTTCTCTAATCATGAGGGAATATCATACCAACTATCAACTGAAAAATCTTACAAGATACATGACCATTGCTCATCAAAAATGCTGCAGAAAGGAGAACATTAAGGAACTGTCACTGTGTGGAGTCCTGGAATAGGAAAGGGACATAGTAGAGACAATAGAGAAATTTTAATAAGATTGGAAGCCAATTTTGATCACCATGATGGATCAGTATTATGAAGGATTAGTGCTAGTGGGAGCTGAGTGAAGCTTATAAGTTCTCTTATGTTTTTACAGCTTTAAAATTACTTCAAAGTAGGATTTTTTAGCTACTTAACTGCAGTTCTGAAATTCCTCTCCACCTTTCATTTTCCAACCCCCCTTTTTTTCCCTATTTGATTTCTTTAAAGAATGTATTCTTTGTTCTTTTCTTCCTTTCCATTCTTCCCTTACCTTAATTCAGAATTGGATAACTACAGAGTTGCAGTTTTAAAACAACCTCCCATCATTTATTTCCAGACACAGACCAGGATGTTTCATTTCACATAGTAGTTAACTTCTATGAGGGACTGAGCAAGAATTATAACTCCTTTTATGGTTTGGCAGACTATGAAAACATTTTTATTGCTAAACTCTCTTTGTCCTATAAACTTACAGAGACAGATTTAGAATTCATAGATCCAGAGGAGCATGCTTTTCAAAACATGGCTTTAGAGCTCTTAAAGACAGTATTTTCAGGACAGACCATTGACGCAGTAGTGTAGATGTCACTTTGGATGCCCACCTATGGTGAGTACATTAAAAATCTTCTCATCTAAGTGTTTTCAAGGCATGTAACACAGTACTGTTTATTACGTTCATGCTGCCATGTCATGGGACACCGGAACTTGCTCTTCCTACTTCACTGCACTCAGATTCGCCTCGTTCTCTTTATGCAATAACTCCTGTATCAAATACAATGTTGGAATAACAGTTCCTCGTGCATATGTTAATACCATTGAAAATAATTTCTAGTACAGTGTACAGCTAAAAGTGATTTTCCTAACTTTCAGGGAGCAAGAGTTCAGAACACAGCAAAAAATTTGGGAGTCAGAGACCGGACCCCACAGTCAGCTCCCCGGTAAGTGCATCCCCCAATCTGCTGCTTCCTGAAGTGTTGGTCAGCAGTTCCTGGGCAGCATCACTCAGCTGATGCATCTACTCTGGAACATCCCTGTGTTGTGCCTGACTGAATGATGGAGGTTTCCATGGTCAACATCCAATATTTAAGAGCATTTAGACATAAATATAGCCAGAATTAAATGGACATTATTCCGATATATAAGTCCCATCGTGAATTTGAAAGCCATTGCCTTAGCTAGGAATGTGGTTCACATTGGAGTCTGTGTGAAAATCTTACCTAATCACAGAACCCATTTTTTTTTATTTTTTAAGATTTATTTTTTTTATTGGTAAGTCAGGTATACAGAGAGAAGGAAAGATAAAGAGGAAGATCTTCCGTCCTTTGAGTCACTCCCCAAGTGGCTGCGACAGCCAGAGCTGAGCTGATCCAAAGCCAGAAGCCAGGAGCTCCCTCCACGTCTCCCACATGGGTGCAGGGTCCCAGGTATTTGGTCTGTCCTCAACTGCCCTCCCACAAGCAGGGAACTGGATGGGAAGTGAGGCTGCTGGGATTAGAACCAGTGCCCATATGGGACCCTGACATGTGTAAGGCGAGGACTTTAGCTACTAGGTTATTGCACTGGGCCCAGAACCCATTTTAAATGTCATTTTCTCCAATAAGTCTGTTTTGGGTTTCCTTCCATTCTGGCCCTCTGAGCATCTTATAACAAATCTGTGATAGCCCTTGTCATATTACATTGGAAAATAACATTGTCTGTTTCCTTTCCCGACATGAATATAAGTTTTTGGAGTTAGGTTTTATTCATTGCTTATCTTAATGACTACGTGCTAGATAAAAAAAAATTCAGGCTAATTCAAGAATGATGAAGAAATGACTGAATAACTGTTATGTTGTTACTACAAATACTACAAATTCATACATTATCCTAAGAAAGGACACCAATCTGCCTTTACAATAATTGAACATGGTTAACAGCCCTCCAAGAGCTATTTTCTGTTTGTTTTCCCTGGTTATTAGGGTGGGCATCCATCTACTGTGAAGTGAGAAAAAGTTAAATAAATTATTTTACATTGATTTCTTTTGTTATACTGGCATTTTAAGAAACAAGCAGGCTATTTCAAGCTCTGCCACAGGTCAGGCTGTCTTTGTTTCTATTTGCAAAGTCGTTAGCAGAGTGAGAGTGATGACTATGGCATTTATGAAGTGATGTTTCATTCTGAATAACTATGTGGGCAGTGAAAGTGCTTTCAAGAGGGAAAACATATTTCCCCCTTGAAAAAAGGATGGAGCACTTGTGTTCTAGCTGCATTTATTTTTAGTGCTGACTCCTAACTCTATTTAATCCTCAAGTTTTGTTTCTGTTAGCTTTCACAGTTGATTAGATTGGAATCTAAGACTTTCTATTGCTAAAGAATCATCTCACATAAGCTTTCTTTCCCGGCTCCTTTGGCATACATTTCGTATTTATATAATAGACCCACTAAAGTGCTGAAATTCCAATTACAATAAAAAAAAACAAGATAATGGCTCAGAAAGATGTTCTCAGTTAGAGCTTATAAACTAATAAACAGTGGGATAAAGATAAGACTTCAGCATCCTGATCAATAAACCAAAATGCATGCTGAACCCAAGAAAAATACTTCATTGGACTCACTTTTTTTTCTTAATCAGGCTATGCTTAAAGCCCTTGAAATGGAACACAATAAAATGAGGCTCCTGTAAATGTTGACAAGGGAATAATTATCCTGAGACTGAAATGAAGATTATTTTTAAAATTGTATTTCATTTATCTTCTCATTCATTCTGCAAGTATTCATTGAGAGCCTAAGAAATGTGAAGTGCTCTGTTATGCTCATGGTCAGTACAAATCCTGATAGATGTAGCTCTGATCCACAAGTAAATTTCAGTTGAAGTGATGAGAAGGGGAAATTAGAACTACTAGGAAAGGCGAAGCGTGAGGAGCACTCTGGATGGCACAGAAACATGGCAGGGAAATACGCAGGCGCTGGCATCCCTGCCGAGGAAAGCAGGGCTCCTGTCCCAAAGACAATGGAGAGGAGGAACCAGGTCATCTCTGACAAAGCTGGGAAAATAAATATTTTCTTCTTAAAGTTTTCTGTAGCAGGGGCTGCAGTGTGTTCAAAGCTGTAGCCGGTCTCTTAGTTTCCTTTTAGAATGCACTTTCTTTGTATGTTTAAGGTTTGTAATTATTGAGAGAGACAGACTGAAAAAGTGAATGAGCGAGTGATCATTCCCTGTTCACTCTCTGAATCTGTCGATAACCAGGACTGTACTTGACTTGAGCTAGGACTCGGGGATTTAATTCAGGTCTCACATGGGGATGACAAAGACCCAACTACTTGAATGATCCCGTGCTACCTTCCAGGGTCTGCATTAGCTGGAAGCTGGAACCACAGCCAGAGCTAAGGTCAAACTTAGGCACTCTGGAGTTGGATGCTGGCCACTAAGCAGTAGTTATGGCCTAGCAAGGCCAAGCAATGATCTCTCAATTTTTTTTTCAAATTCATTCAAAAGTCATATAACTACTTTCTGATATGTATCTGTTTGTGGAAGATCATTTGTGAAGTGCTAGGGATACATACAATTTTTACATTAGTTTTTGGTGTATAGTAGACTTACAGTTGAAAAAAGCAAAAATGCTGTATACCTTATGGTAAGTGCTATGATAGAACAAAGATATACAGTGCAGCTGAAAGGCGGAGAGGAAAAGTCTCAAAACACTCCTAGGCCAACCAATTTGGTAATGATTTCAAGCACAGAAAATGTACCCATCACACTCTGAGAATTACACATAAAGCTCTATGGCTGATGGTTGAGTGTGACTAAAAAACCGTGCAAAATGAGGCTGGAGTTGTAGACAGGGGCCAAAATCAGGCAGAAGCAGGTAAGGGTACTGAAGAATTTTTAAACCTTCAGACAGTAATGAGACATGAATAAGCAAGCTTCCTACCTGGAGGGTTTTGGTGTGTTTGTCCTTAGCAACGTTAGAAGGGCCATTTGAGAACAGATAAACCTGGAGACAGGAATGAGAAAGGAGATTGTGGTCGTATTAGAGAACTGAGATGAGAGAGTGAATTAAACAGAGAACAAAATTAATAGTTTGGGCACTGATTGGGTGAATGGGAGTTAGGAAAGCAAAACTTCCTCGTGACAACCAAATCTTTGGCATGAATATGCAGGGGTGGTGATTCTTACACTGAGATGGGGGTGTTTGCAGGAGAAAAGAACATCCCTGGGAAAAGATGGTGAGTTTAACTGGGAACACTGAGACATGAGACACCCATGTGGAAACGCCTTGTGAGCAGACCTCTCTCTGAAGCCAAGCAGCGAGGTCTGTGTGTTGCTGGTTTCCTGTAAGCTGTCAATCTTTAGGACATAAATGAGGAATTGGAAGTGACTGTTGTTAGAATGATGAATGGGTTAAAGATGAGAGAAGGAGCTTATGAAACCACTACAGAATCAACAGTAAAGGAAAAGTGGAAAAATAGCAGTTATAGAATCTTAGATGAACAACTGAAGGAGTTAAAGAAGTCAGGGCGTATTTCTTCTGGCTCCATGTCCCAATCCCTGCTTCTTTCTAATGTAGAATTTGAAGGTCAGTGGTGATTGCTTAAGTAGTTGAGTTCAAGCAATGCACATGGGAGGCCTGGATTGGGTTCCAGGGCTTCTGGCTCTATGGGCATTGGAAGAATGGTCTAGCTCATCCCAGTTCTAACTGTAGTTCCAGTTTCAACATTAGTTCCAGCATTAGTTCTTTGTCTCTCTTTTAAAAATAAAAATGTTACGGGAAAAGGAGATTGATCATAATCACGGTATGGAAAAGGTGAATGTAGAAATTTAAGAAATCAGAAAACGAGAGTGGGTGATTTAAGATGTTAATACTTCTGGGGTAGTTGATTATGGGTGGTGACCAGGTACAGCCTGCTGCTAGGAGTGATGCTTTGTAGGTATCCTCAGCTTTGATGCATTTTGAATGCCCCCATAACAATTTGTGTTTAAAATACCTATCAGGATCTGCCTACATTTAAGGAACTTGCAGGCTAATATATCCCTGAAATGACTAGTTTTTGTGGCCCAGTGAATTAATCCTCTGCTTGTAAAGCTAGCATCGCATGCCAAAGTACTAATTCAAATTTGGGTTGCTCTGCTTCCAGTCCAGCTGCCTGCTAGTGTGCCTGGAGAAGCAGGGGAAGATGGTCCAACCATCCTGCCACCCACTTGGGAAACCATAATGGACTCTAATGTCAGCCAGGCCCAACCCTAACTGCTGCAGTCATTTGAAGGAACGAACCAGTAGATGAAAGATCTCTGTAGTTTCTCTCTCTCTATTGATTGAATAAATAAATAAGTAAATTTAAAAATAGAGTTTTGTGGAAAATAAGATACAAAATATTTTGGTTCAAAAATTTTTTTAAAGATTTATTTATTTTTATTACAAAGTCAGATATACAGAGAGGAGGAGAGACAGAGAGGAAGATCTTCCGTCCGATGATTCACTCTCCAAGTGAGCCGCAATGGCCAGTGCTGTGCCAATCCGAAGCCGGGAACCTGGAACCTCTTCCGGGTCTCCCACGTAGGTGTCGGGTCCCAAATCCTTGGGCTGTCCTCGACTTCTTTCCCAGGCCACAGGCAGGGAGCTGGATGGGAAGTGGAGCTGTTGGGATTAGAACCGGCGCCCATGTGGGATCCCGGGACGCATTCAAGGCGAGGACTTTAGCCGCTAGGCCACGCCGCCGGGCCCTCAAAATGTTTTGAAATATATGCATACAAAGAGTCCTCAAGGGGCCGGTATTATAGCCTAGCAGCTAAAGTCCTCACTTAGAATGCACCAGAATCCCATATGGATGCAGGTTCTAATCCCAGCAGCCCTGCTTCCCATCCAGCTCCCTGCTTGTGGCCTGGGAAAATAGTCGAGGATGGCTCAAAACCTTGGGACCCTGCACCCGCGTAGGAGACCCAGAAGACGCTCCTGGTTTTTGGCTTCGGATTGGTTCAGATCCAGCCATTGTGGCACTTGGGGATTGAACCATTGGATGGAAGATCTTCTCTGTCTCTCCTCCTCTCTGTATATCTGCCTTTCCAATGAAAAATAAATAAATCTTAAAAAAAAATAGAATCCTAAAAACGTTGCTGGACATGGTGTTGTGAAAAGCTATGCATATTTTAAATCTTTGCACTAAAATAAACTTATTTATTGATATTTTTGCACATTTTTTGAATTATGCTTTTAAGGTAGATTGACAAAAGTCCATTTGAATGAGCATTGGAGTAGGATGTGAGAAGTGGTTACAGGGGAGGCTCTTCTCCTTTACTTCTGCATTAACATCGGTCCCAGAATATATTGAAGATTTACTTAGCAGTTTGGCACACTGACCTTACTTTCTATTCTATCAAAAACATGGGACTGGAGCTAGTGTTATATATAACAGGCTTATAAGCTTCTGCCTGTGACACTGGTATCCTCTGTAGCACTGGTTTGAGTCTGGCTGCTCTACTTCTTATCCAGCTCCCTGCTGATGTGCCTGGGAAAGCAGCAGAAGATGACTCAACTACTGGAGCCCCTACACCCACAGAGAAGATCAGGCAGAATCTTGGGGTTCATGGCTTTGGTCTAGCCAAGCCCTGGTCATAGTGACTACTTGGGTAGTGAACCAGCAGATGAAAAATCCTCTCTCCTCTATGTAACTCTTTCTAATAAATGAACAGTCTTTCAAAACTATGATGCTGCTGTGCTATGAAAACTTGATATTTTTATTTACATATGAGGCAGCATAGTACAATATCTAATAAAGGTATTAAGAAATGTTTGAGTCCCACCTCTTGCTAGCTTTGTGACTTTATTTACTCAGACTTTTTCTTCCTCGAGACTGATTTTTTTTTTAAATCTGTGAAATGCAGAGAATTGCATTGGGACAGAGTATCACTAATGTTTTAATTTGAAATAGGCATATGTTTATAGTCTCCCTTTTTAGGAGCTGCAGATAGCTTAGCCTGATATGCCATCTCAATGGCCCCAGAATTTACTTATGTGTTATTTGGAAGGAAGATGTGACATGGAAATCACCAGCCCAGTCCTAACCACTGTGTCCCTTATCTACCACTGTCACATCCTTCAGCATAGCTTTTACTTTTTGCCGTGTAGAATGATTAAGGGCATTGTGTATAAAATTTGGTTTGACGATTCTGTTCTCTGCATATTCAGACTTCAACTGAAATCATTGGGCTCACTGTCTGAGCCCAGACAGGAACAAAAGAAAGTGGGGCCAAGAACAAGCTGCTTTATGCAGAGCCCCTGTGTGTGCATGGTGAGTGCAGTGAGAACACAGCCAGGGCCCCAAGTGTTGGGCAGGCAAAGAGCTCCCACTGCCCAACAAGTTCGGTGACAGAAAACAAATGCCTTCGTGCACAATGAGAGTCATACTCTCACCTATCACATTTCACTTCCAAACTTCATCTGCCTGCTTAAATTCCCAAAGCACCACAATTTCCATTACAAATGTGTCTGAACTCAAATAACCCTGAGTTACTTCCAAGCAGCCGCATGGAAGCTGAATCTGCTAGGCTCTGTGGTATCCAGAGCTATTATTTCATTTGGTTATCACAGGGACTTGCCTTTTCTCCTGTTGGCAAGACAGACATTTCCAAAAGCATGGTAATGGAATGTGATGACTCTGCCCGGATCTCACGGGCAGGACATTTGCCACTCATGTTCCCACTTCGCTTCCTGAGGAGAACCACTGTGTTTTTTTCTCTTCATTAGGCAGCTCTTTCAGGGAAATAAGAGGATAGAAATTAAGCGGGTGTGGGGAAGAACTTGGTGATTATTGTATTATTCAATCTTAGGGAATGCAATTTGAAGCAACGCCACATCCCTGAGCTGCAGAAGAACTTCTAAAGTATGTTAGCTCAATTTCATGTGTTCTTTTCTTTGGGCAAGATGAACTCAGCTTTTCTGATGAAATGTCCTTAATTCAACATTTACCTCTTCCGTGGAGATAATACCTGGAAAATAAATCTTCCAGATTTGAAATATGTTTTTGCATACCTCCAAAGGGAAAAAAATACTACTTCTGTTTCGAGACTAAAACGTTCATTGAGTTAGCCAGATTTAGGACTCGGTGCTCAATCATTCTCATTCATTACTTTTGGAATTAAATACCAAAAGAGAGAAAATGTATAATTTGCTAAATTGGTTAACAATTCACTTAAATTATATTCCTTGCTCTGTAAACATGATTGAATTACCGTAGTTATCCCTGGGCTTGGAATGCTTGTAAAAAGTTCAGAGTGAAAACTGTGGGTTATATTTTGAGATTGAAAGACCAAGCTCGGGAAAGACTCACAGGGCCATGGGCACAAAGTGGAACACCTGGGCACTTTCAGTTGTTGCAGAACAAGCCACTAGAACTAGTTAAAGAGTAGCTATACAGGGCCCGGCTGCGTCGCCTAGTTGCTAAAGTCCTCGCCTTGAACGCCCCGGGATCCCATATGGGCTGACGGTTCTAATCCCGGCAGCTCCACTTCCCATCCAGCTCCCTGCTTGTGGCCTGGGAAAGCAGTCGATGACGGCCCAATGATTTGGGACCCTGCACTCGTGTGGGAGACCCGGAAGAGGTTCCTGGTTCCTGGCATAGGATCGGCGCGCACCGGCCCGTTGTGGCTGACTTGGAGAGTGAATCATCGGACGGAAGATCTTCCTCTGTGTCTCTCCTCTTCTCTGTATATCCGGCTTTCCAATAATAATAAAATCTTTAAAAAAAAAAAAGTAGCTATACAACCCCTATACCTGAGTCCAATCACTGATTTCAGGGTAGTGAAAATTTGCAAAATGCAGAGCACAGAGACAGGAAACCTTCCATTAATTCCCAGGATCACCAAAGGTCAGAGGTAAAGGTTCTTAGGACTTACGTTGGAGCTGAGTAGTACGTAATCAGCCCAAATGGAGAGACATGTGACATTGGTGGTTACAGCCTGCTCCAGACCTCAAATTTCCATAAAGCAATCTCCTTCGGACAATGCTGGCTAACAAGATTTTATCAATGGAAAGGCAAATGACATTCTGAGTCCTGTGATTACAACCCTGTAGGGCCAGTTTACCAAGCCCTCAATTCAGTGACTCCGTTTGATAAATGGTTAATCCAAAAAAAGACGGACAAGAACACCTTGAGCTAAGGGAGACAACGAGGCTTGGTCCTGGTGATGTCTTGTCTCTTCTTTAGGGACACTTGTCTAGGGATTCTCTCTCATGATCAGTCATCTTTTTAAAAAAGATGTATTCATTTAGCTGAAAGGCAGAGTTACAGAGAGAGGGGATGGCTGGAACTGGACCAATCAGAAGTCAGAAACCGGGAGCTTCTTCTAAGTCCCCCACCTGGTTGCAGAGGTTCAGGCATTTCGGCCAACATCCACTACATTCCTTAGCACATTAGCAGGGAGCAGCCGGGACTGAGACAGGTGTCCGTATGGGATGCTGGTCCTACACTGACTGTTTTACCTGATATGCCACCACACTGTCCCTGTGTAGTCTTCTTTCAGGATATGCACTACAGTTACCTGACAGCTATTATGTTTTCTTTTAGATTGGTTCTGTAGCTAGGATTTAACTATCCAGGAAAATGCAGAGCACTGGACATGCTACAACCCTAGTTAGTCTCAGAGCTTTGCAATGCTATTATATGGTTTTAAACTAGATCTGGAATGTAAATGAGGAACATCTATAGACATCTCCAAATGCAGGTGAGTTCTTTGACGGACTTGGAGATTCATCATCAAGTTGTGGGGCTTGGGAGAGACAGGTGGTGAGTTCTTAATAAATGTATGCAAATTGGACCTTTGAGATTCGAGATTCAGGAAATCTCTCACATCAGCCCATCCTCAGCCAACTGCCTGCAACATGAGGATAATACAAAATGAAGAGAATTTCGAAAATTAATATTACAACCAGCAGACCCTTAGGAAAGAGGGACCAACTTACTACAAGTTACTCATGACAGACATGATGGTAATTACCATGATAGTTCCACCACTTAGAATTCAGAGAACAGATTTTACTACCAGCCTGTTGGCAACACTGGGAAAAAAAAACAACGGAATCAAAAATGTACCATTGCTTAATTAGTAACCGTATAGATGTGTGAAGAGACATGGACAAGCACTAAAATTATAGGACAAAAATGTTAGCGCTTACTAATTCCTATGTTATTTTTAGTGAGATAGGCAATGTGAACGTGACTCACAAATGGAGAAATTGTTGGCAATGTGTTTGTTCTGCCAATAAAAAGACTTCCCATAACAGCAAGACCCTGGCAACTGCTCAACGTTTCTGTTCCTTCTCTAGATTGTACAGATTGTGTGAGCCACCTCCTCCAGTTGGAGAAGAATGAAATGAACTTCGAGGATCCAGGCAGGCAGAAGCTTCTGAACACCAACCCAGCTGAAGTGCACACTGGTTCAGTGTTCTCCATACAGACAGAGAAATGCATTTTGTCTCTACAGCTTTGTTCGTGATGTGAATGACTAATGTTCAATTTGTACTAGAATGTTTCTGTTGTAAATTTGTAAGCAATCATGTGTTCTATTTACCATCACAACCTGGTCTGTGTATTGACATTTAATATTCGTTCCTGGAATTAAAAAAATTATGAGTAAAACTGAACCATTGTACTAAAATTTGATTTGTTTGTTTTCATCTTCCTCTAATGGGTATATATAATAATGGATATTTCTGTTTGAAGATATCTGTCACTGAAGAAACATTGAAAACTCATCCTACATAAATGTCTAGGATGGTGCAGGCTGGAGAAATAGATGTTCACCCCCATTCACATTTGAGAAAGTCATTTATGTGTGAAAAGGCATGTGTTACTTCTAGTAGGGGCTTATGAGCAAGCATGGGTTACATATTTTTTTCTTTGCACCTAAGTAAGCTTATATTTTAAAACCATTTTCTATGATTTTTTTTTTTGTTACTCTCACATTTCTTCATAGAGTACTAATGGAGGCTTCCAGCAAGACTTTCTACCATTGCTTTCAGTCATAGAAATTTGATCATTATTTTGAAGTTGTGCATTGCATAACAAAAATATAATGTTGTGTATGCATGAGATGTGTGTGTCTGTGTGTGTAAATAAAATGCTAGCCAAGGATAATAGTTATTATTAGGCATTTTAGACCTTTCTGATAAGCTCACGTGTGTCATGAAAAATGTGGAAACCATGATCAAAGTTTTCCAAGAAAAAATTGAACACTTGAATGTTGTAAGGATAGGTCATTTTCATAAATTATCCATATTAAATATACCCTTGACTTTCAAGGATTTTGCATTCTTGACATTATTGTCAAGGGATCCTGAAGGCCTGTGTACTTTGTACTTTTCCAATACTGAAAATTTGGTTTTTTCATTGTAGGCTCGAGGAGTGAAAAAAGCTAATTAAAAGGCAAATGGGTTCCATATTGCCATTACTATTTTCTAATCACTATTTTGGAGACTAATCCTCAAGCAAGAATTCTGCTATACTTGCTATATTTCATGGAGCAAGTTATCTGCAATTGCATTTTTAAACTGATGCATTTCTTCTGTCCTGTGTAATGGCATTGCTTAATATTGTGTAGAAGTACTCCATCTATCAGGGTTCATGATCCTTGCTCACTGCTCAAAGTTGGTAATGATTTATAGGAAAACTCACCACTGTTATTTTGATCATAATAAAAGTTTCAGCTAATATGTACTTTGTGACCATTATTGGTAAAGTAAGCCTCCAGTTGTCTTACTTGTGGTTTCTTGTTACTGAGTCACTTCATCATCACAGAATGATGCAGAATGATGCACTTCGTATCGCTTGATCTGTAGTTGAGGCACTGAAACAGAGTGGCCCAGGGGGTTGCTGGTGGTCACATGACTGGCAAGTAGCAGAACCAAAATTTAAACCAGTTTTCTGTTAAATGATGTATCTTATGTCTAAACATAGGTGAATGGCAATATGGAAAGTCCCTTAAAATCTGAAAATATGTTTGGACAGTTATGATCCTAGATAAACGTTTAGAAGGAAGCCAATGCTAGAGCAATCTGAAAGGAACCTTTTATATCATAGCTCTCATAACTAAAGATAGCGGTCTTAGATGTGCTGTGCAAGACTAGAATTAGCACATTATGTAAGCTTTGAGTGTAATTCCGAAAACAATTGTAACAATACAAAACTAATCTCTATTTGGTGCCTGATGGACTTTTCAGTAGCAGAATGCAGCTCCATGTTACACTGGACACATAACTGGCCTTGAATTTATAGGTGTTTTCATATAAATGCAATGTCACCTTCCAAAAGCAGTGTACCCTCAGACAGTGCTAAAGCCTAAGCAGCTGCACTTCCAAGTTCTGGGTTTGAACTTCTGCCACTCTCCAGTGAAAGGAGATGGGCCTGTGTAGACATTTTGGTTTAGTAGAGGTCCAGAGAAATGAAATCACTGCTATGACCTAATCCCTAGCCAGTACACTTAAGAATTCCACAAGAGCTTAGAAAAAGGTCTGATATTTAAAAAAAAAAAAACTTGTGAAAACTATGAGGAATTTGAGAAACTAGAAATGTGTATCTCTGTTACCAGTTGAAAAGATGTAAAGATTTCAGTCTAGTTTGTACTTACATTGGCTGTTTCACCTTGTGTTTCTAGGGTAAGCTTTATTTTATAAAGCTTTTTAGAAATCTGAAGTTGCCCTGTGGCTTAGGTACCCTGTACCATCATTTAGCCACTCTTCTTGCAGCAACAATGTGCATTTTAATATTAGACAAGTTCTTTTTCCCTTTAAAAAGATTTATTTTTATTGGAAAGTTAGGTATACAGAGAGGAGGAGAGACAGAGAGAAAGATCCATCCAATGACTCATTCACCAAGTGGCCACAACAGCTGGAGCTGTGCCGATCCAAAGCCAGGATCCAGGAGCCTCTTCTGGTTCTCCCATGCAGGTGCAAGGTCCCAAGGCTTTGGGCCATCCTCAATTGATTTCCTAGGGCACAGGCAGGAAGCTGGATAGGAAGCGGGGCTGTTGGGATTAGATCCGGTGCCCATATGGGATCCCACCGCTTGCAAGGTGTGGACTTCAGCCACTAGGCTACTGGCTACAACCACAGGCCCACAGTTCTTTTTTTTAAACAAAAATTTATCTGAATCTCATAGAATGGCAGTCACACAGAGAAAAGGAGATCTCCTCTTCACTGGCTCACCCCTGACCTCCCAAGTACCCATAGCAGTTAGCTCTGGACAGACTCGAAGAGTCAAGACACCATTCAGTTTTCCCAGGTGACAGGGAATAAGCCATCACTTCCTCCGAGGGTGTGTGTCAGCAGGAAGCTGGAAGCATTAACTGAGCCAGGATTCACACGAAGGCTGTCAGACGTAGAACATGAACGTGTTAATCAGCATCTTAACCACTGGATCAAAACCTGCCCCAGCAATAATCTATAGAAATAGATATATATATATATATATATATATCATATACATATGACACTGAAATAACATGTTTTAACTTAAGGAAAAAACTGTTTTAATCTCTCAAATATTTTATAGTTAAAATTAATATGCATTGATTGGGAAACATTTCATTGAGGACGAAATGGTTAAAGCTAATGCATTTGTATTTACAGTACTAGACTTTGAGTACCAGTACTTTGAGTAGTTTGAATAGATCTTTTCTTAAATCATATGGTTTAATGCCTCATAGCAGACATATTTTTATTCACTTGTATTTTGAAAAACGATAATACTGAAATTTAAAATTATTACCATTACTTTGTATTCATCTGCATTCAGATTTTACTTTAAAAGTCATTTGTACACATTTTGCACTAGTGATAGTGGAACAGATCTTTAATATTTGACTAAATTTTGTATGAATTTTTGGAAAAAATTTAATTTTTAAAACTTATGTGCATTATCTTACAAAATTAGTTTAATAACTGCTATGATCAGTAACAATTTCATTAACATGTATTATATTTCCTGAATGAATTTTCAGTTATACCACTTAAGGACTAAGGAAGAAAGCTTTTAACATGGTTTAACATAATGTGGATTTTGATTAAGAAAAATCTTCTTTACCAGGTATTTAAAATTGTAGTGATTCATCTTAGCTAAGCTACACCCTCCTTGATCAATCAAGAATGGCACCGGATTATTTCTTTTGAAAATGTTAACAATAATCTCCCTAGGTGCTGTAATTCCACAGTTGTCATAATGCAAAGTATGGTGTCAGAAAAATGTTACCGCTTCAATTGTTGGCATTGACTGCGGACTCGGCGTGCATATGGCCAGGCATCCACTGTGCATGCGTACACGCATGTTGATGCATGTTTCTGCATCCTTAGCAAGCAGTTTCAGAGACACAGTCCCTTTCCTCAGAATCACTTGCTTCTCTCACTGAGAAATGATGTCTCAAGTTCACGAAATGAGATAGATATTTGTGTAGATTTATGTCTACATGTGTGATGTATATTTACTACTTTCATGGAAATACATCATAAAAATTACTTGTTCTTTAGTTCTGTAAGAAGATATAAGAATGGGCTGAACATACGTACTGCACATATCAGAACTCTGTAACCATGCAGGAAGTTTATCTAGTAGAACACTTTAAGTCACTGGTGCTGATTTGCTATTCAACGTGAAATCAATTGCCCTGCCTGACTTTGTCCTTGAGAAATTGCTGAAGAAGGTGGATGGTTGAATTTTTAGCTATATTCCTATTAGAGAGAGATAGCTTTAGGTAGCTAATTTTAGGTATAAATAATGTAACAAATGACATTATTTGAAAAAAACCTATTCTCATACCATATATGTATATACATATTATATGTAGCCAAGAATACTAAATAGGTGAAATGTTTTGGAGAAACTACATTTGAAATTGAACAATGCCTAAAGCAAATTTATTAGTTTCAGATGGATATATATATTTTTAACGGCCAAGTAAATCAGTAGAGTATAGATTTTTGCTTAAAATATTTTTATAAGTACTCATTTATACATTATTCATTATTTTAAATAATACAATGTCAAACTGGCCATATAAATAGTAACTGTTGTGAAGACATGCATATTTAACATGATGTAACACCTAAAGCTTAATGATAAATTTCATGTGAATGTGTTATACTAATCATTTTATTCTTTGTAAAATATCCATGTAACATAGTTTCGATCACTCTGTAAAATTATCAAAGTGCATTATGTATTTTATATCATTTATTTCTACTTGCATAAAAGATGGGGAAGTAACATTATATGATAAATGTCAATAAAGTGAAGTGTAGTATGACCCGTGTTCAGCTTCTTGCCATTTAAATCTAAATCTTATTATATTACCTGTTTAAAAGACCAAAGCCATGAAAGAGATTTTGTCCTAGAAGAGTTGACCAGATCAATGGAAGACACTGGATCCATGCTTGGAACATATCTCATAGAATTGAAGAAAGCTGCTGTAAAGGGGCCTAGAAAGAACCTTTCTGTAGGCCACAGCACAGGAAGGCTTCACAAGGGATTAACTTCTGCCACACCCTGAACTAACCTGGCAGTCCAGGCAAGTTTACTCAGTTTTTACTTGTAAGCCACAATCCTCCTTGAGGGTTTTAAAGATGTACATGATTTCCAAATGTTAAGCGTGAGGAACTTGGTGATTGATGTAGTGCACAATCCAAAGTGGTAAGTATAAACATGGCAGGACACAGCAGGATTTAAAGACTAGGCAGTTGGAAACGTGGACTATAAAATCTACGCATTATGTATCAGGTACTGGTTATGTAATGCAGACACGTATATGACCAGTGCCATGGTTAAAGTATAGAGGGGAGAATGTTTCAGAAAATACAAAAGTGGTGAGAGAAGACTGGTCAGGAAAAGTAGGCTGCTTTCAAGAAGGGTGAAACAAAGCATCAGAAGGGAACAGCAAGAAGACTGTACTGAGATGTAAATGCAACAGATTTTGAGGGATGGTTCCTTGCTCTGTCTGAATAGATGATAGAGATTGTTGTATGTGATTAAAGAGAGCTATGTGTATAAAATAAAACAAGCCAGATGACAATGGGCCTTTGGATGCCAGGCTAGAAAGTCTGACCTTTGGACATTGTGAGCTTGATAAAACTAAGCGATTCTTGATCATGATACATAATTTTGACATCAGAGAAGAAAGTTTATAGGATGTGTATTTTATTGATTGTGCAAGATGCCCAAAAGTACAAAGGCAATAATAGTTGGAGGAAACACAAATCAATAGCTACATTTTACTTTTTACAGACTGCTGTTGTTGTAATCTGACTTTTGTAGTTTTAGTATGAGAGTCATGGTGGCTCTTTCAGGGCAGGCTCCTAGGTACTCATGTTCCAGGGAGATGTTGGCAGGTTAGGCACTGAGCTCTCTCGCGCTCTCTCGCGCGCTCTCTCTCTCTCTCTCTCTCTCTCTCACACACACACACACACACACATACATTTGCAGTTAAAATAACTTTTAAAAATATAGCTTAACAGATTGTGGTAATACTGTCCCAACTTTCTGATGTGTAGCAAACTATTCTGATTTGGCCAGACAGACGTGTTTTCCAAACTCACAAGAAAATAGACAAGCATAGCAAAAGGTGTGTATTTCTTTGAGACATAAATATTCATCAAAACACAAGATAGGAAAATTCATCTAGAAATTCAATAGCATCGAAAGGAAAGGTGTCAATTCATTAATAAGAGATGATACACTCTCTATCTAAAGGGATGCCAATCAGGCTTAAAGGAAGAAATAATAAATATCAGCATGAATGAATAGTTATGTTGGACTAGAACTAAAGACAGTTTGTAATATTGTATTTTTTATTCTGTCATCATTCATCAATGTTCAAGGTCACCCCCTCTTCAAAGAAATGCAACTATTTCCTTTCCTTTTTGTCACTCCAGCCTATGTTAAGATATTGGATTAGATGTCACATAATTATGCCAAAAGTTGGCTTCAGCTTGCCATGAATTTGTAATGCTTAATGGTCAAAGTACCATAAGTTGCACAGTCAAGTTTATTTTCTTGACCAAAAAAGTAGTCAAAAGACATAGGCTAACCATGAGGTTTTCTGGCATGGCAATGGGTATTTGAAATACGTCTGAGTGCAGCAATACCAACATCCAATTGAATTCTTGGAGCCGGGTTCTGATCACAGAACCCAGGTTCAGGAAGGAGTTGGTCCCACCAACACTTAACTCTTAAGATTCTTTACGCCCAGGAACTGTCCAGATTTCTACATGGATCTCTTGACTGTTAAGTGAATGCATGGGAGGATGTTTCAGGGCAGACTGGAGAGTTCACCATTGCTGCCCTTGACTAATGATGCTGGTCTCACTCAGGAGAGCTCTTTGCCATAGAAGGGATGAAATATGTTTCCAGAACTATGTGCTCCCAGTAAAAGGCGGTCATCGCTACATGATATAATAGAGTGCTCAGTTGAGGGCACTTTAATTCAAAGTGTTGAAGACAAGCAAGAACATAAATAGTGGCCAAAGAATGACTAAGGACAGGAAGGGACTGACTACCAGGAGACATTAGATCTCCTGAAAACTGCTTCTGCTCTAAATGACCACATGTTGGCTCAATCTGAAAATGTTTATTCCAGATACTAGATGTTAGCATGGTACCTAACTTTCACATGCAGGGATCTGGAAGTGGTAAGCTAAAAAAGAGGGAAAAAAAGTAGTCTCGATGATGATATGAAAAGAGATTTTGATATGTAGCTATTGATAAGCTTCACTGAATCATTTAAGACATCGATTGAAATCTTAGGATAAGATTTTGTCCATTTGTTTTTATCGTGGTGAGATGTACACAACAGAATTAATCATGTTCAAGCATGCAGTTCAATGGCACTTAATATTTTTATGATGTAGTATAGTCATTGCTTTATTGTCATTCCAAAACACTTTAATCACACTCAGATTTTTTAAATTAAACTTTATTTTGAGATCAATTCAGATTTATATTTTTGAAGGCAACTTGAAAAACAGTGAAAGAAAAGTCAAAGTTTTAGTAAATACTGCACACTCGTCAACATAAAAATAGTCCTTGAGGGCCCAGCATGGTGGCTCAATGGTTAAATTTTCACCTAGCAAGCATCAGGATTTCATATGGGCGCTGGCTGTCTTGTTTCTCATCCAGCTCCCTGCTAGAGGCCTGGGAACACACTACAGGACTGCCCAAAGCCTTGGGACCCTGCACCCATGTAGGAGACCCTGAGGAGGTTCCTGGTTCCTGGCTTTGGTTAAGCTCAGCTCCAGCCATTTCTGCCGTTTAGGGAATGAGTTATCTGATGGAAGATCTTTCTCTCTGTCTTTATTCCTCTGTATAAATTTGATCTGCCTTTGAAATAAAACATAAATCCTTTTTAAAAAGTAATAATCTATTACTTTTAAAAAATAATCTACTACCTATTATGTTTACTCATTCTGCTTTATACAAATATCACACAAAGATCATGCCCCACGTGGGCACAAAAGGCAAACTAAACCAAGCCAAAGCCAGTAGTTTCATCCTGCTCTCCCACATGACGGGTTTAAAAATGTGAACCATATTCTGTTCATTTCCCAGATGCATTAACAAGGAGCTGAATCTTAAGTGGAGTATCCAGGTACAAAATGGTGTCCTTATGCGATGCTGACTTAGCAAGCAGTAACTACTTGCTATGCCACAATTATACTCTAAGATGTTACCTTTTGGGGAAGGTAGGTAAACAGCAGACATGAAGTGCATAATTATTTACAAATGAATGCCATTCTATAGATCATCTCAATTAAATTTTAATTACAGAAAAGGTATTTCAAATAGTGGCTGAGACACCGCTTTGTATAACTGCACTATACTCCTATTAGAGTATGTAGTTCAATTCCAGTTGTGTTCCTAGTATGAGACCTGGATTGGTTTGTCAGTTTCTGGCCCCGGCCTGGCTCAGCTCTGCTGTTGTGGACATTTGAGGAAAGAACCTGACACTCTGTTTCTCTGCCTTCCAACAAAAAATATAAAATCTGTTAAATATTTTCCAATAAAAAAAGGTTTTATATGCCCCTTAAAATGGTAGTTTTCATGATTGGTTTAACAGATCTTTCTGCAAATCACTCTTTGAAGTAGAGTATATACATCTTTATTGTTTTTCTTATTTTTTCTGTCTCTTTTATTCATATAAAAATCAAATTGGATACCCTGTGGACAGCTGCGTGTTGAGCTTAGCTTTCTGCTCACTAGACGAACCCTTGAGAAACTGGTATTTTAGAACTAGTAGCAAGTCTGACCAGATGTGGAGTATAGTACCTGATTTAGAGTCCCACTAGCCATGCGACCATGGGCAAGTTGCTTTTTTAAGTCTCAGGTTCCTGAATTATAAAATTGTATCACCGCTTAATTAGCATAAGTTAAATAAGGTAACAAAGTGAGAAGTTAGCACAGAGTTTGGCAGCTAAAAGCATCAGATACTGTGTACTAAATAATGCAATATTAAAGTGTTATTATGAGGTTGGACTGAAATAGAGGTTGAAGAGAAAATCTATTCACCTGGAATGTTTTATCTGTACAGGTGATTGTGGTGTTTTTATCATTTTATTTTATTTGTTTGTTTATGTATTCAGCTATTTGTTGTTGGTGGGGAGGGGCCTAGAAAGGTGGGTTTGGGAAAGTTAGTTGTAAATTGAAAGCATGATACACCTTCTTAAGGAGTTTGAAATTTATTTCATGGGCAGAGGTGAAACTTTGAAGGTTTTCAAGCAGATGAACAAATTCCAAGACCATAGTGGTTACTTTCACCACATTGTGGTTAGAAAGCTGTTGTAATGAAGCCTGTGTGGTGGTGCAGCATGTTATACTACCTCAAAGCCAGCACCTTATATCTGCGTGGGAGTCCTGACTAGTTCACTTTCAGTGCAACTCCCTGTTTGTGTGCCTGAGAAAGCAGTGGAAGATGACCCAAGTCCTTGGGCCCCCAAAACCCATATGGGAAACCTGAATAGAGGTGCAGGCTTGTGACTTCAGCTTGGGCCAGCTGCAGCCAATGCTACATCTGGCTAGTGAACCAGTCAGTGATTGGAAGATATCTCTCTGTCCACCTATCAAATAAACAAATATGTTCTTAAAAATAACCAAAGCTGGTGCAGTAATCCAAATAATATTTCTCAGAATAAAATTATGTTTTGAAGTCAAGCCCATTATAATCACTTGAAGAATTAAATCTCATGGATATCATTTTTAAATAAGCTTTCCAGATTTTTTTTTAACACACTTGGGTTTGAAAATAATGGCCTAAAATGAAGTAATGGAATTCTCAACTGGGTATTACAATAAAGAATGTTGGGTGAATTCAGAAATATCTAGGAGGTAAATTTGCAGGACTTGCTAAGACGTAGGAAGTTGGGGAGGTGAATTACAGGAAAAAATTGGGAGGTTACTAAATTTCTTGGATAATTCGTTCCCATAATAAGAGATGATATGATGATTTCAAATAAGGGGTGGAGAAGGAAATACATACACTTCAAAATGTTGTATAGAAGATATCCAAATGGAGGTAAGTCAATAGTCCTTTAAGTTAAAAATGGAGATTGAGGGCAGGTGATATGGTGCAGTAAATTGAGTTACCCATTGGGAAGCCCATATCACTTACGACAGTATCAGGAATTGAATCCTGCCTCCAGTTCTGATCTAACTTCCTGTTAATATATTTGGGCACATGTACTTGGGTTGCTGTCACCCACCCGTCTGCCACCCGTGTGGTAGACCCATATGATGTTACTAACTCCTGGCTTGGGCCTGGCTCAGCTCTCACTGCTGCTGGTATTTAAACAGTGAATCAACAGATAGAAGATTCTCTCTCCCACACCATGAGAGAAAATCTGTCTTTCAAATAAATTGGGATCTAATAAAGATCTTAATAATACATGCGAAAAATCAAGGCGACCCACATGAAGTACATTGTTGGAGTAACAGAGAGCTGAAGATAAGACTCTGGGAATTAAAACATAAGCCAAAGAAAAGGTTCTGTGAGTGAAATCCACAGCGAATATTTGAAATGATGGGGTGGAGATCCATAGAACTGCGTGATCACAGATGTCCAGAAAGTACAGTCTAAAGGGAGAATTATCAAGCACTTAGATATTGTAAGTATGTCAAGATGTTAGGACATTTGGCCTTTGTTTTACTTTTACTTTCAGCATTTTGTTAAATTTCAAAATGTTACTTGACTTTTGTATGATCAGAAACTTAAAAGAAAGATATATATCAATTTATCCCACCAGCTACCCACAGCTTAGGGCTTTTGTGAACAATTGGCAATATCCAGTTTAATCCAATTCTGTATGTAAATGATAGAAACCAAGTGACCAGATTCACCACAAAAGAAAATGTACGAAAAAATCCACCAGCTATGAAATAGTCTAAGTGGATCTTGTGAGCAAGGGCTAGCCTTTTGGGTACTACATTAAGATGTTATGAGAAACTTCTCTTCATCTCTTAACTTTGCTCTCCCCTATCTTGCTCCATCTTAAACCAGCATTCCTATAAATACATCAAAGTGTTCCTTAACTTCGCTAAGCAGATCTATTTTCACATACCAGCCTCAGAGTTCCAACAGTTGCCACCCAAATGCCTACCTCTGAAGGATGTGTCTAGACTCAGCCATGAGGTTTCCCCTAAGCCAATCAGTAGAGTCAAGTCAAATGTCACTGACCAGCCTTACATGACAGTCTGTCTCTAGATTGACAGAGAATTGTTCCAGATGAGCTTGTAATTACCGGAAGCAGGAATGGATGCCAAGCAGGCGTAAGCAACAGATGGCCCTCAGAGCAGGACTGGAGTATCCATGTGCCTGTATTCACTCTGTGCTTCAGCTTGCATTGACCAGCCAATCAGTGTGCTTTCTCCTCTGTGAATTACTGATCTTTAAAAACTTGAGCAGGAAAGTAATTATCTTTAGAGGAGATCCTTGATGCAGAATCCAAGCTACAGGAGGTTATATATTGAGCAGGAGAACCAAAAAGGCAAAGAAACTGCAGATCAGTTTCCTTTGAAAGTTGCTGAGAAAGGGAAAAAAACAGAGCTGGAGGTTTTAGCTTCTTGGCAGGATTCTGTTAAGATTTATGTTTCTCTTAAGAATGAAAAACGTTGCATATTTTTTCCATATAGCTATAAGTTAAAATGCTTCTCAAAATAAGGGTATATAAAAATTCAGGTCTTGCATTTTTTTGTTCTGTGAAATTTCATTTGGCTTTGACTCTTGGAGATACATTACTGTAGGTTTGCCATTTGATCTTGACCTTGATACAGATCATGGTTTTTGAGAAAATGGTTTAAGTTTAATGAATATTTGGCAAGTTGATCCAAACATGAACCTCATGGTTTATATCACATATCCTTCATGACTGAAAAGCAGTATTTAAATAATACAGGGTTTAATATAAATATATATATATATATACATATATATATTTATTATACACATTTGTGGTGTAACACAGATGATTAAGCCAACTGCTTTCTGAATCCAGTATTAAAGTACCTGGGATTGAGTTTTGGCTAATCTACTTCTGATCCAGCTTCCTGCTAATGTGCCTAGGAGGCAGCAGGTAACAGCCCAAGCATTTGGATTCCTGCCACCTGCGTGAGAGGGTTCTGGTGTCCTGGTGTTGGATAAGCCCAGTCCTGGATGTTTGGTGTTTTCAGACATTTGAGTAGTGAACCAATAGTTGGAAGTCCTCTCTCTCTCTCTCTCTCTCTCTGTCTGTCTCTCTCTCTCTGTGTGTATGCACATATGCCTGTCTCCCTTTCTGTCACTTTGCCTTTCAAATAAATATTTTAACATGAATTGCAAAATTACAGTCCATGTAAAAAATACTCCTCAAATGTGCAGTGCAAAAATCTTGAGCACACATGTTTGAATTCAGATCTAAACAATGCATGGAGTGTGTTGACCTGCGTTTTTTCCTGTCTACTCCATTTCTAATAAAAATAAAAACTTAGGAGTAAAAGAAACAGATGATGATGAGCAGGGAAGCAATTACTTCATAGGCTAAAAAGCAAAAATCCAGAAATAATAGCATACTCTGCCATTCTAAGTAGAAGGAGATGATCAAAAGCCGCCATCCAGTGTTTTCATGTCTGATGCTATGAATCATGAAAGATGGGTAAGAGGTACTGCCTATGGCTTTTTTTTTCCAGCATTCAACATGCCTTTCAAGCATCCGTGGAGTGATTTTAGCCCACTGTTATTTTATTCTTCCACTGGAGAGGAAAGAGGATAAAAGAACTCTGAGTTTCATTTTACTCAGGACCGTTTCATCAAAGTTGATGACATAAACTCAACAGCTATTGGATGCCTGAACTCTGGGCAGTCAACTACCCTAGATTCCAAGTGCTGCCATACTTGTCTTCAGAGAAGAGGCAGAATGAAAAGAGAAATTTTTGTTGACATTAACACTTATTTTGAAAATAATCAAGAGAACATGAGTATTTGAGAAAACTTTTTTAAAAAAGCAAACCCCGTCTACCAGAACTCTGCCAGAGCTCTGAAATGTCATAGTTGAATAACACCTCCGTTTTCAAAATCAGAAACATCATTATGTCAAAAAATAGAGACAGTGGAAAAATAACCTGCAAGGATGTACGCGGATGATTCTAGCAAGATTTTTTTCACACTGAAGGCAGATTGAATTATATCTTTGCAAAACGAGTGCCTCTGATTCTGGCAGACTGAGAGTGGTGAGGCCTAGTGGGTTGCATTCACCATGTTTCTTTTATTTTTTTTTTTTTATATTCTGAGGCTTTGAAAACTCAGAACTTGCTGACCCTGGAGGAGCCACACCATCTGCACCCAGTGGAGATGATAAGCAACTCCCCCACTAGTTGGTTTTTGACATAGAAACTAGAGCCCACACTCCCAGGTCAGTCTCCCTGTGCCCTGGTAGGAGCAGCAACAGGCAGTGGTAAATGAGGAATTGCCCTGACCTTAGAGCCCACTGGAATTATTCAGTGTGTGTAGAGGAAAACTTGTAGTTTGGACAGGTGGAAGAAACAAGATCCAGGCCAAAGGATTCATCAGGAATCAGTATTCCTAAAATTTATTGGATACTAGCTCTTGGAAGATCTTTCCTTGCACCATCCCCTAGAGGCTGCAAACGTAACCTTGGAAAAAGCATCTGTGAAGATCTGATTATGTTCAAAATCTTGAGAAGTGACCATTCAGGAATATCAGGATTATTATAAGAACAGAGCAGAAAGATATCTGAAACACAGGAGGAAAGATACTAATTGAAAAAAAGGGGACACATAAAATCAAGTATTGAATGAATTCACCTGTTTACAAAGTTAAAAAATGTCAAACTCACAGTAACTGAGAACAGACAGGTGGGTTCTGGAAGCTGAGGGGAAAGAGTAAGGGCAAACAGAACTCTACTCAAAGGCCATGAAGTGATGGGAATGTGTTCTGAGATCATAAGCACGCAGGGTAATTAGAACAATGAGTTGTATAGTTGGAAGCTACTATGAGTACATGTGCTCTCATTTTTGGTTGATGTTAATTAGCTTGATTGGAGTAATCCTAATATGTCTGTACATTAAAACACCGTGCTCTATACCTTAAATTACACAGTATTTATTTGTCAATTACTACTAAATAAAGGAGGAAATAAACACAAGTAGGTACACCTAGTTTGAAGAACTAATCAAGGAATACCTGAAGCTCATAAAACTGGAAGGGAGAAGAATCTTATGTTTGAACTTCTGACCTCCTGATGTATCAGAAAATAAAAATCCATTGTTTTAAGTCACCACGTTGCAGAAATTTACTTCAGCAACCTAGAAACCCACTTATAATCTTGTGCTTACTGACCTAGTATGATTGAGAGGCCAGGCTGAAGCGTGTTGTACCTGCTAGAACGGGGATCTGGATTAACCACAGTGAAGACGCCTTAGGGCAACACTGCCTACGTTCTCCCCTTTCTTCTCATCTACAACCAGCCTATCTTTATATTTAAAACTTTAGTATAAATTGAAATTTTATTTCCATGTATTTATAGGGTGTTCAGGTGATGTTATGATTTATAAATACAGTTTGTTTCTCTTTTATTTTGTTAAAAGGTTTATTCTGTATTTTTATTGGAAAGACAGGTTTACAGAGAGAAAGAGAGACAGCAAGATCTTTCATTCACTGATTCACTCCCCAAGTGACCACAATGGCCGGAGCTAAGCCGATCCGAAGCCAGGAGGCAGG
The DNA here is from genome assembly GCF_030435755.1 of Ochotona princeps. NCBI lineage: Eukaryota > Metazoa > Chordata > Mammalia > Lagomorpha > Ochotonidae > Ochotona > Ochotona princeps. The sequence continues at coordinate 54,136,447 of NC_080840.1, forward strand.
AGCTTCTTCCAGGTCTCCGTTATGCGTACAGAGTCCCAAGACTTTGGGTCATTCTCAACTGCTTTCCCAGGCCACTAGCAGGGAGCTGGATGGGAAGTGGAACAGTCGGGAAACGAACTGGCGCCCAAATGGGATCCCAGTGGGCACAAGGCTAGGATTTAGCAACTGAACCATTCTGCTGGGCCCTATAAATATAATTTGTTATAATCAAATGAAATTTATTTTGTAGCCTTTTTAAATGTTCTATTGCTAACTATATTCACCATGCTGTACACTAGGCCTCAAAAAAAAAAAAAAAACACCTTACTTCTTCCATGTGGGATTTTGTACTCTGAGCATTATTTTCCCACTCAATCCCTAGTCTCTGTAGTTACAATTTTTATTATTTGTGTTAATTTGGTTGCTCCTTTTTCCAAATATACGTGAAATCATGCCAAGTGTGTCCTTCTGTGTGATTTAACATAATGTTCTCAAATTCTATCCATATTGTCACAGTTGAAAGAATTCCTTCCTATAAGGCTGAATAGTATCAATTACATATATATTCCCCCTTGTCGTTATCCACTCAGCTATTCATGGAATTTTTGATGACTTGTTTGTTTATTTGAAAGTCAGTGTGTGTGGGGTGTGTGTGTGTGTGTGTGACAGAGAGAGAGAGAGAGAGAGAGAGAGAGAGAGAGAGAGAGAGAGAGAGAAAGAGAGAGAGAAATTTTCCATACTCTAGTTCACTAATGGCTGCAATGGCCAGGCTCTAGACCAGGCAAATGGGTCTCCCATGTAGGTCGCATTTCCCAAATACTTGATCCATCCTCTGCTTTTTTCCCCAGGCCAGTAGAGGGGGATAGATTGGAAGTGGAGCAGCTAGAATACAAACCAGTGTCTATATTGGATGCCAGCATTGTGTTTGGTGGCTTTACTTGCAATTCCACAATGTCAGCCCCTGATGGATTCTTACATTGATCCTGTAACTTAGTTATTGTCAATACTACTGCCACGACTGCTAGAATACAGACATATCTGACAAGCTGACTTGAAATCTTTCTAGTGAATCTCCAGACATTAATTACTGTATCCCTTTCAAAGTACTTACCAACTATAGCCATTTTCTAGGGAAAGATACAGCTTTTTGTCCCTTTTGCTCCTTGTCTCAGAGTATTAAGAAGCCAGAGGGAAAAAAATTCTTTACAAAGACAGAAAGATGAATATAATAATCCTACAAACTCCCTTAAAGTCTTATACTATACTTCTTGATTTGTTTGAAGTTATTTTATCTGGAACTATTACTTGGCGTAATATTTTTTTCTGGATTTTTGGAGTTATAATCACTGCCTGCCTGGTGCATAGTCTTACTTGGGCTTCATCTAATAACTTTTAATTCTATGACATTGTGTTTAGTATCAGAATTAATTTTTAATTTTATTTTCTACTTATATTAGTTTAATAATCAACATTAGGATCTTAAGGGAAGAGCAACGTTTAGTCATTACTACTATCAACACTACGGTAAAACACTGTGAAATTCTTCCAACTTTGTTCTTTCTGATCAAAGTTTAAGCCTGTGTGGTAAGTTCTATCTGATTAGGGTCATAGTAAAAACTCTGCCAATCACTACATCAAAATTCTCACATCATGTGCATTTGTTGATGCTCTAGGAAAATACTCCACCTTGCATGTTCAAACAGCTGCATGAAATAGTGCAGCAAAGAGACATACATGCATGCAACAAGAATTATTGGTCAACAATCTGTGTAAGTACCAGCTAACCAGGCACTTTGATTGTCATCCTCTTTCATAGATTGGCTGTGTAAATGAACTAATATGACTAATTGCTTAAAATAATTCCTGGCACATGAGGGCACTCAGCAGATGCTAATTATTTCTCAAACATCCTTTCTCCTTTTTTTCCAAGATTTTTAATTTTTCTGTTCAACTTCAGGGAAAATAATCGTTATACTGGCACATTTATGAGTCAGGAATGCTTTTAGGACATCTGATTTTCAAGTTCTGCGAATTCAAACTTTTACCAGATAGTCACTAATTTCACGCATGTTAGAAGTATCTATTCTCATCTTAAAATATTTGTTGTACTGAATCAGCAAGTTATTTCTATTTTCCCCCCATAGGCTCGTTGAGTAACGTAGGCAGCAGCAAAAGCAGGTTTAGCAGATCTCAGAATAATGATGTGCATTCCTGCTGCTCCTGGGCTGCGGATCCATCCATCTCTCCAGATCCAGCAGATGGAGCAATCACTGCTGACAGGTATGAATAAGAGCATCTTGGAATTGGCCATGAACTTGGCCAAGACCTGAAAGATGAATATGATCGTTAGGCGAAGTTAATAAAGAAGAGCTGTTCAGAAATTAAAAAATAGCAATCATAACAGCAACATGCCCAGTGATGGGACACTGGGGAGTGCCATTATTATATTTCTATGAGAAACTCTTAATTTTTGCTAATAAAGGGCACATTGACGACAAAACCTACTAACAATTTCAGTCAAAAGAGCAGATAACAGCATGGGAAAATGGAAGTTAGCAAAGCACCTTGGAGGTCACAGAGAAAATATACTGCCGCACAAACACCTCTTGAACCTATGCTAAATGCTTCTCCATAAAAACCGAAAGCTGTAGGTAAGTTTAGAAAATGATTTCAGTTCTAGATTCTAGTTGAAAGACCCATAAAGGCTTCTTTGTGGGGACTAATACCACCATCATGTATTTTGCTTTAAAGTGTTTTATTTTAATCTAGAACCTGAGTGAATATATTCAAGTGCAAGTAGCATGGTGTGATATACTGAAATTTTAAGTGCAAGAGGGATGATTGTTTAGAAGTCATATCACTGCTTGAGAATCCCACATCTGATGTCAGAGTGCCTGGGTGCAAGTTCCAGCTCTGCTTCCCATCTTGCGTTCTTGCTAATATGTACTCTGCCAAGCAATAGATGATGGTTCAAGGAGTTACATTCCTGCCTGTGTGTAATACCCAGACAGAGCTCTGGATTCCTGGATTCAGCCTAGCTGTAAACAGATATTTGGGGGGAATGAACCAGAGTATGGAAATTTTCTCTCTCTGCATGCATACTGCTCTCATTTTGCATTCAGACAAATAAAAATAAACTCCTAGAACCTAAAGAAGAAAAATTGTTAAAAGGGATCATCTTTTGTCCTATTAGGAGGAAAAATATAAAAAAAAGAAAACAAATAACTGAGGCTGCGATGTGATGACAACTGATTCTTCCTGCAGATGGTTAAGGTTTGGAGCAGGGATCAGACCAACCAAGCATGTGCGTGATTTTCTCCAACCAGGAAACAAATAGGAGATGATTTAATCCCAGTAACAGGGAAGAATCAAGGGTTAGATTGAACAAGTAGCCAAAATGTCTCCCCCGGGAGAAAAGAAACAAGAACTTACTCAGAAGTGATCCCAGAAACAGTGATCAATGTAGCACCTGCTTCCAGGATAAAGTTGTGAAGAGGAGAGGATGAAGCAGAGCACTAAGGAGAATGTGGGTGACCTTCAAAATTAGGTTTGTGATTATGGGGTGCATAGGTTGAGAGAGTGAGGTGGATACAACAGAAAGAAATGTTGGGGATTCAAAAAAACAGAGATTGTTGCAAGAACAGAGTGGCAGGATGAGAATACAGAAGTGACAAAGGAGCTGCAAAGGCTTGAACTGATGTCGGTGTGAAGGGTAGCAGAGAAAACAATCTTGGAGTCACCTAGTTGGTTTAAATATTCTTACTAGATCATGGAGGTAAAGAGATTTCCCCATTAACATACCAGGACCCTTTGAAGCCAGACAAAAATCTGCACTGTGGCCAGCTGTCTGTCTTTAAAAAGACAAGCTGCCTTTTCTGAAAAGGTGGGTGGAGCCTCTCTGGGCTCAAGGCGACTCAGTATTCCCATGGAGACACATACAGGGATGTGTGCAAAGGATTGCCTCTTCTTTAAGGATTACCCAGGAGGGTCAGTGTTGGCATTGAACATATTGGTTAGAGTACACACATTATCTGAGCTAGGGTTCAGGATCAGCATCTCTCTGATGCACACAGACCTACAGAGGCAAGAGGGGATGAAGGGATATAAAAAGGGACAATAAATATGTTTACAGCAAATACAGTCCACCAGAATTCTGTCCAGCCATGGAAAGCCATAACGCTGGCACTATACCTTTTCACTTAAACAAAAAATAGTGTAATATTTCCACATCCCATTCCCTTTGCTTGTATGTCTGAGTTTGATTAAGGCAGTGGCATGAATAAATATAATTATGGTTATGAACACACAGGGAATTTAAGTCACTACATGCAACTCTGTTAAGATTAGTTATTAAGCAGTATGTAAAGGTCAGAAACAAATTACAGTACCTACTACAGAGCAGCGCCTTCATTCTGTCCTCCGGAAAGGGAAGTCGTGGGAGGACACATTTTACCCATCCTTTTCGTCTGTTCTGAACAGTAATCTCAAGAGGCTGGCAGGAAATAACTGAAGATGGGAGACATGTCTAGAATCACACAAAGGCACAGGTGTGTCAAATGTTCTCTTTGAGCATGGCATGTGCAAGATCAAAGTGCACGCACTTGAAGCATCCATAGGTCAGTTTTCTACTTAGCAAGGGATTGTTTGGAATTCAGCAAACTAAACACACATCTTCATGCAATTCAAAACAAAAGAACAATAGGGAACCTGAAAAAGCCTTAAACCACAATTGACCTTTTAAACCCAACAAAAGAAGAATGTGCTAAATAAAGACTAAAGAACAGTGATGAAAATAGCAACTAAACCTCTCCTCTAGGAGAAAATGGCACTTCGATGTTGCTAACACATGTAACAGGCATTCATTGGAGTTTGTTGAGCTTGTTGCAGTAACAGCTCTCTTCAGAGGATGGGGAGTGAGGTCTCGCATGTCAGGTTTCCTTCATACCAAATTTTCTGGTGTGGCTTTATCTTGATTCTTAAGAAAATGACTTTGTTTCTTTGTAGTTATCTAGTAACCGACTCAATGATCTAGTCAGGTATCTATTCAGTATTGTTCAATCACTATTTTAAGTAAAATATAGATGAGAAAAAATGGTTATGAAGCTCCAATATCTGATGTAGAATAAAATTGATTTCCCTGATATGGTATATATGTTTAGCTTTTGGACTTCAAATTTTAAGCATATGTGGTTTATTTTTTATACAATTATTAAACTATGTGTAATTCATTACCTTGCAAAAGAGGTATTTCTTTGAAAGGTAGAGTGACAGAGAGAGAAAGAGATTTTCCATTTGCTGACTCACACTCCAAATGGCTTATAAAGGCATGGTTTGCCCAGGTGGAAGCCAGATTTCCAGAACTTCAGTTGGGTCTCTAATGGCAGTGCCAAAGGCTCACTTCCTTTCCAAATACACTAGCAGGAAGCTGGATCAGCAGCAGACCAGTGGGCATGCGTGTGCACCCTGTTATGGGATGCTGGTGTCACAAGCAGAGGTTTAACTTCCTGCATCACAAAGTCAGACTCTCTATTTTTTTTTTAAAAAGTAGTATATGAATGACAAAGGAAGATGTCCTCATTTCTCAGGCCCCTCTCTGTTAAGTCAGGTCACACATGTGGGTACACTCCCCATCTTCTGATGGGAGCACTCACTCTACTGAGCTCAACAGACTCTAACAGAGGACCTTAGTAAAAGGAAGGCACATCTGGGTACAGAATGGTCCTTGGCCACAAAAGAGGGTGGATAACTGTCTTGAAACTTGAAATTCTGTCCAAAATAAACGTGGAAACCAGTGTTCTGACCCATTTTGAAACACTCTTATGGTAATGTTTTAAATATCCTTTATATAATAACGTATTCTTTATTTCATTTAAAAATTCCTTCTTATATTTAATTTACGGACTTCCTTCCGCCATTATTAATCATTTAAACCTAATCCCTCCAGATGTAATTAAAACTCATTTCCTCCACTTTGGTAATTAGTTAAAAAGAGACAGAGCAAGGGAGAAACAAACAATATTTCTTTCTGAGGCTGTGGATTTTTTATTTGTTAGGGTTGTGTTAGTACTGTGAGTGAAACCTCAAATAGGACCATTAGCAAGAATAGAATATGATTGTGTAAACTTCAGTTTGTCTCTTATTTTTTACATAGATTCCATTTTGATATTGCTAGTTAATTTAGAAAGGTAATAATGAAAATCCATTTCAATTTGTTAACTCATCGAGGTTGATGTGTCAGGGTCCACAGAAGGTAGTATTGAACCATACAGAAACAAATGCAGTTGAATCTTATCATCATCTTGATGCAGATATAACATTTTCTGTAACACATTTTCCTTTTCCTTCTGCTTCTTATAGCACTTTTCCTTTTGAAGCCTTTGGGGATCTGACATCTGCTTTTCAGGCCCTAAAGTTAGGGTTGCCCTGGGCTGATAGGCTTTCTGGAGACAAGGTATTCTTTTCTGAAGCCTTATTATTTTTTTTTAATCTAAGAATTACTTCCTCTGGGAAGCAGTAATGATGAAATACTTTTTCCAGTGAAAATTCTCCAGTAATATATCAGAGCTTTACAGCGGTTTATTACTACCGAAGGAGGCAATTTAAATCCAATAAAGCATCATCCTCATTTAACCTTTTTGCACAAGAGATAAGTCTGTTCTAAAACATTCTTCCACATTTAGTCTTAACAATAATCATACAGACAAATAAAACAGTGCTAGTGGATGAGAACTTGGGCTTTTACATTTAAAAAGCCTGAGTGTTCTTTTTTCACTAATCTGCCTCATCATAAAATTCCTTCATCTGAGAAATGTGGAAATAATGATCAACCAAAGGTACTAGCAGAGACAAATACCAAGTTGAGCAGCACAGTGAGCAATGAACAGAAGGTAGATCTTTATGTCAATTGAATTATATTAGTTTTCAGGTACAAGATTTGCTTTCTTTTAAAATTTCATTTACATTCATCCATTGTAATAGCTATGTTGTAAGAATATTAGCAAAGGGGTAGGGTAGAGAAGGTGACTGAAATGAAAAATTAAAACTATAGTTATAGAAATACATATCGTGGCTCTTCAAAAAGTTATTGAAAATGTATACTATGAAAAACACATGAATTTCAATTTTTTAGAAGATTTGTGTATTTTTTATTGGAAATTCAGATTTACAGAGAGAAGGAGAAACAGAGAAAGATCTTCCATCTGCTGGGTTGCAACCCAAGTGGCCACAACAGCTGGAGCTGAACTCATCCAAAGCCTGGAGCCTCTTTGTGTCTCCCATGCAGGTGCAGGGTCCCAAGGCTTTGGGCCGTCGTTGAGTGTTTTTCCAGGCCAAAGGTAGGGAGCTGGAAGAGAAGTGGAGCAATTGGGACACTAACTGGCACCCCTGTGGGATCCTAGTGCATGAGAGTGAAGGACTTCAGTAACTAGGCTACTGTGCTGGGCCTGAATTTCAAATTTTTAAACCACAATAAATTTATGTTTAATTTTACTTCCAAAAACCTTTTCAATGTACCCTTGTGCTTCATTGTATATTTATTAATATCTTATTTTGTTTTAATGCTTATGTGTTGTATAATATGTAATGTTTATAACATTAAAATGTGTTATAAAATATGTAGCAATAACTACATTATGCTTATATATTTCTATTATTATATATTAAATATAATTATGTACATTTATAGTATTTAATACATTTCCAAGTGATTTTTTGTAATACAATGACATCAGTTAGTTAAATATTTCAATTCATAAAATCTATAACATTTAGAAGTTCCTAGATACAGAATATTGAAATAAAGAACATTAGTGACCACATTTAAACAAGTTGAAAGTATACAGATGATTGATTGAACTAAAGCAAAACAGAAAATTAGCAGAGTAAATATTAAATTGGAAAGTATTATGTCTGTCAGTCAAGTCACACTTCAAAAAATATGTGGAAAAATGAAATTAAAAGATATCTATTTTGACTCAAAGAAATTTTAAAGCTTTTTTATAGTGTACATTTTTATAAAGTTTTTGAAAGAATACTACACAAACTAAAAGACAACACAGCATCTAGTCAGAATTAGTAGCTGAATACTAGGCATATGGACATGAGCAAAGTTAGTTTGAATCTAGCAAGTTCATCCAGCAAGTTTATTCATTAAAAGTTGATAGCAAAACATCCTGGGTTTTTTTTTTTTTTGATTCTTTATTTTTTTTTAAACTAAAACTTTTTACTAGCCACTAATTGCATGCTTTGGAAGCATGCTCGTCTGTTTTAAAAGTAGACACAAATCATTTAGGGTTTCTTCTGTCACACAAAGGAATTTTTGAGCAAGAGAACATTCATAGATTGTCAGAAATATCCATCTTGCAAGAAGGTATTGATTCAACTTGTTCAGCTCAAAGAAATAATTCAGAGAAGTAAAAGCCCAATCTGAGGAAATAGTACGGACTGGAGAAGAAAAAAGAAAGTTTTTCTCAAAAGCAAGGTTGATATGGATTATGCAAGATTTACAACATATTTCCGGTTTATTTATTTTTATGCAATTATTTTTAAAGATTTATTTATTTTTATTGGAAAGTCAGATATATAGAAAGGAGGGGAGACAGAGAGGAAGCTCTTCCGTCCACTGATTCACTCCCCAAGTGGCCACAATGGCTGGAGCTGAGCTGATCTGAAGCCAGGCACCAGGAGCCTCTTCAGGCTCTCCCACGTGGATGCAGGGTCCCAAGGCTTTGGGCCGTCCTCCACTGCTTTCACATTCCATAAGCAGGGAGCTGGGTGGGAAGTAGGGCCGCCGGCATTAGAACTGGCTACCATATGGGATTCTGATACATGCAAGGTGAGGACTTTAGCCACTAGGCCACTGTACTGGGTTCCAATAAATGTTTTTATATGGAATAGTTTTTTTAAATTAATTACATTGCATTATGTGACACAGTTTCATAGGCTCTGGGATGCCCCCAAATCCTCCCCGTACCCTCCCCTAATGGTGGATTCCTCCATCTTGTTGCAGTATTACAGATCAAATACAGTTCAGATTCTTTCATTGCAAGCATATACCAAGCATAGAGTCCAGCATCTAATTGTCCAGATAAATTCCACGGTTTCTTGGGGAGACCATCTCTGGTCTAAAGGCAGAGCTTGCAGAATATTATCCTGATCAATTAAAAGCCTCAACATAACATCAACAACTATTTACTATATTATGGAATTAATTGACATGGTATTGAGTAACCAATATGTTAAAAAAAAATGCAAGTTCTTAACCACATCTTGTGACTACTTCATTGACTTTTCAATTTTAGCTTATATACAATCGGCTTCTATACACCTTAAAATGGCTATAGGGTGCTATTCAGCTGTCTCATGTCTATTTTCATTTTAGTATTTAGCAGTTTATAGTGTTGACGCATAATTTTGCTGAACTTGGCAGCTTTTAGGATAGTCTAAAGTGGAACTGGCTTATAACTCTAGAAAGGCATATGTCAACAGTTGAGGTACAGAACAGTTTTAGGAGGGGTGTGCAGAAAAATCTTCAATACCTTAGTGAGGAGTAACTAATCTTTGGGTCCTACCTAGTAAGGTATATGTGAGTCCACGCTGACCGTTTCCTGTCTGATTCTAAGCTTTCCTTGTTCTCTATCTATTCTAATTTTTTGTTTGATTTTTTTTGGGGGGGAGATGTGCTCCAGAGCGACCCTGATGGTCATTGCAAGAGAGACTGGGGATCCAAAGTTGGAACTAAGTAAGGACCAAAGAAAGTTCCTCTCCCTGGTCCCAAAGGAAGTTTACTGTTCTTCTGTTTCTGCGGGCCACTCAAGGTTCCTGGCTGTTGTTCTGATGACCTTGGATCCTGCGAGGAAGGATTTGGGCTTCTTCTATGCTATATGGAATAGTTTTAATGGAGCAAAGGCGTACAATTCTTAAAGACACATTTCACCTAGGGACCTCTGCTGGGGGGCAGCAATGAAGCTGTGGTCTGCAACCTTGGGTACCCGTATGGACTCCAGTTCCTGGCCTGGCTGCTCCACTTCTAATCCAACTCCCTGCTAGTGCACCTGGAAGTGTAGTGAAGCTGGCCCAGGTCCCCGAGGGCCTGTATCCACATGAAGACATGGAAGAAGCTCTTGGTTTTGATCTGGTCCTGCTCCAGTCCTTGCAGATATTTGGGGAATTAACCAGTAGGTACAAGGTCCTTGTGTCACTCCATTTCTCATTGCTCCCCTGTCTTTTAAGCAAATAAAGTGTATCTTGTTTCAAAAGACATATTCATTAGCTGTAGAATATTCTACAGGGCACCTTCTCTTTTGCCTGTCTCTCTCTCTCTCTGAAAGAGATTTTTTTAAAGACCTAATTACAGAGAGGAGAGAGAGAACATACACATTTCCATCTACTGATCCACTTTGAGGTGGTAACAATGGCCAGAGATAAATCTCTCTGAAGCCAAGGGCCAGAAGCTTCTTCTGGGTTCCCCATCTGGGTGCAGAGCCCCAAGGACTTGAGTCATCCTCCACTGATTTCCCAGGTCACAAGCATGGCACTTGATGAGAAGTAGAGCAGCAGGAATATGAACCGACACCTGTATGAGATGTTGACACTGCAGGTGGAGGATTAACCTGTCACCGTGCCAGTCCCTTACTCCCTTTTTGTAGACTTTTACCCCTATTTATTCACATAAGGATTTTGTTATTCTGTAGATCCATTTTTTACTTCTTTCTTACATATGTCTGTATATAATCTATCACACTCAGATACAACTACTTCCCTCCACACACATCTTATATAACAATTTATCAAATGATATTGGGTTTTGGACTGGAGTGCTGATTTCAATGCATGGAAAAAATTCCTGCTGCACAGAGAAGCGCAATCTGAATTCTGAGTTACTTAGGAATAGTAGTTAAGGAGCTGGCTGTCCTCCCACAAACAGAGGCCCTGGCAGGGAGGGCCCTGTTGTCTGCAGGTGGCGCTTTGATGGACGTGTGTTCACTGTGGTGCTGAGAACGTCATTTGCACTGAACTATAGGCAAGTTTTCATTGCTCTAATTTTGAAGTGACAAGACTCTCTTTTTTGCCTCTTGGAACAATGCTGCAGGTCCCATGAGATAGTTGGGCAGTATGGCTGATGGTGTTAGAATCCCTGGGCAGTATAGTTACAGGATGCCCAGGAGAGCATTTTATATATTCGTTCAGTCATTCACCTGTGAAAGCCAGGACCTGCCTACCTTTATTAGACTTTTTGAACTGTGAAATACTTTCTGGCTAAATGGAAACATGAGAGCCAAATAAATAAATACAAACTCCATTTAGTAGAAATTGGTTTGGATTGGATTGTGATTTCTCTTGGCTACAAAAAAAAACAGCCACCTGTCTTGAAACAAGTGACACCCAATTCTGCTCTAACATAAACTGGTTAAGGAACCTTAGATAAGCAAGCTGTGCCTTTAAAAACAGAGGCTGTTTTTTCAGTTTCTTCCCGAGAGCAGTGCGCTGGGACTGCTGCTAGGGGAGTTTTATTCCCCGTGTGACAGAGACTAAGCTTATTTCATTCAAAATATTTTGTGGATATTATTTTATGTGAAATTGGGAGTTTTCGTGATAATATGAGATACTGTTGGCAGGAACATAGTTAGGTGTGGTTTATCTTTTACCTTCAGCTGCCTCAGGACAGAGTGAAGAGCAGCTTCAGATTTGGACCATTGTCTGTAGAAGCGATGGTTTTGTCTTTTCATTATGGATACTGCAAGCTGGGCTATTTTCCTGAGTTTCCTTTCCTCTTATCTTCATAGAGAATGTTCTGTTTTTGTACCTAAACGGCTAGTGAAAATTGTCAGCACAAAAATGGGGTCACCTGTGTCAACTTTAATAAATGAATAAAGCTAGCGGGTTGTGAAGGAGGTTCTGGTGCCTGTCTACCTGATGTAACAGGAACTGTTCAGGAAGAATCTACGAGAGCCATAATCTTGCCCAAAAGCCACTGCGATCTAACACACTCAATACTTCTGCAAGGGCATCTGCCTGGTGACTTTGGACTGGTGCCTCTCTGGTTAGCAATATTGTTCAAAAGATCTTATGTAATTCTCCTCATTTTTGACTTAAATTTTATTTTTTCTTGCTGCCACTGCCTTGAATACACTCACAGTTTACTACAGTATGTGTATTCCCACTGCAGTGCTACTCTGTTCCCAAACAAGTTTAATTAACCTTTAGAGAATCTCTGCTATTTAGGGTGACATCTTTCATTGTTTTTTATACAGGTCACCTCCAGCATCCATCATGTTAACTACTAGCTATCTGCTTATGCCAAAAAGTCTAACTATTAATTCACGTAGCATGGACTTACAAACAAAAAAATTTTCCATCCACATTACAGTGTGCAAAAATAATGATGGCAAAAAAATGTTTCTTCATGGTTCAAGGCAAGTAACAGGTCTATGCATTTGAATTGAAATGGAAAAAAATGCTATATTTCCCATCACCAAGACAATATGGTATAAATTGTGTATCTGTGCATTTTGCAAAATGAGGAATGCAAGGGCTTCATGTGTGCCTCATATTATAAAACTCAACTTTGTTCCAAAATGTCTATCAAAAGTAACAGTAATTTTATCTGAAGAGCAGTACAGTTAATAGACTACTAATTAAAATATTAGCTCACATTTACAGCTTTGTAAACTTGAAATTTTAAAAAATGATTTCTTTGAAAGTCAATGTGATAGAAAGTTAGGAAGATGAAAAGAGAGAGAGAGACACAGAGATCTTGCTTCAGTTGGTAAACTCCCCAAATGACCGCCAGAGCTGGGGCCACGGCAGGCCGAGCGAGGGACTCAGCTGGGCTTTTCACAATGGTGCCTGTGACCCAAGGGCTCGTGCTTTTACTGCTCTCCTGGATACAGTAGTTGAAATCTAGATTTGAAGAGAAGCAGTCAGTATTTAAACTGGTGTTCACATGGGATCCGGCTTTGCAGCAGACTGCTTAACCTGAGGTGCCGTGGTTTAGGCCTCTTGTGAAACTCATCTTTTAAATAAACCAGAAACAGGATTCTTTTCATTGAATCAATACAAGGGTCAAGAAAGAGTGTGTATACTGAGATATTTGAACTCACAACGTATTATGAAATTGTTTGATGTTAGAATAGCAAAATGCAGTTCTTTGTGGCCAAATGGGCCAAACTGGAAACCATAATGCTAAGGGAAATGAGCCAATCCCAAAAGGTTAAATACCACATGTTTGCCTTAATTTAAGATGATATGATGTTATGTATAACATGTTATGTTTTGAATGTTATATGTTGTGTATAAACTAAGATTGAAGTATAGGTGAGGTGGTCACAGAAGGTGACTGGGAACTTGCATTTACTTTTAACATGTTGGTTACTCATTACTATGTCAATTAATTCCATAATGATGTAAATTTGTGCTGATGGTATGTTGGAGCTTTCAATTGACTGGGATGATGCTCTGCTGGCTCTGTCTTCAGACCAGAGAGGGTATACCTAAGAAGCCGTTGGACTTGACTGGACAATAAGATGCTGGACTCTATGTTTGGTATACGCTTGCAATGGGGGAATCTCAACTGAACTTGAGCTGTGGTTATGCAACAAGGTGGAGGAATCCACCATGGTGGGAGGGTTTGGGGAGGGGTGGGGAGAACCCAAGTACCTATGAAACTGTGTCACATAATACAATGTAATTACTGAAGTTACATAATAAATATATATATAAAAAAAAAAAGAATAGCTGAACAAGTATGGATTTTAGCATCATTCTGTGCAGAAGGCATCTGGTGCCCATACCTTCTGCAATGTGCAAACAAAAGTTGATATGTCATCTCTAAAAAAAATGTCTCTCTATTCAAAACCAAAAAAAAAAAAAAAAAAAAAACCAAATAGCAAGTGTTATGGGATAGCTGGGTAGGCATCTGATTGCAATGCCAGAATCATGCTCAAGCATCAGTTTGAACCCAAGATTATCCTGGCTGTGTCTGGGGAAGCAGTAGAAGATGGTGCCAGAACCTGGGTCCTTAACACACACCAGAGACACCTGGCCAGAGTTCCTGGCTTCCGACATCAGCCTGACGCATCTCTGGCCATTGAAGTTATTTGGGAGAGTGGCCCAGAGTATGAAATGCTTCATTTTGTCTCTGTCTATCCCTCTTTCTGTCACTCTGTTTTTCAATCAAATAAAATAAATATTTTTTTAAAAAAATAAAGGATTCATAAATATTTAGGGAGAGATTGTCAGCTACTATACAAGATGTTGGCAATACTGTAATTCAGTGGCTTATGCGTTCTAGCTGTGATTTGTTATTCAATATCATATCCAGAGTCAAACATTTAGAAAAGAGTATTTTAAAAAAATTATTTAAGAAAAAACTTTTTATTGGAAAGGTAGATATACAGAGAGGAGGAGTGACAGAGAGGAAGATCTTCCATCCGTTGATTTACTCCCAAAGTGTCCACAACGGCCAGAGCTGAACCAATCCAAAACCAGGAGTCTAGAGCTTCTTTCGGGTCTCCTATGTGGTGGGTGCAGGGTCCCAAGGCTTGGGCCGTCCTCTACTGCTTTCCCAGGCTACAAACCAGGAGTTGGATGGGAAGTGGGGCTGCCGGGATACAAATTGTCACCTATATGGGATCTTGGTGTATGCAAGATGAGGACTTTAGACTCTAGGCTACCACACCAGGCCCAGTTCAGCTCCCTGCTAATGTTCCTGGGAAGTCAGTGGAGGTTAACTCAAGAGCCTGGGCTCCTAAACCATCATGAGAAGAAACTCCTGGTAGCTGACTTTGGTCTAGCCCAGCCCCAGCTGTTATAGGAATTTGGAGTATGGTCCAGTTGGTAAAATATTTCTCTCTCTCTCTCTCTCTCTCTCTCTCTGTGTGTCAACTCCTTTTTCTACTTGTAACTCTTATCTTTCAGATAAATAAATGAAATCATATTAAAATATTTTTCCTAAGGTAGACTTGGCTGGAAAATGAATTTGAGTATAATATTTGAATACATGTTAGTTTGATACCAGTAAGCTCAGCTACTATGTTTTTCAAAAGAAATGATAGTTGATTTTGATATGCATGTATCCCAAATGGAGTTATATTTGTAAATATTCTGAAATTGTGCTTTTTTTCCCCACAGCATTTGCGTAGAATGTGATCATACTGTTAGTTTAGGCTGCTGTTATTCCCATTCATCATGGTTGATTTGTGATGATATGATGGCTTTTGTGTATCTTCTGTCTTCTACAAGACAGTGAATAAAAACCCCTGATTGCTACGACATGATTTGCAAAAGGCTCAGTGTTGCTCTGTGGTGCAAATCGAATGATTTAGAACACCAAGCCCTTCAAGTACAGCCCAGGCACAGAAACAGTTTCCACCGCTGAAACCAGGTGAAACACAACCCAAGGTTAAGAGAGGGTGCCTCTTTCTGAGACGATCCTTCCCTCCACCTGCTTTCTTGATTTCCATTGCTATGGATCTCTCTGTTAAACTCTGTACTGCGATCTTTTTTGAAGGTGATCGTTTTTGAAGCACTTTGTTACCAATCTTGCTGAGGATGTTGTTTCAACTTTTGACTAAGTGAAAACTTGCAAAATCATTTTCGTATCTGATTCATCCGTAGTCTTCATTCTAATGGTTTCCTTTACTTGGCTAGTTGTCAAGTTGAGTTCAGTTGTACAAAAGCAGATGCGTGGTCCCATGCCGCATATAGGGAAAAAGTCTCCTATTGTCTTTTCATCTTAACTTTCCTCCCAGTTGCCAAACCTTTACACCTTGTACTACTATTTTACCGAAACACCAGGAAGATTGCTACTGATCCATGTCATTCTTGGCTCCGTTCTCAGCTCTGATCACAATAACTTTGTTACCTGCCTAAGCTGTTCAAATTTCCAATTCAGAGTCTTTTCTTTTTCCTAACTCGTATAATACACCTGCTATGAAAATGATTTTCTTTAAGTACATAAGGCATTTGCTAGTTCACAGAGACATTTTAAGAAGGCTTTCCATGGATTTTTTAATTGAGCTAAATATCCTTGTTGATATTTAAGGGGTTTGTTTGCTGTTGTCTTGACCTGGCTTACCTTAGGTTTAGTTCTTGCTGCACTACCGATATTCTTTGCTCAAATCAAAGTTAACTGCAGGTTGATTGGTGTGCTCTATGCTTTCCCATCCAGTCTTCCTTTAAGCTCCACGTGGTTTGTATCCTCTCTTCCGAATATAAGTCTACCCATATTTGTTGACACCATCTTTGTGGAGCCTGTCCCATCTAGTTCATGCTTTCAGTGCCTGCAGCTTTGCATCTGAGATGTCTTATGCACAACTATACCTCCTCTTAAAATAATGGTGTGTGAATCCACTAAAGATATTTCATTTAGCTATTCAAAAAGAGAATGACAGAGAAAGATATCTTCCACCTGTCAGTTCACTACCAACCAATTGCAATAGTCATGGCTGGAACAAGCCAAAGGAGGAATCAGGAACTGCTTCCAGCTCTCTAACATGGATGCCGGGGACATAAGAACATGAACATCTTCTGTTGCCTTCTCAGGAATATTAGAAGGGATCTGCACCAGAAGTGGTATAGTGAAGACTTGAATTGGCACTCTGATACAGGATGTTAGCATCACGGTTGGTGGCTTAACCTGCTTCCCCATACTGCTGGTTCAGCACAAGCCTCCCATGAGCAGTGGTTTGTACGCCCTTGAAGGGTCAGCATTATTGTCCTCGTTAGCAGTTCTGGTAGCAGCCACCCCACTGCTGTACATGGGATTTCATCCAGCATCATGGATGTGCTTCAGATGGTCGGCCGTGACTTAGGGACCTTCTCTTACTGCTGTTGAATATTTAATTTTGCAAATTTACTTCATTTCTAATTTTTAAAGACGTATTTTTATTGGAAAGTCAGATATGCAGAAAGGAGGAGAGACAGAGAAGATCATCCGTCCAATGATTCACTCCCCAAGTGACCGCAACGGCCAGTGCTGTGTTGATCCAAAGCCACGAGCCAGGAGCTCTTCCAGGTCTCCTACACGGGTGCAGGGTCCCAAGGCTTTGGGCAGCCCTCAACTGCTTTCAAGGCCACAAGCAGGGAGCTGGAAGGGAAGCGGGGCCACTGGGATTAGAACCGGTGCCCATATGGGATCCCAGAGCATGCAAGGCGAAGACTTAAACTGCTAGGCTACTGTGCCGGGCCCTTTACTTCATTTCTATATGTTAAACAGTGAAAGGATTCTAAGAAGATGGTTCATGAAAGAATAGAAGCCCCTAGAGAAATGAGAGGGGGAGAGAGTGAAGCTGTAGTTATCTCACCAATATAGAATTAGAGCTTGGTGGATCCTCATAAGCATCTTGGGCTTTAACAGCAAGATCCCTGCTCCTACACCTTGGCCCTTACTCCAGGATGGAATACATCAGGGAATAGACCACTATTCAAGACAACAGGGTTACGATTAAAGTTGAACTTGTATATGAACTTTGTGGGTTCAGAAAGTATTACCTTAAAGTTGGCAACTGGGCATGTTGAGGACTTTGAAACAAGTCATCAGAAGGCCTGGCCGACTGCTAACCTCACACAGAGTTCCCAAGGCAGAATGCCTTCCTGTCTCTCACTATTTCTTTTCTCTCCTGATGCAAGTCGTAAAAATGGGTACTCTCCCAAGACCGATGGTAGAATCTAGAGCCTCTTTTACCATACATTTTAGAAAGTTATTCTAAACTTCCTCTACCCTTCCATGAGAAAACTGTCATTAGAGAAACTCTCTGACCTTTCTCGTCTTATAGCATATTATAGATTCCTTGCTGCAGGAGGCATCTTGTCGCATACCTGGAAGGAAGGAGTACCCCAGGGAAAGGCCAGGACCAGTCTGAGCAGACAGGCCTTCCCGGGCTTCCCCATTTCCGCTGATTGCCTTAGATCATACCCTGTCCGATTTCATTTCAGCATAGCTCATCCTTGCTTCGAGGAAATAAACATAACTTAAACATAAACAGGACAGTTGTTCCTGAATATTTGGACCTTCAAAAAGGTTCCATGTCATATGAAACCCTAATTAAATAAATTTGTTGTGCTCTTCTGTTGTTTTTCTGTCTTTGGCCATGCTGCTTCTGAAGGGTGGGAAAAAGGTTCAGAGATGTCCAGCCCTACGAAGTTGAACCTGGATAGTGAGGAAACTGAGCCTCATCCAAGGGAGTGATGAGTTTACCTCTGTGGTATGAGCTTCAGCCTCACATGGGCAAGCAGTGGCAGCTGAAGGAGTTAATTCACTTTTGGAGTGCGAAGAGCCGTGCTCACCTTCCCAGCACAATCCTCAACAAAGAGTTCATTTTTGTTGATTTTCTTTTGCCGCTAATTTGCAATGGGATTTTCGGTAACATGCTGTATTTGATCTCTGTAATTCCTGTGAAATCAACATTACTTTTCCATTTTATAGATGGTGAGATTGAATCTTAGGGAGATTAAGTAATTAATGGGGTATGACTATGAGATTCTGGAAAGCAATTTCAAGAACACAGTCCTAAACTGTAGGTAGAATTAGAAACGAGTCTGTCCAGCACTGAAAAGTGGATACAGGGCACATGGTGATGCTCTGTAGAAGGCTGCAAAGTCCCAAGATGGTCTCTAAATACAAATATCCACCAAGCCGTAGATGTCTCAATGCACAAGCAGTGTTACATGCTGTTCTTTTTATTTTGCTGTGAAAGCCATGTCAATGATAAAAAGAAACAGTATTCTTGAATGCTTCAAGGGGCAGAAATGTTTTTCAATTTTTTGACACAGCCTAGGTCGAGGTAAACTTTTTATGTTAAGTCCAAGTTTTACTGATAGTGGAGTATGGCTTACAGTGACACACAGGGGAAATCTGACACAATGAGATTTTGCCATATATTCTCCGTTCAATGTGAATCCTACTTATCGCCTGTAGAAAAGAAATGATTTAATTCTACAGTTTCCCATTTGAATGGAGAACTATAAAGAGTTTAGAAAAATATAACAATATTGTTCTTTTTAGCCAACACAAAAATCCATTTAATTAATAAATGATATGTAGATCAACTCTGGCAATTATGAATGCAACCTATAAAAAAGCTTTTAATGTCTTCAAACTGAGAGTTTTAAAATAGAATTATGGCTAATGTTTTGGCTGAAATATAATTCAATTATCTTTTTATTGTTTATAAAATAGCAATAGGAAACTGAATGCAAGCCCAGATAATGATTCTATGTCAATGAAAGCAGTAAATTCCTTGTTGTTCAACAATTGCAAAACATTTTCCTGTGTTTAGTAATATGGCTTCCATAAAACTAGACTAGCTACACCACTCATAGTTGATGTTTTCATATGAAGACAGTTTTAGTAGGAGCAGTTAAGTCTCCCTGTCTGAAGACACGATTGGAAATATCTTTTTGTTTAAATGGCAGCATATTTAACGATATTTTACTGACTTGAAATCAGATTTTCTGCTTTTACCATTTCAGAAAAAAAAAAAAGAAAGAAAGAAAAGTCCATTATGTCTTAACGTTTTGTTCACTTTTTCTTTGCAGTAATGTGTCTGCAGTGGACTTACTAAATTTTTGATTTCTAAAATATTTGGAGCTCAATGTACAAATTGATCTTCAAATAAAGTGAAAATCTTCTATTTGTTTATTGTAAGGGCATGTTCTCATTCTTCAGAGATTTTCTGAATCTTACTAGCTCCTCAACATCTGTAAATTCCCCATTCTTGTGCCAGTACCAGTGATGTTTACTTGTAGCAGCTATTTCTTTGTACATACTCTAATCTTGCTTGTTTGCTTTTTTGTCCAATGTAGCAATTTTGTCTTCAAGTGTGAAGGTTGTGCGCATTTTAATTAATGAGTGTTACAGTTGGTTTAATTCCCTTGCAACTTGCTTTCCATTATTCTGATCTGTTCTTTGTTTGGTGTCTATTATTTCCACCTTTCTGACTTCTTTTGGATTCATAAGATGTTTTCCTAACTGCGTTTTTATCCTCTTGTTAATTTTTAGTTCAACATATTTATGATTTTTAGTGGTTATATTTGAAATTACATTTCAATTGCATTCAAAATTTTTACACTGTATCTTAGGAAAATAATCTCTAAATGGTACAAAAGTTTAACAGAAGCCACTCTCCATCTGCCGTCTTTTTTTTTATTATACACATTTGTTGGGTATAGTGTAATAACTTTACAAAGATGTATGCTTAGTCCTAACTAAATAAAGGTAGTTAATATTACTATCTCCTAAAACATTAACAATTTTGTGGGGATGATTTGACTTTTTCCCATCAAACGGGGACACCTTACAGTGATGATGCAGGAATTGACATGACCTGGGGTAGAACTAAGCTTGGGTAGAACGAAACTTTCTAACTGTATAACTTCTGACAAACTAATTAAAATGTGAAGCCTTAGTTTCCTTACCTGCAAAACAGGGAAACTATGATCAGGTGGGATCAAACATATACAAATGTTTTAAGGCCTGAAACATTTTTTCCATCAATAGATGCTTCCCTTAACTGGAGTTAATACATTGCATTTGTGAGAACTCCATATTGGCTGATGGAGAGGTACTGTCCGCAGTGTTTGTTGAACTGGCCTGTCTGTCCTTGATATTGATATTTGCAAATACATATGGAGTATGTAACTCTCTTGCATACAAGTCTTTGTAGGTTGACTATCCCCCAGTCTGAGTCTAACTTACTGAAATGGTTATGGATGTCACTAAATCATGCTTGCCTGCTCTTCTACTATACCCTACAGTCCAATACACACAAGTACTTGCTAATCTCTCCTCAATAAAAATCAAGATTTTGAGAAATTGTGATTTCAGAGAGTATTTACTAATTCTTCGTGCATTTTTTAAGATGAATTGGTACGTTTTTCTGTGCTCTGATGTTACTTGGCATATGCAGGCAAATATGAAAGCGAGGCAAATGAGTATATTGAGAGTTAAGTAAGTAGAGGAGATCCGAAGGCCAAAGGTACCTTGGAGATAACATTTTCCCAACCGGAATCAAGAAAGCTGCAATGGTGCTCCTCACCCTATATAGGGCACTGCAAAATATTTGCAAGTTTTTTTTTTTCTGGTGTTGTAAGAATGACAAAAAGTATACTCCCTTCTGTGATGTTCATTTTGAAGCTGTGAATTTGTTCCAAGGCAATTAAGAAATTGGAGAACAATTTGAACATGAGCAAGTTTTGTGTTTGTTTTTTGCAAACTTTTGTCCTTGGGAAATGTTTAAGTGAATGCAAAAGACTGCATTTGCACTAGCCTCGCCACTGGGTACACACAAAATGTACTTGATGCTCACGCTTTGAACACCTACCTGCTAGCTATGGTTACCATGTGTTTTATCTTAAAAGATTGTGCATTGTTGGTAGTTATAAATATATCTCTCTCCATATATGATTTTAAAGAATAAACATATGCATGTATTCATTTTTAATGATTTGCTGCTTTATTTATTTGAGACACAGAGTGACAGAAAGTGAGAAGAATGGACAGAGAACAAAGACCTTCTAAACTCTGGTCCGAATGGCCACAAAAGCTGAGACTGTGCCAGGTTAAAATCAGAACCCTGAGACTCCATCTTGGTCTCTTACACGGGTTGCAGGGACCCGTGTATGGGGACCATGTTCTGTAATGCTCCTTTCCATGTATGTTAGCAGGGGACTGGATGGGAAGTTGAGCTGCTGAGACTCAAACTGGATCTACTATTTGGAAGGACAATGTTGCAAGTGATGACTTAACCTGTTGCACCTCACAACAGTAGAAAGACAGATATACAGACGTACTGTATATACACTGTATATACAGACATACAGTGCTTATATGTATATATGAACACTGGCCACCAGTGTGTGTTTGTGTACTATATCTCCAGGGTGAAAAACACGCCCTGGGATTGCAGACTGAGAAATATCGCTGAAAGGAGGGCAAGACAGCAGCCTCATCTGCCTCTGGTGTCCCGACCTTGCCAATGATTTCAAAAAATCCTCCTTCCTCCACTTCATGATGGTATGCAGGTGTAGCCCTTTCAGTGATTACATCCTCGAGCAGGGCCCGGCCGCATGGCCTAGCAGCTAAAGTCCTCGCCTTGAACGCACCAGGATCCCATATGGGCGCCGGTTCTAATCCCGGCAGCTCCACTTCCCATCCAGCTCCCTGCTTGTGGCATGGGAAAGCAGTTGAGGACGGCCCAAAGCTTTGGGACCCTGCACCCGCGTGGGAGACCCGGAAGAGGTTCCTGGTTCCCGGCATCGGATCGGCGCGCACCGGCCGTTGCGGCTCACTTGGGGAGTGAAACATCGGGTGGAAGATCTTCCTCTCTGTCTCTCCTCCTCTCTGTATATCTGACTTTGTAATAAAATAAGTAAATCTTAAAAAAAAAAAAAGAACATCCTCTAGCAAATTCCAAGGCTTCTGCCCAGTCAGGTATTATTCTAGTATTTATATATTCATTAGCCACTGAACGTTTAGAAAATTGTGTGCCGTGTTCATGACATTTCTATCATTTTTAAATATGTGGCTGGTAACATTTTAAAAATTGTCTTATTTATTTTTATTTCATCTGGGGTGGGGTGTTTGTTCCTTGAATGAGAAATTGGAAGTTTGGTCATCTTTGTGGGTTACAGGGACCAAAATGCTGAAGCTCACTTAATATGCCCCCCAGGGTGCACAGTAGCAGGAGATTGAATTGCAAAGGAGACAGGATTGCAGTCAGGGACTCCAGCAGACTGTATGGGAGTCCCAAAAGGAAACTTAACCACGGTGTCAAACGCCTGCCCTAACTAAACACTTGGTGTTGTGTTCAAAATCCTGTTTTTCCCCAAGATTAGTCCAGTAACTTTTAACTGCACAAATTTTATAGCCTTTGAGGAATGTGAATGTCATATTATAGTGGAGCTGAGGGTACTATTGCCATTAAGTGTATCATGATTGATAGACAAAGTCTTGTCAACTAAGCTTTTTTTTTATTGGAGGTGAGTTGCAGTGTTCCTTTTTGGCTTAAATATAGACCAAAAAAAAAAAAAACTTCTGTTTATAATGGCTGATCCCAAAGCCCTATGCAATTCTGCATATAAATGAGAATGTTTCCCAACACTTTAAGAGCACACTGAGTTTTCAAGAAATGCCTTTACCATAATTGAGGGGTGATTATATTTTTTCCAAACTGTTGATTGCTTAGAGAAAGCAGTCCTCTGACAGCGGTGTCAATTAGGATATTGGAGTCACAAGAAAGGGAAAATAAAAACGACACAAATCTCATTAACATTCATCAGTCTATGTTGTGTCATATGTAGAGTGATTCTCACTTTTCCTGTGAAGATCCATTTTATTGTACCTTGTTGTTTTGTCATAAGTAAGCTTTCATGTATTAAAATACATTCTACAAATTATTACTAAAATATAGTTCTTCATACACAGTCATATGTCCATCATTGCGGACATGGACAATGGCAGAGAGTCCAGCATCCTATTGTCAAGATATATTAAACAGTTCCATCGTAGGTTTATCTTTGTCTGGAAGTAGAGATGCATACTACATTGTATCCTCACATCTGGATATGTTAGTCTCCATTTTACAGTTACTGTACATCCCCTTAAATGAAAAGTCACAGTACAAAATCAACATTAGGAAGAAAAATAGAAATTTACAATGTCATGAAGTTAAATGTAATGACATAGGGGAACTAGGTGTGGGGGGGAATTGGTGAGGGGATAAGGGAAATCCCAGGAGCCTTTTTAACTGTATCATAAAATGATAATAATAATAATAAAATATAATAAACAAAAATACATTCTACAAATTAAATTTCTTTAACTGTTAGGACATAATATTGTGCTATCCGTGTCTTTGACTTTCTGTATTTAGAAATATTATAAATAGCTCCAAATTGCTGAGCCAAGACAGGCTGTCCCTTCCAGGGTAAAACAAAGATAAACTCACATGTGTTTGCACTTATCAGGTCAATTCAAAGCCATCACATCAACAGCCTTCTGTAACAGACCCTCACATTCCGGATCACTAGCCATTTACCCCCAAATACACCAGTTAAGCACCAGACAAACAGGGACAGTTCTGAAGCGCAGGAGCCTCCTGAAATTATTCAGCCTAAACTGAACTAAATCCATTTATCCTGCCATACCTCTCCTTTCTTAGGGAAATTGCAATAGAGGCACTTGACACCATCCTCTTCCTCACTGCTTTTTGACCTGTTCTGGTATTTCCCCACATGGGCCTCCCTGAAGTGGTTGGGAACTGTGCCAAAGTTTCAGTTACCAATCACCTTCTGATTTGTACATTTTTCCATAGTTGAACTTTTGTTTCAGTATAACTATATATTGAAAACAAACGTTTATTTAAAAATATGAAATTTGACTTCATTTTCTAGTCGTTTCATGGTCATAAAGGGGGCATTACACAATATATATTTTTAAAAGAAAGCACTGAATCTAACAAAGTTGAAGACTGCTGAACTAGGATTTGACTCTCTCCTATGGAAAGTAGCAGAATAATTCTAGAAAGGTTTTGTCAGCCATGGGGTTTTATCTAGTTTTGATCTGAGACAAATGGCACATATTTTGTCTAAATGTGTTAGCAATGATGATTGCAGAGGCCAGTGTAAATCTGGTTCTCATCCCCTACTACGTACAGGGGTATCTGACGGAGTTCCCAGCAAAGCCTCAAATAAAACATTTTTGAATATATAGAATTCTATGACTGATCTATTCTTCTAGGATTAATAACCTGAATTTGGCACTGTTTTGGCATGATCTCATTTGAGTTGCTGATTTATTTACTTACAAATTTATTCAAATAATTTTTAAATTTTATATGGAAACTTCTAAATACCAAGAAAAGAAAATATTTCTATTTCTGATTTCCATATTCTTTCATTGCTGAAATACTGTATTTGGAGCCAAATTCACAGTATGTTGTACATTTGACCACAGAACCTGGGAGAAGTAATGTTTGCTCTTATTTAGGCCTTGTTAAATAGAGAGGAAAATGTATTAACAGAACTTTACCAACATAAGAAATTTTAGAGCTTTTAGTTTCACATTTTGACTAGAGAAGCACCTGCAAACTTATACATTTTATTTTCTGCTATTGTCCTCAATCACAACACCAATTTCTCCAAGTTTTGTGCATTAAAGTTTAATGTAGACTCAATAAAGTTTAGAGTTTGATGTCAGCATTTCATAGGGAAGATACAAATCAATTCCATAAAATAATTAGTTTGAAAACAAAACAGGCAACACCAACATAATCTAATAATTTTCTAGAAATATTGGGCTGTTGCCACATGGAAGAATTCTGAACGAATAGAGAGAAGGTTTACTGCAAAGTCATTTTTGGTCATTTCAGGTCATTCATGCTTAAATACTGAAATGCATTGTATAAGTGTTTTCAAATGAAGCTGGGGAATAAAAGTTCTAGAAATATAGGGGAGAAAAAGAGAATATGCACTTAAGTAACTATAATAAAATTGTTCTTTTCTAACGTACAGTGAGAGGATTCATGCCAACCGCTGCTGTAGTTGATTGTTTTTCCATTATTCTTTTTGTGTGATTTATTTTAAGTACCTTATGTGAAAATCGTTCCTTCAGAGATCATTGAAATGGAATTGTCAATGACTTAAGTAACTTCCTTTGCTGTATAATTCCTTAAGGGTGCTTCAATGAGATTCTGTTACACATAGTGCTACATATTTTTAAATATATATTAATGTGAAATTACATATGTAACTTTATAATGCATGGTATTTGCAAAAGGAAGCATAATGTAAAATAAAAATATCTTCTTTTTAAAGGCTTCAACATTCCTAATATTTAGTCCTCGACTAAGTACTTCTGGGAAGAGAATTCCATTCATATTGTGCAGGTGAGGCTATAATCTCTGAGCTGAAAGTCGTATTACCTGTCTACAAATATAAATAAAAATGCATGTTCTGAGTCTATGATATTTTGGAAATCAGCCTTGAGATATTAATAAAATAATAGATTTCAGAGTTCTGCTGAATGAATAAGACTAGACAGAACAAATGAGCCCATTTTAAAAGATAGACCAGCTGGAATAATATCAGCTGATTGAAAGGTGCAAGGAGTCTTTAGGAACCTAACTTTCTGAGTATTCAGGACAGAAAATATTAATGCTTTAAACAATCATTTTTGATAACTTTAAAAGAGTGTAATCCAATATAACAAAGACCAAAGTTAAGGTAATTGTTAAAAATTGATAGTGTCAGACAATATTTGCTGAATTATCATTCTGTAAGAAGAAAATCAAAGACTGAACTTTCATATCTAAGGAAAATGAGCTGTGTGTCAATATGGTTCTGGCACTTCCCAGGTACCCACAGGTCCCTCAGTGTCTTCAGATGGGCATGGAGTGCTGGTTCTAAAAGGAGGAGGCTCTAGCTACAAAGGAGGAGGCAGCAAATTAGCAGCACTCTAATTCTTGGAGCCACTTAAGTGCAAAACAAAAAGAAAGATTTCCTTATCGGGGAAACTAGAGAATTTGTGAATGCCGAAGAGTAAATTCAGGTTGCTCAGAAAACACAAATTAAGAAACAAGATTGAGGATTAAATATACCGAGGTTCCATTCCAAGTGTAAAACTGTGATTTTGGGAATTTATTTTACTGGACTAGGCTTTGTTACTCAAACATAAAATTACAGAAAAGATAATATAATTTTTGAGGGGATGATGTTGTGGCGTAGTGGGTACACTTCATGTCCTGGCTGATCCACTTCCTGTTCAGCTTCATGCTAATGGTCTTGGAAAAACAGTAGAAGATGACTTAAGTATTTAGGCTCCTGCCACTCAGCTACAAAATCTAGGAGAAGCTATTGACTCCTTGCCTCAGCCATTATGGCCATCAGGGGAGTGAACTAGTGGATAATAGATCCCTTTTTGACTGTCTCTTCCTCTCTCTCTGTAACTGACTTTCAAATAAATAAATAATTTCTTAAAACACAGTTTGAAAGATTATTTTGAGCATTAAATAAACATAATTCCTGGTGTGTTACCAACTTTGCAAAATAGGTGGCTTGTTTTGATTAAGGGTGGTTTAGTGTTGTATTGTTAGAGCTCAGGAAAAGATTGAGGACAAAGCTTAGGGCAAGCAGGAGTCAACATGGCAACGGAGGTGCATTAAAAGTCCCCAAGATGAAAGAAGGCAGTGCCAACAGTCACAAAACACAGAAAGGATTGCAGCCAGAACTGACAGGTGGTTCCGCGCACACTCTCAAATCATTACGAACATTGTTATGGAACTGTCCAGCTCTTCTTCTCTTGAGGAGAATGTACACAGTAATCAGCTTCCTAACTGGATCAGTAACCTAAAATATTATAATCACCTATAGCAATAACAACCTATAATTATACTCTTCACTGTTGAAACTCTCCATTTTCCAACCCCATTCTGTTGTTTTCAAGAAGGTACTCTGCCAACATAACCATTTCTTCTTGGACCTATGAATAAGGGCACAGATCAAAAATCTCATTCATCACTGCGGAGTGTGAGCTTGGGCTTCTTTCTCCAAGAAAGATAATCACACGGAGCAGGGATGATGGCAGAGTGTGTTTACTTTGGCATTGGTAGCAAAGGATGATCTGAGCTTCAATATTTGTGATTTCATATTATGACATCACCAGTATTCAACTTCTAATAATGTAATTTTTAAATTTATGAGTGCATAGAATCTTGCCAAGTAAAGTTACTTTAATTTGGTGGACTCTAGAATGGGTCCTATATTATTTACAAAATACATTGTTTTTCAAGTTTACCCAGTTCAACTGGTTGTCAGATGGATGAACATCCTTTGTAAGAAGACAAGATAGTTCTTTCAGCTTCAGTTGTTTGTAGAAGGAAGGTAGTTGCACTGACTTTAATTGAGTAAGTAAAGTGTAAATTTGATAAATAAAGCATAATTTGTGAATTTTGTAAATCAAATATAATTTTTTATATAAAGCATAGTTGTACTGACTTTAATTTGGTAACATGGAGGGAAATTTGTGGGTCATACTTTGAACTGCAATTTCTAGTTCATGTATTTAAGCTGTATTTCCACATCAGCTTTCTGATAAAGACAGTTGATTTTACTTTTACTTTTAAGCTAATATATAAAGTTTACTAAAATATATAGTTTTGCTCCTTATCAGCTGGGAGTTGAGAGGGGTGACCTGTGGTTGCAGCCATGCAAATGGATCAATGGCCACATCAGGTGGAACCAGCTTGGTTTTATGAGTTAAATTCTGCTTTTGTCCTGTTTCTTTGGAGTAATCAAGTTTGCCTCTGCTCCTTACCCATGCAAGCTATACCTTCACTCCCTCCCTAATGCATCAGAAATAACAAAGATTGAGTCATTTGTTGTTGTTGCAGTGTCTGCTTGACTGGGTTCGGGTGAGATATTCTTGAACAAATAAAATTTTCTTCTGGCTCATTTTCCACTAAAAAAACAAGGAGAATGATTAAAGTCTGCTTATAAAATCTGTTACTAAATAAGACACTTCTAATATGAAAAAATGTAGTCCAGAAAATGAGATAGTTCAATAAAGACTCATCTGGTATTTGCACCAGTGGTTTCTTTGGGTTCACCAACATGTAATTTGTAGTTGATTTTACAATGTAATAAACTGTTTATGATTTTATAATGATTTTGTTTTATTAATATGCTTTGGATAATCATTTATACACATTTAATCTCATGTCTGCAAGTGCATTTTACATGCTCATTTGTATCTAGCGTAATGCCTCGAAGGAGGCTGGCAAAACATGAAGTAAAAAAAAATGAAATATTTGGTAGCCAATTTGGATATAGTTTCAATGTGTCTCCCAAAGTTTCACGTGCTGGAAGCTAGGTTCTCAAGGTGGTGATTTCGGGACATGGCCTTATAGGAGGTCTTTATGTCAGTCAGGGGCATTGGCCTCAGAGGAACTGAGCCCTTGGTCGCACTTGATGCCCAGTTTTGAGATGTAATCTGTCCCTCCTGCACAAGATCTTTCTGTTACAATCTGCCATGAAGTAACCCAGTGAAACTTGGTGTGCTCACCAAGACCTGCATCAAGCCTGTAAAACACACACACACACACACACACACACACACACACACACACACGTACACTTATTAAAATCAGTCAGCCAACTCAGGTATTTTTTTTATAGTAAGGTAAGATGGACCAAAGCAAGTTTTGTGAAGACAAATTTAGATTGAATTTTAGTATTGTCTCCTATTGTCTCCCTTGTTTAGAACCAAGACTCAGATGAATATTCCGTAAATTAATAAGGGGAGCAGAAGGAAAACTGCAGGTTGTATTTGAAATGGTGGGAGTTCCAGTCAATATGAAAGCTGCAGTAGCCAATGAGAACAGCTGCCAGATGTGCTCTGCTCTGTGCACCACTGGGTAGGAGGAAGGGGCGGCAATGTGTCAGGGTTAGTACAGGCACGGTTTGAGCTTGGTGTAAATGATTGGAAATGACTTTAGGTGAGAATTTCAACAGGGGTTTTTAACAAGGAGAAATGATATTGAGTGTACAGATGTGAGAATTCTGAAGCGTAAACAAAACAATCAGATTTAATTGGAAAAATAGGGCAAGAGGTTTTTAACAAGGAGACTGAAATGTAGATATGGCAGAGTCTAATATTTATACTCTTTTTGTTTTCTTTTATATTCTTCATATCCCACTGTCACATGTCTGAGTCTTACATGTGTGACTATAAAACAATAACAGCAAAATTTAAATTTCTGAGCACTTTTTTCTGTCATTACTCTTTTTATTGTTATTAGATTAACTTCCTTTTTAGAAGTTAATATTTGAAAATTAATAAATAGCTAGAATAATATTTTTTAAAAGATTTGTTTATTTTTATTGGAAAGGCGAATATACAGAGAGGAGGAGAGACAGAAAGAAAGCTCTTTCATCCCCCAAGTGGACGCAACGGCGGGAGCTGCGCTAATCTGAAGCCAGGAGCCAGGAGCTCTTCTGGGTCTCCCACGCGGGTGCAGGTTCCCAAGTGCTGATTTCCAGGCCATAAGCAGGGAGCTGGATGGGAAGCAGGGCCGCCGGGATTAGAACCGGCGCCCATATAGGACCCCGGTGTGTTCAAGGCGAGGACTTTAGCCACTACGCTATTGTGCCAGGCCCTAGAATAATATTTAAATGTAATAACAGTTCATGATGTGTAAAGGACTTCACTTACTATAATCATCCTTAATGTTCTCATAAAATAAAATGAAATCTATTACTGATACTAAAAAAATGAAAGAAAATGGAATATGTTGACCACGTTATTCTCTGAGTCTTCCCTTTGGCTATCTGTATTCTACAAGGTAAAACAAAACAAGCAGTAAATTTTACATGTGGCTGCGGAAACTAAGAGAGTGGGAGTGTCACATAAATAACATGAATGTCACATAAATGATGCTCTCAGAAATGAATCATGGTATAGCTTCTTCATGTTTCTTACACAGCGCTTGATTCTATACTGATCTAGGAAGCGCTGAGGAGAAAGAGAAGATGGAGGCATTATTTAGTTATAGAGAATAACAAATAGATAAATACTAAATCTACTATGCGGTCACTCTTCCATCCTGGTTTTCTGGCACTGTTGATAGGGACACAGACAGTCTTCCAGAACCTAGAAAAATTAGACAGATTTGATCATTACTTGAAAAAGGACAATGCAAAACAATTATTATTATTATAGAAACACAAAAATATACGTGTTCGTGCTTGCTGTGCATACTGACAGCTCACTAGACGCTGGACAGGCTGGTGGAGAAGGCGGATGATAGATCTGCTATCAGAATGCCACCCTGTGGGGTAGGTGCTGTGGTCGAGTGGGTTAAACCATGAAATTCACACCCTAGGCAGAGTGCTGATTCAAGTCCTGTCTACTTTGTGATGCAGCTTCTGGTGTAACGTATCTTGGGAGGCAGCAGCTGATTTAAGTGCTAGGTCTTCTGGCAACCACAGGGAAAGCCTAGAAGTTTGGTCTGGCCCAACAGCTGGCTATAGCAGATCTTTTTGGAGTGAACCAGTAGATGGAAGATTTCTCTCACTCTCTTTTTCTCTGTCACTCACTTTTTTACATAGATGAAAATATTCTTGTAAAAGGAATGTCATTCTGACTTTACAACACAGAGGCATAAATTCCACAAGGATACTATTGTGTGTTCCCCCATGAAACAACAAATTTTTTTTTTCTGCTAGGAAATTAAAGATTGGGGCCAGCGCTGTGGCTCAGCCATGGCTAGTGATGCCTGCATTCTGTTTGGGTGCTAGTTACTATTCTTGATGCTTTGCTTCTGATCTAGTTCCATGCTAACACACATCAAAAAACAGCAGAAAATGGCTTGAGTATTTGGGTCTTTTTACCCAAGTGAGAAAACTGGAAGAAACTTCTGACTCATGGCTCTGATTTGGCACAGCCCTGGTCATTGTGTCCATTTGAATAGTGAGTCGAAGGTGTCTATTCTCTCTCTCTCTCTCTCTCTCTCTCTCTCTCATTGTCTCTTCTCTCACTCTGTAACTCTACCTTTTCAATAAATGAAATAGATCTTTAGGAGAGATACAGAGATCTTTCATCTGCTGATCCATTACCCAAAGGGCCACAACAGCTGGAGTTGGGATAGCCTGAAGCTAGGAACCAGGAGTTTCTTCCAGGTATCCTACATGTACGCAGCGCCCAAGGGCTTGCATCATCCTCTGATCCTTTCCCAGGCCATTAGCAGGAAGCTGGATCAGAAGTAGAACAGCCAGGACTTGAACTGGCATTTATATGGAATGCTGGCATGTTAACTTAGCCAGCTAAGCCATGGTGCCTGCTTTTGCTTTTGCTGTATGCTTTTGCTTCTCCAATGCAAGAATAAATGATTGAATGAATGAATGAATACAAGAATTTGTTTTAATGCTGATAAAATGTTAATTACATGTCTCCTAAAACTAATATGACTTTGGCTTAATGGGCATTGCATTTACTGAAGCAATGAGTAGAAGCATTTGAATTTTGTCTCTTCGTTAAAACAAAACAAAATAACACTAACCCTATGGCTAGCATTGTGGTACAGTGAGTTTAAGCTGCCACCTGGGATGCTGGCATCCTATATGGGATCTGGTTCAATTGCTACTGTTGTCTTTCTGACCCAGCTTCCTGATAGTATGCCTGGGAAAGCAATGAAATACAGCCCAAGAGCTTGGACACTGCCTCCCAGGTGAGAGACCCAAACGAGTTCTTGGTTCCTGGGTTCAGTCTGACCCAGCACTGTGCAGCCATCTGTGGAGAGAACTAGTGTGTGGAAATTGTCTTTGTCTTCCCCTCTCCGTAGCTCTGCTTTTCAAACAAAAAAGTATTCAAAATAAAAAGACCCTTAGAATCACCCAAGGACATTTGTAAAAAGAAAAATGAGCTCAAAAATTGGAGAGCGAAATTTCAGAGCCTGGAGTAAGCAGGGTCTGTATGAACATGCTTTCGTTTCTTGACTAACCA
Source organism: Ochotona princeps (assembly GCF_030435755.1). Classification (NCBI taxonomy): domain Eukaryota; kingdom Metazoa; phylum Chordata; class Mammalia; order Lagomorpha; family Ochotonidae; genus Ochotona; species Ochotona princeps. The sequence goes on from NC_080840.1 coordinate 54,168,920, forward strand.
AATCATCTTCACATTTAATGTTCTTATTGCTTTTGCTCCCCAGAGCTCTTCAGCGTTCTATGATTTTCGCTTTCATTTCGTTCTTCATGATGTCCTTATGTGATGTGATAATTTTTGCCACTCTTTATGTCGTTTTTTGCTTTAATAATATTTTGATTCAGCTAAATAAATCCAAAATGCTGTCATTTCAAAGTAATCCTAAGAACATGATGAAAAGAATTTAAATTAGTTATACTATGTCTTTCTTCCTGCGTGTTCCATGAGGAAGATATTCTGACTTTGTAGATGAAACATGTTTATGCTTTATTGTACAAGAAGTCTTATGTTTTTTAAAGCAAATAAAGGTGTTTTAAAAAAAATAAAATAAAATCAAGTGTAAAATTTTATGCTTACAGCACATCCCATTTCAGTAGTTAAATTTTATCACATATACTTAATTAGTATTTAGATTGTATAATCTTTACACTTGAAAAAGAAGAAGCACATGTTCATGTTGTTGCAAACATACTCAAGTTTCCCAATAAGTAAATTAAATATCCATTTTTAAAGTTGAATTATACTAATTAAAGTGAAAACATTGCCTTCTTGTTATTGCTGGCTGATAGCCCATTTTATGCAGGGAGCACAGTTGTATGAACCATTCACATGCAGAGTGATGTTTGAGCTATTTTTTATTTTGGCAATTGTAACAGTGTTGTTGTAAATATTTGCATATAGGTTTTTTTGGTGAGCATCTTTCATGTCCCCAGAGTGAATGTCTAAGAGTGGGGGTGCCTGCTCTTATGTCAAGTCTATGCTTAACTTTATATTAAAAAAAAAAACCTGCCCATTTCCCAGAAGGCTCGTACTATTTTTCATTCCCACCTGCAAAATCTGAGGATGCCAGTTGCTTGTAACCACGCCAGCCCTTGATGTGACAACTTTCCTTTCAGTCACCCTGATGTGTCAGATGCATTGTGCTTTGCTCAGCGCTCTCGGTGTTGCACATTGTTTCTAATATTTAATTGTTTTGTCTGTATCCTTTTTGGTTGCGCATCTGTTCAAGCATTTGCACATGATGCAGAATTGATAAGCTGTGATTTTAAAGAAGAAACTTACATAAAGTGAATATATATATTATATAAGTTTATTATTTATATTATGTTATATTATAGTAAATAATATAATATATATATAAAAACTTACATATACTGCTTGTATAGAGAGCTGTTTTTCTTATCTGAAACACTATTCATTTCCAAAGCCAATTAATTCAGATCCTTTCTTCCTTTAGGGATGTTGTTTTACACATGTATAACTCATTTGCATTGTTTTATCATATTCTGCATTTCATCTTGAGGTGAAACTCTTTTCTAAAAATTTACAGAGATTGATTCTTTTGGCTATAAAGTTCTATGGCTGTTAGCAAATGTACTGCATGCTAGATATTAGAAGAGCATGAGAAATATTCTTCCTGCATTAAACACATTTCCTGTGTTTCATGTGTCCAACAATCCCTACCACAATCCAAATCAGTTGACTATCTCTATAGTTTTGCTTTTATAAAAATGTCATATAATTGAAATTATAACCATTTTAGATAGGCTTATTTTACTTTGTCACATGTATTTAACATTCATGCATGTTTTTCTTTTTGATTTGGTGGTGCATTTCCTTTTATCACTAAAGGTACTGCACTGTTTGGATCTTTTTCCTGTCATTTTTAGAGAGACACCTTGGTTACTACTCATTTTTGGCAATTAGGAGAGCATTTGCTGGATCATGTGGTAAGATTATATGCAATTTTGTAGGAAACTGCCAATGATGTTGAAATGGGCGGCATCATCTTGCGCTGTCATCAGCAAGCAATGAGAGTTTCTGCTGCTCTGGTAAGTAATGGGTACTGACAGGCTTTTGAAAGTAAGAATAGGGTCATAATTCAATATGATATGTCTCTGATAAGGAGAGACATCAGGAGTTTGTTTTGCGTACTAAGAAAAGACCATAGGAGAACACAATGAAGAGGCAACTGTCTTCATGCCAAGCAGAAAGGCCTCAAGAATTCCCAAACCCATACCAATGCCTAATTTTGGAGCTCCAGTTTCCAGGACAGTAGATTCAAATTGCTTAATCTACCTGGTGTCAATCTTTATTATGCCAGCACTAACTTACAAACACGATTTTAAAGGTTTCCTCCAAGAAGCTTCATCATTCAAGTTTTACATTTAGAGTTCTATGGTTTACTTTGTGTAAATTCTTATTGCAGATCTAGATCTGTGATTAAGTCTTTCTTTTTTTTTTCTTTCTTTTGCATATGGATGTGGAATTGTATCAGCAAGAGTTGTTTGAAAAGACTCTATGAGGTAGGAAGGTAAATATTAGCTTATGTGTGTAAAAGGGCCAAAGGGAAAAAAAGAGAAATATTCGTGCATAAAAAAATGTAGCCAACTCAGAAGTATGCCTTTGAAGCAGCCTAGCATTATACACATTCCAATTATGACCACACACCTGATGGCTATATGTAGTCCCAACCTCCCCCCACACACATTGGAAATACCCCAAGAGAATCTTCTCTGTCTAGGCCAAGGTAGCTATTCAATCTTATTACATTGGGCCTTTCATGAAATAATAAAGCCTTTCATGAAATTTCACAAATTTTGTATTAGGAAACTCCTTTTCCAAGTGGGGAGAGCATTAAGAGGAAGTAGGCCTATAGCCCCCCACACTGATTTTGGTATCATCTGTCAAATGTTCTACCACATCAAACCTGGTCAATTTACTTACTGCTGTTTTCTGTCTCACATCTGAAATTCTCTCATTATTGAAAGAAAAAGCCATTTCTGTTAACAATGCCTTGATCTACTGAATTGCTTTTGTACTTTTGTCAAAGATGTTTGACAATAAGAGTGGGACTTTTCTTGTAACTATTTAAGCAAATCAATATGAAATAAAATTTAAAACTGAAATATTAGCTGCAAATATACAAGTAATCTTAGCTCAGTATCTACTTAGCTAAAAACTAGTCCTAACTGATTTCTGACTAGTTTGTCTCTACCTGAAATTTTCTTTTCATAGATGAAGTCAGAAACATGTATTCCTTAGGAAAAAAAATTTCAATTTCAGAAAAATGTCATTGATATATACTGGTAGTTGAGGAATCAGGCTCTAGGCCAACATATTAAGTGTGATTTTGAATATCTAACCACAGACAACCACATGGACTATACCTGGCTGCCTCATGCAGAAGGTAGTTCCACACATCAAACATGGGACACTTGGCTGGAGGAAAATACAGGCAGGATTCAATCCCCACCCAGTTCTTCCCCATTATCTTATCAAACCTGGAATTTCAGCATAAATATCTTCATTCTGACACATTATTGGCAAAGCAGAGGGAGGCTCAGCTGAAACACTGTTCAAGTGCCTCTGAAGACTCACTCATGGGAGCATATCCAAGACACTCTTTTGTACTCTCAACCAGTATATGTGTATTCCTGTTTCTTCCTCTCTGCAGACCTATAAAATGGCCAGACTTCTTGGTCAGACCTTCAGGAAAGTGAGATAAGTCTCCCATTCCTACTCCTATCACTTGTGCAAATACATTCCTCTGATGATGTCCAATGGGGGAAAAATGAAACATCGAGAAATCCAACATCTCCTTTCACTTTTCCACTGTGGAGTAAGTGAATAAAGGCTTCCTTGCTACTTCCAGCTTGGTTTGCCATCTTTTTTTTAAGATTTATTTATTTTTATTGGAAAGACAGATTTACAAGAGAGAAGGAGAGGCAGAAAGATCTTCCATCCAATGCTTCACTCCCCAAGTGATCACAACAGCTGAAGCCAGGAGCCCTGAGCCTCTTCTGGGTTTCCCACTCAGGTGCAGTCACAGGCTTTGGGTCATCCTTGACTGCTTTTCCAGGCCACAAGCAGGGAGCTGGTTAGGAAGCAGGGCAGCCAAGACATGAATTGGCACCCATATGGGCTTCTGGTGCGTGATACAAGGTCAGGACTTTAGCCACTAGGCTATTGCACCAGGTCTGATTTGTCATCTGAAAATACTACCTGGACATTTATAATTCTCTGACAGTATTTATCAATTCCTTCTTGCCTGTCATCTTCAAGAAATTGCTTTGTTTTAAAAGCTGTAAGTAAAGGAGGAAGAGAGAGAAATCTTCCATATACTGGTTCACTCTTCAGTTGCCCACAACAGCCAAAGCTGAGTGGGGCAGCTGGATGCCAGAAGCCTGGAATTCAATCTGGATCTTGCACGCTTGTGACAGAGACCCATTCTTGAACCATCATCTGCTGCTTCCGAGGATGAGCATTGAGAGGAGACCAGATCTGCAGGCGAGCTGGGATTCAAAACAGGAGACTGTCATCATGTGGGAAGCAGGCCACTCTAAAAGTTCTTCACCACTGCACCGATGCCCATGTGATAGCTTAATGCATCCTCATTTCCCTCCAATGATCATTTGGCATTTCTTTACCTGTATGCCACCCACCTTTCGCTATATCCACTCTTGCAGACACTTTAATGAGTTGGAGCTGTTGTGGTTAGAAGATGGAACCACAATCCGAGAGCTTCCAGGAGCAGGGAACTCACAGAGCCTCTACATCTTCAACTTCTGTAGTCCAAACATGTAACGCTGTCATGCTCATGAAGGCAGTCATAACTAGGTTGGTTTTAGGAAAAGCACATGATTGGCATCCACTAAATTACATTCATAACCATGGCTGATATCACAGTGTTCTTAAATTTCCCTAAAGATAAGGATTGTTTGGATTACTTTAAAAATCAAAATGCTAGGAGCTACCCTAAACTAACTGAAAAAAACATTTTTTTCAACAAAGTAGCTGGAAATGATTGTGATTGAATGCCAGAACTCCTTATTGTAATTAGAAAAGTTTTAGTAACCATTATGGGCTTAGAGTTAAATGCGTATTTTGTCATGAGAATGTTGATCATACATCCATGCTTTGATTAAATTGCTGCAGGATGTACTAAAGGCACCAGTGTATGCCTTTAGCATTCCTTTGAGCTGTTTTTTTTTTTTTTTTTTAATCCTCCTGTTCTGGAATTCCCTGGACTCCATTTAATTTAAACAAACATTCTCATAGTAATATCTTCATTGTTTTTCACTTTTTGGGGGTAAGGAAGTATATACAAATTCTCAGAAAATTGGTAGAACGCTTACTTTCAAACATATATGATTTGAGTGTCACAGCACTTAAACTAGAGACATTTAAAATTGTAATGGAAAGTGTGAGATTTAGAGAAACAGCTGAGATGCAGGAATGGGTACAGGAATAGAAAACCCAAAACACTTTGCTCATTAGAGCTTGTTTTGCAGAGGAATTTCCAGGAGGACTTCTTATCAGACCACCAGTCAATGAATGAAAGTTCTAAGATGCCAGTCTGGTTCAGAGTTTTAAACATACATACTTGAAGTTGTATGATGCTTATGTGAGAATGGTCTTCCTCCTTCCAGTTCTCTCCCTCAAGGACACTCCCTTAATCCTTGCTATAAAAAGCTTGGCACACTGTTACTCAGGGAGGAGGATTCTTTAGGAAATCCCTACCTTCCCGATGATCTCCTTACTGGCCACAGTCATAAAGCTTTCCTCTGACCTACTCACACACAGGCAGATAGGTCGGTGACACGCCAAGAAAATGGGCCCCTTGCTGTCGGCCAGCAGACTAATGACAGACTTCTTTATTGTTTCACTTTTCTATATATTCAATGTCTCGGAAATTGCTACTTAATGTGATCTTAGGCTATTCAAATCTTTATCGTATTACATTTCCTTCTTCCACAATTGCATCTATTTGAAGTTTCTAAAGAAGTCTACAAAACTTTGACTTAATTACTTGGATAACTTTTGTTCCATTGAATTTATATAGCTGCTGGTATCCCCTTCCAATATTTAGTAGCATGAAGATCTGTAAAAGATTTGAGCTCATGCTGTAGAATAATCCCCGAGTTTGCTACTTGCAGGGAAACACAAACTCTAAACATTTTAAGTGGTTTTTCCATTTCCATCATTAAGTAGACTGTAGTTCTTAACAAGCTGTTATATATATTTATCCAGCTGACACCTGCAAACATGAATACACTACTTTTCCAAATAGATATGCATATTTACAAATTCATTAGGGAAACAAACATCTCTCCCATATTACATTTTGCAGCAATAACAATAGTTGCACAAAGGATAGCAGACTTCATGCTACCCGTAATGAATGCATTTGAACTTACAGGAGGAAGCTCTAAATTACCATAACTCAGAATTTTAAATACTTGAATATAAAATAGTCTTAGCCACTACTTTCCCAACGTGTTGATAAGAACACACACACAGATAGACACAAACAACTGTACTCCCCATCCCCACAAAATGCTATTATGAAATTAAGGTGGCAGCATTTACCTGGGCCAGTTTTCCTGTTCCACAAACAAACTTAACCCTGGGACGTTATTGACAGGCATCTTTTTTTTTTCTTTTTTTGTCATAGCGGAGAGGCTGCCGCTTAGTAAGCTGAGCTTCTGCCTTTACAAAATTCCCAAAGCAGTGACTCAGTTATTAAAAGGGAAAAGCAAAGAATTTCAATGATAAATGTATTTTTCATGTAAGCGTAGAAGGATGCGTTAGAATGACTTCAGATATGTCAGAGGCATTCACGGAAGATGTTGCTAAGCTGGATATGGAAGAAAAGTAGTTCTGCAGCACGGTAAAGAAAGAAAGGGGGCAATTGAGGAAGAAAGCATCTGTGTCAAGTGAGAAAATGGTTCAAATAAAGCATATGTGATATGTCTGAAGAGGGCACTTGTGGAGGATTTGCATCTTTGGGATTGATAATAACCTTTGTTAATTTAGCTGCATTGTAAATTAAACATCAGACATTTGGCCATAAGCCATGACATCCCCCAGGAAAGAGCATTTGAACATATTATGCCAAAAATGACCAAGAAATCTCAGCAGGATTACAGTGAAAAAAAATTCTACTACTTGATCAATTCAAATTTCGATCAGTTACATTGGACTGTCTTATCTGCTCTTAGTGGATTATTTTTTAAAATGAAAGGGTAATCACAGATTACCAGTTGAGGAAATCTTTGGTGTATGGTTGACACCTACAATAATAAATGAGAAAAATTGTCAGGAGAATCAGCAAATGCAGAAAGTGACAGAAAATTAAAAAAAAGTTAGTGGGGTATTAATTCTTGCATGGGGCCCAAGTAACTTATGCTAGACTGAATGTCCTTTGCTTATACCTACAAATCCTGGACATAATATAGAAATCAACTCTCAGAAGACAGAAGAGAGAGAACAAGATTAAGTGAACTTTGGAGAAGACAGAAGAATCCTTGCCCATATCTTTTAAAATGGTTTTGAAACTAGAGGCGATCTGAAATTGGTAGCATATCAAGTGGATAGATAATTAGAAAGAATCTTTCTGCTCTGAAGAAAACAGAGTTCAGAAATATCAGATACATTGGCAAATTTACGTGTATTGCAGGCGATATACGAGCTAGGGAAACTGATCCCTCAATTTTACATATAATCTTTAGGGAAAACTTATTTGGCAGGCACTGTGGAACAGTGGGTTGAGCTTTGGCTTGCAGTGCCTGGATCCCACCTCAGCCATTGGTTTGACCCTTGGCTCCTCCAATTCTAATTCAACTTCCTACAAGTGTGCTTATAAAGACAGTGGATGGTGCGCCAAATTCTTGGGCCCCTGCTACTTGTGTGGGTGACCCTGATAGAGCTCATGGTTTCTGACTTAGCCTGGCCCAGCACCACTGTTGCTGCCATTTGGGGAATGAACAAGCTGATAGGAAATGTTTCTTTCTGTGTTTATACTTTAATTAATATTTATAGAAAGCTCTTTATCCCTGCATATGTAAAGCAAACTGCCAGTTTCCTACTCTGGGTCAAGCCAAGTTAATTTGGTTCCAAAATAAAATTCAGTACCCTTCAGAAAATATCAGAGAACTCAGTCTCTAAATAATAGAATTCAAGAATAAAGACAGATTGGCAAAGATGGACTCCCAATGAAACTGTTGAATATATCTTGGCAACAGGATGCTGAAATGTCTGCCATTGTTTGTATCCCTACAATGGCAGAATACACTTAGATAGCAGAGTGATGCCCTTATGACTGCTTATGTAGGACTATTCTATTATAAAATATGGGGGAAATCAGTGGAGGAGGGAAGGATTTTGGGGAGAAAGCAATGGAAATCCCAGAAACCATGGAATTGTATCATAAAATACAGACTAAAATAAAAAAAAAAAGACAAGTTGAAGTACCTAGGTAAAATATAGACTGGTTTGAAATTTAAAATATGTATAAGCATATGATTATCAATGTAGCAATAAATATTTTGAAAAGCAATTACAGTGAAATCTTCCTGCTAGATCCTATGGGCTAGGCATTTTGGCATACCCTCTCACTTTTTAAAATTTCAATCTGTATGTTAAAACTTCAACAATAAATATTTGGAGAAAGAAAAGCACCAAGACTAACAACTTCTGAGAGAAGAGCATTCAAAAACAAGATGTGTAACTAGGGAGCACTTCAACAACTGTAAGCTCTTCCATAGAGGCTCTCAGCTACTGAATAACACACAAAAGCAACAAGATGGTGGAAAATTTAAATGAAGGCAACACCCTCCAAGAAAAAGAGGTGGAAAAGTGTACTAAAAAGGGACAATATCATATCATTAGGCACGGAGATCCAACATTGGCTCAGTGATGTTCCAGACTGTGAGAACTGACAAAATGCGATACAAGGAATTGCCAAGTAAACAATAAAAAAAAATGGTCTAAAACACCCAAGGGAAAAAATACACTTTAAATTCTGTGTGACGGTGCTGGCGTGGTGGCCTAGTGGCTAAAGTCCTCACCTTGAACATGCTGGGATCCCATAAGGGTGCCATTTCTAATTTGGCAGCCCTGCTTCTCATCCAGCTCCCTACTTGTGGCCTGGAAAAGAAGTCGAGGATGGCCCAAAGCCTTGGGATCCTGCACCTGCGTGGGAGACCTGGAGGGAGTTCCTGGCTCCTGGATTTGGATTGGTGCAACACCAGTCATTGCGGTCACTTGGGGAGTGAATCATCGGACGGAAGTTCTTCCTCTCCGTCTCTCCTCTCTGTATATCTGACTTTGCAATAAAAATAAAAATAAACCTAAAATAAATTCTGTGTGACAGCACACTGGAGGAAATATTACCATTATGAAGAAAATTCAGAACACTAGGCACAATTTGAAAATCTTCCTGAGCATGGGCTTGAAACAAAACCTGGGATTTGGATCGAATTGACATCTCAACTGAAATCCTGGGGCTGGAAGATGATGGAATTGTGATTCTCAAATTTTGCATTGATTCCTATCTAGCATATTATCATCAGTCAAGTAGTGAGAATAGAACAAACCATTCTAAAAGCTAGAACAAACTGAAAAAGGGAAAAACAAAAAAGGGGTCTTTGTGAGTCATTTGTCAGATATCTACTTGGTGATGCTCAGCAAATAGAAACTCACAAACTAAGGAAGAAAGGATGTGGAACCTGCAAAATAGAAACCCTGCTTCAGAGTGACACAACATTAATTTTTGAAATGAAAAGGGATATTCTAAAATTGTGTTGAGCAAACTAGCCTTGGAAGCCACCTTTCCCAATTTTTTAAAAGGTATACAGGGATACCGGGATTCTGGAAGGCTTGTTTTAAGAAACAAACTGTGACATACGCTTGCTATTCATAAACGAGTTAGAGGGAATTGGATTCATACAAATAGAAGTGTGTCTGTACATGATTGAGTGAGAGAGAGGAAATAAATAAGACCTCGATCTTCACCAAAGAAACTTTTTAAAATACATAAGGAAATATTTTCTTCATTACCAATTGTATGGATTATTTTCTGCAAATGCTATTGTCGAACTGCACATTTGCTTGAAATGATAGTCATTAAGTGAGTATAGGAAAGGGTACTCTAAGGAATTAAATTTACATCATCCATATTATGAAGAACTGCAAAAAACAAGGATAATTCACTCCATGTATGAGTTTAGTAATATTTAAAAAGGTTATTTTTTTTTTTGAAAGGTGGAGTTATAGAGAGAAGCAGAGACTGAGGTTGAGAGAGAGAGAGGTCTTCTAGCCACTGGTTCAATCCCCATACCAGTAATGGCCAGGAATGTGCCAGGCCAGAGTCCGGAACCAGGAATTTCATGATCTCCCATGTGGGTGGCAGGGGCCCAAGCACTCAGTCATCTTCTGCTTTAACAGTCCAATTAGCAGGGAGATGGATTGGAAGTGCAGCATTGGAGACAGGAACTGGTACTCCATATGGGGTGCTAGCATTGTGGGAGAGAGCTTAACGTGCTGTGCCACAACACCAACCACAGCTGACAAAGTTGATAATAAATACCAGAAGAAGATGACTTTGGCATCAGTTTCTCTAGAGAGTTCAGGAAAAAGTTGAGGAAAGAACCTGAAGACAGGCCTAGACATGGTGGCCCACTCATGGCCCTCTGGGGAATGAAGGAGAGTGATGGGATTTCCTCGCTTCCTCCTCTCTCTCTTTTCCTCTCTCCCTCTCGCTCTCTCTGCCTCTCACTCTTCTCATAACTCTGCTTTCAAATATATAAAATCCTTTAAAAAAAAATTAAGGAAAACTGATACACTCCAGAAATCTCTGTTCTCCAGGGATTTGCTTAAGAGTACTGGATAGTTGAAAACTACACCAACAAATATAAGAAATATGTTTATGGGATACTGACTTCATTCCAAAGAAATGACTTCTATGAACTTATTGTGTTATGTACAGATCTAACAATATATGTCATGCACACAAGTTGATTCAGCATCAATTTCCATACAACACAGGCCTGGGCAGATCACCCCGAGATCAATAATATCATCTCAACTGCATAGCCTGCAAATCGAGTTGCATTTTCTGCTTTGACATTTAAGGCTCTGTCCTAACACTCCCTTCCTAAATAATTCATTGCCAGTCTCCCTTCAGTGGAGTCAGACTGCACGCCAAGCAGTCCTTGCGATGACTGCCTCATTTCTCTTTGCCATGAGTTTTTTGGTATTGATTTTGTTAGGGATGCTCTTCACTCTTTTGGAAATTCTTTTAAACCTAAAAATTAACATTTTATCCTGAAATTGTTTTATATTTAAGATGCTAAATTTAATTAGAATAAACACATTTATATTTAAATGACTTTAAGGTTGAAATTGTATCTAAAAAAATTAAAGCAATTAGAAAACAACTCTGTTAACTTTATATCTCTTTTTCATCATTATCTGATCTACCTTCATTTACAAATTTCTTCTTGCAAGTACTGGAAGACACTGTGTTTAATTTGGAGTTTTTTGACTAACTTAGGAAAAGCAATGTCAGAAGAATGCTAAAAGTTATAGAGACAATAAGATAAATAAGCAACAGATAAGTTATTTCCAGGTTAGCAGTCAGCAAATCTTTTCCAAAGAGGGCCAGGATTTAGTTAGGTCAATTGGTTTATCAGTTTACCTCTTTACTTTTCTATGAGTCAAACTAACTGCCTTTATGTATCTGTGTGCTCTATGTAGCTATCATCTATGTATATATCATCATATATCACCATATATGTTTGTATCTTTCAAGCTTTGGGAGTCATTGGTCTGTTGTGTTTAGTCTGCCAATGTAGCAGGAAAACAGCTACATATACTACATACAGAAATATGTGTTCCAAAATACCTTATTTTTGTCCCAGTGAAAATACATGTTTGATGATCCTGTCTCTAAGCTTTTCTAATGTCCCCATATACACTACATAGAAAAGTTACTTGGCTGTGTAATAGGTTATAATCTCCTCCTAGTTAAAAAAAAAAAAAGAACATAAAGAACATAAAGGAGTAATCGAGGCCACTGGAAAGTGGAATTCAGCCCAACACCCCCCAGCCCAAGGAGGAAGACATAGAGACAAAGACAGCCCTGGCTCACAGAAAGTGCTCATGAATTTTTGATGAATGATTGACATTCTCAACGTTGCATAGGTGACAGACTCACCAAAGAACATGATCCGGGTTTTCAAATTCTTATTTGGAACATTAGTTCTAATTCAACCAGTCAATAACATCTTCTCATAGTTGCAAATCGACAACATTATCAACCAAAAAATATTAAGTTGTGCTATGGTAGCAAACAGACCCAATTCCCTGTTATTCTCTGTGGAATCCACATACCTGTCCTTGGAGTGAGTAACTGTCCTTCCCATTTATTCTCCCCCCCCGCCCCGATTGGTATAGATGGCAGAGACTCAGTTTTCCATTTGCAGTCATCACCACAGATGAAGAACACAGTACAAGTATCTGTCAAATACTACATCCTGAAATCTACACATGCATGTCTTTCCATTCATGAGAAAGCTCTCAATGATCATGAGGTAATCACTTTGTGTTTCCAAATCTCCCAGAACAATGTGCCCCTCCTTGTTTGAGTATGGGTGCTATGCCCAAGAGGAAGTTAATAGCTCATTATACTTGTGATATATCTAAACTGACATTACTGTACAATATTCTATATTATCAGGTTTGATGTATGGGCTGTGTAATGAGTCTTAATCAGTTTATTTCAATTTAAATAAATATTATACTACATCTCCTGCATATAATTGTGACAGTGTGTATATGTCATGATAAGGTGCATCACATAAATTTCTAGGAATCTATTGAGTGGACTGAGCTCCAGCACTAGACAGTGATAGACCAGATTAAACTCAGAATGGAATCACTTATGTTAACCACATAATAAATTGTATTTAAAACAGAACAATTTTCGATAAAGCAAAGACTCACAGTAATCAATGCAAATGACTGACATTTGCAAGCTTATAAGATAAGAAAATTCCTTTTTTAACCTCTCAAAGAAAGTAAATCTGAAGTAACCAATCCACCATTCATTGCTTGTCTCTGCTCTCTTCCTGTGGAGTCATGCCCTTTGCTCAGCAGAGTGGAGCACCTGTTTTATAGATGGACTGCTGCCCATTTCATGAGTCACCAATGATAGTCAATTAGATCTTTCAACGAAGTGTATTAGAGATTTGGTTAATAACAAGTGGTGGGAGGATAATAACATGTGACAGAATATTAGAAAAATTAACGTCACACTGCTTTTTAAAAATCTCTGGGTGGGGTTCATATTTCTTTTTTGAAAGGGTCAGATTACTAAAATGTGTATGTTGGGATACAGAGATATTTTTGTTTCTTTTAAAATACAGTTATCTAGGTAGTTGAAAGGTATAAACACAGAGAGGGGAAAAAAGAGAAAGAGGGGCGAGAGAGAGAGAGAGAGAGAATGTTCTATTTGGTTGGTTCACTTTCCAATGGTTACAAAAACCAGGTCTGGACCAGAATGAAATTTTTTTTCATAGATTTATTTATTTTATTGCAAAGTTAGATACACAGAGGAGGAGAGACAGAGAGGAAGATCTTCTGTCTGATGATTTACTCCCCAAGTGACCACAACAGCTAGAGCTGAGCTGATCTGAAGCCACGAGCCAGGAACTTTCTCCAGGTTTCCCACACAGGTGCAGGAACAGTGTGACAATGCCCGGTGAATTTGAACTGGCCCATCCTCCACTGCTTTCCCAGGCCATAAGCAGGGAACTGGATGGGAAGTGGGCCTATTGGAATTAGAACCGGTGGCCATATGAGAGCCCGGCGTGTTCAAGGTGAGGACTAGCTGCACCATGCTCGGGAAAGATCATTATTAAAAAATTTCCTGTGGATAATAAAAAGTATGACTAGATTCATTATTCCATTATATTAATTTTTCAAAATATAACATAGCACAAGCTCTTGATTAAATTCTAAGCATTTATGAATATGCATTCCTTACTGAATTCTTCCATAGTAGTTCTGTCTTCTCTGTGGCTTTGTTTTCTGAAGTTATCAGGGGTCAGCAATAGTCTGCTAGATCCTCTACCATGCTGGGTAGTTTGGTGAAATCTCCACATCACATCCTGCTTTGACTTGGTCTCATGTGAGTACTTGCTCTGTTCGGCGGCTCCTCCTATACCTTTGCTGTCCACCCATCAGTCACTGAGTAGCGATTCAGGGGTCACAGCATGACAATACAGTGCTGCCTTCAATTAAGCCTTATTTTGCTTACTATGTCTTCAAAGTATAGCAGTAGTGGTATTGACCATTCACATATACCAGAGGGGTCATAACATAGTTCTTTTCAGCACAAAGGTAAAAAATTCTCTAGTTAAGAAAAAAAAAAATATGCTGAGGTTGCTAAGACACATCGTAAGAACAAATGTTCTAATCATGAAATTGTGAAAAGAGAAAAAAATCAGGTTATCATTGCTGTCACACCTCCAATTGCAAAAGTTTCGGTTGCACTGCATTCAAAAATGCTGCTCAGGATGAAAAAATTGTTAAATGTTTCTTTGTTAGATTTTATACCCTGTAGAATCATAGGGTTTAGTATTAATCCAAGCTCCGGGTATCTACTGGGAGTCTTGGAAAATATCCCTTGCAGACAGTGGGATTTAACACCAACCCTCTAGGATAGGCAATATTGTTACTATTCTTATATATGAATCAACTGAGTCCCAGAAAAATATGGTACATGCACAAGGTCACGCAGAATGCGGATGCAAACTCGTGCAACCTGGCTGCAGAGCTGCCACTATTATTGTTACGCCATGCTTCCTTACTGTTGACTAATGAATGCATGGAAAAAGCTTCATGGCTCATTGTAGTTGCTAATTTGATTTAACTTACTTTCTTTATGATGTTCAACATCTGGGAGGTGTTTAAAGATTGCTCAGGTGCTAAAAATCCTGTCAGGGATTCAAGAGGCTGACAGTACAGATAACTTGAAAACCCTCCAGCTACCAACACCAAGAATTGCTCAATAAATTACAACTAACATCCTTATAAATGCATGGCTGGACTGCTAAGAAAGGCGGGGATATTGCCTTGGGCCAGAAATGAAGAAGGAACTGAACATCAGGACAGTGAACTGCAGAACCAACACTGTGTCTAACCTGAAGTATTTGCTGTCTTAAATAATAGAGGGATGACATGTAATACTGATATAGGGAGCAGGAGAATTGGGATGGAGACCTAGACCTTTATGACCATGGGGGCTTAGTGTGACTGAGCATTTTGGCAAAGGAAACTCTCAAAGGTTGTGGGAAGGATCGTAAATTTATACAACCACTTAGGAACAGTGTGACAATGCCCGGTGAATTTGAATATGTGCATTCTTAAGAGCAAGTAGTTTCTTTGTTAGATTTATACCTTGTAGAAATTCTATGCCATGGGAAAGTCAGACAAGGACCAGAATTCTACTACAGCATTGTTCATCTTAGTAAAATCTTGGAGCATGAGGGAAATAAATGAATTGTGTTGTGGAATACGCAGAGCAATGAAAAATCAGTGTACTGTGGACACATATCCTGAAAGATAATTCTCAAGAGTGTCATTTTTGTGAAAAAGAAAGAAAAAGTTGTTTGCTATTTGCAGCATTAACTGTTACATAATGCTGAAATGGAGATGGTCAGGAAGAATAATTTTTTAAAAATGTGATCCTTAACCTAAAGAGACACACCACCCCTCTCTCAAAAATGAAATCTGCATCCGTGTTGTAGATATGGTGACTTTCCTTTGGTACAGCACTCACTCTATAGACATGTCCCCTAATCTGGTCCCTCAGCCAGCAAGACAGACGGAATGGAAATTTCTCTGAATATATCCTGAGTATAAAGAAAAGCCACATAAAGCAAAAATAGCAAAAGATTGTATTTTTCTATTTGGTTTCTTTCATAAAATTCAAATTAACTCAATGTAACTGTTGTTGTGGGGTACGAGCGAGGTCACTCCAGACATGTCTGAGGCTTATTAAGGAGTCTTTATTTACCAAGCTTGGTGATAACAGGGCCCACTAGAAATAGCAAATCACAAGTCCATATGGCAATCCAGTCAATTGTAACCCCAAGAGGAACAGATAGTCGTTACCCTGAAGTCCGTCTGTTAAACCGAAGACCTACATCCCAGCTTTTCCAGCAATACAAATTATCTTAAGAGACACGCAACGAAGAACCTGGGCTTGCCTACAAATCTGCAGGCATTCACCTTTCCTTTACTTCTCTGCCCATATTCTACTACTGCTAGGCCTCACCTCTCCTGTAACTCCTGATAATAGACAAATCAGAAATACAATGCATCTTAGCATTGCTTTCTTCACTGTCCCGTCCAAGCAGTGAACAGAGGGTGAGGAATATAGACATACAGGGGCCATGCTCAGGGGCTACCTGTCCTCGGAGTCTGTCTGTGGGAAGCCAGAGAGCAAGCAGGTGCTGGGAAGGCTAATACTCGGAGTGCCAGAGTGATGGAAGCATGGACCAAGGGAGTGATCCTCTCCTTATCATGAGCCTTTATAGGGGCTTGTGAGGGGAGTAGTTACACAACAAGGCAATGCCGCCCCCTCTGCGGTTCCAGGTGAGGATAGGTGAGAATCACAGGGGGCAGGAGGGAACACCTAGATGGGGGCGGGGCAATTGACTTCCAGGCCAGAGATTCTGAACTAGCTGCCTACCTCACCATGCTGTTGCCTCACTCAGTACTCCCTCCACTTCCTGAAAGACAAAATGCATGCAAGTCTAAAACTAATAGTCATTTATTTCTTTTGCTTTTAAACTTACAATTTTACGTCGTTATGTGCTTACCAAATAAAGGTTCCTTTTTGGGATCTGTTTATTACTCTGTGTATTCTGATGGTATTTTTTTCTCTTTCAGAAATAAACAAAAAGCAGGAAAAACAAGATCCATAAAGCAATTGGAACCAACAAAAATTGGCTACTGTTATTTTTAAAAATTAACATTTATGCTGAAATTTAATTCACAAACCAAATAATTCAACTATTTAGGGTAAATGACTGCATGTTTTGTGAGGAGTGATTTGAACATCCCATCTTGGACCTAACACAGCTTCCGGCTTCCACTTCCTACTGCTTGTGAAATTCACAATGCTCTGGTTATCCACCAATGAAATGTAACCTCCTGGCATCTTGCCTGAGAACCCCACCCAGCAATCTCTCCTGGCCCCTTTCCCAACCCCTGCCCACTTACCAATCACCCTTAGGCAATCAGCTGTGATAATCTCAGTCACCAATCCCTTGGGGCCTACCCAGAGCCCTTCCCAATTCCCCACACCCCCACGGACTTTCCAGGTTCACCTGGGTTGTATAAATGAGCCTCCAGGTGTGCCCCCTTCCTCTTTCTTCTCTTCCCCTTCCCTTCCCTCTTCACCTGTCTCTCCCCGTCCTCCATCTTGCCCCCTGCCCTGGCAGCACCCCATCCTGCCACCATGATAGGAGACATTTTTCTTCCCCTCTACCCCAAAAGCTCCCCTTCCCCACTCCCATTCCTACCCTGTTAGAATAAAGGACCTCCGAATACCTCATCGCGGCTGGTATTTAGGCTTTGGTAAACTAAGCGTGAAAAGGGGACTTCGCTGCAGGAAATCAGCTGTGCGCAAGAATTTAAAGAATGTAAGTGCATTTTAAAACCTAACATTTTTATTCAAATCAGGGTTGTATGATCATCATCATCATATATTTTAGAGCATTTTCTTCACTCCAAAAAGACATTCCACAATCATTAGCAGCTGGTCTTGATTCCTCAAGCTCCTTTGCAACCCTCAAACCTTCAGAATGCCTCTTACCCCTTCCTCTCCATCTTCTGTTGTCCCACTCGTCCTACCGCTAATCTACTTCCTCTCTTCTAGACTTTCATATTAATGGAACCACGTCATACATGCTGCTCTGTGACGGATTTCTTCCACTTTTCATATTTTCACAAGCCACCCAAGGAAAAGCCATATGTATCTACTAAATTCATTTTAGTATTAAAAATACTAAATTGAATGTGAACATATTATATTTAGCCCTGCATGAGGTGGTAAATATTTGGGTATGCAGATCATTTCCACTTTTGACTATTGCAAATACTTTCATGAGTAGCTTTTTGTGTGGGCTTGTGTTTAAATTTCTCTTAGGTGTAAATCTAGGAGTGGAATGAATGGGTTATAGGTTAACTCTGTATTTAATCTTTAAAGAACTACTGGATTGTTTTTCAAAGTGACTGAATGATTTTACAAACTCATCAGCAATTTATAACAGCTCAATTTGGGGACACTTTTACCATCACTTGTAATCACTGACTTTGGTTATGGAAAACCATCCTGGTCAATGTGAACTTGTATCTCAATGTGATATTTTTTAAACATTTATTTTTATTGCAAAGTCAGATATACAGAGAGGAGGAGATATGGAGAGAAAGATCTTCTGATGATGATTCACTCCCCAAGTGACCACAACAACCAGTGCTGCACCGAACCGAAGCCAGGAGCCAGGAACTTCCTGCAGGTCTCCCATGAAGGTGCAGAGTCCCAAACCTTTGGGCCATCCTCAACTGCTTTCCCAGGCCACAAGCAGGGAGCTGGATAGGAAATGGGGCTGCTGGGATTAGAACTGGCACCCATATGGGATCCCGGCCAAGGTGAGGACTTTAGCTGCTAGGCCACCATGTCAGGTCCCTCAATGTGAATTTGATCTGCATTTCCCCAACACATAATCATGTTAAGTGTCTCTTCATGTGCCTGTTGACCATTTAGCTATCTTCTTTTGGTGTCTCTTTAGTAACTTTGCTCATTTCATAACTGGAATACTTTTTCTTTGTGATCATTGAGTTGTAAGAGTTCTTTAATATTCTAGAAATACTTCAGATATGATTTTTTCCATTTTATGAGTAGACTCTTCAATCTGTTAATCGTTTCTTTTGTATCAGGATGTGTTTGTTTTGATGACATCCCACTTAACTATTTTTGTTGGAATTTGTGCTCTTAGTGTGTTTTTTAAGAATGCACTACTCAATCCATGATGCTATAATTTTTTTGTTTTAACATCATACCTGTTGTTGACCTTGTTTCATGGCTTCTCATTTACAGGGATGTATAGTGATGGCATAATAACAGCTATCATATCCAGATGTAAAAATACAATGCAGTGTGCATCTCTACTTCCAAAGCAGAAATGGACACCAAATGAAACTGTGGGACACATGTAGACAATGGGATGTTGGAGTGTCTAACATTGTCTCTACCAGCAATGTCAGGGCACACTTAAATAACAGACTGATGGACTTATGACTGCTTATGAAGGACTATACTATTGTAATAATGTGGGGAAAATCATTGGGGAATGAGAATTTGGGGAGAGGGTACAGAAATCCCAGATCCTATGGAATTGTACCATAAAATTCAAAATTTAAAAAAAGTGAGAAAACATGACTTAATCCATTATCAGCAAGATTACACGCATGTTCTCCTACAGTTGCATTTTCCTGCAAATTTTTAATAGTTCTAACTGTTGGACTTAAGTCTTATCCATTTTTGAATTATTATTAATTATGTGGGGTAACAATCTGATTTAGGCACTGGTGTGTTAAGGTACAGTGTGTTAAGCCACCACTTGAAATGCTCTCATCCCTTATCCGAATGCTGCTTGGAGGTCTGGTTCCCCTATTTCTCATTCAACTCCTTGATAGTCTGTATGTAGTTGGTGATTCAAGCACCTGGAGTCATTTATATTCCTGCAGAAGATTCATGGAGTTCTTGCTTGCACCCTGGCCAAGCTCTGCTGTTGTGGTCTTTTGGGTTGTAAGTCAGCTGATGGCTGTCCCTTTATTTCTCTCTCACTCTAGCTTTCAAATAAATAAATCTTAAGAAAAAAAAATCAAGCTTAATTATTTTTATGTGAATATACATGTGCCTCACCACAGTTTGATGCAATATTATTCTTTCTCTATTCCGTTGCCTTGACACCCTTATTTAAAAATATTTAACTCTAAATGTGATGCTTATTTGTGGACTAGTAATTAATTAATTCTAAAGAAATTGGAGGTGTGCATCTTCCAATTTTGTTGCTGCTATTCAAGATGTTGTGATTATTGTTGAGTTGCCTGCATTCCCACACGAATTTTGATTGTTTTTGATGTCATATTTCTGAAAAGTTGGAATTCTGATGAGATGTAAAAATTTTGGAAAAAATAGTCTCATCTAAAATTTTGTCTTCAATGAATATATCTTTCATTTTATTTGTCTTTTTGAATTTTGTCATTAATACTTTGTTTCCCTCCCAAAAAACCATTTTTCACTTTTGTTAACTGTTTTACTTCTTGTTAATGTAACATATTGTAAATAGTTATTTTAGTAACTCACCTTCTGTGTTGTTTATTGAAACTGTGTGGATTTATAGATTTTTTGGTAGTATATTGGTCATGCATCCAAAAACTGTGATAATTATTTCATCAGTTCCAATAGTTCATTTTCTTACACTGAATTCTTTAGGGCCTTTCTATATACAATGTTACATCATTGGTATATAATGATAGCATTGCTTCTTTCTTTGTAACAGGATGATCTTTTTTCTTGTTTAATTGCCTCAATTAATACTTCCAAGTCAATGTTGAGCAGAAATTTTAAATGTTTTTTGTAGCCTGTGTTTTTTCTGTAAGTGTGTATGTGTGTGTGTGTGTGTGTGTGTGATTAGTAATGAACTAGTGTTCACTGTCAGCAATGGACTTGGTGCATGGAGCTGATAATAACATGCATAGGCTACTGACTGAGAGTTAATGGCTGAAGTTTATGAACAGCATCAGACTTTTTAATAATTGTATAAATTTTATCTTTCATAATTTTAAATATTGATTAGTGTGCGAAGGGTCAGGGGCTAGAAGAAAGTGGGTGAGACCATTGTTTTGACATTCTCTTTTTTCCTTTTTGTATCTTGGGGGAGGGGAGAGCTAAGGGGAGAAGCCACACCCACACCCAGCCCCCCAACAATCCCAGGGTCCCCGGATGTGGGGCATGCTCCAAGGGTCCTGCTCAAGTGGTTTTGATAGTTCGACAGTTCTGTATTGCTGCCGATCTTGCCTAGACTTTTTATTTATGTTTTTAAAGATTTATTTGTTTTTATTGCAAAGCCAGGTATATAGATAGAGGAGGAGAGAAAGCGAGGAAGATCTTCCATCAGCAGATTCATTCCCCAGTGACTGCAATGGCTAGAGCTGCACTGATTCGAAACCAGGAACTTTCTCCAGGTCTCCCATGCGGATGCAGGGTTCCAAGGCTTTGGGCTGTCCTTGACAACAAGCAGGGAGCTGGATGGCAACAGGTCACTGGGATTAGAACCGATGCCCTTATGGGATTCTGGTACATGCAAGGCCAGGACTTTAGCTCCTGCGCCACTGCGCTGGGCCCTTGCCTAGACTTTTTAAAGACAGGTAGTCACGAAGGCAATGTAGGCATCAGTGAGGAGGTCTGAGGCATTCACATTTCAACAGTAAGTGGGAATCTCATTTCCTTGGGCTGTTAGCTCCTGTCTCCCTGCCTGGGGGAGGGGGAAGCACCTCTCTTTTCTTAATATATACAATCAGTTGTTCTCATTCAAATGATATCCAATCAATTATTCTCATACAAATGACATTCAATTAATTTTCATCCTACAAACTAGGAAAAAGAAAACTGGTTTTTTCCTAGAAGAAGTAAGACAATGAACTGTGGCAAACCACAGCCTGCACTATATTTTTGGAGAATTAGAAGCAAACCCTAAGTGGAGAGCATTAGCAATTGGAAAGAGAAGAAAACAAACTGTGACTTTGATTCATTTTTTCAGAACCCCAAGCAATACCAAGAATGGTCTGACTCTGAGTTCTGGTTTTGAGAATTAACATTGTGAAGTCAGTGATAATTCCTTGCCACAGTAGAAAACAGATTCTTTTAAGAATACACACTACTTTGTTTAGAATTATCATACAACATAGGGTGCCTTAGATCATAGAAATTTAGGCTGGAGAAAAAAATCACCCCCCCCAAAAAATAACCTATCCTGAACTTCTGTGAGTTGTTTTGCATAGTTCATGTATACTAAATAGCAAACTCATAAATATGTTATTAGTTGACATTCTCAAGTACATGAAGAAAATATGTTGTTTCAAACTATATTTAGAATACTTGTGATATGTTAATGTGTTTTTCTTGTATATGGACATTAATATGAATCATCAAATGAAAAAATGTTAGACTGTCAACAATTACTTTCAATCTGATTTTTTTCTGTATTTCTTCTCCTGCTTTTTCTTTAATTGTTTGAGATAGAGAGAAAGAGAGAGAGTTCTCCCACCCTGCTTGTTCACTCTTTAAATGCCCACAATGGCCTGATCAGGGCTGGGTTGAAGCCAGCAGTCCAGGTCTTCACTGTGAGGTGGCAGAAGGCCAATTACTTGAGCCAACACCTGCCGCCTCCTAGGGTTGATGTTTGAAGGAGCTGGAAATGGATATCAAACTCACTCTGAGGCTGAACACAAATGCCTTTTTGTAAATACTTTATTCTATTTTTGATGATGTTTACATAGTTGAGAAGGATGCGTACCCATAAAATTAAAAGTTTTTAATCACTAGGCCAAATCCAGTTCCTTTCCATTTTTTTTTTTTTGCTGTTTCTTTTGCCATTATTAGTCCATTAAAGTATTAAATATTAGCTTCTTGCTCAATTGGCCATTTAAAGCACCCTGTTTTCCTAACAGGCAGAACGGAAAGGTGGGAGCTATTGAAGGACAAGTGGTAAAAGACAAGAGAAAGGCCAACTTCTCTTGGATCAAACATTAGTTACCTTTCATACGGACACAAGGAAGAGGAAAAAATATGGATGACCTTGTGTCTTCCAGCATATCCACAATAACTTAGTTCATATTTATTGAACAGCAGCTTACTCCTTGGCAGACATCAACCCAAGCGCCGGACATATTGTGTAAATTTATAGTAGCCTTGAGACACCTATCTATTGTTTCATTTTCTGGATGAGGGAGATGGAATTTAGAGAACAACTTTCTAAAATGTACAAGTTGGTTATATCCGAGAACCAGGATTTAAACCCATGACAGTGTTTTTTGTGTTCTTTGAATATGGCAACAGGAGGAGACGTAGAAAAGGCCCAGGAAAAAAAAAAATAACCTAAAATGTTAGCGTACCAACCAGCACAAGTATTGAGCAAATATGAAGGAAGTTCATTATTCTGGGAAAAGGGTTGCACATGCTGCAGAAAAACTCAGTCTCACTCTCGTTTGTCTGTCTTATGAAGTGTCATTCTGTGGCTAATTTGTTTCTGTTTGAAATGTTGAAATAAAACATTCTGTGAAATGTGGAAGATTGTCTTCTCCCTGTTTGAAGTTTAAAACATCCTTACTATCAATGTTTAAATTCAAGATGAATTTTTTCAGAACATGCCATTTTACAGGAAAATGTAAGAACGAATCACTGTGTGCTGAGGTTAAGGAAAAACCATCGTAAAATGTATGAGAACTTGCGAGCAGTGGTAATGATTTGGCACATGACTGTGCTTAGGGGTATTAACTGTCAAAATCAAGGGTTTTCAGACAAAAAGGTTTTAGCATATGTTTTAGAAAATGGATGTAGCAGAAAACATTTGTCACAACATTTGTCATTTGTTCCATCCAATTGGTTTTCACCAACAATTGTGTACAGTTGTTTCAGGTCCTGTCTGCAACATGAACAGAACTTCTTTCAAAAGAAGGAATAAAATAAGAAAGGGAGAAAGAAAACATAGAAAAGAGATAGTGACAGGTTGAAAGACTCTGAAAACACATAAGTACAAATCAATGTTGTTTTCTAATAGAAGCACTGTTATTTAAAATATTGAAAATATGGGCCCGGCGGCGTGGTCTAGCGGCTAAAGTCCTCGCCTTGAAAGCCCCGGGATCCCATATGGGCGCCGGTTCTAATCCCGGCAGCTCCACTTCCCATCCAGCTCCCTGCTTGTGGCCTGGGAAAGCAGTTGAGGACGGCCCAATGCTTTGGGACACTGCACCCGTGTGGGAGACCCGGAAGAGGTTCCAGGTTCCCGGCTTCGGATCGGCGCGCATCGGCCCGTTGCGGCTCACTTGGGGAGTGAATCATCGGACGGAAGATCTTCCTCTCTGTCTCTCCTCCTCTGTGTATATCTGGCTGTAATAAAATGAATAAATCTTTAAAAAAAAATAAAATATTGAAAATATTTGAGAGCATATTTTAGTAAGCAAAATCAGAGTACCACTATAGATAGGGGTGTTTAAATGAAAATAACCAAGTGTGTGATTATCGGATATGCCCCAGTGTTACCTAATGAATTAATTTATTCTTTTAGCCATTTGTTCACTTTTTGGTTTTCCAATCTTCCCAGGCATAGTTAGTTCAGTCACTGCTTTTTAATGCTCCATCATAAAACTTTGGAAGGAAGATAGTGTGATTCTATGTTCCTTTGAGAAACCTACTCTATCCTCACAATACCTTGTCTTCAGGGACAAAACTGTGAGTCTTGAGGGGTGAGTGTTACAGGGAATGTGATAACTGGAGAAGACAATTTACTGTATACTTTGGATGCTCTTAGGCATAGGACATCTTTACAGATGTGAAGGCATCCTTGTACTTTTTTTCCCTTATGAGTTAGATTTGGTTTAAATTTAGGCCGTGGAGGTTCTTTAACTCTTTGTGCTGGGTATGAAGTGGTGAGGCACTTCATTATGACTGAGCACCAGCTGGCATTTGCAGAGATGCATGTTTGAGAAATACATCTCATGTCACTTACTTCTTGATAGTGAGACTGCAGCAGTAATACATTCTGTCCTGGGCAGAGTGCCTAACTCCCCAGGGTGCACACCAAGCAGAATTGTTCTGCCTTACCACATCATCTTTTGTTTGCTTAGTCGCTTTTATTTTCCCCATCCTTTCAATAAATTCAGTGCCATGTTATGGCATCCCATAACATGTTTCACTGCTTAAGGATTTTTAACTTCTAACAGACTCTCACTTAATAGAGTGAAACATCAAGATAATATCATTTTGGAAATTATAAGCAAAACGCAGATCAGGGTTGATAGATTTATTGACAATTTCAATGTATCTAACATGGTCAGTTACTTGAGATGCAAAAAACATGTTATAAAATGCTATTGCCACAAACAATTTTAGATAAAGAATGCTTGTAAGTATCCCAACATGAAAAAATGAAATGCATCCTTTCTTCACTTATGTACTATGGAAGTCAAATGAGCTATTAACACGCCTGTTGGTCAAAATGAATTCAAAACAAAGGAATGCGACCCCACTGGAACACAGGTACTCGGGAGTTTGAATGTTTAAAACACGGGCAGGTTTCAAATATGGATTTATTTGCTAGCTATAACCTTGAGTGTCTTATTAATCTGCTGAATGCCTCAATTTCCTTATCTGAAACAAACAAACAAATATAGCTAATAGGATTAACACCTTCATCGCTTTACTCTGGCACTGAATTAGGTGGTGCAATATATGAAGTGCTTGCATCAGTAGCTAGTGTATAAGAATGATATATTCACATTGACTGAGAGGCATTTTAGGCAGAACTGTAGGCAGCTGTGCCACTCCCATCTAAAGGCCAGATGACTCCTGCTGCAGGTTCTTGGGTAAAATATTTGTCCCTGTTTGTTACAAGGATATAAGGTGAACCTTTTTAGGAAGGGATAAGTCTACTTTAAAACTAGTCATCTAAATTAAAAAAATAGAATTTCTCTGCTTGATGATTTCAATATCTAATTAATTTGAGTAACTACTTTGTTAATATGCCCTAATTGGTTCAACTAGATTTCACCATTGCTTTCCATCTCTCAGCAAAAATCATTTGTTTAAGGAGTGTGCAAAGTGTCTTGCAAATGGACTTAGACAAGAGCCTTAGTACATTCTATAAATTGGATTCTGTATACTTGTAAATTATGCTGACAGGCACTTTTGGAGCACAATGAGGTCAAGCCGGTCTCATTGAAGATGGCCTTTTCATGCTGTAGCCAGGCCGATAACCGAAGAAAGGATCATAAGGCAACCATGTCACATGTGAAAAAAGTTATTCAGGCTAATCTAACACAATAGTTACTTTTTAGATAATCTTAAAAGAAGCTGAATAATGCATTTCTTAAAATGTATAGCAATAGAATAGGATCTCACTATCAGCTTTGTTGAGACAGAACAAATTATATGAAACTGTATGTTGCAATATGTAAACTATAAAAACCGTACTAAGCCATTATTTCACAGTTTTAGAAAGCTTGTAGTGTGAAAGGGAACCACTGTCTGCATGCAATTAACAAAATATATAAAAAAAGCCGAGTATAAGTACCATGAGCCAGAGGTTAACCTGAAAGAAGAGGACAGGATTGAATTGATTACTTAGTTCCGAATCATTCATGTGGCTGCTGTTTAACAGGTCCTACTACGTGCCAGGTCAATGAACATAGCCCTATGCTCAAACTGTCATCTCTAATTTTCAGGTTGCTTCAACTCCAGAGCTAGAAACACCTGAATCAAAGCCAAGTACCCCTCCCCTAAGAAACGAACCAATTACACCCTGCCAATAATATTTTGGGTAGGTTGCTCAACTCATTTCTAACTTTTAAAATCAATATGTTAATTAACTCTCTTTACAAAGCATCCTCTGCCAGTGTGATGGCTCACTGGCTAAATCATCACCTTGCAAGCACTAGAATCCCATAGGGGTGCTGGTTTGCGTCCCAGTTGCTCCAGTTCCCACGCAGCTTCCTGCTTACAGCCTATGAAAGCAGTATAGGATAGCCCAAGCCCTTGGAACCCTGCACTTGCATGGGAGACCCGAAGCAGGCTCCTGGTTTCTGGCTTCGGATCGGCCCAGCTCCAGTGGTTGCAGTTACTTGGGGAGCGAACAAGAGGATGGAAGATCTTTCTCTCTGTTCTCCTTCCATTAGTAAATCTGATCTGCCTTTACAATAAAAATAAATAACTTTTAAAAAGCATCCTCTTCATGGCTGTAGGAAGAAAATGTCTGCTTTCTGTAAACCATCCTGATTTTCCTGTACAGCATGAGTTGAAAGTACTGGGCTTTTTATCTAAACCAAAATGTCTTTCTTAGGGCGGCTCTACACCATCATTTATGGCAGTAGAAATGTTGATTTTCATCCTTTATACTTAATTTCTGCTAAACATATTTGAACAATACTTAAGTACCTTTGAACGACAATGGAAAACACTTGGTAGACCCAGGCACCTCACTTGGTCAACTTAACTCTCCACAGACAGATCACTCTGCATTTGCTTGAAAAGATAGAGCTTGGCCACTTACCCATCCCAAACCATGCCCATTTCAGGCTGTCAGTGAACTTTAAACTTCTCCTTACTCTGGCAATTTTTCATATCTGATTTATTAAATGGAAGGGCTTTTCTGCTGTATTCCAGTTTTGGAAGTACAGATTACAGCGGAGAAAACAGAACATCCACACAGATGGAGTGTACTTTAAGGAAACGTAGCCCCATCATTCTAGATGCTAATTTTTACGATCCACACTTCTTTTGATTTCGGCAGGACACCAGGACTGGGAGTCAAGGATATTGTCGTTGGGTCCTCGGTACCTACTCACCATACCACTAGCTCTGTTTAGAAATTTGAGCTGTCTGTGTATTTCCTTCCACTTGCCTAAAATAAGAAAAGAGCTGGCTAAACTGGAGGAGCTCTAGAAGCATCTACAGGGCACCTTTTGCATCAGGGTAGTGTAGCCTACTGATGTCCAAGGCATGGGTTAGTAAGGCAAACTTGCAAGCGACAGGCTGGCTGGCTCCTTTTTGTCTCCCCTCTTCTCCCTCTCAAATCCTAAAGGTTTACTCCCTCAGCCCTAGACTGCGTGAATTTGGGAAATTTTCAACTGGTTTTCTGTCTCTATTCACTCAACTACTTGCTCTCCAGGACAAGCCAAAATTTAAAAAGGTTGGTCAGTTTCATTGCCGAGGTATATACCTTTAGACCCGCCCACTTTGCCCCGACTCTGGTCTTCCCAGACCTGATCTAGTGTACTAGGTCAAGCAAAAGGTGTCCGGGATCGGCTCACAAGGGGAGGTGGGGTTAGATCCCCTTCCGAACTGCATTTGTAGCTGCCAAGGAGTAGCCAACAAGCATCAGATTTATGTGCACTTTGAAAGAAGCACCGTCACCATTGGCTTTTGGAGCGGCGCTATCGCTAGGGGGCGTGTGGTAGGGCGAGCTCAGCTTCAGGCAGCAGCAGCTCGGGCAGTTCATTGCAGGAACCTCGGGGAGGGACTCTCCCCACCCCCGTGGGCGCGGCGCGCTCGCTCCCACACTCCCGGAGCGTTCGAGCCCCGCCGTCGCTGCCGGGCCGCGTGCGCCCCCCGGCGCGGTTGTGGGAGCCGCAGCACCTCGGTGCCTGGCTGCCCGCCTCCTGATTCCTGCTGCTGCCGCCCAGAGGAGAGCAAGAGCCTAGACCTTTCAATTTCCCCGCTGCAGCCGGCGCAGCGGAGAGCCGGGAAGGTGGGAGCTAGGCAGCGAAGGCGATTAATGAGTTCTCCCATGGCTCCTGGAGTTGTGTGAGTTGGCAGCAACCCTCTCGGATATCCTTCTCTCAGAGCTCCGAGAGCTCGCGGCTCCTCAGGCTGCCGCCCACGCTCGCCGGCCTGACTGGGAAGCCGAGGCTCGGAGCCCGGGGCAAGGAGGGCTGTGCCCCACCGAGGCGCACGGCGGCGCGATCTTCCCGCACTCTCTAGGCGGCCCCTCTGTCTCTCCATGGCGTCTCACCAGCAAACGCGCATCCAGGCTTACCTGGAGAAGAACAAGATTGGTCCCCTGTTTGAGGTAAGGTGCTGTGGAGGAAAACGGTCAGGTTGTCTCTGGGGGAAAGGGTGCAGAAACAAAACCAAAAACAACCCCAAAGGATGGAGCGCGGAGGAAAAAAAAACGCGCGCGGGAGAGGGCGTCCCTAGTTCCTTGGCATCCGCGCTGTCAGCGCCAGGTGTCTTGGAACTCGGCGAGGCGGGCGCTTGGCCAGTTACCTGGACGCGGACAGGTGAGCTCAGTCTGGCAGGGGAAGTTTGAATCGCTATCCTGCACCTCACAGCCTCGTGTCCGTCACCCAGAGAGGCTGCGACAGGTGATGCACACGGGTGCGCGCAGTGCAACTATCCTAGCCACTGTCACCTTTTTCTTGAAATCCACGCCAGCTTTCGTGTTGGATTTTATTTATTTATTTTTTAAAAATGTGGGTAGTAATAGAACCCGAAAAGGGAGAGGAGGTTCTTAGCTACGGGAAGGACTATGGCAAACCGGAGACAAGCTGAAGCAGTGAGGAAGGGGTGGGTTTATAGGCGCTGGCGTGTTGAATGAAACTAGAAGAAGGGTTCCCGAAGAGTGCACTGGTGTTTTAGGGAAAGAGATAGGTGTTTCGGAACTGTTTTCACGACTCTGAAAGAAAGGACTGATGACAAAAATACAGGAGAAAAAAAAAGCGGGAGAACAAGGGAAATGAAGAGCAGAAGGTAGAAACCCGCACCTGCAAAGCACCCTGCCAGTTGCCCTAACGCTGGGCAGAGGCGGGGCATGCGGGGCGGGTGAGGGCAGTGACCGGCTGGTTGGGGCACCCACCATCCCTTCTCTCTGTTGGACCTTCAATCCAGTTACCTACACAGCAGCAGCGAAAGTCCGTGAGACGGACGGGGTATCCCCCGCCCCCGCCCCCAGAACAGGTGTAATTATTCTCTGGCGGAGGGGAGGAGGGGTGAGATTGCAAATCCTCCACTGAGCAAAAGTCGGAACTGCAGCAAGAGGAGTGGAATGGATTGGAGATAGCGGATGATGGGGCAGGTTCCCTGAGTCGGAAAGGAAGCGGAAGAGCTCTGCAGAGAAAAAATTAGTACTAATGGGAAGTAATGCCTCTGTACAGAAGGGATGCAAGAATAAGGGTGTGGCTATCTAGGGAGGAGGGTCTTCAAGCAACCAAGGTTTGCAAGATACCGTGCTTTTATTTTCTGCACAATTTCAACTACTGTCTTGAAAGAGAAGATCACTGTTCTCTGTAGCAAAGTCCTAACAGACTTTAATCTTGTTTCTGCAGAAGTGTTAGCGAAGAAACTCCCTAAAAGAGTGAAATTAAATTGTTGTAGCTACCCCAAATCTTTGATTTTACTTTTCCTTATTCCCTTATTTCATTGTAGTTGTGTATGAGGGCAGACACATCATAATTCTCTGTGAAACAATGTGTTCGTGGTATCTAAACAATTATAATAAATACACTTGGAGTGTGTGATTGCTGGCAGCTCTTCTGGGGTATAAAACCCAGGTACCAAGATGAATAGATGGACTGTTTTTAATAGTGCCAATTCTCATTTATTTGCTAACTTACTAAAAAATTCTCAAGATTCTTTTCAAGTGACAAGAGAATTTGGAATATATGCAGATTTTCTACTAATTGGGAAATAAACCCAACTTGATAATTCTCACCTGCTCCTCCCTTCTCTCTTGATGCTCACCAATTACTTCTGCACTGAAAAGCTTTAAGTGATGGCACATTGTCTCATGTAAGCTTTACATCTCTCTCTCACACACACACAAACACCACCGACCATATTTTATATTTTATAATTTGTTGAATATCTCCTAATCAATCCACTTGAGATTTGGCTGCAGTAATGAGTAGTTAAGGGTTCATGAGCCCAACTTTACAATGTAAGAGAAATAATGGGTAAATTAGGTTCTAAAAGCAGGATGGTACACAGATCTTTCTGCAAAAAAAAAATTATCATAGAATTTAGCTTTTTTAAAAAATTGGTCTACTTTAAAGACAGACAGACATCACTCTGCTGACTCACTCCCCAAATGCTCACAACAGCTGGGGCTTTACTAGGCCTGGGACCAAAGCCTGGAGCTGTGAATTCACTCTAGTTCTCCCTCAAGGGCAACAGGGGCGCAGCTAGGCTACCACCTGCTGCCTCCCAGGGTCTGCATCTCTGGGAAGTTAGAATTAAGGGCAGGAGCTGGGACTTGAACTCTGACACTCTGATACGGGACGCAGGTATCCTCACTGCCAGTTCAGACATCTGCCCCTTGGCCTTTGGATAAGAATTATACACTTGTCCTAAAAGTGGAAAAATCTCACTAGCTCCTTGCATACTGGATCATGCTGGAAAACCAGTGCAGACATCACTGCTTGTGAATGTTAGAACTTCCAGGGATTTACTCAGTGGTTCTCCTAAGAACTGTTTCAAGAGGTCAGGGTGTGTGTGTGTGGGGGGGAGGGGTGGTGGTCCTAGGAGTCTGAATTTATTTAAGTGCAGCAAAACTTATTACTACTGTTTTAATTCCTGGGCCATATTTCAAGTAGCGATCATGCAAGGGAAACGTCACTTCACCGATCACAATTTGAAATAGGCAGTTCTAAGCTTTATCTCTATGCTTGGCTGTGATTTGCTGTATTGAGTCACAGGAGTTGCTAATGTAGTCATCCTTTAGTTCTGAAAATGCACCATATTGGTGTGTTTCCTTTGTGGACTTTGTAAGTTGCAAGGTGTGTTTTAAGTGAAGTTGTTGGAGCGAGACACCTTAAAAAGAGCACAGGAATGTTATTTAGAACAATAACAAAGAGAACGCATGACTGGTGCTGTGAACCCCCAGGTCCCTGTTTTTTAATTGTGGGGCTTATTTCCTTAGTTTGGCTTTTCAGTTTATTAGTTTATTTCTGGTATTTTTTATCATTTGAGATGCTTCTAAAGTGTTGCATGCACTATGATATTCCAAAATGACTCTGAATTGAAGTCAATTTTCTTTTCAGGCAATTTATAAGCATAGGTTTATATTACCTTTAAATGTGATTTAGGATGCTTTGAAGTATTTGCAAAGTCATGACTTAATATCATGCATCATGAGTAATGATGAGCACTGAGGTTTTTAATAAAGAATTATGAAGATATAATGTAAAAATGGCTAATATCCCACAAAAATCTGACACTGTTGTAAGACATAATCATTCTAATGTTGTGAGCTTATTTAAGTCAGGCAAGCAGGCCTAGACATCCATCTCTAAGAAGTGGCCACAGTATTGGGGAACTATAGACCTAATTTAATTTCCACGTGTCGTTCCTGATTTAACTGGCATGGAAAGTATCATTTTCCTAAAACTGTGTCTATGAAGTATGTGAAAGTTCTCTTGCTATAAATCAATCAATCAGTCAATCAATCAATAACTCCATCCATCTTGGCTACATTATATGGTTCTGTAGGACAGTGGAGTTGAGGAAAGGTTACGAGTTCCTCCTTTATGACCAGAGGTAGAATTCCCGCACCCCAATTTCTCTTTTTTTAAATTAATTTTATTTTTATTGGAAAGTCAGATATACAGAGAGGAGGAGAGACAGAGAGGAATACCTTACATGTGTTGATTCATTCCCCATGCAGCTGCAATGGCTGGAGCTGAGCCAATCCAAAGCCAGGAGCCAGGAGCCTCTTCCGGGTCTCTAACACTGGTACGGAGTTCCAAGGCTTTGGGCCGTCCTCAGCTGCTTTCCCAGACCACAAGCAGGGAGCTGGATGGGAAACAGGGCTGTCGGGATTAGAACCAGCACCCTTATTGCGTCCTGGCATATTCAAAGTGAGGACTTTAGCTGCTAGGCTACCATGCTGTGCCCTCAATTTATCTTAATGCTTAAAAAAATAGATCTATAAAGATGTAAAAATTTCACTACAGTTAAAAGATTAGGAAACAAGACTGGTGATTGCTAGATGTTTAATTTTACTTGGAGTAAATTATGTCCAATAATTTTCCTCAGTGCTTGAGATTATGAAGATTATTTTTCCTGTATCTGAATTTGTAGTGATGTTTAAAATTTCAGAGATTTTATAGGGTGGATGAATGAAGAAATAGCTTATTTTTACCCAATTTTGCTGAAAATCCAAGTTATGCATTGTTATTGGTTTACTTCAAAGTAATTTTAATGTCTTTTAAAATGTATTTTAGACCATACATGCAATTTGTTGGAAATTGCTAAATATATCAATTAAAAATAACTAATGAAGCAATTTTATTTCTACAAACATGTTTCATAAAATATTTTCACATATGAAAAGTTTTTGTAGGACATAAATTGGACATTATATGAAATGATCCAGAGTTGTGAACCATCTAAATGTCTGGGGAGAGAATAGCTGGATTACTGTTTACTCATAGATTTTGTTTTTTCATTTTATTAGGCAGGTAGAGAGGAGGAAGTGAGGGAAGAGAGAGAGGCTGACTCTGTATGTGTGTGTGTGTGTGTGTGTGTGTGTGTGTGTGAGAGAGAGAGAGAGAGAGAGAGAGAGAAAACTCAAGAGTTTTCTCAAATCTGCCAGGGCTGATTTTACACCAGGAGTTTACAGCTGAGTCTGGCTCCCACACAGGCATGAGAACTCAAGCCCTTTAGTCATCCTCTGTTGTTTCTCGGGGTTTTCATTAGCAGGAAACTGGACTAGAAGCAGAGTCCTGGGACTCTGAAATTGAACAGTCCTATATGGGAATTCTGACCACTGAGTCTTATTTGCCCATATATTACTTCTTGTCTTCTGTTTTATTTTAATTTTTATGTTACAATTCCATAGGCTGTGAGATTTCCTTTACCCCCTCACCAAATTCCCTTCCCCCAACTGAATTCCCCCATATTATTACAATAGTATAATCCTTCATAAGCAGTCATAAGTCAATCACTCTGCTCTTTAAGTATATCCTGACACTGTGGGTAAGACAATGGCAGACAGTCCAGCATCCTATTGTCAAGATACATATAGCAGTTTCAATGGGAGTCCATCTTTGGTCTGGATGTAAAGATGCATACTGCATTATATCTTTACATTTGGATATTAAAGTCTCTACTGCACAATTACTATGTAGTCTCTTAAGTGAAAAGCCATAAAACAAAATCAACAACAGGAATAAAGTTTAAAAATTTAGAACACCATGTAGTTAAGTAACATGCTAATGAACAACCACTGTGTCGATGAAGAAATGAAAAGAAAAAACAAACCTACCTGGAAAAAATGATGCTACTGTACGATCTATGAGTCACTGAAGAATTTAATGGGAAAAGAAAGTATTTTGAGGAAATGATACTAAAAAAATATCAAAACACATGGTTGCAGCAGAAAGAGTATTGAAAGGGCTATTGATCTTGTATTTTGCATAAAGTTTGCCTTGTATCAGAGGTAACATATGCTGTTTTTCCTTTTGAGATTGACTTATTTCATTGAGCATAATGGTCTCTAGTTGGGACCCTTTAGTTCCAAATCGTAGAATTTTGTTCTTTTTAATAGCTGTGTAGTATCCCATGGAGTAGATGTACCACTGTTTCTTTATCCTCTTTATTGTTTATTCCTCTTTAGATGGGCATCTAGGACAACCTTGCTATTGTAGATCGTGCTGCTGTAAATGTAGGGTTACAGATCCCTTTCTCATATGTAGATTTTCTTTCTTCGGAAATATTCCCGGATTTGGGATAGCTGGCTCATAGGGCAGGTTTATTTTCAGTTCTCTTAGCACTCTCCATACTGACTTCCATAGTGGCTGTACTAGCCTACACTCCCATCAGCAGTGAAGGAGGGTACCTTTCTGCCCACATCCACGCCAGCAGGTGTTGTTAGTGGATTTCTGAATGTAGGCCAACCTCACTGGGCTTAGGTGGAACCTCAATATGGTTTTCATTTGTATCTCCCTTATGGCTAGGGAGCTTGAACATGTTAACACATCCAGCTAAGTAGCACATGTATTTATATATTGAATGCATAAACTGACGTGCAAAGATATCTGCAATAATTATTATTTTTAAAAAGTAATTTATTTTTATTAGAAGTCAGATTTACAAACAGAAGGAGAGACAGAGAGGAAAGATCTTCTGTCTGCTAATTCACTCCCTAAGTGGCTGCAACAGCTGGACCTGAGTTGATCTGAAGCCAGGAGCAAGGGGCTTCTTCTGGACCTACAACACAGGTGCAGGATCCCAAGACTTTGGGCCGTCCTCAGCTGCTTTCCAGGCCTCAAGCAGGGAGCTGAGTGGGAAGTGGGGCAGCTGGGATACTGACCACTGCCCGTGTGGGATCCTGGCTCATGCAAGTCGAGGACTTTGGCCACTAGGCTTCCATGTTGGAACCTGTAATAATTATTTATAAAGACGTATTTATTCATTTTGAAAGTCGGAGTAAGAGATAGGGAGAGAGAGAAAAAGATCTGTGATTTGTTGTTTCACTCCTCAGATGAATGAATAGGTAGGTGAATAGGTACACTGCAAAGGTACATGTCTGTATGCTTTTTTATGTCTTTTATATGAGTGTAGAGCTTCATTCTACAGGGTGAGAAATAAGTGTTTTGTTTCATATTTTATTGGTGAAGAATCGATGGGCTATGAACAGGGGCCGATAGGTGTCTGTTAAAGTGACCAAAATATAGATTTATATGCTCTCCTCAGATACAATTAGTAAGTGAATAGCCTCTTAATGCTTATTCCTTTAACCTTAAAGAAAGTATCTCCATGCATTTAATTTACCTTTACACGTGACGAATAACTTTTAATTATGTACTTAGCTACATAATCAGCTGCTGGCCATTTTTTCCTGTTTTAATATTTGCTTTAAGAAAGGAGCTTATAAATTAATCCATATCACAGGATAGACTATAATACATAATTCCCTCTGAAAAGTGCATTTGTATTTAACAGGCATGAGAATCACTGTCTGTTCAAGCTTTGGAAAGTCATTTCATCTCTGTAAACATTGGTGTTTTAATCTGTAAACTAATAGAAAAGGAGGATTTAATGAGAAAATAAAAATGCCAAGAAACCTGGTTTGTGCCTGACACTTGGTGGACACTCAGCTAATTTTGACTTTCTTTATATTAAATACTGCCATCTCTCTTTTCTGTTAAAATCAATGGTCCAGTGGGTCACATTCCAAACCCTCACTGGAATACACTTGGCACGGGTTGGGGCAGACCAGGCTGAGTCAGTTCACGTCATCCACTGGCAAGCCCAAGTGCTGAAACTGTGTGGGGGCCTGGCCGTGTTTGGTTGCGAAAAAAAAAAAAAAAAAAAAAACAGTACAAAACACAAAATGCCAAGGTGAAATGGCCTGTGCTAGCAGGGAATGCAACACCCGACCAGCACTCCTCCCACTGGTTTAGGTGAGGGACAAGAGTGTGATGGGCAGAGCCGGGGAGAGATGCGATACTCATTGGTTCCAATAGAGGTCGGGGCTCAGAAGAGAACCAACCCAGGGGTTAAAACCATCAGCTGATCGGAGTGATGGACTATGGCGGGCACTGTGCTTACTAGTAGTACATGTAGGAGCCTGGACTGGGAATGCCTCAAAGTTTTTTTTAGGGGGATTCCCCTGAACAAAATGGAGGAATCAAAGCATTAATCAAAAAAAGATGGAAAATGGAGTAGATGAATCAACCACCTCAGCTTTATGCTTGCAGCGGAAAACTGGACAAGGGGAAACCCTAAGACGGACTATGTCAATCAGTGGACTCTGCACCAGCCTCATCATACCTGGACTGTTGCTGATGATATGTTGGTGCTTCTAATTGTTCGAGGTGACGCTCTGCTGGCTCTGCCTACAAACCTGAGAGGGCCTACCTAAGAGGCGGTTGAACTTGAACTGGACAAGTGGGATGCTGGACTCTGTATGGTGTAAACTTTTAATTAGGGAATCTCAACGGAACTTGAGCTGTGGTTATGCATCAAGGTGAAGGAATTCATGATGGGGGAAGGGTTTGGGGTGAAGGGGGGGGAATCCCAGTACCTATGAAATTGTGTCATGTAATGCAATGTAATTAATGAATAAAAAAAAAAAAAATCAATGGTCCAGTGACAAGCTCAGGTGGATAGATGCTTTTGAAGTTTGGTCTGGTATCCTGGAACTCAGAAAGTGGATCAACTGTTTTAAGTTCTAGCTCTGATGGTTTTGGGAAAGTACCATGGCAATGGTGTAATGTAGGGGACCACTCATCCAAGCTGTGTGTGTGTGTGTGTGTGTGTGAAAGAGAGAGAGGGAGAGAGAGAGAGAGAGAGAGGGAGAGAGAGAGAGAGAGAGAGAGAGAGAGAGAAGGAGAGGGGGAGAGAGAGAGTAGAGAGAGAAAGAGAGGGATAAAGAGAGAGAGACTGACTGATTTTTGGGGGACAGAGAAGGTCTTGCTATTGCATCACCACAGTGAAAATGTAGTTTGGAAAAATTTGGAGACATTTTGTATGCCTGGAAAACAGTCCAGAATATCTTACTGGTTCAGCAGCCATCTGCCTCATCCTTAATTGAAATAATTTACACAAACCAACTTTTCCTTTTCTTCCCTATAGAAAAATTGTGTTTTAATTTATATTCCTTATCTTCATTTGAGATGATCCTGTTGGACTGATTCTTTTGATCTCTGCTTACATTCTGTTTGTTCTTACTAGAATATAAAATGCTTAATGAAGAATATTTTGCCAGTGCTTATGTTTTCATGCGTAGAAAATGTAGCTCATGCTCTACTCGGGTTGCTTCAAGCATAAGAGCCACTGTTGTTGTTCAGTGAGTTCAGCCGCTGATTGCAGTGTGATGCTGGCATCCCATACAGATGACAGCTGGATGAGTTCTTCCTGCCCTGCTTACAATCCAGCTCCCTGCTAATGGGCCTCAGAAAGCGGCAGAAGATGCAAATTATTCAGCCCCTGCCATCCTTACAGGTGACCCAGATGGAGTTCCAGGCTACATGTCTTCAGCCTGGCTCAACCCTGTCCATTGTGGACATTTGGGGAGTGATTCAGCAGATAGACTATTTCTGTTTCTTTCTCTTTCTGTAAATTTGTTTTTTTCAAATAAATAAATGAAATCCTTTTTTCACAAATGAGTTTTCAAATGCATTTAATATTGTGATTTACTTTTTATAGGCAGAAAGAAAGAAAGACAATGAGAGTGAATGACAGAGAGAGAGAGAGACAGAGGCCGAGATAATGACCATAGGGACGCACAGACAGGAGTTCCCATGTTGTTGCTCACTCTGCAAAAGCCCACAGCATTCTGGGCTGCGCCAGGTTGTAGCTGAAAGGAAGGCAATCCAGGTGTCAGGCATTCCACTACTTGAGCCATCACCTGCTGTGTTTCAGGGTCTGTGTCAGCAGGAACCTGGGACTCTGTTTTCTGATGCCGGCATCCAAACCTCTGACTTAATTTCTAGTCAAGTGTCTATCTGTCCTATACATTTATAAATGATACAGGACCAACCTATCATATCTGAAATGTATGTGTGGTCTATGACTAATCATTTGCCACTACAAATTTGAGAATACTCTCAGAAGCATAAGGGAGATTTTGCTTTAATGAAAATTCATTCAGAGTTTGTTATCTTTTCAGTAGCTATTAAATTCTTCAGTATGTGATATTTGGAACTTCATTTACATCACTGGTACATATTTATGTGGTACTGATATATACACTGAGAAATACAATACAACATTTTTTTCTCAAAAACTTTAGTGTGTTTAGAAAATGAAAGTCTATTTGGGGCACTTTAACCTATTATATTGTAATGATTTTAGAAATGCTTTCTTGGTTTTCTGATTATATGTTTGCTCAATGCCATACTCATCAATACATTACATTATTATAATGCTGAAAAGTAAGGAATGCTTTGTCATTGGTTTTTGAGATACTTGCTATGGAATCAATTACATAAACCAGTTAAGGCCAGAGGCATATTTACTAAGTAAAGCAGGTTCTGTTACTGTTGTTTTGTTCTTGGATTATATAACATATACAGATGATTGCATTGCTACTGGAAGTATTCTACATAAAAGACATTGAAAATGTTACATCGAAAGTTGTTCCTTTTACACAAATGTGAGAGAAAGAGAAGTTCTTTTTTGAAGCATAGCCTGGAGGGTTTAGGAGTGTATAACTCCTGCTATTGTTTCACTGTTGGAACATATTGATCTAAATTCATAGTGACAAGCTATATTGCATTGAGAATGTTTTGATTTGTTTCCACATGGCACACCATATCTACTTTTATGAAATAAACTTCATTTATCAGATTTATTGTAGCTGTTTGCTTTTGAGACATTATCTTTAATTCAGTTTTCCTTCACTGCTAAGAATTCTCTGTAGAAAACCTACTATTGTTTTGGTCATTTTATCCTTTTCTTTTTTGATTTTCCAAAGATTTATTTATTTGAAAGGCAGGGCATTGGAGAAAAACAAAGAAAATTACCACAACAGCCAGAGGTGGGCCAGTCCAAAGCAAGGAGGTGGAAACTTCATCCTGGCCCGCCCCCACTTGGGTGCCAGGGGCCCCGAACACTTAGGGTATCTTCCTTTGCCTTCCCAGGTACATTAGCAAAAAGCTGAATTGGAAGCAGAGAATTTGGGACTGACATTATAAGTCACAGGCTCTGGCTTAACCCGTCATGTCCTGATACTAGCTAATTCTTGTTTTACTAATTTGAAAAGTATAATAATCATCTTAGTATAAAATCATTTGGTATTTAGATCAGTGATAGTTTTTTAGACAAAGAACATTCTGTTCTGACTGAAAATATTCAACAAGCAGTTCTATAGTATCTTTATTCTTAGTGATATTCTAATGATATGGTAAGCAATGCATTAAGTTTATGCAGATGACAAGTATTGTACCCTGTGTACGTTCTGAGAATGTCCATAGTTTCCAGAAAGTTCCAGCTTTCACTGAATTCACTATTCAGCCAAAACACAGAACTGTGTATATAATAGGCAACATTCCATTCTGAAAGTCTACAGATTGTACGGAATACAAGAAAAAATCAACATTACTAAGTTTATCAATATTTCAGGTTTAGGAAATAATATTCCAGAAGAATTTTTGAGGCTCTTATACATTAACTTTTAAGTTCTTGTGAAAGCCTTTTTGGAGAAAATGAGTTGGCCAGTAACCTGGATAAACATCATGCAGAAAGATGGCTCTTGAAGAATTTCTTGCCCTGAGTCACACTGTGGAGTGGTGGTAGAAACTCTACAGTCATTGTAAGACTCACATCAAGAAAAATGTAGTTTTGTCTACTGAAGGATACTAGAGAGGGAAATCTTAGCTACATTAGCGACTTTTTATGAAAATTAATTATAATTTTGTAATACCCACAAAATTCATGTGAATATTTTGTATTATACAAGTAACAGTTTAACAGCATTAACCCTCTCCTGCCACCCTTTGTTTCCCTGCCCACCTGTGGCAAACACGGTTGTGAAACTTATGGTGTAATCAGACCCAGAATGTTGGGCATTATCACAGAGAATTAGCCTCTAATTTTTCCCATTTTGTCTTCTTTTTTTAGTTTATCTTTTTCCCTTCCATGATTTGTGCTCTATATTCAGACTTCTTAGGGGAATACCTTAAATTCTTTCTGGAATAACAATGAAGATAAACTGTCAAATATAGCATGAAGCAACACACACTTAATCTAAATTAATTTTGGTACATTATAGGATATAAGCTGTTCCTGTTGATACATGCCATTGCTACTAAAGTATTTATTTGGCTCATTCCAGACTTTTTTGCGTGAAAAATTTTACTTTTCAGTATTGTTTCCTGGGAGAAGTCTCATGACCAGCCAAGACAAAGCTAATTGAAAAGGGAAGGTTTAGGACTTGAGGCCTTTGCATGATCTGTTTCTTCTTTTTTTTTTTTTCTGACATAATGCCATTTATATCCTGGGTTAAGCATTTCATCAGAGAAAACTTCACAGAGTATGCCTCTCATCACCTTCACCGTCAGCCCCATCAGCACACATGGTTCATTTTCACTGCAGTTTTCATCAATCACTGACATTTTCTTATTTATTTGTTCAGTGTGGGACACCTCCCTAAAGACCAGGTATTTGTCAGCTTTGTTCTCTGAAATACAGTGTTTTTATAATGCATTGTAGTCAAATACCTACAAATGCTCATTTATTCTTTTTTGATGATGTTTGTTTATTTTAAAAATTGGCAGATAAGTATTATATACCTATTCATTCTTATTCCTCTTTTTAAACATTAAGGATTAGGTAATGTTTTCTCCAAGTAGTATATAGTAGAGCCATTAAAATGTAGAAAAATTTATTTAAATTATAGATGCAATATTTTACCACTGTGCAAGAAATGTAGAAAGAATAAACAAGAAGAAAATATATAGTTTATAAGTGATATTTTATGTTAATGAGCTACATTTAAAACGTTAGATTTAGAAAATTAATAAACCCCTTTTCTTAACAAGATAGACTTGACATGTGGCCTATTTTTGCTCTTGTGCAATTCATCCAAATGTTATAAGCTTTTTGTATTATTGCTTTATTACATTTAGATGGTTTCCTCTTACAGAGACCCCTATTGTCTCTGATATGGTTATTGTATTGTGTTTAAGATTAGATTTATTTAAAAAAAGCTTAGATTTATTGTCAGTTAATATCTTTAATGCAGATTTTAAAAAATATTTATTTATTTTTATTACAAAGTCAGATTTCCAGAGAGGAAGAGAGACAGAGAGGAAGATCTTTCATCCAATGATTCACTCCCCAAGTGACCACAAAGGCCAGTGCTGTGCCAATCTGGAGCCAGGAGCCAGAAACTTTCTCCAGGTCTCCCATGCAGGTGCAGAGTCCCAAGGCTTTGGGCCGTCCTCAATTGCTTTCCCAGGCCACAAGCAGGGAGCTGGATGGAAAGTGGAGCTGCCGGGATTAGAACCAGCGTCCATATGGCATCCTGGCACGTTCAAGGCGAGGACTTTAGCCACTAGGTCACCCCGCCGGGCCCATAATGGAGATTTTTTTGCAGAGGCCTAGAGGAAAACTCTCCTTTGATATACCAAATTAGGAACAGCAATGAGAGGACCACTGTACAGTAGAATGATAATTGAGTAGTCACTTGAGTAGTAATAGTGCCAGGTAGGCAGGTGCAAAGAATGAGTCCGGGTTTTCAAATACAATCCCACTATCACGCCATCTGCATTCCTCCCTGTTCTTTAAAGTCCTCTTGTGGGGAAGGCATGCCACCTCGCTGCACAAAGCTTTGTATTATTTCATTTGGGACTGCAGCTCTTTGTAGGAATACTCAGGGCTGAAACACAATATACATGAAAGGAGGAGAGCTAAAGCAGTCTCCAGGAAGTAAGGGAATGCCTTCTTGTAACATAGTTCTAGTCCGTCGAATCTCTGCGGGCATGTCTCAGGCCAAGTTGAAATGTACTCTACTATTAACATGTCAACAGCTGTCTGCACAGGATGGCTATTTCACAGAAGTCTTTCAGTGAATCAAATTTGAAGAACCTTTTATACACATCATCTTATAGGTATATTACAAAAGAAGAACTGAGATAGCACAAAATATTTTACACTTCTTTCTTTTTGTTTCAGTTATGATTTAAAATTTATTCTCATAACCCAGTGATCAATCTTTTTTTTTTCTTAAGTAAGTATAGCTAGCAGATTATCAAATAGGTTCAATGAGTTCTTTACAATGTGTTTGTACCACTTTCTTATTGTCAAATTAGTGCTGGTGTCAATACAATTTGATTGTCCTGCCTCAATCCATTCTGCTAGTGGCTGATATGTTAACTGTACCAAATAGGAATATTCATATATGCCATTTCCATGGAAAAAATAGGTAGAAATGTTTGTTGTAGTAATTAAGTTGACACTAGGGAGTGCCTAGGCTTAAATCCCTCTTCTATTTTTAAATTTTCTTTTCTTACTGATTCAGATTCTGAGAGGTAGTAGCTGATGACTCAATACTTGGATCCCTGCCAACCACATGGAAATCCTGGACTGATTTCCATACTCCTGACTTTAGCATGGTTCAGTGTAGGCTGTTACAGGCATTTGAGAAGTGAACTGGTGAACGAAACATCTGTTTGTGTCTCTCTACCTTTTATCAAAAATAAATTTTAAAAATACCTAGTATTGTTTTCCTATTTCTTATAGCCATGCTTTTTTTCAACAGCGGTGTGCATTGGCAACTGTGAGCAGAATGTAGAATTCATATAAATTTAAAGGATAATTGAGGTTTAAAGGGTCTCCTTGCTTGTGCTTTTTTGCTTTTAGCTGCTCCTCTAAATATCCAGAAGGATGAATTCATGGCCCTGGGTTACAGAGGATGCAAACCTCTTGAAACAGTGAATTACGGGGTGAATCCAAATTGTTGTCATTCCAGGTCTCCCATGATTTTCATTGACTCCATATACTGCCTTTGGTAAATGCCAGGGTAAATTTCCCTGTTTTCTCAACATATACAAAGTCAAAGTTTTGCTTGATAATCTATTTGAAACTCCTTTTTTCACCCTAGAATCTTG
Organism: Ochotona princeps; assembly: GCF_030435755.1. Taxonomy (NCBI): domain Eukaryota; kingdom Metazoa; phylum Chordata; class Mammalia; order Lagomorpha; family Ochotonidae; genus Ochotona; species Ochotona princeps. The sequence continues at coordinate 54,212,147 of NC_080840.1, forward strand.
TGGACCAGTTTATTGCAAATAGAGCCTGAGATGGAGTTTTTCGTGCATATATTTAGTTGTGTTGTACACTTCGGAGTTGCACCCTGGAGAGAGCCAGGGAAGTGTGTTTGAGTAGTATGGTTCACCTAGAAAGTTCTAGAAATGGAAGATAATGAAAGTTTGTTTTATAGAAGCAGGGTTGGGTCTATGTACTTGACATAAAGCCATCTTCAAAAACAGACCGTTTGGAGGACAATTCTAGAAAAAGCCTCTTTTTCGCTAAAAGATCTCAGCAGCCAAAACCCCTTGTAGCTGGCAGAACGAGTGCTTATTTCTGAAGGAAGGCTGTGTGCACATCAGCACAGTGCTGAAGGTGCTTCCCTGTCACTGTTGAACGACCTTGGATTTTCCACTCCTTTGAGCTTCCATTGTGCATAAGAACTACTCATTCTATTCAGTATTGTGGTTCATCACATTGACACGTAAATGCGTCCTGGATTCTAGGTTGTTTTCTGTCTATATTGCTAATTTTTTTCTAATGGTCCTAAGTATATAACTTAGCATATACATGTTGTAAAATTCCCATCAAGGGGGCTGGCTTTGTGGTATAGTATGTAAGGCTATTCAGGCATCCCGTATGGATGCTGGTTCGAATTCTGGCTGCTCCACTCTGGGCAAGTTCCTTATTAACATGCCTGGGAAAGAAACGTGAGATGACCCAAGTGATTAGGTCCCTGCACCCATGTAGAAAACTTGGAAGAAGTTCTTGTTTTCTACCTTCTGTCTAGCACAGCGCTGGCCATTGCGTGCATTGGATGAGTGAGCTAGCAGATAGATGAGCACTCTATTTCTCTCTCTTTCTTCCTTTTTCTCTAACTTGGCCTTTCAAATGAAGTAAGTCTTTAAAGAAAAATTTCCATTGAATACTTGTTGAATAATAAATGAATAAAAGAAAGCATAGTGTACAACAACACAAAATAACATTTGTCTTACACACAAATCAGGTTGACTTTCACATTGTTTCCAGTCTTCACAGAGGAAACACATGAAAGGTCTCAAATCAGGTGATCTATAAAAATTAAAGGAATTTAAATGTCTAGGGATGGTTGTATGAGTCAGTGGATCTTTCTGTGTTTAAGCCAGATTGGTTTGAATGTTCTATTGTTCATGACAGAAGGAGTCCCAAGTTAAATAAATTGCAAATATTGTAACTGCAAAATTGTAAAAAATTGCGAAAATGTGTAAATAACATCCACAGGAAAATTATGCATGATTCAATCTGTGCATGAATAAGATAAATACAGTTAAATTGACATCTGTTTGATTGCCTTCTTTCTCATATAGATGGAAAATTTGGGATTCAAGTAGAGGGTTTGGTGTTATGGAGTCTCATACTAAATAAGCGATGAAAGGTGTTCATTACAATAATACAATATGTACAGATCAGTTCTGAATTTGATTTTTTCCTTGTTAATATAGCTTTTATGTCTTAATATCTGAATGTCATGCAGTGGTGAACTAACAAAAGATAGTTTGACAATTGTTGCTTTACTTGTGTTGTTATGGTGTTGTCAAATCTATGTACATTTACTTCTGTGTCCTCTTGTATTGAACGTGTTGTTAGAGGAACATTCAGCTCAAAGGAATGGCTTGTAAGAGCGTCTGCTCCTCCGTGCAAAAGAGCAGCTTATGAAGAGGACTTTATACAGCAATTGTATTTCTCTGATTGAATTGAAAAGTAGATTTAGTTATGATAAAGTGAAGTTATCACCTAAATTTTAATTGTGGACTTGGAAATGTGCTAAATTTCCTTCTTATTTTTCTTTAGCTTGGCATTTTGAGCTCCCTATGTAAAAACCTTTTGTTTTTGGAATTGACAGTATTGTTCCTTTCCAGTTGCATCTTTTACTTTTTAATTTTTTTTCTCTCAATCTCTTTTATTGATAAGAATTATAAAACATGAGTTATTTCACTCTTTTTTTGCATTTTTTTAAACTGGTCTCACTTTATTGATAAGATCTCTAATAAAATGTTGAATAGAAGTGACAAGACTTAGTGTTTCCTGACTTTTAGAAGAAGCATTGTTGCAATATGAGTAGATTTTTGTATATGGATATCTTTGAATAAGTTGGAAAACTTTCCTTCTTCTAATAGTTTGGTAAGATATGGGATATGCACACCCATGAAACAACTTATTTTTTTTTCATTTTTATATATTTCCAAGAATGAATTTAAATTGAGGACTGATAGAAATTCTGCATACTGGGAAGTAAGGGTACTATATGGTAAGCATCTCAACTTCTGAATAAAAGCAGAAATCCTAATGGGGTCGGTGCAATGGGTCAACTGGCTAATCAAATGAAACTTTTGAATATACATCTTAAATATGATACTGTGTATTTTCCCTTTGCCTGTATATATCATGTCATGGCACACTTAAATGTCAGAAAGTTAAACTTGTAGCCTGTATTTAGGGAGTGTACTACTGTGGTATTATGGGGAAATATGGTGGAGGGGAAGGGACAGGGGTGGAGAACAAGAACAAGGGGAGGGAGAGGGATAAATCCCTATACCTACAAAAACATATTATGAAAACAATAAATTCAAAAAAGAAAAGAAAGAAGAAAATTCAGAGAGAGGGAGCGAGACAGAAACAGACACAGAGAGATGGAGAGAGTGAGAGAAAGAGGGAAATCTTCCATCTGCTATTCATTCCCTACATGGCCACAATGGCCAGAGCTGGGGTGATCCGAACCTGGGACCCAGGAGCTTGTTCTGGGCCTTCCATATGGGTGCAGTGCACAAGGCCTTGGGCTGAACTATGCTGCTTTCCCAGGCCATCAGGCCTTTTAATAGTGTCTTTCAATTCTTGAATACTTTATATTTTTAGCCTGATCCAGCTCTGCTTTCAGCTTTTTGTTAGTTTCCTCCTGGTGACAGAAAATATCTTCCAATTTTGAGATTCTTGCTTCTGTATCCTTCATTCTATTTTGGAGACTCTCCACTATACTTTAAATTTGTTCCACTCCATTCTTCATTCCTGATATATCAGCTTTCATTTGATTAATTTCCAGTGTGACATATTCCTTAAATTCCTTGAATGTCTGCTTTCCATCCTTCTTGTTGTTGATAAGAAGTATTATGACAAGTGTTTTGAATCCTGTATCCCCATTTTCTTGATGTCTTCCTCACTGAACTCTGAGGTTGGCAAAGGGTTTTGCTCCTTTGCAGGGGAGTCTTCAGTAATATTCATTGTGCTTTTGTCTCTTCTTTTGCTCTTGGTCACTATGTTTTTGGTTATCAGATTTGTCTCCTTGGGGCAAGTTTCCAAGCTCTGTCACCACAGGTTTATAGTTTGATGTTATTTATTGTGGTTGGTACATGGCTCTTTGTTTGCAGTCAGTTGTGTAGCTCCCTCCAGCAAGTACAGGGAAAGCAGAAGGAAAGTACATTCTTTTTTTTTTAAAATCTGGCTTATTTATTTATTTATTTTTATTCATTGATTACATTGTATTATGTGATACAGTTTCGTTGGAACTGGGAATACCACATGTTTGCGTTAATTTAAGAGGACATGATGTTATGTAAAACATGTTATTTTATGTATATTATGTTATATGTTGTGTATAAACTAAAACTGAATTGACAATGAGGTGATCACAGAAGATGGTTAAGAAATTGCAATTGTTTTTAACATATTGGTTACTCAATACTATAACTATTAGTTACACAACGAAGTTAATTGTTGCTGAGGGTATGTTGGAGCCTATAATTGATCGGGTTGATAATCTGATGGTTCTGCCCTCGGACCGGTCAGGGTCTCCCCAGGAAGCTGAGAAACTAGACTGGACTATAAGATGTTGGACTCTATGTTTAGTTTATGCTTCCTAGTTCCAACGGAAAGTACATTCTTGCCAGCATTTACTTTTGACTTTTTTTGACAAGATCTATTCAAACTGGACTCAAATGATAGCTCATTATAGTCTTTATTTCAAATTTTCCAATGATTAGCATTTTTTCATGTTTTTGTAAATTGTGATTCTTTCTTTTCTTTTTTTAAATATTTATTTTATTCTTATTGGAAAGTCAGATTTACAGAGAAGAGGAGAGACAGAGAGGTCTTTCATCTGCTGATTCACTCCCCAAGCGGCCGCAATGGCCAGAGCTGCACTGATCCTAATTTAGGAGCCAGGAGCCTCTTCCGGGTCTCCCACATTGGTGCCAGGTTCCAAGGCTTTGGGCCATTCTTGACTGCTTTCCCAGGCCACAAACAGGGAGCTGGATGGGAAGTGTGACTGCCAGGATTAGAACCTGCACCCATATGGGATCCTGATGTGTGCAAGGCAAGGATGTTAGATGCTAGGCTATCGCACCCCTCTCTATTTGGTACTCCTTCTTTTAAAAAATGTCTTTCAGACATCTTGTTTTTGTTTTACCATTTTTTATCCATGTTATTTAAAGTTTTGTTGAATTCTTTGAGTTTCTTATATATTCTGATTGTTAAATCCATTATTAGATCATTTGCTAATATTTTCTCCCATTTTGCCAGTTGTGTGTTCACTCTGTTGATTGCTTCCTTTGGTGTGCAAAAGCTTCTCAATTCGATACAATCCTAATTGTTTGTATTTTCTTTTATTGCTTGTATTTTTGGGTTTCCTATACAAAAAAAGTGTTGGCTATGCTAATGTCTTAGAGTGCATCCCCATTGTTCCCCAGTCTATTCACATCTTACATTTAGATGTTTGATCCAATTGGAGTTGATTTTTACAAAGTGTTTGCAGCAGAGACCTTATTTACAACTTTTGTGTGTAACCACTATTTTTCCCTGGAGAAAATGTCCTTTGGCCTTTCTAGAGTATGTATAGGTGAATGGAAAGTTTGCACATAGTAGGTTCATGAAATTATTTTTATCTCTGTAAACCATTTGTTTCATGATGCACTGTGAACAGCTTTCTTTTGTCTGTGGACTCTGAATAACTCTACCTGAGCTGTCTCGCAACTGTGTGTATTTGTTCCTCAAGACCCACTCCATCCATTTGTTTTCTAGAGTTTGATAACAGCTTTTTTTTTTTCTGGAAGGCACACTTTAGTAGACAGCCTATACAATATAATTTCTTTAATTTAGTTTGGTATGAATTTGGGAAACACTTATAGAAATAAATAGATTCTAAAGATTTTAAGCCAAATCAATGGAACATAACAATAAAGGGAGCTGAATTATCTCGTAATATAAAATGTTAGCTCTCACGTTCTAATGATTTGCTGAGTTGGATAAGTGACATTTGATTCCAACTCTCCTGTAATCAAAGGGGTGGAGATTTGTTGGAACATGACTTGGAAGAGAGAAAAAGTAAATAGGGAAACATTGGAGCAACACAGTCTTATTAGTGTCTGGAAACCTCTAACCTTAGAGCCAGGGCAAGCAATGGAATGAAATCAAAGTTATCAGAATTTACATTCTCAGAAAAGGGACTTCTGTTATGAAAGAAGCTTCTCCTGTCTACATGATGTGGGTACCCAGGAGGACTTGTGACTAGATTGGTTCCTAAGTGCCAAAAGAAGCTAGAGATAGGAACCCAGTTGGCCCAAAAGTTATAACGACAGCAATAACAAGTCATCAGGATGGAATGAGCCTCTCTTTTGTTTTCAAGTCTGTTGGTGTGTCTAACAGGAAGACAGTTGACACAGGGAATGAATTGGGTGGAGTTCTCATACCATTCTTACAAAGCAGAGTGTAGAAGTGTGGATATTTTAATTAATCGTTTTATAATTAACACAAAGACATTCCATATGGACTTGAAAGTTACCACCCAGAGGGGTTAAAGGTGTAGCTGAAACAATCCAGCTTTTTAAATTTAAAGATATTCTTTACAGCGGCTGGTGTGGTGGCCCAGTAAACTGATTCCCCGCCTTAGGTGCTGGTATCCCATTAGGAAACCAGTTCAAGTTTCAAATACTCTACTTCTAATCCAGCTCCATGTGTGTGGACTAGGAAAGCAGTGGAGAATGGCCCAAGTCTTTTGGCCCTTGCACCCACATGGGAGACCCAAAAGAAGGCCTGGCTCTTAGATTCAGAGTTACTCAGTTCTGCCCATTGCATGCATTTGGGGAGTGAACCTCTCCTTTCTCTCTCTCTCTGTGTCTCTCTGTAACTCTGACTTTAAGTAAAAATAAATCATTCCTTAGAAAACAAATATTCTCTCTAAAACATTTTCCCTCTAGGCTCTGTCGTGCAAGGATCATTGGAACACTAACGATTGATTCAGTGTGACATTTCTCACCAAGTCCTGTGCAGAGATGTATAGAGCCTCCTAATCTATGAAATGTATACCACTTCCTCTGTTCTCAGCTTAAATTTTTCAGCTGAAAAACAGAGACAGTGTGAGCTCTCTTATCCCATAAGCTATCACACTGATAATGTTATAGTAGAACTCATTTCTGTTGCTTGATATACTATATTTTGCAAATAGTAGTGTTATGGTAAAAAAAAAATCAGGACATTTTCCTACATTTTGATTTTGAAACAAATAAATAAATAAGTAAATAAATATTATCCAAATAATAGACTTGGCATATAAAATAGTTAAAGTTATAATACAAGAGATTATTTTTGGTAATAAAGATAAAATGATATATTACAATTTTCTTAGTAATTTGATGTTTATATTTTAGAATTTTTGTTGTGGAGCTTATTTAAACTGTATTTTCCTGTATATGTTAGATAGATCTATGGCAAATACATAATGTAAAATTTAATACTTGATATTCAGTTTCTGTATGAAGTATGACTAAAAATATTTTCCATAATACTGACTGAGACACAGCAAATGCAAATCAATTTTATTATTTGTATAAAACAGAATTTATTATAATTTGAAACAGACCAGACATAATATATCATTTGCGGCCCTAGTAATCCCCAATACAAACAGAAATATCTGAACTTCTTTGTAATTTTTCAGTATGAACTTTGAGATTTGGAGAGTGAATCTCCAAGGGACATCATATATGTACTAAGCTGTTGCCCTATTTCTCCCAATGCTACAAAGAATCCCTATGATTTCTTCTTAAAAAGTAAATGATCTGGCTTAAATAATTTAAATAATTAGCCAAGATCACGTGGAAGTGTCCAAATTGGAGTTCTGCCAAAAAAAACTTCTTGCATATTACAGTGACAAAGTGTTCAGATACTAGCTGTCTCTTTTTACTAGAATCGTAACTCATGCGTTTAGGAGGTTACTTAGCTCTCTAAATCCATACAACCAACCATTTGCAGGTTGTATTGTTTCATCCACTCCACCACTAAAACAGAATGATACATACACGAGTGATGATCACAACAAAGTTTTATTACAGTGAGAATTAAGGCAACTGACCTACCAAACAGGACCGACACCCCTTTCCAGAGTGTGCCCTGAACAGCACATTTACAGCATTTTTATAGGGGCATTTTACAATAGCTTATTATGTCTGGACAGCTTTTACCCATCTCTTCTTTGGTCCTGCAGTCCAGATAACCAGACTGAGGCCTTGATTCCTGGGAACTGAGGATTATCTGTGCTGAAGGTCACTTAGGCAGTCCAGCCTGTGAGCTCACACAGTCTCACTCACACAGTTTCCTAGCCAAGCAAGCAAAGCTGAAGTTAAAAGCATAAAGTATTGCAGTAAGTAATGAGTGATGTTTACTCCATTCTGTTTTCAGCTCTACAATATTCCATACCTTACTGTAGTTAAGAAGATTAAATAAGGATCTGTATTTTGAAATAATAATTAGTGGAAACAAGATGTCAGGACATTTCTTTCTTCACATAGGAAAAGATACTATAAAAATGTGTGTCAATAAGAGTCTTTGAAATGTTTTGCTATCTCATTAGCAAAAATAGACCTGTGAGGACTCATCCTCATCTTCTTAATTGGATTTACTTTTAGCAACCTTTTTTTTTTCTTGGCTAAATCATGATTTGTTGACAGACTTAGGTGTAACTTTCTACTGAAACAATAGGGGAGCCTATTATAGAATAAAATCCACTGTGCTGACAGCTTGAACCTTGGTGATGTTGCTGAGGAATTAGCACATACAGAGACTTTCTTATCTAATAGAACCGACACTTTTTAAAAATTAAAGTTAGTTAGCATTTCTGTTATTTGCAACCCTAAATATCTTAAATGATATCCAAATATGACTGGTAAGTTGGTGAATAATTGATAAAAAAAAACACAAGATGCTTGTGTTGTGAAGAACTTTTAAAGTTTAAAGGCTTGAACCAGTTACAAAGACTGACATTAAGAATACCAAGATATTTAGTTTATAAATTATAACTTGCAAAAAGTGGAGATTTATCTTGAAAATGAGAATGGAGAATGAAACATCAAGCACTTATGTGAATATCCAGTGACTTATTAAATGCTTTTAAGCTTTTTCCATAGGATTGTCAGATAAATGAGACTTACTCTATGAACAAAACAAGCACACTTATATGAATATCACTGTACTGAAAACCCACATGCACTTATATAACTCAGTGAATCAAAATTGGATATTACGGGCCTGGCACGATGGCCTAGCGGCTAAAGTCCTTGCCTTGAATGTGCCGGGATCCCATATGGGCACCGGTTCTAATCCCGGCAGTCCTGCTTCCCATCCAGCTCCCTGCCTATGGCCTGGGAAAGCAATGGAGGACGGCCTAAAGCCTTGGGACTCTGCACCCAAGTGGGAGACCCAGAAGAGCTCCTTGCTCCTGGCTTCAGATCGGCACAGCACTGGCTATTGCACTCACTTGGGGAGTGAATCATCAGACGGAAATCTTCCTCTCTGTCTCTCCTCCTCTCTGTGTATCTGACTTTGCAATAAAAATAAATAAATCTTTTACAAAATGTGGACATTGCATTGATTTGTAGATAGCAGCCTATAGCCAATTGTTGCTTAAAAGGACAAAAACATAATGTAATTCTTGAGTCATTGGTGACTGAGAGTTTACAGTGTTATGTTGTTTGTCTAGTTCAGATCCACTGCAGTCCTAATGGCAGTGATCAGGTCATCTTCTGAATAAAACTCTAGGAAGAATCTATTTCCTTTCCCACAAATGAAGAAAATCTATTACACTTTTCACATTCCAACTGGTAAATTAATCAAGAATAATGTTTATGTACTTCTACCTCTGCCCATACCTCTTCAGAGCAGAATTGCTTTAAATAAAAGTTACTGGATTGTTGTTGTAATGGTTGTTTCTGTGGCTTTTCTTTCTGGATTTGTTCGATCTTTCTTTTAAGATTAAAAGATCCTTTTTTTTTGTGCAAAATATCTTGAGATCCATGCATAATTTTTTTTATAGTATAGTAGTCATTTGCAGTGAGCTTTTGTTTAAAGATACAGGCTGTAAGCAGATTGTCTCAGTCTATTTTCTGTGGCTGACATAAAATGCCCGAACCTGAGTACTAATAGAAGAATTGAAGTTTATTTGACTCATGGTTCTGGAAACTGGGAAATCCCAGAGCATAGTACAGGAATGAGATGAAGTTTCACTGCATCTAATACAGCAGAGGGTGTGAATGATGGGACCTGGCCACTAGCTCAGAGCTCTCCTTATAAAGCAATACAGCCATCATTGGAGCCCATCCCTTACAGTCTTGTCTAGTATTAACTACTTCCAAAGGCTCTGAACTCCAAACAGCAAGAACAAATGCATTTGGGGATTACATTTCCACAAATGGAAAGTATAGATGTTCCCTTTGCTTCCACTACTTCTACGGTTCAAACCTTCCTTGTGTTTTCTTTGCAACATTATCTGATTACCCCTAGAAATCTCTACTTTCTATTTGCACGAACAAGCAAAAATGTGAAAGTCCTGACTAGTGTAGTCCAGTTTGGGAAAAGAAGGCTAGGCTCCAATCACTGCCTAGCATAGAGTTATGCCCAGGCACCTGTTGGCTCATTGTGAGCACTGATGTATGCGTCTCCATGTTTCTTCATTAGTCCCAACTCTACTTAGGGTTACAGAAAGTACTTTTGAGCCACTGAGTTTGTAATTTGGCCAGACGTACCTTTAATTAACTTGACAGGTTACACACACACACACATACACACACATTCATATACATAGACACAGGCACACACATGCAGACACAGACATACACACACACACCTCCATTTACCCTGATAGGAACAAAATATACTTGAAAGAGGAATTGAATTCAGCTCAGAAAATAAGATGTAACCAATGAATGAAGCTTGAATAAAAATCTAACATTTAATTGTGCTTAATTATCACTGTGGAAATTACTGTTTACAATATTATCATTTAAGAAAGATGTTTTCAGAAGTGACATTTTGATTAGGATAATTTTCTGCTTTTGACATAGTGCGTTTTTGTCATTGTTTGACTTCATGGCTATCAAGTCAGCACAATTGTTGATGGAGTTTTTAGATTGGATGAATGCCCCAAATGCCTTGATATGCTAGCTAGGGTTTAGTGAATGCATCTATGTTTCATTGATATAATAAACCATTTTATGTCACAATAACTGAATTCACTTATACAACTTGGCAAATGGGTATATGTATGGCAGTGTTGAGCTCAACGAATATTTTATGTGTGCAATTTGGAAAGACAGTCAAGATTGAATTTCAGGCTGTGTTGTATTCAGTCTGAGACAATTAAGAGTCCCTCAGAAGATTGTTTTGGGAAACAGACACTTCCTGTGTGTTCAATTACACATTGAGGCTATATGCTGGTAGTCTGAATTAATAAAATTTGCAAATAAATGTAAGTGGAGTTTGGGGTGGGTAGAAGAGAGAAACTAAAAGGAAAGAAAGCTAGTATGACAAATAGTGTCAGGAAAAAAGAAGGCTTGGAGATGACAAAATTAAAATGTTGGATATTTGAGACAGTAGTCTTTCTACTTTTTATTTGTTGGATATTCTGGTTAGTGATACATGCAGCCTGTGGTTTTAAAGTGAATTAAAAGTTTGTTAAAAATTGGGAAGAAAAGAAAATGAGAGAGTTTGAGGGAGAAGGAGTGAGAAAGTACGGTTATCTTAAAATTTTATCTATGAAATACGTGGAATATGGTCTCCTTATAGTGATATAAATTTTAAAGAATTTAGCTATTAGAGACAGCATGGTAGCATTGCACACTAATCCTCTACCTGTGGTGCCAGCATTCCATATGGGCATTGATTCATGTCCCAGCCGCTCCAGTTCTGATTCAGCTCCTAGCTTATGGCTGGGAAAGCAGCAGAGGATGGCTTAAGTTCTTGGGCGCCTGCACCCACATGGGAGACTTTGAAGAAACTCCTGACTCCCACCTTTGGACTGGCTCAGCAATGTCTGTAGTGGCCATTTAGGAAGTGAACCAGAAAATTTAGGATCTGTCTGCCGCTCCTACTCTCTCTGTAATTTTGACTTTCAAATAAAATAAGCATTGTTTAAAAAAAAACAAGAAATATATTAGAGAAACAAAGCTTGAAGTATTTCAGTTATTTAGGAGAAGAGAGCTGAATGAAACAGGGTTTCAGTATCCTTTCTGATTATTTTGATATGTGCAAATAGATGCTAGATGATAATAACTATTTTATTGTTCTGAAAGGGAAAGGCTGGTAATTCTTAACTAAGAAGGGAAACAATAACTTTCATGAATTTGAATTCAAAGTTTCTCAGTTTAACGTTTCCAAAGAGCCTTTGGGTTAAACATAAGTGGTTCTATGTAACCATCAAATGCCTAACTACATGTCAATGCTATATTGTTAGGTTTGTAAATGTTGCCTTTTGTCTATTTTGTCATCATTGGTAGACTTCCATCATTTGTGTGCTATGTTTAAAATGGCAAGGCAATTAAAATAGGCACATTATTTAGCTTAGTAACTAGATATTGTGTGTGTGTGTGTTTTCCATTTTGTTTTCCTTATACAATCATTTGAATATCCATTGATTACAAATAGGAAGTAAAAGTGATAACTTTTAAAAGTCTCCTTGTACATGGGCAAGAAAGCTGAATCATACCATTTAACTGTTTTGCACCCTTGAAAATTTCAATTACGATCATATTTTACACACAAAAATATTGATAACTCAGTTTAAAGGCATTCCACTGTGTACATTAATTATAACACTCTTAACTCATCATTTTATTGGATGTTTGTAAATTTTCATGATTGCAGTGATAACTATGGCTGTGGTAAATACACATACACATGATTAATTCAGTGGTTGATTTTTGTTGACAAACTGCTGTACAGAAAAGATATATACAGTTTCTGATTTTTTAATTTATTACTGAATAACCTTCTAGAAGGTCTTTTGTAACTTATTATTTCAGTAATAACATAGATTATCCTTGGTCCATGACATTGTGTCTTTTTCCTCAACTAAAAAAATAGGAATAATGATAGTATTTCAAATTTAAAATTTTTGATTTCAGAAAGATTTATTTGTTTTGAAATTCAGAGTTAAAGAGAGAAGGAGACATAAAGAGTGATCGTAAATCCACTGATTCACTCAATAATTACTGCAACCTCTAGGAACCAGAAACCGCATCTCATTTCTCACCTGGGTGTCAGGGACCATGTTCTGTTGTTGGGTATCAGCGGCCCACATTCTGTGTTTGGGCCATGTTCTGTTGCCTTTCCAGGTGCCATAGTAGGATATTGGATCTGAAGTAGAGAAGCCAGAACTCAAGTAGGCATTTCCACTTGTGATTCTGCTGTAAGTGGTGACCTGCCGTTCCAGAACACCAACCCAAATGATGCTATTCATTTCTACTTCCTAGACTTGGTAGAAAGTTACACTGTACTGATACATGAAAATGTTTTACACAAGAGTTAGAAACTTTGTATTCTGTGATTCCTGATGGTTCTCCAGCAGATAAAAGATCTCTGACTCGCACCATCTTATGTGCTAGACACTGAACCATTTTATCCGCAGTGTTAGTGAGTTAGAAAGCCTGAAAAGATATTATGTCCCACTCAACTGATCAGCCTATAATTGTTTCTCTGACTTGTCTATTTATTTCTTAAAGTTTAACATAGATTATTAGTTGGAAATAGATATATTCCTTCTATCTCATTGAATTGTTCACTTACTCAGTTTAGTGTCCAGGAGATTCCAGGGCATTCATATAATTTAGTGGAGGAAGCAGGTTCAGTTTATATACTGTAAATACAAAATGCTTGATTTATAGGCTCTCCATCTTTTTTATAAGAGATAATGCTCTCTTTGTATAATTTTATAAAAGACCTCATTCATTATTCCAAAGAACATCCTTATTTACTGTTATCAGGAACACTGGTTTATGCAATTCTATGTAATTTCTTAATTTCAAATAATTTCTGAAAATAGCATCCAGCATTTTTTATTCAAATATATATATCTTATTCTGTGGCACTGGTAGGAGATTTCTTTCTTTACAGCACCTTTAGCTAGATGGCAGCTATTAAAGAAAGTCACTGCAAGGAAAAGTCTTTGAGATTCTGAGATCCAACATTTACCTGGGAAGGTCTAGAGTAATTCTGGATATTGTACATGTGTGAGTACATGGGGAAAAATGCAAAACCTACCTCTAGTAGAATGTACACCTGAGAGAATGCCAAGTTTTCCTTGCAAAGAAGATTCACAGCTATCTCATTTGCCAGCAGTAGTTGTCGTTATATTTGGATAAAGCTACATTGGATTCCGACAGTTTCTTAGGGACATTAGTAGGGGCAACAAGAACTACATGTGATGACGTTGCAGTGACATAATCTGAGATGAACAAATGTATGTGTTATTCACACAAGGAAGGGTTACTTTTGTAACTGAAGGGCCTCTGTTCATAGGTGGAGCTCAAATGATCATTGCCAGTGTTTGCCTTTTGACTCAACTTTCGATGCTACTGAAGCTCATTATCTACATCCTAGCTGATGGATTTTTCTTTTTAGACTTGTTAAGGATAATAAAACATATTTTAAATTACTTTTTAGATCACTTTTTATATTTGTTTCCAACAATTCAAAGTAATTTTAGGCTTTTGCTTATAGGTTTATCTATTTTCTCATTTGCAAATTTTCAGAAGTGTCACATCTAAAAATGATTCAATTGAATGCTTTTTCTCTTAAAAGATGGTAGCAACTTTGTTCAAGGATAAGATCAAGCTTAGGATTACTTTAAAGTTTTTCCAAAATGAAATTCTTCAAGTACTCACAATTAACACATTAAACAATCTGATTTTATTACTTGATTGATTTTCAGTGAACACATACTTGAGTAAGATCACAGATTGAATTACAAATCAGAAGAGACTGCTCCCAGACCTCTCAAATGGAAAAAGTCTAGGAGTAAAAATACTAATACAGTTCCACCTTTACTTCAATCATAATTCTATCCAGATTCATTTGATGTAGAATACTAGGAGCAAGTAGAAATACCTGGATATATAAAGGGAAGAAGCAACACATTTCATGATGACCTAGAACTTTGGGGCCAGCCTCCATTTTACAAATATGAACTCAAGACTCAAGCATTCTAGCAAGATCTCTAATTACAGCCTGATGAAGGCAGGGAGCTGGTGACATTTAGCTCTTTACAAAGCAAGTTTTCTTCAGCTTCGTAGATAGAGTGGTACATGTTGCCTTTAAATGTTTCTAGCATTTAATGTTCAAGTCAACATACATGCTATCAATTTCATTCCGATTGCATAGTCTTTGTGTTTTAAGTTTACCAAATGTTGATACTTGCTTTTGTATTATTACGTCCGAATCTACTTATCTGATGTAGGAAAAAAAAAGCTTATTCTCAAGTTTCCAAATAAAAATATTTCCAGGTTATTGAGAAAGAGCTCTTCAACGTAATTTTGTTCACATGCCAAGATGATACATTGATAAGTGACATGAAACAATGCGCTATTTTTAAAGATAAAGGGAATTCTATTACATTACATTTAGATACACAGACTGAAAGTATACCTTTTCCGGGTTATTTCATCAAGTTACTTACAATGTACCCATTCCTGAGTTTACGCATTGCAGCAGCATTGTTTATTTTGGAATTGTTCTGCATTCAGCTTAAAAGGTGTTTCTTATTGAGAAACTGAACTTTTCTGTCAAACGCTCTTGATGGAATAAGAGAATGGGGCTCATAAGACGGGTTCTTTGCAAACTTTACTGATGTTTATGACTTATATATAAAGAAGTTCTTTATTCCATCTTCTTGCCTTATATCATGAAGCATAATAAATCTTATATGCCGTGCAGTGACAAAGACCGACACAAACCACTCGTTGAACTTGTCCACAGTTTTCAAGTACATGTTGTTTGACAGCCACATGTTCTCGTCCACCAGATCTAGGGCTGCGTGTGGTATGAACTGGTTCAGATGGTGATGATCATCTTTGGATCCTGCTTTCCGAGCTGGCAAAAACTCCATTTCAAAAACTGGATTATCATGGTGGCCAACAATTATGAAGTAGAAGCTTCCAGACAGCTTCAACAGAGCTGGGCAAATGTTGATCCTTTTTCTTGTTTCGGAAAGTTGAGATATTCTCCTTGTCTATAACAGGTTTCATTCCAAACCTGTAGCGAGACACAGACAACGCAAGAGCTCAGCCAGCCTCTGCTGCAAGACCTGGGTCCTGCAGTTAGGCTGGGACTCCGGAGCTTTCCTTGCCCAATCGAATGCTTCAAACCATGTTGTTCCTCCTTAGAAATCATACCTGTTTGCACATGAGAAATTTTAACCTTGTTGAGTAATGTAATGAGATAAGTTTGAGTCTTGATCTCAGAGCATGCTATTGAACATTGTAGTTTTTTATTATTATTTATTTTTATTACAAAGTCAGATATACAGAGAGGAGGAGAGACAGAGAGGAAGATCTTCCATCCGATGGTTTACTCCCTAAGTGAGCCTCAATGGCCGGTGCTGCGCCGATCCAATGCTGGGAACCAGGAACTTCTTCCAGTTCTCCCACATGGGTGCAGGGTCCCAAAGCTTTGGGCCATCCTCTACTGCTTTCCCAGGCCACAAGCAGGGAGCTAGATGGGAAGTGGAGCTGCCGGGATTAGAACCGGCGCCCATATGGGATCCCCGTGCGTTCAAGGTGAGGACTTTAGCTGCTAGGCCACGCCGCCGGGTCCAAACATTGTAGTATTTTGCTGTCTATCTTACATTCTACACTGTACATCCATCAGCCACATATGGCTATTTAAATTGAATTAAGTTAAATAGTAAAGTTTTATTCCTTAGCCTTAGCAGATGTATTTCAAGAACTGAATAGTAATATGTGACTGTTAGATTGGACACAGTAAATCTAGAATACTGCCATCACTGTAGAATGTTTTACTGCTGAATGCCACAGGTGCTTGGCTTCAGGGGCATTCTTGTCTCCCGTCCTCCCTGGCTCCCATCAATTCCACCCGGTGAGATACTGCTTTGCCTGGGTCTCAGTGACATCATCCTTTCCCATCTCCAACCTCTTTAGGCCATTTCATTGTGGTTTACTGCATCTTTACCTGCTTTTTAAAGCTTGAAAATTACTAAGGCTCAGTTCTAGATCCTATCCCTTTTACAATGCATGCTTTCTTTTTGTAAAGCTCTTCCACTTTTATGGACTCAAAGTCTTTCTATCTGATGTCATTTCTGAATTTTATACCGGCACTCTGTAGCCTATTTTCTGATCCTATTTGCTTCTTTGTCAGGTGAATTTATTTCAAGCTCTTCCTGGATGAGAGGGAGCATACCAGTTAAGAATTGGAAATTGAGAGGATGACTCCAATGATTGGAGGAAGAGCACTCTCAGCTCTTTTGGCCTGGACATTGGGTCTGGATAAATAGGAGGCTGTTTGTTGTAGCATGATGTTAAAGGGATTAGGCCAGGGATTAGGAAATATTTAACACTGACAAGGTACAGATTTCAGGTCCAGGTCACTATGGAAGGTGAAGTTATTGGCCATTTCTATGAATGTATTCATATTTTTATGTTACTAGTCTTTAGCAAAGCTTTTATTGGGAATTCTCATTATTTTATTAGTTATATAGCAATACTGTTAAAGAGGAAGCCCTGTGCTTGACATTGGACCAGCATGGTAACCATGAAATTATGTCCTCCATCCCTGCTTCAGTCCCATGCCATGGTGACTGATTTTATTAATTTCCTAGAGATTTGTATCTTATTATTATTATCATTTAGTCACTTATTCCATCGTGAAATTTTCCTTCCAGTGTTAATAGTGAAATTTCTAGCTTTTATGTGATTGAACATATATATATGCCCTTCAATTTTTTTTTGCTAGAAAGAAGTATATTTGTGTCCAGAATATTTCTCCAGTGTTTCTTGTGTAATAGGAGTATATTCATGTACATACACAATGTGAGAACAGCAAATATGCTTCTGAGTTAGCATGTCTTGATTTAAACTTTGAGCTATTGAGGGTGTGACAATGTACCCTTCTGGAAAAAAACAACAGAAAAACGTTCCCATCCCCCTCCTCTGTCCATCCTTGTCCTTTAACTTCTGTTGCAAATTGCTCATATCTTTTCTGTTGTCACTGACATCATCCCCATGAGCATCTTGCATAGGAGATGATCCTGACACTGAAAGAAGCATTTGAATCAAAGAATGCATGTTTGTAGAAGTAACCAGTCTAGGTGAGGTTGTGTAGCTTCTGCAGTGGTTGGAAAGAGGAATATTTCTGCTCCAATCAAACAAACATTACAGGGCATTAAGATATGCATTGGTGTTTTTCAAGTTGTCTGCATTTCAATTATAAGTCCTACTTTGAAGGAGATACCTAATCATGCAGTTCCTTCTCAACAGACATAATGGCAAGGAGGTTTTTGCTGTAAAATACTTTAGAGATGAAAATTTGGGTTACTCCAATGTGATCTTTGAAAAGTATCATTTTAAAATTTTGCCTGCTTCCTGCATCAATATCAGTTTATAGTACTTAGCCTTTTCCTTTGATATTCTAAAAGGTTTTTTATTTATAATGGGAGAAAATATTTACAGCTGAAATAATGGACTAATGGAACATGTATTTAATACTTGTTGCCAGGTTACTGTTCAAGGTATGAACACGTTTTTGTTTATATCAATTCTAGGTGTGCTGCCTGGCCCACCCACACGTTTTGAAGGAAGGCATTCTCTGTAATACAAAGCTGGCCTCTGCTTCTGGCTCTGTGCTTTGGTTGCTATTCTGTTGCTTTATTATTAACCAAAAGAAGAAAGGCTGAATTGTTTTATGGTAAAATTCTAGGGTGCATTATTGACTATGGCCTAACAACAGAAATTATGTGTTTGGGATGTTAAAGTTGCTTGGTAGAAGCCACTAGTTCAGAAGCCCACCTGACAGAATTGCAATCTGTCCTTTTCTATTGTTGGTCACCATGAGATTAATGAGCTGAAATTAATCATTTAAATATATGGATGTACTTTGATTCATTTGTTATGTGTAGATATAATTACTATTCACATTCAGTCAAAAATATTGTTTTTTTCTTCCCCATTTCTTTTTTTCCATATTTTGAAAGATTGTAAATGTAAGTTCTAATAATAACATGTTGGGACAAAGCTCATAATGGGAACAGATGGTGAAGTTATAACAGATGCCATGACAGAGTAGTAGAATTTAACCTTTATTTTATTGGCATATTTTCTATCAAAGAGGATCATCTTTTTAAAAATACAAAATAGATCATACTTGATTAAGAAGAAATTGAAAACCAATAAATAGGAAACATTGCAATAAGCTTTTACCAATTTGTAAATTTGAACAGTATGAACTGAAGTCACAGCTCTGTTGTGTGTACTCACTAACCAATAAGTCAACTTCTAATCCCAACTACTGCATGCAGGCAAATTTTCAAGTACCAGGTATTATTTGATTCTTTATTTGATACCATTATATGGTAATTTTGTTAACATTGCAGTAATGGCATGGAGATACAGAACAGGCAAGTGACTTGTCCAAGGTCACACATGAACCAAATGGAGTAACAGATTAGGACTCACAGATACTTTGACACTAGCCCAACTGGTTGCTTGGGAAGCTAGGTGATGACTCAGAGACGGTGTCTCTGCCCTCCATGTGGGAGACCTGAAGGGAATTTTTGATTGCTGTCTTTGGCCGGTTCCAGCCATGGTTAGGTAGGAGGTTTTTCTGATTGTTTCTGTCTCTGGTCTCTGTGCATTTTTTCTCTTTGTCTCTGTGCTGCTTTGCCTCTCTGCCTATCACCATACACACACACACACACACACACACACACACACACACACACACAGAGAGAGAGAGAGAGAGACAGAGAGAGAGAGAGAGAGAGAGAGAGAGAGACAGAAGCCAGTGTGAGTTTGCAAGAAACATCATTCATTCCACATTAGCCCTGTTTTAAATAGAAAACTTTGGCTCCCAGATAAGATCCATGGAGGTGACAAAGCTTATCTGAGATTTTTCCCATACCATTGTAAAAGGCTTTCCTATGCATAAGACGGATAGACAGATGATGGAAAGATGTGCAATGAGTGATAGAGCAGACATGATGGTACAGGCACTGTGGGTTTATTGAATTACTTTGCTCATAAGGATAGATTGTTGTTTGTTGTAAACCTGCAGTACTGCCCCCAGGGACTTGCAAGTGCCAGAACATGTCCTGTTCAATATTGTTACCCAAAACTTAGCTGATGAAAGGCAAGGCTCATTTTTTATATATTAAAAATAAAATATGAACTTAAATAATATGAAACTTCATAGGGATAAATATGAGGTTCAGAATTGAATCTATAAGAGTTTATATGCAATTGTCACTACACAAAGACTGGGTTCGTGAGAAATGTTTGAACTATTTAGCAATTCAGATTTAAGAAAAAACTTAAGAAGAAAAGGGTATATCACACAAGTCTTAAAATGCACAAAAGTTTGTTTTATGAAAATGCATTTGTTCTTTATATGTTCAGGAGGCAAAGTTAGAAGTGTAGGTAAAAGTGGCATAAGACCTTGCTAAGGTGGTTGCTTTGTCTTCTCTGAGCTCCCTGTGTCAATGACATTACAGCCTGGCATCGGGCAACTGCCAATTCTATCTATTTCTATTAAGGGAATCCCCTTTCTTCTTGTCAAAATACTTCTTAGCAGTAGATCTTCTGCAAATTGTGATGCATCCAAGATGTTGCTGTAGCACAGCACTGTTGATATTTTTGGAACAGGTAAGTCTTTGTTGTGGGAGTGGTTGCACACACTTTGGAGTGTTGCTGGTTTTTTACCCTGTAGAGGCCAGCAGGAGCCCCCAACTTTGTCTCCACTGTGCCCCAAGGATCCTATCACCACAGGTTGATAAACATCACCTAAGACATTGAGATTCCTGTTAAAATGCAGAGATTAGTAGGGAATATATTAAACAGCTTATAGCAGTGAGGTACATGGGACATTTGGAATTCATATCATTAAGGTCATCATCTGGTGTCCTCACCAAGTAATGGTACAACATCTTTCTTTATTTCTCTCTCTCTTTCTTCTTCTTCCTCTTCTTTTTTCTTTTCTTTTCCTTTTCTTTCTTTCTTTCTTTCTTTCTTTCTTTCTTTCTTTCTTTCTTTCTTTCTTTCTTTCTTTCTTTCCTTCCTTCCTTCCTTCCTTCCTTCCTTCCTTCCTTCCTTCCTTCCTTTTCACAGTACTTGAGAGGTCTTCAAAAAGTCTGTGGAAGATGTGTATGGATTTCAATAGATTTTTGCATCCAGCATGATTAATTTTATTATCGTTTTCCATGAACTTTTTTAAAGCCCACAACTATATCATAGATGTGGATCTATATAAAGAGTACAATATGGGGACAAGTGTTTGACCCAGAGGTTAAGATACTGAGTTTTCTTATCATAGTACTTAGCTTTGAGTGTTAATCTCAGCTCTGGCTCCAAAGTCCAGCTTCCTGTTTCTGCAGAGTGTAGGAGACAACAATTAAGGCTCAAGTTAGTTGGGTGAACACCACCCGTTGAGGACAGAAATTGTACATTTAGACATACTACCCCATAGTCCCTGCTTTGCCATACCATCTGTTAAAATATCTTGCCAAGTAGATGCTCCAGAGAGTGGTTGTGGAAAGAAGCAATGAAGCAAGTTATAATGTGAAATATGATAAGGGACAGGGATGGACTGTAGAAGATACGTGAAGGTTGAATCTTGGGGGAGCAGCTTGATGTGCTGCCTTGTGGTTTATGAGTAGAAGGAAGCTGGAAGGTTGTTATGGGATGATATCAGGCAGGAAGTACATGAAGTACATGCTGACTTTGGAGGGTAAGTGAGAGTGCCTGATGATATCCAGGCAGACAATGGTCAATGAATTACTGCACTGGAAAGACCGATCATGCTAATGATGTCTACAGTGACCAGGTGGAGAGGAGTGGATGGCATTAACTAATGTCTATTACTTGGAGAAAAATGAAAATGACCTAACCTAGAGTGATACTTAAATGGCACTAGGGAAGGAGAAGCAGATGGAGACTATTAAAGAAGTGCTATAATTGGTTATGGAGTTTGAGAGCTGGGCAAGGATGATCCTTAGGCTTCAAAAGTAGATTTAAAAAGGTAGTGTTAGTTTCTTTAAATATAGAGAAAGGAGGGCAGCCATGGAATAGAGAGGGTGACTGAGAAATCTGAACATACACTAAATTTTTATTCAAAAATACATGGAAATAGGTGGAGATTTGCAGTGAACAAATTGACTTTCCTGAAAAGAAAAGCAAAAAAATCACATAGACTTCCACCTTTAATTGTTTATATAGAACCAGAAAGAAGCCAAATAGCTCACTGTATTTATTTATTTATTTATTATTTTTAATTCATTAATTACATTGTATTATGTGACACAGCTTCATAGGTACTTGGATTCTCCCCACCCCTCCCCAAACCCTCCCACCATGATGGATTCCTCCACCTTGTTGCATAACCACAGCTCAAGTTCAGTTGAGATTCCCCCATTGCAAACGTATACCAAACATAGAGTCCAGCATCTTATTGTCCAGTCAAGTTCAACGGCTTCTTAGGTATACCCTTTCTGGTCTGAAGACAGAGCCAGCAGAGTATCATCCCAGTCAATTGAAAGCTCCAACATACCATCAGCAAAAATGTACATCATTATGGAATTAATTGCCATAGTAATGAGTAACCAATATGTTAAAACTCATGCGAGTTCTTAACCACCTTCTGTGACCCCCCATTCACAGTTCAATTTTAGTTTATACACAACATATAACATACATAACATAACATGTTATACATAACATCATATCATCTTAAATTAAGGCAAACATGTGGTATTTAACCTTTTGCAATTGGCTCATTTCCCTTAGCATTATGGTTTCCAGTTTGGCACATTTGGCCACAAAGAACTGCATTTTGTTTTTTTTAATAGCTGAGTAGTATTCCATGGAGTAGATGAACCATAGCTTTCTTATCCAATCCTCTGCTGATGGGCATTTTGGCTGCTTCCATGTTTTTGCAATTACTGATTGTGCTGCTATGAACATAGGAGTGCATGTTGGTTTCTCATAAAACAAGTGTTCTGGATATATTCCTAGGAGTGCCAAAATAGCTCATTGTATTACACGGCTTCTTCATTATTTATCTAAACCTAACATATTAATGAGAAATGGGCCATTAGAATATGATTATGAAATTTTTTGTCTTTTTCATATATATGTGGATATATATGTATCATTTTGATTTGAAAATGCCTCCTTATCCGATGTTTAAGCGTTTAGCATGAGTTAATATAAAAACCCCTGATAGCTCACAAACTTGAGCATTCTACTCTTGTTGCAGACTTTTCTGATTTAGAGAACCACTTAAGATGAGCGCTGCCTGTGAATTTCCTGGTAGTTGTATTGCAGTACATTTGATTGTCTTTTATTATGACAGTTGCTTTCCACTGATCATTTCTAATCATGAATTCCATGAAGATTGCTTCCAGTTTTTGTTCTCATGACCAATTAGTTTTTCAGACACAATAAGCACTCAATTTAAGTGCTTTTCTCCCCCTCGTTACTCATTATTCTAGGAGAAATTCCTCACAAAACCTGTATGAAAGATTTGGAAATGAAGGGCAATTACTTATAGTTTGAATTTAGCAAATTCAGTCATTAAACTTGGTAGTCTCTTTGTGTTTTGTTCCAGAGACCCAGTGGAGTCTGACCCGGCCTTCCTCCACTCTAGAGTTCATACATAGTTTTGCTTGATTGCCTGAGCTGGCTGAGAACCAACTCTCCTGTGAAGTATAAAGTAGTTGGCTCACTTAGTACACTTCTCATTGTGTTGTGGGTCTTGATGCAAACACTTTTCAAAAATTTACCTCCTTGAGAATAGTGGGCCTATCCTTCGAGTCTCGAATTACACATACATGTAGTATGGTGTAATGATGTTGAGTCTACTGAAAAATGAATAAATAGGCCTACATAGCATTGTTTTTAAAATTATTCTTTCTTAATATAGGCCATTTGCTTGATGCCAAAGCATGATGCTGGAGAAAGCAGTGCTACAAATGTCTAAAATAACTTGACTTGTTATTTAGGCTCGTTAGTGGAATAGATGGACCTCACATGCTTTGATGCCTCCTTCTTGACGTTTTCATTACACTTGTTTACACAACTTTGATGTGGATCAGAGTCATGTAGAGGACTTGTTAAAGCGGATTTCTAGGCCTCATTCTTTGAGTGTTGATGCAGAAGACATAAAATGATATCCAAAAGTTTTTATTTCTGGTTCCCAAGCCTTCTGTTGCTTTAGGTCTAGCAACCCAATTTTGATAACCCCTGTCCTAAATGGAGTCTCAGAGGAGAGGTGTTATGTTTCTCAATAGCCTTTTCTGCCAGGTAGCTGTGGTGCAACAATTTGTGTTACCACTGAAGACAAAAATTCATGTACCAACGCAAATTATAAGCCATGGTAGTCAGCAAGTATTTATCATTGTTAATAGGATCTGGCATCTGTATTTTTGTATAGTCATTACACAGAAATTTCTTAAATATCTAATTTCTGTTTGGAAAAGGAAATGAAGTAGTGAGAAAAATGGTGTCCTCATTGAGAAAACAGAATGGTTAAGTAGGAAGGTACGAAGTTAAAGCTATGATTTCTACCTCTGTTTTGCCATGATCTGTGATCTTGGGTATGGTTTTTACTTTCCACATGTGAAATGGAAGAGTGAAGTGTCATATATAAGTGCATTTATGCTATCATGTGCTACTCAAAAGTGAGGTACAAAGTAAAAAAAAACATATACAACATAATCCTAGTGCATGAGAAGACCATGACAGGTGGTAGAAGATGCTTGTGGAATATTGTGTGGATGACGTACAGGCACATTGTAAGCACATCCAACATCTAATTGTATGTGCAAGCCACACTGTTGTAACTGGGGCCTGAGCCTCCAGTTAGAAGCTAAGAGGAGCTGTTTTGTAAATATTGTGTTGTGAAGGTCATGAGTGACTACCTCTTTCAGTTGCTACTTAGGAACGAGGAAATGATCAGGTACTTAGAATTATTCATCCAAGAGGTTATATAATAAAAATACAAATGTGAGTAAATTAATCAAGACTAAAGTGATCTTTGGATACATATGAGATGCTTTGGCAGTGTTCTCTTTACTTCTGAGAAGCCTGGAGAATGTGGAGAGCAATTTATTTACTTTTCATGTGAGAAACAAAATTTGGTTCAAGGACAGCCTCTTAAGATCAAAATTATTTTAGGCTTATATAATCCCATTGATGACTATTTTTTGTGACCCCCTTTTTAAGGTTCTTGTTCACTAAGGCCTGTGAGTAAGCATTTTGGAGAGTACAGTTCTTCTTGAAGTGATTGTCACTTCCATCACTATTAGCGGCAAGGTGACTTCTCCATTCTGCCAAATTTAGGTTGTCTATTTCAAATTTAAATGTGCTTTGCCCTTCTCTTCGCTGTTGTATCTTTGTTTTCAAAACTGATGTCTTTTTCTGCCATGAAAAGAATGAGAAGGAAGTGGGATATGATGAGCATACATTCATTCTGGAATGAGTTATGTTGTTCTGCCATTCTGTTTCTGGACCAATCCCCTGACTTGGTAGTACTTTGGATTTCATGCAATTCAAGACTGTGGGCTTTCTTCTTTTTTATGATGTATTTATTAATGTTGAAAAGCTAGATTGACAGAGAGAAAGATTTTCCAACTACTGTTTCACTCTCCAAATGGCAGGAATGGCCAAAGGTGAGCCAATCTGAAGTCTGGATCTCCCATGTGTGTGCAGGGACCCAAGGCTTGGGCCATCCACAACTAGTCAGCCATTTATCCAAGCCATAAGCAGGGAGCTAGATGGAAAGTGGAGCAACGAAGATGCAAACTGACACCATATGGGATGCTGGCCCTGGCAGGTAGAGGATTAGCCAATTCAGCCATCATACCAATCCTATGAGCCAACGTTCTTCTTGAAAAAGTCTGAAAAGTTGTTGATTTTACTGAATAAATCTGAATGATTTTTCAACTAAAAGATAGCTCTCTCTCTGTGTATGTGTATATATACACATATCATAAAGGGATCACGAAGAAATAGATTGCAATAAGACAGAATCTACAATGAGAAATACTTTGATGGAAGTTAATGGATCTCAGAAGAGGTTATGAATGGAAACTATATTGCCTAGTATTCTTCAAAACTAGGATAGTCTTTCTTTCCATTCCTATCATTTTTCCCCTTTCTTATCTGCATGCTTCTTTCCCAGGCCATAGGTTGTGGAGCAGAAATATCCAAATCTGGTTCCAGTTTCACCATTTATTAACTTAGTTTTTAATGTATAAAATGCAAATAAAAATTACCTTTTCAGGGAGTTGTAGTCTGTAATGTCTGTGTCCTCTGAAGAAATAGAACCAAGGTACTGGTTCACACAATTGCGGATTCTCACAAGTCTGAAATCTGTAGGATAGTTTTAACAGGTTGCAATTCAAGGAGCAGTTGGTGTACAGTTCAAACACTGAAGTTCTTCAATAAATTTCTGGTCTTCAGGTAGTCGGGTCAGGCTACCTCTTTCGTCAAGGGCAATAGAACTAAGTGAACGTCAATTGTAGCTGTTAACCACAGCTTCTAGGAACCTTACAGCAATACATAGTGTTTAATAATTAGGTATTGTGGTCTAGTGAAGTTGTCACATAAAACTATCCATCACACAGTGCTCGCTGCCTGAGCTAGGTATGTAGATGATTTCATTTAACTCCTATAAAAACTATGGTGGGGGAGAACCAAAAAAACTATAGGGATAGATGAAAGTGTAAGGTACTATGTTCTCATAGTAACCTGCACAACCATTGGAGCCAGTCCATGTCTGCAGTAACCAGCATGCTGTCATATTAATGTTCAAATTTGAACTGGGGGGCCCGGCGGCGTGGCCTAGTGGCTAAAGTCCTCGCCTTGAAAGCCCCGGGATCCCATATGGGCGCCGGTTCTAATCCCGGCAGCTCCACTTCCCATCCAACTCCCTGTTTGTGGCCTGGGAAAGCAATGGAGGACAGCCCAATGCATTGGGACACTGCACCCGCGTGGGAGACCCGGAAGAGGTTCCTGGTTCCTGGCTTCGGATCGGCGCGCATCGGCCCGTTGCGGCTCACTTGGGGAGTGAATCATCGGACGGAAGATCTTCCTCCCTGTCTCTCCTCCTCTGTGTATATCTGGCTGTAATAAAATGAATAAATCTTTAAAAAAAACAAATTTGAACTGGGGAGGACATTTTCATTAGCTGTCTCACAGTCTTAGGCTATATTGTCACACTGGTGGTCACATTTCTTACCCATGAAGTAAGCTGGCATGAGAGCAGGAAGCCAGCAAGTTTAGAGAAGTGATTATGAGGGTCAGAGGCAGGTGACCAGGAAAGTTTCAAAAGTATTTTTGACTTTTTAAAAAATTTAATTATTTTTCTTGCTCTCTTAAGTAACTTGAGTTGGGTTTTTGTCACTTGCTATCAAGATCCAGCAGGATACTGACTTGTTACTATAAAACAGACGGCTAACAAATCACTATGAAGTCTCAGGCCAGCTGAGTCTGTGCTGTGTTGAGGTCGGTCTGTCATTCTGGCTGGAAACACCCATGCTCTGCAGCGTGACTGGGGACATAAGCACCAGAGCAGAGACAGAGTCATGGCAGATTGTGCCTAGGCTCTTACAGGCTTTCACTCAGAGTGACAGAAATCACTTCTGCCCACATTTCATTGGCTAATCAAAATCCCAGTGTTTAAGGATACAGGAGAGTGCTACTGAGGGAGAGGAAAACTGAAGAATATCAACAGTAAATATTGTAAAGTTCTTAGAACTCTTCACGCATGCAAAACACTTTGGAAGGATTTGTTGAGAATATAAATTCTGATTTCAAAATTACTAAGTTTTCATTTGTTGCCATGATCATAACTTCTTATCATAAAAATTTTTTCCTTTTGTGAAGTTACAAAGATTTTTCTTTTGTATTTTTCTTTTAATAGGCTTTTTGTTGTTGTTCTTGCATTTAGGCCTTTAATGGATCTGGAATTCATTTTTTTCTATGGTGATTGAATCATAAATCTAATTTTTATTTTTTTTTTTACATGTAGAAAACAAAATGTTCCAATACCATGTATAAAAAAGCACCTTTTGGGGGATTAGGGTAGTGCGGTGTGGTGGCTCAACAGACAAATCCTCCACTTGGTGGTTTGTGTCCCACCTGTTGCACTTCTGATCCAGCTCCATGCTTATGCCCTGGGAAGGCAGTAGGGATGCTCCAAGTCTTTGGGCCTTGCACTCATGCAGGAAACTTGGCAAGAAGCTTCAGATTGGCTCATCTCTGACCTTGAGGCCCTTTTGGGAGTGAACCAGGGGATGAAAGAGCTCTCTCTTTCTCTGTCTTCTCTCTGTAATATCTACCTTTCAACTGAAAATTAGTAAAATCTTTAAAAAATATATTTTTCTCCTTTGATATATAAAGCCATTTGTAATACATATTAGGTCCCCTTAATTACTCAGGAGCATGGAAAATTTATATTTATACTGTTTCAACTTTTATTTTACAATAGCTCTGAAAACAAAATAATGTATTTAGCTTTTTACTTGAAAGTACTGTAATGTTTCCTGGATTGTTCTTTGTAAGATTTTCCTGAAATACAAAAATTAGTGCTCTATCAGAATATTAGATATTATTTTTTTCCTTGAAGTTTTCGTTGGTATCACAGACAAAATTATGTACAAAATAATTCATTACTTGATATTTTCCACCCTGAGTTACTTTCCATGAATGTATTTCAGCTAAATTCATAAAAAAGCATGGCCTCTGAGCAGGTGCTTCAAAAAAGCTGACCTGAGTTTATCCTCAATCTTCTCTCAGTTTAAGGAATATGCCCCGGTAGGAACTGCAATCCTATTTTCTCCTTCCTAGGCTATTATGATTTTGAAAAGTGTTAACATCACATCTTGTCCTTGGAACAGGTAATAGACTAAGCTTTGGAAAAAAGCCCAAGGATTTGATACTGACCTTGGAGATTTTTCCTTTCGAAATTTATCAGAAAAACGCATTACTATCTTAATTTTGTTTCATACATTAGCCAGAGTTTCATTTTCTTTTGTAAAACAGGGTTGGAGTTTCATTTATGGTCAAGTTTTAGCATGATTTTATGTTTCACTTGGCTTCCTGACAATGGCAGGTGGGAATAAAAAATTAATAAATAAATAATAAAGGGGAGGGGCCCAACAAGGGAGAAACATCAACATTTACAAGGTGATTTGACCAAGATAAATACATAATTTGAGAGTAAAGAAGGGGCAAAAGATGAAATTGGAGGATTCATCAATAATAAGTTCATGCCGTTATTTCTATGATGGTAAGCTATTGACGGAGTCCAGAAAGGTGATTGGAACGACTGATAGGGGCTTAGAACCACAGTCTTAGAAGTGTAAAGAATGGATTTGAAGGGCAAACAGTGGAAGGCAACAGCACATACCTCAGGTGCTGTTGCGGAGTTGCAGGGAGGGCTGATGGCTGACCTCATCCAGGGACTGACATCAGAACTGCAGACTACTGACTTGACACAATATTCATCATTCAGACTCAGTATTCAACAGTTCATGGGAGTTGAGAGTGGAGCAGAATCCAAGAACAGTGTCCTGGGCAGTGAAATGGAGTAGATGGGCATGCTGTTTCTGAGATAGGAAATATATAACCCTTGACAATTATTCTGTGATTTTTAAATGCCAAGTATTTCCCATTTCTGTGTTTAATTTTATAAAATTTCCTGCACTGTTAATGAGGTATTTAATCTTGTTTTGGATGCATGTATGCTATAATAAATGCACAATTTCTCGTTTTGTCAGTGAAGAGAGTTAGTCTCCAAATTGTACTAAAAGTAGTGGTTTTTCTGCTGTTGCCACCTAGTGGCTACTCATAGTTGTGGAGCCTATCATTTAGTGTTTTGCTCAAGATTTTGTTTCTTGAAGAATATCATACTAAGGACCATACTATTGTAATAACATGAGGAAAAAGGATGGTGGTGGGGAAATTGAAACAGAGGACGAGGAGGTGGAGGGTGAAATCCCTATGCCTATGAAATCATATGGGGAATAATAACAATAAAATACAAAGAAAATACCAATCTAAAATAGATCATACTATAGTAAACAGTAGGTATTAGAAAGCAGTTCCCTTGAAGATGTTAGCATAATTAAACATGATGATGGAGAAATAGTGCATGAGGATTAACCTTACGTTTTCCCAAATGCTGTCCTAACTAGACTCCAGCATCCAGTTTACTGGATCATTAGCTCAGAATTGTAAATGAACCCTTAAGAGTTCTCTTTTTAGTTTGCAGCTTAACTAGGAAGAGATCCATAGAGGTCTATATAAAATGCTTTATTTTGCTTAATAATTAGAAAATATTCCAAGACGGGGGGTACAATAATTTCTTTAGCCAAAATCTTCTCAATGTATTTTTAGGCTTTTTATGATTTTTTATTATGACTAGCACTCGGTAAATATCTTCAATCATTTATCATTTTAAAATTTCTGCATTTGGTTGCCCATTATTACTTCTGAAATTCATTGCCAAAATGGTTGCACTGTTGTCTTCTAAGGAGAAACAAAATATATGTATCAAAGGTAAAGTGTCATAGACATGCGCAGATGCTGAAATACACCCAGAGATTTTTCTGTAGCCGTTTTAACTGACAGAAGTCTGAAGTGCTTCTTAATTATCTAAAGGCTTAATATGTGTACTTAATGAGTGTTTACATGTTGTTTAACATAATCTATAAGGGAATACCTATCGAACAGTTATCAGGTATTAAAATAATATTTTTGAAATTTAGCAGTGTTAGTTTAGCTAAAGATTTTATTTTGCTTGTATTGTGGCTTAAGTGACAAAAAAGAAACATGATAATTGAATAAACTAATCAGTATGTCAATTTTCTCGATTACAGCAACCAGTTCACTCTGTGTAATATATCAAAACGTGTCTATCTTCTTTTTTTTAAGATTTTTATTACAAAGTCAGATATACAGAGAGGAGGAGAGACAGAGAGGAAGATCTTCCATCCGATGTTTCACTCCCCAAGTGAGCCACAATGGGCCGGTGCGCGCCGATCCGAAGCCAGGAACCAGGAACCTCTTCCGGGTCTCCCACGCGGGTGCAGTGTCCCAAAGCTTTGGGCCGTCTTCGACTGCTTTCCCAGGCCACAAACAGGGAGTTGGATGGGAAGTGGAGCTGCTGGGATTAGAACCGGCGTCCATATGGGATCCCGGCGCGTTCAAGGCGAGGGCTTTAGCCGCTAGGCCACGCCGCCGGGCCCAAAAACATGTCTATCTTACATCACAGTTTAAAAAGAAAGCAAGTCAGAATTCTGCAGCAGAAGAGTTTACTTATATTACCCAGCAGCCCTGTTAACGAAATGATTTTACAGCAATTTGAAAAAGTTTCAAGAGGTCTTAAGATACTATCATTATATTTGAATCTTTTTGCTAAGTATGCAGTTTTAACTGGGTAAATTTACTGGAGAAGGAGTTTACCGTCTGCACAGCAGTGTGTGACTCAGCATCTCTTACTGTTCCTTAGTTAGGGCTGGCTGCCTGGGTGTGAGCTGAGCAGTCACTGCACCCTCCCTGCTTAGGGGTCCCCATTCTTGATTCTGTGCTCTGCATCTGCCATTTTGGAGTTCCTAATTAATTTGCAGCAAAGGGTCCAACATTTTCATTCGTACTGGTTTCTAGCCCACTGTGCCCCCAATTTTACCTACCCTTCCTGTAATTTTTCATGGTGACAGTTTTTAAAATGTATTTTTGATTCAGTATTAATCAAGCCAATTGTAGCAAATGTTCTCTAGCTAAATCGATGTGAGTAAGCCCGTCTAGCTTATAACCCCTGCGAGTGAGACCCTGGCACCCTGGAGGCAGTGGGTGCAAACCCTGGGCATCCCATGAGCTTTACCCTCCTGAGTCACTGAGAAAGTTATTTTGTTTCTTCTTAGTTTTTATCTCCTTAGTAATATTTTCATACATATCATTCATTCATTTTTTGTTTATGTGAAAGGCAGTTACAAAGGGAGGAGGAAGTGGGGGAGGTGCAAGTCTTCCATCCACCGATGCATTCGGCAGATGGCCACAACAACCAGGGTTGGGCCAGCTAAAGCCAGCAGTGCAACAGAACTTCTAGGTCTCCCACCTAGATGCAGGGGTCCCAGCACATGGACCAGTTTCTGCTGCTCTCACAGGCACATGAGCAGTGAGCTGAATCGGAAGCAGAGTGGCTGAGTTTTGAACTGTGCCCATGTAGAATGCCAGTGTTCTGGTAGGAGGCTGAAGTTGCTATGCCACAACACCCGTTCCACTTTACTCTTTTCTTTAACTGTCTGTATATGTTATTGCATTGCATCAATTGTTGTTAAAATCATTATGCTGACCTCTATTTCTGGCATTTCATATATTCCCTTCTGGAGAACTCTTGTGTTATTTGGGAGGCATCCTGCTATTTTGCTTCTTTATCTCCTGTGTCCCTATGTTTACATCTCCCTTCTTCTTCATGGAGTAGGTATTATTGGAAAAGAGCTGATGGTTCAGATGGAATGCAGAATATCGCTTGACTTGCTGCTTTGTCTTTGGCCCAGTAGTATAGTCTCAGATTTTTTTTTTAAATTTTGCTTTAATCAATCTCAGTTGTTTTTTTAAGTAGCATGGAAATCTAGTCAGCTACAGTTGGCTGGGATCAAGTATGGCTTTGAGATGGATTTGTGTTTCCTAGGGTGTGTATCTTCAATCCACAGTGAGTTTTCTGTCAGTCTGTCTGGGCATTGTGGTCACCAGGACCTTGTTTTGGTGCAGGGAGAGACAACGCCAAAATCCCTTTTCCTGTTAGTAAGCCCGAGGGCTGCTGGAACATGGGGCACCAATAACTGTGGCTCTGGAACCCATAGCTGACTGATGTGAATGGGCTTTGCACAAGTGCAACTGGTTCTGTGGCTTGTAACACAACAGCACTCAGTCCCAGAACTGAACATTGCTCAACTCCTGCAGGAGGCATGGAACCAGTCCTCTGCCTAACCAACTGCCTCCTGCCTTGATTCTGACCACTTCTTTTAGCTGTGGCACAGAGATGGGTTACATAACTTCTTTTTTTTTTATTAATTACAATGTATTATGTGACACGGTTTCATAGGCTCCGGGATTACCCCAAACCCTTCCCCTACCCTCCCCCCATGGTGGATTCCTCCATCTTGTTGCAGTATTACAGATCAAATTCAGTTGACATTCTTTCATTGCAAGCATATACCAAGCAAAGAGTCCAGCATCTAATTGTCCAGGTACATTCAACAGTTTCTTGTGGAGATCATCTCTAGTCCAAAGGTAGAGCTGGCAGAATATCATCCCAATCAATTAAAAGCCCCAGTTTAACATCAATGACAATTTACAACATTATGGAATTAATTGTCATGGTATTGAGTAACCAATATGTTTCAAGATGCAAGTTCTTAACCACATCCTGTGACTACTTCATTGACATTTTGATTTTAGTTTATATACAATCAGCTTCTATACACCTTAAAATGGCTATAGGGTACTATTCAGCTGTCTCATGTATATTTTCATTTTAGTATTTAGCAATTCATAGCATTGAAGCATCATTCTACTGAACCTGCCAGCTTTTAGGATAGTCTAAACTGGCTTATAACTCTAGCAAGGCATATGTCAACAGTTGAGGTGTAGAACTATTTTAGAGGGGTGTGCAGAGAAATCTTCCATTGCCCAGGGAGGAGTATCTAATCTCTGTGTCCTACCTAGTAAGGTGTATGTGAGCCCACACTGACTGTTTCCTGTCTGGTTCTAAGCTTTCCTGATTGTTCCCTGTCTGTCGAGTTACATAATTTCTTACAGCTGAGATTTGTGTTCAGCAGCCGTGAGGACCTGGTGGTGTTGGTAGTAGAAGATAATGTGGTTCACCTCTCAGAGCCTGGCTACCTCTCAGACCTGTGTTGGCTTGCCAGGTTAGAGAAACAGTCTCTGGGTAATTATGGAACTCTCTCAGCTGAAGTTCCCAGTGACTGGGTGCATGACAGTGTCTTCCTACCTTGATTGATAAGATGGTGACTCCCCACTGGCTGATGTTGCAGCAGTGATTCTGTCCTCCTCCTCAGTATTCCAGGCTGTCTTCGTTGTTCAGTCACTCCTCTACTGGAAATTTCCATTAGTCAGACTTCTGGAACCATGGTCCTTCCTTGGCTCTTTTGTATTCCAGGGGAGCTGAAATCAGTACGGCTATCTCTTATTCAGTTAAAAACAAAACAAAACAAAGCAAAAAACACCATAATTTTTTAAGATTTACTTATTTTTATTGGAAAGATGGATTTTCAGAGAGAAGAGAGAAAGATCTTCCATCTGCTGGCTCACTTCCCAAGTGGTTGCAACAGCCAGAGCTGAGCTGATCCAAAGCCAGGTACCAGGAGCCTCTTCTGGGTCTCCCACGTGGGTGCAACTTCCAAGGCTTTGGGCCGTCCTCTACTACTTTCCCAGGCCACAAACAGGGAGCAGAATGAAAAGAGAAGCAGCACCGGCACCCGTGTGGGATCCCAGTGCTTGCAAGTTAAAGCTCCTTCAGCACCCTTTGCTGGTTCTCAGATCTGCTAGTGGATGTTATGAACTGGCCCAGCCTTGCCCACCCCAGGACCTGATCCACATGTGTACCAGCAAATATTGTAAACTGGCCTGGTCTGGGCTGCTCTTTCCCTTGGTTCTTGTGCTCATCTGCAAGGATTGCATCTTTACAAAGGAGTTTCCCATGCTTCTCTGTTAGGTCTCCTCCCAATGTCAGATGTTGGGCATATTGGTGGGTCATTGGCCCAAGTTGACTTTTTCCACCTCTTGTCCTGGCAAGAACAATGTCCTGGACCAACTGGCCAACACCCATTCCAGTTCTTCCTGAGTGCTGCAGCCCAGCCGTACCTGATCCACACCCAGACACATCTAGCATGCACATTTAAGTATCTTTTCTTAATATTCAATGGAAAGAGCTTGATTATGATGTGATTTGGTGAAGCTCACTTCTGTGGGGTTCTCTGACCTGCCTGTATTAGTATTGCCCTTTGTTTCTCCAAGTTAGGGATTTGTTGTTTATTTAATTTAATATATCTTTTAATCCAGCTTCCCTTTCCATGCCTTCAGGACTTCTCATGACTTGTATATTTGGTGGTTTGATGGCGTCAAGTTTTGGATGGCTTTCCTAGCTTCACTCTATTCCTCTTGTAGATTTTTAACTGTCTTGACATTTTTCCATGAGTTGTGTTGCAGCTATTTGATTCTTATTTCCATCTCTCTCATGTTGTTCAGACTTTCTATTGTATTTCTAATTTGTGCTAATGAATTCTACATTGCTAATAATTCAGTTTGATTTCAATTCAATGCTGCTATCTCCTGGTCAATATATCCCTTAATTCCTTGAACTCCTGGATCTGTTTCTCACTGTTTTTGAAGAGTTTTAAAATAATAAAAAAAATTCTGTATCTAGCAATTTTTGGACCTGCTTTTGGAGAGACCAGTGAAATGTATTTGTCTTATCGTTTATGTAGAAGTCCTTTGAAGAGCCAAATGTGGGTTCTCTTCAAGCTTGGCACGTGTCCCAGTGGCCATTTCTCCAGGTGCTTTGCAATCTCTATAAGGGATCTACTCAAAATGGTGCCTAAAGTGGTGCCTGTGAGCATAAAAGGGCTGGGGAACACACTTCACCCAGATCCCGCTACTTTCAGCAGGGGCTGTGCTGTGCATCTAGGCTCACATTCAAGCACAAGACTAGCTCAACCTGTGATTCTATGACTTGAATTGCCTCCAGCATTTCTCCCTTTCCCGTCTCTTCGTGGTGCTCTGGTCACTGGCGATTAATCTGGCTACTGATGTGCCACTCAGCTTTCTGCTGCTTGTCAGTGTCCTTGGGTCCTCTGATATTTCTCTACTGCCAACCTGTCAACATCTGCTACTCAGGATCAAACCTTTCTACTTCTCTGTCAATCCTTCCTACACAGGATGTGAAGGCAATAAACTCTGGGTCTCATATCAAAATATTCTAGTTTCTTGTCCCCATCTTTTTTGTCAAACTTGACATAGATTTCCTAAAGCTTCTTACCTTGTTTTTGTTTTGAGATTGTTTTTTTGTTTTGAAAGGCAGAATTCCAGAGACAGCCAAGAGAGGGAGGGAGGGAGAGAGAAAGAGAGAGAGAGAAAGAGAGAGAGATAGAGATCTTTGATTTTCTGATTTACTCTCCAAATGGCCACAATGGCTGAAATTGAGCCAGACTGCAGGCAGCAGTTGGGAACTCTATTGAGGTCTCCCACATGGTTACAGGGTCCCAGAAATTTGGGTCATCTTCCACTGCTTTCATAGGCACAACAACAAGGGTCTGGATTGGAAACAGAGCAATTTATTATAATACCTTGTTTTGATTTCTCCCAACATAAAGAGAGTCCCCTCTCTAGCTTCTCCTTGATTTAGTGGCTGAGTGAGTTGGCTGGACAGAGTAGTAAATGAAGTACCAAAGGAGGCATGTGATTCTAGGGGGCAGAGTGTGATACTGTGATTCATTCCTGGACATCTGCTCTCGGGCTGTGAGATGTGGAGCTCAGTATTATTCGAAGTTCCACTTTATGGCATCCAAAACTTTCCAGTGGCTAGTACTGTAAATGAGCTCTCTGACCCCACCTCGTGGGTGAACTCCTCTGCTGTCTGCAGCATCCTTTAGAAGATGGAGCCAGCATCTCAATCCAGCCGCTTTGATAGCAATATTTGAATGATTAGGCTAGTGCCTTCCCCTTGGCCTCTAGTTTTGTACTTTAGTTCAAACATTTTTCTGCCATTTCAAGAAAGAATGGAACTTACTTTTTATTTCTTGGGTTTTAGTGGTTCACCTGCTCCATTATCATCAGTTATCCTGTCAGCTTTATCTTTTTAATTTTCAGAATTCTCAGCATTTCTAGTCCATTGATGATATACTTCTTCTTTTCCCACGCCATTGTATTTTCAGTCTTTAAATGATGTCATTTCTGTTATTGTAATAGAAACTTAGATGCCTAAGGGTGTGTAAGTTCATTGTCCTGGGTTGCAGAAGAAAGTGAAATGTGTTTAACTTGTTGTACCATTGCAACATAGGTAGCTTCCTCAAAGCATTTGTGACCTGAATTTCAGTTTTTGAAAAATATTTTTGCTCAATGACAATGTATAAGGATACAAATATAGTTCTTGTGTGTAAATAATCTTTTAAATGTAAGATTTATTTATTTTTACCAGAAAGGCAGATTTATAGAGAGAAGGAGAGACAAAGGAAAAGATCTTCAGTCCACTGGTCCATTCCCTAAGTGGCCGCAGCAGTCAGCGCTAAGCCGATCTATAGCCAGAAGCCAGGGCCTCTTCCAGGTCTCTCATACAGGTGCAGGGTCCCAAGGTTTTGGGCCATCTTTCACTGCTCTCCCAGACCACAAGTAGGGAGTTGGAAGGGAAGTGGAGCAGCCGGGATATGAACTGGTGCCTGTATGGGATCCTGGCGAGTGCTGCAATGTAGGATTTAGCCACTGAGCCAGTGCATTGGGCTTGTGCAAATAGTCTTGAAAAGAAGTTAGCATGGTTAGTCACCAGAACTGCAGAAAATGATTTTGCTGAATTATTCTGAATCTTTCTAAAGCTGAGGTTTTAGTGGCTGTGGTGAACTCAGACTCCTTGAAATCTCATTGAAGCTGAATGCTGCTTATTGTCAGTTGAAGAACTCTAATTTTAAGCACATGATCTCTATTTTTATCAGAACTACTAATGCTTCCAGATTTTTTATTAAATGTGTAAATGAATTCAACATATGCCTTCCAACAGTGTGCTCTCTAGTATCTGTCAATCATGAAAGTATTACCAGCAGTCACTGATGACGTAATTATCATGCCCTCTTTCATTACTTAGGACATACAGAATATGTGAAGTCCACATGTTGAGAAATTAACTTATGTACACTTTATGTGTAGTGTCATATGTCATATTATAATATTGATTTGGGACTGCATGCTCATCAGTTAAGTGTTTGAGTATTGATAATTGACATTTTTCTTTAAGAATGAATTTACAAATGTAAATATTAATGCATTACTTTTAAACTTTGGATTAAAATAGTGCTAGCATAACTTTTCAGATCTGAGAAAATATTTTCAATTATGAGGAAAGATTAGAATTAAAATGCTTCACTTGTGCTAGATTTAAAAGGCACTTTTAAAAAATAAGACTGTCTTTGAACACTTGCCATCCGATTGCATTGCCTCAGTTTCTCGTTTTTTACTTTTGTTTAAAGATCACTGGGTCATTCTCTTACATTATTCAAAAGATTTAGTTACAAACTATATCTGCCCTCTCTAATACCACACCAATATTCCCTTTTGGGGGAACATTTTAGATTCATGCGGATGCTCTTTCTAAAGTCCTGCATGCTTTGCTGCATCCTGTGTGGTTGTTGGTTTTGGTTTAATCTATTTTATTTTTTTTTCAGCCACTCCTATTGCTGTTCTCATGACTACAAACTCCCATTATTTACTCAGGATTTTCTCACTTCATCTTCTGCTTCCTCCAAAACTCATTTTATAGTATCCCACTCTCAACTCTTCTTTGGACCAATTTACACATCCTATCGTTGATTCTAATAATTTGATTTTGCATTGTTCTAGCTGTGCTCTGTAGCCAGCAAATTTGGAACCAATGGCTAGTCACTGTAATCACTTCCTTGCATAAACTTTGGAGAGGTTTATGTCTCCCAGTTTATGGTACGTAATTAGCTAGATTGCAGCTTAGTTAAATAAAATTATCTGCCTCTTTCATTCCTACATGTGTACGATGAACATGGCTATAAGGAAAATTTGATCATTCCCATGCTAACTTGTCTTTCTTTGAAACTATAACCAGCACACCATCAGAAACTTAATACAATTACTCTCATATTCTCTTGGATCACTCTTTCACATGCTTGTCTTTTGTAAACCCACTCCAGTCCTCTTCTCCCTCTTTCAGTTTCTTTTGAACTATTCTAACAGGTGCAGTTGGCAGAGGGACTCCTTGATCCACCTCTGCCGACTGCAAAGTGGGAATATCTTTTGGTTTGTTCACTGAACTTTGGCAATGCACAGTGCTTATTGTACAAATGTTCAATAAATATCTTTTGAACAGATAAATGAAACTAATCATTCAAAAAGGGAAGTATTAAAGGATGTTCATGTTTTTGGTGGCTTGCATTGTGGCAGCATGGATTAAGCTGCTGTTTGTGATGCTGGAATCTCATATTGGAGTGCTTGTTCAAGTCCCAACTGCTTCGCTTCCAACTCAGCTTCCTGCTTGTGTGCCTCAGAAGGCAGTAAATGATGTAACTACTCGGGTCGCTGGCACCCATGTAGGAGACACACACAGTGTTGTTGGTTTCTGCCTTTGGCCTGGAACAGATATGCCAGTTATTGTCACTTTTTTGGAGTGAACCAGCAAATGGAAAATCACTCTTTTCTCTGTTATTCTGTCTTTTACATCCTTAAAATTAAAGCACACTAATTGAAACGTGGTTGCAAATGCTTTATCTGTACTTTGCAACCACTTTAATTGTTTAATTATGTCCAAATTGCAACCTTTTTTTTCCCCACCCATTCAAACTTGACACCTGGATGCGATCCTTTTTGGACTGCTTTCATCCATTCCCCAGGCCAGGTCTACTTCTGAAATACATGTCAGATTCAATTGTTTTTTCCATGTTTATTCAAACCAGCACTGTAGATATGTTTTCCATGAACAGTTATGCTCAGTTCTTCTATTGAAGAAGTAAGGATGTCACATCTGTTGAAGGTGTGAAATGTCACTCCTTTCCATAACTCTCTTCACTGACGTTGAACTCTGTAATGTAATGACCAGACTGTGGGCTTTAGCAGAGGATTCTTTGAATGGCCTGGCTCCAGCTCGCAGGCTGTTCCATCCTTATGGCTATGTTGACAGCTCTAGAGAGTGCCAAGGTCTCGAGTGCCTCTGTGAGGATACAGTCCTCTCAGATGGAATGCCAGCTACATGTCTGTCTTCAGTCTTCTTCTCAGGTCTCAAGTAAAATAGGATCTCCTTGGGGAGGCTTTTTTGATAACCCTGTATGATATATTTCACCACCATTTTCTCAAGTGTATTACTCATACATTTTCCCCTAGAGACCTTGGAAGAATATATATTGTCTTATTTATAATTTTAGTATTTTTTTAGTATCTGCTCCTCTTAAGCATGTAGGCACCATAGACCCTGGATCATGGAGATGTTGCTTATTCTGAAATGAGACTCTTATAAGTATGCAGCATGATGGTGAAAGATGTTTCAAGGAACCTGTTATTGTGACAGATGAAACTGCAGATTGGAAACAGTTTGCAGACAGTTTTGAATGCTATAATAGAAGGAATGTATTTTGGCAAGTAATACTTAGCTATGGAAGGCTTTTTAGTAGCCTGTTGACATAATTTATTCAGTTATTCATTGTTTCTTTTAGCAAATGGGCCAGGAGCTATTTTTTGATCTTGCAAAACAGGGAATTCTAAGACACATTTCCTGACCTCATGTATGCCGGAGACAGCTGCATTGGCAAAACACACGATTTAATGGAGTGTTCTACAGATTTGTGCTTGTAATGTTATTCATGCTTATCATAAATAACACTTATTATGTCTAACTACTTGGGGCATACTGTGAATAATCAAAGTTATTTATTTTATCAGCAGCTTTCCAGTTCAGGTTTAGTGTGTAGGTTCTGGCCTATGTTTGCAGACTTTAGTTTCAATGTCAGCTGGTTTTCTAGAGCTCTGGTAATGCTCTGGTTTGCTTAATTCTTCTAATAGTGCTGGAGCTCTCACTCAGTATCTGCTGCTACAATATGCAAAAATAAAATTCTTTCCTGGAGCAACTTATATGAATGGGTGAGACAGATATTCTTTTGACATGTGATGGAAGAATCAGGTGAATGGCTGAGCCTGATTTGTGGGGAGAGGGTTTGTCTGGCCTGGGAGTTTGCTGCTGCCACTTGTGGGAACATTAGACTCACCTCTGGTTCTCTGCTTGCTTTCTAAGGCTGACAAGCCTAAGGCTTTGGTAGTACTGCTACTGCCAGA
Organism: Ochotona princeps; assembly: GCF_030435755.1. Lineage (NCBI taxonomy): Eukaryota > Metazoa > Chordata > Mammalia > Lagomorpha > Ochotonidae > Ochotona > Ochotona princeps. The sequence continues at coordinate 54,252,719 of NC_080840.1, forward strand.
TCAAACTGCCCACATCTACTCGGTTGCAGAACAAGAGCTGGGATGCTGCTCGGTTTCTGTAGGTATTTCCTAGTTCTTTGTTAGGGGTGATCTTTTTGTTTTATGGTTTAGTTGAGTTCAGTTTGTCTACATCCATTGTTGGTTCCCAGTAGTCCACTTCTTTGTCTCTCAGAAAACATGAGGTATTAGAAGATGCCCTGGAAGCTCCTCAGATTGTCATTCCTCCTAGCCTAATTATTCTTTCTAGATTTCAGAGACCTTTCATTACTCTCTGTTGAATAATTCCAAAGTTAGTTAAATGCATTGAGAAGGGAAAAGTGAGGGAATGCATCTACACGCTGTGTTTCAGAAAGTGCAACAATTTTGTTACTTTTTTTTCAATTCGCAACATTCCTATAATACATTTGCATTCAGTTTTAAACTCATTTGCTTGTGGCTCATTAATAATCTACAAAGTGATGCCTCTCACAGTTTTGTGAAGTTGCCAGCTCTGTGTTCTTCAGTTAGTTGTTCTGCTTAATTCCGTCTCTGCTTCCAGAATTCCCAAGGACAGTGGAATACACATTTTCTCCATGTATCAACTGTGGTTATATTCTATTTCTTTTCCCTCTAATTTTGTTTCTATTTGCTTCATTCCACATATTAACTTCTGTTCATTTTAACTTTTGTTTTCAGCTGTGTTTATCTTGATATTAATCCTGTATTTTGAGCTTTTAGTTTCTGTTAGTTATTTTTTTAATTACACTTAGAATTTTTTTTTGTTAAAATTTTAGTATTGCTTCTTCTCTCCTTGAAGTCAGCCTGGCACCTTTCATTGTGGTAGCCCTAGGAGAGCAACAAAGGAGAGGTGGGTATCTAGGAAGATGGGAGAAAATAAGAAAACCAAAAGAGACTACAATGCAGCTTATGCTTACTAATGTGAGTTCTAGTCAGCTAACTGTCATTACTGCCATTACATCCTTTATTTTTAACTGTATAAATTTTACTTTTGATAATTTTTACATATTTGATTAGGGTATGAATGGTCAATGGCTAGAGGAAAGTAGGTGAGACCATTGTTTGACATTCTCTTTTTTCCTTCCTGTATCTGTGGGGAGGGGAGAGATAAGGAGAGAAGCCACATCCAGCCTCCCAACCTTCCCAGGGTCCCAGATATGGGGCATGACCCAACGATCCTGCTCAAGTGGTTCAACAGTTCTGTATTGCTGCTAATCTTGCTGCTCCAATCATGATGAAATCTCTCCCAAATCCATTGGCTGACATAGTCCACCTTAGACTGGTATTCACTGCCAACTCTTTGCTGGGGCAGTTGATCGATTTGTTCTGTCCTTCGTCTACAGACTCCAATGTACTCCATATCCTCCATGTGCACCTGGATATGCTGTCCACTGCTCCCTCTAAGCCACTGAGGAGGCCCAGCTCTTATTCATGCATTCCATGGTCAGACCATGAACCTGCAATTTCCTCCATGGTTGGATTCTGGGTTCAGCAGTTCAGTTGGGGGGATTCCCAATGAAACTTCATCTGAGGTGATCCCAGACCTGATTCTTGTGTGTGCTTGCCAGTACAGGGTCCGGCACAACTGGTCATCCAAATCGGCCCCTGCACACACTGTTAGTTACAATCGCTGGGTCAGTTATCTCCAGCCCTGTCTTCTACACAAACTAATGGATGCTGCAGTCCAACTTAATCCTGCCCATCACACACTCAGCTCCCACTCAAACCAGTGGGAGTTGTAGTCTAATTTGAGAGACCTGCAATAACCCCCACCAGGCTCACCTCCTGCCCTGGTTCCTGTGCTTGCCAGTATGTATAGCTGACTGGTCCTGTTTTTCCCACATCCCATTCAGCTCTTATACATGTCAATGGGCATTGAAGCCTAGTTCAACTCAACCTGCGTCACTATCCAGCCCACACGTGTGCTGGCAGGTGCCACTCTCTGTCTAGCCATATCTGCCCCAGGTCCTGGTTCTTATGCTTACCAATTAGAGTAGCAACCCAAGAAGGAGGTGTTCACTGCTTCCCTACTGGGCTCATTCCCATTCCTGGATCTTGCACTCTCCAGGTGGTACTGCAATTTAGCTTGACAGAGTTTTCCTCTTGTGCCAGCATCTGCTAACTGATGTGGCGGCAAATCCCAACCAATCCTCACCCCCTGTGGCTTTTGCATGTACCAGTATGTACACTCTGCCCAGCCTAGCTTGTCCCCAATCCAGCTTACATGCACGCCAACAGGTTTTCTAGCCCTGCCTGACCTGGTCTGTCCCCAGTCCCAGCTCTCATATTCACTAGTGGAAACAGTGGCCTAGCAGGGGAGCTCCCTACAGCCTCTCGGCCAGGTTGACCTACTCTCCCCTGGGTCTCACGTGTGTTGGTTGGGTGCTGCGGCCCAGTCTCATATGCCCTGCATCACCTTGGCATTTGCCAGTGGGTGCTGTAGGCTGGCCCAACATGGGCCACCCCCAGTTCTAGCTCTCATGGGTGGGGACTGGAGTCTAGCCAGCTCAGCCAATCCCCAGTCCCAGTCCTAATGTGAACTGGCTGATATTGCGGCCCAATCTGGCACCCCATTCGGGCTCTCATATTTGCTAGTGGATGATATGAACTGGCCCAGCCTGGTTTGCTCCAGACCTGAACCAAAGGTAAGCCTGTGGGTACCATTCCATGGCCTGGTCTGGGCTTCTCCCTTTCTTGTTCTTATGCTCACCTGCAGGGACTGTGTCCCAACAGAGGAGTTGCCAAGTTCCTCAATCAGAATATCTCTGAATGTCACATCTCATGCACACCGATGGGTCCATCAGCCAGCCCTGCTTAGTTCATCTCCTGTCCTAGCTGAAACAGTGGCCCTTTCCTGACCGGCCCTCACCCATTCGTTTCTTTTTTTTTTGTTTGTTTACTTGTAACTATTCCATACATTTTTTAAAATTTTTATTTTAAATTCATTAATTACATTGCATTATGTGACACAGTTTCATAGATACTTGGATTCTCCCCACCCCTCCCCAAACCCTCCCACCATGGTGGATTCCTCCACCTTGTTGCATAACCACAGTTCAAGTTCAGTTGAGATTCCCCCATTGCAAGCATATACTAAACATAGAGTCCAGCATCTTATTGTCCAGTCAAGTTCAACGGCTTCTTAGGTATACCCTCTCTGGTCTGACGACAGAGCCAGCAGAGTATCATCCTGATCAATTAAAAGCTCCAACAAACCATCAGCAAAAATGTACATCATTATGGAATTAATTGACATAGTAATGAGTAACCAATATGGTAAAAGTAAATGTGAGTTCTTAACCACCTTCTGTGACCTCCTCACCTATACTTCAGTTTTAGTTTATACACAACATATAACATTCATAACATAACTTGTTATACATAACATCGTGTCATCTTAAATTAAGGCAAACATGTGGTATTTAACCTTTTGCAATTGGCTCATTTCCCTTAGCATTATGGTTTCCAGTTTGGCACATTTGGCCACAAAGAACTGCATTTTGTTTTTTTTAATAGCTGAGTAGTATTCCATGGAGTAGATGAACCATAGCTTTCTTATCCAATCCTCTGTTGATGGGCATTTTGGCTGCTTCCATGTTTTTGCAATTACTGATTGTGCTGCTATGAACATAGGAGTGCATGTTGGTTTCTCATAAAACAAGCGTTCTGGATATATTCCTAGGAGTGCTATTGCCGGATCATACGGTATGTTGAATTTGAGTTGTTTGAGTGTTCTCCATATTGATTTCCATAGAGGTTGTACCAGCCTGCAGCCCCACCAGCAGTGGAGTAGGGTTCCCTTTTCCCCGCAACCTCGCCAACAAGTGTCGTTGGTGCTTTTATTCATGTGGGCCAGTCTTACTGGCGTTAGGTGGTACCTCATTGATGTTTTAATTTGGATTTCCCTTATTGCCAGGGAACTTGAGCATTTTTTCATATGTTTATTTGCCATTTGGGTTTGTTCCTTTGTGAAGTGTTTGCCCATTTCCCGTGCCCATTTCTTGAGTGGCTTGTTTGTTTTGACATTTTGGCTGTTTTGTAGCTCTTTGTATATTCTGGAGATTAGCCCTCTATCACCTATGTCGTGTGCGAAGATCTTCTCCCATTCTGTGGGTTGCCTTTTTACTTTGTTGATTGTTTCTCTAGCTGTACAGAAGCTTCTTAGTTTGATGAGGTCCCAATTGTTTATTTTGGTCTCGATTTCTACTGCTTTTGGAGTCTTTTTTAGGAAGTGAGGGCCTACCCCTAAGTGTTGCAGCGTGTTTCCAACATTTTCTTCCAAAAGTTTGAAGGTTTCTGGATGTAGGTTTAAATCTTTTATCCATTTGGATTTGATCTTAGTATATGGTGAGAGATGTGGGTCTATCTTTTTGTTTCTACAGGCTATCAACCAGTTGTCCCAACAGCATTTATTGAAGAGACCTTCCCATTTGCCTGGGTTGTCGTTTGTCTTTTTGTCAAAGATTATTTGGCTGTATTTGTGTGGGTTCCCATCTGGTGTTTCTATTCTGCTCCATTGATCTTCTTCTCTATTTTTTTGCCAGTACCAGGTTGTTTTGATAACCACTGCCCTATAGTATGTCCAGAGGTCTGGGACTGTGATTCCCCCTGCTAACTTCCTGTTCTTGAGAATGGTTCTAGCTATCCGTGGTTTTTTGTGTTTCCAGATGAACCTTTGAATCATTGTTTCCAGATCTGTGAAGAATGTTTTGGGCAATTTGATTGGGATTGCGTTGAATGTATATATTGCTTTTGGCAATATAGACATTTTAATGATATTGATTTTACCTATCCAGGAGCATGGGATGTTACTCCATCTTTCTAGATCTTGTTCAATTTCTTTTTTTCAGTAGTTTGTAGTTTTCCTCAAATAGGTCTCCTACATTTTTGGTTAGGTTAATTCCCAGATACTTCATGCTTTCCTTTGTTACTTTGAATGGTATCTTGCTGGTTAGATCTTTTTCCAACTTGGGGCTGTTAGCATACACTATGGCTGTTGATTTTTGTTCATTAATTTTGTACCCTGCCACTCTACCAAACTCTCGTATAAGTTCTAGTAGTCTCTGTGTTGAGCCTTTTGGCTCTTCCATATAAAGAATCATGTCATCTGCATATAGTGAAAGCTTGACTTCTTCATTTCCCATTTGGATTCCTTTGATTTCTTTTTCTTGTCTTATGGCCTCAGCGAGTACCTCTAGAACTATGTTGAATAGCAGTGGAGAAAGCGGACATCCCTGTCTTGTTCCAGATCTCAGTGGGAAGGGTTCCAGTTTTTCTCCATTCAGTATGATGCTGGCGTTGGGTTTTTCATATATTGCTTTGATTATGTTGTGGATTTTTCCATCTATGCCTACCTTGGTTAGGGTCTTTAGCAGGAAGTTGTGCTGGATTTTGTTGAAAGCTTTTTCTGCGTCTATTGATACCGTCATGTGATTCTTGTTTTTCAGTTTTTGGATGTGGTGTATCACATTTATGGATTTCCGAATGTTGAACCACCCCTGCATTCCAGGGATGAATCCTACTTGATCCGGATGAATGATCTGTCGGATGATTTTTTGAATTCTATTGGCTAGGATTTTGTTGAGTATCTTAGCATCAATGTTCATCAGAGAGATAGGTCTGTAGTTTTCTTTCTCTGTAGGATCTCTGTCCGGTTTTGGGATTAAGGTAATGTTGGCTTCATAGAATGAGTTTGGAAGGGTTGCTTCCTTTTCTATTGTTTTGAAGAGTTTGTAGAGGATTGGGGTTAGTTCTGTTCGGAATGTTTTGTAGAATTCTGTAATGAAGCCGTCTGGGCCTGGGCTTTTCTTTGTTGGGAGGTCTTTAATCACTGATTCAATCTCTGCTTCAGTTATGGGTTTGTTCAGGTTGATTGTTGCCTCTGGGCTAAGTTTTGGCAGGTTGTGTGAGTCTAAGAACTTTTCCATTTCCTGGTGGTCTTCTGATTTGTTGGAGTACAGTGCTTTGTAGTAGTTTCTGATTATGTTCTTAATGGTTGTAATGTCTGTTGTTATGTTGCCTTTTTCATCTTTGATGCTGTTAATTCTTGCTTTCTCTTGTTTTTTCTTTGTCAGACGGGCCAGCGGGGTGTCTATTTTGTTTATCTTTTCAAGAAACCAGCTTTTTGATTCGTTGATTTTGTGTATGGTTTTTTTTTTTATTTCTATCTGGTTGATTTCCTCCCTTGTTTTGATGATTTCTTGTTTCCTGTTGTGTGTGGGGCTCATCTGCTGCTGCTTTTCCAATTCCTGGAGGTGTGTGGTTAGTTCCTGTATTTGGCCCCTCTCTTGGGCCTTGGCATGAGCTCCAATTGTGATGAGTTTACCCCGTAGCACTGCTTTGGCAGTGTCCCACAAGTTTTGGAATGTTGTATCAGAGTTTTCATTGGTTTCCATAAATTTTTTGATCTCATCTTTAATTTCTTCCCTGACCCATTGTTCGTTTAATAGCATATTGTTCAACCTCCAAGAGTTTCTGTATTTCCTTGGGCATTTTGAATTGCTGATTTCCAGTTTCATTCCGTGATGGTCTGAGAGGGTACATGGTATGATTCCTATCTTTTTGAAGTTATTTAGATTGCTTTGTGTCCTATCATGTGGTCGATCCTGGAGAAGGTGCCATGCACTGCTGAAAAAAATGTATAATCTGTGGTCTTAGGATAAAAAGTTCTATAAATGTCTACCAAGTCCAGTTGTTCTAATGTTTGTACGAGCTCTGTTGTTTCTTTGTTGAGTTTTTGCTTTGTTGATCTGTCTATAGTTGTTAGCGGAGTGTTAAGATCGCCCACTATTATTGTGTGTATATCTATGTCTCCCCTTAAGTCTGTAAGTAATTGCTTCACTAAGCTAGGCGCATTGGAATTAGGTGTATATATGTTCACGATTGTAATTACTTCTTGATGGATCAGTCCCTTCACCAATATATAATGTCCTTCTCTGTCCTTTTTGATGTCTGTCAGCTTGAAGTCTAGGTCATCTGAGATTAGAACAGCTACGCCAGCCTTTTTTTCTCGTCCATTGGCATGAAATGTCTTTTTCCATCCCTTCACTTTAAATTTCTTACAGGATTTTCTGGTTAGATGTGTCTCTTGTAGCCAACATATAGTTGGGTGCTGTTTGATAATCCATTCCGTTAATCTATGCCTTTTGATTGGTGAGTTTAAGCCATTTGTGTTTAGAGATAATATTGAGAGAAATTGATTTTGGGCTGCCATGAGTGTAAGTGTGCAAGTGTGTATTTGCGACTATTAGAGTTTCTGATTGGTTGACTTTTCTTGTATGGATTTTAGTGGGGAGGTCTTCCCATTTGCCATCTTTGATTTTGGTTTGTAGTTTTTCTTTCTGGGTTTAGCACCTTCCTGAGGAGATTTTCCAGGGCTGGTTTCGTGTTGATGTATTCTTCGAGTTTCTGTTTACTGTTGAAGTATTTGATTTCATTCTCAAATACAAATGAGAGCTTTGCTGGGTACATTATTCTTGGTTGGCAGTTGTTTTGTTTCAGGATTTGATAGGTTTTACCCCATTCTCTCCTTGCTTGGAGCATTTCTTCTGATAGGTCGGCTGTGATCCTGATTTCCCTTCCTCTGAAAGTAATCTTATCCTTTTTTCTTACTTGTCTTAGAATGGTTTCCTTGTATTCACTTGAAGGTAGCTTGAGGACCACATGTCTGGGTGACGATTTGTTTGGGTCATATCTACTGGGGGTTCTTTGTCCTTCCTGGATTTGTGCTGGATTTATATTTCCAGTATTCTGGAAGTTCTCCTGTATTATCTCATTGAGCACCCGTTGCAAGCCTGTCTCCTTTTCCACTCCTTCGGGAAGGCCTATTATTCTAATATTTGATTTTTTGAGGTTGTCTTTCATTTCCTGTATGGACCTATTGGCTTTCTCTAGATTTGTCTCCAACTGCTTGATGAGCTGCTGCCTTTCATTCTGATTGTCTTCCAATTCTGATATTCTGTCCTCTGCTGTGTTCATTCTGTTGGTTAGGCTTTCAATTTTGTGCTCTATATTGAGGATTCCCTTTTTGACTTGATTTATTTCTGCAGTGATATGGTTTTCGAATACCTTAGACTCTTCCCAGCGCTTTTCACTCTCTCTGATGAATTTCATCACTAGTTTCTTAAAGTCCTTATCTGGTAGTTCCTCTATGTCTTCATCTTGCAACTCAGATATTGGGATTAGTTTTTGGTTGTATTGGGAGGGAGTGCTTGATCTTTCCTCTGGGTCATTGCTTTTTCTGATACTTCTCCTCATTGTGTTTTTGCTTCTTGTTGTTTTGTGATTTTAGCGTTGATTCAGCTGAGCCGGCTCTGGTTTGGGGTCTCTGGCTGAGCCCAGCAGGGCTTACTGCCTGAGTCACCAGCTACTTTCAGGGTCTGTAGATCACAGCCCCGAGCTGGGTCAGGAGGCTTTGTGGGCCAGCCCTAGTGCCAGGCCCCTTCCCCTGTGGCTCCCTCTCAAAGGTGGTGCCCTACAGATTCACTCTGCCGAGCTGCGCCTGGGCTTTGGGTCACAAGGCTAATACAGCGGGGGTCTCTACCTCAGTACTGAGCCGAGACTCTCCTTCAGGGCTTGAGGTTAGCACAGCAGAGGCTCCTGCTGCTGGAAGCCTGAAATCCCCAACCCCGGGCTGGGCTGGGCTGGGGTGGGCTGGAAATCTCCGCGGCCCCAGTGCCGAACTCGGAAGCGCTGCTCCACTGAGGGCTGCAACACCACAGGCAGGTCTTTCCGAGTGGGCTCCTGCTGGGAAAACCTGTCTGGCCAATTCAGCTGAGCCCGCTCCGGTCTGGCCTCTCTAGCTGAGCCCAGCTGGGGACTCTGCCCTAAAGAAGCCACTTCCTCAGCTGCACTCTCTCAAGGGTGGAAGCAGATCTCTGAGAGGCACTGAGCCCTTGAGGGGCACACAGACTTGCCCCCACTAGTCTGCTCCTCTGCCCAGGACGTGAGGCCCTGTCGAGCGTTGCCCAGCCTCTGGGGCTCAGGGCGAGTCCAGCAACAGGATCCACGGACTCTCCCACAGCCAGTCCACAGCTCGGAGCCGATATGGGGGATCTCTGAGCCCCAGTCCCACAGCGCCGCTCCTGTTCCCTCTACACTCTCCCAGAGCCGCTTAGCAGCGGGTAGGCAAGCCTCTGGGAGATCTCCCCTGCTTGTCCTCCATTTCTGCAGGGATGATGCCCCCAATGATCAGTCCAGTAGCCTCCTCTCGGGGCTCCTGCCTTCCAGGGGGCTGGTGCTCCTGTCGGTGTGGGCGCCTATCCTTCCAGCCGCCTCTGTTTTCCCTGGGGCGGTTGAGCCTCTGCCGCCTTCCCCCTGCCTGGGATCGTGACTCACCAGGTTTCTGGAAGCGTGCTGTAATTTTCTTTCCTACTTTTTGCGGCTGTTCCTTCACGCTGTGTAGATCTTCTTGCTTTCGTGAACTCCAGTGACCTTCTCGCTCATCTCCCTACAATTTCGCACCTCCTGGCCTGTTTCTCTGCTGGATGGCTCTCCTCCTTCCCTACTCCACCCTACACCAGCTCTCTGCAGTCGGCCATCAATACGCACTCTCCCACCCATTCGTTTCTTACTGTTGGGTGCTATAGCCCAGCTAAGCATGGTCCATGCCCAGACACAGCTCACACGTGGCTCAGCAGGGACAGACCTAGTCCAGCTCATCTTATACCCATCCTATTTCTCATGAGTGCCAATGGGTGCTGGTGTTTAACCTAGTCTTGCATGCCCCAGACCCAGTCCACACCTGTGCCGAGGGAGCTTGTATCCATATCTAGACCAGACCTCAGCCCTCACTCTGGCCCCTGCCCTCCCCAGTGGGATCCACAATCCAGCCAGTGCATCTGCTTGGTTTGATCCCAGCCACAGATTTTGCGTCTGCCACTGGTTGCTCTGACCGAGCTTAGCATAGCCTTTCCCCTTTCTTGGCCTTTGCCTTTGGATGCTGTAGCCTGGCCTGTCCTAGCCAGCCCTCAGTCCCAGCTGTTGTTTGCAGGTGCTGTAACCTGGCCCTGCTCAGTCTGCTCTCATCCCTGGCTCTTACAAACCAGTAGGTGTGGCAGCTTAGCAAGGTATGACCTGCGCTCCATTCTGGTTTCTGCACTTGCCAGTGGAATATGGTTTGCTTGTCCCTGCCAGGTTTGCCTGCCTCAAAAACCAACCCACACACTTGCTGATGGATGGAGGTACCCTGTGTAGCCTGCCCAAAATCCAGGCCTGGACCATGTGCTCACCAGTGGTAGCTATGACCCACTAAGGGAGTTTCCCTGATTCCCCGCTTGGGCCACTCCCAGACCCAGATCTCACGCATGGCAGTGGGTGCTTGGCCCTTACATAACATGACCTGCCCTTCTGTCCCTGCCTTTGTATGAGCTGTTGCGGCCCACCCGTCCTCCCCACACCCTGTTTTAGGGTGCTCGTATGGTTGCTTCAGCCTGGACCTGCCCTGCCTGTTCTTAGTCCTAGTACCTGTGAACATTGGTGAGTTCCGTGGTCACGCCTAGTTCAGCACATCACCAGCCCAACTCTCAAGCTAACCAACAGGACTTGTAGTTCCATAGGGTTGGGCTCACATATCCCCCACAGAATCTAACCCCAGACCTGTTTCTCTTGTATGCTGGTTGGTGTCATGGCCCAGTCTAATGTGACCCATACCCTGATCTGACACTTATTGTCAGGTACTTGGATCCAGCTTTTCCTGACAGGCCCCCAGCCATAGCTTCCGTGTACAATGGTGTGTGGTGGTCAGCCATGTTCCTTACTAACAAGCCCAAGCCAGGACTCCTGTGTGGGCTGATGCATCAGTCTGACTCATAAATATTTTCTCTTCAAACCACCAGGTCTCAGTCCCCTCACTTACCTTCAAGTACAGTGGCTCTGTTTTTGGGTGTCCCTCAGGATTCATTCCTCACCTACATGTACTGTGACCTTATCCATGGATGTTCCTATGCTGTAATTCTTTACCCCCAAGACTCTAGAGCTCACTGCCAGGCAGCCAGTAAGCTGAGCCCAGTGCCAGTTGGTGCTCTGGCTGCCCACAAGCCCAGAGCCCTCCCCCTGCCTAGCAGTGGTGGATGGAGTGCTAGGATCTCTAGCAGGAAGCCTTGGCTGGCATGGATACCCCCAGTCAAAGCCACATGGCTGAGGGATCCGAACACCCGTGCCACTACCATGCCAGCAGGACATCCTTTGATGAGGCAGCTGCTTTCTGCACAGCATATTGTTCTGTTTTGTGAATTTTGCATGAATGACATTACAGTAGTTAGTAGCTAAGTTGTATCAACTGTCTGGAGCACTGGGAGTTGGAGAGTGCTGATTTGAACATTCACTCATTTTTGGTGTATCACTATTCCCTAACAACCCATTGAAAGCAGCCTTAATGACATTGGCCAATTTGTAAATGTCCTGAAAAAAAAAATGATTGAACACATGAGTCAGTAGAAACTGCCTTCCTCACATCTCTGGATAATATGAACTCTAAGTGATGCACCAGCTAAGTTTGGCGTGGTTAAGTAGTATGCTCAAGCACAACAGCGTGTGACAGGGGACAACCTGGTGGGACTATACAGAATGGACCATAGACAGATTCAACCATAGACTCTGGCAACCATCAGAGTGTGATCTGCGCCGTCTGGCTGACTATAACATGGCTTTCATCACAAACACATTGTGTATTTATGAACATCTTGCGCATTTTGCTTTTTTATGTTGAGGATATATTGAAAGATTTGGAATAACTCAAAGAGGCAATAAAGGTTGATGTTAACGATCTATTATACTTCTAAGAACCAAAAGAGATACGGATAATCAGTTCCAACGATTGACAGCTCTGTTCTGGCTGTCTTTTTCTGTCTTCTCTGGCTTTGCAGAATTAGCAGTGCATTTCAGCACTTACCTTGGAACTGCTCCACACTGAACACAATGTCAGATGGATGGGAGTTGCAGTGGTGGGGGGGGCGAAGTTCCTTTCAGCCCCTGTCCTTTGACTGGGAAGGGTTATTGGATCCTTGAGAATTAATGTAAAGTGATATGGCCTAGACAGGGAGCTTAGTAATTATAATCATCATCACCCCTTCTAAATGTATACAATATAGGAAAATAGTTAGTTATGCTTAATAAAATATATGCACTTATGAAAACAGCTCCAAGAGAAATCTCACGGTGTTTTGCATCCAACTATAGTCCATCAACAACCTCTTGTACTTTCCAATGGATTTCTGAAACAACCATTGAGTCTTGATTTGGCAATGATTTTGTATCTGAGAGTAAAGTAGTATTCTATGTGATAAAATTGTATTATGTGCTAGCCACCAATTATGGCACATTTAAAACTTATTCTGGCTAATTTAAAATGCCATTAGATAACTTGTTCTTCTGTGACTTGTTCTTCTGTGATGGTGGTGTGGGAAAAAAGGCCATCAAAAAAATTAGTTCAGAAAGAACCTGTATTATTCCATTTTGAGCCACTACACCAAAATTATAAATAGTAATTATAAATAACAAATTCATCTCTCCTAGTTCTTGAGACCAGGGAATTAATCTGTGAGTATTTGGCTTTTGTGCTCTTGAAAATAATTTTGTTGTGTCTTCAAATGACAGAAGCAGTGAAAAGTTATGCAAAACATCTTGTGAAATCATCTTAATTCCATTAATGAAAGAACCATCATAATTTGTTCACCCCTTAAACGCCACACCTCTTAATGCTATCACATGGCAACAACTTAGTTTTTATTTTTTAAAAGTGTTAACTAATATAAATGGAACAGATTTCCTGTATTTGATAGGTACAATCCTTGGAATATATCCATATTTCCTTCCTTCCTTTCTCTTCTTCAGTTTTTGTGGAGATTCAAACTATGGTAACAATTAACAATTCATTTCAAAGAAATAAGATATTTAGGTATGAAGCTAAAAGATTCACGTATCAGATTTCTTTGATAAAGATGCAGAATGCAGGCCTGACACAACAGCTCAATTGGCTAATTCTCGAACTTCAAGTGCCAGGATCCCCCATGGTTGCCAGTTTGTGTCTCAGCTGCTCCAGTTCCCATTCAGCTTTTTTCTTGCAACCTGGGAAAACAGAGAAGCAGGGCCAAAGCTTTGGGACCCCACAGCCACGTGCTAGACCTGAGAGAAGCTGCTGACTACTTTCTCTTGGCTCTGGAAAGGCTCAGCTCTAACCGTTGCAGTGATCTGGGAAGTAAACCAGCAGATGGAAGATATTTTTCTCTGTATCTTCTCTCCACAAACCTGCCTTTGCAATAAAAAGAAGAGAAAAAGAAAGAAAAGAAGAAAGAAGGAAAGAAAGAAAAGAAGAAAGAAGGAAAGAGAAAGAAAGAAGAAAGATATATTTAAAAATGCAAAATGCAGGACAAGGTAATTAAGAAAGATTTAAGTAAATTGAAATACATATTGTGCTAATGATTTAGAAGAATTTACATCATAAGTATGACAGTTACCCTTAATATGATATATGTGAAAAAAATCATTCCTTTGAATCTTTCGACAAGATATTTCTATCTGTGTGCTCAAACTTCCCCATAATTTATAAGAAATGGGTGTAGAATAGCAAAAAAAAAAAAAAAAGGATTGGGAAGAGAATGAGCTGGGAAAAATCACTATGGCTTAAAGTATAAGATATGAATATAAAAAATCAAGATGTAGTAAGGTGAGGATTAGACATGGAGATCAGTGGAACAACATAGAGAAACTAGAAATAGGTACACAAAAACTGTTCTGAGCGGTTTTTTAAGAGATTGATTTATTTTTGTTGCAAACTCAGAGATATATAGAGAGGAGGAGAGACAGAGAGGAAGATCTTCTGTCCAATGATTTAGTCCCCAGGTGGCCACAACGGCCTGAGCTGAGCCAATCTGAAGCCAGGAGCCAGGAGCTCTTCTGGGTCTCCCACATGGGTGCAGGATCCCAAATGTTTGTGCTGTCCTCCACTGCTTTCCCAGGCCACAAGCAGGGAGCTGGATGGGAAGTGGAGCTGCCGGGATTAGAACCGGCGCCCATATGGGATCCATCACGTTCAAGATGAGGACTTTAGCTGCTAGGCTACCATGCCAGGCCCCTGAGTAATTTTTTTTTTTAACCACAGGAACAAAAGCAGCTCAATGAAAGATGATCTTTTAGTAAACGATATTGGATGAATGTATTCATACGCAAAAACTGAACTTTAAATACAAACCTTGAAACTTTACTCAAAATAGATTATTGGCTTTAATCAAAAACATAAAATTAGGACAGAAGTTAGTGAAAACTTTTAAGGATCGAAAGGGTAGTGATGAGCTTTAATGGCCATCTAAGTGTATGCTCAATACATGGAAAAACTTTAAATGAGATCTCTTCAGAATTAAAGACTTGCTGTATCACAAAATCCTCTCAAGAGAATAAAAGTGAAACTATAAAAAGGGATGTAATAATTTAAAATCACATCTCCAACAAAGCCATACTGTCTCTAGTGGATAATAAACTCTGAAAACTTTGTGGGGAAAAAATCATTGAATATAAAATTAGACAAAAGCTGTATAGACACTTCACTGAAGATTCAAGATGTTCAATCAGCACATCAAGAAATGTTAAACATTCTGAGCTTTTAGAGAAGCACAGATAAACCTACAATAAGATAGTACAATAAACATGGAAGAGTGCTAAAATTGCCTGTGTGCTGCAAATTGAATGTTAAATGCTAAAATCACTCTGCAAATAGTACGCCAGTTCCTTTTAAAACTATCAGTGGGGTTACATTCAACCCAGCAATTACACTGCCATTTACTCCAGAGTAGAAATGCCTAAGGTTTGAGAGACTGCCCATAGACAAGTGCTCAAGCATCATTATGCATATTACTTAACACCTGTAAACTAATGGAGTATCCTTCAATGGTTATTAATGGATGGTTAATATATCCTATGCAGAAATGGAAAGGAATTACACAACAATTAGGAGGAAACTCAAGAAAGTTAAGCTGAATGTAAAAACAAAGTCTCAAAAGCTCAATTCAAGTTTCTTTTTTAAAAAATATTTTTATTGTAAAGGCAAATCTACAGAGAGAAGGAGAGGTGGAGGTCTATCCGCTGGTTCACTCCCTAAATGGCCTTAACAGCTGGAGCAGAGCCCAGCCAAAGTCAGCCAGGAACTTCTTTTAGGTCTCCCACGTCGGTGCAAGGTATCAACGCCTTGGGCCATCCTCCACTGCTTTCCCTGGCCATAAACAGCGTTGAATTGGAATGGAGCATCTGAACCATGAAACTGGGCCCGTATGGGATATTGGCTTTTTTAGGCAAAGGATTAAGCAGTTGAGCCATCATACTGGCTCCTCAAATTTCTTAACGTACCATGACAAGTCATTTTTCTAGAGGACAACAAGTCATCGTTGTGGAGACAGAGATATGGAGAAGGAAATTGAAATTGAAATACAAATTCTTTAATGTGGCAGCAAAATTGCAGCACGAGAAAGTCTTGTGATGATGCGGTTAATTATTACGATAGTGACCATAGTAACTCACTTTAACACTAATAAAATTACACTGTTATGGGACCAGTATGATGGCATAGCCCCATATGACGACTGCTTCATGTCCTGGCTCCTGCACTTAAGTTTTTCCACTTTTTAAATAATATTGTTTTCCATGATACTATCTTGTAGGTGTAGAGATTCTTTCCTCACTCCCAGCCCTGTCCAGTTTCCTCTTTCACCATTTCCCCACACATTGTCACAGTAGTATAGTCCTTGAGCAACAGTTACAAGTTTCACATCATGTTGCTTACGTGCATTGCAACACTGTAGATATAGGCATAGGCAGAAAATCTAATATACTGTCAAGATAGGATTACCTGTTTCATTGCCAGCTCCTTGCTAATGGTTTGGGAGAGCAGTCAAGGACGGCCCAAGTGCTTGAGACCCTGCACCCACATGAGAAATCTAGAAGCTCCTGGCTCCCAGCTTCAGATTGGCCCAGCTCTAGTCTTTCTGGCCATTTGAGGAATAAACCAGCAGATGAAATACCTCTATTTCTGTTCATCTCTCTCTCTGTAACTCAAACTTTCAAGTAAAATAGATAAATTTAAAAAATGAGTTGTACTAAGCTACATACACAATCAGAATGTATGTAAATTGATGAAATCTAGATGATGGATACACGCAATTTCTGTAAATCTTCTGCACCTTCCTGTGAGTTTATAAACATGTCAAACAAGAGGAATCGTAATAGCAAAAAAATGCTTGAAGCTTCTTAGTTCTTGGTTATTCTAGCTAGAGTTTTATTATCAATTTTGCTTATCTTTTTTAATAATTACCTCTTCTTTTGATTGAGCTTTTTAGTCTCTGCTGTTTATTTGTGCTCGCAGTGATTTTTTTCTCTTTGAATTTTATTTATTTATTTATTTATTTATTTTTTTGCTTTTCTACGTCCCTGAGGTACATTGATGAATTCTTTACTTGATATCATTCTGTTTCTTTGATGCATGTGTTAATTGTTATAAACCTTCCCACTGGTAATTTTTTTGTTTTATTTTCTTCACTTCAAGAAATTGAAAAAATTCTCTTTGATTATTTACTTGAATTTTTCTGATTTTCATGCATCTGTATAGTTTATAATATTTTTGTGGTTTCATAGCAACAGCTGTCATATTTTATGATTCAGGGTAAGTGCTCAACTATGGAGCCAAAAAGACCCATGAGCAGTGTGTACAGCTTGGTCTTTAGCATACCTGTGCGTCTATCAAATCAGGTAGCACTGTGACTAAAATCACTTCTGCTTCTTGATTCCTCATTCCAGTTTTAATGAGTATGTGATGATCTACCAAGTCATTCATGGTTCCATTTTTTTTAGGGCACATCAAAAAAAATAATATTTTGGGCCTGGCGTGGTAGCTTAGCAGCTAAAGTCTTCGCATTGGGATCCTATATGGGCACTGGTTCTTGTCCTGGCAGCCCTGCTTGCCATTCAGTTCCTGGATTGTGACATGGGAAAGCAATCTAGGACTGCCCAATACTTTGGAACCCTGCACCCATGTGGGAGACCCAGAAAATGCTCCTGGATCCTGGCTTCAGATCAGTTCAGCTTCAGCCATTGCATCCACCTGAGGAGTTAATCAATGGACGGAAGATCTTCCTGTCTTTCCTGCTTTCTGTGTATCTGATTTTCCAATAAAAAAAGAAAAGAAAATATTTTTAAGAACCATCAGCATCATCACTAATTCATATTTAGTGTTCATATCACTAATTTGCCCGCTTTTTATGTGGGAAAAAGGTGTCAGTTATTTGTCATTTTCTTTATTTCACTAATCTTTATATTTTGTATGAAGTGCATTTATCACTGTTTTTTACTTATCTCTGCTCTGTAGATGAGTTTTCCAGTTTTTAAAGAAGCATTTATCTTCATACATATTTACATTTAAAAATAAACATATTTTAATCAACACCAATAACAGAATGATGATGAACAGGGGCTATCTTAATACATAGAATATCATGAAACCAAACATTGCTGCTCATAATAATTTATTATAATAAGCAATAAACTAACAAAATGATAAAGAACACTAATTAGTTATAGAAACAGAAATAAAAAGCTAATGTACATGTACAAATACAGTATAAAAGATATATTGATAACTGAGGATCCATCTAACACCAGTGAGGTTGGCCCTACTAACAACACCTGCTGCATGGAGGTGGGAAGAATGGTACCCTGCTTCACTGCTGGTGGGAGTATAGGCTAGTACAGCCACTATGGAAGTCATTATGGAGAGTGCTTAGAAAACTGAAAATTGATCTGCTATCCCAAATCTGGGAATATATCCAAAGAAAGTAAAATCACCATATGAGAAAGGGATCTATATTCCTGTATTTACAACAGCACAATCTACAGTAGCAACCACATGGAAACAACCCATATATCTGTCAAACCAGGAGTGGATAAGCAAATGGCAGTACATCTACTCCATGGGATACTACTCAACTATTAAAAAGAGTAAAATCCCACCATTTGTAACTAAAGGGTCCCAACTAGAGACCGTTATTCTCAGTGAAATAAGTCAACCCCAAGATGACAAATATCACATATTACTTCTGATATAAGACAAACTTCATGCAAAATACAAGGTCAATAGATAGGTAAACATGCATGTATATATAGTCATCTAGAGAAATGGTATAATACAGACTATCATATTGAGATGTGAAGATACAATGCAGTATGCATCTCTACTTCCAAATAAAAAATGGACTCCCAATGAAACTTAAATATGTCTTTACAATAGGAGGCTGAACTCTGCCATTCTCCATACCTACAATCTTAAGATATACTTACATAGCAGAGCAACGGGCTTAAAACAGTTTTTGACAAACTATATGATTGTAACAAAATAGAGGAAACCAATGGTGGGGGGAGAAGGGTTGGAAATCCCAGAGCCTTTGAAACCATATCATAAAATAAATTAATTTTAAAAGGAATATATCAATGACAATAATAGTAACAGTAATAAAATTAGAACTATAATTAAATGAATAAATGTATTGCATGACTTATATGTATTAAAATAATAATAAATATTACATGATCATTTAACACTTTTGGGGGGATATGTTAGTAAGAGTAAGTCAGCAAGAGAAAAGCCACTCTGTCACTGGGTAATAATAGGGTTAGTAAAATTGAGTATACTTGATGGAAAGAGAAGAGGCCAGAAAAACACTGCAGATGGTTTTCAAATGCTTCCCTTGAAGCTGCTAAATTCTCCAGTTAGAGCTGTCACAGTAATTCCAGGATGCCGTTATACATATACATATACATATACATATACATATACATATACATAACATATACATATACATAACATCATATCATCTTAAATTAAGGCAAACATGTGGCATTTAACCTTTTGGGATTGACTCATTTCCCTTAGCATTATGGTTTCCAGTTTGGCCCATTTGGCCACAAAGAACTGCATTTTGTTTTTTTTAATAGCTGAGTAGTATTCCATGGAGTAGATGAACCATAGCTTTCTTATCCAATCCTCTGCTGATGGGCATTTTGGCTGCTTCCATGTTTTTGCAATTACTGATTGTGCTGCTATGAACATAGGAGTGCATGTTGGTTT
Organism: Ochotona princeps; assembly: GCF_030435755.1. Classification (NCBI taxonomy): domain Eukaryota; kingdom Metazoa; phylum Chordata; class Mammalia; order Lagomorpha; family Ochotonidae; genus Ochotona; species Ochotona princeps. The sequence goes on from NC_080840.1 coordinate 54,271,818, forward strand.
CTCATAAAACAAGTGTTCTGGATATATTCCTAGGAGTGCCATTGCTGGATCATACGGTATGTTGATTTTGAGTTGTTTGAATATTCTCCATACTGATTTCCATAGAGGCTGTACCAGTCTGCAGCCCCACCAGCAGTGGAGTAGGGTTCCCTTTTCCCCGCAACCTCGCCAACAAGTGTTGTTGGTGCTTTTATTCATGTGGGCCAGTCTTACTGGCGTTAGGTGGTACCTCATTGATGTTTTAATTTGGATTTCCCTTATTGCCAGGGAACTTGAGCATTTTTTCATGTTTATTTGCCATTTGGGTTTGTTCCTTTGTGAAGTGTTTGCCCATTTCCCGTGCCCATTTCTTGAGTGGCTTGTTTGTTTTGACATTTTGGTTGTTTTGGGAACCCACACAGATACAGCCAAATAATCTTTGACAAAAAGACAAACGACAATCCAGGCAAATGGGAAGGTCTGTTAAATAAATGCTGTTCTGACAACTGGTTAATAGCCTGCAGAAACAAAAAGATAGACCCACATCTTTCACCATACACTAAGATCAAATCTAAATGGATAACAGATCTAAACCTACATCCAGAAACCTTCAAACTTTTGGAAGAAAATGTTGGAAATACTCTGCAAGATCTAGGGGTAGGTCCTGACTTCCTAAAAAGGACACCAAAGGCAATAGCAATCAAGACCAGAATAAGCAAATGGGATCTCATCAAACTAAGAAGCTTCTGTACAGCAAGGGAAATAATCAATAAAGTAAAAAAGCAACCCACAGAATGGGAGAAGATCTTCGCGCACTATGTAGGTGATAGAGGGCTAATCTCCAGAATATACGAAGAGCTACAAGACAATTGCTTTTATATGAACATTTTATTCACAACTTGAATGTTCCATGTTTAACTATACTTTTTTTTAACTATCCTTTAAATGCAAAAAAAAATCATCTCATTAAAATGATACCTGCATTTCACCAAGTTTGTAGCCTGAGTTATCTGTAAATGTTTTGTCCAAGGGCAGGAATGCTATGGCTGCTTCTGCTGTTCTTTCAATTTATAAACACCTATGGCCAGAATCTTCCAGGGAAATTACAGATAATGACTTTTGAACCAGTGGTAAGAATTATAGTCAGGCCTGGTCACTGACCTAGGAAGCACTGTTTCCTAATGAAATTGAGCCTCTACCTGACACTAGTCTGAAGCTACTGAATGCATTTTTTTTCCATTATAGGGAAGGATCCCTGTAAAGCTCCCTACAATCAGGTTGTAACTCCCACTCGACAGTCCAGTTGCATAACTGTACTCTCTCTTACTCCAGTATGTCAATCCCTGAGTTTTATATTTTTGTCTCTGAATCCTACTGGTGGAAAAAAATCAATCCATTTATTACCAGGAGAATGATTGCAAATCTAAGGTTTTCAATTTTATGGAAAAGGGGTTTCTATGAAGTTGAATTCTAATGCCAGTGAATGCATACTTGAATTATGTATGTTGTATGTAGAATCGTCTAAAACTGTATATGTGCTCAGTTGAGACAACAACATAGCCTAGTGTAGACATTACACATTTTCCCTTTCCTTCTGATTGCATTTGCTTGGATGCTAACATTGTAAGCTCATTAATAGAACCTGGAATAGATGCATTTAAAATTAGTTACTAGACTGATAATATCATTAAAACTTAATAGTGATGACAAGGTTTATTTTAGTTGCATAACCTTCTTTTAAACAGAACATAGGAGCACTTCACTTGGGCTAGCAGATAGGGCACCTCAGCTGAGTGTCTGGGTCCTCTTCCAGGCTCTGCTCCAAATTCCGGCTTCCTGCTGCTGTGCACCCTGGGAAGCACCAAGGAATGGTTTTAGGAGATTCCATTCTTGTGCACCCCTTTATTCTCATGCTGGGTTCTGCTGTTGGCATTGGGAAAATCAACCAACTCATGGGCTGTCTCTTTTTTCCCTTCCCTTTTGCTTCTCTGCTTCTTAGCAAACTATATAAATAATACCAAAAGTACAGAAATTTCCACTTAAAATGTAAAAAAAAAAGCCAGTAGAAAATGAACACAAAAATATTAGAAGTCTTAGCATATAAAGTACTAGCTTCAAAGTCCTTTTATCTGATAATTTTATGCTGTGTGCACAGATAAAGCATTCTGTGGCAAAGGTAGTGTATTTTTCCCCTAAATATATTTCTTTTCCCATTTTCTAGTATCTGTTGCAATGTACAATAATTTCAAATAGAATATAACTTATCTCTCCTATGGAAGCAAGATATAAAATGTTTTAGTTGCATTCTACTGATGAACAAGTTACTTCAAGAAGTTCACAGAAAATAGATAAGACAGGTATACTTTAAAAATTAATTAGTTAATTTTTAGTTTTTATTTTAAATTTTGAATTTTATGATACAATTTTGTAGAATCTGGGATTGCCCTCCCCACCCTCAACTTCCACCTGCCGACTAATTTTCCCCATATTGTTACAATAGTATAACTGATCCAATCTACACATTTTAAAATCATCGTATCCTCATCTAAGAACAACTTGGGATCTTATTATCGACAACATTTGTTTAGCTTCCATTTTAGGTACATCTGTGTTCCTACAATGTTAAACATATAAGTAAATATTACTGAAAACATTATGACAGTATTTTCTTAGGAAGCCAGAAGATTATGTAGTTTGGTGGAGAAGAGAAATCAATGACTGCTATAATAGCCATTTATGGGTACAAAAGAGATTTTTTTCCTTCCTCCTTCCTCCCTTCCTTCTCTCTTTCCTTCCTTCCCTCCTTCCCTGCTTTTCTTTTTCTCCATATTTCCCTCCTTTTCTTCCTTCTTCCTCTACTCAATCCCTATTGTAAGGTAGAGTTCAAGGACCTAGGAAAAAAGTAGACATCAAACTAGGCAAGTTCTGAACTGGAGAAGTGACAGGCAAAACAGAGGGGAAAAATATTAAACAAAATAATTCTGTAAATTGACAAAAATAAAATAATAAAGATTTACGAAGAATGGCTAGAGTAAACTTCATTTAGAAGTCATTATTTGAGATTGAATAATGATAAGGCAGCTAGCTAAACATCTGAGAGAACATGAGGCAGAACAATTAAGCTACCAACAACAAAAAAGAAAATGAGATAGGGAATCTCCATTAACCCTTCCATTCACTCTCCTAGTATCTGATATGTCTGGCCTACTCACTGGAATGTCTGTCTCTCATAGATTTGAACCTGACAAATGGGCCTGACTGGAATCCATCATGCTAAGAGAAATGAACCAATCCCAAAAGGTTAAATACCACATGTTTGCCTTAATCTGAGATGAAAAGATGACAACTTGGAAAATAGTACCTATATATTGTAATATTAGTGCAATCTCTAATAACCTGTATCCAATGCAATAAGATAATGCGATATAATCTATAAACCAACAATTAATGTCAGAATACTTAAGATCTACATCGAAAAATTGTAAAACCTACTATACCCTCAATATGCTATGTTAACCTGTAATGGGGAGGGAGTGCAGGGAAATCTTTCAGGACCATAAAAAGAGTGAGAAAAAAAGTACAATATAGCTATCAAGATCAAATCTGGTAATTCATAGACAACAGACTCAAAGTGGCACTAAACAAAAGTAAAACTACTATACCAATGCATGAGGGGGGAATCGGGTGTGATCCTGACAACCTGTTAACAGGAGGTCATGTGTGTGGAGCAGGGGGGCTCTCCAGAGTGGAGCAGGTGGTAAGGAGGAAGCTTGGATCCCAACCATGAAGACTCCCAGACCTTCACCACAAACTATTAATACGAGCAACAAGGACTATATCCCAACTGCCAAGGAAGCCACAGGGAATTGGATGCCCTCGGAGGCCGAGTACTCTGAGGTCACCCACCCCCAACCGGAGCTTCCGCAGGGGATGGAAGAAGTCCAAACACTACCGTGCAGAAACCAATGTCATCAGAAAGACAACCAGAAGCCCTGAGTGGTCCGCAGAAACAGAAGAACAATAAATGTCCTTCGGGACCAGGGAGGAGAGCTTTCTCTGGTCCGAGCCTGGCTCCACCTCTGGACCCCCGCCCTCCCTCGCAATGACCATCGGGATGGCTTCAAAAACACCTCACAGCAAACAAACAATCATACAAACTAAAAAAAACCTAAAATAAATAGACAAACAACAGAAAGTAGAGCTTGAAATCTGACAGGAAAGAGCTGGCGTGGACTGGCTCATGCCTCGCTGGGTGGGACACAAAGATTAGTTACTCCTCACCATGGTGTTGAGGATTTTCCTGCACAACACCCCCCCCAAAAAAATGTTCTGCACCTTAAATGTCGACAAATGTCTTGTTAGAGTTACAAGCCAGTCTAGATTATCCTAAAATCTGCCAAGATCAGCAAAATTATACTTCAACACAACAAATGGCTAAATACTAAAATGAAATAGACACGAGACAGCTGAATGGCACCTTATAGCCATTTTAACGTATATAGCAGCCGGTCCGGTCCTGTATATAAACTAAAATTGAAATGTCAATGAGCTAATCATAGGTTGTGGTTAGGACTTGCTTTTTTTTTTTTTTTTTTAACATACTGGTTACTCAAAACCATGTCAATTCCATAATATTGCAAATTGCTGTTGATGTTATATTGGGACTCTTAATTGACTGTGATGATATTCTACCAGCTCTAACTTCGGACCAGTAATGGTCTCCCCAAGAAACTGTTCAACCCATCTGGACAATAAGTAGCTGGACTCTATGCTTGGTATATGTTTGCAAGGAAAGAATCTTGATTGAATTTGAACTGTAATACTGCATCAAGGTGGAGGAATCCACCAGGGGGAAGGGGCGTGGGGAGGGGTGGGGGGGTTCCCAGAGCCTATGAAACTGTCACATAATGCAAAATAATTAATTAAAAAAATGAAAGGGAGGATATAGAGGGAATATAGGTGAGAGATATTATTATCTTATTAGAATTGTATCTATGATATACATGAAATTTGTTATCTTTGTAATAATACAATGTTGTAAAATCTTAAAAAGTGCTAGGGAAATCAAAAAATATACTATATTCATGAAATCTATGAGACACGCTCCTTATGTTAATAAAAAATTTTAAACTTAAAAAAAAAGACTTGAACCTGAAAATGACAACTGACATACTAGAATTCTGAGCTCACATTAACAGAATAAACTGTAACTTATATGACTGTGAAACAATGCATACAGGTCCACAAACCCAATTACACATTATAAAATGGTATCTACATGGCTTGATAGCTGTTCATATCTGAACAATCTGGACATTTTAATTGACCACAGATTTGAAATTGCTCTTTGCTGTTTCTCATTGAAAAAAAAAGCGTAGATATTACGCAGGTTTCTGCACAATTTAAGATATCATTAGAGCTGTCTAAAAATGAAGCAGCTTGTGTTACATGTAGAGAACTCACCAGTGCTTAACACATTAGATAATGAAGTAGGAAGGGGAGGAAAGAAGAAAAAAAGAAGGTACGTTGGTTATCAGGGATTTTTGCAAAAAGAAAATTCTGTAGTATTTGGAGACTGATTTAAGACATGTTCTATTTCTATTCTTTATTAATTGTTTATTTCATCCCAGCAAAATTTTCTTGATTTTAGGTGTGTTTGCATCCCAAATTGAGAAGGGAAAATGATATTGATTTATAAGACATGTGGTGAAGTTTAGTGAACATTTAGCATTTAATGGCATTTCTCAAAATTCTTATTGAAATTTAAGGTTCTTAAATCATCATTTTTATAAGGAATTTAGATATATTTTCTAGTATGCTATTGACTAAATATAATAAACATGAAAATAAATGCTGAAAATATGATTGATTTTGCTATATTTTAATTCTGTCAAATGAGGATAATTATATATACCTGCCTGAAAAAATTGTTATGAAGGTGGTTTATTTAGTTATCAAAATAAGCAGAACAGTGCCTAGCAGCAGTAAATGCTAAGTTAGTGTTACAGTTATTGTTGCTGTTACTGTTCAATGTAACTGTGTCATTTATTGTACCTTCAGGAATTAATGACCAAGTTAATCACTGAGACACCTGACCAGCCCATCCCATTTCTCATTGATCATCTTCAGTCCAAACAAGGAAAAAGGGGACAACTGCAAAGAACTCTGTCTGGATCTGCAGCTCTCTGGGCAGAAAGTGAGCCATCAGGTAAATCAAAATGAAAAATGTGCTATTAATATTGGATATATTTTACATAAAAAAATCCCCAGAGTTTTTGGTTATAATAAGAGAAATCTAGATGGCTAGTTATGATGAAGGGTTTTCTTAAGTTCATGTGTGAATTCACCCACGTTGAAATTTGTCACAAAATAACCACAATTTCAGTATGTGATGAAATGTTCCTAAAATACAAAAACCTGGGGCTAGCATGATGGCTCAAAGAATGAATCTTGCACTTGCAAGCACTGCTATCCCGTATGGGTTCTAATTTGTGTCCCTGCTGCTTCACTTCTTATCCACCTCTATGGTGTGGCCTGGGAAAGTTGTACAGAATGACCCAAGCCTTTGGCCCTTACATCTGGAAAACCCGGAAGAGGCTCCTGGCTCCTGGTTTTGGTTTGACCGTTAGATTTCAAAAGTTTCCATGGAGTGATGCCATTACTTCTTTTCTTCCTGCTCATTGTGATCTTGTGAAAAAAAATCGAATCCTTCTTGAGTATTGTCATTTCAGTGCCTTTCAGATACTGTTTCAAAGCTTCTAAAATGGAATCAAGAACAACACATTCCCGGAAGGGTTTCTACATCTTTAGTGTTGATTTCTATCTTAAAAAAAGTTAATAAGCTTTGGCATACAGAAGAAAGAACTCTTTCTTTTTCTTGACATATCTTTTCTGGGTTTCAAATCTAAATATGGTGGATATCAGGCATGGGCTAAATTGGTCCTCTCCATGGGAAGCAGATGGACATTGGTGAGCCAATTTAAGCTTATGTGAACCCATATTATATAGGTTGTAGTTTCTGCAGAGATGGTAGCATTTTACCAAACTCTGTGTTTTTCATCTGCTCCCATTCTGTATCAGTGTGCATAAATGTTAGAGGTCTGGGTGCAGCTTAGCTGACTCCTCTTTTTAGCCTCATTAGGGCTGCACCTCAAGATTGTGGATGGATTGCATTCTTGTCTGGAAGCTGGACCAGGAGAGAATCTGCTTCCTAGCTCATGTGGGTTGTTGGCAGAGCTAGCTTCCAGCAACTATTAAAACTAAGATCCCTGTTGTTTGTGCTGGCATTCAGCCAAAACTTGCTGTCAGCTCCAAATACAGTCCATACTTCCTTGCCACATAATTTTTTTTAAACATCTTGATAGCTTACGTCTTTAAAGCCAACAATAACATTTCTCTCAAGTCTGCTTTCTGGAGTCTCATGTAATACAAGAAGATTACAACATTGACATCCTAACAACACCTTTGTCATATTTTATGGTTTGAGGCAGGTCCAAAATCCTGCCTGCAGTCAAGGAGAGACTTGCTGAGACTTTAAAATGTTCATGGAAATGTGGTAAATATAAATTTGTTTGGCTTAAATGTTTTATTGTAAGATTGATTGTATTTTATTTGAAAGTCAGAGTTAGGGTGAAGACAGACAGGAGATAAGGAGAGAGAGAGACCTTTTCCATCCTCTGATTCATGCCCCAAATGGCCACAGTGGCCAGAGATAAGCTGATCTGAAGTAAAAAAAAACAGGAGTTTCTTCTGAGTGGGTGCAGGGTCTCAAGGCTTTGGGCCATCCTCTGCTGCTTTCCCAGTCCACAAACTGGGAACTGGATAGGAAGTGGAGCAGCTGAGACACGAACCAGTGACAATATGGAATTCTAACACTGTAGGCAGAGACTTAGTTTATCACATCACAATGCCAGCCCTGAAATAGCTTTTTTTAAAATCCATGTATATAAAGAATCTTTGAGAATTTTATGAAAGAGGAATATTATGAAAAAAAGTGTAGTTTCACAAATTTTGCAGCAATAAACATCCTTTGACACATTTTTGATAAATTGTTTACAATATGGTCTTATAGGGCACTGCACCAAGGTCAGAGATTATGAGTTAGCGTACTAATCCATTAGTTTCCTTAGAGTGCTGCTTTCCACAGCAATTACTGAGTCTTCTCTTGAAGAGCAGGTAAAGGGAGGGAATTGTTATATAGCCCTGTATTGTTGAGAAGGTAATGACATACATATTCATTTAATAATAATTTGTGAGAACATAGGATAAAATTTAGGAAGAAAAATACAAGTTCTGTTTAGTTTCTATTGATTATTTTTTCTTGGGGGTCACCTTTTAGAATTTATTTTAAATTTATTTGTTTCAGTTTATTTAAAAGCTGAGAGACAAAGAGTTCTTTTAATTACTGGTTATCTCCTCAGATTGCTGATACAGTTCAAGCTGGGCCTGGACAAAGCCAGGTATCTGGAACTGCAGCCATATGGTTGGCAGCATTCCCATATTTAAGCCATTACGTGCTTCCTCCCACATTGCTGATTAGTAGGAAGTTGGTATGAGAAGCAATGAACAAAACCCCAGGCACTCTGATGTGGGAATGTGGGCATCCCAAGCAGCGGCTCAGTCACTGGGCCAAATGCCTGATTCCCTTTTGGGACTTGGCAGACAATTCCAGAAGACACTTGACTGTGAATCCACAGCTCGGGGAGTGGGAGGGTTGAGGCAGGAGTCCTAGACATGAGAGTCATTCACATTATACAAATATATGAATACTAATACATAAATGCTCTTGTGACAGTCACGAGAGTCAAAGAATGGAGGAAGATGTTAAATTTAGAGCAAGGGATGGGGTTGCAGAAGGCATGTGTGAGATAACTGTGTATCTCTAGCTTTTGTCTGTTTATAAAGTGTTGAGGTTATTTACTAAGCATAAGAGGGTCAAGGATTAGATAAAGAAGACTGAGCAAGTGATGCAATTATGAAAAGTCACCAAGATAAAAAAGGAAGAAAGAAATGGCAAAAAGAAATTGCAGACAATAAGTTCTGAGCCTTACTGAAATTGAAATCATGAATTAATTTGTAATTATTATTCATTAATTATGAAAACCACCCACTAGATTGTAATATTTCTCCAGCAGTGCTTGGAAGTATTGTGTAGGGAGAAAAGACTTTGAGAGACGGATTGAGAATTGAGCATATGGGCACTGCCTGCTTGTGGCCTGGGAATGCAGTCAAGGATGGCCCAAAGCCTTGGGACCCTGCCCCTGTGTGGGAGATGTGGAAGAAGTTCCTGGCTTCTGGCTTCGGATTAACTCAGCTCCAGCCATTGCGGCAGTTTGGGGAGTGAACCATCGGATGGAAGGTCTTCCTCTCTGTCTCTCCTGCTCTCTGTTATCTGCCTTTCCAATAAAAAATAAATAATTCTTAAAAACAAAAGAATAACCAAGTGAGAGAAGCTGTAAGAGCAGTGTTGCAAAGTAGACCAGAAAATTAATGATGTGAGCAAGTGCAGGAAGACGCACACAGGAAGTGACACGGAAGAGCCAATGATCAAGCTAAACACTGCTGGGAGCTCAAGGCCGTGAAGAAATGTCAGAAACTGATTTGGGGTCGAATAGTTCCAGAAAATTAGAAGATTCAATGTGTGTCTTTAGTTTGGAAGTGTTTTAATGTATTGGGAATTGAAGCTATTCAGATTTAGGGAGGGCAAGGAAGTCATCAGGCTAAACATGCATGGTTTGTTTAGGGATAAACCAGTCACCAGATTTTCACCCAAGTTGTTGAAGTGTCAAGAGAGACCATGCCATTGTTTTAAGGAGGTCTGTAGGAGTGATCAGAGGCAGAGATGACAATTGAGAAGAACTATGAATAGTGTTAAGTGGCAGCATTTCGACAAAAGTCTTTTTCTTTACCTATTCTAGAAGCATCAAAGAAACAGGAGATCTCTGGCCTGCATTTACAGCCAGTGATGTGAGGGGAGATGGGAACATCTTTCATTTCAAGAAGCTGTGGAAAAGGGAGAAAGAAGGGGAATGTATGTTAAGACAGAGAACATGAAGTTGTAATAGGTACCAGAGGAGGAAAGGGGGAAAGCCTTTAAAGAGATGAATAAAGCAGGATGGAGAGGAAAGCAAGGCTGTTACCGAAGAGGTTATACTTTAAGTGATGGTAAACTCTGTGGCTTAACCTTAACTTTGAGTTAATTAAAATTCTTTAAAAACAATTTGAGCTACCTGAAACTGAGTATTCAATGTACAGGAATACACTGCTGAGAGAATTAAATTGGCAGAATAGGGTAAGGATACGTTTAAATAGATGGAGAATCATTATCCAGGGTGAGGCAGAGAGGGGACATTTTAGGAAATAGGAGAGAACAGGCTGATGGCAGAGTGGCTCCTGGAGAATGACAGACATGGGAAAGCAGAGGAGACAATGGTGTGGTGTGGCAGTGACCACATAGTCCAGTGGCAGTCAGCAAGGGGTGATCTGAGCTGCACTGGAGACCAGAGCTCCAGCAGCCAGAAGGGAAGGAGAGCTCACTGGGAACTCAGCAGTGAACCCAGGCAAAGAACTGCCCATCCTACTGATTTGTTTTGATTGGACCAGGAGCAGAAAGAGAGTAGCAGACCCCAAACAGGCTGTGTGGGAAAAGGGTACATTTTATATTTCAGACCGTCACCAGAGCTTCAGCGGGTACCATTTTGTGTAGGGAGGCAACAGCTGTGAGACAGGACTGTGCATACCTTAAGCTGGTAGTGAACTCATTTTTGACTCAGTGAATTGCATTGACATGCCATCCTACAGGTTCCACCCAAAATAGTTGTGGTAAGTCCCCAGACCTAATTGCCAACAGATCCAGATCTCTGCTAGTGACATATCAGGCACCCTTTTTACCGTGTGACAAAGGCTATCAGACCGCAGGGGCAACAGTGAACTGCACATGTGTGAGCTGGGAGCAAATTCACTTTCAGCTCAGTTCATTGCACCAGTCCCATAGGGAAAATAATACTTTGGGTTTCTATGGGTCAAAATAGGTCCAGGTGGTCCTCAGAACTAACGGCCAGCAAGTTCTGGCAAGATCAGCACCACCAACAACCTAGTCAGTTATTTAGGATACCTGGTGGGAATTGCTAGAACTGGAAAGTGGAAGAAAGGTTGTACAGACAACAGTGCAGCCACAGCATGGGAATACAGGAGATGGAGAGTGATGAGCCAGGAGCTGGGGCTTCAGAAACAGTGGTGGAATAGGTAAAGAAAAATAGACTTTTGTGGAAATGCTGCCACTTTAACACTACTCATAAAAACCCAGAACTGAAGCTCACTGGAGGGAGTGGCATAAGTGAAGAACTGGGTACCTAACACAATAAGTAAAATTGAACTGTAGACTTGTGGCTAATACAACTTAGAAAACTCACCTAAGGAGAAGAATCTGCTAAGCAGAAATACAATGACCAAGAGCAAAAGAAGAGACAGAGATGCAATGAATATTACTGAGGACGCCACTGTAAAGGAGCAAAAGCCTTGGCAAATCTGAGTTAACTGAGGAATATATTGAGAAAATGGGGGATATAGAATTCAGAAAAGTTGTTATAAAGCTTCTTATCAACAATGAGAAGCACATACATGAGTTCAAGGGATTTAAGGGATATATCACATAGGAAATAGCAACACTGAAACAAAATCCTTTTGAACTATTGGAAATGAAGATTACAATAGAGCAAATAAAAAACTCAGTGGAAAGTCTCCATAATAGAACGAAGGAGGCAGAAGAAAGAATCTCAGAATTGGAAGATATTTCCTGTCACCAGGGGGAAACAAACAAAAAGCTGGAAGCAGAGCTGGGTCAAACCAAAATAAAGTATTCAAGAATTATTCAAGAATTAAGAGGCACTATCAAAAAGCCAAATATAAGAGTGATGAGGGTTCCAGAAGGTACAGAAAGAAAAGCTGGGTTTAAAAATGTATTTAATGAAATGATAAATGAAAACGTCCCCAATGTAGAGAAAGAATTGGGAAACAACATCCAGGAGGGGCACACAACTCCCAACAGGATTGAACAAAAGTGATCTTCATCCCCGCAACTGATAATCAAGCTCTCTTCAATTGAACATAAGGAAAAGATCTTTAAATGTGCACGTGAAAAAAATCAACTGACATGTAAAGGAATGTCAATTAAACTCACAGGAAACCTCTCACAGGAAACTCGACAAAAATCCTAGAGCTTAAGGAGCTGTATCATAAAATAAGAACAATAATAAACAGAAAAAAGAACATATTCACTCCAAAAAAGTACATGAATATGCTACTTTTCTAAAACATGTGGAAAGTGTTTTGTTCCTCCCTTTTGATGTATGTAGCAGTTTGAGACAGGATATTGTGGAGCCAAGTGTGAAAGATTAGCCTTGTTTTGAAGAACAGAAACAAAACATTTTTGGAGAGTTATGAATTTTTCTTTGCTTTTGATATTCACAAGTTTTGTTGGGCTGTGAACTGTGACTTTTGATTTTGTGTAAATTGAATCCCCTCTATTGTCTTGTTTCTTTTGTTGATTATGGTTTTGTGCCTGCCTTTCCTGCTGGGTGGCTCTCATTTGCCAGGTGAGGTGTACTGTCTGTGGCACTGATTGAATTTGCTATAGTTTTCATTTTCTTTCTTTGTCTTTGAAAACAAATGTAAAAGTCAGTACCGAATTTTATTTTCCTATAAGTACTTCCTTATCTTTTTTCTCTTATATTTTTGTGTACACTAAACATTTTTATTTGAAAGGCTGATGCACAGGGAGACAAAGAGCATGCTCATACACTGGTTTTCTTCCCAATGCCTGCCATGGCCAGAGCTAGGTCAGAAGTAGGGTCAGTAACCAGGAATGTAACCTGTGATTTTCATTTGGGTGACAGGAGCCCGGTTAGTGTAAGTCATTACCACTGCCTCATAAGGTCTGTGCTAGCAGAAGCTGCGATCAGGAGCCAGAGCTAGGAAATGAACTCAGGAACCCTGATGTGGGACACAGGCATCTAAAGCTGCAAGGCCAAATGTCTATTCTCATAGCAATACTTCAGCTCATGCTTAGCTGGGTCCACTTTCTTCTATTTTTGAAAAAAAAAAAAACCAGAATATCCAACATCCTAGTTTGTAGTAATTTATTTATAACTTTTCCTTAAATTCTTAAAAAAAACCCTACAATTTCATGTATGGTATATACTTTGAAAAGATGTATGTGTTTATTTGAAAATATCTTTAAAATATTTATTTATTTATTTTTATTGGAAAGTCAGATATACAGAGAGGAGGAGAGATAGGATGATCTTCCGTCCGCTGATTCACTCCCCCAAGTGGCTGCAACGGCCAGAATTGAGCTGAGCAGAAGCCAGGAGCCAAAGGCCTCTTCTGGGTCTCCAATGTGGGTACAGGGTCCCAAGGCTTTGGGGCGCTTTCTCAGGCCACAAGCAGGGAGCTGGATGGGAAGCAGAAACCAGCACCCATATGGGATCCTGGTATGTGCGAGGCAAGGCTTTAGCCACTAGGCTGCAGCACCGGGTCATATTTGAAAGAGTTTTACACACACACATATGTGTGTATATGCATATATATATATATATAGAGAGAGAGAGAGAGAGAGAGAGAGAGAGGGAGGGAGGGAGGGGGAGAGAGAGAGAGGGGGAGAGGGAGGGGGAGAGAGAGAGAGAGAGGGAGAGGGGGGGGGAGAGAGAGAGAGAGAGAGAGAGAGAGAGAGATTTTCCTTCGGCTAATTCACTCTCCAAATGACTACAGTTGCCGGGGTTCACCCAATGCAAAGCCAAGAGCATCTTGTGCTTCTGCCATATGGGTATTATCGGCCGAAGGACTTGCGACATATATTATTCTTGCATTCAGGCCATTAGTAGGGAGTTGGATCACAAGCAAACCAGCTGGTATCCAAATTTGTGAGCATATGGGATGCTAGACTTGTCAGTGGTGGCTTATCCCACTACATTGCAATGCTAGCCCTATTTAATGTGATATTATATATATATATATATTTAAATCAGCTAAATTGTATAGATTGACTTAGGTGTCTCCTTAAATAATTTATATTCTCAGAGTTTTAGATGCAGTCATTACTGATCCTAAAATTTCCACTATCAGTTGAATTCTGTAGTCTTTGCTAAACTGATGAATGATTTCCTGTCATGTATTTTCAACCAACTAGGAGAGAACAATACTGTTTCTGCACAATTTGAATTCATGTGAATTTTTTCCTTGCCAGAAGTAATGAATAAAAGAAGTTACTAAACTGGTATATCTAATTTCTCCTTGGCTCCTTTTCATGTTTTTGTATCAATATACACTATATTTTATGATCGAGTTTCTTTCTTTCTACTATTCATTTTTATTCTGCATTTTCATCTTAACAGAACCTAAAGGAACAAGAAGGGATTTCAGATGCTATGATAAGCCTTGGCAGCTAAATGCAAAGAAGCCTAAAAAATCAAAAAGTGACCTTGCTGTGTCGAATATTTCACCACCGTCACCAGACTCCAAATCATGTAAGAAAATTTCTTATTCAAATGTTACTCTATGTCTGTAGTCTATGTTGTTATCAAAGGAAGAAAAGATTTTAATTAAAAGTAAAAGTTGCATCTGATATGTCTGACAGTTCTTCCTAACGACTTTCACCTTCAACATTAACATTGCCCTTGGTTTGTTTCTATCAACCAGCTCACCTGAACTCTTGGACTGTGTAATTGATTTAGTGGATATTTTTGAATGAGAGGTTCTTCAAAGAATGTAAAGTGCATGAAACAAGTACCATAGATCTCATGGCCAGTTGTAGCATCGTATCCATTTCAAAATAGCACCAAGCTCTCATGTAATAAAGGATGTAATTATTTTCTCAAACAGTTAAGTGAAGAGGGAGGGACAAATACAAAGAGAGAAAAGAGACTTCCATTTGTTGGATCATTACTCACATGACCATTGCTACTAAGGCCAAGTGCTCGCTTTGGCAGCACATATATTAAAATTGGAATAATACTGCTAAGGCCAAGAGCCAGGAACTCTATCGGGGGCTCCCTCGTTGGGGGCAGGAGCCCAAGTACATGGGCCATCTGCTGCTGCTTTCCCAGGAGCATTAGCAGGCAGCTGAACTGGAACCTAAGTAGCCAGGACTCAATCTGGCACTTTGATGCAGCATGCCAGCATGGTTGGTGGCAGCCTAGCTTACTGTACGACGATGCTGGCCCTGTGAATTAAACTTTTAGAGCAGAATCATAAGACAATTTCTGTTCAAAATAAGTTTTTAAAAGGACTTTTTGCCTGCTTGTTTTTCTTTTTGTCTTTTTTTTGTTTGTTTTTAAAAATCCTTTTTCTTGGATCTGCCTGACGTCTGGTGAATTGTGACAAAGTTCTGGTGTGTGCTCCATCCTCTGTTACTCTGAGCTGTACCATTTGCCTCAATGCCTCTTCTTCCCCACTACCTTGGAAGCCTCTGAATTTCTCCAGCTCTCCACTAGCTCCTCTCTTTCTGTCTCTGTTTTCTGGTGATAGGCTTACAACTCTAAAGGGTAACTAATTTGTTGGGTCAGTTTGGGATTCCTTCACTTCCCTGAGAGGTTCATACCAAAAGATCTGTTCACTGTACAGGTCCTGTGTTTTATACAGTTGTGTATAAACACGGGAATATGTTGCTGGTGGTCTAGTTTGATTCTATCGCTTTTTGCCTAAATAACCTACACCCAGTATCCAATTCTGTAAAACTAATGCCAAGATTTTAAAAGTGATCATCATCACCATCACCATCATAGCGTATTTTAAAAGCATAATTTGTAGAGATAATATTTTGAATAATGCATTAGAAATAAATTGTCAAACTCTAAATGTTCCCTGAATCAGTAGAATGTGTCATTACATGTGCACACGGATGTGCACAAATCTATCCATCCTACAAAACTGAGGCAAGAAAAAAAGGAAAGAGCCACAAAGAACCAATTGGAAAAACAGGATCAAATGCTAAGAATTGCTGTTTTAAAAATCTGTAAATTGAACTGATGTTGTGGCATGGAGTGCAAAACCACTGCCTGAGCTGCCAGCATCCCGTATGTTGGTGTCCTAGCTGCTCAACTTCAAACTCAACTCTGAGCTTATGATTGGGAAAGGCAGTGGACAATGGCTCAAATACTGGAAAACGTCACCCACGTGGGAGCTCTCAAAGAAGATCTTGGCTTCTGCATTTGCCCTAAGCAAGCCCTGGCTGTTGAAGCTGTCTGGGAGTGAAGGAGAAGATCTTAGATCTTTCTATGTGTTTCTCCATTACTCTTTCACTTTGAAACAAAAAACAGATATTTTTAAAGTTGATTAGAATTTAAATGAATGAAACATCTCACTTATAAGCTAAATATTGATAGGATAGATGAAAGGCACACATCCAAAAATGAGAAGTGCATTATGTATATATAATATGTAATATGTAATATATAATATAATATGTGTATATATATACATAATAGTTATGTATATTGAGTCTGGTTCAACTCTGGCTGTTATAACCATTAGGGTGGGGAATGAACCAGCAGAGAGAAGCTAACTCTCTCTCTCTCTTTTCTGCCCCTGCCCTTATGTCACTTTCAAATAAAAAAATAGATTAATGAATAAATAAGTAACTACATGTTTAGAAAAAGAAACCCAGGTCTTTCTGCCTCCCACTCACTCTCCAATATTTTCAATTTTAAAGCATATTTTCAAATGACTCATAAGCTGAACAAAACATGTAGGAAGTTGCACAGAATTTTAGAAAGCAAAACATAAAATTAGTAGAATGAAGCTAATGTGATCCTAAATGGATCTACAACTTTAATGTAGGAAATTTTTAAATGCCTGGATTAGAAGTGAAGAATGCTATAAAATCAGTGTTCAGAGCTTTCATTTTAAGAATATAGGTAAAAAATTCTTGTGTTTAATAATTAATTAAATAAAGCATATATACAGGAATAGTAGCTATAAGGATAGTAAAACTCAACATAAAACATAAAAACAATATGGAAAAGAAGTTAACTCAGAAGTTGTTTAATGGAAAAAATAGAAAAATGGTAGAGAAGGCTCCGCATAAACTTCCAAATAATCATAAAGGCTGGAGCTGGGCCAGTCAGAAGCCAGAAATCAGGAGCTTCTTCTGGATCTCCCAGATGAGTGCCGTAAGCTTGGGCCATTTTTTATTGCTTTCCCTGGCACATTAGCAGGGAGCTGGAGTGGTAACTGGAGCATAAAGCAGTGCCCATCAAAGCCTTCTCTTAAAAAAAAAAAAAAAGGTAAGAATAGCCAATTACAAATCTATAATTCAGCGGTCTTTAACACACAATATAGTGCTGTATGGCCTCTACTGCCATTTAATTAAAAAAGAAATACTTGTATTACAGCAAAGAAAAATGCAATACACGATAGATCCAGTATTCCTATTTGCTCTTGGGCTCTGGCAGCCTGCTTTCTGCAAGTATGGATTTATCTGTTTTCAGCGTGTCACATGATCCAAATCTTAATACTGTGATCTTTGTGCCTGGCTCATTCCACTTGGCATATTTTTTATGGTTCACACACCCTGTATCATGCTCTGCTTCATTTGTTTTTAGGGCTGAATAATATTCTGTTGTGTGAACAGAACACATTTCATTTATCCATTTATTTGCTGATAAGTATTATGCTTCTACCTGTTATATATTTTGAATAGTGAAATTATATTAACACCCATGTGTAAGAATTGGTTTGAATGTCTTTTTTCATTATTTGTACATATACTTCACAATGGAATTGTTGGATTGTGTGTGAATCTTATGCTTTCTTTGAAGAAATTCTATGTATTTTTAAAGTCTATTTATTTAAATGGTAGAGTCACAGAGACATAGATGATAGAACTATATAGAAATAGAGACATAGACAGAGAAGAAATCTTTCATGATCAGATTAAGATGCTAAATGGATGCACTAGCCAGGGGTACATCAGGAGGAAGCCAGGGGCCAGAAATGCTTTCCAGGTCTGTCTTTGTGAATAGCAGCAACTCCAGTATCTGGAACATCTACTGCTTCCCAGGCATATTAGCAATTTCACTGGCTGTGTAAAGAATTTCAGTTGTTCCTCACCAACATTTGTTTTTTATAAAAATAAAATTATTTTTGGGCCCAGCACTACAGCTTAATGGCTAAATCCTTGCATTTCATTCACCGGGATCCCACATGGGATCTCAGCTGTTCCACTTCGTGTGCAACTCCCTGCTTGTGACCTGGGAAAGCAGTCAAAGACAGCCCAAAGCCTTGGGACTTTGTACCTGGGAGACCCAGAATAAGCTCCTGGATTCGGGTTGATTCAGCTCTGGCTGTTCTCGACACTTGGGGAGTGAACCTGAGGGTGGCAGATCTTTGTGTCTCTCCTTGTCTCTGTAAATCTTCCCTTTCAATATAAATAAATAAATAACAATAAATAAATAAATAAATAAATATTTTAAAAATTATCATTCTTTAAGTCAGTTAAGTGGTATCTCACTGTTTCACTGATTAGTATTTCCTTAATGATTAATGATGTTGATCATTTTTTCAAGTGATTTAAATACCCACTGTAGAAAAGATGTCTTTTTGTCCATTTTTAAGTGGATTTTTGTTCTTTCTGCTCTTAAATTGTAAGAGTTCTTTGAAGAAGGCTTTCAAAATCAATTATATGATTTAGGAATATTTCTTCTTGTTTTGTAGATGGTCCTTTTTCTTGCCAGTGTTCATTGGTTCAAAGCTGTTTTTTAATCTTGATCAAGCCTGGTTTACTTATTTTTTTCTTTAAGTTCTCCCTTGCTTTCAATAACAAAGCTAAGAAGCCCTTTCTGATTTTTAAAGAAGATTTATTTTACTTGGAAAGAGTTACAGAGAGAGATAAATCTTCCATCTGCTGGTTTACCCTCCAAATGGCAGAAATTGCCAGTTCCGGATCAATCTAAAGTTGGGAACCAGGAGCTTCTTCTAGGTGTCCCACACGGGTACAGGAGCCTAAGTACATGGACCATCCCCTGCTGCTTTGCCTGGCCATAAGCAAGGAGCTGAATCAGAAAGTGGAGCAGCCAGGATGTGATTCAGTGCTCATATGGGACGCTGGTGCTGGCAGGCACTGGATTAGCCTTTTATGCCACTACACTGGCCTCAAGAAACCCTTTCTAAATTAAAGATTAGGAAGACTTATATAGATATTTTCACTTAAGAATCTCATAGTTCTTGCTTTTACATGCACACTGTGTGTCCACTGTCACCTAACTTTGGATATGATAGAAGGGGTGGAAGTCCTTTATTCTTTTTTTTTTTAAGATTTATTTATTTTTATTACAAAGGGAGATATACAGAGAGGAGGAGAGACAGAGAGGAAGATCTTCCGTCCGATGATTCACTCCCCAAGTGAGCTGCAACGGTCCGGTGCGCGCCGATCTGAAGCCGGGAACCTGGAACCTCTTCCAGGTCTCCCACGCGGGTGCAGGGTCCCAATGCATTGGGCCGTCCTCAACTGCTTTCCCAGGCCACAAGCAGGAAGCTGGATGGGAAGTGGAGCAGCTGGGACTAGAACCGGCACCCATATGGGATCCCGGGGCATTCAAAGCGAGGACTTTAGCCGCTAGGCCACGCCGCCGGGCCCAGTCCTCCTTTATTCTTTTTTTTTTTTTTTTTAAGATTTATTCATTTTATTACAGCCAGATATACAGAGAGGAGGAGAGACAGAGAGGAAGATCTTCCGTCCGATGATTCACTCCCCAAGTGAGCCGCAAGGGGTCGATGCACGCCGATCCGAAGCCAGGAACCTGGAACCTCTTCCGGGTCTCCACGCGGGTGCAGGGTCCCAAAGCCTTGGGCCGTCCTCAACTGCTTTCCCAGGCCACAAGGGAGCTGGATGGGAAGTGGAGCTGCGGGATTAGAACCGGCGCCCATATGGGATCCCGGGGCTTTCAAGGCGAGGACTTTAGCCGCTAGGCCACGCCGCCGGGCCCAGTCCTCCTTTATTCTTATGCCTTTGTATATCCAGCTGTTTCAGCACCATTTCTTTAATACCGTTCTTTACAATCGAATGATATTGGCATCCTGATGAAATCCGATTGAACATAAATATTAGAATTTATTTCTGGATTCTCAGTGTTATTCTGTTGTGTGAATAGCACACTGTTTTAATTACAGCAGCTTTGCAATAAATTTTGAACTTAAGAAGTATGAATCTGCTACCTTTGTTTTATTTATTTAATCTATCATGATTATTAAGACCATTATTACTCCCAATTCTACATACATTTTAAGATTGGTTTATCCTTATTTATTACTCTTATTATTCCTGTAGATGAATCATTGGGATTTTGATAAAAATGCATTGAGTAAGCTGATCAAAGTAATTCTTATAATCTCATTTAAAAAATGTGTTGAGGGGGACCTACTCCAACCAGAAGTAGGAGAAAGGTTGTACAGACAACTGTGCAACCTCAGCATGGGATCACAGGAGGTGGAGAGTGGTGAGCCAGGAGTTGGGGCTATGGAGAACATGGTGGAGATCTAACATAAGAACACAGACCTGGAACTCGCTGGAGGGAGTGGTGCAAGTGACTGCAAACAAAGAGCCATGTACCAACTGCAATAAGTAAAGTCAAACTGTAAACCTGTGGGTGACACAGCTTAGAAACCTGCCCCAAAGAGAAGACTCTGCTAACCAAAAGTACAATGACCAAGAGCAAAAGAAGAGACAGAGGCACAATGAGTATTACTGAAGACTCCCCAGTGAAGGAGCAAAACCCTCGGCGAAACTCAGAGTTCATTGAGGAAGACATTGAGAAAATGGGGTTACAGAATTCACAACACTTGTTGTAAAACTTCTTATCAACAATGAGAAGCACGTAAAGCAGGCATTCAAGGAATTCAAGGAATATGTCACACTGGAAATGAATCAAATGAAAGCTGATATTTCAGAAATGAAGAATACAGTGGAGCAAATTAAAAGTACATATGTGAATCTCACTCTATGTTAATCAGTGTTACTTCATATATACTTGTACCTAATGTAACAAAAACTTGTGATGTAATTCATTAATTAACCATCCATAAGAGGTGGATTGTTTATAGCCACCTGAGATTGTCAGTGTCCACATATAACGGTTATTGGTACAGCACATTAACAACGAAGGCCTAATCCTCACTGTACCTGCATTAGAGCCCAGGATACAAGAATTAAACTACAATGAAAAGTTATTCTCCTACATGACTAGGAGATATTCCAGTGAAAGCCTGATGGACTTGGGAAGATTCACAAGGGACACACATTATGATACTAGAGAGGAGAACAGAGGGGAAGGGAGGGAATTTGGGGCAGGGGGAGGAGAGAGCCCACTGCCAACTAAATTGTATCAAAAAACAATAATAATAATAATAATAATATTAATAATATTAATAATAATTTTAAAAGTACAGTGGAGAGTCTCCAAAATAGAATGAAGGATGCAGAAGAAAGAATCTCAAAATTAGAAGATATTTCCTGTCACCATGGGGAAACAAACAAAAAGCTGGAAGCAGAGCTGGGCAAAGCTAAAGTACTCAAAAATTGAAAGACACTATTGAAAGGCCAAATATAAGAGTTACGGGAGTTGCAGAAGGTGCAGAAAGAGAAGCTGGGTTTAAAAAGTTATTTAGTGAAACAATAAGGCAAAATTTCCCTAATCTAGAGAAAGAACTGGAAAACAACATTCAGGAAGGGCACAAAACTCATGATAGGCTTCACCAAAAGCAATCTTCACCATGACAGATGATAATCAAGCTTTCTTCAATCGAACATAAGGAAAAGATCCTTGAATATGCACGTGAAAAAAAATCAATTGACATATAAAGGAATGCCAATTAAATTCACAGGAGACCTCTCACAGGAAACTCTACAAGCCAAAAGAGAATGGAGCGACATATTCTAGATTCTAAAAGCAAAAAATTGTTGGCCCAGGATAATGTACCCAGCAGAACATTGCTTTGTCTTTGAAAATGAGATAAAATTCTTCCACAGTAAAGAAAAGTTAAAAAAATTTGCCTCTTCCAAACCTGCCCTACAAATGATACTTCAAGATGTTCTCTTGACAGAGAAGAGGAATAGCACCAGACAAAACCAAAGGTAAATGTGAAGAACATCCCAGTAAAATGACAACAGAAGACTGAAACAATGAACAACCCCTCCTAAAATGACAGGACCAAATAACCACCCCTTCATATTAACCTTGAATGTAAATGGCTTATACTCATCAACCAAACGTCACATTGGTAGACTGGATTAAAAAACAGACTCCACCTATTTGTTGCCTACAGGAGACACATTTCACTACCAAAAATCAGCAGAGACTATATCTCATGGATTTTTTTGTTAGTTTCATCTCTTCAAAACACTTTCTTCTGCTTAAATTTCAGTGACTCATAGGTCAGACAGAAGCATCATTTTCTTCAAAAAGGTTTTTAATTTTCTTTTTTATTTCTTCAGCGACATGCTAGTCATTCTGTAGCATGTTATTTAACTTTACGGTATTATTAATTAATTTTTTCTTCCTGTTATTGATTTTGTTTTGTGGCTTTTCATTTAAGGGGATGTATAGTAATTGTGTAATAGAGACTATCATATCCAGATGTGAGGATACAATGCAATATGCATCTCTACTTCTGACAAAGATGGACTCCCGATGAAACTGTTTACTATATGTTGACAATAGGATGCTGAACTCTCTGCCATTGTCCTTGCCCGCAATGATGGGCATATGATTGTGTATGAAGAACTATACTATAGTAATGATATAGGGGAACTCAGTAAGTGGGGAGGGAATTGGGCAGGGAATCAGGGAAATCCCACAATCTATGGAACTTTATCATAAAATGATAATAATAAAAAGAAGTAAAATTTAAAAATGTATTGAGGGTTGGTACAATAGTCTAGTGGCTAAACCCTCACCTTGCATCTATTGGGATCCCAGGTGGGTACCAGTTCATATCTCAGCAGCTCCACTTCCCATCCAACTCCCTGCTTGTGGCCTGGGAAAGTAGTTGAGGATGGTCCAAAGCCTTGGGACCCTGCATCCACATGGGGAACCCAAAAGCTCCTGGCTTCTGGTTTTGGATCACATCAGCCCACGTGCCTATAACTACTTGGAGAGTGTTCTTGATGTGTCTGTTGATCTAATTGCTGTTTTTCAGCGTTTTTCAAGTCCTTCATGTACTTATTTATCTGCCAAGCTGTTTGATTAATTAGAGAAGGTGAAATATTAAACTGTCCAAGTGTTGTCATAGAATTGTCAGTTTCTCTCTTTAATTATGGAAATTTGTCCTTTCTGTATTTTAGGGCTCACAGGCTAAGTGGATGTATCTTTATAATTAATGCATTTTCTTATTAGATCTATTTTTTCACAATGTATAAACTTCATTTTAGGTGCTTATGATAATTTTTCTCTGAAGTCTATTTTGTTTCAGGCTGTCTAATTAATATGTTGATAGTTGCATGGATTAATATTCTGGTCATTATTTTCTCAAATATTCTCAAATATTCTCTGTATTTGCTCCCTTGGGATTATCATTTTATATTGGTACATCATGCTTATCGCTCAAATAAGAAAGCTTGTGACAACCTCATCAACGTTTGTATCATATTTTATATAGATTTACTTTTTTTGAAATTGCTTTATTTTGACAATCTTTACACAGTTGATTAGGGTACAAAGGGTCAAGGGCTACAGGAAAGTGGGTTAGAGTATTGTTTCCACATTATTGCTTTTTTTTCTTTTTCTGTATCTGGGGTAAAAGGGGAGATAAAGGGGGAAGCCCCACCCATTCTCCCACCCATCCCAGCCTCCTAAGCCTCCCAGGTCCTTGATGTGGGGCATGCTCTGAGGGTCCTGCTCAAGTGGTATTGATAATTCGACAGTTCTGAATTGCTGCCAGTCTCACTATTCCAAGCAGGAAGAAATACTTGCAGAATCCACTGGTTGACACAGTCCACCTTAGAGTCTCCGTTTGCCCAGATTTTCACTGCCAACACATGGCTGGGGCAGTTGATTGATTTGTTCTGTCCTCCATCCTCTGTTGTGGTACCAGGTGTCCTCTGTAGGTTCTGATGGATTGCCATATCCTTTGTGTGCACCTGGATATGCTGTCCATTGCTCCATCTGAGCCTCTGAGGAGGCTCAGCTTTGACACTTGCAATCCATGGTCAGAACATGGAACTTGCACTTTTCTTCATGGTTGTGGTTCTGAGTCCGGCAGTTCAGTTGGGGAGATCCCCAAAGAAACTTTATCTGAGGTGATCCCAGACCAGATTCTTGTGTGTGCTTGTCAGTACAGTGCCCAGAAACCGTCTGTTGCCCTAATCGAATGGTGGTTGCAATTGCTGGGTCAGTTCTGTTTCCAGCCCTGTCTTCCACATGAACCAATGGGTATTACAGTCCAGACTGATTCTGCCCAGCACACACTAGTCCCACAATAACTCCCACCAGGCCTGCTCCCTGTCTTAGTTCCCATGCTTGCCTGTATGTACCGCAGACTTGTTCAGTCTGTCCCATATCTCATTCAGCTCTTCTACTTGAGCTGAGCTAGCTGTTGTAATAGAACCTGCCATCACTCATGGGTAAAGGAACCAACAACAATCTTGGCTGGTTAAGGCAGCAACACCCAAATATGCATCCAAAAATAGGGTGTGGGTGGACCGGGCTGCAATGTTCACCAGCTCATTCAAAGCCAAAATGCAAGGCCAGACTATGCCGGGCACTGGCCAAACATCCAATGGCATATATGAGAACTGGATTTGGGAGTGGGTCAAGTGGGGGAACTTGGGGAACTGCCCTAATGGGTTACAACTCTCACTGATGATCACATGGTCTAGGCCTGGGGGTTGGACAAACTGGGCAAAGTAGCTCCAATGGCTGGCTAATGTGTGGGTTGGTTATGGAAGGGGGCAGACCAGGCAGGGCCGAGCAAACCTTTGCTCACAAGCAAGAATAGAAATCAGGCTGGAGCGCAGGTTATGCCAAACCAGGCTCTTATACCTACTGATCTACATGAGCCAGGAATGCTAGGCCACAGCATCTAATGTAAGGGCCAAGACAGGTGAAGAGCTATGCCAAGCTAGGTCAGAGCAACCACTGGTTGGGCACAATCTATGGCTAGGAACAGGCCCAGCTGGGGAGCTAAGAGGACACCCTAGCTGGGTTGGGGTTCTCACTGGTGAGTGCGGGAGCCAGAGTAGGGGCTGTATTCTAGTCTGGATATGGCTGCAGTCTCCCTTGGCACAAGTGTGAACTGGGAATGGAAGCACCAAGCTGGGCTAGACTCCAGCACCATCTGGTGCTCTGGAGTACCAGGGTAGATGTAGGACAGCCTAGGCTAGGTCTCTGCCCTACTGAGCCATGTGCGAGCTGTGTCTGGGTATGGATGAGCCTTGATTGGGCTGAAACATCCAACAGTAAGAACCAGAATTGGTTAAAAGCCAGTCAGGAAAGGCCACTGTTCCTGCTAGGACAGGAGGTGGACTAAGTAGGACTGGCTCATGGACCCACCAGTATGCGCGAGATCTGGCATAGGGAGAATTTCTAATGGAGTAGCCTGGGCAACTCCTCTGGCAGGACACAGTCCACGTAGGTGAGCACAAGAACCACGATGGGTAGTAACCCAAACCAGGTGAGGGAAAGGTACCCACTGGCATACATTTGGCACAGTTCATATCACCCACTGGTGAATCTGAGCACCAGAACAGTGTTGGCCAGGCCAGGTTCAATCACAACACATACCAGTACACATTACAGCTGGGATTGGGTGCCTGCTGGGCCAGGCTAGGCTACAACACCCACTGGCAAATGCCGAAGTGAGGATGCCATCCATACTGGGTTGTAGCGCCCAACCAGCACATGTAGGAACCAGGGAGAGAGGGGGTAATGCTGGTAGGGGAAGTGTGGAGGGCCCCCCTGCTGGAACACCACTCCCACCGTAGAGCGTGAGTTGGGATGGAAACAGACTACAACACCTAGGGGCCTCATGTGAGCCAGATCAGGGTAGAGCCAAGCTTGGTTGACTGTCCCTGATGGTGTACGCATAATTCAGAGCGGGTGCGGTTTGGTTGAGCGTTGCCACAGCTTCAACTGGCAGATGCTGGCACAAGGGGCTAATTCTGTCAAGTTAAACTGCAGAACCACCTGGAAAGTGCATGATCCAGGAGTGAGCCCAGGAGGGAAATAGTGAGCACCTCTGTCTTGGATTATCACTGCCACTGGAGAGAATGAAAACCAGGACTGGGGCGGACTTGGCTGGACAGAACAGCACCAACCAGCATGTGCATGGGCTGGATAGTGGGTCTGGTTGGGATAAATTTACACTTTTAAATACATGATGATTTAAAATTCTTTTAGAAATAAGAACAATGTTTTATAACTGCTACATTGCCTAGCACGAATATGTATAGAATAAAGTTAAAACATTTCAAAGATAGTGTTTATATTTTGAAAGTAAAAGTAAAAGGATGATGGGACCTTATAAAGTTCACAGCCATTAATTTTTCCAAGTAGAAAAACAGTGTGATGAATTCATTCAAAGTGCTTATTTTTGAAATATAATTAAAGCAATTATTAAATATTAAACATGCCAGTTTTATATAAAAACTGACTTACTCTACTAAATATATCTTGAACTTAGTAGAATGAATTCAGGATATTTTGTTACTTTAGTCCTTGGTGATTCAACTTCAGCATCAAGACCAGTACCTGATATAATATGCCATGTTGTTAATGCTACTTAAATGAATGAATAAGAAAATAAGTAAATGAATTAGTAAATTCACCAATTTGTCTTGAATATTGAGAACACTGCTCTTATGCTATTCAAAACATGCAGGGCAATTATATTATCAATTTTCTATCACTACTTATAATATGTAAAATTAATAGGACTAAAAGAAATATTGCTACTGGTTACCCATTATGTGGAATGACAGTGAGCAGAATTCAGCCAGAAAGAAGGTCATTGCTCATGAATCTGTATTGTAGTGTGTACTGATCCTTTGTGCCCATTTATAACTCTGAAAGATTGAGATAAATGGCGACTCAGAAAAAAACTCAAAAAGCGAAACCAAATCTCAAAAATTTTATTTATGCTTTTGCGTTGAAAAGAGTATTTCTTTGGTGATTGATTTTTTCCATGGTTGCAGTCGGCATGAAATATACAAAGAGGAATAGCTAGAAATCTTTAATCTATTTTTTTTTAAATTTTAGAGCATAAGGGAAAACAATGTGTACCTATGGAAAATGCATATTACATTAAAAAGAATCTGAAGGCAGTAGATTAGTAACTGAGAATTGCAATGCAAAAATAAAGCAAGCAGAAGACATGAGTGATTCTCTCATGGTATATCATACCTGGGAATATCTCCTGTCACACTTGAGCTAAAACAGAGTATTTGGGGGGAACTTTCAAATAAGACTCTTAGCCATTTAATACATTCTAGAAAACTGACTTGAAGGATCCAAACAACTGAAATTATTTTATAGTAAAAAAAAAATGGGAAAACTATGTCAGAATTGAAGAAGAGGACACAGCAACTTTCTTTTCTAATCCATACACTCAAACTGTAGGTAGAGATTACGGTGAATGAAATATCACTGATAACATATATGTTATTGTTCAAAACTCATCTTGCTCCTTAAAGGAGTCCTGGAGGTGATTTGAGAGGAGGCAACATCATGATGGGAGAGTGAGGAGTGTCCGGCTGTGAGGTTCTGACCATGGCCTCCTGCTCTGCTGGGAACATCGCCTCAGTGACCTTGAAGACCCTCGAAGACCCTCCCTGAGTCAGATTCTGTCATCTTCTCAGATGAGTCATACCACTGACCCTGCCTGCCTTTTTCTATGTCCCTTGAGGATGTTTTTATAAAATGTATTTACACTGCAGCATGGCATGGTAAGATGAAATATGACCCAAGTAAGCTTTTTAATCTGTCAGAAAACTTGAGAGATATTCTCATCCAAAGACTGTTTCCTAGACAGATGACCTCCCAAATCTCCTTCTATTATTTGTCAAAACAGCTTTGGAAGCCACGCAGTGTCATTGAATAGATCATGATTGTACTGTGGCCTTGGTTGTCCTAAATAAGTTATGTAACTTATATGCCTTGAACTGTCGCAAGCAATGAAAATGTAGAAAAAACTAATCTTATTTCCTTTGCAAAGTTTCTGAGGAATTTTTTTGGGAGTTAGATCAGTTATGTGTTTGGTTCCTCATAACCTACACCCCAACTCAGTGACTTATAAGAACAACACATACTTCACAGCATTGACTGGGGCCGTTCTGCGTGGCTCCCCTGGGTTGTTTCCTGGAGGTGTTAAGTCTGTACCTTTGGGCTCATATTGGATGATAGACAACAGGGCTATATCTGATGGTTGGTTACACAGCAAAAGTGATTGAATTTATTATTTTTCAATCTACACTCTTATTTTATAAATTATAAAAGAGAATCTGTGACCATATGGTAACTTCTAAGAAATTAGATAAGAGATTATAGATTTGAGGAATTATTTGAAGAAGTCTAGCCAAATTGACAAAGCTTTCTGCTTCTTCATCTGAGCCTACCTCTCTTTGGTCTGGGCTCATCCGAGGGATTCCACGGTGAATGGCCTGTGAGATAGTAACGGTGTGCCTAGAACACGTTTCTATATGCTTCATGCTCACCGTATCCACACTCCACTACTCTCTGGAATGCTCCACGCTCTCTCAAACAACGAGACTCAGAGGAAACAGCTCCAATGGATTAATGTTTTTTAGGACTGAGATAATTCTTTGTGTTAAAGAAGCGATGTTTTAGTTTTAGAATCTAAAAACCTCAGACATGTGGAGGTTTTTTTTTTTTATTTTGTTCCTTCCCACTCTCAAATTCTGCTCCTCTAATAGTTTGCAAATTTCAACAGATTTTTGCTTACACACACATAGATAAAATGTGCGTTTAAGTTATTGTATACAGGTAGATAAATTTTAAGTTATTATATAAAATGGTTTTACACAATATAGATTTCTTGTTAAAATTTTTTGTTGTTGTGGAAAGGCAGATTCCAGGAGAGAAGGAGAAACACAGAAACAGATCTTCCATCCACTGGTTTACTTCCCAAATGGTCACAATGGCCAGAGTTGAGATGATCCGAAGCCAGGAGCCAGAAGCTTCTTCTGGGTCTCCCACATGGGTGTAGGTTCCCATGACTTTGGGCCTTCCTGCTTTCCCAGGCCACAAGCAGGGAGCTGGATGGGAAGTACATCAGCCAAGACAAGAACCAGCTCCCTTGTGGGTTCCTGGGGCTTGGAGGTAAAGGATTGGCCTACTGAGCATCATGCCAGGCCCTGAGCAGTCTATGTTTTTAAGCTAATTGGTTTTATTATTTAAAAATGAAATTTGAAGTATTTTCATGGAGCTAACCAATATTTTCAACTTACTTGATTTACAATTTTTAATAACTGCCTTCTGTTACATAGAGTGAATGTGTCAGCATCTATTGTTCTTACTCTGCTACCTAGTTCTAGGATCCACCAAAAAGAATTTGCTGAAATAAGTGAATAAATATCTTGCAATATGTAGGAATAAATGAGCTTACACATACAGATTATTTATTTATTTATTTGAAGGGAGGGAAAAAGCACATAGAAAAACATAGAGGGAGAGCTGATCCGCTGGTACATTCCCAAAAACACACTCTAGGTGGGTGCAGGGAGGTCAATGCCAGAAGCCAGGAAGTCAGTCCAGGTATCCCTTGTACGGGACAGGGATTCCGCTATAGGAGCTATTTTGTGCTGCATTCTGGAGTGAACATTAGCAGGAAACTGGGCTTGGAACTAAGGTGGGATTCAAACTCAAATATGTTGATATGGGATGCAGGTATTTCGAGCTATTACTGCACCAAATGCCCACATCATTTTTTTTTAAAGTGTTAGTAATTGTAAGCCTGTTGGATTACAAAGTGAATGTATTTTTCACTATATGGATACTGCCAGATTAACATATTAATATATTACAGAATGATATATTCTATTAGTTTGAGAGACTGTTTTCTATATTCTTAGTATTTCATCTTTTTTCTAAAAGCAAAATGTATCTAGTTCAAAAACTAAAAGGTACTCGATCCTTCTCTCCTATTTTCTCCTCAACTCTGGTGTCAACCTGGAATTGCTTTCAACTCATTTACATGTTCCTTCTGATTGCTAGTTCTTCACATCTGAATGTGGAACTTGCATGGCCCTCTTATTTGTTAGTCTGAAGTACTCAATCTTTACTCATTCACATGGGATATTTTAGTCTCCACTCACCATGTTGTCTTGCCAATATTGTAATGTAGTTATCTTAAGAGTTTTTAAGTGTATATTCTATATGAATATTACTATAGCTATCTTAATTAACTCTTTTCACGATTCAGTCATGTAATATTTATTATTTTCCCAGGACTTAATAATTTTCTTGATTTCTTACCTGTTTTTATTATGTTCATCACTTAGTGCCTCATCAAACCTTGACCAGAGAAGTAAACCTTGCCAATATGATCAAACTCATGAAGTAAACATACTCTTTATTTTATATACCTTTAATTTAATTTAAAACATTTTAGATACACTTCTCCTGCAGGGTTCTATCATCTTGCTTCATTCTTGACCTTGGTTTTTAGGATTTTTCTCAGCTAACATGTAAGAGCTTCCTTTATTGTCATCTGAAAATTCCCTTTTCCATTTCTTTGTTTCACAAGCTTCTCAGTAATTCAGCTTCCTTATTCATTTTGGTGTCGCTCTCCCACTTGGAGATTTCTGGAAAGGAGTGCTGCCAGAATGAATGTTTGAATTCCTATGAGTATCTCAATTGGTTTGTTAGTTGGATATGTAATTATCAGAGATAATCTTCAGCCAAAAATCTGAAAGAATTGCTATCTCTATTTTTAAGTCTATGGGTTGCGATTATACTAATATCCATTTATTTTCCTGTGTTTCAGAAATATTTATCTTAAACATTTATTTATGTATGTACTTATTAGAAAAGGACAATGACAGAGAGAGTGGGGAAGCATAGAAAGAAGGATACACAGATACACACCCATAGCCACAGAGAGAGAGAGAGAGAGAGAGCGACATCTTTTATTTGTTGGTTCATTGCTTCATTCCTGAAACAATCACAACAACATCTAGGATTGGGCCAAGTGCTTCAGAATTCATCTGAGCCTCCCAGGTGGGTGACAGATGACCAACTAGTTGGACCATCATCTGCTGCCTCCAAGGCATAAGACAGGAATCTGGGTTGGGAGTAAAGGAGTAGGGACACAAGTCACCACTCCAATGTACCATGTCAGCACCTGAAGTGATGACATAACCTGATGCAAAAAATGCTGGTAACAAAAGTGTTACTGATTTTTTTTACGTTGCTACTGTTTTAAATGTTTTTGATATCATGACTTGAATTGTGCTGAATATTTAATGAATGAATCCTTTTGAGTCAGAAAACAATTTGACCCATTACTTTGAATTACTTTAAGATTTAATATTTCTCCCTACATTATGGTTCTAAGGTGTATACACACACACACACACACACACACACACACACACACTAAAGTTTGGTTTTCTTTACCTCATTAAATTCTCCTGCTAGGGCACCTCCAAGGGGAGTTATAAAACCATGAGCTCAGGCAAGTTAAGAGGTTTGGCACAAATGCAGGAGAGGAAGGAAGGAGGAAAGCTGCTGGCCTGGTATGGCTTCACAGGACAGACAGAGTGAGCACACTTAATTGGGCATGCAGTTCTCTGATTGTACAACTGCCTGCCTCAACACCTGTCCCAACTTCTGTGGTACCAAGAGGACAGCACCCTCACTCTATGCCCAGCAGGTTAGTGGAAGTCCCAGATACATGACTACCAGGTAGCAATAAACAAAGCGAAATCTGCTTTGAAGTCCAGGGAACCATTTCACCTCCTTTCCCCACTAGCCCCCAAAAGGAAGAACATTCTCTTGCTTCAATCTCTCCACTTATCTGAAGATTTGAAGTATACCAGGCAAGACTCATCTCTCTTCAAGAGAACCGTTACTCAGTCTTCAACTAGGGCAGAACAAGAAAAGATTGAAGAGCAACAACTCACTGAAAGTCATGGCAATAGCCTCCCTGACCCTAGGTGCTGCTGAGTGAGATAGAGGTTAAACAGATGAAAGAATGGGTATGACCTGGGAGCTCCCACAGCTGAAGAGGCAGCCAGGGATGAACTGACTGCAGAGACTGAGGCATGAGGCCCCAGAGGGACCAGGACAAGTACCCAGACCTCATCCCAGACGGAAAGCAAGTAGGTACAGAAAGGGAACAGTTAAATCTACCCACCAAGAAGGAGAAGCACAACATAAAGACAGAATCTGCCTGAAGAGAAAACCTAAAAAACTGAAAGACAATGGACAAGGGTAACAGAAAAATCACAGCAACACAAATGAGGAAACCAGTGTTTCCCTCAAAAATGAGCAAAAGACCATCTCAATCTTAGAGTGACAGGAAGAAGACATTGAGGATCTTCTGGAGAAAAGATTTAAAATAAAAATCCTGGTAAAACACTTCAGAGACAGAGAGAAACAAAGGCAAGAATTTGATGAATAGCTCACAAATATGATATAAGCCATAAAATAGAATCAAATGGAAATACTTGAAATGAGAATACAATAGAGAGAATTTAAAAAGCAACCAAAGCGGCCCAGTGCCATGGACTAGCAGTTAAAGTCCTTGCCTTGAACGTGCCAGGATCCCATATGGGTGCCAGTTCTAATTCCGGCAGCTCCACTTCCCATCCAGCTCCCTGCTTGTGGCCTGGGAAAGCAGTTGAGGACGGCCCAAAGCTATGGGACCCTGCACCTGCGTGGGAGACCTGAAAGAGCTCTGGGCTCCTGGTTTCAGATTGGTGCAGCACCAGCCGTTGCGGTCATTTGGGGAGTGAATTATTGGACAGAAGATATTTCTCTGTCTCTCCTCCTCTGTGTATATCTGACTTTGCAGTAAAAATAAATCAGTCTTTAATAAAGGCAAGCAAAAGCCTCACCAATAGAATGAATGAGGTAGAACAACAAATTTCAGAACTAGAAGACTCCTGATTTGAGAACATACAATCAGAAATAGAAGAGAAACTGAATAAATCTGAGAAAACTATCCAAGAATCGAGTGGCACCATTAAAAGAACAAATATAAGGGTATGGAAAGAAAAGCAGAAATGTGGGCTGTATTCATTTAAGTTATTAAAAAAAGTTCCCAAACATTGGGAATGTAAGAGGAAACCAAACACAGGAAGGGCAGAGAACACCGAACAGATTTGATAAGAAACAATCCTCACCTTGGCTCATTTATCGTTGCCTACCAGAGACACGTCACTGCCAAAAATACACAGAAGCTGAAAGTGAAAGGATGAAAAGGGATATTTCATGCTTATGAAAAGACAAAATAACAAGTTGGTATAATCGTTCTAGTATCAGATAGTATAGACTTCAACATGAGAAGTATTGGAAGAGATGAAGATGGATACCATATTATGATAAACGGATCCATCCAGCAAGATGAAATAATGATAATAAATATGTACACATCAAATTCTATGGCACCTAACTCTATGAAATAAAAAGACAGCAATGCAATAATGGTTGGAACCTTAATAACCTGCTAACATCAATGGACAGATCAATGAGACAGAAATTCGGCCAGAAAGCAACGGAACTCGCACAGACAAGGGAACAAGTGGACCTAATTGATACCTGCAGAACCTTTCATCCTACAGAAATCAGATTTATCTTCTTTTTAGCTTTACATGAAAACATCTCCAGGATTGATTACATTATAGTTCACAAAACAAGCCTCAGATTTTTTTTTTAAATCGAAATCTCATTTTTCTTCTCAGAATCTAATGGAGTGAAACTGAAGCCCAGCAAGTCAAAATACCCCAGAACATATATAAACACTTGGAAGTTGAACAACATGTTGCTGAGTGAACAATGGATTAAACAAATCAAATAAAAAAACTTGAAGCAAATGAAAGCATCAATTCAACACTTGAAAATCTGTGGAATACCACCAAAGGGATGCAAACAGACAAATTTATTATGATTAGTGCCTATGTCAAGAAATAAGAAAGGCACCAGGTAAATAAGCTAACCATACATCTGAAGGAGTTTAAAAAAATAGCAAAAATAATATCAATATAAACACAAAAAGAGAGATAATCTATATAAGTGAAGAAATAAGCCAAAGAGCAAAAGAATGATACATAAAACCAATAGATCAAAGACTTGTTTCCCCAAGAAAATGAACAGAATAGATACCCCACTAGCCCAATTGGTAAAACAAAACAAAACAATAAAATCGGAGATGAAAAAGGAAGGATAACAATAGATGCCTTGGACATACATAGAATAATCAGGAACCACTACAAATAATTATATGCAAACAAATCATAATTCCAGTAAGCAATGGATGGATTCCTGAACACGTATCAGGTACCAAAACTGAATCATGAGATCATAGAAAATCTACATAAACATATTACCTGGACAGAGGGTTTTTTGTAATTTTTAAAATAAGATTTATTTATTTTTATTGGAAAGGCAGATTTGTAGAGAGGAGACAGAGAGAAAAATCTTCCATCCAATGATTCATTTACAAGTGACTGCAGTGATGAAGCTGAGCTGATCCAAAGCCAGGAGCGAGGAGCTTCCGCCAGATCTCCAATGTGGGTGCAGAGTTCCAAGACTTTGGGTGATGCTCTACTCTTTCCCTGAAGACAGAGCTGGATGGGAAGTGGGGCCGCCAGGATCCTAACCAGCACTGATATGGGACCCTAGCACATGCAAGGTGAGTATTTTAACCACTGAGCCATTGTGCTGGGCCAAGGACAAAGGTTTTTGTGTACACATTTTCAAAAGAACAATTTCAAGTGGCTAATAAGCATATGAAAAAATGCCCAGGCTCCCTAACAATAAGATAAATATAAATTAAAACCATATTAATATTCCACTTAACTCCAGTAAGAATTACCTGCATAGTGAGAATTTACCTGCTACAGAGGGTTTGGAAAAAAAAAAAGATTCGCTATTCTGCTTTGTGGTGTGGTGCAGTCACTATGGAATCAGTACGGAGAGTGCTCAGACAACTATATATCCATCTACCATATGACCAAGCAACCCTAGTTGTAGGAATATATAAAAAACCTACATATGAGAAAGCAACATATATCTCTTTAGTCATAGAAGCACAATACACAATAGCGAAGATATGGAAACAACCAAGATGCCCATTGAAAGAAGATTGGATAGTGAAATTGTGGGAGATCAACTCAATGGAATATTACTCAGACATGAAAAAGAATGAAATTCCACCATTTGCATTAGAGTGGTCCCAACTGGGGACCATTATGCTCAGTGAAATAAGACCATCCCAAAGACAAGTAGCAAGTGCTGTCTTTGATATAGTACAACCTTCATCTAAAATACAAAGCAAACTCCCTGGCACGAAAGACTACTGGTTGAAACCTCACCTTGCATGTGCTGGGATTCCTTGTGGGTGCCGGTTTGTATCCTAGATGCTCCACTTCCAATCCAATTCTGTGCTTGTGGCCTGGAAGAGCAGTAGATGTTGGTCCAAAGACTTGGGACTCTGTGCACATATGGAAGAACTGGAAGAAGCTCCTGGCTATGGATTGACTCAGCTCCAGCCATTGTGGCTACCTGGGGAGTGAATCAGCAGATGGAAAATCTTTCTTTCTGTCTCTCCTTCTTTCTGTAGATTTGCCTTTCAATAAAAATAAATAAATCTTAAAAAAGCACAAAGAAAAAAGTTATATAGATATATATGTATAATCTCATAAATGAATATTATAATGGAATCTAGAATATTGCAAAGTAAAGAACTGTAGTTTGCATCTCTACTTCCAAAAATGATCCCTGACAAAACTGTTAAATATACCTTGACAACAAGACACTAGACCCTCTACTATTGTCTGTACCTACAATGTTATGTAAAGAGTAGAATGTTGGAATCATGACTGCAACTAAAGGATTTTATTATTGTAAAGTACTAGGGACACAGGAGAGGGAAGAAGAAGGACGGAAAAGGGGGTAAGCTCTAACTACAAAACCATATAATGGAACTTAAGAATAAAAAAATAAACTAGGAAGGAGTAGGAAAAAAGTACTATTTGGGTTAATTGGCAGGTATATTTTTATAGATTATTCTTGTATTAAAGATAGTTCTTAAAGGTAAAGTTAAAACTTGATATATTCTTTTGTTTAAAAATTTTTACTTAAATTACAAATTGAAAGATTATTTCAATTATAAATTTATGAAAAATGAAGATGGGAGAAAAGATAACAAGGTAAAAATCACTAAAAGTTTGTTGAGTTGTATCATTTTAGCCCTAGCCATTTAAAGTCTTTTGTGATCCACAGTTGTGTAATCTGTGGAAACACAATCAGATTTATGAAAAAGATCCTAACAGCTCTTAAACACAGATTTTTTTGGCAAGTTTAAAATCAATGGACTAGATAAGCAGTTTACAAACTGAAAAAATGCAAGACCAAACTGCTCATTGACAGTAAAGTATTGTTGCTTCTGTGTTTGAATGTTTCTTCTAGTTTCCCAAGAACTTCTTCCTGTGACTTCTATTGTATTCACCACTTTGGGACAAGAACGTAAAAACACAAAACTGAATTTAACAATAAACTCATGGTTGTCTAAGGAAAGACAATTTTTAAAAAATTCACTTACCACTCTTTAGTGGTAAGAAATGTAATGCTCTGGGCCCGGCGGCATGGCCTAGCGGCTAAAGTCCTCGCCTTGAACGCCCCGGGATCCCATATGGGCGCTGGTTCTAATCCCGGCAGCTCCACTTCCCATCCAGCTCCCTGCTTGTGGCCTGGGAAAGCAGTTGAGGACGGCCCAATGCATTGGGACACTGCATCCGCGTGGGAGACCCAGAAGAGGTTCCAGGTTCCCGGCTTCGGATTGGCGTGCACTGGCCTGTTGCAGCTCACTTGGGGAGTGAATCATTGGACGGAAGATCTTCCTCTATGTCTCTCCTCTTCTCTGTATATCTGACTTTGTAATAAAAATAAATCTTTAAAAAAAAAAAAAGAAATTTAATGCTCTGTCTTGCCTAATAGTGTCTCCTCTCCTTGGTCGACTCATTTTGGGGAAAAATGTGATTTTAGTGAGAATTTTGGAAGTGAAATTTTAGATAGCTTAGAAAAAAATATTAGAAATATCTTCCAGTTGCTGATGAAGAAATTTACATTCATTTTAAGCTACTAACATCATATAAAATACTTTGCCTTTGTGTTTCCTCCTGTATTACAAAAATGGTTAATTTTGTTTCGATTCCTGAATTTTTTTCCCATATATGTTTTCTCAGTACCCTTTGCCTGTTCAGTTAAAGCATTGTCTTTAAGTAGACTTCGTATCTTTCTCTCAGTTTGCTCATAAAAATCATCTTCATGTTAAATACTTTTTATTCTTCACATCAATCTTGGTACCGCCTTTCACATAATGATGAATAGCAAGTTTGTATCATTATACATCATGCTTAAAAAATAACCATTTTTTTTAAACATAGTGCCAAGGTCAGTAGAGCATCCTAAGTGGAACTGGTGGACTAACCCAGTAAGCCGCGATTTTGATGAATTGAACCACATCCTTCAAGAGAGCAAGAAGCTGGGGAAAGCCCTTGAGAATCTCTCTAGAAGTAAGTTCATTTACTTGATTCTAATTAAAATTCCTAAGTAGTAGTAGAACAGACACATTCATTACAATTGCCAATAACCCATTTCCAACATCCTTGTTATAATTCTGTGAGAGGCTGGGTTGTGCCAAGGGCATGAGATTGGAAATGAGGACTGAGTCCCCATCTTACACAGATTTGTGTGTGGACTGGTAGGTAAGGCTAGAAGGAGTTGAAGCATATTTTTGCTATTTGCCTTCAGCCTTCCTACATGGTCCTTGGTTTGCAGTTCAAATGTATACTTAATCATAGCTTCTTCGTTCTCTTGAACACATTACTTTGTGTTTTTGTTGTTAATAAACACTCCTGTTGCTTTCATGAGTTTTTTTGTGTCTGTAAAATTCTTCAGGACTTCAGATTCTTGCCTAGGTCAGATTCTTCATAGAATGGTCTCAGAGCTCAGACTTGTGACTTTTATTTAAAAAAAAAAACAAAACAAAATCAACAACTCTGCAATCTGAGGGCCTAGGCTCAGGGTTGCTCTGCTATCCAGGAAGTGTGTGACCTCATGGAGCTTATTTAGCATCAAGAACCTTGGGTTTTTTCTCATCTCCCAAACTGGAAGATATGGTTGTGTGTCTTTTATCTGGTATATGTGAGAGCTTAAAGGACCATGTTTCAAGAAAAAGCTTTTAAATAAATGTTTCTGTCATGAACATAAGCAAACAAAAAACATTTTGAGCTGATAAGTGTGTATTTGTAGACATGCATATATTATATCTTACTGTTTCAGTGATATTTCAAAGCATTTTTATTTTTCTTGGATTAATAGATTTCTCAATCTTAAAAATTAGGCACCATTAGAAACACATTAATGCATGACCTCATTAAAATTTTCTTTTGTTACTTGGAATATTAAAGATTCTTGAATTTAAATTAGTTAAAACATTAGCAAATTCTAACAGAATCTGTTTTATGAACTCTAGGATTTTTAAAAGATTTTATAGATAGTTAATTTCATAATTTATATTAAAGCTAAACATTTTCTATTGGTATATTTTGGCAGAAGAGTCAGGCTATAACTCTTTAATTGTTAGTAAATTTATTACTTATTTTTACTTGCTAGGAGAAAATAAAGTATGGAATTTTCCTCTAGTTTTGGTTGAAATGAATAGTCAGTCTCTTGAGGCTGAACCTTTTTCTTGAGTGTCATGGTTATTGAATGGAAAGATTAGAAATGTTTATTGATTTATTTATTTTAATAGAACTTTTATGGGACTTTTAGCTTTACATTCTAAAAAGCTTACATACTTTAGCAGCATAATGTGTAAATTAATATTAGCAAATGATCATTTACATTTATCAAAATGATAGAATTATCACAGCTTTAATAGATGGCTAGACTGAGAGGTTTATGGCGATGCCAGTTGAGATGCCTGTAGTAAGTCAGAGAGCTTGAGTTTTACTGCCAGCACTACTTCTCATTCCAGGTTCATTGTGGTACATACATCATGGGGTATTGGTGATGGCTCAATTACTTGGATCTCTGCCATACATGTGGAAAGCCTGAACAGAGTTTCTGCCTTGGTCTGCCCCAGTCCCAGCTATTGTAATCTGGGGAGTAAGCAGTGGATAGAATATCTCTCTGTCACTACTTGTATATACATACTATATATATAATAGATACAACATATATAACATATATTCTTGATAAATACTTTGAGAAGCTTTTTTAGTGAATGAAAGCATATCTCACATTTTAAAAACATTTATTTTATCATTTGGCACTTTTCTCTGTGAAGCTGTACCAGGCTATATTTTGTCATTCTGAACATCTCATTTAACTACTTAAACAGCACATACGCATTTGAGCTTTCAGTGAAAGTATAAACTCAATTGATGTCAGGATTACGTTTTTTAATGTTTATCTTTGAAAATCATTTTGTGTCATATTATTTGGTGGGGGGCACTAATGTGCACTACCTAAAACAGATCAAGTGTTATCATGCATGGGGCTCTGGACTAAAAGATCCCTCGGGCCCCCGCTGTGCTGATTGCTGGCTTCCAATGAGGTACACCACATGGTGTCACTCCTCAGCTTCATTTGTTGTACACCGAAGAATTTACACTAGATTGCCATGAAGGATAATTCTAGTCTTCACAGTTACATTATTGACGCATAATTCATATTCCAAAATTAAACTGTAGTTCAGGCTCAGAGATTGTGGTTCACTATACCTACGTTCTGCTCATCCTGGGTTGTGTTCTCCTCTGGTTCTTCATTTTCTTTTTAAAATTTTATCTTTTTCTTTTGTGTTATTCGAACAGCAGATATGAAGAGAGAGAGAGACAGAGACAGACAGAGACAGACAGAGGGTTTCCACCTGTTCATTCACCCCTCAAATGTTTGTAACAGCTGGGGCCAGGCCAGGCTGAAATTAAAAGGTTGTAACTGAGCTCCATGTGGGTGTCTAATGTTAGAAGCAGGGTCCCAACTACTAGAATCATCACCAAATGCCTATCCCTTTTCATTGTTTTTCTTATCACTCTCACTTCTCAGCCGTTACCTGGAAGTTGGATAGGAAGTGGAAGAGTGTGGACTATCCAATACTTGGAAATGGGTGCAGCAGCTTAGTGCACTTATCTGCAACAACTGTCTTTTTTGTTATTACTCTTCACCAGCCTTTAGCATGTTCTCACTAAGCACTGCCCATAGTCATAGTCTGAGCCACATTCATGGTTTTGTATCTAAACAGACACATGTGGGGGAAAATGATGTGAAATTAACTTCAGTAAGACATTTTATTTAATACAAAGTATACAAATTACTATTCATTTCACTTGAATTTTGTATTAAATAATTATTATGGCATTTTATATACCTTTTCCATACTAAGTCAAATTTTTGTATTAATTTCAAAATCTAGCATTCATGTTCATTTACATTCTATCTCAGTTTGGATGAATAGCCATATTTTAGGTACTCGGTAGCCACATCATCAGTGGCTACTTATTGGAAACCATAGCTATATGATTTATGTGAAAAATACACAAAGAAACAATTCTTGAGTCAAACTCCAGAGAGCATCCAATTTCTTTATTTGTTTTTCATACAAGATTTCGAGAGTAGTTAAGGCTCTCCATCTCCACTCACTCTTTTCTTGTTCTGCTCAGAGCATTTGCGTCAGTGTCCCTATCATTTCATTCAAGTGGATCTCTTCATAATGTGGTCACAGATTGATTCTGAAATGCCATATCAGATACACACTTTTCCTGTACTCATCTTACAAATTTGCTCTGGTGCTTTGAACACCATTGATCATTCTTTTTCTAACTCTCTGATCTGCTTGTTTTCGGATCTCACACTCATGTGATCCACTTGATCACTGGTAATACCCCATCTAGTGATCTCCAGGGTGAGTTACTCTTTCCTTCCTGCTGGTTTAAGAGGAAGTACCTGGTTCTTTGTTTCTGTTCTTCCAAGGGCTCTCAATGCCCACTCTTTTTCATCTTCATTGTTGATGGTCACTCTGACACAGCTAACTCAAGTGCTTTTATTTTAATCCAGATCATTCCCACTTGTGATTAAATACAGAAATCATGCTCCTGTCTTCAGTGATGATACTGTAACACATTGATTCATCCAAACTGGGACTCCAGAAGACTCCTTTTTCTTTACAACTATTTAGCTACTGTGGTACCTTTTTGTTAGTATAGCTAAATACTTGAAGTCGGATAATTTTATGAAGGGAAGGATTTTGCTTGGGTTCATTGTCCTGAAGATTCACAGTCCAAGATGAAGGAAGTGCCACTGTTTAAGCCCTGATGATGGTATTGTTGCTGGCAGGGTGCTGAAGAATGCAAAGCCTAATATAGCATGAGGCAGGGAGAGTGGGCGTAGGGGTCCATCCACTATACAGGCCTCACACAATGTAATCTCTTTCCAAAGCCACTGCCAAATACCATCATTAAATTGGGCTTCTACTCTCTTAGTGTCATCAACACAACTCCTGGGAGATTTAACTCCTAATTTGAAGGGACAAATGTTAAAACCACAGAAATTCTCAAATCTTGGTCATCTTCCCTCTACAATATATTTTTTTATTATTTTTAATTCATTAATTACATTGTATTATGTGACACAGTTTCATAGGTACTTAGGTTCTCCCCACTCCTCCCCAATACAATATATTTTGAATATAATTCATTCCTTTGCTAGTATCAGTATGTCTATTTCATTCCCCTAACATCTTTGGTAGACAATTTATTTATCCATTTTGCATATTATATTTCATTCATGTTCCAGGCCACAAAGAACCATCTGAGTCCCTGCTCATATGGAGCCTATGGCTGGATAGCCAGGTATCTATGTTAGGAGAATCTCACTGCCAAAGTCCAGGTGACTTCATCCAACATAGATATATTGTTACTCAGTGAGCAGCTTGGTGTGTTCCAGAGGTGCAGGGAGTGCCTCCTGTTGTCCTACCCTTGTTGACACATGCCTTTTGCAGAAGAAGGAAGAGACAGCATGAGATTATGAGGGAGATTGCTAATGCCTAGGGTGAATGTTATTAGGCTCACTTCCTAAGGTTAGTTGCAAGGGAACTTGGAACTATGACGCACCTCATTTACCCAAGAGAAGAATGGAAATGGTTTAGAAATAAGCAATCTTAGCCATACACTTTGTTCATTTATCTGTTCCTCCAGTCAACCCTCACTGCTAATGGAGTAATTCTACTGTGAAACCTGACCCTGACATGTTTCATGTATTCAGTGACTCCTCGAAGTCTCAGTGAAGGTGCTTCACTATGACCACCAGTGTAATCTCTCGTGGCATTCTATGCACCACCTGCACTTGCTGTTCCTCCAGAATCTGGACTTGTGTGTTTTATCCACATCTTGCAATCTCTCTTTACCCTTTTCCTATTCAGTCAACTAAATCCACTCTTCCCTTCTGGCACAGTTCAAATATATGCCCTCCAAGAGGATCCTTCTGTTATTTTCTTATGATCTAAATTTGAAGATTCACAGTCCCAGATCAAGGAGGTTTCATTGGTTAAGCCTTTGATGATGGTGTTCTTGTTGAATTTGGTATCCTTTTTTGTGCTTTTATGCTTTTTCCCACCACATACTTATCTGGAATTACCCATTTTTACTTGTTTGTTGTTTTTTTTTTTTTCTCAGAGCTTTGAATCTCTGAGGACAGAATTGTTTGTTCTCTGAATTCCCAGGACTTTGTACAGTGATTATGATAGAATTCATTTGTTGTGTGTGGGACAAATGCTACTTCAGGTTCCATTTCTTCCTATCCAGTTTCTCTGGAACCTCTCCCTCACTCTGCCCATCTACCTTGTGCATCTCTGAATGTGTGTCTTGGATGTACTATTCCATGGATTTGAGTATTTGTAGCTTTGTTTTGTTTCCAAGATCTTTGACTTTGACCATGGCTTATGTTTTTGTGGAGTGATGATTATAAGTAGCTGCATGAGTAGGTAGACAAATAAAGAAACCAGAAAAAGCTAAAGAGCCTCGGTTCCCCAATCGGTAGAATTGGTTAGCTAAATACTTTGTTCAGTGAAATGCTGGTCTCAGGGTAGAAGGGCTGTAGTGTTTTCTGAGCCTAATATGTTTATTGCTTCTGTCAGCAATGCATTGTAGAATGAGCATCTTCAGGCATCCATTATGTTTCAGGTTAAATGTAGGCTGGAGCTTTTCCAAGGAAAAGAGGCCAGCTCTTGTGGGACCAAAGGATGGATATTTACGCTTCATGACTAATAATAGCAATTTGGCTTCAGCATGAAAAATAATAACAAAGCTCTTTTCGTAGCCAATCACAATCATTCCCAAAGTGTCTTCTTTGACACAACAGTATGAAGAGCTACAAAATAATAGCCCATGGGAGAAAACAGAGGCAAATAATGAAGCGCTGTTTGTTCTTTCATTCCCCTTATGATCTATTGTTTGTGAAGAAACAGTAATGACATGCTTCACATTATCTTTTCACTAGAGAGAGGTGTGAAAAGCATATCACTATCATATTTAAAGTGCTTTTAAGAGAGCTGTAGGGGACCCGGTATGATAGCCTAGTGGTTACTGTCCTTGCCTTGAATGCACTGGAATCCCATATGGAAGCCGGTTCTAATCCCGGCAGCTCCACTTCCCGTTCAGTTCCCTGCTTGTGGTCTGGGAAAGCAGTCGAGGACGGCCCAAAGCCTTGGGACCCTGCACCGCATGGGAGACCTGGAAAGAAGTTCCTGGTTCCCAGCTTCGGTTAGGCACAGCACCGCCCGTTGTGGCCACTTGGGAAGTGAATTATCAGACAGAAGATCTTGCTCTATGTCTCTCCTCTTCTCTGTATATCTGACTTTGCAATAAAAATAAATAAATCTTTTTTTTTGTAAGAGAGAGCTGTAGGAACGTAAGACTAATTCCAACAAGGGGGTTTTGGGACAACCTGTTAGGGAACATATCTTAAGAAACTCTAACAGTATTAAAAAGTGAAGATCAGGTGAAAAGAAGGGGAGTGGGCCATGGAGAGACATGTTAATTCCTTACAGGGAGAGAAGCATGTATAAAAGAAGGAATTAGAAAGAAGCAAATTTCATATTGTTGGTACCTAAAGGATGAAGCCTAAAATTTAGTCAACAGAAGAATCTACTGCAGCAATCTACTGAAGTCATGATTAGAACCATCTCTGTGCTTTTCTGGGTCAATCTGGTGGCATCTTTGAAAACAGAACTGGTATAGTGCATGCCTCGAGGAAAGCAGAATAAAGACAGCCTGAAATAAAGTAGTAACCATGGGGTGGAAAAGAGAAATGGGATTAGGAAAAATCTAGAAGGTTTTGTGACTAAGAGTAACTGACTGATGTGAAGGAAGGGTGAGAAAAGAGATAAGAATGTCTTCATCTTTTTTTTTTTCTGGTGCTGTTTATAATCAAGGTGACTGGGTGGTACCTCTGACTTACATAAGATTCGAGAGAGTTGGAGAGTAGAGGCTTGGTATATTTCAAACATAAAAATACGGGACTCTTTGTTGTGCATATAGGGAAAGATACACAGAAGTCTTATCAACATTTGGAATACTGGAAAGGGTGATTTGATTGAGGAGACTGAAAAGGAATTTTCACAGAAGCAGATGAAAAATAAGATAGAATGCTTTTATAGAAATCAAGGAAAGAACATAATCTAGAAATATGTATTGTCCAAAGTGGTTCCTAATGTTATGCAAGAAAAATGTAAAAA
The DNA here is from genome assembly GCF_030435755.1 of Ochotona princeps. NCBI lineage: Eukaryota > Metazoa > Chordata > Mammalia > Lagomorpha > Ochotonidae > Ochotona > Ochotona princeps. The sequence continues at coordinate 54,316,758 of NC_080840.1, forward strand.
CATAGATATTGTGAGCATAGATATCTGTTGGAGAAATCAATAATGAAATATAATAAATAAGGATAAGAAAATATAATGTAGAAAAGACTAATAAAGTTCACTTAAGATATTCTCTTACATGTGAATGTGTGTATACAGGCATACGATATTTGTGTGTATGACTGTACAACCACAGGCTGCCTGTGAGTAAAGGTTTATTTTCCTTTTCCTCTTGTTCTATTTTCTATTATTTATGAGAAACATGTATTGATTTGAAATCTTAACTATGCAAAGTGCATTTTTGAAACAGAAAAAGCTTGATTTGGTTTAATGATCAAGAGCTACTGGGAAAAGAGTGGTTTTAAACTGGTTGGGGGGCAGAAGTCAGTGTGAGGTGGATGGGACTCTGAATGGGCAGGGAGGAAGGAGAAAAGGACAGCCTGCTCTGAGATGCTGTGGCAAAACGGAATGCTGTGGAGGAGAGCAATGATTAGTAGGGGAAGGTGGAAGGTGGGATAAGTTGGTCATTTCAGTTTGGTTCCATTTAGTTTCTCGTGTGTGTGTGTGTGTGTGTGCTTGTGTGTGTTTGCTTGTGTTGGGTGTGAGGAACAGAGTGGGAGATGGAGAAGTTACACAAGTCTGTGCAATGGCTCTCAGAACAAAAGAAAACCAAGATGCGAATCTTGCAGATTCAGGATAAAAACAAGAAACTAAAACATGGAGCAAATGCCAGAGAAATTTGGATTAAATGAAGCCAAGAAATAAAGTAAAGGAATCGGGTTTGTTATGTCTGATCTGAAAGAGTACTTTGCATTTGGGACTAGAAAGGACAGGAGCGATGGCTCCTTTGGGTTGGAGACGGAGTATGGCTGTCCAGGTATTCAAGTATGGCAGCTTCAGAAGTCCCATGGTTTTAATTTGAACTCATTTAGAGTAAACAAGAGGAGCAAAAGGTCAGGGGGTGCTGATGAAAACTATCCAGATTGAGCCTATTCTCGGAAAATGAAAAAGCCAGCTGAGGAGGAAGATAGGCAGGAACTTCTACAGAGAGCTCTGCAAATGCCAAATTCACCTCCAGCCTGTGTGGTCCATGTCCAAATAAAATTTTTAAATTCTTTGATTTTTTTCTTTCTTTTAAAAATTTATTTCAGGCAGAGTAGTGGTGTTTTGGTCAGCTGGTAAAGCTTCTGATTAAGACACCTGAATGCCAATTTAGAGTGTCTGGATTAGATAACAAAGATGCCAGCTACCTCTAATGCAGACGCTTAGATAAATGCCATCACTCTCTCTCTTTGACCCAGTATCTCTTTCTCCCTTTCCCTTACCTTTTCCCTTTATCTTTTTCAAATAAATAGATAAATAAGTTTAAAAATACAGTTTTAGGGGTATGTTGTGGTGCAGCATGCTTACCTCTTACGTGCAACAGTCATATCCCATTTGAATACCTGGAATCAGTTCCCAGCTCTGCTTGTTTCAGCTTCCTGCTAATGCATTTCAAAGGCAGTGGTTAATGACCTAACCAGTTGAGTTCCTATCATTCAAATAGAAGACATGGATGTACTTCCTGGAGACTGATTTCAGTCTAGCCCTGCCCCAGCTGTTTCAAGCGTGTAGGGAGCGAATCAATAGATAGAAGAGTTCTCTTTAGGTGTGTGGATAAAACATCTCTGTACTTTTTAAAAATTAAAAAAAAAAAAAAACAATGCTTGGGAGGGGTCCCCAGAGTGGAGCAGGCATACAGGAGGAGGCTTTTATCCCAAACCTGAAGATTCCTAGATCCTCACCAAGGACTATCAGTACGACCACCGAGGACTACATCCCTACTGCCAAGGAGACCACAGGGAAATGGAGTGCCTTCGGAGGCCAAGAACTCTGAGGTCACCCACACCCAATTGGATCTACCACATGGGATGGAAGAAGCCCAACACCTGCCTTGCAGGATCCAAGGACATTGGAACAACAACCAGGATCCCTGAGCGGTCCGCAGAAACAGAAGAACAGTAAACTTCCTTCAGGCCTAGGGAGAGGAGCTTTTTCTGGTCCTTGTCTGCTTCCAACTTTGGGTCCCCACCCCCTCTCGTAATAACCATCAGGAGCGCTCCAGAAACCCCTCAAAACAAACAAACAAACAAACAAACAAGCAAACAAATAAAACTAGAATAGATAGAGAACAACAAGGAAAGCTTAGAAACAGACAGGAAGCGGTCAGTGGGGATGCACTTATAACTCACTGGGTGGGACACAAAGATTAGTTACTCCTCACTGGGGTATGGAAGATTTCTCTGCACACCCCTCCTAAACATGCTCACCTAAACTGTTAACATATATCCTGTTAGAATTATAGCGTTAGACCACCTGAAAAACAGCCAGGTTCAGCGAAAACGTGCTTCAATGCTATAAACTGCTAAAGACTAAAATTAAAATAGGCATGAGATAGCTGAATAGCAATCTAAGCCATTTTAAGGTGTATAGAACACGGTTGAATATAAACCAAAATTGAAATGTCTATGAAGCAGTCACAGGTTGTGGTTGAGAACCTGCATTTTCCTATTAACATATTGGTTAATCAATACCATGTCAATTAATGCCACAATGTTGTAAATGGTTGGAAATATTATGTTGGGGCTTTTAATTGATTGGGATGATACTCTGCTGGCTCTACCTTCAGACCAGAGATGGTCTCACCAAGAAGCCATTGAACTTACCAGGACAATAAGATGCTGGACTTTATGCTTGGTAAATACCTCCAATGAGAGAATGTCAACTGAATTTGAACTATGGAAATGCAACAAGGTGGAGCAATCCACCGTGGGGGGAGGGTGTGGGGAAGGGCGGGGGGAATCCCAGTGCATAAAAAATGTATCAAATAATGCAATGTAATGAATTAAAAAACAATGAAATGCAAAAAAAAATTAAAAAAATATAAAAAAACCAATGCTTTAAAAATTTAAAAAAGAAAAAAAACACAAACATTCTACATTCAATATTTGGCTTGCTAAACCTAAGATATTTACACCTTAGTCATTACAGAAAATTTTGTAAGCTTTTGTTCTCGGGTAACCAACTGAAAATAAACTCCTATGGGTCTACTGATGTGTCATGGTGGGATATTGCTAATGTGCTTCAGGAAGCTGTAGAAAATGGTCCAAATGCTTGGGTCCTTGTCACAAATGTGGAAAATCAGAATGGTGTTTCCCATGCCTGGCTTTGGTCTGGCACAGCCTCATTGTTGTGGCCTTGTGGTAATGATCTAGTGCATGGAGGGTCTCTCTCTTCCGCTACCCCTACCCCTTCTCCCTGTAACTCTGCTTTTCTAATAAATAATAAATAAATAAATACTTAAAAAGTGGAACAACAGTAACAACAGCGAACACTGACATTCTCAGTTCCCCATGTAAGTTTTCTAAAGAAATTTTCAACTGTCATATGATCAGGGGTAGGTTGCTAACTTATTTTTTATACAAGTGATAATTACACAAGTATATGCCTTAATATTGTTTATTATGCTCACAGGTGTACTGATAGCTTCAAACCAAACCCCCATCGATAGTATTTGTGCATTTTCTTCATGTGACTGCACCTACCTTGGCTAATTTTAAACTACAATCGTGACATTAGTGAATAATGCTCTGGAAAAGAATGTGCAGGGTTTGTTTTTACCAGGAAGCTTGGGTCAACTCCAAATCAAAGCCAATATGAACAAGTTATATGTTCCATGTCTACACGTGTATCTCATTTCATAATTATAAATGGGATTTTTGTATTTCTTGACATTGTAATAGCATTAGAGTTTTTTTTTTCAGTGAAGAACCAGATTTTGGAAAAATAGCTAGCATCTTTTCATGCTATTTGATTTTTCTAACCTATTTTGTGAAATGAATTATACTGAGTAAGGTGTGGAAAATTGTGGAAAATTGCTACTTCTACTTTAATGGCTATAAGAAGATCTTATCTCTATTGCTAAGATTATGCCTGGGAATATGGAAGTCTGCATGAGTCACAACAGTGCTTACTTCCTTAAATAACACAACTCCAACCTGGGGAATCTGAGCTTTATTTTGGGTAAATTGTTGGTGTTACAGAGATCTTTTTCAAGGTTTGATTGGATGGCAATTCCAGTAGGCTGAAGGGCATAATGAAAGCCATCTAGAAGCAGGAAATCACCCCTGTCGGGTTTGTGAGGGTCACTCTCTCTTTACCTAGAAGAGACAGTGCGGAGCCGAGAGAGCTCATTTCATCTAGTTCTTCCAGCAAGTTAATGTCCCATATGGACACTGTCATTTCCTCCACCAGTGACGCGGCATTTCCTTTACTTTCTCAGTCTGACTCTCAGAAGAACCATGTGTTTCATGAAGAGTCCCACACTCAAATACTGGGCCTTTCTTTTTCTTCCAACATATTGTAACAACAAGCTAGACTTTTCTTTGTTTACTTCATTTCCCCAAAATGTATGAACTTCAAGTTCTCTGAGTAAACTATGATGGCTTTTGTGAACTAAAGAAATGCCTAGAAGTTGCTCATGTCTTATCAGGGAATAGCTGTGGGCAGTGTGCTGAACACCAGCAAAATTCTCCTGGCTGCTCTATAAATGGGTACCTTTATAGCACCATGCTTTTCTCAAGTATAATGTTTCATTAAAATCATTTCAATTGTTTTTAAGTTTTTAATCAATTTAAATTTTGATTAAAATTAATTTTAAAAAGTGAAAAATTCCCTGGGCAATTTGATAATAGAAAGTTGAAAGAATTATGCATAATAGAATGGAGATTAAATTTGGATGATATATTGAGCAAAGTCAGTAAAATATGTAAATTGTAAGCAAATATAATATTAGGTATCTGAACAAAATACTGTCAGACTAAACATTTGGGAGAGCAAGAGGTATAATTCTTTCCAAAACCAAATGTTCCATTTAACTAGCTTGCATTTCATTCTGAAGCCCTTGGCTTCTTAGTAGTGAAAAATAAGTTTTCACAACCATGTTTATCATCCTCTCTGTTTTCTTCTGCTAAAATTTTTCCAGCTCTGAAAAACTAACTGGTCACAATGTTTATAAAAGCAAAAGGAGCTGTAACTACGTGACATATATTTTTACTACTGATCTTTTTTTTATTTGCTAGTTCTTGGCTACGTTCCCCATAAATGATGCATTACTGCTATCTTTATGAATGTTGTATTCATAAGTCTGCAGTGGAGAAAAAAATTCAAAGATCAACTGATGTCTTTCTAGAGATTGAAAGACAAAATGCTTTCTGCAGAGCCAAAGGCATTAATGCAGCAAGTTTAAACAAATCAAGAGATCATCCACAATCCCTGACAAATGAATCATGTTTTTTAATTTCAGTTATCTAAGCTTTATGATGGGTTAGAAAGAGGATTTTTTTTTTCACATTATCTCCCCTCTGTGTCCCTTAAAACAGATTAAGCCCTGTCCTTTAAATATTTACATTTAAATAAGAAATTTGGTCCTACTCTTGAATTCATATTGCACAGGAACATTCTTGTAGACTTATATTAAGTGTAAATACAAGCATTTATAAACGTGTTTGACTTGTATAAACTGAATAATGTATTTTAAGTCTACCATAGACTATGACAGAAACCATTTGCTTTGCTGGACATTTTCTGAATTTGCTCAAAATCCGAGACATTCTGTGTGATCATTTATAACTCCATGTGTTTAGAAAGTCCGAACAATCATACATATGTGAGTTACATTAGGTTTTGAGAAATGTTTATAGTTGCTGCAGAACTCTTATCTGTCCCATGTCTTGCCCCTGCCTGTGACCCCATGCTATGGGCTACAATGCACTGGTGATAACAGCACAGCACTGATGCTAGCCCTCCATGAAAACTTATCTCTTGCATTTTTTTTAACATACTGGTTACTCAAAACCATGTCAACTCCATAATGTTGCAAATTGCTGTTGATGTTATATTGGGACTCTTAATTGACTGGGATGATATTCTACCAGCTCTAACTTCGGACCAGAAATGGTCTCCCCAAGAAACTGTTCAACCCATCTGGACAATAAGTAGCTGGACTCTATGCTTGGTATATGTTTGCAAGGAAAGAATCTTGATTGAATTTGAACTGTAATACTGCATTAAGGTGGAGGAATCCACCGGGGAGAGGGGCGTGGGGAGGGGTGGGAGAATTCCCAGAGCCTATGAAACTGTCACATAATGCGAAATAATTAATAAAAAAAAGAAAACTTATCTCTTAACAGTGTTTGAAGAAGTCACCATCACAACACAAATCTTTGAATAATTGCTAAATGAGTTGCTCCAAAATCCTCATAGGGTAGCTAGATCCCTTCTGTAGTACGATGATACATAAACATGTTTGGTAGCCAGTGATTTGACGGAAAAAAAGAGAGAGAGAGAATTTCATAGAATATTGCTATGGGCAATGCATTTCAAATATTCCTCTGTTTCTAGTTTTGTCTTCAAGGTAAGAAGCACATGTTTCTTCTGCTTTTGGGTCAAACTAATTCATTAGGGTAATAGTAAAAGGGGTGAATGATCCTCTTCATTGTTGCTGATATTCTGCCCGTGGGTAAGCAGGACAAACAGGCCCTTAATTAATCAGTCTCTTAATTTCTTGAGATATTCACGTTCTCTTTTGTAACTAAGTTCATTCTTTCTTACCCTGCAGAACTTCACCTTGAATCTTGCTAGTTTCTTTGTGTTTCCTTGAACTTCAACCTTGAGCCTTTCGTTGCATCTGGAGACTGACACCAGCTCCCTTTGCTTTCTGTCACAACTCTTGGGCTGGCCTCATCAGCTCAACTGCCCATCCACAGTGCCTACATTCCGCCCTCGGGACACTCTGCTTAAAAAAAAAGGAGGGTAACATTTTGGGCTCATTATACTGAGGTGGAAATGTTGACAGTAATTCAACAAGCAGCTCAAGAGTGAAGTCAGTGCTGGTCATTGTCCTGGTCATCACTTTACTAAAGGAAGTGTACTGAGAAAGAAGAAAGACATTGCAGCAAAGCACCACTGGCATTTCGGGAAAGAATTTCTTCTCTTTTCAAAAACACCACTATTGAGAAAAAAATTAGAGAAAAGCAGAGACAGACAAACAGAGAAACAGCTGATAGGAAAGAAAGGGCAGTATTAACATAGACTGTAATCTCAGAGAAATAAACTAAGGATAAAGCATTTTCCATTGTCATCATGCAATACTTTTGGATGAATGGTAAAGAAAAATGTGATTTCAGTGAGAAATATGTGAAGCACCAGTGAGAAGGGGACTTGTGCTGGAATCGTGTCTCTGTTGGCTCAAGAAATTGTCGGTCTAATGGTTTATAGGATAAATTCTAACCACTCATTTTTTGCTCTAAAATATCAGCTTTCTAAGAGTTTGAGTCAATTCTTCAGAAGGAGGAGAATTGTAACAGGTTAATCTGAACAATTCAAAACAGCATCCTCTTGTTTTTCCAAGTTTCCTCTGTCCTTAACTCCTACACAGAACATGGCCATGCTTTGTTTTCCTTGCACCAGTGACATTTTTTCAGCGCTTCGTGGTTGTGATAATTGAGTTCAATTCCTGTTTTGTTTTCCTTAATTTAACAGTTGTGCCCAGAGTTTTGGAACATCGTTTTTTAAAATAGGGATTGTCTGTTCTGTTTAGTTAACTAGGAAATGAAAAAAAATGAAATGCAAAAAAAAAAAATAGGCACTTCATTAACTTTACAAAATAAAACTTGTTTTAATGTTAGATTATTAAAAATTGTTTCTAAATTTTCTCATAAATCTCTTTTGAATCCTAGGTATTGCAATTTCAGATGAGCTTGATAAGGTAAGTTACACTGTCTATTTGATAAAAGTTAAATGTGGAATTTATGCTTTGATCTGCTGTATAAATTCAAACAGTTTCTAAAACATGTGAAATGCCCAAACATATTTTATTTGGTATTAAAATTTGAAACTTTCAAAGTTATGTACTAGAATCTTTTAGGAAATTGTTGTATTAAAAATGTGTATCAGATACTCTTTTGAGTTCAAGTCTTTTAGAATTTGGTCAGATAAAATGGAAAGTGAAATAATTGTAAGTACTGAATTACCACATGAAAAATGAAAACAACAAATGACATAAATTATTTGAATTATGTCTGATATAAATAATGAGGATGAGATGGAAGACAATTGTGCTTTCCTTCAGTTACCCACTGGAGACATTATTTAGTAATGTCCTTTTGATTATTTTGATTTTGCAAGATGTTGGGAAAATTATGATGGCATGATACAGGTTTGATTAAAATATATTTCAACAGCAGTATAAGTGTAACAACTACTAACGGGTGTATTTGGGCAGTTGTGAAAAAAATCAGTCAATCAGTCATCATTCCTGGGACAGGGAGATCAGCAACTGCAACACTGGGAATTGGGGAGGAAGCAGATGAGTTTTGAATTGCCTGTTAAAACTTGTTGCCGTGAGTTGTTTCTTATGGAACGTATTTCATTTAGATATATATTTAAGAGTAATTGGAGAGAAGGTTGTTTTCTAATTTCTTTGGGACCTCAGGATCCCTTCTCGCTCTTGAGAATTAATTACAGAGAACTGCAAGATTTTGTGTATACAGATTGCATCTGTCAATATTTTCTGTGTTAGAAATTAAAACTAATAGCATTTTTACAGGCTTTTTCATTAAACACAGAAACAAAGCAGTGAAAGGGTTGCGTCATGAGCCAGTGGGTTAAGTTGCTGTGTTTCTAGTCTAGTTTCATGCTAATGCACTCGAGGAGGCAAGGGAAGCTGGCCCCATGCTGGAGCACACATTCGGAACCAGGATGCAGTTCCTGTCTCCTGACTTGCCTAGCCCAGCCCTGGCTGGGATATCTCTCCTTGTTTCCTGCCCCCGACCCCGTATCTCTATTACCTTATTCTTACTTTTCCCTCTTTCTCCATGTGCCTCTACCCAAAAATGAAATATTAATAAGCAAGTTACCCAGTTTACATTTTTTCAAAGTCTTTAGTGTTAGACACAGTAGAAAATTGCTGGATTTTTATATCTTTTTCTATGTTCAATTATTTGTAATATGTTTTCCCAGCATAAACACATGATAATGAAAATCTGACTGAATAATGAGGCAGCACCTGCAAATAGTCATCATCAACATTCAGCAAATGTCAATCCAGGTAGCTCTCAAAGACAGGTTGAAATTTGGCTGTGGTTTGATATACAGCTGGAAAGAAAACAGCAGAAAGAATTGAACAAAAAATAGGATCTTAGACACCTTGACATTTTAAATAATAAACATCATGTAAAAGCTGTATTATTTATACAAAATAATAAAGTTAATATGCTGCTTCAAGGACAAATATACCTTTTGAAGCTTGTATCATAAAAATAGAGTTCTGGTTCACTGAAACATTAATGAGTATGCTTTTGAATAAGAGTTTTCTTTAATAAGCCAACATCATATTTTAAAATATCTTTGTTTCTACTCCCCATGGACCAGGTCTGGAGTATTAACAGCAGCAAGTACGAGTGTGGTCTCTGGGGTCTGTTCGGCTATTCTTGTCCATTCTGAGAGTCTCTCATCTTGCCATGTTGGTCTATTTTTCTCATCACCTTCCTTGCAGTTTGTAGAAACTTAGCAATCCTCTTCTGTGTGGTGAGAGCCAACATTCATTTTTAGTACAAAGATGCAGTCATCACCATTTCCAATTCATTTTCTTATTTCAGTATTCTGTCACACCCAGGCTGCCTTGTTCATCCGGCAGCCAGGGCAGAGCTCTTCCTCCACTTGGCTCACATCTCTTCTTCAGTGTGCTCCTACTCACAGCAGTATTAGTGCGCACAAAATGAGTTTTTGAACCAAAATGAGTTTACATATGGGTAAGTTATGATACCCTGACACTTGCCTCAGTATTTCCTCAGGACATATTCTCTCCCTCGTACCCACTTTCCTCCCAGCCCTTGGTCAGGGATGTGTTCATTTAATTTAACTCTGTAATACTGTCAATCTTCATTTACTTATCTAATACTCCTATTTTTGGAGACTTCGTGAAAATTGCTTGTATTTATCATTTCTGTGACAAATATTCTTATAAATTAGCCTTTATTGGAAAAATTATTTATGCCCTTGCCAAATATTTGCTCTGATCTCACATCTGGTTTTTGAGTGGCAGATGAGAATCAAGGCTTCAAGAGCCATAACCAGCATCCAATGCTTGAAAACTATGTAGCATGAGAACCTGTCCAGGAGCACCCTCTGGTGACCATGAAGCTTATTGTTCTAAAGTTCCTAAATAAGAGAATGCAACAAGCAGCTACTGTATATCAGCCAATCAGAGTGATCTAGAGTTTGTGTCAACCTACCACCTGTCTTTAACAGAACATTGAAAATAACAGTTTCTTCTGTTGATTTCCCCTTATTATTTTTAAGCATTCACTGAAGACATTTGGTTCTTAACATTCATCAAATATTAACATTTTATTAACATATTGTAACTCAGTGATCGTTTCATCAAAAGAAGTTTTCTGTGACCTTTAATTGTAGCTTATGAATTTTCAAAGTTATTAATTCTAGCTAGCAATTTTAAAATAAAATCAAACAGAAATGTTAAGACTTTCTCTTCTATTGTGAGAACTCTAAACTTCTTACTTATTAATTTATTGTTTTCCTTCCTTAGTCACTGTATTGATATTCTGTGGTGCTATGATAAATTGAAGAACCATAAATCTGTTGTGTCACAATTTTTTTAAATTACATCTATTTACTTTATTATTTTATAATACAGTTCTATATGTCTTGGAACTTTTCTTCCTTTCTCCCCAAATCCCTAATTCCTGCTGATCTCCCCCATATCAATGCAATAGTATAGCCCTTCACTAACACTTATTAGTCCACAATTCTTCTATTTAAGTGTATCCTGACTTTGTAGGTATGGACAATGGCAGAGAGTCCAACATCCTGTTGTCAAGATATATGTAACATACTGGTTACTCAAAACCATGTCAACTCCATAATGTTGCAAATTGCTGTTGATGTTATATTGGGACTCTTAATTGACTGGGATGATATTCTACCAGCTCTAACTTTGGACCAGAAATGGTCTCCCCAAGAAACTGTTCAACCCATCTGGACAGTAAGTAGCTGGACTCTATGCTTAGTATACGTTTGCAAGGAAAGAATCTTGATTGAATTTGAACTGTAATACTGCATCAAGGTGGAGGAATCCACCGGGGGGGGGGGGAGGGGGGGAGGGATTCCCAGAGCCTATGAAACTGTCACATAATGCGAAATAATTAAAAAAAAAAGTGGAGCCATATTGGATTCTGACACATCCAAGATGACTTAAGCTACAAGGCTACCATGGGTCCTTTAGCCCATGTCCTAGCTGGATTGCTTGTTTGGTGTTGTTGAGTTTCTTGAGCACCTCACCAACAACACGCTGACCTTCATGTACTAGCTCCAAAGGAAGCACATGCACATGCTCTTCTGGCAGAAAATGTTTAAGGGTCCAGGGCAATGGCCCAGTAACTAAATCCTCATCTTACATGCACTGGGATCCCATATGGGCACGGGTTCATGCCCTGGCTGCTAGACTTTCCATCCAGCTCCTGCTTGTGGCCCATAAAAGCAGGTGGAGGGTCACTCAAAGCAATGGCACCCTGCACCAATGTGGGAAACCTGGAAGAAACTTCTGGCTTCTGGCTTCTGGCTTCAGATTGGCTCAGCTCCTGTAATTGTGACCTCTGGAGGAGTAAACCAGTTGATGTAAGATCTTTCTCTCCTTTTCTCTGTATATTTGATTTTCCAATAAAAAATTTTAAAAATAAATCTAAAAAAATCATGACAAATGTAGTGCTTAAAAAGGAATATGTTGGTCCTGGCATGATAGCCCAGCTGTTATAGTCCTCTCCTTGCACTGGGATCCAACATCAGCATCGATTCTAATCCCAGCAGCCACACTTCCTATCCAGCTCTCTGATTGTGGCCTGGGAAAGTAGTTGAGGATGGCTCAAAGTCTTGGGACCCTGCACTCATGTGGGAGACCTGGAAGAAGCTCCTGGCTCTGGCTTCAGTTTGTTGGCTGATGGGGGAGTGAATCAAGGTACAGAAGATCTTTCTCTCCACTTCTCCTCTCTGTGTATTTGACTTTCCAGTAAAAATAAAATAAGTTTTTAAAAAATGAAAAAAGGAAGATATATGTAACAGTTTCATTGGGATTCCATTTTGATTTGGAAGTAGAGATACAAACTGCATTGTATCTTCACATCTGGATGTGATAGTCTCTATTACATAGTTACTATACATCCCCTTAAATGAAAAGCCATGTAACAAAATTAGCAAGAGGAAAAATAGAAAAGTAACAGCAACATGAAATTAAATAACATGTCACACTGAATGACCAATGTGTCACTGGAGAAATGAAAAGGAAAATCAAATCAAAAATCTCGAAGAAAATGATGGCATTGTGTAACCTATGAGTCAGTGAAAAAATTGATAAGAAAAATACTTTTATGAATAAATGAAAATTAAAAAATCAAAACCTCTGACATGTAGCACAAAGAATATTGAAAGGGCTATTGATCCTGTATTTTGCATGAAAGATGCCTCGTATCAGAAAGAACATATATTTGTCCTTTTGGTATGCTCAGTGAAATATGTCTCATGGTTCTTTAGGTTACAAGGTCAATAGGAATCTCCTGACATTGATATCCAGGAGTCCTCAATGCTGTTTGTTTTCTGATGATGCTAGGAGGAGACGGTTTCCTCTGTTTTTCTGATTTCTAGAGGATGCCTTCTTCCTTAGTTCATGCATGCTCTCCTGCTTCATCTTTAAAGCATCAGCTCATCTCTCTATAACTTTATTCAGAAAAAGATCTCTACTTTTATGGAATCATGCTAGCTTGGGGTCTCCTGGCCCAATCAGGTAATCTTCCCATTTCAGTCTCTTTATCAATAATGCTGAAAAAGCCTCTTGCCATATCATATATGCACAGGTTTTAGGGACTTAGACTTGAGCACCTTCAGGAATCCATTATTCTGCTTGTATAGCCAGTATCTAAGTTAAGATGATACAGTCATTCACATACACATAATCCTTAAGGTGTCTGTGTTTCAAAATGCTTCAGAGTGAACACAGTTGGTGCCTGTCTCACTAACCTGTTCTGGAGTGCCATGAACTATCCTTCAGTTACTTTGAGTGCTGTGTGGTCAAGGATGCCTGAGTGGGTCCTCAACCTGTGTGCAATGATATGCAGCTCTGAGATGCTGTTCACCTTGTAGAGGTCTGTGGAATCAGGCTGAGCGTGACCTCAGCAAGATCTGTATCTTTGTCAGAGATCCTCCCAACTTTCTCTTGCTTGCCTCATTTTCTGACCAGGCTTACTTGATAGAAATCTTTCCGTGAGTGGTTTTTCCAGCAGTGTTGTAGAGAGCCCTATGTGGATATCTTCCTACATCAGAGTCCTGATTGAAACTTTTTCTTTGATTCCCTGCTCTGGAACAAATTCAGCCCGATGTCCAAGACTAGAATTAGCTGTCTTTATATTGTGGCTCAGATCTATGTCTTACACTTTATCTACCAGTTTTCTTTTGTCTTTAACCAGAGTCTCGAATCTCATCTGTACTTAACCAGGAATAGAAAACAAGTGGCCAGATTGCGGTGACTCTAGGCCATGTAATTTATTTTCACATTTTTATTTGTGTTAGTCCTGGATCTGTTCCTGTTGCCTGTCATCGAAGCTCCTTTCTTCCCTGATTAGCTTGGAGAGTTTGCTCTTACCTTCCATGCTCCTTTGGAGAACACAGTGACTGCATCCCAGTGACACTTTCTGTGGGTATTTGTGTCACTACTTGAAGAAGTAGGCTAATACAATGGAAGAACACAAAGATAAGATTTTTGTTGAATCGTGGCTCCCACCACTTAATGACCCTATGGCCTTCAGCAAGTTATTTATAGATGTTAAGATTTATCTTTCTGGGCCCGGTGGCATGGTCTAGTGGCTAAAGTCCTCGCCTTGAAAGCCCCGGGATCCCATATGGGCGCCGGTTCTAATCCCGGCAGCTCCACTTCCCATCCAGCTCCCTGCTTGTGGCCTGGGAAAGCAGTCAAGGATGGCCCAGAGCACTGGGACCCTGCACCTGCGTGGGAGACCCGGAAGAGGTTCCTGGTTCCCGGCATCGGATCAGCGCGCACCAGCCGTTGCGGTTCATTTGGGGAGTGAATCATCGGACAGAAGATCTTCCTCTCTGTCTCTCCTCCTCTCTGTATATCTGACTGCAATAAAATAAATAAATCTTAAAAAAAAAGATTTATCTTTCTGCTCTGTTAAAATGCAGACATTTTTAGTAGTTAGTAAGGATAATATTAATAACATAACATGAAAATGTTAGGTAGGATGCTAAAAACCCAAAATATAACACATTTCAGTGATGTATGTAGGGAATTATTTCAGAGGAAATAAAGCATAGAGAAATGCAAACCTCCTGCACAAAATGCAGCTTTGATGGTCTTCTTGGATGTTCTTTGAAGTACTGTTGTTTCCCTTGGGCCACAGTTGAGTATTTTGTCAATCAGTGACATCATCATCCAGAGAATCACAGATCAGTTGTTCATGAAGAATCTCATCATTCCTGCTATTGAATCCTAGAGGATTTTCACTAATTTACCCTTACAAAGGAAATACTCTATGAAAAGATCAATAGTATCCTCAAAAATTGTTTCATATTTCTATGCATCAAAGAACAAAATTGATATAATGATAAAACAACCAATGAAATGAAACAAACTCACAGATTGTATTTTAATATACAGCATATGTAAGAAAGAATTCTTACACCTCAGCAAAAAAGAAATGAACGTCTACTAATAAATGGGCCAAGGACTTAAATAGACATTTCTCCAAAAATGATATGCAAATAGACAAAAATATATGAAAAATATATTTGCAACCACATTTTCATACCAGTATTATTTACAATAGCAAATAGGTGAGAACAACTGATTGCACACTGTCAGATAAATAGAAGCAAAATGTGGTATATGCATATCATGAAGTACTAATCAACCTAGAAAAGGAAAGAAACACAACCATATACTACTTTATGGATTGACTGTGAGGATTTTTTTTAATTTTAATAAATCAATAAGAGTATGATAAATATGGGCCCATTTAACATGAAATATTTAAATAGATGTATTTGTTGGAAACAAGTAGAATAGTGAGAGCAGAAAATGGAGCGGCATTGATGAAAGGGTGTAGTCTTAGTTTTACAAAATGAAAAATGTATGCTCACCATTCATTTGCATAGAAATTGCACACAGTGTGAGCATATCTGATGCTACTGGATTGTACATCTAAAGTTAGTGAGGATGATAAATTATCTTATGTGTTTTTATCCTGATTTAAAAACATTTTTTTATTTTGGTAAATGAGAATTGTTTCTTTTGTAGGACTTCTGAGAGTAAAGTCTGTTGACCCAAGGAATGTCTTAAGACAAAAACAAACTGCAGTTAGAAGAACTCCTCAGAGGTCTCAATAATGAAGAGTAAGAGAGGTGTCCCTGATGTTCTGAATTAAGGAAAATTCACATTTTTGAGTACTTAGAGTTGTATATAATCTGTGTATCTTTTACATTACTCATCAGAAAATGCCATTCTCTTCAGCCACCTCTTTTACATATTGATTAATACTGAATTTGAATATCTAGCCTTTGCCTCTTGAAATCAATACATAGTAACAATATAATAATAACATGTATTTAGTAATACTATATTCTAGACCAGGACTAAAAATTTAAAAAATTGTGCTTGCTTCATGCTAATAAAATAGGTAACATTTACTGTAAATTTACCATATACCAAACTGTATTCAGTTGTTTACTTGTATGTGTTTAATATTTAACTGTGGCTTGTAAGCTAGGAAATTTTATTCCCACTTGATAGTTGATAAAATTGGGATGTTGATAGTCTATCCACCTAGACAAATTAACTAGAGCCTATACTGTTCATGAAACCGCATTTGTGAGATCTGTTCTATTATTCATTAGCTAACAGCTGGGCTAACAGGAGCTTCTGGAATTTATGAACTCTCTGATCTCAGTGGTGAAGAGCTGCAAGGCAAACTCAGACAGTCAATATTTTAGTCTGTGTGCTGGAACTTCGTGTTAAGTTACTCATATATTGCCTGCTGTGTAGTAATCATTCAATTAATAATTGCGATGTATTATTAGGGAGTTCTTTCCCACAGAGCCCACTATTGAGAGCCTATAGTAATATATAGGTAAATTATTACTTAATAAAATAACTAACCAGAACACATTAAAACTGATTTTTCTGTTTGATTTTGTCTTCACTTTGTGACCTATTCCCAGTTTTCCTACCTTTAAGACATGGGCTATTTTGTGGTATGCGGAGCTCTGACTGGCTTGCACATAGCAGTGGTCTACAAACAGCTAACACTGTAGTGTTCCTACCCATAAGTAATAAATTCATGTGGATAGTAAGTATGTATTGCGACTCTTGGAAAGACTAAACAGATAGATAATGAATAGTACATTGAGCAAACAAGTGTGACAGTCAGGATGTCAACTATTTTGTGTTCCTCTTCTCATTTCAATTCACTTGTAGGCAAGCTCCAATTATGGAAATTTTAGATTTAAGAAAGTTGAGGCCAAAGAGTTTGTTACCTTAAGCAAACCTGGCTATAAATCATAGACGCAGAACTCACATTGAAGCACTTAACAACTACTTAAACACAGAGTTATTTTGTCCCTATAAATTTAAGGAGTTATTCCTGTTCTGAATGCTTTCAAACTGCTGTGTTATGCTGAAGCATGCAGACCTATGAGCCACTGCACTTGTCCATTTTGTTTATGTGTGGATGTTTATTGGTATTGTTATTTTGCATGATATACTTTGATAAGATTAGTGATTACCCCATCTACTCTCCTTGTTCCTGCTGCATTATCCTCCCACCATCATGTTCTGCCATATAGCTAATAGTATAGTCCTTCAGCAACAGTCAAAAGTACAACATTCTGTTACTTAAGTGTATCATGGCATTGTAGGTATCGAAATAGTAGTAGATAATATAGTATCATATTGTCAAGATATATTTAATAGTTCATTGGGACTCCTTATTTATTCAGGGGTAGAGATGGATACTGCAGTGTATCTTCAATTCCTGGTATGCTAGTCTCCATTATATAGTTCAATATTTACCTATATGTCTGTTTTTTTTCTTGCATAAGTGTTGTCTTATATCAGAGAGAACACTTGATATTTGTACTTTTGGGGATTGGCTTATTTCAGTGATTGGCTTATTTCATAATCTCTAGTTGGGACCATTTTGTTGTAAACAATAGGAATTTCATTCTTTTTAATGGCTCAGTGGTAGTTCATATAGGAGACATACTACAGTTTCTTTTTCCATTTTTTCTTTTGAAAGGCACCTTTGTTGTTCTCATGTCTTCGCTATCATGGATTGTGCTATAAATGTGAAGTTGAAGGTAACTTTTTCTCATATGCAGATTTCTCTTCCTTTGGATATATTCCCTGGAGTGGAACAGCTGGATTATACAGTGGGTCATCAATTTTAGGTTGTCTGAGCGGTCACCTTATTGACTTCATAGTGGCTACAGTGGCTTGCTCCTGTACTCCTACGAACAGTGTGGATTTCCCCACATCCACAGTGGTAGCTGATGTTAGGAGATATCCAAATGTAGGTCATTCTCACTGGAGTTAGATGGAAATAATATGATTTGCATTTGCATTTCCCTAATACCTAGGCAACCTGAAATTTTTTTAATAACGTCTGTTGGCTTTCAAATTTGTTCTTTTGGAAAATGTCTTTCCATTTCCTTCACCCATTTCTGAACTGGATTGTTTTACGAATATGGGATTTTTGAAGCTCTTTATAAATCCTGGATATTAGTTCCTTCTCTAATGTGTGGTGTACAAAGATTTTATCCCCTTCTCTTTGTTGCTTCTTCACTTTGCTGATTGTTTCTTTTGCTGTGCATGATATTATTTTTATGTAATTCTGCTTCTTTATTTTCACTTAGACTGCGTGTGCTCTTGGTGGCTTTTCTCAGAAGTCTTTACCAATGCCTGCATTTAGAGAGTGCTTTCTATGTTTGCCTCCATGATTTCTGGGTGTGGATTTAGGTCCTTGATCCATTTAGAGCTGATTTTTGTGTAAGGTAACAGGTGGGATTCTTGCTTCTTCAGGCTGCTGTCCAGTTGTCCCAACAGCATTTGCTGAAGAGACCAATGATTTTTCTGGATTACTTTCAGTTTCCTGTCAAAGATTAGCTGGCTGTATGTGTGTGGGCTCCTTTCTGGGGTTTCATTTTGTTTCATCAATCTTATATAATCTCTGTATCTGTTCCAATATTTCCCTGTTTTATTTTGATTACCATTGCCATGCAAGTGTGTCTTGAGGTCTGGAATGGTGTGAGTCCTCCAGCTTTCCTTTATTCTTCAGAATATTTTAGCTATTCGTGGTGTTTTGTGTTTCTAGACGTATTTTCTTATCATTTTATTTCTGAGAAGAATGTTGTTGGGATTTTGGTTGTAATCTCATTAAATCTGTATATGACTTTGGTAATACAGACTTTTTGATGATATTGATCCTGATGATTCAGGAGCATAGTAGGTTTCCCTATCGTTTAATGTCTTCTTTTTAAAAAAATATTTTATAATTTTCATCATGAAGGTCTTTCACGTCTTTGGTTAGGCTAGTTCTAAGGTATTTAAGATTCTTCTCCACTGTTTTAAAGGGAACTATAGATATGTTCTTTCTCAATCGTGGAGCTTTTTGTGTACCCTGGGACCATCAATTTATGTTCATTAATTTTGTATCCTGCTACCCTGCCAAATTCTCTTATGAGTTCCAGTAGTCCTTTGGTTTTCCTATGTATACAATTATATCATCTATGAACAGGAATTATTGTAATTCCTTGTTTCCAATTTGAATTACTTTCATGTCTTTTTCTTGCTTAATAGCTCTAGCAAGAACTTCTAATGCTGTATTGAATCGCAGTGATAAAAGTGGACATTCTTGTCTAGCTTCAGATCTTAGTGGAAAAGCTTCTGGTCTTTTCCCAGTTGAGTGTGATGCTGGCATTATATTTTCATATGTTGCTTTGTGTTGCAGAATGTTCCTTCAAACTCTTTTTGTAAAATCAACATTATCTTAATACCAAAGCCAAATAAAGACACAACAGAGAAAGATAACTAAAGACATATCTTTGGTGAACAAAGATGTAAAAATCATCAATAAAATACTAGACAACGGAACCCAACAATACATCAGACAGATCGTTCATCCAAACCAGGTGGGATTTATCCCTGCTGTTCAAGTATGATTTAGCATATGCAAATCAATAAAAGCTATACAGAGCATCTACAATGAAGAATAAAAACCATATGATCATCTCAGCAAATGTTTTCTTTAATTTTGTATCAAAGTTAATATTTAACACAGTAATTTCTAAAAATCAAGGCAAATTAAACAAATGCACAAAACTTACACTTCAGAGCATGACTGTATCAGGGTGACTTATTACTCTAAGTAATCATAAACAGAGTGGTTTTTCTTTTGTGGAAAATACTCTAAGAATAAAGAGAAAACAACATACTTTAAAAAATGTATGTTACCTTAAAAGGCAGCGAGAGAGGGCTGGTTTTATTGCATAGTGAGTTAATTCTGCCCCTGATACCACTATCCCAATATGGGTGCTGGTTCATATCCTGGTTGTATCATTTTCAGTTCAGTTCTCTGATAATGAATTGAGAAAAATATCGGGAAATTAGCCAAGTGTTTGGAAACTTGCTATCAAAGTGGGAGATCTGGATGAAACTCCTGACTCTTGACCTCTACCTGGCCCAGCCTAGGCAATTGTCATTTTCTGGGGAATGAACCACAGTAAAAAAGATTCTCTTTCTCTCTCTCACTCCACACCACCCTGTGTTTCTGTAACTCTGACTTTTGAGTAAATAAATACATCTTGAAACTAATAATAATCTGAGATTAAGAATGAGAGAGAGTTGAGAGAGAGTGAGAACCTATCTTCTGGTTCCTTTTTCAGATGTTGTAAGGGCAGCAACTGGACCAGGCAAAATCTCAGAGTCAGCAATTCAATCCATGTCTCTTATATTAGTGGCACAAAAACAAATACTTGAGAATACACTACCATATTTAGGCAGATCTGCACTGGGAGCAATCAGGAGCCTGAGCTAGGCATCAGCCCTGTGTGCTACAATGGAAGATGCTGGTGTGATCGCTGCCAGGTTAAAGGCCTCCTCTGCAAGGCGTTCTGAAAGCTGTTCTGTTTTTTCTTTCTCTTTTTTCTAAGCAATCCTGCTTTTAATGATAGAGGTGACATAATTATAATGAGGCTATTGTGCATGTTTTCTGTGATATAACAAAAAAGGAAAACTGGAATTTCTGGCTGAAGAGAATGGAAATACATCTATAAGTAAAAATCCCATAATCCTGATGTCATATTTGAAGTATCATTAAGAACTCATAGGATTTTTATGTTTTAAAATGCACACTGTAATGAAATTCAGCTTAACTAAGCCTAGATGTTGTTTACTAAATACTTGTAAAAAGATAACTGGCCTCTTTTGAGCTATGATTGAATCTAGGGCTGCAACAAAATAAGTGCAAGTTGAATCTGAAATATCTTTTAGTGCCAGAAAGCTAAGATGATTTTTTTTTAAATGGTAAGGTTTGTCAAAGAGTTACAGAGACAAAATTCTAGAGATCTTCCTTATGAAACCTGGCCAAACACAAGCTAGAAATCAAGAATGATAGTAATGTGTTAGAGCCCACTGTAAAAACACACATATACATATATACACACACACGTACATACACACATACAGGTACATAATTTTGGTGATGAAAAGCTCTTATACACAGCAGAATACTGGCAAATAAAATTAGAACCTATTCTGAAATTTAAAAAGCCAGAGATTGGCAACAATTGCATAGGCAAGGCTGATGTCTCACTCCATGTCTGGATTTGGAATGTGCAAAAATAATCTAATATAGCTATCCCCTGGGAAACAACAATTCAATAACTCTATCAGAGGCCACGGAAATTCTATTGAAGGAGCTCAATATCCAACATAAGTACTAAACCACTGGAATGAGTTGGGAAAATTTGAGCATCAATAGGAATAATAATTCTAAAATCAGTGAGTAATGGGCCCAGTATGATAGCATAGTGGTTAAGGTCCTCACCTTGCACACACTGGAATCCCATATGGGTCCAGTTCTAATCCTGGTGGCCCCACTTCCCATCCAGCTCCCTGCTTGTGACCTGGGAAAGCAGTGGAGGACAACCCAAATACTTGGGAACCTGCACCCGCATGGGAGACCCGGAAGAGCTTCAGGTTCCTGGCTTTGGATTAGCTCAGCTCCAGCCGTTGCGGCTGCCTGGGGAGTGAACCATCAGATGGAAGATCTTCCTCTCTGTTTCTCTTCTCTATGTGTCTGCCTTTCTAATAAAAATAAATGAATCTTTAAAAAAAAAGCAAAATCAGTCAGTAATATAAAATATATTATATCCTTAAGATCATCCAAACAGCTCTGTTAATAATCTTTGGAAAATATGAAGACACCAAAGTCATGAGCTTAAAACAATTTTAAGAATAAAGGGAAAGAATGAAATATTTAATCTGCATTTTTCATGCAAATTGAAATTCATGGCAATAAAATATTTGCTGATAGGAAGTTCCTCGCAGAATTTTTCCAATAAATTACTGAATATGGAATTATATAACTAGACAATCATCATTTGGCAAGTATAAGTGAATTAATGGAGCTATGCCCAATTTTTCAATGTTGGCAAGATCTCCGAAGAAGAGTCAGCGGGACATTATCTGCCTCCAGATGAAACTATCGCTATTCCTCTGAAGTAGCATTGGCAAAAAACAAAAACAACAACACAAAACTTTAATCCTGATCTAACTACTAATTACAGAAATTACAAGAGGTAGAGGAACATTTAAAAAAAATCATAAAGATGCAATGGGAAAAATACAGACTGGAAAATTTACAAGACAAAAATTCCCACAAAACTCAAGCATTTGGAAAATCAAAAAATTACAAATAGAAACATGGAGCAGAGGATGAGAAATTTTTTTAATTATTTTTAATTTTAGATGATGTTAACATAGTTGATCAGAGTGGGATGGACCAAGGGTTAAGGAAAAGTGGTTGTGATCATTGTTTTCTAATTTTCTGTTTCTCTCTCTTGTTTTTTTGGTGGGGGGGGGGGGAAGGGGAAAGGGATAAGGAGAGAAACCATACCCAGCTTCCCATCCGTTCCAGTAACCAGGGATGGGGAATGACCACTTGATATCAAGCCAGGGTCCCAATGCAGAACATACTCCCAGGGTTGTTATGTACTGGTCCAACCTCTCCCGCTCCCAGACCTGACCCACATGTATGCCGGAGGGCATTGTAACGGCCTGGTCTAG
Organism: Ochotona princeps; assembly: GCF_030435755.1. Lineage (NCBI taxonomy): Eukaryota > Metazoa > Chordata > Mammalia > Lagomorpha > Ochotonidae > Ochotona > Ochotona princeps. The sequence goes on from NC_080840.1 coordinate 54,339,202, forward strand.
GTTGTTCCTTGCCTTGATTCTTGCACTCATCTGCAGAGATTGCATTTTGACAAAGAAGTTTCCTAAGTTCCTCTATCATGTGTCCTCCCAAAGGCAGATGTTGCACACCAGAGATTCTTTGGCCCAGGTAGACTTTGTCCGCCTCTTGTCCTGACAGGAAGTCATCTATCACCTGGACATGTACTCTCAGGTTCCAACATGCATACACTTGTGCTAACTATAAGAAGCCTAATAAGCCCACACTCCCAAGTCCACAGAGCTCGTTGCCAGGTGGCCAGAGTTCCAATCCAATCCAAGATGGCAACATTGGCTTTTAGGCAGTTGATGGGATTAAATTCCCAGGTTGGGAGGCTACACTGAGCTCTCTCCTAGCAGGTTGAAACTGCGTGTGGCTGGTGAGGTGGAATCTCTTGCTCAAGTGCCCAGCCTGATCCAAGATGGTGCCAGCCACCAGGATTTTTTTTGTAGTAAAGAAATATAAAAGAATGAATTAAATGTGACATATGTAATCTTGTTTGTAGCCTAACCATTTTTTCTAAGGTTCTACTTCCTTTTCTTAAAATATTTTTATTTTATGATACAGTCCCATAGGCTCTGGGATTTTCTCTCCTTCTCCCCATTTCCCCTCCCTGCCCCTGTACTGATTTCCCCTATAGTACCACAATGGTTAGTCCTTCATGAACAGTTATAAGTCCATCATTCTACTGTCATGTTTCGCAACATTGTAGGCATGGACAATGGCAGAGTCCAGCATCCTACTCTCAGGATATAGTCAACAGTTTCACTGGGAGTTCATCTTGGGTCTGAATGCCAAGAGGCATACTGCACTATTTATCCACATCTGGACATGTTAGTTTCCATGTAGCTCAACTTTTTCAAACAGAGATAATAAGGAACATCTGAAAATAAGTTGGCTACTTACTGATATTAAATAATTGCCTGATTTTTTTGTTAGGTGGAATAATCATACTGCACTTAATTACAAAAACCCTGCTCTTTTTCAGAAACACATATTGGACTGTTTAAAATACTGCTATGATGAGTAGTATTACTTTGCCATAATCTGAGCTAAGAAGGGAATTGTAGGAAGGATATGAAGGAGGAAAAAGACGAAGTGAACTAGCCCATGACAATAAAAATATGTATAAATAGAGAGGGATTTATATTTTCTACTTTTACTAGCATTAAAATCTCTGTAATAAAGAATAAAAAGCTGTTTAAATTAAAAAAAATGTTATTTATATTTTTACTGGAAAGGCAGAGTTACAGAGAGAAGGAGAGGCAGAGAGAAAAATCTTCCATCTGCTGGTTCATTCCCCACATGGCCGCAATGACCAGAGAGCTGAGCCAGTCCAAAGACAGGAGCTGTTAGCTTCTTCCAGGTCTCCCAGGTGGGTGCAGGGTCGCAAGGACTTTGGCCTTCCTCTGTTGCTTTTCCAGGCCAAAAGCAGGGAGCCAGATGGAAGTGGAGCAACCAGGACATGAACCAGTGTCTATATGGAATTCTGGTGGGTACAAGGTGAGGATTTAGCCACTCAACCATTGCTCCACGACCAAGAATGAAAAAACTTTTAACTGCTAACAGAAGGGTATTAAAGACAGAGGAAGGAAAAAGGAATGATATTTTGCTAACAATGATTTCAAGTAATTTTTATATGTTTGTGTATTTAGTTCTTGCTTTAGTTGAGTGTGAGGAAATTGAGCCACGAGTGTTCCAATGATGTGCTCGAAATCTCATCATCGTCCTTGGTAAACCTCAAATAAGTATCTCCTGGCTTCCATTACCTCATGTGTCTTGCTCCAAAACTATAGCATATTTTATTCCATCATAAAATAGAAAAATGTGAAAATAGATTTAATGCATTATTTTAATGGCTTTGTTGAGAGGTAATTCACGTGTCATAAAATTCCTTTTAAACTGTCCAATATAGTTGAATATGAAGCAGTTTATTACTTAACTTTTGTGTCATTCTTTCATTTAGTGAGCACTGTCACCATGTTTTAGACAGTACTTTCTATCAAAGGAAATACTTAACAATAATTTGTAATACTGATATTTTTGGTGACTTTCATAGTTGAAGTCTTTAAAATGTTGCTTTTTATTTCCTAAAATTTTTACTTTTCACATCTGATTGTCTTCCAAAATACATGACATTTTGTTAATTATGTTTTTTCTGCGCCTTTACATTTACCCAATTGTCCTGTTTGCTTATTTCTGGTATTCTGTTGGATTTGGGGTTACACTGTGTTTTAGTTTAGATTAATTAGATTGATTTGGGGAAATTAACATCTTTACATTACTGAGTCAGTCTGTGTATAAACAAAGCATATTTTTATTTATTGGTTGAGAATCCACAATACAAATATCTTAAATATAAATAAAAAATTCCAGAATCTAAAATTTGTGAGCATAATCAAGATTCCAGAAAAGTAAGATTTCACAACTGACCTCATGTTATGGGTCATAATCAAAGCTCAGATACAAAAAAAAATATTGAATGCAATTATTTTCTGCTAAATGCAGATAATTGTGGGATTTGGCTCAGTGGTATATAATACTAATACTCTGCTTGCAGTGCTGGCAGCCCACGTGAGCATTGGTTCAATTGCTAGCTGTTTCATTTCTAATCCAGATCCCTACTTGTGTCTTAGGAAAGCAGTGGAGGATAGTCCAAGGCCATGGGCTCCTGATCCTGTGAGAGAGACCTAGAAGAAGTTCTTGCAGCAGCTTTGGACTGGTTCAGTACTGGCCATTTGGGAATGAGCACATGGAAAATTCTCTCTCTCTAACTCTGACTCTCAGTAAAATAAAACTTCTTTATAAGATGATTATGAAACATAACTGTTTTTTTTTAAATGATGGTTTATTTATTGATTTGAAAATTAGAGTTACAGAGAGAGGGAAAGAGTAGAGAGAGAGAGAGAGGAAATCTTCCATTTTCCCATCCACTGGTTCACTCCCAAGATGGACACAGTGGCCAGTATTGGGCCAAGCTGGAACTGGGAAACAGGGGCTTCTTTTGGGTCTCTCAACATGGATGGCAGAAACCCAAGAATGTGATTCATCTTCTGCTGAATTCCCGAGGCCATCAGCAGGGAGTTGAATCAGAAGTAGAGCACTTGGGGTTCAAATCCACATCCAGATGTGAGTTACCATCACAGGCAGTGGATTTACCTGCTGTGTCATGGTACAAGCCCTGAGTTTCTTTTAAGAATTGAATCTTGTCCCCAAGCTGTCTCATTATGTATGTATATTCTCAAATCTGAAAAATCCAAGCTCTTAAATACTTAAAATATCCAATATTTTTGCTAGTGCTATACAACTAGTAAGTTTTATAATAAAATCATGTAGCTTTATTCACAAATATTATGCAATTTTTTGAAAGTTTCCAAGATACCTAAATACTAGGAACCAACTTATGTTTTTTTAAGGATTTATTTTACTTTTATTGAAAAGTCAAACATACAGAGAGGAGGAAAGAAGGAAGATCTTTCATCTGATGATTCACGCCCCAGGCAGCTGCCACAGTCAGAACTGAGCTGATCCAAAGCCGGGAACCCGGAGCATCTTCTGGGTCTCCCACATGGTGCAGAGTCCCAAGACTTTGGGCCATCTTCAACTGCTTTCCCGGGCCACAAGCAGGGAGCTGGATGGGAAATGGAACTACCAGTATTAGAAACAGCGCTACATATGGGATCCGGGCATGTGCAAGGTGAGGACTTTAGCTGCTAGGCTATTACACCGGACCGCCAATTTATGTATTTTAAACTTGGCATGCAGAATAAAGATGATTTTAAAATAGTTTTGTTTATTTATTCATGTGTTTATTTTGAAATATTTGAGTGTTTTAATTCAGAAGGCAGAATTACATAGAGAGAAAATATGTCTTCTATCTGCTTGTTCATTCCCCAAATGGTTACCACATCCAGAGCTGAGCTGATCTGAAGCCTGGAGGCAACAGCTTAATCCATGTCTCTCATGGGGGTTCAAGGGCCCAAGGACTTAAGCCATGCTCTGTTGCTTTCCAGGCCATAAGCAGAGAGCTGGATCATAGTGGAACACCCAGGATGAGAAGCAGCAACCATGGTTCATGCCAACACCGAAGGTGGAGGCATAGCCTACTACACCATGGCACTTGCCCCAGGAATTTTATTTTTAAACCCACTAAATCATCCAAACTCGTATTAATTTAAAATTTGTCCCTGAATTCTTTTGACTTCTATAAATGGCAAAATAATATGACTACTTTAGTCTTTCCATAAGTTACAAGACTGTCACGAGTTAAAATGTTAAAGCACCCCATTTAAAAATAAAGGAGTAATAGGAGATTCATTAAAAGTACTAGTTAATAAACATTTTGAAATACTTCTGGGTCAATCTTTGAGGTGTCATCATCTGAGGGTCTGGGAGAGTTGGGGCTGGAAACCCTGGGAGAGTTGGGACTGAAAACATCTATAGCTCTTGGCTTCACCCTCTAGAAGGTTCTTTGTTAACCTCTTTGATCACTTCTGAAGAGGTTCATGGATAGCTTCTATTGACTGACTCTTGGTTTGTTTCTTTGTGGTAGAAAAATGGAACCATAGGATCATATACATCCTTTTGCCTTTGGCCAATGCTTTTGCCAATTAAGCTATCTCAAAAAGTTTGCAGCTTCCAAATATAGAATTTTACTCATTTCCCCTTTTTGAACCAAACATCATATCATTTCCATTACATGCATGCTTTGTAGAGTTAATTACTGGCATTTCAGGTATTGTGAAACAAAATTTTCAATAAGCAGCATCTTGTTTTCTTCAGAGGGCTTAATAAAGAGATCCTTGATTAAGCCAGATCCTTTATTTCTTCTTTAGCCTGAAGACCTTATCTTTCTGTCAACATGGTGTATTGAATATTTGTACAAGGATTTGTATTAATTTAAGGACCTTTAGTTGTCTGGGAAAGCTGGAAATGAGATTCTCAGCCAGACTCTTAATACTTTCTCTCTTTTGCTTGTCAATTGGCCAGTTATTTTCTGACCTCATCTATTTCTCGAGGAAACTTTTATACTGATAAAAGCAAGTAGGCGATGTTTACAAAATATTTCCTGGAGATCTTCTTACGCCATTAAAAAATTTATTAGGTCTCCTTTCTGTCTCCCACTTACCATAGCTGACAGCTTTACTATGTATTTTAACACCGTGTAACATTGGTCTCAATTTCTCCTGTTTCCCAAGATAATTTCCTTGTCATTTTACATCCTTTACTTGTCACTGTATCCCAAAGCCATTAACATACACCTTAAGCTTTTAGTAAGCGATGCTCTCCATGGAACCAATTTGTCTCAAATATAGATGTACAACGATCTGCTTCAAAACTCAATGGCATTCACCCGGTGAATGTTTTTCCTTCTTTGGAATTCGGCTAGTTGATTTATGTTAGTTTCTGGCCCAGTGACTCAACAGGTCCCACTTGGACTTCCTCATGTGTCTGGGAGTGGTGGAGTGATACTGGCTTTCAACTGCTACAACTAGACTTGTTCCAAGCATTTTTCCTCCTCCTCCTGAGGCTAATATAATAGTGTAAACTGTGGCAGTGGCAGAAATACAGAAAAGTTAATAGAAGCATCCCTTGCCTCTGGAGGCCTAGATTACAATGGTATGTGATAACTTCAGTTGTGGACTTAAGCTAATCATGTTTTTTTTTAAATTTATTTATTTGTTAATTTCATTGCATTATGTGACACATTTTTTTTTATGCACTGAAATTCCCCCCGCCCCGCCCCAAACCCTCCCCCCCCCACCACGGCGGATTGCTCCACCTTGTTGCATTCCCATAGTTCAAATTCAGTTGACATTCTTTCATTGGAGGTCTTGACCAATCATAAAGTCCAGCATCTTATTGTCCTGGTAAGTTCAATGGCTTCTTGGTGAGACCATCTCTGGTCTGAAGGTAGAACCAGCAGAGTATCATCCCAATCAAGTAAAAAACCCAACATAATATTTCCAACCATTTACAACATTATGACATTAATTGACATGGTATTGATTAACCAATATGTTAATAGGAAAATGCAGGTTCTCAACCACAACCTGTGACTTCCTCATAGACATTTCAATTTTGGTTTATATTCAACCATGTTCTATATACCATAAAATGGCTATAGAGTGCTATTCAGCTGTCTCTTGTCTATTTCAATGTTAGTATTTAGCATTTTATAGCATTGAAGCATGATTTTGCTAAACTTGGTTGTTTTTCGGGTAGCCTAACTCTATAACTTTAACAGGACCAATGTCAACAGTTTAGGTGAACATTTTTGGAGGGGTGTGCAGAGAAATCTTCTACACCCCAGAGAGGAGTAACTCATCTTTGTGTCCCACCCAGTGAGTTATAAGTGCATCCCGGCTGGCCGCTTCCTGTCTGTTTCTAAGCATTCCTAGTTGTTCTCTGTCTATCAATTCTAGTTTGTTTGTTCATATGTTTGTTTGTTATGAGGGGTTTCTGGAGCAATCCTGATGGTCCTTACAAAAGAGGGTGGGGACCCAAAGTTGGAAGCAGGCAAGGGCCAGAGAAAGCTCCTCTCCCTAGTTCCGAAGGAAGTTTACTGTTCTTCTGTTTCTGCGGACTGCTCAGGGATCCTGGTTGTTGTTCCGATGACCCTGGATCCTGCAAGGCAGGAATTGGGCTTCTTCCATCCCATGTGGTAGATCCAATTGGGTGTGGGTGACCTCAGAATTCTTGGCCTCTGAAGGCACTCCTTTTTCCCCGTGGTCTCCTTGGCAGTAGGGATGTAGTCCTCGGTGGTCGTACTGAAAGTCCTTGGTGAGGCTCTGGGAGTCTTCAGGGTTGGGATACAAGCCTCCTCCTGTCCCTCTGCTCCACTCTGGGGTCCCCTCCTGCTCTATGTGTATGACCTCCTGTTAAGAGGTTGTTAGGATTGCTCCTGATTCCCCCCACATGTCTTTGTAGTTTTGGTATTGTCTAATGCTGACTCGAGTCTGCTGTCTATGAGTTACCAGTTATGATCCTGATGGGTTATACTTCTCCCATCTTCCTCACACCTACTGGGGTGATGTAAGATTTCTCTGCTCTCCCTCCCCATTTCCAAGTATCATAGGGCCTTACAAGTTTATTAGGTTTTACATTTCTTGATGTAGATCATAAGCAGTCTGACTCATGTCGATTGTTGGTTCATTGGTTTCTTGACAATGTCTTATTGCATGAGATACAGGCTGTTTGGGGTTGAAATAATATTACTGTTTTCTGGATTGACATCATTTCATAACAGCCACATCAATCACAACAACAATAACAACATCAACAACAGAGTATAGCACCCTGATAGAATAATGCGCCTCTGAGTAACCAACACATGCTTAATTAAAAGGAAACACAGAAGTCTTTTGGGAAAAATGATGCCATCGTCTGCTTCATGAGCACGTGATGAATTCTACTAGTGGAAAGAGATTATTTGGGAGCAATCAGACTGACATAAAAACATTACCGCAGTCTTGTTCAGTCTGTCCTGCCTCTCATTAAACTCTGGAAATTATTGATGCATTTTGAAGCCCAATTCGACCCGACCAGCCCTCTACCCAGCCCAGATAAATACTGGCATATGTGTTTCTGTTTAGCAATCCCACCCCTATTTTGGTTTCGTGTTCATCAGAGGGGTAGTTACCTAGGAGGAAGATGCCCACTATTTCCCTACTAGGCCACTTGAGCTTCTGGGTCTTGGTTTGGTTGGTAACTCAGTCTGGTTCTAATAGTTCTTATGGGGACCCTCATTCAAACCTTCATGTCTCAGTCCCACTCTTGCCCTAGTGTTTATGTTTACTATTGCTGGGAATCACCAGAAATTCATCTCTGACCTACACAAAGGCTGGCCTTATTCAAGAGTGTCCCTGGGCAGCTTTTTCTGATCGTAAAAAACTTCGTAGCTCGCCGCCGGGCGGCCAGCAGGCAGAGCCTGGCACCATTTGGTGCACTGGCCTGGGAAATAGCCAGGGACCCCCTCACTGCCTTGCAGTGGTGGTCTTGGCATGCTGGGTCCTCGTTCTCAGGTCCGGCCGGGCTGGGCCGCTCCCCCAGGGCCGCCCCTTTCCCTGGGGAACAGCCAGCCGTCCCCAGGCCAACCAAGGTTCCGGTCCCTCCCCCACTCGCCCCACCTCTAGCTTATGGCCGAGGGGCGGAGCTAAGCTAATCATGTTTACAGTGAGATAAATTTTACCATTATGTTAGGAATGAATGCTAAAGTCAGTTGACAAATACTATCTGCACTGAGAGGTTGAGGAACGGGGTCAATAGCTCCATCAGTCTCCTACACACTCTTGGCAAATCATTGTGGCCAAAGACGTTAAGTTACCAAGGATATTTTGCAGTGTTTAGGGCAGTTTGTTTTTTTCAAATCAACTTTTCTGGTTTAAATGTAGATCATCCTTTTGGTTCACTTCCTGTCTTTTCTCACAAATTCCTTTCTATCAGCTTTGCATTGAATAATGTTTTACTCCTTTGCATCTAGCCTCTTTGAATATTTGCAAAAGAGAAGTTTTCAGGATTTCTAGTCTTTAGATGAAAGATGTAGTAACAAGCACTTAAAATTAATTTTTAAGACACATTTCACTATGTTTATACAGCCCACACAACATCCTCAGTGGATTTTTGTAGTCTATACACAACTTTGTATTATGGATATTACTTTCATTCAACAATGTAGAAATTATCAAGTTGATACAGGTATTTGCAAACCAGGTCAACTCTACCAAAAGAAAAAAATGAGGAAGTAGAAATTCATCAGAGAAGAGAATTAAATTTTATTAAACAGGATGCTTTTTTTAAGGCAGGGAGTAAATTCAGGAACCACAAATAACCACAACTAGATATTATGGAGGGGACAGGAATGTATATGAAACACAAAGAGCATGTTGACATTGAAACAATTGAATGGCAAGCAAGTATTCAAAATGTTATGTATGCATGATCAAAAGCTGTGCAGGAAGCACTTTGAAACCAAGCACCTACAGAGCAGGATCTGAGTTCTTAGACCTGACCTCGTTGATTCATTTTGCTGTTGGTCTTAATTCTGTAATGGTTGCTCCCCTTCATTTGTCTTTTGATCCAGCTGTTCTGAATACATTACATACTGTGAAACACAACAGTGCATTTCCCATCTTTGTCACAAAAATGTGGGCAGATAAAAGTTAAGAAGATTCGGTTATTTTTTCAAAACTATCCAAAGTTCAATCACCCTACTAAAGTAGTGTAAACTGAAACTATTTAATATCCTTATGCTCTGTTTATAATTGCTATTATGGAAACTATAGAAAAACAGTTGCAACAGAATCAAGATGGCAGAATGGGGTAAGGACACGTTTAAACAGATGGAGAAACATCTGTGAAGCAGAAAGGACATATTCCAAGAAATAGGAGAGGACAGAACAATAGCAGAGGGACACCTGGAGAATGGCAGATACAGGAAAGCAGTGAACACGATGGAGTGGTGTTGCAGTGACTGATAGCACAGTGGCATTCAGCAAGCAGTTACCTGAATTGCACCAGAAGCTAGTACTCCACCAGCAACAAGGAGGGGAGGGGCATTCACTGGGAGCTTAGGAGGTGAACCCAAAGAACTGCTCATCCTGTTGGTCTGTTTGATTTGACCAGAAGCAGGTCCCAGAAGGCAGTGAGGGAACAGGATAGATTTCACAGCCCAGTTCAGCCTCTAGAGCTGAATCAGGCACCAATTTTTATAGGGAGGCAAAGGTTATGGTCAAAATGTCTGTGGACAAAAAGGCTACCGAGAAAATGGGGGATACAAAATGCGTATGCACTGGGATGTGAGTGAACTCATTTCTGGCTCAGTGAACTGCAACAAGGTAGCATCCTACAGATTCCACCAAAGATAGGTTCGAGTAGCCCTCAGACCCGACAGGCAGCAGACCAAGAATTCTATAGTGGCATGTCAGGCACATTTTGTACTGTGAGGAAAACTAAGACTGCAGGGACAACAGTGAGTTGTGCATTGAGCTGGGGGTGAACTCACTGAGGTCAGTGTATTATACAAACTCACTGAGCTCAGTGAATTACGAATTACACTGGTCACCCAGGGAAAATAATATCGACTATGGCAGTGTACAGGTCAAAATAGGTCCATATGGTCCTCAGATCTAATGGCCAACAGGTTCCGGCAAGATCAGCACCACCACCAACCTAACTATTTAGGACACCTGCTGTCTCCCTAATCTAACAGGCAGTGGGAGAAAGGTTGTACAGACAACAGTGCAGATTCTCAGCACAGCATCACAGGAGGTAGAGAGTGGTGAGCCAGGAGCTACAGCTATGGAGAACGTGGTGGAAGTCTAACATAAGAAACCAGATCTGGAATTCGCTGGAGGGAGTGGCAGAAGTGAGTGCAAACAAAGAACTGTGTATCAACCACAATAATAAAATCGAACTGTAGTCCTGTCAGTGACAGAGCTTAGAAACATGTCCCGATGAAAAGAATCTGCTAACCAGAAGTACAATGACCAAGAGCAAAAGAAGAAACAGAGGCACAATGAATAGCACTGAAGACTCCCCTGCAAAAGAACAAAATGCTTTGCCAATCTCAGGGTTCATTGAGGAAGACATTGAGAAAATGGGGGATACAGAATTCAAAGCACTTGATACAAAGCTTCTTATCAACAATGAGAAGCACATAATACAAGAGTTCAAGAAATTTAAGGAATATGTCACACTGGAAGTGAATCAAATGAAAGTTGATATTTCAGAAATGAAGAATACAGTAGGGCAAATTAAAAGTACATTGTAAAGTCTCTAAAATAGAATGAAGGAGATAAAAGAATCTCAGAATTGGAAGATATTTCCTGTCTCTGGGGAAAACAAGTAAAAAGCTGGAAACAGAGCTAGGTCAAGCTGAAAAAAAGTATTAAAGAATTGAAAGACACTGTTAAAAGGCCAAATATAAGAGTGATGAGGGTTTCAGAAGGTGCAGAAAGAGAAACTAGGATTAAAGTTGTATTCAATGAAATAATAAGAAAAATTTCCCTAATCTAGAGAAAGAATTGGGAAACAACATCCAGGAAGAGCACAGAATGCCTAACAGTGTGGACCAAAAGTGATCTTCACCACAACACATGATAATCAATCTCTCGTCAATAGAACATAAAGAAAAGATCCTTAAATGTGCATGTGAAAAAAATCAACTGACATACAAATGAATGCCAATTAAATTCACAGGAGACCTCTCAAAACTCTACAGGCAAGAAGAAAATAGAGCAACATATTCCAGAATCTAAAAGCAAAAAATTGCCCGCCCAGGATAATGTACCCAGAGAAGTTTTCTTTTGTCTTTGAAAATTAAATAAAATTCTTCCACAGTAAAGAAAAGCTCAAAGAGAATGCCTCTTTCAAACCTGCCCTGCAAATGGTACTTTAAGATACTTTTTTGACAGAGAAGAAGAATAGCACCCATGAAAACCTAAGGCAAATATGGAGAACATCCCAGTAAAGTAATAACAGAAGACTAAAATCAATGAACAACCCATTGCTAAAATGACAGAAGCAAATTACTATCCATTCATATTAACCCTGAATCTAAATTGCTTAAACTCATCAACAAAATGTCATGATTAGTAAACTGGATTAGAAATGTTGCCTACAGAAGACATATCTCACCAAGATAAGCAGAAATTATATCTCATGGGCTTTGATTTTTTTTTTTATTTAGTTTCATCTCTTCAAAGCACTCTCTTCCTAATCAAATTCCTCACTGACTCATAGGTGATACAGAAGCATCATTTTCTTCAAGAAGGTTCTTGAAGTTGCTTGATTTTCTTTTTCATTCCTTCAGTAACACATTAGTCATTCAGTAACATGTTATTTCACTTCATAGCATTGTAAATTTCTATTTTTCGTCCTGCTGTTCATTTTGTATTGTGGCTTTTCATGTAAGGGGATGTATTGCTAACTATGTAACGGAGACTATCATATCCGAATGTGAGGATACAAGGCAATATACATCTCTACTTCAAATCAAAAATGGACTCCCAATGAAACTAACTGTACCTTGACAATAGGTTACTGGACTGTCTGTCATTGTCCGTGCCCGTAATGATGGACATATGACTGTATATGAAGAACTATATTATAGTAATAATGTAGGGAATGTGATAATAGGGGAATGATGGTAATTTAAAATGTATATATAAAAATAAATAAAAACTAAAACATTAAAAAAAGAAAAACATTTTCTAGTTAGTAATGGAGCTTGATTGTTACAAGCATCTAATCATATGGTTTGAAAGCTATAGTGTAGTGATTCTTCTTTTAATGTCTTCCATATTGCACTTTAACAGCTCAACTAATAATACATAAGTTATTCCATTTTTTTCACTGAGTTTAATACAAGATTTTGAGAAAAATGTGCTAATAAGTATTATTCAGGTGAAACCAAAAAATTAAATATTCTTTTTAGTTTCTGATATATTAGCCATGAGGAGTTCTCTCAGTAATTTTTATGAATGAATAAAGGCTACTGGGGAAAACCTTTTAATTGTGAGCTTCCACTTTTTTTCTTTAATCTTGAACTCAATTTCAGTGTCCTTATCAATGTGCTTTGTTGTTATCAATGTGCAGATCATTACCAAGTCTAACAATGTTTTGTATGACAATCATGTATTCCAAAACTTTCCTTTTGTGAACTAGAAAGATTAAAATAAAATTTAAGTGTTTACAAGAAACATTTTGTGAGAAAAATTTGTTGCCCTCTTGTAGACTTTGCTCTGACATGACTTTTAAAATTATGTTAATCATTATTATACATGGATTGTTTCATGGTATTTATTTAGATCTAAAGATACTTCATGATTTGTCACATATGCACTGTTTTTCATTCTTTATTTTTGATCCAATAAACACATATTGCTCTCCTATCTACTTGCACTGTGGAAAGATTTTCTCTTACTCTGTCGGTGGCTTCTTGACTTTGTTGACCATTTCCTTTACTGTACAGAAGCTTCTTGGTTTGATATAGTTCCATTTGTTTATTTTGGTACAGACTGCCTGTGCTTTTGGTGACTTTTTAAAGAAATCTTTACCAATGACTGTATCTTGTAAAGTATTTCCTGTTTTCCTCTCATAGTGTTTTGGTTCTTCTATGTATAGAATCATATTGTCGGCCAGGACGAGTGAGGGACTGAGACCAGCTGAGTCAGAGCAACCACTGGCATGCATGTGATCTACGGCTAGGAACAGGCCCAGTTGGGGAGGTAAGGGGACACCTTAACTGGGTTGAGGTTCCCACCAAGGGGCGCATGGGCTGGAATGGGGCAGCATTCTATCTAGGAAACAGTTGCAATCTTCAGAGGCACTAGTGTGGGCTGGGATTGGATGCACCATGCCAGGCCAGACCCCAACATCACCTGGTGTCCTGGAGAACCAGGGTGGATGTGGGACTGACTAGGCTGGGTCTCAACCCCATACTGAGCCATGTGTGAGCTGTACGTGGGTACAGACGAGCCATGGCTGGGCTGAAACATCCAACAACAAGAACCAGAACGGGGTGAAAGCAAGCCAGGAAAAGCCACTGTTCCTGCTAAGACAGGAGGTGAACTGAGTAGGACTGGCTCAAGGACCCCCTGGTATGTGCAAAATCTGGCCTTGGGAGGGGTTCTGATGGAGGAGCCTGGGCAACTCCTCTGGCAGGACACAGACCCTGCAGGTAAGCGCAAGAAGCATGATAGGAAACAGCCCAGAATAGGCCATGGAAAGTTTCCCACTGGCATACATTTGGCATGGGTCAGGGACAGACCAGGCTGAATCAGTTCATGTCATACACTGGTAAATCCGAACACCAGAACAGAGTGTGGGTTGAGCCGGGACTGGTCGCGACAAAACCAGTCCACACTATGGAACGCTAGGGTGAGGTTGCCTGTACTGGATGTGACTGCAGCACCCAACCAGCACGTGAGATCCAGGAAGGGAGGGGCAGAGCCGGCAGGGGAATAAGGGGCTGTTCCCCTTGCTGGACAGCTACTTCCACTGGAGAGTGTGAGCTGGGATGGGGACAGACCAGACTAAGCAGGGTTGCAACACCTGTGCGCTGCACATGGACTAGATGAGGGAAAAGCCAGACTAGGCAGATTATGCCTGTGCGTGCAAGCATGAATTAGAGTGGGTGAAACGCAGGAAGCATGGAGGTAAATAACCCAGAAGAGGCTTTGGAATGTGACCCACTGGCATACACTTGGCTCGGGTTGGGGCAGACCAGGCTGAGTCGGTTCACGTCATCCACTGGCAAGCCCAAGTGCTGAAACTGTGTGGGGGCCTGGCCGGGTTTGGTTGCGATAAAAAAAAAAAATACAAAACACAAAATGCCAAGGTGAAATGGCTTGTGCCAGTAGGGAATGCAACACCCGACCAACACTCCTCCCACTGGTTTAGGTGAGGGACGAGAGTGTGATGGACAGAGCCAGGGAGAGATGCGATACTCATTGGTTCCAATAGAGGTCGGGGCTCAGAAGAGAACCAACCCAGGGGTTAAAGCCATCAGCTGATCGGAGTGATGGACGGTGGCGAGCACTGTGCTTACTAGTAGCACATGTAGGAGCCTGGACTGGGAATGCCTCAAAGTTTTTTTTAGGGGGATTCCCCTGAACAAAATGGAGGAATCAAAGCATTAACCAAGAAAAGATGGAAAATGGAGTAGATGAATCAACCACCTCAGCTTTATGCTTCCAGCGGAACACTGGACAAGGGGAAACCCTAAGATGGACTATGTCAATCAGTGGACTCTGCACCAGCCTCATCATACCTGGACTGTTGCTGATGTTATGTTGGAGCTTCTAATTGATCGAGGTGACGCTCTGCTGGCTCTGCCTTCAAACCTGAGAGGACCTCCCTAAGAGGCCGTTGAACTTGAACTGGACAAGTGGGATGCTGGACTCTGTATGGTGTAAACTTTTAATTAGGGAATCTCAACGGAACTTGAGCTGTGGTTATGCATCAAGGTGAAGGAATTCATGATGGGGGAAGGGTTTGGGGTGAAGGGGGGGAATCCCAGTACCTATGAAATTGTGTCATGTAATGCAATGTAATTAATGAATAAATGAATATTAAAAAAAATTAGAGTGGGTGAGGGATGTTTGGGCTTAGCCACAGCATCAGCTGGCAGAAGCTGGCACTGGGGACTAATTCTGTCAAGTCAAATCATAGAACCACCCGAAGAGTGCATAAACCGGGACTGAGAGAGACCCGGGAGGGAAATAGTGGGTTCCCCCCCTCTTGGGTCACTACTCCCGCGGGAGGGCATGAAAACTAAGACGGGGGCTGGGGTGGCTAGACAGAGAAGCACTCAACAACATCCGTGAGGGCTGGAGAGTTGAGTTGGTTAGATGGAACTAAGCTTTAATACCCACTGACAAGTGCAAGAGCCAAACAGGATGTGGGACAGACTGGACTAGTCTGCTATACATACTGGCAAACCAGGGTAGGGGGCGGGCCTGGTGGGGGTTATCGTGGGTCGCCCCGACTAGGCTGCAGCTCTCACTGGTTGATGCAAGGGCCGAATATGTGCTGGGCAGAACCAGGCTGGACTGCAACACCCATTGGTTCCAGTGGAAGTCAGGACTGAAATCAGAACCAACCCAGCAACTGAAACCACCAGCTGATCATGGTGACGGACTGTGCCGGACCCTGTGCTTGCTAGAATATACAAGAATCTGGTCTGGGAATACCTCAAAGTTTCTTTGGAGATCTCCCCAATCGAACTGCTGGACTCAGAACCCTAGCCAAGAAAAGACAGAGGACAGAGCAAGTTAATCAACCACCTCAGCTATATGTTCGCAGCGAAATACTGGGCAAATGAAGACTCTATGATGGACTGTGTCAATCAGTGGACGACCTCATCAAGTGAAACTGGCAGCGATTTATAACTGGTGAACTATTAAAACCACTTGAGCAAGGATCTCAGAGCATGCCCCACATCCGGGACTTGGGGTGGGCGGGAAACCGGGTGGGGCTTCTCCCTCAATATCCCCCTTTACCTCAGATACGTGATGGAAACAATATGGACATAATACTATTACCCACTTCCCTATACCCCTGAACCTTTTTTTTTCTTTACCGTAGTTAACTATGTAAAGATTGTCAACAAAAATACAATAAAGTAGTTAAAAAAAAGAATCATATTGTCTGTGAACAGAGATTATTTTAATTTCTCATTTTCAATTTCTTTAATTTCATTTTCTTGCATAGCTCTAGTAAGGACTAAGCTATGTTGGATGGCAATGATGAAAGTGGACATGCTTGTCTATTTCCAGACCTTAGTGGAAAAGCTTCCAGTCTTTCCCTGTTTAGTATGATGCTGGCCTTGTTTTTTTCTATTAATTTTGCTTTGACTGTGTTATAGAATGTTCCTTTGCTGCTAATCTTATTTATGACATGATAGATGAGGTTAAGCCATTAACATTCAGGGTTGATATCGATAGGTAGTGATTTGGTCCTGTCATTTTAGCAATAGGTTGTGTATTGTTTGATTTTGTCTACTTTTTGTCATTTATTGGGAAGTTCTCCACGTTTGCCTTTGTTTTTGGCTAGTGCTATTTCTTTTCTCTGTTTGGAACAATGTTTAACCAACATTTATAGGGCAGGTCTAATAAAGGTGAAGTCTTTGAGCTTTTGTTTGCTGTTGCAGTATTTTCTTTCCATTTTCAAATGACAAAGGGTAAATTATTTTGGGCTAACAGATTTTTCTTTTCAGGATCCGGTTATATTCACTTCACGGTCAGTACAGTTTCCCCTGACAGGTCAGCTGTGAATCTGATTGGAGTTTCTCTATAAGTTAATTGATCTTTAAGTATCCTTATATTCAACCAAAGAGAACTTGATTATGGTGCATCGTGACGAGGATTGCTTTTGGTCAACTTTATTGGGAGTTCTTTGCCCCTCCTGCATTTGTTTTCTGATTATTCCTCCATATTAGCGAAGTTGTCAATTTTTGCTTCATTGAATGCATCTTTGAACCCAGCTTTTTGTTCTGTGCCTTCATATTCAGTCTTTAATGGTGTCCCCTAACAATTGGGTGCTTTTCTGAGCTCGATTCTGTTTCTTTTCCAGCTTTTTAACTTTTTCACCATTATTGCAGGAAATGTCTTTCAATTCTGAGATTCTGTCTTTTGCCTCATTCTATTGTTGAAATTTCCTGGTGAATTTTTAATTTTCTGTACCGGGTTCCCTGTTTCTAATAATTCAGCTTGATGTTATTTTACAGTTACTATTTCCTGTGTAACATAGTCCTGAAACTCCTGTATGTGCTTCTGGTTGTTTTTAAGAAGCTTTATAACAACTTTCTAAAAATCTTTATTGGAAGTTCTTCCATGTCTTTCACAATTAACTCTGAGGTTGATATAGAATATTGCTCCTTTGCAGGGGTAGTGTCAGGAACGTTATCCGTCCTTTCTATGTCTCTTGTTTTGCCCTTGGTTATTGTTAATTCTGATTAGCAGATTATTCCCCTTGGGTCCAGTCTTTAAACTGCATTGTTCACAGGTTTATAAATTGCCTTCACTGGTTCCATTCAGTTTCTGGTTCTCCAATTGCCATCACTCATGTCACTCCCTCTAATGACTTTCAGTCCTGGGATCCCATGCAAGGCTTCTGCCATGGTCTCCACAGCCCTTACTCCAGGCTCATCACTCTTCACCCCTTGCAACTATGCTCTGGCTGTACTGTTGCCTTCCCAGCCTTTCTTTAGCTTCTGGTTTCAGCAGTTCCCGGCATTAGGGAGACATCATCTATGACTTTGATGTCGCTTTCCAAGTGCTCAGTGGTACTGGTTGTGTGGAAATTTTCCTTTCTTTCCTCTTCTTGTCAGAACCTGCTGGCAGTTAGGTCTTGGGCAACCCAAACCCATTTTTTATGGAAACAAGCAGGATGCCAAGTTGATATTGTTTTCCTGGTGAGACCAATGCAATGCGTTGAGCCAGAAGTGAGTTATCTCCTGGATTAGCACATGTGCAACTCACTGTTGTCCCTCTCTGCCACTCACACCTTTACCTCAGTTCACAATATGATGCCCAATGTAGTACTGGTAGGGGTCTGAGCGGTGAAATCCACCCTGTTCCCACACTAGACTACTTCAACTCTGCCTGTCTGTCTCTGCTCCTTGTCAGATTAAATAAATCAGCATCACCTGCATTTCTATGGTTGGGTTTACCTCCTGCATTCCTGGTGAACTTCCCTTTCTATCTGGCCACCAGTGGAGCAACAGTCACTACTGGGATATCTGTTCACTTTAGTAGCACTCCACTGTCTCTGCTGCTTCTACTTGTCCATGGGTCTCCAGGTGTCTCTCTGCCTCTTCTATTTCCCAGGATTGCACCCTTTCTGCTTCAGCTTGGCTAGTCCTTCTATGTTTAAACCTCACCCTATTCTGCCATCTTGGATAAAAGTGTTCTTTTCTCAGTTATAAAGATTTAATATCAGTTGTGAATTTTTCAAGACTCATGTAATTATGAAATTTGTTCCGAGACAGCTGAATAGTAGTACCCTATAGCCATTTTAAGGTGTATAGAAACCAGTTGTATATAAACTAAAATTGAAATGTCAATGAAGCAGTTACAGGATATGGTTAATAACTTGCATTTTCTAACATATTGGTTACTCAATACCATGTCAATCAACTCCATAATGTTGTAAATTGTTGTTGATGTTATGTTAGGACTTTTAATTGGTTGGGACGATATTCTGCCAGCTCTGCCTTCAGACCAGAGATGGTCTCCCCAAGAAACCGTGTAACTTATCTGGACATTAAGATGCTGGGCTCTATGCTTGGTATATTCATGCAATGAAAGAATCTTGACTGGATTTGAACTGTAATACTGCAACTAGTTGGAAGAATCCACCATGGGGGAAGGGCATGGGGAGGGTTTGGGGGAATCCCAGAGCCTGTGAAACCGTGTCAATAAAAAAAAAAATTGTTGCTGAACATATTGTAAGCAACCCTGTGTTTCTCACATCAAGAATTAGAAAAATGTATTAATTTATGATGTGCGTGGTAGCGACCCAAGTACTTGAGCCATCACCTACTGTGTCCCAGAGTGATTGCCGAGAAGCTGGATTTGGAAACAGTGCTGCTCTCCTAACTCACATGCTCTGATATGTGATGTGGTTTTTTTATGTGGTGGTGTTAGCCATTGTGCCAAATGACTGCTCCTGGATAGGATGTTTTTAAGGATATTTATCATTACAAGTAAGTATTTATGATAGGATATTGAAAGCATATGGCTATGCCATAAGATGAAATTGAAGTTCCCAGAAATTTTCCATTCATATGTAAATTGGTTAAATTCTATCCTTATTCACTATTGTTTCTACCAGCATATTATACAGATCTTGGGATATAGAAATCTTAATATGTATTAAAATATAAGTATATAAGTGATGAATATTTACCTAAATGAGTTGTAAGCAAAATTAGATGATACTATCAGTATTGCTTTTTATCCAATCCTTTTTGAAAACATCCCTAACAATTTCATGTGTCAGTATTCAACATCATTTTAGCATCTGTACATATCTAAGTCCATTTAAAAAGATTAATATATTTTAATTGTGACATACATGTTATTGATATTTCCCTGGTTTGAATTTTCATTATATCTCTTAAAGTCCCGGATGCTTCTCAATTGGAAATAACACATCCTTCCTACTCTCCCTCTCCGAAAACCCCTCATAGCAAACAAACAATCATACAAACTAAAAAAACCTAAAATAAATAGACAAACAACGAAAAGTAGAGCTTGGAATCTGACAGGAAAAAGCTGGCATGGATTTGCTCATGCCTCGCTGGGTGGGACACGAAGATTAGTCACTCTTCACCGTGGTGTTGGGGACTTTCCTGCACACCCCCCCCAAAAAAAATGTTCTGCACCTTAATTGTTGACAAATGTCTTGTTAGAGTTACAAGCCAGTCTAGATTATCCTAAAATCTGCCAAGACCAGCAAAATTATACTTCAACACAACAAATGGCTAAATACTAAAATGAAATAGACACGAGACAGCTGAATGGTACCTTATAGCCATTTTAAGGTATATAGCAGCCGGTCCTATATACAAACTAAAATTGAAATGTCAATGAGCAAATCATAGGTTGTGGTTAAGAACTTGTTTTTTGTTTTTTTTTTACATACTGGTTATGCAAAACCATGTCAATTCCATAATGTTACAAATTGCTGTTAATGTTATATTGGGACTCTTAATTGACTGGGATGATATTCTACCAGCTCTAACTTTGGACCAGAAATGGTCTCCCCAAGAAACTGTTCAACCCATCTGGACAATAAGTAGCTGGACTCTATGTTTGGTATATGTTTGCAAGGAAAGAATCTTGATTGAATTTGAACTGTAATACTGCACCAAGGTGGAGGAATCCACCAGGGGGGAGAGGCGTGGGGAGGGGTAGGGGGATTCCCAGAGCCTATGAAACTGTCACATAATGCATAATAATTAATAAAAAAAGTCAAAAAAAATAGATAAAAAAGGTTAAAAAAAAAACAAAAAAAACCAAAAAAAAATTCATGCAAAAAGTCTTTATTATTGCCCAATGGTGACACCAATTTCTTTCACTCTGTGAGCCCCATGACATACATTTCCTTCCACTGTGTTTTGTCCTGCCCTTCCTTTCTGAGAACCTCTTGTCCCCTCAAATTCAACCCATAGTTTCGTTCCTGGATCCCCTCTTCCATTGTCCTTCAGAAATTAACACAAATTATACATAACAAGTTGTCTAGTAGAGCTGGAGCAAACTCAAGTTTTATGTCAATTCAGAAAGAAAGGAAAATTGTGATCCAAGTAACTAGTCAAGTTCTAGACAAGATCTTTGTTGTTTTAATAGCAAAATAAAGTATCCTAAGGCAATGCTTTCTTCTCTTCTCTTCAGGAAGCAATAGCTTTTAATTCTTCTCTGCTGAGGCCCCGTGTGATTGGTGAGTGGATTGGCAGAGAAGACAATGATGCTGATCCGCTTGCTGCTGAAATGCTACAGCCCCCTATTCCAAGGAGCAAAAATGACCAATGGGAGAGCGAAGACAGTGGCTCTAGCCCTGCAGGAAGGTGAGTGAGGTGTTTTCTTAGTTTCTATGTTATTATTTTTTTAAAGACAAAGGGAAAGTAAACCCAAGTGTGTGATTATGCTGAGATAGCAAATCTGTATAGAAAATTAAGTGTACTTAGGAAAAAAAATACTTTGTTTTAAAACTAGAGTAGTACTAGTCTTTCTTTGGAATGTTTTTTATTGTATTTTTCACATCTTTGAGAGTTTTATCTTCTTGTTAACTCAAATCAAATAGGGGAGCAGCTTCAAGAACATAAATTACCAGTTATTATCTACCATAATACTAAGAACGGAGTGGCTGGCTGCTAAGATTGAAATTGAGAGGACTAATATCATGGCACAACGTTAGGCCACCTCTTATAAGAATGTTGATTTCCGATATCAGAGTGTTCATTAGTTTTTGTCTGTTGCTTGGGTCCAGCTTCCTGCTCATGCTCCTGGGAAGACAGTAGATGATAGCCCATGTGGTTGTGGCCCTGAACTTCATATAGATGACTAGCAGGGTGTTTCAGGCTGCTGGTTTATGCTTGACCTAGCCTTAACTTTTGTGGATCATTTGGGGAGTAACCCAGCAGACTGAAGATCTTTCTCTGTCTCTCCTTTCTCTCTGTCTCTATGTCATGCTGCCCTTCAAATACTTAAATAAGTAAATGAACGAACAAATAAAGGGAGGTACTTCTGATGCACTAGAATATGTAGTTAGTCATCAGGGAAAAGAAAATTATGGGATGTACAGTAATCTAGAAGATGTGGAGTTACTATAGAATATAAAGAGTAAATCATTACGTTAGAAAAGTTTACAAGGCAAAACTGGCTGGATATAATTATTTGTAATTTCTTTGTTAATTTTTAAAATCACTATGTCTTATGAACTTGGAAGTACTTTTTTTTTCTCCTGATACTTCAAATGGTAGCAAGAGATTTGCCCTAAGTGTTTATGTGCTGGAAAAAGTGGAATAACATTGAAATAGTGAGATCACTTTATCAGAAAATCTGCTTTCTGAATTATCACTTTTCATGTACGTGACACAAACCTCAGTGAGAAAAACACAAAACATAAATGAAAATTTCTACAAAGAAGTTGGAATAAAAATCATTTTGGAGGCTTGGCTTACCCAACACGAAAAAACATGAATTGACATGTTGCAGAAATGTAAAGTTCCTGTGTTATCATAGGAGAGTTTTTCCTGTATATAGAATAAAAATGGTAACTTTGTATTTCCTATTTTAAACTTATCAGCAACCAATAACTATTCTTTCTGAAGGAGAAAATTGTATTTTCTACAATGTGATAGCTTTCTGGGAATTTTTTCCTTGACTTATCACTTGGCTAGAGAGAAAGAAATTTAGAATACTCATTACAGTGCTTCAGGCACAGAGAAAATTGACTCTGTTTCATGAGAAATAACTTCAAAATTATTTAAATAGTTTAAGTGTCCTCTAGAAAAGGAAGAAAACCCTTTTAAAAAATCCATTTACCTTCTTTTGTGAAATGTCAGATCAATTTCACCTGTCAATGAGGGTAATTTTATTTTTAATACCAGACTTATGAAACCCACTAGACCTTTAGTCAATGGTAGATCTTTAATTCTAAAATGTAAAATAGAGACATGTCAACTTTCAGTTGGTTTTCACTTAGTCATAACAATAATCAGCGCTACATATTGCGATTATTAGGGTTTCTATTTTCTTCCTAGCTGTGGTGAGCTTTCATTCCCTCTTAATAAAATCAGATCTGTTCTGCAGTTCTCATTGAATCCCTGATTCCAGATACTCAGTCCACTATAATCTCAGCCAAATACTTGTTTTGAAAGTTATTTTATGTTTTATTTTTAGCTGTACTTAAATTATGATTTGAAATAAAGTAGTAAAGATTCTGCATCAGTTAAACAAAAAAATTAAGTATTTCCATGGAGTACAATTAAAGAAATGAGATAAATTAAGGGTTAGATACTGTATTTTTCCCCAACTTGTAATGTTCAAAACAGGTTATCTGAATTCGTACCAGTAACTCACAAAGCATTAGATCTGATTTTTGATGATAAAGCAAAGGTTGTAGAGAAAAATTTAAATAGCTTGCCCTGAAATAATAACTAATTAGTACTATCATTTTACAGTCTTAAACATTGACAAAATCATATTCTACACCCTTAAAAGAAACTTTGATTTTCAAGAATGATTTTATTCATTCCCCACTTAGTTTCCCACTTCCCACTTCTTGGGATTGGCACATTGTCCGTATAGGTATCTGTGAAGGGGACACAGGCTGTACCAGATCACTAGATACCTGTAAAATCAAGTGGGTTCTCTCTCTCTCTCTTTCTTTTTCTTTTTCTTTTTCTTTTTCTTTTTTCTCTTTCTTTTTCTTTTTGTTTTTCTCTTTCTTTCTTTCTTTCTTTCTTTCTTTCTTTCTTTCTTTCTTTCTTTCTTTCTTTCTTTCTTTCTTTCTTCCTTCCTTCCTTCCTTTCTTTCTTTCTTTCCTGCCTTCATTTCCCATTTTCCCAACTGACTTTCTCCCATGTACGAGTTTGTTTGTTTGTTTGCTTGTTTCTTGTTTTGTTTTGAGTGGCTGTTACTTAATTTTACTAAATTACTAAAAAATTTGAGTTGGCTATTAGCATATAGCCAACTTTCCTTTTCAAGAAGAGTCTTAGTTGCTTAATAAGTTGGACTTTCACCATTAGATTAAACAAAGTTTAATAGACATCACACAAAATAAACCTGAATCTAATGAGTAGAAGCTTAGCCAAAATATTTTCCTGACACTTTTTTGAAAAATAATGTACCTTACCTGAAATGTTTTCCTTTGGGTGCCTCAAATACAATTTTTGGATGAAGAGGGTCAACAACTTTGGTACACATATCCGACAATTGAAGTGTTAATTGCTGGTTCAAATGAAGGCAACTGTGAGGGCATTATGGAGAAACTTCAGGGATAGGACAGATGATGCTAACCCAGAGTCTGTGACCATTAGGTGGTCTGTGTGTGGGCCTTAAAAGAGCTCTGCATTTCTTGAAATATCACATGGATGTGTTGCTGGACATTTCCTTACAGTTCTCTGCTACATCATACTTAGCTTCTCAAAATATTTAGAATTAAGAGGGCTTATGAGACAAACATTTGAGTAAGAAAGGAAATAAGGGCACATAGAACCTATGTGCTGAAGAATGATTGAAGACATTTTGTAGTTGTCAGAATCTGCCTGTCGGCATCAGTTACAATGGACTGTGTAGTTAGTACTGAGGAATCATGCACCTTCATTACATACCTGGGGTTATTAAAATTAATCATACATTTACAACATAAATAGAAGCAAAAATATAAATAATGCAACTATATAACCATGTTTTAAACCCACATCAATGGGTATTGAAGCTTAGTTCCATCTAACCAGCTCAACTATCCAGCCCTCACAGATGTTGTTGAGTGCCTCTCTGTCTAGCCACCCCAGCCCCTGTCCTAGTTTTTGTGCCCTGCCATGGGAGTGGTAACCCAAGAGTGAGGAGCCCACTATTTCCCTCCCAGGTTTCTCTCACTTCTGGTTTATGCACTCTTCAGGTGGTTCTGTGGTTTGACTTGACAGAATTAGCCCCCAGTGCCAGCTTCTGCCAGCTGATGCTGTGGCTAAGCCCAAACAACCCTCACCCACTCTAATTTTGTTTGCACCAGTAGGAATAATCAGCCCAGCCTGGCTTTTCCCTCATCTAATCCACATGAGGCCCACGGGTGTTGCAGCCCTGCTTAGTCTGGTCTGTCTCCATCCCAGCTCACACTCTCCAGTAAGAGTAACTGTCCAGCAAGGGGAACAGCCCCTTATTCCCCTGCCGGCTCTGCCCCCTCCCTTCCTGGTTCTCACGCGTGCTGGTTGGGTGCTGCAGTCACATCCAGTACAGGCAACCTCACCCTGGCATTCCATATTGTGCACTGGTTTTTGTTGCGACTGAACCTGGCTCGACCCACACTCTGTTCTGGTGTTCGGATTTACCAGTGCATGACATGAACTGATTCAGCCTGGTCTGCCCCCAACCCTTGCCATATGTATGCCAGTGGGAAACTTTCCATGGCCTCTTCTGGGCTGTTTCCTATCATGCTTCTTGCGCTTACCTGCAGGGTCTGTGTCCTGCCAGAGGAGTTACCCAGGCTCCTCCATCAGAACCCCTCCCAAGGCCAGATTTTGCACATACCAGGGGGTCCTTGAGCCAGTCCTACTCAGTTCACCTCCTGTCTTAGCAGGAACAGTGGCTTTTCCTGACTGGCCTTCAACCCATTCTGGTTCTTGTTGTTGGATGTTTCAGCCCAGCCATGGGCTCACATACAGCTCACATACGGTTCACACATGGCTCAGTAGGGGGTTGAGACCTAGCCTAATCCATCCCACATCTACTCTGGTCCTCCAGAACACCAGACAGCCTGGTGCATCCAATCCCAGCCCACGCTAGTGCCTCAGGAGACTACAACTGTTTCCTAGTTAGAACGCAGCCCCCATTCCAGCCCATGCGCCCCTTGGTGGGAACCTCAACCCACTTAGGGTGTCCCCTTAACTCCCCAGCTGGGCCTGTTCCCGGCTGTAGATCACATGCATGCCAGTGGTTGCTCTGACTCAGCTTGATTTAGTCCCTCACTTGTCCTGGCCTCTGCCTTAGACACTGTGACTGAGCTTCCAGACCAGTAGGTGCAAGATCCTAACTCGGCATGACCTGTGCTCCAGCATGTTCTTTACATATCCCACTTAGTTATACTGTGATTTATAGCGAATTTAGTAACAGACATTCCTTAAGGTGTTACACAATATAATTATTTTGTAAGGGAGTACCTTCAGCTCCAAAGGGCGTATTAAAACAGTAATAGCCTGAAATAGGGTGCTAGATTAAAATCTGAATAGAGGTATGTTTTTGTAACGAGAGTGTTTTTATTGTAGATGGATTTTTAAAAATTAATTATATTGTATTTTATAGGTTGAAATAAGTATCTCATGTATGTGTTTTCAAATAAGTACTCATTTTCAAGATACAGTGTGTATTATTTCTGCATGAATTACTTATTTTCCAACCAACTTATATGTATATTTAGGGACATAGTGTGTGATCATTGTCAGAATCTGTGTGAAATATGTACTTCTAAATAAAAGTGTGTTCTAAAGAGTAATACATTGAGCATTTTTATTTACTCCTAAAGGAAAAACTTGCCTTACAGTCATGACTGTACATGAAAACAGAAAATATATTTTAAGTATAGTATGTTATAAAATGTAATACTTTATCCTTATCCTTGTTAAGTTTAACATATAGGATGTCAAGTTATAAAGGGAAATTAAGTTAATTGATTTATTCAGTAAGCACAAAAAGCTATTTCTCACACAATATATGTTTTTTGAGATTTTTATTGATTTTGAAAACTAGAGTTTCAGAGATATAAAGAGAGAGAGAGAATAAGATAGAGAGAGTCATCTATTCACTGGTTCACTCCCTACATAGCCTCATAGCCCAGTGCTGGGGCAGGCTGAAGCCAGAAACCAACAGCTTCTTCCAAGTTTCCCACATGGATGACACGGGCCCAGATACTGGGCCAGCTTCCTGGCTTTTCCTAGTCCATTAACCAATCAAAATTGGGACAGATGAGGTATGAACCAGTGCCCATATGAGACATGGCCATTGCAGGTTGCATTCAGCCTGGGCCACCATGCTGACCCTTGTTCTCCAGCTGCTAATCTTTTTGAATTGCCAAACCACTGTATTTAGTACTCATTGCTATAATCTGCATTGAGATTAAGAAGCCAAGAAAGAGACAAATAACTATAAACTGGCTCTATTTATTTTTCATTCAAATATATGTCCCTTCTAATCAAAGCTAATGCAGCTGAAGTTATCATCATTTGATTCAAATAAAATAATCTAATTGTAAAATGTCTATCATCTAAGCAATTTAAATTAAAATTTTGCTTTGAAGCATTTTCATTCATTGTCAATGACCAAAACTGGGCAAAGAAAACCTTTAAGTTGTTGCATTATTTCTCAATTTAAAAAGCAGTGAAATGATGTGGGAAGATAAGTGCCTTTAATACAAACTAGGACTAAATGAACCTTTTTCATTATTTTGCAAGCTGGTGCATATGCTTTATTTAAACATTATGAAATAATAAAAGCACTCAATTATTTGAAATAACACTGATGCTTTATTAAATAAAATATTTATTTTAAAAGAAATGCATTTTTATGAAATCTGAACAACAGTGTTGACTGTGTTGGAGACCTAAGTTGTATTGAAATCTGAAATGTTACTGTCCAGGACCTGAGATTTCCCTTTCCCACTGAGTGGCATCCTTCTGCTACAGAGCATGGCATGGGAACCCACCTTACCTTCCACTCAGATACTTCCTTAATGTTCCTGGAGGCTCCACATGACACATGCGGGTAGTGTATTCTCCCTCCCACATCTCTAGCAAGGATCACAGTAAGGAGACTAAAATAGCCTTGACAAAGATCCCATGGTCCTGATTGTTATTGTACCTACAAAGGAAGCCAGGATCTGCAGGTGGTTTCCTTCTAAAACAGAACCCCAGGACTCTTAAAATAGTAGCCAAATTGTGCAGGATACAATAAAAATTATGAGTTACTCCAAGAACAAGCAAAATCACAGCTTGAATAATAAAAGGCGGCCAGTTGCAGCCAACATGGAGGTGAGTCAGATAGTGACATCATAAACATGCTCCAGTAAGTACCTTCAATTCCCATGTAACCAAGCATAGAAACTACCATCAAGTAAATAAAAAGTCATAAAAAAGAATCAAGTGGAAAATATTAAAATGAAAACATATAAAAAGATAAATTTTGCTGGATGAACTTAACAGTGAAGTTGGCGGGGGATAGACCCATACCTAGTAAGGACGCCATCATGGGATTTTCCTATTCTGAACAAAAGTGAGCAAATAGAGTAAAAGAAATTATGACACAGCCTTAGGATTTAGGAGGAACAGTAAAATAATGTGGCAGTCTCGTCACTTGAGTCCCAGGAAAAGGGTGAACATTAAGTGGAACGTAAAGTAGCTGTTGAAAACTTCTTCAGTTTGGTGTAAGATAGAACCTACAGGTTTAAGAAGTTGAAAAACTCCAAACAAACCCAAGAAATTCCATGATAAGCTATGTAAGTAAACTTCTGGACACTAATATTAATAAAGAAATTTTAACAACAGCCATATTTAAATGACACATTATTTGCAGGGGAATCTCAATTGAAAATAACTGAATTTCTCATCTGAAAATTCAGAAGCCAGAAGGAAGCGTCAGCAGCAAATACATGGTAATCATAAATTCCATATGTAATCAAACCATATTTCCTGAATGTTGAGGCAACAAAGTTATCTGTAAACAATGGAAAACTGGTAGGAAGGGTTGCTGTGGGATATACCCGTAAAAGGATTCCTGCAGGTAGTTCTTCAGACAGAAAGGAAATGATGAAAGAGACATAGAACATCATGATAGGAAAAAAAGAGAAATAACTGAAATATGGGAATATCAGAGTACCTTAAAAAATTCATAGAAGGAACAGCTGTTTGTGCATCGGTTGAGTTGCCACTTTGGATGCCTGCATTTCATACATGAGTGCCCTGGTTCAAGTACCATCTCTTCCACCGTGGATTCAGCTTCCAGCTAGTGGGCATGCTGGAGAGTAGCAGATGATGTCTGCAGTACTTTAGTTCTTGCCACTCACACTGGCGACTCTTAGGAAGGTTGGGCTCCTGACTCTGACCTGGTGCAGCCCAGATTCTCCTGGCCTTTTGAAGCCTGAACCAGTAGATGGGAGATCTCTTTCCCACTGCGTTCCTCACCATTTGCCTTTCAAATAAATTTTAATAAACAAATAAAAGACATATTTTTTTAAAAAATCATGGGGAGTGAGACTAAAGGATAAGCTTATTCTGTGCAGAACATTTAAATCCATTAAGATTTCTTTTAATACATGCTTTTCATGAACTTTATGAGCACCTATTTTGTATGGTAGCTTTGCCTCATGAATGTTATAATTGATGATTGACAAGTCCAACAAAAATGACACTATCTGATACTGAAAGTCATACGTATTTAAAAGTAGAAAACCTGAACATTCAGAAGGGAAGGTGGTAAATATTGATACTAGTACAAAAATCTATTGACTGTGATGATACCATGAAAACTGTAATTTGTAACACAAAATGAGTCACTAAAAACTGTAAGAATGGACAAATTTAAATCACTGCACAGGGCAAGATAATTTGCTGGGAAAGAGAATACATCTCTCAATAAGTGATGCTGGGAAAACTGTTTATACACCAGCAAAAGAAATTAAAGAAAGCTTTTCCAAAAATCTTAGAATAGTATGTTAAAGGATTTATGTTATTCCATGTGTTTTTCCTACATGGAGGTTTTTTTTTCCCTAAACGAAGGAATAATAATCTAGATGTTGTAGCTTCTTTTTACATTTTTTTAAAAAGATTTATTTTATTTTGTGTTTTATTGGAATGGCAGATCAGATTTTCAGAGAGAAGGAGAGTCAGAGAGAAAAATGCCCCCATCAACTCTTTCACTCCCCAAATGGCTGCAATGACCAGAACTGAGCCTATGGGTAGCTAGAAGCCAGGAGCATCTTCAGGTCTTCCGGGTGGGTACAGGATTCCAAGGAGTTGGGGCATACTCTGCTGCTTTCCCAAGCCATAAGCAGAGAGCTGGATGGATGAAAAGCACAGCAGCCAAAACACTAAAACATGTACTGGTTTGTGTATTACTTTGCATAACAAAATAACTGAAAATAGTACATGGATTTTTCTCTACTTCCTGAAGCTAATTAGCATTTTAAATATGTCCTTAGCTTAAAGATGGAGCCTAAGACTAAAGGGTTAAAGCAGCAGCAACAACAGCATAAGAAACTTCTAGCAGCAATGCTCTCTCAAGATTCTTTTGAGTCCCTCCACAGCCCCACTCCATCTATAACAGAGGAAGATATTGATAATGAAGATGATGCAATGGAATTGCTGGGTAATTTTAAAAATTAATAATTTCTCTTTCTTTTTCTCTGTAAAAATATGTACTGATTAGGAAGTTGGAAAAGTTTTGGATGCATTTGTTATAGGGCAAGTAAATTCTGACACTCAATTCAGACTAGATGCTTTAGAAGTTGCATGTAAGAACTAACTTGAAATAACATGAGCAAGTGGAATATTAAGCTGTATTTTGTGCATTGTGTATGCAGCCTTCTGATGACTTAATCAAGCTTCATTTTTGTGTGAAAGTGTGCAGTTGTTCTAAAAATGCATATGTATGCTTTATTCTCTGATTATAATGGCCTTGATCATATCTATTGTCTATAAAATATGTCCAGTGTACTTAATTCAACTCTCAAGATGCCCCCTCTTTAACTTAAGGAATGTTTTAGAAAACAGAATAAAATTTAAAGGGGCAAATAGTAAATAATATTTTCTGATTTTTGTCATGATAGGAAAGTTTGCAGATTTGAAAGTCCTTCAGGTGTCAGTCTTAGTGTTGTATGGCACTGTAAGTGTAGTTTTTCATATTGTTAAAGAAGTGGACACATTTTTGCTTGAACAAAAATCTTTTCACATAAACTTTGAATACTCAAGTTCTATTGAAAAAATCATTTTTTCAAATAGGGGAAGTGATCTTGGATATACTTTAAATTCAGTTATATTAATTAGTTTATCATCAATGATTAGAAACCTTTCAAATACTTTGTAGCTATACAAAGATAACCTAATTACTTGAAAGTTTCGACCATAGAACAGAAAAACACAGTCATTTTTTAAAATAATTTTCTTCTGAACTAAATTATTTTCTCCTTGGCCTTGACTGTTGATGGCAATAGGATTTTTATCACTATAATAAATGAAATAGTTTTCCATTCATAGGCTTACAGAGGTGTTTTGTGCTCAGTGATGGATATTCAAAGATGTTTAGCTATGATACTCTAGCTATGCTCATTCCAGGATTAATGAGATCCTATCATGGCATTTTTTTTCTACCTGGTGGTGGTTCCTTTTTGTGGTTTTGTTAACATTAAATTTTATTTCCACACTTCCAAAGGATTAATGCGGTAGATGTGCCAGATGTAACTGTGGTACCTTTATTCAACTTCCATTCACTAAACATTTATTGAGGACTTGCTATGTACTGGTTACATGGTTTGGTACTGATAACATGAAAATAAAATAGAATTGACCTCTGCAGGAACTTGCATTTAAGTGTTGATGATAAAATTATAAATAATTCTATCAGTGATTGCTATCTATATCAATTGGATTAAGCACATAGTTGCGTGTATAGATAAGATTTAATTGGGAAATAATCACTGTGATTAAGGAGTGTGCTGTAGCGAAGCCGATTCCTCTGGTTAGTCGAAGCACAGCAGATGTATGTCTGCCGGTGGAAGGTGGTCACGACCCCACGAGTTTCCTCACTTGGATGAGTCTGCTTAGGTGTGGACTCTGGCAGTCATGCTCCACACGTGTGTAGACCGTTCCTCTGCTCTGTTCAGTAGCAGTAGAAGGTGCAGCTCAATTCCAGGGATTCCTTCAGGAGACTTGGGCATTCATTCAGTACTGCTACTTCTTAGGTTTCAGCTGTTCTGAAGCCCAGAAGTTAGAGTTCTGAAGATTCCTAATGCTAAGTAGTTAGCAAAGATCATCAGTGGTTCTTGTTTCCATTTAGACGTTTCAACCTGGGTCTGAGCAAATTTAGTAATGGTATATAGCTGAAAATTTGGACTTTCACCACTTATCTTACCAGTTAGTTAACAATGCTCGTCTCTAACTAGAACTAACTTGAAATAACAGTTGTATTGCTGCTTCATTTATTCACAGGTTTATATTTTCATAAATATGCCTGCATCATTGACAAATGACTTTGCATGCTTCTAGTAGTCTAAACAATGATGCTTCATAAAATATTGCCTCTGATGGCAGAGGGTGAGTCTCAACAATCTTGTAGGAATCATCTGGAAAGTCATTTCAAGGCATATTTCAATGTCTTGAGCCCCCAAGTTTTGGTCCCTAGATTTGGTTATAACTCTGTAATCAATATTTTTTTTCCAAAAGAAATAATCTTCTGCCTTCTTTTAGAGATTCGATTGTAGGTGGGCTGTAGAGCATACTATGAGGACCTGAATCTATTAGGTATATAGTTAATGAATTGTGCTTGATAGACAGGGAAGCAAAAATAATAAAATGGCAGGGACTCTAATGTGTACCACATAAAGCACTTGGACTAGACTCCTGTACGTGTCTCTGTAAGCACTGGAAAATCTTGCTAGCAAGCTTGGGTAAAATATCATGTATTTTCTATATTCCCTTATGATATGCTATCTAGGAGCACTTGAAATATAAAATGCTTGTTATAGGAAAGTCATCAAAGTTATAAAATGATTCTAGCATGGACCTGAGAATATGATTCTTTTCTTTCTTAATTGTCTTATCAAAGTTTTATATAACATTTGAATTTTTGTTGAATATGACTCATGGCTCCTTTCACTGCGTTCTAGGTTTACTTGTATCTGAGTTGCTTTTGTGTTTCATTTTCTTCATTTCTAATTCTTTTACCAACAAAAAATAGAACATTTGCAAATGATAATCAAAGTTTATATATAGAGATTTCCCCTTAAATAAATGTAAATCTACAAACCAATAAAATGTACACATTATGCTACACAATTTATTATATGGTATTAGGTAAGAACTTCTGTGTTTTATTTTCTGGGGAAAAAAGATTCCAAAGATAAATCTAGATTCATTAGAACAACAATAATCATTGGAACTAAAATCTAAATCCATGAATATATTATTGACATTTGCCCTTTTCTTGGTTACATGTTACTATGAAATTTCTTTGTGGGGCAGTTTTTTTCCAATAAATTTGTGAATGTAAGTGTTTTATGCATATTTATTACTTTGAGTAGGTTATAAATGGACATATGCCAATAATGCAGGGTACGATGCTTGATCCTGTTTGTGTCACAGAATTTCACTGAATATTTTACACGATGTGTGAGCAATAGCGTGTTGGTGTGCAATGGTTTGGCCAAAGTCAGACTTAAGGTCGTAAACTATAGGTCCAGCTCTTATGTTCCCGTTGCTGTTTTGTCACCCTATCTTTAGGTAATTAATTGTAAAATGCTGGTACTAATGTATGATCTTCCTACTCCACAGGGATGTTGTGGGGATCAAAATGGGATACTGTTTGAAAGTGTTATTAAGCATTTTTTCTTTTTGTCATTACTAAAATGCCAAAATGAAAATATTTGAAAAAAAGATAATAGAATTAACATCCTCTAGGTTTTGTGGAATAACTCCAAGATTTTGAAAAATATTCCTTCTTAAATTTGGGAAATTGCCTACAAACAATAAAAATCAATACTTACTGCTACATAGTAAAATAAAAGGCTTAGAAGAAAGGGAATAAAATTGTTAATGTATCTACAAGTTGAACTATGTGCTGTATCAATACAAAACAATGCATCTTTTATTTTTAGCTGGATATTTAACAAGAGCCAAATTTTTATGATTTGATTTAGGATGTGTTACAAATTTTATCTCATTGTTTTAAATTTTCTTCCACATAAATACATAAAATCTAAGAGAAGAAATTTGTGTATATACCTGTATTTCCATTAACAAAACTTGGTCTAAGAAGGGCACAAGAGGCAGATAATAGCTGAAGATAGAAAATAATAGAAATCTGTACTGTATGTTTTCATGCTTCTGTGAAAATAGTTGCAAAAATATTGAAATTTATAACCTTTAAAAATAGAATTGTATTGCTACGTATAGAAAATAGTTGGAAAGCTCAATTTTGACATTAATTCATTGTATAAACAAATATTTACCAACTGAAAACCAGTGTTAAATATTATCAGGGTTTTGTTGCTTTTGAAATAACTTTTACTTCTCAAATAAACAATGATGTTATATTTGAATATAAATTTATTTAATCATGATAATGGCTTTCATATAATGTGACTTAAGTTAAAGTTTGTGCTGTATGTAAAAGCCTTGGGAAAGTGGTATTAAACCATAACTTTATTGTAATTTTTGTGATTGAAAATGTGTAAAGAAATGTAACTAATTCAGTAATTAACATCAATAGATTAATCAAGACGACATTAAACTTTTTCTGGCTTATTTAGAACTGATTGCACAACAATAGCAACTTGTAAATTTCTCTGCTTCATAATATCGCTGATTTAATTATCTCTGATAGAAACTGAATGCATATTGACAAGAAATGACAACAGATCTTGCTGTGGTATTTTCACCATCAGAAAACCAGTAAGTTTCTTAAGTGAATATGTATTCGGGATTATTTTTTTGAAGTTTCATCAACACATAAACTTGTCCTATTTTTTAATTTATTTTAAAATGAAAATATTGTTTCTCATTTCCCATAAATGATAAGAGAAATATCCTTATCAATAATCACATTTTTAATTGCTCAAAAGCTTTCCAATAGAAGAAAATATGAGACGTTTAAAGATAAATTAAAGCTAGTGATATTATTATTCAGTTTTAATGCTTCCTTTTGTAAAAAAATTACTGATCTTTGTATTAATATATGATTACTGGTGCTTGTATCAAAATATAAAAACACTAAGATTTTATGTAAGTTTTAATTGGCTTAAAGTTGTTTTATGAATTGTCAGCAGAGGGTTTGTTCATCCAGATTTCCTCTCTTAGGCACAATAATATGTACTTGCTAATTACTGATCACTATGTGTATTCAAGTATCTTATGTAGAGCAATATTAATATAGTAAAATAAAATTTAAGCCAAGATTATGAAAGTAACTTTATGGAGGATAGTATCGGAAGCAATTACACATGAGCTTTGTATTTAGATTGCTCTTGTTCAGGTTTCAGCTTTGCCCTGGATTGTGTGATGTGAGAATATTAAGTTCCTTCCTTCAAATATCAGATCTCACCATCAGAAAAATTGGAGTACAATCATTATATCATTGGGTCTTGTGAAGATTAAATAAAATAAACATGCTCAGTTCACTGGTATATAATTATAGCTAGAGAAATGATTTGTTAGGGTAATAATGTATTTTATATTAATTCAACTCCTATCTCGACCTGACACTTGACGTTAGAACACATGAAAAAGAAAGGAAGCCCATTGAAATATTGAATTAGTGGTTTAGATGTTTAACCTGGATCATAAATACCTGACTTAAGCTGGTTTCACATAGTTAGACTTTTTTCACTAAATATTCTTGATATTTAGGTCTTAATTCTAATTTGCTGTCTTTTAAAGATAAAAGGCAATTAGCTGAAAAGATCATGTCACAGGAACTTAAATTTTTAGCAGTGTGTTAGAAAGAAACTTGGCCTGCTTCTCCATTTAAAGAGTCTAGTGTGGCATTTGGAATGGCCTTTTAAATTTTTTTAAGCTCTATTTTTTTTATTAGAAAACTGAATTTGCAGAAAGAAGGAAAGAGTTCTTCTATCCACTGATTAACTCTCCAAATGGCTGCTAAGACCAGAGCTGAGCTGATGTGAAGTCAGGAGCTGGGAGCTTCTTGCCATTGGTCCATATGAATGCAGGGCCCAAGGACCTGAGCCATTCTCTGCTGCTTTTCCAGGGTTCAAGTAGGGAGGTAAATGGGAAGTAGAGCAGCTAGCTTCTGAAGCGATGTTCATTTACTATGCTGCCGCTTGTAGGTTGTAGCCTGTTGAGCCACTACAGTAGACCCTTGGCACAGCTTTTAGGATGCCGCTTGGGATAGCTGCATCCCTTGTTGGAGTGCCTGTGTTTTAGTCATAGCTCTTGTTTCCAAATCCGCTTGCCTGCTCATGCACATCTCGGGAAGTAGCAGGTGATGACTCCAGTAGTTGTATCCCTACCACCTACATGAGAGAAGATGCTGCATTGTGTTGGCTCTTGACTTCAACCTGGCACAGTGCTGACCATTGTGGGCATTTCAAGAGCGAACCCGCAGACAGAAGATCTTTCTTGGTCTCTGTATCTTCCAAATAAAGTGAACATTTATTTATTTGCTTTTTTCAGTGATGTTTAAGTACAAAAGCATCATCCTGTCCAAATTTTCCTAAATGCTTAGCTGAACAAATTAACTGCAGCAACATGGAATTTTGAGATTAACTGGGGACATTCTTTATAAATTGTAGTTTAACCTAGGAAATATATCTTTGGTCATATATGATTTAAATACAAAATGAGCTCTAAGCAACTTTATTTGGATAAGGAAAATTGAGAATGTGAGAGGACATTTTTGTTCGGTTAATGCTTTTAACTGGGAGGAAAAAATTCTGAAGAATGCACATTAAGAAAAATTACCAAAACCACATTCCTTTAAGAAATAAATATTAGATCATTTACTCAACGAACTATTACTTTTTCTGCCAACAAATAAAGGATTATTATTTTTTAAGTACCTTCTTTGTTTAAGAAACACTTGATCACAATATGGGTAATGTTATCATAGTATGAAAATCTACACATTTAATACTTATTTTCTAAATTGCATCTATATTTTCTGGTAATTAAGGGCCCCAAATAAATTTTATAAGCAAGAAAAACGAAGCAAAAGGAAGTATATGCTTACTGTTGGTCATATAGTGTTAAGATATTAGCATTCGTAATCTTCTCCTGTATGTCCTTGCTTTCCTGACATGCAAAAATTTTTAGAAATTTCAGTCATCAATACTTTTCTGAAAAAACTGTTGGTAATTGCAAGACAATAGAAGCTAATTGGTTTTTAAATATCAAAATTTTTGGAAATCAATTGCGATCAAAATAAGCTATTTTGATAATTAAAAGAAAGTCAATGTAAAATTCACAGAAATTCAGCGGTTAGACAATAAACATTCTCCTGAAATAATGATTATGGATGTTTTAGTGACATTCTTTCTCAGTATCTCTGTATGTAATAATATATATATTGAATAGCATTAACCATTGTGTGTATTCCAATATACAGTGCATAATCAAAAATGTTTTCTGTATATTATTGAACAATCATAAAATGCAATACTATTATCATTCTACCACAAGAAAATAAATTCTGGATAATGAAAATTTACTGAAACTACAATGTTGGTCCTAAACCTGAGCAATTATACAAATACATTATAAACCACATTCATATTAATATGTATGCATTATATGAGTATAATATATGCAGTTTTCTTATGATAATAAAGCATGAAAATCCAGTCATGACAAAATAACTGATATTGGTCCTACTCCTTTGCGTTAAACAACAGAGAAACTGAACAAAATAGATGTAGTCACGTCAGCTACCGGACAAATGGCAGCATGAGACATGTTTCGTCATAGCTCACTTTCTCATAACATTTCCCTGCTAAGTTGTGCGGGATAGAACTGAAGTAAAAAGTGAAGAGTGGCCCTCCTGGGGCTACTGAGGGGACAGGATGTGTGGAACAGTACAGGAAATGATAACATCGGAGCAGAGTCCACAGGGGTGCTCTCCTTGCATGCTTGGGCGAATGATGTGCTGCACAGCCACACCAGAGCCTCGGTCGAGGGAACAAACCTCTAAATTCCATGGTATTAGCAGTAGATGTTAGTAATATCAAACGTGATGTAATGACTAGAGCCTGAATTGAATCTGATCCGGCCCCCTACTGAGGTACCATCTGAGAGTGACGTATCTGAGTTATGGATATGCATATGCACCTTTTGGATTTTACTAGATTTCTGTTGTTTGTCTATTTGTATGTACATATGAATTTTTCCAGAACCTGTTAAAATTCTTAACCAGATGGAATGCTCCCCAGTTCAGATAAATTTTAAAAATATGTGAGGGCATATTTACTCAACGTAAAAGCTCAGAAAGCTACTGATACATAGTATGCAAGAGCAATGGATTGTAAAAATCCTATTTTGCACTAGATTGTCCTGGTTGCTGATTAATTTAGTTATTTAAATTGCCAGTGGTACAATTTTAATATGTTATTTTGTTTAATATCATATTTTCAAGATGTATTTAATGGTTTCATTGGGAGTCGTTCTTTTATT
The DNA here is from genome assembly GCF_030435755.1 of Ochotona princeps. NCBI lineage: Eukaryota > Metazoa > Chordata > Mammalia > Lagomorpha > Ochotonidae > Ochotona > Ochotona princeps. Next base: position 54,377,328 of record NC_080840.1, read on the forward strand.
TGGGAGTAGAGATGCACACTACAATGTATCTTCACTTTCTGGTATGCTAATTTCCACTGTACAGCTCATCTGTGAGAAAGTATGTATGTAAATGTTTACCTATATATCTGTCTATTTCATATATTGCATGCATGTTGTCTTTAATCAGAACATATGATATTTGTTCTTTTAGGCTTAGTTCACTAAGCATAACAGTCTTCATTTGGGACCATTTTGTTGCAAATACTAGAATTTTATTCTTTTTAGTGACTTGCTAGTTTTCCATAGAGCAGATGTACCACAGTTTGTTTATTCATTTCTCTTTTGAAGGACATCTGGGTTGTTCCCTTGTCTTTGCTATTATAGATTGTGCTGCTATAAATACAGAGCTGCATGTCTGTTTCTTATATACAGATGCCCCTTCCTTTGGATCTGAGCACTCTCCATGCTGACTTCTACGGTGGGTGCACTAGCCTATGGTGCCACCAACCGTGCAATTGTATAACTTCTTCCTCACATCCATGCCAGTAGGTGGTATTAATAGATTTCTGGATGTAGACCAATCTCACTGGAGTCAGGTAGAATCTCAAAGTGATTTTTACTTATATTTTCCCAATAGTGATCCTAATCAAAATCAAAACACTATCCTTCTCATAGCGGAAAAATACATGATGCAAAACTTCATCCTGAGGCTGGAGGAATCACAATTCCAAACATCAAGACACACTACAGGACAGTGGTCATTAAAATATTATCATATTGATACAGAGAAGATCAATGGAACAGAATAGACACCAGAAGTAAGACCACACATGTTTAGCCTACTAATCCTTGACAAGAGAACTGAAAAAAATCCAAGGAAAAGCCTGGTTTGTTCAACAAAATGCTCTTGGAACAATTAGATTTAAGTCTGCAAAAGTAAAAATCAAGACTTTTCTCACCCCCTCATCTATCATTGTATATATATATATATAAAAATCAGCTCTAAATGGATCAAGGACCTAAATCTGCACATAGAAACCATCAAACTATTAGAGGAAAAATAGGAAGCATTCTCCAAGATATAAAAATGGGAACGGACTTTTTAGAAAAGTCACCAAAAGCACAGGCAGTCAAATGCAAAATAAACAAATGGGACTACATCAACCTAAGAAGCTTCTGTATGGCAAAGGAAATGATCAACAAAGTGAAGAAGCAACAAACAGAACGGGAAGAGTCTTTGCACTCTGCAACAGATGGGGCACCAATATCAGGATTTATAAAGAGCTTCAGAAACTCAAGGACAGTAAAGCAAACAAATCTGTTAAGAAATTACCAAAGGAAGTGAGCAGACATTTTTCAAAAGAACAAATCCAACTGGCATATAAACATATAAAAAATGCTTACAATGTCTTATGCATAAAAATGATATTGTTGATCTATATGGTGTAAACATTCTCTTACACCAAAGAATAATTTGAAAATCCATGGACAAATGAAATTGCAACAATGATTTTTATCTTAGTACAACAATATTTTCAGTAGTATGAGGAAAATAACATGAAAATGCTGTGGTTGAATTCTAAAGTGATTGTATCAGTTTAGGCGTGTATTGGTCATGGACTTTTTCCTAAAATTTTGACTGTCAGACTCTCAAAAATTTTTCATTAATTTGATTCTGCAATAGGTGTTGCTTAAGTTTTTCTTTTTATTTGAGGTAACTAATAAAGATGATTTTTCACATTTTCTATTTCCTTGATTATTTCTGTTATGGATGATTTCTTAAGTATTTTGTCCAATTCACTGCTTCTTCCTATAAGTCTGATTTGTAATTATTTTGTGCACTGATAATTTTACTTTCTGTTACTGAATTTTTTGGGTCTAGAAATTATGGAATTTTTATTTAAGCTAGTGTGTGATTACAGTTAGGTTATCCCATATTTATCATTCTTTGTTTATGGGATCTGCATGGTTTTTTTTGTCTCTTTCAATTTCAATAATTTAAATAGATTTAGTCTTTAAAATGAGTCTGTCACTGCAGTTTTAGGCATATTAATTCTCTTGGTTTTCACTTTGTGCTTCCATGTGCTAATGATTCTTTAGTGTTGTCTTTATTGTCAATTTTGACCTAATATTATAAATAAATAAATGAGTCCTGTTTTCCCTTGATGGAGATACATTAACAGAAAGAATTACACTGTTGCTTCTCGCAAGGCTCTAAGGAGTTTACAAGTTGATTTTTTGGATTACATTAGAAAATTGTCCTTACCACTTTGGCAATACCTTTGTGTTTCCATTTTCTTTTTCCTTTTGTATTATTTCCGGTGAAAGTCACACATCCTTCCCTTGCTGCCTGTTGATTATTTTGGGGGCATGGGTGGGGTGGGAAGGGATGTCATAGTTGCAAGTCATAGTTTCATGTAATTTATAGCTCTTTGAAATTCCCAGCTCCATCCAGAAAGTTCATTACAACTTCCCAGTTTAGATGGGTTGGAAACATCATCTCCTTCTTCCATAAGTGAGTACCATTTTCTAATGGCTTACCAAGTTCTAGACCTGTGTAGACTACAAAATTTTTTCTAAATGTCATGATATAGATTTACTTTTCTTTATTTCTGTTATGTGAAGAACTCATTTCTTTTCAAAATTATTTGAAACAGTTTGTTGTACTCTAACACTTTTGCTTTTGAAATAACTGACACCTTTTTGTGAAAATTTATCTCTCATACTGATCATAATTTGACTTTGTCTAATTAGAATGAAATCTGGGACAGAAACGATGGCTTGATTGGCTAATCCTCCCCTTTCAAGCGTTGGGATTCCATGTAGGTGACTGTTCATGGCCTAGCTGCTCTAATTCCCATTCAGCTCTCTGTTGTAGCTCCAGTAGGTGTAGCCATCTGGGAAGTGAATCATTAGATAAAGGAGCCTTCTCTCTTCCTTTTCTTCTCTCTGCTTTTCCAATAAATATAAATAATTTTTTAATTAAATCTCAATTATAGTTTTTTAAAAGTAATTTTAAAAAGCAATTTTAAAAATCCAAAGATCATGCATGCCATCATCTAATTTTTCCAAAAATTTATGGTAAAAAAATATATCAGCTGATATAGAATACCTGTCTCTATTTGCCTAATTATATTTATTCTTAATTTTGAAAAGAGAGATGGAGAAACAGAGGAGAGAGAAAGAGATAAAAGCATGCACAGTATTTCACATTCATTAGTTCACTGTACAAGTGCTTGCAGTTGCCAGGGCTGGTCCAGGGAAGAGTCAAGAGGCTGGGACTTCATCCAGGTCTCTCAAACGGGTCAGAGAGCCACTAGTTGGGCCATCATTGTCCTCCTGTGATAGTGCACCATTGCAGGAAGCTCGCGTAGGGAACAGAGCCAACATGTAAAGTAGACACTCTAAGAAGAGATGTCTCATTATTTTTATTTATTTTTTAAACATTATTTATTTATTTTATTTAAGAGAGAGGGGCAATACATCTGAGTTCACTTTTTCTAATGGTCACAGCAGCATGTCCAGGCCATCTTAGGCCATCTCTGGACTCTGGAGTGGACTGAATTCTTCTGGGTCTCATGTATAGTAGCAAAGAGCTGTATCAGAAGCAGCTCAACCAGAAACAGTGTTACTCACATGTAATGTCAAGATCACAGCAACAGCTTTAACTGCTACAGAGTATCAGTCCCCTTTCCCCCACTTTTTTTTATCTCTCTTCCGTATATCAAGGGGAGAATGGTCTTTCATCTTTCCACTGTATTTATGTTCTTGTTTCATTTTGTACCATGAAGTTCTTAGGGTTGAAACATTTATGGTAATGTAGGTACAGGCATGACAGATTCAAAGTGGCTGTTAAAGTGTAATTGAATTTCTGTCTCACAGCCTACACGGTCTTCACTTCTGGTAGCTGTATAATCTCTTACAAAATATTTCATTCCAAAACCACATTTTATTCCCCTTAAAATAAGGATAAGAACACTTGTGATAAACCTCAGGTGTTTTAAACCTAAGATGTTGTAACTTACATGTGATTCAATTTACAGAGAATTTCTATTAGGTGTAAGATAGATAGATAGATAGATAGATAGATAGATAGATAGATAGATAGAAATGTCTATCTCCCAGGCTATTCACATTAATAACAAAGCACATAGTTTATTGAATTTCAGTACATTAATAGAACCATGAAATAATGCAGCTCTCATACTAATTGATCATTGCTTCAGAACACATTATTTTCATGAAGAGTAGAATGAAGTTTGTTGGCTTCCATGTTTTGTAATTACCCCATTACCGGTCTTTTCTTGGCATCTTTATCAGCATTTAGTTCCAGACAAGTAATTCTACACAGAAATATCCATTAACCTTCTCTGTGGGGTAATCATTTTCTTGTAAATTAAGCTGCCTAATTAGCTGATTCTTTGGAAAATTGATTCTGAACTTGATCCCCAAAAGCTTAACCAACATGTTGCTACTTTTATAATAAACTATGTATAAATTGTTTCCTAAAGATATCAAATTCAAATTGCTCTTTATTAGGTCAGTAATGAGGTTGCCTGTCCTAGGAATTAAGTGACAGATCAAGACAAAACTGTTGCTGTATTTCACAAGCACTATTTGCTTAGTCTACCCAGTTCTTGCAGGTAAGTAGCAAAAGCCACCACTTTACATATGAGTCACTGTAATGTGACTTGGAATCCTGACAAACTGACTATTATAGAACAACCTTGAGACAAAAAGGATTGCTTTTTAAGAAACTAGCTTCCCACAGACTGTAATGTAAATTCAGATTATGTTGTCTCAAAAGGATGGAAGGAAGGGAGGAATCCAGGAAGGGACTGTTGTCATATCCTTAGACTTGTGTCTATCAACCAGTTGAATTTGTTCTTTGTATTAATATCACATTAACATAAAAAACAAGGTAAGAAAGAGTAGTTGAGAGGCTTGAATATTCTGAGAATGCTTCAACTCTCGTTACAGTTTCTGCTTAAAATGTTGGTCAACAACAGCAGAGATATTTTCGATGAGCTATTTTATTTTCAGTTATACGTGTGATGAGCCTTTTGAGACCAAGTGCCTGTACCATGAGCATCTCTCTAATGAACTAGCATAGAGCTATGTTGGCAGTTGGAGTGAGAGGCTAACAATTAGAACAGATATGAATTAGTGGTTAAATAATTTTTAATATTTTAACTGATTTTTCCCCACTTGAATAAAATATTCAAACTAGAAAAAAAGAAAAAGGAATGGTTCCACATAAAATATAAACAGATGCTAAAAAATGTGTAGTTTAAAAGGTATTCCTTATGAATTTGTCACTAATCTCTTGGGCCTCCACTGAGTTCTGAATTTTTAGAGATGAAAGACAGAGAATATGTGGAAATTGCACGTTAACCCTGAGTATTTTTAAGCAATTATTTATTTATTCTACTTGGAAGACAGAGTTTCAGACGGAGAGTGAGAAAAAGAGGAAGAGAGAACTCCCCTTTGCTGATTCACTGGACAAACATCTACAGGAGCCAGAGCACGGTGAGGAAAAAGCTAAGAGTCAGAACTTCTAGCCAAAGATCCAACATGCTCTTCAAGTCCTTGGGCTGTCCTGTTGCCATCCCAAGCACATCAGAAAGCTGGATTAAAAAAAGCCAAAACTCCAACTAGTGTTTTGGTATGGCTTGATGCCATCACAGGCGGCGAGTTGCTGATGTTCAGATATATACAGCATTGGTGCTTTGGGACATCATTGACCTACACTGACTAAGGATTAATAATCTCGGTTTATGGGGATCTGGCCCATTCTCACATCTCTAATTTGGTAATATTAGTAATATTTGTACATCTTCAAAACTGCAAACAGTCAACAAGTTCTCAGAGGAATCATATGACCTACTCAGATAGCCTGAAAAAAAAAAACACTGTAAAATGAGAAAGATAATTAAAATATCCATTTCACAAAGAGGTATGCCATGAGTTCTAGGGCCATTGCTGCCTATATTTTGAAAAATGATCTGTGAACAAATCCAGCTTTGTTTATAGATTACAGGTTGAGAATAAGTCAAGAAATTAAAAACATCGAAGATAAGCTATATTTATTGGAACCATCATAGAAATCTTACTAAAAACCTGGGGAGGATGAAAATAAAATAAGCAGAACTTTGAAAGAGGCTTTTAGAAAAGTATTTTCTTTTTCTTTAAGATGGGATGACCTGCAAATCCGAGGGCCACAAAGGAAGAAAGAGGGCTCAAACACAAACCAGCTAAGGGATTTTGAAAGGCTCATGTTTCTGCTTCAAGATTATCTGCTTGAGACTGTTGAAAATGTTTAAAAAGACAATGCCGTCAACACTTTCTTATATGCCTACTCTTACATTCTGTGGCATTTTGGAAAATAAAGCCACATTTCTGTGCTCAAATCTTCATAGATTAGTGAGGAAATGAGTATATGATTGAGTAATTCCATTATGGGTGAGTGATAGAAGAGAAATGTGCAAATTCTTAGGGTGGAGACTAGGAAGGCAGCCAAAACATTGAAACAAAATCAAGCACACAGAGGGAAAGAGAATTATTGGACACAATTTGATTTCAGAAAATCTGCTAGAATTTTTTGTAGATTATGTAATATTGACTAGATAAGACACTACGAGCTTTGATAATGAAGTACCTGTACTTAGAAACAGGCTATGTTCCATAACTGGAGTGTGCATGTTTTTTATTAAGTTAGCTGGTGTTAGGAGTTTGTTAGTAAGGAGACAGCCACATACCTTACATCTTATTAGTGTGCTGAAATTGATGTACTTTCTGTCTTTCTGAAGCTTTTTACTTTTACTAATGAACAAAATCTCATTCTTAAGTAAATGTTGGAAATTGGCATTTGTTCTGAAAAAAGTATCTATATGAAATATCTTCAAAAAGTTCATGGAAATGCTATTATTAAAAATTATGCAGAGAATTCATTTTTTGCCACCAAAATAAATTTTCCTCACAATTTAATTTTCCACAGACTTTTTGAGGCACCTGCACACTGTTTTTTCCTCATTTTTTGTATGTTTGTTTTGGTTTTGAGACAGAAGCAGTGACAGGGATTTTTAAAATGCTAAAATCTAATATTTCATTTCCAAGATGTTCAAAATAGCCAGGACTAAGCTGGACCAAAGGAAGAAGATGGGAACCAGATATCCCAAATGGTTAATAGGAACCCGGACACCTGTGCCATTACCGCTTCCCCCTAGATCTGCAATGTTTGGAAGTAGGAGTCAGGAATTGAAGGAGGACTCAAACCCAGGTATGGAATAAAAGAGTAGCAAGAAAACATGATGTACCTTACCATTATAACTTCAGCCTACTTGGAAAAAAGTGGTAATTTTATTACACATTTCTTCCATCTTCTCACTCCACAATGATACAATTGAAATTAGATGTGATTTTCAAAGAGGCTATAGAACCTGCTGAGTCAGGATTCATGCTAGGAAATACATGTTTGTAAAGTAAGAAATCTGTGTTTTATCTATTTTGCATTAAAATATGTCTTGCATATTTTGTAGTAAAACAAGTTTTATGTATTTTCCATAGTATGCCAACAGGCCTAGATGAGAAGTATGAGTGAGCGTTAGTCCTGAGCTTGGAGTCAGTGAGGGTGATAGCCAGCTGTCTCTGGATTCCTTCCCACTACAGCGGGGACCTGGGAGCAGGGACCCCTTATGTTATTTCCTAAATAACAGGACCTCAGGATCAGAAAAATCTGAACCAGAAAAAGAAATTTAAAGTGAATTTAAGGTGGGGTGCATGATTTCATAGTTGATATTGGAAAAAAAGTTTGATCAGAATGTTCTCTAGAAATTAGAACAAATTACTTTTACAATTAGTTTGTATTTTGCTAAAAATTCAAGTTGTGATTCTGTTATAGCCATTATTGGGGCAAAGGGATTTTAGATTCTTAGAACAGTGAATTGTGCTGATTCCATAGCCTTCATCACACATTATTTTTACACATGATTTTTTAAATCATCGTACCTTCATGTCTGTGAGGGATGGGCATGAGAACTCTCTCTACACACACACACACACACACACGTACACACACACTGTACACAGAAATTTTATATTTATTGTCTTCTGCTCAATCTGGCAAAACTCTCAAACACAAGCTTCCTTCCCAATAGCTTATCATGGATATCTTTAATGTGCCAACCCACACAACTATTAAGTGTAATAAGAGAAGACTTGTGTTCGACCTAAAGATAGTGATGAAGGAATTATCAATATTTAGCGAAATAGCCTTAGTGATCTCCTGTTTGGAGCGCAATCCTCATGCTAATATTAAAACACGAACCGACTGCATTTTGCACATCTGTGGTGCATACAGTGTACAGCTACAGTTTCCCTATTTTACTTCTACATGGTTTGAAATACATATTGGCCTTGTCTCATATCATTTCATATTTTCTCCCTACTAAATATGAACTCTGAGAAATAAGTGATTAACCTCTTCCTACTCGAAAGGGGTTCATGAAGCAGGAACATGGGCATTATGTGAGGGCTTGCAAGTCATGTGGAATTTCAGTCCCAATCCTAGAGCTGATAAATCATCCTATGCATTTTAATAAGATTTCTTTGTATGGATGAGTACATGAAAATGTGAGAAGTGCCTAGTTAACTGTTGGAGATGTGTCGTTAAATTGGAAGCATGCAAATGGTCAAGAGTGTTATCTGAGATGCTGCATGCCAAGCATCTGGTACAGAAGCCTGGGGCAAAAGAAGTTTCCTGTTCTAAACAGATTGGAATGAGGATTTTTGCTGCTCTCTGAGTGTTGAAAGCATCTTTCACAGGTCAAAGGACTCGCTTGGGAAGGCAGTGTCCTACAGACAATAGTAGAATCTGCAGGGAGAGACATGTCTATTCCTGGAAATTAAGTGTTGAGAGCATGCATTAAAAAGTCATATTCATCTCAAGAATGCCACGCCAGGGAGCATCTTATTGCTTGAGGAGGGAATGCCTGTGCCATCGGCTACACATATGTCATTTAGTCCTAGTGGCAAATTTCCATGTTGGCATCACATCCCCCAAAGCATTTTTTTAAAATCCTGCTTAGTTTGTTCACAAGTAAATCCCCTGAAAGGAATTAACATATGGGATATTTGTAGTCAGGGAAGATTTTATTTCAATCCTTTTGCCTTGAAACAGCTGTGTAAGAGGGCACACTGCTGATTCCAGCAGGAATTACCATCCCTTTCATGTGAACATAGGTACTGAGCAAAGAGAATCTCTAAGATACTTCAAAAGTTGTTTTTAAGCCTGCTGTGCCTATGATGTTGGTGATGGGTTAACATTTGTACATACCTGTGATTAAGTAGAGAAAAAAATCTTTTTGCAAAGGTTTTCTGTGGTTGATAAATAAGTAATATTTACACAACCATTGGAAGCAACCTAACAAACTGCACATAAGCTTTCCTTTTACATTTTGATCCCAAGGAACAGCTAGTTGCTCACTTGTATTGTTCACATGGATTGAAGTACATGGACATTTTGATTGAGACTTTTATCTGTCATAAAAAAACATGGCTTTTTGAATGCTAACAGTAAGTGTAAACTTATATACATTATTTCAAACAAGAAAATGGTGAAAGAAGAAAATACTTCCCAATCATAATTGGTATTCCCAAATGAGACTTATTCGTACTTCAGTGCTTCCTATTTGAACATTTTCTATTTTGTGTATGAAGATATTCGTATGTTTTGTGTGATGTATCTCCCATTTTCCCCTGATAGACAAAGGATTTTGGAGCTATATTCTAGGTTTTACTATAATCTTTATTTCCAGAGTGCTTAATATGTATTTTAATATAATAAAAATAATTAATAGAGCATATACATACATATGATCCAAACACCAATGATACAGGAAAAAAATCCATTTCCTTTATCTACACTTTGATTTGTACATGTGATATTATTGTTTTGTAACAGGTTACAGAAATATTGCTCTGCTTATTTCTGTACTTAGGGTTGCTCTTAAGTGTACTTTGCTCCTGTTTACTGAGATTTGACTATGAGCTTCAGAACAGCACAAACAGTATGTTTGTGTTTCATGCTGTGCCTGTGGTCTGGTTCCTGAAAATGCCAAGCTTAGCAGGATTGCACCGTAGTGAGTGCTTCAGGTTGGACAGAATTCGTGTGCTCCAAAATAACATGAACAATAATACATTGTCCAATGTTTATCTAGGACTAGGATTTACTTTTTTGTTTCAATAATTCTGAATTATCTTTCCTATTTAATGTATCAAATGTCCAGTCACATTATAACGGCTTCCACAAGTTTCCTTCTGCCAACAATCCTAATTTTCTTTGCTCCACAAGAAGGAAGGAGAATTACATGGAACCCACTCAGATTCACTCTGTAGTACACAATCAACCTTCCAGCAATGCCCTACTGAGATTAGCAGATTTGTTTCCCCACTGACTTGAGATACATGAGAAATACTACATACAAGTGACTTGTGTGTGGTTATTTTTACAGCAGTAACTGACTGATACAGGTCTTCTCTGGCTAAAACTGAAATCCAGGAAAACATGTAGTTGCCTGACCAGTATTGTGTATTTGATTCTTCCTTTTGGGCACAAGTACAGCATTCCTCTACTGCTGGCACATGACATACAATGATGTGCTTGGTGTCCCCTGAAATCATTCCATTCACTTCGTATGCTGTTTAGCATTGCATTTTGTTTTTCTATGCTCCTATTTATTCTCAGCTAATTTAGAACTGCTGTAGCAGATATCCTTTTCTACTACTTTTTTGAGCTTTTTGAATATAGTTAGTCCCTCACACAAATGGGTTTGGCATCCAAGATCTGAACAAACCACAGGTCAAAAATACTTTAAAAAAAAGCAATGCATCTGCACTGGACATGTTGATTTTTTCCTACAGTTATCCCTAAATCATAAAGTAGAACAAGCTATTTACCTAGCATTTACATTATATTATGTATTATAAACAATCTGTATGGGTTAAATGTCTAGGAACACGTGCGCAGGTTATATGCAAGTTCTTTGCCATTTTATATAAGGAACTTGAGCATCTGTAGAGTTTGATATTTCTTGACGTTCCTGGAACCAATCCCTTATGTATGCTGAGATATGGATGTCTACTTTCATGATCTTTATTAAACCTCAGCTTAGCCCTTGGCCATTCACTTAGACTACCAAAAGTACTCATGAAATATTAGTTTTATGAGGTGTTCCCTAGCAAAAGTATATTTATCATCAAATTCATCAATATCATCAAATGCCATTTGCTGGTATTCTTTATATATTACGTGAATTTTTAAAATATATATATATTTATTTTTATTGGAAATGCAGATATACAGAGAGGAGGAGAGACAGAGAGGAAGATCTTCCATGCGATGATTCACTCCCCAGGTGGCTGCTACGGCTGGAGCTGAGCCAATCCGAAGCCAGGAGCCAGGAAGTTCTTTCCAGGTCTGTCATACGGGTACAGGGTCCCAAAGTCTTGGGTTGTCCTCGACTGCTTTCCCAGGCCACAGGCAGGGAGCTGGATGGCAAGTGGAACTGCCAGGATTAGGACCGGCGCCCATATGGGATCCTGGCGCATTCAAGGTGAGGACTTTAACTACTACGCTATGGTGTCGGGCCCTATATATTATGTGAATTATTAACTTAATTTATGAGTTCCTTTCATTTTTATTTGATTTTTCCAATGCTGTTACCTGCTGCTTTAACTTCTGCACAAAAATATGTGTGTATTTGATACCCGAGATATTTTTCTTCATCTAAGATACTGAGAAAATGACAAGAAGGGAGTGGTATAAAAAGTTAATTAACTTTTGCCTCAGCTTACTCTCTATCTCATGACTGTGACATTCTCTGAATCTCATTGTGCAAATTATTCCAAAGCTGACACAGCTTCTGTCCTTCATTTGTGTTACAGATTAGAATGTTATACAATATCTTGAAATCAGAATATATTCTTTTTAAAGTCTAGTCTACTGTAAAGATCTCAATTGTAATTAGTTGGCTTTAAATTAGTTGCCTCTCACAGATGCTGTGGACTTATTTGGTGATTTCTTATCACTGCACCAATCAGAGTAGCAGAACACGGTTACTGTTCTTGTCTCCCGTAACACTGGGAATGTATGCATGCATTGGTCTTCCGTTTGTCATCCATAGATGGCTGCTGCTTTGTCTGATAGAAGACCTTATCTGAAAGGCTAGTGTGTTTTGTAGTTTCATCATCAGGAGTCTGATGGATAAAAGAAGAAAAACAGGGTCTGATAAAAGTGGCAATTCCTTCAAAGACAGAAGATGAGAGTCCGCAGTGGGAGACCAGGCTTGCTTGACCTTCCTCGGAGACATGGCACTTCCCCTCTTTTTCTTTCCCCTTATGTTTTGTCTTCGTTTTTTATATATAAATCATAAGCTTCTTACTTTGATACCTGTAGAAACATGAGTAAATGTTAATGTCGCAGCTGGAAACGATTCTAAGTAAAATAGTAAGTTTGTGTAAACTCCAAACTGAAAAATGACATTTCTCTATTAATTATCCTGCATCTACAAAGAAAGAAATACAAACCATTAAAAGTTGGAAATGTCATGAGGAGAAAGGCACAAGTCATAAGTTTATAATTTTTCACTTATAAATATGTCTTGTATTTAGATAGCTAATGTGATGTGTTCATATTCTTGGTGAATCATATTAAAATACCCAAGAAATTGCTTATACATCTAAGTCAGCATAAAATAAACAGCTAAAGCTAAAATTAATTTATAATAGCTACTTCCTAATCACTCTTTTTGTCAGGCTGTTAGGACTCAGTTTACATTGCTACTTTTGGAACTATAAACAGTATAGTTTTCTAATCCTTCATACTGTCACTTTCCAAAGTACTTGTGTTATATTACGTCCTGCTCATGTTTTCAATCCCATATAGGTTGTAGTCAGCATTGTGGTGCATCCGACATGAGTCTGAAATGGTTTTGGAGATGGATGCTCATATTTCTTGTTGTGAATTGATTGAAATGGAAAAAGAGATATTCTGTCGTGTTAGAGGACTGTGATCCCTCGAGCTCGAGCGCAATGATGATGCATGTGAAATCTGTCTCCCAGTTGAAATGCCAGTCCGACAGGGGGTGGTCATTTAACCAGATCCCACATCAAGTGTGAACAGAGGTGTTGTGAGACTGTGCCCTGGACTGTCATTTTGAAGTGTCCACCTGCACTGAAGAGTTGTAGCTTCTGGTATCTAAGTGTGTTTGCTGATGGTGTGTTACTGGTTCTTTAAACTTTGATTTCCTTATTTCGACCAGTCAGGTAACAATACATGTTCTTTCTTTTACATAATGGACTGACACAAATACTAGCAGATTTTTCTTCCTTTCTGTTTGTTTTGAAAGGAAATGGTGTTCTTTGAACATCAGATTGCCATCCCCAAAGTTTCCTAAGATTCATAAAATACTTACAATTTAGCTTTTAAGTTCTGTCCCATAATTCAAGATATTAGATCATTTATATATTATAATGAGTGTTCTCTTATACCAACACAAACACACACACACATATTTTATATGCTATCGGTCTTCTTTAAAAATAACAATCATTAAAATTACAATTATATAGAAGTGTTAAAAATAAATACTAAACTTTCCATGAGAGTTCAGGTTTTAACACTCTGTGGTGAAGGATAAAATTCAAATAGTAAAACACATTAAGTTAACTTTGAACTGATTTTTTTTTATTTTAAATAAGATGTAAAATTTGTGATGGGAAAATAGCAAAACTAGCAGCCTTAAAAAAAAAGTTGATTTAAAAGGGCCAGCGTTGTGGTATAACAGGTGAAGCCTCTACCTGCCATGCTGCCATTGTATATTGTCAGCCTCTATTCCTGGGCGTCCCACTTCTGAACCAGTTGTCTGCCAATGTCCTGGGAAAAGCAGTGGAGGATGACCTTGGTATTAGGACCCTGCTACCCACATGAGAGACCTGAAGGAAGGAGGCTCCTGGCTCCTGGCTCTGGCTTACTCATCTCTGGCTATTGTGATCATCTGGGGAGTCAAATAGCACTGAAATACCTCTCTTTCTGTCTCTGTCTCTCTTCCTTTAAATTTGACTTTCAAATAAATGAATGACTCTTTTAAAAATGGCTGTTGGCTGCCACAGACACTAACCAAGATGTCTTTTAGCAGAGGGAAGTAATATTTATTTACTTTTCTAAGTCACAATTCCTCCACATATTTACTTTATACTCTCATAATAATTATAAAACCATTGAATGTGTTCTAGTTCAATATTTCAAGCATTGTGCCTGATAGAATAATGTAATGAAATCCAAGATTTACAAAGCTCCTAACTCTGTAAAATGCATTCAGTATTTCTTAATATCTATGCTGATTAGAGTTCTTTGGTTAAGATTAATTCCTGCTATTGATTTTTAACTAAATTTTTGTGAATATCTAACATGAATAGAGCAAGGAAAAGTAATATAAGTATCAAATTAACTTTTTATTTTAATGTTTACAAGTTAAAAAACTATAAGGTAACCAAAGAAATACCCATTGAGAACTTTCTGTGGATTAATAAAGTAAAATGGTATATTAAAATGTACACAGATTAATTTGTGCAAACAATTGTCTTTTAAAAAGAAAATCCCCCTCTCAATTATATCTTTTTAGTTCTTTTTTAGCTGGCCATAAAGAATATTTATAGCCACTTAAAAGTGCCTTATGCAAAATATCAAATATATTTCCATGTACTTACTACTGAAAATATGTTGCTTGAGTCAGGAATATCAGTAGCTTTTGGGAGTTATCAGAAATCAAAATCTATTGAATTTGAATTTGAATTCTATCAAAAGTAAAACTGATTAATATGTATATTGTATTATTAAAATAAAATCTAAATATAGTTTTAAAAACAAATTTACAAAACTGTGGATTCATGTGATTTAAACACATGCTGTTATCACAAGGTAGCAGAGAAAAGTTTATTAAAGTTCTCTTAAATTAAAGAAGTACTTTTGATAGTTTTGAATTGCCTTATGTGACCAGTTTGTTCTTGCAATACATTTGAATACATTTGAAAGTATATGTTATAAATAAGATGTTTTGTTATATGCTTTATACAGTGAATTATATTATATAGTGAATGAAGCAAGTTTGAGCGCTTCTTAATGCTTCAAATTTATTATACCACCAGGGGGTGCTAATGCTTTTAATATACATTTCCAAAATATTAAAGTAGATAAAGTCAAGTTTTAAAAATAAGCAAATGAATATGTGTAACATTTAAGCAAACCCATTACAGGAAAAAGAATTATTTAGGATATTAAAGTTGAAACTTGAATTGAAAATTAAAACTTGTTAATTGATAAGCTTTTATGCAAAAGGGATAATTTTTCAAACTTCACTTTATAGTTCTGGTTTTAAGCTTTCATCAAAGCTGGAAGGCAATATTTAGGATACGAAGATCAAAGAAGAGACAATGAAATGTGGATAATTCTCTTGTGAGACCAGAATGATGGGTCTCTAGTTCTTTCTATATCCCTATGTGTATTTTCTGTTTCATTTTCTATCATTTTCACAGGGAACTTCATTTATAATTTTTTAAAGAAAAGTATATAAAGCAAGGAAGGAAAAAAGGAGGGAAGGAAAAGACAGGACTCCTTTATCGAGATATTGCATGTCCAGTACTCAAATTCTACTTTAGACTCACAATTATTCAAACATATTTAGGACACAATAAAACAAAACATTGGCATTTTGTGAATAGGAATACATATTATTTGCAATGCCCAGTGTATCCTAATCTTTCCTGCTTTTATGTGGTCCATAATGTGGCAGCGAGGAAAATAAAATGACTTTATTTCAGATTCCTGCTTATAGTTATGTAATATCAGACATGATTTCAAGTGGAACTTCTGTTGCCTGAGACATCGTAGATGACTACACATGCATTGCTCTGGCAGCGTACACTCAGACTTGATGGCAGAAGGATTGCATGCATGTGCTTGTCTTGGTACATCTAAAACAAACTTGGTGGCCCACAGAGGTACATTTGTAAAGAAGCTATATTAATATGCTTCATTGAGGTCCAGGAGACGAAAAATAAAACAAAAGCATTATAGAAAGAAATATAATTTAATCATGTCTGTGGTGCATCATAGAAAAATATGATGTGTAACTATCTTTAATCTGAAGAACAGCTTACCTAATTTGTAGCGTTGCCTTTGATTGCTGCCTTAAAATCTGGCCTGTTATACTGTAAGTATAGCATAAATCACACTTCAAAGAAAAAAAATGTTGAGCAAAAATACAGCAACACATCACAACTCCTACTGGTGACTTTACCTTTGGTCTTGGAGTAGGGGCAGGTGTCAGTCCTTGGTTATTTAATGGGTAGAATAGTCATATCTCCTTCTGTGTTGAGAGTGAGAATATGTCCATGTTTTCAGCGCATAAGCTTCTCTCACTAAAATAGCATGGCTCAGTTTTTCCCAATGTGTGCAAAATTCTTTTTGTTCAAATGAGAAATAAGGAGTTGGCACCTCCGTAAGTCATCCTTCTTCCTAGTCTGCCTCTGAGTTCTTTGCCTGGAAGGTTCTGACACTTTGATTTTTCTGGCCATCATTGTGCACATTTTGCTGCTGCTTCTAGGTATAGAAGCTGATTCTCCATGGCTCGTAGTGACATAGCTGAGACAAGATGACAGTACCAAGTAATATTTATAACATTCTATAGGAGCACAAAATGAAATTGATTCCATAGGAACAGAATTTTAAAACTTTCTTTCCGAAGTGTTTCCATTCATGAAAATACCAGTAGGAATACAGAACAAATATTGTGACCTAACTTACCTTTCTTATCATTATAAAACACATTATTCCAGAGCACCTTACACATCTTTCAATATGTTCCTTTTGAGTTTGTTCCTTCCCAGGCAGTATTAGCCTATTGTCCAAATAACCTTTAAGTAATATCTGGTCCCTTATTTCCTTTAAGATATAGTGTGATGGTTTATCCTTCACCTGTAAAGAAAAGTTGCAAAGTTAACGTTTTGTTTCTTTTGAGAAAATAAAGCACCTTGTGCCTTTGCTTCTCCAAGTGTGCTCTGTAGATCAGTAGCAGCAGCAACCCAGGGACTTGCTGGAAATGCACACGTGCATCTCATTCTTATTCATGGTCCGAAGGCTCCACCTGGCTGGGAGGTGCTTTCCTGGTCAGGGATGACTGAACACACGAGTTTTAGAACAAGAATGCCAATCATTTGACATATGTGCTATGCTTTTCCCATAGAATAACTTAAGGATGTAACAGTCATTGAATGAACATGGCAATTTTCCCCTTGCTCCTAGTCTATGAGCCATATTTCTAACCCAGGATTCCAAGTAGCCTCTAACATAGATTCAGGTTGAATCAATTCACTAGACTTCATTTAAGTTGTGTATTTTCAGATTATTTGTTCTATTCACCTTTAGATACATGTAAACCAAGACATCACTTCATAAAAGATGGCTCAACCCTGGAAAGCAGCAGTTGATGGTTCTAGTACTGGGACCCCTGTCCACCACGTGGATTGATATCCCCCCCCAAACCTGCCTCTCTCTATACCCACTTCTTTTCTCAAATTAATAAATAACAAATAGATAGGGAAAAAATCCATTTAGAAGAGCTTTTCTAATTCCTAGATACAGGAAAATGCCAAACTTAAAGAAATATGAGAAATTACCCAAGTACCATTTTAAAATTGTATGCAAAGAAAAGAATATGAAAAAGAAGAAGGAAGGACATGAGGGATGGAGAGAGGAAGGGAACAAGAAAGAGAAGCTGAAAGGAAGGAAGAAGGTGATTAGGGAGCAATGGAGAAGGAAATATGATAGGACATCCTGAGTTCTATGAAAGTTGATAATAGTTACAGTCATTTATGTTATACAACATTAATATTTGGTCATTAGACATTTTAAGATGTATTTAATTGAAAATAATAAAAATACCAGGAAATTTATGATATTGTTGATGTAATTATAACATTATGCTTATGCCCCCACGAGTTGAGTCAAGTTTAAGCTTTGCTCCAGCTTTCACTCTTGAGTACAGAATAGGGCAAAGATCCCGAGACTGTTCAATAAATCCAAATTTGTTGTTTGGCTAATTTCTACCAGTAGAATCAGCACTTACTACTAACAAATTATAAGATGAAATAGGTTTAATTGCTTCTGAGAAGATGAGAGATTAAAGATTTTTACAGTTATTAACTTAATATTATCAAGATAGAATTTTCTGATGCATAATGAAAAGACACTGACTTTTCTGATGATGGGGTATTCTGCTTCCTCGGCATTGATACTGCTGAGATTAGAAGGAAGCTGTTGTTCCACTTTTAACTCCAAGTGTGTAAAATGTGTTTGGGAACCTAACATGGTACTTCACTTAGAGTTAAGTCTGGAAAAACCTCTTGGTATTTCAAGTGCATGGCGAGTTAACACTGGGAATTAAATGTGCAGAGGCAGAAATAAGATGTCTCAATCTTTTTAGAGACCTTGGTTGGGTCTGCAGGTTCAGGAAGATGATCAAAGATAAATGAATAATAAAGAAGCATGCATATTTGTTTAGCTGTATGTGACATAAGAGCTTTAAAAGGAAACAAAAACCTAAGGAAAAATCACTATGTTTATTTGTAAAATATTTCTTTATTCACTTGAAAGTCAAAATTACAGACAAAGAGGAGGAGAGACAGAGAAATAGAGAGATCTTCCCTCCATGAGCATACCCCACACCCCAGCCCAGATGGAGCCAGGAATCAGGAACTTTATCTGGCTCTCTATGTACGTTACAGGGGTTGAAACACTTGAGTCACCTTCTACCTTCCCAGGCCATTAGCAAGGAGGCAAACCAGAAAGGAAACACTGAAATACCAACCTGCAACCATATGGATGCCAGCATTGCAGGCATTGCGTTTATCCACTGCACCACAGTGTCAACCCCTACAAGTTTATTTTATTTCTTTTCTTTTTTCTTTTTTCTTTTGTCTCTTTTTAAAATATTTATTTTTACTGCAAAGTCAGATATACAGAGAGGAGGAGAGAGACAGGAAGATCTTCCGTCCGTTGATTCACTCCCCAAGCAGCTGTAATGGCTAGAGCTGAGCCAGTCTGAAGCCAGGAGCCAGGCTTCCAGGTCTTCTTCCAGGTCTCCCACTCGGGTGCAGGGTCCCGATGCCTTGGGCTGACCTCTACTGCTTTCCCAGGCTGCAGACAGGGAGCTGGATGGGAAGCGGGGCCCGCAAGATTAGAACCAGTGCCTATATGGGGTCCCAATGCATTCTAAGGTGAGGACTTCAGCCGCTAGGCTATTGTGCTGGGTCCTAGGGAGAAATTTTGCTTTTTCAGACTTGGCTCTGTGCTTTTCAGAGGTAAGGCTGTTTCTTTGCTCTAGGAATAGGGAGCAAATGAGTGAAAGTCCCACTTCAGTGAGAAATCAAAGCATCCATGCTAGAGATGATTTGCTGCCTGTGGAAGAGTGAGCGGCAGGTGGAAGAAACCTTTTGCTTCTAATATTTTCTCAAATAACAAAGTTCCATTTTGGGGCAATTGTCTTGAATGCTTTTACATGCTAGACAATTTCTGGAGAAAGATGAGTGACTATGTCAGGATTTCAGGTCTCATATTATTGCTACATGGTTGTGATGTAGACTTCAGGAAGTTGTTGATGCCAGACTGTCTTGCATTCCCAGAGCAGGTAGTGCAGTAGGAAATCAGCCAGAGCCAAATTCTTCATTCTGGAAACCTGCTTCACTGCAGAGGTCCTGTGTGCTTTACCAGGCCTCCATCTTCCAAATGTCTTGTTGGTGAATCTCATTGGCAGAATCAAGTTTCATCCAGGATCCAGCTGTAAAGGAGTCTTAAAACATTTCTTAATCTTCCAATTCCAACAGATCATAGTAAGGCATAGGTGTTGAACAGTGTAGGAGAAAAAAAAATAACTTCCCTTCTGTTCATCTCAGTTCTCTAAGTGGGACAATGTGTCAAAAGAGAAGAAGTTTATTTGCATGTGTATCTCATGTATTTCCTGGGATATCTAAGTAATGAAGTAAATCGCAAAGAAGAGACCTAAAATTTGAGGTTGCGTAGAATTTTCAGGTACAGTAATAAAAAAAAATGGTGACTATAAAAGAGTAAGTTTTGTTCTTGTAGACTTAGGTCAGCATCTTCTCCATTGCTGAATGATTTAAAGCTATCAGATTCATCATTTTTTTCCTGATCCATGACAGACATATCCTTATAAATGGAGACGTCTTTTATAAATGTAAATATAACTTTCAAAAGAATAACATGGACTGTTTTCAGAGTTTCTCCTGTGTCTGCTCTTTCTCAAAATAATCCTTATGTCAAAGAGGCACATTTAGGTGGTTTATTCTGGCCTCCAATGGTCATTTATTGGGGTAGCATAATCTCGTCTGAGCAAAAATAGACAATAGACAAAACATATATGGAAATAATATATTCAGTCATCCTTTATTATATTTTGAGGAATGAGTTCCAGGGCCTCGTAAGTTAAGTATTAAAGTCTGCAGATGCGCAAGAACCTAATATAAAATGGCAGTGCACTTGCAAACAGCCTGTGCACATTCTTATGTGTACTCAAAATCATCATCTCTGGATTAGAATAAATAAAGCAATGTAAATGCTATGAAACTTGTATTGCTTTTGAAAAACTCTGAACATGGTCACTAAAGATGGCTGGCATTTGTAAAACAGGTGAAGCAGCCACTTGTGACACTAGCATCCCATATGGGTGTTGATTAAAGTAGTTACTCCACTTCTGATCCAACCCCCTGTTTGTGGCCTGGGCAAAGCAGTGTAAGTTGGCCCCTGTACCTGCATGGGAGACCTTGGTCTTTTCTTCAGTCTGACCCAGTCCCAGGTGTTGCATACATTTGGGGAGTGAATCCTCTCTCCCCTCTCTGACTTTCAAAATAAGTGAATTAATTAGTTAAAAAAATATTTTCAACCCATAATTGTTTGAATTCACAGCTAGTGAATTCAGAAATAGAGGTGTATTAACTATATAACAAATTGTAATAATTTTCCATATTTAATTTAATTTAAAATTGTTCAACTTTATAAATTTTTTTAAGCTGATTGTCATCATCAACTGTTTTTGGGTATATTTACTTATTTTTATTTGAAAATATTTGATTGCTGAGTAACACACACACATACAGAGAAAAAGGTTGAGAGAAAAATTGACTTCTCATCTGTTAGTTTACTTCCTCAAACGCTTGCAACTGCTGGGCTGGACAAAGCAAAAATCTCCAGCAACTCTATCTAGAGTCCTGTGGTAGCAGAATCCTATGCTCATTAGGGGAAAACCAGATCAGAAGGGGAGCCAGGTCTCAGTCCCAAGGCACTCCAACGTGGGATGCGGGTATCTCATTTGGTCGTTTAACCTACTGTGCTACAATCTGGCTAAAATCTAACGTAACTGTCATTCCAATTTTAACTGAAGCTTGGAGAAATTACGTAATGTGTCCTACCTCATATAGCTAGTAAATGACTGCTTTAGTCTGAAAATGATTTGATCCTTGAATTCATACAGATGTTTAGGTCTCAGAGGCATAATTTAATGATCGTGTAAATACAATCTGATTGTGGGGCTTAAGAGGTGGGTCTAGTGGCAAGTCTTTAATACCTGGAGGAGTGTCCTGAAATCTGAGCTGGGCTCAGCCTCTCTACTTCCTGGCTCACCTGGGCCATTTCTTGACCAATCTTGACCAGAAAACTCCCAGAGAAAAAAGTAGTCCTCTTCTGTTTACCTGGACACCTTCCATGGGTGTTTCACTGTACCAGTGGAAAACTGACCACCACAGTGGCAGTGAATCATTAATATTTGCACCCACTTTTCTCTGAATCTAAAACTCAGTATGTATCCTCCCTATGATGCTAAACCTAATAAATTCTTCAGATGAGTGTTGACCAAGGTGTTTAGATGATTAGCTATTTACACTTCCCCGTGGTGATATTTTCAGTGTACTAATCAATTTCTGCCTCTATAAAAGTTAACAGGTAGATCAGTAAGTGATGCTCCACACTGGTTTTTTTCATTGACAACTTTGAAGACTTTTGTAACTTTTAACTACTAGTGCTTAAAGGACTGAGGATTATGAAAAGTGCTTAGTCCAAATTTGGAAGATTCAGAAACTAAATAATAATATAATAATATGATCTGAATTTCATCTTGATTTGAATTCTTGAGGAGAGATGAAAATGACACCCTACAATCCTGTATAGCACATGATCTCCTATTTAACCCATCCCAGACATACAATGAATGGCTTTTTGCTGATATTTATCATTCTTAAAGTGTGTCAATCACAAAAATTTTTAATGTTTACTGGATGTGTGTGCATATGTTATCTGTCAGGTGAAAACGGTATGTGAGTTTTAGATGCAAAAGGTTTAAAGCTCATTGAGGTAGAATATTGAGGACAACTTTTCTTTAACTGAATTCAGAAATTACATGACATTTTTTTCTTTTTATTATTCAAGAACTACTTAGTGTTCTATGTTTATGTTGATAGTGCATTGCATATAAAATCTCTTCGTAAAAGTTACCTTCACAAAAATACGCTCTGTTTTAGTTCCTAAACTCAGTTGAAATCATTATACAAGCCCTCCATCTTGATAGAATTCTCTGTGAGAAACAAATTCTAGATGAAAACTGATCAAAGAGTAAGTGTTAATAGTAGAGATAAGCTTTGCTTATGGCTACCCATGGTTTTTGGTAGGTGATTTGTTTTATCCCATCAGTTGAGATATATCCTTCTATGAAAATCCTATTTAAAGGCACATAAATACCCACATCCATGTGTACATTTGGAACATATACACACGTGCATGTCTATAGCTCCAGTGTCCTAACTGCTAGGTGCCAGATACACAGAAAGAACAGATGCACCATGTAGAAGACAGCTGGGAATCATTAGTCATAAACATAGGCAGGACCAAGGGGGGAAACTGGCAGGTGCAATATTCTTCTTGATAATAAAACGGTTCAAAAAATCTGGAAAGAGGAACATTGTTTAAAACATAGGTCTCAAAATAAATCATGAGTGTAATTTCCTCCGGATTTAGTTTTCTTTCATTCTTTATTTTTAAAACCTGCTTGTTACTGCTTAAAAATGGAATATTTGATGTGATAAAAATAATAAACATGAATGGTGTGATGGTGCTTAAAGAATTCCACCAAGAATGTGTACTAAGGTACAACCCTTTTTTGTCTGGCTCTGTAGCCTGTTAACTGTCATACCAGCATCATCTTTTGTCTGCTTGTTTTAAGTAAAGATGAGGAAATAGTCCTAAGCTGAAACCGAATTCCTGGAATTTAAAGCAGGCTTGTCACGGTGTGAGCTTGGGAGTTGCTCTATCTCTCTAAACTTTAAATACTAAAAATCGTGAACTAAGACCATTTTTATTGACCAAATATTGTTGGGCTTGATACACAATGGAGGAGCAGGTCTTAAAGTGTCATGGCCAATATGCCTATAACAAAAGACATGTTAATAAAACAAGTTTAACACCACCAGCGGTTTAATAAGACACAAACATTTCAAATTGAAGACACAAATACCTGGGATGAACTATCCATTGTTATGCATGGAGTCAGCAAATCATGGGCAGCCATCGGCAAAGATGAGTGAGCAAAAAGAATATAATTTAATTGTAACAGACCGTGGGGGTAGACAGTCAGCAAAGTGGGTCTGTTTAGATTTTTCCTGGCCTCCCACTGCAGATATGAACAGGGCCCTTTCTGGAATGGGATCTTAAGATGTACATTCAGCAAGACAGATTAGAGTATGTCTTTGTGGTCGATTCTTACCCAGATAGATTAGTGAAAATTAGAATAGTGTTTTTAGGATTATGGGAAATGGAACTGTTGTTTCTATGACTTACCTTGGGAAAAAGGAATTCTAGTTTTTTTGTTTTGCTTTGCGCTAGAATGAAGGGAAGAGAGTAGGGGGGAGGACTGGATCAGAAAGAAATGATGTTTCTTAGGTCATCTCTTTGGAATCATTTTCCGGATCCCAACCTCAATGTCAGATGGTATATAAAAAAAACAAGAAGGCTGGGATGTGAACTTAGAGGGCCCTTATGATGCTTACATTGCTATTTATTGAATCAAATGAGAAAAACAGTAACATGGTGATTAGGTCTGCAGAAGCAAGAGAGAAAGAAAGCTCCAACACGACTTCATGGAACTAACGGGGCAGTGAAAAAAGCTCTCAAAGCTAGGAATTTCACGGAGATCATTTTTGAATTTAGTTTGACCGAGGACAGGTCAAAATATGGCTAAAGAAAACGCTTGGTTGTGTATTGAATAAAAGCATATTAAGTTAAACATTCAGAACGATTAGATGGTAGTTTGTATTACACTTTGCCATAAATCACAGTATTATATTAGTTATCCACAGTGATTAGTAAATTATCTCAAAATGAGGTGGCTTAAAACAATAAAAATTGTTCACAGTTTGGATGTAGTATGAATTTTGGTGCAGTTTAGCTGAGTGGCTTTTGTTTGTTCTTATTGGAAAGGCAGATTTCCAGAGAGAGAAGGGGATACAGAGAGGAAGATCTTCCATCCATAGGTTCGCTCCTGAAGTGGCTTCAATGGCCGAAGCTGAATTTACCTGAAACCAGGAGCCAGGAACCTCCTCCAGGTCGCCCATGTGGGTACAGGATTCCAAGGGCTTGGGCTGTTCTCTACTGCTTTCCCAGGCCACAAGCAGGGAACTGGATAGGTAGTGGAGTAGCAGTACATGAACTGGCGCCCATATGGGATCCTGGCTCATGTAAGGTGTGGATTTATCCACTAGGCTATCTTGCTAGGCCCAGCTGAGTGTCTTTGACTCAGTCTCTTACAAGGTTTGAGTGGTGTGTCAGCAGGCTTGATGTGGCTCATAAGCCTACTAGCAGGAGACCTAAGTCCCTCACTATTTAGATCTCCTGAGGTGCAGAAGTGTCCCTGTGGATGGCAGTTAACTACCACTGGAACACGCCAACCGGGGAGGAGAGTAGAGAAGGAGGGAGAGAAAGCAGAAGTGACCATGATTTTTATGAGCTAAGCTCTTTGCCATTTGGTAGAGGACTCATATAAAGGCAAAATCACAGGGAGTCTGAGACACGTGTTCAGAGTCCAGCTACACTAATGTACAATACAATGTTAGGAACTAAAATGGACAAGATTTGGCTCTAAGAATATACACATGAAAAGCAGAGGAAAGATTTTACAGAGAAAAGTACTGTATACAACTGGTTCTGGTTATGCCCTTATCCACATTAAGGGAGGGGATATACATACATTTACTAGATTCACAAATTGCTTCCTTTACTATCACTAATATTTCAAGCAAACATCAAAGATCTTCGCTGTTATTAGATGTGATTGGTTTTTATTCCTGTTTCAGTATGGCTAACAAAGGTCTTGGATCATATGAAGGCATGTGTGTTCCATCATTTTGTTGTTGTTTGCTTATGTTTTCATTTTTTAGTATTATGTTTAATCTTAATATCACTCAAATATTTTAAGCCTTTTGTACTTTGAGAGGATTGATTAGCTAAAACTGCACAATAAAATCTATTAATCCATCCCACTAAGCTGCAGTGCGCTGGAACTCTGCTAGAGATGCACTGTGGACTGTTTGGAAATCCTGTCCAGTTATTCCTCACTTTCTTTCCCTCAAACGTGTCCACTAACAAGAGAATAGTGAGAGTACCGGTATCGATTTGTAAGTAAACCCGGGATTGATTTAAAATGTTAGAACGTTCTTCTGTGCCTTGATGAATCCATATGTGAATAAAGACTTTCTTAAAACCTAATTTTCTATGATATGCTAAAACTTAGGTACATGGGTCTAAGTCAGTAATCAGGAAACCATGGTCCAAGTCAAATTCAACTTTTCTGCTTGTTTTTGCAATAAAGTTTTATTGTAAATCAACCACTGACATTTGCTTACATTTTGTCTTGGCTCCTTTTGTGCCTAATGGCATAGTTAAGTTGAATCTGTCGCTGGCCTCTGAATCTATAAAAATATTTATTACCCAACCCACTAGAGAAAAAAGTTAAATTTGTTCCAGACGCTGGTGGATTTGAAGACAATTCAGTCTAGTGATTAAAGACATAGATCCTGGTTTAACCCAGCTCTCACCCTCGCTGGAATTGGGACTTGGAACTGGTTACTTCACTTTTTGAAAAGAGGAGATAAAAGATTATGTGCAAACTGGCTAAAATTCGGTTTTCAGCTAATTCAGAATAAGGGCAAACCCTCAGAGACACACTGACAGATGACGATGACATTGAACTAATAGAAATAGTTTAGAATTAGGTCACAAGCAGGGAGCTGGATGGGAAGTGGGGCTGGAGGGATTACAACCGGCAACCACATGGGATCCTGGCATGTGCAAGGCAAGGACTTTAACCACTACCCTATCGCGCCGGGCCCACTCCAACTCTTTGATATCATTATTCCTCAGCTCTGTCTGGCTCCACTTTCCTGGTTTTATGTTTGATTTCATCATCTACCAGCTTTGGCGGCTGGATTGTAATTGGCATTCTCAGACTTACTTCTCCCTTGAAAAGTAGAGGCCTCCAAAGTTGGGGAAAGATAATAATAGTACAAGGAGAATTTAATCTTTGTCCTAAAAGACTCATCCAGAGTAAGAGAATTGTCTCATTTTCTTATATAGCACTGACTTTTTTATTTATGGTAAGATTACCTTTACCAAATCTTTGTTTCCAATGGAGTCTGTGGTTTCCCAAATCGCAAATCATAACACCTCAATGCAAAAGATAGCTGACATCAGTGAGAATCACATTTTTAAATCATTTTGCACAACCTTGTCTCCTTTAATGATGCCAGCTTCTGAAGTTCCTTACAGCTCTATATGAATTCTCTCTCATGTGACTGCCATTTGGAGATTACTCAAGCTTAGAACCTTAGCTTTTCTTGCTGCCTGTTCTCTGTTCAATCTTTTAAAATCATTTTAACCCCACGATTTGTTTAAAGATTTATTTCATTTTTATTGTAAAGTCAGATATACAGAGAGGAAAAGAGACAGAGAAGAAAAACTTCCGCCTGGTGATTCACTCCCCAAGTGGCCGCAACAACCGGAGCTGCACCAGTCTGAAGCCAG
This sequence comes from Ochotona princeps, assembly GCF_030435755.1. NCBI lineage: Eukaryota > Metazoa > Chordata > Mammalia > Lagomorpha > Ochotonidae > Ochotona > Ochotona princeps. The sequence continues at coordinate 54,404,482 of NC_080840.1, forward strand.
GAGCCTCTTTTGGGTCCCCCCCATAGGTGCAGGGTCCCAAGGCCTTGGCCTGTTCTCAACTGCTTTCCCAGGCCACAAGCAAGGGACTGGATGGGAAGCAGGACTGCTGGGATTAGAACCAGTTCCCATATGGGATCCTCGCACTTTCATGGCAAGTACTTCAGCCACTAGGCCACTGCATTGGGCCCAGAAGTCTGATTTTTTTTTAAAGATTTATTTTATTTTATTGGAAAGTCAGATTTACAGAGTGTAGGAGAGACAGAAAAATCTTCCATCCACTGGTTCACTCCCCAAATAGCTGCAATGCCTGAAGCTGAACTGATGTAAAGCCAGGAGCTCGGAGCCTTTTCTGGGTCTTCCCACATGGTTGGGAGGTCCCAACGTGTTGGGCCGTTTTCCACTGCTTTCCCAGGCCACAGGCCAGGAGCTGGATGGGAAAAAGGGTCACTGGGTTTAGAACTGGTGCCCATATGGGATCCCTGGCCACACAAGGCAAGAACTTTAGCTACTAGGCTACCACTCTGGGCCCAGAAATCTAATTTTTAACTTCTACTCTTAACTCTCTGCTATTTCCCTTCCTTCCTCCTGTCAAAGTCACCAAATTTTACTTCCCACATAGTTCTTCTATCACCTGTTTCACTCCCTCCATATTATTGATGATGTTAGCACTTAACTTTCTTCTATGAGTTTTCTGCTAGAGACCTCAACTATTCTTCCTACCCATCATTTCATCCCCTCACCCCCACCAGTCTTGACATATCTACCATGTGATATACTGAAAATTACACCTGGTCATACCATATCCAAAGCACCCTCGTCAGCAGATCCCAGTTTAGCTTCTTGTAGTTTGGTGGCCTGGTTCGCACTCGCTCTTCTGGTTCCTTTGATCTGGCCTCATTAAATGAATGACTGCTTCTAACTTCCATTCAGGCACCTGGCTGCTTCTTAGCACTGTGCACTTGCTTGTGTTCTTCTATCTGCTTTGGAGTCTTCTACCTTCATCCCCGGAGTTCAACCTATAATTCAAGAATCTTGAGGTTTCAAAATGTTGCTATATTTGGAGTAATGTCTTTGAAAATCAATATAGGTTAAAACCATATCCTTAAGGTTAGTTCTGACACAATGTGACCAGGCTTTATAAGTGGTAGGGGCTTATAGACACAGATTTTATGCAAAGGAAATACAATGTAATGACACTGAGCAAGTACATTTGAGTTAAGGAGGCTGACTTAGGAGAAACCAACCTTTCCATTTCTTCATCTTGGATGCCTGACATCCACAACTGTTGCTTAATGCACCCAGTTTGTGCTTCCTAGTGATCTGACATAGTATATAACAATGTTGATGCTTGATATTTTGTTATAATAATGAAATTTGTTACAAAGAAACATACATCTTACTGCCAATGAAGTCATAAAAGTTAATTTCCTTTCTTTTTTGCCTTCTTTTGATGAACAAAGCTATAGATGTTGCTTTGCCATGATGATACACCCTGATGGAGGGGAAGAAACACAGATGGCAGTTTCGGTTTGTACAAGCTTTCACAAATATGAAACATCTGCAGATATGGAAAATGTGGATGAATGTTTCCTAAGAGATAACCCAACGCAAAATGCTACTACTACAGTCAGAGAATAGACACATGGAGATTTTAAAGTAGCTCAGTTATCTTACTTGCTTTTAAAAATACTGAACAGAGCAGTAAAATTTGAAAATATACCTTGATATAAAGTATTACTAAGCACCTAGTCACCAGAGAATTTTTGGTTTAGTAGATTGTACGCATGATCTTCAACTTAGGTCTCTTTAGAGGCTGCCCTTCCCTCACTTCGCATTTTTCTATTTTCTGCAGGCAAACGTTGAGTCTCCTAGTGAGACATGTTAGGCTGTTTCCCCTTTTCTTCTCTCTTCCCCTTGGCTTGTCTTTTCGTCCAGTGACATCCTTCCCAGCTTCCTTTGGGGCCTTTGTTTGCGTATTTTTTGAGGGTCAGGTTTCTCTGCTAACTTCCCTCTGGGGAATCTAAAGCCTTCATAAACCTGGACTGCCTCGCTGTCACCGCCCCTGGGGAAAAAGTTTTTAAATGGATCTCTTTTTTTAAAAAAAAGATTTGCTTATTTTTTTTGAAAGACAGCTTTAAACACTCACTTATTATATAATAATTCAGAATTTTTCAATGAGTGATTTCACATTTATCTATTTCTGATAAAATTTTGATTCTGTACACTTGTCACTCAGGCTTTTAAAACTATATATTTATTTATTTGATTTAAGAATTAGAGAAGACGAAACAGAGAGTGAGGGAGAGAGCTTCCATCCATTGGTTCACTCCCTAGGTGGTTCCAATAGCAGGTGTCGTGCCCGGTCAAAGCCAGGATCCTGACCTCCCTATATTATCTCCCTCAAGTCTACAGGATTTAGTCTGCTGCTTTTCCAGGTGTGCTGTCAGGGAGCTTGATGAAGATGGGGCAGCTAGGTCTTGATCTGGCTCCCATGTAGGATGCTGGGTCAGCAGCTTTACCCACAACACCATGATGCCTGCATGTTAGATTTCTTAAATTCTGTCAAATATATACACATATATATGTTATATATGTGTACACATACATATATGTATATATGTACGTACATATATGTGTATATTTGTACATATATACATATACATATAAATACATATATATACATGCCTTTTCTGGTCAGGAGCATTCATATACTTTTCTGCCTTAGTTTAGAGCACATTATTTTGTCATTTTATTAAGGTTGAATTCAAATGCAGTGAAATGAACAGTCCTTCAGGTTAGTTTTACATTTAGTCATTCACTCAATTGCTAACTGTTCACTGAAAGTATAGAACTACGCTGTCAGTCAATATAGTTCCTTATGCTGTTCCAGCCAGCACTAATTTCCTTAATCTGATTTTGATCTTTATGTTTCATAATTTGGTTGCACTGCTTCTTGAAATTTACATAGATTGAATCATACAATATGATTTTATAGGGATTCATTCATCCTGTTTTATATATGTAGTAACTAGGTATTTTTTTCCAATTGCAAGGTGCATTCCATTTATAAAAACATCACAATTTATTTTCACTTCTTTTAGTTGTTATTTGGGTTTGTGTCCATCTGAAACTATTACAAAAATATTATCAACATAGAAAAGAATGTATAATTTGTATCTCAGAGAGGAATAGCTGTGGTAAGCACATACTTAAGAGCCAAGGTGACAGAATAAATACATTTAACTTCAGGAAAACTTTAAATCTTTTCCTAATTGACTGTACAGTTTTCTATGCTGTACAACCTGCTGGCTTCTGCTTTCAGCCGTGTGTGTAGCTTCACTCCCTCTCAAAAATCAGAACATAATACAACCAACAGACAAACCTTTTGAAAGGTGCAAAGGAAATGGACTGAGGGATGACGTCATAGTATTTCTCTGGGCTTGCTATGGCCTTCTTTAGATGCTGGGCATGTTCTAGATGTAGACCGTCAGTAAGTATTAAAAAGAAAACAAAAGCCCCAAAAACATGTCCCAAGTCAAACTCACTTGCTTTGCATAAAGGTAAAGGAAAAGTTGGCTACTCAAATAGCCTAATGGAAAAAGAATCTTACCTTAACCAGGAGCCTGTGTAAAACAATTGCCCCTCACCATATGATTTCAGTGGGTATGAGGGGTAATGATGTTTCATTTCCCATTTCACATCAAAGCAAAGTCAGCGCGCTAGCAGTGAGCTGAACCTGCACTCCTCTGAGCAGCATTAAGATTTAACAGTAGGGAAGGAGTCAGGCTGAGTTATCCCGTTCTTTAACTCCCCACTGATGGTAATAGGGGCCAGTCCAGAAGCTGAGTCCACCTCTTGCCACTGAGTAGAAGGAAGTATGGAGAGAGCATGCACACGTGCATGTTTGCCCACATTGGACATATATAGCTCATGTACCTATACTTCTCTTCTGTAATTTTGTTTTCTTCAAAATGACTTTTTGATCAGCAAAAGCTTTTAATTTTGATGAGGTACACTTTTGTCTTCTATAAGAAATCCTTGTTACTGCCAATATTAAATATTTTCATCCATGATTTTGTTAGGCAGAACTTTTACGTTTGGATGTAAGTGCGTCTCAGAGGTATCGACTTTATTTTTTATATTGTTTGAAGGATGACTCCAAAATCATTTTTATCAAGTAGATTTCATTTAAAACACTTCCTTTTTAGACTACAAACACTTTTTCTAGATTCTTTGGTTTTTTCCAAAGGCCTAATTTCCTGATCTTATTGTAACACAATCCTGTCTGGATTACTCTAACTTGTGAATTTGAACTTCCACTTTGTTCTTTTAAAAGACTCTTTATGTCAGGATTTTTGTGTTTTCCTACAGCTTTCAGAAATAGTTCGTCAGTTTTATAAAGGAACTTGCTGGTATCTTCATTGATTTTTCAGTATTCATTATACAATAGCATAAGAAGATGAATTTAGAAAATTCACCAGTGTGATGTGTATTTGCATTTATTGGTGTGCTTTGCAATATCTCACAGGTATGCTTGTTTAGCATGATTTTTACATTTAAAACATTTTCTAATTATTTCATGTCTTCAAGCTATTTAGATGATACTTGTTTTTGTTCTTTATTGCAGCTAGCATATACAAGTATTTCTGAATATTTACTTCAGCTGGTTTAATTTTTGTTATAATTTTCCTTTTCTTTCTATTTCCAGTGTTATACTGTTGGAATGAGGATTTGGCAAAGCATTGCCTGTGTTTTCCTTTCCAGCTTCCTGCTGATGCCCACCCTTGGGTGCAGCAGGTAAGAGATACCATCTACACGGAAGACATGAATCAAGTGCCCGGCTTCGGGCTTCAGCCTCTCCCAGCCCCAAATGCTGCAGGCAGTTGGCGATCGAACAGCGGATGGGCGTTCTCTCTCTTTCTCTTTGACTTCCTCCGCCTGTCTCTTTGTCTCTATCTTTCAAATAAGTAAGTTTCATCCCATCATATTTTTAAGATCTCCTTTTATCCCTGATTTCACAATCTTCATTTTTTAAGTTAAAAATACAAAGAAAATGTCTAGAACTTATTGCTGTCTTTCTTAGGTGCTCAACTTGTCAGTGCTTCAACGAAAACATCCCCTCCTTCCTCCTTTATTTTATTGTCTAAATTGTATTTTAACTTGATGCTAAAAGTTTCTTAAATTCACATAAATTTCCTTAAGAAGAGTTTCTATGTTTTCGTTGAATGCCTTTTTCCTCCTCTTAATTCGAATTTTCTTTTGACATCCGAAAAACATTTTTTCTCACAGGTTTTAAAATGTCTACAATTTTCATTTAACCAGCAGTCTTAAATGTGGGGAGATAGAGCCAAAAGTACCAATAAAAGAAAAATTTCTTTTCATATTTTTCTTTTTATTTACGGATAGCTTAGAGCCATTTTCCAGAGTTCTACATATATATTATCAACATTAGCTGTGCGAAGATCTCTTCCACTGGTTTTCATTCTTTTTTCATGATTTGTCTGATGGTAACAAGAATGAAACATGACTCTTAGGTTCCCAACAGCCCTTGAGTAGAATGCAGAGGGTTGTTAACCCTACATGCAATGCTTTTGGAAAGACTTCAGATTGGAAGCTTCAATAGTAATGTTAATGTTATTGCCTTTAATAGAAGAATTAGATTAACGAGTCAAAATAGTTCATGAATTTGTATTCCCATTATACTCCAATATGTTTTCTTGAATACAGTGCTTAACAGGTTTTCTTTAACACAGTACCATTCCTTCGTCTTTACTTTTCCTTTTTTATGGTGTCTGTCAGTGTATACCAAGAATGTTTCCTTTATTTTACCCAACTAAGCCATGCCATTGTTATTGCACCAGCTAACATTTTAGCTTCTGTTCAGGCTTCACCTGATCACCTTCCCTTTGTTTTGCTTTTGCTCTGTAATAGCAAAAAAAAAAGTCCAAAAGTCATATTTCTAGGCTATCATCATGTTACTACCTGAGAGATCTTTTCATTATTGAACTAAATACATATGACAAGCTGTTGTGAAGGAGAGAGGCTTATCTTGTCTCATGATTTTGTAGTTCACAGCCTGCATCAGGAAATACCCATTTGTTCAGCTACTGGGTTTAGAGGGATGCTGGGGGCAGAGAGAGATGGGGTGAGGAACCTATAAGCTGGCGATGGTGGAGTAATTGCAAATGATCTGCTCAGAGGGCAGACCAGGAAGCAGAAAGAGGCATAGCCAAATTCTCAGTCTTTCGTAGCCAATCTTCTCGAGAAGTTACCCACCAAGGGCACATGACAAGAACGAAGGACATTCCACCATGCCCATCTTCTGGATCCTCTCCATTTTCTTATGCCAAAATTTATGACTTTGCGGCTTAAACATCTGCATGAGTTAGGGAGCTAATGAGTTGGTGTGCTGCTCTATAAGCAGAGTTAACACTGATGTGTAGAATCAGCATTTTGATTTCAGCTGCTCTGTCTTTAGAAAAGGAGCTTCAAGGATAAGAAGTTGGACATTCTCTTCCTCGATCAGTTGTAATATACTGACTGTTTCGTAACTGGTATGAGTGACGGAGGGTAGATGTTATACAAACAATCCCAGTAATAACTGCAATTCAATAGTGCATTTTAGTTAGAAAAACATTTGATCACAGTATTTTTAATTTGTAAATTATACTTTTGCAAAAATATTAATTTTGTAAATGTGCTACAAAAAAAGAAAGTCATAATTCCAAAGCACTTAAATCAATTAGTTTTGAGGAAAGGAAAAAACCTCCCTGGGTTAAAGTGAAATATCCACAACTCTACTCACCACTTTTATTTTAAAAAATTAGTATAAACAAAGTTAGAACTAAAATATATGTGCTACTTACTAGCTGTCAGACTGTGACAAGAAACAGGGAAAAAGTTACTTTTTCATAGTAGTTATGTTACTTTAAGGCTTAAAGTATAGTTTAAGAGCATTATCTGAAACATGAGAAAAATTGCTCTGGCAGTATTGATTTTTTTTAAACAAAGAAAGTCTCTTTGGAGGTTCTTCCTTGGATACCAAAATAATGAGGGAAAGAACCACTTAAATTCCCTTCATCAGTACACACACACACACACATACGCACGCTGATTCGGCATCTTTATTACATGAACTGCAGGATGAACCTATTGAGGTTCCTCTGACTTCCCAGGATTTGTAGTTAGAGAAATAGAGAAATGTGAAGTTCGTGCCGTTACACTCAATCATTCTTCCATAGCAAAATGGATGAGGCACTTTGTCTGCAAGATGAAGATATTGTCAATTAACCATTTAAAGAAATAAGTACTTTCTTAATTCTCACGTATATGCCAGTCATAGAAATCTAGTCAGAAAAGCAGTCTCTAAGCCATATGAAAACCCACTTACAGGCCTGGCGTAGTAGCCTAGCATCTACAGTTCTCATCTTGAATGTGTCTGGATCCCATATGGGCACCAGTTCTACTCCCAGCAGCCCCACTTCCCATCCAGCTCCCTGCTTGTGGCCTGGGAAAGCAGTGGAGAACAGCCTACATCCTTGGGACCCTGCACCCGTCTGGGAGACCTGGAAGAGGCTCCCGGCCTCAGATCAGATCTGGCTTCAGATCAGCTCAGCTCCAGCCATTGTGGTCACTTGGGGAGTGAATCATTGGATGGAAGATCTTTCTCTCTGTCTCTCCTCCTCTCTGTGTATCTGACTTTGCAATGAAAATAAATAAATAAATCTTAAAAAAAACAAACAAACTTCACACCTGGGCAGCAGTTTGCTCTTCCTGACTGGCACAGGCGTACTTTTCATATCATCCCTACTGTGCTAGGGTAATGGGAAGCACAATCATCGACAGTAAGATCAGTAGAGGTAGCTTCTACCATCTTTGATTTTCTGACATCAGGATTCTAATCCAGAAAATTTCTGCTGTTTCCTTTGAGTCTTGCACATTTTGAACAGCAAAATTATTTTAGAAATCATTAAGATTTTGTTTCGTGTATTGTTGACTTTCTAAGCAATGACTGATGACTCCAGAAGTACCCTACTGGCATACGGTGTACTTGGAAGAGGATGGACGTCCATTTAAGCATCTCTGTCTTCTCAAGGGTGTTCGCTTGGTAGCCTGAGGAAAACGGAGCTCAGCATGGTATAGAAGGCAGGAATGTTCAGATAATTTTTCCATTCAAGACAAAAGTTCTGGAGGGTTATTAGCGGCCTTCATAGAATATTGAAGTTTCCTAGGAATAAGGCTTATTTCTTAGATACAGGTTATAGATATGCAGAAGTCTGCTGGCCTCATTGTGTACCTGTGAGAACTGAGGTATGAGGGATGAGCATAAGGATGTACAAATAGCCTGGGGACTGCTATTGCTGTGAGTAATACATTGGCTATGGACATCTCTGATATTCTGTTAGTACCCAGGAAGTTTTATCAAAATTACTTTATTGGCTTGCAAATAGTATAAAATCTTAGATGTTTCATAGTTCTTGATACCAATACACATGCATGCATTTTATCAGAACGTTACTTTCTAAAAGTAAACATGCTCGGGACAAGTAACAGGAGGGAGGGACTTGGAAACTGAATTATTTGAGGAAGAAGATTGTTGAGTGTGGACAGGAGGGGAGGGATAGAAGCTGAGGTCACCAGAAGTTCTTTATTCTACTTCATTTTCATTTTTAAAAGTTTTAAAAAGATTCAGCTTTTTTTTTTATTGTAAAGTCAGATAGACAGAGAGGAGGAGAGACAGAGGGGGAGATCCTCCATCCACTGAATCACTCCCCAAGTGGCTGCAGTACCTGGAGCTGAGCTAATCTGAAGTCAGGAACTAGGAGCCTCATCCAGGTCTCCCACATAGGCTGCAGGGTCCCAAGGCTTTGGGCTGTCTTCGACTGCTTTCCCAGGCCATAAGCAGGGAGCTGGATGGGAAGCGGGGCTGCTGGGAAACAAACCAGCGCCCATATGGGATCCAGGTGCATGCAAGGTGAGGACTTCAGCAGCTAGGCTATAGTGCTGGGCCCTTTTCGAGGGCCTCCAAGCTGGAGATGGGAACTAGGTTTTTGCTCCTTTGGCTGGTATTCATCAAGTCAGCCAGATGGAAAATACACTGACTGAAAAGAAATATTTTGTTTTCCAGGGATATAAAAACAATTTCATAAGCTAAATGATCTCTACCAGTTTAAGATATAGGAAGAGTTGGATAAATTCAAGAATTCCTTAGTCAGAAGGGATTGGAATAATTGAGAGTGTATTTATTACATTCGATATAATTCTAATAGAATTCTTAATTAACAGGAATTGTTCTCAATATAAATTCTCACCAAAGCTCTTGACAAGTGGTTCGGTCATTTCTAGGGATTCTGGGAAAGTGGGCATCTATGAAAGAGAAGTGTGCAGGAATAGAGTAATACAAGAAGCTAGTGGTGTGGGGCAAGGGATTAACGAATGTGCTGCTCGCTGTACTTCATGTACCAAGAGTTGGTGTTGACACTGATTTATAGTTAATGGCTGTTTTATGTATGCAATGATCCTTATGAGGTACAACCTGTAAGTTATCTGACTCATTGACTCATTCGTGGGTGACAATAAAATTCATGTTAGTGCAGCAAATCCATAATAAGACCCCCAAAACATGTGATATTAGAGCTTAATGCAATCACATCTGAAGTTAGATAATTAAAAATAAGTAGGGAGACTTTTATATGCCATCGTCCTCACTCGCATTACCTGCAAGTGCTACACATCTACCAAGATTCAGCAGGAGAGCTTGTATCTGTGCCAGAGTTACAGAAGATAAAAGATGTTACTATCCTTTGCTCAATTTTATCTTGGTTGGGAACATCTGAAAACTATAATAAAGCAGACACAGACTAAGCAGATAGAACAAATGAAAGCATTTTCGTGCCATTTTCGAACACATGCATGTAAATTTTATGTATGTGTTCCAAAAATGCTGAAACAAGAATTAGAAAAAATATTTATTCATCAGTATTTTATAGATGTAGTGATTCTCAAATGAAATTTTTAAGCATCTGTAGTTCAGACAGAAGTTAAGTAAGTAGTATAAGCTACTTATACTATACTAGGTACAAAAATGGAGGCAAATACTTATATAAAATGAAGAACTTTTTAAAAAAGATTTATTTATTTTTATTGAAAAAGCAGATAAACAGAGATTAGGAGAGACACAAAGAAAGATATTCCGTCCATTGATGCACTCCCTGGAGCTGCACCAATCTGAAGCCAGGAACCAGGAGCTTCTTCTGGGTCCCCCACATGGGTACAGGGTCCTAAGATCTTGGCCCATCTTCGACTGCATTCACAGAGCACAAGCAGGGAGCTGGACAGGAAGTGGAGCAGCCAGGACTGGTGCTCATATGGGATCCTGGGCGCATTTGTGGCAAGGCCTTTAGCTGCTTAGGCTACCACGCTGGGCCCAAAATGAACTTTTTTGAACAAATTCAGAACTGATCATTTTCTCTTATTTGTAGTTCACAGTTAGGTTCAGTTGTATTGATTTTCATAACATTGCAGCTCAGGAGGTTAAATCATCAGCAGCAATGTTCCCATCCCATATCAGAGTGCTGGTTTGAATCCTGGATACTCCGCATAAACCAGGTCTCTGCTAATGTGCCTGGAAAGGCAGCACATTGCTGGATCGGAAACTTGGGTTCCTACTTTGTGTTATTGTGGGAAAAGCCCCCACTGGTGCTGCTGAGACCCCATATGGGCACTGGTTTCATATCCAGCTGTTCCACTTTCTCCCTTACCCCCTGCTAATGTACTTAGAAAAGCAACAGAAGATGGCGCAAGTGCTTGAACCCCTGGACCCACACAGGAGACCAGGAAGATGTGTTAGGTTCTTGGTTTTGGCCTGTTACAATACTGGCCACTGAGGACCAACAGATGCAAGATCTGTGTCTCCCTTTCTCTGTTATCTCTGCCTTTCAAATAAATTAATAAATCTTAAAATATATTGAGATTTCAAGAGTCTTGTGGGGGGGAGGTGATAGCTGAAACTACAATAAGCGGATATGCTTTATGAGTAAATATCTTTAAAACTTTCCAGAAAGTTTTTACAAAGAATATTCATGCTAGGTGTCAGCCAATGCAAATTAACATTCAGCTATATCGTATTGAAGAAAAAGCTGCTAATTGTTGCTGTTACTCTTAAAAATTAAAATGCAAGCTAATTTTGTTTTTCTTCAACTTTTATACACTTTTGTTTTCTAATGATGTGAATTTAAGTATCAGCAAATGTATTGAAATCACCACTTCAGAGATAGATTTTCATTTATTCCTCTGTACTCACTGTTTATAGATTTCAAGTCGTTCACAACTTTGATTAGAGGGTAAAATTAAAATGCATGTTAGTTTATGCTCCAACTTCAATCCTCCATGCAACAAACAGTGAACAGAGAATCCAAAAGCAAAAACAGTGGAATCTTCTATTTCGCTGACTCAAAAGAGAAAAACTGTATTTTCTGCATAAACTTCAGTTTCATGTGGCTTGGTTGTCAAGTACCATGTTGTTAAATTTTGTCTATGTTGCCTTTTCCTGGAAAGTTCAGAAAAATCAAACATATGCAGAGACCACTGTGAAAATGAAATATGCTGAGTGGTTACACCTGTGAAACAAATTACAGGGGGATACACGTTGTCTGCAAAGCTCCAAGGGGAAGATAAGCTGACAGTCAGCATCACCCTCCAAACTTCCATCTCTAGTTTACTAGTTTGTGACTGCTTTCTGCACGTCAGATATAATTTTGCAGTGTTCCCCTTCGTATATTCCACCATTTCAAATCAGTAGATTGTAATAGAAACAACTTGGTCAAAAATCTGTCACAGAATTTTGAGCTCTATTAAAATAAAACTTAATGAGAAAAAATATTATACATCTATCAGGAAGTTTGATCAGAATTTGAAGCTCAGTAACCTGACTCCAGAGGTGAAACTTTGAACTGCGAAACCATATCACCTCTGCATGCTCTGAAATAAATGGAAATGTTTCTCTCTGGCTATGCAACCCAGTTCTGCTTGTCTGATAACCTCAGTCTGTTTTGGCTGACTTTTTCCTAAATCATTTAATACCTCATCTGTTTTTGAATACAGGTGATTTTGTAGTACACAAAATCATGCCTATTTTTCACATGGGAGTACTGAACATGTTTATCTTCCAAAGATAGCTTAAGGCACATTGCCTGTTAATAATGAGATTCAAATCATGGGTAGAATTGAAGACACTATGCTGAGTGAGTTTTAATGAGACTGAAGGAAAATGGGAATAGGGCATGTTAAACCAAAAGCTACAAGAGGCAACTGTAGGGATTCCGCCATGGCTCAAAGTTAGGGGAAAGGAGACGTCTATGATCTTTTTGATTTTTACATATTTCACATCTATTTTCATATTTAGATTACCAGTTTCATTCCTAATCACCAAGCTCAACGCTTACTTAAATTCACCTGCTGGTATATGTGAATACTGAGGCTATAGAGGGTTCCCTGGGCTGAGCCACTGCATTGTCGATTTGTGTGAGATATGGGGGCTGGGGTGGAACTAACCAAGCTGCATCCACTGGTATGGGCGATTCGCTGGTGCAGGTGACAGACTGAACCTGACTATACATTGGGTGGTGCACAGATGCACAGAGGAGGCAAGTCTGAAGTCACCCAGTTGAGGTCTTGGGGTACTCCCTAACTGGACCACTGGATCAAGACCCCATCCACAGGAGAATCGCAGGATATGCAGTCCAACATTGAGTGCATATATTAGGACTGGGCCTCTTCAGTTGCCGATGCTCATGTGTGGACAATATATTTAGATGTACATGAGGAATGTGACGGCCAGCTCATTCAGGCCAGCAGGGAGCATGGACTGCCTCATCAGGTTGAAAAACAGATAAGGATGGACAATTCTCCTGGCCAAACTTTGCTGCATATTTCTGGGTCTGTGGGTGCACTGAGGTGGAATTTCTCAACAAGTAGACATTGGAAATATTTTCTCAGCCCTGGAGCAATGAAACTGAGAAAATCTCAGGGCTATGAAAACAACTCAATTAATATTTTGGAACATTGTCCCCCACACCAGGATCTCTAAATTGTCATGAAAAAGACTATCCCATCCCAGGGTGTCCATGTTGTTTGACAGCAAGGAGCGGCCCTTTCCCCTTTCTCCACCCTTGTTGACACAGGAAGGAAAAACAAAAACAAAAACAAAAAATAGGTGCCAATCCATCTTCCCCATACTTGACCCTTACCAGCCTAATCAGAGGCCCACATGGGCATGCATTCCTCTAAACTATGTAAACAATGCTTTAAAAACTAAAAATAAAAAGACAGTTGTGAGAGGCATTTAAATTAGTGCTCTTTTTGAGCTAAACAGCCAAAATATTATCCATGATGATCAAGATCATTCTACCTATGTGACATATCCAACTAATAATTGATTGCACTCTAAGGACTCAGCTTGTCATCAGGCTTTGTTTTTATTTTCCCTTTTCTCTTTTCCATTCTTTAAAATTTAGATATGATTGTTTAACTTGACCAAAGGTTGAACATTAACTTCTTTATTCAGAAGGTCAAAAAATACGAGTGAAGTTAAGAACTATAAAATCAGACTATTGTTTGAAAGGCTTTTGACAAGCTAGTAGCAGTTGGGTGAATGTGGTAGAAAAGAAAGGAAAGATGATTCCCACAAGCCAGTCAGATATCAGTAATGGATATCCAAGGAGTGATTAGACTGAGGCTTAAATTAGATGGTGAAACAAAGTCATATGCTCCTGAATTTCAAATATAAGTATTAATGCATCACTGACATTCAATGGAAAGAGTTACTGAGAATTAGAGTAATGGGAAGGTCTTTATGGAGGAGCAATGACTAGGCTGAACTTGGGAGTAGAGATTAGATTTTTATTGGTGGTGAGATCATGAAAATTGTTAGTGGATGACAAGAAAGCCTGAATGCAGACACACAGGCTACAGTGAACAAGGCTTACAGGAAAGGAGGTTATCGTGAATAATACAGATAATAGCCATTGGATCACTAAACTTTTTTCCCCCTTTCAACTGTATTTAATTTTACCTAATGTTTCCCTGTTGCTTTTGACAACATTGAGCTATGATTTCCGAGAAGAAGTGGTACTATTTAAAATGAAGAGGTTACCTAAGAATCAGCTTTGTGTTTCAGAGTTGGCTGCTTTGAGGCAAAGGGGTGTAAGCTGCATTGGAAGAACGAGAGTCATCTCCTATTCCTGAAGCTCTCCCTTTGCCTCTGTAAAGCAAAGCACCTACAAGGTTAAATCAGGAATCATAGTCACACTAAAAAGCCACAATGCACAGAAAACATCCAGTTGAACAGGAGAGCAAGAGGAAACACTTGACAGTCTTGGATAGTAGAAAAAAAAAGACCAAATTAGGAAATCAAAGACAAATACATTCATTCTTCAAGGTAGACATCCTAGTAGTGTAGGCTGTAGAAGTATTCAGATGGGTTAGGAGTGAAGAAGGTGACAAAATCTTTACTGAAGGGCCTCATATTTGTTAATGCATAGTATGGGATCTCTTGGGATACCTCTTTTTATTGTCCATTCAGAAAAGGGTAGAGAAGAAGGGATAAGTAAGAGGGACCTGGCTAACACCGTCTTTCTGAGCTCCTATGGGACATTGCAGTCCACCCACCCCACCACTCCAAGCTCGTGGATGTCTGCGAAGGATGTGGAGGATAGCTAGAAATTGAGATCCATGAAGCTGCCACAGTGAGGGACAAAGTGACCCAGATGCAGACAACAGATGGTGTAGTGTTATACCCTATGTCAGATCCAGGAAATTGGGATTGGACCTCCAAGTCGTAATGATTGAGGTGGGGCTGAGTAAGTGGTAGAAGGCTTGAGCGAGCCCTAGGCTCCAAACCATGCTAGGTGCAAGCTGTGGTCAGCCACCAAGATGGGTAAAATCTGTCTTCTCAGAGTCCAGTAGGACCTGAACAGAGAGAAGCTGTCATGTGATCCGTTGCTCAGAGGACACACAGTTCTCCTTATGTCCAGATGCCACATCCAAGGACAGGGCAGAAAGTGAAACTGAGAAGAGCAAAACAGGTACTTTGGACCAAAGTTGACTATATCTATATTTTAAAAATTGTATTTTTTGAAAGAGCTAAAGCCACAGAATCTGTAAATGGTAAATTTAAGAGTTCTTTTTAATTAGCGTTAGTTTGTTTAGTTTAGTTTTGGTTTTTTTTTCCATTACCCAACAGGATAGAGCCTTGAAAAAAAAGGTCAGATACCAAATAACAAAATAAGGAATATTGTAATTATTTAGCCATCTAACTGTAGTGCACTCTGCAAGTGTTTTGGAGTTTATGAACACTTCATACTTTCCAGAATAAAGCAGTTTGTGTTAAGACACAATGCTTCCTATATATATATTCCATATATGTGTCTATAGAATTCCTATATATATTCTAACTGTAGGAATGGCAGCATACTAAGTTGTTTCTAGAAATGTATCCAATATGTTTTTACCTGAGAAAGTATTCCTTATAATTGCAAAAGTTCCAATGATAAAACTAATAAGAAATGTCAGTTGGGTATTCCTCTGTGGCTTTATCTAAGTCATGGCTGTGCTCCATTGCAGATGCTGGGCTAGGATAGGGAGACACAAATGTATATGGTGCTTTGTTACTTAAATAGTGTGTGTGTGTGTGTGTGTGTGTGTGTGTGTGTGTATCCTACAAAAAGATGTTACAAGCTGATTCCACTTTTTGTCAAAAATGTGTTTAGGAAGATTATGTATTGGATCTGAGTAAATCATGTTTTCCTTTCCCAGATGATTTTATAATTGTGGTTGAGTTTAAAGAAGAGCAGAAAATAAACCATAGCTATAATCAACATCAGGACACAAAAGAGAAAATTTCAACTCTCCTAAGTCTTTATAAATAATCTCAAAGTAACAGAATTACCACTTTTATATAGCATACCCTACAGACAAATGGCTTCTAGATAAATTGCCCAAAAATAGTAAGTCGCAATGACTCAATTTGTAATTTATATTTTTGCTTTCAATTTTCAACTCTGGAAAATACTTTCAGGGATAATTTAAAAGGTCATGATTCTTAAAATAAAGTAATCTAGATTTTTAACAGTTTGTCTTTTTGCATATGTTTCAGTTGGTTTTTAACTTGAGTTATCTAAGTGAAGTAATTTTTAAAAAATTCACTATAAGACCCAGTGTGGTGGTCTAGCAGCTAAAGTCCTGGTCTTAAATGAGCTGGGATCCCCTATAGTTGTCAGCTCTAATCCCGGCAGACCCACTTCCCATCCAGCTCCCTGCTTGTGGCCTGGGAAAGCAATCGAGGACAGTCCAAAGTCTTTGGACCCTGCGCCCATGTGGAGATCTGGAAGAAGTTCCTGGCTGCTGGCTTCGGATTGATGCAGCTCCAGCTGTTATGGTTACTTGGGGTGGGAACCATCGAATGGAAGATCTTCCTCTCTGTCTCTCCTCCTCTCTGTATATCTGCCTTTCAAATAAAAAAATATATCTTTAAAAAATAAGATTTCACTAGAACATATTATTCTAGACCATTTGGAGAAAAAAATGTTATTGCAGAGGTTGAAAGATAAAGGATGAAGGATAGAGGGAGGAGAGAGTGAAAACGAAGGGAGGGTACAATGGAAGGTATGCTTAGAAAACTGTATTTGAAATGCATGACATTTGTTACCTTATGTAAATAAAAATAAAAACCAGAAGACAAGATTTATTGAATGTTGCATTTGGTATCTGTAGAAACATTACTGTATCTGAAGATACCACAAGAAGGTCAAGGCAAATCAATTTAAAAGGTTATGTTATTATTGACACAAAACATGGTGAAACGTATGAGTGCTTCAGTGACACTCATTTTCCATGATTATTTTGAAGATCCCTCATCTTTTGCAGCTTACAGAAACATTTGTACAATATCTCATAGATTCTGTGGATTGGGGGATTGGGAATCTAGCTAACTTGACTGGATACTCAATGTTTCTTGTAACTATCTTTAAAGTGTCAGGCAAGGTTTGTGGATCCCTTCTGAGTCTCATCTGTGGAAGATCAGCTTTCAATATTATGGACTATCAACAGAATTCACACCATGTCGGAGTATGATCCTGAGTTTTAGCTAGCCATTGATCTGAGGCCATCTTCAGTTTGTTGTAATATGAACCTCTTCAACATGGCAAAGTGATTCATTCAAGTTTTCAAGCTAAGAAGGCAGCATAGAAAGTGCTAAGAAGATGAAAGCCACAATCTTTTTTTTCAGTTTTTATTTTTTTATTTTTTTATTAGAAAGACAAACTAGATTTATGGAGAGAAGGAGAGACAGAAATATCCTCCGTCTGTTTGCTCACCACCTCCCGCAACTCCACCACCACCACCTCCAAATGGCTGCAATGGCCGAACTGAGCAGATCCAAAGCCAGGAACCAAGAGCCTCCTCCAGGTATCTCATGTGGATGCAGGGATCCAAGGCTTAGGGCCATCCTTTACTGCTTTCCATAAGCAGGGAGCAGATGGGAAGTAGAGTAGCTGGGACAGGCATCAGCCCCCAGTGAGTTCCCCACATTCACAAGATGAATTATCTTCTAAGAATTCTGTCTATAAAACACATGAAATAGGTTCTGCTATATTAGTAAATTTTTTTTAAAAAATGTAAAAAACAATGTTGCCCTAGTGTTTACGCATAGTTGAGAGAGGTCTGAGTCACTCACGGTTGAGAACCATGGCTTCAGACAGACATTATTATCCAGGAAGGAACAAGATACAACGTCTGAAAGCACCTGCCTCATCATTCTGCCTGCCATAAGCAAGTGTCATAAGCTAGGCGATTGATAAACAGCAGTAATTTGTTTCTCATGGTTCTATTAAAGTCTAGAAATAAGAGCCAGTGACAGCACAGTTGGGTTCTGGTGATGGCCCTTTGTAACGTAGACTGCCACCTTCTGCCTTTTTTCTCACATGACATAAAAAGAGTGAATGAGCTTACTCTATTGATAAGGATTCCACTCAGAGGACCTGAATATTCCCCGAAACTCTGCTTCCTAGTGTCATCATAGTAGGATGACAGCATACACATTTTTAAAAAGAGTTATTTTTATTGGAAAGTCAAATATACAGAGCGGAGGAGAGACAGAGAGGAAGATATTCTGTCTGGTGATTCACTGCCTAAGTGACAACAGCGGCCTGGGCAGTGCTGATCCGAAGCCAGGAGCCCGGAGCCTCTGCTGGGTTTCCCACACAGGTGCAGGGTCCCAAGTCTTTGGCCCGTCCTTGACTGCTTTCCCAGGCCACAAGCAGGGAGCTGGAGGAGAAGTGGGGCTGATTAGAACCAGCACCCATATGGGATTCCAGGGCATGCAGTTAGCCACTAGGCTCTAGTACCGGGCCCAGCAGCATACAAATTTTCAAGTGACATACACGTTCAGTCCAAGCAAGTGATTCTGTATGACAGATATCCAACAAATGACCATTTCCTTCTAAACTTTCACACTGGAGAGTAGTATCATTCATAGAGTCAATAAAACAGAAGTTTAATGAAACTCATAAAGCAAGTGAATTTTTGTTAGCGTATTTATATTTTATTTTGAGAAATCTTTTGAAGGTGTTTGTACATACATGCAAAAAGCTGACTCCAACTCCAAAATCAAGCTTCGATTCCTATTTTTCCTAAGCAATACTTGTGAGCTTTGGGAAAACCTTTTAAATTTTCTAAGAAAATTTTGTATACGTCATCATCAAAATTAGAATAACAATGATCTGTAGTCTTTGATTTATTTACTCACCAATTCAATATGTAACTGGTAAACATTCATGTTCCAATGAGTTTTATGGGAAATATGAATAGTCTAGCAAATGTAAGATACTTGTTGCCACCTAGGAATTTATTAGTAAAGGGTACGAATGGCGAGCAATAAATACAAAACACTTTGGAGACAAGCAGTGTAAATAAGCAATGATAGGAGATGCTCTCTCTTAGAACGGTCAAAGAAATTTCTTCTTAGAATGAAACACTTGAAAGGGTAATTGAGTGAAGGGAGATAGCAAGCACAGAGTGTCTGGGAGGAAGCTTTATCTGATGAAGGACGGAGCAGACACAAACAGCTGAGACCATTACCATTCTTGGCTTGCTCAAATTCAGAAAGAGATTAGAGCTTTTGCATAAAGCAGTGTATTGTATAGACAATTAGAACATTTGAGTTTTTTTCTCTTAACACTAAGTACTCATTTTAAGAGGCTCGAAGATCATGCATATAATGTAGGAAATGAAACGAGTTTCTTAAATGATACCAGGCAGAAGCAACGATCCAAGAAAATGGAACAACGTTGAAAATGGTCTTGTAAAATTTCATTTGCAGTGGCGATGTTTTGTGGCTTGAAGTGTGAGGGATGAGACAACATGTGAATTCCAAGAAAGCAGCACAAAATGGAAAAGGGATTTATAACGTGTCAGACAGGGTGGTAACATCTTGTGGCGTGTGGCTTCATCTTAGTGATGGGAAAGGTATGTCATGTGCCTGCTTCTTGCCTGTGGCACACCACAAGACAGAATGAGCATGCAACCATGGGCTAAAATACATCAACAGCAATTTTAGTATATGGTAAGTCATATTCTTCTTTTTACATTTTCTCTAAATTAGATTCTTCAAGAATTTGGAGGAGAGAAGAAGGGCGTATCTGTAATATTTAGTGTGCATATTAGACTAGCATCCTAAAAAATGGGACCACAGAAAATCGAAGGTGTCATGAGGCTGTCCAAATCACTTGAGTTCTTATCACCTGTGTGGAAGACCTGGGTGGGGTGTCTGGCTTCAGTCACGTGGGGACAGAACTGGCTGATAGATCTATTTATTTCTGTCTCTCAGTCTGCATCACTCTGAGTTGTTTCAAATAGATAAGTAAATAGTTAAAACTACTACCGTATAATTTTGATTTTTATTAATAAATGTTTGCATATAAAGTAAACTGACATCACGTAGAATCAGCCTTACTAAAGGTAAGTTTATAATTTAGATAGAGAAAAACCTCATTTTGAGAATTAAAGTTCTAGTCATCAGTACACAAATTTATCATAGTTCGAAGCTAGGAGCCAGGAGCTTCCTCCAGGTCTCCCATGTAGGAACAGGGTCTTAAGGCTTTGGGCCGTCCTTGACTGCTTTCCCAGGTCACAAACAGGAAGCTGGATGGGAAGCAGGGCAGCCAAGACTAGAATTGGTACCCAAATGGGATCCTGTGCTTACAAGGCAAGGTCCTTAGCCACTAGGCTACCATGCTGGGCCCTCTTCTTTCTTTTTTCATTTGACTTTTTGAGATAGCATAAAGTACAATTCAAAGCAGAAACACTCATCAAAAATGCTTAATACCTATAATCTGGATCAAGAAACAAAAAATGATTAAATACAACATAGGGTGCAATTATTAGGCTTTTTTTGGGCCAATGTTCATCCACAATAAAAAATGACAACTCTGTCACAATATAAAAATTTGTATTAAATAAGGTCAGCAGTTAGTTTCTAGCAACTGGCCTGCAGTGAGGCCAGTGTTGTGGCATATCATTCTAAAGCTTGGCCTGTGGTGCCAGCAGCTCTGACGGGCACCAGTGTGTGTGTCAGGTGTTCACTTCCCAGCAGCTCCCTCTCAAGGCCTGGGAAAGCAGGGAAGGATGGCTCAAGTCTCTAACCATTCACAGCCATGTTGGGGACCCAGAAGAAGCTCCTGACTCGCACAGCTCATGCTTTGGCTCGGCTCTGTTCTGGCCTTGCTGCTGTTTGGAAAGTGTGTCCGCGGATGGAAGAACTCTCCTCTTCTGTCTGTCCATCTTTCTGTAAATCTGCCTTTCAAGTTAAAACAAAAATAAATCTTCTATGATATCAGCTGTAGTGACCAAAATGATTTCTGTAAAAATCATGCCTTCCCCTACACCACTCCGTTGAATTGCACTTTCTCCAACAATGACTTAACCATTGCAAAATGTTCCACTTAGGAGCCCTTCGGCCAGACACGCATCCATGGAGAATTGACAAGGAGTAAGTATGCTTTGGGGCAGTTATGTAAAGGATGAGCATTTTGCAGGCTTTTGTGGTGATTTTACACAGTAAGAAGAAAATCATTCATTTAAATTCATCACTTCACAAAAGTTAATCAAACATCTTCCTTCTCTTCCTACTCCTTGCTGTGGTCTTGCCCTATTGCCCTCCAAACCTTGTCCCTGATAGCATCCTTGTTAGTGTGTCTTGATTTCTGTGCTGGTGCTGATCTGTTGTCATTTCTATTAGAGCCGTAGCTAAGTTTTCAGTTACACCAGGCTACTCTGCTGAAGCAACCCTAGCCTTAAAAGCGTTCACACACCTAGAATTCTGTTTACTTTCTAAAACAAAATTGTTCATCATCTCCCATCTCTAGTGGCCATACCTTAGAAGAGTAACCAAAGTTTTAGGTAAGACAGTCCTATTTTTAAGGACATAAAATATAATGACTGGATTTTGTGATGGGTGAATTTAAAAAAAATAAAATTTCTTTCTAATGTGGAAATCAGGCGTTGGGTAGTGTTTAGGTTTGAATTTGCTAGAACTAGTATTTTTTTCCAGACTGGAAGGAGAAAACCACTCCCAGATGTCTTAATTTTTCTGACTAACAGAAGAGCTTCCACAATTTATATAATGATGGGTTCAATTAACACAACTTTTGTGATGTGTTTGCAGTATAAGCAAACACAATCTAACCAATACTTTTTTTTTAACAGAAGTTGATGGTTATTGTGTATTTGACTATTGAAGACTGTATTCAAACATATTAAACATGAACTTGTAGCTCACAAAATCATTTCAGTTAACAATAGAAGATATGTAATATTTATAAATATAAATTTATATAACCATTATTCCCTAAGTTACTAGATTAATCATTTTCTTTGTTTTTTTATCTCATGTGATCAGTAGAAGTAAGTATATGTTACATACTCTCCCTTGTGATATTAAAATGGGAAACTTAAACACAGTATTTAAATTATGCAGAACATTTTATTCAAATAGAGTTTAATAAATTGCTAAATAAAAATTAATCTGAAAGTAAGGTCTATAATTTCTGGTATCTGTCCCTTTGGTCCTACTCTTTACAAACTTCATTATTCCTTATAAAGTTGATTTTGTATTATTCTGATATGCTAAAATTGTCGAAATTACATTTAAATCATGATTGCAAAAATAAAGAAATAATAGAAGCATGGTTTTAATACCTTTTCTCCAGCTTGCAACCAAAATGTGAACCATCAAAGTGAATTGTTTTATTCTCCCTTCTGCTTTTTTAGAAAGTACAGCTGTCTCACGTAGCCAAAAGTTTTTCATGCACATTTTATTTAAACTTGTCTCATTTCTGATATATTTTCTTAACATTTGCTTTATTTTTAATAACTCATTCAGAATATACAACATCTGCTGGAAACATTTGACTAAATCAACTTTATCGATGTAAATCAACACACCAATTACAATGCAGGGAAAAACTGTCATAATAACTCTTGTGTAACTTACCCCTGCATCACTGGAAGGGGCCTTGTGTTTGGAAAGCTTTTAATTTTTGTTATAAAGTTCCTTGAAACAGATGTGAAAATTCACTCATCTCCCACATTGTCTAGTTCAAGCAGCTGTAAATTATTTCATGGGTTATACTTAAATGAAATGAAAGTCCTAGAATTATTTCATCCAGGCAGCTGTTATGCTCTGAAATCAAATCAAAACACTTCTTTGCTTGATTAATTTTTGGTCTTTTGCCATTGTATAAAGATACAATGCACATATCTTTAGAATAGTTCATCTTCCTCAACAGAGGTGCTGTGACAAGGCAATGCATTATAAGTTTACTGGTTACTTTTAAAAATAAAGTACTGTATGGAAAAGGAAAAAAAAAGTAAGCTTTTTTATAAACTTTTGAATAAAAGAGTCATATAATACACAAAATTTATTTGTAAAGGAAAGATACAAGAAGTGTCACTGGCTGACGTTAACGACTGTGATGATGATTTTATCAGTTTTTCTCAGCCAGATGGTGTTCAGCTCCATTGCAAACTCCTGCACTGTCTTCAGACGTGTCCCGCTGCCTTCCAGAGAGCCATATGGATAACGTGAAGATAGCACCATGTTGGCACATGTGAAAGTGTCATATCTCTTCCTGTGTTCCCTAAAATGATGAAATGGAGACACCTTTTCAGATTCCACCAACTCACCGCACGTTACTGAGTCCTCCTTTAAGAGTACCAAGCAGCACATGCCTTTCTCTTTTGTTTGTTCCCTGCTTCTTCAAACTCCTCACATTCGCACTAAGGAACACCTAAAGAAGACTTCTCCCCATTAGTTTTCCCCATTTAAGTTACATTTTTCTAATGGCTTTATATATGTACAACAAAGTTATTTCCTTAAAAATACAATTCCACAAGTTAATTCCATGTGAAGACCAGTTAATCAAATTATTAATGATCAAGCTGTATATGTCTCATTGTCAACAAATTTCAATGTTTCTATTATGTTAGACTCATTCTAAGACACTGAGATTACAAAGATGAAGCTCCTGTTCTGAGATGCTAAAAAGTAAATGTTCTGATGGACCCAACACGATGACTCAATTGGCGAATCCTCCTCTTGCAAACAACAGGATCCCATATGGATGGTGGTTGCTGTCCCAGCTGTACCACTTCCTATCCAGCTCCTTGCGTGTGGCCTGGGAAAGCAGTTGATGATGGCTCAGAAGAAGCTCTTGTCTCCTGGCTTTGGATCAACTCAGTTCTGGCTGTTGCAGCCACTTGTAAACTGAACCAGCAGACAGATCTTTCTTTCTGACTCTTCTTTCTGTATATCTGCTTTTCCAATCAATCAACTAATTTTCATAAATAAAGGTTTTTTAAAATAGTCAACTAATAAATCTCCATGTATGATTGTGGTAGATACACATGTTGGTGCTTAGTATACGTTTGTGTGTGTATGTGCATGTGTTTGTGTGTGTGAAGCTAAGTAACGATAAAGCTTTAGAAAAAATAAGGGCAGATGGAATGATAGGAAGAAATGAAAATAAATATTCAAAATTTTAGTCTATTAAAGAATAAATTTACCGGGCTTGGCAGCGTGGCCTAGTGGCTAAGGTCCTTGCCTTGATCCCATATGGCCGCTGGTTCTAATCCCAGCAGCTCCACTTCCTCTCTGTCTCTCCTCCTCTCAGTATATCTGACTTTGTAATAAAAATGGAATAAATCTTTAAAAAAAAAAAAAGAATAAATTTACCTCATAACCATTTCCAATTATTGTATTTCTTTTCATCAATATAAATTTTTATTTAAAGTTGTAGAACAATTTATTTTAAAGTATAATTTTGTTAAAAATAATCATGAAATTATACGTTCTGAAATAGTACTGACCAATAGAAATATACAATGAGCCATGCAAGAGAGTAACATGCTCATTTAAAAATTTCTGTTAGTCACATTAAAAAAGAAAAAAACAAACAGGTAAAAGTTTTTGTTTGTTTGTTTGTTTGTTTTTATTATTTTTTTTTACTAAGAAACTATATTGCACAGATTGTTTCCATGATACTATATTTGAACATGTAGTCAAATGAGAAAACTTTTGGTTAGGTATGTTTAATTACTTCCTCAGAGCAAATCATAAAGGTTTAAAACTAGGTCATTTAGAGTATTTTGAGTCTCTTTTTTTTCTCAAGACACTAAACATACATTATTTTTTAAATAAACGTGCAAATTTGTTTATTACTATGTGACTTTTTACATGTATTCATTGTATAATATCCAACCAGATTAAATATACATACCCTTATAAGTATTTAATCTTCTTTATAATGTACATATTGTAAGGAGTTATTCAAATATCCCACCCTGGACCTGGCACCATTTCTTCTTCCTCACAGCTCACAAAATTCGCACCAGTCCAGCCTCCACCAATCAGATGTAACCTAGCACTTCGCCTGAGAATCCCACCCCAATCTTCCAGTCCCTTCCACAACCCCACCCACTCACCAATCATCCCTAGGCATTCACCTGCAGGCACCAATCCCCTGGAGCCTGCCCTCAATCTCTCCCAACCATGCCCCCAACACCTTGCAGACAAAGGCCCCCAGGTGCGGCTTGCTCTCTCTTCTCCTTCCAGCCTCCCTTCCCCTTTCCCCTTCCCCTTTTCCTCCTCACCTCTCCAAGGGCTCTCTCTTCTCGCTCTCCTCTCTCTCTTCTCCTTCCGACCTCCTTCCCCGCTTCCCCTTCCCCCTTTTTTACTCTCTACCACCTCCACCCTGTTCCTGGCCCGCTGGAATAAACCTCCTAAGATACCTCGTTTCATCTGGTGTTTTCAGCTCACGGTAAAGAACCAGGTTGTGGGAATTAGCTGCACGTAACAATATCGTCATATCATATGATCTAGAACTCTAACCTGTTTTAAGTAACTAACATTTGGTACTCTTAAGTTTTTAAAATTTGAGAAATGCGTCACGTTAGCATTATCTGTGGTCATGTACTATGCAATAGAACCCCAAAACTTCCGCTTCCTACCTAGTTGTACCTAGTTCCTGTGAAACTTTTCCTACCCTACTCTGGACTTGCTTCCCTAGCATTTAACAATCAACATTACATTCTAAAATACTATGAGATCATTTCTTTCTTCTTTTTTTAAATTTATGTAAGTGAAAAATTTCATACATTTCATATGTGCAATTTTAAGAGCATAATAATACTTCTCACGATATCCCCTCTCTCCCAGCCTCTCTTCTTTTTCTAATTTTTACAATAACGTACTTTCAGTTTCCTTTATAATGACAAGCTTAACTCTCCATTAAAAGGCTAATTCAACAAGCAGTAAAACTACTCTTACTTGAGAGCGTAGACATAGGCTATAAAGAATAAATCTTGGAATGCCAATTTTGATGATACACGTTACATTTCATACTCTGCATATTAGTTACCACAAATCAGGGAGAACATGTTTGTCTTTTTTGGTACTGGTCTCTTCACTAAGTTTAATAAGATCACCTATTTTTTTGGTCTCCATGTATGAATGAGGAATGGTGATAACTGTCTTTCTGCGATTAGTTTACTTCACTTAACATAACGACCTCCAGTTCCATCTCCATTGTTGTAAATGATAAGAGGCTGTCACACTTAATGGTTGGCTAACATTCCACTAAATGTATTGAGCACATTTTCTTTATCCATTTGTAGCTGGATGCAACTAGACTTGTTTTCATTTCTTGACCTGTGCATAATGATTCCATAAACATTGAAAATCACATGTCCCTTAAGTGGGCAGAGCTGAGGTGACTCCTGCACACTGCCAATGTCAAGCAGACACTCCCATCCAGGAATGTTTGGAATGCAAAAGCTCAACACCCTCCATGATCACCTGTTAGGAGTATGCACAAACTGAGGAGCTGCTGTCTTCTCCCATCCCCCACACCCAGGGTGTACAAAAAATTCAGTGCTGTGTATTCTGGGGGGCTATTTCCCTCACATGTCATTTCACCACATGGAAGTGATCCTGGGCTGCTTCCCACCAAGGAGTGGTCTGTCAGACTTTCCTGATTAATAACATTCTTTACTTAAAGACTCTCTCAATTTCTTTCATATTGCTTTCATCTTCTACCAGCAAGCTGTTGATCTCTTTTATGCTGAGATGTAGCCTGGCCTGTAGGCCCTGGCTACCAAGAGTTAGTCTGTTGGGTGTTTCCAGGCAGGCATGTAGTGCCGTTTTGTGACCCAAAAAATTAACACCTTTCAACAAATGAATTTCATTTCTGTATAATACTTACCCAGGCTGGAATTGTTGGAACACATAGTAGTTCTATTTTGAACTTTCAGAGGAAGCACCTTGTTGCTTTCCACAATGGCTGTGTTAATTTGCATTCATATCAATGGTATGTGTGTCTCTTTTCTTTCACATTATTGCCAACACCTGCTCTTGCTTTTTAATAACAGCTATCTTAATGAAGTGTGATGATGTCTATGATGCTTCATGATAGATTCTTGATGTAAATTACACTAAGGATACTTTTTTTCTTTAAGATAAATTTGTCTACATCTAATTATCATTTTAATTGTATTATTGGTGGTTTTTGCACGGAGTTAAGTTCCTTACATAGTCTGAGTATTATTCTCTTGTCAAGTGCACAGCTTAGAGAGACCTTCTTCTTTTCTGTAGGCTGTCGCTTGTTGGCTGCCTCTTATGCATAGAAAAGTTGTTTAATTTTATGAAATGTTACTAGTTTGTTGTTGTTGTTGTTGTAGTTACAGTGTGTGAGCAAGATTATGCCAGACAAGTCTAGAGCGTATTAAAGAGTCTTTATTAACCAAGCTTGGTGATAACAGGGCCCATTAGAAAGTAGCAAATGACATGTCCATATGGCAATCCAGTCTGAATTGAAACCCCAAGACGAACAAATTATCATTACCCTGAAGTTCATCCATTAAACTGAAGACCTACCTCCCAGCTTCCCTAGCAATTTAAGTTATCCCAAGAGACATGCAGTGAACAACCTGGACACACTTACAAAGCTGCAGACATTCACCTTTCTCTGGCTTCTCAGCCCACATTCCATTACTGCTAGGCCTCACCTCTCCTGAAACTCTCCAAAGTATACAAATTAGCAATACAAAGCACTTGGTGTTAACATCATTAATATCTTCACTGAGTCACCCAAGCAGTGAACAGAGGGTGAGGCATAAAGACATATAGGAGCCATGTTCAGGGGCTACCTGTCCTCCAAGTCTGTTCATCAAAAGCCAGCAAGCAAGCGGCCACTGGGGAGACCAAGAGTCGGAGTACCAGAGTGATGGAAGCCTGTGGCAAGGAGAGTGAACCTTCCTATCACAGGCCTCTATGGGGGCTTGTGAGGGCAATGGTTCTGCAACGATGCAATACCGCCCCCTATCAGGTTCCAGGTGATGATAGGTGAGTGTCACAGGTTGACAGAAGGGACCACATAAGTGGCAGGGCCTGAGATGGGGAGTAGGGGTGGGGGGGAGGAAAAAGTAGATTGGGATTCCATAAAATTGTTCAGCAATGTAGGGAATTTCTGTTACTAAGGAAAGAAAATTCTGAAATTCCATTTTTCTATTGGGATTCCATAAAATTGTTCAGCAATGTAGGGAATTTCTGTTACTAAGGAAGGAAAATTCTGAAATTCCATTTTTCTAATTGGGGCAAGAAAAAGAGTGAGGGAGTATGAGACTGAAAGGGAAGCTGTAATAAATGTACTCAATGTGCCAAGTCTTGAAGTTGCAATCATCCTTATCTGAATGCACTGGGGTGAAGGAGGGGGAGTGGGTGTCTAGGGTGGCACTTAAATGAATATTAACTGAATATTCAAATGAACTAGAGTTTGGGATGGAGCATGAGCACTCCTAATTTCCGTACCTCATTTTGGAAATCTTGAAAGTGTCTTGGTGCTATATGCATAGTGAAAGTAGATTTCAGTGATGAGTGTTGGGTGGCAATGCGTGTGGAAAACTTCCAAGTGTCATAGCATGAGACATTTGAATAGATTATCTCCTTACCTACATCCAAAGGATCATGGAAGAATAAGATTGAAAAATAAACGGTATGCTTTCAGAAATACTCTCATTGGAGGTTATGGTTGGGAAAAATGGAGGCAGTCCATTGTGAAGCAAAGGGTCTACATTAACACTGTTTGGATATACATATCGTCCTTAAGTTGCCTCTGAATTGTAACCAAAGGCAAGATTAGGGAAGCTGGCAGTCGCTGATGTTGTCTTAAGTATTTTAGACTAACTGCTGAGCAGTATGGTTTGGCTTCTCATGCAGAAGCTATGCATTCCTGTTCTATTGTCACAAATGTTCTTTCCATTGCCTGCGTATAGTCATTCTCTCATCATCTCGTCTTCTGCAAATTTCATAAAGTTTGTCTCCAATTTCTTGTACAAATGATTTTTAAAAGTATTTGTACTTGGGGACATATTCATCCACATGTGGCACTAGTTTTAGTCTCAGCAGCTCCATTTCCAATCCAGCTTCCCACTACTGAACTGGGAAAGCAGTGGTCAATGATTCAAGTCCTTGGGTCCCTGTCAGGAAGAAGCTCCTGTCTCCCAGGTTTGGATCAGCTCCACTCTGGCTGTTTTGGCCCTTTGGGGGGTGAATTAGTGGGTGGAAGATCTATCTCTCTGCCTCTTCCCCTTTCTTGTAGCTGTGAATTTCAAGTAAAAAGAAAGAAAGAAAGATAGACAGATAGATAGATAGATTTTTGGTGCATGGGTTTAGGTGATCACAAAAGGAAAACATAAAGTAGTGTTTCACTTAGTAAGCTGGTGGTAGATTCCTGAAAATGCAAACTCTTCTTCTTAATTTCAGTGCAATTATTTTTTCTTCCTTTAATTGTGTTGTTACAGAGGATCTTGATGATTTAAGAATGGAAGGAGTAACAACCCTGGTGCCTTCTGGAAGCAAATTTAATCCCAGTCGTCCTCTTCATCCTGCTGAACCTCAGGCCAAGGTCACACTGAACATCTGTTCAAGGTGTGCCAGGTAAAAAGAACACGTCATGATATCACAGTACAGTATACATAAATATTATATTTATTTTTTAAATCTAAGATGGCAATGCAGATAACGTTGATGCAAAGGATGTAGACTTCTGTTTTAAGAAAATCTTTTCCATCTAGTTATCTTTTAATAGAGTTAGTAAAGCAGCTTCTCCTTTTTCCCAATGATACTTAGGCCAATAATGAATCAAAGAGTTTAGATTGTCTTCGTTTCACAGCTTGAGACTATTTTAAGTCTTTCTGACTCTGAATGTCATTTGCCTTCTGCCCTTCTGTTCCATTTCAAAAGAAGATTCAAGCGGCTCTGGATGTTCAAAGCCACTTTGAAAAGAACCTGTATAAAGGCAGAGTTTGCTCAGGTACAATTTATGATCCAGTATTATTAGCCTCTTAACCTGCCCCTCATCCTGTTGACCTCATTGAAAGAATTTCGTCATCTAGATGCTTTTCAGTTTTGGCAGCTGGAAGCGATCTTTGCATCTACAGTATGTCGCCTAAGAAGCAGCTGTTGGTTCGTGCCAAGTCAGCAACCAGTGCAGGTCTAGCAGAATCTCACCAAATAGCTAGAATTCATTCTTTTGTAGAAACTAAATCTCATTTGCAAAGAGGCTTTTAAGTCTGTTTAAATGATGAAACAAGCCTTCTAACCCTTATGTAAATGGTTCAGATTAGCAAGAACAATGTACTGGCTGGACAATTTCATCTCCTTTTCTTTATGTCTAGCTGTTCTATTGTACTGTTTGAGAGGGGATTACTGGGTGGAAATAGGGAGGGGGGAAGTACGGGAAAACCAAATCAGAGTTTTGTGGCTTCTCCCTCACTTGCTTTACTTCTTTGGAATTTTTACTTTAATTGTCTCTGGCTTACAAAATAGAAAGAATGCCTCCAAGAAAATCAAGGGATCTTGCTGGAACCTTAAGGGAAATGCTTTAGCACAGTGAAAAACCAATGGATATGCTGCATTTGACTATGGCTATTTGGTGAATGGACTTTTTACTGGAACTGTGAAGAGAACTTCTAACATTTATGTCATACGATTTAGGCATCATGAGTGTACAAAGTTCTCTCTGGAAGCCTATTAGGCTTTGTGTTTTAAAGCTTAGAATGGATCTGACCATTTGCAGTTTGGCTAAAGAAGTCTGCTGTATGGTTGTTCATTTTTGCCAAAGATTGGAGCATGATGTGTTTGCGGATTTTTTTTTAATAAAGGAAGGACCTAGTTTTATGAAACCAATGAGAATTTGAATTGAAACACAATCAAACTGATCAGGGACAGATTATTTTTTACAAAGCAGTCTGATGAACACCTAACTAAATTTACTCAAGAAATATTCAAACTGAATAATAACTGGCTTAATAAGTGTATATTGTATTCTACTAACTACTGTTACTTCCCTTTATGGGGGGCTCCCATTATGAGGGGGGAGATTCGTCAGAATTTGTCCTTTTCTCTGTGTTGTGAAGACAATAATGAAACCACAGCTAACCACAACTTATAGTCAATGGCAAAAAAATGGAGACATGTGAGCCCAGGTCATAAGTCAACTTCTTGTTATTTAATACTCCCAAAGTTGGTTGGAGGAATTGCTATAGAACCTACAAATCTGGATCTTCTTGTCAAATAATCAAACCAATTACTGACACTAGGGTATTGCAAGAAAATAGATATGCGCTACAAAGTGCTGCTCAACAGTTATCACTTCATTCCAGAGCTCCTGGTGGGATTAGAGGTGAAGGTGCTTACAGACCCAAGTCAGGATTTGGACGTGCATGCTCACTGTGTGTCAGGTCTGTGGGGATTCTTAGCCTTTGATTAGTCAGCAATATCATGGAAAAATGCCTGCAAAGTGGATTCCAGTCATTCTGGAATACCATGGCTATACACCCATGGTAGTTAATTTTTTTTCTCAAAACATGGAGTTTCTGGCAAAGACATCTGTCAAGAATAGCCTAAAAGTCAGAATAGTAAAGATTGGCATTCATAGCAATGGTTAGGGAATTTGCAGGGGGGGCCGCACCACTCCTTCAATTCAGTTAGTTAAGTATGCAATCAGAAAAGCAGGGCAAGGGAAATTTTAAGTGAAGGGAGGAAGGCTGTAGTTACTATGGGCGAGTAGGACCTGGTGCTGTCTAGCATCCACACCCACAGCATTATACAAGGACTTGGTTTAGTTTTCAACCTGCTGGGAACTGAGGAATAATAAACTCAGAGGTAGAGATATAAGACAACAGAAACAAAGGCAAAGGGGTCCATAATGTGATGATGCTGGTAACAGCACACCCTGCTATTCCAGCGTCACTTTATGCCCCGTGCTGTTCTATTTCTGATCCAACTTTCTGCTAATGACTTTGGAAAAGCCATGGACAATGGCCCAAGGGTTTGAGCGCTTGTTCTCACATGGGAGATCTGAAAGATGCTCCTGGCTCCTGACTTTGCCTTGGTTCTTTCCTGGATTCCATGGCCACATGGGAGCAAACTTCTCTCTCTGAAGTTCTGACTTATATGTAGCAATCAAACAAACGAATAATAAGTATTGAAAGAAGAGGTAAGAGCAAGGAATATGTCAGTAAGCAGGGGGAATACTCACTGGTTTTCAGGGAAGAAATACTTTAAGCTATTGGGAAGCTACCTTTTTATGTTTTTATGGTTTCTGTTTGTGATTTTCATGGTGAAAGTATGCTTGTTAGCTGAAAATTAGATTATGAAAGAAGCTTAACTCTTGTGAAATTTACTGAGGCAGACATACTGGATCTAGTTTATTCCAACCACTTCATTGGGTAGCATTTGTACTATTCTGAACATACTAAGTTTGTAGTTTCACTTAATTTTTATATGATTCTGGGAGTTAATTTCTAGTTTTATCCTCATTTTGTAGATGAAGAAACTAAGAAATGAATTAGTTTAATAACTTGTCTAAAATAACAATTATGTAGGTGGCAAAACAAGTGAAAACACAAATAGTATGGGTTGACTGACTTACAACTCCACTACAGAGTCGGTCAGTCAATCATGCTACAAAGTATATAGCTATTGTCTGGAGGTAAACATAGGAGCCCAGAATAGAGAATGAATGAATGAATGAGAGAGATTTAGTGTCTAACACGATAGGGTTTCATGATTGTTTTGAAGGAGAATAAAGCAATGTTGTACTTTCAATAAGAGAAATTTATATTCATTTAGAGGAGCCTAGTATATCATACAAAAGGACACTTTAGGAGATTTATTTGAAAATAGCTAGTGTAGTTACTGATAACAGTGGGAGAAGATTTCACAAGAACCTGAGAGTTTACTGTATTTGCAGTAATGTTAGTCTGTCGCTATTTAAATCATGCTAGTGGAAGACATGAAGTTCTTTGGTTGAAGATCAAAGATTTTGTTATTTGGTAGCGTTGGTGGTATAGTGGTGAGCATAGCTGCCTTTCAAAGATTTTGTTATTCACAGCAATAACAATAACCAGAACAATAGAATCGTCACTGGTTTCCTGGGCCACAATGCTCATATAGTGAGTCTACTAGTTCAGTAGATTTCATTACATGGGAGAAATCCTGAGGTTGGAAAATACAAATATTTTATGATTAGTTAGCAGGCCTGGCTTTCACTGTAGGGTGGAAACAGGCACATATTTCTCTATTAAATTTGGTTGCTATACAAATTTCTTTGAACAGATTATCTGAAACAAAGATTGTCCAAGACCCTAACTGTGATATATTCATGGAGAATTGTCTCAGTGATACTTCGTGTCAATTATTTTTATAATGCATTGATGTGTTTATTAAAATTCTCCAACAACAATTTTTTAAAGTGTATTTATTTGTATTTGAAAGACAAAGTTACACTGAGAAAAGGAGAGACAAAGAAAAAGCTCTTGTATCCTTTAGCTCTTTCTCCAAATGGCCTCAGTGGCTGGAGCTGGGCTCGCCTGAAGCCAGGAACCAGGAGCTTCTGTAATGTCTCCAATGTGGGTGCAGGGGCCCAAGCACTTGGTCAATCCTGCACTGCTTCCCAGTGATATTAGCAGGGAGCTGAACTGAAAGTGGAACAGCCTGGACTCAGAACAGTGCCCATACCACAGGTGGAGGCTTGACAGTTATACATGGTGCCCCCCCAACAACAACAGTAATTTATGCCCTTGCATTTTACCCTTCTTATTTGCAAGTAAGGCACAAAGGATGGCAAGAATTAAACTTCTGAAGCCAGGTCTTAGCAATTATCTGAAGCACATATCATAAACGTGAAGACTGTGAGTACTATCTAGCTGTTTTATGTGTTCATATGTTTTAAAATACCAAGGAATCACTTTATGAGACCATTTGTATGACTGTAACGGCTTTAAAAGAACCCTAACCGTAGTGGAAATGATAGGCACTTATTTCTCACAGTTGTATTGGCCGACAAGTCCAAGTTTAAGGTGAAGGTGCTGGCAGATGCAATGCCCGTTAACGGACTTACTTCCTCCTCTTGTTGCTTGCTGCATCCTCACAAGGTGGGGCATGACTTAGTTCTCTTTACTCTTTATAAGGTACCAATCTCGTTCATGTGGGCTTCAACTTTATAACCTAATCATCTTCAACCTCCTACCTCCCAGTTACCTTCGCATGTGGTATTAGGATTCATGATGTGAGTTTTGGGGGCAGGAAACACAAACATTCAGATTATATTAATTAGTTACTCATTTCATCTAAAAAATGGGATTTCTATCTTTCATTAAAAATCAGCACGGTTGACAATATAGGCTTTGCTATGAAATGGCTTCACAGTAGTAGCTTCCTTTTCCAAACTCTAAGGCTGGCTGTCTTGCTCCTTCATCAGTAACTGCAGTCAGAGGCTATAGTTCTAGATGTTCTGATTCCTGTCCCTTGACCCAGAACAAGGAGCAGAGATAATGGGAAGTAGACAGGGAGGAGAGCATATTAAGGAAAAAGAGAAAGCAAAGGTAAAAATGGAAACTCCCAAGAAATGCTCAGTATAGGGAAATTGCCTCAGAGGTTTTGTTTTGTTTTGTTTGTAAAGACTTTTATTGGAAAGTCAGATATACAGAGAGGAGAGACAGAGAGGAAGATATTCCATCCAATGATTCACTCCCCGAGTGGTCACAACAGCCGAAGCTTTGCCTGTCCAAAGCCAGGAAACTCTTCCAGGCCTCCCATATGGGTGCAAGGGTTCCAAGACTTTGGGCCATCCTCGACTGTTTTCCCAGGCCACAAGCAAAAAGGCGGATGGAAAGCGGGACCACCTGTACTAGAATGGGCACCTATATGGGATCCTGGGTGCGTGCAAGGTGAGGAATTTAGCTGCTCACAAGCCCTGCCTGAGTTTACATCTTTGGTTTAGGAAGAGTTTGTACAGGGTTGTGCCAATGTTGTCTGCTATTTACCAGTGAGCTTCTCAGTGCTGGGCAGAAGTATTTGGAGTTGGAATGGGTGCACCTGTAGCTACATTCTGGTTTGTTTTCAGTTTCTGTATCTCATTTATGAATAGCGAGGCATTTCCTTCGAGATGTGTCCTGTGTATTACTCTCTATGTCAAGCTTGTCCTCTGGGAGTCAGGCTTGAGTCACCTGGGTCCTTTGTCTCAAGTTTTCTAATTCCAACTTTAATGAATTGCCTGTCTAGCAAATTTTCAAGGAGAGGCAATGAATCAAGGATGAGCTTCAGGCAAGATGTTTGGTCTGGCTACTGGGAAAAGGGCCCAATGCCAACATGAGGCAGACAGGATCCTTAAGTTTGAAAGTTTCAAGATTTGGGCAGAGTTTAAGCAAAGTAGGTTGCAGTCTTGGAAGGACCAGGTATTCCCTTGGAATTCTGGGTGTGCCAGACAGAAATCCAGTGCTAAAGTGGAAATTAGGGTCCAGTGGTTTCAGTCACTGATAACACCCACATGCCATATTTGAGTGCTAGATTTGGGTCCAAGCTTCCTGTTAATGCCCCTGTGACACAGGTGATGCTACGGTCTGACTACTTGAGTCTCTGACAGGGGAAGACCTGGATGTAAGTACTCCCTTCAAGGATCAGCCTGGGTTGGCCAGGGTATTATAGGCTTTAGAACAGTGAACCAATGGACCGAAGAGTCTCTTTGTTTCTTTTTATTTCTCTGTCATTCTGCTTGATGTATAAGTGAATACATACATACATTTTAAAAAGAAATACAGTTCTTTACATTGGATCAGTAGGGAGAAAATGATTGTTTTATCTGAAAAAATAATACCTGTTCCCTTTCTAGTTGTGGGCCTGTGTTCCTTTCCTGAAAGAGACATGAAAGGATGATTGCAGAATTCATAATGGAAGGCCAGACCTTGGATCTTGGGCCTTGGGCCTGAGATTGGGATTTATTTCCCAGTTTCACAGGTTTGAAGAGAGTATGGTGTGCTTGGGTGAGAAGCTTTATGCTGTATTTTTTAATATGTTAATGTTAAATTAGATCTCTCATCTTACCAACACTTGTCAAGACTTTACAACATGAATAGAACATAATCTGCTGTGAAGTTTGATGGAAGGGATCTAACGTTCATATTCAAAAACCAGCTGGAGTTTCATCCAGGGAAACACTGTGCAGAATCAGTGTCCTCACCTGTAAAGTGCCATTCAGATGATCCTAGAGCTAACCTTCTACGGTGTCTGGGAAGGCCAGGGATGGGAGACGCTAATGACTGTCAAACTACAGTGTTCTCCAAAAACATAGTACGCTCTTCTCTCACTTGCCGCAGTAGACATCATGTACGTACCCATGTGGTTTAGAATGCTTTGGAATGCTCTCATCTCCTTGGGAGGCTCCAACAAGAGCATTGAGACATGAAAGCAAAAAAGGCACCTCATTTTCCTGACACTGGAGAATATTCTCCCAGCCTTAAATGTCTGAATGGTCAAAGGGAGAAAATCTGTGGTTCATCTTCTGGAATTTCTTGGTTTAATCTAACAGGGTAAAAGTGATAGAATTTTTGTTCATGTGTTTTGTCTTAGAATTTCCTGATCAAGAAATGATTTTCCTCATAGAACTGGGGAGGCATTCTAAGTGGTTACATGGATGTGTTGTCATCCTGAAATAATTCTATAATCCCAGTTACCGTCAAAAACCTTGATATGGTTCAAGTGATACAAGAGTTTCATCAGAGAGCCCTTAGTGAGAAATTTAGTAAGTAGAATACAATCAACTTTATAGAATTTCATTTCTGTCAACCATTTTCCACCATCTGTGAGATACTTGGGGAAATCTTGTAGCCCAGGACGTCATGTCTCCAAGTGAGGTGCTTTGGTGTCTGCACAGTACTGACTGCAGGAGGTTGGAAGGACCTTGGAAGTAAGTCTTGCTCATGTTTTCCTGTCCCCCCACCTCCTACCTCATTTCTGAATCGGATCATAGAAACTAGAATTTTTCTTTCCGAGTCACTCCCAGATCTTCATTTCTAAAGTCTACTGTCACAGAAATTTTAAATCAGATACATTTGTCATGCTCTATTCACGTCAACTCATCTTCTGTTATAGCAATGTCTACCAAAGCTTTCAGCACGAGAAAAGAATCATCCCTTTGTCCCTAAAGTGTCACAGTATCTACATAAGAGTTTAGGTATGATATAACCAGAACCTTACTACTCTCATAAAGCTGACAGCATAAAGCAACAGGCCACAGAACTTTGATTTTAAGCAAGTTTAAATTAATTTAAAACGTTTTCTTTTTATATGATAATAATTGCCATGTTCTATATTTTGGGGACAAAGCATTGGAATTTTTTCAGGTTTACAGTGTGGAATAATTAAATTAAGCAAATCTATATGTTCAATCTGATACTTAACATATATTTTTGCGGGAAGACATTGCAAAATCTACACTTCAGTCACCATAGTCACTATTTTCCTGAAACTCTGCTCTTTGATTGTCATCTCTCTTTGCCAAATCATCCCTCCTCCCTCAGCTTCTGGGAGCTACCTTTCCACTCTACCTCTGTGAGCGGAAAGTTTTCTCAAATCCACATGTACAGAAGATCATGTAGTATTTTATATTTTGTGCCTGGCTTATTTGGCTTTGTATAGTGTCCTCCAGATTCTTCCATAGTGTTGCAAATGGCAGGGTTTCCTTCTTTTTTAAAAGGCTGAATAGTGTTTAATTATTTATATTCATTTATAAATACATATGTGTATATATCTCCCATGTCTTTATCCTTTCATCCTCTGATGGTCATGCAGATAGATTGCTTTTATAAGCTATTATGAAAAACACTGCAGGGAATAAGGGACTCCAGATTCGCTGGCATACTGACTGATTTTAATTGTAAGTTTCTGCATAGCTAAATG
Organism: Ochotona princeps; assembly: GCF_030435755.1. NCBI lineage: Eukaryota > Metazoa > Chordata > Mammalia > Lagomorpha > Ochotonidae > Ochotona > Ochotona princeps. The sequence continues at coordinate 54,442,331 of NC_080840.1, forward strand.
AAGTGAAGAGATAACCCACAGATTGGGAGAAGATATTTGCAAACTGAACATCTGATGAGGGACTAAATAAAGAAAGCATTAAAAGAATCAATAGCAAAGAAATGAAGATCTTAATTTAAAAAATGGGCACAGGACCTAAACAGACACAAATGGCCAACAGACATATGGAACAACATACATCATTACTAATCATTAGGGGAATGCAGATTGAAAGCAAAACAAGAGGTTACTTTATGCATATTGGAATGTTCATTGTCAAAAAGATGAGAGATAACAAGTGTTGGCAAGGATGAGAAACACAAAGAACCTTGTGCTTTATTGAGGGGGTTCAAAAGTAATATAGCCATTAGGGAAAACACTGTAGAAGCTCCCCAGAAAATGGAAAATGAAATTACCATGTGTTCCAGTAATCTCATGACTTGACATAGGTCCAAAGAAACTGAAATCATTATGCCAAAGAGATATCAACTGAGAGCTCATGCCATTAACCCTACTGTAAGGCACCATCAGTAGTAAAGCCTGATTCTGTGCTCCTTGCTTAACCTATGGGTCCAGAGATGCATGACCAAGGGAGATACTTTGACTTTTCAAAACATCAGGAAAAGAGGTAGTCAGCCCATGTTAAGCTGCTTTGTAAAGTGCTACATGCAGGAGAGTGACTTAGGAGATCTGGAATGTGAGAAAGTCTGATCAGATTTATGAGAAATAAAGAGATTATAGGCACTTTTTTCATAAATATTTCACACATGCTTAGAAAAGTGCAAATGGAAGATAGCTTATGTTTGCCAGCTGGAAATTGCCCTAGCATAGTGTTACTCTGCTATCTCTGGATGGCTTTAGTCTGGTGTGAACCCTGTTGCCATTTGTGTGATGTATACAGAAGATGACATCATTTAACAAATAGAAAAATGCATGGGTAAGAAGAAAATTGACCAAATAAGATGCATAAGTATTCTATCCCAGGACATTTTATTTTTCTTCTACATCAAAGAGAAAGACTTTTTTCATAAAACAAAAAAATTTAAATAAATAAAGCATTCCAACGAGGATTACAACAGTGTAGATATAATTGATGGTCTTATTTGTAAAAGGTAGACTGTTAATATGGTTAATGAGTATCTTGACTTTCAGAAAATATTTGCAAAATGAGTCACAAATCTTTGAGTGGAGTGAACAAACTTCTTTTTTTTTACTTAGGAGTCACATGATATATTATTTAAAAGAGAGCATGATACTAGGCCAATTATGCAAATTATCAGTAATTATGAGCACACTTTTATGGCTTAGAAAAGTAGTTTTGCATAAAATTGTGAGTTTTACATTGAAGCTCCCTGTTAAACATGTCTTCACTTTTTCTTTTAACATAGCAGTTAAAATACCAATAACAGACAAATGCTGAAACCAAGGCACCAAAGTACTATTTCAGTGAAGTTTATAAGGCATTTTTCTGGAAAGACCACCCATTAATTCTGTCTACCCACTGTCATTCTTTGGAGTTAAATCTTGTTTTTGTGGACTCCTGCCAGGGCATTCCGGGTGGTAAGATGCTATTTGCTTTTGATGGTGCAACTGTTTGCATTCCTTCATGCTTAACATGAATAGTGCACAAAAAAAAGAGCCCAAAGCCATTTTAAAAGAAATTGGATTACAGAGAAAAATACAACGATTTTAGCATGAGAATTCTAGGAGATGTTTGCTTCCAAACAGCCTGCTGATTTTCACCCATTTCTGTCATGTTATTCAACCAAAAACTGTGCATCATTTCTCCTTAATATCACGCATTGGAGTATTCAGCGACTGGATAAAGCAAAGGTCCCTCTGTGCTGGCGATAATGAAGGAAAAAAGAGTGTTAGACCTTGTAAACATGAACTAATTTTGCAGCGTTCATATTAAAATATGCTGCTTAACTTGAGAAAACCTACATTGTTAATCATAATTATATTGGACTACTTTTGTGTACATTTTCATTTTTTCCCCAAATTATTTGTATAAGGTTAAATTGAAATAATTACCATTGGAAAAAGAATGAATGAAAGAGACAAGGAAAATGAGAAAAAACAAAAATGCATTACTGTTTCTTGATTGAATTTTACATAAAGTGAAATTTCTATTCCTAGAAGAATAAAAAGAATTCCATTTGAGAAATGTAAGCAATGGATTACCTACTGCTATGCTTTGAGCAACAGAAAGATTTAATTATAGTCAAAATGCATTTATCTAGCATTTACTGTGTCAGATACTTTGATATTCCCTAAAAACAAATGTCCTAAATGAAATGCCCTAAAAACAAACCCCTGATTACTAGGAAGATTAAGTCCATCTGGAAATAGACAACAAATAAACCTACCTGGACATGTCAGATGGTGATATTCATGACGGAACAAAAATCAAGCACAATAAGGTGGCATGTTATGTCAAATTTGATTGAGTCTAATTTTCTGGAGGCTGTTCCTGCAAGGAAAAAAAAGCCTGTACCCTTGTCAATGCTGATACTTATTTTTTTTATTACTCTGTTTTTTGTCGTTGTAACGAAATTCCTGAAGCTGTTTTCTAAAGAGAAGAGGTTTGTTTAGCTCACAGTTTAGATTTGCCTGATCTCTGATGAGTGCTTCACTGGTCATGCCATAACAGGCTCGGGATGCACACGACACCCAGAGAGCCAGGACACTGATTGTGTTGCACTTTCTCCAACAACCTGCTATGTTCAGAAATTACTTTGAAAACGACACGATTTCCTTTCGAAGGCCTTGCCTCGAGGGACCTGATTATCACTTACTAGACAGTACCTCTTAAGGGTTCCACCACCTTGCCATATTCTCACACTAAGAACCAGGCTTTAGGCAAACAAACTCTTGGGAATCACATATCATATCCAAAAATAGCAGCTTTTATTGTTCATTCCAGATATACAGGAAGAAAGAAATGAAATTGTCAAGTACCAGCCAGAAGCTAGGAACAAAAATCTCACCTCAGTATGTAACAAACCGATTTCATTGGTTTCTTTTATCTGTATGTCAATGCAAGATGCTCTCTACTCTCACTTCTTAGAGCAACTGTCTTGGGACTCTCAGGGGAGAGAGGGCCATATGCACACATGTGTGCAAGCATAGACGCATACTACAAAAGCCATTTTATTTTGCATAGCGAGCTGGCTCTTTACAACGACTAAGGCTGGAATATCAGTTTGGTCACTACACAACTCTGGCAAACCATCTAATCCCTCTATACCTCACCTTCTGATTTGAACTTGAAGAATGCTTCCTGCCTAGAGGGTTATGGCACTGTGGAACACATCTATGAGCCTTCAGTGATGTTGCGCTTTTCCAGCCCTGGCTCACCAACCAAATACTTCCTTTAGCCTCACCTCATATAGTGAATCTACTTTCTAGAACCGGATGTTTTACTTCCCTTTCCAGATTCTTCTACCTGCTTCTGGTGTCAAGCACTCAGTGATCTGTGGGGTTTTTAACCTGTTTGTCAATCCGTTTTGATTGCATTTCAGTCCATGGTATTGTTTCATCTTACACTGAGTACAGCGATGCCTTTGTAATGTTTCAAACTATACTGCTGAATCTCTTACCATTGTGTATGTGTCCGTCTGAGGCAGATTTGAGCTACTTTTGTCCCCTTGACATGAAGTGACCTCACAGATTACATACCTAAGCATTCCTGTACACAGATATTCATAAAAACGGATGTGTGTGATTACCAGATAAATATGCTGCGAATTTAAAGCAAGGTTTTCTGGGGAGAAGCAGTCATGGGTTAACAAAGCAAGAACTCCTGGTATCTTTAACTACTTATCGTTACTACGTATGTACTTACCATTTTACTTCCTGCTGGCCCTGTGGCTGATGGCTGAGGCACAACACAGCACTGCCCCTTTCGCACCCCTGGGAACATGGTGTTGTGAGTGTCTGGGGGGGAGGGTCTTCATAGACAGCCTGCAGCCTGGTGCCAGGCCACGCGCTGCCTGCCTCTGGCCTGGAGACTGTAGCAGCAGGCAGGAGCTGTTCTGAGGCTGCGCATGAGATCGGTCTATTTTGGGTGCATTAACGTAAAGAAACGTGAGTGCTTACATTAGAAATGGTATTAGGGCATTTGGTATCAGAGATTTTGCATGGGGAGCTTGAAAAATATTTACTGCACTCTCCCTAAAGTTGGTGCAAAATTGGATTTGAAACAAAACAAAACAAAAATTCAATGTGTTTGGTGCTTTGGAAAGTGTGAAAACTGCTGGTGAACTCTATTTTCTGGTCAGGAAAGGTAACTGAAATTTAGGAAGCCCTTGCAGAAAACCCAGGACTTGTGAACAAATACTGGTATGAAGATGGTGCTGGTCAACATGATGTTAAGTGAGCTAATAGAAATACACAAAGTCTGTAAAGGACTGAATGTGGAATTCTTACATGAATTAGTATAGAATAACAATCCTGCATAGTTTTCTTAAATGAGTGCTGGGCAGAAAATTAAAACAGCAACTTTGAATAATATTGATGAGAAGAGATACTATTTTTACCTCCATTATTGGTAGACATATTCCCTTACTTTGTAATGATTGTAGGTGGGCACAATATACATCACAATATCATGTGATTTTTACACTAGGCTCTAGGCAGAATGTATTCAGAATGGATGAAATTATCTATGGTACCAATCACTTATACAAATGATGTAATTCAAGAATGACATTTTTATCTTGCAAATTGCATTACCCCATGACTTGGGGTCAAAATATGTAATAATCTTTCCATTGGACGTAACTGAGAATAGAGAAGAGTTTCATTAGTTGTCGGGTGCCAGGTAATAAATAATACCATCTAAATTTTACAATATCCTGCAATTGCTGGTGCTGTTTTACGTGGGGAAGCAGCAGCTCTGCAGAAAAATAAGAAACATATCCACAGCTTTAACTTCCACTAAGAAGTAGAAACTAGTGTTGCTCTGGATAAGTACTAGGTCATCCTGCTGCAAAAACTGGAAACTTTATGGGAATTTGCTTAACTTCATGGGAGTTTAGGAAGAGGCTTTGGGAAGAGCTCTGCTGCATCCATGAGGGCATGTGATGCTCCCCTGAGAGCTTCACCTTTCACTCTGCTGCAGTCTGCCATAACAGTGTGATATCACAGGGTGCAGTTCACACTGCAGGTCACACAGCGGCAAAACTGGAGATGTTCTGGAGTAGACCTCAGGCTATCCCACATGTTGTTAAAGTGGAGAGCATGTCTAGAACAGAGATTTATCAGCGCATCAGTAAAAAAAAAAAATAATGCTCAAGGAGCAGGCCATATTGGAAAAGGTAATTTTGTGCTCTCTTACAGTCAGCCAAGGAAGTCTGGGTCCCATTCTGTGATGTCAGAAGGTCAGGAGAAAAATCGTTGCCAAGATAAAGTTCACATTTGTATAATAAATTGTCCACTGCTTTGAGTGAGTTATTATAAAGATATTTATGGTATGTCTTAGTAGATCAATCGTGATGAAAAATACAGATGGAAATAAGAAAGGCTACTTTCAATTTTGTGCATAGGGAGATATAGTGCCAATTATCTGGTTATTTTAGAAAAATACCTATTGTAGAGAAGCAGGAGATAAATTTTCTGTAGATCTAATCATTCCATTCAATTCTGCCCCTGAAAAAAATATGATTACCAGATTCTGTATAGGTGCAGCATTTCATTGACCCACTGAACTCACACCCAGTTTCAGTTTCCCTTCAGTTTTTTTAAAGATTGATTTTATTTGTTCAAAAAGCAGAATAACGAAGAATGACAGAGATCTTTCATTTGCTGGTTCACCCCCTGCAGATGCCATTGCCCCTGCTGGGCCAGTCTGAAGCCAGGAGCTAAGAAGTCTATCCCGTGCTTCCATGTGGGTAGGAGAGGCGCGGGCACTTGTGTCATCTTCTGTAGCCTTTCTTGGGTTATTAACACGGAATGCTTTGGAATGGATGGCAGGTGTCACAGGCAGTGGCTTAGTCGGCTGTCCAATCACATGCGCTTCTGCTCTATTATTGCTAAAGGCAACTGAGTGAGGTTGATTTGACTTGGAGCCCCTTCTCACCTTGACCAGAAGCATTGCATCTTGCTCATTTCACTATAGTGTTCAAAACCTTCTCCTCCCAGACCGCTTTTTCCCAGTTTCTCCTTGCTACTTCCCAGAAAGCACAGTGGTCGTTGAGCTTCCTGTAACACATCACATTTATTTTAATCTTCCTTCTTTTCAGTACTTGCTCTTTGTTCTAACTGAAGAGAGCTTTCCAGAGACCATTACATGGCCTGTTTGCGTCATCACTTAAACTGCATCTTCACCAGAAAGGCCTTTCCTAATTCCAAACTTTCTCTCAATTATTTTTCTCACTATCTGTTCCTATGTCTCCTCTGCTAGGGAATATCAGACTGGTACAGTCAGGGACCTTGCGTAGGTTTGTTGCTAAAATTCTATTGTGAGAAGCATGCTTGTAACATTATGCACAACTGAATAAATTAATGGTAAGGGAACATGGTATATTGCATTCTAAAACTAAGAATAATAGCTAATTATTACTGATTGTGTTACCTGGCAGATATTTGTCAAAATTATTCATAGGTATTAATTCATTTAAGTCTGACAGCTTTAAGAGATTGAGTACCTAATGACACACAAACTGTAAGTTATTTTTTTTAAAGATTTATTCATTTTATTACAGCCAGATATACAGAGAGGAGGAGAGACAGAGAGGAAGATCTTCCGTCCGATGATACACTCCCCAAGTGAGCCGCAACGGGCCAGTGCGCGCCGATCCGAAGCCGGGAACCTGGAACCTCTTCTGGGTCTCCCACGTGGGTGCAGGGTCCCAATGCATTGGGCCGTCCTCAACTGCTTTCCCAGGCCACAAGCAGGGATCTGGATGGGAAGTGGAGCTGCCGGGATTAGAACCGGCACCCATATGGGATCCCGGGGCTTTCAAGGCGAGGACTTTAGCCGCTAGGCCACGCCGCCGGGCCCACAAACTAAGTTATAGCAAGGAATTTAGCAAGAAAAATCTCACTGTGCAGTGGATGCTTTTTCCTCCTCTATTACTAAATGCTGCGATTCCCATTTGGGTGAAGAAATTGATTTTTTTAAATGCTCCTCAATGTTTTTTAAGCATTTTGCATGAATAAAAATTTTAAAAATACATCAATTATTTTGGCATATGTAATAAATATCATTGCAGTATTTTCTATGAAAAAGGACTCACAAAGCAAATTATTGGGATATAAAATTCTTTCAGAGCCAAAATATTCATTTTTCTGTGTAAATAAGCAAGTTAAAAAAAACGCCCTCTAACTATTTCAAGTCATATTGATCCATATCTTCATCTGTCTGCCTGTATACAGACACACAAAGGGACTTCAAAAGTTCATGGAAATTGAAACTAAAATACCCAATTGCTGTGGTGCACGAGTTTTTCTAAATTCATCATAGATTACATGAACTTTTTAAACAGCTTTCAAAGAATAAAATAATATTGTCAAATTATATGTATTTGATCTATTACTTAATGTAATGCACCTTCCATTTTGAAAACAAATCAAATTAAATAAAAATTAAGGTTTCTCAAATTAAACGCCCTTCTTCCATGGCTTCTATAACTTGACAAATAGAAGTTTAAAGTCAATGATTCTGCTATTATCTCAATGGTTAGGGTGTGTGTGTGTACTCTGTACAGGATTTTTCCCACTCTTACGGCTAACACCAATTGTTGTTACCACAAGTTTGTTCATAATGATGGTCTTTGAAATGTCTATTTTGTGCAAGGAACTGTGAGGCTGACTGAGGGCAAAGTAAAAACAGTGGTTTGCATAAGTTATAATATCACGATAAAGACTTCTATGACCATGTTAAAAAAAATTGGTGAAACATTTTTTGTCCTAGAGCCATTTAAAACTGCTCTCTTTTAAAATTTTATTTCAAAATTCAGTGTAAAGATTAGGGAGCGGGGAAGGTTGAGAGATGAAAAGTGACAGAGATATCCTTGGTCACTCCACAAATGCCCATAACTCACAGGATTGGGCAAGGCTGCAGCCAGAAACCAGGAACGGAATCCAGGTTTCCAGTGTGGGTGGCAGGAGTCCAAGTACCTGAACTGACGATACCTTCTGACTCCTGTGGTTTTTTGGCACACATTTGCAGGAAATCAGACTCAGGAGCAGGGCTGGGACTCAAACCTGGGCTTCTGTAAGGGTGATGCAGGCATTTCAAGTGGTGTCTTATTGACTATGTCAAATGCCCATTCCAGGGCAATTTTAACTCACTTCAACTATGAATTCAACACATTTTACATCAGCATTTTACTCAATTAGCCTGGCAAGGGCTAGGTGCTTATATTCGAACCATCTTTCTTGTCACTAGAGGGTTAATACGTTGACTGAAAGTAACACTGTCCAAGATAAATGTAGAAAGAAAGAGCCTGAATTCTGTTAACCAACTGGCACACTTGAGAGAAATTCCATAAAAATGTGAAACTGAATCATTTCTGACATATGTAATCCAAAATTAACCCAGAAGATAAAATGAAATGTTATTGCCAAACATCCAGCAAAGTAGAACTAAACCCGTCTAGGAGTAGAAATCTAGTCCTTCAGAAAAACATGAGACCACAGAAGCCCTAGGACATAATACAGGTACTAATGATTGAGAAATAGTCTTCCAAATGAGAAGTGTAGGTACATTGCAGCATGCATTTCTACTCCCAAATAAAAGATGGACTCCCAATGACACTGTGAACTATTTATGGACAATGGAATGTTGGACTTTCTACCATTGTCTATCTACAATGTAATGAAATGCTTGAAGACTATGCTATTGTGATAATATACAGAAAACAGTGAGGGGGAGTGGAAGGAGAAATATGGGGAATGTAGGGGGGAAATCCTTGATCCTATGGAATTATATCATGAAAAATAAAAATCAACAAACATAAATAAATGAAAGAAAAACTCTTTTAAGATCAAGTATTAATTTACATGACACACATTCATTTCTTCTACAAGTTTCAATACACAGCAACTCCAGTTAGCTTTAGAAATATGTCCTTATTTCTTCATTTGAACTTGTACTTCTAGTTGCTGGTGGGTCCAAATACCAAGTTGGTTAACATAGGAGAAAAAAAAAAATTTCCTTAACTCAAATGTTCAAGAAAATGGGAGGACTGAAGGCGTTTATACTGGAAAAGAATGAATAGAGCTATGCATGTTTAAAGGGCAACCCCACGGCAGAAAAAATATGCTTAGGTTTGTGGCTCCAAAAATTAGTACTGGTACTGAATAAAGGCTTTTCTTCACCTTGAGGAAGGACAGAAAGCCTAGTGACACAATAGAAAACTGGAAAGGGCTGAGGATGTAAGCATTGCAATACTTGACATGTTCAAGGTATATGCTAAGTAACTACCTGTTGGAGATCTGTTAAGTAAGCCTTTGGGCAGAAGATCCAACAGGCAACTTTTTTTTGAAGATTTATTCATTCTCATTGGAAACTCAGATATGCAGAGAGAAGGAGAGACAGGAAGGAAGATCTTCCATCCACTGATTCACTCCCCAATTGGCTAAGTGGCCAGAGCTGAGTCGATCTGAAGCCAGGATCCAGGAGCTTCCTCTGGGTCTCCAGAATGACCACAGGGTTTCAAAACTCTGGGCCACTGTCTACTGCTTTTCCAGTGCATAGGCAGGAAGCTGGACGGAAAGTGGAGCGTCTGGGAACCAGCATCCATGCAAAGCAAGGACTTTAGCCACATTTCTAAAGGTGGTCCCTTAAGACATTTTCCATGCCAGTGCCAACATAAGAAAAAAAAGAATTCTGGTGGGATGCATTAAAATTTACTTTTAGTTAAATGGACATTTGTAGTAATGTTAAATCACTAGTGAAAATTTGAATTGTCCTAATTTTATATTTTTGAATTTATTGAGTTTATAGCTAAGAAAATTCATAATCATGTTAAAATTGTTTAAAGAATTTATATACAACAGAATAATTTATTTCTCAATAAATTAATATTAGAATCGATTCAAGTAAATGGCAGACTTAGAGCATTATTTTCCGTTTAAAAGGATTTGCTGAGGTTTGAGACTCAAATAGCTCCAGTAGGTCACTCAGTATCTTGTATGACTGGACAATTCAGATTCAGTCAATGGATTGAAAACATTTGGTTAAAAAATTGCTTCTACATTGAAGACATGTAGGCTCTTTCTTTGTTTCTATTCAATGAACAGTACAGTAATTACTTGCTTAGTTAGCATTTACACAGTACTACATTATATTAAATATTAGTTAATCCAGGACTCCTTTAAAGTGTATGGAAATCTGCTCATAGGTTATTTGTGAATGCTATATTTTATAAAAGGGACTTGAGTATTATCAGACTTTGGTATCCATGAGGAGTTAAATACCATATTTTCGGGCCAATAAGAAGAGAATAAAAAAAAGGCTGAGAAGTTTATATAGCAGGAGAAAAACAAGAAATTGCAGCAAGTGAGGGTAAGATTTACAAGGCAAATTTACATCCCTGTCTTCTACATTGATAAGTGTTTCAGTTAATTTATATTTTTATATTTGGGGTTAATTTATGTCTTTTTCCTGGCATAGAAAGAAGGACACCTTTACAAATGGAGCTTTTCTTTTTTTAAATGTTTCTCTTAAGAGGGGTAATTTCTGATGTATTTTTAGGACTTCTGTTTTTTCCCCAGTTTGTCTAATATTAACTCAAAATAATCTTTGTGTCATATTTTGGAGTAGTGTATTCTGGTCTCCTACATCATCAATAGCAGTTGTTGAATAGACTACACTAAAATGTTAATTGACAAACTATAAAATTTGAGACCTAGAAATATTCACATATCGCTTCTCGGCCTTTTGGCTAAGATCAAGTGTAGAAATATTCACAACATTTTCTAACACAGACATTTTGTGAGGTCTTCATGAAAGTATCTTTCAAATCATGAGTTTTCTTTCTAAATTGGAAAGTAAATTTGTACATTTGCATTGGATTTTCACTAGGTGGGATGTGGGAAACATGTCTTGTATTTGTACTGAAAGATTTGTCTCCTAAAAGTTTCTTATCTTACAGACTCATCACAGCCAAGTGCCAGTATGGCAGGCTTACTGCAAAGTGTAGCTGTTGAGAGTTAGCACTGATTTTGCGCTCAACTAAGCTTCTTAGAACAGAAAAAAAAAGTTATGATTTGTAGTTGGATTTGAGAATAATAAGAACATTGAGACCTCAGGCCGCTCCAACACTACACGGCAGTCCTTTAAATGATTACTGAGGACATACAGAATATTATTTTTGGAACTCAGATCTTGTCTGCAAGGGCATTTTTAAGATTGCAACTAAACTATGTCTTAGAAACAACTGAAGAGTATAAGTTCTAGTCATGGCTAACATTTTAGAAATAAATGGGAAGTTTGGCTTCACTAGCTTTAAACCGATTCATGTGAAGGGCAAGAAAGCCTATTATGAGTCAGCAGGGATTATTCATTTGTCTCTCTAATAGCTAGCCATTTCTCAGCTGTTCTGAGAAAGAGGAACAAAAAGAGTTGGTAGCATGTGTAACTGTGTATTTTGCTTGGTTCTTTTGATGACATATAGAATTGAAGAACTATGGCCTATACAAATTTAAAACATGGATAGAAGTAAAAATGACATATTTGCAATGTTTGGAAATAAATCCATGTTTCAGACTGGATACTCTAACAACTTGCAAGCATTTAGTGAAAAATCAGGACCTACCTTCTTTCTAAAACTTATAAGAAAAAAATAAATGATAGTTGAATACTGATGAAAATGCTTCACTTATGATTTTTTGATAGTTGTTTTTTAGGATAACTTTTGTCTGTAGTCATTTTGTTACTATAATAAAATATTGCAGGCTGAGTAACTCATAAAGAAAGAGGATTATTTTGGCCCATGGTCCTGGAAACCCAAGAACATCTGATTAACAAGTTGTTGTTGAGGCTCCCTGCTGGTTGACGTGTCAGTAAATGCACTGAAGGGGAAGCAGGTATATGAGGAGCAAACACGTGAGAGCCACAGAGACCAGGGAAGTATCAGACTTGCTTTCTAGTAACCCACTCTTGTGGCAATGACATAAATATGAAAATGGCACCACTATGATTTAATAACCATGTAAGAATGCTACCACCTCTCAAGATGGTTACAATAGGTAGGAAATTTCAACTTGAGCCTCGACAGGGACAAACCATATCCAAACTAGAAGTAGAGCAGCCTAGGCATGAACCTATGCCCATAAGGAATGCCGGCACTTGTGGGCAGGGGATTTGCCAGTTGAACCATTGTGCTGGAACCCACTATCACGTTTTTCTAAGCAAAACAATTTATAAATAAGTTTGTTCTGGATATAGAAAATAATCTGGAAGCAATGACAGAATCCATGGATGAATTCAATGTATACTCCATGCTTAAACCCATTGCTATCTCAAATTTTTCTTCCTTCTGTGTATTTAGTCTTTAATTTATTTATTTTCATTGGAAAATCAGATATACAGAGAGGAGAAAAAACAGAGAAAGAACTTCCATTTGTTGACTCACTCCCTAAGCAGCCACAACGGCTGGAGCTGAGCCAATCCAAGGCACGAGTCAGGAGCTTCTTCCAGGTCTCCCATACAGCTGCAGGATCCCAAGGCTTTGTTCCATCCTTGGCTGCTTTCCCAGTCCACAAGCAGGGAGCTGGGTTGGAAGCGGGGCTGCCAGTACTAGAACAGGCAGCCATATGGGATCCTGGTGTTTTGTTTTTGTTTTTGTTTTTTTTTTTTTGGACAACCAGAGTTCCAATGCATCATTAGTCATCAATGTTCACCATAGTTAACTATCAGAGCATAAAGGTAGATTAACTTTAATTGGCTTTTATATTCTCATCGTGAAAGGATCAAAGAAAGGGGAGAAAAAGGATGGAGAAATTCGGAGTGACAGTCACAAAATATTTCTTCTGAAATTCGAAAATGGTTTCTGTAAAGGTAAAATATCTACTGCACAAATTCTGAAAAATCAGTCAACTCAATTGACCTCTTACATGCAATATGTGAACATTTTTAAAATATATGTATGGACTTGGAAAGTGCCTTTAAAAAGAATTCTGAAATTATATTTTGCTCCACAGCATCTTTAGGATTGATCAATTGGTTGATCTGAAAGTCAGTTAAATGAGAATGAAAGAGAGAGAGAGAGAGAAGTTTTCCATCAGCTGGTTCACTCCTCAAATGGACAGGATTAGGTTTCAGTCTGAATCTCCTTCTCCCATGTGTGGCAGGGGCCCACGTTCTTGGGCCATTTTCTGTTGCTTTCCCAGTCTAATTAGCAGGGAACTGGTTCAGAAGTGAAGCAGTTGGAACTCAAACCAGCTCTCATATGGGATTCCAGCATTATAGGAAGTGGCTTAATTCACGGTACCACAATGCTGACTCCTCCACAGTATTTTTAAAAAGATTTATTTATATGGAAGGCTCAGTGACAGAGGGAGAAAGTGAGAGAGACTGAGAGAGGCTTAACAGGATCTCCCATTTGTGCAAAGGTAACCTGAATAGCTGAGTCATCATTGCTATCTCACAGGCATGTTACAGGGAGCTGACTAGGAAGCAGAGTGGCCTGAACCTGAGCACAGCACGTTGATAGGGGTATAGATCCCCCAGGTAGGAGCTTATCCTCTATGCCATAGTATCTGCCCCCTGCTGCAGAACATTTAGAACTTACAACACCACCAAACAAGATGCTAATACATATTTTTGATCCATTGTCTTCATTCACCACAACTCTTCAAGGGCATGTCTTTTTGCCTTGTAGATGATAAATGAGATTCAGAGAGGTGAGGTGAACTTTGTAACTCAAAACAACAACCACAAACCCCTGTGAGTGCCATAGGTGCCATTTGTACCTTGATTGCAAAGCCCTGGCATTTGCACTGCACAATACTGCCAACTGCCTAACTTTAAAGAAAGTGAACTGCTGCTTCTATTTTAGAGCTTAATCTATTTTCCAAATGATTTATTAGAATACTGCATTTTCAAAATAAAGAACTGAGATAGTGGGGTCAGTCCTACTATTTATAGGTAATTCAAAGTACATTTGTTGAACTATAAAAATTCAAGCAAATATACATTTTTGTTTATACAAGAGTAAGTTCAAAAAGTTAGTAACTATAGAATCAAAACATAACTTTATTTTGGGGTGAACACTTTTAAATTATTGCTTTTTTGAATACCTCTTATGTAGTCTACATTCAATAATTACCTTATTCTGTCTCTGCAGTTTTTACTTATGTTTCTATATGTCTTGCAGTTCAGATGTATACTAGAAATTTGGACTCTTTTGTACAGGAGGAAAAATGTCACCTCTACCTTCTGAGTTTTGATCGGACTTGAGAATTAAACTGATTTTAAAGACAATAATATAAGGAAAGTATACACAATTATTTAAAAGGAGTTTAATGTGACACAGGAGCCCTTGTAAGGAAATAAAGGTTCCAGAGAAGTGGCAAAACCTCACTGTTTCTGCCTTATTTCAGTCAAAAAGAGACTATTGCTCCACAGTAACTGTGTGAAGGCTAAGAGAAAATAAGAACTATTGTAGCAAGATGTGTTTGTACAGAATTCTCTTGGTCCCAAACTTCCATTCTTGATGAAAAGAACATTTCTTTCTTTCTGGGCTCATCAGGATGTTTTCCTTAGGGAGGTTTGCCTGCTAACTTCAGGAAGAAAAGGAGAGTGAGGTTCCCTTCCCTGGCTTGCTGTTTTTGTCAAGCGCTTCCGATGAAAACAATCCGTATTCCAAAGCGGCATATTTTGGGGTGACTTTTCTTCAACCTTTCATGCTGTAGCAATACCACACAATTTCAAACCAGGAGATTGATTATTAAAGTATCTTTTTATCATACAAGAATCTGGTCTGGGAATACCTCAAAGTATCTTTGGAGATCTCCCCACTTGAACTGCTGGACTCAGAATTCTAACCAAGAAAAGACAGAAGACAGAACGGGACAATCATTCATCTCAGCTACATGTTGGCAGCGAAATATGGGACAAATGGAGACTCCATGATGGACCATATCAATCAGTGGACCACCTCATCGAGCGAAACTGGCAGTGACTCATAACTGGAGAACTATTAACTCCACTTGAGCACATATCTCAGAGCATGCCCCACATATGGGACTTGGGGTGGGCGGGAAACCGGGTGGGGCTTCTCCCTCAATATCCCCTTTTACCTCAGATACATGATGGAAACAATATGGACATAATAGCATTGCCCACCTCCCTATCCCCCTGAACCTTTTTTTTTTTTTTTTTTTTCCTTCTCTTTCTTGATTTTCCTTCAACTATAGTTAACTATGTAAAGATTGTCAACAACAATACAATAAAATGGATTATATATAAAAAAAAAAAAAAAAAAAAAAAAAAAAAAAAAAAAGAAGCTCCTAACTTCAGATCAGTTCTGGCTGTTTCAGCCATTTGAGAGGAAACAACCAGATAGAAGATCTGTCTCTCCTTCTCTTTGTAAAATCTGTCTTTCCAATAAAAATAAATATAAAAATACAAAAAAAAAAAATACCACACAATTTCAAACCAGGAGATTGATTATTAAAGTATCTTTTTATCAGAGATAATTTAAAGATAAAACTGTTCACTTGATTTTGTGGGGAAACAAAAACACTACAAGCATTGTGGGTTTTTCAAACTGCCTTGATTCCAGCTATTCCTTCTGCTCATTTAAGAAAAAAAAGGGTATTATTTCTTCTAATTCCTAATGAACTTAATGTAAAATTCAAATTTGAATTAGATTTGTTCTCGTAAGGCGTTAGTTTGTCAATGGAATCAGTGAGAAATAAAATCTGGTTCTTATTTTCTTTGCAGCAGGACATGTGTCCCTTTTTGGATTTCTCTTTAAGCACCTCCAGATGTAAGACAGTGTAGGTTGTCCAAATCTTCTTGGTTTTAACAAACAAGTCAAGATTATAAGGGTTTGGGCTATTTTATGTTCATGTTAATAGCTATGTAAAACAGAGTTGAGAAATTCTCAGGATAAAATAAAAGAAGGCACCTCTTTGTGTAGAGATTCAAAAAAAAATAATCAATGAGACATATCAAAGAGCATTGGTTATCACATACGGGTGAGACGCACACGTGTGCGTGATATGGGATCTGCCAAGGCGGGTACAAGCATTAAGAGGCTGGATAGGAAAGTAGGATAAGCTGACAGATAAGAAGTAGGTATCGACTTTTGGGAAAGGCTAAATGAGTGACTGGTAGGAAAGAAGGAGCTAGAAAGTAGAGAGGACTTCTCTTGGGCAGAAGAATGAACCTGGGTAACTGACCAAGATATGTGCTTAACAAGATTCCTAAGTGTAGAAATCCAAAGTGAGAGAACAACAGTTAGGCTAAAGGAGGAGATTCATGAAATAATTTTTCTTCTGTGATTTGTTCACATTTTGAATAGATATCAACACAATAACAAACAGCGATTTGTTGTTAATGTGTCAATCCACATGTGCATGAGCAAGCTCTATGGAACCTGTAGTTCTCAACAGGCAAATTTTAGTTCAAGCTTATGCAGCACCTTCAGCCAAGAACAGCGCAGCTGGGGAGAAGTGAAAAGACAAAGGAAAAAGACTGAGTTTGTGGGAGCAGCAATTGCGGAAAGGTAAGTAAATGGCAGAGGAGGGCTGGTTAGGAGAACTGTTGATTTAGCTTCCTTGGTACCATCTCCAAACAACAAAGGTTTCAAATTGTCTTCAGTAGCTGGTCTCTGTTCTTCAGAGTGAGTTGGGTCAGGATGGTCATGCATCTTTTGTCTTTGTAAATCTTTCTCCCGATTTTGGAGAGGTCTCCTGTTTCTCCACAGCACTTCATATTCCGAGCAGACATAAATTCACCTCTTTCAGTAAGGTGCTGCGATGTAAGCATTTTTGTTCATTTGTAGTCGACAGACATACAAAGGGGTCTCCAAAAGTTTCGAGGAAAAAATGCAATTTAAAAAATAATGCTCCGTTTGCATACACTTTCTGAAGTCTTTTTGTATATTTCGTTTAGGACTTAGCGCTTCCCCTCTGAGGAACATTGGGAAGATCACTTGACCTTCCTCAATCTCATGCTTTTGAAACCATTGCAGTTTTTCAATTATGCATTGAAAAGGCAGAAAGATGGACACAAGGAACCGGTGAGACAGAAATCTTCCATCCTTGGTTCATTCTTCAAAGGATACTACAGCTGGGGCTGAGCTAGGCTGAAGCCAGGAACCAATAATTCAATTCAGGTGCCTGACATGGGTTGCAGAGCTCCAGCTGTCTGGGCCATAGCCTGCCACCTGACAAGGTGCATATTAGCAGGAAGTTGGGATAGGAAGCAGAGCCTCGTCTCAAACCCTGAAATGTGATGCTCTAATATGGGATATGGGCCACCCACGTGTCAGCTGAATTGGTGAGTCAGACGCTTTTGAATATAGTTTTTGTGAGTATTCGGTGAAATGACGGATGTGAAAGTTCACTGCATATGCGAGAAGAGGATCAGGAAGTATACCTGGGACAGACATTCCTGCAGAACAACATAGTAACGTTACACTGACACCCAAAACAAGTGCACACAACTCTAATTTATTTTCAGATTGAATTGCTGTAATCTGGTAACTGATCAATACACTGTTCTTTCCATCTCATTGGTTTTGCGTGTGAAAATAAAGGCAGCATAACAGTTTAAAACTTGAGTTTCTGCATGCAATAGTGTTTCAGCTCTGTCAGTTTGCTAGGTGTAAACCCTTGGGTAATTGGGTTAATCCCCAACGAATGGCACTTGGTAGGCAAAGATGCGTTGCAGGTTCTTTCTTTTTTTGTATGTGTTTTTAGTTACGCTAACAATAAGTTTAAAAAGAGATAGAAATATAGAAGGGTATTGTAAAGGAGGGGAGGTATCTCGTAATGTTATTTGCTTGAAATGTATACTCTTCCTCAAATAGAAGTAATATACCTGAGTGCTTATTTATTTGCTACTGGAAATCCATTTCTAATTAAAATTTTTGTGGAATGTTTCCAGAGGGTTATACTTTAAAAAATAGGAAAGCAAAAAAAAAATAAATGAATAAAAATAAAAAATAGGAAGGCAAGTAGGTTGCACGTGAATTAATTATTAAGGCAAGCAGTTCACCTCCAAAAATCTTAGGGAAATAACAACATTATGCCTTGTAACATTCGGAATATTTTTTTCCTTAGGAAGCATTCAGATAAGGCAGTTGAAAAAAAATCAAATAGTAAAAGCAAGTTAGGTGATTTTTGAGACAATGACAATTTGATAAGATTTCAGCTTTACACATACCTTCTAAAAATAAGAATATATAGGCACATTGTAAATGTCACAATCGAAAAGTGTAACTTCTTAGTTTTATACTTATGTATGAGGGCATTACCAAAAAATCAAGGGAAAAAGGATTAAACGATAAGTTTATTTGGTTGCAAAAAAGGTAACATTCACACATTTGAGAAATCTCCTAGATTCATCAAGCATGTGTATTATGAACAAAATTTAAGGTTGTTTTGCAGTAAAATAATCTTATCTTTCGATTCCTTTTTTCTATTGACTTTTGAAATACCCTGGCATATATAATATATAATAAAATAATATTAATCTTTATGTAAAGATAATTTTACAAGTATTATAATGTCTATTTTTACTGAAATACTACTTTGAAAACTGTTCAGTAACACTAGCACTATTGGTCCTTATTTTATTGTCAAGATTCAAGGAAACTGATTTAAATTACTTTTTCTTTGTCTTAATTGTCATTTCCCTACTGATATACAATGATAAATATGTCAAAAATAGAAAAAACATAAAATTGTATTTCATTGTCTTACCCATGGATAGAAGCTTATTTACTATTCCCGTGCTTAAAAAATAGATCTCTCTGGTACTCCTTGTAGCAAAATTGAAATTTAAATTACTTCCAATTACTCGCTATAACAATAACCTTTATAAGTGGATCATCGATCCTAAAAGGCCTGCATGAGCCCTGTTGAACATTAAGATGTGAGGCGTTTTGTCTCTGTAAGTTAGTGCTTTTAGTGAAGCCTGAAGCAGTACTGAAAAAGAACAGCATGTACTTGACTAGAATGCCATCATGTTATGTTTCAGCCACATTTTCCAGGGAACTCAATGAAGCTCTTATTTTGTTTATAGTTTTCTGTATCATATTAAATATGATAATCTGTTTTCTCACTCAAAATTAGCAATTTTATAACTTCTAACTCATAGTCTAGTAAGAAAAAGACCTGCAATCAGAGAAAGATCTTCTGAATTGATATATGATAAAAATAAATACAATTATGTATAAGAATAAATGCAATTAAGATACTTTAAAACTATTGGAATAGTCTCAATTATGGCCTTTTGGCTGGTTACCAAAGCATGATGCAGAGAAAATACACATTTTAGTATAAACAAGTTATATGATCGTTTCAAGGGACAAATTGAAGTATACATTAGAAAAAGATAAATCCCAGAGTAAGGTAGTTAAAATCGAACAAAGCTGTATTTATGTTCTCTGGTAAGTCACTCGATAAATGTCTTTGCTTAGAAAATTACAGCAAACGATGAATCATCTTAGTATCTTTAAGTCTTATTGCCCTTTCCAATTATACAGATATTTATATTCTATGCTGTCCTGCATAAATATTTTAAATATTTTTAATGGAATAGAGGAAGGCCTTTATCTTAACTGCAAATATGTAATAGTTTATAAACTTATCTTGTTTTCCAAACCATCAACTGGCTTGCCAGCAAAATTTCGAATGCTGTTTAAACTAATAAAAAAGGCAATTTAGTACTGAGTTATTTAAACACTATTTATTATCTGAGTTTGTGTTGGCTATGCAAGGCTCTAATGGATACCAGCTTATACCAGTTAAGCTACCCATCCCACAGCAGCCTTAAAATCTAGAAAATACACTGAGTTAGAGTCTACTGTTAAGTCAGACTTATTTAGCAGCTGTTTATTGCCCGTTATGAGAACATCCATGCCAAGGCACAATGAAACAGGAGACAACATTATGCTTGTGTGCTTAATTTCTGAGTCTATTCCAGTCTAGTGGAAGATGGAGAGTGTTACATAGAACTGTGAATTTGGAAACTTGAAGTGTCCTCATAATGTGTTTGCCACACAGTCTGAAATCATACTTTCCATGAGTTTGTAGAGATTTTTTGAATCAGACCCAATTTAAGGGTTTTTTTTTTTTTTTTTGTAATTTTTGTTTCAGCTATCTATCCTTTAGCTACTGGTGTATCATTAATTTCAGTTGTTTCATAACAATATATATGCTTCTCCATTTAATTTATGTAATTCATCTGAAACATTGGTATTTACATTGCATCTTCTCATTGTTGAAGGTACTATGTAGGTGTGTGTGTATATATATGTATGTATCTATATATTCAATTTCATAAAGATATATTTATTTATTTGAAAAGCAGAGTAACAGAGAAGGAGATACGGTGAAAGGCATCGCCCATCTGCTGGCTCAATTCCCAAATGGCCGCAGTAGCCAGGGCTGGGCCAGGCTGAATCCAGGAGCCAGGAATTTCTGGGAGCCCAAGGCTCAGGCCATTTCCCACTGCATTTTTAGGCACACTAGCAGGATCTTGAGTGAAACTGGAACAGGTGGGACTCAAATCAGTTCTCATAAAGGATGAAGCACTGAAGGCTGTAGGCTTAATTTGCTATGCCACAAAGCAGGCCTTGCTCTCATCTTTATAAACCAGTCCATTGCTTTGTATAGTTTCTTTCTTAAGAAATGTGGTGATGAATATCTTCCAGACTTTCTGAAAGTACATTTTAAACAAAAATTTATATATTTGAATGATAATTTTATATACACACACACAGCATGAGAGAGATCTTCCATATGAGGGTTCATTCCCCACATGGCCACAATAAATGTAACTGGGCCAGGCCCAAGTCAGGAGATTCTTACAGGTCTCCCGTGCAGGTTCTGGGGCCCAAGCACTAGGCCATCTTGTGATACATTAGCAGGCATCTTTGCAAGGAGCTGGATTGGAATTGGAACTAACTCCCACAGGCATGCTAGTGTCATAGACAGGATTTACTTCTCACACCACAGTGCTGGTTCTCTTTAAAGCATCTTAGGTAAATTGGAAAGAGATTTATGATTAACAAACAATATAAAGCAATGTATCCATTACCTGATTACATAGAAATTTGTACCTATTTAGGTAGCTAAACCACCTTTTGGAAAGTGATATATCTTTTCTTCTGTTGTTTCCAAATCACCTTTTAAATCTCTACCAAGCTGCTGGATAGAAAGCTTCTACATCATTTGTTCTTTCTCAAACCTTTTTTTTTGTGTGTGTGTGTATGTGTGTGATAAAATTCAGCTAATAACAACATTATGATCAGATAACTGAATAAATCAAGCTAAATGGTTGTGGGGAACAATTACAAACCTGGCAGGAACATTTGCTGCCCTTTGGAAGTTTGTATTCCATTTGAGGAAAATAGACAAAAGTGAAGTATTATTCTCTGACCTTTCCCTCAACTTCATCCCACAATTTCATCGTGATAATGTGCTGGCCTAGTGTAAAGAAGAAATGACAATGGGTCAGATAGGCTCAGACTGGCCTGGATCAGAAGGAGCTCACAATTCATAATGCTATTCATCAATGAATACTGCTCCTTTACTAAAAAAACATTTTTCCTGTTTTCAAAATTACTTCATAATTTATTTGAGAGGCAGAGAAAGAGTGATAGACAGATGGAGTTCCCATCTGCTAATTCACTCATCATGTATCCTCAATGGCTGAAGGCCAAGGTCAGGATCAAGGAACTCAATCTATGTCTCTCACATGTGTAGCAGGTTCATAGTCACTTGAGCTGTGGGTGTTGTCAGCCAGGATCTGCATTATCCGAAATTTGGAGTAAGGAGCTGGATCCAGAAAATGAACTCAGGCAGGCCCTCCATGAGGGATACACTACCTTAACTGCTGAACAACACATCCCCCTATATTCCTTAATGGTAACATTAAACTGCAGTTAGCTTTTTCCTTGAATTGTTGTAGCATGTTTGTATCCTTTTAGATTTTGTTTGGACCACTTCCAGAAAAGTTGGTTTTAGGTAGTATATTTAGTAAGTATTTGCCCAATACTGAGTACTAAATAAATAATCCTTTATCTTATGCTACATTTTAAAAGATTATGAAATGGTGGAATTTATTGTTAAGTTTATCTTGGTAAAAAAAGCATTTGAAATCCATTTTTTCATAATAATCTGTTCATGAGCTTCTGAGGATCTTGATATATTCTGCAACTTACTACTTTTTGAACTGCGATACTTCTTGATGTTTTCTGTCTTTTCAGTATTTTTTACTTTTATAGCTAGTCCTAGCTAAGACAATTATGAAAAAAATTAGTTATATATTTGTTGTATTAGCAAAATGCAGGATCTGTCTGTTTTGATGTATGATAACTATAGCTAAAATTATCCAAACTGCATCTCATTTCTTTGAGTTTTTGTAGCTCTTCATTATTGCCAAATTATTGTCACATTTTCTCCCTCATGGATCTTCTCTGCTTAGAGTCATAGTTTGTGTATCCTGATCCATGATCATAGCCACTGGGATTATTTAGATTTATTCCTATTATTCAGGTGATTCCAGCGCTTACCACTCATCTCCTGATTTTATGGCTTTCTTAGCAGTGAGTTCTGCATAGTGGTTCTTTTCCTTTGCACCATTCCTGGGATGTTTTCCAGTACAGCAGATGGAGGATACAGAATTCTGAACTTGTAACTCTCTAAGTATTTCTTTCATTTTAGGCAATTTGAATTAGCAAAGAATTCCCAGTGTCTCAATTTGGTTTCTTTCTGATGAATTGTGAATGACCAGCTTCATGACATTGGCAATGTGGGCAGCTCCTGGTGAAGAGGTCTCCATCCTTTTGACTGCCCTCACCCCTCAGTCTCACTGACCCAGGAAGCGAGTGCTTTCCTGCAAGGCAGCAAAGCACTCCTGCGACAGGATCTAAAATCATACCATGGAGTCAAACTTGCCTTGAGGTAACTTTTGTTGGTCAGCTGACATGGTGGCACACCTGCTGTCCTTCCTTATGCTGCAACACACATGGCAGTTATGTGATGCTTCTCATAGATGTCTCTCAATTTTTTCTTCTTGTCCTCCATTCCTAGCCTTCTTAATTATATGGCACGTACTGGTGTTTTCTGAGATTTCCTTTATCTACTGTCCACAATGGTGTACAAGTGTACAACAAGAATTGCTGGGAGGCTGCCCCTGGTTCATTTCCTCACTCAGGTTCCAAACTAAGCAGCAATTCTGCATTTCTGTTATACATGTCATTAGGAGCACTGTCTCAATTGGCAGCTACTGACAAACAGGACACTAGTAAAATCTAATCTCTCTTTTGTACAACATAATATTACCGTTAAGTTGGAACTTTTGGTATTTGTCCTAATCCTTCTAGTTCTATCATTTTTAATACCAATCATTATAGATCTTATGAAATAGAAAAAGCAACAAGAGAAAGTTTAGTCATCTAACACACTACAACATATTGTCACTCTTGTGCTATAGTGTAGAAAAGTCTGAAATAGGTGAGTTTACTTTCACCCCCAGAGAGAAAACAGCTACATAGAAAGGGGATGGCTATCTAACCAATACTTTTAACAGCTGTACAAAGGAGGGAGTAGTCTTCCATGATGTGTATACATATGGGAGGCAGCCCTCAGCCTCAGTGCCATGATTAAGGGGTCTCTGATTAGAGGAAAGAGTGGGATAAGGGAAGAATGAAAGTTTTGGCTGTTGTTCAAAAGGATGCTTTGGCTCTACACGCAGGCCCATTTTTCAACCTGCTGGAAATCAGTGCTTTAACAAGACTCTTCACAGCTGATGCTCAATGTGAGGTCTGCTGTCTGAGCACTGCTCTGGGTTTCACAAAGTGTACAGCATTCTGAGCTCAGGTGGAATCCTACTCCAGAAAGAATACAATTAATCTCTACTCTCTGGTACATTCTTTATGTGTTTTGGCATTCTGTGTCAGGGGCCACACTACAATGATGAGGATGGATGGAGAAGTCCATCTCATCCCCCGGGTTAAGAAAACATCTTCTGTGGCTGCCTTTGGGGTGCAGTGAGTTGAGCTGCTGCTGCCATGCCAACATTCCATATGAGCACTGGGCTGAGTACAGGCTGCTTGATTTCTGTTCCAGATCCCTGCTATTGCACTTGGGAAAGCAGCAGAAAATGCTCCAGTTGTTATAGGCTCAGGCCCGGATGGATTTCCTGATGGAAACTTGGCCCAATCCTGACTGTTGTGACCATTTCAGGAGTGAGTCAATGGATGGCAAATCTCTGTCTCTCCTTTTCTCTCTGTAAATCTCTACCTTTCAAATAACGATTTTAAAGAAAGGAAAAGCACCCACCTCCAGTATGAAGATCACCTGGAACATGTTAGAAACATAGTTTGTTATTAAAACAATATTTAGAGGGCAGAGGAAGGAGCAGGAGGATACGGGGGGAGAGAAAGTGGGGGGGAAGAGAGAGAGAGAGAGAAAAAGAGAGAGAGAGAGAGAGAGAGAGATTGAGAGAGAGAGATAGTTATCTCACTGATTGACTCTTCAAGTGACCACAACAGCCAGAGCTGGGCCAGGTCAAAGCCAGGAGCCTGTAACATCATCTGGGACTCCAATATGGGTAGCAAGGTCCCAAGCATTTGGGCCATTATTGGCTGCCTTCCCCAAGCATTGGTAGGAACTGAAGTAGAAAGAAAGCAGCAGGGACTCCAACTGACACCTAGACATTTATGAAGCTGGTGTTGCTGGCAAATGCTTAGTCCTCTGTATCTCAGAGTTGTCCCCTAAAGCACTAAATTTTATGCTGCACCCTAAACTGTTTAAATAATCTACCTTCCTAAAAAGGCATCCCAGTGATCTCTTCTTTAATAAGTCCTCTAGGATATTCCAAGCCACACCAGCATCTGAAAAGTCCCGTTCTACAGAGTGAAATAAGAACCGTAACCACATCCTTCCACTGAGATAGGTTTTTACCTAGGGCCCACTCTAGGGGATGAGAAGTGGAAAATGAGACCACACAATAATGTATCCTTTTATGGACGTGACACTGAGTTAAAGATGAGCGTGAATAATCATTGTTAAGAAAGTGTGCTGATTCCAGAGCCTTGGGCTAGCTCTGGCCCACATGTTTCCTGTTTAGTTGCTTTGACCTGGAATTTGTTTAGCTCCAGGGGCAATTTAAACATTAACCTGTCTCATGGCTGCCTTAGTGTTTTGGAAAATTGGGATGTTCCCAGCATTAGCATTTTGTACACATAGTAATCGGGTCCATGTATGTGAGTCAGTGGTTCACATTCTGGTTATATCAACCTGAACATCTGGGTTAGTGATTCTCAGGTCTGATCTGTGCTACATCTTCTCTGCCTCATGCAGGGTGGACATTTTTACATCTGAGCTGGCGCCAAGCAGGAGAGATTAAAACTAAGGCATATCTGTTCTTCTGGCTACCTGATTTTAAAATTCTTAAGCTGTGGCCAAAAAAGCAATTAGTGGCTCAGATAAGGGATCATTCTGGCAACTACGTGTCTACTACTGTGTGTGAAGGAGAGCACTGGAGATTTGGTTAGAGTGCTGCAGATAGCTTACAGACCCATGTCTTACTTTCAGGAGATAGGGAGGAAAAAGAAAGATTTAACGGGAACAGTATATTTTTAAAATCTCCATGTCATCATTAATCATATTTTAGAGGTTAATGTTTAAAGGTTCTTCTGAAGGAGGAAATTTAGTGACATTGAAGAGAAGCCCTCAAGTGAAGGTGAATATTATTGTGCTCCATTATGCTTTCAGAGAAAACAGCCTCCATATGAGAGAGAGAGCAAGAGAGAGAGAGAGAGAGAGAATATATATACTGAATATATACACACACACATATATATGCATATTTTGTTTATTTACAAATGCTTTTATTTGTAAGGCAGAGTTACAGATAAAAAGGGGGACGCAGAAAGAGAGAGATCTTCCATCTGCTCTTCCGTTCTTTCACTTTCAAAATGGCCATTCTGGCCAGAGCTGGTCTGGTTGAAAGCTGGGCAATTCAAGAGACTTTATCTTGTTGTATTGTTTGCCTCCTCCTTTAACATCAACAGCAAGAAGCAAGGAGTTGCAGGAGTCTGTACAGATAAGTGCTAGAAGGAAGGGCTGGGCCAGGCTGAAGTTAGAAACCAGGAACTCTATGCAGTTCTCCCACATGGATGGCAAATCTTGAGTTATTACCTGGTGCTTCTCAGGATGCGTTAGCAGGAAGCTGGTCTAGAAGAGGATGAGCCAGGGATTAAACCAGGCACTTATCCTTTCATCCGTTCCACTCTAGCCACTAGTCTTAAAAAGTGCAAATCACTTTTCTCTTTCATATGCTCACTCCATTTAAATCTCTTGCCTCCAAATGAATGCAGCTGGCAGTCATGTGTTTCAACCAATCCTTGTGCACCAGGGCTTGGTTTCAATGTAGCTAAGTTTTTAGTTTCTTTTATTTCCTTACAGAGTGAAACATTAAAGTCAGTGGATCTCAAAATATCATTAGGAAGCAAAATGTTACTCATTGCCCTATTTACTGATCCCCTGGATGAGTCCTGACCGCTGTTCTCTTGATTGCTACATCTTCCTGATGACGTATATTTTGTAAGATTCTTAGATTTTTAGAACTTTCATTTATGGAAGATTTATTGATCATGCACATGTGGTCAATTGTTTTACATCATTTCTTCTAACACTTTCCACTGGATAGTATAACATTAAATCTGATTCATTGGTAAGATGTATTCATTTATTGTAAGAGCAATAGATAGGGAGAGAGACACAGACATACAGAGAGAAAGGGAAAGAGAGAGAGAATCATATTCTATCTGCAGGTTCATTCTCAATAGACCAAATTGGGCCAGACTGAAGCCAGGAGCTGGGAGTTTATCTGGTCTCCCAAGTGAATGTCAGGGACCAAGCTCTTGAACCATCCTCTACTTTTTTTTCCATGCAATTAACAAGGAGATGGATTGGAGGTAGAACAGTTCAAATTGGAAGCAGCATCAATATGGCATATACAATATGCCAGCATTGTGCATGCTGGCTTTACTAACTAAGCCATCATGGTAGCTCCTGCACTCTACTTTACAATACTCTGTGCCTTAGCTCTTCTTGACCGCTAACCCTGCACATGCTTTAAGTGAGGGCATCAACTTTGTGCAGATACAACCTTCAGTATCTCACCTGCGATTTTACTGTGTGCCTTAGGATGGCAAATTGAAGCAAATGTATATGTACTTGAATCATTCAGTAATAGCTATCAATGCCCAAAGACTACCAGTGGCTCAAACCATATAGGTAAATGCCCTACCTTTTTATACTTCAGGTAAACCCGTCTCAACAGGATTCTTGGGAATTTTTTTGGGATTATGTACCAGTTACCTGTGTAAGAATTAATTCAAAACTTCATCCGCATATTTGCTTTCTTCTTTACATGTTCCATACCAAGTCCCTCGTGTTTGCCTCCTGGATCTTATAACCCATAAACCTCTGCATCAAAATAAACCAGGTTAAGAACCTGGTTAGCCATAAATATAAACAGGGTAATTTTAACCACTTTTTAAAAGAAAAACCATAACAATATTATATGTGATATTCTGTAAAACATTCCTCACAGATAAGTTGGGCAATGTTTTCCCTCCTTTTTTTTCCAAGGTGAAATAATCACTACAAAAAATCTCTTTCAGAGCTTACAATATACCTAAATTCTTGTAACCTAGACTTTAAGGACATTGGTAATATAAAGATCAAAATTATTGCCTTTAAGACACTTTGAATGTTCTGACAAGCATGAATATTTAAACTAACAACAAAATAAAGCAAAAGAAACATGATGGTGAATATTCACACAGATGCTAAGACTTCTGGGAAGAAAATCTTAAAAAGAGAAGAGTCTAGAGTGAAAAACTAGTAATATGCCAAATAGTATAAAGGAGGAGAGGAGGCAGAGGAGTAAGTAAACACTGACAGAGAAAACGGTATTGTGACAAAGGAATGTAGTAACAAAATGTCTGCAAAAGAATGAAAGCAATTTAGATTTCATGAAATTCACGGTGGAATACCCAAGAAGATGAATTTGCAGACAGAGGTAGGGATTGTGCAAGAGTCCCCTGGCTTGCTATGGAAGCCGTAACTCTTTTCACAGGTGATGAGAAGCCAATAAAAATGCAGTTACGAAACTCCTTTGAGTCAAGGATTATTTTGAGAAATTAGTTAAAATTACAGGCTCTCTCCAAAATGGATCACATCCAACCAACATTCTTTATTCTGTGCATCTCTGCATTGCATTATAAATTACTGTGATTCCTCAAAGTGTGTCCTCTGACTCATTAGAAATACTCAGATAAGACATCTTGCATTAAAATATTTAAAGCATGAAGGTAATATTATTATATTTGTGTATCTAAACATCTTGGTAGCTATATGGATATTCTGTTTTTGGAGGGCAGGATTCCAAGTATTGATACTTGTGAGGAAACAACGATAAAACAAGGAAAATTTTTAAAAGGAGCAATGATAGTATAGCAATATTATGAAAGACTGAAAAGTTCTGGATATCAATTCAGGAAGTGCAATCAAGAGAACCTGGATTGATGAGTTGCAAGAGAGAGGAGTGGAATGACAATGAAGGCAAGTTTACTTTTAGACATGTCATTGAGTGGTTTCTTAACATAACCAAGAAAACTGTACTGGAAGAATTTGAGCACATCAGTCCTGAACTGAAACTTCAAGATTTGGATCCTAAATGGCTCGACCTATATGCTTAAACTTACAGGACTGCATCAGGCAATTCATGAAGATGGTGTGGAGTGAGGAATGAAGGATCATAATTAACACCGAGGGGAAACATTAATCATCTAAGAGTCTGCAAAGAAAGATATTTTCAAGGAGACATAAATAGGTGGTAGAGAGAAAGGCTGCAGATGTCTAGCAATGACTGTCTCAATAATGAAAAGTTGTTCATACATCCTCAAAGACAACATCTAAAATGTGTCCATTGTGGATGGAAATTAGGTCAGGTGCTTAAAGTCAATAGTTTTCTCAGAGTGGTAGAGGCACAAATAAGTTGAGGAGGAAATGGAAACTGTGCAAGTGAAGGAATTAAATAGCTTTTAAAGATTTAGTTTTCTTATTTAAAAGGTTGAGTTAAAATGAGAGAAAGAGAGAATCTTATATTAACTGGCTTACTCCCTAAATGATTTCAACAGTTGGGGTTAAGGCAGGCAAAAGGCAGGAATCAGGAGTCCCATCTGGATCCCTAATTTGTATACAGCAGCTGGAATAGTTGGACCATCTTCCTTTGCCTTCCAAAGTACATTAGATGGGAGTTTGATTGGAAGGGGAGCAGCCAGGAATTGAACCAGTGCCCATATGGAATGCCAGCATGCAGATGTCAGTTTAACCCACAACACTGCCTCTTACCCCTCCAAAAAAATTTGGGAGTTTGTCTCACAGAACAATGAGCAAGAAATGGCAAGAGATATAGGTTTTAGTTGCATATGGGAGGGATCTTATAGTTGTGTTTCCTTTCTTTTAAAGCGGAAAAGAAAGTGAATTTGTTTATATACTGTAGAAAATGCATAATAGGGAAATACACAGTTAATACTGGTGGCAGTTAATACTGGTGGAGATGGGATGGCAGAATCCAAATCATCAGCCTAATGGCGCTCTGAGTTGTACTTAGGAAATTGTACCTCTACCTCCTGTGAATTGGAAAGGTGGCGGATATGAGTTGGGTTAAAATAACTCTGGCGGTATTATGTGAAGGCAAGTTGAGGACTCTGCTTCACAGTGTATTCTTTTGTGGATCACATAGAAAACAGTTGATATTGTTGAATAGGACTTTGAAAGAGAAGATAACCAAGAAGCACAAATTTAAAGTTGGAGATCATTGATGTATGTTTGCTAACTCTACCTGACTGTCATGCTTGCCTTCGTCTTCAGAGGTACACACACAGGAAGGTAGCAGATTAGTACAGGGCTAGGTTCTGGGTCTGATTGGGTTAGATAACAGAATCACAGAGTGCGAAGTATCTGAAGAAATGGTTAGTCCTTGCTGAGTAGGACAGGGTGCAAATGAGCACGGATAGATCCCTGGGAGAGCAAAGAGAAATGAAAGTTTACAACTGGTTGAAGAGAGAGTATGAAAGAGCCCAAAGACAGTTAAGTGTGTTGTCAGAGAATAGAGCATTGGGTTTCTAGATTTCTAACATGAAGAATTATGCATTGTCTTTGCTTCAGTTAGGGGAGGTAAAGCTGGGGAGAGGAGCCCTCATGTGAAGAAGTCAGGAAATGTTTAAGTTAGTAAAAAGATTGATATACCTTTATTGAGAAAGGACATTTTAAGCCTGAGCAGAGTGCTTATAAGCAAAGAGAAGAAGGGTTCACATAAGTAATCTTGTGTCACCTGAGGCCAAGTGTCCAGGCCCCCACTGGAAAAAGGGTATTTTCATATTCTTAGAATAGGTGTCAGTCTGACAGAGAAGAGTAGGAGGAGAGGGCTTAAAACAGAAGAGTGATTTTAGTATGCAAAGAGAAAACAGCCTAAGTAAAATTCTTGCAGTTAAAACAAAACAAAACAAAAAACAAAAAACAAATCAAAGAAAACCAACTTGACTTCGAAACTTGTGTTTCCCAGACTTGCCCACGCAGCCCTTCTCTGCCCAGAGCCTTTCAGCCTCAAACAGAGGTGGTGCTGTGCAGGATAAGCAAGGAAACATTGGCACAGCACTTACGGATAGCAGGGCCATGAATCATTCCATAGAGGAATCGGTGCCAAGTCACGGTAAACTCCACTGTTGAGGTATTTGGAGGGCAGTGTTTGGACAAAGATGAGCCAGCTTTAAGGCCTCCCAATTTGCTGGGTTTTTATCCATGGACATTTGCCTTTTCAACTTAGCTATGTTGAAGAGTCTGTGAAATCAAGGGCAGTTTTATGTTCTTTGTGTCTGTATAACATTTGGCTTTTTATTGGGCATGTTAATTAAATGTTAAATGAATATTGTGCTTATTTGCAATAGGTAGAAAGAATACAACACAATTTTGTGCCATTTTTCTTTCTTTATTAAGAGATTTATTTTTCTGTTAGATCTTTAATGTACTGTTAAATACTGAAATACATTAGAACTTATTATTAATCATAGGTTCTATCTACATATTTCAATATCTAACATACCTATGTAGCTTATTTCTTTGATAAATTTTGAATGAATGGTCCTAGACAAAGAGGAATCAAAAGACAGTATTGGGTAGTTCTTACTATTTAAATAGCTGTCCTAGTTACTGGAAGTATATAAAACAAAATAAAATAGTTGGATCCAGTGCAGTAGCCTAGCAACTAAACTCCTTGCCTTGCACACCTGGGATCTCATATGGGTGCCCTTTCTAATCCTGACATCCCTGCTTCCCATCCAGCTCTCTGTTTGTGGCCTGGGAAAGCAGTAAAGAACATCCCAAAGCTTTAGAACACTGTGCCCACATGGGAGACCCGGGAAAGGCTCCAGGCTCCTGGCTTTGGATCAGCCCAGCTCCAGACATTACGGCCACTTCGGGAGTGACACAACAGATGGAAGATCTTCTTCTCTGTCTCTTCTCCTCTCTGTATATCTGACTTTGCATTAAAAATAAAATAAATCTTAAAACAAAAAGAAATTATTAGAAACGATCCAACGCATAGGTAACTAATTTATTTGTTTGAAACATATTTTCCAAAGTACAATTTGAAAAAAAAATTAAAAGTATAAAACCAGGTATAGTTCACCAAAATGTATTGAACTATTGGAAAATCCCCTTGAAAATTGCTCAATTAATTTATAAAATTTAGTTAATATAGTTTTATATTTTGAAAGTGATTTTAAACAAAATATAGAGATGTGATTATTAATATTATAACAATAACTACATGTATAATTAATAGTACTTAAGATTACAATACGCAAAGAGATAGGCAAATATGATAAAATTTGCAATAGTTGAAAGGAAATTATTATGTGATCCCAGTATAGCTTAGAAAAATTAGATGAAGTGACTAAGAGTTTTAACATTTGAGCCATATGTAGTAACTCCTTGCTATTGTAGTTAAAATTATTGATGTATGTTTTTCAGTAGTCTCTTATAAGGGCATTTAGCATTAGCTAAGTACAAGAAAGAAATAGGATATAGTTGGAAACTTTCAGTCTTTGGATTGCTTGATTTATTTTAGTAGAGTTGTATCTGTTCTGTAGTTCCTAGAAGAGTACCAAAAATATTGCTAAGCTATACAACTCCTTGGACTGTGTGGTTCAGAGTGAAATATCAACTCGATTTGCAGTGGATACTTCTAGCTTACTTTCCTTATTCTAGCAATGAGAAACTCAGCAATACAATGCCTTAAAAACACTTCCAAAATTTCCCTCTCCGATAAGAGAGCCAGTATCTATGAAAACCCTGGGCAGGCACGAACAATATTAGGAATTTTCTCTTC
The DNA here is from genome assembly GCF_030435755.1 of Ochotona princeps. NCBI lineage: Eukaryota > Metazoa > Chordata > Mammalia > Lagomorpha > Ochotonidae > Ochotona > Ochotona princeps. The sequence continues at coordinate 54,474,918 of NC_080840.1, forward strand.
CACCACTGGAAGTATATTGACCCACAAGTCTTTAAAGTTAGGTTGGGTTGACTGGAGATCTGTGCTTGAAGAACGTGTGTATGATATTATCAACACCCTCATGCATCCTGCACCCTGATGTTAGGTGAGCTTGCTGGACTGGACACTTTTTCCCCTTCCCTTTCCAATCCTTGATTATAATCTTCTGTTCACACTGAGAGGAAAAGAAGATTCTTCCTAGACTAATCGTGCCAGATATGTAAGAAGAAAGACGGAAGACATCTCTCGAAAGTGCGAATAGCAAAACCCTGACGTTAAAATGTCTTTAGCAAACTTGTATTTTCAATTTAAAGAAATATGTCTGATTTTAAAGACCCGAACTTTGCAATTGTGGGCTCCACAGTACACATTTCATTATATCATGATTTTGCATTGTGAGTTGTCTCAGTAACCATTCTTTATTATTCAGGCTTCAAGCAGACAACTTGGCAGAGAGAACAGAGGAGACATTACAAATACTTCAGTCTCCAGATGAAATAATTCCAGACACTTTGGGTAAGTTTTAAGTCTAACAGCATTTATTGTTTTATGAGAACTCAAAGTGAACACACACACACACACACACACACACATACTCTTGAGACAACAACAATAAGAAGCAGTGTAGCTCTGGGTCACAGGTCTACCATTAGTGTAACCCATTGGGTTGTATTTATTGGCAGGTTAAAAGCAAGGGAAAAAGAAATCAAGGACTGTGCTTTCTGAGGAGTTGCCTCTTACTATCTTTCTCATTGTAGACTCAAGCAAGTCAATTTTGTCTTGATTATACCCCAAATTATGTCACTGATTTCAACTTGCATTTGGAGCTTCATGCCTTCTACTGACTCAAACAGAAGGTCAACTCAGAATATAACCCCTCACACTAGGTTAGATCTCCTACTGTACTTCTCATGTCACTGACCTTTCACGTCTTCTTGGGCAGGAATGTCAATGCCATGCTCGAAAGCTGTCTCGGCCCAGGTACTTTTTCATTCTGTCTAGTTCTTTATCTTTGTAAGAGATATGCAGATTCCATACCCATTTTCTTAGGACAAAGCTTAAACTCCTTAATGCAGCACGTGAAGTTAATATTAGAGCACTCTAACATGTTTGCTGAGTAAATAAATAAGTGGATGCAATGCCACTCCAGCGCCATGTAAGGTGTATCACTTTCTCACTGGTCAATGTTCTAGCAGAGTGCAGTCTGTGCATCAGGTCAGTACACTTGTAACAGAAACTATAGGAAAATGTTTCCCTTACATGTGAGTAAGGAAGAACATCTTAAAACACAAAAGCCCCTCACTAGAAAAGCAGTAATGGAAAAGTCAAGTGTGGACATTAAGAACTCTTGTTGTTCAAAAGATTTTTGAAAAAGCCAAAAATGAAAAAAATTGCAATATATTTGTCACTGACTAAAGATTAATATTTTATATATGAAAACTTATTATTTAATACACATTAGATAATCCATTAAAAAGCAAACACTGGTTGTGAGTCAACATTTCATAGAAGAGGTACAACAGATGGCCAATGAGCATGTAAAAAATGATTCACTATGCTGATAATCAAGAACCAGCACGTGAAGAAGTCAGTGAGATGCTGCTTTCAGCCTTGTGTTTGGTGTCATTTGAGAAAGTTGTCCAAACCAAGTGCTAGTGACGACATGGGGGGATTCATATCCCCCACAGGTGGGTCAAAAACAATTACAGAAAACAATTCTTCATTATTTTGGAATTTCAATCAATTATGATATACTAAAATCCAGAAACTCCACTATTAGACAAATATATTCACTATGGAATGTGAATTAGCCTCGTGAATGTATTATGGAGTGGAAAATGGACACATTGTGAGACTGCTCTTGGAGAAAACTGAATGTATTTCAAACACATGTGTGTGGTGGATAAAATCAATGAGGTTAAGTGTTCAACAACAGTCTTCTTGGAAAATGCAATTCCTGGTTCATTAATGTTGGTGGTTTTCATGGTGTTAATACTCGCATGATGGCTGATTTCAAGGAAACAACTGATAGTGGGAATCAGGTCCTCCAACCTGGTATGAGCTGCTTGTAGCTCACCACTTAAAAAGCCTTAGACGCATAATACCAATAGAATGACAGTGAGCCGTAGAATGCCATTTTGAATATGAATATTATGGCAGGTTTCTATGTCAATCCTTTAGCATGATGAGAAAGGTAAGCCTTGCATTACTGATAACATGAGTGTCCCAGACTGGGCATCTTTCGATGTCTCCTTAGCTTCCAGAGTCATCTTGGTTTCTTCTCACAGATAAGCTAGTGTCCATATTTTTTACTTGTTTCTTTCCTGAGAAATTCCTTTTCTTCTACTTGTTTGCTCATTTAGACTATCTGCTCCCAGGACATGTCCTGGCTCCCTGTTGATTAGCCCACCCCATTATTTCCTTTGTATAGCCTATAATTGCTTTTGAATTGTTTCTCTCACTTTGATTAACTTACATGATTCTTACGCTTTTTTATGTTCCCTATCATGCCTGATATAAAACTAGACATAAAACATACACTGTTTAACAGCTTGCTCATTAAATGTTTAAATTTTATCAAACCACCCCTCCATCTATCAGTGTAAAGATTAAGTATTCTTCAGCATTACCTTTATGTAGCTACTAAGAAACACTGGGATTTAAAGGCTTTGGAAAAGCATACTTGGAAAATCACATCAATTATATGCCTCTGATTAAATTTACCTACATTAATTGGAAAATGAGTGTATTAAGTTTAGTTTATTCTCTTCAAATATCTGCACTCTTTACACTCACACAATAGTGGATCTAATCAGTGAATTCCAAAATACAAGTTTCTAATTAAATACATTCTTTCGTACTTAAGTTAGCCAAATCATTAGATCCAATAGCTGGGTGATTGACATTATCTAACAATCCTAGAGATTGTTTATATGTCATCTACACATCCATGTTGAAGTTGACTCCAGAAAAATTTCTACATGTAGATATGCCTAAGAACCTGTTGTGATGAAAACATCAAAAGTATAAATAATGGCAGGAAGATGAATAAAGCTAATCATTGTGAGAGATTCCATCGTCTTTTAATCCTGTCTGCTTGCTCAGCTAAATTTCCTGCCAAAGTGTTACCAGAAATGTAGTTTTTAGCAAAACCATTTACTCTTCTCTTGTTTCAGTTTCTTCTCTAAAGTGAGAGGATGAAATGAATTTTGTAATAGTTGATTAATTGAGAGACTTATTTTCCACTAACTCCTATCCGATTAAAGGATGCCTAATGAGGCATGTGTTGTGGCATTGCAGGCTAGGCCATGATTGGGGAAGTTTGCTTCCTACCTGTGAGGGCCTGGAATCAGATCCTTCCTCAACTTCTGCTTTTGATCTAGTACCCTGTTAATGTGCTTGAGAGGCAGCAGATTAGCAGTCAAGTGCTTGACTCTCTCCCAACCATAAGGGAAACTTGAATGCAATCTTGAGCTCCTGGCTTAGCTGGGCTCTGCCTAGCTGTTGTAGGCTTTATGGGATTGAATCTGTGAGTGAGTGTGTGTGTGTGTGTGTGTGTGTTTCAATCAAATAAACAAATCTTAACACACTATTGAAGAAGTAATCTATTATATTTTAACATCATTTATACTTATAGAAAAAATTGAATGCAGTTGCCAGAACAAAGTAATTTACATAGATGTATCCACAAACACACTTATGCATGACAATGTAACTGTTGTTTATTTATTCTTTCGAATTAAAACAGACTGTTTACCTGTGACTGAACAGACACTGATGGAAGAAGGGAAAGAATTTGAGAAGGTGTCTAATTTAGCAGAATCTGTAAGTATAATCATTTACTCCATTTTTTTAAATCTTGGAAAGTAAATAATGTACATCATGATTATGAAAACCAAAAATAAGTAGAAAAGAGCAGTATTTAAATTAAAAATGTTTTTCAAACATGCATACAGTGATCTGCACATTATCACACCAAATAATGCAGTACCTGGCCAGAGTTGTTAGACAAGAAAGTTCTACTGAGGCAAGATGCAAAATTTAAGTTCTGATTACTTTTTTAATATATCCACAAGCATTCCAAAAGATGATGAGTTGCCATCTTAAATCCAATATGTTTAGCTATGTACATCTTACTAGAAAAATGCATATTTTACATACCCTGGAAATCTAAATATTACTTAAACATGTTATTTATATTCAGGAAGTGCTTATGATATGTTTATAAAACTGTGTTTTTGTGATAGGAAATATCAGGAGAAAACCATTGACTTGAAGAATTTCAAGTACAAGATAAGGTCAAACTAAAAATACGAAACTTCAAATCTCTGAGTTGCTGTAAAACTGGCTAAGCAATATTGCATTATCTTGAATGAATTGTTTGGGACTGGATTCACATACTTCTGTATATTCATTTCCTAGGTATGTCATACCAGAATACCAGAGACTTTGGTGGCTTAGATAATGAATGTTTCTTTTGTCACAATGCTGGAGGCAGAAGTCCAAAGTAGAAGTGTTGGTAGGGTTAGTTTCTTCTGAAGCATCTCTTCTTGCCTTGTGTGTAACGGGCTTCTCCTTATGTCCTTACTTGTCTTGAACCAGTTTGAACCTTTCTCCTTCTATCTGAAGTGACATATAAGTGCTGACCCTGAAGAACCTAGATGTATTCTGCTTTTGTGATTTCTGCCTTAATTGCTTGGCTGGGGGCTGTGTGAACTCCAGGCCTGACAGCCTGCATGACACCCAACACCGGGCGGGATTCCTGACAGGTGACGTAGGCAGACCACTCCTCAGGAAGGAAGTACCTCCTGTTTGTATAGACCACTGCCCTATAGCTCATCAGTTTGTATGGTTTGGAAGTTGCTTGCTTGAAACCCACCAATAGAATCCTGCCAAACTGCTCTTTTTGAAAGTTAACGGTTAAACTGACCAATCATGACTGTATAATTAATAGCCTGAAATGTATAAGAACCCTGTGCTGTTGAACCTCGCACCTCCTTTTTCCGCCCTGCTGATCCTGCTGCAGCCTTGGCTGCAGCTGTCCCTCCCCTCTCGCCCAGCCCGGCTGGAGGGGGTGGCTGGGAGACCTAGGTTAACTTGAATAAACCGCATTCAAGTGTTAGCACCGACTGGAGACTCGGTGATTTTCTGGGGATCTCAAAATCCAGCACAACAACCCCACTAAGGATCCACATTAACAATCTTGTTTATCTTCACCAGCTCTTCAAAGACCATATTTCCAAAACACCCTGAGGTACCTCAGCTAGAAATTCAACAAATGAATTCTAGGTAGACATGATACAATTCATAATACTTTGCAGTTGAGTCATTTTAATTGATAAAGTTTGCAATGGATTTCATAAAAAATATTTTATTATTTTTAAAGTACTTATTCATCATTAAGGATTTAATGTCCTTTCCTCATTAACTAACAAAGCAAGGAATCAGAAGATATAATTTTTTCCTATTTTAGTTCATAAGGATTTTATCTTTTTTGTATTTGTTATTATTTTTATGATACATTTTTGTGCATGTGGGGATTCTCTCCTCTGCCTCCCTTTCCTCCCCTGCCACGCAATTCTCTATCCTCACCATATTATCCTCACCGTATTATTTCATCAGTATCATCTTTCAGCAGCAGTCACAAGTCTAACATTCTGCTCTTTATGTATATCAAGACATTGTGCTGTTGGCAATGTTGGAAAAACCAATATCATATTGTAAAGGTATGTTGAACTGTTTCATTAGGAGTCCTCCTTTTAATCAAAAGTAGAGGTATATACTGCAATATATCCTTAATTCCCAGTACACTAACCTTCCCACACCCATACTAGCAGATGTTTTCAGTAGATTGTGAATGTAGGCCAGTCACACTGAGTTAAGTGAAACCTCAATGTGGTTTTTATTTGCATTTCCCAAAAATCTGGGGATTCTGACTTTTTTTCCATATGTTTATTAGCCAGTTGAATTTGTTCTTTTCAAAAATGCCTGTTCATTTCCTTCACCCACTTCTAAACAGGGTTGTTAAGCAGGTTGTACCCTGCTTCTAATAGTATCTTTACTGACTTTATTCATTTTGGTTCTCTAGTATAGAATCATGTATCAGTGAGCAGGGATAATTTGACTGCCTTGTTTCCAATTTGTATTCCTTTAAATCCTTTTCCTTGCCTAATAACTCCAGCAAGGACTTCCAATACTGTGTTGAATATCCATGGGGAAGTGAACATCCTTGTCTACTTCCACATGTTGGAAAAGCTTCCAGTCTTTACTTATTCGCTATGCTGATAGTATCATTTTTTTTTTTGCTTTTGGTTTTTTTTTTCATGGAATATTCTTTTTATTCCTATCTTGCTATCTTTCTCTGTTGTGTCTTTATCTGGCTTAGCAATTAAGGTGATGTTGGCTTCATACTATGAATTTGGATAGATTGCCTCACTTTCTATTGTCTTGAATAGCTTGTGTAAATTTTTGAGTAAGTTCTTGAAACATTTGGTAGAGTTCAGCAGTGAAACCTGATTTTTTTTACATATATTTTTTTATTGCATTTCATTTTATAACAACGTTTCATAGGCTCTGATGTTCCCCCATCCGCTCCCTGTGCCCTCCCTCCATGGTGGATTGCTCCACCTTATTGCAGTATTACAGTTCAAATCCAGTCTTATTTCTTTCAATGAAAGCATGTGCCATGCATAGAGTCCAGTATCTTATCGTCCAGCTCAATTCAACAGTTTTTTGGGGAGACCAACTCTGGTCTGAAGACGTAGCTGGCAGACTATCATTCCAACCAATTAAATGCCATAACATAACATCAACAACACTTTCCAACATTATGGGGTTAATTAACATTGTATTGAGTGACTGATATGTTAGACAATGCAAGTTCTTAACCATAACCTGAAACTACTTACTTAACATTTCAATTATAGTTTGTATACAACTGGCTTCTATCTATCTTAAATTGGCTAGGATACCATTCAGCTATCTCATGTCTATTTTCATTTTAGTATTTAGCAGTTTATTGTGTTGAAGCATAATTTTTACTGAACTTGGCAGATTTTAGGGTAGTCTAAACTGGCTTATACCTTTAGCAAGGCATGTGACACCCGTTGAGGCATAGAACACTGTTGGGAGGGGTGTGCAGAGAAATTCTCCATACCCTAGTTAGGAGTAGTTTATTATCGTGTCCTACCTAGTAAGGTATGTGTGAGTCCCCACTAATCATTTCCTGTCTAGTTCTAAGCTTTCCTAGTTGTTCTCTGTCTATTCTAATTTTTGTTGTTGTTGTTTGTTTGTATTGTTTTGTTTTGGGGGAGGGGCTCCAGGGCGACCGTCATGGTCATTGCAAGAGAGGGTGGGGATCCAGTACTGGAACTAAGCAAGGACCAGAGAAAGCTCCTCTCCCTGGTCTCGGAGGGAGTTTATTGTTCTGTTTCTGTAGACTGCTCAGGGCTCCTGACTGTTGTTCCGATGACATTGGGCACTGCGAGGAGGGATTTGAACTTCTTCTATCCCATGTGGGAGATTCAAGTGGGAGCGCATGACCTCAGAGTACTTAGCCTCCGAAGGCACTCCAATTCCCCGTGGTCTCCTTGGCAGTTGGGATGTAGTCCTTGGAAACCTGATTTTTTTTAGGGCAAGAGTTTTTGTCCATTTTTTTTTTCACTTTTTTTTTTTTTTTTATCTTTAGAAGAGTACGAAACATATAGAAGTATCCCAGAACAAATCAGTTTAATGAATTGCAAAGGTTAGCAATAATTACACACTATGAGATAAAAATGTTATGTTTTCCTTAGTGTAAAATGACAGAAATTAGAAATAAAGTCACAGAAAACATCTAATTCAGCCCTCTAGTTCTCTTGCCTCATATTTGGAGTAGTGTCACTTTTCCTTCCAATGCAGGCACATCAATTTTAAAATTGCGGATGCAGAAAAAACAGAGCGGTCAGAAACTTGTCCAAGGTTCCAGAAAGGAAAGAGTAGTAAAGTCAAGATTTGAGAGAGAGTCCATTTTCCCTCTACAGCATATCTTGGATCTTTCTTCTGTTTTTCTGTGTCTCTGGAAACAGTTTGCTTCTACTTATTAGATTGTTTTTCCCTTCCATTCCTCACCAGTTACTTCTAGCGACTGGTCCTACTTCTATTCCTGGAGTGATAGCTTCAATTCAATCCTTTCACTTAACATATCTTCAGCTGTTGAAAACCATCCATATGTCCTGAGAGTTAACAATTTTTAATTGATAAATACTTTAAAAATATTTATTCATTTATTTTTGAAATACATAGTTAGAGAGGGAGGTGGAGAGAAAGAGAAAGATCTTCCATTCACTGATTCATTCTCCTATGGGCACAACATTCAGTGCTGGATCAACTTAAATCTAGGAGCCAGGAAACTCATATGGGCCTCTAAATGTGTGACAGGGACCCAAACTCATGAACTACCTTTCATTGATTTCCCTAGGCCATTTTCATGGAACTGGATCAGAACAGCAGGAACAGGTTAATGATACCAACATCACAGGCAGCAACATTATCCTCTATGCCAGAATCCCAGCCCCCCAGAATATTTCATATGTCATGTAGTTTTAAAAAAATGTAGTACTTGATGCCTCTTAGCATATTCTCATAGCTTAAGTCAGCTCTAAAGCATCTTTATGCTACTATCCAATGTAGAATTCCAAATAGCATTCACCCATTAGGGAGTAGAGTTGGATATGTGCTTAGAACACAGATTAGTTAGATTATTGCCTGGAGTTGCATTAACTTTTCTGTAAGGAGTGTTCTGGCATTTATACACTTTAGGGTGTCTCCATAGTTTCATGGTGATAAAAAATATGTTGTCATTCAAGTTGCAATAATCTGCCATTCATCACTTCTTGTAAAGGTTAGCTTTATCAGCTGTGAATTCCAACCAAACTTGAATTTCTCCCTCATGCTTGAAATATACTATTAGATTCTTTTTCAAATAACTTGATAACATCAAGATATATTATGTTTTATTGATACTTAAAAACCAACAATAAAACAGGTAGTTTCATTTTGAGTTTTTCTGATTAATTTTACCTTGATGCAGCTTTTATTCTTTCCCTAATGAGCACACAGTACTTCTCAAAACTTTCCTGCAGGTCCAAATATACTTCATTTTAGATTATTAAAAGTTCTCCAATATAATTTAATGACAAATTGTCCTTTAAATCTTTTTTAAAATAGGTAGAATGAAAACTGTATGTATGAATGAATGACCAAATATTAGGAATATAATATATTTTGTAGGGGTAGGTACATCTACGTTGAGGAAAATAAGATTTTTTTTTTGGTTCTAGCAATTATATCATTGATTCAAATTCCAAAAATATATTTTATAATGTTTAATAGGATAGTAGTTTGAGTAAATCAAGGAGAAAAGTGATTTTATCTAAATACTAATGGAGAATTGGAAAGAAACAGAAATTTTTTCATTACTATAAGAAATACAAGACACTTCAAAGCAAATTTTGAGTCGTATCCTGCAAAGATACAAATATGCCACAAATGTTAAAAATCTCTCAGAATGGTTTCAATACATGTGGTCTCTATTTGCCAACTTTCTGTTTTGGGTATTGTATATTAATAAGTGAGGAACAGATTCTTGGAAACATTTTCCCCTGGTGGCTTAGTGTTGGAAATAGTCTTTTTATATTTTGTGAATATTAAGTGAGGTACAGGCAACATTTCGATTTGAATGCTTATCCTCTCCCAAATAATCAACTCATGTCTGGAATTTTTCCCTCCCCAGTTCTTGAAATATTCTGGAATGCTGGTTAGCATATATACAATCTGTATAGATTTAGAATTGGATTTTGACATGTCAATGCATGTTTTCAAAACTGAGCCAAGAGAAAGAACGCCTTAAGAATAAAATAGCAACCCATGCTATTGACTATGACCTTTTATGTTTATAAATACAATACACAGCTGCTTTAGATTGATGACTGATGAGAACATAAATCAATGATTGTGACTTTCCCTGCATTGTAATCCAGTGTTTGTCTTAAAAGTATCATATAAATGTAGGTGAATACAGGAACAATGAAGAGACAGTTAAAAAAGACATTGAGCATTTGAGCTGGGCACAATAACTGAACTGGACAAACTTCCCCCTTCAAGTGCCAAGATCCTATATGGGTGCAGAATCATGTTACAGCTCCTCCAGTTCCCATCCGGCTCCCTGGTTGTGCTCTGTAAAAACAGTAGAGGATAGCCCCAAACCTTGGGAGCCTGCACCCACATGGAAGACTCCAAAGAAGCTCTGGGCTCAGATCAAGCCGTTGTGACCCTTTGGAGAGTGAACCAGTGAATGGAAAATCTGTTTCTTCTCTTGTAAGATATACAGCATTGGGGTTTTATGTGTCTTAGGCATCAGGAATGGGAGAAGGTTTCAGCTCCACAGTTTGTGCATGCTTGTGATGTGCAGTGCTGAGTACTCAAGTACTCATTGTGGCAGAAGTTGGCCTTCTGCTCACACAAGGTGATTCAGCATTCCAAACATTCTGGGATGGGAGCATCTGTTTGCCTTTGGCAGGGTGCTGGAGTCACTTCTGCTTCTACAAACCTGACTTAATACTTCTTGTAATTGCCTAGATGGTTCTAACAAAGTAGAACCATCTAAGATGGGCATCCCAAATTTTTTTTGATACTCGTTACATAATTAGGGTAAAAAGCTTCAAACCCTACAGGAAGATGGGTAGGACTATTAGTTCCGTATTGTTTCTTTCATGTATCTGATGTAAAAGGGGATTTTAAGGGAGAAGCCCCACCCCGTCTCCACCCACCCCAGGTCCCAGATGTGGGGCGTGCTCCGATGTTCTTGCTCAAGTGGTTTTGATAGTTTAACAGTTATGAATTGCTGCCAGTCTCACCACTCCAAGCACGATGAAGTCATTGAAGAATCCACTGATTGACATAGTCCAACTTGGAGTTTCCATTTACCCAGTTTTTCGCTGCCAACATATAGCTGTGGTGGTTTACTTGTTCTGTCCTCTGTTTTTCATGGTTAGGGTTCTGAGTCCAGCAGTTCGATTGGGGGATCCCCAAAGAAACTTTGTCTGAGGTGTTCCCAGACCAGATTCTTGTATGTACTAGCAAGTACAGGGCCAGGCACAGTCCATTGCCACTATCAGCTGGTGGTTGCAACTGCTGGGTTGGTTTTGTTTCCATCCCCGTCTTCCACTGGAACCAGTGGGTGCAGCAGTCCAGCCTGGTTCTGCCCAGCATACACTTGGCCCTCACATAAACCAGTGGGAGCTGAAGCCTAGTGGGAGTGACCCACAATAACCCCCACCAGGCCCGCCCCCTGCCCTGGTTTGCCAGTATGTGCAGCAAACCAGTGCAGTCTGTCCCACAATCCATTCGGTGATTGTACATGTCAATGGGTTTTAAAGCTTAGTTCCATATAACCAGCTCAACTATCCAGCCCTCACAGATGTTGTTGGCTGCCTCTGTCTAGCCACTCCAGTCTCTGTCCTAGTTTTCATGCCCTTCCATAGCAGTGGTAACCCAAGAGGGAGGAGCCCTCTATTTCCCTCCCAGGCCATTCCCTTGCCCAGATTATGAGCTCTCCAGGTGGTTCTGTGGTTTAACTTGACAGAATTAGCTCCCAGTGCCAGTTTCTGCTGTGGCTAAGCCCAAACAACCCTCACCCACTCTAATTGTAGATTACACCAGTAGAATCAGTCAGCCAAGCCTGGCTTTTCCCTGATCTAGTCCACATGAGGCCCACAGGTGTTGTTGCCTTGCCTAGTCTGGTCTGCCCCCATTCCAGCTCAAGCTCTCCAGTGGGAGTAGCTTTCCAGCAAGGGAACCATCCCTTATTCCCCTACCGGCTCTGCCCCCTCCCTCCTGGTTGTCATGTGTGCTGTTGGGCACTGTGGTCCCATCTGGCACAGGCAACCTTACCTTGGCATTCCATATTGTGTACTGCTTTTGTTGTGACTGAACCTGGCTCGACTTATACTGTTCTGGTGCTCAGATCTGCCAGTGGATGATGTGAACTGATTCAGCCTGGTCTGCCCATCAACCCTTGCCAAATGTATGCCAGTGGGACACTTTCCATGACCTGTTCTGGGCTGTTTCCTTTCATGCTTCTTGCACTTACCAGCAGGGTCTGTGTCCTGCCAGAGGCGTTGCCCAGGGTCCTCCATCAGAACCCCTCCCAATGCCAGATTTAGTACACACCAATGGGTCCTTGAGCCAGAACCACTCAGTTCACCTCCTGTCCTAGTAGGAACAGTGGCTTTTCCTGACTGGCCCTCAACCCAATCTGGCTCTTGCTGTTGGATATTTCAGGCCAGCCATGGGCTCATCCATACAGCTTCTACGTGGCTCAGTAGGGGTTGAAACCCAACCTAGTTCATCCTACATCTACCCTGGTCCTCCAGAACACCAGAAGGTGTTGCAGTCTGGCCTGGCCCAGTGCATCCAGTCCACACTTGTGCCAAGGGAGACTACAACTGTATCCTGATCAGACCGAAGCCCCTATTCCAGCCCATGTGTCCCTTGGTGGGCTCCTCAACCTAGCAAGGGTGTTGCCTTAGCTCCCCAAATCAGGCCTGTTCCCAGCCTTAGATCACGCACATGACAGTGGTTGCTCTGACTCAGCTTGGCACTGCCCCCTGTCCCGAGCCCTGCGTTAGACCCTGTAGCTTAACGTCTCTGGCTCACGCAGACCAGTAGGTGCAAGAACCTAGCTGGGCATGTCTTGTGCTCCATCCTGGTTTCTAATTTTTCATATGGCCTAAGGTTTGCCCAGTCCTGCCCAGTATGCCCATTCCATTGCCATTTCATACATTGACCAGCCATTGGAGCTACTTTGCCCAGCTTGTCTGACCCCCAGATCTGGACCACGTGTTCACCAGTGGGAGCTGTGACTTGCCAGGGGAGTTTCGTAAATTCCTCCACTAGATCCCCTCCCAGACCTAGTTCTCATACATGCCATTGGGTTTTAGGCCAGTGTCCGGCACAGTCTGGCCTTCCAATTGGCCTTGTATGAGCTGGTGAACGTTGCAGCCCGGCCACTCCACACCCTATTCTGGATGCACATTCAGGTGCTGCTGCCTTGACCAGTCCTGGCTGTTGTGGGTTCTTTAATCTGTGATTGATGGCAGGCTTCTTGGTCACACCTAGTTTAGTCCATCACCACTCCATCTCTTGAACTAACCCATGGGGTTAGAATTTCCATATGGTTTGGCCCACACATGCCCCACAGAATCTTCCCCTTATATGGTTCTCAAGCGTGCTTGTTAATGTCAATGGCCCTGCCTAATGTGACCAGTCTCCGCTGGGTCAGTTCTGTTTCCAGCCCTGTCATCCACTTGAACCAATGGGTATTGTGGTCCAGCTAGATCCTGCCCACTTCATAATTGGTCCTCACGCAAACCAGTAGGAGCTGCAGCCTCGTTGTTGCGACTCCCCATAACCCCCACCAGGCCTGCTCCCTTCCCTAGTTCCCATGCATGCCAGGATGTACCACAGGCTTGTTGAGTCTGTCCCACATCCCATTTAGCTCTACTACTTGTCAATGGGCATTGAAGCCTGGTTCAACCCAACCAACCTACTATCCAACCCACACACATACTGGCAGGTACCTTTCTGTCTAGCCACCCCTACCCCTGTCCTGGTTTTTGTGCTCTCTAGTGGGAGTGGTTACCCATGAGGGAGGTGCCCACTAACTCTCTACTAGGCCACTCCAACTTCTGGATTATGCACTCTCCAGGTAGTTGTGGCATTTGATTTAACAGAATTTGCCTCCAGTGCCAGCCTCTGCCATCTGATGTGGAAAAGCCCAACCAACTCTCACCCTAATTTCCTGGTTTCTGTTCTTTTCTATGAGTTGAAGATTGCTGACCTTCCCCACTCCGCCCCCTTCCGGTTGCATCTCGGCCCACCCACATCCTTTTTTAGGATGCACCTTCGGGTGATGCTGCCTTGACCTGCCAGATAGCCATTAGTTCCTTTACCCGTAAGTGATAGCAGGTGCCCTGGTCACTCCTAGCTTAGCCCATCGTCACCCCAGCTCACAAGCTAGCCTGTGGGACTTGTATTTCCATAGGATTGGGCCCACCTTTCCCCCATAGAGTTTACCCCTGGACTAAATTCTCTCGCACACTGGTTGGTGTCTTGACCCTGCCAAATGTGACCAGTCCACTATTCCACCACTCAGTCAAGTAATGGTACCTAGCCCTGCCAGACAGGCCCCCATCCATAGCTTTGGTGTGGACTGGTGTGTGGTGGTCAGTGATGCTCAGTGTTAACAAGCCATCTCAGGATTCCTAATTTGGCTGGTGAATCAGTCTGGCCCAAATAGATCTTTTGGACATTCCCCTCAAAACCATCAGGTCTCAGTCCCACTCTTGCCCTAAAGTTTCCTGACCCTGTTATTGGTAATCACCAAGAATTCATGTCTCACCTACACTAAAGTTGGCCTTATTCATGGGTGTCGCTAAGCAGCTATTTTGCATCGTAAGAACCCCAGAGCTCGCTGCTGGGCGGCCAGCAGGCAGAGCCTGGCACCAGTTGGTGCATTGGCCACCCAAAGCCCAAAGACTCAGTCACTGCCTTTCAGCAGTGGCATTGGCCTGAGTCCCCAGTATCAGATCCCGCCTGGCAGGGGTGTCCCGCCACAGTGCCATGCTGTGGGGAATTGCAAGCTGCCCCCAGCCCCAAGGCCTGGAATCCTGGAATCCCCCAAAATTTTGAAAAAAACAAAATGCAAGTGAAAGAAAAAAATCACTTGTGGCATACTTTATCAAATAGTTAAAAATTCCAATGATTCTGGAATTATATGTCTGCTTAGCTTAGAATTAAGTCTGATGACTTTTAGGCTTAACAGATATCATGTTGTGTTGATTGGTAAGCAAAACATGCTGTTTATTGCTACACTAGGGACAGGTAGATGGTGTGCTTATTCCTTCTTTACTGATTCTTTCTCCTTCCAATCACAACTAGTAACATTTAACTCTGAGAGAATCTGGATATCATGAGAATGTATTATTCTGCATAACAATTGTCAGAAAACTTGGAGATGCAGATACATCTAAATACATAATCTCCTAAGTTAATGAATTTCTGAGCATTTTGACAAAAATCAGTTTCTTCCTGGGAAGCATTTAGGTAAAATGCATTCTTTTTTTTAATTTTTGAAAGTTTTATTCAGTCAGGTTTGTACTTGAACTCATAAAGAATTTTGCTTGTATTTCTACTCCCTTCCTGAGTATCAATTAGTATGCTTTTGTAACAAATCCTGAGTACTTTGGGGAATTATGATAAAATAGAAATTCATTCCACACAATGAACATTGATTGTTAGGTCTTTGAAGAGCTTTGGAATATGTTAAAATCATGTGACTTTTTGCAGCATGCAGGCTACACAAATGTGTTTCATCTCTTCTTTAGAAACCACATACACTTTCTCAGCCCAAATAATATATGGTGTCTTAGAGATTCATCCTTCTATTCCATTATTTCTTTTTTATATTCTTACTTCTCTCATTACACATGCTTTAAAAATCCTATATTCTTCCTTTTTTATTATTATAAAATGATGCAGTTTGGTAGGCACTGGGATTTCCCCTACTATCTCCCTAACTCCCCCCCTCCCACACCACTGAGTTCCCCCATCATTACCATAGTAATAATAATATTTTTAAGGTTTAGGATATTGTTACAGTGGTTAAATGCCGGAGTCCAGCTCCAGCTGAGTTTGGAACTCAAGAAGAGTGCCTGAATGAAGCGCAAAGAGGAACGAAATGGACCAGTACAATTTCAAGATCATAATGGACAATGCAAGAAAGCTATCTGCTTTATTTATACAGAAGCAGTCAAACTCTGGCTCAGACTTTTTACGTCATGGTCGAGTGGGTGTTTCCAAGGATAATTCTGCCATTTTTTTTTCACCTTGAAGCAGGGTGTTATCCATCCTGACCCTGTGGTCAGGAGGTTTTCAATAGACGGTACATATCAATCAGTAACACATTGCTACTACAATCCTCATGTATCAGTTAAAGGAGGAAATGCATCACAGAAGAAGGGAGCTAAAGATCAAGGATGGCCAACGGGGGAAGCAGAGACAGAGACAGCATGAATTGTAAAAGGCCCTTTTGCTAAGATGTTAGCAGCAGCATCAACTTCCAAGCTCACATTGATAGTAAAGACTCCACAGTGGCAGGCAATGACCTAAATAGTTTACAGAAATCTCAGCAGGATTGTCTGGTGTCCAAGCAAAAGGAGGTGGAGCTGCATTCAGGTGGTGCATTCGGGCCCTGCCATGCAGGGGGAAATTTCCTGTGGCGCTGCCTGCAATGGAACAATACCCTTCACACCTTCCTGTCTTCCAGACCTATTGCATGGACCCCAGCAGTTAAAACACCATTCAGGATGCTCATATTCTAGATCTGAGTATGTGGGTGTCCTTCTGATTTCAGATTTTTGGTAGTTTGGGTTGCTGGTAATGGTTCAAGTACTTGGAAATCTATTGCTTGCCTGGGAGACCCAGAGTTCAAGACTCCAAATGGCTTGGCTAGCCACCACTCTCCTGGTTTTTCTCCGCCTCTATTTGTTTCTCTGTCTTTCCAATAGAAGGATAAACAAATTATAACATTATCATTAGAGCTGACCATAAGTATTAAAAATGCATTACACATAATTTTCCATTCTTCAATGCTTATGGTCATTTCTAAAGATAGCTCAATTTTTAAAAATATTTGTCTTATTCTTATTTGAAAGACAGAATTGCAGAGAGAGAGAGAGACTCTTCCATCTGCTGATTCACTCTACAATGTATGTAATAGCTGGAGCTGATATGAAGCCAGGAGCCAGTAGCTTCTTTCAGTCTTCCATGTGGATGCAGGGATCCAAAAACTTGACCCATCCTTTGCAAGTTTCCCAGTATATAAACTGATAGCAGGATTGCAAGTAGAATAGCCAGAGACTCCCACTTGGGTGCAAAGGGCCCAAAGATTACATCAATTTTCCACTGTTTTCCCAGATACATCAGCAGGGAACTGGTTTGGAAATGGAGTAGCCAGACTGAACTGGTGCACATGTGGGAATCTGGCATGGCAGGTGGTATTTTACCTGCTATGACACAGTACTGTTATACACTTTTCCATTTCAGGCAATAAGTAGAGAATAGTGAATGTTTATTTAACTTCAGATTTTGCTAACTGCCTTATATGTTGTTTCTTATT
This sequence comes from Ochotona princeps, assembly GCF_030435755.1. Taxonomy (NCBI): domain Eukaryota; kingdom Metazoa; phylum Chordata; class Mammalia; order Lagomorpha; family Ochotonidae; genus Ochotona; species Ochotona princeps. The sequence goes on from NC_080840.1 coordinate 54,492,154, forward strand.
GAAATGCTCTACCAAATCCTTTCCACGTATAACATTTTTATCTCCTTTGCTGGCAACAAAACTTGACATTTTAGTTTCCTTTAAAAAAAAAAGATTTATTTTATTCTTTATTGGAAAGTCAAGTATACAGAGAGGAGGCAAGACAGAGAGGGAGATCTTCCATTGCTTGATTCACTCCTCAAGCAGCCACAAAGGCCAGAGCTGCATCAATCTAAAGGCAGGAGCCAGGAGCCTCTTCCGGGTCTCCCAGGTGGTGGGTACAGGGTCACGATTTGGGCTGTCTTTGATTGCTTTCCCAGGTCACAATCAGGGAGTGGATGGGCAGTGGGGCTGCCAGGATTAGAACTGGTGCCCATATGAGATCCTGGTGCGAGCAAGGTGAGGACTTTAGCCATTAGGCTACTGTGCCAGGCCCTTAAAGTTTCTAATAAAATGTTTTCTAAATTATGTTCCTCCCTAGCTATAATTTCATGGTGACTAAATTGCTGTACATATTTATAGGATTTGTACTTCTTGTAACTTGATTTAAATAGTTGGGCAATGAAAGAAATGTTGACTGAATAAGCTAATGAACAAGTTACAATTTTTCTGGTATCATGTGTCTGGCATGGAAATATAAGCACAAACTAGCATTTATGAAATTAGTACTAAACATATTTCAACTTGTTCTCTTGTAAAACAAAAAACAAAACAAGTAAATGAATGTTCTTTATCATGTCATTTAAAAGAAGTAATAAATTATTGGAAATTTTGCCTCTGGAAAGATAGTGCTGACAAATTGCTGGCAGCTGATTGTAGCAGTGGAGTTTCTTCTGTAGAACATATTTTTGCAACCCTAAAGTTTTTTTACCATTTCTTTTCCCTTCCAGTCTGTGGAATTTTGCTTGGCTCTTCTGACTCATAGCTCTAGATGCCAATAAAATTGCTTATAAGTAAATGCTATAGTAGGCAAGTTATCTAACCAAATTTTGGGATCTGGTAGAACCTTTCCTTTTGACATTTTGCATCTGTTGATTCCTAGCACATTGAGGATGAAAATATCTGCCCAAACCTATGCAAATATATATTTTTAAAACATCTGTGAGTTTTGAAAATTTAACCTCTAAATGTTACATTTACATAGGAAATATGGTCCCAGATGGTAAAGTGTATGATATAATAGATGTCTAAATATTGACGTGGCTTTAGTAATTTCAGTCCTTTTTTGTAATTTCAGTGTTTCTCCATTAGTGAAAGTATGACATTCTTCCTTGGGACCAGTTAAGGTCTGCATTTAAATAATAGGAACTACTGCATTATATAGAGCAATGGGAAAATACCCAGAAAGATGCGTGATAACTTATCATTAATGCCCTGAGATCCCTCTGTAAATACTTTCATACTGTGTCAATATGATAGACACCTGGATGTATATTGATATATTCAGCATTCTGAAATTATAGCTGATTCTGTTTCCAAGTGAATGCCAAATATCACACATGTCATTTGATTTGTGTATGTATGAAAACAGGCTGAAGGGGCCCGGCGGCGTGGCCTAGCTGCTAAAGTCCTGGCCTTGAATGCTCCGGGATCCCATATGGGTGCTGGTTCTAGTCCCGGCAGCTCCACTTCCCATCCAGCTCCCTGCTTGTGGCCTGGGAAAGCAGTCGAGGATGGCCCAAAGCCTTGGGACCCTGCACCCACGTGGGAGACCCGGAGGAAGAGGTTCCAGGTTCCTGGCTTTGGATTGGCGCAGCACCGGCCATTGTGGTCACTTGGGGAATGAACAAGTAGATGGAAGATCTTCCTCTCTGTCTCTCCTCCTCTCTGTATATCTGACTTTGTAATGAAAAATAAATCTTAAAAAAAAAAGCAGGCTGAAAAGAAAGAAAAGAATAGTGAAATGTTCTTGTATTATGAGGTGAATCCCCTTAAATCTGATCAGTAATTTTAAAGGGCAAATGCTGGGAAGCACCTTAAGGTACTTCCCTTAGTGGGGATGGAGAAACATTAATTTACCTGTAAAACTGTTTCCCTCATGTGTTCACTAGGTGAGAAAATGACATCAGTCATACAAAATGTCTGGCTCCAAAGTGATTTGCTACAGAGACTTCCGTATCTTTATTTTTTTAACCTCTCAGTCACATTCTTCTTATCAAAATTGTTTTCTTGGTTGTTGTAAAAGGTGATCATATATAGAATCTTAGTCTTAGGCATGTGTTGACTCAAACTGAAATAAAGTTATATCCCCCTGCTTTGGTGGTGTGCTAATGTGGTAACTATTGAAAGAGGATTTGGGAACAGTATCTCTGGGACTAAATCTGAAAGGCTATTGACTGTTGGATCACATTGAAGGACAATTCTTTTTACAAAATGGAACCTTTTAAAAGTAAATATGAACATGCTTACATTTCACTCTTGTATATATAACTCAATGAGCATATTCTTACACAAACTTCTTTATGAGCCTCATTTCAATGATTGTGCATGGTTGCTATTTACTTTTAGTATCCATTAGAGCCTCCATGCTTCTCTTGCTACTTTTTGTAATTTAAGACGTTACTATAGAGTCATTCTAGAATTGACAGAGGTTCTTAGGCTGAGCATTCCTAACCCGTTTGTCCCTGACTGCTTGTGATTGTGAATTACTGAGTGATAGGCTGGCATCTCAGCATCCCAGTTGATGGGCAAATGATCATGCTTTAATTCTGGCAGAAACAGCCTATCGCAGGTCCTTTGTGCTATACACGTGTTATTTTCTGCTTGGTTTTGATGTCGTGTGGCAGGAAAACACTAGTTTAGTTGCTACTGAGGCTTTGATCTTAGAACTAACGCGTTGGGAACAGCTGTGACCAAAAACCACAGGCAGTTTCTGTGTTTTCTTTGGGTGAATTCCTTCAAGGTTAAAGTGCACGAACTGTGTTGAAGTCTGATGTCCACTCCAAAAATGTCTGTTGATGTGTTTATCATGAATTCCAAAATTTTTTACCAGATTATGTATTTTCCCAAAGTGTATAAGTTAAAATAATAAAAAGCTTACAAAGCTCATTTGCTTTATTGATATGTGAAATTTAATCTTTTGTTCTTGAAGTTTTATTTTTGGCTTACCAATAAATTTCTTTGATAACATATGAGCAATGTTTACACCCGTTTGTATATTCAGTTACTTTTGTGTACTTTAAGATTTATTTTTTTTTATTGGAAAGTAAGATTTTACAGAGAGAAGGAGAGACAGAAAGATCCCCAGTTGGCTGGTTCACTCCCCAAATGGCTGAAATGGCTGGAGATAAAGCTGATCCGAAGCCAGGAGCCTGAAGCTTCTTCTGGATCTCCCACGTGAGTGCAGGGAACCAAGGCTTTGGTTTGTGCTCAACTACTTTCCCAGGCCACAAACAGGGAGCCGGATGGGAAATGGAATAGCCAGGACATGGACCGGCACCTGTATGAGGTCCTGGCTCATGCAAGGCAAGGATTTTAGCCACTAGTCCCCCGTGCAGAACCCACATATTCAGTTATCTTGATGAACTATCTTTCATGTCACTGGTCATATTTCTTTTCTGGAGTAAAGATTTATTTACTTATTGGAAAGGCAGAGGGACAAAGTGGGAGAGAGGAAAATCGAGAGACAGAGGGAGAAAGACAAATATCAAGATGCCCCGATTCACACCATCAATCCGTGCAACAGCCCAGATGAAGACAGACTAAAGCCAGGAACTCAGAGCTGCATCCAGGACACCCGTGTGACTGGCAGAAAGTAACTGCTTAGATCACCAGCCACTGCCAAGTGCAGGTGCTTTGGTATGCTGTGAATGTCCCTACCCACAGCACCATCATTGAGCCACACTATCCTCCAACCATGGTTGTTTTGAAGTGTTTTGGTTTCCATGGACTTGCTAGTATTTACTATATATTAAACACAGTGATTTGTTCAATTTCTTCTCTTTTTTAAAACTTATTTGTTTATTACTTCATTTACGCAAAAGGCAGAAAGAGTAAAAGATAAACAGGGGTCTCACATCCTCTGATTCATGTGCAAGTGCTTAGAAGAACTGAGGGCAGGGCCAGGCTCAAGCCAGAAGCTGAAGTTAGTTCTGCTGTGTGTGATCATTTATTCATAACAAAGAAGCTGCGCTTTGTGTCTTTCATTCTTATTATACATCATTTTCCTTATGTAATACTAGATAGTTATTAACCTAAGATTCTCTGTATTTTTTCCTTGACTCCTTCAAATCTGAGTTTGCGATTACTGTGGGACAACAGTATATATCTGATTGAACTCACAGGGGCATTTTTATTAGAGATTCAAACCTTCTTTACCTTCAGTGATTGCAAAGATAATATCCATTAGACCTCAAAGTTTTACAGTTTTTTTTAAAAAAAATATCATCCTGGGCCCGGCGGCGTGGCCTAGAGGCCAAAGTCCTCGCCTTGAATGCACCGAGATCCCATATGGGTGCCGGTTCTAATCCCGGCAGCTCCAATTCCCATCCAGCTCCCTGCTTGTGGCCTGGGAAAGCAGTCGAGGACGGCCCAAAGCCTTGGGACCCTGCACCCATATGGGAGACCCGGAAGAGGTTCCAGGTTCCCGGCTTCGGATCAGCGCAGCACCGGCCATTGTGGTCACTTGGGGAGTGAATCATTGGACGGAAGATCTTCCTCTCTGTCTCTCCTCCTCTCTGTATATCTGACTTTGTAATAAAAGATAAATAAATCTTTGAAAAAAATTAAAAAAATAGTATCTTTTTTGCGGCCAACATATCTTATTAACCAACTTATAGTTGAGGCAATTAAAAATGAGGAGGATGTGTTAACAGGCTTTGATTCTTGTAGCAGATTAACCAAGAAACTGGCCTGTGTAGCCCCAGTTGATTCAAATCTAGGCTCTGCTAACTTAGCCATTCTGTCGCAAGGACGGTGAAGAGTTGGCCTCTGTTACTTTGTGTAATGTTTCTGTTTTAATTATTGTAGTTTCACATATATTATGTAAAGTACAGAGTCTTCTCTTTCAGTTTTTCTCAAAACCAACAACTTGAGTCACTGTCTAGCAAAATACCTGTGTTTTTATACAGACCTGTAACTTTACTTTTTTGTAGGATTGTTAAAAATAAAGATTTATTATTTTTATCATTCAAGAGTACATAGGTGGAGATTTTGGCAAACTGTGAAAAACTGATTATCAATTATATAAACAATTTTACCTACTGATGTATGCAACATTTCTGTGTAAAATAATATTCACATGCATTTTGTAAGTTAGAGACAAAATTAGAATCCTAATGTCCACTCATTTTGTTTAGTGTATTAGAATATCTTGATGTGAAAACAAATACAAGTATCTAGAGAAAAAAAAGGAAGTTGAATAATCTCCGAAGTTCTCTCCATGATGTCACAAGTACATTTTTGCTTTCCTGTTTCTTAAGAATTGTGAATCAGATGTCTGTATTTATTTTATGTAAATCTCGATTACTGGAACACCACATTTTCTTTTTGTGTGTCACTGCTGCTTTTTAAAGTTTAGTGAGAAATTATTCGCATTCCAATGGCAAAATAAAAAAAGGCATGACGAATAAGGGGACTTCTGGTAAGATCATTCCATCCAAGAAGAAACAAAAAGAGAGTATTGCCTCTAGGAGATGCATTTCAAATGATGCGGAAAACGTAACTAAGCATTAGCAGACATGTGTACTTGGAGGCCAGAGTTAGCCATGGCAAGCCTTGAAAGAAAAGGACAAGAGTATCCCAGCCTGCAGAACCTGTGGAAGAATGAGAGCCAGAGAACAGACCTTGAAGGTGCAAGTCATCTACCTCTTCCAGGGACTGTGTATTCCTGTGTCTCTACAACTAAAGAGCATGTCAGGGGAAATGTGTCTTGCTTTGGTGCAGTAACTACATTAGATTGCCCTAGTGGTATATTACTCAATGAATGGCTATTCCCTGACTCTAAGTTTCCTTGAAATCTATTTTATGTCCAACATAATTTCCATATCCAAGTCTTGTAGGAACGTCTTATAGAATGTTCTTTTTTTTCTATGCAGAAATTCCAAGAAAGTTAGAATTCCACATTGTGCCTTCAGTCGTATTCACCATCTTACAATGTCTGCATCACAGCATTAGAATGCATCTGTCCTCATGATTGTCCAACCCAGGGACATCTACCTGGTAGATACTGGGATTCATATGTTTATGTAGTCAAACCTTTTTGTCTGAGATTCACTATTGTTGATTTCCTTCCTTCCTGCCTGCCTTTCTTTGTTCCTTCCTTCCTTCTTTCCTTCCTTTCTTTCTTTCTCTCCCTCTCTCTGTCCTCCCCTCTCTCCCTTCCTTCTTTTCATATTTGAAGAGAGGGAGAGATTATTTCTTGTATTTCATAATACAGATATATGAGGACTTCCCTCCTGCCTGTGTTCCACAGCTACCCTCCTCCTTCTTCTTTCTTTCTGTTTCATTTTCAAAATGGCATACTTTCATTTCACTTCACAATTATAGGATTAACTCTCCATTAGCTAAAGATTTTGATATGTGACAAATAGAAAAAAATTCTACAACTCCTCAAGAGTTTAAAGACTGTAAATAATAAAAAAATCTCAAACTGTCAACCTTGCTCATATAGATGAATGCATACCTGTGTGCTAACTATTGCAGATGAGGGATACACATGATATATGGCTTTCTGAGAATGTCTTATACACATTTATAAGCATTATAGTATCTAATTACATCCATTTTGTGGCTTATAATAACTTCATTATTGTCTAATAAGCATTATATAATAACTTCATGATACATCTTGTAAGCATTTATAAGCATTATAGTGTCTAGTTACATCAGCAATGGATTAGCAAATCTATTTCCATGTCCTCAACAGAACTTTTTTTTAATTTTCACCTGATAGCCATTTTAACTGTGGTGAGTTAAAAATCATTATGTTTTTTATTTACAATTCCCTGACGGCTGCTGATCCTGATTTGTTTGTTTCACCTGTTGAAAATTGCCTATTCATTCCCTTTGCCCATTTGTTGATGGATTATTTGCTTTGTTGAATTTTTTCTTCTCTCCTCTTCTTCCCCTTCTCTTCCTCCTTCTTTTTCAGATTTGTTTACTTTTATTGGATAGAAAGATTTACAAAAAGAAGGACTTTATCTCTCTCTTTCTCTCTCTCACACACACACACACACACACAGGAGTGGGGGGGAGACAGGGGGAGATAGAGAGAGAAAGAGAGAGAGAAAGAGAGAGAGAGAGAGAAATCTTACACCACTGGTCACTCCCCAAAGGGCTGCAAAGGCCAAAGCTGAACTTATGTAAAGCAGGAGCCATTATCTTCTTTTAGGGCTCTCACATGGGTAGAAGGTCCCAAGGAACTGTCATCTTCTGCTGCTTTACAAGTCCACAAGCAGGAGTTGGTTCAGAAGTGAACCAGCCATGACACAAACTGGAACCCATATGAGATGCCAGCAATGGCAGGGGGTGGGGGGAAATTAGCCAATTGAACCACCACACCAGCCAGGGTTGAATTTCTTGATATCTTTCTAGATAATGAATATTAATCTGCTATCATATGGATAGTTAGCAAATATTTGCTTCCATTCTGTTGCTTGCTGCTTCACTTTTTTTTTTGGCAATGCCTTAATGTAATCTTATGTGTTTATTTTTGTTTAAATTGCATCCAGTTCCAGGATCTTTTCCAATACGTTTTTTGCCCACAATTTTATGTTACAGTTTTCTCAATGTTTTTCTCCATTAATTTGATGGTATAAGGTGGTAGATTCAGATTTTTTGTCCATTTTGAGTTGATTTTTACATAAGGTTTAAGGTAAGAGTATTGTATCACAATTCACATGCAGACCCAATTTTACAGTGTCATTTGCAGAACAGACTGTCCTTTTTCCCAGGGCTGATTTCAGTTTACCTACCAAATACTAACTGACTGTAGATATATGGACTAATTCTGAATTCTTACTATGTAAGCTTCTATAGATATGTGGGATAATTCTAGGATTCAGACCTACTTTGTGGCAATTCAAGACTCCTGATCACAGCTACCCTGTAGTACATCTTGAAGTCTGGTATTGTGATATTTCCAGATTTATTTTTGTTGCTTAAGATTCCTTTTCTTATTTGAAGTCTCTCATGTTTCTATGAGTATTTAGTATCATTTTTTAAAAAAAAGATTATAAAAGAGTGTTTTAGCCATTTTGATAGAATGTCATTGAGTATATACATTTCTTTTGATAATATGAGCATTTTAAAATTGTACCAATCAATGAACATGAAAGATCATTCTATTTCTTTTGGCATATTGTATTTCTCATATATGATCCTGGAACCAGATGCAATTAAAGCCATTGGGTCAGACCATTTCCGTTTTGTATCACTTGAATTTCTATTTCTTGCCTGATGGCTTTGGAAAAAACTTGCAGTACTATGTTGAACGGTAATGCTGAGCATTGGCATCTTTGGCTGGTTCTGGATCTTGGTAGAAGTACTTCCATATTTTCCCCAATCAACATGATACTTGGCCATCCCACTCCTGGGATATATCCAAAGGTAGTGAAATCTGTACACGAGAAAGTGACATGCAACCTTGCATTTGTAGTAGCACAAGACACAACAGCAAAGATATGGAAACAACTCAGATGCCTATTGAAAGAGGAATGCGTAGAAAGAACCTTAGGTACATAAAGAATCTTGGGTACATTTACTCCAGAGAATACTGTTCAGCCATTAAAAAGAATGGAATTCTACAATTTGCAACAAAATGGTACATTGGAGTCTTTCGTGCTAGATGAAATAAGCCAATTCCAAAAGAACAAATATCATGTTTTCTCTGGTTGAAGGTTGCGTTCATGCAAAATGCAAAACAAATTGAAACATAAGTGAATAAGCATGTTTATGTGTATATGTATATATGCATAAGTAGATATTATACCTGTATAATGTAGGTTAGCATACATGGAGGTGAAGACACCTTGCAGTACGCATCTCTAGTCCCAAATAAAGTGATGATACTCAGCGAAACAATTTTATATACCTCAATAATATAATACTAGATTTTCTGCCTTTGTCTATACCTATAATGCCGTGGTACACATGAGTAGCAGTAAGTTGAACTTGTAACTATTGCTAGAGAAATATATTGCTGTAATAATGTGGGAAGAAATAGTGTGTGGGTGGACTTGCAAGGGAGAAAGGGGAAATTGCTATGCCTATAAAACTGTGCCATGGAAAATAATAAAAATAACTTTTAACAACTTGAAAGAAAATGGAAATGGCAAAAACAATATGGTGCTTGGTTATGGTCTTTTCATATATTGCCTTGACTGTATTGAGAAATGTCCCTTTTATTTATTTATTTTTTAAAAAAAGGTTTATTTATTTTTATTGGAAAGGCAGATAGACAGAGAGGAGGAGAGACAGAGAGGAAGATCTTTGGTCCGATGGTTCACTCCCCAAGCAGTCAGAAGGGCTGGAGCTGAGCCAATCTGAAGCCAGGAGCCAGGAGCTTTTCTGGGTCTCCCACGTGGGTGCAGGGTCGCAAGGTTTTTGGCCATCCTCGATTGCTTTCCCAGGCCACAAGCAGGGAGCTGCATGGGAAGTGGGCCTGTCAGGATTAGAACTGGTGCCCATATGGGATCCTGGGCGCATTCAAGGTGAGGACTTTAACCCCTATGCTATCACACTGGGCCCAGAAATGTCCCTTTTACACTTACTTTTCTTGAATTTTCATATCACGGGAGGATGTTGTATTCTATCAAAGTTCTTCTTTCCATCCAATGAGATAATCATATGGTATTTATTCTTCATTCAGCTTATTAATGTGATTTAGCAAATTAATTAATTTGCATTTGTTGAACCGTTCTTGTACATTATGGACAAATCCAACGTGGTCTGTGTTAATGATCTTTCTGATTTGTTGCTGGATTTGATTAGCTGTTGTTTTGCTGGGGATTCATCAGGAATATGGGGGTATAGATTTCTTTGTTGTATGCTTTTCTGATTTAGGGGATTAAGATGATGCTGGCTTCACAGAAGGGTTTTGGGAGGACTCCCTCACTTTCAATTGCTTCGCATGTTTTGGGACGGATTAGGATTAGCCACTGTAAACATTTATTGGGATTTTGCAGTGAAGCCATCTAGTCCTGGACTTTTCTTTCTTGCAGTTATTTATCACTGACTGAATCTTCCTCATATTTATCGATGTGCTTTGATTTCTATGACCTCATGACTTAATTTAGGCAGATTGCACATGTCTAGAAATCTATCCTTTTTTTCTAGGTATGCAGGTGTGCAGCTGTTTATGGTAATTCCTGATGATTCTTTGTATTTTTCTGTTGTTTGTTGTCACATCTTTTTTTCATCTCTGATATTTTTGATTTGGGTCTTCTACCTTTTTTGCTTTAGGTTATTCTGGCCAATGAATTGTCAGTTTTGTCCATGGTTTCAATTCATTGATCACATCTGTCCTTTTTTGAGATTTTAAATTCTGTAAAAATTTCATCATTTTAAAATTGATTGCATTACTTATTACACAATGGAGAAAATACCTTAGGAGTCTTAAAGAGATTACGGCAATATTGGTGAGAATGTTAAGGACACATCACCCCCTGGAAATCTGAATCTTCATGTAATTAGGTGAGTAGGTCTAAATCAAATACTTGAGTGTAGTGTGTATGGTATCAGCATAACTATACGCAATATGTATTTTGTTCTGTTCCACATTGTAGTACAGGATTCTAGTCTTTCTAAGACATGTCTAATGCTTCTAATTCAGACTTGAAAAAATCTCTTTCTGTCAAAACTCACTTAAAGTAACCTTATATCCAGCTCTTATTTGGACGGAAAACAAAATACTTCATGTGAGTTGTGTCTGCATTATGTTCATCGGAAAAAATGTATACTAAAACAAAAATTACGCATGGATTTGCAAAATTGTTTTCAACAGGACTGCTTTTGTGGTGTAAAGTGTAAGGCGACCCCCTGTGATGTTGCTATCCTATGTGGGTGGCAGTTAGAGTCTCAGATGCTCCGTTTTGGATCCAGCTCCTTGCTGTTGGCCTAGGAAAAGCAACAGAGTATGTCTCAAGTAATTAGATCAGTGCCACTCACCTGGGGCACCCAGATAAAGTCCCTGACTCCTGGCTTCAGCCTAGTGCAGTACTGGTCATTGGGGATACTTGGGGAGTGAATCAGTGCTTGAAAGCTCTGTGTTTGTCTCTCTCTGCACCCTACTCCCCAACGCTGGCTTTCAAATAAATCCTTAAAAATGTCATCACACTATTTTGTTGTAACTTATCATAGCATGTTTAAACAGGATTTAGTATATAGTACTAAGGATAAAATATCAATTTGAAAAAGTAGCATATCGATGCTTGATTAAAAGTTTACAGGAAAAATATCTTCCCTCCCTGGCAAATAACAGTTTCCAAGAGTAACTCATTTTAGAGAGGATCAGTTTATGTTAAAGATGAAGTCTATAGTGACACATCCTCCAAACTGGTTTTTCAGGAAAAAACATAACTTTTTCATAGCCTAATTAAAGAGAACCAAAGATTATCAGCATAAACAAGTCAATAGTATAATACACCATCAATTTGTTCAGCTTACATGATCCAGACTGAAGCATTAAAATAGAGCAAACATTATGCTTGATTGGAAACAAAATTATATGCAGATCAGCTACATGTAAGAGCAAAGATTTCAGTGGAAATTTTAAACATGTGGGATCAAAATCTTGAAGCATTTTCCCCAAGAATTCTAATAGAATATGTGAGATAACATTACCATGCTGATCCTGAAGACAAAGCATAACCAAGGTAATAACTGCATGCATGTGTAGTACATTTGTGGTGTCTTCGGGGAACCAGCATTCCAAATCAGGCTTTCTGATTCAAGTTCCAGTCCCGGGGTTTATCCAGTCCCTGACTGATGCACTGCATAGGAGGTAGCAGGTGATGGCTTGGGAACGGTCTGGCACTTGTGTTGGAGCCCTCAGCTTCTGGATTCTGTTTGCCCATTTCTAGCTGTTGTGAACTTCTGGGGAGTGAGCCTAATGATGGAAAGTCTTTCTCCATCTTTCTGTCTGTCTCTTTCAAACAAGATGGAAATGGATAAAGCTTAACAACAGCAATGGCTACCAAGAGGTAGAAGTGGTACAGTCAACCCGAAGGGGATCAAGGAAAGTGTCTCGGCAACAGTTGTTTTGTTTGTTTGTTTGTTTTGTTTTTTTGTGATGCTGAAAGCAGTTTACTTGCTGGCTCTCTGGGTGCAAAAAGAACCGTAGCTATAACACGTGCTTATCAGGAGAACGTTTCAAGAAATATATGTAAAACTTCATCAGAAATGCTCCTGGGAAAGCGTAAGCTAGAGCCTGTTCTTTTCTACCAGGATACTGTTCCTCTCATCAAAGAAGGACAATTTTGCAAGTTTCAGTAGAAAATGAGGAAGACTCCTGCTTAAGGCTGTGATTTTGCTCCTTTGGGCTTCTTTTTTGTTGTCCAATCTTAAAATATCTTAATAGAACATTCACCTTTCTTCATTTAGCAGAGTTAAAGAAAAATGCAGTGGCATGATCACATTTCCATGTCTCTGAGTTCTTTGGAGAGGGATTAAATGTCTAGTTTTATTGCTTCAAGAATTGTTTTCAGGCCCAACGCGGTGTCAGCAGCTAAAGTCCTCACCTTGAACCCGCCTGGGATCCCATATGGGCGCTGGTTCTAATCAGGGAAGCTCCACTTCCCATCCAGCTCCCTGCTTGTGACCTGGGAAAGCAGTCCAGGATGGCCCAAAGCTTTGGGATCCTGTACCCACGTGGGAGACCCTCAAGGAGTTCCTTGCTCCTGGCTTCGGATCAGAGTAGCACCAGCCATTGTGGTCACTTGGGGAGTGAATCATCAGTCAGAAGACCTTCTTCTCTGTCGCTCTTCCTCTCTGTATATATGGACTTTCCAATAAGAATAAATAAATCTTTTTTTTTTTAAAAAAAGAGCTTCAGAAACTCAAAAATAGCACAAGATCTGTCTTTCCAATAAAAATAAATAAATCTTTTAAAAAATTGTTTTCAACTTGATGTATTTATGTTGAAAAATATTTTCCGTTTTTGAAAATACTTTTTCAACTTCCGTTTTCAATCAACTACTTGAAGCCACTTCATATTTCAACATCTTCATAGATTTACATCTCTGTTTCCCATCGTTGAGAAAATATGGAAAACTATTATTCGCTGTGGAATATATTACTTATCCATTTGTGGAAATACCTGTTTTTTTTCTCACAATACTAGAGGCAACTATATCATCATTTTATATTGAAACTTCCTAATCATTCATTTTTAACCCTGAATAACAATTATTCTTCCTGTGGTATTCATATTATCTATGTGAATTTGCAATGGTAACCTATGGGATATGATGTTAATCAGTTATTGCATTTTATTTTCCTGGGTGATTTAAAATAAAAAGAAATGTGCTGGGTTCAAGCTACTAGAGATTGGGAATTGTAACACTGAGCATCTGACAAGGACATTCTTCTGCAACGGAAAGCAGAAGGCTACAGGAGATGGGGAGAGAGAGAAAACTGAAAATTTTTTTACAGGAAAACATGAGGGTGGGTGCTCTTGGTCTACTCTTTGCTCCTTCATCCCCGACTTTTAACACCGTTGCATTGGAAACGAATTTTCCAATATATGCATTTTTGGAGAAACATTCAAACTGTATCACTATTCACTTACACTTAAAAAAAAAGATTTGTTTTATTTTTATTGGAAAGTCAGATATGCAGAGAGGAGGAGAGACAGGGAGAAAGATCTTGTGTCTGGTGGTTCACTCCCCCAGAGGCCACAATGTCTGGTGCTGAGCCAATCTGAAGCCAGGAGCCTGGATCCTCTTCTGGGTCTCCCACAGTGCAGGATCCAAAGGCTTTGGGTCATCATCAGCTGCTATGCACGTTCACAAGTGGGGGTTGCATGGGCAATGGGGCCACCTGGATTTTAAAAAGCCCTATGGGATCCGGAGCATGCAAGGCAAGGACTTTAGCTGCTAGGCTCTGGTGCTGGGTTACTTACACTTCTTAATCATCAAATTAATTCTTTATCATTGAACTTTCGGCATGCCTTAATCAGTAGGTGAAACACTTTTTTTTAAATTTTGAATTTTATGATACAATTCAACAGGGTCTGGGATGCTCCCCACCATACACATAATGCTGGAGATGACAAGAGTATCCTTGCATATTCTGAGCACTTTATGGATCCAGAATAACAGAGAATTGTATGCATTGTTAATCTTGTACTTTCCTTTATCTGATTGTTTTCACAACTTTGTTGACAATGATTATCTGATCACAAAATTTATCCCTTTTAAGTTATTGGATGAATTTGCTTTTCTGTATTTTCAATATAGTGCTTGAATTGTGAAACCATCATCGTATTCCAGTTTACCAATAATGTCTCCCAGAAACCATTTATGTATTTCCTATTGCTACATATCTGCCTATTCTGAATATTTCCTGAAAATAAAGCAATACAGCATATGGTCGTTTGTGTCTCTTATATAATTTAGTTTTTGTTAAATATTTATTCAAAAGGCAAATTTGCAGTGAAAGAGAGAGAGAAAAAAAATAAAGAGAAATCTTTCACCTACTGGTTTACTCCCCAAATGTCCACAAAGCCTGGGCTGGTACAAGCCAAAGCAAGGAGCCAGGGGTTTCTTCTGAAGCTCCCAAGTGGGTGGCAGGAGCCCAGGTAACTTAGCCACCTGCTGATGCTTCCCAGGTGTGTTTGCAGGGAGATGGATTGGAAGTAGGGCAGTAGGATGGGAATCTGCTCGTGTGGGTCCCGGCTCTGCAGGTGGTAACTTCACCCCTGTGTCACAATGCCTGTTCTCAGCTCAACGTTTATAAAATGCATCAATGTGATAGTATGATCATTGTGCATTTTTATTGATAAATGCCAGACTTCTTAATTTGGATGCCACATTTTGTTTGTTACAAATTGTTGGTAGTATTAAGTCACAATGAATGATACTGCTGTGCAGATTCACAATCAAGTATTTATGTGGATTATTTCTTCATTCCTTGTGGATCAGTCCTATGAATATATAGTTATTGTGCTGTACTGTAAACTTATTTTTAAATTTTAAAACGCTTTTCATTTTTTAAATGCACAAATTTAAAACTGAAATTCTACACTGAGGCATTTGTCTCATAAAACCGAATACAAGATGTTCAGAGGAAAAATTTCTATGTGATTGTTCATAGCAACTCTCTAAAATATCAGTATGATGAAGGAAATCCAATGTCAATGAACTATTGGATGAATAAACAAAAAAACACATTTAGAAAAAAATGTTGGTACATCTAGATACTTCAAAGTGTTCACAGTAAAAATGCAATTAAAATTAAAAAAAATTGATGCAAAAGTCATCTAAATATATACATATGTAGTTTTTTTGCCATACAGATTTTGTGAATTTTTGAGGCACTTTACGCACATTTTGCACCAAAACGAACTTGTATTTTGGTTTCATTTTAGTGAATGAAGCTTTTGAGATATTGCTGTATTACTCAAACACGAGAAATGAGGTTCTGAAACACGCTATCACTGGGAAATAAGTGAAAAAGCCCAAGCCTTAATGGTTGTAAGTTCCATGGTTCTGTTTACAGCAAATGTAAAGTGCATACAGACAGAAAGTTTGGGGCTTTCCAGGAACTGGAGGAAAAAGAAAAAGCAGAGTGACTGACATTTTTTTTTTTTTGGTGTGATGAAAATATTGGAGAAAAGTAGTGATGCTATAAAAAGACATAATAAATTTTACATTACATACGTATATATTTTACCACAATTTTAAAAGATTGAAAATGTGTGGTATTTGAAATAAAAAAAAAGGAAAACTGAAGTCTGTGGATACAGTGCATTTATTTTCTTTGCTGCATAACTTTTAGGGACTCAGATTGGTAAGAAAATGATCCTTTCTTAGAATCAATTTGTCCTCCTCAGTATCATTATAATTCATGAATGCAGTGTCTTCTTCACCCATGAATTGTTGATGAGTCTCACAGACTTTTAATTTTCGCCGTGTTTCAACTGGGTGAATATTTTTGTCTCAGTTGTTGACTTTGGAAAATGCATGCCTTAAGAGATCACCTTGTTCCCAGTCCCAGTACCAGAACTGGGAAGCAAGATACGTTGTCTTACCCTGAAACCTGTAGATCTTATACTGTATTTGCTCCAAAATTACAGAAGGCATGAGAGAACCACAGAGGAGAGCACTGTTGTGGGAGAAGGTGGAAGAACCTGGAAAGACTCGATGATGAGAAAACTAAGTGTTTCAGGGAATGCATTTTGTTTAGTGCTAGTAGACTCCTGGGTAAATGGGAACAATGACTGTAATCTATCCCACATTGTAACACAACTGTTCCTAGCTCAATATATGCTTACTCTAAGCTGATTTGAAATATTTTGAAATATTGGTTTACAGCCAAGAGGAATGCAGACCTTGTAATTTCAATTACATGGCATTTCAAGTAGAACTGTGTCTTAATATTGGAGAGCGGAATTTGAGTTGACTGCCAGAACGGCATCAAGACACAGAAGAGAATTATTATTTTTAGACTGCTTTAAGGACCAAGTCCATCAGTTGACCCCTGTGCCCAAAATCGCTGAAAAAGCAAAAAGGACCCAATATTTGGTGAGTCATAACAGAGAAATATAGGTTGTCTGAGGTGGTTTTATGCATAATCTCAATAGGAAGTTGAAATTCTCTCATATCACATTGTACTGGATGCTTAGCGCCTTGAGTTGCAGTCAGCCTCCTAAGTTGTGGGTTAGGATTTGCTTAAAGCATACATTTAGCATTGTCTATTGGAAAAAACCACGAAATTACTTTGGGGTAAAATTTGATCATAGCAAAAGAAATAGACAAGGAAAAAAGCTCATCTGCAAGATTGAAGACAGAATAAAAGGAGTATAAGAGATATATCAATGACTTCATTGTGAGATTGTTGATTAAATGATTAGTGAAACTCAGATTAATTATAAAATAAACAATGTATGCATCTACAAAGGGCAGGTGATTTGGGAAGATGTTAATGTTGTTATGGATATTTGCACCCAGTATCGGAGGACCTTATGTTGGAGTCCTGGCTCTTAGGACCTTGGCTTTCTTACAGTGCACACCCTTGGAAGCCTGGGGTAGTGGCTCAAGTAGCTGGACTCTTGCCACCCACGTCAGAGATTCAGGTTGTGCCTCTGGCTCCTGGGGAAGCCTGGCCCAACCCTTGCAGTTATGGACATTGGTGAATGAACCCCAATGTCTGTTTTTCTCTCGCTCTTTCACCTTTAAAATGGTATTAAAACAAATATGATGTATTAAATGCAGTTTTGAAGTCTGTGCATTCATTATACTACAAATAAATTCAAAATCTTTGGTCTAAATTTCAATATGTATTCTCAATAATACGTGCTTCTTTCAACTTACAAAATGAGAATGCTATGATTCTTTTTTAAAAAGATTTATTTATTTTATTTTTGGAAAGACAGCTATATGGAGAGAAGGAAAGACAGAGAGAAAGGTCTTGCATCCACTGGTTCACTCCGTAAGTGGCCAGAGATGAGCTGGAGCTGAGCCCATCCGAAGATAGGAGCCAGGAGCTAGGAGCCAAGAGCCAGGAGCCTCCAGGTCTCCCACATGGGTGCAGGGTTCCAAGGCTTTGAACCATCTTCTACTGTTTTCCAGACCACGAACCGGGAGCTGAATGGGTACTGGAGCAGCTGGGATATGAACTATGACCCGTATAGTCCTCTAGTATATGCATAGCTAGGATTTTGCCACTAGGCTATTGCACTGGGCCCAAGTATTATGATTCTTTATGTTTTAGTTTAAATTCAGTGCTATTGTCATAGGCTCAGTTACTTCTACTCTGGAGAAGCTGACAGAAAGTTGAGAGCTCAAAAATGGGAACATATCCCTCCTGAACATTTTACAGACTGTCTCCTCATCTAGAATGGTTAATATTAGACTCCTTTTGCCTTCTCCACATTGTTGGTGTTAATGTCTCATAAAAGCTAATCTTTTGAATTCTATGAACCAACACTTCTGTGAAATTCTCTAACTGATCTCCCAATGGGACTTATCCCTTCTTTATCCATTTCCTCTGACCTTCATATCACTGATAGTATAGGGAGTGGTGTTGTGGAGAGTGGTGTTCTAGAGCTGGCTTAACATTGGCTCTTGGATGGACCAGTAGTTCCACCTTTATGGTGGTGTCAATCAGGGATAGGCTGAGTTGGAAGGATGAATCTCAATTTCAATTTTATGATTTATATTTGAAAAATGTTTATTTCCTTATTTATTTACATTTTTTTTTAAAACTCAGAGAGAAGGCAATCTAATTGTTCACTCCACATGCTCATGACAGCCAGCACTGGGTCAGGGTAAAGGCTGTTGGCCTGGAGTGCAATTCAGAACTCCCATGAGGTTGTCTTAGATCATAAAGTCTGAGACATCAACTACTGTCTCCCAAAGGAATGCATTAACAAGAAGCGAAATTAGAAAACGGAGCTTGGACTTGAACAAGGCACTCCGATATGGGTTGTGGGTATCCGAAGCAATGTTTCAACTGTTGCCGAAAGCCGACCTCAGTATCTCTCTTTAGTTAGTTCATAAACTGTTCTTTTAATATCAAGGTATTGCTTATAAATTACTAGATAGTTCTTTCTGAGAATAGCGTGGATTTAGTTTCTGTCCAATATACCAGCGCTAGTTTATTTAAAAAAAAAAAGTGACAGGAGGCATCTTGTGAATTTCCTTATTACTACTAATTACCCTGTTCTTGAAGGAATGTTTGAAATAGAATGACAGATGGCTTATTTTATCGAAATGAAACTGAATATTAAAAACACATTATCTTTGATAAAATAAGTGATCACTGCTTTCTAAAAGATTGTCATGCTTAGGTCATATTGATGTGTTTGCAAATGTTGAACTAACAAAGTTAACACATAAATTGAGCATTTATTCTTTTTGGTTAATCAAATGAGATTAATATTAACTTGTACATATAACCCTTACCCTGATACCCATAAAGATTTTGACACAGAAGAAAAGTAGAAAGTGCAAATATTTTAGCTCCAGAAACATGCTTCCTAAGGGAAAATTATCTCAATGCTGTAAGAAGAGAGTTGTTCAATAAATCCTGTAATGTAAATTGTTTATGTAAAGCAAGGTTAGAAATAAGAGAGTCTTCCATAAACTGTAAGAGATAGAGATGATAAGGGGAGATTGAACTTGATCTTTATGTCATGGAAGTCAGTGGTGAAAAGTCGATGTAATACTCAGCATACTTTCTCCTGCCCGCGCAAAGTAAAAACGTGAGGAGGAAAGACAACTCAGCGCCTCAGGTGCATGGAACATGTGATTCTCCTTTAGAAATGTCGTGATGTAGTTTGCATGTATCTTGGTTAGGTCCTATCTTACAGATAGGTTTACAATCATTTTTTAAGGGAATGTAGTTTCTAACATGATAAAAAGGATTCTAATGTGTGAATAACATGTTCCATATTGTTGGAATTGACTAATAACTTTGATGTGTGATGCATGGCCTCTTCATGACATTTCTTGGTGTGTGTTCTGTTCCTGGCTATGAATAAAGTCACGGTCAGCTTTGCCAAACTCACTCTGTGGTTGCTGGGGAGGTCAAGTCACGCTCTAGTCAGGAGCAGGAAGCTCTGAGAATGAGCCTCCCACATTCGGTGCAAGTTCCTGTGCCTGTGATTGATGTCTAGCATTTGGTTACCATGTTCTTTGAAGCAATTTTGTGCATGTGTTAAACTGAAAAGAAAGTCACTTTGAAGATTGCCTGGAGCAATTTGGTTAGACAAACTGATTAAAAAACACAGAAGTACAAGTATCACATTAAGGTATGTGAAAACCCAAACTAATAAATCATACTGTAAACTAATAAAACAGACTGTTGACCTTAGAAATGAAAAAAAAAAGTATTCTGAAGTGTTACTTCTACATTTTTTTTTCTAAAGCTGCGTTAAATTGCTACCTTACTTCAAAGTCCAGAAAAGAAGCCAAAACCTGCTACCGGGAGTGAGGTTGACAAGTATGTTCTTTCATGATTACCTTGTATTAAAGCATAAAATTCCTTTTGGATGTAAACAGGGCTTTTAAGAATCTGAAAAGGAATGTTAAACAGCAGGTGAAGGTCAAAACCTGGAGGCCAAAGAAGATTTTAAGTAAACTTAACTCACCCAAATTATCCTGGGACTTGAATCAATTTCGGTCCTGGCAAAGAATTCTGAAGGCTGTCCAGGCCAGAGGGAATTAATGGCTGAGTTCACTGGAGCTGTACTCTTTGTACAGAATTTGTTAGGATTTCTGATACAACAGACATGCAAAGGTTCTATGCAATTCTACTTTATGAAATCTTATAAGTGTCATAGACATCACAGGGTACTCAAAGTGTGCAATAAAGGTGAAAAGCCAAGGCAAACCAGCTTTATCAGAGAAACTACATTATATACATCTATGTTTCTTATGTATAAGTAGATTTTAACATTTTTATGCCAAAAAAGATATATCCTTTAGTTATATCTTCCACCAGCTTTTGGAAGTATCCTGATACAATTTACCCCATCAGAGGATAGAAGCATTGGGACATATTTAATGCACATTCAATCCTTCACTAATGAGTAGTAAATGGATGTCTTTAATAATATAAAATACTTGAGAAATGCATAGCTTTGTCGGTAATTCCTGGATTCTATACAGCTGAACGTTTTTGTAGCACAACTGGGACTCTTTCTGATTGAGCACTCTGGTAAACAATGTGTTGCTATATTCACATTGTTTCAAATTTATTCCTTCCAGCTTGCAGTAAATATTTCATGCTGGCATGGATAAGAGTATTTTTAGAAGACAACAAGATGTCACTCAAGGGTCACTGTATTTGAAATAAAACCCAAGTTACACGTTGGAAAGTTATCAAGATTTCACAGTCGAGGGAGAATTGCACTTGAGATTAATGAGAGTCTGTTGAGAGTTTCCCTGACAGTGAAAATATTGAGTTCATTGTAACTCCCTGTGAAATAAAATACTGATGCAGTCTTACAGCAATATAATAATAGGCAGCATCACAAAGGCTTGCATTTATATGTTGCGAATTTATTATTTGATCATGAATGTGTTTATGGTTTTTTTTTTTAAGATTTTATTCATTTTATTACAGCCAGATATACACAGAGAAGGAGAGACAGAGAGGAAGACCTTCCGTCCGATGATTCACTCCCCAAACTCCCCAAGTGAGCCGCAACGGGCCGGTGCGCGCCGATCCAAAGCCGGGAACCAGGAACCTCTTCCGGGTCTCCCACGCGGGTGCAGTGTCCCAATGCATTGGGCTGTCCTCAACTGCTTTCCCAGGCCACAAGCAGGGAGCTGGATGGGAAGTGGAGCTGCCAGGATTAGAACCGGCGCCCATATGGAATCCCGGGGCTTTCAAGGCGAGGACTTTAGCCGCTAGGCCATGCCGCCAGGCCCTATGTTTTTTATAGATGGTATTTTGCAAGCTCCTCACAAAATCCTGGCCAATCGATATCGTTTTCAAATTTTACAATTGTAGAAAATGCTCCAAGAAATCTTTCAATGTGCAAATGAAGGGACTAGCAGAGTCAGCTTAAAATAGAGGGCAGCATGACTCCTTAGGCTATGCATCAGTTTTATTTTTAAAAATTTTTTTACTTATTTTAGTTTTATACTTGATTTGTATTTATTTAAAGGCAGAGAAACAGAAAGAATGAGTCAAAGAGAGGCAGAGAGATGCCTTTCACACGCAATTACTCCTCAAATGCCCACATCAGTTGTTACTAGTCCAGAGCAAAGCTGGGAACCAGGAACCAGGAGCCAGGAAATCCATCCAATTTTCCTCAAGTGAATATCAGAGACTTAAGTGCTTTTCTTATCATCTGCTCCCTTCAGAACTATGCATAAAGGGAACCTGGGGTTGGAAGCAAAGCTGTGACTTAAACCACGCACTCTGATATGGGATATTTGGCATCCCTAGTGACATCTTGATGACTGCTCCAAATGCCTAAATTGTCACCCTGTACTCTCAATTTTAGTAGACTGCTACCTCGTGTACATAGGTTCAACCATGCCTGATTGCCCAGCACATCTTAGTAATTAGTCCTCCGTGCTTTAAGAAGTCATTCCATGCACAAGTATGTTTGTGTCTTAAAAGCTAAGAAAGCTCATCAGACAACCAACAGACAGAAAACACATAAGACAGTTGGTGGTATCCCTAGTCTCATTATTCCATCTGATCTTCGCTACATAGAAGTATAGTATCTTGAAATAGAGTATTAGTTTGAATAAAGGAATACATTTGAGGAATTTCAACTTTTAATATATGTAGTATTTTCATATATTTTAATAAATGTAGTATTTCTTTTGTTGTTTTTCATTATGCATTTTTATATGTGTGAGGATGTCCTCCCTTCCCTTCCTCTTTTCCCCTCCTCATTTTCCCTCCTGCTATTTCCCCCCATTACAGTGGTATAGCCCTTTAGCAATAGTTATGTTTAGCATTCTGCTATTTAAGTGCCTCATGTAATTGTAGATATCTAATATCATCTTGTCAAACTATATTTAGCTGTTTTATTGTGAGTTCCCAGTTTATTTGGGAGTAGAGATAGCTTCACTTCCCGGTATGCTAGTTTCCATTAAAAATTTACATATATGTACATGTTTACCTATGTATCTGTTTGTTGCATTAAAGTTGCCTAATATCAGGGATAACATATGGCATTTCTCCTTTTGGGATTGACTTGGTTCACTGAGCATTACGATTTCTAGTTGGGACCACTTTGTTGCAAATGGTAGGATTTTATTTTTTTTAATGTCTCTGTAGTATTCCATGCAGTAAACATACTTTCTTTATCCATTCCCCTTTTGATGGGCATCTAGACAGTTCCCATTGCTTTACCATTTTGCCATGGTGGATTGTGCTACTATAATTGTAGAGTTGCAGGTCACTTTATTGTATGAATATTTCATTTCCTTTGGATATATTGCCCAGAGTGGGATAGCTGGAAGATCAATTTTCAATTATCTGAACGCTCTCCATACTGACTTCCAAACTAGGTGCACTGGTCTAAACTCCCACTAACAGTGAAGGAGGGTACCTTTTTTCCCCCACATCCATACCAGCAGGTATTGATTGTAGATTCTTGAACGTTAGTCAGTCTCACTGGAGTTAGGTGGAACATCAATGTGGTCAATATTTGTGCTTCTGTAATAGCTAGGGAGCCTGAGCATTTATCTTATGTCTATTGCCATTTGAAATTGTTCTTTTGAAAAATGACTATTCATTTTCTTCATAGGATGGTTTATTGTGCTGCTTTTGAGTTTCTGAAGCTCTTTGTATTTATTTATTTATTTATTTATTTATTTATTTATTTATTTATATTGGAAAGTACATATATACAGAGAGGAGGAGAGACAGAGAAGAAGATCTTCAGTCTGATTATTCACTCCCCAAGCGGCCGCAATGGCTGGAGCTGAGATACTTTGCAGCTTGTTTCCTTTGCTGTGCAGAAACTTCTTAGCTTGATGTACTTCCATTTATTGGGGGTTTGGTTGTGTTTTTGGTGACTTTTTTTTAAGAAGCCTTTACAAATACCTGTATACTATAGAGTGCATCCTATATTTTCTTCTAATAATTTGATAGTTTCTGCGTGGCAATTTAGGTCCTTATCCTTTTAGAACTGATTTTTGTATAAGGACATTGGAGGGGGTCCTGTTTCTTATCTCTGCAAGCTGATATCCAGTTGTCCCAACAGCATTTGTTGAAGAGACCAGACACTTTCCCTGGTGTATTTCCAGTTCTCTTGTCAAAGATTTGTTACCTATACTTAGTGGGCTCACTTCTGGGTTTTCTGTTCTGTTCCATTGATATCCTTCTTGGGTCCTGTACCAGTACCAGACTATTTTGATTAGGATCTGGAACTGTGGTTCCTCCAGCTCTATTTTTATTCTTCAAGGTAGCTTTGGATATTCATGGCATCTTTTGTTTCCAGATGACTTTTTCTATCATTTTTTTCTATTTCTGAGAATGTTGTTGAAGTTTTGACTGGGGTAGAATTGAATCTGTATGTTACTTTTGGTAATATGGACATTTTGCTGATGTTGATCCTGCCAATCTAGGAACATAGTGAATTTCTCCATCTTTTAATATCCTTTTCTGTTTGTTTTTGTAATGATTTGTAATTTTCCTCATAGAGGACCTCCATGTCTTTGATTAGGTTAATTCCAAGGTATTTAAGGTTCTTTAGTTCTCTGCTACTTAAAAGGGATTGTTCTTCAAGTACTTTCTCAGTCACTGAATTGCTCATGTTTACTGATTTTGTTCCTTGCTATATTGCCAAAAACTCTTATGTGCTCTAATAATATTGTTATTGAGTTATTTGGTTCTGCTTTGTGTAGAATCATGTGGACTGTGAGTAATTATAATTTTGATTCCTTGTTTCTTTTTTTTAAAAGATTTATTTATTTTTATTACAAAGTCAGATATACAGAGAGGAGGAGAGATAGAGAGGAAGATCTTACGTCTGATGATTCACTCCCCAAGTGAGCCGCAACGGCCGGTGCTACACCGATCCGAAGCTGGGAACCTGGAGCTTCTTCCAGGTCTCCCACGTGGGTGCAGGATCCCAAAGCTTTGGGCCATCCTTGACTGCTTTCCCAGGCCACAAGCAGGGAGATGGATGGGAAGTGGAGCTGCCGGGATTAGAACTTGCGCCCATATGTGATCCCAGGCGGGTTCAAGGTGAGGACTTTAGCTGCTAGGCCACGCTGCCAGGCCCCGATTCCTTGTTTCTAATTGGAAATACTTTAATTTGTTTTTCTTACATAATAGTTCTAGTGAAGACTTTTCTACTATTTTGAATCGCAGTGACGGAAGTGGACATACTGTCTACTTCCAGATATTAACATATTCCAGTCTTTCCTTGTTCAGGATCATGCTGGTATGGGTTTTTCATTTATTGTATTGATTGTCTTTCAGAGTTTTTAGCATGAAGTGGTGTTGGATTTTATCAAATGCCTTTTCTGCATCTGTTGAGATGATCATATGATTTTTCAGTCTTTCATTTTGTTGATGTAATGTATCACATCTATTGATTGATGTGTGCTTAGAGACTCCAGCATGCCAGGGATAAACCCCACCTTGTCCAGTTGAATGACCTGTTTGATGTATTGTTCTATTTTTTTGGCAAGTATATCCACCAAAGATATTAACCTGTAGTCTCTTTGTTGTGTCTCTGTCTGGCTTTGATATCAGTGTAATGTTGGCTTGCTAGAATGAGTTTGGAAGCACTGACTCCCCTGCTATTGTTTTTGAAGAGCTGTCTGGGTGTGTCTCTCATTTCTGGCACCTGGCTCCAGCTTCCAGGATTTGGAGGCAGTGGTGATGGCTCAGGCAGTTGGGCTCCTTGCTCTTCATATGGAAGACCTGGTTGGAGTTGCTGCCTATTGATGGCATTTTGTGACTAGGTTAGATGATGGGAACGCTCCATGTGTCTGTCTGTCTCTCTCCGTTTGAAGACAAAATTGCTTAAAAGATAACAAAAAAAAAAAAAAAGAAAATTGGCTTTTGAGTGATTAAAAAAAAATCTCTCTGTAGACATTCCATTCAGGATCTTGAGATACTTAGATGTTGTTGATTGATATGATTTTAAACAGGACTGGCTCATTTCTGTGAAAAAAATCTGGAGGCTTAGCATATGGATGCTTCTTCCTGAAGATGAAAGAGAGTTCATATTTAGTTAAGTGCAGTTGACAGAATGCTTAATAGATGATTTATACTTAGTGGGATCAGATGTGTACCAAGGATGCTATTCATGGATTGAAACAATCTCTCCTCTAGAACATGAAAGAGACTGCTTATTAGCACACTTGCATTAGATGTGTCTGTTGGAGTGAAAATAAACTTGATTCTGTTTGTTGCATCACAAAGACAAAATTCTCTTTTAATTTGTATTATCCATTTTCTCATTCCTTCATTGCCATTGGGTCGTTCAAACTGAATTATAAATGACAAATGTATGCTGTGATTTCAACGAAAGAAACATCTGTAGGCTCTGTGTCTTTCATGGTTATCCTGTATTAGTTATCTTCAGCCCAAGCATTAGAGATGTGTGTTAGGCATCACATACTAGCAAATTTGAAAGGTTTTAAAAAATGCTACTTTCTTTAAATTTAGGCCATGTCATATCCTCACTCTGTTCTGAGAAGTAAATACAGTTTGTGCAAAGGATCATGCTTGAATTCTGGATTTGCGCAGTCTCAGGGTCAAACCTGGCTTTAGTATCCTTAAGTCTAAGATATTTGGTAGGTGACACAGTGTCTCTGAATTCATATTTTTAGTCATAACATTTATTATAAAGCCAACTTTGTATGGAAAAGGTGAACTGAAAAATGTATATACAAATGCTTAAACTAGTAGATATTTAACATATCTGCAGTTGTTTCAGGTTTCCTTGAATTTTAGGATTGAGAGAGATGCACATAGCACACAGTTAGGAAACACTGAAGGCCTGCTGGGGTCAGGTCCTCCAGTGTGTGCAGGACAAAACTGTCACAAGGTCAGCCTTTGTTGTTAAGGGGTTTTGAGTCGTTTTGTGAAGATGAAACGAATGTGCAGTTTGGCCCAAGATCCTCACTGTGGTGGTCATAGAAAAGCCAAGGCTGTCTGTAAATGTTACAAAAGGCTCTCTCTATTTTATTGAATTGCTTCCCCTGCCTCCCCATCCCATGTGGACTTGTTCACTTTTTTTCCTGTGGGTCAGTCATTTTTTAATACCACAACCAATTCCCAAGCTACACTAGAGTCAGGATAGTAAGACAGGATGATTCTTTTATGCAGTTGAATGGAAGCCATACTCCTTGGTCAGCAGTTGGCTTGGCTGGGAGTACCAGGCTGGAATATCCTCTCTAGATATGAATGATATATGAGTATATTTATGTGCGTTCTGAGAACTCAGGGAGTATAGCATGATTACCAAGGACTATCTATGGTTAATTAAGCCTTTCAAGTCTGCTAACTTTCTTCCAAACTCTGACAGGAAGAGTTGGAAGGGATGGTGGCGGCTTGTTGTCTGTGTGGGAACTTGGGGCCTCTCAGAACATTTCACATCAGGCCAAGGAGATGTAGAGCATATAAATGATAATCTGTGGATTTGTTTGGTTTTATTATTTTGTAAACTTGCCTATTTAAGTAGTATGTGACATGTAATAGGTGAAACTCATGATTAAATCAGCCTTATCATCCTTAATACATAAATGCAATAAAATCCAGCGATAAAGGCATACTGAACTTTATTTGCAGGAGTTTGTTCACAGAAAAAATTACTGTGTTCTCTCACCACTGTGATAAAGATAATTGTTAGTTATTTTTTTAAAAAGATTTATTTATTTTTATTACAAAGTCAGATATACAGAGAGGAGGAGAGACAGAGAGGAAGATCTTCCATTTAATGGTTCACTCTCCAAGTGAGCCGCAACAGCTGGTGCTGCACCAATCTGAAGCTGGGAACCAGGAGCTTCTTCCGGGTCTCCCATGTGGGTCCCAAGGCCTTGGACTGTCCTCGACTGCTTTCCCAGGCCACAAGCAGGGAGCCGGATGGGAAGTGGAGCTGCCGGGATTAGAACTTGCGCCCATATGGGATCCTGGCGCGTTCAAGGTAAGGACTTTAGCTGCTAGGCCACTCCGCTGCGCCCTCTTGTTAGTTATTTTACCATTAATTATTTACATTTCCCTTAAAAATGTCAAAGGTTTAATAGAGAATACTCCTAGAAGTTTTATGTAGGCACAACATGTATGCAAAGACATATACACATATGTCAGAAATTAAACTTTTGTTTAATTCTTCATCAAAGCAGTCTATATTTCCCAAACATTCTAGCTATTATTTCTGTATATATTAAAATTTGATTTTTTGCTGGTTGTAATGTATCTATTTTACTTAAATGATGAAAATATGAAAAAAATCAACCTGATTTAAAATTTCTACATTAACTACAAAATTGTATTTTACTTTAATTCAATAATAGTTAAGGATCAAGTCTTGCTTAATGTTGAAGAGCAATGAGCAGAAACATGCCATTTTTAATTCCTTCACACATATCTGATTGCTCGTGATAACTTCAGTTTCACAGTTTCACTAATGTGGGACTAAGGATCACCAGCTTACTAAAAGTGACAGCTCCCAAAGCTGTGAACCCTCCTCCTCTTCCCTCTTCTTTTTCACATCTTTTCATTTTATTTGAAAGACAGATTGGGCAGAGGTGGGTGTCAGAGAAAGAGAGAGAAAGAAATAGAAAAAAAGAAATAGAAAAAAATAAAGAAAGAGAGAAAGGGAAATCAGAGGAATGGGAGGGAAAGGAAAAGAAGAGAGGAGAGGAGAGAAGAGAGGAGAGGAGAGGAGAGGAGAGGAGAGGAGAGGAGAGGAGAGGAGAAGAGAGGGAAGGAGAGGGGAGGGGAGGGGAGGGGAGGGGAGAAAAGAAAGGAAGAAAGAAGGAAAGGTCTTATATCCCCTATAACACCCTCTGATTACCTGGAAAATCAAGGCTTAGCACATGCCTATGTCGGGAGACCAGTGCTCTCTTTGGGTCTCCCAGGTTGGTTGTAGCAACCCAATTAGTTGAGACAGCATCTACTCTACTCTAGGGTTTGCATTAGGATGATGCTGGATTAGAAGCAGAGTATCTAGAACTGAAACTGTGAGTCCCAGACACGCCCATATGACATATAAGTGTCCCAAGTTCTGTCTTAGCCACTGTGTGAAACTCCTGACCCTAGTAATTCTTGAAAGAATTGTAGAACAGAAGGAAGCACCTTGCTCTTATCACAGATCCATTTAGTATACGTATACAAATGGAAATGAATAAATGGTATTATGTTTGGCTATCAATAGAGAGATAGTGATTGACATTTCTGAATGACATTCAGATTGTCTTATAAATATGTGTTTTTTTTAATATCTGCTCAATTATTCAGTGCGATTTTTTGTTTGTTGATAGATAAATCTACTTCTTCGAAGGTTATTTATCATTAGCTGTTGTCTGCTATGTTTCTATAATCATGATTTTTCTTGGACTGAAAGGAGAGCAAGAGCAAAATGTTTTACAATTAATTGTGTTGAGTTACTCTCAGCTTTTTGATAAATCTGAAAAGTTGTTTCTTTTTTGTCTCACTGTCACTCCTGTAGCTATTTTCTGTCTAAAACTGGCCAACAGTGCTCACCCCACCTCCTTGGCTGGGGCATAGTTTTCATGATTGTGTATGTTGGTTGGCCAAATTAGTGATTAAAGATTTGCCTAATATTCTAAGGCCAAACTCTGTGTGGCAGGTGCCTTGATTAGCGTGATTTGTGTTGTCTCTGGGCTTCAAAGGGCATCTTCCAAGAATAAAGAGGTCTGTTTCCCAGGAGACTTTTAATCTTTCAAAATACTGAGACTGCCTCTCAGTGCTTGGCTTTATTAAACTGATATATTTAACTAACTGGCAGTGATCACAGAAAAGTTATAATTTGCTTCTAATCTGAAATATTGGTGTGGATTTCAGACAGTGCTGAATAGTTTGGCTCTGAAGTTCATTGTCAAGGAGTAGTCAAGATTTCTAGTGTTTATCTCAACTAATGCTGAAACTGCATAAAATTAGGTTCTCTATGTTATGAGAATTATTCTTTTATCTTTAAATTTCTGGCTTTTGGATTGCCAGACATGGTAGGAAATCTTCTTAGCTGTTCTACTTCTGATACTAGCTGTTCTCACAAAATGCAAACACATGCAAAAACATTGTAATAAACCTCAACGTTTAGTCCTGTTCAGTAAGACCTCAAAAAAATGTTTGCTTTGAACTTGGTTCTAAAGATGGGCATACCTTCATGAGAATGGAAGATATCTCTTTAATCTCTGTGATGTGGTTTGGCCCCTCTCAATGTCCCAGAATAAGCTTTGTTCTGGGGGGCATATTAAATTCACTTTTTGGACTAAGAATTAACCAAGAAATGTCCTCCTGTAGTATATCTTGGGGCTGTAGTCCTCAAAGAAACAAGGATTTTAGACCACGAAGGAAAAACTGCACTGCATCAAAGATGAGAACATCATTATGAGGCCCACACTCCGCTTCCTGCCTTAGATTTAATGGAACATTTCAATTGTGGTTCATTAGATTGTTGGGTCTGGTATCACTTTGTGGTTTTGCTTCTAACATGCATACTCTGCTGATTGGTCTGTGAAGTCTGGTCTATACATTACTGGACAAACTTCCTGGGGTGAGAGGGAGTTATTGTTCCAGTTCATGCTATAGTTTCCTTGGATTAAAAAATGAATGAATTTGTAAAGAATTTAAAACTCAGGTGACAATTGCACATGCTATAGTTATGGAATATGACTCCAAAGATGTCTTCTGTAGCTTCTTTCACACAATGTTGTACTTTGTTGTCCTCTGTGTTTTATCCAACTTCCCTAATAATACTATTAGAATTCATCTCATGTACTTCAGAAATTTTGTCATTAATCTCTTAAACAAATGATTTTAGCTGATGGATCTAAAGGTTTCTTTTAGGTTAACAATTCCATTTGGGTTCTACTCCTTATAATTTTTATTCTTAGATTCTAGTTTGATTTTATTTAATCTGTGTTCACAGCCATTATCCAACTCAAAACAAAATCAGTTTTTAAAATGTCTTCCTCTATTTTGTATTCAGACTCCCTGTTGATCCCAAATAGATGTAAAATGTAACTCTTCATACTAGAATTCCCCTGATGCTGTCATTTTGAAATATTCAAAGCTGTCACATAGTTTTTATCCTTATGCTTTAAAAATAAATCAGCAACTGTCTCTTGTGCATTGAATTATAAATGTGTGCTTCATGTAATACTCAATTCATTTAGTAATAATTTCTGAGTGCTGTAAGCACCAAGCTTTGCATTAAGTGATTTCCAATAAAAGGGAGAGATACAGCTACCATTAGGGAATTTCAGTGTTATCCTTACCAAGCCCAGATTGTGTTCTCCCTTGTGGGGTGAGGAATTCATGGGGTTAATGAGACATCCTTCTGGAGCATGGGCTGGATACCAGCATCCCAGCATTCTGGAGCTGAATGCACGTTTTCCTTTGGTATTGTTCCTGAAAATAAAATTCAGGAACATTTGAAAAAAAAATGCAGCTGTTGTTAGAGCATACAGATGAGCTTTTAAAAGCAAGAATATTCACATGTGTGTCAGAAAACCTGTGTTACAGTTGTGCTGTAGGGAAAATGTCTGGTCAGGGGTAAACATTCCCTTTCTTTTCTCTTTGCCAAGTTATGGTGCAGAGCTCCCAGACTGTAAAGGATGACCTACTAGGTCTAATTGAAAAAATATATCTTGTATAATTCTTTGTTGGCCATGAGGCCCTCTGTTTGACTTTTTGCCCCAGACTCTGCAAATGTGGAAGTGATGATGTGGTAGAGATTATTTTAGTCCAATGCAGTCATTGGGAAAATGTTCTCATAGTGGTTCATGTTAGCACAACTCTATTCAGGACGGTCCATGTGCACACATGGTGGAACAACACAAAATAAACCTGTACATTGAGGAGTGTTGCTAGATCAGGTAGCATTGGGGCTGAGACTTGGCAAGAGCCAAATCTGCTAGACAAGTCAGAAAGAGGGCGTAAAGTGAACAAGGAAATGACTCAAAAGGAGAAGGAAGAACAGAGGTAGGAGAAAAGGAGATAGATAAACACAGAAGTTACTAACTGTCAAGGACCTGGAGGTTATTCAGTGTGATGAGAATATTGGATTCCAGGGAACGTAGATAAAGATGAAGAGATGGTTAGAGATAACATGTTATTAAGGATTCTATCTCATTCCCTGTCTCAATAATTAATTTCTCCTTACTTTTGCCATTTGCTTGTTTCTAGGATTATGCCTAAGGCTTTTTAAGCTGTCTCTTTATTTTTGTCCAACTTTGTTTGTACTCTTGCCTTTTTACTGTTAGAAACCTATTTGCATTTGAAGCCATTCAATAATTCTAATGAAAAAGATGTAGAAGTAAGAGGAGATAAATTAAGAGGCAGCACCTGGTGTTCCCACAGTCAGGTGATCTTTCCAGCTATGTTGTAAAATATTTGAATATAACATCAATTTTTTTTATATCATGGTGTTAGGTTGGCTTTCTCTTTCAGTCATTTCAAGCTTCCTAAGTAACAACACTAATATCTACTGTGGTGGTTAGTAATGATGTTAGCCAGGAATTTGCTATTGACTTTTATTCTTTGTAGGCATTATTGCATTTAATTCTTATAAAAACTACTCACACATTGGGCACAGCTTGGTAGCCTGGTGGCTGGAGTCATCGTCTTGCAAGCACTGGGATCCCATATGGGTCCTGGTCCATGTTCCAACTGTACCACTTTCATCCAGCTTCCTGACTGTGGCTTGGAAAAGCTGTCCAGGACAGCCCAAAGCCTTGGCACTCTGCACTCACTTGGGAGACCTGGAATAAACTCCTGGCTCCTGGCTTCAGATTGGCTTGGTCCTGGCCTTTGTGACCTCTTGGGGAGTGAGCAAGCAGACAGAATATCTTGCTCTCTGCCTCTTTTTCTCTGTAAATCTGACTTTCTCATAAAAATAAATATTTTTAAAAAACAAAAACTGTTCACACAAGTGATATTATCACCATTTATGATGACAGAAATTGAAATGTAAAGAAGTTATCTAATTTGCTCTGTGCGTGTGAGCATGAGTGATGGAACTGCAGTTTGAATTCATATTGACTGACTCTAAAGTAAATATTCTTATCTGTCTAGGACATTACCACTTGTGTACTTTCTGAGAATCCAGGTCCTGTGTCAGTCTAATGACAAGCCCATATGCAACTCATTAAACAGATGAGATATTGTGTGTAATACATTGCTGAGTTTGAGCACAATACTGATTACCTTTTAAACCAGCTTAGAGGTTACAGATAAAATGTCCAAGTTAGTAACTGTCATAGTGTGCATAGGTTAAAGGCCGTCTGTGCATCCCCACTCTGATTCGCTTCTCTTTATGCAAAAAGCAGTTCTGTTTCCTGAACAAATGCTAACACACCGCCACCTGTTCTCCTATCCAAGCAAACCACAGCTTGCCTAGTGACTGTAATGGCCTTAACTGCGAACTTTGTGACAAGATAGATATTAATCCTTCATGATTTCCTTTTGTTTGATTTAGGTCTGAGTTCTGAAGATAGCATTCTCTCTGGACTGCTTATGGAATCAATTTAAAAAATAAAAAAATCTGTTCCTTCCAGTCAATATGCTAAAGATTAAAAATAAACATTTGACTTTAAATGTACTTTAGTATCTTGTGACCCACATTTGTTTATAAGCACAAATCAGTGAAAAATAATTTTTCTTAGACAGTCTACTCTATTTAAATGGACTTTCATGATATTAAATGTTACAATGGTGTATGAAACATAAAACATCTTTTTATGTGTCACAGGATGAAAAAATGGATACACATAGAAAGAAACAAAATTTTCTGTTTCCCTGCATCTGTTAGAGAGATGTGTTTATCTAAACATGAGAAATGGTTACTACTGAAAATTATCTGAAAAGTCACTTTTTAAACAAAATTAAGGAAGCATGCTTAGCATATGAGGCAAAACTCAGTATGCCAAAAGCATCAGCACCTGTTTGCTCCACACACCCTAAGGAGGCACAGCTCAACAAGCCCATCACTCTCGCTCTGTAGTCATTTTGCAAAGACACAGGCTAATTCAGTTTGAAGCTAAGACTTTATGTGGTTGCTGTGAATCATGGAACTCACTTGCGCATGTCAGCAACCTTGGAGAATTTACACAGGTACTCTACAGATTCTGAAGTGACGTCTATTGATTTTTCTAAAACATTTACTGGAAAAGAATTTAAAAGCCTAATTATTTTAAAAGGTAAATATCAAAATTGACAACTGAGTTTTACAAGGTGAGTGTCAGACTGAGATCAAATCAGAACGCTAAGTGTGCCCTTTAGTTCTCTGGGTGTATAATGAGTTATTGCAACTACACTGACCACAAAACGCAGGTCAAGAGGGATTAGGTATGTGATCACACAGATACAACCAACACTAAAAAATGCACTATTTCACTGCAAAATTAAAAAAATTTTGCTTTAGAGTATGGAGATGACACATGGTTGGTATAGTGGTTAAATTATCTCTAAGGAGTTCCACATTCCATATCGGAGTGCCTGGTTGAAGTGCTGGTCCCTCTGCTTCTAATTCTGGTTTCCTACTAAGGCACATCATAGGAGACAGTAGCTGACGTGCTCGGATATCCTCTGCCTATGTGGGACACCCAGATGAAATGCTGCCTCTTGGCTCTAATCCAGGCGGATCTGGTTGTTGATGTCCCATTCTTTGTCAGCATCTCTTATTTTACTCCATACGCCTATGTTTTCTGCCTATCCTCACTATTTGTGACTTTCCCCAAAAAGTTTTTTTCTCTATCTCTTACTTTCATTTTTATTTTTAAATGTTTCCACCAACCACTTTTTAGCTCTCTTAAGGCCTTATTAGTTTCTCTCTGAAACACAGTAATTGTGTTTCAAAAAATTGTCTATATTTCACGGACAAGGAAATCCAACTTTAGAAGACCTTGTCCTTGGAGAAATTAGTGATCACGTTTGCTGTGCTATTATACTAAAACGTTTTAGACAGAATGAGGGACTTGCACAATTGTACATGACAATAGTGAAGGAGTCATTCTCAGTACTAGAAAAATTAATCAACATAGACCAGATTCAATATATAACTGGTATTATGGTCAATTTAATGTGAACTAGTTCTTTCTAAAGTCAACTGACCAATGATATGTTCTAAAGTCTATTCACTAAGTTGGGCAATTAAAACTAACGATAGCCGTCTCTTTTTATATAATTTCTTCTTTTGAATTTTCTTTCGTCTGATGCCTATTGATAAAACAATCTCCTAATTATGTAGTCTTCTGTTACTGACTCTGCCCTTCTACTTAAAAAAGTAAATTTTTACATTTTTGTTATTGTTATTATTATTTTCCATGATCCTGTCTTGTAGGTACAGGGATTCCACCCCACACTTCTTCCTCAGCCTCTCTTCCCATTCCCTCCTCCCCCCATCCTCTTCTCCCACATCATTACAACAGTGTAATCCTTCAGCAGCAATCACAACCTTTACAAGCCTGACATTCTGTTATTTATGGGTATCATAGTATTGTAGGTATAAGCAATAGCAGAAAATTGCTTAGCAAATTGTGAAGCTATATGTAACAGTTCCACTGGGAGTCTTCCTTTTATTTGGGAGTAGAGATACATATTGCAGTATTTTTTCACTTCCCAGTATACTAGGCTGCATTTCTTCTCTACTTGCACAGGCGTTAATTTCGGCAAAACTGGTTGGCTTGACAATATAATTGTTCTAAAATTTTTGGAAAGCTTTCAAAAAATACTTAAATTTAAGATACAAAGACATTGGAGCCAATTCAATAGAAACATTATCTGTTCATGTATGCAGGTCTGAAAGTGAACAGAAATATTGATTTATGGAATGTATCAGTGATTCCAAAGAATTCTAAGTTTTCTAAAAGATGTAATTTCTGAGATGCCATACTCATTTTTAAAACTAGTTTGAAATAGCCAATTGGTTGCTTCTGGGATATCAGTAGAAGTTACTTTTAATATTTCTAGTTTGAGAAAGTTGAATTTGAATCTTTTCTGTCATAAACTCACTAATCCTGTGTGTTAATGCTACAAGAAAACACAACATCCAGTCATTAGGATAACAGTAATGTTGGAAGAACTTATACCATGACATTAGAAAGTGATGCATGAGGCTAGTATCTGTATTTGGAAATGCGGCATATGTTTCAATACAATGCATATTCTAATGCTCTTCATGTCAATATATGGGGTATTTAAAAAGTTCACAGAAATTATATTTTATGGAGAAAAGGTATGTATAGGTCTCAACATGTTTTACACAAAAAATTACCTTTTAATTCCATTTCCACAACTTTCTTAAAAACTACCTTTACGTTTTTTTCCTTTTTTTAATGTTTTTTCATGTCTAGACCTTTGCACAAAATTTTACCTCTTCCTGATAGAAATTTTCCACCTTATTTAACTGTCATCTAATTAATTGACTACGTATTTAGGAAAATGCTTAAAAATCATTTCCTTAAGCCTTACTCACTCCACTCTTTTTCACTGAATATACAGAATCTGCAAATTTCCATCACAAGTCAGTTGTTAGTGCATGGTTGTTAGATAAAAAGGGTGGGTGACTGTTTCTCTTAGTTTCCACTGAGAGAACTTTCGTCATGCTTGTGTCGAGTAATTTTTGTTCTGCATTCTAATCACTTATATTTCTCTGTACTCAAAGTAAAATGTTTATAGTAGGTATTATTCTTGATCCATCTTCGTCACAATATGTATCACACAGTATGTGGTATCCAATAATCTCACTATATGTATTATGAAATAAATGATAAGTAGTTTTATGAGTCGTGTAAGTTTGGATATTCTCTGATCATTCATTTAAGTTTCCATTGATTTATTAACCCCAGATACATAAAAGTGCTTGCTATGGGTGTATTTCCTGTCTTAGGGTTATCACTTAGATTCATTTGGGGAAAAAACATGGGGAGAAAGATCATACTGGTAGAAGCAAGATTATCATAGGACTTTCTTTGGAGAGCATTGTTTCAGAGATCTCAGACATAATCTGATCTACATGTAAATTCCAGTCTGAATTTCTCTAAGGATTAAAAAGAGAGAGACTACATGACTGACGCAAAAGAGTCTTGAAACAGTGAAAAAGTCACAATAGATTGAGAAGAGGAAGGGGTGGGACCTATTTCTGTCTCTAGGATATTCTGTCTCACTGTTCCTTTAACTCTAGCATAACCATTATGCTATGACGTATGCTAAACAAAAATTATATCAGTTACTTTTATTTCCATATCTCTCAATTTATGGTATATTTTATAACTCACATTTAAAAAAATTTTTTATCTCAACTGTGATTATGTTGAGTTCATCGTAAGTGAAACCAGATTTCAGGAAATAGCTTTTCTTGCCCCTCCTCCCCTTTTTGTTCACAGCACAGTTTCCATGTGCTCTGCCTGTACTCTGCCCTTTCCTTCCTTCACACGCCCCGGCTGGCCTCTCTCGAGTTCCCTTTCCCCTCTTTGTTTTCCAAGGGAAATTGCACTTAGGTATTTTTGATCCATCTCCAGGTGATTGCCAAAATAGGATGTTGTTAGAATGACTTGATATTTAAAATATCAATTTTCTAAAACTAAGAGAAGTTTGCCTGAAATTGATAGCTTTGGGCTTTGAGAGATTTTGTTTCATTAGCGCCCCCAGTGGGGTAGGCGGGAAGGTCAGCATTTCATTGGTGGCATGATGGAAAGCAGGAATCAGGTGGACAGAGTGGATCAAAACTCTTGACTAAGCCATTTCCTCTGACCATCAGACAAGCTGACAGCTTATCCTTTGCCTTGTGCACCTGACCTTGTGCCAGAGTTGCAATTCCCTCTGCCAGGTGCTCATTTGCTCTGGATTTTGCTCCTAAAGTCTTTTACTATATGCTTATTATTCATTGGCACCACCAGTAATTCATGAATGACAGTAGAGGCAAAATGTGTGAAACAAACAGTGTTGTGCAGTTTTTTCCACTTCAGTGATGTGGCTTTCAAAAACACCTGGTGCTGTGAAAAGACGCAAGGCTGTCAGGAAGCTTGCTTTATTTTATTACGTCTGATCATCAAGAAATCCTTTATCATTACCAGCGCTTAGCAAAAGGCTGTAAATGTCCAAACTGGGAAATCCATTGCCCTC
This sequence comes from Ochotona princeps, assembly GCF_030435755.1. NCBI lineage: Eukaryota > Metazoa > Chordata > Mammalia > Lagomorpha > Ochotonidae > Ochotona > Ochotona princeps. The sequence continues at coordinate 54,530,035 of NC_080840.1, forward strand.
CAGTTCCAAACAAGTTATCCTTTGGGGTGAACTCCCAAGAGTTGTTCTTTGGTGTCTCAGGATCATCTGTAGAACATTCGGAGGCCAGCCAGGCAGGCTTCATATTCTTTTTACCCCAAAATCCATCTGTACTTCCATACTGTTTTTCATCCTGTCCTGTTACTTCAATGTATTAAGGTAGAGTGGAAGCGATTATCGGCGTTCAAAGGACTAGTTCTGTCACATGGATGTGTCACATTGAAGTAACCCACACCATTCCTCCACTATACATCCCAAGGAAGCAAGATATTTGAAAGCTGTGAATTATTTCTCTAAAGTAAATTTCTAGTTCTACTTTGTACTTTTGTGTTAAAAAAATTCCTCACTGCTTTAAGGATTCATTTGAATTTTATTTTTCCACATTATTTATGCTTTAGCTTAAATAAAACTATCTTAACCATTTCTAATGATAACATTAAAATCCCATAATCTTGAAAACATTTAAAAGCATTAAGCTATAACGTATTTATTTGTTTGGCTAATGGACAACATGCTTTAGGAAGAAATATTACCGTCTTGGTGATTTGACCTGGGACTTATAAGCTTTTAGAAAAACTATCATTTTATTCTAGCTTAACTTTTATTTTGATAAAGCATGCTGCCTTCCCTGTCTTTCCCAAATGCTTTGAAGCATACATCACAAATTAATGACATTTTTTTAAAAAATCTTTTTTATTGAAAATTTCTTTCTTTCTTTCTTCCTTCCTTCCTTCCTTCCTTCCTTCCTTCCTTCCTTCCTTCCTTCCTTCCTTCTTTCCTTCCTTCCTTCCTTCCTTCCTTCCTTCCTTCCTTCCTTCCTTTCTTTCTTTCTGTTTGTCCAACTACCTGAGTGTCATGCTATAACACAGTCCCAGCAATACTGTGTCTAGCTCCTTGACTCTAAGCATTTAATGCAACTTTTTCTGGCTTTAATTTTCCTACCTATTGGAAAATGTTTGCCTGAGAAGGTTTTCCATCAAGATGTAGTAAAAAAAACATTGATAAGACAGTATATGTGGAGGTGCTGAAAAAGTTAAAAATTATTTTTTTAGAAACAAATGTAACTTTGGTTCAAAGTTATTTAGTTATCTTTTAAATAATGTGGTGTCCGAGAATTTATCATTTCATGATACCTCAGAATTTATTTATCAATGTCTCTGGCCATGAAGCATGAAAATATAACTTACACAAACTAAAATTTGTTTGACAATTTTGACCACCAATGTTTAAGTGAGTTCAGGATTTATGTGTGATGTTTTAAGCTTCAATGATTTAAGTTTCAGTGATTATTAGTGCAAAATATGGGATATGAATAATGGTGAGTTTGCTAGACACATATTAGTAAGATAAAAAAGACTGAATGGCAGAGGAAGTTAAAGTCGATGTGTTAGATTTTCACATACATTGAACGAATTAATAGTTAATGCCTTCTTTTTGAAATTTGATTTAAAGAAAACATAAAACAAACCCTATCATAAGATTTAATTAACCACTATAGCTGTTATTATGAACATTCATTTAAACACTCTTAGTAAATGTATTGTTTTGGAAAAACAAAAAACCTCAAAGAATAGTACATTGCCAAATTAATAATCCTACCACTCAATAAAGATGTGGTGTTGCTCTCCTGCCAGGATACTCTGATTCCTTCATTCTTTCGCTCTCTTTCTTCTGACTTTGTCAATGTTTCTTGCTCTTTGCCCTTAGGGAGAAGCCTGCTGTAGAGGATACACACTGAAAAGCTACATGGAAGAAGTGAGTTCTGTCTGAGGTCATTGCATAATGTGGGCTGCAATTAGTCTATCAGATAGGAAGCCTTCATTTGAGCTTTCTTTATAGACTTGTAGTGTTTACAATCTGTGTGTTTTTACTTTTATGTCCAGTACAACAAGATAATAAATCACATGATGCTCACGGGTAGAGGTATACTATGGATCAATTCATCCATCCTGAATATGTATATAAAAACCACCTGTGTCTTGTATCAGCATGTAGTTTCATTCACAAATGGTTGTTGACATTCTAATAAATGGAAAACACATTTTTTATATTGGCTGTGTGAAAAAGACATGATCATTGCTCTTATTAAAAGAACAACCTGTATCAGATTGGCATTCATTCACAGGATAAATATTCATCAACGAAGTCATTTGTATGGTCTATTACAGAAAGTATGGCTCTGACAGTTAAAATATATGGTAGATATCTGTTGAAAAACTCTTGAAACTGTTAGATTTGTTCTTTGTTAAAATGCAAATGTGCTCCATGTCACACAACTTTGGACTTATTTCAGATTATTCGGGTATTCTGAGATATGCCAGTGAACAAAATCCACAGGCTATGGTTGTTTTGAAATTGAATTGCAGTTGTTGTTATATTAGTGGTTTTGAATTTGTTACAGATCAAGGGCATTAAGAAGGACTTTGGTGGTAACATATTATTTCTCAATAGGGCAAAATCTGTTTCTATAAATATTCGTGTGTGAACCAATTTAAACACCATCATGAATGGCCTCCTGAACATACTTTGTAGTCAATATGGTAATTCAGAATAAGGTCTCTATACTTAAATTGTCACTTGCTTCCCAATATCACATGAAGTGGTCAATCAGTATGTAGCATCTCTTTTAACAGCCCAGCATCACTGGTGTACAGACTTCTTTGGACGTTGTGGTAGATTTGTCAAAGGTACATGGAGAAAAAATAACAAAAGAAAAGAAAGAAGATATCTAGATAGATTTTCTGCAATCAAGTGAGAAAATTAAAAATATTATAGTGTAAAAAATTTAGAATTTTGATAACTAGTGACAAAGTGAGTAGAGTACATTAAATCATTGCCTATTGCTGATGGAAAGGAAGGCAAAATGTTCAGGGTTTATACCAACACTCTTGCTTTAGGATTTGGTGTTGGCTCAAGTCATTAGATGAGTGGTCCCCATATGGCAATGGAACTGGAGTGGGTGTCCACCTTCACAAGGAGTCTGCTCAGTGCTTCTTAAACAGTGCCCCCCTCCTAAGTAATATTAGAAAGAGGAGAGTCAGTGGGGTACTGACATAGAAAAGGAGCTACATACCCCACAGAGAACTTTCAGAATAAATCTTACTCCAATTTTGGAGCTCTTGTCCAATAAAAAAAATAATTAGTTTCTCCATAATTATCTCTTTTCAATAAATATGTATATTGTGTGCAAGTATTGATGCTTTATATGGCCATGGGGCTAGACACTTGTGCTCTGTCATTGGAGGTATTGCAGGTATTGCTCCACAGTGTGACTGGCTGAATACATTAGCATCACCTGGAGGCTGGTAAGGTGATCAAAATCTCAGGATTTAAACCAAACCCCAAGAATAAGACTCTACATCCTGGCAAGTTCACCACAGTGTTTCATAATGGCCCTGACTATTGAGAAGCTCTGCTTTTAAATGTTTTTCCCAACAGCATTTATACAGAGGAACTGCAACCACCATAGAAAATCCCCACTATCGGGCCAGTGTAGAGGGATAGCAAGCTAACCCTCCACCTGTAGCAACAACATCCTATATGGGTACCAAGATGTGGGTTTGTGTACTTTGAATGAGGTTTGCTCTGGCAGGCCATCTGTGATGTGAACCAGCAGACGAAAGACTTCTATCTCTCCTCTGTTTCTCTTTGTAACTCTGTCTTCCAAGTAAAAATAAAATAAATCTTGCTTTTAAAGAAGAAAATTCACAATGCTATATAAAATTGATAAAGAGGAAATCTTTATTAGTAAGCATACAAAAATTATTTATTCACTTGCTGTATAGTATTTTTCCTAATTGCAGGGTATAAACTTTCTATTTTGTTAGTTTACTGATGCTTGGTCTGAATTTTTATAAGTTCATATGGCTGCTTCAATGATTCAGCAACTCATGGTGCTTTTATTAAATATTAATAGATAGTTATTGCTTTCTGAGCCCAAGAAATGGTCATTTTTTATAGTAAAACTAACCTAAATTAATGAATTAAGTCATGAATAATTGTTTTTGGGTTTTTGTTTGTTTAGGTATTCATCCAATTACGTATGTATATTCAAGCCATTAGTACACTGATAAAAATGAAAAAACCTATCAATTAGAGAAATGTAGTGATTCAAATATATATTCATCAGATAAGCATTATCAACATACAGGTTTACTAAGTCCTAAAAAACTAAAGAGAATCAAGTAAATGCTTTTTTGGAATCTTTTACAAGAAGCAGAATTAAAGTGGTTCCTCACCACTTTGAAAAGTTGGTTGATGAAGACCAGAGGCAGCAGACAGGAGTGTGAACCCTCTGGAAGTGCCAATATCAGCTTCATAAACTGCAAGGGTGTTAGACAGCAAAAGCAGCACTTAAAGTAGGCAGGACATTTTCAGATTTAATGTAGGTGATCCTGCCATCTGTACCAAGTGAACTGGAAATGGGATCAGTGCTATGTAGCAAATTATCTTCTGTGACCAGCGTGGTAGCCTAATGAGTGAAGTCCTAGCCTTGCATGCGCTGGGCTCCTATATGGGTGCTGGTTCATATCTTGACTGCTCTAGAAGTCTGCCTTTTTAATTAAAAAATAAATACATCTTTAAAAAACTTGTCTTCTAATTATTTTTATGCTAGTTTGACCCATCTCCTCTGGTGTAATCAATTCCCAGCTATTCTTCTGATAAATTATGTAGTATCTTTTCTGATAAGAAACTAGAAGTACTTCACTTTCAAAACTCTACTAACAACACCTGCTGGCATAAGTGGGGGAGAAAGGTACTCTTCTTCACTGTTGGTGGGGATGTAGGCTATTACAGTGCCTATGTAAGTCAGTATGGGGAGTGCTAAGAGAAGTGGAAATTGACCTGCTTCTTGACCCAGGTATCCCACTTCTGAAATACATCCAAAGGAAATGAAATGTGCATATGAGAAAGGGATCTGGAATCCTATATTTACAGCAGCACAATCTGTAATAACAAAGGCACAGAAATAACCCATTCAAATGCCCATTCAAAGAGGAGTGGTTAAAGAAATTGCGGTACATCTACTTCATGGAATACTTCTCAATCACTGAAAGAATGAAACGTTGCCATTTGCAGCCAAATGGTCCCATTATGTTCAGTGAAACAAGTCAATCCCAAAAAGACAAATACCACATGTTCTCTCTGATATAAGGTAACTTTAATGTAAAATATATCAATGGCCCTTTCAATACTGTATTTGACGTATCTCAGGGAGGATGATATTTTTTTGTTTTTATTTTCATCTATTCAAAAAAGTTTTTGTTTTCTTATTAATTTCCTCACTGACTCATAGGTCACATAAAAGCATCGATTGCGGGCCAGGCAGCGTGGCCTAGCGGCTAAAGTCCTTGCCTTGAACGCGCCTGGGATCCCATATGGGCGCTGGTTCTAATCCCGGCAGCTCCACTTCCCATCCAGCTTCCTGCTTGTGGCCTGGGAAAGCAGTCAAGGATGGCCCAATGCATTGGGACACTGCACCCGCGTGGCAGACCTGGAAGAGGTTCCAGGTTCCCAGCTTTGGATCGTCGCATTGGCCGTTGTGGCTCACTTGGGGAGTGAATCATCGGATGGAAGATCTTCCTCTCTGTCTCTCCTCCTCTGTGTATATCTGACTTTGTAATAAAAATAAATCTTTAAAAAAAAAAGCATCGATTGCTTCTTGAAGGTCTTTGGTTTTTTTTTCATTTCTTCAGCAACACATTGGTCATTCAGTAACATGTTATTTAACTTCATGTTGTGAATTTTTTATTTCTTTGATGTTGATTTTATTCTATGGCTTTTCATTTAAGGAGGATGTATAGTAAATGTGTAGTAAAGACATTGCATACAGATATGAGGATACAATGTAAGCTGCATCTCTACATCCAAATCAAAGATGGACTCCCAATGAAGCTATTAAATATATCTTGACAATAGGATGTTGGTTTCTCTGCTATTGTCCATTTGATGCCTAAAGTGTCAGGATATACCTAAATTGCAGAATGATGGACTTAAGACTGATTGTGAAGGACTTTACTATTGTAATGACAAGGGGGAAATTTGTGAGTGGGGCAGGGACTTAGAGATGGGGGAGGGGAAATCTCAGAGCCTATGGAACTGCATCATGGAATAATAAAATAAACAAATCAATTTTATAAAAATGAATTACTTCACTTTTATCACTCACATGACTTTACTTACAAATTCATGTTTATCTTTTAATTTAAAAGGCAGAGAGACAAACAGAAAGGGAGAGGGATAAAGAGAAAAACCTGCCATCCACTTGTTCCTCTTGAAGTGCCTCAATAACTGCAGACAGACTAGGCTGAAGCTAGAGCCCAGAGCTCAGTCCAGGTTTGCCATGTGGCTGACATGAGCTCCATTACTTCAACCATGGCCTCCTGCTTCGAGGATGGGCATTAGGAAGTGATGCCGTGACACACCCAGGCACTCTTACATGTGATTCGAGTGTCCCCAGTGCTGTCTTTTTTTTGTTTTTAAGAGTTATCCACCTGGCCCGTCTGACAAGGAAAAAACAAGAGAAAGCAAGAATTAACAGCATCAAAGATGAAAAAGGCAACATAACAACAGACACAGCAACCATTAAGAACATAATTAGAAATTACTACAAAGCATTGTACTCCAACAAATCAGAAGACCACCAAGAAATGGAAGAGTTCTTAGACTCACACCACCTGCCAAAACTTAGCCCAGAGGCAACAAATGAACTGAACAAACCCATAACTGAAGCAGAGATTGAATCAGTGATTAAAGATCTCCCAACAAAGAAAAGCCCAGGACCAGACGACTTCACTACAGAATTTTACAAAACATTCCGAACAGAACTAACCCCAATCCTCTACAAACTCTTCAAAACAATTGAAAAGGAAGCAACCCTTCCAAACTCATTCCATGAAGCCAACATTATCTTAATCCCAAAACCGGACAGAGAACCTACAGAGAAAGAAAACTACAGACCTATCTCTCTGATGAACATCGATACTAAGATACTCAACAAAATCCTAGCCAATAGAATTCAAAAAATCATCTGACAGATCATTCATCCGGATCAAGTAGAATTCATCCCTGGAATGCAGGGATGGTTCAACATACGGAAATCCATCAATGTGATACACCACATCCAAAAACTGAAAAACAAGAATCACAAGATAGTATCAATAGACGCAGAAAAAGCTTTCGACAAAATCCAACACAACTTCCTGCTAAAGACCCTAACCAAGGTAGGCATAGATGGAAAAATCCAAAACATAATCAAAGCAATATATGAAAAACCCAACGCCAGCATCATACTGAATGGAGAAAAACTGGAACCCTACCCACTGAGATCTGGAACAAGACAGGGATGTCTGCTTTCTCCACTGCTATTCAACATAGTTCTAGAGGTACTCGCTGAGGCCATAAGACAAGAAAAAGAAATCAAAGGAATCCAAATGTGAAATGAAGAAGTCGAGCTTTCACTATATGCAGATGACATGATTCTTTATATAGAAGAGCCAAGAGGCTTAACACAGAGACGCCTAGAACTTATACGAGAGTTTGGTAGAGTGGCAGGGTACAAAATAAATGAACAAAAATCAACAGCCATAGTGTATGCCAACAGCCCCAAGTTGGAAAAAGATCTAACCAGCAAGATACCATTCAAAATAACAGAGAAAAGCATGAAGTATCTGGGAATAAACCTAACCAAAAATGTAGGAGACCTATTTGAGGAAAACTACAAACTACTTAAAAAAGAAATTGAACAACATCTCAAAAGATGGAGTAACATTCCATGCTCCTGGATAGGTAAAATCAATATCATTAAAATGTCTATATTGCCAAAAGCAATATATACATTCAACGCAATTCCAATCAAACTGCCCAAAACATTCTTCACGGAACTGGAAACAATGATCCAAAGGTTCATCTGGAAACAAACAAAAAAAACACGAGTAGCTAGAACCATTCTCAAGAACAGGAAGTTAGCAGGGGGAATCACAGTTCCGGACCTCTGGACACACTATTGGTCAGTGGTTATCAAAACAGCCTGGTACTGGCACAAAGATAGAGAGGAAGATCAATGGAGCAGAATAGAAACACCAGAAGGGAACCCACACAGATAGAGTCAAATAATCTTTGACAAAAGGACAAACGATAATCCAGGCAAATGGGAAGGTCTGTTCAATAAATGCTGTTGGGACAACTGGTTGATAGCCTGTAGAAACCAAAAGATAGACCCACATCTCTCACCATACACTAAGATCAAATCTAAATGGATAACAGATCTAAACCTACATCCAGAAACCTTCAAACTTTTGGAAGAAAATGTTGGAAATACTCTGCAAGATATAGGGGTAGGTCCCTACTTCCTAAGAAGGACACCAAAAGCAATAGAAATCGAGACCAAAATAAACAAATGGGACCTCATCAAACTAAGAAGCTTCTGCACAGCAAAGGAAACAATCAACAAAGTGAAAAAGGAACCCACAGAATGGGAGAAGATCTTCGTGCACTACGTAGGTGATAGAGGGCTAATCTCCAGAGCATACAAAGAATTACAAAACAGCCAAAACACCAATATAAATAAGCCACTCAAGAAATGAGCACGGGAAATGGGCAGACATTTCACAAAGGAACAATCCCAAATGGCAAATAAACATATGAAAAAATGCTCAAGCTCCCTGGCAATAGGGAAATCCAAATTAAAACATCAATGAGATACCACCTAACGCCAGTAATACTGGCCCACATGAAAAACACCAACAACACTTGCTGGCAAGGTTGCGGGGAAAAGGGAACCCTACTCCACTGCTGGTGGGGCTGCAGATTGGTACAGCCTCTATGGAAATCAGTATGGAGAATATTCAAACAACTCAAAATCAACTTACCGTATGACCCAGCAATAGCACTCCTAGGAATATATCCAGAACACTTGTTTTATGAGAAACCAACATGCACTCCTATGTTCATAGCAGCACAATCAGTAATTGCAAAAACATGGAAGCAGCCAAAATGCCCATCAGCAGAGGATTGGATAAGAAAGCTATGGTTCATCTATTAAAAAAAACAAAATGCAGTTCTTTGTGGCCAAATGGGCCAAACTGGAAACCATAATGCTAAGGGAAATGAGCCAATCCCAAAAGGTTAGATACCACATGTTTGCCTTAATTTAAGATGATATGATGTTAAGCATAACATGTTTTGTTATGGATGTTATGTCATATGTCGTATATAAACTAAAATTGATATGTGAATGAGGGGGTCACAGAAGGTGGTTAAGAAATCGCATTTATTTTTAACATGTTAACTGCTCAATACTATGTCAATTAATTCCATAACGATGTTAATTGTTGCAGATGGTATGTTAGTGCTTTTATTTGACCAGGATTATATTCTGCTGTCTCTGCCCTCAGACCAGAGAGGGTAGTAGTTAGACTTGACTGGACTACAAGATGTTGGACTCTATGCTTGGCATATACTTGCAAAGAGGGAATTTCAACTGAACTTGAACTATGGTTATGCAAGAAGGTGGAGGAACCCACCACGGGGGGAGGGTGGGGGGAGAATCCCAGATTCTATGTAATTACAACACAATGTAATTAATGAATACATTTAATAAAAAAAAGATTTATCCACCTCTATTACAAAGTCAGATATACAGAGAGGAGGAGAGATAGAGAGGAAGATCTTCCGTGTGATGATTCACTCCCTAAGTGAGCACAACAGCCGTTACTGTACCGATCCAAAGCCAGGAGTCAGGAGCCAGGAACTTCCTTCTGGGTCTCCCATACAGGTGCAGGGTCCCAAAGCTTTGGGCCGTCCTCAACTGCTTTCCCAGGCCACATGCAGGGAGCTGGATGGGAAGTGGAGCTTCCGGGATTAGAACCCGAGCCTATATGGGATGCCGGCGCTCAAGGCAAGGACTTTAGCTGCTAGGCCTTGCTGCTGGGCCCTCCAGTGGTGTCTTAAGAGCTGTTTCAAATGCCTACTATATTGTTAATGATCTTTTTACTATTATAATCAAGTTATAAACATACAGATATAAAATCAGCACAGGTCAATCATTTTTAACTCTTTAATGAGGAAATAAGCATAGTTATGCAATCAATTCACAGGAGAATTCATACCTCCTATATATTATCAAATAAAGAATGTTGAAATAAAGTTATAGATAAATGCAAATCTCCACAGCTGAATAACATTCATAGGATGATTACAACTTATATTCCAGTGAACATAATTTGCATTTATATGGACAGGAAATATTTGCATTGCCATCAGTTTCTAAACATTATGCAATTAATAAGTCCTCACCTTAGGTTTTAATTGCCTCTTTGAAAATACCAATTAAATAGGCAACAGCCTCCTGAAAATGTTATATTTCACCTGATAATCTGAGACGTTTCAGTAGCATGTTTTAAGAAAGTTTTTACTAGCATTACTAGCTTAACCATGTAAGCTACATATGGTGGATTTCATTTTCGTGGAAGTACAAAATTACTTCTTTGTCAATGGAAATGCTCTAATAAATGTATATGATATGCAGAGTAATATTGCTTAGTGTTATGTTTGAAATCCTCCAAAAATCTTTGTTTTATGGGAATTTACTGATTATGCAGGTAAAGTGAAGGCGATTTTAGTCTTTCCAAAAAAAGGAAGCTGATATTTTACATATTTTTTACATGCTTTCAAAAAATAGTCAATTATCCAAAAATATTCAATGGTCAACGTTTGAACAAAGGAGTATTTTTCCCTCAAAATGCACTCAACTTCCAGAGTCACATATGACACAAATCACTGATTGATTGCATTTATAAGATCTAAAAATAAGCTGCCCATGTGGAATAACAATACTGTTGAAGTTTACAAAGCACTTATTCTGTTAGCAGATAGCATGGGATGTTGATTCAGGACTAGCGACTGTTTTCCATATGATCCATGTCACTCTCTCCCACTGCTCCTAGCCTCTGAACTCTTGCTAGGCTTAAGGCAGAAAATTTTAATGAAAGGATGAAAGAAATTTCTTCTAAAAGCAACCCAAAGAATTTTCTCTTGGGAATATGAAACAGTTTGTACTACGTTCAGACATCATTTAATATTCTTATAAAAATTTTTTTTTTGCAGGAGTTAGCAAAGAGGACTATGTCAGCTCTTGTTTTTTAAAACATTCAAGATTTTTAGCTTCTTGACCCCATCAAAAAGAATTATATGTAGCCTGATGGGTTGAGCTTTGGACATACATCGTACTGCCTGTTGGCACTGATAAAACAGGCAGGTGCATTATATTACTAGCTCTATTCCAGGGAGAACAAAAAGAAAGCATTTAAATCATCTAATAATAGTAATATTTGTACTATCTTTATGATTCCAATAACTCGACATTTTAAAGTTCTTCCCCAACTACATATTTTACTGAGCTAATGCTCCATTTGTACTTTATATAATTTTCTATAAACAAAGAATAGCTGAATACTGCTTATCTTTTCAGGAGCAGAGCCATTAAAACTGCAAGCCATAAGTATTATTGCTTAATGTTCTAAATCATTCTGGGAAAAAAATAACACAACTGAATTATTATATATTTTCATAATAATATGAATTTTAGCATTTGTATACAATCTAAATAACCTCATGATTTTTTAAATTGCAATTTTGTTCTTGCATGATCACTTCATCTTTTAAATGAAGACCTTTAGTCATTTGTATTTGGCCTTTAAACAAAAGTTTTCCTATTTTTTTTCCTAACATCACAGGCTGCTGTGTTTAGAAGGCTAACCTTGGGTTGACAGTAATACCCTCTGCTCTGTGACACATTGATTATTCTAGCCTCCTCTTGTTTATCTGTAAACGACTACTCCAGGAATGAGAAACCTGACTCCCATAGCTGATGTTTATTTATTTTATTGTTTAATTCCAGATCACATGTAAGCTGGTTTCACAATGATTGACCTCTATACCTGTACTTAACAACTTTGTAAACTAGACTTAAGTTCCTTTAGCTAGAAAAAATGATAGACCCCAAACATTTTCAATGATACTTAGATTATTATCCACTCTGTAAAGTGGGTTTCCTAAATTTAAAAGCAATAGATAATTTTTGTAGCATTTTCTTTACATTTTGTGAGTTCCTCCAAATTCTCTGTTGATCTTTTTAAACTGTATATTAGCATGCTTGTTTATACTGTGTGAAAAATTTTATGAATTGAGCAAATGCTTATTGTCTTAAATTTAATAATACATAATTTTCCTTCTGAACTCGTGGAAAGTGATGTCTTTTGAAACCATTGATTTAACAGAATATCTCCAGAATGTTCAAAATGTTAGAAATCAGGGGACAACAGATTTTCCCCTCAATGCAGGAGTTGTTTTATGCAAAGTGGACATTTAGTGTCGTCTAGTATTATGCTTCCTGGATAACAGCAAAGTGTGAGCTTTTTTTTTAAAATCTAAATTTTAATTAAATTTGAAGAGTCAAAAGTTAATTGAGAGGTCATATTTATTCTGTTTTTTAAATTTTGAAGTATACTTGAAAAGATTTTCTTCAGTCATGGCTTCATAAATTTATACTTTCATAATTTTGACCGATTTTGTTCTACCCTGAACCCACAGTTCCTCCCTGTTATTTCCTGCTTTAGTTTTTCCTTACTTGCTCCTATATAAATAATTCCATAGTTTTTCTGTTTTGTTGCAGCAAATGCATAAATAGGAAAAGACATTTGCTATGCAGCACCTGCTACATAAGCCCAATATGTACATGAAGGAATAGGGCAGTGACTAGTTTTGAGGACCGGGTGGATTTCACTGTAGACATGTACCTCTTGGAGCAGGACTGTTTGAAACAGAAATTTGGCGTGAAACATTTTAACATATTAGAACATCAACATCGAGGAATTCAAGTTTAATATAACTCTGATGACTGAAGTAGGATGTGGATGGTCATGTACTCAATTGAGACTAGATTTTATTTTGGGAATAAGAGAGTCAGTGAAATATTACAAACAAAAGACAATGATTACATCATGCTACTTATTTAAAAGCTCATGCTTGCAAAACTTGGGGGAAACAGGGAGCATGTGAAACTTGGACATACAAAATGATATAGGTGATTATGACTGTAAACACAAAAAGATGAAAAGAATCTTCTCTTGGCCAATGACAAAAGGAAAAAACAGAAAGGAAGTATAGGAGAAATACTTTAATAAAAATATGGGAGTGGGAAGCGGAAGGAGGCTATAAGCCAGAAATGAGAGATGGAGTTGAGGATGTTCTTTAAATTCTAGGATGTTTATTCTCTTTGGAGAAAACTTTAAACATTGATAACAAAGAGACACATTTTGTGTAATTCAATATTAAATATTTCATGACTATATTTCCAAGTAAGAATATCAACATTTCCGTAAGTGCGTGGATTTAAGACCAGTACAGTTTCAGTATTTTTTTCTTACTGAGAATTTAAATAGAAAAAAGTAACAAAATTGAATGCACAGCTTTGTGGTTCATGTACAGAAATGAAAATGAGTTTAATTGTCTCTATGAGTTTTGAACATGTTGGCCATCCATGGGGAGTGAAATATTTATGTTGGCATATTTTATCAATCTACAATTAATATTAAATGATTGTTCTTTGGCAGGATGAATCTTTAAAGCAATTGCAAGTTGTTCATCAGCCATGGCTCTTACCGAGTGACACAGAGAGTGAAGGGGTGGAGACAGAACCAGAAAAACGTGAGTAGGCACCACTGGCAGATTGCTGGATTCCAACTCAACTCCACAGAAACTGGATTTCCCTTTCATAACTTTAAGTAACTTCATACAAGAAAACAAAGTCTTGAATCAGAACACTGAATCAGGAGAGTATGTAAAGTAAGCTAATTTAGTAATGTCTAAATGTGTTGTAGGGATACACCAATTGAATCTGAGATGAAGGAACTGTTGTTAAAACATTCTAGGATAACTCCTTGAATCTTCTACAAATACTATAGCATTATACTAGGGATGTTTCTTGATTATTTAAAAAATTCAAAACATGTTAGGACAAACTGAATATTACATATGAAATTAGCCTTATTGAATAAACTTATGAAATGGGTTTATGAATGAATATTTTTCTGTGGAGAAACTATTGTAAGCTAAAAATCTTATGTTATGATAGAACTTAAGATAAATAGACGTAAGTTTGATTGGCTCTTAATTTATGTCACTGAATGATTACTATAACAAAGTGCGGATCATCATAACATGGCATAATTCAGTGCACACTTTCCAAAGGTTTCCAAAGGGGTCAGCAAAGTAGTTGAGAGAGTAGTATCTGGATCATATAGAAATATGATTGTCATTTAAAATCTTAGTGTATCAGAATGATTTTTTTAACTAATCGGAACCTATGTAAAGAAGTAATAGCTGCATACGATAACATAGCCCTCATCATAACTCATATAAAGTAATTAATAATTCTCTTGAGTACTGACCATTGGAGATAACTGATGTTTATACAGTGATCATGGCTGTGCACAGCTCAGAGAGTTAGGAACTTCTTCCTCCAGGTTCAAAGGCATTTTAGAATAGTGTTGTTCTGCTTTCATAGTTACGGGCTTAAGTGGACAGAATTCAGTCAAGACACTCTAAGGGCTAGTGTGCTTAGGTTAAAGGGAAGGCCTAGAGCCTTCCTGATACCAACTGGCATATTCAGAAATACAGTGACAAAACACAGTGACATTTCCATCGATTCTGTTTGGGGAAAGACAATAGCTCTGCATTAAACATCTAATGAAAACTGAGAAAATAGAATGTGCTTTAAACAAATACCAAAGCAAAGAGAATGGCTGGAAGATTTCTAATGCAGGGCATCCTAAAACATGATCTAGGAATTCAAGAAATATTATCTAGGAACAAGCTTTCTGGAATAGAAAGAAAATTCTACTATCTGAAAGAATCAATGATGCCCTGGAAGTTTTGTGAAAGAAATCCAAAATAATTTCCACATATTTAAATATGTAAAATCTCTCACTCTGTTTCCTGCATTTTGTCATTTGCAGCAAATTCTTTTGAGGCCTTTGCAAATTTTACATTAAAAAGATCTTCAAGGATTGTTTGCATTCTGTACACATGATATACTCACTGGATATTCCCCCCAATTAACACTGACATTGAAATTCAGTACATAGGTATCTGAATTGGATAAAAACAGCAACATAGCTTCCTCATACCAGACATAGTTAATTGGATGAAAATACTGTATCTTACAATAAACTAAAAATTAAAAACAAGAAAAGAATCAATGAAAATGATGTATTTAATTCAAATCCAACATACTTCATTTCATTTACATCTGTATATTTACAATCAATGGTAACAGTAGCAAGGTAAATGTAATTAAAATTCCCAGAATGTTCTTCAACTGTCATATTTGCCTTTTTTTCATATGTGTTCACAAGATTTCAACAGTAAGTTGCAATTCACTTCTGTTCCGTGCAAATTATTGTACAAAAGTCCACCTATTCTCTTCATTTCATAGAAGCACATAATTAATCCTCAAAAACATTGAAAGAATTAGTAAATGGATAAATCAATGCATTGATTTCTTTGGTACTTTCCAGCATGTTTGTTGGCTAGTTATAAATTTAAACAAATAATAACTATAATAATGGTTGTAAAATCATTTATACTTGTATTAATATGTTAATATTGTATCCATGGGTTAGCAATTGATTTTGCTCAATGGTCTATCAGTCACTCTAAAGGAGGCCATTCTTGAACTCTAGTAACCATAGATACAGGACTAAAAATATTTGATCTCAGCAGTGTTGTACTGGGATGTGATCTTCAACAATGGTAAATTGTTTGAAATAAAATCAGCTTTTAAAATAATTAGGTGGTAATAGGAGCCATCTGGAGATGGAATGCTAGCTAGCATTGTAGCTGGCTCATAGCACATAGATACAAATGTTTCTGAGAGGGGCTTGCAATACCCAGGTGCTGGGACATGTGTGATTTGGAGCCATGGAAACACTGGCATATGCAACAATGCCTGCACTCAGAGTGCAGCAGCTGGCAAGGCATGTGCAGATCATCTACTTCCATTCCTCACTGAAAGGAAATAAATGACATAAATCTATGTGAACCCAGCATCTGAGTTAGAGTTTACTGGATCAGATACTAGAAATTTATGAGCGAGGAAGAGAACAAGTTCATCATTTCAAAAGGAACACCTGTTTCTTGACTCAGCTTTCTATAAATTACGCCTAGGTAAGGTTATGGAATTCTCTAATTTCTCCTGAGACAAAAATCATTCCAGCAGAAAATTTCCAAATAATGTGAGGTTCTTTACAGTGGTGCATTTTTCTTATTGTACTATTTAAATAAAGCTTTGCTCAAATAAATGAGTAAAATTTTTAGGAAGATACCTTAAACAATTGAATGAGAAGTTTTGTAAAATCCTGTCATAAAGAGAAAAGTTCTTGATTTATCAGGTTTTTTTTCTCTTTATACAAGTAGAAATTTTAAGTGTAAAAAACTCATTTGTGTTTCAAATTTCTAAGATTATGGGGAAAATCATATAAACCAAACTACACTGATAGAATTTCCTGGGGTGCTTTCTTAATAATCATATTACTCAACTCTATTTCACACCTATTGAGTCACAAGTTCTATATCATGGATTGTAAATGCTGCATTTTTAATAACTCCTCAGTGATCTTTCTTATTGTAAGGGTTAGGAACTAATGAGAGGAAAAGTTCAATGAAACAGAAATGTTGTTGTAGAATTGGCCCCATGGTGTCTTTAGATTTTGCACCTTTTCTGAAGGCTGCTTTTGCCATCTGTAAATCAACTTTGGTTATAAATGTGAGGTTGCACAAGAATAAAGGTTGCAATTAGAAAGAATAAATGTGGAGGAAAAATGAGGGACAAGTGTTCGAGACTTTGGCTTCAGAAATTACAATCCAAGATTCCCAAAAACATTTAGGGCCAATTTAGTACTTTCTGATAACATTTGAATTAAAAAAAAAAAAAAGAGTAACCAACTTAAAAAGAAACAGACAAAATAACAGACACCTCTTTTCTTCTACCAACACCATATGTACAGATGAAAAACAACAAAATAAAGAAAAACAAGGAGAGATATGTGCAAGCTTATGATGTCTGGCAATCTGAGGCTTCAGACTTGAGTTTACTGCTGCACTGTGAGGTCTATGTAGTATAGGTGAATTGGCTATGGGATGCCTATGGCAGAGAATCTGATACAGTGATACTGTATAAAGCCTACTGATGAACTAGATGAGGAATGGAGCAGAATATATGATTTCTCCTGTAGAAAAAACCCAGATGGCTTATTGTTTGTCTTGGATTTTGGGTAAAGATATAAGGCTATCCATCATGAAATAACCTATTTTTACAAAGATTTATGTATTTTATTGTAAAGTCAGATCAGAATTACAGACAGAAATACAAATAGAAAGATCTTCCTTCCACTGGTTCACTACTTGAATGGCTGCAACAGCCAGAGATGGGCTGATTCAAAGCCAGGAACCAGGAACTTCTTCTGGGTCACCCGTGTTGGTGCAGTGTCCCAAGGCTTTGGGCCATCCTCTACTGTTTCTCCAGGCCACAAGCAGGGAACTGAATAGGAAGTGGAGCAGCCAGGACACGAAGAGGTGCCCATATGGAAACTGGCACCCATAAAGATCTTGGAGTGTGCACAGCAAGGACTTTAGCCACTATACTACTGCACTTGGCCTCCGTGTAGTTACTTTTAAGCAACCCTTCTACACTCCTTCATAGCAAGTCACTTATTCTAGTCTCCATTGAAGGAATCTACTCCACTGCTTCCCTCTGGCCATCACACTTAATTTCAGCCTCAAATCTTATTGATGACCCTTTGGGCTGTTTTTCTCTTACTGCTTTTAAAATTCTTTCTTGGTTTGTCTTTGAGCAAATTCATGCATATTATGTCAAAATGTTGGAACCTCTTGAACTTCTTAGAGGTGTCGATTGAAGTTTTAATTAAACATAATTAGCTTATGTTTTCAGCCATTACTTACTTGTTCAAAAAAATTTTTGCCCTTCATATCTTTATCTCTTACTTCTATAGGGTCTCCTTCTCTCTTTCTTTACACACGCACACACACACACACACACACACGGTATCTCAAAGATTCTGCCAATGACTTAACTTTTCATCATCATTATTATTTTTCTTTCTGTTTTAAATTTCTAAATTTTGTTTTTCCTTGTTCCGGGTCAAATTACTCTTAGGTATCTCTAGAGAAATTTTTATTTTAAGTGCTGACTTTCTGTTTTTCACTTTATAATGTGCACCTCTTAATTATCTCCGATTGGTGAGGCCTCATTCTCACCCTTTCACCTAATTATTGGACATGAAATAGCAGAATTTAAAAATTTTCTATACTTCCATTGTGGCAGGACTTTTCTTTCCCACCTCATCCCTCCCCCCACCCCTTTTTAACTTTCACCAGCCTTGTTCATTCCTTAGCAGAGAAGTGGGATTATTACCTTTTCAAAATAGGTTATGAAACCAGATATAAAACGTTTCATGAGAAGCTACTAAAAATAAGTGTATTTTGTGAAAATCTTTTTGAACAACTTCTGATTGCAAGATCATATTATTTATATAATTACTTTTTCAAAGTGAACCAATTGACCTAATTTTATACGAACAAATCTAGTGCAATCAGTTTTCTAGTTGAAGTTGGCAACATGTCAAGATATCACTTCTAAAATAGTTACACAATAAAGCATGTATTGAAATATCACAGTGAAACTCATAAACATGCACAATTTTTCCTCATTACATGTTTTAAAATAAGAGTTTAAATAAAGTTGTTGAGTAGCTTCATACACACTATACATGATTGACTTTAGCTTGTTGTTTTTCTTTTTTTTCTTCAGATATTTGACATCTTTTTTAGAATGCCTATAATTCTGTTTTCAGAATGTTTAAAATTTTCTGAATGTTTACTAACTTCTAGAAGAACCAATATTTTGGAAGATCTAATTATGAAGCACTAATCTAACATAATTCTCAGAGTGTTAACTCCCGCAAGAAAATGATTCAGAATGGGTTAGAGAGATTGTTGGTTTGTATATGTCATCTAGTCAAGAACGGAAGCAGACAGTCTATTAATTCTACCCACCCCCCCCATTGTCCTATCCTTGCTGCATTGGCTTCTCACGCCCATAACTTCATCATACTTAGGTCTATTGGTGCATTAGGATGTACAAATAACAGCATAGTTAGGGCTGAGGTTTCAGGCCAAATCAGCTGTGGTGATAATAGACACTTGCAGAGTGAACCAGCAGTGTTTTATTTATTTGAAAGGGATTCAGGAGACAAGATTATGTTGCACCAATTGCTTCATTTCCCAAATGCTCACAACAGCCAACAGAAAGCCAGGAAAAAGCCCGAAGTCTGAAAATCCATCCATATCTCCTACAAGGGTGGTGGGGATACTGGTCCGTGGGCCATTACCCACTGCCTTCTCATGTGCATTAACAGAAAACTGAATCAGACTTAAATTGGTGTTCTATTGTGGTGGGTGGGTACTGCAAGTTGCAGGTTAAGCTATTGCACCACAACAGTATTGTTGTCATAGTTCTTTTGAATTTTACTTTGACTATTCAATGAGCTTGGAAAATTCTTCAGTTTCTTGTAAAATGTTCAAATGAATTTGGGGAAGGCTTGTGATGCAGCAGTTAGATTACCTCTTGGAATGGCTACATCCTGGTTTGACTCTTGACTAGTCCAATTCTGATCCAGTTTCTTGATCATGTGCACCCTGGGAGGCAGCAGGAGTTCCCTCAGGTTCTTGGGTTAGTGTAACCCACATCGGGTTGTATCTCTTACTGGCTCCAGCATGTCCCAGTCCTGGTGATTGTGAACGTTTGCTGAATGATCCAGCAGACAAAAGGTCTCTATCTTTCCAACTTTCCTCTTTTTCAAATAAGAGGAAAATTTTTAAAAAATGTTCAGGACATCTAAACTTTTTTTAGATGATACATCGTCTAAATTAAGTTATATCACACATATACATATTTGGTGTTTGTAATTACCATATTTTAAGATTGCTTTCTAATGAATACTTGTAAAAATAAATGAAAACAATTGCTCTTAATTGCTAAAGTCAAACTTTCCCAATGCTAACTTGTAATTTTTAAAATTGTAAGAATTATTATACAAATTTACCTGGAGTATGAATAAAATTTTACAATTTCTACTGGACAAATGACACCAAATCATTCATGTGGTATTCTTATTTTAAGCTTTCCAAAGTGTGTAGTGAACTCTGATAATATGAAAGGTTCAATTGATTTGTAAGGCCCTAGGAAAATATTTAAAGGGTAGCATTTAATATCACATAAAACATAATCTCACCAAATAAATTATTTTTAAGTATAGTGGAAAATGTGTCTGATTGTTCAGCAATACATAAGGTTTCATGTTTCAGACTACCTGCTTTGCTTTTTAAATTTTTATTGTCAAGTACAATGGTATTCAGAAATTCCATAGCAAATATGATAGAAAGTGGCATTTAACCATGACAGCTGTGGTATTCTTTTACAAGTGCAATACTCTTTGGGTTAGAGTACTGTATGGAGTTTAATACTTTAAATGTAATATAAAATAGAATGCTAGTCCAATTATTTTGTTATTTTTTGAAAAAACGAAAGTCATAAACGAGTGGGAAATCCCTTAACTCCATTTAATAGGACTTTTTATTTATCTTGGAATAATTTTATATTTATTCTAGGGGTGGCCTAAAAGTACAAAATGAAGTAATAAACTAAAGGAAAATCTTGCTCATTCTTTTGATGAAATCATAGCTCATAGAACAGACTTAGGTCAGATGGAGCATGTCTCTTGCAAATGAAAAGAACCTGTCAAGTGCTGCAAGTAGTGCCTGCTCATGTCAGTGGATTTGGGTTTGTATATTTTCACTCAATGCAAAAACTTCAACATGTCCAAACCAGCCAAGGTGTTTCATGACTTTTGTTATCTCCTTTGGAAGCCTTGATGTACTTCACCTTCACAAATTTAATATTCTCAGGCATTTTATCCCAGAAGTTATTTATGATTCTCCAATCATTCTTGTATGCTGTATAGGTCAGCTTATCTCCTTAGAATGTAATCTTTTTGAAAATATTTATGGATTTTAAAAAGTCAACATACATAGACTGAGAAGTCCCCAGCTATTGTGCTCTCTGGCATTGAAGACACTTAACTAGTAAGATAATGTGGTTTCTCAGAGATATAAGCATCTGCAGCATCAGTCATAGGTTTTCTTTGTTAAGCTTAATATTAAGGTCAGCAAAGGAAGTAAATAACAATTTGAATCAACAGTAGATACAGGAAACTAAAGACATCTTGAAGAAGGTGATATTTGAATGAAGGGCTTGGGAAAGACTTTGAAAGGTAAAAAGTTTGATAGGTAAAGAGTTCTCTTATGCAAGAGTAAAGTCATGGAGTAGGAGGGCCCAAAGACAGGAAGAGCACTGGCTGGGACTGATGCACTGTGAAACATTGTCATGAAAGTGTCCTATTTGTAGTGCACAACACATACTTACAGGAGATAAGAACATGGTTTAATTAGTAAAAAGACAAGGACCAGATTATAAGATTAATGTGTCTAAATTGCTAATTATGTAGTAAGGGTATATTCACTAAAGACTGAGCAAACTCTTGTTTGAGTCTTTGTAGACATAATATTGTATCTACTTATTTGTGTAGATTTGTTTATTTTTATTGGAAAGGCAGATCAGATTTATAGAGAGAAGGAAAGAAAGATCTTCAGTCCACCTGTTCAATCCCCAAATCGCCTCAATGGCCAGAGTTGAGCCAATATAATGCCAGGAACCAGGAACTCCTTCCAGATCTCATATGTGGGAATAAGGTCCCAGGGTTTAAGCCATCCTCTATTGCTTTCCCAGGCCACAAACATGGAGCTGAATGGGAAGTGGAGCAGCCAGGACATGAACAGGCATCCATATGCGATCCTGGCACTTACAAAGGTTTACACAAATTCAGTTTCGCTTTCCCATGAATGAAACCTTATACTATTCCAAAATTTCCATCTTTGTCCCTAGATATTCCTTCTGCATTGTATTATTTTTTTTTAAAGATTTATTCATTTTATTACAAAGTCAGATATACAGAGAGGAGAGACAGAGAGGAAGATCTTCCGTCCGATGATTCACTCCCCAAGTGAGCCGCAAAGGGCCGATGCGCGCCAATCCGAAGCCAGGAACCTGGAACCTCTTCCGGGTCTCCCACGTGGGTGCAGTGTCCCAATGCATTGGGCCATCCTCAACTGCTTTCCCAGGCCACAAGCAGGGAGCTGGATGGGAAGTGGAGCTGCCGGGATTGGAACCGACGCCCATATGGGATCCCGGGGCTTTCAAGGTGAGGACTCTAGCCACTAGGCCATGCCGCCGGGCCCTGTATTTTTTTTTAAAGATTTATTCATTTTATTACAGCCAGATATACACAGAGGAGGAGAGACAGAGAGGAAGATCTTCTGTCCAATGATTCACTCCCCAAGTGACTGCAACATCTGGTGCTGTGCCATTCCGAAGCCAGGAGCCAGGAGCTTCCTCCAGGTCTCCCACATGGGTACAGTGTCCCAAAGAATTGGGCCGTCCTCAACTGCTTTCCCAGGCCACAAGCAGGGAGCTGGATGGGAAGTGGAGCTGCCGGGGTTAGAACCAGCGCCCATATGGGATCCCAGGGCTTTCAAGGTGAGGACTTTAGCCGCTAGGCCACGCCGCCGGGCCCTCTGCATTGTATTTTACACCATGTAATTTGCTACATGAGTTTTTCTTTGATTAGTATTTTGTATAGTCTATTCTTCCTGTTCTTCAGCTTTTAAAAAACAATTTATTTTTAATGATGCTTACATAGTTGATCAGGTTGGGAAAAATCGAGGATTAGGGGAAAGTGGGTGTGATCATTGTTTCTAAATTTTCTTCTTCTTCCTCTTGTTCTGGGGGAAGAGGGGAGATAAGAGTATGAGTCATTCCCAGAGTCCCAACTACCCTGGTACTCAGGGAGGGGCAACAGCCACCCAATATCAACCCAGGGTCCCAATGTGGTGCACGCTTTGGGTATTCTGTCCAGGTGGTTTGGATACTTCAGAAGTGCTTTCCATCTCGTCGATCCAAGCATGAGGAAACCCTTTCATTGGCTGACAGAGATGACCTTGGAGTCTCCATTTGCCCAGATTTTTGCTGCCATCATTTGGCTGGGGTAGTTGTCCAATTTATTCTGTTCTCCTTAATCTGCTATGGTAATGGATGTCTTCAGCAGGACCCAATGGCCTGTATAGTCTCCATGTGCCTGCGCGCTTGCAGTCCACTGCTCCATCTTTTCCAC
Source organism: Ochotona princeps (assembly GCF_030435755.1). Taxonomy (NCBI): domain Eukaryota; kingdom Metazoa; phylum Chordata; class Mammalia; order Lagomorpha; family Ochotonidae; genus Ochotona; species Ochotona princeps. The sequence goes on from NC_080840.1 coordinate 54,553,419, forward strand.
TCAGGAGGATCAGTTCTTGTGGGTGGCCCCAAAGATCCAGGCCAGAGGAACTGGGCCTTCTTGGATCTCCAACCCCTGGGATTCACGGACCCAGCACGTACCTCATAGGTGGACCCAAGAACCTGGGTCAGGTGACCTGGGATTATGGATATGGCACCCACTGTGCCCAGACTGGCATGGCTAGCCTCATGTTGCATCCACTAGTGAGTGTTGTAGCCTGTCTCGTTCCAGCTTGCTACCATTTCCAGCTCCTGTTGGCATCTATGGCCATATTACACTGAGTGTGTCCAATCTCATCTACTCTTAGGCTTTTCAGCACTTCTGTGTTCGCATGTGCCAAATAGTTCTTGAAAACCACCTATGAAAGAACTTTTAAGTGTTCATAGAAAATGTATATTTATTTTAACATAATTCTTGATGTTTCATTCTAACTAAATCTAAATTCAGTATTTGTCTCTTTAGTTCTATAAAATTTTCTGCTAATATACACATTGATTACTAATTTCAGGGATATTTTTGTTTTCACTTATCATTTGGTTCATTTTTGGTTTCTAGTTCTTTCTAAATATTATGTATATTTTCATTAATTTTCTTATTAAACATATTTAGAAGTTTTTAATAAATTTTCATTTGATTTCTTATGAATATGATTGAATTGTTATGTTGTTGTTCTTGGATTTGGAACACAAATTCTTGTCACCAGTAGTGTCTGCTTAGTTTAAATAGTGACTACATGTGAAAAGTTCTCAGGATAATTTGAAGTCTTTGTGAGCTTACTTTCTTCTAGAGAGAGTTTTAATTTTCTTCCAGCAGAAGTATAAAGGTACTGGCAAACCTAAATTATTAAAATTCAATAAAAATTGGTATTTATGTTGTACTTTACTCTTTGAAAGAGTTGATATGTCCTCATTTTACCCTTTTAGTGTAGACTTTCAGCGTAGGAATCCAAAACCTAGGAAATTCATTTGGGTCACATTCCTTCATAAAATAGAGCTCCAAATTTTGTCCTATCGGGCTAGTAGTAGTTCACAATTCCTAGTCCCTCAGTAGAGGAACATGACTATCAATTCCATTTTAATTTTTCTTTATTTTCTTACTATACTGGATGTTGGCCATTTAATACAACTTTGATTTGATAGGTGTCTGATTCCTTTGTTATGATAAATACATTTTATCCAACTATTCTACATGATAAAAAAGCATTATAAAATATTTTAACATATTTAGACAGAAAAAAACAACAAACTTTATATTAGTGCATTTTGATTTCAGAGTAAGCAAATACTTACATTTTATTTGTCTAATTTGTGCCATAGTGCCAGGCATATCATATGAACTTGGTCAAAATCAGTTTATTCCAAGATTTTTATTTTACTTTTTAAAATTTTTTAAAGATTTATTTATTTTTATTGGAAAGGCAGACTTACGGAGAGGAAGAGAGACAGAGAAGATCTTCCAGCTGAAGATTCACTCTCCAAGAAACTGCAAGGGCCAGAACAGAGCTAATTCAAAGCCAGGAGCCAGGAGCTTCTTCTGGGTCTCCCACACTGGTGCAGGGTCCCAAGGCTTTCTGCCTTCCTCAACTGCTTTCCCAGGCCACAAGCAGCCAGCTCAGTGAGAAACAGGACTGCCGGGATTAGAACTAGCATCTAGATGGGATCCCGGCGTGTTCACGGCAAGGACTTTAGCCACTAGGCTACTGTGCCAGGCCCGGATTTTATTTTTAGCATAAGAACATATCACTTGAAATGCTTCCTACTCATTATTTCTAAAAATTATTGAAAATGTTTAGCATATCTTCTGTATGACATTGTGATTTTTTTTCATAAATATGACTAGGAAGCACTTTGTGTGGTACTATTGTTAACAACAAGTTCTTATTTTCTCCATGATTATTTTCGCATTTCAGTGAGATATTTCTAAGAACTCACATTTTTGTTGTGAGCAGACAAAGCTGACCCTCACTGCCTCAAATGTAGGCTAGTTTCTTTTTTCTGAAAGCTGTGATGAAAAATAAAGAAATAAATAAAACTTGAGGGAAAAATTAGGTAGGAGTCAGGAGATTCAATTAAGATCGCCCTGCTTTCTGGTGATCCCAGACTAGTTAATTACATGCAGAAGACCTTCCCTCAAGTGCATCCAGAGGTGCCCAATCTGCATTTTTTAGCCATCAGGGTTGCATAATCTACATAAACATCACAGAAAGTTCTCTCCATCAAATGCTGAATGCTTTCTGCATTTTACTTATTAAAAAAAAAAGTCCCCCCAAACAAACAAACCCTGTTGTTTTGTTCACAACACTGCACCTCATTTTTTTCTATATTTCCTGATTAATCATGGTTTCTATAGTCAGTTTATGTACTTCTGGCATTGCAGAGGAGGGAAGGATTTTGTATTCCTAATTTGGGGCATAAGGAGTGCTTCTTCCTTGGTGGGCTCCGGGGTATTATGGTCATCTTGTGCAGACTATAAGGGCTCAGGGTTTTTATCATCTAACATTTCACATCTATTGATTTAAACACATACAGACATAATATCGTAGATCTCACCCTAATACAATATTTTATTTTTCTTCGGACTTCAGCTTTTTCTAAATCTACGAAAAAAAATTGATGAATAAACAGTTCCATCCAGCAGATACTGTAGTCCATTGTTGGACCTAGGATAAATGTTCCCTGGCAATGAGTCATAGAGATTTGGAAATATTTATTCCTAACATGGGTAAGAAATCCTAACCTGAAGACAGACATTATTATTGAAGAAACAATTGTGTAGACATAATACAGAGGGTAAGTATGGAAAAAAGAACAGAACTTCTCAACTGTAGAACAACTTTTTGTTCTCATGGATTCAGCATTTTTTTTTTTTCTGATAGAATCTGATTTAGTCACAATTTAGGAAAATGTTCAGATAGTCAAAAGTGAAACTGGCCTACATTGTCTGTTTGGGTGATACAACATTCCTTTTCTCTTAAAGTCTATAATGAGCCATTGACACTTCAGAGACTATAGCAAAATTAATATATTTCAAACAAGGAAGTAGAAGAGGGTGATTGACTATTAAATTTTTGTTATCATGTGTCACGTAATTTTTAAAGTCTGCATGGATAAGCATTATTATATAAACTTGGATTTGATATGTATTTTCAGAAAAATGTGTGGCTAATAAGTGCAATATAATTTCAAGTTTCATTTAGGACCACTTACTATACTTTGAAATTTTACCCCTAGAAGCTTAAAAAAATATGTGTGGGAGGGATGTGTGTATAGATAGTAATAAGACACAAATTACTTTGCTGAGACCTGAAACATCTTGTATCATAAAGAAAACATCATAAAATAAGGAAATAAGGAAATACAGCATGTAAAAAAATGAAATATTGTAAAGGAAGGAAATCTGGTTTTAATAGAAACCTCAACTTGATTTAGTTTTATTTGTAATATGTTACAAATTATTATCTACAAGCATAATCATACAGAAAATTAAGGGAGATATGATAAACATTAAAATTAAAAGTTTGACAGAATAAAATAAACAGCATTTAGTAATTACATTAAACATATTTTCAATCCCAAAGTAAGCTGTTGAAGGAGAACAACTGTTCAATGTGTGTTGCCAAATTCCTTCAGACGGCCTGTTTTGAATGTTACTGAATAGCTAAAAGCCATGTATCATTTTCAGTGTAAATAGACATTCTTTACAGCAACAAGATAACTAGTCGTTGTATTCTTAATTTTATGCAAATTTTATGACTTTGCCTTTCATTTTACAACACAATGGAATATTCATTTGTTAATACGTAAAATATTTTTAAAGTTCCCATCACTGATGCCAAGTTTTATAGTTTATAAACTGCACCCACCTATTTAATGAAAAAAATTGACTTCTTAGATAATAATGCTCTTTTAATATTCCTCTTTTACATAAATGTTCAATAATACTATGTGATTAACAAATATTAATAAACATTTATATGTTCACTATTTATCATTTAATATATATTCAGTGACTATATTTAATGCCTGAATGATGGTTAAATAACTCATAGATTCCTAGAGAAGTCGATGAAGCTTGAATTTGGATCTTTTCTTCTAATTAGTCGGGAAGGTCCTAAAATCTAGCAAAAGATGCACGCATGCTGTTTACTTCTATTTTCAAGAACAGGAATGTTCAGTGACTTGCCATCTTTTCAATTTATTGTTTTGAGGTGACATATAATCAGAGCTATACTGAACATCATGCAATAGTGTAGAATTTTTGTCACTCCCTATACATGTTATTGACTTACATTGTTTTGGCTAATTTTTGGTGCTATTTTTACTGAATTAATATTCACCAATAACATCACTCTTAAAAACAAATGAAAAATGAGCCTAGCATTGTTGTGCAACAGGTTGAGCTCTTTTTTTTTTTAAGATTTATTTATTTTTATTGCAAAGTGAGATATACAGAGAGGAGGAGAGACAGAGAGGAAGATCTTTTGATGATTCTAATGATTCACTCCCCAAGCAGCTGCAGTGGCCGGAGCTGGGCCAATCTGAAGCCTGGAACCTGGAACCTCTTTGGGATCTCCCACGTGGGTGCAGGAAACCCAAAGCTTTGGGCCATCCTTGACTGATCTCCTAGGTTACACCTGGGGAGCTGGATTAAAGTATTCTCCTTTTGAAAACGTAGAAAACATGACTTTTAGATACTTTCACTCTAAAGAAATGTTTAATATTTGAAAAAATAATTCTATTTACTTTGATTGTATTTTACAAAGTATATATATATATATATTTTAACCAAAACATCCCGAAGTATCTCATGATTATGTAAATTTTATGTATCTTTTAAACAATTAATAAAAAAATTAAAACTCAGAAAAGTCTATCATCAAATAAATTTGGTTAATAGCAAGGTAGATTATTTTCTATATTGTCATAATTATATGAGCTTTAAAAACACATCTGTGTAGATTGGTCCTTGAGAAACAAGATATATTATGCTATCCAAATTTCTTTGGCCAATAAAACATTATCTAAGTGTTATCTATATTAGCTTCTTGCAGAGATAGAGATCCAAGATGTGCTTTGAAAAATGTGGATTTAATCTTTAAGGCATATGCAATTCTGTCTTGTATGATTTCCTTATTTCACGAACTTTTGCACTGTTCTGTGCTCTGTTTTCTTTCTCCTACACCAGATCTCTGATAGTCATGTCTCCTTGTTCCACTAGGCACTGCATTACCCATTCCTCAGAGACAGCCTCGCATTTCACACTTCTGCCTCAGGGCTGCATTTAGGGGAAATACTTTTAGCATAAAATGTTATGTACCACACATCATAAATATGGTGTGTGTGTGTGTGTGTGTGTGCAGTACCATTATAATTCTTGTAACTTCTTGGTGGTAGGACTAATTTACAAATCCTTTAGTATCACAATATGTAACTATACATGCAGTGATGAATATTATTGGGCAAGGGTAGCCATTCACACAGTGTGGGTTTCCCAGTAAACCCATCTTAAGCACCAAAATATTGACTACAGTTTAGTGAAGAGGGATTCTCAGCTTCTGCATATTTCTAGAATACTGTCCAGAAGGGTCATCTTGCCCAAGATGCTGTTTTAATGTTTCACAGATATTTACATTGGAAGTGTTGAATTGTTGAGTGGGAATGTAGACACGGCTAACGTTATAAATAACTGTAGCTCACTAAATGTGATAAAAGTAGTTTTTAGGTAAATTCAGCTTATTTCATTAGATATTTACTGAATCACTAGGAACTTTTGTTTAACAGGTCTTTTTGTTTGTTTCGATTCATTGGTCTTGGTCAAGCATTTTGTCTCTTTTTCCTTCATTGTGCAGGTTCTGCTGATCTTCTCCTCTGTGTCCCATGCTCTTCTTGTCCCACCCTGATCTACTCTGGTACGTTTACTCAGGGCATTATCAGTGTCGTGGAATTGTGCGTATGATCCGTAACTGCTCAAATTTCAGAGATTTCTAAATACATATTCCTCATGATGTAGTCAGAAAAGATTTTCATCAAGCATTTTGTATATTTTCCCTTTGGCCCCTCCCTCACAATCTATGAGTTTTAGGGTTTTCACTTAATGTCTATTTTGTCATGCTTTGGTGATGGAATAGTGATTCTAAACTCCTCCTTGAAAGGGAAGTAGCTTCCAGATCTACATGGACTAAAAAGTTATCCCTTTACTGTGCATACCATGGAATTGATGATATTAAATCTATTCTGAAGTTATAGCATCTGAGTCGTTTCATATACATGGGCATATAGCTATTGTAGGAATTGGACATACAGAATAGAAAAATGCCAACATCTTTTCTAAATTATGTCACAGAAAGTAGGAATGGTGTTGAGTTAGTTTATAACACCCATTAACCTACATAGAATATCAACACTAAAAAAGACTTGAAACTGTTTTCTTTTTCTAATCCAATCAAATGCCGGCCTCTTTAGTATTTCTACTCCTTGAAACTCTATAAGAACACTCTGTGACTCTATGTAACTGGTCGGTATTCTTTTTCACTGTTGTCACTAGACTTGTTATTCAGTTTTGCTGTGTTCAAATTATTCATTAACCTAGTAATTCTGCATTAGGAAATTGCCTAAAAAGATGAGTTCTATAAGGCGTCACTGCATAGCTATCACAATATTGTTTTCACGTCCACATGTTTTGTGATACATGGAAGCATGTAAAATAAATAACTTGTCTACCAACAAAGAATACTGATTTGAAAATTATAGCAGCATATCTATAATGTAAAATTCTGATCTCATTGTGAAGAAATTGTATCAATTGGAGATCTATATCTACATCTGTGTATATTTTATGTTAGCTGGAGAGGTGCACATTATGATTGGAATTTTTTGGTTAAAAAAAAGCAAGTCTGACAGAAAACTCATATATTTCCTCATTTTTGTTATGTACAATGATCAGAGATATACAACAACATAAATTTATACTTCCAGGATAGTGTATAAACAAAAACACCATCAGTGATTTCTTTGTATAGTTTACCAACAGATCTCTGCTTATCTTCATTATTTTAATAAAAATGCATTGCTTTAATTGTACAAAAAATTTTAACTAGTCTTTCTTAATTCACAAATCAAACCTTTATAATTATATTTTTCTGGTTTTATCATGTTGGATAGTAGGCAATATTCTCACCACTGTTCCATATAATTACTATCACTATGCATTTAAACATTTTTTGTGTGACACATGAATATACTGCTGTTCAGTTTAAGAACTCTAAATGAATAAATTGGTTATGTGATTCTTGCTTAATGAAGCCCTACAGTGGATTAAGTACTTTGTTGAAAACAGCATGTATCATTACGATGAGTAACATGATCCCAACCTTGGTTCTTCTCATTACAGAACCTAATATGTTGTACAGAAAACACAAATCAGTCATAACAAAACATGCTGAAGATTATTGTTGTAGAGGCATTTCAGAGAGAAGTATGAGCAGCAGCAGCAGAATTCTGCCAAAGGACTCAGAGGAATTAATGTTTAAGGCTAATACATTAAAAAAAAAAAGAATTACAGGAATTCTTAAAGTTAGCTCTCAGGGGTTAGGAGAGCTTGGACATTTGGTGCGGCAGTAAAAGCACTTCTTGGCATACTTGTTTTAGTGTGGCTTAATTTGCATCCTAATCCCATTCCTAACTTCAGCTTCCTGCTGATGGGTACCCTAGGAAGCTCTTGATTCCTTTCTTCTAATGTGTGAGACAAGGACTTCATTTTGCCATCCTGATTTCAGACTAACCTAGCTCTGGCTGTTTCAGACAACTGTGAAGTGAGCCAGCAGATAGGTGATCTGTCATTCTGTTTGTCTATCTGTCTCTCTGTGCATTTCAGACAACTAAAATGAACTTAAAATCAGCATGCCATATAAGGAGAGAAGTATGTGTAAAATCCGCTAGGTTCTTTCTTCCTCTCGCCTCTCTCCATTTCTCCTACTCTTCCTTCTTCCCTCTCTCCTTCCTTCCCTCCCTTCCTACTTTCCTTACTTCCTTTTTCCCTCTCCCCTTCATTAAATATCTATTGAGAAGATTACCATTATTAAAATACTCCTTAAGGCCCTGTGGATAATTTGGATACTGAATTTCTTCTGTCAAAATATTTGTGTTCTAATTAGTGATTAATAAACATTAAATATTAACTGTAACATTGGAACAAAGAAAATATTTTAGAAACATGCCTGATTTTCCACGCTCTCCTGATGTAAGAATTTTGTACGAATGCCAGACATTGTCTTACTGTAAGCAAACAATAATTAATAGAGCTAATATTCTAATGTAAATGCTACAGTCAGAGCTGTTTTTGGCATTAAAGAAACCTTAAAACCCCAATGTTCCTTATAATGCATTGTGCCATGGACATATTATTAAGTTCCTTTTTGTTTTGTTTCTTCTCAACAGGTGTGTGAAACAAGCAGAAGATGTTGCAAGTATATCTTAAAGCAAAGTATATTAGTTAAATCCTTATGTATAGTTCTAATTGTATTTATTAAGTGTGATCATTTAGAGAATGATTATTTTTGTAACATCAATAATAAACATGTTTTGTTGTAACCAGGGAGTGCCAAAGTATATATTCAGGAGATACTGTGACCAAGGATGCAGGGTCTTCAGGTTACCTGTGACCTTTCTGACATGATTAGTGTCCTAACTCTGCATTACTTCATACATAACTGCTGAGATTAATATTTGATATATTAAATATTGCCTGATTCAAATAACTTTGCTTAAATCTTTTCTGTATTTTAACTTTGCTAAGGTTTTATACTTCCTCTATTTTATAATTTTTTTTTCATTTTTTAGATTAATAAACATGGCTTATGTGCTTGGGCCAAGGTGTAAACTTGAAGGCTTGGAGTTGGATGTTCTTTGCCATCACCTGCCACTCACATGTGTGCAGTTCCACTGTGGTTGTTTTCCGTGATTAGTTCCCCTATTCTCACCCATTGGTGTGTTAAACAGTAAATACATCAATAAGGAATAAACTGCATACCCAAAAATATGCATTGAAAATCATTTGACTATTTATCCAACTAAACCTAACTAAGAATATCCTGCTTTAATCTGATACATGTTTAATTTGGAATGTGTTCTGCATTGATTCAAGTGAATGGGTCCTAGTAAATATATTGACTATATCTAATTCTTGTTTTATCTTATTTGTCACAATTAAGTTTGCTTTTTTGGATCCATAATGCATAAGATTAAATTATAGAAAGTGCTTGCATTAATATAAAAAATGTTAAATATCAGAATATGGCTAATTAGAAAACAGAAAAATACTGAATGCACGAGTTGCATCATATCCCTAAGTATAGACACTATACTGTTATAAATAATATAACAATAAATTTTTATAATGGCATGTTCCTGCATATAGAAATGAGTGATACTAATTTTCATTAAATTTACTGTTTTTTATGCATATACATAAACTAAAGACTTAGAAAATAATGCACTTTTAAGCAAAAAGAAGAAATGACAACTGACTAAGTTTTGGGAAAAAGAATATTGCTCTACTTAAAAATTCTTATCATGAAGAATATCTGTCCAAAAATATACAACTGAGGATTCTAATGTTGTCCCTATTGGGAAACAATCTATATTGAAAACGTGTTTCCCCCAAGGCCGTTTTTGGAGCGATATCTGCCTCCAACCTTGACTTGTTTGTTTAGTCTTTCTGTTTCTCTTGTGCATTGACCTTGCCCTGGAGACAGTCACTCTCTAAGGATAGCATCAAATTCAGTAACTGGATCCACCAGAAAAATCAGAGGGCATGTTTCTGAAGATACAGTTAATTATGAACAAACACAGGCACTAGCTGAAGTGGTAAGAGAAGTAAAAATTTATTACATTAGGGGAGAGCACGCAGTAGAACTGAATCCAACTCCAATTGGTGCAGAGCTGACAGGGACTTTCAAAGAGGAAATGAGGGCGACAAGAGTGGGAACAAAATCAGGAAAGTAGAAATTTGTAAAAAATGGGAACAAGAGGTGATCTATTATAATACTTGGGTTTGCTAACTAATACTTCCCACAGGTTTCTATCACCTCTGAGAGACTGGGAGGTGGGACATTATGTCATGTGTTCATGATACAAACACTAGGAGACTTAAAAAAAGACTTCACAGAACATTCTCATGATCTTTTCATTTTCCATGATATCTCTAAGCCCACCCACATAGTACATTTTTTTCACTATCTTGAACTTTCTTAGGAAGAAACAGCGAAATCACAATTGTCATACCAATTGTGGCATTAGGCTGTCACAAAAAGTGGAAGTACTTGTTCAAGTCTTTTAGCATTAGTGTCAAGAGTGGATAAAACATTTTTGTTGAGAATAGCAGGATTATGAACCAAGCTGGAGGTGTATTTGAGAAGAGGGAGAGGAGGAATCTGGTTAGAGTCTGGGCAAGACAATGATTTTAATCAATATCAATGGGGCATGTATCATGTACACAGCACTGATATACACATATGCTCAAATATATACACACACCTGTATTGTTGATCGATCAACAACCAAATCCCTAATTAGAAAATTTCTTGATGCTTCTATCCAGTCTTCTATCTGAAATATCATATAAATAATTTATTTTTTAAAGAAACCTGAATCTCTTGGTTTTCTTTGCAACAGTCCTTATTAATTTTTGGCACTTTTGTATTCCTTTACAAAATTCTATCCCAAGTTCTAGACTACTTGAATGACAAGGCCTGAAATCCTCCAAAAAATAAGGTATGGAAACTTCATGAAATGGTCCTCAAATTCTCTACTCCAACATCACTTCTTTGGCCAGGTGGCTTTAGGCCTTATACTGTGTCCTAAGCTTCCGAGTGTCCCCTCGCTGGGATTGTCGTACCTCTGAATGTCTGGATATAGAGTTAAGACTATTATTTTCAAGGTTGTTACAGTCTCATGGGGAAACAACAATCTAAGCAAAAACAATGTGATGTGGAATAACAACTACACTTATAGAGGGAATGAGAAGGGATGCTAGTATGTATGGAAACATCCAAGAGGAGCTGTAAATGTGTCTGAGCTATGGAATTGAAAGGGTGATGGTTGGATGGAAGTTAAAGAAGGAGCACAGGAGAGATAAAGCTTCCGCAGGTTCTGTAATAATGAAATGGTGTCAACAGAGCAATGAAGGCAGGTAGCAGGGTTTCAGGATGAGCAACAGAGACGTCTGTATGAAAGTCTGATTGAACGGAGTGTATGGGAATGAGTACAATGAATGTGTGACACCAATAAAAATATAGAGTTTAACATGATATCATTGAGAAGGTAGAGAAATGTGCTAGGGATGAGCAGGAAAAGCTGTAGTGCTGGGACCCTGAACTCTAAATCTAGAATTAGAATTCACTTGAACTGGGACAGATACTAGTCACCAGTATTTATTTACTAGTTCCTCATTATTCTAATGAACATTCACTGATAGATGTAGTATATCTGAGTACAAGATGCTAACAGGCCAAACCTAAAGAATACCTATCCTACCTCTCATATGAAGAATTTTGATTATTGGTTAACCTTAAACCTATAGGAGGAAATGGGATTTTTAGGCAAAATTGGCAGAGAGTGAAGAGAGTTATGTATAGGGTTAAAGAATATTCTGAGACATGCTAACCTTTTACCTGTAGCACTGGTATCCCATATTGGAACCTGTCCAGTACCATCTCCTCCACTTCCCATCCAGCTCCCTGCTCATGATCTGGCTCAAGTCCTTGGGATCTTACACCGTTGTGGGAGACCTGAAAGAATCTCCTAGCTTCTGGTTTCGGATTAATTCAGCTCTGACCATTGTAGCCATTTGGGAAGTAAACCAATGGATAGAGGATCCCTTTGGCTCTGTCTCTTCTCTCTGTAAACCTGCCTTTCAAACAAAAATAAATAAATCTTTGTGAAAAGGAACAGTACTTCTGCTTGAAAAAAAAAGGAAAACAAAAGAAAAAAATAGCATATCAGGAGAACGGCATGTACCAAGATTCAGAGACAGGAATGAAGATAGAATGTTGAATGAAATCGATAAAATCAATGCTCAGGAATGCCTGGAACATATACACACTGTTGTCAAATGATGTGAATTAGAAGATAGTAGCAATCAACCTATAAACTCTGTTATAAGACACATTTCTAGGTAAGAAAATTCTAGGTAAGAATTTTGAGCAAGTGAATAGTGAAGTTGGCATGTTGCAAAAACAACTTTTGGCTTCATCATTAAACATAAGACAAGATTGAAGACAGGGAGAAAAGTGAGAGCATTTTTTTGGTAATTCAAATTGGAGGCAAAGAACCACACAGAACAAGATATAGACACTTAACTGCAAGGTGGAAAGAATCAAGGAAACAAACGCTTGATGGTGAAATGCATTTCAAACGTTGAGACCAAATGTTCAGTTTGGTTTGAGACATTTTAAAATTCCAGAATCTATGGGATTTTAAATGGGATATGACCAAGAGTTCGAGCATCAGCGACATACAGTCCAACAGAGCCTCATAGACATCACTGCAACAGACGACACTCCCCAAGGAGCCTTTGCAGCCAAAAGAGGACACGTGTCTCAGGCACACTCTAGCTCTTACCATACTGAAGCAGAGCTTTCAACAGTAAAGATTTTATATGCACCTGACAGAGTGGGTGGCCCACACACTGCTTCTAGGAAGCAGAAGGTCAAAAGCCGCACATCAATGTCCCCCATTCCTGTAAGCACAGCTGGATTTCAGGGGAGTGTCAAGCCAGGGCTCATTTGTTGACTAACCTTCGTCTGGTTTAATGGGGCTGCAGACATTTCCTGTGGGTGGATGGAATTAAAAACATCTATGGAAGCAGGAAGGAGAATGTGAGGATCTCTGCATATCCCTTATTTAAAACGTGAAGCTTATTTCAGTCATTAAAAGTCACTGTGTGGAGACATTTATCTGAAAATTGCTATTCATTTGGTTTGTAGTGACAATAGGACAAGCAATATTTTTAGGAGAAAGCTTTAGGTTTAGTCTTGTGAGTTTATCACGTGGTTTTTTTTAAGTATATCTATCTCTATTTTAAAAATTTATTTTTTTATTGGAAAGGCTTATTTATAGGGAAAAGGAGAGACAGAGAGAAAGGTCTTTCATCTGTTGGTTTACTCTTGAACTGATCTCGATGACGGGAGTTGAACCAATTTGAAGCCAGGACCCAGGAGCCTCCTCCAGGTTTTCCATGTGGGTACTGGATTCTAAGGCTTTGGGCTGTCCTCTGCCTATTTCTCAGACTACAAGCAGGGAGCTGGATGGGAAGGGGGCAGCCAGGGCACGAACTGGCACCTATATGTGATCCCAGCACTTGCAGGGATCAACTTATTGAGCCATTGTTCTCGCTATGTATTCATATACTTAAGTTATTGGATGATTAAAAAGGAAAGTTTATCATCATTTTTAGCTACTGAAATTAGAGTCTGACAAAATTCTCCTTTGCATGAAAAACACACATGTATCATGCTCCTCAGGCCTAGACATGGGCTGCTCTTCCTCTCTTTCTTGCTGTGCATTATGGCTTGTGAACACACACACACACACACACACACACACAAACACACGCGCACAGATGTTATTAGTTTCTGAGCTTGTCTTTAAAATCAGCTTTAACAAGATACTTTATCTCAAATAAAATGCATCCATAGAAACTCCATAGTGAGATGAGTTTTGAAAATTTGTATAGACTTCTGTAACTTCTTTATTCATTATATAAAATTAATTGACTCAAAATGTTATGACTTTTTTTCACCAGAAGGAATCAACACTATAGTTTCTTTCTCCTTACATCAGAACGACATACTGAAAGAAATAGCTTATTCTCCATAAAGCTTGTATTTGACTCTGATTGTTGATTATTCTCTTTCTGTGTAATGTCAATGGTGTATCTTGGCATTTTGCATTTTAGGTGTTGTATAAAATGCATCTCTGAAAAGTTAGCGTAAGAGAGTTATGGCCTGGCATGGTAGCCTAGCAGCTAAAGTCCTTGCCAGAGCTGAGCCGATCAGGTGCCAGTAGCTTCTTCCAGGTCTGCTAGGCAGGTGCAGGATCCCAAGGCTTTGGGCCACAAACAGGGAGATTGATGGGAAGTGGGGCCTCCAGGACATGAACTGGCACCCATATGGGATCCTGGAAGGCTAGGACTTTAGCTACTAGGTTATTGTACTGGGCCCCTAATTTTTTTTTCCTCAATGAAGCAACAAGAAGCAGTTTCTCCAGAGTCAGAGATGTGGTTTAGCAATGAAAGTATCCTCTGTAGTTCCATCATCCCATCTGGTCACCTGGCTCTTCCATTTCTTATCCTGCTCTTTGCTAATAGTCTTAGAAAAGCAGCATTAGATGGCACAGATGCCGCCCACATGGGAGGCCCAGATTAAGCTTCAGACTGACCCAGCCCTAGGTGTTGTGTCCCTCTGGAAAGTGAATCAGTGATGGAAGAAGTCTCTTTCCTTGTCTGCAACTCTGACTTTCCAACAAGTAAGTAAATCTTTTTAAAATGAAATAAGGTAAAATAGTGTCATTAACAAAATGGACTTCAAAAAAAGAAGTTTTTCCTTCCTAGAAGAGAGATTGATCAGTTCATTCTACCATTTTGAAAATTTGGTAACTAGATCCCAGGAAAGATACCTTCATCTTGGGTCCAACACAGTGGCCTAGTGGCTAAAGTCCTTGCCTTGAACCAGCCATGATCCCATATGGTCACTGGTTCTAATCCTAACAGCTCCATTTCCCATCCAGCTCCCTGATTGTGACCTGGGAAAGCAGTCAGGTATAGCCCAAAGTCTGGGACCCTGCACCCATGTGGGAGACCTGGAGGAAGCTCCTGGCTCCTGGCTTCGGAATGGCACAGCACCAGATGTTGCAGTCACTTGGGGAATGAATCATAGGATGGAAGATCTTCCTCACTGTCTTTCCTCCTCTCTGTATATCTGACTTTGGAATAAAAATAAATTATCTTGGGTCCGGCGGCATGGCCTAGCGGCTAAAAGTCCTCGCTTTGAAAGCCCCGGGATCCCACATGGGCGCCGGTTCTTATCCCGGCAGCTCCACTTCCCATCCAGCTCCCTGCTTGTGGCCTGGGAAAGCAGTTGAGGACGGCCCAATGCATTGGGACACTGCACCCGCGTGGGAGACCTGGAGGAGGTTCCAGGTTCCCGGCTTTGGATTGGCGCGCATTGGCCCGTTGCGGCTCACTTGGGGAGTGAATCATCGGACGGAAGATCTTCCTCTCTGTCTCTCCTCCTCTGTGTATAACTGGCTGTAATAAAATGAATAAATCTTTTAAAAAAAAGATCTTAAAAAAAACCTTGATCTCTGATTTTGGAAAGCAATCTCCTCCCCCCCTCAAAATAAGAATATGTAAACAGAAACATTATTTCAAGTAGTATTTAGAGATAAATAACTTTAAACCAGAAAGGTGAAGCTTGCAAGGGTTCTTGTTAGTAGAGTCCGGTAGCTAAGGGAGCACCAAGAGAGGAAACAGGTTGTGCTGCGAAGCAGGTTGCTCCAGCATCCATAAAGTGAGTCCAGCCAGACAGCAAGATCTGGGCCTTTGCTGAATGCCAACATTGCAGCCAGTGGCCTTTATTTAAGTATTTATTTTTAGAACAATGTGTTGGGATGATGGGGCCTGTGCAGAATGAGCCAGAGTTTGGAGAGTGGGAGATGCTGATGGGAAAGGGAGAGGCGGAAGTTTTTGAAAGCAGGATGATGGGAGACAGGAGGAAAGTGGAACATGTGGACAAGCACCGTGAGAATGGGTGCTGCCTGAGGCTCTGGCCTTGCCAACCACAGACCTTGTCAACACTGCACTGATTTTTTACAGCTTGCAATCTCAGCCACCTGATGCTGGCCTGTCTTACCTGCTCTGGCTGCTACTGAGTTCCCCTAATGATCATTGACCTGTCTTAGCAACATCACTGAACGTTTAGGGGCTTTGGTTTTGGCTGTCTTGCATACAGAACGTCTTAGCAAAGGTTCTTCTTAAAACCATTTTGGCCAGAATACTTGAGGGAAACAAAACATGATGTTTAGTAACTGTGAATGCTATGTAATATTAGTGCTTACTGTGAGCTCAGCCTGTCCTCAGTGTTTTGTATGCACTGATGTATGTATTTCTTTATAGCAGAAAGGTTCACTTGTATTGATCTCATTTCAAAGAATGATAGAACGGAAATTAATACTTTCAAGTAATTGTCCAAGCCATTAAGTAATGGAGTTGGAATTTGAATCCCACTTATACCATATGCTAAGCCAAAGATGGGAGCAGTCTGGTCTTCCCCGTTTGTGACCACACAAAGGCACTTGGACTAGATTGAAAAACTATGTGACCAATGATCAGACAAACCAAGGCATGGCTGACTTTTTCTACTCACTCTTGTGACACTTTTTAGACTGAGTAGCTCAGAATCCAAAGTTTGTTTATGATTATTCTTGGGTTTTCAGGCAGTATGTCTGGTTCTCTTCATTTCTTTACTTCTACAAATATTGAACAAATATGTTAGTTACAGACAGGCCAAAGTAGCAAAGGTATTCAAAGATGCACTGTGGGTCAAAGATGTGGCAGTGCTCTGAAGACCAGCAGGCTGCGCTAGGCTGAGGCAGGGAAGTGCAAGAGTTCACATAAGGAGTCACAGGCAGGCAACTTTGATATTTGATGGATCAAAAGAGATTGTGGCTATTCTGGTGCACTTCCCAACCTGGTACCTCATTTCCCAACATTCCTGGCTGCCTCTATTCAGTTGCACCTCGTTTTTTTTTTTTTTCATCATTGTGGTAAAATGCTCATGTGTTTTAGTTTCCACGTGGAAATATCATTAGAAAGAATCTTTGGGAAGCAAAGCCATTCTGCCTTGTTCTAGATATTCCGTGTTCCTGGACAAGAATCCTTGATAAAAACAAAACGAGCTCTCAGTTACACCTTGGTTATACAAATGACAGATAATCTTCAGTCATAAATAAACTGCTGCATGTGTACACATGCTTGGCATGCACACTAACTTTGTCTTCACTGCCAGTTGAAGGTTTCCTCTGCCAAGTTGATTGGTGCCAAGATCAGGTTCATGATCTTTTTCCAGTCTTCCTCTTATGAGCTGACACAAGCTAGACCAATAAATTTGTGGCATCAATTGTAACTGCATTGGAATCTTGCTGAATTAGATATGGGGAATGTGAGGAAATGGGGTAGTGTGAGTTGATTTAAAATCTATGGAACATTTGCTGTGAAAACCAAACCAAATCCTCCCTGAGAGCAGTAGTCACTGGTCAAATTCCCTTCCTATTTTAAGTTTCATGGTCTTTGTTTACTTGCCTGATCCCTTATTTTAGGATTCCCATGGACAAGAAGTAAAGTGATACCACAGAAGAAGGTGAATGCAATTTGTATGTCACTGCTTGAGCCAAGCCCAAGAAACACTGGCAATCTCAATTGCCATCCTGAATTGTGAGATTTCTAGTTTGATAGCCAGACCAAAAAGGTTGAGTGATGAGCAGGCCTCCTCTACATGAACTTCTAAAAAGTCTGTGTTAATGATTTCACTCTTCTGTCAGTGACATTGAATATTTGGTTTAGCCTTTCCTTTTTTTCAACACCATTAAATTAATACAATTATAATAACCCAAAAGAGCTACCATTGCAGTTTGTGAAATACTGTATTATTGTTCTCCTACAGCAAATGTCAAAGTTCAATCAGAATCCATCTGCATTTGAGATCCTATAGTCAATGAATGCCCTTAAATTGGTGTAAGTACAAGAGAGTAGATATTTTAATATCATATTCAGTGGGGTATCATTAAATATTTAGCAAATTTCTGTTCCTAATTAATAACTTTTATTTGAGGTTTATGTCCATTCTCATGTATAAGGACTTTGACTGTGCCTGACTCCAACCCTTCAATATGTAATTGCTAACCATACCATTGGGAAGGTATGTATTAGGCTTATCCCAGGTACTGCGAGGTGGCGTCAGCATTTTATTAACATTTTACCCAGGTTTGTATAACTGACATGCGACAATATTCTAGGTTCATTGCTTTTCTCAATGGGTCAACTGGAAAAGGAGCTAGGAAGGGAAGTAGGGATTACACCTAATGCAACTTACATATTAATTATCTGTGATATCACACAGAGGCATTGTGAAGTCTGGTTATCACTTGTAACTTAGGAAATGAAAGCCAAGACATATGCTTTGTCTAAAAATATTTTTTAGGATTTATTTATTTTTATTGGAAAGGTGGATATACACAGGAGGAGAGACAGAGAGGAAGATCTTCCATCCAATGGTTCACTCCCCAAGCGGCTGCAATGGCTGGAGCTGAGCCAATCCAAAGCCAGAAGCCAGGAGGTCTTCTGGGTCTCCCACATGGGTGCAGGGTCCCAAGGCTCTGGGCCATCCTCGACTGCTTTCCCAGGCCACAATCAGGGAGCTGGATGGGAAGTGGAGCTGCCGGGATTAGAACTGGCACCCGTATGGGATCCTAGTGCATGCAAGGCAAGGACTTTAACCACTATGCTATTGCCCCGGGCCCGACATATGCTTCTTTATCTCTTGTTTTACTAAACTGATCTGGCAAACGTGGATAGAAACCCATCTTCATAGGTAATCAACCATGGTGCTTAGGCTTACAGCTATTGTTAAAGCATCTGCTGAATAGTTTTCAAAAGAAGAAAAGCAAATGGCTAATAATACATTAAAAAAATTATAAGCTATCAATTATCAAGGAATTGCAATCAAAATCACAGTGATATATCATCTTAACCTTGTCAGAATTGTTCTGACACATATGTGTAAATATGTATATTCATTCATTTGTATGTGTATATTATGTGAATTCTGGTGAGGATGCAGATAAAGGAAGATTCTCACACATTGTTGGTGAAATGTAAACAGCATAGCTTTTTTGGGAAAGAGCATGGAGATTGATTTAAAACTTAGAAATGAAATTTCCATATGATCCTGCGGTCCCACTGCTTGTATATCTCAAATACATGACATCAAAAAAAGTATCTGCAGCACTTTTCACAGTATCCAAGACACGGTATCAACTAAAGTGCCATCACATAAACATAGAAAGAAAATGTGGTATGTTTACACAATAAAATATTAGCCAGCCATAACAAAATGGAATTTTGTCATTTGCAGCAATTATTCCATTGAATATAATACATTTTCTAAATCATTATCCTTTTCACTCCTTCGGGACTGCCTAATTACATATATTTGATCACTTGATAACAGCCGATATATCTGGAACACTCTTTTTGAGTTTTCTGATTTTCTTCCTTTTTTCCTTTTCTCTCTCTCTCTTTCTTTCTTTCTTTTTTTCTGCTTTTGATAGATACATATCAATGGATTTTTCTCTCAGGTCAACTATTATTTCATTTTCTCATTTTCCTCACTGAGTGTTATTAAGGCTCCTCATTATATTTTTTATTAGGCACACTGATTTCTTAATTTCTAATATTTCAGTTCAATCTTCTTTATTATCTCTGCCTCTTAACAGAATTTCTCATCCATGCATAGATTTTTTAGCTCATATGTTTATCTTAATGTTTGATTATTCTTACCTTTATTCTTTTGAATTCTTCGTCAATATTTTCATCCCCTCATCATGTTAGCCTAGTATTAAATTATCATTGCATTTGGGAAGATCATATTGTCTTTCTTATTTGTACTTCTTGTATTCCTAAGTTTACTTTTACTTGGGGAAACACCAGTTGATATCTCTGCTGGGGTATGTGCCTGTATGCATTAGTAGATTGTCTGTGAAGTACAGCAGTGAGCCCCTTTCAGTCCACACTTGTGCATATTTACATTCAGCTTATCTAAATGTGGGATTTTTATCTCCTATATTTTTGTATTTCTGTCCCCAAACTTAAGAAATACAGATATTAATTGCATTTATTTATTTGTATCTTTTGTCCTACAAAATGCCACACATTGAGTGTCTTTGTTGTTATATTTTATTTACTTACTTATTTATTTAAGATCTATTTTTTGAGAGGCAGATCTATAGTGAGGAGAGAGGGATATGTTTCATTTGCTAATTTGCATCATAAATGACAGCAGTGGCTCTAGTTGATCTGATCTGGAATCAGAAGCCAGCACCTTCCCCTGGTCTCTCACATGGATGAAGAGGCACAAGGACTAGAGCTGTTTTCTGCTGCTTTTTCCTAGGCTGTCAGCAGGGATCTAGATGGGAAATGGAGCATTTAGGACCAGAATCAGTGCCCATATGAGATGACAGTACTGCAGGCACAGCGTTATCTATTGAGCCATCATGCTAACCCCACATATTTCTGTTTGTTAATTCAACAAATATATGCCAAAATTAACTAAATGCAAAGCCATTTTTCCTAGGTGAATAAAAATTGGTACTAAATATATATTGTACATTTATGTAGCTTAATATATATATTGCATAACTTAGATATCATATTACTATTATAAGCCTCTTACATACTGAAGAACTCTTCTGTAAGTTCCATGAAACAGATAAACGAGAACAAAAGAGAGAGAAAATTACTTAGTGCTAGTGAAAGTAGAATGATTGAAAAGGTGATGTATAGGTCAAGATTTGTATCTTCATTTTATATTGGAAATCAATACAAACAAACCTTTTAAGCTTGAAGCTTTAAGTAATACATAAAAGAAACACTGATATAGTCAAGAATACAACAATAAATGTTCAGGCCAGTCTTTTAGATGTGAAGCTTTATTGGCAAGAGTTTGAATGAGTGATAGCTGGTCAAGGTGAAAATTTAACTTTTTCTGAAACAAGTCCAAAAACCCAACTTCAAAAATATAAAATACATAGGATTAAATTCCATTTGCAGTGAAAACAGAACACAATTTCCCTAAATCACAGCATGTGAAGATTATCTGACAAATATTCTGAAAATTAGATAAACTGAAGAAAATCTCAAGGATTTCCTGACCTCAGGCCCCTGCGAAATCTGAGGGGATGAGGTGAAGATTGCAGCAGCAGCAGCAAGAACCACTGGAGACAGTCTGATCATGAATGTTTATCTATGGTAAAGTTAGCATAAACTCACATAGACTAAAAAAGGGAGAAGGCAGAGGGTATTCCCTAACAGTCTTCCCACCCAGCAATAGCACTGTAATTGACTGGAAGGTGTAGCTATCTCTCTGGAACTTCCAATCATGTCACAGGTCACAGAAAACAAAAGTAGTTGGCAGGTATGACGCAGGTCATGTTCAACACGTAGGCTGGTGGGTTTGCTGTGGATCTCACCTGACTTCTCAGAATTGCTTATCAAGAAAATCCCAATCAGCTTTTCCAAGGACAGAGAAGAGAAATTGGGGATGTAGACCACTGTTTTTGCCTATATAGCCAGTGATCAGGCCAATTTGAGATCTTGGATCTTAGGAGAGATTTATGATTTTCTAAAAGTAAGCAACAGTCTTAAAGGAATATGGTAGGTTGACTTTCATAACATCCTAATAAGATATATGTTTCCTTTAAATGAGGGGCCATAGATATGAAAAATCAACTAGATGTGAAATACACAAAAAAGACACAGAAGGGGGCTGGCATTATGGCATAGCAGATAAAGAAGAAATGAAGTGCTAGTATCTGATATAGGTGATGGTTAATATCCTGGCTTTTTGATCCCAATCTAGTTCTCCTTGGATGTGAAAGGCAATGGAGGATGTCCCAAGTGTTTAAGCCTCTGGCACCCACTTGGGGACTCAGAAGAAACTCCTAGATCCTATATTTGGCCAGACCAAGAGCTGGATATTTCATCCATCTGGGGAGTGAGCAAGTGGGTGGAGGATTTTTCTGTTTTTCTCTTTTTCTCTATTGTACCTTTGATTTTCAGCTAACAAATATTTTTTAAGAAGAAACAGAACATGCTAGTTCAATAAATTCAATGTTGTATAAATTAAATAAATTCATAAACAGAATAGGAGAGAAAGACTGCCTCATTTCACATCATACTAACCTATCTGAATAATCTGTGTATGGAAAGAACTGTCTGAAACAAAGAAAATAACAGCCCCAAAGGATTAAAGGAAACACTATTATGAGCTCCCATGTGCCTTAGAATACTTCCTGTTCCCAAGAATACAACTGCCAGATCTCATAAGTCACTGAATTAAATAAAACACCCAGAGGGAATTAGCCTCCACAGTGGGAAAATATTACCACAAGAATAAGTACTGCATTGGTCTTATTTTCTAAAGCTTAAAAACCAAGATGTAAAGGGATCAAATTGTTTCTAAGTTACTTAACTATATTCCAGAATGAAAGTCAAGAAAGTAGATTCATAAGAATTGAAAACTAGCCAGAACTCAGAAAAATCAAATTGACAATGCTTAGCATCTAATGATGCAGAGAAATGGGAAAATGTGACCTATGATAATGAATAAAATCCATCAACAGAATCTGAATTAGGAATTGTAGAATCAGTAGAAAAGGAAAAGAAGTTGGTTATTTTAATTATTCATATATCCTATAAGCAAGAGAGAATATTGAAAACAATAAACTTTAACAGTTTATGACTGTTAATGCTAAACAAGATGCAACTGCATAGAAACTTTGATGTTAAGTTTGTACTCAGCTGTTATATATGGTGGATTTTTTTTTGAGTTTTTAAAAAGCATTTATTTCCTGCATATGAGAGTACATGTGGTGTTTATCTTTCTGTGTCTGGCTTATTTCAGTCAATATAATGCTCTCCAGTTTCCTCTACCATGCTACAGATGACAGCATTTCATTAGTTTTTTATGGATGAATAATATTCCTTTATGTCTATATGTATGTATGTATATACTCTTTTTTTTTAGTTCCGTATTGTTTCCTTCATATATCTGATGTAAAGGGGGATTTTAAGGGAGAAGCCCCACCCAGTCTCCCACCCACCCCAGAACCCAGATGTGGGGCATGCTCCGAAGGTCTTGCTCAAGTGGTTTTGATAGTTCACCAGTTATGAATTGCTGCCACTCTCACCACTCCAAGCACAATGAGCTCGCTGGAGAATCCACTGATTGACATAGTCCATCATACAGTCCCTGTTTGCCCAGCACTTTCACTGCCAACACATAGCTGAGGTGATTGATTGACTTGTTCTGTCCTCTGTCTTTTGATGGTTAGGGTTCTGAGTCTGGCAGCTCTATTAGGGGGATCCCCAAAGAAACTTTGTCTGAGGTGTTCCCAGACCAGATTTCTTGTATGTACTAGCAAGTACAGGGCCCGGTATAGTCCATTGTCCTGATCAGCTGGTGGTTGCCATTGCTGGTTGGTTCTGTTTCCATCCCTGTCTTCCACTGGAACCAATGGGTGTTTGCAGTCCAGTCTGGTTCTGTCCAGCACACACTCGGCGCCCAGATAAACCAGTGGGAGTTGCAGCCCAGTCGGAGTGACCCACAATAACCCAAACCAGGCCCGCACCCTGACATGGTTTACCAGACTAGTCCAGTCTGTCCCACATCCCCTTCTGCTCTCATACATGACAATGGGCATTGAAACCTAGTTCCATCTAACCAGCTCAACTATCCAGCCTTCACAGATGTTGTTGGGTGTCTCTCTGTCTAGCCACCCCAGGACCTGTCCTACTTTTTGTACTTTCCCATGAGGGGTGATAACCCAAGAGGGAGGAGCCCACTATTTCCCTGCCAGGCCACTCCCATGCCCAGATTATGCACTCACCAGTTGGTTCTGTGGTTTAACTTGACAGAACTAGCCCCCAGTGCCAGCTTCTGCCACCTGATGTTGTGGCTAAGCCCCAACAACACTTACCCACTCTAATTGTACATTGCACCAGCAGGAATAATCAGCCCAGCCTGGCTTTTCCCTGATCCAGTCCACATGAGACCCACAGGTGTTGTAGCCCTGCCTAGTCTGGTCTGTCCCCATCCAGCTCAAGCTCTCCAGTGGGAGTAGCTGTCCAGCAAGGGAACCCCTCCTTCTTCCCCTGCTGGCTCTGCTCCCTCCCTTCCTGGTTCTCATGTGTACTGGTTGGGTGCTGCGGTCACATCTGGCACAGGCAACGTCACCTTGGCATTCCATGTTGTGCATTGCTTTTGTCACGACTGAACCTGACTCGATCCACACTCTGTTCTGGTGTTCGGATTTGCCAGTGGATGATGTGAACCGATTCAGCCTGGTCTGCCCCAGACCCATGCCAAATGTATGCCAATGGGACACTTTCCATGACCTCTTCTGGGCTGTTTCTTTTCATGCTTCTTGCGCTTACCTGCAGGGTCTGTGTCCTGCCAGAGGCGTTGCCCAGGCTCCTCCAACAGAACCCCTCCCAATGCCAAATTAACGCATAACAGGGGGTCCATGAGCTAGCCCTACTCAGTTCACCTCCTGTCCTAGCAGGAACAGTGGATTTTCCTGACTGGCCCTCAACCCAATCTGGTTATTGCTGTTGGATGTTTCAGCCAGCGATGGCTCGTCCATACCCACATATAGCTCACACATGGCTCAGTTGGGGTTGAGACCTAGGCTAGTCCATCCCACATCTACCCTGGTCCTCCAGAACATCAGAAGGTGTTGCAGTCTGGCCCGGCCCGGTGCATCCAGTCCACACTTTTGCCCAGGGAGACTATAACCGTATCCTGATCAGAATGCAGCCCCATTCCAGCTCGTGTGCCCCTTAGTGGGAACCTCAACCAGCTAGGGTGTTGCCTTAGCTCCCCAATCAGGCCTGTTCCCAGCCAGTGTTCAACATACCAGTGGTTGCTCTGACTCAGCTTGGCACAGCCTGCCACCTGTCGCGACGCCTGCCTTAGACACTGTGGCTCAGCATCCGTGGCTTACACAGACCAGTTGGTACAAGAACCCAGCTGGGCATGTCCTGTGCTCCATCCTCATTTCTAATCTTACCTATGGGCTAAGGTTTGCCCAGTACTGCCCAGTGTGCCTGTTCCATTGCCTTTTCATACATTGATGAGCCATTGGAGCTACTTTGCCCAGCCTGTTCGACCCCCAGATCTGGGTCACCTGTTCACCAGTGGGAGCTATGACTCACCGTGGGAGTTTCCCAAGTTTCTCCCCTTGATCCCTTCCCAGACCTAGTTCTCATACATGCCATTGGGTTTTAGGCCGGTGCCTGGTGTAGTCTGGCCTTTTTTTGGCATTGCATGAGCTGGTGAGCGTTGCAGCCCAGCCCACCCCACACCCCCTTAGGATGCACATTCAGGTGCTGCTGCCTTGACCAGTCCAGACTGTTGTGGGTTCTTTAAGCTGTGGTCAATGGCAGGCTCCTTGGTCACACCTAGTTTAGTCTATCACCACTTCATCTCTTGCCCCACACATCCCCCCACAGAATCTTCCCCGGATATGGTTCTGTAGTGCATTTGTTAATGTCATGTGCTTAATGTGACCAGTCTCCATTGGGTCACTTAGGTTTCCAGCCCTGTCATCCACTTGAACCAATGGGCATTGTGGTCCAGCTTGATCCTACCCACTTCATACTCGGTCCTCACGCAAACCAATGTGAGCTGCAGCCTTGTTGGGGCGACTCCCCATAACCCCCACCAGGCCTGCTCCCTTCCCTAGTTCCCATGCATGCCAGTATGTACCAAAGGCTTATTCAGTCTGTCCCACCTCCCATTAAGCTCTCGTACTTGTCAATGGGCATTGAAGCCTAGTTCTACCCAACCAGCCTACTATCCAGCCCATACACCTACTGGCAGGTACCTTTCTGTTTAGCAACCCCTGCCCCTGTCCTGGTTTTCGTGCTCTCCAGTGGGAGTGGTTACCCACAAGGGAGGTGCCCACTATCTCCCTACTAGGCCACTCCAACTTCTGGATTTCTCCAGGTGGTTCTGGCATTAAACTTAACAGAATTTGCCCCTGGTGCCAGTCTCTGCCATCTGATGATGTTGCAAAGCCCTACCAATCCTTGCCCACTCTAATTTTGCTTGATGGATGCTAATGTTAAAAAAAAACATATCAATCATAAAAAAAGATCTTCCTCTCTGTCTCTCCTCCTCTCTGTATATCTGCCTTTCCAATAAAAATATATTAAAAAATAAAAAATAATAAAAAGAGAAAAAAATGTACAAGTTCTGTGAAAACAGCAAGCTCATAGATCAAATAATTTTGATGAGTCCCAAGTGTAAGAAACAATGAAATCAGCAACATGTATTTCTTAAAGATTTATTTATTTTATTGGAAGATCAGATTTATAGAGAGAGGGAAGAGACAAAGATCTTCTGTCTACTAATTCACTTCCCAAGTGGCTGCAATACCTGGAGATGAACTGATCTGAAGCCAGGAGCTAGGAGCTTCTTCTGGGTCTCCATCATGGGTGCAGGGTCCCAAGGTTTTGGGCTTTCTTCCACTGCTCCCACAGGCCCCAAGCAGGGACTAGATGGGAAAAGGGGATGCTGGGACACAAACCTGTACCCACCTAGGTACAAGGCATGGGTACATGCGTGTACAAGGCGAGGACTTTAGCCAGTAGACTACTGTGCCAAGCCCGGCAAAAAATATTGTAACCAATGTCTCTTAAACAATAGATAAGGGAAAGTCTTAAAAGAAAGTTAAGTGTGGGATAGACAGAGATCAATATGACTATAGACTCCTTGTCAGAAGTAATGCAAAGATTTCAGAACAGCATGATTTAATGAAAAAATAAAGCAAAACCCCAAATCAAAAAGAAATCTAAATTGAGTTGGCAATCAGCAATTCCATAACCAAAATGGTATATTCTAAAGATGAGTGTCTATAAAGACATTTTCAAGCATAAGTTGAATAAAATAGCTCAGTGACAGCAATCCTTTACTAAAACAATTAAAGGAAATCTAAACATAAGGGAAATGCTTCTACATAGAAATTAGATCTACTCACATGGACCACTACACCAGAAAGAATATTATTGCTGAACAACATCTCAAACTGTTTGAAGGCATTGATGTAGAATCTTCAAACTGGGTCCACTCACCCGCCTTGCAGAAGGTCAATCATTGTCATTGGGGTGATGGAGAAAACTTAGCATTTATTACAAAGTGGAGAGCAAGGAGCGGGACAGCTAATACTCAATTCCTAGGCTTCTCTACAGTCAGGGGTGAGGTTTTTAAACATTGGAATTGGCACTGAGAAGTATATGATCAGCTTGTGTCCAAGTTCCTGTTTGGTTAATGGGGTTTATGGCCATCCTTTGATTGGTCAATGTTGCTAAGCTCTTCAGGAAATTTACCACGGCCAGGTTGGCTCCCGTGGGTCTGAGGGTTACATGAAAGCTGCAGATGCATCCTGCCCAGACCTGGAATTTCCCTACCCAAATCACTCTGGTCAATACTAGCCAGTGGCATTCTTATGCATTGCAGAAACAAATGACCTCTTGATTTCAGTGATTAAAACTTTCTAAGATTTGTTGAATCATTCCCTTAGGTCAGTAAATTCCTTTTGATAAAGACAAGCTAGGACACCTTCTTTTAAGGGATAGAAATAAGAGGTTTGGTCCTGCTTCTCTGTTCTGTGGATTTAGTTCCAACATACAATTTATGTTTTATACATATATGTTTCTTACCTAGATTTCTTTATAAAATAGGTGATTTGTTAAACCCCAGATGAAAAATGTTTTGTAATGTGTAAAATATATTAATAATTAAAAACAGTAGTATAAATTGCAAATGAAAGCAGTAAAGTGATATGCCTATATACTTTCTAGACTGACTGAAGTAAAAATAGAAAATATCATGATAATTCTGATTAATACTGAGGAAAGAGATGACTGGGATGTTTTCATTGCTGGAAGACAGCATGGCAGTTTCTTAACAAGATATAGTCTTGTCAGATAAGTCAACAATTGGACTAGCAGATATTTATCACATTTATCAGAAAATCTACATTTGCACAAAACCTGCATGTTTATAGGAGTATTATCTCAAGTCATCAACAACTAGGAGGAACCAAGATCAACCTGCCTTTGAATGAATGATGGCCAATCAAGCTGTAATACAACATTATACTTATATTATATTATATTATATTATATTATATTATATTATATACGATAATTCCTACAATAGAATATAATTCAGAGTGCTGTTATGACTCAGCTGATGAAGCCTGCACTCCTCATTGGAGTTCCTCTTTCAAGTCCTGATTACACTGTGATTCTGAACCAGCTTCCTGCTAAAGCACCTGGGAGGCAGAGGATGATGAGTCAGCCACCTGTGTGCCTGTCTCAGACATGCGAGGACCATCGAGACTTCTGGGCTGCTGGTTTCAATGTGACCCAAACCTGGTATTGTGGTCTGCTGGAGCAAGGAGCAGTGGATGAAAGAGTGCTTTGTCCCTCTGCCTCTCATTTCTCTCTTTATGTTGTTCTGCCTTTCAATGAAATAAATAAGTCTATTATTTATGTTTGTATCTGTTTATTATTCAATAAAGTAAATAAATGGCTTGGGTGTTTTAACTCTGAAGTTAATATATAGGATAGGACATCCACATTTCACAGAGGAGTAACTGTACTAAGTTCCCCACTGTAGCTCCTGTTTCTACCTCTGGCTGACATGCACCTTACTGGCAGCAGTTATGACTCAGTTAATTGGGTTGCTTCCATTCCCATGAGAGATTTGGATTCTGTTCAGAATTCCTGGCTTCAGCTCAATTTGAGTAATGAACCAGCAAATAAATAAAAAGAAGAAATAAATAAAAATAAATAAATAAATAAAAAGAAGTAAGAATATTAGTTATCAAGATGTGAAGAAAGACAGAAGCAATGTAAATGCATATTTACATGATAGAAATTAGTATAAAATGGATGTAGATTACATGATCCCAACTGTGCAAAACATGACAGTTTTGGAAACATAGAATATAAGGTAAAATAACCATTGATTATCAGGAGTCAGGGGAAAGAAAAGATGAAGAATATATAAAAGCTCAGGAGAGATTTAGGGCAGTAAAGTATTTTCTTGACACTGTAGTGGTGGATGTGGGCTATTATGCATTTTTCTAGACCCATAAAACTATCATGAGCCTTAATGTATACAATTTAGATACATCTTTTAGAAGGTTTAGGAATTCCAGGAAGGAGAACAGACTATGAGAACAAAATCCAAATATTTTAAATATGCATGAGAAACCCCACTGAAGGGGTTGAGAAAGATGCTGATCTAATGATGGATGAGAGTGAGTAGAGATGATAACACTAAAAGAAAATGTAATTGTGTGTGAGTACTGGACTCTAGTTGAAAAAGTTATTTCCTATAGGAAAAATGAGCTAACAATTTGGATAGTGCTATATTTATACTGCTATGGCATAATTATGTAAATTAATTATGACAGCCACATTTTTCACTGTGTTGTAAGAAGTAACAGTTAGTTAGGAAACAGCCTAATGATCCAATAAGGGATTGGAATAGAGACTTCAACATAAGTTCATTTTTAACTTATTATAAATAAATTATGTAGTTATATATGGCAATATCTATAGATAGATAAGATAGATGCTCAAATTTGAATAGACATACATATTTATATTGCTCCATAAGCTGAGAATAACTACAAAAATGACAGACCAGTAGCCATGAGTACCTTGTGGGTCCAGATCTTGGTTCGTCACACAATTTTTAAATAAAGGCAACCAACACTTCATGGGGAAATGGCTAATTTGGAATGCTAACAAAGGCATCTTTCCTTCCCTGTTTTTCACATTTTGACTAACAAAAGATGATCACCCATGTTGTGACTTACCTGTGATTCATTTTGAGATTCAAGATGTTTCTTAGGATGCCCTCACAGCAGCATATCTACTTGTCTGACCTGAGGGTGAGTTCCATCTCTCTCGCTGCCCACTACTGGGGACCCTGGGACATCAAAGATGATGACTCAGCTACTTTTGTCTCTGTGGAGATCTGGATTTTTTTTTTCAGTTATTTTTTCAAAGTTTATTTGAAAGCAAGAATGAGAGCAAGCTTGAGAGCAAAAGAGAGGGAGTGAGACATTCCATCCACTGAATATTCCTCATTCACCTATACAAGTAATGCAAATGCTATTAACAATAGATATTTTTGTCAAATGGTCAAATTAAAATCACCCTTATTCCTTGAATGCCACATGTTCCCATGTTCCATGTGAATGAGAAATATGACCACACCAGAAGCATATGGAAAAGTAGAATCAACTTTCTAAGAGACTTAGCACAGTAAGAAAATGAAGATAAATGCATGGCTGCATCCTATCCTTCCATACAGAGCTGGAAACTGTCCACTTCAATGAAAATTCCAACACTTTGGAAATACCCGCTTATCTCAATCTGTGCTTCCCACTGGTGACCACTTGGTAACAAAGAAGAAAAAAAACATTCATTTTTTTTTTTTAAAGATTTATTTTATTTTTATTACATAGTCAGATATACTGAGAGGAGGAGAGACAGAGAGGAAGTGGAGCTGCCGGGATTAGAACCAGCAGCCATATGGGATCAAGGCGAGGACCTTAGCCACTAGGCCACACTGTTTGTAGCTGTTACTAGATCATCGGTCCATGTGAAAGAAACATGCGGAATGGTAGCTCGACTCACGAGCTGGGCAGAAGGATCAAAGAGTACAGCAAAGACCACAGGGTATTTAAGGACCATTCATTTTACGGAAGTCAAAAGGGCCTAGTCAGTAATGACAGCTGCTAACATACGCTGATTGATATATATGAGGGCTTTTGATATATATGAGGGCTCTGGAAGCAATAACCCACAGATAGACCGAAGCTCTGTTTACCTTTCCTATCCTAGCAAAAACCTGTTAAGTGAATGTGATCTGCTAAGTCCATTTTACAAATGATAAAATTGACAATGGGAAGTTAGAAATGATCCCTGCATATGATTGGAAGTGGAGATATTGAAGACTATCCAGAAATTTCCACATTTACAATGAATTTAAGGTTATAAATTATAGAAGAGAAATGAGCAAGATAAGAGCTTCCTATTAAAGACAAGATTGGAAAATCTGGAGAGCATACTTCCCAAATTGGCAGTTTGTTCCAACATTAAGTAAGCTTTCTCTTTATTAAGAGTATTTAATTGATTTGGGATATTGTTTTGGCTTTCTTGTTCATGCTGAAAGTGAATTTATCATTATAAATATAAGTGTTCTCTAGTATTGTGTCTGTCCCCAAACTCACAAGGAATTTGTGGAAAAGACTGAAAAGTCTTCAAAGAAGTGTTTCTGTACCAGCTTTTATATTTCGAGCATTCATAAAACATTAATAATATTTGTTGAAAGGACAACAATCATTTTCTGTGCAAATTAGATCAACTTAAAAAGTTCACCTTAATTGATAGCCCTGGAAATAATGACTTTGTCTGATGAGTCCAGTCCATCTGCTATGTACTTATGATTTCAGCTGGAATCGATGAGAAGGCTCTTTGGTAGTAATTAATTGAGCTCAGTGTCTGTGGCTCCAACCTAGCCTAACCTTCAATTCCCTTTATTACTCTGGTTTTATTGCTTCTAGAACAACTATCTCTATGTGTCGCCCCACTGGGAGAGCTCTCGCATAATTTAGCTCTCCCTTCCCAGAACTGCAAGTGCTGAAAACTGGAAATGATCTTGTCTGGGGCATGTGAATATATGTGGCTCATGAGAAATCAAGCAAGCTGGGAATATCCACTCAGGCTATAACTTTAAATCTACTGTGTGCTAAGAAAAATAAGGCACCTTCGAAGGGTGAAGGCACATATGCTAACCGAATTGTTATTTCCCCAACTTTGTGAGTCTTATCCAAGCAAGCCCACGCTATTCTGATATATCATGTTGCCATAAAAAATGTGCAGCAATGCAATCCATACATCTTTAAGTGTCTTCTGGGTATTCATTGTTTCTCTATTTTTTGGTTTTTTCCTAGAAGTTAGATGGACATAATACTCAGAGTAGAACTTCCTGAGAATCCTCTCCATAATAAGACATGTGGGAGAGTTCAGCACCATGTTATCAAACAAATAATCACCACCCTAAGACGCAACCCAGAATCCTACAGGGATGAAATTTGTGCCAATATGGTCCTGAAATCAGGCATCTAGCTTTAGTTGTGGAAACACAGGTTGTATGTATGTGTGTTTCAGTACCTTGATAGGCAAGATTTCCTCAGAGAAGAACCTCTCCTATTAGGTTTCACCTAGTGTTCTCCAATACAGTTTTGTGTGTATATGGCTTTATTTGTGACTACACAGCGATGAGGAGGATCCAGAGATTTTCTTTCTATCCATCTTAAGTTTATTGGTTAAGGTTCTGACAACAAAAGTCCTAAGAGAAACATATGCAAATATATTTAATGCAAGATAATAGGATTTTCCATTAGAAAATCCAAACCTAAAAAGGCAATGAGACCACAGCGTTTCATATTAGGTTTAATGAAGAATGAGGACTGTTAAAGAATACAAGAAAGAGTGTGAGTGAACCGTGGAATCTCGAGGTTTTGACCTACAGCAGGCCCCGAGGTCACCGACAGTGAGGCAGATAGTGGCCTTGGGCCGCAAGAACCACCAGAGATAAGTTGGTGAGGAATGTCCACTTTATTATGCACAGGTTACAAGTTTTAAAGGGCAAAGAAGGGGAGGGCAGGAGGGGGCTTTCCGGCAGACCCCATGCCTACCAAAGACGCTGTAATTGTATGACACGTCTATCTCCCTAACCCTGCCTGGTCTTTGCCCTTCATTCCCTCCAAAATGCAACCTTTTTCTGAAGTCTCCTTGTATCCTGAAGGGCTGGATATTCTAGAAGCTAAACACACAAGAAAAAATATAATTGAAAACACACAGCACCCACTCTTGCTTTGTCCCAATCTGTTCTCTGTTTGTGACCCGATTCTCCCTTAAAAAGTCATTTATTGTTCCTCCAACACTGCCTATATCCCTCACTTCCCTCACTCCCATGAATGGGCATTTTGAGTGTCATATCTGTGTGGCTCCCAGGCATTTGTGTGTTAATTAGTTTTCTCCTTTTAATCCATTTATTGTCATTCATGCATTTAAATAAAATCATCATGTAGTGGAAAGTTCATTTTATTCCCACAGTGAATTTAACAGTAATTTCTCCGTAACAAGATTGAAAACTCAAATATACTGCTTCCTCTCATAAACCAAGCTCAATAAATTTAGTCAGTAAATTCTAATCTCAGGACTGGAATCATAGAATAGTAAATTAAGCCTCCTTATGCAGTGCCAGCATCCTGTATGGATGGTGTTTCACTAACGATCCAGCTCCATGCGAATGGCCTGGGAAAGCAACAGAGGATGACCCACGTGCTTGGACCCCTGCACCCATGTAGGAGAACCAAAAGAAGCTATTGGCTCCTGGTTTTGAAATAGTCAATGCCAGCCAATGTAGCCATTTAGGGAATGAACACATGGATGAAAGATCGATCGATCTATCTATCATCTATCTATCTATCTATCTTTCAAAGAAAAAAACTGTATAAATAAATTATAATTTAGTGTTATGAAACAAAATAATCATGCTTTGGAATTCTGTAAGACAGATGATTCCGGACACATTCAACTTCTCATCAAGAGGTTAAAGACCAGACACTGAGACGCCCTAAAACATTATGGGACATTATTCCTATATTTAAGAGTACATCTGGGGAGGGGTGGGGCGAATCCAAGTACCTATGAAACTGTGTCACATAATACAATGTAATTAATGAATTAAAAATAATAAATAAATAAATAAATAAATTTTTTTGAAAAAAGAGTACATCAATGATAAACACTCAACAACCTTAGGCTTCTCAAAGTTCTTCGGAGTGTGACTACCTATTGTCTTTTAATTGCCATCCAACTTGTTTCAAGATGTTCCGGGGTTTTTTCAAGCCCCTATAAATATTGGGAAAACTGTCTTAGGCATCCTTTGCCTCATTTTTCCCTGATTTACATTTGATAGTCAATGTTACTTTAAATATCACTTCTGTGAAGAATCCCATTGCATTAGTGAATAAGGTTAGTTTTTTGCTTTTTGTCTTGGGTGAGCGGAGGGACCTATAATAACTTTTATGTAAATGTCAGGACAAATTGTGACAGATCAGAGATGAAAAAAATGCAGACTTCTTCCATCCTTTATAGTTATCTCCATCTGGAACTCTGTATTATTTGAATCTCAAAATAATTCAAGTGCTTTATTTCCTTGAAACATAAACAGTGGAATACTGATGGAATGTAGTTGACAATTGCCCTCTGGAAACACCAGTTGTGTGTTATCATTTTATTTAATATTAGCAGTATTGTCTATACGTAAAAAAATTTCAACATTGAACTTGTCACAACATGCAGTTAATTTCCTTACTAGTTGGTGAATTTAGCCAAATCTTTTTGTGTCCTTATTTTGATTTTATTTTTTTTACATTTATTTATTTTTATTGCAAAGTGAGATATACAGAGAAGAGGAGAGACAGAGAGGAAGATCTTCCGTCCGCTCATCTACTCCCCAAGTGGCTGCAACAGCAGGAGTTGAGCTGATTTGAAGCCAGGAGCTAGGAGTCAGGAGCCTCTTCTGGGTCTCCCAAATGGGTATACGGTCCTAAGGCTTTGGGCCAGCCTCCACTGCTTTCCCAGGTCACAAGCAGAGAGCTGGATGGGAAGAGGAACAGCCGGGTTAGGAACCGTTGCTCATATGGGATTCTGGCATGTGCAAGCAAGGACTTTAGCCACTAGGTTACTGCGCTGGACAATTTCTATTATCTTTTAAAAACTTTATTAAGAGGTACCTCAAATTTGCTAATCATTATGGTCAAATCTATTCAGGTAAACTTTCAATTGGTTTACTCTCCTTTCTCTTGTCTCTCTGCCTTTTAAGAATAAATTGTGTTTTTATAGTGAAGCTGATATCTGACCCAGTCATACAAATCCAGAATCAATTATTTTTTTAATCTTAGCCAAATGATTTAACCTTTGAGAGTCTTTGCTTTTATTTTCTTATGTTAGGAACATTTTGTGGATTAAGCTACATGCAGTATTTATCAGCATGTCCAATATATGTCTGATAAAATATCAAAAGTTAGCAACCAATACATATTTTATTCTCTTAGAATTTCCGTTAATCTCAACTTCTAGGTTTCCTATCCATATTGCTAGACTCAATTCAACAACTTCTTCCTCTCTGAAATGTGTCCTACTTCCCAACTTTATTGGGCATGAGGGTGTGTGTGTGCGCAAAGCACTCCCAGTCCTTTTGTTACAATTTCATGACTTTTGTTCATAATGCCCTTATGTATTCCATCTCAAATTCAACATATGACTGGGAAGTTATGAGCTTCTCATGGTACCTAACATCATTCTAAACCTTACAGGACAATCACTGCTGGTTTGAGTTGTCTTCAATTCAAACTTTGTACAATATTTTTATAGAAAATATGTTTTCTGAAATGATGAGATTCAAAACCAATGAATATATTATTTTCCTATTGTAATTCCTTTTATTCTGCTTTTTATGACTACTTTAGATAGTGAATACAATAAATGAAATTATTTATATGAATTCTTTCTTTGAATTACGTATGTACCTATAAACAAAAGAGCTTTGTCGGTTTTAAAAATCTACTAGATACAAGATTTTATTTTATAATTTTCAAAATAATGCAATTTAATGCATATTATGTACACTTGCAGATGAAGAAGCATGATTTTAAAAGCTAAGAAAACTTTTCCAAATTGTTTATAAGTGAATGACAGAGCCAGATTTCAAATACAGGTCCATCTGACCCAAAAACCTGTCCCAT
The DNA here is from genome assembly GCF_030435755.1 of Ochotona princeps. NCBI lineage: Eukaryota > Metazoa > Chordata > Mammalia > Lagomorpha > Ochotonidae > Ochotona > Ochotona princeps. Next base: position 54,589,157 of record NC_080840.1, read on the forward strand.
TTCCAACACTCATTATGTCGCTTCTTGGCAAAATTCCTACATACTTCTGTTCAACACATGTAAAGGAAACAGCCTTTAGGCTAAGGGCTCAGTTGAACCTCTAAAAACAAACCAGTCAGAGGAGTGACTGACAAAATAAAAACAGCAATGTGGTAATGCTTCCCAGGGCTCACAGTGATACTGTGTGGACAAGGAGTGATTAAATACCTGAATTGTTTAAGAAAGGCTGAATTCACTTAGGGAACGTGGGACTAATGTCTTGGGCATATCATTGGCTGATGGCCAAGCAGCACTTACTCTAACACAATGGACACATTGACTGAGGACATCCCTGAGACAGAAGCCTTGAGTTCTGTTACAACATGTACGAAGCAGTCTGGCTATCTTAGGTGGGCGATATGTGATTATTACTACTTTTGCTAGCATTTCAAGCAAGGTGACTACAGCTTATGAACTGATCAGCAAGTTATTGTGAAAAATAGTTGGGGTCATGGTTCCTGGTGAAATTTTCCTTTAAAAATATGAGGTCTTACATCTAACCTATTTTTGCCTTCTTTGAAAAGAATAGTTCCACCTGACTTCTGGGTTTACCAAGAATAGCAACTGGGCTGTTACGTACAGCCCCTATTAGAATGGGTATTCTACTTTTCTGAGTTCCAGTTTTATCATAAAATAAAAATGGATCAGTCAGGAAATTCTATTGAGGGAATGCAAAGGGTTCCCCAAAAGCTGTCTTTTATCAGGTCATATTGTCAGCTCCCGTCTCTTGAATTTTTATCATGAGAAACAAGGAGATGGTGCCTCAGATGGTTCCTTCAGCTTATCATGGGGACAGCCACTCACACACTGTTGATGGCCTGTTGGCTTTGAGCAAGACAGACAGGATTATAATTCTTGCCTGTGATTGTTAACTGCTATTCTTGGATTTTTCTTTATAAGTTGTGCTTAAAAGACATCAGTTCTACCATTTTTGTGGGTCTTACTATGTATAAAATCCTCTTCATGACACTGTACAGGTGGTATCTTTAGTATATTTAATAAATCTTAGTGATCTTGTCCACATGAAAATTCTTCGTTCATGGGAGAGAAGAACTGAATTTGTCTCCATCTTTTCCCATGATGATAGTCATGTCTGTCTGTACTTCTAAGCACGTTGAATCCATCTAACATTCTTATTTGAGGAGTATTAGAATGTCTAGTATTTAGTGTGTCCACTTCATAATAACGTCAGCTGGAAACCTCATTTTAAGCTACATATATTTGAAGTAAAATTGGAACTGTGATTTAAATATATCATTTTTATTGGCATACTTAAAGACACTGCAAGAAAATATATGCCTAAAAACTTTATTGCTCTAGGGGCAATAGGAGGTAGATTCCCCTTGATTAAGTGTATATATAACTCTATCCGTATGTGGCTTCCTAAGCAAGTGAGACTGAACTTTTCCTGAGATGGCAACAGTTACCCAGTGCATACTAAGGCTTTCCTTGACACAGCAAACAAAACTCAAATCTAGTACTCGTGACCCTAATTTTAAACCAAGCAGCCTGAATGGTATTTCTTCTGGGGTTATATGAGATGTGATGGAGTTCTCAGGCCAAAAACAACCCTTTTGGGAACTGCCTGCTCTACTTAACTCAAAATGAAAGTTTGCATAGTTAGACAAGTCGTTTAGTCTATACCTCTTGACTATACGTCAACTTGAGCAGAGAATGTGTGTTAAACTAGTTCTTTCTAGTGAGCAAACAAATATGTTCATGCAAGCACCATGCAGGTGAAAATAAGACAAAGCACTCCTATTTCACTTCACAAATATTTGCTTTCTTTTACTGTAATTTTGTGCAGCACCATTACTACTACGAATACAATCAAAATGATGCGGTATAAACAAATGCACAAAAGTTACTCTATAAAAACTGTTGAGTTGTTTCATATTACTCTAATGCCATGGGACTTTTTTCATACAGTGTAGAGGCCTCTTTTCTGTCTACATTCCTTCATAACTCTGTGGACCATGAAGAAAAGAACCTACATTTTAAAGTATATGTGCTTGTAGAGAGACATAAAATCTTATTGGATTTCAAATCTCAGGAATGTGATGTATAAACTGTGCTACCATTTGAAAAGCTTTTAAAAATTAGCCATAGAAGAAAATTTTTAAAGAAACACATAAAGATGCAATGCAGACATGACAAATGATTTTGTAGTTTATGTTTTAATAAAACAGATTTTTTTAATTTATAGCCAAGCCATTTCATTGGTTTAAAAGCTGATCAATGAGATAACCAAAGTTTGTCTTTTTAATTTAATAAATTCAAATAGTGAAAGTATCAGGGGAAAAGGTAAAATCAATCACTATATTGACAGTGGTGAGAAGAGAAGAAAGGAAGAAGAGCTGGAAGACTATGAAAAATATTCCTTTCTTATATCTTCATAGTGGGGGAGCCAGTTGATGCTTTTCACATAAACAGAAAATTAAATATATTACATTATAATTGCAGTCTTAACTTATTACTGCTGTGTTTTCTAAAAGCAGAAATAAATCATCACCCCAACTATAATAAAGCTGGCATTCAAGTTCACAAAGTACAAGCAAGGGACACACCTAAAATAAAATGATAGGAGGAATGGAAAAATTTTGAACGTAGAAGAAGCAATTCAGGGACTAAAAAGGAAAGAAAGACGGGGGACACAATACAAGTCAATAGAACTCCGAGTACAGGTGATGAGTTAGATGAGTAAGAAAAATGTACATAGTTTAGAAAGATCGCCTTCCATTCGCATCTAAGGATCGCTTAACTAAAGTCTTAGCTCATGATGCAAAACGGAGAGTTGTTAAGTACAGGAAAGGGAAGGCAGCTTAGCAGTAGAGATGTTGGTGGAGTGCCGAGATTCTGCATTGGCTCAAGCTGCTAGTTACAGCTTCCTGCTGAAGCAGGCCCTAGGAAGCAGCAAGAGCTTGAGTGATGGATTCTTACCTTGTGCATGGGAGACTGGATTGAGTGTCTGGCTCCCACCTTGGCCTGGCCCAATCCCAGGGATTTGATATGGGAACCAGAACACAAGAGTTCTCTCCCTCTTTCACTTTCTCTCCACTCTCTCAAATAAATAGAAATTTACTTTTAAAGAAACAACAGAATTTTATTTCTTGGTTTTTGGCAAGCAAGTAACAAATTAAAAGATATAGAAGGTCTAAGTTATATGAACACAACCTGATTTTGAAAATTATATCAGCGGTCTTCGGGCAACTCTCAGAAAATGGAATTAAAAGAAATATTCACTTAGTTGAAATAAAATATTAAAATTCATGCACAGCATTTCATAATAAATTTTCTATGAGTCTTTTGAAAACCTCTGGTATATGTTAGTGCATATTATAGAGAGATCAATAGATGCATTTAATATATATGAATATGCATATATGCTTCTGTAACAAAAAACAGAGTACATCTTGTTTTCAAGTGTTCAAACGGCATAAACATGTTTAGCAAACACTAGGTCACAAAGGAAATTTTAGCAAATGCTAAATTTACAGAAAAAAAAGTCATTCTCTCATTTCTACATTAATAACTGGATATTAGTAACAATGCAAACAATCACTACATAAAATCAAAATATAAATAAAACTGAACTTGCAAAATACACAGAAAATATTTGAAAGCAAAATCAAAGATGAAATAAAATCATAGATGCTAGTATACCTAACTAGTAGCGAAAGAAGACTTAGTTATTAAATGAGGAAAAATTTAAAAATAGATTAAATGCACATTGAAAGAGTGAAATACATGAAAATTAAAAGCAAGAAAAATTAATTTAAAAGGTAAAAATCAAACATTAATGAATAACAAAAAGATTAATGGGAAAATATAAAAAAGCAAAAAATAATTACATTTTTAGCAGAAAAATTATTAAAAATTATTAAGCCATCTAACCAAGTCACAAAGCAGAATCAAAGAGAAGATGGATGAAAGCTTTACTTAACTTCATTAAAATAAAATTGGAAATCATTATACAGTTGATGTTTTTCTACGAAAATATGACAAATTGAAGCTGGTCTAAGATTGACGATTCTTCAGGATTAAATTATGTTAGCAAGAAAATATGTTATCACTGCTGCTACAACATCAGGCAGGACCATGGTTTTCTAAAAATTAAATAAAATCCTTGAAATATGCAGAACATAATTATGTGGGCTTCCATAGAAAAGGAAAAATGATTGTAGAATTTCTTTTTTTTTTTTTTTTTTAGGTAAAATGAGCAGAATGTTGATCCTCACTCTTTTAGAAAACAGAATATGGATTTATGGACGTATAGATTTATAAATATTTGAAAAATGGAAACGAAATCAGCACCTAACGAAGGGGGAGATTCACAGAAGAATTTTCACTAGGACTCAATATTATAGTTCCTAACATCATAATTTTCATTGATATTCAAAAGACTGTTTTCATTCTTTAATTTACACTTTAAAAAAATGTTTCCTTGTAGTGCCTGGCACAATGGTTCAGTGGCTAAAGCCCTTGCCTTGTGAGCACCGGGATCCCATATGGGCCCTGTTCATATCCTGGCTGTAGCACTTCCCATCCAGCTCCCTGCTTGTGGCCTGGGAAAGCAGTAGAGGATGGCCCAAAGCCCTGGGACCTTGCACCAATGTGGGAGACCTGGGACACTAGGACGAAGCTTCAGATGGCCTTAGCTCCATCCCTTGTAGACCCTAGGGAGTGAATCAGCAGACAAAATTCTTTCTTTCTCTCCTTCTCTCTGTATATCTGCCTTTCCAATAAAAAAAATTAAATAAAGAATGAAAAAAAAAAGTTTCCATGCAATAAAAGGAATACAACCAAAGTACTTCAGCATAACCTTTATATGAATATAAGTGCTCAGGTGTAATGAAATGTATAGTGTAGCTCAACTCAAAGAAATTAAGTAATTTTGCATGATAACCATGACTATAACAAGGCATTTATCGTCATCATTGTTGGTTGTCATTGTTTTGGATCTACTAATTAACAAAACTGAAAAGAAATGAAAGGAAATCTCAGGAGGAAACAGAAGTAATGATTGTTTGCATACTGCACAGAAAATCTGAAACAAATTAAAATTTAAATTTAAAGAACATTCTATAAAATTTCTGAATACAAAATTAGCAGAGAATTACAGTTTTCACGTGTGTGGATATCATCTAGGAACATAGAAAATAGGAAAAAAATGTAATTTTTGTTGATAACTCAACGTACCAAATACCTATATACAAACTCAAATAGAATATTTAAATAACATATAGAACCCAAAGCTCTTTAAATGCATTCAACTTAGTGAAAGAAGATTAAACATAAAACAGACATAGCCTGTTTCAGAACAGGAAAGAAACAAAATTGCATAGAGGCATAATTTTCTTCAAATCAACTTACAAATAAAAGGTAACATTGATAAAAGCTATGTGTATGTGTGTGTGTCTTCATGTGCATTAAACCTTCAGATTTAGGTAAAAGAGAAAATGCACATGCAAAAATAGGCACCTAAGTGTGGACATTTGGCCAGGCCACGCCATTGTGGGCATCAGCAGAGAGAGCTAGCACAAAGGTTTTAGCTTGCTCAACCCTCCCTCTTCTGCACTGTCTTAAAAAAAAAAAAAAAAAGAAAACGTGACAGCAAAGGAGTGATCATTTGATGTTGCGATTAAAATGATGGTATTCCTGCATTTCATCTCAGAGTGCTTGGTTTCTGCAGCTGCTCCTGGCTTCCTTCTCCAGCTTGTTTCTAATGCAGACTCTCGGAAGCATCAAATGATGACTAAGGTTCTCCATCTGCCATAGAGGATGTAGGGAACCTTGTCTGGCTTCTGTCCAAATGAAGCACTTGGGGGGATATTTGAGACAAGTAATCAGCAAGTGGGAACTCTCTCTTTATCTTAGACTCTCAAAAAACAAACAAACAAAAAAAAAAACAGAAAAAGACACAGAAGTTCCTGAGTTGAACACTCAGATAATTTAATATTTGGAAATTTTCAGCCATCGTGAAATTTGGAAATCTCATGTAAGCCAACACATCAAATAATAAAGCAGAATAAAAGTCCTGAAAAAAATTAAAAAAAAATGGGTACTTACTACTTAGTGAAGAGGATATATGTATCAGGGGACAAGACTTATATTTTTAAATGCAGGTGCTGCCTGTTGACATGTTTATTTGCATATCAATTCTTATCCCAAAATACAGTTCCAAGTAGAGTGACGGATCATGCAGATAATTATATAATGATTTGTGCTTTTAAGTATGTTTATGCTTGTATCTGTACTTGCATATGCACATGAGCATGTATATACTCAATCAAAATGAAGAGACTTCTTAAGAGCTTACCCAAAAAACAGGAAGCATCAGATCAATGTTTGTCTGTAAGCTTAAAAAGAAACCACAAATTAAAAAAGAAAGCTACATTAAAAATGAGAACATAAAGCAGCAGCCAAAAAACACATCTGCTAAACATGCAACTGTTAAATAATTCCTTTTTGCTAAAAATGTTGTGTAAATAAACATTTACAGAGCTAACAGTGGTATCATGAAAGATGAGGAAGAACCAGAGAAGACAATGAGGAGCTGACAAATTTGCTATTTTTTAAATAGCAAATGATACAGTGTTACACATAATATTGCTATTGTGCAATACACAGTACTTTCAATAAAAGGAAGCTGCTGGGCCAAGAGAATTGAAAAAGAAAGAGGTGCAATCACATGGTGTACACAAATACACATAGAACACCAGGATATTGATCACAGCAACCCATGAAAAGTGCTGGAGATATTCGGAAAGTTTTACAAAGTGTGATTGGAGCAATCCATTCCCAAAGCATATATGCCTTCTGTTAATATGTCCTAGTGTTAGACATACTTGTGGTATAAATGTAGCTGTTTATTATTATGGCAAGTTCTTGGGCATGAATGTTTTGTTGTGCATTATGATTTAATCTCGTATTTTCTTCTGTGATTGCGAATTTAGGTTCTCTGCTAACCTTCTGCAGAGTTTGCTTGTGTGTGTTGGGTCAGAGCTGTGTTCTCATGAAGCTGTTCGGAGTTTCACTTGTCTCAGGCTTATTTTATGGTCATATTTGGCCTTAAGGTTCTGATTGAATGGGGGTTGAACCCACCACGCATAGAACTGCCTGAATGTCAATTTCATTATCCTTTGGACCATGTGGGTCACATCGGACTATTGTGGAACTCTTAGTAACTGTTAGCTACTGAAGTATTCTGATTGTATTTTGCACTCCACTCCTTGCGAAGTCAGATTCTAACCATGCATGTTTCTCTTGGGTGGTGGGGTGCGGGGTGGAGGGCTGTCAAAACATGGCTACAATGTAAATTCACCTCTCACTCCTTATTGCCTTGGGTTTTTAATTTCACTCTGTGGCTCTTTCTACTCTTTGTGGTCCTTGAAAATATCCAATTCCTTAGTCAGGAAGTGGAATTTTCTAGCTCTAGTTTCCTGAGAAGGTGCTTTCCTCCAAACCTGCCAGCTCTATTCACAGTTCTCTATGATTTATTCTAGTCTGTTTCTCACAGTTCCAAGCACTTCTGTTTGTTGAGAACTCATAAATTTGGCTTGTCAAAGACCTTCACTCACAAAAAATTTCTCTGCCTTTCTACCTTGAGGTGTGCAACTACATCCCTTACTAACGAAAATTTCCCTTTCCTATTTTGGAACTTACTAGATATGTAAATATATGTTCTTAACATATTTTATCAACTTTTTCTTTGAATTTGGAGGAGGTGTGCAGCTTTGTAAACACACTCACAACATCTGAAAGCAAACTAGAGGTGAAGCTACTCCAAGCTCTTGAAGAACAGCTGTCTTACCAAAGACAGAATTTAGAGTTTTCTTGCAATGGACTTTTTTTTCCATAAGATCCAGAAAGAACAGGAAAAGAAAAGAATCAAGGAGCAAATGTCGTCTACACGGAGACAGTCAATGAGTTCTTGGCTAGCTTACGATGCAAGGTGGGATATAAAACCTGTACTCTGCGTCATTTGTGAATACAGACATGGAAAATATGTTTAGCACCTACTACATGCCAAGCCCTGTACTAATCCCACCAGGCTCAAAATATTTAAGTAATTTGATAAATATGTACCCCGTATTTGTGCTGAGATTCCACAGCAGTCATTTTAAGCTGCACTTTTTCCATTTCAGTGTTTATTCTTAAGCCTGGAAGTTCCCAGACATGTTCTGGAAATCCAACAACATGTAGATATAAATACTCACTGTAATCATCAAACACAACTCAGAGGGATTCCTGAAGTGCACTTTTTCTTTTGAAAAACTTATTTAAATTTTTTATTTTAATTTGAAAGACAGGGTTATAGAGACAGCAAGAGACAGAATGGAATGATTAAGGGGAGAATTCTTCCATATGATGATTCACTTAACATGTGCCCAATAGAGCCAGGACTGGACCAGGACAAAGTCGGAGGGCAGGGTGGCAGGAAGCCACTGTTTTTAAACTAGGGTCTGAGATGCTCTGATGATAGTAGAAAATGAACCAGGATACCAATAGGGATAGAATGAATTGCACAGGGAGTCTTCCAAAAGTTCACAGAAATGTGTGCAATGAAAAGAAAAAAACTATATACACATTTCAAGTTTTATTCGAATAGCACGTTTTAATTCCATTTTCCACAAACTTCTAAGTATCGTGATATATTTACCTTAAAATACGTTTGCACTTCTAATTTTGAGAAACACCCCACGTTAGCTCCCACTTGTTGCTTTGAGAATGAGTGTGTTAGGCTTCACATCATTTCTGTCTTGTTTTCCTATAGAATTTAAAAAATTCTATTCTTGAAGCTTGAAAATCCTCCAGAAGTTTCTGTGCTGGGGGAATCATCCAGCTTGTGTCCAGGTTTCATCAGGGAGTCAGCCTTTCCTGCCTGAGGTTCCCTCACTGTCTGTTCTTGCAAACATGTTTAACTTTTGGGTTGCTCTCCCTTGTTCTCAAAATAACACCGATAGATTCCAAACTGTCAGCTCTGATTCAGTCACCTAAAAATTGCTTATTTATTAAGTTTATTTGAAAGCCAAGGAGTAACAGAGAGAGGCACAGAGAGAGAGACAGAGATAGAGAGACAGAGAGACAGAGAGAGGGAGTTATTCATTTTCTGCATGAAGTGATCCAGAGCCAGGTGAAGCCAAAAGGTGGGATCTTGGTCTAGATCTCCTATTCAGGGTAATAGCGGGTACAGGTACTTAAGCTGTCACCTCCTACCTCCCCAAATGGCATCCTAACTGTGGCCATTCCAAACAGCATCTTAAATTCCACGCCTAATGCTTATCCCAGCCCCAGCAGTTAATCTTGCTTATATGTAAACAAAACTTTTACTTGGCAGCATTTCTTTTGTCTGATTTCCTTTTCATGTTTTTGCCTTAATTGGAATAGTTGTCCCTCTTCTCTGTGTGTGAGTGTGTGTGTGTGTATATGTGTGTGTGCGCCCGCATGTGTGTATTTTTCTATTGATACATTTGGGGGATTTTTAAAGGAAATATGCAACATAGCTGAGAATATGAATTTCTTTCCTGAGGAAGTAGACACCGGAAGGGGAATAGCTATTTAACACTCATTGCAAACCTTCACCTTTCTTGAGTATTTCAAGAAAAAAAAATTTAAAGGAATCTCGTCGTTGCCTTTTCAGACTTACAAATGTTTAGAAAGAGATTAAACATCCATAACTGTTAGCCACCTACCTTTACAATTGTTTTGATTCTTTATTAGTTATCTTTAAAATACACAAAGACTTTTCTGATACATGCAAAAATAAGGCAGTATATGATCCCTGGGAAACTTAAACTGATCAGTAGATTTGTTAGGTATCCTTATGGACTGTAACCAGGAATGATGAAGACAAGTATGTTCTACCCCACAATCTCAGACTCTGTGACAACTGTGAATGCTACAGCCTCTCTGGTTCTCTTGGAGTGAATGGAGACTCTATGGGACAGACCCACTGGTAAAATCACCCAAGTGATTTTGCCACAGAAGACCCAAATCTTACTTAACAATCATAGAGATTGTGCCATGTAGATTCTCCTCTACCATGTTAGACTTATTTAAAAAGAGTAAATAAGCTTCAAGTGGCATTTGCCAGAGGTCACTCTCTAAGTAGATAGCAAAGTTGAGACACCAGATTATATCTGCACCTCCAAAATTACAACTCTGGGGAGGTGAGTTGGGCTGGAATATTCTCTATGCTTAGTTTTCTAAGTCATGTGCCAGAAGACTGAATGCACCAGAAACAGGGTGACTGATTTTATTCAAAGTGGATCAGACTTTAGAACAGAGATTTTGTTTCCCATAGACAGGCTGTTTTTCTTCTTCCCTTCCCTTCCTTCCCTTCCCTTCCCTTTTTGCCTTACCTCTCTTCCCCTCCCCTCCTCTCTTCCCCTCCCCTCGCCTCCTCTCCTCTCCTCTTTTCTCCTCTCTCCTCCTCTCCTCCTTTCTCCTCTCTTCTGTCCTCTCCTCTCACTTCTCATATCTTTTTCTGCTGCTTTGCTTTGCTTTCCTCTTTTTAATTTTCCTCATCAACAGGACTATATAGACCAGCAAAGTCTCCGTTAATTGTATCTGTGGAGAAGTTCTATCTGACTAGGAACTTAGAGGGTGAGTGTAGCAAGTTTTTAATTAAATGATTAAAAATTTCTGGAACACGAATTTTGGAATATTAAACATATTTATTTATTTATTAGAAAGTCAGAGAGAGACAAAGGAAGAGACAGAGCTAGAGCTTCCTTCTATTGGTTCAGTCTCCAGATGGCTGCAGTTGCTGGGACTGGATCAGGCCAAAGCCGGGACCCAGGGGTTTCATACCTGTCCTCCACGTGGCTGACAGGTTCCAAATGCTGATTTTCTCTGGATGTTAACAGGGAGCTAAATCAGCAGAGGAGCAGCTCATAGTGGTGTTGGAACCCACGTAGGATCCCAGCATCGGAGGTGGCTGCTTTACCAGCTATGCCACAATGCTGAAACCGGGATTTCTTAACATCTCTTTAAAAATAAAAAAAAAACTTGGATTTTTTGCTCTCTTCCTAATAAGCCTTTTGACTGGATACTGGGTCTTGTAAAGTGCTTCTAATGAGTAGAATGTAAGAAAATGCTGCAATGTAACTTCTGAGATTAAGTCGTAAGAGACAGGCATTTCCTTTCAGAATTGGTTTGTGGGTTTGCCCTGATGAAAAAGACCGCTGACAAGGAGTTGAGGGCTGTCGCTGGCCAGCCGCCAGTGAGGAAGTCAAACCCTTAGCCTAACAGACCACAAGGAACTGAATTTGACCACTAACCTCAAGAGTGAGCTTGGGAGTTCTTCCTGCCCGCCCCTCCCTCAAGCCTTGAGAATAACCACAGGCTGGTCAAGTCTCTCATGCAGTCTGGGAAGGTCATCAGAGTTGCACTCAGATTCAGAACTGAAGAAGACGAGAGATAATCAGTTGGTGTCTCACAACCTTGGGCGTGATTTGTTAACTAGCAATAGGTTATTCCAGTAGGTGAATAAATATTATTAGGAGCAGGGCAGTCTTTTTGACATCCACTGTTTATAGAAGGTGTTGCGAGTGCGATACTCAGATCTTCAGTTCAAATTTGGGATACCAGATGGCTTTTCGAAGGCATTTTTCACATAGCCATGCAATGCATATCCTCAGCAATGTTATCAAGATTAGTTGAAACGGTAAGACCTCTGCCTCGGAAGACGTCAGATTGTTGCTTCCTATATATGAAAAAGTGGCACTCACACCAGATTTCTAAGAAATGTTATTGGCTTAAATCCAAGAATGAATTACAAATATTTCTAATCCAACAAAATGAAAAGTCAGATTGGCATCAAGGAATTCTCTTTCTTTTTAGCATTATCCTATGTACCATTTACTAACTGTGGGAATTCTTAGGTTCCCTGATACATCCATATTCAGAATTTGTATCAGATTATTAGAATCCACAAATTGCAATGCAAAGCCATCACTCTGGAACGGATTTATTGGAATAAGACTTAGAAAATCAACCCCATGCATGCACAGGAAAAGCCTTCTTGATCAGGGAGAGGGTTGAGAATGCTTAGAACAGCAGGAGCATGAATTACAAAAGAAAACATCCAATGAAACCATTAAAATAAGCAAAAATTTGGCCTTTGAAACACAATAAGGAAATCAAAAAGTAATACACAGAATTAGAAATAAAGTTCATGATGTATATTTCTGGTAGATATGAAATCTAGGGCACTGGAAACTCTTAACAGCCACAGGAAGTCTAATAACTCAATAAACAGTGCAAAAGATTTCGAGAAGCACTACTCAAAAAAAAATTATGCCATTGAAAATGAAGTACTTGAGATGACATACAACACAATATATGCACTAGGCAATTGTAAATTAAAACAGTGTAAACTATCCTCTTACACTCACATTTAAAAGTTAAGAAAAACTAAAATTATGCTAAATGAAAATAAAGCATTGGAGTAACCAAAGCGCATACTTTGGAAGTCTCTGTAATTTTCAAAAAATAAGGAATATATCTTTATGAACTAATAATTCCACTTCTAGGGATTTCACTAAGAAAACAACAAACATATCTACACAAACTTTCTTTTTTCTGTGGCCCAAAGTGACAAATGACTGCAATGTGCATCAACAGGTGAATGAATTAAAGGATGTGCAACATCTGTGTGACAGAATCTTGTTCAGCCGTAAGAAGAGCAACAGGCAAAGCCTTGGAAAAAAATTCTACAGAAAGTTTATATTGTGTGATTCCAATTAATATACAATCCCACAGAAAGTTCATGCTGTGTGATTCCATTGATATACAATCCTAAGAATGCAAACTGACCTGTAATAACAACAACAGAATATAAGTCAGTGGCTGCATAGGATGAGAAACAGCAACGTGGATGGGTGATGGAGGGGCACAAGAACTCTTTGTGGGATGATGAACACAGACATTTGTGTTTTGAATGTGGTGGATGCATCTGTCAAAGCTTGTAGGATTTCACTAGTAATTTGTTGTAAGTAAATGATAATTCAATAAACTTTGCTTTAAAAATGACCTAGAGATAGAACCTGTGTAGGAAAAAAAAATCACAATTTCTTCATACCAAATACAAAATTTAATGATTGAGTGGGATTTCAAATGAAAGAGCTTGTTTAACAGGCAGTAAGTTTTTTAATGGGATTTGGTTTTGAGCTCTGGAAAATCTTACTCAAATTCTAGATTGAGGACAGAGGTTTTTCTTTAGTTCTCAAATGTCTTTATGTGTGACTATATTCCAGTTGCTGCTTCTCCACCTAAAGAAAACACATCAGATTTGTTTATCCTTTGTGCACTGATTTAGTTTGTACTAGCATACTGTAAACATGGGATTAAAAGGTAAGCTAGGTTAGGTGAAAAATTATTTGAGATCCATGTATAGATTTTTTTTGATAATATATGTTTTCTGTAAAGCCTGTGGAGGTCCCTCGTTAAGCATGTGCTTCAAAATAGATGTATATTTTTAATCATTTTCCGAGGAGTTTTAGAAATACATAGGCACATAGGAGTTCCCTTCTGAAGAACTTTCAGGCAGTTCCTAATCTGTACATGATTGTAGTTTTCACTTTCCTGTTCCCAGTATGGGTAGTGAAAGTGGAAGAAAGCCACCAGGCAAGACAAGTAATTTCCCAGATACAAATAGTAAACAGCCAAAGTGATGAAGAGGGGGCTAAGAGAATCAGAATGTTGATATAATCTTAGACGAAAGAATAGAAGAATACTGAAACTTCTCCAGAGGATTGCAAGCTTAAATGTACAGCACTTGCTATTGGCCAAGTAGAATATTGAGCTCTGAGGACCTGGAAATTATCCACTTCTCATCCGTACATTAAAAGATAAGTCTTATTTGCGTTCTTACCATCTGAGAGAACAGAATTAAGCCCATTCAAAATACACTGAGCAAACAAACAAAAAGCAAACAAATAGTCTCTAAGAGAGAAACAGAAGGTGTCGGGGGAGAAGAGAGAGTTTGTGCTGTGTATATTATGGGAACAGAGAAAAATTATCATGGATAATTTAGTATCAGTTGCTTCATCATCACTACCGTCTCCTTCTCCCATTTATCAGGTTTGGAGTTTAAGAAAATCTGTCTAATTTAAAACTAAGTTCTATGTGAATAGTATTTAGACTGGAATAAGCAATTTCCAAATAACTGCTTTTGTACAAATAGTGCAATAGGGACAGGTAATATTTTATCACTGCCTGTAGTTCACACCCAGTTCGTAAAACTACTTGCTGTGAGAGCCAACCTCTTAAGTCATTTGGACTCAATAGTGTTAGTCACAGGGCAATCTTGAAAGAGTAGGGTTGAATTAATTAGGCAATGGAAAACCTTGCTGAGAATAAAGGGGTTCCTGTGTGCATTTGGAGAGCTTTGATAGGCAGTCCTTACAAGAGAACAGGAGCTCCAATGTAAGCTTAGTGAGCCTGGGAGTCCTGGCCAGACAAAGCAAGAGTGATCATTGCTTTTCTAACCCAAGACTTGTAGTTTTTAATCTGTTGGTGGTTAACTGAGTTCTTTTTTTAAAAAAAAATTATTTATTTATTATTTTTAATTCATTAATTACATTGTATTATGTGACACAGTTACATAGGTACTTGGGTTCTCCCCACCCCTCTCCAAACCCTCCCACCATGGTGGATTCCTCCACCTTGTTGCATAACCACAGTTCAAGTTCAGTTGAGATTCCCCCATTGCAAGCATATACCAAGCATAAAGTCCAGCATCTTATTGTCCAGTCAAGTTCAACGGCTTCTTAGGTATACCCTCTCTGGTCTGAAGACAGAGCCAGCAGAGTATCATCCCAATCAATTAAAAGCTCCAACATACCATCAGCAAAAATGTACATCATTATGGAATTAATTGACATAGTAATGAGTAACCAATATGTTAAAAGTAAATGCGAGTTCTTAACCACCTTCTGTGACTACCTCATTGACATTTCAATTTTAGTTTATACACAACATATAGCATACATAAATACCGTATGATCCAGCGATAGCACTCCTAGGAATATATCCAGAACATTTGTTTTATGAGAAACCAACATGCACTCCTATGTTCATAGCAGCACAATCAGTAATTGCAAAAACATGGAAGCAACCAAAATGCCCATCAGCGGAGGATTGGATAAGAAAGCTATGGTTCATCTACTCCATGGAATACTACTCAGCTATTAAAAAAAACAAAATGCAGTTCTTTGTGGCCAAATGGGCCAAACTGGAAACCATAATGCTAAGGGAAATGAGCCAATCCCAAAAGGATAAATACCACATGTTTGCCTTCATTTAAGATGATATGTTATGTATAATAGGTTAACTAGTTCTAATATGTTTCTAGCATTCAGTTAGATGCTGATGCAGATAACGAAGAATTCTAAGCTGCCTCTTGCTAAATGTTATTTTGTTACGAGAACAATATAGAGAATATACAACCATACACACACACACACACACACACACACACACACATTAGGAGTACAGAAGGGTTCTAAGAACTGAATGAAGGTGGTACTTCAGGTTTTCTTCTTTAAAAACAATTATTTATTTTTATTGAAAAGATTTACAGAGAGAAAGCAAAGACAAAGAGAAAGATCCATCCACCAGTTCTCTCTCCAGGTAGCCGCAACAGCCAGAGCTGAGCTGAATCGAAGACTGGAGCCAGGAGCCTCTTCCAGTTCTCCTGTGTGAGTACAAAGTCCTAAGGCTTTGGGCCAGCTTCCACTGCTTAGCCAGGCCACAATCAGGAAGCTGAATGGGAAATAGAGCAGCCAAGATATGAACCGGCGCCCAAATGGGATCCCAACACATGCAAGATGAGGACTTCAGCCACTAGGCTACTGTGCTTGGCCCTCATGTCTTCTTGATAGGCTCAGCATAAAAGTGCTCTGACACAGGTAGAGATCTGGAGGCATGAGGATGCATTTATGTTGCCTTTTCCACTCTAGACAAGAACAGCTTTCCCACATGGACAGCATCTTTATTGTCAAGTCATAGCTTTCCTATGGTTAGTTGTACAGAGTGCACCTGGGCCCGGCGCCATGGCCTAGCAGCTGAAGTCCTCTCTTTGAACGCACCAGGATCCCATATGGGAGCCGGTTCTAATCCCAGCAGCTCCACTTCCGGTCCAGCTCCCTGCTTGTGGCCTGGGAAAGCAGTTGAGGACGGCCCAAAACCTGCACCCATGTGGGAGACCTGGAAGAGGCTCCAAGCTTTGGATCGGCGCAGCACTGGCCGTTGCGCTCACTTGGGGTGTGAATCATCAGAAGGAAGATCTTGCTCTATGTCTCTCCTCCTCTCTGTATATCTGACTTTGCAATAAAAATAAATAAATCTTTAAAAAAAAAGAGTTCACCCAAGACTGTTTACTCCACCAACTATAGAAAATATAGAATACTTCACCTACAGGAGCACATTGGGAAACTGATCTGTTGGAAAGACAATAAAACTTTCTGAATAGTTGATTGGGATGCTAAAATAAGTCATGTTATTCTTTTTAACATAAAAAATCATGTTCTTTGGGGATTTAATGTTTTCAAGATTTTTATGCTAATAGTTTCTTTAACATTCAATTGGTTGTGTTTCAGCAAAGCTCTGATTCTGAAAAATTGAGGGGCGTCTTTTCTTCAGAGACCACTTGTAATTTGTAGCTCATTTAGGCGAGGATGCGCCAGACACTGAAGCCTCGAGGTAAAGGTTCTGCTCTTTCTCTCTTTTCCTTTCTTTGCCTGAACCCAGGTGGCCAATGAATTAAGGTAAAAACAACAAAACAAATTCCCTTTAATGAATCTAAGGCCTTCTCAAAGCACTCAGAACACTTCTGCCCAACCTTCTCTTCCTCATTCCTTACATGGAATGCATTTCTGAATCCTAATATATTTCTTTAAACAGTAAAAAGCTTTCTACTACATTTTCTTTGCAAAACTCTCCTTAGAAGCACATGTCGCTTCATCCTATCCTGTCTTACAGTTGCCCTTTCATCTTTCTCGTTTGTCAATGTCTTCTACTCAAATGATTGTCACTGAATGTAAATCAGTGGCCATGGGGATGACCCAGCCAGGACCAAGAAGTCCCGTAGTCACAGCTGGGCCTGGCACTGCTTCACAGTGAAGTCTAACCCATGGCTCCATTGTTTACCTGCCCTAACCCCTTTGGCCATCTTCCTTGAGGATTGTGGGATCCTCATCTAAAAAGTGCTCATTTCTTCTGAATTCTTTAGTTTTCTTTTTCCTTCCCTTTCTCTTACAAACCTATTATCCATCACTCAGTAAATTTTCTTCCCTCTCTTTGGCCTTCATCCTCTCCAGGTTCTCCAGTTACACAGCCTTCAGATTTGGGTTAAAAGCCCATTTTTTAAAATCAAGGGTAGCTTGGATCCTTAAAGTCAGTCCTCGTGAGCTAAATTCAGAAACAAAGAGAGAAGAAACATGCGTCTAGAAAGCAGTTAATTATAATCACAGAGTACCTATGGTGATTGGGACTATGTTGAAAGCAAAATGTGCACTTTTCCTCATTCACTATCATAAATCAGTTTAGAGCAACTTCTATTTAGCTAAAGATTGGAATAGGATGAAAATACACCCACAGTCCTATCGCAGTGACAGGGAATTGACTGCTCTGTATGCTTGTGTAAGGAGAGCCAACCCTTTAGAACATGTTCCAGACCCTTCACAGAAACAGAGTCTCTTGCAATCTGTGATTTCAGTGTTCTAGTCTCCAAAAAAGAACAACAGTAACACACAAACCAAACACTGAACTGTAGTTTGCAAAACACCACAAAGGACAATTAACGATTCCAATTGTATTTCTGAAAGTAGGTGATGTAACAGAATCATAAAAAGCAATCTGTGGTCAGGTATTGGGTGACATACTCTCCTTAACATTATGTCATTAACTCCGTGTCCTTAAGAACAATGACACGGGCAGACATAGGACAGTTAGTTTTAAAGTGTATTATATATCTGCTGAGTATATTCCAACAAAAAAGATCATAAATATATTTTCTCTAAATGGACTTCTTAAATGCATATTATATTTTCTGGGGAAGTTTACTATTTATAATAAAATTATTTAGCATTTTAAGTATTACATCAACAATGGATTTTTTCACTCAGTCTGTACTACAAACCTTTAAGAACTAAGACATTACTATTTCCATGTTACAAAACTTTGAGTAGGACTCAGGGTGGAAAGTAAAGGACCTATGAGCATACATACAGCAGGTGGCCTGAGGCTCTCATTTAAGATGTGCAATACGGTTTGGTTTCTATTTGGGGAGAGATTACCTTTAGACAAAAGTAGGGAAGCATACTGCAATATATCTTCACTTTCTAGTATGTTTGTCTCTATCATGCAGTTCTTTTATGAGAATATTTATGTACATCTTTACTTGTATATCTGATTATTTCATTTTTACAGGAAGGTTGCATTATATCAAAGAGAATGAATCGTATTTTTCTTTGGGGATTGGATTATTTCACTGAGCCTCCAGTTGGGACCATTTTTGTTGCAAGTGGTAGAATCTCGTTCTTTTTAATGACTGTGGTATTCCAGGGAGTAGATGCACCACACTTACTTTATCCACTCATCTGTTGACAGGTATACAGGTTGTTTCTATCTCTTCGCTATTGTGGATTGTGCTGCTCCAAATATAGTTTCCTGTTCTTTTCTCATGTGCGGATTTCACATCCTTTTGGCTATATTCCCAGGATTGGGATAGCTGGGTCATATAGTACAATAATTTTCAGTTGTCTGAACACTCTCCATGTTGATATTTTAGTAGCTGCGCTAGCATATATTCTGAGCAACAATGATGCGGGTTCTTTTCTCCTCACTCCACATCAGCAGGTGTTAGTATATTTCTAAATGTACCCTATACTCGCTGGAGTTAGGTAGAACTGAAATGCAGTTTCTTTTTTTATTTCCTGATAGCCAGAGAGCCTGAATTTGTGTGTGTGTGTATGTGTGTGTGTGTGTGTGTGTATTAGCCATTTGAGCTTGTTCTTATGAAAAATGTCTGCTAATTTCCTTCACTCATTTCTTTTAAAATATGTATTTATTGTTATTGGAAAGGCAGATTTTCAGAGAGAAATATGAAACAGAAAGATCTTTGATCTTCTGGTTCATTCCTCAAATAGCCACAATAGCCAAAACCAAGCAGATCTGAAGCCAGGAACCAGGAGCTTCTTCTGTGCCTCCTACGTAGGAACAGGGTCCCAAGGCTTTTCTACTGCATTCTTAGGCCACAAGCAGGGAGCTGCATGGGAAATAGAGCAGCCAAGATATGAACTGGTGCACAGATGGAATCCCAGCTCATTCAAGGTGAGGCTTTAGCTGCCGAGTTTCATTTTTCCCTAACAGCAAATACATGTTAAGTGAAGGGTGGAAGAGGCTGACATAATATGTAAGGAATTCAGAAACAACACTGGAAGATGTTGTAAAGTGAGAAATATGCTCAAAAAATCATATGAGATTAACATGCTGTATGGTTTAGACAATGCATACACCATCTGGACTTTCAACACTGTTTGGGAAATGTTTCTTAAAATCCTGAAACCTAATAATGAAATTATTAAAAGGACATGTGAAGAAGAAAATAAGGAAATCAACAACTTGAGGGAAAAAAGACTAAAACCCAACTTATTTGATTCAATTTTGTAATAATGTCTTGCAAAAGTTTATAAATATTCTGTATAGAAGCATAGATGATCACTAGATTATTAAAAATTTATTATAATCACAGATATTTTTAAATTAACTTTTCTCCAATGACAGTTATATTTTCAAGACTCAGGAAGCAAGCTAAAAAAATATGCAATCGCATGTACAATTCTTCATAAGAGGACTATTTCAAAGTTGCATTAAAAACTGGTTGTGATATTTCAAGCAACTGGAAGCCGTCCAGAGAACCTTTTAGCCAATCGTTCAGCCCACAGAAGACAGCTGCCATAAACACATGCTAAGAAATTATTCAATTAAATGGCAAATAGGTAAAGTACTTCTGTATTTTCTTTTATAACAAGGGAAAAATGGAATAAGTCGAAATCTGAATATTGTCATTGAAATCTAAAGATTCAATATAATTGCATCTTCTAAAATGTTCTGGTTATAAAAACGCTTCTAATATTTTATCTGCAGAAAGAAGAAACTAGCCAGTGCTTACATTATTTGTAATTATGTAAGACAGATACATAAACATATAATTTCTCCACTACAAATTCTATTCTAATGGGAACAAAATGGGTACATTTATCACTAGCCACTTCCCTCTGACTAATAGGACATCACATGCTGTTACTGAATCTTCAGGCCAAGCTTGTTCCTGTGGAATCCTTGCCTTTTGTCAAAGAAACAAAATTACCAGCCCTTCTAGTATAACTGCATCACTTACTTATTAAGGAACTTTTATTTATTGCTAAACAAGGCAGGCTCTAATAGCAAATGCCCAAAGGGTTAGCATTATCTCTTTTGCTTATTTTCAAGATAATCATAAGGCACATTTTACCTTTACAGCTTGGACCTTACCAAGAACAGGAATAAATAAGGCCAAAAAATCAGAATAAATTTTTATTTGTTAAATGTGCTGTAGTTATACACCAAGTGAACTGATAAGACTCTACAGTTTGTAACAAAAAAAATTCATAGGTGTGGGATAAGTTTTCATTCTTTAATGGAAACACATGTTGAGCATTACCAGTCCAGAACTCTTAAAATCAGAAATGCTACAAAATCCAAAACTTTTTGCACATTAGTATGCTTTCATAAATGTCTTATATATGTGGTATGTTCTATACGAAACTGTTACATGTGAAATGTTACTCAATATCTTTTATAAAATTACATTTGGATCATATGAATAATGTGTTCATGAAACATAAATTAACTTTCTCTTTAAAGCTGGTTGATGTATTCAAAACTTACCATAAGATAAACAGATAGACATTTCAAAGTTTTTGATACATCTGATCTCAAGCATGTTGGCTCAGGGGTGTTCACCTTCTGACCATTTTATAATTTGGTAGGACTCTATTCATTTTTTTATTATTATTTTGCATTATGTGACAGTTTCATAGACTCTGGGAATCCTCCACCTTGATGCAGTATTACAGTTCAAATTCAATCAAGATTCTTTCCTTGCAAACATATACCAAGCATAGAGTCCAGCTACTTATTGTCCAGATGGGTTGAACAGTTTCTTGGGGAGACCATTTCTGGTCCGAAGTTAGAGCTGGTAGAATATCATCCCAGTCAATTAAGAGTCCCAATGTAACATCAACAGCAATTTGCAACATTATGGAATTGACATGGTTTTGAGTAACCAGTATGTTAAAAAAAAAAAAAAAGCAAGTTCTTAACCACAACCTATGATTTGCTCATTGACATTTCAATTTTAATTTATATACAGGACCAGCTGCTATATACCTTAAAATGGCTACAAGGTACCCTTCAGCTGTCTCGAGTCTATTTCATTTTAGTATTTAGCCATTTGTTGTGTTGAAGTATAATTTTGCTGGTCTTGGCAGATTTTAGGATAATCTAGACTGGCTTGTAACTCTAACAAGACATTTGTCGACAATTAAGGTGCAGAACATTTTTTTGAGGGGGGTGTGCAGGAAAATCCTCAACACCACGGTGAGGAGTAACTAATCTTTGTGTCTCACCCAGCGAGGCATGAGCCAATCCACGCCAGCTCTTTCCTGTCAGATTCCAAGCTCTACTTTTTGTTGTTTGTCTATTTATTTTAGGTTTTTTTAGTTTGTATGATTGTTTGTTTGCTATGAGGGGTTTTCGGAGTAATCCCGATGGTCATTGCGAGGGAGGGTGGGGGTCCAGAGGTGGAGCCAGGCTCAGACCAGAGAAAGCTCTCCTCCCTGGTCCCGAAGGACGTTTATTGTTCTCTGTTTTTGCGGACCGCTCAGGGCTTCTGGTTGTCTTTCCGATGACATTGGTTTCTGCACGGTAGTGTTTGGACTTCTTCCATCCCCTGCGGAAGCTCCGGTTGGGGGTGGGTGACCTCAGAGTAACAGGAGGTCATGTGCGTGGAACAGGGGGGCACTCCAGAGTGGAGCAGGTGGTAAGGAGGAAGCTTGGATCCCAACCATGAAGACTCCCAGACCTTCAGCACAAACTATTAATACGAGCAACAAGGACTATATCCCAACTGCCAAGGAGGCCACAGGGAATAGGACTCTATTCTTTATGAAATTCTTCTATGAGGGAATGCATTGTAATCTGTCAACCTGGCAAGATTTCACAATTCAGAAAATTAAACTATTTGTAGCGCCGATTAAGTGTCACTAAAGTTTGATTGTTTTCTGTTGGAAATATTTCAATGGGAATGCAATGTCTAATCTCTTTGCTGGTCTCTGCTGAGTTTTGTATGGCTTTTGTTGCATAGCATTCTTGATCATGTAGTGCAATCATCACACAGAGTCCATTCATTCTTATCACTAGGTGTGGAATTTCCTCAAGTTCTACATACAGTACAATTTTGAGAATTTCAGAAAATACACAATACGTTATTTATGTTTCAATTTGAAAGTGTATGAATGTTAAAAAGAAATAGATATGTGCAGACTTGAAACACACATGGGAGTGTATTTGCAGTGTTTTTTTCCAATTATTGCAATTATTGTAATGATTGTTAAAGTTTTTTTTTTTAAGATTTACTGATTTTATTGCAAAGTAAGACATACAGACAGCAGAAGAGACAGAAAGACCTTCCATCCACTGATTCACTCCCCAAGAAGCCACAATGGCTACAGCTGCGCCAATCCGAAGCCAGGAGCCCAGAGTCTCTTCCAGGTCTCCCACGTAGGTGCAGGGTCCCAAGGCTTTAGGTCGTCCTTGATTGCTTTCCCAGGCCACAATCAGGGAGCTGGATAGGAACTGGGGCCTCTAGGATTAGGGTTGGTGGCCGTATGGTATCCTGGTGTGCTCAAGACGAGGACTTCAGCCGCTAGACTGCTCTGCAGGGCCCATTAAAACATTTTCTTTTCTGCAATTCAAAGAAGGGAAGTGCAATGGAATTTTAGTGTATTATGCATCTACAAATACTATAAATTGTATCTCTTAGTGGTAGTAGTGTGTATTTTATTTGTTAGCATGGTACATGAAAGTGTATCAGGACTGGCTTTGCAGGAACGAAAATCACAAGAGCAAATACTATGTGCTTCTGAATATTGCTATGTGCAAATTAAATACCTAAGGACATAATTTGGTGAAAATCTTCTTTTTCAAAAAGTATATGCACATGGATTAAGCTTTAATGTTCTGGAAACTTAGCATATTTAGTCGTTCCCTTACCTTATCTTTCCTCCCAGTATCTAAGTCATGTGAATAGTGGGACATGGGACTCTACTATATGAATGTCAGCTAAAGGAAGCTATTGATGAAAACAATTATTTTATACAATTAAAAAATAATTTCTAATAGATATATGCCATAATTTCTAATTGTAGCTAGTGATATGTTCTTACTTTATTTCACATGTAACTATGTTAATTAGCTTATTGCATGAAGATATCCAACAGTTTCAGATTTCTTATTATAGATCAGATTTCAAATTAATAGTTCTCTGTGCATCAAAGGTGTAATAAAACATTTGAGCTAAATATTTTCCTGGACAAAAACAGTACACATTTCTACTTATTTATTTAAAGACATAGGTAGTTTGAGGTCCAAAATATATGCAAATCATCCAATGTTAAGATAGAATCCTGGATGGTTTTATTAATGAAAAAAAGTAAATATAATTTATTTACAAATGTTGATATTTGTAGTTTCATTTGCTTTGTAACTACAGAGATGTCAAATCTTCCCTAATACTTTAAAGTCAACTTTAAGGCATTCATTAGAATGTTATAAACATCTGTGAACTACATACCACTTTGGTTTAGTATGAGAAAATTAAGTATACAAAACCAATCACTTACGGCATGAAACACAGCTACTTTCCTTATTCCATTGGAAAAAATCTCACAAAACTATATTGTGTTTTGTGAAGTCAGTCAATTTGATCATTCAATACCAGATTCTAAGTTTATAAGTCTGGACACTCATAAAACCATATGATTCCTTACTTCTGAGGTTTCAAACTGCCCCAAACTCAGGAAAATCAATGGCTGTGGTTTTAGGTGAGATAGCTAAGCATTTAAGATATTTCCACTGCATTGTAGTATCACTTGTAGAAGTGGAACAGACCACTAAAAGCTAGGTCGGTGAATAGTTTTTACCTTGCTTATGTACTCTGGTGCAGCATGTACTCATTACTTTATTTATATCCTTTTGCCATTCAACAATTATCTGAAGTGGTTTCTACTACAATTATAGTTATAATAAATTCTAATGTATAAAATAGAAGGTCAAAGTTTAACTTCCCTTTCCTTCCATTCTGTAGTAGAAAAAATGTGCTAAGTAAACCATAATATTTATATACAAAGCTTTATTATAAATTTCCTGCAAGCTAAAAGAAAACATGACACACACGAAGTTTCATGAAAGTTATTGTATAATTGAGAATGAAATTAATTTAGGTCTTTTTTATTATGTAAAGATTTTTACTTATTTTTATTGAAAAGTCAGTTTTACAGAGAGAAGGAGAGACAGAAAGATATTCCATCTGCTGTCTCTCCCTAAGCCAGAGCTGAGCCAATTCAAAGCCAGGAACCAGGAGCCTTCTCCAGGTGTCCCAAGTGGGCACAGGTTTAAGGCTTTGGGGTATCTCATACTGCTTTCCCAGGCCACAAGCAGAGAGCTGGATGGGAAGTGGAGCAGCCGGAACTCAAACCAGCATCAACATGGTATCCCAGTGCATGGTTGCTTTTTAACTAATGCAGCTGATAATATTCCACTTGTGTGTGCTTGACTTTTTGCTCACAAAGGTACTATGCAATATTACTATTATTAATTTATGTAATTGTTCAAAATATATTATTTTTTGACAGAGTAATTATATAATTCATGGGATTCAGTGTGACATTTCAATACATTCATACAGTGTGTGATCAAAAAGGGGTAATTGCCATATTCATCGCCCAGTCATTTATCGCTTTTAGTATTTTAGACATTCCACATCATTTCTAGTAACTCTTTTTAGAAAAGAGTATTCATTTATTTGTTTGAGAATCAGATTTTGAGAGACAGAGGGAGAAAAAAATTGAAACAGAGGAATCCTTCAACTGATGATTCACACCCCAGAAGACTGTTTTATCAAGGGCCAGGGCCTGCAGAAGCAAGGAACTAAGACTTGCATGTTGGTCTCCCATGTGGGTGATGGGGGCCCAAATACTGAACCATGTCCTACTGTTTTTCCCCAAGCTATTACCAGGGATCTGGATGAGAAGTGAAGCAGCCAGAACACCAATGAATGCCAATACGGGATGCCACCATCACGGTGGTGACTTTACCCACTATGTCACCTTATCAGTCCCTTTGTTAACTAATTTTTTAATATACAGCTAGCTGTTGTTAATCATAGCTATCTTACTGTTACATGCAGCATCAAGGGTTGTTCCTGCCATCCATGTGCACCTCAATATTCACTGACCATCTTCTTGTGCACATACCTTTCTGGTTACCAATCTACTCCTCATGTCTGTGAGATCAACTTTTTAGCTGTCACATGTGAGAGCATTTGATGCTTCTCTTTGGGTGCCTGGCTTTATTTTACTTAATGTGGTAAGTCCTTTTATGCTTTTTTAGATGTAAGAATTTGATGCTTTTTATGACTCAGTAATGTTTTGTACTGTGTTTGTGTGCGTGTGTGTATGTAAAATATGTTTTCTTTCCTCATTCATCCATCACTGACCATTTAAGTTGGTTCCTAGATGCTGTAATACACAGAGGAGTGCAGATATCTCTTTGACACACTGATTTCATTCCCATTACATAATGAGACTCCCTGGCAGAGAGATGACTAGAATGTGTTAGTTCTCTTTCTAATTTCATTAGCAAGCCTCCATACTGTTTTCCATAATGTTTATACAACTTTACATTCTCCCCAACCATGGACGAGTCTCCCCTCCCTGGGCTTGTTCATTTGTAGTTATTATTTTTCTCTAGGTGATAAAGTCTATTCCAGTCTAGATAAAAATATTTTTATTCATACTTTTAATTTTAAACTAGCTAGGAAAACAGAAGCTGAAAATAATGAGATAATTTATGCTGATTATATGAATGAAAAATCTAGAATTTGAGCCTAATTCTGTTTGACAAAAAAATTCAAGTATTTCCCATTATGTGTTGCTTTATCAGTCTACCTATTCTTTCAGTTTACTGGGTAGAAAATAATGCAGCAATCCTTTCACATTTGAATAATTTAAATAACTTTATTTAAAATGTACCTGATATTAGGCCTGGAACAATAGCCTAGTGGTTAAACTCCTTGCCTTGCGCACGCCAGGATCCTAAATGTGTACCTGTGGGGCTCGAGGGCAGATACATCACTAAGTCATGAGATGGTGAACAAAGGAAGAGCCCTAGGCGTGAACCAGGGCAGGGATCAAGTTGTTTTATTTTGTATAATTTTATTTTATTTTGCATTTTAATTTTTCAAATTTTATTTTTTAATTTATTTTTATTTTGAATTTTGAAATATATGGTACAATTTCGTTTAGGCTACGATTCCCCTCCAAACTCCCACCCCCAGACAGATTTTCCCCAATTTACAATGGTGTGGTCCTTCATGAGAAATCATAATTCTCTCAGTCTCTTATTTAAGTGTACTCCAACAGTCTAGCATGCCATTGTCTACACATGTCCAACAGTTTTAACGGAAACCATCCTTTGTCTGGAAGCAGGGATGCATGTTCCAATATACCTTCACCTCTGTATATGATAGACCCCAGTACTCCATCACTACACATTTCCATAATTGAGAAGCCATGAAACCAGGTCAACATCTGGTATGAGTTAGAACAGCCACAACAACAACATCAACAACAAATTATAGCACCATGAAAAAACACACCACTAAGTAACTAACACATGAGTGATAAAAAGAAAACACAAAATTCTCTTGGGAAAAAATGATGCCATCATGTAATCCATGAACAGGTGATGAATTTGACAAGAGAATAAAAAATTATTTGGGATAAACAAAACTGAAATAAAAACATCAAAACACACGGAATGCAGTCAAACAAACAAACAAACAAACAAAAAACAGTAGGGATCGGATTATTGAAGTTGCGCTTTCCATGCTGGTTTCCTTATGTAAAAGAGAACATTATCAAAATGACCATTTTATCAAAAGCAATATACAGATTCAATGCAATCCCAATCAAAATCCCAACAACATTCTTCTCAGAAATAGAAAACATTATACAAAAGTTCATCTGGAATCACAAAAGACCACGAATAGCTAAAGCTATCCTGAAAAATAAAAGTCAAGCTGGAGGAATCACAATTCCAGATCTCAAGACATACTACAGAGCAGTGGTTACCAAAAAAGTT
The DNA here is from genome assembly GCF_030435755.1 of Ochotona princeps. Lineage (NCBI taxonomy): Eukaryota > Metazoa > Chordata > Mammalia > Lagomorpha > Ochotonidae > Ochotona > Ochotona princeps. Next base: position 54,616,670 of record NC_080840.1, read on the forward strand.
GGGTGCTGCTACAGAAACAGAGAAGAAGATCAATGAAACAGAATAGAAACACCAGAAGGGAGCACACATGTATAGTCAACTAATCTTTACACGAAAACACACTACACAAGTGATAGGGGACTAATACCCAGGATTTACAAAGAGCTTCAGAAACCCAGAGACAGCAAAACAAAAACAAAAACAAAAACTGTAGCAAAATGGGCAAAGGAAATGAACATTTTTCAAAAGATTAGATTAAAGTGGCTAGCAGACATATGAAAAGATGCTCAGGCTCCCTAGCCATTAGAGAGATACAAATGAAAACCACGTTGAGGTACCACCTAACTCCAGTGAGACTGGCTTACATTCAGAACTCGACTAACAACACCTTCTGGCATGGATGTGGGGAGAAAGGCACCCTCCTTCACTGCTGATGGGAGTGTAGGCTAGTACAGCCACTGTGGAAATTAGAATGGGGAGTGTTGGAGAATTGCAAATAAACCTGCCATATGACCCAGCAATCCCGCTCCCAGGAATATACCCAATAGAAGTGCAATCTGCATATGAGAAGGGGATCTATAATCTTATATTTGCAGCAGCACAATCTACAATAGCAAAGACATGGAAACAACCCAGATGTGCATCCAAAGAAGAGTGGTTAAAAGAGACTGTAGTACATCTACTCCATGGAATATTATTCAGCTATTAAGAAGAATGAAATGATACTATTTACAACTAGGTAGTCCCAACCAGAGATCATTATGCTCAGTGAAATGAGTTAATCACAGGAGATCCAGTTGCTTTAAAAAAGGACTGATTGGCCAGGGACCATTTCTTTGCCTGTGAACACCCTGTGCTCCCCTGCCGCTGGCCTATGGGAGGTGGCTTCCCCAGTCGTGCTGCTGATGATTGGCTCTTAGTTCTCCTCCTCTCCTGGAATTCCTGAAATTCCTGGCATGTTCGCTGTTCCATAAAAGAGTGTGTGTTTCCCAAGTAAACAAGACCTGCTCTGATGGAACTCCTGCCCCATCTGTTCGTCTCTCACGTTGGAGGCTGGATGACGGGCAGTTGGCTCATCCCCTCTGACAATGGGGTACTAGAGGATGGAATCTGGGGAGAGAGCCCTGTAAGCACCAATTCTAACCCAGCAGCCTCATTTCCCATCCAGCTGCCTGCCTGTGGCCTGGGAAAGCAGTCGAGGAAAGTCCAAAGCCTTGGGATCCTGCACCTGCATGGGAGACCCAGAAAAGGCTCCTGGTTTCAGATCAGCTTGAAACAATTGCGCTCACTTGGGGAGTGAATCATCGGAGAGAAGATTTTCCTCTCCGTCTCTCCTCCTCTCTGTATATCTGACTTTACAATAAAAATAAATAAATCTTTAAGAAATACGTGCCTGTTATTTATAAAGGTTCTTCCTTGTGAATGTATTTGACTCAAATCTCTAAATTGGAATATTGACTGTTTAATTTTTCAACTCTTTCTCATTTCTATGGAAAAACAAATAGTGGATTATGTATCCTTTAGCTGCCAAATTACTGAGTAGCTGGTACCACAGTAATTAGATAGAAAAAGAAAAAAACGTGAAGTGGAAACTTCAAAGATGTTTCAATGTTATTTTATCTTTTTACTTTTATTTATTTATTTTAAGGTGTTCAATCTACAAGGTTCACTCTCCAAATGGCCACAAGGCCAGAGCTGAGCCAACCCAATCCAAAGCCAGGAACCAGGAATCTCTTCCAAGCCTCCCACGTGAGTGCAGGGGCCCAAAACGGGCTGTCCTCTGTTGTCTGGATGGGAAGTTGACCAGCCAGAATATGAATCAACATCCATATGGGATGCTGGCACTTGCAGGCAGAGGACTAGCCTGTTGAGTCACCCCCACAAAGCCCCAAAATGCTTCCATTTTATGGGGAGAAAAAAAATTCTTTAAAATGTTTTTCCCAAACCCATTGAGTTGTTTTCAAGTACAATCCTGTAAAGCATAAATTGTTCCCAGACAGTCCATTGTGATGAGAGCACTCAATGCATTTCCCCCTGAGAGCTGTATGAAGCATTCCTGAGGTGGCAGTGCCCAAGTTCTTAGTGTCTCTGCTCTGAAACCCTTATTTCATAGTTGTTTTGTGGTTATATGGACTATTGGCACCCCACAGTGTTTTGTATAAGTACTCCTTGAGATCCGTTCTCTGATGAAGTAATGGGCTCTAATATAGTTATTAGCTTATTCTTTATAAATCTTAATTTGAGGTGAGGGTCTTAGAAATACAATGCACACCAATGAAGGCTGAATGAAGTCGGCATCACATAGTCCAATCTTGAATGATTCTGTCTTGGTGACTCCACGGAGGGACACTTGGAGTGAGCTATGGATCCTCAAATTGCCCACGCACACGGGAGTGGTGCCGTTCTTACCATTCCCACACGTCAGAACTGCAGCCAATGGCACAGGCAGCAATGAAATAAAACTTACTTATACAAGTGTAAGATCATGTACATATTTTTGTTATGTTTTATTATGATGATGTAGTCTAACTAGAAATGCTTAAGCTAGTATGCTAGAAGGAAATATATGCCACTCAACACTGGAATTTCTAAAAATAATCTGGGATTCTTTCTATTAAATTACTGCATATGAGACTCTCTTTAAAAAATTAAATACCCAATATGTCTCCATCCATGCATTTTTTGAAATTCCTACATATTGTTTTTCAGAGTATGCGTTTCTGTGCCTTTTGAGAAGATACCCTGTATAATAAAATAATTGGATATGTGGTGACTTCTATAGTCTGAATATTTGAAAATTATTAATGGAAGCAATGTCCAAGTGCACTTTTATCAGCCATGGAATCTAAACAGTATTCCAGCCATCTTTTAAAGGTCTTTCTCATAAAAAAAAAAAAAAGTTGATTTGACAGCTATCTTGAAGAAAATTATCTACAAACTCAAATAGATTGGAAATATAAAAATCTTGTTAAATGGTTCTGTTTCTACTTAGTCTGTATTATATAGCAATGTAATTTAATAGAGCAGTCATTCTTTCCCAGTGGAATACAGACTTTATTCACTGTATTAGGATTGAAGTGTTGGATACATAAACCAGCATTCTCGCTGTGCTGCTTTGGCTCAATGGTGACATTATCCTGAGATTTTCCAAAGGGGGAAAAAGTTTGGTAATCACGGGAAAATTGAAAAAATGTTTGTCTGGTTCCCAGCTATCTAGGTTAAATCTCAGGATGTCTGGGAGACTGCATCCGTTTCTATACATTTTTCTACCCGGACAGTCCTGAACTTATATACAGCCACATTTCAAGTGTGAGGAAGATACGCAGTTACTGTATATGTCCCAATGGCTGCATTAGGGATTTGCTCCCTTCACAGAGCTGCTTTTCTATCTTGACAAATTGTGTTAAAGGAGGATTTAAATTCATCCTTCCTGAGAGGTGAATGTAATTTGAATAGTAATATAATGTCTACCTCTGCCTGGAGAAGTAACCTTTTTGTGGTAGGTATTCCTTCATGCTGGTATCGCTAACATTTACTACAGGGTTTTCCATTTGTATGGACTTGAAAAGCTATATGTGGCACAAAGGGGAAAATTTATTCAAAATGGCAGGGGAATCGAGACAACACACTCAATCCTTCATGCAAAAGGCTACTCACCAGCTTACAAGCTGCTGCCACAGGGCACACAGGAGTGTGTACATTGTTTTTAAAAAAATCAGATCATGGTCCTTAAGTTACTCACAGTTTCCGAGACAGATTTAATTTCTCAATTAAGACCCTGAGAATCCTTGTACAAAATCAAGGGACTGATTTTTTTAGACTGTCCAGAAACAGTCATTTTTAATTTAAATGGATTCCCCTATGCCCATTGCCAAGGCTGGAATATAAAGCAGACCTGGTTTCCTTCAGTACATTTTGAAGGGTGAAAGTGCTAACTGCAGAGTTTTCGGCAACATTAGTGCCCTGCTGGGAATCCTGAGAAAGGTCTTGTGTTGCATGAGAAGACCTCTATAAATGTGACTTGTAACGCATCATCCTACCTGCAGCATCAAGGCCAGCGCAGGGCCAGTGCAGCGTACTTTCGAGTAAGGCTGCACAAAACTGATTTTGAGAAAATCTCTACCAGTGTAATATATTCCTTTGCAGTTATCCTTTGGCTCTTACCTTCTGACTTTGAAATATCCTGAAACTGAACACCACAGATCTTTATTCTTACAAAAATTATTTATGACCCCAGATTCAATCGTTGCATCTGGTTTGAGGACCGAAAGTTGAAAAACTCATCCGGAATTCATTATGGTTTTTCACTTAATTTCCTTTCTTTGCTTCCTTCCTTCCTTTCATTCTTTGCTGATTTTCTCTCCTTTCTTCTTTTCTTTTTTGTCTTTCTTTCAACAGAAACATGCTGTTGGCGTTTTATCAATAAGAAATGCATGTGTAGGTCCAGCAGTGTGACTCAACCGGCTATTCCTCAGCCTTCGGCACTGGTTTTCCATCTGGACAGTGGTTCATATTCTGGTCACTCCACTTCAGATCCAGCTCCTGTCTTATAACCTGGGAAAGCAGTGGAAGATGGCCCAAGATCTTGGGCCCCTTGGGCCCTTGCACCCATGTGTTAGAGTCACGAAGGTCCTCGTTCTTGGCTTTGGATTAGCTCAGCTCTGGGTTTTGAGGCCTTTTGCGGGTTGAATTAGCTGACAGAAGATGCCATTCTGCTTCAGTCACACCTCTATGTAAGTCTGCCTTTTAAAAATAAATACATATTTTTCCTTATTTTCTAAAAAGAACTGTATCTTATTTGGATTAATTGAATGAGTTTATTACAATTCTCCCTTTTGTTTCTGTTCTTTAGCTTCCTCATTCTCTCTAGCTGCTGCTGAATTCTGAGTACCACAGCTTAGGGAGACACTGCTCGCTTCCTAATCTCACCTTAATGGAAATGAATGCTATCCTGGTGTTAAATGTTCAGTTCAATCTACTTAAAAAATACAAAATAATGGAAGCAAACAAAATCTACCGGATTATGTTTAAAGGCCACAAAATCATTAAACATAATGAATAGCAGCTGTATTAAATATGTTTACAAGAAGGTTTGAAGTTGACAGAAGGAAAGATAAAGCTTAAAACAAACTTGGTTCTTAAAGTAATCATAAATACATGTATAAAGGTAAAACAAGAAAGCTTATACATCTTTGAAATAATATTATTAGAGAACAATAAAGGATATGGGGATTAAATAAATGGAGAAAGCTTCATTACGACATCTGAGAATATGTTTGCATATGTCAAAGTGCTTGTAGGCTATGAAAAATGGCTAAGACGAGTATCCATAGAGAGGCAAGAATCTCTCCATGGGTTTCTAGAGAACTTGAGGCTCCAGATTTCTACAGAGCTTTGTATTTCCAAAACTAGTCTTTAAGCTCCCTTTCTTAATCCAATGGCGTGTTTGTCAGAGATGACAGATTGAGTTTAACAAAACAGATAGCCAAGAAAGAGAAAAAAAGCATCTCATTAGAAAAAAAATATTCAATGAGCAATGGTAAAATGATAATTTATTTATTTATTTTTAAAGACTCACTTTTTAAAAAAATTTATTACGTTGCATTATGTCACACAGTTTCATAGACTCTGGGATTCCCCCATTCCCTCCCCGTGCCCTCCCCCCATGGTGGATTCCTCCACTTTGTTGCAGTATTACAGTTCAAATTAAGTCGAGATTCTTTCATTGCAAACATATACCAAGCATAGAGTCCAGCATCTTATTGTCCAGATAAATTCAACAGTTTCTTGGGGAAACCATCTCTGGTCTGAAGGCAAAGCTGTCAGAATATCATCCCGATCAATTAGAAGCCCCAGCACAACATCAACAACAATTTACAACATTATGGAATTAATTGACATAGTATTGAGTAATCAATACGTTATAACAGTGCAAGTTCTTAACCACATCCTGTGACTACTTCATTGACCCTTCAATTTTTGTTTGTTCGTAGAACTGGCTGCTATAGATCTTAAAATGGCTATAGGGTACTATTCAGCTGTCTCATGTCTATTTTCATTTTAGTATTTAGCAGTTTATTGTGTTGACACATAATTTTGCTGAACTTGGCAGATTTTAAGATAATCTAAACTGGCTTATAAATCTAACAAGGCCTCTGTCAACAGTTGAGGTGCAGAACAGTTTTAGGAGGGGTGTGCAGAGAAATCCTCCATCCCCTAGTGAGGAGTAACTAATCTTTGTGTCCTACCTAGTAAGGTATATGTGGATCCACGCTGATCGTTTCCTGTTTGGTTCTAAGCTTTCCTTGTATTTCTCTGACTACCTATTCTATTTTTTTTGGGGGGGGGGCCTCCGGAGCGATCCTGATGGTCATTGCAAGCAAGGGTGGGGATCCAAAGCTGGAATTAATTAAGGACCAGATGAAGCTCCTCTCCCTAGTCCCGAAGGAAGTTTGCTGTTCTTCTATTTCTGCAGATCCCTCCGGGCTCCTGGCTGCTGTTCTGATGACCTTGGATCCTGCGAGGAGGAATTTTGGCTTCTTCCATCCCATGTGGGAGATCCAGATGGGGCCGGGTGACCTCGGAGTTCTCGACCTCCAAAGGCACTCCAATTCCCCATGGTCTCCTTGGCTGTTGGGATGTAGTCCTTAAGACTCACTTATTTTTATTGAAAAGGCAGATTTACAGAGAAGGAGATAAAGATCTTTCATCTACTGTTTCACTCTCAAGTGCCTGCCACAGCCAGAGCTGAGCTGATCAGGAGCCAGGAGCTTCTTCCGGGTCTCCCATACAGGTGTAGGGTCCTAAGGCTTTGGGCTGTCCTCCATTGCTTTTCCAGGCCACAAGCAGGGAGCTGGATGGGAAGTGGAGCTGACAGGACATGAACAGGCGTCCATATGGGATCCCAGCACAGGCAAGGCAAACATTTAGTCACTGAGTTATATCGCCGGGCCTATAAAATGATAATTTAAAAATTACCTTTTGATAGCAATGATCAAGTATTGATGTTTGTTTATGTCTTTTCTATCTGAAGAACTTGAGAATTTTCACAAAAAAGTGAAAATAACTTAAAAAATTATCTCTTAAATATATTCACTTTTTTTGACAAGGGAACAGAATCAAATAGTAAAAAGTGGATCCATTAAACAAACGAGGATGGAACAATTGAATATCAATATTAAATAGAGAGGCAGAGAGAGATCCATTAAGACTTTGCCCATGAAAAACACACAAACATTAACATAAATGGATTGTAGATTACACATCCAAATGAACAATTTAAAACTATGCAAGTTCCTAAGGAAAGCTTAAGAGAATATATTCAAACTATCTCTTTGGCAAAGATCTTTCAGTTATAATACACGTATTACATAGAATGTTTATAAATTCTGTTTTACTGTTTTTGTCTTTCAAAGATATAATTAAGATAATAAGAGCGAAAGACATATTCCAGAGTCATATATGTAATTCATATATCTGCTAAAATTTGTATACAACATGTAAAAAGCACTTGTAGCACACTAATAATATAAGATATTTTAAAAGCTCTATTTACTTTTATTTAAAAATCAGTTTTTCAGAGAAGGAGAGAACTTGCATCCTCTGATTCAATATCGAAAAGTTCACAATAAACAGAGCTGATCTGCTTCAAAGCCGAAAGTCAGGAGCTTTCTTTGGGTCTCCCACGTGTGTCCATGGCCCCAAGGACTGGAGGCATCTTCCCCTGCTTCTCCAGTCTGTAACTAGTGAGCTGGATTGGCAGTGGTGCAACCAACACAGGAACTGGTACCCTTGTGGGATGCTGGTGCTACAGACAGAAAAAGAGCATGCTATGCCACTGGGCTGGCCCCAGTTGTTTAAAAAAGCTCAAAATATATCTGTAGCCATTTTACAGCAAGAATGCAGAGGGAAGGGATTATTTTTTTCTCTTCAGACTCCACATCATCTTTTTGACACATTTTAGCAAATGTGAGAAAGGAAGGAAGGAGAATATTTTCAATAATAATTAGTGGTGAATGATGCAATATTTCTATTTTAAAACTTTCATTACTGGTTTCTTGACATGTTGCTTTATTTTTCTGTACTTGTTCAGTAAAACAAAGTTGTAATTTTTTTCAAATATCAGACACTTTCCATGTTCTTCTCAAATGATACTTTAGTAGCATTCTCTTATTTTATCTAGCCGAAGTTTATTGAAATTTATTTCCACTCAGTGCTCATGAAAATTAGAAAACAGCTTATGTTAAACTATATTTAATTTGTATTACATTTTGATTAAGAAAGAGTAGACTGACACTAAGAAAGTTTTCCTCACATAAAATCTGTGAAGAATGACAGTTTACTTACAAACATGTATCAGGTTTTGTTTGTTTCTGTTTTGTTTTGACCCAACCTGATGGAAATGGCAGGGATCAGAGTATCTTCAAGGAGTATCTAAAATTGATTGCTAGAACCTTGCAGTAGCAAATGTGCCCATTCAAATGGTATAGTCTAAAGAACGAGTGACCCTACCAAACTGTACAATGTGGGCTTTTCCACAAGCTCAATCTCCTAGAAGGAAATGGAGCTTGTTTTCTCAGTGGGAATGTTTGCTTATTGGGGAAAGCAGTAAAAGAAATATGATCTTGTGGGATTTTAATGTTACTCATTTAAGTTTTTCCATATCATGTTTGAAATTATGCAAGATTCAATTTGTAGTTACTTCATATTTCTCAAGGGAAGACTGTTGAAGCTAACTGATTACTATGTGAGACATTTTGCTTTTGGTTATCATTTGCAGTGAAAACATACAACTTATGTTGGAATGTAAACTTGTTTCAGTTGTCATCATAATTATGTTTTTATCTGTAGCTAGAAATCTATGTGCAAGCAGAGAATTATGAAATAGGATAGCTGTTAATAATGCCATTATCGGGCCTGGCGCAATAGCATAGGGGTTAAAGTCCTCGGCTTGCACGTCCAGGATCCCATATGGGTGCCAGTTCTAATCCCGGCAACCCTGCTTCCAATCCAGCTCCCTGCTTGTGACCTGGGAAAGCATGAAGAACAGCCTAAAGCCTTGGGACCCTGCACCTGTGTGGGAGACCTGGAAGAAGCTCCTGGCTCCTGGTTTCGGATTGGCTCAGTTCCATCTCTTACGGCTGCCTGGGGAGTGAACCATCGGATGGAAGATCTTTCTCTCTGTCTCTTGTCCTCTCTGTATATCTGACTTCGAAATAAAAATAAATAAATCTTTAAAACAAAATAATGCCATGATCATTTCACTCTCCTATGTTGTGAGCCTATTTAGATGTCCTTGATGAGCCCCTTATACTTTTCATTTTTCACACAGATATAACACATAAAATTAAAATTTAATAGATTCCAGTTTTTCTATACTTCTTCATGCCTCCACCTCTTCATTTTAGTTAAATCAAATGATTTGACTTTTACAATCTTGATATAAAAGGAAACACATTAAGAGCATAAGTTGAGAAAAACATTGATTGGCCTTCATAATCCCACTAAATCAATCTGCTTTCACATTTTAAAATATTGAGTCATTCTTGCTTTAATAGCTCAAGCAACTACAAGTACATGTTATTTTTTACATCAAAATTGTGAGTAAGGTAGTCCATGCTGTACAGAGATCAGTTTAAACACAATTAGAAAGAAGAGCCAAAACATGCCCAAGTATCTTCCAGATATCCACCAGTGGACTGAACCATGCCTCCCAGTCTAGAAATCAGAACCCTCCAGGAATCAGGATTAAAAGTAATGACTATGACATTAAGTAGCATACGAGAGAACCATATACAGGGTTAGATTCTGTGGGGGGATGTGTGGGCCACACCCTGTGGAAATAATAGCACCACTGGTTAGTTCAAGAGTTGAAGGGGTGATAGACTAAACTAGGTGTAACCAAGGAGCCTGCCATCAATCACAGGTAAAGGAACCCACAACAGTCTGGACTGGTCAAGGCAGCAGCACCCGAATGTGCATCCTGAATAGGGTGTGGGGTGGGCTGGGCTGCAACGTTCACCAGCTCATACAAGGCCAATTGGAAGGCCAGACTGTGCCGGACACTGGCCTAAACACCATGGCAAGTATGAGAACTGGGTCCAGGAGTGGGTGAAGTGGAGGAACTTGGGAAACTCCCATGGAGGGTCATAGTCCCCGCTGGTGAACACATGGTCCAGACCTGGGGGTCGGACAAGCTGGGCAAAGTAGCTCCAATGGCTGGTTAATGTGTGGATTGGTAATGGAACTGAGTGGACCGGGCAGGACTGCGCAAACCTTAGCCCACAAGCAAAATTAGAAATCAGGATGGAGCACAGGTCATGCTGAGCTAGGCTCTTGCACCTAGTAGTCTGCGTGAGCCAGGGGCGCTAAGCCACAGTATGTAAGGTAAGGGCCAGGACAGGTGAGGGGCTAAATCAAGCTGAGTCAGAGCAACCACTGGCATGTGCGTGATCTATGACTGGGAACAGGCCCAGTTGGGGAGCTAAGGCAACAAACTAGCTAGGTTGAGGTTCGCACCAAGGAACACAGGGCTGGAATGGGGTTGTGTTCTGATCAGGATACGGTTGTAGTCTCACTTAGTACAAGTGTGGACTGGGACTGGACGCACCAAGCTGGGCTAGACTCCAACACCATCTGGTGCTCTGGAGGACCAGGATAGATGTGGGATGGACTAGGCTAGGTCTCAGCCACTATTGAGCCATGTGTGAGCTCTATTTGGGTATGGATGAGCCATGGCTGGACTAAAACATCCAACAGCAAGAACCAGATTGGGTTGAAGGCCAGTCAGGAAAATCCACTGTTCCTGCTAGGACAGGAGGTGAACTGAGTAGAGCTGGCTCATGGACCAACTGGTATGTGTGAAACCTGGCACTAGGACATGTTCTGATGGAGGAGCCTGGGCAACTCCTCTGGCAGGACACAGACCGTGCAGGTAAGCACAAGAAGCATGGAAGGAAACAGCCCAGAAGAGGTCATGGAAAGTGTCCCATTGGCATACATTTGGCATGGGTCAGGGGCAGACCAGGCTGAATCAGTTCACATCATCCACTGGCAAATCCACCAGAACAGAGTGTGCGTTGAACCAGGTTCAGTTGCGACAAAAAAACAGTGCACATTACGGAATGCCAAGGTGAGGTTACCTGTACCTGATGTGATTGCAGCACCCAACCAGCACATGTGAGAACCAGGAAGGGAGGATGCGGAGCTGGCAGGGGAACAAGGGCTGCTCCCCTGCTTGATGGCTACTCCCACTGGAGTGTGTGAGCTAGATGGGTGCATACCAGACTAGGCAAGGCTACAACACCTGTGGGCCTCTCCTGTGGACTAGATCAGAGAAAAGCCAGGCTGGGCTGATTATTTCTACTGGTGCAAACAGAAACTAGAGTGGATGAGGGTTGGTTGGGTTTAGCTGCAGCATCAGCTGGCAGAAGCTTTCTCTGGGGGCTAGTTCTGTCAAGTTAAACCACAGAACCACCTGGAGAGTGCATAATCCGGGCATGGGAGTGGCCTGGGAGGGAAATAGAGAACTCCTCCCTCTTGGGTTATCACCCCCATGGGAGGGCACGGGAACCAGGACAGGGGCTGGGGTGGCTAGATTGAAAGACACCCAACAACATCCATGAAGACTGGATAGTGAAGCTGGTTAGATGGAACTAGGTTTCAATGCCCAATGACATGTATGAGAGCAGAAGGGGATGTGAGGCAGATTGGACTAGTCTGCTGCACATGCTGGCAAACCAGGGTAGGGGGCAGGCCTGGTGGGGGTTATTGTGAGGCCCTCTGACTAGGCTGCAACTCCCACTGGTTTATGTGAGTGCTGTGTGTGTGCTGGGCAGAACCAGGCTGGACTGCAAACACCGATTGGTTCCAGTGGAAGACAGAACCAACCCAGCAGTTGAAACCACCAGCTGATTGGGGCGATGGACTGTGCCAGGCCCTGTACTTGCTAGTGCATAAAGAATCTGGTCTGGGAACACTTCAGACAAAGTTTTGGGATCTCCCCAATTGAACTGCCGGACTCAGAACCCTAACCATCGAAAGACAGAGGACAGAACAAGTCAATCAACCACCTCTGCCATATGTTGGCAGTGAAAAACTAGGCAAATGGAGACTCTGTGATGAACTATGTCAATCAGTGGATTCTTCAATGACCTCATCGTGCTTGGAGTGGCGAGATTGGCAGCAATTCATAACTGTTGAACTACCAAAACCACTTTAACAAGTTAACAAGACCCTCGGAGCTTGCCCCACAGCAGGGTCCTGGGGTGGGTGGGAGACTGGGTGGGGCTTCTCCCTTAAAATCTTCCTTTACCTCAGATACATGAAGGAAACAATGTGAAAATGATAGTCTTACCCACTTTCCTATAGCCCTCAAATCTTTTTACCCTAATCAACTAAAGATTATCAAAAATATAATTTAAAAAAATGGAAAAAGTTAAAAATAAATAAATAAATAAGTAAATAAATAAATAAATAGATAGATAGATAGATAGATAGATAAATAAAGGTAATGACTACATGTTAGGTTTGGTGACTCTAACTGAGCTGCAAGGTGAGGTTGCCATAAGTGACGATGTGTGACGATGTGCTTACAGAAAATACTTCATGTTCTTCTGCAGAAACCAGTTCTGCAGACAAGACCCTTTCTCAGCCAGTGGAGACCTTAGACCAGCATAGAACTTGCACAGGCTTTTCACGTGCCTTACTTTGTTCATTTGGTTTTGAGCTATTAAGTTTTTCAGAAAGGTTTGGTAAAATCTTATTTAGGCATCCACTGTATGTCTTGAAAAAAAAAGAAACTATATTTGTTCAATAAATGAATCATACATTTTTATACCTTGATCAGCAATTTCATTCACCAAGACATTAATGAGCGTTTTCAAATAAAATATGTATATTTCTGAACCACTTTTGTGAAGGGGAGTTTGTTATATTCAACGGAATATGCAACACAACAATTAAGCAACAGGTACAGAAGCCAAAAAACAAACAAAAAGTATTTTGTATGTGTTTTTGGGGGGGGATGGCATGGTTCTCAGGATGCATGACCAGTTTCATTATATTTATTACAGTGTTCCCCTTATTTTTAATATATCTATTGTTTTATTGTATATTATGAAAAATTCTTTGATAGCTAGGTGAAGATAAAGTTATAAATATCAAAATGTGTATTCTAGTTGGAATTAATTACATTTCTGTAGCTGTCATGAATAATAGATTCAAAAAAGCTCAAAACCAAGTTTTGTTCCGCACTGATAAAGTCATTTGGCATAAGATAAATGATGAAGGTGTCAGGAAGCTTCCGCCAGCTTTCCACCTCCATCTGGCCTGTCTTTTGGGACTTTACGACGTTAGCTAACATTGATCAGACTATGGATGCACTGGGTGTTCTCCTTCAATGCTTTGTTTTATTATTTTTGACACTCTTAATTTGAGAGCCATAATGACAAAGGGAAAGAGAAAGAGTCCCCATTCATTATTCACTCTCTAAGTGTTCTACGATGGCTGGAATTGACCAGAGTGAGTGAGATCACCACTCTGATATCTTAACTCTAAGGGAAGTTGGTCATTGCTTTGGTAATACTAAGGATGCAATTTATTTAAATTCAGCTTTTTATTTTCTTGGGTTTGTTATATATCTTTCCAGAAGTGGGTGCTTGAAGAATTATAATAGATGAATTTTATAATGTTGCCAGGAGTATATTCACGCACATCAATATATGATAGGGCAGTATTTAAGAGAGACTAAAGACATTTAGAGTTTATTTTCTTTGGATACACTACTTTGTCCTGTAAACAATTTAAAAATGTGCTTTGCTATCTTCCTCATTGCCCTAAGGTAAAACTATAGTTGATTCTGCCTTAATGATTTCAACTCACACATTCACAACTGATTCTAACACTTTTTAAATATTAGCTATGTAAAAATTGTTAATAAATTGAAATTAGAAATAAAACAAAAACAAAACAAAATAAAAGTATGACACTGGTAGAATGTTAGAATTGACATTAGGGTGTTTAAGTGCTGGTCCAGTAAGAATGGGTTACATTATGCTGTGCTAAACACAAAAGCAAATGTACTAGATTAACCCATGGAAGCTCATTTTCTCACACGTTATCCTTAGACTGTCTTCCTCCCACGTTGGTTTCTCCGTGACCTACAATGGCAAGGGCTTCATTGTGATATAGTTCCAGTGAGCTGTGGAGAGTAGAATGAGGCAAAGCTTAATCTGGCTTGTAAAAACCTTTGGATTGTATGGCCAAATCAATGCTTTCGCTACATTTACCTTAAGAAAGCTGAGGAAATACAACTCTACCCTGTACCCAAAATCGGAAAGCCAACAATGCATGATAAATATCACTAATGACCTGAACACTGTTGTACATTATTTCCAAAAGATTAATCACTACTCAATTTATCAGTCTAATGCCAGTGACTTACACCAGTTGATTTAACTACTGTGTTTACTGGAAACACACACACTGTTATGAATCCAAAGTCTTCCTGGTATATACTTTTCCATTTCATCATGTCATCAGCATTTTTTAATAAAACTTGAATTCTTGTATTTAGTGACAAATGAGAAAGAGAACAAAAAAAGAGAGAGAGAGATAATCTTTCATCATGCACAGTTTTTTCCCCCCCAACTGCCCATTACGGCAAGTGCTGACCCAGGCTGAAGCCACACATCAGTAACCATCTGGATCTCCTTTGGGAACGGCAGGAATTCGGTATTTCAGTCATCACGTGCTGCTTTCCAAGCACATTAGCAGGAACTGGATGGGAAGTACAGCTGGATTTAATTAGACAGTATCCCCAGCTTAACACTAGCGTGCTACAAGTGCCTTTCCAACACTGTGATTTCTAATTGAGGATAAGAAAAATGTCCTGAAAGTTGCTGGGCTTGGTCATTTCTGTAAGATTTTTCAAATTGGATCTGGGGTGCCTATGTCAATATGCGTCAGAAAGCTGTTGAACATTTTGTCTTGCAGAGAAAGCACTGACAGGACATAAATTATTCCCATTTTGTTAGATGTGGGGACCTTTAGCTGGTTCTTTGTCCTTAAGACTGAAATTCAACTAACACAATGATTATACTGTACTGGTTAAATGGGATTTTTAAAAATTTTTTGATTATAAAATGACAATATCAAACATGCTCCACAGCCATACACATTCTTCAAGACACAATCATAAGAACTCAAAGTAGTAACAGAAGCAAAATTTGATGCAACTAAAGTTACTGTGTTTTTCATCCCATTTTAAACCACTTAGTAAAAAATAATTTTGTGGCACTTCTATGTAAGAGAGATTGTTTATATCATATATAATTTGGATATTAAGAGCACAGAAATTCCTCAAAAAAGATCTGGTACTTCACTGTAAGAAGAACCTATTCTCTTGCTTATGGGTAAACTTTAGAAGGAACTCTGAGGTCAGTTCTTCCACAATCATTTTGTTGTTGTCATACTACTAAGGTAGAAGAATAGCCCAATAATGTACTTTTGTGCAGGAAGTAATAAAAAAATACAAATATTTAAAAATAAACATAGAAAAAGAGCTAGATTAGTGAAGAATGAGCAAAATATCTTTTGGCAATGTGGGATGGCCGAGTAATTCCGTGTTATAAAAATTGTATATGGATCTCTAAAGCTTTAAGATCAAAAATAAATGTATGCTTTAAATTTTATTTTACTATGAGCCCTTTGAACTACCTTGGTATTAACAAAAATTACCTTGGTATTAACAAAAATTAACACTACCACAGGTCATATGATTTAATTCTTAGACATTATAAACTTAAAACTCTGTATATGTTTCAAAGAGTCGATTCCCTCATACCGAACATAAAAATTGTTTTTATATGCTAGTTTTCATTGGTAATAGCACTCTGAATTTTCTTTTAAGATTTTTTGAAAATGTTTACTTATTCTCATCTACTTGAAAGACAAATCAACAAAGAAGGAGAGACATGAAGAGAGAGACAGAGCAAATGATCTTACAATGATCTCTTCCATGTATGCTTTCAACTCTCAGGGACTGGGACTGGATTCCTCACATGTTTGGTAGAGACCCCTGCATCTAAGTCAACATCCACTGGGTTCCAACTAGCAATGTAATGAAGGATGCAGAAAATCCCAAGTGGTATTTCAACTCATTGTGCCACTCCCACTGACTAATTCTGATTTTTAAAAATACATCTGTCTCATTAATGTGCCTTTCCTGTCTGTCTCTTGCAAGCCTTATAAATAATTTTACACATCAGAATACTATTTTGTTTTAAGTGATAACATTCAACTAAAAATGTATACTGATTGGTTCAATGTTTTGTCAGTTCCAATCAGTTACAAGTTGGCACTTACACAAATGTGCTTCAAAGTATTTGTGGAAAATTGAATTAAGATAGATGTTTATTTGGTAGCAAAAAAAAATTTAAAATGCTGCATTGTTCTTCTCCATGTGCTTTTATAAACTTTCTGGAGATACCCCATAGTTAAAATAGTTTAGACTACAAAGTGCATAGATCCTCTCATGATCAGGGTAGGGAAAGTAGGAAAGGCCAAATACTCATTTTCCAGAAATCTTCTGCTGTTGGGGTAAAGGTGCATGGATAAATTTCCTCATTCAAAACTCTGCCTCTAAGACTTTCTGGCAATGTCAATGTTAAACTTCACGCCTGTGATAGAAGTCCTGATGCTAAGAGTGATCTGAAAGCACTGGTTCAAGTACTATTAGTGCAGTATGAACATTCAATGTCACACAGTGGCTAAAGCAGTGGTGTACTTACAGGACCAATTCCACAACATGATTATTATTTTCTTTTTATATTTGATTTTATTTTTATTTAAGAAGCACAGAGACATTAAAAGACAGGGAAAAACTTTCCCATCTTCTAGTTCACTCAATAAACGCTGCTAAAACCAGGACTGATGTTGGGATTCGCGATGAAGAAGGCAGAAATCTAATTGGTTGGACCATCACCACTGTATCACATGATTTATGTTCAGAGATCCTTGAAATGAGAAGTTGGAGCTGTGACCCACATCCAGGCACTCCACTGTGGGAAGGAGGCTTCATAACAAAGAGGCTAAAAGATAAGCCTATACAACATGATTGCAGATATGCACGGGTGAGTGACAATTTTAACCTCTTTGGGATGTCTTTTTAAGCAGGTTATGAGCATAATGTGCCCATGAACGTTATAAGAACCATTGAGGACATGGTAATATACACTGAAACAATATTGTTGTGCCATTTTTAGAATTTCCACTATTTCTGTAATGCTTAATTAAACCATATAATTGTTACCTTAATTATCATAAAGACCATGGTGGTAATTAAGGCTTAAGATATTTATAGCTATGTCTGTACTAACATATTATTAAGTCAAAGTGTCCAACTTACTGACATGCACTTACTATGCTTACTTAGCATCACAGTCATTTTATTGGTACATTTTTATATTTGATAACTTACAGTACTTAGCAATAATGGAGACAGAGTCCTTCAGAACACCCTGCAAAAAGTTTTTGCATTGCTCAAGAATTACTCTTCACTTCATATAGTACGGAGTCTGTTCTTACTTGCGATAAGAACATAGCTGTTAACACTTGAAGACAATCTCTGAGGTTCTCACATATGTTCTAGTAAATTATCTCACCACCTTAAAAAGCAACATTTTAAAAGTAATGCCTGCTCAATTTAATGAGTTACTTACTCTTCGCATGAGATAACTCTGTTGGTCTCCCACGTTTCTGTAATTTCGAGTTTGCTGGTGAGTTCCCACCTACATTTTGAAGGATATTTATGTGTGAACACACTTGGTAGATAAAGCAAAAGGCAAAGCTTTTATTTTGGTTTTCTGATTGTTTTATTTTTACTATTTAATATAAAAAAGATAATGCTTTACTTAATGGCAAAGTTCAGACAAACATGCTAACCTCCAAGTATAATGGATGAGAGTTCCTTAAACTCCTATTGTACCTGCTGAATGTAATCCCGTGTACTCACAGGCATCAGGCTGTCCTTGAGCCATTATATGTAAACTGGGTTTTTGGAAAACAACAGAAATTATGTCCCAAGTAATGATGTTATCATAAACCGTTTTTATTTGTTTCTTTGGGGTCTCATCTTGCTTTTCAGCATGCAAGTAAGTAGTGGCAGTCTGCATATTTTATATCTTTAAGGCTTTACAAATATAGAAATAAGATACACACCTTGTCAACAACTATATATATATAAATTTATGTGCATATGGTTTACTATAGATAGATGATAGATACACAGAGATAAAAATAGAGAAGATGCTTTATTCTCAGTAACATGTATATGGGATTTTTTTAAATTCAAGAAAAGTACATCTTATGAAAAACTACACATGAATTTAAAAACTAGTTACACAAAAATGAATTCATCATTACATTTCATTTCACATAAAACTTTTGAAGCATTCCATATATCTATGCCTATTCCTGAATCATACAAAATATAACATATGAAAGAATTATTCTACAATATACTTTAAATAACATTTTCCCATTACTCCTTAGAATAATAATACTAAGCCTGTGATTTCCTTACTATTTCATCCACTAATTGAAGTATAGAATGCAAACTTCTCTGCTGTTATTCATAAGAAGTAAATTATTTCTACATTCAGATAGGTGAATGATTAGTGGGCAGATAAAATATAGGTGAGTATGTATAATATATAAATTCAAAAACGTAATAAGTGTGCATATAAAGAACTATTGGATTATTTCTTCCCTGAATCATTGTGGAAAAGCAATGGTCTCATGGGGTCATCTTAAGGAAGAAAAGGAAAAGGTAAGCTATGAAATCTAAAAACACTTCTTTTGGGCCTGGTGTAGTAGCCTAGTGGCTACAGTCCTCACCTTGAATGTGCCGGGATCTCATATGGCCACAGGTTCTAATCCCAGCAGCCCTGCTTCCCATCCTGCTCCCTGCTTGTGGCCTGGGAAAGCAGTCGAGGATGGTCCAAAGCCTTGGGACCCTGCACCCGCGTGGGAGACCCGGAAGAAGCTTCTGCCTCCTGGCTTTGGATTGCCGCAGCACCGGTCGTTGTGGTCACTTAGGGAGTGAATCATCATACAGAAGATATTTCTGTGTCTCTTCCTCTCTATATACATATATCTGACTTTGCAATCAAAATAAATAAATCTTACACACACTATAGAATGCTACTCAGACAGAAAAAAGAATGAAATCTATCTTTTGCAATAAAATGAATGCAAATGAAAATGATTATGCTTAGAAAAAATGTTAGTTTTAGAGAGAAATATCAACTGTTGTCTCTGCTATATGGCAGCTGATATAGTATACAAAAAATGTGCATGAATGAAATGATCACAATGGAATATGATTTTTACTTTTAGCCTCTGATTTAACTCATGTGGAACTGTGGTCTTCTTTTTGCTTGTTGAATATTATGATTATGAATATTATGATAGTCATAATATTATGAATATTATGATTAGGACGAATTAATATTTTATTTGCAAAACCTGCTGAGAAGAGTAAAATGAAGGAGCAGTATTTGGAGGCAGCAGGGGACTGAGGGAATTGTGACTGTCTCCTTGGATCTGCATCTGTGTGTATTGCATCAAATCTATTCCCTTTATATTAATTTTAAACATTAAAAAATGGAAAAAATTTATTTGACATTATAATATAGTAGCAGATTGTGAGACCCTGTTGAATTTATTTTATCACAGCTCAATTTTGTGATATCAATAAAATAACTATATGAAGATGTCCAGTTGTCTAAATGGCCTCAGCATTATGATAAGATATTTGATTAGATGCCAGCATTGGAGAGTCATAAGTGCATAAAAGTTAGGAAATGCCAGAATCAGAGTTAGGGCCACCCATAAGTAGATCAAACAAAAAGAAAATTTTCCTTTGAAAGACCAACATCTAAAGGCATAGAAAAGAAACCAGATATTACAAAACAGAGAAGTGGAGAATCAGGAATAACAACTAGAATTAATGAGTCATCCTTTCATTTTCAGGAATGTACACTTTATATAAACTAGAGAATACTGATTATCCAGTATTGAATTTTTTTCAAGAGAATATCTATAGGAAAAGTTCTATAGTATGTTTAATATGAATTAGAAGTGAAGAGGAATAAATTACGTTACCTTGGCTGTTTGGAAATTATGTGATATTGGTGATGTTGTCATGCTAGGATTGATAAAAAGAATCCCAGTTAGTGAATTCACGTACAGCTTCAAATAACCAACTCCACTCTTGAGAAAGTCAAAATTCCTATAAGCAAAATTGGCAGTGAAGAAAACATTTTGTGTGTCTATTTGAAATGTGAATTTGTCTGTTATGATATGTTTGTGAATTCATGTCCTAGCACTTTATGTGACTTTTAAAATACTAAATCTCAGAAAAATGATTCTATTAGACTGATGGTCAAAGCATATTGATCCTGAGAAGACGTGCTTTCTCTACACAGAGGAATTAAGTAAATGAAAACAGACTACTAAAAGGAGAGCAGGAACGCTCTCCACAAGCTAGAGTTTGAAGATCCAAGGAGTTCTAAGAACGCTTCCCAGGCTCTTCATTTCAGAACTTCGGGCCGAGTCTTCCATGGAGTCTCAGGGGAATTCACTTCACCTGAGACTGATACTTAGATATTGTTCTTTAAAAATCTTATGTGAGATCTCTGGCAAAGGCATTAAATATCATAACTGTAAAATCCTTTTTCCTTCACTTGATCTGTATATTTTCCTGAGAGTATTGCTATAAGCCTTCCTATTTTATTAACATGCCATTTATTGATTCTTGACCTGCAATTTTTAAATTCCATTGCATTTATTTTCCTGGTTATTTTCTGCCCTTGAATTTATTGTACTTTTTGTGTAATTCTGTTCTTTTCACATTATGAAAACCCATGACATTTGTATTTGTTCCTGATCTCGTCTACATCTCATTATGCTAGCATTTCCAGTCTCTACCTCCTTCACATTTTATATAAAATATCTTTTCATTGGCAGCCATCTTCCACTGAGGTAGTATTGACACGTGTTATTCAAAGACAGCACTACATAGACAATTTTAGACAAATAAAAATATTGTTAGCCTCTGCCATGAGAAAAATTTAGAGTTGTCCACAAATACCAAATCAGACCCAGTAAACATGCCAGGGAAATAGGTTGTGAAATCGAAAGTATATTATCAACTTTTTAAAAGCTTGTTTTCAGTTTGCCCTTTCATGGATCAGCATTTTTTTCAATATTTAAATTTTAGTTTATCCTGTGTGACCACATCACAGACCACCCTCTGCTATAGGCATAATTCATTTATAATTACTAGATCAATATCTGACATTTATCAAGTACGTCTTGAGAAATTTACTGTATCTTCAAAACTGCCTATTTTGTTCACCTGACAACATTATCATTTTATTTCAGGATAGCTTTTAATTTGCAAAATAAAAACTGACATGTAGTACAAAGAATATATTTAGGATTTAGGATTTCATAATGGCTGACTTGTCACTAATAGCTGCCAGACAGACTAATGAAGGTAAGAGAAACGCGATGATACACTTACGACTGGTATTGAAGGACTGTACTGTTGTAATAATAGGGAAAGTCAGGGGAGAAGAGTTCTGAGGGGTGGAGGGAAGTTGAAGGGAAAGTGGGGAGGAGAAACCCTCAGCCTATGGGACTGCACCATAAAACAGATTTAAAAAAAAAAGGACATAATCAAATTTTATCCAAGCATTACTTATTTTAAAGAAATGGAAACTGTGATATTGTTAAATCACTTAATGTAATGCAATAATAATGATAATAATTATAACCATTTACTATTTACTACTTAATACATGATAATAGAGTTAATCTGGTCAGAATGAAATCTGAACCCTGAAGAGCAATTCTCCATCCTATGAATACTAAGTTGTGAATGACTTCTTGTGCCATTAGCTGAGAGATATTAGAATGAACATCTAACTTCTACACTTCTGCACAGCTCTGGTGGAGAATTAGACGAAAGACATTAACCAAATGCAGGATCTAAAGGACAAGACTGCTGAGCATCAAAACCAAATGAGTATAATTTAACTAAAAGTTTGTTTATTTTTGTTAATTGGCAGGAATATGAAGGCAGAGGAAGTGGGCCCAGCACAATAGCCTAGCACTAAATCCTCACCTTGCATCCACCAGGATCCCATATGGGTGCAGGTTCATGTCCTGGCTACTCCATTCCCATCCAGAGCCCTGCCTGTGCCCTGGAAAAGCATTTCAGAACAAATGTGTATAGCATTTGAGAGTGTCAAGATTCTAGAAAATTGAAAAATGTAAAACCTTTCAGAGAAAGCACTCAGAAGTCTATGCAACATTTGACAGGGTTATGATAACAAATGCACCAAGCAATGTGCTTAAATCTTGCAACTTAAAATGGGAAATTGGGGTGCAAAAGGTAAAAGCTGATTTCTGAACTTCCAAACACAGGATATGATTATCAGATGACATCCAAAGTTGTCTGAAGAGCTAGCTTTTTTCTTAACTGAATAAAATTTTGCAACTTAAAATGCTTCAATTGTTTATTTAAGTGCTGTAGCCATAGAAAGAGAGGGAGAGACAGAATGATCTTCCATCCACTGGTTCATTGCCCAGAAGGTTGCAATGGCCAGGCCTTAGGTAAGCCCTATCTAGAAGCCAGGAGCTTCTTCTGGTCTTCCATGTTATTTCAGGGTGCCAAACTCCCTAGGCATTCCTACTGTTTCTTAAGCCATTAGCTACGAGCAGTGGCATGTTGATTTCAAAGGTGATGACTTTACATCCTACACCAGACATCAGCCCTGCAGTGAATATTTTGACAGAAACAATTAGCATTCACTGATAGAAAGTCAGGTCCAAAAGTATTATCTTCATTGCAAATCAATACAAAAAAATAGGACTGGTGATACGGTAAAATGGGTAAAGCCACTGGCAGTGTTGGAGATCATATTGCTGCCAGTTTTTAGGACCAGCTACTCCAACACTGATGTGCCTGTGCCCACGTGGGAGACTGGCTTCTGGTATAGACCTGGCTCAGCACTAGACATTGCAGCTATCTGGGAAGTGAATCAGAGGGTGAACTATCTCTCTGTCTGCCTCTGCCTCTTTATAATTCTACCTTTCAAATAAGTAAACGGATCTCATATTTTTTAAAAAACAGAAAAGCAAAACTTGCTGTGTTTTTGCTTTTGTGCACTGATCATATCCTTGAATGGGTAGATGGAGCTGCTTAATTGCATTTGATCTGAGAAAATAAGATCTTAAGATTATCAGAAGGATCTGGGTATGATGGCTCAATGGCTAAATCCTTACCTTGCAAGTGACGTGATCCCATATGGGCACCAGCTTGTGTCTCAGCTGCTCCACTTCCCTTCGAGCTCATTGTTAAGGACTAGGAAAACAGTAGAAGTTAGCCTAAAAACTTGGAAACCTGCACTCACGTAGGAGACTCACAAGAAGCTCCTGGCTCATGGTTTTAGATTGGCTCAATGCTGGCCATTGTGGCCACTTGGGAGTGAAGCAACGGGTGGAACATTTTTCTCTCTCTCTCTGTAAATTTGATGTGCTTTTCTAATTAAAAAAAAAAATGAAGCTTTTTTTTCTTGGCTTTGTCGTCCATCTCCTGGTTGAGACTAAATGAATCCTTCAAGGTAAGACAGGTGGATTGGGTGCCTTTACTGCCAAGCCTTGAGCTGTTTCTATATCTTAAAATCTGAAGTCAAGTTTTTACTACTGGGATATAGAAGACATGGGAAACAGACCTTTTTATTTCTGCAAAGAGAACCTTAGGTTTCTTCCTCTCCTCCTTATCAACTCATTTACTGACATCTTTTTGTTTTTTGTAAATTTAGAGAAAGTGAACAATGTTATCTTTTTAAAAAATCAAATAGAAGAGTACTAAATGTTGCAAGAGAAAGAAATCCCCCATGGTCGCTTGGAGCATATAGCCTTATTTAAGATTTAAAAGCTGGATTGGTACCCTTGAACCTAAGATACAGGCAATAGAAGGCTACAGGAAAACTGTTAGGAGTTGAAAATTTCTGTGTTTTTACTACTTTGGGATTTGTGTATCATTTATTCATGTATAAGACAGCATGATTTACTTATTTGTGATGGCTGTTCTTAAGAATCAGCTTGCAAATTTCTGCAAGTTGAGCAGTCAGCTGTCTGAAGTTCACCCTTTCCCCTCTCCAGATAAGAGTGGAAATGGAGCTTGGGAGAGAGTTTCCAGATTGTGCAGACAGAACCAAGATGCTGTCTGGAGAAAACGTAAGCCTCCGGAACGAGACGGGGGCTTTTTAGGCAGGTGAAGCTCAATTCCGAGGAGGAGAGAACAAACGCCTTCCTTTTTCTGACTGTTCTGACTTCTCCCAGAACTGTGAGAGGCCATTCAGAAACCACACGGATAGGAATGCTTTACAGGGCTCCATAGATTTCAGAAACAATACATATGGTTGTCTAAACTGGTTTGCATTCACTTGCGCAAATTATGAAATGAATACAAGGTGCTTTTATTTGTGGTTGAATGTATGCTTTAAAATGACAAGACCCTGGCTGCAACCAGGTCTCACTCTTCAGCCTCAAAATGAACTCCCTGAAATACCTGAAATCTGAGAGAACAGAATCAATTTCATAGTATTTGTGTATCTGTTAGACTTATCTTGATGTGTTTGCCTGTAATCGTTCAGTGTCTAGACACATTTACTTCAGTAAATTAGAATAGAAGCTGACTTTCTATTTCTGAAATAAATGAAAAGATGAGAATTGGATGAAAAATATGCTCTCCATTAAAATTTCATTCATGAAATTCTATATAATATAAAGCATAAATAGAGGCTTGCTTTTAATTTTCTCAAGTTAGCATAAATTAAATTGAATCATAATACAATCAAGGCTGTAAAATGTTTTATCATATACTTTATGCTGATAGTGCTTATACTAAACTGTAAGTGGATACCTCACGAGGCTCTGAAGCCACACTTCTCACACATCTGTTGCAGAAATGTCTGCAAAGCTGTGCATCTACGTTGTGTACAGTTTAAACAAAGAAAAGGTCTCTGATGCTCTCATTGTTGATTCCTGTCATCCCAGTTAGCCTTCTCTGTCTTTGTTTATTTCTAGATGGTGTAGTTCCCACTCCACTTTTTCCTTCATTTTGATTTTTGTACTTTTTATAGCATCTGAAATTTATTCAGAATTTATATTTTCCAAATACCAAAAAGTCAGTTTTTCCAAGATATGGGAAATTTTTATGATTGACTTACGTAAAAATATTTCAGCTTACAACAAACAAGTGATTCTTTGACACAAATTAAGAGAGAGACAAAGACTTTCCTATGCAGAAAGTTCTAATTTCATTAGGTAGGGCATATTTGCCTTTCAGCCAGTAAGAAGACAGTCTCTACTGTACTATGACCTTTTCACTATTAATTTGATGAACTCTTTATTTAGTGCAGCAGTATGCTTTTGACTGTAGTGTAAATTAAAATTTCCATCTCAAAATCAGTAGAATCTTAAGACAATTTTAATCATCTTCACATCTGAAAATAAATGTTATTTTCAAAGATGAATATATGATGACAGTCCAAATGAATCCGTTATGCTGGAATGAAAAGTTGTGGGAATCTAGTGACAGCATCTAAATTAAGCAACATTGACAGCCACCTCATCGTCACGCAAAGGAGACACAGTTGTCTGGGATGCATTCCTGTGACCAATGCTTTAAACTGTCTAAATTCAATGAGGAGTGGGACAGGGAAGCAGGTGAGAGCACATTAATGGAGGTTGGACGGAGTATGACCCTGATTGTGCCACATTGTACTTTCCTGGTCACAAAATGAGCATTTCTTAATCAGGTGTGTTGTTATTTTTATTATGTTTGTTTGTTTTTATCATCACCATCTTTAAATGAATACTGCTGTGTTAACTGTGGCTACAACTGTGATTTCCTGAACGGCATTAAATTACAGCTCTGCTATACTGGCTGGACGAGAGTTGCTAAGATTTGATCAGTGAATTCACATGTGATTCCTGTCCTCCAGCAAATAATCAAGGATGTACATGTATAAGAATTTAGATCATGGCCCTAGCTCTTGCAATTAAATGGTATGTGTGTGTGCATGTATGTGTTGCTGTATTATTTATAATACTGTATGTTTATTTACTCTAGATAGCTATCTAGTGACCAATTTGATGGATTGTGCAGATATTTTCCTAAACTACATCTCACTATGAAGATGAAATAATGATAGAGTGGCATATTAGCTATCGATAATGAAAGATTTCCTAGGTTTCATGGAACTGCAGGGGGTTATCACAACTGCAGATATGTTTCTTGCATGAAGGAGAGGCGGGTTGAGGTATTGATGCTTGTTATTGTCCCACCGCAGAATTTGTCAAAGCCCCTACTTCAAGATACCATCACTCCATACAAGCTTGTTACAATTAAAAAACAAGATCTCTTGAGCCCTCACTGCAGACCTACTAAATCAGAGCCACTGAGACCCAGAATCAGCCATATTTTACAAGACCTTCAAGTAATACTAATTTATGTTTAAAGTAGCAAGCTGTCAGTCAATGTATGTGAGAGGATGAAAATGTTGCCCTACTACAAGTTTATACTTTAGTTTTTTCAAAATCACCTTTTATTTGATGATTCAATCTGGTGTTTTTTCCTCTTTCCACATGGTAGTCTTTTTTCAAGATTTATTTATTTTTATTGGAAAGGCATTCCTACAGAGAGGAGGGACAGAGAGAAAGGTCACCCATGAACTAGTTTGCTCCCCAACTGGCGGCCGTGGCCAGTGCTAAGCCGATCTGAAGCCAGGAGTCAGGAGCCATGAACTTCTGGATCTTCCATGT
The DNA here is from genome assembly GCF_030435755.1 of Ochotona princeps. Taxonomy (NCBI): domain Eukaryota; kingdom Metazoa; phylum Chordata; class Mammalia; order Lagomorpha; family Ochotonidae; genus Ochotona; species Ochotona princeps. Next base: position 54,643,553 of record NC_080840.1, read on the forward strand.
GGGTGCAGCATCCCAAGGGTTTGGGCCATCCTGTACTGCTTTGTCAGGCTCCAAGCACGGGTCTACATGGGAAACGAGACAGCTGGGACATGAACTGGTGGTCATATGGGATCCCAGCACATGCAATGCAAGGATTTAGCCACTGAGCCATCACGGTGAACCCTTATGTTGAGAATTTACAATAGATTAGCTGGAATGCTGGCCTTGAGCAATCTGAGCGAGTAGCTGATGCCCTGTTCATAGGTTTTCCTATTTTTATTTCAGCTCTGCTAAAATCCCAGAGAGCCATACATTAGACTCAATCCATTTGTAGTTTTGTTATCATAAGCACATGAGTATTTCTGGGTTTGCCATTTGCTTAGTTGAAAGTTAACCCTGGGATGTCTGATAGGAATGTAGGGACCTTATCTGTTTTACTGACCTTTCTATCCAATGAAAGATAGTAACTATTTAATAATAAGTGAAAATAAGCCCTGATTTGTAGCGCTGCATGTCACTGTTGTATACATCTTCCCATGAGCACCAATGTCAAGTTACCGACATGATAATGTTAAACGCAGTTCAAGTTTGGAGGAGACATGCACTGTTGGCTCTAGGTAAAGCTCTAAGAGCTGGCCCCATGACAGTAGGCACTCTATTATCATTTCCTCCACAAATCCCTGGCAAATCAGAGGCACAATACATGAATATTAAGTAAATGAAAGTGAGCATATTGGTGTGAATTTTCCCTGCCATTAAAACAGAAACACAGATTTGTATGTGTTTGGTGGGGAGACACAACATCTATGTATTCAAGTTGCACATATTTGTTTAAATTCTTATTCAGCCCTGAGGAATAAATAGAATAAAATTGCATAAACATTTGTGACATAATCAAAACCAGCCTATGTTCTGGCAAATAGGTGTATAACTTAGCTAATCTAATTCATTCAAAAATAATTCAATGCATGCAAATTAATAGGAGTATACCATTTCAAACAAGAAATGGTCTATATTTTCACATTCTTTTAAGTAACTGGCCTTGTTAATGAAGTAATCAAATTTCAGACTGGCATTTGCAAACATGATATTATTTAACTTCTTTTTTCTTTTACCACTTATTATAGACATACCATCTCATTTAATAAAATTTTTATCCAGGAATGGGCATGTGACACAGCTGTTATGGTCACGCTCAGAACACTGGCATTGCATGTTGGTGTTTCTGGACTTTAGTATCATGTATGATTAGCTTCCTACTAATGGACTCCCTGTGAAAGATCACATGATGGCTCAAGTGTTTGTGTCCCTGAAACCTAGGCCGGAGACACACATTTAGCTCCTGTGTCCTAACCTCAGCCTGGCCTATACATGGCTTTTGTGGCTGTATGAGAAGCAAGGTACAAAATGCAAGATCTCCTCTGTGTACCTGTGTATATGTGTGTGAGCATGTACGCAAGAGCTCATCTGATTCTCTTAAAAAGGTTTAAAGCCATTGTCCAATTTATGTAACATTACCAAGTAAGTGTCCACGTGAAATAAGTTGTATTTTGAATATCCTTAAACTGCAGAGATAAGCCTTTCCCCCCTGAATCATAAGGACAAATGATATTTGTTAGAAGATTCTGGAACAAATGCCAACTCAGTAACATAATTTTATAGCTCCATTTGGAAACAAAAAAGCTTTATCTTTTTCCTCCTCTTGAGTAGAACTGGCTTTTTTGAGACTTTCAAAACCTTCGTTTTGACCACAGAGCTTTTGTTAACTTCTCTGCCATTAGTAGTAGAAATCACTGCTGTTCTTTGCTCTGTTCCTCGCTGTTTCAATGCTCCTGGGAGGTGTTCATGTTCACTGATATTTTCTTTCAACAGTTCCTGTAACTTATCCTTTCTTTGTGGATAACTAAGAGTTTGCAAAACTTTACACCCTTATTCTTCAATTAAATACCGACATGGAAGGGCAGTGCGGAGCATGCTAATCAGCAGGACCTCCCTGTGGGAATCGGTGCTAGAAGCCTGGTTCACATTGAACACAGACAGCGCTGTTGACACTGGCTGTCAAAAAGGCTTCACGTCTTTGAAAGGAAATCTTAATCTTCTTTATTCATGTGTGAACAGGTCCAGACCCCCATCCTGGGGCTCTTACACATTGGTTGTTTAAACTACAGGTTGCTAGGCTTTAGGGTAGAGTCTGTTTGCTGTGTCTAGTTCCCCCAAACGGATGAGGACTGAAAATTAAAATCTGTCTGACACAGACCATGGCTTTTCTGTCTCTGTTTGAAGAGACATGGCAACCTAGGGCGAAATGAAAAGGAATTTTATTGAGCGCAAAACCACGCAATGTTTAAATGTTGGCTGCAGGAACTGAATGGTGATTAGGGGCAACTGGTACATTGTTTATAGACAGGGGGATGGCTGTCAATCAAGGCACAAAGGCAAAATTTGTGTCAGTGGAAAAAAGTGCTTTTTAGGTGACTGAACTCCTGTTTCCTGTTAACATGGCCAATGCCACAAATAAAAAGGCTTTCTATTCAAATCTCCAAGCACAAAAAATTCACAATAACAAAGATGGTTTACTGATCTGAGTGACACAGTGCAAAACTGAGTTGTGCCTCCAGTAGGTCCTATATGGCTCCTCTGTTGCATTAGAAAGCTTGCCCTCTTAAATGTATTAAGCTGGAAACCTTATCATATTACTCACAAATAGAAAACACAAGAAACAAAGGTGTATTCGCCGTTTGAAGATTATTGAGATATTTAGGATGACTTAACAATGTAAAAACAAAAATTGTAGATATGCATTTGATTTTTAAAATTTTTATCTATGATTTTAAAAATTTTTGAATGGTCTGTTAGGTTGTTTGTGAAGCTCTCTTTCATTGTCCATAGCATTTAATTATCTTTGTTTTGATAAAGGGCTTACAGAGAGGACTTAAGGTAAGTGTGTAGTATATATTTAATTAATATAGTAAATATTCAAGTAAACTTCTGCATTTGATATTATAAAATCAATACTTGATATTTCATTGAACCACATTAGAGTCCCACAAAACTTTTCATTCTCTGGGCATTTCTTTTAAATCTTTATACTTGCCAGACACTACTGGCCCTTTTGTGAAGAAAACAGATCCTGTTCTCTACAACAACTTCCATACCTGGGAGAATCAGAAGGAAAATACATTTTCCTTGTCCAGACAACATGTGGAATCCAGCTGTTTTGTGAATTCATGTCACCCAAATGTAAAATAATAATAATTCAGGAGCTTATCTTCTGTCCTTGACAAGGGAAAGGAACAGAGTGGAAGGCAGAGGTGAACACAAGCATTCTCCGGATACTTCTGTTTTTAAGAAATCCTGGTTGATCATTTTATTACTTTTTATTACCTATAAACATGGAATCATTTGAGAGATAGCCACAGAACGAGGATGTGATGAAAGATTTAGTCAATTCAAATTGGAGAAAAAAGATGAACTTCCAAGGCTGAATCAAACTTATCATTAATTCCCTTGAGAAAAGTTTTGTTTTGTTTGCATCTTCTTTGTTTTCTCCCTAGAATCCACTTGAATAGATTCATATGTTGAAATTCCCTACTCTTGTGGCCTGCAGCAGACATAACAGGTGGGTAAAAGAAGAGGTCTTTAATAATTGGAGAGATCTCATAGGAAAAGACTAGGCATGGGAAAGGACTGTGGAGGTAGAGGAGGTATAACATCCTAGGAATAGTTAGATCGCCTTGATCAGCCATCAGAATCATGGAAAATGAAATAGGTATTTATAAAATAAAATGTACACCTTCAGTCATGAAAACATTTGTGAGGAGGCTGGAGTCATATGCCTGGAGTGTCCCAGTCTCCACATTCAGAGGACCAAATCATGATACCCAAAGTCCTGCATGTTCCCTTCTCACCAGCCAAGGCTTTCTCCTTAACCACACATCATCAGCTCTTTCTGAGCGCTCTGCTCAGCTACACCTGGACCTCAGACTTCAGCCTTCAGTCCTGCTGGGCTGGTATCTCCCAAGTCAGCTTCAAGAGCGTTCCCTATCCCCTGATATTTACTTCCTTCTGTCTGACCCAGTTCCTCATAGATCCATCTTCCCACAGCGGCATCTCACCCTTGACTTGACTTCAGTAGAACCCTGGTAAACTTAGTTTAGTAAAAATTCACAGCTTCTAACCCTAGCTTGTGTCTTTTTGTACTATTATTATTTAGCCTCTGATCCCCTCCTTCTATCCTGTTCCTAGGTCAATGTTTATGTGCTCTTACCTTCAGAACCAAGGACAAATTTACACTGAGACTTCTTCCTTCCTATCACAAATAGTTCTTGCATAAAACTTAATTACTGATTTACTGACCAACTCTGTATCCCTTGAATACTACTATCTCAAATATCTGCAATTTACTAGTGAAAAGAAGAAAGTACACCCTACTGGATCACCACAAATCAGAAAATTACTGACTCCACTTCTCTGGGGGAGTTCATTAAGACTGTCAAAGTGAATAGAGACTTCTGTGCATTCTTGATGCTGATAAAAATTACAGGACAAGAACCACAGATCCTGCTGGAACCAGGATCACAAAAGACTAAAAGATGCAGTGCAAATTTTTTCATAACCACACTAGTATTAAAGGATAAAGAAAATTGAATGGTTCGTGAATATAAGTTTTCCTCAGGCACTAGGAACAAAACAGTTACTATATCTTTTTGTTAGCTTTTGGATGATTAGCTTTGACTAATTCAAAGTAGCTAAACCACCTTGAACTTCACAGAGGACAAGGGATAAAACTCATGAGTGTAAATAATGTTAATACCATAATAATCATACTATGAACTCTTTAGAGATTAGGAAGAAATATTTTGGATTCCAGGATACAAAAATATTATTGCAACACAGATTTCCCTATAGTATGGAGATTTCAACAAGGGATGCTGTTCTTTAGATTGTCAGCTGTCATTCAATTTCCTTTTCCAATACTCCAATTACATCTTTCAAGCCTTTTAGCTGTCACCATTCATGGCTCCCTTCAAATCATGATTCACTGTGCACAAAGATCTTGGGTAGAAAAAAACACTCTCATTTATTTTCTAGAACAATATCATCTGTTGCTTTTGACCTGATCTTGTGTTTTCCACCTTCACGGAAACAGGAGGGTGTTTGAGTAATGGGATGAACTTCATTTCTGGGACTTCTCTTATCAATATTTAGATTATCTATTATAGGACTATCAATCTCATTTAATTCTACACAAGTTACTTTTCGCCCATTCTTGACAATCACAGGACTTTTTGAGTATACCCTTCAAACACACAAATAAAACTTAGTATGAACTATCCTCAATTAACTCCGGGATCCTCACCAAGGACTATCAGTACGAGCACCAAGGACTATATCCCAACTGCCAAGGAGACCATGGGGAATGGGAGTGCCCTTGTAGAACAAGAACTCTGAGTTCATCCATTCCCTTTCAGATCTCCCACATGGGATAAAAGAAGTCCAGAACCTTCCTCACAGGATCCAAAGTCATCGGAACAACAGCCAGGATCCCTGAGTGGTCCACAGAAACAAAACAGCAAACTTCTATTGCAACTCGGGAGAGGAGCTTTCTCTGATCCTTGCTTAGTTCCAACTTTGGATCCCCACCCTCTCTTGCAATGACCATCAGGGTCGCTCTGGAGCCTCCCTGCAAAATTAGATCAGATAGACAGAGACCAATAAGGAAAGCTTAGAACAGACAGGAAACAGTCAGCTTGAACTCACATATACCTTACTGAGTAGGACACAAAGATTAGTTACTCCTCACTAAGATACTGAAAATTTCTCTGCACACCCCTCCTAAAACTGTTCTGTGCCTCAAGTGTTAACATATGCCTTGTTAGAGTTATAAGCCTGTTTGAACTATCCTAAAATCTGCCAATATCAGTAAAAATCATGCTTCAATACTATAAGCTGCTAAATATAAAAATGAAAATAGGCATGAGACAACTGAATAGTACCCTATAACCATTTTAAGGTGTATAGCAGCCAGTTGTGTATAAACTAAGATTGAAATGTCAATCAAGTAGTCACAGGATGTAGTTAAGAATTTGTATTTTGTAACATATTGGTCACTCAATACCAAGTCAGTTTACTCCATAATGTTGTAAATTGTTGTTGATGTTGTGTTGTGGCTTTTCATTGGAGGGGATGATCCAATTGCAATATTCAGATTGCAGTTCCCTTGGTCCAACAGTGTATGTTTCAAAGCACCCCTAAAAGGGTAGATTGGTTCTGGAGGTGTTTGATGTGTTCTGGATGATTCCAACCTACAGCCATACTGCAACCATATAACAGCTTTAACCCAGAAGACATTTCTTATCAACTTTCTCCATGCTCCACCCTTGCACCACAAAAAACAAAGCTCACTTTTATGATATGGTTGTCTTTCAACTTTGTGTGATCATTTTCAATAGCAGAGAACAGAAAACCACAAATTCTGAGACCTGCCCTCAATGAGGGTGTTACAAATCTGATAACTTGAAAACAGGTACTTTTCTTTTGATTAAAGAAAAATTTTATCATCTTAAATTAAGGCAAACATGTGGTATTTGACCTTTTGGGATTGGCTCATTTCCCTTAGCATTATGGTTTCCAGTTTGGCCCATTTGGCCACAAAAAACTGCATTTTGTTTTTTTTAATAGCTGAGTAGTATTCCATGGAGTAGATGAACCATAGCTTTCTTATCCAATCCTCTGCTGATGGGCATTTTGGCTGCTTCCATGTTTTTGCAATTACTGATTGTGCTGCTATGAACATAGGAGTGCATGTTGATGTTATGTTATATATGTTATATGTTGTGTATAAACTAAAATTGAAATGTCAATGAGGTGGTCACAGAAGGTGGTTAAGAACTCGCATTTACTTTTAACATATTGGTTACTCATTACTATGTCAATTAATTCCATAATGATGTAAATTTTTGCTGATGGTATGTTGGAGCTTTTAATTGATCGGGATGATACTCTGCTGGCTCTGTCTTCAGACCAGAGAGGGTATACCTAAGAAGCCGTTGAACTTGACTGGACAATAAGATGCTGGACTCTATGTTTGGTATATGCTTGCAGTGGGGGAATCTCAACTGAACTTGAACTGTGGTTATGCAACAAGGTGGAGGAATCCACCATGGTGGGAGGGTTTGGAGAGGGGTGGGGAGAACCCAAGTACCTATGTAACTGTGTCACATAATACAATGTAATTAATGAATTAAAAATAATAAATAAATAAATTAAAAAAAAGAAAAATTAAACCACATCACATTTGGCTTCTATAAAGCAAAAAAGTCGTTATTTGATTGTAAGTCACAGATCTTCTATATTTGACCAGGGAGCAGTAGTTACCATTTCCTCCTCAAGAGAAAATGAACATCAGAGAAACTGGGACTCATTTGAATCCATTGTCCTTACAGAGGTTGTTATTAACTGGTCTAGGTAATTAAAATTAATTGCCTGGGAAAATCAAGGGAATCTTACATGCTATAATAACTTTTCTGGAAATGCCAAGTAAGAAGAAATCTTGTTTCATTTAATAAAGTGTCCCCTAAAAGGATATGATAGTAAATGCTCTGTTTAAGTCTGCATCAATGCAGTATATTTTTCCAAATATGGGTTTTCAACGAGCATTTAAGGCATTCAAACAAAGGCAAAAGATGAAATATCTCCATATACATGCATAGCTTTTTCCATATGGTCCCGGGCTCAGCATGATTTTTAAAAGCATATAAATTGCTGGCAGCCTTGAGAGTTGATTGATCATAACTGTGTGGACAGCTGAACTGAACTGTTCAAATGCACTTTCTTTGGTCAAAGCATCAAACAAAAATTCATAATTTATCAAATTAGGATAATCCCAGAAAAGAAAACACAATAAAAGATCCACAGAATTAAAAAACAAAATAAAACAAAAATGTGGTTTCTGGCAGGCAGAAATCGAGCAGGATGCATTTTATAAAACTAATCAAGATCTGGCTTGTGGTTAAGATGACAGCAACATAAAGAAGACGTAGGGTGCAGGACATCTGGGCATGTCTGCCGAGGGAATGTAGGCCAGAACGTTAGGACACTTGTTGTGTTAAAGGCAGATCACCAGTGTCATTTACACATCTGTGTTCAAGAATAAAAATCAGACACTTTTTGGAGATTGTTGGGTTTAAGCTGAAAGTCTGCAAGCCTGACCCGGAATGTATTTCCTAGGCAACATTAACTTCTTATTGATACACCAGGAGTCTAGCCCTCAAGCATTTCATAATTGCATGAAAAGTACTACCATCAACAGTGCTTTCATGGCACAAGGGGCCTGACAATGGCTCAGTCCCTTTGAATCCATGAGTGTTTGGAGCCCGTTTATTTTGCAGTGCTAACCTGTTCATTTCAAAGGCCAAGTATTCTTCCTTTGTGATCACCCTGCATCTTGCTATTTGATACTGTGATATTATTTGACACCTCTCTGGTTTGTTCCTTCAACTTCATACAAAGGAACTGAGAAGTGGTGAGTAGTTTTAGATGCCCCACCTTTGTTTCAAGAATGAGGAAAAATTGATAAATTCCTCCATAAAAGGGTTCAAGATGACTTACAGGTTCTTAATTGACCTTAGAGGCTTGTCTATTGTAAAGCCTAATTCTCTGTTGCTTTTCATCAATGCAATGTTCAGTTCTTCCAGCAGACCACAAGGCCTGGATGAAGTTAAAAATCCTGGCTAAGTAGCCCAAAAAAGTGAAAAAAATTTATCATTAGGAAAAAGGAGAAGTTGTTTTGGCTAGGAAAATTTAATTATTAAATATAGAATAAATTCCATAGATGGGTATTTAATTTTTTGCAACTATCCTTATCACTCTTACTTCATGTGCATTATTTCTGTTACTTTTTAAAAAGCAATGATATAAGCACTTGACTTCCATACTTGGTGAATGAGAAACATTAGTCTAGGTAATATGCTAGTAAGATAGAGACTTATCACTTGATTTCAGAATGGTAGCTTAAAAAAACAATTGCCAAAGTTGAGTAGCTGTTTGCATCTGCATCTGAGTTCTTGAATTCAATTCCTGCCTTTGGCTCCTGGTTCTAGCTTCCCACTATTACAGATTCTTCAATACAGCAGTGATGGCTCAAACAACTAGATCCAAGACCCCAGTGCAAGAGACCTGGACTGAATTTCAGGCTGCTGGCTTCAGTTTTTCCTCAGGACAGGAACCATTATGGACATTTGGAGAGCGAATTAGTGGATGAGAGCTTTCTACGACTCACTCCATGCCTCTTTGGCCCTTAAATATGTAAATCTTTTAAATCTTATATGTTGTCCCAATATGATTATTAATTATTAAATAACCAAACATGAAGTCCTACAAACATAAACTTTAGTCTATTAATAAAATGTGAGTAATAATGTACATCTGCCATGTGGGTTGATAAAAATAATGCCAAAGTAAAATTTCTGACTTCAGAAATAGTATCCATCAGCATCCCAGAAAGAAATAAGAAACATTTTCAAAAGGTGAATTTTTGAATTTTATGTTATAATTTTGTAAAGACTGGGATTTCAACCCCCCCCCCCAATTCACACTCCCAAATTATTTTCCCCATGTTGCTGCAATGGTCCTTTATAAGGAGTCATGAGTCCATAAGTCTGTTATTTAAGTGTGCCCCAACATTGCAGGTACAGACAATGTCAGACATTCCACAGATGCCAGTTCTAATCCCAGCAGCCCCGATTCCTATCCAGCTCCCTGCCTATGGCCTGGAAAAGCAGTCAAGGATGGCCCAAAGTCTTGGGACCCTGTATCTGCATGGGAGACCTGGAGGAGGTTCCTGGTTCCTGGCATCAGATTGGCTCTGCTCCAGCCATTGCAACCACTTGGGCAGTAAATCAACGAACAGATCTTCCTCACTGTCTTTCCTCTCTGTATAGCTGACTTTGTGATTAAAAAAAAAAAAAAAAAAAAAAAAACCTTAAAAAAAAAGAAATCATTCATTAACTCTGCAAAGATGAATGAACAGTCATACTGAAAAAGAGGGGAAAGAGAAGGAAAATCTAGAAAAGGGCATGCTTTTAATTAAAAGCTATGCAATACTGCAAAGACAAGCATGGGGTGAAATGCCTGAGTACTAGGGCTTCACGAACCACTGCAGGGCTCCATCTGCAGATCCAACTGCATTGCTTATCCTCCTGGGCTCCCACCTGCGTGCTTGCTGCCTAAGAGAGTGACAGAGTTTATTGGCCTTGACAATAGGGGCCAATTTATGCTACTATATTTTCTTCATTTCTTAGCATGATTAAGGCCTTGTCACTTGATTTTTCTGTGCAAGGAGAGTATATCCATGAACCTTGCTTAACCTTCTTCTTTTAACATTCTTGTGGTTTAGGTCCTTTTTTCCCCTCAAATAGTCCTTGACAGCTCAGAGATCTTAGTCTCCCTCTGAAAAAGCTGCAAAGTTGTATTTTGAAGTGAAGGGGTTATTACTGCTGTGCATGAAAACTTTCTGAATCCATTTGCTCTCTTGCTGGTTTGGAAAGGGGGTTCTTTTAGATTCTTTTTGATGAATTATACTTGACTGATAATAAACGTTCTTACATAATTTTCATAGCTTACCTTTGAAATGAAATTCAGCACTAGATGCTTACAGGTCTGAATCCATATACCACATATATCCTGTCTCTCAGCCAGGCCTATTATAAATGATGAGCCGATGGTCAGAAGTAGTCCTCTCCAAAAGCCAATGTTACAGTGTGAGAGTGTTAAGGGGTGAGGCTGTGAGAGTTAATTAATCTGAGACAGAAGCTTCCTTATTAACAGTATCCTGGTCTTTTCAAAAGTGCCTTCATGTATCACTGGCCTAACTGATGTTTCTGCCATGTTGAAGGGATCAAGAAAATCCACTCCCATTTAAAGGTCAGTACCTTCATCTTCTACTTGGCAGTGTTTATAATTGTGGGAAACAAAATCGTGTATTTTTAATAAACTTCTCAATCCCAAGTACCTTGTTATAACACCACAAAATAAACTAATGTAGTTTCTCTGAAGATCATTTGTCACCACCATTTCTTGCAAAGCCCAATCATGGAATTACGACAAGAAGATTTATATTCTAGCAGTGATTTTTAAGCTGTCCAAAATCTGATAAAGAACCCAATTCTATCAAGTAGTAGTGTGTTTTACTCTCAAATACAAGGGTAATTCAAACTATGGGTCTGTGGTTGTTGCCGACATTCTTCAATGGGTGAAAGTGTTTGCTTAGGGACTACGATTGGATGCAGAAGATCTTGAAATCTTTGTTGAGGCTGTGTTACTAACCACATTATTTTTATGTAAGCATACATGCATTGGAATAGATGGGGTGATGGGTGTTGTGATTCTTAACTCACCATCTAGTCCAAATCACTCCATGACAAGTGACAAGAGTCCAACATGTGCAAAGCCACAGAATAGAGGCTGTGAGGGACATCATAACTCCACTGTGACTCTGATGTACAGGTGACATCCGCTTTCATGTGGAGTGGTTCCATGCTTATGTGAAGAAACATGTTGTTTGTTTGTTAAGAAGTTTGTGATGACAGAATAAGAAAACAGGGACACAACTGAAGGTTTTCCAAATCACTTAAGATGATTTTTGTCACCTCTTCTGACCCCTACAACTGTGACATATTGCTAACATCCAGTAACATATGTCTATTTTCTTTGTGAGATGGATTACTCTGAATCCTTCTATGTTTTTATTATGTATGAAAGGAAAAATGATTTACTCAATGTGTCCATGAATATACATAGTAGTTGTATAATGGCTGCTGAATTGAACATAGTACATGGTCATGGCATGGACTCTGACTGTTATCATATTCTGTGGCATAATGTATCTCTGTGGTGAGTTACATGTAGTTGCCCTGCAGGCTTTGATAACCTTTGACAGACTGATGCTTTGGGGAATGACAGGTAGTTTTATCAGAAATTAAGTAGAGTTTATGATATCCAGTGGTGCAATGGAGCCACATTACAAGGACTCCTGAAGAGAAATAAACTTTCAGGAATTTGGAAGTTGGTTGGTATCCCCAAGGCTGCTCTTAATAGGGGTTGTTGGGAAGCTTCACTGGAGGAAACGGCAAATGCTCTCACCAGGGATCCTCTAACTTGGTCTCCCAGAGAGTCAGTTATCAAAGCAACACCACTGGAGTTTCTCGATATGCTGTATCTAAAGCTGTGCCTGGTCAAAGGAAAATACTAAACATAATCGGCCCTATAGGCAGTCCCTACTTTCTTCTCTGTTTATGGTTATTCAACACTTCAGTGCTTCTTGCCAAGGGTACCATAGGCTCAGACTTCTGGAGCCTACAGGTCTGGTATGAAGCTGTCTGCTGGGCTGTACTTTCTCTGAAACAGTAGGAGTATGCTTGGTTGCCTCTTCCTAGCTCTTCATGTTTTGTTGGAAATTTCTCATCTTCTTTTACATTCAGGGATTCAGCTCCTATCTCTGCCATCTTCATAACACGGTACTCACCATGGATGTCTCTGATTTCCACTGTCTTCTTTTAAAGACACTGGTCATACTGAACTAGGGGCATGCCCTACTACGGGTAGATCTTATTTTCCTAACTACTTCTTTAATGACTCTATTTCCAGTTAAATTTTACCATCTGAGGTACTGAGGATTGAGATTTCAATGTATCTTTCTCCAAAGGATGCAGTTCAACATCCAGCCATCTTCCTAGCATCACTTAAATCTGTCTCTCCTTATGCCTTTGCAACATTACTCAGCTTTGTTCTACCTGTAGTCATGGGTTTCAATTTGTTCTGAGTATTTATCAGGATAAGGTTTATCTGTTATATGATAGCTAAATGTTGGAAGAACACTGCTGTTTGAGATTGTACATGGGATGGTTGATGCAAAGAAAAACATATTTTTGGAGCATAAATGTTGAACATTGTGCTTAAAGTACAAGGACTGAGTTACATAGGAGATGTTTTTGCCTACAGGCAGCTGGTAGGGAAATACACATAGGATGTGTTATAGAGCATGTGCAAGGAGCCTAGACACATATAAGGTATAGAATCTGTATCAGCACAGCAAGTGAGGATGGAAAGCAAGAAAAGTTTTACAGAGATGAGTTAATCCTTGTGGTTGAGGTATCATTTGATCTAGTGGTTAAAACACCAACATCTCACATTGGAATGGTCAGATTCTTCTCTAGGATCTGGCTGCTGACCCTAGCTTCCTCTTAATGCTCTTCCTAGAGGACAGCAGATGGCGGCTTGAGTAACTGAGGTTCTGTCACCCTTGGCTACTGGTGAAACTTCCCAGCTCCAGACACTGCAGTCATTTCAGGAGTGAACTAGCAAATGGGAACTCTCTCTCTCTCTCTCTCTCTCTCTCTCTCTCTCTCCCCCCATGTAAGTGTGTGTGTGTGCATCTGCCTCTCAAGTAAAGTAATTTTTAAGGATTTGAAGATTTATTTATGTACTCGAAAGGCAGAGTTGGAGAGAGAGAGAGAGAGAAAGAGAGAGAGAGAGATCTTCCCACCTACTGGTTCACTCCCCAAGTGGCAACAGTGCTGTAGCTGGGCCAGTGTGAAGCAGGTAGAGGGAGAAGCTTCTTATCCCAGGTCTGCCATGTAGGTGCAAGAGCCAAAGCACTTGGGCCATACTGCACTACCTCCGAGGGCACATTAGCAGGGAGCTGGATTAGAAGTGGACCAGCCAGGACTAAAACCTAGATCCATTACAAAATGTTGGCATTGCAGGCTGTGGCTTCACTCACTATACCAAAATATTGAAAAAGAAGAAAGATGGATGGATGGAGGACAGGAGGAAATGTTTGCTGTTCCTAATTTTCAGTTTCCAGAAAATAAAATGAGATCTTACTATCTTTTAATGTTTGACTAGGTCACCAGCTCACCTTTTGGAAGTCATGCTGCCCTAGTCATGGATGAGGGTGTCAGTTTCTGTCTTGAAATCCAGTCAGATTTTAGCTGATCAGACTTCAGTGCACATTGGTGGTTGGTGTCACAAGCTCAGTAAATCGTGTGGGCTGTAATGATGATTTTAGGCATAGCACCGTATTTATCAGATGCAGTTCCTAGAACTATTGTCTCCTCCGTAACACTTCATTATGCTTGAGGATTTTCTTAATATATAATGTTAAACTGTCAAAAATGTCAGAGATTCTGTTAGCTACCAGATTACAGAAAAACTGTATTCATGTCGATGAATGGGAAATATGAACTATATAAACACACATTTAACAATCACGACTGCAGTGAATATAATTTTGAAGTCAGATAAACAAAAGGTAGAATTCATGCTCTGTTTTATAAGCTACGTAACATTGTAATAATGCTGTTTTACTTGATCCTAGCCAAAGGGTTAAAAAGCGATTATAATACTGTTTCATATGGTTGTAATGAACATAAAATTAAATGCCATAGAGAGACAAATTGGGCGCTATAATCAGAGTGAAGCTATTATTTGCTATTTTCAGTTTCTACATCAACAAGCATGAAAAACAGTATATATTACAGGGAAACAGTTGTGAGCTGATAGCATTCACTCTTACAGGACAAACTCAGCCAGAACTCTGGGTTACTCACGAAACTACACCACTGAGCTATGGTAGCAACAAAACAGTCCCGGGTAATGTGTAGTTACATCCTCAAGTGTATCTAGGTTCCAGAAAACTTTGTAAACACTCAAATGTAAATTTCATGGTTCATAAACAGGACATTTCTTTTGCTTTTCCTCATCATTCAAAAATGATAGGTTGGGCGTGGTACAATAGCCTAGTTGCTAAAGTCCTCACCTTGCCTGCGCTGGGATCCCATATGGGTGCCAGTTCTAATCCTGGCTGCTCCACTTCCAATCCAGCTTCCTGCTTGTGGCTTGGGAATGCAGACAAGGATGGCCCAAAGACTTGGGACCCTGCACCTGCATGGGAGACCCAGAAGAAATTCCTGGCTCCTGACTTCAGTTTGGCTCAGCTACTTTGGGAGTGAATCAATGGAAGAAAGATCTTCCTCTGTTTCTCCTTCTCTCTGTATATCTGACTTTCCAATAAAAATAAATAAATCTTTTAAAAAAAGATAGATCATTCTTATCCATAGTTTGCACAGTGCTGACCTAGACCATTAAATAACAGTGCCAAGTACTATATTTGTGTAGTGTACCCAGGATAAAGTTAACTTTCAATTACTTAGTGAGATGCTTCTAGAGTTTGTAATACTTCTAGCACATTACTTTTCTAGATTGAATAGGTTTTACAACTCAATTATTTAAGACTTTTCTTCAATTAAAATTCTATATTCTATTATGCCTACAGTTGCTTCTCAATATCTGTCACAGTATACAGAGCTGAATTTTTAAATTTTTTTCTTTTTTAATTTTAATTTTACTTCTTATTAAACTGTTATCATCATTCTATGATACAGTTCCAGGGTCCTGGGATTTCCCCTGTTCCCTCACCAAATCACCTCCCTCCAGCAAATTCCCCTATATTATTACTATAGCATAACTCTTCATAAACAGTCACATGTTCATCATTGTGGACATGGACAATGGCAGAAAGTCCAGCATCCTATTGTCAAGATACAGCTAATAGATTCATTAGTATCCATCTTTGATCTGGAAGTAGAGATGCACACTGCACTGCATCCTCACATCTGGATACGATAATCTCCATTACACAGTCACCACACATCCCTCTTAAATGAAAAGCCACAATACAAAATCAACAACAGGAAGAAAAATAGAAATTTATAACACCATGAATTTCTCAAGAGGTTTTGATAGTTCAACAGTCCTGAATTGCTGGCGATCCCACAACTCCAAACATGAAGAAATCTCTCCCAAATCCATTGGCTGCTATAGTCCACCTTTGTGTCTCCATCTGCTCAGATCTTCACTGCCAATGATTTGCTGGAGTAGTTGACCAACTTGTTCTGTCCTCCAACCTCTGCCATGGTACCAGGTGTCCTCTGGAGGCTCCTATGTATTTCCATATCCTTCATGTACATCCTCTGCTCCATCTGAGACACTGAGGAGGCCCAGCTCTGACACATGTACTCCATGATCAGACCATGGAACCTGCAATTCTCTCCATCGTTAGGATTCTGAGTCCAGTGGTTCAGTTGGTAGGGAATCACCCAAGAAACCTCATCTGAAGTCATCCCAGAACTGATTCTTGTGTGTGTTTGCCAATACAGGATCCAGCACAGTCTGTCACCCAAATCAGCCTACACATACGCTGGTAGTTGCAATCGATGGGTCAGTTCTGTCTCCAGCCCCGTGTCTTATGAAACCTGATGGGTATTAGAGCCCAGCCTAATCCTGCCCACCACATACTCGGCCTTCATATAAACCAGCGGGAGCTGCAGTCTAGTCCAAGCAACCCAGAAAACGCATACCAGGTCTGCCCCTGCCATGTTTCCTGTGCTTGCCAGTATTTTCATCAGACTCTTCCTGTCTGTCCCACATCCCATTCAGCTCACATACATGTTGATGGGTTTCAAAGCCCAGTTCGTCCCAACCAGCACCACTAGCCAGTCCATACTGGTGCCAGCAGGTGCCACCATCTGTCTAAGCCATGCCTGTGCCTGACAGAATTTGGTCCCTGTGCCACCATCTGCCAGCTGATGCTTCAGCAAAGCTCAGTCAATCCACTCCCACCTTGCTTATGCACATACCAGAAGGTACAGTCAGCCCAGCCTAGCTTTTCCCTGTTCCAGCTCACATGCAGGCCATCGGTTATGGCCCTGACCGGCTTGGTGAGCCCCTATCCCAGCTCTTAATGCTCACCAGTGGGAGTAATGGTCCAGCAGAGGGGCCTTCTCAGTTCCCTCACTGGGACCATCCCCACCATCCCCTGTGTTTCACATGTGCTGGTTGGGTGCTGTGACCCAGTCTGGCACAGCCCCCTCACCTCAGCATTTGCCAATGGGTACTGTAGGCTGGCCAGGCCATGCCCACCCCAATTCCAACTCACATTGCTGGGACTACAGCATAGCCCATTCCTGTCAGCCCCCAATCCCGGCCCTCATGTGGACTGGCTGGTATTGTGCCCTGACCCAGCCTGACCCACACTCCATTTTGGCACTCGGATTTGCCAGTTGGTGACATGGACTGACCCAGCCTGGCTTGCCCGTAACCTGCATCAAATGTATCCTGGTGGGCACTGCATTTTGGCCTGGTCTGGGCTGCTCCCTGTCTTGGTTCTTGCATTTACCTGCAGGGAGCGTGTCCCAACAAAGGAGTTCCCCAGGCTCCTCCATCTGGATATCTCCCAATGCCAGATCTTGCACACACTGATGGGTCCATGGACCAGCCCTACTTAGTCCACCTCCTGTCCTAGCAGGAACAGTAGCCTTTCCTCACCTGCCCTCACCCATTCCAGTTTTTACTATTGGGTGCTACAGTCCAGCCAAGCCTGATCCATACCCAGGCACAACTCACACATGGCTCAGCGGGGGGTAGAGACCTTGCCTAGCCCATCCTATACCTACCTTGGTTCTCATGAATACCAATGGGCGCTGAATTCTAGCCCAGTCTGGCAGATCCCATACCCAACCCATACACATTCCGAGGGATTCTGCAGCTATATCCTGACCATACTGCAACCCCCTCCCTGGCCCTAGCACTCTCCAGTGGGGATCACAACCAGGCCAGAGCATTTTCTTACCTCCCCAGCAAGGCCTGCTCCCCTCCACAGATCTCACACTTGCCAATAGTTGCTCTGAACTAACCTGGCATAATCCCCGTCCGTCTTAGCCTTTGCCTTTAGATGCAGTAACCTGGCCTGACCTAGCCAGTCCCCAGTCCCAACTTTCGCTGGCGGGTGATGCAACCTGGCCCTGCTAAGTATGCTCCCATTCCTGGCTCATGTGAACTAGTAGGTGTGGTACCCTAGCCCGGCATAACCTGCACTCCAGCCTGGTTTCTGCACTTGTCAGTAGGCTAAGATCTGCTCAGCACTGCCCAATCCGCCCCTTCCAAAATCAACCCACACACTTGCCAACAGGTGGGGCTACCTTGCCCAGCTTTCCTGATGCCTAGGTCTGAAACATGTGCTCACTAGTGGGAGCTATGGCCCCATAGGGGAGTTTCCCAAGTTTTCCCCCTCAGCCTACTCCCAGACCCAGATCTCGCATGCTCCAGCAGGTACTAGGCCCTTGCCTGGCGTAGCCTGCCCCTCTATCTTGGCCTTTGTATGAGCTGTTGGGTGTTGTGGGCTGGCCTGCCTCACACCCTGTTTTAGGATGCACATGCAGGTGCTGCAGCTTGGACCTGCCCAGCCTATCCTCAGCTTCAGTACCCGTGAGTGTTGGCAGGTTCCATGTCTACTCCTAGTTCAGACAGTTACCACTCCAACTCTTGAGCTAACCAGGGGGACTTGCATTTCCATAGGATTGGGTCCACTTATCCTCCACAGAATCTACTCCTGGGCCTGGTTCTTTCACATGCTTGTTAGTGTCATGGCCCTGCCTAATGTGATCCGTCCCCTGTTCCAATACTCAATCAGGCATTTGAAAGTAGCTCTGCTAGACAGGCCCCCAGCCATAGCTTTCATGTGGTATGGCATGTGGTGGTCAATGATGCTCTGCACTAACAAGCCCATCTCAGGACTCCCATGTGGACTGGTGAATCAGTCCGACCTATACAGATCTTCCAATCTCTCCCCTCCCTACCACCAGGTCTCAATCCCCTCACTTTCCAGCCAGTACAGTGGCCCTGTTGATAAGTGTCCCTCAGGATTCATTCCTTACTTACACATATGGGTGACCATATCCATGAATGTCCCTAGGCAGTATCTTGTTACCCCAAGTCCCAGAGCTCATCGGTGAGTGGCCAGCGGAATGGCTGCTTAAACAGCAGCCAGGGGTGGGAGCTGGGGTGGGCTGCTTCCTCCGCTCATCAGCCAAGACTGACCCCAGAGTTAAATTTTTTAAAGTGAAGTCTCCAAGTTCGGTTTACTGCTAGTAATGTTAGGTCAGCTTTCTCCCTTTGATCTGTATGTTCAAATAATAATGGATTATTTAACATCACACTCAACAATTCCTCTATTTTAGACTTTATGTGGTTTATTACATTTTTACTAAAACATCCTTAATTGTTTCAAAGACAGCTGAAGAGAATGGGGGGTAAGAGAAATACAGGAAAACAGAAATGTCCCCTTTACTGTTCCCCCTTCAACTGCCTGAAGGGGTGAGCCAGGCTGAAGCCAGAAACTGGGAACTCCCGTGGGTTTGGCAGGGAACCGACCATTTGGAGCCATCACCTGCAGCATCCCAGGGATTGCATTAACAGGGAGCTAGAATTGGAAAAGAAACTGGGACTTCACCTGAGCACTCCTAGAAAGTATGTGAATGTTCCATGTATCACACCTGAAACTATTTCTATATTTAAAACTAGAATAAATTTATGTGCAATTTTTAACTTCACATCTTCATTTTAATTAGAAAGAAAAGAACAAAATCAAAAGTAATTAGCACTCGTCTAGAAATACAAAATAAAACTTGGAATCATTCTTTAAAAATAAAGACTATATTTTACACTTATGAATTACGTATATTTTTTGCTTTAATTAAGCTGCTGCCATAAAGTATTACTAGTGATTATGTAGATTAAATAGTACAATTTAATATAAAGGTTAAAGACTCATAAAATATATTCATAATTGGAAAGTAAGACTAATTGCACATGTGACAAGTGAGAAAGAAGAAAATTATGAGACACTGTAATAATGGCTTTATAGGCTATTGTAAATCTAACAGCATGAGGATGTAACTCAATGTCTCAGACTTATAATGCCATTAAGGGATTCTATGAGCCAACCTCTGAGCAAAGCAGATTTAAGCTTTCGGTAAATTGCTATTTAGATTAAAATGATCTAAATATACATTATTGTAATAAGTTCAGATTTGAAAAATTTTATAGTAAATGTGATGTTACAAAGGCTGAAGGCCAAATATATGCATGTTATATATATATATATATTTAGATATTCTTTGCATGTGTATATATTATATACATATGTGTATGTGTACATTATAATCACATGTATATATATATACACCTAAATACATTTTGTATTTGCACAAGTGCATGCTATATACAGATACGTATGTATATATTATAAACATATGTATAATGTATCTGTATATGTGTATATATACATATATGTACATATAATCTCAAAAATAAAAAGTATCCATGCATACACACAAACACTTGTACAATCACGCACTGCTTTCCCCAAAGTTCTGTAGTACGACTTTGTTATTTGTTCAAATCTTTGACCTTGATCAATAAAAAGAGAATGAGGACTATTTTTGCATGAAGGTTTTAGCTATTTAGCCAGTTTTTAAGTTTTTGAGATTTGTGTCTTCCAAAAAAAATTATTTCTAACACCTGACTTGTCCTTTTCTCTTTCCAAATGATCTCAGACGTTATTTAGTAGTATATTGGAGTTTCATTTAATTTCTGCACTTGAACAACATTTACAAATGACGGAAACTTCAGGCAGCCAAAATTTGTTTAAGGTCAGTCAACATTTATCGAATCTCAGCTGTGTCTATAGATCTTGCACCCTAGGTGTCAGGATTATTCAATCCCTGTGTACACGACTGAGACCCATGAAACAGCCAAAGAGCACATTTATTAAACAACAAATTAACCATCTAAAATAATAAATTGGCTGAAAACCCGAGTCCATATGTCCTGAGGAAAAGCAGTAAAAAGAGAAAGAGAGGCCATTGGTGGCTTCTTCCACCCTTTTTGATAAAGTTGATGAGTGCACATTTGAAACTTTTGAGGAAGTGTGTGTGTGTGGGGGGGGGAATTAGCACTAAATGACACCAGAAATTTTATCTTTTCTATGTATACTTAATATTAGGATAACATGTTTTTCCTATTAAATGTAGATTTACTATGAGATTTGCAATAATGTAATTTTTGTAAATTACATGTTTGTAATTTGTAAAAAACAAAGAGGCATTCAATTATCTGCCTCATTTTTCTCTGAAGAATGGTGATAAATTTCAAAGTTTCATCTTCAAAGATTTTTTAAAGAATATTTCTTTAGACTCTTCATATATTTTAGTTTCGTACTATAAACCGGCCTCCGATCAATCTAGCACCTGCGCACTTGTTTAGCCATCTTGTTTTGTCTTCATTTTCCTCCAGGATCTTCTAACTCTTGTTGCTTTTCTTCTGTTAACTTTAAGCCAATTTATTCCTCAAGCTGCATGGGAGACCTGAATTGAGTGGAGCTAAAATTTTGCTTCTCCTACGTTTAAAAAAATTTGTATGTGAATTTGTTTTGAAAGAAAGACACAGGGAGAAAAAGAAATGGAATGGGATGATGAGGGAGAATAAGAGAGCAAGATTTTTCAAAATTTGGTGCCAGGCATAATAGCCAAGTGGCTAAGGTCCTCACCTTACATGTACTGGGATCCCACATGGGTGCCAGTCTGTATCCTGGTTGCTCCCTGCCCTGCTGGCCTTGGAAAGCGCAAGAGGATGGTGTTGCACCCTTGTGGAAGACCTGGAAGAAGCTATTGGCTCCTGGCTTTGGATCAGCTCAGCTACAGCCATTGTGGCCACTTGGGAAGTGAATCAGTAGACAGAAGCTCTTTCTCTCTGTCTCTTCCTCTCTCTGCAAATTTGGCTTTCCAATAAAAATAAATCAATCTTTAAAAAAAAGATTTTTCAAGATTTTTTTTTCTTTTGGCTACAGTGGAAAGAGAAACAATGTCAGCAAGAGAAATATTTTCTGTACTCCTTTCTAAGGCGGATGTGGAAGGATGGTGTTTTTCCTTCCATCTGTGGAAAGTGCTGCTCTCTGACCCCACCCCTGATCCCCTTTCCTGACACTTACTTTGCTACCAGTTCCCTCAGGCAAAAACTAGTTGGGATAGAATAACTGACAGCTTGAGTAGGAAAGCTAAATAAAGGAGGATCGAGTAAGATTGCAATTTGTGATTGACAAATAACTGAACTTCCTGGAAACATAAAAGAGATGGAGGTAGACCACGGGCGAGAGGTTTTCTGGGATGAACCTAAATAGAAGCAATTTGACATGAGATGGATGATAAGAGCTAGCATAAAAAGTATCTCATTAGGAACCCTAGTGTATACTTTATAGACATGGCTACAATTTCTTGTCTTCCTAATTTTTAAGGACGTAATCAATTAAGTCTATTGATTTAATTATCCCATAGAACATACAACATGTACCCACACATTGGTCAATGACAGAGATCCGTTCTGACTTACAATGTTAGGTGGTTTTATCCTTATTTTAACACCTCAGTGTGTATTTAAACAGACCCAAGTGGAACAGCTTACTACACATTTAGTCTGTGTCACATAGCTTTTAGGTAACAAAATTGTACATTCCTGTACTGAATTTTGTGGACAATTAGTATATTAAGCATTTGTGGACCTAAATATAGATAGTAAAAACACAACATTAAAGATAAGAAGATGCAACTATTATGGGTGTTTGCAGGAGTGGAAGCTGCCCTGGGGTGAGTACTGTGCACAAAGACTGTGCACTTGGGCTGTGCTAAATCTAACCAAAATGTTTTTTTTCTTTAATTATTTGTTAACTTCAGCTTGTCTTAATATTAAAATGTTTATTTATTATTTTAAAGCGGAGAGAGAGAGAGAAAGAAACAGAATCTGTCACCCCAGGGATTACGCTTCGGAGTCTTGCAACAGCAACAGCTGGACCAAGCTGAATTCAGGAATCTAGATGTCAGTCCAGGTGATTGCCAGAGACCTAACCATTCAATCCATCACCTACTGCTTCCCAGGGTTGGTAGAAGCCCTGATTCAGGACAGAGCTGGGCATCCAAAGCAATGTCTTCACTATTGTGCCAAACACCACCCCTACTATAACATTTTTACATTGGAGTTTATAATTCTTTTAAAATTTTGAATCACCAGTGATAGCACTTAGCTTACATCAGAAACACCTTAAACTGATACACCTTGCTATTTATGCTATTTTACATTAAAAGTGTATGTTTCATTTTTGGTGTTGTTCTTACTTTGTAAGCTCCTTTGTTAAAAACTGATATAAACACAGGTATTAGTCTACTCCGGTTTCCTATGTAGTGTCAGCTGTATTCTTGCATGTCCCTGAGAGATCTCCAAGGGATAATCACATGCATGGGGTTGTCATCTCCTAAGACGGCTATGCCTCTGGACACCTCCTGAAGGATCTACCTAAAGCTGATTTATAGTCACCTCTTTTTTATAAGTAGAAAGGATACTCTCTAAGGACTAAAAGTTTAGTGTAATAAATACATACACTAGGATAGTCATTTATTATCCAGCTTTATGTATTATCCCTAATTACATGTGCTATGCTTTGGTGTTATTGGCTGTGAAACAATATCAAAGACTATATATTGTTCATAATTATATGTGTCATGCTTCTTATAAATGGCATTACAGTGCACATCAGCCTTACCACAACAAGCGAGGAATGTGTTGAGCCGTGATGTTATGACCCCTAAGGCATCAATAGGAGTTAGGAATGTCTCAGTCCCCTGTGATCTTATGGGACCACCATGGTATTGCTGATACTTACTAATCAAAATGTGTAGTACATGTCTTTATCACAGCTCAACCTGAAACCCCATAAATGGATCACAACTTTTTCAATATTCAACCCAAAACTGAATGGTAAAATCTGTATAAAACAAAGATTGCAGCAAACATTCATTCAGTGGATGGCTGAGAAATCAGGAAGCTGAAACTTGCAAGCTGTCATCCCAGATGGTGATTTAACACACTGTGACACAATACCTGCCCCCAAACTATCAAATCATCCTTCCAAGTGACAATTGCACTTTGCACGTCTACTAAATGTATAAGGTTCTGACTTCCGCACTTCCTAATCGGCACTTGCTGTATCCCTTTCTTTTCTTTTTCTTGTGCCTATCCTGGTGGATGGAATTGTCTATGTTTTTAATTGATCTTTCCCAAGTGACTAATGATGCTGAATAGCTTATCATGTTCTTATTGTCCATTTTTGTATTTTTGAAAATTCTACTTTATTTCCATAGCAATCCTCATTTTTCTAATTTTGCTGTGGTGCACAATATTCCAGTGTCAGCATACTCTTAAGAAGGTCCAATATCATGTATCAAAATAAAGTAGGGAGGATCTTCAATCATTTTCAACTAAAATGCTTTTAATATATTGTCAAAGCAAGTATCAGCCAGATTGAGTGATTTCCTATCACAATTTCAGAAACCTAAAATGACAAGTAATTTTTACTTTAAAATTGCCATGGTCTCTGCAAAGCTCAAAATAGCAGGTTGTCTTAGCAGTAATATAAACCCTCTTTTCACAATTGATTATTTTTATAGCTATATACTTGGATATAACAAAGCATCAATTTGTTCTGTTTTGCTCTCTGCTGCTGTAATATACTGATAATAATTTTAATCAATACAATTTATCTCAGGTAACAACCCATAATTTTGATAGGCTTAAAATGTATCACTTGAGGAAAGATATAATTTTATCTGAATTAGGACCAGGATATGCAAGGCTTGAATTCCTGACTTACTTCTGGTAATCTTTTAGCTAAACTCCAGGCTGCAGCCACTTTACTGGATCATTCCAGAAAACCAAGCCTTCTGCCATCCCTGAGGGGAAGCATCCCGGGAGTTGGTCATTTCTGGTGAAATCACACAGAAGAAGTGTCAGAAGGACACAAGTGAGGCATACTGGCTCTAGCCTCCTCTTGGCGCACATCAACTAATAAAGGCTGTAGAGGGAAACAGCCTTTAGAGATCTCCTGATTTTCACAAATGACATTGTATTTTAAAATGCTTGTTTATTCTCTTTTATTGATTGTACAGAATAACAGTAAGGGGGCTGGCAAAGGAAAACAAAGAGAGGCAGCTTCCATTTCCTACTCTGTTCTATAAAATGGCTGCAACTCTCAGGGGCTGGTCCCAGTGGAAGGTAGGAACCTAGAAAACTGCCCAGGGTCTCAGATGTGGGGGGCAGGGGCACAAATTTTTCTTTTTCTAGTTTTTTTTAAACAAGTCAAACATTAAATAATAATCTATTAAAAGGAACAAAATTCTCCCATGATACATTCACAAGTACTCGCTGCAAAGAAGCACCAGGTGTGACTGTAAAAGCTAACTGTTCTCTCTGTGTGTTGAGTGTGTGTGTATGTGTCTCACACAAGTGTTAAGTTTGTAAGGTAGATACCTGTATGTCAGAGAGTATGTTTGTAAGCCTTACTTTCCTTTGAATGTCTGCATAGATTTCTATTAAACAGTTGTAACCGAAATCATTAAAGAAATATTTGTTATATGAATAGATTGCAATATCAATGAATATTACTTATGTATATTTGTGATTTTACGCATTTTCCTTACGAAAAAATCCTTAGGAAGTAATTTCAGGATCCAAGTATATAGAAATCTTTAAAACATGCATATATATTATAAAGTTATACTTCTGAAAGTATGTATTTCTACCACAGGCCACGAGCTTTTCACTGCTCAGTGTTCAGCAATGAAACTAGTCCCTGAGAGACAAATACCTTAGATGTGCTTTGATTTCTTGTAACTAGGATGAAAAATGTAATGCATATGAGTAAAGCTGACATTTTGAGGTTTGATTATTGTTTAAAGCCCTTGTCTCACTCCTGGGAAACAGAGGTTTTTCTCCTTAGTACTTATTGAATTCTTTGTTTAGTGGAGAACTAAGCTTGTGGGGTTTTTATTTTTCATTTCTTTTAATTTTTTATGATAAAGTTCCATTCACTCAAGAATTTCCCCTTCTACCCACACTAAAAAGCCTCCCTGCCCCACTGATTTCCCCTGTATTATTACAATAGTGTAGCCCTTCAACAACAGTCACAAATCCATCAGTCGGTTATTTAAATGTGTCATGACATTGTAGGTATAGATAACGGTAGAAAGTATAGCATCCTATTAATGTATGTATGTATATTCACGTTTACAGAAATATCTATTGATCTTGTTTCTTTCATGGAGATTATCTTATATTAGAGAGAACATATGGTAAATATCATGGGATTTTAAAGGAGAAATAGACTCCAACATGATGATGGTGGGGTACCTTAACACACCACTGACCTCAATGGACAGATCAACAAGACAGAAACTCAGCAAGAAGGCAATATAGCTCACCCAGATAACAGAACAAATTGACCTGATTAATAGCCTCAGTATGTGAAAACTTCTCCAGGACTGATCATTTAAGCCACTAAACAAGCCTTGGCAGGTTTAAAAAAGAATCAAAATTGGGCCCGGCGGCGTGGCCTAGCGGCTAAAGTCCTCGCCTTGAACGCCCCGGGATCCCATATGGGCGCCGGTTCTAATCCCGGCAGCTCCACTTCCCATCCAGCTCCCTGCTTGTGGCCTGGGAAAGCAGTTGAGGACAGCCCAGTGCTTTGGGACCCTGCACCCACGTGGGAGACCTGGAAGAGGTTCCAGGTTCCCGGCTTTGGATCGGCGCGCACCGGCCCGTTGCGGCTCACTTGGGGAGTGAATCATCGGACGGAAGATCTTCCTCTCTGTCTCTCCTCCTCTCTGTATATCTGACTTTGTAATAAAAATAAATCTTTAAAAAAAAAAAAAGAATCAAAATCATGCGATGCATCTTCTCAGATGACTACTGAGTGAAACTGAGCACTAACAAGTCAAAATACACCCAGAAGATATGCAAATAACTTGGAGACAGAACAATATGCTGCTAGATGAACAATGGGCAATGGAAAAAATCAAAGGAATATAAAAAGTGCTAGAAATGAATGCAGGCAGCAACACAACACCTCAAAACTTATGGGACTCGATCAAGTCAGTGTTAAAAGGAAAGTACATTTGAATCAATGCTGTTATTATAATCAGTGCATAGAAGAATTCACTTCTTTTTTCCATTCACTCTTTCTCTTTCTGCCTTTCTTTTAAAAATTAAATAACATAGGGCCTGATGCAGTAGCCTAGCAGGTAAAGTCCATGCCTTCAATGCCCCAAAATCCCATATGGGTGCTGGTTCTAATCCCAGAGGCCTTGCTTCCCATCCAGCTCCCTGCTTGTAGCCTGGGAAAGCAGTCAAGGACATCCCAAAGCTTGGCACCCTGTATGTGCATGGGAGACCAAGAAGAAATTCCTGGCTCCTGGGTTCAGATCAGCACAGTTGTGGCTGAGGCTACTTGGGGAGTGAATCAGCGGATGGAAGATCTTCCCCTCTCTCTCTGTATGTCTGATCTTTGAATAAAACAAATAAATAAATAAATCTTTTTTTTTAATTAAAAGAAATAAACAATAGAAAATCGCTCCGCTGCATTTTCTCTTACATAAGCAAACATGCCTGGTAGTTTTAACTTACTTCAGGTTATTTCAAATCAATAGTGTAAAGCAGTGATAGCCATTTCTCCTGTTAAACCTAATTATGACCTTCTGGTTATTTTCCAACACAGTTAAAGACTTTCATAATTCTCTTTCTGGCAATTAATTCAGTACAAGTAAAAATAAAAATCTATGTAAATATATTTTATATAAATATATGTATATAAAACATACAAAGATATCTGTTAGTTAAAGGATGCAATCAAATATTTCACATTTGCATGTTATACTTTTTGGTTTTATTGGAAAGGTAGATTTATAGAGAAAAGGCAAGACACAGAGAGAAAGATTTTCCATCCATTGTTTCACTCTCCGAATGGCTACCATGTCTGGAGTGGAGTTGATGCAAAAGCAGCAGTCTATCCCAGGTCTCTCACATTGGTGAAGAAATCCCAAACCCTGGAGTGTCCACCACTGCATTCCCAGGCCAGAAGAAGGTAGTTGGATGGGAAGCAAAATGTCCAAGACTTCAACTGGTGCCCATATGGTATCCTGGGACTTGCAAATGGAGGGTTAGCCAATGGAGCTATCATGCTGTCCTCTTGCGTGTTGTACTTTGTACGTTAGGAAAAAATAATTGATAAATATCATTTACAGTATTTATGGGTAAATATTCATGTTTTCAACAGCCTTAGTTGTTTTATCTGAGAAACTTGTAGAAAACTTTCACTCATTTAGAAGATGTAGTTGGTATTAAAAAAAAAAATCACTGCTGTATACAGTTAAATTCATTAAATAAAAGAAGGAGGGGAAATGCAGAAGCAGTTTACCTGACTTTACAGAGATTATTCTTTGAGCTTCTTTTTTCTAATCTCTAGAATTTTATCTTAGACAGATGAACATTTGAATACTTAGAGTTCAAGTGTCTCATGGATGAAATTGGCTTGCGACTCTCCCAATATCCGTAAGAGAACACATAGGAACCAAACATTTTAAAAAGTAAACCAACCAAGAATTTTTGTCTTTGAAAAATTACAGATAGTTGTAAAAAATGTTTCAATGATTATACTTGGTATTAGAAAATGTAGCGATGACTCAATGGCTAAATGTTCATGTTTCAAGTTCCAGGATCTGATATGGGCACCAATTTGTGTCCCAGATGCTCCACTTCCCATCCAGCTCCCTGCATGTAGCCTAGGAAAGCAGTGGAGGATGGACCAAAACCAACTCTTGATACTACAATATAAAATGCTTTAATATCCAAAAATGCTCTTCAGATTTTACAATAATTAGTATCTTGAGCCACATAGAGATAGTGCCAAATGTAGCTTTCCCTTGCTTTCTCAAGGAAATATCACCATGAATGGTTTTATAATTAAAAATTAATGATAATTATTTCTAAATATTTAAAGGCCTGTTTCTCAGAAATTTTCTTATTGTTCTCTTGTCTCTCTTCCAATACTTAATTTTACTTAGATACATTAAAAGAGAATACGTTTCGATTTTTCTTTGTTCATTTTGAAATATGTATTTTTTAATCTACTTGAAACTTGGCAGAGACAGAAAACGAGACAGAGAAAGAGCTATATTTCCCATCTTCTTCACTCTCACATGCCCTCAACAGCTTTGCTAGACCAGGTTAAAGGCAGAAGCTCAGGACTTACCCAGCCCTGCACTTTGATGTTAGGAACTCAAGCATGGGAGATGCCGTATGTTGCTCTCCAGAATGTATTAGCAAGATTACTAGTAAAGGAACCAGGATTTGAACCAGCACTCTGATATGACATATGGACATCTCAGGAGGTAATTTAATGTTCTATACAAAAACACCTACCCTCTCTGCTCATTTCTACTCTCCTAGTCATTAAATAAATGTTTATTGATCTATGTTGATAACCAAATCCAGGCAGAATCTGTGAAAGACTCGAATGATTAATTTATTCTGATCACAGCGTAGAACCATGATTCACTCACTTATACTTGAATAGAAGGAACTGTTTGTAATCACGAAATGGCAGAGTTATAAATAAGATATTGACTATAGTAGTTCAATTTTAATTTATTCTCTTGATAAATGCCATGCTATGTATTAAGGATGCAGTAATATGAGGAAAATACTACATGTGTCAAGTCTTTACAGTTCTATTGTAGAACCTGAAGACTACACAGCTACTTCTTCTCAATTTACTTATTATAATAACAGGAAAAAATGGGCCTGGCACAAGGACTGAGCTGCCTAATTCTTTCCTTGCAAAATAAACCTTTAAAAACTTTACAAGCTATGCAAAAAAAGCAGAAGTTGAATACCACTGCATGGATTTCATGTTGGGCTTTCGACCATACTACTTGTAGAAAACAGCAATGAAACAAACGCTTCAATGATTTTTTATACTTTTAATGAATTTGGGGTGGTATCTATCCAAATACTTATGCGCAATTGTCCTGTTTGTGCCTTTTCTTATTTTTTCTGCCAAACTTCAATCTACTTTTCTCTACTTGGATACCACTGTTTAAGTCTCAGTGCTTCTCTTATAATTCTTTCTTCTATAGAACATTCGGAGACTGCTAGTATCTGCCCTGTATATGTTATACTTACCCTTGAATTTTTATTGTTTTAATTATTTTTTAAAATAATTTTTATTGGAAAGGCAAGTTTACAGAAAGATGGAGAGAGAGAGAGAAAGAGAGAGAGACCTTTCATCCTTAACTCATTCCCCAAATTTCCATAGTGGCCAGAGCTGAGTCCATCCAAAGCCAGAAGCTTCTTCCAGGTCTGCATATGGATGCAGGGTTCAAGGCCTTGGGTCATCCTGCACTGCTTTCCCAAGCCATATGCATGGAGCTGGATCATCAGTGAAGCAGCTGGGACACAACCAATAAACATGGGATGTTGACATTGCAGGTAGAGGATTAGCCTATTATGCCCCCATACCAACCACAGCATATGGATATTTAGGAGTAAATTCTTTTTATGTTTAGAAAATAGTTTGATTGCTTGTCTAATTTTTAGAGATCTACCAGTTTCCTAAAAGTGTAACTGTCTTAAAAGAAGTCTTTCTACTGTTGAACTAAATCAACTCATACCATTGGGGGACGGTAGAAATATAGAAACCTAAAAATTACATGGCTTCATGATATATAGACTGAAAATGAATACATAGTGCTAAACATCTCTTTGTCTGATAAAGTTGCAAAACAAGGGAGCCTACTACAAAAAATTAAAATGCTGGGGTCTGGCACAATAGCCTAGCAGTTAATTCCTTGCTTGCATGCGCCAGGATCCCACACTGGCCCAAAGCTTTGGAATCTTGTGCCTGGGTGGGAAGTCTGGAGGATGTTCCTGGCCCTTGGCTTTGGATTGGCTCAGCTCTAGTCAGTCTCCGGTCACTTGGGTAGTGAACCAACAGATGGAAGATCTTTGTCTCTGTCTCTCCTCTCGGTAAATCCGACATTGCAATAAAAATATTTTTTTAAAGAAAGGAAAAATGCTAATTAAGCACTCACTTCTTAAGTGAAAGTAAATTATTATCAGCATGAAATTGAAAGAATTGAAAGAATTGAAAAGAATTGAAAGAATTGAAAGAATTCAATTAAAAAGAATAATATAGAACATATCCTCTAACAACTAACAAGAGATCTTTAAAAATATACACTTTCAAATTGTTTCTGAGGAATTAGAACAATAGTTCAGAACACGATTACTGAGAAAATGGTAGCTAAGGATGTAGGTGTGTAAAGTAGACTAGCTCTCTTCCTTGTGATGGGTTTTGGACTATGATCTAGAAAGAGAATTTAAGAAATAGAGCAGGGTGATGTAAGTTATGAAAGATAGTATAGAAAGTTGGGAAGATCGAAGCTTCTAGAATTTGTATTAAAGGGTAATTGAAGGAGTGATATATGCAGAAAGGAGAATATTTTTTAAATGATTATTTTTCATTTTTAATGGAAAGGCAGATTTACAGAGAGAAAGAGAGACAAAAATGAAGACCTTCCATCTTTTGATTCACTCCCCAAGTAGCCACTACAGCCGGAACTAAGCCAATCTGAAGCCAGGAACCAGTAGACTCTTCCTGATTTCCTGTGTGGGTTCAGCGTCCCAAGGCTTTGGACTATCCTCAACTTCTTTCCCAGGTCACACGCAGGGAGCTGAATGGGAAGTGGAACAGCTAGGACAGAAACTGGCACCATATAAGATTCCATTGCATACAAGGTAAGGATTTTGCCACTGGGCTATTGTGCCAGGACCAGAGTTCCAAATATTTAAGTGGTTTGCTTGAGTTATAAAGTAAATATTAATTGGGAATTGATTGACATGAAACAGCAGCTTCAGCAATAGAGCTGCCACGGAGCGATCATTAACAAGGTCTCGGAGTCTAGTGGTGTTGGGATGTGCTCTAACTGGGGAGAAAGGGAAAGGGAGATAACAGTAAGAACTTGGGGCAGACAATAGAAATCACAGATGATCATGCCATCTTATTACTAATAGTAAATAGGTCTACAGAAAGAATATTCTTAATCTACTTCAGTATTTCAAAAATTAGCAAAAATATTACAAAACTATATATAATTCATCTGTCAGGAAAAAACTTCAATAATTTTTAAGTGAAAACAAACTCATCCAGAACAATGTAACCTAATCAGAAACTGCTAGATATTCTGCCCACCCCCCCAAAGAAACCACACCAAACCAGAAAACATCAGTTTGCAACCCATACCTAGGAAAGGATTTATTAATGAAAAAAAAAGGGTATTTATCACTAAACTGAAAAATTAGGAGCAAGTATTTAAATATATATGTTTCAATATCACAGTCACATCAAAGATCCCAAAGGCGGAAACTTTTTTGAGTACAAACTCTAGTAGGGCATGCTAAAAGTACCACAGCTGTCAGCAAAAAAAAATCCAAGAAGCCCTTACAGGTAGGTGTTGGGCTTAGCATGACTGGGGCAATTGAAAAGCGATATCAGCAGCCACAGAAGGGCAGAGACAAGCTAGAGCAAGTGACTGAGAAAGCCGTAAATATGATTTTCAGGGTCTTTGGTTGGCAAGGCTAGAGTCTGAGGCAGGACCTGGTCCTAAGATAATTGGCCGTGTGTTCTGCTCTCTCTCTTCTGTCTGCAAATGTGATGATCCAGGTGAGGATGATTTGTCAGTCAACAAAAATCTCATATGTGAATCAAATCAACATAAAATATGGTACCTCAAGTGAATCAAATCAGTCCGGACAGGCACTACGCAGATATACTAATAGGGAGCCAGTTCCTCCAGCTGCCCTGCTTTCACAAAAATTCTTCTGTTTGGCTTTTTCATCATTACATGTTGTCCCCTCTTTAAACTCTGGTTCATGCTACAATGGCTTCAATACAAAGAATTAAGTGAAAATGATCACATAGTAGGAATAGAAACTGAAGAATGGAAAGGAAACAAAGGAGCTAGACCACTTACATGAAAATATACTGTTTCTAATAAGAAAAAATGCTGATGGGCTTAGATACTGAAGAAGAAAAGAACTGAGAACTTGTGAATAAACCACTAGAAACTATGCAGGCTGACATTTGAAGAAAAAAAAGACAGAAAAAAATACCTATAATGTGTGCAATATCAGGTAGTCTATCAACTGTATAATTAGAATTTCAGATGCGGTATGAGATATAAATGGAGCAAAGGATGTCCAAACTATTCCTGCCAATTGTTACATCATTCATGGACAGTAGTTTATAATGAAGCACATCTATATGTAACAGTAAAACCTACATGACTTCTAGAAGCAAATGCAGAAAAAAATCACCCTGCCACAGTCAAAAATTTCTTGTGACAGAAAAAATTACAAGCCATAAAAAATATACATAAACTGAATTTTGATAAATTAAAATCATATGTTCTTTGAATGAAATGTATAGCAGAAAAATGAAGCCACTAACTGCAAGACAATATTTGTGTGACACATTCCAAGGTGCTTTAAAAAGTTAATGGAAACTGTATCACAAAAACTATGTATCACAAAAAAACCTTGCATAAATACTCAAAAAAATGCATTGTTTAATTATGTCTCCTATAAATGGTTTGAAATTCTTTGTATAAATCTGGCAAAATATTTGAGTCCACAAAAGGCAGATATTTCATAAAAATATTTAAGTAAGTGTCCAGTAAAGACATAGAAGATGGTCAACATCTGTAGCCATCAAAGGAATTAAAACGAATACTACAATAATGTCTCACTACACACTACCCGAAGTTATATCAAGATGTCTGACAGTACTGGAAGTGGATGAGACTTGTAGAAACTGGAACTATAAAAGAATACATCCATTCTGAAAAACACTTTACCAGTTCTAATTTATGATTGTATACCTCCTGGAGGGATTTACTGATGTGGATTTAAGCATATCCCTTCATGAAGATTTGTATACTTTTGGTAGTTTTATCCATAACATTCTCAGACTGGAAACGACAATGCTCATCAGCAGGTGAATAACTAAATGGGTGGACTACTGTTTCGAATGAAAGAAACAGAGCCCACAATGTGGATAAATTGCAGTGATTATTCTGAAAAACAAAAGAGATACACAAGAATTTCTACCTGATTTCTGTTACAGAAAATTCTAGAAGAGACAAAGTAAACCTATGATGACACAGGGATTGGGATCTTCAACACAGGAAAATATATTGGGTCGTGGAAATATTTTATACCGTGACTGAGTTGGTATGTATATCAAAATGCATTATTCTGTACACTTTGAAAGGTTATCTTTTTCTCATGTGAGTACATCTCAGTAAAAGTGATTTAAAATGTGACTAAAAGGTCTGTCAGTGAGAAAACCTACAACTGAGACTCAAGTTTTTAATGATATATAGTGAATTCCCAACAAATGAACACTTTTATATAGAGTAATTGATGGTATAACAGCTGTGAGCCAATGTGGTGGTGAACTCAAGATTATGTGGGGTGTCTGTTAACTCACACTAAATTCTTAAACTTGAGCCTCTTCCTCTTAGTTTGCCTTGTTCATGAAAAGCATCAAGACTTGCATGAAGATGGACTGAGAACTACATGAGTAAAAATAAGGCAGATAACAATGCATGTTTTATTCACATTGTTATAAAGATACAGTTTTGCATGTTAATTTAAGTAAATTTCATTCCAAAGATTGCACTTGTAACCATTCTTATGTATTTTCCATTATCAGGTTTCACAATTAACTTCAGATTATTTAGTCTTTATATTTCACTCAAATACACAATCAGCATAACTCTGTCCAAGTTGTAAGAAATAACATGAAAAGAATAACAGATTATATTTTACATGATAAATCTAGACAGGATTCATTATACTATTTACATGAAGGAAAGTCAATGATTTCCCTATCTACATGGGAATTCCAAAACATGCTTCATCCCATTGTTAATCCAGCACTATTTGGCATAAAAATAACTCACCATAGTTACTTTAATAGGCCAAAACATCAATGAACTATGAATTGACAATAAATAAGTGATGTGCATAACAATATGCATTTTGGTTTTGTGGCTATCACACTTTTTACTTACCAAGATTATCAAATTATATAAATAGAGGTCAATAACGATGAATGTAAAGATTTCACCATAAGGGTATGAAACATGTGGAACAAAATATTTTTTTTAAAGATTTTATTCATTTTTATTGGAAAGCCGGATATACAGAGAGGAGGAGAAAGAGAGAGGAAGATCTTCCATCCGATGATTCACTCCCCAAGTGAGCCACAATGGCCGGTGCTGCGCCGATCCGAAGCCGGGAACCAGGAACCCCTTCCGGATCTCCCACGCAGGTACAGAGTCCCAAAGCTTTGGGCCGTCCTCGACTCTTTCCCAGGCCACAAGCAGGGAGCTGGATGGGAAGTGGAGCTGCTGGGATTAGAACCAGCGCCCATATGGGATCCCGGGGCTTTCAAGGCGAGGACCTTAGCCGCTAGGCCACACCACCAGGCCCGGAACAAAACATTTTTAAATTATTTTTTACATGGGGACAATTTGGTAGCTTAGCACACTAATTCTCCACTTGCAATACCACCAACATCCCATTTTGCTGCCAATATTTGTCCTGGCTGCTCTACTTTTATCTTTCCCCCTTTCATAGTTCTAATCATTTCCTCAGTGAGACACAAAGAAGGTAAACTCTGAGTGAAGTCCTGTGTGAGTACAAGTCCTAGTGAGCACCTCACTGAACTTCCGAGTTTTTGAAATTAAGTTCTGAATCCCATATGAAAAATCAGATGTTTTTATTCAATAAGTTCCTTATTAAAACTTACTTCTTATGGAAAACCTCACAATATTGATTATAGTATGGATGGAATAAATGATCTGGATAACCACTTAAACCTTTTCTTTATATGTGAACATTCATTTACACTTGTATAGCAAATATTGTTTGGTGTTATTAAAATTTCTTAAAATGATAGTATAATTAGACAACCTTGAAATACATGGAACCCATTTGCAAATGTACAATTTTTTAAAAAAGATTTAATTTTTTAATTGGAAAGTCAGGTACACAGAGAGGAGGAGAGACAGAGAGGAAGATCTCTGTCTTAGGGAGTGATGATTCACTCCCCAGGCGGTCTCAATGGCCATAGCTGAGCTGATGCGAAGCCAGGAGCCTCTTCTGGGTCTCCCATGCGGGTGCAGGGTCTCAAGGCTTTGGATCGTCCTCGACTACTTTGCCAGGCCACAAGCAGGGAGCTGGATGGGAAGTGGAGCTGCCGGGATTAGAACTGGCGTCCATATGGAATCCCGGCACATGCAAGATGAGGACTTTAGCCACTAGGTTACCATGCTGAGCCCAAATGCATAATTTTAACATAACTTAGGCTTTTAAGGAAGAATTTAAACTTTATTCCATCAAATTCATAAGTGAAACAGTTCACCCCTTTTAGACAAAGGAGCCATACATTTAAAGGTGTGAACAAAAAGCTCGTAAGACCTTAG
The DNA here is from genome assembly GCF_030435755.1 of Ochotona princeps. Lineage (NCBI taxonomy): Eukaryota > Metazoa > Chordata > Mammalia > Lagomorpha > Ochotonidae > Ochotona > Ochotona princeps. The sequence continues at coordinate 54,679,858 of NC_080840.1, forward strand.
TTACTTAGGTATTCTTTCTTTTACAAATTGAGAATGAGCAAATTTTAAGTGTCATTAATATCTACAAAATAGTAGAGTCAAGCACATTAGCCAGAGCTGGGCCAAGCTAAAACCAAAAACCTAGAATTATAGGCAAATCTCCCAAGTGGACTTTAGGGACCAAAGCAATTGGGCCACTATCAAGTGTGTTCCCAGGTGCACTAGCAGGAAGCTGGATCAAAGCAGAAGACCAGGGACTTGAACAAGAACTCTCAAGATAGGAAGCTAACATTACAAACAGCAACTCAAAATGCTATGCCACAGCATTATGCCCAAATGATTTATTACCATTTGCCATGACCAATGCTATTCTCTGTTTGTTAGCACTACTAGTCAAATAAATGTGTTTACAAACAGTTCTCAAGGCTGAATTTGAAAGAAAAATGTGCTTCAGCAACAGATCACTTACTGCACTTAGTTGTCATATAAATTGGCACTCTGGCCCATTTATCTCATAGTACATGATGTATCAATAGATATTTTCTCAAAAAAAAGGCTACTATATGATATTCCAAGGGCTTGTGTTTATTAAGCAAGCACACTCTAAGTGGCTGTAGTGCATGACTGTGATGTTTCCAAAAGCCCTTGGAGCTAAAATATAGCACTTAAAAGTAATCCCTTAAAATGGATTGTGCATGCATGTGTACTTGCAGTAAGCATAATTAGCTAACCACAGCCCACAGTTTATGTCTGAACAGAACATGTAATTTGTTTATAGAACGGGACAGATGACACAATGTAAATTTTGGCAAGAAATCACATTCCTGTTTCACAAAAATACATCTGAAATGATAAAACAGCAACCTACGGATGACTTGCTCCCAATAGGTAAAATCATTATAAACCACATCTGCCAACATGGTTTTAAATGTGTTCACTGGTCAAATGTTTTGAGAGGAAGATGCATGCTTCTCTATGTATGCTGCAATATTCAACTTTATGAAAAAGTGACTCTCGGGTAGCAGGAGTGTGGCTAGAAAAAACAATGCAGTTGGAAAGGGTAAGGACTATGAAAGATAGGGGCTGAGCCACATACTTAATGTTAGCCTTGCTAAACCTTTAAGAGTGTGATCCAAGAAACCCCTTCAACCTCACAGAAATCACTTCCTAAACCCTTTTGAACAGCTGCAATAGTCAGGACCCCTAACAGTTCCTCTCAAGAGACTGTCATCTGAACATGTGGAAGTCTTGTTTCTGTAGAAAGTTTTACACCTGACCTCAAGAGGAGGGTACGAATCAAAAGGCAAGTGCACTAAAACCATTCTATAAAGTTATCTTCAAGTCCAGAAAGCATATATGACATAAATTAATTTGTGTTTAGAGTTGTGTTCCAATCCCAAGATGACCCACCACATATCTGTAAGTATTCTGGATTTTAAAAAGCAATTAGAATATCAAACATTTCTAGTTTTAATTATTTCAGATAAGAAATATACATCCTGTTTAATCTAATATTTGTCACCAAGTTGTTACTGAACTGTATCCATGTTTCTAACATTGCTTTTTTAACAGCAACCAATCCATTTAGGACATTAAAAACTCTTTCCATACTGATACATTCAGAGCAAGGAAGAGTGATTTTCTTAACATGCTGCATGTTTTTTAATTAGCCATGGCATGATTTTATGGAGGTTCCCCCTAAACATTACAATGAGCAGAAGGGTTGCTTAAATAATAGTTGCATTCTCATTAATATCCACAGACTATAATAGCCTATTACTTCTGAATTTTGGGCTGTAATTGGAACTTCTGATTGTTGCCAGCTTCATTCTAGGCTAGTATACTAACAATAAATGTAGACCAAGCTTCTAAAGAATGCAGATCTTCTTCAAAGACTTTGCACAGTTTAGATTAATAACATTTTAAATGATACAGCTTCCTTGATTAACCAAATTACATCTGAGGGTAAGACTATTCAAAACAAAATGAGCTGCTACACCCAATGGTGTGTTTTATCATTGTTCTTTCATTTCTAGTATTGTATATCTCTTAACAAATATCTTATTTTGTCCTATTTTCAACATGCTCTTTTGAATTAGATAAAGAAGATGATAACGCACAGATTTCCACGTATCTGGAAACATTCTATCACTTTATAAAGAGGTTTAGTTAGGATTATTTTGCTGTTCTTTATTATAAACCTAAATGTGAGCAATACTATATTTTTATTTCACATATGAGGAAACTGAGAGGTATCAGCAAAGGCAACATTTCATCTGAACCATGTAAGCAAAAAGCAGTGAATCGAATTGAACTTCAGATTGTGCACCTGCAGATAAACAAGATGCTTACTCAGTAATTATTTGCTAAAATGTCAGTAGGTGTAGGCACTCCCTTTCTGTTTCCTGAAACAACTTCTTAGTTTATCCTTCCAGGAAATTCTACTTTTTCTGGGCCTTTAAGATGGCATGACACACAAACTCCCATGACTCTGTTTAGCCTGACAAAAGGTTGAGATACAGAAAAACTACCTAAGGAAGTACACGATGGCACTTGAGCCGCCTCCAAAAGCAGCCTGTCCACAAGCTAAATAACTATCTTCTTTTTTTTTTACACGATGTTATGTGAGAATTTGGAGTGTAGGAAAGCCACAAGCAAAAGCAGGGTTTCTAGGTCATTCCTGCCAGAAAATAAGATGTGTGATGCAAAGGAATTTGTCTCTGTCTCTGAGAAACAACAGAGAGCTAAACACACTGTAGTTCCAAGTGATGATTGACAATTGCAAGTCCTTGGTACCTAAGGGGTTTTTTCTTTTATAAAGATTTATTTATTTTTACTGGAAAGTCCATATATAGAGAGGAGGAGAGACAGAGAGGAAGATCTTCTGTCCGATGGTTTACTAACCAAACGGCCACAATGGCTGGAGCTGAGTCAATCCGAAGCCAGGAGTCAGGAGCTCTAAAAGAATGGACTGGCACAACCCATATGTAAGGAAAATGCAAAAGTAAATCGAAGCTGAAGCGCATGAAAATCATGTATGTGTGTTGACGGTAATATGACTTGAGATCTATTCCTTATTCTTGCTCTCCAGAGCTGCCTGTGGGGAGTTAAATACCATTTCCAGACTTCTTTCTTCAGCAATGGAGTGAAACAGGTGGGCAGGATGGATGGATTCTGAAGCCCATTGCATCTCCAATTTTCCCTTATGCTATCTTGGTTACAGAAAAACTATGAAAATCTACAAGTCTGGCTGAACAGTCACAGTAAAGGAAAGCAGGGATGTCCATACTTTCACAGTCCAGGTAACAAGGGAATAGTAACTGACCTATAACATACTCCCCAAAGGAGCCTTGTGGGTGCATGGATTACAGCTATTAAAAATTCTGGGACAATGAATGTCGAATGTATTCAGATGTGAATTTTTACTAGCATTAGGAGTAGCTTTAGCATGTCCTGACATAAATGAATGAATTTGTCGTAATTTAAAAAAAAAATAGTCCATAAGGCAACATTCTTTTCTGGAAAGGGAAAGACTGCATTTGCAAATATGAAAGTAAAAAGAGCAAAATGAACAGGAATTATAGTTCCCAGCAATCATATATTTGCAAGTCAGCTGTTTATAATAAACCAAAACTTCAAATTGCTTATTTTACTGAACTGGATTTTCTTTTGAAAAGAGTTGCAACGAATAGTGTGAAAATGGATCCAGATGTGGTTGTTTCTTTGCATTACTGAAAGTGAGCAAATGGAAGATGAATTATTTGATTATAAAAAATAAGAATTCATTTTATATTTGGAAATATCTAAAACAGTTGTAGCATTAAAGCACTGTATCAAAATTTAAAGTCATTATATATCTGTACTGTTGAATGATTATTGATATTATGACTGTGAACATTAGAGTATTTATGTGACAATTTTGCTGTAGAATCGATTGTTCACTTCTTCCTTAAGAAAGAATGAAAAAAGGTGTGGTATATTGAGTGGCTAACTCTCATGAGGAAGCTATGATAGGATTTTGTTTACAGAGGCAGAAAGATTATGGGACTTTACAGTAACTGAAAAGAGTTTTATTTAATTATAGCTATTTTCATTGTAATTTTAGAGGAAATAGTATACAATACTCTGCAATTACATCAACACTTAACACATCTTTTTAATTTGCATAGTATGATTGCACTCATATTCTAAAATAAACCAGAGCCATAATTACACATACTTTTGAAGTTAGTAACTAATCTTTTTAGCAAATAAAACCATCTATAATTTTATTTGTAAATATGTTAATATATCAACATGTTTCAGCCACTACTATTAGGTGAATTTGTGATAATGACTATTTACCTTTTCTTAATCTGGTTAATATTTGGTAAGGACACACTGACAACATGAAAAAAGTGCTTGCTATTCAATTGTATTTGAAGACCTAGGTACCTTGCACCATGTGCTGCTTGAACACTATGTGCTTCCATGTAGAGAATCTCTCTATTTTGAAGCGTATTGATATGTTACGTATTTAGCAAACCAAGAACTGAAGTGGGTTCTCCATTCAGAACACATTGTCAATGTATTTCACACAGTGTTTTTTATAATCATGTATTCATAACTGATAGATCAAAGCACTGATTTACTCATTTGAATCTTCCACATAACTGTGTAAATATTCAAAATATGAGGAATATAATTTGGAACAAAATATCCTATGGATGAATTTATTTGTGAGAGATTAAAAAAAGATTCTCTTAACAACTCTTCACTGACCACATATTTTGGTGAAAGCATAGGTATTTACACCTACAGCGGTATGGATTCCACCCAGAGAACTTCCAAACTACAACAAGAAATAGGAGACCCACACCATCAACTAAAACTAAAGCAGAATAGAAACCCTATGTCTCATGGCAGAAAAATAAATTCAGAAAGCTAGAACTGCAAAACCATTTGAGAGCAAGATAAGAAGCAAAGAGTCTAATGCCTCAACATTTTTGTACTAGTCACAAGAGGTTAGTTTGCTTCCTTCTTCTCTGGGAAAACAGGAGCAATGAAAATAGAATCTCTGGGCTAACGTGTTCCTTTAGTGGATTAAGTCACTGCTTTGACAACCGTATCCTGCATCCGGTGCTAGCTGGAGTTCCAGCTATTCTACTTCAGGTCCAGTTCCCCGTCACTGAGTCTTGGAAAGCAGCAGAAAATGCCCCAGTACTTCAGCTCCTGCTTTCCACATGTGGACACCTGGATGGTGTCCAAATCTCTTGGGTTCAACCTGGCCCAATCCTGCCCATTTGGGCCATGTGGGGAGAGATTCAGTGGATGGAAGATCTCTTTATAAATAATTTTGTCACTATGCCTTTCAAATAAGTAAGATGAATTATGTATTTAAATTACATTAAAAGAAGAGAAAAGAAAAAAGAAAAAAAGAAAGAAAAGAATTGAATTTTTGGAGCAGGTTTGCTACATTCCATACTGGAATGCCTATGTTCTAGTGTACTTAAAGTAATTGTGCATCTCAGGAAGCAGTAAGCAATGGCTCAAGTACTTGAGTCCCTGCATCCACAAGGGAGACTCCCAGACAGCCTCCTGATTCTGGCTGTTGGCAATCGTTTAGAGAATAATCCAGAAGATGTCTCTCTCTCTCTCTCTCTCTCTCTCTCTCTCTCTCTCTCTCTATCTCTCTCTCTCACTCACTGTCTCCAAATCTAAAAACACATTAAAAATGAATTTCCATTAAACACCACCATTATTTCCACTCACACCCCTGTGTCTTCCAATGTCAACTCCATCTTACTGTTACTATGACTACTGGAAGGCCAATTTTTCTACCTGCTCCTGCATTATTAAATTTCGTATTTCAATTGTATTGATCAGCACGCTGCTATTTTTCTTATTAAAAATGCACAATCTAATTTATTTTCACATCATTTTCCTTTCTAAAAGATATCTTATTCTTTCTCTTCACCTTACAAAACTCCTTTGCAAGAACTGTTTCTACCTGTCAGCCCCAAAAAGAATCTGAATACATTCTCCCTTCAACCACCAAGCATTCTTCTTTTCAAGGCTACTAAGGGTCCACTTCTGATGACTGTCTTCAGATGTCAGATTCTCTAAAGAATACATAGGACAGAGTTTTGGAAAACATTATGTGCACTATTTCCTAGATGTCTGTCATAGCAAACTGTGCCCACTTCAGATAAAAATAAATCATCCCCTCAATTTACATTTACATTGATAGAAATTGTCCTGTTAATATTGTTATAATAAAGTGTTTTATGTGTAGTGATTACAATTCAATTATTGCATGAAGATTTCTTTAAAGAATGTTGTTTTATTAAAATACATCCACATATACTTCCCTTCAAACAACGAAAAGTTAGTTCTTCAAGCCTAGGGATTAATCTATTCACAGATGTTTGTTTCCATTGGATAGAATATAGCAGGGATGACAATGTGTAACATTTAGTCTAAGGATACAAAAGGGCCTTATGACTTAATTTTATGGCCTGAATGGATTACCTAATCTCATGGAATCAACTGCTATGTTGTAAGTATACTCACAACCCTATGTAGATGTCACATTTGGAGAACTGAAACATCCTGCCAACAGGCTACTATGCGGTATCCTGGAATGATATCTAAGGGTAGCCCTATTACCAATCTGAGCCAGAACTTCCCAGTGAGGCCACACTTGAATTCCTAGCAATAGTAAGTGTAAAAATAAATGCTCCTGCTTTTAAACTACCATTCCAAGGCAGCAGAAACCCACCACAGGTAGAACTGTGCTTCTTCCAAAATTTTTCTTTAAAAATATCCCGTTGGTGTGGAAGATAAATCCTGGAGTCTTGGATGCTACTGATGAGCCATGGAGCCAATGGTGATTGCTGATTTATTTAGAATGAAAAAAACTAAGGGAACTTGGTATTGCTTCTAATGGAAGCATAACTGAGGACAAAGAAATGGAAGAAAAGAAAAAAACCAGTAATATACCTCAAGCCCACTCAACATATCAAGGAGGACCAATGACAGTTGTAGAGTTTTGAAAGGTCATAAAATCCTGAGGAATTTCATGTATGATGTGATTTCAGATTTTAATGTGTGTGTGTGTGTGTATACTGTGTACAAAAGTGTACCTATTTTTAAATTAAGTCAAGAATAAAAATAAAGAAGAGAAAAGATGAACATGAACATATACATCTCTCATTTCTTATGTAAACCTCTAGGAGTTATTGGTTCTCCATAACACAATGGTACTGTCTCCCTGGAACATAAAACAATTTAAAGATGCCATCTGTCCCTCAGAAATTGTTTGTTCTACCCTGAGACATTCAGGCAACCTCAAAAAAAAAGGGAAATGAAATGATATTTTGGTGCAAAAAGTTTGAAAATCATATAAGAGGAATTCTCAAATCTTTGTAGAAAATATGTATGCTGAAAAACTATGCTTAAATTCCAGTCATTTTTTAAATGAAAACAAATTCTTTTAATATATTTTCTGCCAAATGTTTGAAGTATACTTGTACCAGTTAAAACAGGACATGTGAATGATATAATTTTGAAGCTTTGTAGTTTACTGAATAATGCCATTCCATAACACAGCAGCAAAATCTAGATGGTTATGTAACTTGATGGGACCAAGTCGGAGCTCTTTTTTATCTACCTATCACTCCGTTCATTTCTCTTGCTCTTACTTTATTTTTCTAAACCTCCAAATAACTCTCCTCAAAATTAACTGGAACAACGTGGTATAATTGCAGCAACTTTTGGACTTTAATGTCAATCAAACTTACCTTCAAATAAAAATTTTAAATTTTACCTGAAAGCAGCTAAGACATCTTAACTGTTATTGTGTTTAAAGCTTCTTTTGGCCTCAGTTTTTCTTCAAATAAGGTGGTGCTAAAATACTTACTGCCTGTGGTTCCTGTAAAGATTAAGTAAATGATATATCTAAAACTCCAGCTCAGGCTTTAGTCATAATCAGCTACTAATATGTTGGTAGGAACAGTTGGCATAGTTATAATTTAAGACTTGCTGCTGGCTATTTGCTCCTGCTAAAGTGTTAATTGATAAAAATATATATATATATAGGGTATTATCATTCCATAGTGTACATGGAAAAGGATGAGTAGCACTGGCTGGTGAACCTTCTGAGAATGTGGGGAAATGAGCCCATTTGGATTTGAGGCCTTAATGTGGATGAAAGAAGAAAATGTTCTATTTTGTCTTGAAGAGAGAAGCTCTCCATCACCTCAACCGCCAACTTCTACTTTTCATGGGAACTGAAAGTGAGGCGTCCCTCTCTCTTCTGTCACAAAGCCTCCCCTTACATAATCAGTCACTATGGTTAGGCTGGTGGGTGCAGGATCCTGATCATTAACTAAACTACTCAACAGCTGATCTGGGGCTTGTACCACAAAAGATGGAGTATATTGATTTGAACAGATAATTCAGAAAGGATAGAAATACGAAAAACTGTTAACTATTACCTATTAGGAAACTGAAGGTAAATTTCACTAATTAATAGATATTATTCAAATGCCTAAAATTGAAGAAAAAGGTTCGATGGGTCCAGTGCAATAACCTAGTGGCTAAAGTCCTCGCCATGCATGTGCCAGGTCCCACGGGTGCCAGTTCTAGTCCTAGATGCTCCACTTCCCATCCAGCTCTCTGCTTGTGGCCTGGGAAAGCAATTAAGGATGACCCAAAGCCTTGGGATCCTGCACCATGGGATACTCAGAAGAAGGTCCTGACTCCTGGGTTTGGATCAGCTCAGCAATGGCTATTGCAGCAACTTGGGGAGTGAAACAGAGGAGGAGGATTTTTCTCTGTAAAAATCCTTTGTTTCTCTCTGCAAATCTGATTTTCCAATAAAGATAAATAAAAATTTTAAAACACTAACCATAATAAATGCTGGCAAAGACCTGGAACACTTTAATTCTCACACAGTTTTGGGTAGGAAGATAAAATGGCACAGTGTATTCTTGACATTTTAGGTTTAAACACTGGGAGAAAGCCCAGCATCATTATCAAGATAATTACATCTTACATATGTACATATATAGTTAAGATTAGCATTTTATTGTGAGTTCTCCTCTTATTCAGGAATAGAGATGATACTGCACTGCATCTTCACGTCTCGCTATGCTAGTCTCAATTATATAGTTCCTCTAGATGAATGTATGCACATACATTTTTATCTATATATCTGTTTTTTTCTCTGCACTAAGGGAAGTTTTATTTAACATTGAACTATGAAGCTTAAATTTAAACATGAGTATTTTTTCTGTGTTTTCTCATTGACACTTTCTTATGTTATTATTGTTACCCTTGGTTATTTAAAAATTTAATGTTATTTTAGTTTTTCCATCATCATTCCAAGTATGCATCATATATACAACATTTTTATGAGATGGCAAGTAGTTAAAGCAAGCACTATATATTCCAAATTCTGACAGTTGTGGATTGTGTTGTGGTTTTGTTTTTGCTTTTTACTGCCACCACTCTTTCACCTCAGTCGTGTGATACAGGAAAGCTATCTATTAGAAACATCATTCTGTAATTTACAAGCATCCATCCTTACACTAAAAATATCAGGTATATTTAATCATAATATGCATTTTCTATGAATATTTTGGAGAGTTCCTCTGTGTGTGTGTGTATGTGAGAGAGAAAGAGAGAGAGAGAGAGAGAGAACTAGATTTTATCAAAATTTAAAACTCATGCAACAAAGCACAGTATAATGAAAGTCAGATGACAATGTATAAAATGGGAAGAACACTGGCAAATTAAGTTGTCTAGTAAGCATTTTCTAGTATATAACATATAAAAAGGACTGTGCAACAACAAAAAATTTTTGTAAAGAAAAGCAAATGTGTTAGTGGCAATGCCTAGACACAGGAGCCATCACACACTACTACTAAGGATGTAAATTGGTCCAGGATCTTTGAAAAACAGTTCAGTGAATCCCAAAAAGATCAACAGAATCATCATTTGACTCAGCAATTTCAATTATATATATGTACAGACAACAGGTGTTCAGAAACATATACAAACATTCACAGCAGTACTAATCATAAGTACCCAGTTAAAAATAAGCAAATATTTGCTGATAATGCTATGAAAAGAAAATCGTGACCAAATCATAAAACAAAGTATTATTCATCCAGGAAAAAAAAGAATAAAGCTGATACATGCTACAATATGCGTGGGTCTCGAAAACATTTTCATATTATGAAAGAAACTAAATAGGTGAAGCTCAACATAAAGGTCACTCAGTGTATGATTCTGATTACATCAAATATTCAGAACAAGCAAATTCAAATAGACAGGAAGCAGACGGGAGGAAGGGTGGTCCAGAGTGACTGCACAGCGGATATTAGTTTTCTTCCTAACTGATGCAGCTGTTGTGGAAATTGATCAGTGCAGTGATTCTGCAGGATCGTGACGCACCAGTGACAGATGAACTGATAACCCTTTAAAACGGATTGTCTCACGTCAATTTCATGTCTTTTTTAAAAAGTAAAATACAAATAGCCTTCATAGGACTGTTTCTTTAATTAAAACAACATCAAAAATCAGTCCTTTCTGTATATATGAAACAAATATATTAGAACCAGGTGTAGGATCACTTCTAGACCATCCTTGACATTTCTGGGCTCTGAATCAGACAACAAAGCCCTAAACTACTATGAGAATTCTCATTCTCTTAGATAACACTTTCAGAATTCTTATTGCCCACAACTTCACTAGCGCACCAAATAAATAAATAAATGAATAAATAAGCAAAAACTGCAATGATACATATAACTGCTTCATTGGGGCCTCCCAATAACTCTTTAATATGAAAGTAGAGGCCCAAATGAAGGCATTCACTGTGGATCTTCTTCACATATGTTTATCTTTCACATGTCCCTTTGTTGCTGCAGAATTCCTTCCACAGTCTGACCAGGTAATCATTGATATCTTTGATTCTGAAAGCCAAACTTCCTCATCTAGACTATATGGCTTTATGACTGTGTCCTCAAACATTAATCCTTTTGGAGCCTACATACATTCATTAGCATTATTGAAAATCTGCTTGGCCCATGTTAATTTCTGACACTCCTCCGTACGTTTCTTTCCTGGGCTTAGATCCATCTGTGCTGGGAATTATCGTTCCTAGTCTCGCTATCTTTCCTTTCACAGAAATCTTTAAAAAGCTTAGAAGCACTGACACGTTCAGACACTCCAAACCACAGCCCTGGGTCTGTGTTCTAAAACTGTGTTTCTAAGAAAGAAAAGAAAAAAAAAGCTGTCCATCAAAAACATACAAATTTTAAATTTAGTAAAGAAAATTACTAAATGATAACATTGAAAAGTATTCTAAATATGTAAAATGTTCCCTTCAGAAATGCAGAACTAGCAGTTTCTAAAGTGAATGAATAGAAAGGTTTGTAACTCAGTCCTTGAAAAATAGCACCCTCTTAAGAGTTCTTCAGTGTGCAAGCATTCCTAAATGCCAAGATAAATCGGCAAAATCCCTATGCCAATTATTCAATTCCTAAAATTCATGAATTGTACAATAACATTTGCTTAGAGTGATAACTGGTGTTTACACATCAACAGAGTAATCTTTTATGATTATTTAATAGATTTGAAAATAGAAATGTTACTCCTCTTGGAACAGTTCATTTGTTGCAACAGTTAAAGGACGTTACTTGAGATGCTCACATCCTGAATCAAGAGTGCCTGGGTTAATATCAGCTCTGCTTCTAATTCCAGCTTCCTGCTAATGTGTTCCTTGGGAGGCAACAGGCAGTGGTTCCTGTCACGCAGGTGGAAAACTGGATTGAGTTCCAGCCAGACGTTGGTCTGGCCCAACACTGGTTAGTGAGTGCATTTGGGAAGTCAACCAGTGCATGGCACATCTCTATCTCTGTCTGCCTTTCAAATAAGAGGGTATCATAGGAAAACTGTAAGAATGCTATCACTCTCATTTTAGAGACAGGATGTCTCACTGCTCAAATGACGTGATACACTTCAGATCTTGAAGATGAATCTAAATCCCTTGGTCCCCATACTTTCATATGTGTCCCGATCTTTCTATAGTGGCAGGCTAGATGTCCCCTTGCAAGGTCCTCAAACAGGTACCAGAAAGTAGTTCTATGAAGAACTCCAAGCAAGAATTGTTAATATTTTGATGGCAAATAAAACGTTTTGTTCATTCAATTTTTCTTAGCTGTTTGAAGTACTCTCATATGTGTTATCATTACAGTCATGTCTGCTTCTCTGCGAAGTTTTAAATATATACAAAATGGACATTTCAAGTGTAATAATTCCAAATTCAAGGAGAAAAGTTTTTATGAGCTAATTCATCAAAAACATTACACATGACATATTGGAAGATTAAATTATACATAAATGTGCCAGTCATTTAAATGAATTTAGAGAGCACAAAGTTATACATATGATGGGCTAAACTATACAATAAAGTATTTCCCAAGTGTTTCCTATCATCACTCCTCTCTGGGTCACCCCAAGAATGTGAAAATTATTGCCAATTTTGGAAATCTCAGAACACTATATGGGAGAGGTGATATTTGAGTTCAGTCTTTGTAGGATTTTAACAGTAGATTTCTAAGAGCAGAGACAGCATATCAGAAATACCTATCAAGTTTCAAAATGGAAATATTTATCAGAACTAATGTCTACAATCTGTGTAAAAAAGGATAAGATCCTAATAGATGGAGGTTTTGAATATTATGTTAAAACATTTAAAAGGAATTCAATACATAATAAAGAACACTGATAGGTTTGGAAGTTTTTTAGAAGCTGAACCAATTGATTAAAGAAAGTTCTCCATGTTATTTTTACTAATTCTAGAGTGAGCTATAAGCAACCATTTATTTTTATCATAGACAAAACAATTTTTTAGATAAAAGAAGCAAAATAACATATGATACTGCCTATGCATGAGATCAAACCATTTGCTAAAAACACAAAGGTATATGTACACATTATATATAAATGGATACTATTTATATATGATATAAACATTATATGTGTTCACTTACAAAAAATGTATCTATTTGTCTTTCATGGCTCACTTAAATGATCTCTTTCACATAAATTTTTATTTGCCATTTTATTTATATCAAGTTTATTGTACTTTCATATGTGATTAGTGATTTCTTCAACATCCAGCTGAGAAATGTTGCTAAGACACTTTAATGAAGGAAAATATTGATAATTTCAGATTTATTTTACCCATATTGTCAATTCTAAGACTTAGTAATAGAAAAAGAAATCTTCCCATACAAGCCATCCTAATTATCCACATTATCATTGATGGCACTTTCATATTAGGAATCGAGGTTAATAAGGCTCTAATTCTGTTTCAGCAGAGCTTGCATACCAACAGAGGGGAACATGGGCACTAATAAAGGAGCCACCGGCTTCCTACAGTAGCTTTGTGGCGGGGGGGGTGATAAAGTGTATGTTCTTTCGGAGATGGCGCAGGAGTTCCAGAAGGAGACAAAAGGAATGGAAAGAACAGACTAAAAGCTAGACAAACTTCACAGAGCAAATGGTCCTTGCGTCTTTCAAGATGAGTGTGCATTACAAAATGAGAAAGAAGGATTTAGACAATTCAGACATGTTCAGGTACAACCGTAGTTTAGTTTGCCCCTATCCTCACTAGCTGTCCTGGGCAGCAGACTTCAGGAGAACCATTGATTGTTTGTCAACATATAAGCCTTGCTTCTGCTTACCCAGGAGCATTCAAATCACATGTGTCTTGTTCACGAATCATTACCAGATAATAGTTGCTTGTCCATTTTAAATGCCTACCCTGAGTTCCCAAAGTGAGTTTTACCTTTATAATCATGTGACTTACGTTAAAGTTCTTTTCTAAACATACTGAGACTAATCAGGACATTTTTTAATAGCAGTATCAACAAAAAAGCTTTATTATACCTGACAGGATGAATAAATATTTGAAAGCGTTAGATACCAATGAGCTAAAATCTCCAGGAAAAATCTAAAACCTAAAACATTTTTTTAATATATCAATAAAACTAATACAAGAGTCCATAATGTGTTTCATGTTTTAAGCAAAACAGTTTGGCCACAGCTGTATTTTAAGAAGCTTCATCTGGCATTGGATAGACGAAATGATGGTAGCTGCTTGTTGAGCCATGAGCAATTTCTTGGCAATGCTTTAAGAACCCGTGATAATGGGGAGTGGTATGGAGAGGTACTAAAGAGATTGTAGAGAGTGGTCCAAAGGCACCTATGCTGATTTGATATATAAAAACAGGAAAGAAGTCAAATATGATTCTGAGATTTGAAATCTGCATAATGAGAATGCCAGCATGTTCTTTTCAATAGTTATACAGAAATGAACCAGCTCTCAGGGAGCTCGATTTTGCTTTCAGTATAAAACATGAAAGCAAGTGATTGTGGGTGCATTTCTGGTTCATTGAGCCAAAGTGACTGCTATCACTGGGGGCGTTAGAGTGACTATTCTGATTGTATCGTGTTGTATTAAGAACAGTAGAGGCTAATATGTTCATTGATCAGCATAGATAATGATATGAGAATTGAATTCCTTCCTATAAGAACTCTGAGTTTTGTGACAGAGAACAAGAGCAGATTAAGAAGCATTGCTGGGGTCCGTGCGGTGGGTGTGGATGGCACAAAGGTCTGAAGAGAACAGCTTCCCTGTCGGCAAGGCTGCGAGAAGCTTCCAGCTGTATGGCAGGGCCTGGTGGGTGTCTTTCAAACCACCTCAATGCAGTCTCACTCCCTTTGCATGGACACTCAAACATCCAACTAAAAAGTCTATAATCTGTTGAGGCATTGTTGTTTGCTCCTGTGAGATGGAATTTGCAACCAAAGTGAGCTTGGGAGTTATTGTTTCTGACATTAACTTATTGTGTGCCTACCCATTGCCCCGATCTGGCTGAGACATGTAGAATCCCTTGTGGGAAATGGTTCCTAAAAATTAATCAAAGTGATGAGAGCATGAGCTGAAACTGCTATGGTGATAAATACAGTTACTGTGACCTTAAAGGCTAGCCTGCTTTTGCAATTTCTTTCGAGTGTAGGAAATGTGTTTGCTTTAGCCACTGATACAATTTTTGGCTAGAGGAGTAAAAGGATGCTTTTTTAATATTATACAGATATGCTTTTAATTATTATTTGGTTGTTTATGTGGTTGTAGAGCCTGTAGTTGTAGGGGAATTTGATATTTGAAACTTTTATCTTGGATCTTTATGTTTTTTTCCCTTGTGATGTATCTTTCCCATTAAGTGATGGATAAATTGTAAAAACAAAAATGTGGTAGAAATATTTTACTAATTGCCAGGTAACCACATGTGCCTTGGCCTTGGAGTCCTGGCTGTCGCTCCATGGTTACTCCTGAAAAATGAACAATAGTTTACTTTGAAGACTATGAACTTTGCAGAATTATCTTTAGGGGCACCTGCTTAGCCATGAAGTACAAACAGAATGACCACATATCTGTGCATGCCCCATTAGTCATGAAGTAAAAACAGAACAATTAAATGTTTGTGCAGAAACTTCACTTCTCAAGCTCTGACCTTGGCTGGAGCTGGCTTCCGGCAAAGCAGTAACTGTAAAATTTGTCTCTAAAGTGCAACATTAAACCTTGTAGGACTAGGTGAAATTACGGAAATCTAAGGAGCTTTATTTTTGTTTTGGTGGCCTCATGTCTCCAAGAATTCCTCATAATGACTTCTTAGCTTAGGTTTTGGGGGTATTGGTGGGTAATAGGTGTGTGCATGTGTGTGTGTGTGTGTGTGTGTGTGTGTGTGCGTGTGTGTGTGTGTGTGTGTGTGAAAGAGAGAGAGATTGTTTGTGGGTCTTTGAGTTTCTCGTGGGATAATTTGCATGTCAAGGAGTCTCTCAAATTTACCTGTCTGTGGTTTGGTCAAAGAAGTGATATTGAGCATTATATTCAGTTACTAAGCAAAATTCAAAAACTAATTGATTTTTACAGATGTCACATATTATTTGCTCCACCATGCAAAAGGAAAAAATCAAGACATAGGTAGTTAAACTATGGAATGTTATTCAGCTATAAAAAGAATAAAATCCTGTCTTTTATAACAAAATGAATGCAACAGGCATCCATTACGCTTAGTGAAATAAGCAAGTCCCAAAAAGAAAAATATATTTTCTCTGATCTGTAGTAACTAACAGGATAGAAAAATGTAAACCTATATTTACAACACTTACATTTTGAGACTTCATTACTGTTGATAGCTTTTGTTCATATTCCTGGGGAACACTGGGGTTTTTTTCTAATTGTTAGTTGTTGATTTTTTAAAGATTTATTTATTTTTATTGGGAAGGCAGATTTCTATTCACTTGTTCACTCCCCAACTAGTCCCAACAGTCAGAGCTGAAGCCAGGATCCAGGAGCCTGGAGATTCTTCCAGGTCTCCCACATGGGTGCAGGGTCCCAAGGCTCTGGGCTATCTTTTACTGCTTCTCCAGGCTGCAAGCAGGGAGACAGATGGGAAGTGGGGCAGCTAGGACATAAATCAGCGACATAATGGATAGCTTGCAAGGTAAGGATGTAGCCACTGAGCCATCACGCCAGACCCAGTTGTTGAATTCTTTACCTAAAAGATAAAAGATAAAAGAGTAGCAGGTGTGTGATTGTGAAGTGAATGACTATATGCCATTATAAATTATTGAAAAGCGAATGACAAAGGAGGAAAGTGGGTGGGGAACGTAGGCAGCGGGGAGGATAGATTGCAAAGTCACATTATGCTCCTAAATCTGTATTGTGAATACATACATTTTACTCACCTTATACAAATAAAACAAGTTCTTTTTTAAATTTCACTATTAACATGGCTTTATTTGAACAAACGTACCAGTTTTGAAGTTTTGTTAAAAAAAAGATTTCTACTAAGGCAGTTGGCAGTAGAGCACAACCCATCAGATCAGATCATACTACTTTTCAGTGAAAGCTCTTTCCAATCAATTTCAATTTAATTAACTAGCCAGATAGATAGACCAATGCTCTCTATACCCTCCATGAGAGCTATTGACATGTAAAATACACTTCTTCCTCACAGCAAGGCCAAATTTTGGACTGCTGATTACCTTATTTTTTGTAAGGCATACCTATAGGACATGTCTTTGGGTGGCTGTGGACAATCCAGTCCTTTCACTGTTCAGTTCTTAAAAACCATCACAATATATTAAGAACAATGACTTCTGCAGATGGAGTAGGCAACTGACCAGAGTAGACCAGGTTCTTTTCTAGGCACAGAGCATCCTTCAGTGCTTTATCCCCACCATGTCATATCACCTTAGAGCCCAGATGGCAGAATGACCTCTCTCCAAGGTCTTGCAACTGTGCAGCAAAGGAGACATGAGCAGCCAAGACTCCACATATTCTGGGAAGCTTTCAGAGCTTTGGGGTCAGTTTCTAGTAAAACCTAATTTTCTCTCACAGTGTTGCTTATTTGAAAGTAATAACTCCAGCTCACGAAACTTGTGTAAATGTCAGTTCTGTATTACTGGACACAGAAGTTGATATTCTGTTCAGTCTGAAAATTAGCTGAAACTAGAATGCACATAGAGTAGTCATGACTGGAAAGGCACTCTAGGACACCAAAAACTTCTATTTGCACCATGCATTTAGTGCTTGCCAAGAAAAACTTGTGTTTGCCTAGAAATCTATTTAGGGCAATTGAATTTATTTTGATAATTAAAAATTTAGTTAAGTATTGTGATAATTAAAAATGTAGTTAAGCAGTCAATGTAACTTAAGTGCAAAAATGAAAAGATAAGTTAGCAATAATTGAAAATTACAGATTTTTAAAATAAATGCCAATTTTTAAATTGATAAAGTTATTTAAAATATTACCTTTTAATAATATGACAGATTCAATTTAAAAAATCTAAAAGTTGCAAAATATTGTAAATACTGCTTGGAAAGACTGCCTGGGAAGTATTTTTAAATTACAGCCCTTCTGCAAAGAAACGAGTCTTAAGAATTTTCCAATGGTATAATGCAAATTTGGTTTCCACAAGACTATAGATTCTAGTCCGAGGACAGATTATTAAAGAAAATCTGCAGCAAAAGAAAAAAAATCTGCAACAAAATAGTAGTGATTGAACTTATAACCACATGTTTTTAAGCTGAATTTAGAAATATTGTGGTATGTTTATTATGTGTTGTTTATTAAAGCTTTAAAAAGTAATAGAAAAATCAGTGCTACTGTATGTATGACCAAAAGGCCAATCTTCTTTGTAGAGTTAGTTTCTTTTCTAAAAAAAATGCTTATTGCTGTATTTTTACCTCCAAGAACACATACCGACTCTCAATCCCGTTCAGGATGAACATGCTTGAGATGTTGACGCAGGAGGGATGGTACTGAGAGCTTCTTTTAGTCAATATAAGCTACTTGTTTTTAAACTACATTAGGGCCACTATGATTCAAGACACCTCTTGTAGCTTCATGGGTCGACAGTAAGAAGACTAAGAAATTTGTACTCTAAGTAACTAAGTAAGATTATTAAAATAAATAAATTTGAAAAGTAAAAAAAAGAAGGCTAAGAAAAACTGTGAGAAACAGAAACTAATGATAGTTTTGCAATGATTGATCCGTAATGATCAAGTTTGAACATGAGAAAAATGGTTTGTGCCTTCCAAGGAAATAGTTAATGCAGTTACTATAATGGATGCCTGTCCATCTGAACACCCTTTACCAAAGAATGACCTCAGGGGCTGTTTGAAGCAGAATATGTTTGTCCCATTTGATTTGTTTGGACTCTGTCAATCATAGGGTTAAAACGTGGAGCGATACGTCTCGGCATCCAGCCATTACCCACTGTAGAAACAATCTGTCAGAATGAGAGAGCACGGAGCATGAGGATCCATGAAATAAGGATTTCAACGAGAGAAGTCAAAGGCCTCTGCAGCGCCCAGCTCTGTGTGATGTTCTGCTCTCACGGACTTCGTGTTCTGTGATTGGAATTCCATAATGCTAGGCCGAGAACATGGTTCTCTGCGGGTATTTTTTTCCTTCCCAACTTCACTGCTTAAGCTGTGCCAAGTGGAATATCCTGTGTTTTTTTTTTCCCATAAAATCCAATTCAGGCTCAGTGTGATTCCAGATAGATTACAATATACATAAACAGAAAGTGAGTGTGTGGCTTAGTGAAGCAGAATATATCACTTCATCAGCAAATATGCTGAACAATCTGGCAACTGCTTAGCACAAGTAGCTGACAGTCCTAATTCCATCACGTCTTAAAACATGTTTTTTATATTGAAGGGTACTTAATCCCACACAAACAGAACTCCAGTGCTCCTTGAGAGGTCAGAACTGTCCACTTAGCCTGAGTACTGGACTGGACAAAGTTCTAAGAGTACTGAGGAGTGAGGATGTAAGTCTGAGTGAGAAAGAGGCGTGCCACAGAAATTGAATCACACATGGCCGAGCCAGTTGCACTTGGGCTCTTCCAGCTAGAAAAGGAGCAATATTTAATCCACTAAAAAAAAATCTCAGAAGAAATCTCCAATTTTTCAAAAGGATATTTGGGACTTTTTTCTTATAACTACAGAGCTTTAATGGAAATTTGAACTTTTATGTATTTTCCTTTGTCATGGAAAGTTTCTGGATCCCCAATGCTCAGCAAACAACATCTAGAAGAACAAAAGTAGTAATAAGTAAGGGTGTTGTGGCACAGTGGATAAATCCTCTGTTGGAACAGCTGTATTTCATAACTGAATGCTTGGGATCAAGTTCTGCCTCTCCACCCAACCCAGCTTCCAGTGAATGCTCTCACAGGGTGGCAAGAGATGTTGGCTCAAATATGTCAAGCTCTTACCACACGTGTGGAGATCTGGCTGGACTTCCTGGTTCCTGGCTCTAAATTAGCTGCTGTGCACAAGGGGGTGTGAACCAAAGACAGATTTGTTTCAACTGCTTTTCTGGTTCTCTGTCATTGTGCCTTAAAGATACATTTTGAGGAAATTGAGGCTTATTTCAATAGAGATGAAAGAAGAATATGCATCATGTTCAAGCTCTCAGAAATTACACTTCTCTCATTCATTTATTTGGAAATATTTTGAAATGTACAGTGTGAAAAGTACAGAATAGATTTTGTCCATATCCTCACTGAACTTGTACCAAGTCAGGAATGTGATCCAGAAAAACAGTAATGCCATTCAACTGCTTTTAAGATTTACTTATATGAAAATATGCATGGCATTTTTATCCATTTTTTTGGTGTATTCCTTTTAGATGTGAAAAAAATCAAAACTAAAGACAATATCACATTGACAGTATTTTGTGAAAAACACTGTTTATTTAAAATATTCCAAAATTGAAGTAGTAATGCCATAATAATGGTGTTATCTGGTAAGTACAATGACAAAGGAAACCAACAAAAAATGACTTACAAGTACCCAGCACCCAAATGTTTTACCCAAATTTGAAAGATGAGTGAAAAATGAGAAGATGATAGCTTGTGCTGAAAGTGATGAGGTGATAAAAATGATTTGTATTGTTTTCCAGGAAGAGAGAATCCAAAGAATTTTAGTCTGGAAAAAGTAACAATTAGCCGTGGGTAGGGCTAGAGAGATGAGACTAGGCCTCAGGAGTTCATGTGGTATCTTCAAAGAAGGTTGAGCTTTGCCCCAGGAGCCACAGAAATATTAAGCATAATAATTTAGGGTTGGTAAAATAAGAGCTATAAGTTTTTATCCTTTTCAACTTCCAGGAAAAGAAAAATCAGGCACAGAGAACTGAGACAACTCTCGCTCGTTTTTACTCACTTTACTTATTTTGCCAGTGAATGAAGAACTTTATTGTTGGCCAGCAGAAGTTCTCTTGGATAAGATCTTGGATAAGATTTACCTCCACTCATTTTAGGTCCACCACAAGATTCAGAAAAGAGCTCCATTCAGGAAAGTGATATATCACCAAATAGGCTAAAATTCAGGAGCAAAGACTGGAGTTGGAGAAAACTGGAATGAGGAAATCAGATGAAGTTTAAGATGGGCCCTTAATGTTAGTGGGATAGCAGAGTGCTAACAACACTAATGGAACGTTAGAATATCTAGTCATTATCTGGGAGAAGAAAGCACTAAGTAAAAAAAAAAAAAAATGAAGTAAACTTTTGGCCCAGGAAAACATACTAACGGCAATATGGAAACAGGAAGAAGATGAGGTATGTTAGAGACAGGTGTCAGCAATACTTCTACACTGGGTTGTTCTGTAAGTGGTTAGAGTGTCAGCCACTGCAGTGCTCAGTTGTCTGAAAAAGATGCTGCTGTTTGATGGTTCAAATGCTTAAGTCCCTGCCGCCTATTTGGAGACAAGGAGCTGAGAGCCTGACCAGTAATTGGCTGTGATGAAAAAGTGGGGCCAAAAGGCAGTCTTTGCTCTGCAGCCCACTAATAAGCTGAGCAAACTCTTTTGAGCTCTGCCAGCCAACCTTTTGAGCACCCAAACTCAAGAACTGTATTCAAAGTACAGATCTGGACAAGACATTTGAGATTTGTTGGCAACAAATAATCAGATAGTACTCTGAGAATAGTTGATGTCACTTCTCAAATCTTAGGAATGAAGAAGACAAACAATTGCAGTGAAGAAGAAGAAGAGGAAGAAGAAGGAGTAAGAGGAGGAGGAGGAGGAGGAGGAGGAGGAAGAAGAAGGAGAAGAAGAACTGTAGAGGGAAATAGAGGAATGACCAGAGAAGTGATAAGAAAAACTAAGGGAAATCATTCTATGGGAACTAATGGAAAGGCTACATTTGAAGAAAAGTCCATTGGGTTAAGCAATAAAGACATTCTGTGTATACTTGGCAAAACATAGTTATGTTGGTATGGTGATGGGGAAGCCAAATTCCAGAGAAAAGGAGGCAAATTGGAGGAAATACAATGGAGATACTGAGTAAGGAAAATGGCTCACAGACTGTGGATACAAAGAAGTAAGAGACATAGGAAGCTGTCATTTGATGGGGCTGGCTAGTCCACTGCTTTTGCTTCTGGCATCCCATGTTGACACACCCATATTAGTTTGAGTTCAAGCGGCTCCACTTCTATTCCAGCTCCCTCCTTATACTGTTGAGCAAACAATGGAAGATGGACCAAGCATTTGAGTCTTTAACTGTTATGTGGGAAATGTGTATGGAGGTCCTGGATGTGTGTTTTAACCTGGCCCAGCCCTGGCTATTGTGGGTCATTTGGAAAGTAAATCAATGTGTTAGAGTTTCTCTCTCTCTCTCTCTTTCTCTTTCCTTCCTTCTCTCCCTGTTCTCCTACCTTGAACCCATTTTCAACGTAATTCAACCTCTCAGATAAATAATAACAGCTTCAGAAAAAAGACACTGCACCAAGTTGACTTGGATGAATATCAGTGTGTGTGTGTGTGTGTGTGTGTGTGTGTATACACACTCATTTGAACATGTGTATGTAAGCTGGGAACTCTGAGCACTTTGCTTTATCATAAACAATTGCCAAAAATAGTATGATATCTTAACTCTTAACTAAAAATATTTTGTCCCAAGTCTTCATTATTATTAACCTCCTTGCTGTTTTATTGCCAGACTAGTCTTCCATGCAGCACAACTTCTCTGCTGAAATACCTGAGTTGCTTACATTTTCTTTCTTTCCTTTTTTTTAAAGATTTATTTACATTTTATTGGAAAGCTGGAATTACAGAGAGGAGAGACAAAGAAGGATGTTGCATCTGCTGATTGTTCACTTCCCAAGTGGCCATAATGGCAGGAGCTGAGTTCATTCAAAGCCAGGAGCTTCTTCTGGATGTCTCATGTGGGTGCAGGGTCCCAAAGCTTTGGGCCATCATCCACCACACTCCTAGACCACAAGCAGGGATCTGGCACTCCTACTCATGTCCCAGTTCTGGGACATGAACTGGCACTCATACGGGATACCATAGGCTACTGCACCTGGCCCAGTTGCTTATATTTTCACATGAGCTTCTTTTGCTTCAAAACCATGACTGCTCTGTTTGCATCCACTCAGATTCATCCAGTCCTTCCTCAGCCCTGAGCTATGCCTCAGACTTTACTCTCATTCTGCCTTCTTCCTGAAATATTCCATCTCCCAGTTGTTGTTTCTTTGAGGGAACAGATCTCAAGCACCTATGCAAAATATCATTTTCAATGGTCCTATTTGAAAATTGTCCTCTTCCTACCTCTCATCTCTTCTACAAATTTTCATTGTTTCCATGCATTTATTCCATAAGCATCTTATTTCCTTTTACTCGATTCTAAATTCCAGAAAAGAAAAGCAAAGTCTTAGTCTTTGTGTTACAGAACCTCCAAATCCAGGTCTCCTTGCTTAATAAAAAATGAGTCAATCACTGACACTATGGTGGAAGAAACTTGGTATTTATTATTATATATCACAGAGCCAGATGGATGGACAGCTATTGTTTAATCCCTGGAATCCCTCAAGGGATTAACAGTAGGGAATTTTATTGACTGAAGTTGAAGAGATGCATATTTAGTGCCTGTGCAATTTTCTGGTTGGCTAAAGGACTCATGTTTTTGTTTTTTCTTTGATTGGTCAGTGACAGAATGGATTTTGTGTTTGAATGGGTCATTTGATTTTGGCAAAGTGGATCCAGTCAGTCTGGGACATTGTACAGGTGTCTTACTTCATTTGCGCAGGATTTGGTGCTACAGTTTAAAAAAAATTAAAACCCTCAAGAAAAGGCATTTCCAAACATCAGGACACTGTTCACAGAGCAGATAAATGAAGTCCTAGGTCTTGTGATCTGTGTCCCTGTGGAGCTCTGTGAATCTAATACACCATCTACTCAATTCAGTGAGAAAGTTTTTAGAACGAAGACTATTTGACATCATAAAAGCAGGCAAAGAAATCCTAAATTAAAAAAGCAAGACCAAGAGACCAGAGTTTGAGAATGTCTTCAATAAAGGAATTCAGTTTTATTTTGCATATGTTCCATAAGTTCCATCAAGCCAAATTAAATTATAATTAAAACACAATTCATACTTGATGATTCTGCTTATTAACAAAAGGTTAATAGATCAGGTTGTGAGGAGTATACATACGTACATCTGTGTGTGTGTGTTTGTATGTTCAAAGAGTTACTGAGAAAAAAAAAAACATAAGCATAGGTACTGCAAGACAACTGCTTTCTTTGCATTCCCAATTTGTTTCCAATTGGGTATGAGTCCTAGATTATTAAGGATATGGACAATAACTTTTTTTTTAAGATTTTATTATTATTGGAAAGCCGGATATACAGAGAGGAGGAGAGACAGAGAGGAAGATCTTCCATCCGATGTTTCACTCCCCAAGTGAGCCGCAACGGGCCAGTGCGCGCCGATCCGAAGCCGGGAACCTGGAACCTCTTCCAGGTCTCCCACGCGGGTGCAGGGTCCCAAAGCTTTGGGCCGTCCTCGACTGCTTTCCCAGGCCACAAGCAGGGAGCTGGATGGGAAGTGGAGCTGCCGGGATTAGAACCGGTGCCCATATGGGATCCCGGGGCTTTCAAGGTGAGGACTTTAGCCGCTAGGCCACGCCGCCGGGCCCCAATAACTTTATAGAGGTAGACAAAGCAATTAATGTAAAAATACAAAAATTCCTAATAACACAAATTATTTTATATCATTTTAGAATGTATTTGAGAGACACATGGTGTGTATGTTTTTGTGTGCACCTGTGAGAGACAGAGAGTGAGGGAGAGAAAGAGAATGCTCCCATGAGCTGGCTCACTACCCAAATGCCTGCAACTGTCTGGGTTGATTTGAAGCTAAAATCAGGAACTCAATTCAGATCTCCCATGGCTTGGTGGGCCCCGGTCATGTAAGTCATCACCATTGCCTCATAGGTTCTGCATTAATGGGAAGCTGAAGTCAGGAGTCAAAGCTGGGAATTGAACCCACATAGGATGTAGGCATCTTAACCCCCAGGCTAAACATTTCCAAATCATTTTATTGGTTATTGTCTACATCCACATCTTAATAGATTTTAAGGTACATTCAACATGAGCTTAAGGAGTTTTGACAACTTCCACTGTGAAACGGGTTTATTAGCAGAATCTCTGAACTCCAATTCTTTCAAAGCAAGTCAAATAGTACTAGGGACTGACATAAAAATCATGGAAAATGAATTTTGTGGAGAAAAATCTACAGATTTCAAAACAGCTTGCTATGAAATAATCTTTTTTTAAGATTTATTTATTTTTTATTGGAATTGCAGATTTCCAGAAGGAAGGAAAAAGAGATAGAGGAAGATCTTCCATCTGCTGGTTCACTCCCCAAATGACTGCAATGACCAGAGATGAGCTGATCCAAATCAGGAGCCAGGAGCTTCTTCCAGGTCTCCCACATGAGTGCAGGGTCCCAAGAATTTGGGCTGTTCCTGACTGCTTTCCCAAGCCACAGGCAGGGAGCTGGCTGGGAAGTAGAACAGGTGGTATATGGGATCCCAGTGCATGCAAGACAAGAACTTTAACTGCTAGCCTACTGCACTGGCCCCAAATTAATCTTTTCATTTTACTTTCCCAATAGCTTT
Organism: Ochotona princeps; assembly: GCF_030435755.1. Taxonomy (NCBI): domain Eukaryota; kingdom Metazoa; phylum Chordata; class Mammalia; order Lagomorpha; family Ochotonidae; genus Ochotona; species Ochotona princeps. Next base: position 54,705,371 of record NC_080840.1, read on the forward strand.
GTGAAATTCTTTTCTATTAAAATAAAGCATTTGTTGCAGGAGTCAGCTTTTCTTCTTTAGTCATGACAGCATACTTTGGGGGAATCCATTTACCCTTATTTGCTCCATTCATAATTTTGAATTATGTATTAATCACTGGAATGTCGAAATATTCAAGGGCACAAAATGAAAAGGCCCAGGTGTCATCACCTGCCTCTATAAACAATGTTAAGTATGTGCAGAATGTGTGTGTATGTGTGTGTCTGAGACAATATGACTCTGTTTTGATATTTCCATGGAAAACAAAGAATTAGCAAAATACAAACCCACAATAAGAACTAAAGATTCAAGACAAGCTTCAGTTTTGACATCTTAGATTTCTCTGATTGCACTACTGGGTAAACTAAGTCTGTTCTCTTGTAAGCAGTGAATTTTTAAGTTAGCTTATCAAAAATATATACCATTTCTGATTCACACTGAGCTAACACTTGCGTTTTTGGAAATCACTCCTGGAAACTATAATATTGTTTCACATGAAATCAGAAAACAATGAGTGTGGAAGCAGATAAACCTAGGGATGTTGGAAAATTCAACTCTTACTCTTAGGCAAATTTAGAATAAAGTTCACACGCTTCCTTTAAACAAAACTTGCTCTGTAGAAAAGTAGTAGAGATCTCTAGCTAAGCACTTGTTTTAAAGACATTATGGGATCTTCAGCGAAGCAGGATCCAAACCACAGAGAGAAATGACAAGCTATCTGTCGGGATTCTGCATGGCTCACAAATATTCTAATTGTCCGACTCCCTCTGACATCAAGGACAGCAGCTTCTTGGTAAGCCACATTACACTCGTATGGATATAAAAGTGTGTAGTCTTCTTATTCCAACTTTCCAAACAGAGGACTGAACCACACTTTGAAATGTTTCCCCTCTCACCAAACACACTGAAAAAATTTCAACAAACTCCAAATGAAGAAGTAAAAGAGAAGGATTTGTGGTTTGAGAGTAAGGTAGCTATTTTAAAGAATCACAAAATTGGGCTCAAAAAGCTCTCAGTACTTTCTGGATGGGGAATTCTATTCCACCCATGTGTCACATAAAAATATCCACTCCACAGTTATTACAATACACAAAGCTGGGGAAAAATCAAGCATTTTCACTTAGAAGATATTCTAAAGAAAAAGAAACTCTTAACAGAATTTTCTTTTCTTTCTAATGTGATCAAGTAATGAGCATGACAAGAACTAAGATGACCAGTATGGTCTTTCTTCTCTCCGAATGGCTGTGGATGCGGTCAAACAGAATTTCTCTTGATAATTTATTTCTTCAAAGGACAGGGAGTTTTCATTTTCTTGATTTTGACATTTCATACCCAGAAAAAAAAATTCAGTTTGAGATCTCCATATTCTGAAACGGTATGCACAAAGCTATGCCATTCTGATATTCTGATACTTACTATTTGGGTCGTAGTATTTTTTTACATTTGTCTGTGGTAGGATATTTAAAAAAATAAAATTAGCAAGCATATCATTGTTGACCTATAGTACAATGGAGAATTGAGGATTTTATAAAGTAAAAAGCAAAGAATCAACATAGATGACAGATCTCTGAATGAATAAACGAATAAAAAAAGCTGAAAGTATTTGGTAAGTTGAAGATTTTACTCCTTTTTCTCTTATGTTTTGTGTCAGTAATGAGAAAAGAATGTCAGTCGCCATACAAAATGAGGGCTTTTATTTTGTCTCATTGGAGCTTAAAGAGGGAGATTTCTTCAAGCCTCAGAACTTTTTTCTGAATGATAGAAGCCTACAGAGGGTTGTGAGTGGGAAAGCCATGGAGGAGCAAGCAGAGTTGTGAATGATAAATTAGTCGTGTTCAACACAATGCTTAAAACAGTGACAGAAGCCTAGGCGCGTTTGGAAGAATTTTATGAAGGAAATGTTTTGAAAATTTGGTTTCACAGAAATTCTCATTGAACACATGTATTTAAAAGAACTTTTCTGAAGGTCAGTTTTTAAAAGTCAACTAAAGAACTGACTTCAAACTTTGGTTTGTGTCACAGGAGCTCTCTGCCCCTGAGAGCACAGCAGTGCCTTTTCGGCCTCTGGAGGCCTTGTGTCAAATGTCACTCACCCTTTGCAACATTAGCAATTCAACACAAGCTCCTCCTTTTGTGTTTGATTCTAAGACTCTCAGGGTTGATTCCAGAAGGACCTGTGCCCCTTTTAGAAAGGAAATTGCTTTAACTAGGGAGAATCCACAAAATCTGTAACATTTGAGAAGTTATGCAATTTTAATCAATACTTAACCGATAGTTAACTCTGAAAATACCTTTTTTTTCTTCTTAAGAGAAATAAAGATGATTGGATTATACTCTATTGTGGTTTATCAACTCACCTCCTGCTCGGTTCCTGACTTCAGATGGTGGCCTACTGGCTCCCCTGTGCCTTGCTGGGCTCCCCTGCCTTCCAGTCCTTGTTCGCATTTCCATGGCTTCCCTTGGCTCTCCTTCTTCCTATCTTCCCCCCTTATCTTCCCTTCTTCCCTCCTCCTTTCTACAGCTTTTCCTCCTACTGTCCTTCCTTCCTTCCCTGCTTCCTTTTTAAAATTTTGTTAGAAATATAATTTTAAAATTTTTATCGTGAAAAATTTAAAGCAGCACAGCAGCCTGGACTGAATCCTGCGGGGAGTTTCAGGTTCCAGAGCAAGTTCTCTTCCTCCTCAGTCCTATCAACAGAGCGTAATTAGAGATGTAAAGCCAACCCCAGTGAAACGATCACACAATCCCAGCATCTGATGTGTGCTACCTTCCCCCAGGCAGGCAGTGCCACTAATAAGATAATATGCAGTTGCCTTTCCTTTGTGTTTGCCTTTTGCCTCTGTTTTCATGACAAATTTACTATGTTACAAATACTATTAGAATAAGAAGCACATGTTTAAAATTTAAGGTGTGAGTTGCTGGGAGAACCTTTGAAATATCAGAGAACTGAAATAAGGAAGCAGGTGCAGCTTACTGATATTGAAGGAGACAAGTCATCAATGTTCCCGTGTGCACAGATAATCAACGGGATGTCATGGGCTTTCCACAGGCGAGAATCCTCCATGGACAGACATGCCCAGGGATGAAGTAGGATGAAAGATACTTGATACTTCGAAAGTTTGGAAGTGAACACTATCTTTTCTTTTGCTTGATTTCAAAGAATGCTGAAAATGAACATGACACTTTAACAAACACATTATATACTGGATTCATTAAGTTGCTCTCACGTTTCTGAACACCAGTGAATAACGAAGGTGAATACCTGATGCATTTGTATCTGTTATAAACATCTGTGTGCATTTTTAGAGAGACAAAGGAAAAAACAATCATACGTATGTATTTTGTGCCCACTCACTTAATAAGAATGCCCTGAATTTCTAATACACGCATGGTCCTGCTTTGTCTTGGACCAACATGGAAGTGTCATGAAACCATTGGAAATTTTAAAAAAAAATTCTTGACATTAAATCTATTTCTATTACATTACCCTGATAATTAATCCATATATCCAATAATTTTTGTTGGGCCAAATGTGAGATTGCTTAGAAGGAACTCTGGAGGGCAGACATCAATGTACGTCTATTTTTGCCTCACCACTAACTAGAATTCAAAATAAGCCAATAAAGGAATTTCTGTTTCTTCTGCTATGAAAACAGATATAAGTTTAAAATGTTTGGGTAAGAATTGGAACTAGGGTCCTGTGCAATAGCTTAGCAGCTAAAGTCCTAGCCTTGAACGTGCTAGGATCCCATATGAATACCTGTTCTAACCCCTGTTGCTCTGCTTCCCATCCAGCTCCCTGCCTGTGGTCTGGAAAACACTTGAGAATGGCCCAAAGCTTTGGGACCCTACACTCATGTGCGAAACCTGGAAGAAGCTCCTGGCTCCTGGCTTTGGATTGGCTCAGCTCCATCTGTTGCAACCACATCGGAAGGAAGATCTTCCTCTCTGTCTCTCCTCCTCTCTGTATATCTGCATTTCTAATAAAAATAAATAGATGTTTAAAAAAAAGAGTTGGAACTAAATGGTACCATTTTGAGTTTTGTTGCTATACTACAGCATTAAAAATATCCTAGTGTCACGGATTGATTACACCTGTGTTTAGTTAGCGAAGTTAACTGGCTGGCTATCTCAAAGTACATCACAAACATTCCCCTCCAAACTCTTAGACCAACTTTGAAGTTATAGTGAGGAAAGAACCTTTCTAGAAAGATTTCTCTTGTCCCAACCCCAGCAGGCAAGTGTCAGTAAGAAATATCTGTGTTTTTCATTAAAGTTAGTTTACTTTCCTGTAAACCTTTACGACTCTTCTCTGCTGGTGATCTTTGCCTGTGTTCCTAACATGTTGTTTCTAGAAGGCAAGACTGTATCATATTCTTTTGCATTTGATAAATGTACAAGAAGTGCCTATAACATTGCAGAATGTTAAGCAAGTAGAATTCCCAAACAAAATCCTCGCATAAGACAATAAGTGTTGTTTGCTTTTAAGCATAAACAATTCATACTGAAAACACAATACATACGAATTTTGCAAAATACCATCATCAAGGTACACAAACTATCATTTTATTCAACAGATCTCCAGAAATTTAAATGTAGGCGAGGCTTTGAGATGTACTTCTCTGTCTGAAAGATTGATGATGGTGTTGCTAATAATTTCTCACATTAATTGTCCAATACCATGAATTATTTCCCTGGGAAGAGATGTGATAATTAACTTCATTTTTCAAAGTACAGACCTAAGATTTAAAGAAGTTAAATAACTTCTTAGAATAGTTAAAATAGTTAGTAGAGTTCAAATTCAAAGTCACATAGGATGATGTCATAAGTAGTATATTATTTTAACTTTCTAAATTAAGAAAAGGGATAAGTGTTGAAAACTATTTTTACATTCTCTGACTTCATTTTTAATAAAGAACTTTTCAGATTCTTTCAGTTGTTTTTTCTGACCTTTAATTGAAGTACATAGAGCCCCATGAACATTTCTCAACTGAGCAGATTTAAGAAACTGAAAACAGAATGAGCACTAAAAGTGGAATTGCTTGGAAGTGAGAAAAGGACAAAACAGGGAATATTTTTGGGCAAGGAAGCCTAAATATGACAGAATTTTTATAGATTGAGAAGAAATAAGGGACAGAGAATGGAGATCACTCATAACAGCGAAGAGCTGGTGGCTCAGGAGGAGATAAAGTACAGAGCAGGGAAGATTCACTGGGGAGAAGTCAGTCACCTGCATTAGGCTCATTTGATGACAAGACCAAGGAAAACTGGATGAAGTCTATTCATGGATGCATGAATGAGACAGTCTGTTCCCATCAGCACAAGGACTCCCCACGTGTTACTATGTAGCCAAACCTCTTCACTGAGTAGTGTTTTTGATATGTTTTCATGGTACCCAGTAGTTTCCTTGAATTTAGAAACTCAGCCCTTTAGTTTTGAGTAATGCTTTATAAAACAGTTTCTTCATCCTGTTCCTTGTTCTCCATTCCAAAAGATCTATTTAGTAGTGTTCTTGGCACAAGCCTCTAAGTTTCCAACACATTTTTTTGTTCTACTTTCAGGGAGTTTTTAAGTGTATTTTCCAACTCTTCTATTAGCGTTAGTTTAAGAGTCACTTTACAATTACAGGACTTCTTTCTTAAGCTTGTCCAATTTTACTAATATTCTATCCTTGCTTCAAACGTAGAATATTTTGCTTACTTCTAATGGTTGTAATTATAGGTAGTTTCTTTCATTTTCCCTTAAATTCCCTTCAGGTTTCTTCCTTATTTTAGTTCTGCTTAAGAGCTAGGCTTTTGTTTGCTTCTTTGAGTCTCTCTGTTACCTGTGTATTATTCAGTGTATGGTTAACTCCACGATTCTTTTCATTTTCTGGAGTAAGACATTAACTCTTTGGAGATGATTTGTGTGAATGTCTGAGTTTTACTGCAAGGTGATGATGTGGTGTGTTTTTGTTCTGTGGAGAACACTCTAATATATTGTCCTGTCCAGCAGGACAGTCAACGGGGTCGCAGCCACCTAGGAGAGAATGAAGGGACAAGAGACACAAAGAATGGACAGCAAGACAGTAGGTCTGATCAAGCTGTCAGTTTATTGATTTCAACTGAGGGTTTTTATATTCTTCAGTAACTAAGGCTCAGGGAAAGAGAAGCTGGGACGCAAGCCATGGTCTCAAGACCGATTGTTCTTGAGCAGCCACCATATCAACAATAGTAACCAACATATCGACAATAGCGTAGGTAATCAGTAACAAGATGTTGGTAAGTACAGCATCAATCACATTCTGAAACAGTTGCTAGGAACAATTGAAGCTAAGCGTGTGATTAGTTTCATAACTTCTTTCCCAAGCATCTAGCCAACTGTCCCATAGGTCTATATTCAAAATGGCTTCAGTGTGGCTATAGTGCACGGCTCCTGACAATATATGTATCCAGAGGTCTTTGCTGTAGGATTCCACAGCTTTTCCAGAGAAGGAACTGATTGTCAAGCCTGGCTATGTAATTCCCAAACCCCAATTCAAGATAAAAATGTGGGGTCCATTTTTCAAAAGTTAGCAATATAAAAGTTACACTGTTAAAATTTCCTAATAACATGTAATAGAAGTAATTGGGTTAAAAAGTAATACTTAAAACTGATATTGATATATACATAACTATCTATATATATATATTCATACTTTTGTTGTTAGATGCTACTCATTGTGGATTTTAAATATTTATTTTATTTATATAAGGCGAACAAATTTTAGGCACTTTGTACATACAGATTTAGGAGCATAGTGATACCCCCCCATTCAACCTCTCCCCCACCCTCATTCCTCCCTTTTTTTCCTTTTTAAATAAATGACATACTTCAATTTAATTTCTTTTTTGTAATCACAGTTCAGAGTACAAAAAGTGTTATCTATATGAGCAAAGTTGCCATTTTCAGATTTGATAATTGTTTACAGATCTTTTCTATATTTTTTATTACTTATTACTTGTTGATTTTTTTCTGTTTTTACATAGTGGAGGCTTAAGCTTATGAAACTCTTACTTTCAAGTAAGTAAATAAATATTTAAAAAATAATATAATGGTATAACATCAAAGCGTTAATTTAAAAAACCAAGCTAAATTCCTTCCAATGTTATTTTGCAGTTTTTTGATTGAAGCTTTAAACAACATAAATATAAAATTATTACTAAAAAGTGAAACCAAAACTGTTATTCTCTAGGTAATGTTTTTTGAAAACACAAAAATCAGCTTGGCAACTTTGGATATAAAGAAATAAGGAGAAATAAGGAAACTTCTTATTTATACTAAACCACAAGATCCTAGCAAGGTTTCCTACAATGGAAATAACAAATATCAGTGAATAATTAAAAGTATGGTACGTACCTAGAAATAAATGTAACAACAATTGTATGGACTTGCATGAAGAAAACATTAAAAGCATCAAAGCATGGTAAATCATTTTATATGTAAGATGCTGGCACTTTATATCTGTAACAAGATGAATTATTTGATTAGGAATGTTGGAATAACTTAACATTTTCAAGAAAGAGTCTGTTTTGGGCCCGGCGGCGTGGCCTAGCGGCTAAAGTCCCCGCCTTGAAAGCCCCGGGATCCCATATGGGCACCGCTTCTAATCCTGGCAACTCCACTTCCCATCCAGCTCCCTGCTTGTGGCCTGGGAAAGCAGTTGAGGATGTCCCAAGGCTTGGGACCCTGCACCCACGTGGGAGACCCGGAAGAGGTTCCTGGTTCCTAGCTTCGGATCGGCGCAGCACAGGCCCGTTGTGGCTCACTTGGGGAGTGAATCATCGGACGGAAGATCTTCCTCTCTGTCTCTCCTCCTCTCTGTATATCCGGCTGTAATAAAATAAATAAATCTTTAAAAAAATAAATAAATAAAATAAAAAAAAAGAAAGAGTCTGTTTTATCTCATATAAGTAAAATAAATTATACATACATGAAAATTTAAATCAAAGTTCAATGTTTGAGACCAAATCATCAAAAATAATAGAAAAGCATGAATAATTATATTATCTTAGAAGTTAGGAAATATTTCAAATCTTAAATTCAAAGATAAAAATAATTTTTTTATTCGATTATGGTTTGCAGCTCTTGCCTGGATTGCTGTTGAATTGTGGAGTTTTTACTTTTTATTTGTTCAACTCCAGTAGAGCATTAAGGCTTTGACTAGAGAGTAAGTTACAAATGTATTATCTTACAAATTATAATGCAAACAAGAAAAATGAAAAGAGAAATGGTGAAAGGGAGGGAAGATAGGCCAGGAGTATCGAAAAAGTATTGTCTTCTTGGAACTGCATTCATTAAATATATTGTCTATTTTCTTTTCATTCATATCATTAGTACGAAAATTGATCAGAATTGTAATGTAGTATTTCTCATGTGTTTGCTGTGATTCTTACAACCTACGGTATTAAGTTAAAACCTATCATGGAAATATCTTCACAAAATTTAAATAACATGAATAAATTAGGAAGAAGAAACATTTATAACAGTAACAGGCAATGTATTAGTTATTGCATTGGTTTAAAACTACTTTAAAAATGGTTAACTGCCAGAGATAATACATATTTTTGCCAATAAGGTTGGCGAAAACTAAAATAATAATAATAATTAATTATACAGCAAGTAAAATGACTTTTTAAGTTTCGTGACTTTATTCTCTTAATTCAGCTTTTAAATTGTGTCTATACTTTGTACTCAATTTTCAAGGAATTGAATGACATTTTCGCTATATAGCTATTAATTATTAAATATACAGAAAATCACAAAGGTGATGAGCAAATCTGAAATTCAAAACATCAAAGATGGTGTATGATAGAGCAAGTGAAGCCATTGCCTGCAACACATGAGTTCAAGGAACGTGTGCTATACTTTTGATGCAGCTTCGTGTAAATGTGCCTGGGAAAGCAGTGGAAGATGTTTGAGAGCTTGGGCCCCTGATGCCTACATGGAAGATCCCAATGGATCCCAATGGATTTTGGATCTTTTGCGTGGCCCAGTTATGGATGTTGTAGTCATTTGGGGACGAAGCCGGTGGATGTAAGATCCCTCTCTCTTTGTAATTCTGACTTTCATATAGATAAATAAATCTTAAAAAAAAAATAATAAACTCAAAGCACCAAGCTTGGTTTTAAAATTGATGAAAAACCTCTGGGAATTAAATATAAATATTCTGAATAAAGTAAGCCAAGAATTTTAAAAATTAATTTTTATTTATATAGAGGGAACAAATTTCATACATTTCACATAACCACAGTTTTAAGAACACAATGATACTTCCACCGAAACTTCCCTGCCTCCCATGTCCTTTCTTATTTTCTTTCACTTTTTGCACTGGCAGTTTTGAAAGTCTTCATAGGGGCATATGGGCTTCCATTTCTCAGTTAAAATACAGGACAACAAAAATGAAAAGGGCTTCATTTCAGTGTGCGTAGGAATTAGATTCTGCCAGTTGGCACTAGAGGAAATATCTATAAAATACTACTTAAATTTTGTAGTTACGTTAATAACAAATAATATGAGAAATTTAAAATACTATATTTTATGTGTGTAAACACCCAAAGTATACAAGTGACAGACCATTTCCCAACAAGTACTCAAGCATGGCACTGGAAAACTGAATCCACATAAATGAAGGAATAAAGTAGAGAATGTGACATATAACAATGGTGATTATTTAATCTGTAAAAAAATAGAAACATTTTAAATGCATAACTAAGATTCTATTTGTTTATAATAACTGTAATGTACTATGAGATATTGTACTTAGTCAAAAAATGTTCAGTTGAGACCCAGTGGAATTACAATAATTTGTGGCTCACAGGAGCCTGAAGCATCTGTGGGAAGGAACATTCCATGGGAGAGGCTGCTCAGTGAGGTTAGAGATCCCCAGCCTCTTGGGAAAGCATTGATTGATTATTCCCAGTACATCTTTCATCTCAACCTGACAGTGAGTTCCAAAAAGTTACACAGTAGTTTTCAGCACACACATGCACACACATATACACACACGTCACAAAGTGACAAGAATTTTCCCAATAGCTTATTAGGAACTACTACTCATTTTGATAATATCATATGTAGGCTATGAAAACCAAAGAGGTACAAATTTGGGATACTTATTTTCTCTAAAAAATAAGCTTTTGGGGCCAGAAGTATAGCACAGCTGATTAAGCCACTTCGTACAACACAAGCAACCCATATGCATGTCAGTTCAAGTCCTGATCACTGCTCTTCCATTCCAGTTCCCTGATGTCGTCCCTGGGAAAGCAAAAGAAGATGGCTCAAATGGACCCACCCACATGGAGACAGACGAGAGTTCTAGCCTCCTGGCTTCAGCTTGATCTGATCTTGGCTGTTAGCAGTCATTTAGGGAGTAAACCAATGGATGTAAAATTCTCTCTCTCTCTCCACTTTTTCGCATCTCAAATAAATAAAACCTTTAAAAATTATGCAAGCTTTGAAAATTATTTTGGTCAGTGACTCAATCATCATTATAAATGTCTTAATAACAAGGCAATTCAGGCTAATCCCTAGGAAATATTCAACCACAAGAAATACTATTTAGTAGCTGACAGCATTTTTTTAAACAATTAAAAATTTTGAAAAAAAAATTAAAATTTCACCAGACTAGATCTGTAGAACATTCTTGAGATTTTTCAAATAATAATAATAAATTATAAACGCTTTACCTGAAATAACATTTCTTTCGATGTCATTCATTGCGTCTTAGTTCATTAATGACTCTTTAAAAAATTTTTATTTATTTTTGCTTGAAAGTCAGATTTACATAAAGGAGAGCAGACATCTTCCATCCCAAATGGAAGATTGGTTCACTTCTCGAATGGCTGCACAGCTAGAGCTGAGCCAATCCAAAGACAGGAACCAGGATTTGGACCATCTACCACTGTCCTTCTAGGCCAAAAAGCCGAGAGCAGGATCAGAAATGGAGCAGCCAGGACACTAATGGATGCCTATATAGGATGCTGGAGCTTCAAAGTAGAGGATTGGTCTGTAGAAGCACTGCACCAATCCCTATTTGTAAATATTCCATGTGACTATGATACAATATTCAAATATTTAAACATAGGTGACAGTTATTATACCTGATCAATTTCTTAACTAAGGTGATATTTATGAGGTGTTAGCTGTAAATCAGTTTCCCATGATATGGATGTATTAGTGTAGGGATCATAGCATTTTTTTAAAACAAAATTATTTATTTGAAAGGCCAAAAGGGAGAGAGCCACCCACCGATCCACTCCGCAGATTCCTAGAACATCCCTTGCTGACCTGAGCCCAATACTGTGTTTGGTTCTTCCTCATGGGCGCTGGGAGCAGAGTATTGAATCACCTGCTGTTTCTCCAAACATATTAGTAGAAAGCAAGATGGAAAGTAGGGCAGTCAGGACCTGAACTGCAACTCCGACACAGGCTAAGTGACACAAGTGGCGGGCTGATCCACTGCACCACAACATCAGCTCCCAAATCATGTTGTAAGATGAAGATGCAGGCACTTCAGTTGAAAATAACCATCGTACAGGAGATGATATTCTGGAATTTCACAGTTGTGCAAAAATTCATGTTTTTATCTCCAGCAAAAACTGGCCTTAATATTTTTAGCAAAACAGAGTTTCAAAGCAGGAAAGTATGTAATTTCAGGTTAAAAAAAATGATTGTACAACTAGAGACGGAATCTTATTAGTAAATTGGATAATAACTTGTTCTTTGCCATTCAAGAGATGAACAGCCACTGCTAAAATTGAATGAGAACTATTGCTCATGGACAGAGGAGAAACACTGCACACATTCCTCAGGGAGCCCTTGGAAATCTTTCTGGAGGAAAGTTAAGGTTGGCTGGAGCCACGCTGTCTTGAGTCAAGCTACCATCGTATCCGTTCGTGTGTAAAGCTGAGGGGAAATGTGCACATCTCTATAGGAATTCAAGTGAGTCTGCCTAGCGTATACTTATATGCAAGCGAATGACCCTCTTTGTTTTGCCATTTTCTGATTCCTTCCTACTACCTAAGCCCAAACTAGTCTAATTAGAAAAAAATTATAGTTGACACTAGACTTAACCTTACACGAATTCTGTTTTGAAAGTCCTTGCTTTAAGTGTATTTGTAGTATATTCACACTTGGATTTGTCTTACAGGTCTTACTATGTCTATATAGGTGAATTGAGCAGACATAATTATCATTCTAAACTATCATTTCACTCACCATCCATTAAGCAATCAGGAGTCTGAATCGAATTTGTGGTCCACGTTAAAATACAGACATGACTGAAGCAGGTTACAAATATAAGATGCTACCGGGCAATGGATAATATTTCACTGTTCATCCTCTAGTAAAACACATAGAATTCACTAAAAAAGGGTCTAGGTGTAACAAAGGAAAGACAGTTTTGAAATTTTATATAATCTGAGACAAATCTGACATGGAGGGACTTGAGTATCAGGAAGACATGAAAAGGCAAAGGAGGGCCCAGTGCAGTCGCCTAGCAGCTAACGTCCTTGCCTTGAACGCATCTGGATCCCATATGGGTTCCGGTTCTAATCCTGGCGGCCCTGCTTCCCATCCAGCTCCCTGCTTTTGGCCTGGGAAAGCAGTTGAGGACGGCCCAAAACCTTGGGACCCTGCACCCACGTGGGAGACCTGGAAGAAGCTCCTGACTCCTGCCTTTGGATTGGCTCAGCTCCAGCCATTGCGGCCACTTGGCAAGTGAATCATTGGACGGAAGTTCTTCTCTGTCTCTCCTCCTCTCTGTATATATGGACTTTCCAATAAAAATAAATAAATCTTAAAAAAAAAAAAAAGAGCTTCAGAAACTTCCTGGAGACACAGCTCCTGCCATTGCAGTCACTTGGGGAGTGAATAATTGAACAGAACATCTTCCTCTGTCTCTCCTCCTCCTCTGTGTATATCTGACTTTGCAATAAAAATAGAATAAATATTTTTTTAAAAGGCAAAGGAAGGTAATAGAGTCAAAACAGAACCAAAGACAGGAGGCCAGCACAATGGCTCAGCTGGTTAATCCTCCATCTCCAAATGTCAGGATCCCATTTGGGTTTGGGCACCGCTTCCTGTCCCAGCTGTTCCATTTCCCAACCAGCTCCCTGCTTGTGGTCTGGGAAAGCAGTAGACAAAGACCCAAGATCTTGGGACCCTGCACCCATATGGAAGAACAGCAAGAGGCTCCTGGCTCCTGGCTTCTGGCTTTGGATTTGTTCAGCTCTGGACATTGACATCATTTTGGGAGTGAACCAGCAAATGGAAAAATCTGTCTCTCCCTCTCTCTGTAAATCTGCCTTTCTAATAACAATAAATAAATCTGTAAAATTTAGATGTAGCTGGTGCAAACCTGTGAGCCAATTACCCCATACTTATATAGATGCCAGTTATTTAGAATCTGAAATACACTTTCTCATAGCAATAGGCTTTAAGTCACAGATGGCATCCTGCTGCAGCCCTAAAAGCTAATTAAAATGATGGTGGATATTTAATACCTGTCAGTCATCTATTTCTACATAGCAAACCATTGCAATGTAGCAAAAATATCCTTTTTATTCTTTCTCATAATTCTCTGACTTGGCTGCTCTTTCAGCTTGTCTTGGGCTGCAATTTTCTGGGTGCTGGATGGGTGGGAATTTCCAAAATGGCACATTCAGATAGTTGGCAGTGGATTCTGGCTTTGGCCGGGTGTTCAACTGGCTAACAACTGAAAGCACACATGTCCTCTATCAGACTTGGCATCCTAGAGTACGGCTGCTGGTTTCAAGAAGGAACATCCCAAAAGCAAGGGCGCCAAGAGTCAGAAGGTGAAAGTTGCTTGGACATTAAGAATTATGCCTAGGACTGGAAAAGCATTACTTTAGCCATGTTCTACAGAACAGTCAGAGAGCTCAGCAACACTCAGAATGGGAAAATAAATACTCTGGAAGGCAAAATGACCATTATGTTTCAAAAGATGTAAAATCGGAGGCACTTACTGATCATGTTTGGAAGATAAAATCTGCAACCACTACTAACTATAACAGCATAAACAAGTTTAGTATTGTAGCCAAGAGATAACCAAGAGGTACTGTAGTAACACTGCAATTTTTAAGGCTTCATGCCAAGTTCCATCCAAGCCTTCTTGTATTTAAAATCCTCCTCTAAAATATAGATGTAATAACAATAAAAATAGAAGTCTTGTATCTAGTGCTTCATTTAAGTGATTTGTGCACATTGAATTATTCCATATCAGTAAGCTCTGAGATAAGTTCTATTATAATTCCTATCTTAGAAATAGGAAAATAAAACTTCAAAAATTTTATAAGGGCTTTCACCAGGTGAGCCAAGGAAATTGAGTGGATTTCAGTAGAGGTTACACCTATTTTCCACTGATTGGTAACAAGCTATCACAAACCTGGTGATGAAAGCAGCTTGCAGTTATCATATCCCAGCATAGACATACCATGAGTGGATTCTCTGCTCAGGACCTGAAACCCAGGTGTTGCTCCAAACTGCAGCTTTATCTCAAGTATGGGCTCGTCCACATTCACTGGTGACTGACAGAATTCACATCCTGGCAGCTGAAAACCTGGGGTCCCAGTTTCTTTCTAACTGTCACTCATGTTAGCACTTGCTCTTGGCAACAAAAGGCCCACCTCAGGTTCTCCCAAGGTGGTCTCAGCCCAGATGGATGCCTTATATCCAGGCTACCCAAATGAGTCTCTCCAGCTTCCTTGTCTGTGACCTCCTGGAGAAAATTCTGTGCTTTATTAAAGGAGCTCCTTGATTCGGTCAGATCCACCAGATAATCTCCCTATTTAAAGGTCCACTGGCTTGGAACTCTAATTATACCTGTAAAATTCTTTCATAGTGGAACTAGATTAGTGTTGATTGGGCACCTAGGAAAAGATGTGCACATGTCAGGTGACAAAAGCTGGGAGGAAAAGGAAATACTTAAGATTCTGTTATGAGAGATGTGATATCCCAAATAACATGACATGTTTGTAAAAGAAAACACAAAGAGGCTAATGTAGGACCTCACATTTCAAGTTCTATTCCATGGTTCACTGCTGGTCAAAGTCTGGCCTGTAGTCCACTTGCTTAAAAATCACCTGTTTTGAGTGTTAAAAATACATTTTAAAGTTTTGATTGTATTTGTACAAGAAGGGCCCCAAATTCACACAAGTGAGTTGATTATAACCCTCAGACCCATCATGGCATTCAATCCTAACTTGTCATTTGCGAAGACTCTATTTTGTCTTATTTTTTTTTTCCTGTTCATCCTCCTTCTCATTTGTATTCCCAATCCTATCATCACAGCCACTCTAGTCTTTGTTGTAATAGTTTTGCTAAGCTGCCATTATGTTCATTACATATATACTTATATGGGAAGAATATATAGTGTATGTGAGGCAGGGTTTTTTTTAAAAGGGATATTGAGTCTCATGTGACGACATTGAAGAGGTGATGCCTGCACAGAGTTCTGTGCTAACTGACATCTCTGAAAATGGAAATTGATAATGTCTCCTAATTCTTAGAATCATGTCCTTGGTTACCTAAGGGCTGGGAGCTCCTCAGGGAGCTGCAGCCAGAGCTGGAATCCTTGTGTCAAGGGTATCCTCACACCGGAGGTCACATCACCAGCTGTGTTCTAGTAATCTGGGATTAGTTGAGACCTCACATCAAAGGAACTTTGGGCTTAATTCTTTGTTTTCCTGTAGCTGTTATCGTAAAATATAATCTTTGCCATTCTGGTGAGTTTGAGTATACATCTCTTTGTATATTTGATTATTTTATTTATATAATTTGAGCAAATGTCATGTATTTCACAACAGATTTAGGAGGATAGCGATATCTCCCACCCTACCCTTTTTCCTTCCTCCCTCCCCCTTCCTCCCTCCCCACTTCCTCCCTCCCCCCTTCCTCCCTCCCCACTTCCTCCCTCCCCCTTCCTCCCTCCCCGCTTCCTTCCTCTCCCTTCCTTCCTCCCCCTTCCTTCCTCCCCCTTCCTCCCTCCCCCTTCCTCCCTCCCCCCTTCCTTCCTTCCTCTCTTTCTTTCTTTCTTTCTTTCTTTCTTTCTTTCTTTCTTTCTTTCTTTCCTTCCTTCTTTTTTCTTTTTCTCTCTCTTTTTCTCTCTTCCTTCCTTATTTACTTACTTTAATTTTTACAGTGGCAAATTGACAGTTCATTTCACAATCATAGGCTTAATTCTCTACTAGGTAAAGAATACAACAAATGACAATTAGAGGGGAAAAATTATTCCTCAAAAATATAGACAAAGTCAATAGTGAATAATCAAATCTCAGATGTTAATTTTGCTCATATAGGTTACATTTTTGCTGAAATATATTCATTTCATTGCTAATAGAGTGGCTATTTTTTTCATGTTGTTTGCCTGTATTCTTTTAGGTATGTTCATTTTACTGTTTGTAGAAAGTTGGTTTTTATTCTAGTTTTTAAATAATTTCCAGTTTTAGAGCTTTGAAATATTTTATGCTAGATGTCAATTTTGTATTTGGATGCCCTTGAGAGGAAAGTGTTTCCGATTGTGATCTTATCAAAGTCTGAAGTGTTAACACTGTGTTTACTAATGACTGCAAAGCTATTATATAGTTTATTGTATTTGGGTTTCAGCTGTAAATGTGTGTCCTTCCCATTTAACTCTGTAGTTTATTTGGAGTTATGCCTGGTGTGAAATAGCAATCTAACGTTAAATCTTCTCCATATTTGAACTCATTATTCCACATGCTTTTGTGAATCACATTTCAAGTAATACATTCTGTAGCCAGTTGTCATATCTGACGGCTCTACATGGCTTCTCTGTTTTATTCCACAAGTCTATTTGACTGTTTGTGTGGCAGAACCACAATATTTTAGCAACAATGACATTTTGTCATTTCAGTATCTAATAAGGAAAGTCCTCCTATGCACTCTCCCTCAAAATTGAATGGATACATTTTAAAATCAGTTTGCAACTTTCAAAAATAATTAAACATGTTATTATATAGTAGAAATATAATAATTTTAGGGACGTTAATCCTACCATATACCTTATTAGAAATTTAAAATGAAATGTTTGTAATGTTAGTTTTTGTGTATTTTTAAGCTAATCACTGGATTTCTTAGCTAAATGTCAGTTTCTTACTCTTTGGCTTGCATACTGTTCTCTTGTTGGTATTCTGCTTCTTTCTGTGATAAACAAATGCTATTGATGTTTATTGACACAATAACTTTGTTGAAATCTTTCAATCCTCATAGTTGTATTCTATGTGCTCAGCAGAACAACTAAGGATAGTTTCAGAAAACAAATATTAGGAAATAAAAATCATTAAAGTAGTTGCACAAAGATTTGATTTAGACATGCTTTCACAGAAAAAAAAATGGACAATATATCGCAGCACAGATCTTGAAGCCTGTCTATACTTGCTATACAAATTCAGTTTTTAAATCGTTATTTTAAATGCCATGACAAAGCGAGCATTTCTGTGACACAAGATTCCATATCACAATGTGCATCCATTTCATTTTTATATATCTATTTTCCTAAAACCTGGGTAATATATTTTTCAATTTTATTTTTCATGATTTTTACATTGTTTATTAGGGTGCAAAAGGTCAAAGGCTAGAGGAATTTGGGTGAGATCATTATTTCCACATTCTCTTTGTTTCCTTCCTATATCTGGGGGAGCGAGGAGAGAAAGGGAGAAGCCGCACCCAGCCTCCCAACTGCCTCTGTATCTTGGGATGGGGAACAGTCCCCCAATGCCATTCCAGGGTCCCCAGTGTGGGCATATCCAAGGTTCCTGCTCAAGAGGTTTTGATAGTTCAACAAAAACCTGGATAATATATTTAATTCTGTTCTTTTATTTGTACATATGAAACATTGTTAAATGTGATTTTGAGTGTTTTCTGCCGTTACATTTTATAGCACATAAAACATGTAAATCAGTGAGCAAATTGCTATTCTACAGTTTGATCAATGTTCATAAAGCGAAAACACTGGCGTCATCAAAAGCCAGATGAAGAAACCCAAAAATAAGCCTGATTTTTGAATACTTAGTTTGTTTCCAATTTCCTAACACATAAAACTTTATTTATAATTCTGATTCTATTTCCTTTGGAAGGAGTCCTAGAACTTAAGTTACTATTTAAATAGCATGAAAAAAAATTAAGTGTTTTATACATACTGGTAAATGCTTTTTGGAAAGGACGGATTCATTTCATAGCTCCAATAAAAGAGCCTGTGGAAGGACTTCTGTATCATTCATTGTGGAATAGTAGTATTCAACTTTATGAAATCAAAGAAAAAATGGTATAGTGGGATAAGCTTCAGCTTGAGTTAAGGCATTGCATGTCAGAGAGTCAGCAACTCTGCTTCTGATGAACTCTCTCCTAAGGTTCCTGGGAATGCAGCAGAGATGGCCTGAGTGCCTGGAGCCCTGAACTCACGAGGGAAGCACAGATGCAGTTTCTCTCTCCTGGCTGCAGTCTGATCCAGCCCTGGCTTTTGCAGCCATTTGCAGAATGAATCAACAGGTGAAAGATTTCTCTCTCTCTCTCTCCTCTCTCTTCCCCATACCCTACACACTATCACTTAGCCATTCAAATGACTGCATCATTGAAAATGAAAAGGTTTGTAGTTTTTTCTTTCCTCAACATCTTCAAATCTGTCAATGAGCTCTCATCTAGTCATTTTCCCCCTCTGCAATATTTATAGTTTTTAACTTAAGGGTTATTTTTTTTGCTGTTTTTGTTTTGTTTTGTTTTATTTTGTTTTTATGACACAGCTTCATAGGCTCTGGGATTTTTCCTACCCCCGACCCCCTCTCCACACTGACTTCTCCTATATTATTACAATACTATAGGCCTTCAAAAACAGTCGTTAAGTCCTCATTCTGCTATTTAAGTGTATCTTGACATTGCAGATATGGACATGGTGGAGTCCAGCATCCTATTGTGATGGCAGTTTCATTAGGAGTCAATCTTTGATTTGAAAGCAGAGATTCCTACTGCACTGTATCTCACATCTTGGTATAATTGTCTCTAATTATGCAGTTTCCCCTAGATGACTGTATGTACATGCATGTTTACCTGTATATCAATTGATCTTGCATTTTGCATGAAGGTTGCCTTATACCAAAAAAGAACATGGTGTTTTAAAATAGTGTAGTATTTAATGGTAATGGATAATACATGTTACAAGTAGTTTCGCATTTCTATTGCTCTACTTTTTAATTTCCAAACTTGCAAATTTAGTGTATTCTTTTTTAAATGCATTTATTCAAATAATTTACAGTTTAATAATTCTATAAAATGTTAAAATTCTATTGAAATATCAATGTATCTGCCTGTCTACAATTATCACTGTCTCTGTGACTCTACCAGAAGATAGAAGAGAAGAACACTGCACAGAAGAGAACAACACTGTAACCTTTTTTTGGCATTTATATTCATATCTCTAAATAGCATGTTTACACTGCTCTTTATTTTTTTTTTATATCCAACGTTTTCTTCAGACTCTATGATAAAGACAAAAATTTAGGTTTTTTTTTTCAGGGTTCCGCCTCCACTCATTGCCCATAAACACAATGTCCATTTTCACTTATTCAGTCTCCATATTATCATGAATGAACAGTAATGAGTACTCACATCGAAATCACGTATACATCCTTTGCATTCTTTAATCATCTTTTCAACTTTTTGTTTTTCCTGGAGTTAGTAATTTCTTTCCTTTTGCTTGCTTAGTTTTCTATAATTTTACTTCTTAACTCATGTCCAAAGTGTTCCTGCAGACATTCTTCATTATGTTTTTTTTTAATGAGACGGTTCTATCAGTTTACTTTGCCTAGAGTTGTTTCTCACAGAAACGCCCAGTAGAAACAGCCCATTCATCTCTCCCAGGGCTTGCTGGTTCTATTGCTCTTTCACCATCTTTTGGGGCAGTCACCCATCACCACTACATGTGCAAACTCCTTTTCTGGATTCTATGCTTCATCCTTCTGATGATCCTTGGTTTTGATTGAAATTGGCCAAAAAACAGCAAATGCATAAGATGGTCCTTCTCCCATCACATCTAATTGACAGAATTGTCAGAACTGAATAATGACATATAGTTACTTTCCAACTCCAACTCAGAATTCTGGCTGTCAGGCTATTCCCTGTAGGTAGGAGACTTAAAAACTTTGTTTCTGTGAGCTTGGCTAGCCTAAGCAAAACTATAAACAGTGACAGCCTGCATTCTGTAAGAAAACAGAAGAAACTTCCCACACAATTTATCCTGAGGTGCTGAACTGTAGTGCAATTTTCTTCAGAATTTTGAAAGCACTGTTCCATTTTCTCCTTTGTTATTATTTTTCATTTTCCATTTTTATTATTGAGAGTCTGTCTTCATTCCAATTTTTAAAGATAATCTAATTTTGCCCATTCCTGTAAACTCAAGATTTCCTCTTAGTGTACCACATTCTTGTATAGCTATGTACCTTGATACATGTCTGTACTTAGTCACCTATAATAAACTCTCAATGGGGTTTTTCTACAGGAAAGTTTTTGTACTTCAGTCAGAGAAAAATTATCTAACTGCTTTCTGTTGATTGATCTCCCTTCTTCTGCTCTTGTTTTCTTTCTGTGTTTAATATGTTTTTATTATATCTAGACTCCTAGTGACGCTTCAGACTTATTTTCCTTATGCTTATTTACTTATTTTCTTATTTTCTTATTTACTTATTATTTCCTATGCTTATTTACTTATTTTCTCTACTGTCTAGGAGATTTCAACTTTATCTTTCTCCTCTTTACTTTCATTTTGCTACCAGATTTCTACCTGTTTTCTTCTTTTTATTTATATATATATATTTAGCATCTAATTCCTTTGAGTTTTCTTACAGACCACATTTTTTTATTGCCCCCTCTAAAGTTAATAAGCTAAGTTGCAGTGTCCTTGCATGGTTTCCATCATCTTTGAGTAGCTCATTTCTTGTGTAATTTTGTGTTAGTGTTTTCCCAGATGCCTAATTTTTTTTTTTTTTTTTGGTTTTGTGTTAGATTTTTGAAGGAAGACATTAAGCACAGATGGGAAGTTTTCTAAGCATAGGGATGTCAACTGTGTGCTTTACCCTAGAGCGATGAATGGAGCAGATTTCCTTGTCGTTTCTGTTGATGGTGGTAGTGCTTTGTTGCAGAACCCGTGATGGAAACATTTTAGGTTCGTTTTGTTGTTCGGTGTTTCACAGAAAAGTATCTTCTACTCTCTTGCCTGCCAATATTACATGAGTTAATTTCAGACAAGTGGTGAAGAAACAGTTTAGGAATTCATTAGATATACTTTTCTCAGGCCGGCCTACGGTTGTACCTGGTGTCTTCCAAAGTAGAAAACGCCTGTTTGACATTTTTCAGAGAAAATGTCTTTAGCTTTCTACCACATGAAGAAGGAGGAGGTTCCAGACTGCTCACAATGGCACTGGCTGGGGATAGACAGAAATGCTTCTTAAACAGACTTCAACCTATGATTTTTATTATTATTTATTAGTTCCACTCTCACTCCTTGAGTTCCAGAAATGCCTCACAACTCCAGTTCTGGAGCTTTAGGGGTGTAAAGTACAATTCAAATTGCCTCTTGCTTTCTTATTTCTGTGATCTCCACAGATACTCACTTCTTCAATATTCTAAATCTCTTATCAATAATCTTTTTTTATGATAGTTTTCAAATTTGGTTGATGTCACCTACACTCCTGCATGTTCTTTTGGGTTTCTTTTCCCTCACCATTTGTTGTTATTTTAGTGGAACTTGAAAATTAATGAAAGCAAATATTTCAGATAAATCTGTCATCATTATCAGCATAATATTTTGGTTTTGGCATAAAACCAGTTCATTTTTGTAAAGTGGCATTCCTCGAATTTTTTTCCTTATTTTTTTTTCATTTGCAGTTTTCCTTCACTACTAAATCAGTCACACATTAATTTATGCTTCCATCTACATTTTCTTATTTCATTTGTATACTATTTTTAAAAATTTACTTTGTCTTATATGTATGGATATGTTGAAAATATTTAGCCAAATTTCCCACAAAATTTGTCGAAAAGTCAGTATCATCACAGTATTTGATTATTCTCTATTTATCATGCAGTGCTCAGGTATCCTAAGGATCTGTTTTGGAATTCCTTTTCCAGTTCATTGATATGTTGGTTTACTACCAAGGGTAGGCCACATTGTAATTCTACATCACAACTCAAACAATCATGAAACATTGTGATTACTTTTCCTGGGGGATGAGTAGGGTAGTCAGGTGCAAATTATGCCAAGTATATACTTAAAATTCAGGTTTTAGCAAAAAGTATTTAAACCTGGTATTAAGATGCCGAGATCCCATATCAGAATGTACCAGATTCAAAATCAGGCTTAACTCCTGACCCCATCTTCCTACTAATACAGATTCATAAAGAAAATGGTGATTGTTCAAGTAACTGGGTTCCTGCTACGCCTTTGGAAGGACTGAACTGCAGTCTCAGCAGTCACATCTTGCAAGAATTTATGAGTGACCCAGCAGGTGAAAATTCTCTTTCTCTGTGTGTCTCTGCCTGCCAAATAAATAAATGCAATTTAAAATTCCTTTTTTTAGAATACAAAATAATCTTTTACTTTCAAACTAGCTAATGTAGAACTAGTTAAATTTCAAAAGTGAAATTTTTGAAATTTAAACTCAGTGGACACATTTGCATGCATTTTATGTGGAAAAAAATGTGAGTTCAACATAATCAACAATAACCTTGGTGCATATTAACTTAAAATATTTCTGACCTTCCATTATTATATTTTCATGTAATTAATTCAGCTTCATTGGATTTAACTTGACCTGTAACTTCTTTTTAAAAAAATTCTTTTTATAGTAACCCAGAATCAAATATTTTTCAGCTCTGCAACAGGAAATACCTTCAGTATTGGCGTTCACATTAAGTGCTGGGATTGGGAGAGTCTTATAAACAAGGTGTAATGAGGGACTATTTATGCCCCCTAAAATCTGCATATTGAAGTTCAAATTCCCTATTCTGACTGTATTTGGAGACAGGGATATTAAAGAGATAAGCAAAATGAAATCGTAAGAGTGGCGTTCCAAACCAATGTGGCTGGTGTTCCTACAAGAAGAAAAGGAGACTTTGGACTGCGTACAGACAGAAGGTCTCTTGAGGGCAAAAACAGAAGACAGTCGTATGTAAACGAAGGATAGAGAAAAGAAAAGATGGTCATGTGCAAGCAAGTGTAGATGTTTCCGGAGATACTTGCTGGCACCTTGATCTTGAACCCCACAGCCTCAACAGCCACAAGAACACAGCTTCCTGTGTTTAAGACCCTTAGCCTGTCATATTTAGTTATGACAGCCAGAGCTTATTAGTGTAAATGAACAAATGGAAAAGACATGCGTGTTTGTTCTTTTAAGCTCATTGGACACAATGAGAAAAGTTGGCATCTCTGTACCTCCATTGTTATTGATCTCCATTTACAAACATGTAGACAGAAAACAGGCCCCAGATTAATGCCATTGTTTGGCTAACGTGATTTACATGGAAACTCTGTGTGGAAAAATGCTTTAAATATAACCCAAATTAAAATTTTAATGATTTATCTTATAAATTGCCCTCATATTTTCTCTCACCAAAACATAAGAAACAGACCATATTAGTAAGAAAAAATGGTTATTAAACAAAACAAAAAATATGTAATTTTATACATTGGAAAACCCTATACTTTAATATTAAAAATTTTATCACTTGGCTGCAGCAGGTGATTTTTGTTTTTAGACTCAGCATCATTTAGTTTTACCCCACTAAGTCAATCAAACAGAATTTTGATTTTTCCAATTTTGATTTTTTTATTTTTTATTACTAAGTAATGCAAGTAGGATTTAAAATTCAAACATTATAGTGGATGATTTCAAAGAGAGCTTTAAAAGTCATTACATTTCTACATCTCAAAACAAAGACTACCAATATCACTTTATGTCTTAAGGATGAAGAAAAAGCTGAAAGAAATGTGAGTGAAGCCAGAGAGAGCAGTGGCCGTCAACTGTGTATCCTGCCTTCAATTTACAGTACCACAGACGTGGGGCAAAGCTCCTGAGCCGATGCCACAGCAGCTGTGCCTGGGTTCTGTGAACACTGGAGAGCAGGGTATGCATTTCACAGGAGCTGGGAATGGGGATGGGGAACACAGGGAACTGAAAGCTGCCCGTGGCATGCTTCAGCTCTGGTCTCCAAGGCTGTTTGTTCCACACAGGTTGCAAGCACTGTGCCATGTTTTCACTTGACTACTCATCTTGGCAGTTTTTAGACATGTAATTCAGCTGACTTTGCATTTGCTTTTGATGTGGTCTTACCTCTAGTTTGTGCCTCTATGTTGGAAGAACAGCCTGACTCTTACTCTTGCTAGTGTGGCCTGCTCTGTGCAAGTCCTCTTCCTCGGGGTCTGTGCTTGCTCACCTGTGGAATGAAGAGATCCAATAAGAAGATCCTTAAGGTCTGTGTCTCTACAAACGTGTTCTTCCTATGCTTAATTAACTGTAACTATGCTTACTTTAAAGTAGAAGTTTTTAAAGATTTATTTTATATATTTCATAGTTACAGAGAAATCTTCCATCTACTGGTTCTCTCCCCAATTGGGCACAACAGTGGGGGCTTGTCCAGGCTGAAGCCAGGAAGCAGGACATTCTTCTGAGTCTCTCTCTGGGTGCAGGGGCCCATGCACCTGGAATATCTTCCACTGTTCCCCCAGGAATCAGCAGTGAAGCAGAGCATCTGGATCTCAAGCTGCTGTCTATATGGGATGAGGGCAAGGCAGATAACAGTTTTACCCACAACACCACAATGCTGGCCCTCAGAAAGGATGCTTAGTTTAGGTGCCCATAATCTCCATGGCACCTCATACTTAAGTTCTTAAGAAATTCACTGCAATATTAAGTTCCTACTATGAGCCAGATATTCAGTATTAGCTACACAGTTCAAGAGATTTGTGAAGGTGAAACAAAAGTTTATTTTTGAGCAAATTCTTTCAAACGGATACATATGATAAGTCTTCAGAACCTTCATAGAAAATCTATACATGTTTTTTTAAATATTTTGTACAAAAATAAACATTCATAAACTTTATTTTCTACAACTTTTTGAAGTATCTTCTTGGATGCAATTTATCATGAAATAATCAAATTATTTCATAAAGTAACCTTTAAATTTTAAAATAGAAAGTTACTGCACAAGTTTACAGAAAATGTGATTCAAAGCTTCATTTATTTTGATGTAAAAACATTTTGAAACCCATGGATAGTTTTTCCTTAATAAATGTTTGTGAGAACTTTTAAAATATCTCCTTATATAAATACTGCAGCTGGTTCTACTGTTTCTGATTGTACATTTGCTCATTTCAGCTTGCAAAACAAAAACATTACAAATTAAAATCCTCCCAGGGATAAAATAAATGAGATCGTAAATAACTCTTTAAATTACTATTTTGTTAGGATGTAGTTCACTTGATTATTGTAACACTTGAATAATGTCATTGAAAATCTTATACAAAACCATTTCATACATATTTAATCTATTTTTCAGCAAAAGCAATATCATTGCCTAAAATAACATAATGTCATACATAATGACCAATGCAAACTGAATACACCTGTGCTTGGGGCCTATAAAGAGGGCAAACTTAACTAACTTTTAAGCGTGTGTTAAACCTTGACTGTATTTTTTCAGAATTAATGGAAATGCAAACTTCATATGGAGCCAAATCTATAGGTGTGACTCTGCCAAGAAAAATAGATCTTTGTAGGGTAGAAGCAAGTGGGAAACAAATGTGTTCCTAAAAATTATTCAAGCCAAGCTACTCTAAGAAAATACTAGTGGAATACAACTGCTCCCAGTCAGAAACTGTATTCTTTTTATCATTCCTTTAGTCTATTATAACAAGTGAAATTTTATTTTTTGTAGTCCAATAATAAGTTGCCTAAACTTACTTGCTCACATTTTAATCATCTAAACATTTTGTATGATAAAAGCTTTGCTGTGAGTGTTAAGTCAATGGCAGCTTCAAAGGAGAAACCAATTTTCTTTTTTAAGACTTTTTTATTGCAAATTCAGATATACAGGGAGGCGGAGAGACAACGAGAAAGATGTCTGTCCAGTGATTCACTCCCCAAGTGCCCGCAACGGCTGGAGTTGAGCTGATCCAAAGCCAGGAGCCAGGAGCTTCTTTTTGATCTCCCAAGCAGGTTGCATGGTCCCAAGGCTTTGGGCTGTGCTGGACTGCTTTCCCAGGCCACTTGCAGGAAGTTGGATGGGAGGTGGAGTCACTGGGA
This sequence comes from Ochotona princeps, assembly GCF_030435755.1. Lineage (NCBI taxonomy): Eukaryota > Metazoa > Chordata > Mammalia > Lagomorpha > Ochotonidae > Ochotona > Ochotona princeps. The sequence goes on from NC_080840.1 coordinate 54,731,737, forward strand.
TTAGAACCGTTGCCCATATGCGATCCTGGCGTGAGCAAAGAGAGGACTTTAGTTAGCCTGTAGGCTACCTCACTAGGCCTGAGAGGTCGATTTTCATGTAAATCGTAAAGTTGCGGAGGCATTCCCAAAGAAGCAGGACAGTGTTAATTTAGCCAGGGAACATGGTCTACATTTGTAAATTCTCCCCCATGTAACATATTCTTTCTCCTATCAGCGTTTTGTCTCCATCACTTTCTTTATCCGAAGTATTCTGCTGTTTAAAGTGGCACTCAACATCTGAAATAAATTCAAGCACAATGGCTTTATTTAGTATTTTCTTGACTCCCTCCTGCAATTCCAATTCCAGTATGTAACTGCTTGCTTCTTGGTTTCTGAATGGTTTTTGGTATTCTGTTCAGTTACAAGTGACTCTTCATTTCGATGCCCTTTACCTTTGGGCTTCTCTCTTCAATAGTCAAAGATGCTTGAAGTGTGAAACAGTGGCTGGCAAGTGGAAAAATCACTGAACACATATTTTATTGGTAGTTATTTATTTATGCAAAAATAATATCAAATGTATCACATCATAACATATAATTTTCCAAATTGTGTTCAGATTTAATTCAGTCTTACAAAACAGGCTTATAGATGTAAGTTATATAATTCTGCTTTGAATAAACTTTAAAGAAAATTGCTTTTTCTAAGAAGTATTTTTAAATTGGAAAATTAGTGGTTTTCAATATAATAAAATTCAATATCCAGGAAAGAAGAAGCAGGTTAAAAATTTTCAGAATGCCTCTTCAAATACTTAAGACTTTAGCATTTGTGGCAGTGGGATTCTATTGTTTATGAATTCTCATATATATTATATATACAAAATTCTCATATATATTGTATATATAAATGTGTGCATATATATATTCACACATGTATACATACATTGTTTAAAACCATAATGAAAATATTGTATTTAAAATAGTAAACATATTTTATTATTTTTGAAGACTGATTTATTTTTATTGTAAAGTCAGATATACAGAGAGGTGGAGAGACAGAGAGGAACGTCTTCCATCCAATGATTCACTCCCCAAGTGACCACAATGGTCAGAGCTGCCCTGATCTGAAGCCAGGAACCCAGAGCCTCTTCCAGGTCTCCCATGCAGGTGCAGGGTCCCAAGACTTTGGGCCATTATCGACTGCTTTCCCAGGCCTCAATCAGGGAGCTGAATGAGAAGTGAGGCCATATGGGATCCTGACGCACACAAGATGTGGACTTTAGCTGCTAGGCTACCATGCTGGGCCCAGTAAACATGCATTTTAAAATACCATTTTAGATGTCACCTTTTAAAAGATCTTATTTATACATTTATTTGAAAGAGGGAGAAAGAGAGAGAGAAATCCAGGAAGAGAGGCAGAGCTCCCATCTACTGCCTCACTCCCAACATTCTGCAACAGTCTGCGCCGGAATGGGAAGCTGGGATCCAGAACTCAATCCAGATCTCCTACATGGGAAGCAGAAACCAATTGCTTGAGCCATCAGTTCCAGCTCCCAGGTCTGCACTGGTAGGAATGTGGAGTTGACAGAAGACAGACACGCAGCAAAGTCAGAAAGTGACAATGGAATGTAGGAAACTAACCATCAAAAATACACAGCTTCTCCCTAAATACCATCCTCTTTCCGGCTCTGTTGTTTGATATTTATTGTAGGATGCAGATTTTCTTTCCTTACCATTTTTTTAAGCAGGAATGAATCCATTGTTGTCCCATTTATGTAAAATATTAACCTAAGACCAAGATATACACACTATTACATTAAGGCAGGTAAATCCTTGAATGTATTTTCATATCTGCAAATCTGATACATAGCTTTCTTCAAAGAACTGTTACTTTGTTAAACTAAACCACATTTCCTGTTACCAACCATGCCTGTAAGATGTACAGAACTTGTCACAATGGACCATTTTAAAATATGCTCTTCAGTTATGGTTGCAATTTCCATCTTCTGATTTTTGAATTGGTATTCAGAAAGAAGATTGTTTCATACCATTTTTCAGTTTTAGTCCAACTTTAATTTGTATCAATGAAAGGATATTGGTTTAAGTGAAAAATTGGCCAATTTATGAAAACAAATATAAGAATGGTCAACAATAATCTTCACATTTACACAGATGATCAACACTTTCTAAGTGCCTTTAAAACTATAATTATCTAACAAACATAATGTATAGACTTTGTTTCATAAAGACTGAATCTTCACTGAGAATACTTTCGTCATTTTTTTAATTTCATGCAAAATCCAAATTTTGGCATATGCCATTGTATTTTCATCATCTATGAAATTCAGTTGTATCACTGATTATTTAATGTAAAAAGAGCTAAATGTAGTAAAGCTCCGAACACATTCACAGCCACAGAATTAGCAGAGCAAGCAAGCACTTCGTGATGCTCGCCGTTCCTCATGCAACTGCACATTAAAGCTGAGTTCCCACTTCCCTTGACTCTAATAGTAACATTAGCATTGCATTGAATTCCATTGTGTGTTGCAAAGCTGAACCTCAAGTTGTAGGATTATATGGTCATAAATTAGAATTATTTGACATATGTCAATAAAATAATATTGCCAAGTACTAAAACACTTTGGCTCTATGTCAAGTCTGAGGTCAGGCTTTGTAAGAATGACATAGTCCTTGTTCTTTCTTGCTTATTGCTGCGGCCCTGAGGCTGTAGCAACCAGATGTCTGGCACTTCACAATTAAAGGTCTCACAGTTTCAGCAGAGAAAGCCTCATTTTTTCCCTTATTTTGCTCAAAGTTAATCAGTGTAGGTTAAATTGTGCATGCCTCTTCACAAATGAGATTGTGTCTTTTTTAATAACCTGTCATAACAAAGTAAAATATAAGAAAAGGTTTATATATTATACATGAAATTTTTCATCACTAAAAAGTGAAACATGCGTATTTAATTTTCCCTCATGCTTCTTAGATTGTGATGTGTAAATAATAGACACTGTTTAAAGCAATCTTACATATTGCATAAGCACAGTAGTTTCTTCATTCTATTCATGGCAGAATCTCTAACAGCATGTAAAATTAAGGAGTGTTCAGGAGCTATGTTGACAATCTAAATAAACAGGCAAACCTACAATTTATATCATTTGCAACCAAGATTTCCTTAATATGATCTCAATACTATGGTACCACACAAATTAGTGAACAAGCAAACAAACAGATAAATTGGTCTGCACGAATTTCTTGAAAAAATATTAGTACATTTCCTATAAAGGAGTTTTCAGTTCACTTACTGCTGTAGCCAAAAAAACAAAATCAAATTTAATTGATTTTCAGCTATATCTTTAGTTGTACATATGGAGAGATAAGGGTCCAATATTTCTCTTACAGAGCATAGCAACTTCATCATTCAGTTCCTTTATTACATTTTAAAATTACATTTTATTGAAGTTATTATGACCAACCATCTGGATTTTATCTGAGCAACTCAAAGACAATAAGGGTTCTGCTACATCTATAATAATCTCTCTCTTTTTTTTTTTTTTTGCAGGAAACTACCCTTCCTAAAATATAGGAATACATTGAAAACACTGTTCAGTGGACAGTCAAACCTCAGGGGAGTCTGTAAAAATGCAGTCGAAAGATGGAAGCCATAAAAGAACCTGGAAATCATGGAGACGTGGATCCTCCCAGCCGAAGCACAACAGATAAGGAGATGAACCTGAAGCATTTTGTTGGGCCAGGAACCAATATATCTACTAAATATCCCTGAAAATGTTCAGAAGGATACAGGGTTCAAGCTGCAAAGGCTCCACTGGCCAAGGATAGAAAAAAAAAACTGAATGAACATGGAGCATAGAGTACATTAAGGTACTTAATAACTCGTGTTTAAAAAAATAAGTTTCTCTCTCCTCTCTCTCTCTCTCTCTCTCTCTCTCTCTCTCTCTCTCTCTCTCTCTCCCCTCTCTCAGACAAACACACATACATCCCTTGCTACTTTCATCAGTTAGCTTTGCAGGATGCTAAGAAAACAAATTCAGACCTGCAAAAGTATATTAAAGTTTTTAAAGCATGACTTTTCTCTATGAACTGTTCCTCAAACTCAAACTAATTAAATTGCTTATATAAGGTTGCTTAAAATGGCACCATCCTGACTTGGGAATGAAGAAGGGAAGATAGTATTAAATGGAACTATTTTACCATTAATTATAAACTAGAACATTTAAGAAGCAATTACTAGACAACAGAACCACAAAAAGTTAAACAGCCAGACATTTTCTCTGCTGGTGGAAGTATATCATAACACCTAAGAAGATTCCTTGCCAAAATAGCTGTCACTGTTATTACAGCATCAAATGAATTGCAGTACACAAGGAATACAAGAGATACTGCAATAAGTCTTTAACATTCTACATTTACAATAAATGGAACTCAGCTAATGCTCCTGAAAATGGGTACTCCTGAAAAAGGCTTGGGAAATGTTCTCAACTAGCCAATGATGAGATGACAAGTTTGTGTTCTGACATAAGACAACTGCATTTCTGAGCATGCGTTAGTTCAGTTAAAGGCAGCTGAGTGTGTCATTCTGGGGCAACAGGAACTCGTACAGAGCAACTTTATAACCTGAGTGCCTGGGTGTTTGCTTTCTATACTAAGACATTCTGACATTTTCAGAAAATAAAAGATTGAAAAAGGTGTCACGTCAAAATTGAAAAAAGGGTTACCTCTGTAAAATTAAATTCGAAAGTATAGGAAGTAAGTATTAGGATTTGCATCCAATGTGACTTGGTGGCTTTTAAATCAGTGGAATCTGGTTGTAAATACATTAGAATATGAGAGGGCTTCAAATAGTACACAGAAATGAAATTAAAATCTAACATGTTCCATGAATTTACTGAAGTAACTTTATATATGGGAGAATTATATCCAGCACTGTTGAATGACAAACAGATTTTTTTTTTTTCCTGCAGAATAAGCCAGAGCTATCCAAAAGCACTGAAAGAACTAGTAATTTAGAGGAAAAACTGATTTTTCGGTATTAATTTTTTTTTAAATGTAGCAACTAATTGTGTGGTACCATCTGGACCAATGTTTTTCTAATCCTGTGCTCTACTAGGCACTGCATATGGCCAACTTTATAATGGAATGTGGTTTGTTCTGTATTTTTCACGTTTATGAGAGAGGCAGACAAACACACACAGAGAAAGAGAAGAGGGCGAGAGAGAGCTTGCCTCGCTTCCTGCTCTTTCCCATTTGCCTGCATTGTCTAGGAAGAGGTACGGCAGGGAACACATCCCGGGTCTGCAATGTAGGTGCCAGGATCCCAATTGCATGAGTTGTCACCTAATCCCTCCCTGGGCATTCATCAGCAAAAAGCTAGAACTGAAAGGCAGATCAAGACCAAACACCCAGGCACTCGGGTGTGGATGTGACTATTTTTACTGCCGTCATAACTGGTGAGTGCAACAGTTATTTCTGAGTTATTTCTGTTATCCTTGTTTCAGAACTATATCCTTTACCTCAATTATTATGATAAAAGAAGGATCGAGTGGAAAAGGGAATCAAAAACAATATAAGAAAAGAACGAAGGACTTAAGATGACTACAAACAGATGGCCTTTTTTAAAGTTGCCCTCCATATACAGTTAATACGAGTGTAATTTTCTGGTGAATAGATGGATGCTGTACACTTGCAATGCATTTTCTAATGAATTAAGCAACGCCTATGGTGATTCAACAAGATCCGATTCCTTCACAAGATGATAGAACCATCGTCAGTCCTGAGGAAATGAGATCAAACCTTCCTACAAGAGGATCCAGGAAATTAAACACAACCTGAAATAGATTGTTCTGCTGTTCACAGTAAAATGTTTTGTTGGCAGATCTTCACTCTTGGCACCATTGAAAGTTTCATCAATGGAGAGATAACTCATTGTTATCCCCTTGGCGCCTTTTCCAAATCCAATGGATGGCAGTGGCCTGCTGCTTCCAGCAGCTACTGTCATGCTTTCCAGGAAGTCTTCCTACCACTTCAGAATTGCACCAGGGAAACCAATCTTGGAGCGAAAAACATTGATTTCCACTGCTGTCCCTCGAGATGCCTGTGAACTCCAGAAGTTTAATCCAACCAATATTTCTAACTATTCAAAGGATGTAGGGGTTGATGAGAGTTGGGGAAGAGAGGTGTGGATACTTAAGAAAAAAATACTGGACCTGGCTCAATAGTCTAGTGGCTGAATCCGCCCCTTGCAAATATCAGGATCGCATATGCACATCAGTTCATGTCCTGGCTGCTGCACTCCCCATCCAGCTCCCTGCTTGTGGCCTGGGAAAGCAGCACAGGATGGCACAAAGCCTTGGGACCTGCACCCGGTGAGAGACCCAGAAGAAGCTCCTGACTCCTGGCTTCAGATTGGCTCAATCCAGCCGTTGTAGACACTTGAGTAGTGAATGATCAGAAAGAAGATCTTCCTCTCTGTCTCTCCTTCTCTCTGTATATCTGTCTTTTCAATAAAATAAAAATCTAAAAAAAAAAAATAGAAACCAAAATCTTGATGTGAAAATAGTATTTCACAGAAAATTAAAAAACTAATAATTCATTTCACACAGTATCCAAAATAGATCAGGATAATATAATTTGCTTCAAAAAGATGGAATATATATATATATATTACTAACAGCTTTGTTCTCATCCAAAGTAATGCATCAACATAAAAAGAAAAAGGCTTGATGATAAAGGTGATCTAAGAATAGGTAAGGAGGTGGCAGACTGACAACTTAAGAGCAACCGATTGTTTAGTAAGGATGTCAAAGAGAGTGAGAGAGATCACACTGAACACAAGTGGAGGGTGTAAGCAGGAGTCTTTAATAACCATGCTTGGCAACAGCAGCTCCTGCTACACTCCAGAAACCACCACACCATGTGATGTAAGTCAGGGGGGTTTTGAGCTTCCAATGACACACAGCAGCCAGGGTTTTTTCTCAAACCATACAATCAGCAGATCCCATTCTGGTTGGTACACAATACAAATCATCCAATCAACTTTAACATAAAAATTGGGCCACATCTCAGGGTAAACAGCTAGCAAGCAAGTTTACAGAAGCAGGTAGCTGCCGTTAGCGCTGCCCAAAACTTAGTTAGGGAACCAAAATGGAGTCACATCTGCTCACTGCTATGGGGTGCCATCACCCAGCTGTACCCCACTATAAGGATGGTCTGAGGTTTCTGTTTTGTTTTTTATGATTGATTTGTCTTTATTAGAAAGTCAAATCTACAGAAAGAAGAAATACGGAAAGATCTTCCTCCATCTTCTTGTTTACTCCCCAAGTGGCTGCAATGGTCGGAGCTGCGGGTGCAGGGTCTCATGGCTTTTGGCCATCCTCTACTGCTTTCCTAGATCACAAGTAGGCAAGTGGGAGGGAAGTAGAGCAGCCAGGACATGAACCAGCACCCATATGGGATCCCAGCACATGCAAGGCCAAGATTTAATCACTAGATTATTGCCCCGGGCCCCTGTCTGAGATTTTGTTGAAGCTGAACAGAAGAGTGGTTGTTGGAACAGAAAACGTGGAAAGAGCTGTCATGATGTGTCTTTCATGTCCCAGCTGTTCCACTTCCCATCCAGCACACTGTGAATGGCCTGGGAAAAGTGGCAGGGGATGGCCCAAGTCCTTGAGCACCTGCCACCCATGTCGGAGACCAAGATGAAGCTCCTGGCTTTAGCCTGGATCAGGCCCAGCAATTGCACCCATCTGGGAAGTGAACCAGCACATGAAAGATTTATATTTGGGGCTAGGCACGGTAGCCTAGTGGATAAAGTCCTTGCTTTGTATGTGCCAGGATTTCATGTGGGCGCCAGTTGGTGTCGCAGCTGCTCCTCTTTCCTTCCAGCTCCCTGCTGTTGCCTGAGAAGCAGGCGAGGACAGGCCAAAGTCTTGGGACTCTACACCCACATGGGAGACCCAGAAGATGCTCCTAGCTTTGAATCAGATCAGCTCTGGCTGTTGTAGCTACTTAAGGAGTGAACCAGCAACTAGAAGATCCTTCTCTTTTCTCTCCTTTTCTCTGCAAGTCTGACTTTCCAAGAAAAATAAACAGATCTTTAAAAAAAAGCAATTAAGAAGAATTAAACAATGGGGAAAGAGAAAGTCAACAACTTAGCTTTGAAACCTAACATAACAGTGCTTTGTAACAATGGCCTGTAGGCATCATTCTTCAGGAATTGTTAAGAGTAAAGCTATGCACTGTGGGAATGTGCTGCATTGTATTGCATTAAAGCAAGGGCCAATTCCTTTAATTTTCACGTCTCTCTGTACCTGGTTACAAAAGTTCAGTTTCTTTTTTTTTTTTTTAAATGAAGTGCAGAGAGTAGATGAGAAGACATAGGGAAGAATAACAGAATTGAGTGACCAAGAATGCAAATGATGCAATAACATAGATTGGCATTTAGAAAAGAAGAGTGGACATTGGTCTAAGGAAAAATGAGCAAAATAGAAAAGGGTTCACACGTAAGGTTTTAGGTGCAGGTTGGTTGATTTACATGGAGTTATCTGATGTGTGGTAATGGTGATTAACTGATTACTCATTGCCTACAATTTTTATTTCTTAAATTCAGATCTTAGGCTCTCAGGTCTGAATACACATCGCAATCACATGGATGTTCAAAAAAATGCCTGTGTCTGGACATCACCCCACAGATTCTCTTGTTCGATCTAAGCATGGCCTGCACTTGTGGTTTTTAAAAGCGCGCTAGATGAATCACGTGTATATGCAAGTTGAGGTAACTGACATGAGGTCTCCATGAGTGACACAGTCAAGGCATCCTCTCATAAAATAAGGAATGAACATCATCCCTGCAACTAGGGGACCCACTCATATACAAATTTTAGAGCAGTGGTTCTCCAAATCCAATGTGCATAGCATTTTTGTTTGAACATCGGTTTCCCGTCCCTATATCTGTGATTCTGATCCTGTAGATTTTGAGATTTTGCCAGAGCTTTGTGTTTTGAAAACTCTTTATGGATGATACTGATATAAAACAGGCATAACGCCACTGCTTTCGATCCAGATGGTTAAACTTTAATTCACACAGGAATTGGGAGTCACAACAGCCCTGAGGGGTTGGGGTGGAGGCAGGAGGGAGACATACTAATTTTCTAGGTTGTCAAAACAATGTATCACAAACTTAAACAATGGAAATGTATTCTCTCAGAATCTGAATTTTAGAAGTATAACACTAAGGAGTCAGCATACCTGGTTCTCTCCAAGGGTGATGATGGACCATCTGTTTTTCGCCTCTTGTGGTTTCAAGTGGTTTTATGGGAATCTCTGGCATTCTTGGCTTATAGATCTTTACTCTCATCTTTTTGTGGTATTTTCCCTGTGTGAATGTGTGTGCCCAAATTTCAGCTTTTTTAAACATTAGTCACATTACTCAGGATTCACTCCAATGCTCTCATTATAATTGGTTGCTCTGAAGAGACCTATTTACAAGCAAGGTCACAATCCAAGATCCTGCGTTAGGACTTGGGCAGGAGCTTTGGAAGGACATCTTCAACCCCACGATATTGATATTATATTCTGCCTTTTCTACAAAACATATTGGTAGTGTTTGTACTATCAATGTCTAAGAAATTAAGTTTCTAATTTTCTTTTTTTATTTCTTCAGCCATACATTGGTCATTCAGTAGCATGTTATTTAACTTCATGTTGTAATAAATTTCTTATGTCATGCTGTTGTAAATTTCTTATTTTTCTTCCTTTTCTTGATTTTGTTCTATGGCTTTATCATTTAAAGGGATATGTAGCAATTATGTAATAGAGATTATTATATCCAGATATGAAGATACAATGCAGTAGGCATCACTACTTCCAAATCAAAGAATGACACCCAACAAAACTGTCAGATATGTCTTGAAAATGGGATGCTGGACTCTGTCATTGTCCATACTTACAATATCACAATATACTTAATAGTAGAATGATGGACTTATGACTGTTTATGAAGGACGACACTATTGTAATAATATAGGGGAAACCAGTGTGTGTGGGGGGTGGCGATTGGGGAGCAGGTTATGGAAATTTCAGGTCTTAATGAACTGTATCATGAAATAAATAATAATAGATGAATATAATGAAATAAATATATAAATCACTAAATAATAAATGTTAAATATAACGAAATAATTAAAATTAGAAATCAATAAAACATAGGTAGGTGAAGTTGTGTTAAACCTAACATAGCTCTTATTGAAGATCAGTGGAAATTTTAGCTTCTGGGCCTAGTGTGTGATACAGCAAGCTAAGCTAGTAATGTCAGCAGCCAATGTAAGAGCTGATTGGAGTCGCAGGTACCCCATTTCTGATCCCTCCCCCTGCTAATGCACCTGAGAAAGCAGCAGAAGACACCCTAACCGCTTGGGTACCCACCACCTTCCAACATAAACGATCAGCATGTAGTACTAGATCACAGGATTCAACCTTATACAGTGCCCAACTCTGGAGCCATTTCAGGAGTGACCCTGCAAGTGAGAACCATTCAACCTCTTTTGTTTCTCTGTCTCTTCTCTCAGTCCTTCAAGTAGTTAAATATTTTTTTCATTAAAAATACGTAGATTCTCTAGTTCATCCATTTTGAACATGTTAAGTATATTTAAGATATTTAACCAAGTTTCTCTGTTTGCAAAGCATTATTAAAGACTTTATAATGCATTAAATTTTTAAAATGGACTGGCTCAGACACAATTTAAACAAAATAAAACAACATATGCATCTTTTCACTAATGACCTTTCTAAAACCCTTCAGAAACATTCCATGTTTGCAATAATGTTTGTAAGGAAATCTATAACTCTCAAGTATCAAATATTCTCATGATTTCCTCAGATATGAAGCACATTTGCTTCATATCTCTTCTCTACAGATGTGTTTTGCAATAGAACAGCAGGTCCCAGGTCATATACAATGATGTGAGAAACTGAGATTTGATCTCAAGAATCAGCTGATTAAACAGATCTTATTAAATAAAATATAGAGCATTCTCTTTTCACCCTAAAATTGTGGATTAATTTTTGAAAACATGAGGACTTGTCAGCTTGTCTAACTAGTACAAAGCCTGAATGAGATGATTCAGCAGTTTCAGGGGATTAATGTCTTGTATTTCTAGTGGAGTTGGGAAAATAATGTCTCCTTATCAACAGAGAGGATGATCTGATTCCAACGCAATCAATGTAGAAAATCAATCAAATTGCAAACAAATGAAAAACATTACAAATACTTTCGTTTTTTCTTTTGGATCAGGAAGAAAATAAGCACTAAGAAATAATGGATGAAATTAAGATGACTTATTTCCATGGCAGCTTCTACGAGAACTGTCATTCATCATTTGGCTATGTGAAGAATGATATTACAGCATGATATCTTAGAAATTCAAGAAACAAACAGAATGAAGCCAAAACACTGAATGATGTGATTTAGGTTGTTTATTTTTGCACAATTTCTTTTTGGGGACTTTGCTTCTATGCACTACACCTCCGTCAATCTTTTTTCTTTCTTTTTTTTTATTTATTTATCTTTTTAGCAAGGAAACAAGGTGTATGTGTGATATTTTTGTATTGTGTGAATACAGCCTTCCCTCTGATCTGCTAAAGCAGCATAGTTTATTTGCACATATTTTCCATCTAGAGAGAAATGAACACAAAATGAAGGAGACATTTTGGCTAACAGCCTCAGTTGGGATGTGGAAAGCAAGCAGAATAAGGTTAGTTGAAGGTTAAGCTGCGTTGTATTGATGTAGTAATGTTGTCTTTAGAACAAATTAGCTCACTGGGACTTGGGGACACACTGGAGTACTAAACCCTTCTTTACAGAAAAGAACATGTGCAGGCTTTTTTTTTCTAACTTGAAAGATGCCAGTAAAAAATTACGCAAAGATCAAGCTTGAAAAATGTTTACTTAGCAGAAAATCATTTAAAAATGGAATCTCAATTCTGTTGGCATCTCAGCTTCTTAAAGGAGCTATTTGTTCAGGTCTCCTGCGGTGTATGGCTTATTGCCGTTTATACGGTGTGTAGGAACTGCATGAACTTGGGCACCTTAGGGACTGTTTGTTTTTATTTTTTTAAAAGTAGTTGGACTGAAATCCAATATGAATCATATAAGAGAGGCTTAGAAGCACGTGAAGATAAACGCCTCCCATGCGACACAGAGCAGCACATCTGGAAGGTGATCCTACACAAACAAACGAGCTGAAGACTCCAGGCTGAGAAGATACTCAAACAGCATAGGATTGTGGATATTCGTGTGAATTTGAACCAAAAATTGCATGCTAGTGGTATATTCTCTGATGAAACTTTGTGAATCTTAGCATAGAAATAAGATTAACAATTATTTGTTCACGCATTAACCTATTCATTTTCTGAACAAACATTGGTGAGAATCAATCTATTATAATGTTCTGTTGCAAATTTTCATAATCATAAAAATAAAAGACATGTGTCTTATTCAACACTCCTTATTTAAGTTATTGAGCAGTTTATTCTAAGTATATGACTTCTATGCATTCCCACTGATGTCCTTGATTTAATTATGTAAATATATATTAAAATATTGTCACATTTTTTCTACCCAAATTCACAAGAAACATTCCTCAAAAGTGCTTTGTTTATTACACCTGTATTTGCTTTTCCTCCCTTTTATCAAGCACAATTCTATATCACTTGTTAATCTTAAAAAGTCAGGTTTTTTTCAGAATCTTCTAGCATTTTTCACTCTTGATAATTTACATGGATACCTATATATCATTTTAATTTTTGCTTAGATGTCCCAGTTTTGTTTTTACTACTGTAATAACATATTTTGCATCAACCAAATGTGGAACTTCTAATATAGTGAGAGATCTGAATTGCAGTTTTAAAGGCTATGCTATCTCTGACAAAGAATGTCGGAAAGCACCTAGGAGTCCAAAGTGTACAGAGAATTGACTGGAGCTATTGTCATTGTAGCCATCTTTCCTTCAACAAAATAACATTAAATGTAATGGATGCATACTAAGATAATCAATCTATAGTTATGTTAGCCTTCCAAGAATGCTATTCTACTTCTCAAACATCTCCTTAGTCCACTATTACACAACACCTACCATACAATTGCAGGCTGTAGAGAGCAACATTCTGGATAAATGAATGGATGGTGGATAGGTAAATGATTATCATTTGGTCTGGCTTTGAAGTTATCAGTTTTCCAACAGTTTTACTGATTTAACATTTATGAAAATGATTGCCTAACACTTTTTGATGTCTTTGGCAGAATACAGTCATCGATCTAAAGCTAATAAAATATAAACACTTAGAAAAATAGATGACAATTCATTTTCAGAGGGGAACTCACTCGTGTTTCTTCTTAGCACTTAAATCAGTGTCTTGGCTTCCCGATTTGTCTGGCCTCTCACAAAGTGAAGAGTTTCCATCATCTTAAGTGGCAATCCCTTTCCTCTCTAAAGCTTCTCTCCTATTCTTTTCCTTTTCATTAAATAATTGTAGGGAAAGAGAAAAAAATGCCTTTTAATCATTCTCCAAGAAGACCATCATAATTAATACAGAATATGTCTTTCCAACAAGTGAAATTTATTGGAAACTCATTTTGCTTCTTTTTTTAAAAATGATTATTTATTTGCATCTCCTTGCAACGCAGTGACAAAAGATTTTGCTTACCAATTTGTTTAAAGATGTATTTATCTATTTGAAAGGCAGTTACGCAGAAAAAGATGCAAAAAGATCTTTCATCCATTAATTCGTTCTCCAAATGGCTATAGCTATCTGGACTGTGCCAGAAAGAAGACAGGATCTAGGAATTTATTTTAGGTCTCCCAATGGATCGCAGGGGTTCAGCAACTTGGCTCATCCTCCGCTGCTGTCCCAGGTCATTAGTAGAGAACTGCTTTGCAAGTGGAATACTGGAATAAGTGGAATAACTGGGAATTGAACCAGTGCTTATCTGTAATGCTGACATTGCAGGCAGTGGCTTTATGTATGCCACAATGCTAGGCACGTTGGTTTCTTTTTCAAAGTTCGTCTGAGTGTAAAGATTTTTATTGTATACTACCTTTGTTATAACTTTGTCTTAAAATTAAAATTGCTAAATTTTATCCATTAGTATTGACATTAGATAAATGAACTTCTTAAAGAGCATTTTCTCCCATCATAAACATTATAATTTGTAAATGAGAGTACCTCATTGTTATACAAAACTTCTTCTGACAAGTCATTTACATTTTACAACTGCATTAAGTTAGGATAAACCAGGATGAAACCCAGAGCACGATGTTTTACTGACTCCAAAACAGAGATTTTACTAAAAACATTTTCCCCAAGAGCTTAAATACAACTAATAATTTAATACATGCTGCTTTACTAAATGTATTTCTATAACGCTGTTTTATAATTTCCCCCAAAATGAAATGATCTGCTGTTTCATTGTAGTAAATGACAAGCTGATTTTCTAAAACTTCTAGTGCTAAAGACTAATACACTTAAATCCTTTCCCAAAATGTTTTTCTATTTGATTTGGGCAATGGTTCTATAACCTTTGGCTCCAGATTTCATGAATTAAATCTTACGTTTTGGGGAGCAGGCAGGGAAGAGAGGGTTAGCATTGAGGACATTAAGGAATTGAAACCCAAGGTCAAAGATCAAAACTATTTTTTTGTGAGGGATGATAAGTATATGGAGAACTGCAGACCCCAACACCATCTGGTGTCATGGAGAACCAGGATAGATGTGGGACTGACTAGGCTGGGTCTCAATCCCCTACTGAGCCATGTGTGAGCTCTATGTGGTTATGGATGAGCCATGGCCGGGCTGAAACATCCAACAACAAGAACCAGAATGGGGTGAAAGCCAGCCAGGAAAAGCCACTGTTCCTGCTAGGACAGGAGGTGAACTGAGTAGGGTTGGCTCAAGGGCCCCCTGGCATGCGCAAAATCTGGCATTGGGAGGGGTTCTGATGGAGGAGCCTGGGCAACTCCTCTGGCAGGACACAGAACCTGCAGGTAAGCACAAGAAGCATGATAGGAAACAGCCCAGAACAGGCCATGGAAAGTTTCCCACTGGCACACATCCGGCATGGGCCAGGAGCAGACGAGGTTGAATCAGTTCACATCATCCACTGGCAAACCCAATCACCAGAACAGAGTGTGGGATGAGCTGGGTTTGGTCGCGACAAAACAAGTACACATTATGGAATGCCAGGGCGTGGTTGCCTGTACTGGATATGAATGCAGCACCCAACCAGCACAAGTGAGATCCAGGAAGGGAGGGGCAGAACTGGCAGGGGGATTAAGGGGCTGGTCCCCTCGCCGGACAGCTACTCCCACTGGAGAGCGTGGGCTGGGATAGAGACAGACCAGACTAAGCAAGGCTACAACACCTGTGTGCAGCATATGGACTAGATCAGGGAAAAGCCAGGCTGGGCTGATTATTCCTGCGGGTGCAAGCATAAATTAGAGTGGGTGAGGGATGTTTGGGCATAGCCGCAGCATCAGCTGGCAGAAGCTGGCACTGGGGACTAATTCTGTCAAGTCAAATCACAGAACCACCTAAAGAGTGCATAAACTGGGACAGAGAGACCTGGGAGGGAAAAAGTGGGTTCCCCCTTCTTGGGTCACTATTCCCGTTGGAGGGCATGAAAACTAGGATGGGGGCTGGGATGGCTAGATAAAGAGGCGCTCAACAACATCCATGAGGGCTGGATGGTTGAGTCGGTTAGATGGAACTAAGCTTTAATACCCATTGACAAGTACAAGAGCCAAATGGGATGTGGGACAGACCGGACTAGTCTGCTACACATACTGGCAAACCAGGGTAGGGGGCGGGCCTGGTGGGGGTTATTGTGGATCGCCCCGACTAGGCTGCAGCTCCCACTGGTTGATGTAAGCGCCGAACCAGACTAGACTGCAACACCCATTGGTTCCAGTGCAACTCGGGACCGAAAACAGAACCAACCCAACAATTGAAACCACCAGCTGATCGGGGTGATGGACTGTGCCGGGCCCTGTACTTGTTAGAACATACAAGAATCAGGTCTGGGAATACCTCAATGTTTCTTTAGAGATCTCCCCAATCGAACTGCTGGACTCAGAACTCTAACCAAGAAAGCTTAGAAGACAGAACAGGTCAAACATTCATCTCAGCTATATGTTGGCAGCGAAATATGGGGCAAACGGAGACCTTATGATGGACCATATCAATCAGTGGATGACCTCATCAAGCGAAACTGGCAGCGATTCATAACTGGAGAACTATTAAAACCATTTGAGCAAATATCTCAGAGCATGCCCCACATCCGGGACTTGGGTGGGCGGGAAACCGGGTGGGGCTTCTCCCTCAATATCCCCCTTTATCTCAGATACATGATGGAAACAATATGGACATAATAGTATTACCCACTTCCCTATACCCCCTGAACCTTTTTTTTTCTCTTTTTTTTCCTTTAACCGTAATTAACTATGTAAAGATTGTCAACAACAATACAATAAAATAGATTAAAAAAAAAGTATATGGAGAACTGGAACTCTTGTATAGTGCTGGTAGAAATGCAAAATATTGTGCTACCTTGGAAACGAATTCCTCAAAAATAAAACACAGTGTTACTAAATTACAGAATAATTATTGACTTAACAATTGTACCCTAGATAAATGAAATCTAATGTCTCTACACAAAAATTTATTTTTGCATATTCATAGCAGAGCTGTTTACAACAGTTCAAAGTAGCACACAGAACCCAAATGTCCATCAGTCAATGAGTGGATAAACACAATCTGACAGATTCACACATGGAATATTATTTGGTAATAAAAACACAAAACATACTAATACATATGTGCTGAAATATGAATGAACTTTGAAACATGTTAAACGAAAGAGACAAGGCAAAAAAAGCCTACATATATTCTATGGTTTCACCATTTAAAATAACAATAATATGAAAATACATAAAGAAACCTAAATATATTAATGGGGAAGGATAGTAGATAGACAAGGAACACAGACTTTCTTCTTAGCATAATGGACATTTTCTGAAGTTGATTGTGATTATGGAAACCCCACTGTGTGAATTATGAAGTGTCACAACACAGGATTAGGTACTTTAAAGGGATGGATTGAACATATGAGTTATGTCTCAAAGACATTTAAATTGTTTTTTAAACTATCCAATATGACTATTTAACTCTCATTATTTCTTTAGCTGCTATCTATTCCTCTTTGCACCCCTGTGATTTAGTAGTAAATATTGTTCGTCTAACTATTCCCCTAGCACAAGTAAACCCTCCTGGCTCAAATAATACCAGTAAACTGAATGAATTAGATATTACATCTGCTAACATAGGTAGCCGCTGTTTGTTTACAGAGATTACTGTAAGAAATTAGACTCTAAACCAGATTCCACTGTCTATTACCAAATTCCGACAAGTTTTATTCTGATAAACCTAGGAATATAGTATCATACATTTACTCACTATTTAAAATTAGAATTACGAAATGGAAGTGAGAAAACAATAGAATATCTGATTGTTTTCTATGTGAAATTTCTCTGGTATAGATTAGATTTACACATTTAAAACAAATAATCTTCTAAAATTTCTCTTTCCCAAGTAGAAAAGATGTATGTAGTAAGATTTCTAGTGCATAATGCTTGTTACAAAGTCCAGTACTTTTTCTGAAAAAGATGTGTGTACGAGAGAAGGAAATTGGTTGAAAGACACAGGACAAAGATGAAAAGTTGAGATTATTGACCCATGAATTAATTGTGAAAAACCAGAAACCAGACTTTCTCAGCACACAAGTTTCACAGAAAAGTCCAGAATTCTGGGAAACAGTGTCCTCAGTGTCTTCTGAGCTGATCCTACTTACAGTACTGCCATAGCTATAGGAATATTTCAAGTCTTTGTTTCTCTTGCATATACAGCTTAACATTCTACATTTCATTTGAAAGTTCTTCAAAATAACTATGGAAAACTTAAATTTAATAAATACATGTATTTCACACATTTTACATCAAAATAAATTTGTCTTTTGATTCCAAATATAAAGGGACTTAAATGGCTACTTCATCTCCATTTTTTTGCTTCATTTGTCAACAATCGAAGCTAGGTTGTTCAATTCCTAACATTCTGTTGTTCATAATTTGTGCATGTAGTTTCTTAGAGAACCAAATGCAATTGTTTTCACATTACTACTCACCCTATTTTAAAGCTGTTAATATTTTGTTAATTCTGAGTTGTTCTAAGTGATTTGAAAACTTGAGTGATGTTCACACACCCTGGACAGTGATGAATGTAGGAATGCATGATCTTCCAGTGGATTCCTAGGGCCAGTCCTGCTTTGAAAATGTATTCCCACACAAAACACATTTCATCAAGTTTAAGCAGAGATTTATAAAATATAGTAGAAAAGAAAATTTAATGATCAATGTTAATATAAAAATTATCACTGAGGTAAGGCAGAAAACATTAAACAAAATGGTGAATTACATATGCATATAAGCATTTCCTTAGTTTTATTGAGAGCCACATGCATATCTATGTTCATAAATGTTTTCATACTTGAAAGTTAATATTTTCTATTTATGCTCCTTTGCAAATCTTGGCAGAGAACTTGGCATCCTAGAAGGACAGATAAATACTACTTGTTTCTTTTATTGCTTATTAAGCTCTTTGAACCCATTGCTTCACATAGTACCAACAAACTCAACAATAGATGTTGCTATTACTCTACTTGGCACAGGAGAGAATGAAAGACCAAACAAATGCAAGCATCATTTACCTGTTCTACTGCAGTTTGCTAGTTGTGATGGGAATTCCTTCCATGTCTTGTGTTCCAAGTGCCTTGTTCTATCTCTAACTTCCATAATTTTTAGGTGATCCTTTTTTTTCCCACCTAGTCATGTTCCATACTGAGGCAATGTTTATTCTGAAACAATGGATAGAGCTTAAAGAGCAACGAACAGGCTGTAAATAGGTTATGATCTCTGTTTCTTTATATATGACTTATCTTTATAGGCAATTAGAAAATGTGCTAGAAATATGTGAAATAATTAATACATACACTTTACTCTGTGCATCCAATATATAGCAGGTTTAAAATGCAAATGGAGGTCGCATAAATTACAGCAAACTATTTTTGAGAAATAATATGTCTGATGTTTTGATGATCATTTACATAAATTTAGACCTTGTCATATCTTATTTCAGGTAATGATTTATGCAATCATTTCCTGTTACAGAAGACCTTTCCATAAATGGCAATATTTATGTTTCCTATAGTAAAAGCACAATGTTCTTAGTATTAGTAAAATTTAGCATCACATTGCCAGATGAACCCCCTGAAATGGCAGCTGGCCACCTACTTTCATTTGTAGACCAATAAAATCTAGAGCCTTAAAAATGCCATCACCTTGTTTGACTGCACTGAACTGTGAAACTTGGAAGAACACAGAAACCAGAACAGTCTGCTAAAAAGTCATCTTGCTGAAGGAACAACTTGTATTGGAGCATTATGGTGACAGGTCTACAAAGTATAGTCTGAAGTCGGAATGTATATTTGAGATAGAAACAGGTCCTCCATGTGATAAAAAAAGCATTATTCTCAACAATTGGGGGGCAGAATTTTGTGGATATTGCTCCTCCAAATTCTAGAGCAAAAAAAAAGAATCCAGGTCCTTCAGAAAGCCAACTCATGTAGCTTGTTAGCTTGTTGTGTTTTGTTAAGGAGGAACAATGTTAATAGAAAGAATATGGGAGGATATCTTTGACTTTCATTTTTAAAATTAATAAGTACACATATATAAGTATGACACAGATTTTCCTGATGATTAGAAAAAATGCACTTCTTTTCAAATTTTCAATCTGAATATATACTGGCTTGGCAATATTATTATAATTAAATCAGTTGTTGTGTTCAGGAGGACTTTATATAAAACTGTTTATTTGAAACCAGATACTGTATTACTAGAAGTAACAGTATTTTGAGCATTATCTGGAACTATTTGTTTTCTTTCATTTAAAGTGCATGTTTAATATGCTTATGTATACATGGAACTTCAAAAATTTTGTGTGAAAATGGAATTGAAAATTGAACCTGAAATTCTTTTTCTCAACATAGATGCTAACAACTTCACAATAGTTTTATGGGCAAATGTGTCAGGTATCTATTCCTCCCCCAGAAAACTGAGACACCTGGCAATTTGAACAAATTGGTGCAGTCTCTTTGCACCAATTATTTTAAAAATTAGTGACTGTTCTTTAAAGATTTTTTTAAGACTAAGAAATGAAAAGTCAAAGTCAAATCAAACCAGTTTTCTTGTCCTGTATTGTTTTTGATTCAATGTCTAAGAAATTAAGCTCAAAACGATCATAGAAAATCTATATTTGAAAAAAAAAACTGTGCACCGGTTTGTGAACATCTTTGCACCAAAGTAAACTCCGGTCCTACTTCAGTTTTACTTTGGTTCTATTTTCCACATAATTTATGTTGCATCACATTAAAATTTTGGATATTCAGAGTCTCAATTTTTAAATTTTTCAGTCATACCTATTACTCTTTAGCTGCTTTCTATATTGATAATTTATAACTGTACATTAGTAAATAAAATGTAAAACTTGAAGTTTGGGTTAGTGTACTAGAGCTTTTGGCTAAATTCTATAACAGCTTACAAGAAGGTATAAATTCGCAGT
Source organism: Ochotona princeps (assembly GCF_030435755.1). NCBI lineage: Eukaryota > Metazoa > Chordata > Mammalia > Lagomorpha > Ochotonidae > Ochotona > Ochotona princeps. The sequence continues at coordinate 54,752,451 of NC_080840.1, forward strand.
AATTTTAGCAACAAAATCAAGTTGGTACTTATCATGAGTCTAAAATAAGCCTGCTTACCTTACTATTAACTTGTACAAACTAAACAATCAAAGTTGTGATCTGAAATAACATAGCACTCAAGCAAAAATTCACAAGTTACAAAACCAATTGAACACCTGCCATGAAAGTATAGTGCTAAAAATCAGGAAGCACATGGAATATAAAGCTATGCAATTCAAGTTTGTATTTGCTTGTTTCCACATGTAAGAGGAAAGACAAATCTATAAAAAGAAGGAAATACAGAAAGAAAGGTCTTCCATCTGCTGGTTCACTCCTTATGTGGCCACAGTCCAAAACCATTAGCAAGGAACTTCTACCATGTCTTCCATGTAGGTTCAGTGTCCCAAGGACTTGGCCAATCATCTTATGCTTTCCCAGGCCATATGCAAAGGGATGGATGGGAAGTAGGGCAGCTGGGACATGAACCAGTGCTTGAATGGAATGCAAGCGATTGAAGGGAGGATTAGCCAACTGAATCATTGCACTAGGTCCCTCCCTCTACACAATTTTTTATGTCACCTTAACACATGGCTTTGCCTTGATATGTTTTTTCTAGTTTGAATCCTTTATTATAAAGATAACAATATCTTCACAATCAATACATTCTCTACATTCCTGAATGGGTGATAATAGATAACAGATACAGCTTACTACATCAATATCCATTAACCTTACCCTCTTCCGGTATGTCACCAGTGATGTTTTGGTATTCCTTCTGAAAGGTTGCCTTTTCTATTTTGAATTCATTCTTCGATATAGCCTGCTACTATCCAGAATTTCTACTAGGTTTTTCATTTTGGATCATCAGATTTAATTTCTGACAAATATTTTGTGGTTCTTATGATCTGTTTGTGTATCAGTCAGTTTATATAAAACACTAGTTCCTCTGAGGTTTTTGTTGCACTCTTAGCTTTGTTCTTCTTTCTCATGTTGCTGATTTTGCTGATTTTTCTTCCAGGAATCTCTTGCCCTGGTTATGTATCAATAACATCATTAGTTGCTCTCCTAGGACCTACTTAAATTGCTGTTTCCAGTTCAGTTTTGTTCTGGGGCTCTGATGGAAAGTACAGAATACCGCCTTTCGTGGCCCAGTCAAAGTCATTCTGGCCGTGTGGGGAGTGAACTAGTGAACAGATTTCTCTATACATCTTTCTCTCTGTAATGCTGACTTTCAAATAAATAAATAAAATATACCTTGAAAATAAAATAAAATATTCCAAAATATGAATAGGAAATTTTCCTTGTAAGAAATAGGTCAAAATACCTGGTTGTAGGGGTTTTTCCTATATTGTTTTACCCTATTTGCAAGTATTTTGAGTATAAGGCCTTATTTATTAAAGAAAAATATTCAGCTTCCTGGAGCTATGAATAAAATTCATGCTAATTTGCAATGGCAGTAGGGAACTTGGTAGCAGGGCCACAGATTTCAGGGTTATTAGTAATAGCCCTGTGCAACGTGAGCCATCGGACTGTACATTCACACTAATACAATGATCTGGAGGACTGGGCAAATTATTATCACTTGATTTTTTTCAGGTAGCTGATTTATCAGTGGGAAGAAATCTGGATTTATTTGAAAGCCCCAACAAGCAATCATTGTCAACTGTGCCCTGGATAAGTCACGTAACAGACACTATTTAAGTGAATAATAAAAATAATTAAGCAATTGGAATAATTCTGCCACAAGGCCTGGCTGGATAAGCGATCGGTACCATTCTTTTTTTTTTTTTTAAGAAGGTTTATTTATTTTTGCTGGAAAGTCAGATATACAGAGAGGAGGAGAGACAGAGAGGAAGATCTCCCATCCGATGGTTCACTCTCCAAGTGGCCACAACAGCTGGAGCTGAGCCAATCAAAAGCCAGGAGCCAGGAGCTCTTCTGGGTCTCCCACACGGGTGCAGGGTCCCAAAGCTTTGAGCCGTTCTCAACTGCTTTCCCAGGCCACAAGCAGGGAGCTGGATGAGAAGCAGGGCTGACGGGATTAGAATTGGCACCCATATGGGATCCCGGAGTGTGCAAGGCTAGGACTTCAACCACTACGCTATCGTGCCGGGCCCATTCACTACCATTCTTATTTTCGATTATTGTTCATAGTTCTTGTCTGTATTCCTGCAGAAGAGTGACTTTTCTACTTTACACTTATTGAACATTATGGATAGTGATGCATTAAGCCTATGATTATACAGTAAACTGAAAGTATGCTATTGAAAACTTAAAGAAAAAATAAGGAATAAAGAGATGTCGGGGGTGGAGTGGATTGAGAGAGGAAAGAATGAAAGATTGGTTACCTTAAATTCTACACAGGGAATGTGTTGGATCTTTTCTCCTCTTACCAATTAAAATAAAAGTTCCAGAAAGTTGTTATTCAGGAACTAATATTTTGACAATACAAGGCAGTAGCAGTCTCTATGTCAATTGGGAATTTTAACTCCGTGTGCTGTATCCACCTGAGCAACTGCCACTGATCCTAGGGTCGACTGTAACAGCCCCCATGAACTTTCACCAACATCTGCATTATGCTCTCCTGATTATTTGATTTATTGTATTTCCTTTGAATATTTAGCAGAATAAAGTTTACTTTCTAATAGAAAATATGCACTTGTTTCCACAGTATATGGCCTACACATACATGTACTGAGAACCTAACTGCGTATTGGCAGCTTCTTATCTTATTGAAGAAAAAATGTGATTTCATGTGTAGGGAGTCTATATGAAAGCTTTCAATATCCTAGCTATCATCAAAAATCTCCCACCATAAAAAAGAAAAACTTATCTTCACTATTTCAGCTTGTCGCTGCATTTCACTACTTCAGTATTTGACGGAAACAAGCAATAAAAAAATCTGCACTGTATTAATTGTTATTTATATTGCTTTGGATTTAACAAAAAGCATTATGTTTGTTGCACTAACTGTTGACCTTTCTCTGCTGATATAAATACAAGCCATACTATAAGAACACCTTGAGATGTAGTAAAAAAGATAGATGGCGTAATTCAGGGTGGGTGTTCACACGCTCCAAGCAGAAGGCGCAAGAGTGCTGGACACATGAGCTTCGTCTATTCTTTGTCCTCAGAAGTTCAGAGCCTCATCATTTTTTCCAAATTTTGTTTTCAAGTTCTTTGTTGTGCATTGAGTGCTTTTGTTCCTTATGATTCTGAATGGACTTAGTAGATAGCTTATGTTCTCTTACTTCGGGGACAGACTCTCCTCTGCCTGTTGCCTATGCCTTCCATTTCTACTGACTCAGAAGAATCGTTCATAACAATTACCTCAAGAGACACAAAAGAGAAATACAACTGTGTGATTTTTAAAAATCTAAGTTTGCATTTATCTAAGTCCACAGAACACATATTGGTCTGCTGGGTCTTCAGATAAAGAAATACCTAGATTCAAACCAATTCAGATATGTGTTCCATTTTCAGTGTGTCTGCCCTCATACCATGATGTAACAAGTGCTGGAATGTGATGGTTCTTTCAGGACCAACAGAGAAGATTCGGGATCTGAATAAGGAGAATGCTGTAGCATATTGTGCTTTACATTAAAGACACCTACTGTCTCCATGATTCAAAAATCTTTATCTCCATGGGTATTCAACAATCCTTTATTGGGAAAAATTGCAAAGTTCAACAAAGATGATCATTAAGTGTCTTATAACTCTTGCAATGTGGCTTACAGTATACATTCATCATGCCTTCCCAGGGAGGGAGAATAAATAAGGAGAGGAAAGATACATTGAACAGACTCATTTCATGAATTCAAATAATTTGCCTTCTGGTGAATACAAAACAAAGGAAAGAATAGCTTCTTTTCTAATATTATTGGTATTGTTTTTATATTTCAGAAGCAAAAAAAGGCTATCAGTTAGACTTTAAACAGAAGCTAAAGCCTTCATTCAGGTGGTGACACAAAAATAGTGTGGATTAGTTGGGCATTGTAGGAGAAATATTGCTGGTATACTGACAGATCCTAAAAAACTGCACAAAAGAGCATAAGCAATTGTCAGAAAGCCCTGTTGAGCACTGTGTCCCAGAAAATATGTTAGAGGTATTCTAAATTATTCTAAACCTGATTTATCTCATTTTAATATCAAAGACAACAAAATCAAAACCATTTTTCAATCTTCAAATTTCAGGGCTCTCCCAAAGCATTGCATTTAGGACTAACATGTCTCCGAATTCTACTCATCAGCTCCACCTCTTTAGTCTCATGCTTGGAACTTCTGTCCAGGAAAGGATGCTATTTTCTTAGTAGAAACTGATACGCTTGTCTTTTTCATTGAATTTCTTCCATTGATAATATGATTGGTGAAAACAAAATGATTTGACATGTTTATGCATTGTAAAAATTAATATTATCAGTAATATAATAATTTACAGTTTCAGTAGTCTCCATTAAAATATCAAAGCATTTTTGTCTGCAAACTAGAAAACACAATCCTAATATGCATATTTAAATCCAAAAGACTTCAAATAGGCAAAGCAATTTTGAACTAAAAAAAAAAAACCCTGAAGACACCTCAACACAGATTTAAAGACATATGACAGAGCTATTATAACCAAAACAGCATGGAACTGGCATCAAAACATAAACCAATGGACAGAAAAGAAGAGACAGAAATGAACCCATGTCCATCTAACAAAGGCACTAACAACATACTCTGGAGAAAGGGCAGTCTCTTCAACAAATAGTGTTGAGAAAACTAGACATAAACATGTAGGACAATGAAACTAGACTGCTATCTCTCATTGTTCACTAAAATCAGTTAAACTTGATCAAAGATCAGAGTGTAAGATCTAAAATTATGAAGCTACTAGAAGAAAACATGGAGAAAAACTTCAAGATGCTTGCATAACAAATGATTGTAGGATAAATTAACACAAGTGAAAACAGACAAATGGTATTTTGTGAAAGTAAGAAACGTCTGTACAGTAAAAGAAACAATAAGTACGGTGAAGAAACAGCTGACAGAATGGATAAAATATGCTAAAGCTCTTCATCTGGCAAAAGGTTAACATCAAAAATATTAGAAATTCAAGCATTTTGAGTGAACAAAAAAGGAATTGCTTTAACAAATGGGCGAATAAGAAATTAACATTTCTCAAAGATGATAACACACACTGATGAGTTGTGTCAAACAAATAAAAAGGATTTCTAAGACATTTTAGACGGAGAACAATTCTTTAGAAAACTAAAAAGAGATCATTTGAAGCAGCAATCCCACCTTTACATATAAATCCAAAAAATTTCAAATAAGTGTGTGAAACAGATACTACCTCTCCCATGTACCTTGGAAGCAGAGTTCAAAATTCTCATGATGTGGAATCATCACGGATATGTATCACTGGGTAAAGGGACAATGAAAAAGAAATATGATACATGTACACAGTAGAACATTATTTGGCTGCAATAAAGAATTAAATCCGGGTATTTGGAGCAAAATGCATGGTTCTGGAGATTTTAACAATGAGTGAAAACAACAGATTTACCCAAATAATTTTCTCCTTCATATATGGGAGACTCAGATGTATAAACACATAAACATATACACAAGTGCATATATATATGTGTATATATATATATATAACTGATTAAAAAGAATGGACATTTAGGGCCCAACACGGTGGCCTAGCAGCTAAAGTCCCCACCTTGAATGCTCCGGGATCCCATATGGGTGCTGGTTCTAATCCCAGCAGCCCCGCTTCCCATCCAGCTTCCTGCTTGTGGCCCGGGAAAGCAGTCGAGGATGGCCCAAATCCTTGGGACCCTGCACCCATGTGGTTGACCCAGAAGAGAATCTGGGCTCCTGGCCTTGGATTGGCACAGCACCGGCCATTGTGGTCACTTGGGGAGTGAACCATCGGATGGAAGATATTTCACTCTGTCTCTCCTCCTCTCTGTATGTATCTGACTTTGCAATAAAAATAAATAAATCTTAAAAAAAAAGAATGGACCTTTAGTGACTAAAACAGGTCTGTATCAGAGTCCCTGTGTCCAATCTCCACCTCCCACTCTCTACTCCTCTCTGCTTCTTCCTGTTAGCACAGACCCTGTGAGGTGGTAGTGATAGCTCAAAGGTTTGACCTTCTGTCACACACATGAGAGATCTCAAGTAAGTTTCCAACTCTTGACTTTGTCACAGTCCTGACCACTTATCTACCTCTCAAATGAATGATTTTTTGAATCTTAAAATAATAAGAAATGAAAATGTAATTATTGAAGATCGGAAAGAGTGGAAGAGAAGGAGATATTTGATAATGGGTACCAAAACTCATTGGAACAGAGGTGATGGGGTCTGATCTTTTAAAGAGAAACACAAGAGTGGCTACAGTTCAAAATAATCTTCCTTTCCTATACAAAACACTGGAGGAGAAGAACTAGCGGGCATCAAATACAAAGTTTACGCTGTGTAAAAGTGTTGAACTATTTCTCCGTACTTCATTAAAATGTGAAGCTATTACACATTAACCCAAAATTTAAGAAAAGAAACTCTTCAAATTCAAAAGCTTTAACTGAATGCTACTTAAAATTTTTTTTTATTAAATTCAAGCAATTGAGAAAAAGTCCAAAAAGTATTGTTCTCTATAACAAAAAAGAAAATACAATAGCAATCATTTGCTGGGAATCCTTGTTCTTCGAACAAGTAATTAGCTATAAAATGGTACAATGATGTTTCAAATACAGGAAAGCACTGTACATCCTATTATGATGCTTGGTGCTTTTTTCCAGGTTAAAAAAAATAGCTTTCAAAAATAACTGGCCTTTGGGATTACATTTCAGACCACAAATTGGAGTTAGCTTACATATAAGCCAGACATCCAATTCTGACTTCAGAGGTAAACTATGGAAGGGAGAATCAATGGCAGCCTGCACACAAGAACACTATAATAAAAAGCAAGTCACAGGGATCATATTCTCATTAGCAAACCCTCCTCTTCAAAATTTCTGTGAAATATTGTTTCGAATAAGCTTTGAAATCCGGATGGTGAAAAAATAAACGAGGCTTTGGCTGACATTTACAGCAAAATCGGATCCTTCTTCACAACTGGAGGGTGTATAATGAGAGGGTGTTTCAGCGTAGACAATGGAGGGAGTTCTTCAAGTCTGTTTTACATCAGTTAATGTTGGCAGGTAATGGCTTTATTGCTGCTGCTGTTTGGTTAAAAAGAAAGAATGTGGTGTAAATCCCCATAAAATTAAAAATAACGCACCAAGCTCCCCAGCCCCCAAAATGACTTCATTGCATGGAAATGACTTCTTTCAGAATAGTTAAAGAAACCTCAGTCCCACACCTTTCTCCACCCAATTACTGGAAATCTTTTCTTTTTTCCCCCTCTATAAGTTTCATAGTGACAGCCCCAGAGTGGAATGCGAATGCCTTTGCTATAACCTAAAGAATGAATCATTCCAGATTTGTGAATAATACCTACACTCAAAACGAAGCACAAGCAAACAAGTCAAGGAAACGAGTGCAAAGAGTACTCAGAGCGAATCAGACAAGGGCAATATTTGAAATATTTGAAATCAAATCAAGCCAAAAATCCAAAGGTAAACAAAACAAGCTACTCCTAAAGCTACAGTTAGACTATGGTTCAAGACTCATTTATATATTTCTAAGTAAAGTTAGACTCTGAAGCAAAACCCATTCCATACATTTCTAAATCAATGTAGGCATTATTCTTTTTATTTGATTTTTTGCAATGATTCAGTTAGTTCTGATTTCACACACGAGAGAATAATCAATAGTTTCAAAGGCAAAGATACGTTTCTTTATAAATTAAACCACTGTTCCGAAACCACCACTGAAAAATCCCAAGGTTGTGATAAGGTCAAGCAGTTGCCTCTCAGACAAATGCAGCAAATTTCATCAGATGGCTTTCAAAGAACTAAAAAGGCTCAGTAATTATTTTGGTACTAGTCACTATATCACCAAATTTAGACAAACATGTAGAAGATAAGGAAACATTTCACTTTATTTTCAATATACATCCCAGAAAACCAGGAAAATATATATATATGTATATATATATATATATATATATATACACATATATATATATATACACATACATACATCCTTGTCTTCATTTAAAAAGTATTCTCAGAAGGGAAAGTCCAGTTTTAGATACTCTACACAAACAACCTTTTTTGTTTTCTGAAAGTCAGATTTACAGAGAGAAGGAGAGACAGAAAGAAATTCTGTCCACTGATTCACTCCCTAATTGGAGCTTCTTCCGGGTCTGCTAGTGGGCACAGTCTCAAGCCTTTGGACCATCTTCCACTGCTTTCCAAGGCTACAGGCAGGGAGCTGGATGGGAAATGGAACAGATTGGATACAAACTGGCGCCCATATGGGATCCTGGCATGTACAATATGACAACTTTAGCCATTAAGCCTTTATCACGCCAGGCCCCAAAACAAGTTTTAAGGATAATAAAAACTAAAATTAAATGCTTGGAGATAAACATTAATTTATTTATTGTTCCTCCTGCTGAGTTCTCACAGGTCAAGGTGCAGAAGCGGTCAAGAAGCAGAACAGACCGCACTCCCTCTGTGTCTGTGCTGTTTCGCTTTGCCTCTGCAGAAACTTTCAATATCCTGGAAGAAATGTTTTATGTTAGTTCAAAAGTCTTCTAAAACAGCCATCACCAATAACTATCATCAATCTGGCTGTTAATGACGGACGTTCTAGGAAAGTTCTGAGCAATTTAGATACCTTGTTTGTTCTTCACAAAAATCTTACTATTGCCTTCAGTCAATAAGGAAGTAGGGTTAGAAACCCTCAGAAATTTAGCCAAAAAATAAATAAAAAGATAAAGAGACATAATTAGGACCTATTGGATTTGAGAGTCCACAGTTTTAGCTACAATACTTTAAAAGGCCTGTATGTTGGTGCATTATTCATTATTTGATTTCTTTTGTTGAAGACAAAAATGGTACACCAAGGAAGGTAATGGAATTTAAATACAAAGGTATATTTGAAGAGATAAAGAAAATATCCATTGATAAGAATTAAATGTAATAAAACAAAGGAAGAAATAATGAAAGCAAGAGATACAGAATAAATGTATCAGTCACTGAGTAGCCTGCAAGCACCATGCTCCACTTGCTATTTTACCTATGCTTGGGGAGAGTGATAAATAAATGGCCAGGGAGACGCACCTTCTGCATGTGAATTGTGCTGTAGAAGTTTCCAGGAAAAACACACTAGAATTGCACGAAGAAAATAAATTTTAAAATATTTGGCACAGAACAGGTGCTGAGAAAGCAACATAAAATGAAAATTATGTACCAAAGAGTCAAGCTGTGAGACTTGTGGAAACACTGAAAAGATGAGGAAATGTTTACTATTCAGTTGGTCCTAAAAAGCTTGAAAAGTAAGGATGAGGACAGAGTTGATTCTAAGCCATTTTAAATTACTTGTTATTCCTAGAGACAACATAATTTTAAAAATGACTTGGAATTGCTCATCCCAACAAACAGAGAAAGGCAAAGAGTGATGGAGAGTATGCAAGAAGCTCAGAAGCATTTTCAAAGATACAAAGAAGATACCATGAGAGGACTGGAACTCAAGTTTAACTTCAAAGCAATGGTATGATTAGAGGTGGAGATGAGCGGGGAGCTTCTATTAAGATGGAATTCATTCCTTCAAATCTGATGTGCAAAAAAACAAAGTCCCCCAGAAATCAGTAAAAGGAAAATTGTGCTTGCAGGTAATAAAGGGAACTGAGTGCTGGACATTGCAACGGATGGCAAAATTTTCAATATTTTTTACTTGTAGGAATGTATGAAATTTAAATGAATTTCAATAGGTAGAGGAGCAAGCCATGCTGAGCAACAATGAAGTGAGGCTTTTAAGAAACTTAAATATAAAAATTATGTGAATGATAGTTAAAATATGTTAATAAACAGGTAAAATTTAATGTCTTTTAATTTGTAAGTTCAGAGAATGATTTCAAAAGCTGACAATGAATGAATTCCCCACAAAATAAAATATGGTGATTTTTACCAACATGTTCCAGAAAACAGGAATGCTATTGAAAAACAGAACTATTAAAGTAAACCCAAATTACAGTTCAGACTGGTTTTCAACAGAAAAAGAAACAGGCATCTCTGTTACTAAAATACACGTCAGTAGTTGAGGTTGTTCGTCTAGATGTATATGTGAATTACATACCCACACAATTAGTTTGACTCTATAAAAAATATTTGCAATTTATGACTCTTAACGTTAACTGGTTTAAAGGTAATTTTCTAAAACAACTCAGAAAATTGAGCAGATAGGCTTTTTTTAAATTGCCTTTAAGAAAAAGGTCATCTGTATTATAACTTAAACTGTTATGTGGAAATGATTGCTAGTAAGCAATTTAAATTGCATTCCAGATGTAATAGAAACTTGCAACAAATCTCCAGTTTAAAATTGTGTGCCTTCTAATTGAATTGAAATACACCTTTCTTCAAACTAATATTCAGATCTTGTAAATGTTTAATTCAGAAATATTTGAATTGTCTTCCTAAAATTTGTTATGAATGCAAAAGATAAGATAGTACGTATAAATTATTATCATTTATATTCATGCTGGGGTATCAAACTGTCATCACTGTACCTTATATAACTACAACTTATAATGTGGCTTTTGTCTTTAGAAAAGTGCACCGAGCTGTGAAAGACATACATTATTTTTATAAATAGTCTCCATATTTTTTAAGAGTCCTCATCCACTCAGGTAGAGAGAAAGTAGAAAAGCTAAAGTAAGTACACAGAAGACCACCTGAAACCCAAATGAATAATATAAACAATTAAGTAATCAGGATCTCATGTTACATAATGAATTACCAACATGAAAGAGTGAATTCAGATGTATACTTAGGGTAATTGCCCTAAGTATAAATGCATCGAAATGAAATAGACAAATAAAAACACAAGAAAAAAAAAGAAGCTGGGATTAGACATATTGAGAAGGGAATGTGAAACTTGCATGAATACACAAGACACAAACCAACTTAATGGAGAATCAAGATGGCAGAACAGGGTAAGGACACGTTTAAACAGAGAAACATTAGCTGCTGTGAGAAGCAAAGAGGGCACGCACATTCCAGGAAATAGAAGAGGACAGAACAGCAGCAGAGGGGTACCTGGAGACTGACAGACACAGAAAAGCAGTGGACACAATGGTGTCATGTTGCAGTGACTGATACCCCAGCGTTATTGCACCAAATTGCACCAGCAGCCAGAACTCCACCAGCAACATGTTGGGAAGGTATATCTACCAGGAGCTCAGGCAGTAAACCCAGACAAAGAACTGCCCGTCCTGCTGATCTGTTTGATTTGACTAGGAGTAGAGACAGAACAGCAGATCCCAGATGAACAGTGCGGGAGCAGGGTGGATTTCACAACCCAGTTCATCCCCTAGACCAGAACGGGCACCATTTTGTTTAAGGAACCAAGGGCTATGTGGTAGGACTGCGCATGCACTGAGCTGGGAGTGAACTCATTTCTGACTTAGCGAACTGCAACAACATGGCATCCTACAGGTTCCACCCAAGATAGGTCAGGGTAGCTCACAGACCTCATGGCCATCAGAACAAGAATTCTAGTAGTGACACATCAGGAGCCATTTTGTACAGTGTGGAAAAACTTTAAGACTGCAGGGACAACAGTGAGCTGTGCATGCACTGAGCTTGGCAAGAACTCACTGATCTCAATGCATTGCACTGGTCCCATAGGAAAATAAAACCAACTATGGCATTGTACTGGTCAAAATGGATCCGTGTGGCCCTCAGACCTAACGACCAACAGGTTCTGGCAAGATTAGCACCACCAACAACCTAGCTATATAGGACACCTGGTATCTCCCTAATCCTGGGACCTGCTCCAACCAGAAGTGGGAGGAAAGTTGTACAGACAACAGTGCTGCCTCAGCCTGGTATCACAGGAGATAGAGAGTGGTGAGCCATAAGCTAGGGCTATGGAGACCATAGTGGAAATCTAACATAAGAACCCAGACCTGGAACTCACTGGAGGAGTGGCACAACTGACTGCAAACAAAGAGCCATGTACCAACTGCAATAAGTAAAATTGAGCTGTAGTCCTGTGGGTGACACAGCTTAGAATCCTGCCCCAAGGAGAAGACTCTGCTAACCAGAAGTACAACAACCAAGAGCAAGGAAGAGACAGAGGCACAACAAATATTGCTGAAGACTCCCTTGCAAAGGAGCAAAACACTTTGCCAACCTCAAAGTTAACTGAGGAAGACATCAAGGAAATGGGGGATACAGAATACAAACATTTATTACAAAACATGTTATCAACAATGAGAAGCACATAAAGCAAGAGTTCAAGGAATTCAAGGAATATGTCACACTGGAAATGAATCAAATGAAAGTTGATATATCAGAAATGAAGAATACAGTGGAGCAAACTAAAAGTACAGTGGAGAGTCTCCAAAATAGAATGAAGCAAGCAGAAGAAAGAATATCAAAATTAGAAGATACTTCCTGTACCAGGGGGAAACAAACAAAAAGCTGGAAACAGAGCTGGATCAGGCTAAAGAAAGTATTCAAGAATTGGAAGACACTATTAAAAGGCCTGATAGCCTGAGAAAGCAGCATAGGACAGCCCAAGTCTATTGACTTCTTCAGATGTTAATTTGGAAAAGGACATGGTCAACGATTCATATACTCTTCTTTTTAGCTTTTTTTTTCCCCATTGTATTTACTTATTCTGGTTTCTCTGTGAAATTCTGTTGTGGTGCAGTGCACTTTTATCACCAAAGTTTACTCTTTTTTATCCACATCCCCCATAAGAGAGGATTCAGACCACTTCAACCTCTAAAGACCTCATGTTGCCTTGAGAAGCATAAAGCAAATAATTATATTGGTCACATCCTCATCTCCCTCTGATTACAACATACTGAGTCTCCTGGCACCACTCATCTGTCTGCCCTGCTGGTCACATCAACCACAGTCTAGCATAGACTGAACATTTCTCTTTGGTTTGGCTCTTCTGGCTGATCATGCAGTTTGCACTGACCCTACACGTGATCTGTAACTGTTTCTGGGTTGGGCAGGACTGTGGGAAACACCGGCTTCCTGGCACGATACCTCTAGAAAATTACTACTTAGGAAACAAACTGGCAATCTCTTTCTTTGATATTTTCCTGTTTCTCTGCTTAGAAATGTTCCTTGCTAGCAAACTGAGGCTAAGAAATAAAGGGTCATGATTCAAAAAGTCATCCTTCAAGTCACTGCTTTTCCCAGAGAGAATCCTTTCCATAAGCCCCAGGATTCAATGCTTCCCACTTGTACCCTGCCTAGAAATCCCTGTACCTGGCTCTAATGAGCAACAAAATGCCAAATGAGTCTATCAGAGTGGAAGAATCAGAGATATGTAAATAGTATATATCTGAAAGGAATTGATGAAATAAACGGTACCCTGAAATGGTAGGAAATGAAGACTTTCAATTAGAACCAGCTAAATGTACAAATGAATTCAACCACTGTCAGATTCAGAAATGGCATAGCCTTCACTTACACTCTGCACCAACAACATTGTAAGATCTTGATAAAAGGTTTGAATAAAAAACAAGCAAGAATGATGAGGCCATGACCAATAAAAATAAAGGCTCTTGGAAGCTTCTTGTTTCATATGGGACAATCAGTCAAAGAAAATGGTTAACATGTACTGATCATTTACTCTAGAACAGTTCATCATGAGCGACCGTCATGACAGTCTCTTCAACATTCTTGTGGTTTATAATGATTTTGTAAGGTGCAGAATATTTAGTTGGGTGTACTAATGGACTTTGCTCAAGCCTCCATGATTACTTAAGGAAAACCCAGAATTTAAACTATACTATAAGTTGACTTATTAAAAAGCTAATCTGGGACATAGCCATACCAAACAAAATGAGCATAGCAATATAATATATAATATATAATTATACACCTATGTATTAGAAAAATGTGTATTTGTTAAAGCTTATATATTGCTTATTTTTATTTCTATTACATAAATGCTGTTGCATAAACAAAGAAATGATATGACCAATTAACAGTGTCAATTAATGGTAATTAGTGACAAGACTTATTAAATAAATGCTATATTAAAAAATAATAATAGTATGTTGTTGTTTTTCCTATTTATTTCATATTTCTGTTTCTGCTTTTGCTGTCCAAAATAGTTCTCTGAACTGCCAGAGGCCTGTATATTTTTATTTTGTTTCATGAAGTAGTAAGTCAAACACACTCAAAACTAAAATCCACTATGACTTGCTGTTCACTTCTTATCAAACACAGATTTCATGAATCCCTGGAAGGCTTCAATCTGGTGACATCTAGCTGTGTAATACTTAAGCATGGAATACTTAAGTGTCGACCAAGTGTCTGCAGCAGGTATTTAGACTTGTAGGAAAAGGCTTTAAAAATGTCTAGCTGTTTTGTGTCAACGTCCTATTCTGACAGATTCACTGCTCCTCTCAGGTACTTCGCATCTACACATTCATCAAATATGAGTAGTCCCCCCAAAATCATGCAAAATGCATTGTATGAAAATCTATCTATGGAACCATTGAAACGCAGGCTAATGCTAATGGTCTGCCTGCAGCACTCATCCTAAATGGCCACTGGTTTGAGTGCTGGCTGCTCCACTTCAGCCTCATCATTTAACAATGCCCTGAGAACACGGTAGAGGATGGTCGAAGGCCTTGGGCCTCTTCACCAATGTGGGAGACCTGGAAGAATCTCACGGATCCCAGCTTCATACTAGGGCAGCTATGTGAGTAGTGAACCAGTTGGTGGAACATTCACTCTCTCTCTTTCTCTCTCTCTCTCTCTCTCTCTCTCTCACTCTCTCTCTCAGTATGTCTGACTTCCAAGTAAAATAAAAAAAAGTATGAATAATTTTTTTAAAAGTGTTTGAGCCAACATCATCTTATCTTTAAAAAAAAAAGCATTCATTCAATCATATTGGTGAGAAAGATGTAGAGAGGGAAGGAAAGACAGAAAGATCCTGCAGCTGCTGGGTAACTCCTGAAATGGCCACAAAAGCAAGAGCAGAGCCAAACTGAAGTCAGGAGCTCCTTGCAGGTCTTTCACTTGGGTGCAGAGTCCCAAGGCTTTGGGGAATCCTCTACTGTTTTTCCAATCCACAGCAGGGAGCTGGATGGGAATTGGAGTAGCCAGAATACGAACCAGTGCCCATAGGAAATCCTGGTGCATGCAAGGTGAACACTTACCAGAGCCTTCCACATGTCCCCTTTAAAGGGACACAGAGTGTGTCTTTTGGGTTACAGGTCTCCTTCACTGAATTACTGAATGTAATGGCCCATTTAGTTACATTTTTAGTATAGTATCTGAAAAATATGAATGTTTGATCAATGGTTACACAAATTGAATTATGTTTGATTGAAAATACTTAAAAATTAAAAATATTTAATCATCTCTGCAATGTAAATAAAATATGTGTTAAATATTATAATAAAAATGTGTTTTTATTTGTATGATAGCCATCTTTGACAGTTCACTGTATTCTCAAATTTTGAGGATATAACGTTGTATTTGCTTTTTAAAAAATGTGTATTTTTTATTTCTTTGATGTCCTGCGGCAGAGAGAGAGAGAGAAAGAGAAAGAGAGGATCTTCTATCTACTGACTTGCTGGAGACCAGCTCTGGCTTACTGAGAGCTTGCAAAGGATGCGTGGATCGGCGAGATGATAAGAAGAGAGAAGACATGGACCACTATGACATGATGCTCATAATGGACAACTCAGAAAAGTTGCCTTCTTTATTTATACACAAATCATCACAAGCTTTTGCACAATATCCAATTGTTTCATTTTTCCTTCATGGTTAAGAGAATACAAAAACAATCCTAAAGAAAACATTTTCAACAAACCATTACTCATTGAAACCTGCAGTCACCTGGCTGAAGCCAGGAACTCCACGGTTGGCAGCACATGCAGTTACATAGCAACAAGTGGTTTACTTATACTCAAAATCAATTTTTACTAAACACAAACTAACTGATATTGCTTAAAATATTAAGAGTACCGAATTAAAAGATCATAAATGAAAGGATTTTATAAAAGCATATAACATAGATTCTTTGCTAAATCTTATTTATAATCAAATCATACATTAATTACCGTCACCTTCACCTAGTGCTGATTCAATTGTTTTTTGTTCTTTTGTTAAAGGGCAGTGAAAGGGATCAAGGCAACTCAGCCAATCTACCAACAGAGGGCCTTTACAAGAAACTTCCTTTTATGTTATAAACTGTTTTCTTTCCCTAAATATAAGTGCCAGTATAAGATTGAGATTTTAAGCCATTTTGAGGGGGTTCACATTTGTTTCCCTTTAGAAGATGCCCCATATACTTTTGCTTTCTGTGGTGAAAAACTAAAATGCGTCATATCATGTGTTGTAACAGTTCGAGGCGCATGGTAAACAAACTCTTTGTACCTCCATCATTGCCATTTGTTCCAAGATATTATCAAGCCATTTCTTAAGGAAAACATTACTTCTACTAGGGCAAATTCCAGGACAAAAGTGGGCACATAACAGGATGTTTGGAGACACTGTGGGCTCAATCGTACTATTGTATACTTTTAACTGTGTGTCATAGCCTTACGTCGCCAAAGATGTTTTTATCATAACATGATTGATCAGTTTGAGGTGTTATACCAGTTACAGGAATCACTTCACTTTGGCAGAAAAACAACAACACCCTCAGGAGAATTCTATGAAACATCAGAGAAGTGATTGAGTGTCCATACAATGGGGTGAGGCATCAATGAGGTGACCAGAGACATTCTGCTGAGCCTTGCCTCGTTGCTAGAAACTCCTCGTAGCCTTGCTAACCGAGGACTGGTGTTCATCACACACCCATGCCATCCGACCCAACTGCATGGCTCCCCACACTGACTCACTGCCCAATTGTGTCGAACTGCCCAGGGCTGGGACAGTTTGAAGAGAGGAGTTCCCTGGTCTCCATCAAAATTTTCATGGGATAACACAGGATGTACCATGCCACAGCAAAAAACATTTTTTTTTTTTAATTCTTGGGTGCTGTGATTTTACAATGACTTGGAATCATCTTGATTTCTGGGAAGTTTTGGGGAAACAACAGAAAATAAAAGACAAAAAGATTGGCTTCTTACAAGCTAAGTATTTGTGTGTTTGCATATTTTATAGGAATGTGAACATGTTTTTGGCAAATGCATAGAATCTTTAACTTTCTTGCCAAAGAAAATAAAAAGATCATCATTGCAGAGCCCGATGTATTGGTGTTGAAAAGAGGTGTGGGTTGCATATCTGTGATACTGATGTTTACATAATGAAAATTGTTGCTTACTAGCATAAAAGCAATCACAAACTGACTTTATGGATAAGGAAAGAAGGCAATGACCTCATCAGTCAAGTACTTATAGAATGGTTATTGCTGTGCCTGGATACAAAAAATATATTAAAATCTTGACTGAGAAATATTTGCAAAATACAGGACAAGAAGAATAGATAATAGAAACACATTAAGATAAGAATAAAGAAAAAGACTTAGTAAAATATATATTTATATGCTGTATTTCCAAAGTTGTTTGGTGATCTCTGAACAGAACATAAGAAGCCAAAGGTAGAACAAACAGGCTGCACTTCAGTTGTGCAATGTCACTTGTATGTTGTTAAATTCATGCAGGAAATAATTGCTTTTTTGAAGAAAACCAGGCTGCTTTAGAATTTAGAAAAAGAAAAGAAAACGAAAAAGAAAAAAAAAATCTGGCACCATTGCAGAGCAGCCAAAATAAATAGGGACAAAAAGGTCCAACTTCCATTTCATAAAGTCAAAGTTTTGTGCATAAGTTTTGCACAATAGTTTAGGCATTTTTTAGGATTCCTCTGCTTCAATCCAGGGTGTCTGGGTTTCAGCTCCTAGTTCAATTCCAGTTTCAGTGTTCTCCTAATCTATATTCTGTGAAGCAACAAAGGATAGCTCAAGCAGACAAGTCCCTGCCATCCCCATGAAACACCCAGATTGAGTTTTGGACTTTTGATTCAGCATGGTCTTCTTGGGAGCCATAGTAGGTGTTAGGGAGGTCAAAACAGATTGGATCTTCTCTCTCTCTTTGTATCTTTCTGTCTTGCCAATAAAATTTAAAGAAAGTGTTCAAAAACTGTTCATATGTGGCTTTTAGTGCTTAAAAGCAATCCATGTGTTAAGTAGAAAATTCCCTTAGGTAACTTTGAAAGTTGCATGAAAAATGCATTTATAAAATATAAGCTGTTTTGAAGAAATGAAAATAAAAACAAAAACATCAAAATCCATGACATACAGTTTCTGCTGATCTTTGTTGGTGAGATGTATCTCCTGTAGGCAACAGATAGATGGTTTATTTTTAATCCAGTCTTCTAATCTATGATGCTTGGCTGATGGGTTTAAGACATTTACATTCATAGATAATATAAATAGATGCTAACTTAAACCTGTCATTTTAGCAATGAGGGGGCAAGGTAAATCCCAGAGGCTATGGAACTGTATCATATAATAATAGTAATAATAATAATAGTAAAATACAAAATGGGGAAAAAGATAAGCTGATTTTGATTCTGGGTCTAGCACAATAGCTCAGTGACTAAATCCTCACCTTTATTCACCAGGATCCCATATGGGTTCTAGTTTGTGTCCTGGCTGCTCTACTTCCTATCCAATTCCCTGCATGTGGCCTAGGAAAGCAAGGACCAAGGACCAAGTCCTTGGAACTGTAGGCCCCAGTTGAGGGACTCAGAAGAAGTCCTGGCTCATAGTTTCATCTCAGTTCAGCTCCAGTTATTGTGGCCATTTGGGGAGTAAATCAGCTGTTCTTATGGGTCTCCCTGATTATGCTGTATGATCTACTAATATGCACAAGAGCCAGAGCTTAGGGCAGGCTGGGCCAGGTCACTGTAGGCGCTGACTTACATGATAGATGAGTCTGAGGCCTGGTCTAGGGGTTGGGGGTTCTAAAAGATCTCTCTGAATAAGTTACTGTAATAATCAATATTAAACTGGATTCAAAACCATTAATGCATCATCAACTTAGTAATCTTATACTTTTTGTGAACAATAACTTCGAAAAGAGTAGAATGAAAATAACCCCTCCTTAACATAACCTAAAATCTGTTATCTATATTAAAAAATGTGAGAAATGTGAGAATGGGTATTGAAAAAAGTTGGGAAATACTTTTAGTTTTTGTATTCACATTTACATTATTTCTACTTTACCTTTCAAAGTACAGGTCTTTTATGCCTTCCAAACATAAGTTTCAGCTAATTGCTGTGTGTAAGTATTGTGAGAAACTTGAGAAATTAATTACAGCCACTTATCATTCTTGATAATTAAGAGAATCTTAGGTGTGCCTGACAGTTTGCAGAAAGATCTTAAATTATGAGCGTAATTAGCTTACTTCCTATTTTTTATGACTAGAGTCAAAAATAATTAAGTGCTTCTCTTAGGCTGGTAGTTCACACTATATAAGCAGAAAAAATAAACGATAAAGAGAGGTTTAACCCCATAAAGTTGTTTTTGTTTTAAATTTTGACTTGTTCTTTGCATTTATGTTGTTACCATAGGCATAGATTTCAACCTTTGTCTTTACAACTGTGATTTCTTATATGGGAACTTGCTTAATTTGGGGGGCATTTTAATATCTGATCCTGATAGTATATATATATATTACGTCATCATTTCCAAAAGAAAATTTGGATCCCAATATATTGCTAGGAAACACTTTAAACATTGAAATTCAATTTATTTTCTTTCACATGTTTTTGAACAAATGCTGTCACAGTCAATGTGTCAGTAAAGACTGAAACCGTATTGGATCATAATGCGGTCTAGATAGAACCTTTAAGACTACACGTTCAGTGACCCTTCATAGTTCGCTACTAGAGATGTAGATACAATCTTCTTTCTTTAATTCCACTTGCATGCACGGAAGAAGATAATGTAAAGTTATGCCTTTTACATTGCTCTTTTTCAATGCAAAAATTTGCTTCAAATAATTTATACTAAGGAAAAGTTTAACAACATGAACATAAACTTTTCAAACTGTTTGCCATGATGTTACTAACAATGACTATTTTATCTATAGATAAAACGTATGTGAATAGTTTCATCTGTAGATAAAACAGAATGCAACTATTGACATTCATTTTGAGCTTGGCTGATGAACTGAAAATTATAATTGGTGGTCAGAAAATTCATGGAAAATGAACATTCTGAAAAATGTTATACATAAATTACAAGACATTTGTACATCAACATACATTTCTTTTAATTTTATTTTTATGAATTTCAAAGTTACCTTGTATGACGTTAAAACAATAGTAATTAGGCTGTAAACAATATTGTATACAATGTGATCCCTGAAAGTTACCTAGAGTTTGATCAACAGCAGGTTATATCCTTCAAGCAACTTAGTTGCAAGAGCACTTGCCTTCTGTGAGTAAACACACAGGCACATCTGCACATGCTCACACACATACTTAAATAACACAACACAAGCCGCAGAAACTGAATGGGCTCTAGAGGCAGCACAGAGGTTGGTAGAAAACCAAGAGCAACTATAATTAATAGAGCAATGTAGAAAAAAGGAGGCAAGTGGACCTCGAAGACAAACTTGTGCACATCTACCGTCGGCCGACCCAGGAGAATAAGAGGAAGTCATCTGCAAATATAATCACTTTCCTCATTGAGAAAAAAAGATTTAAAAAGTCTCTGTTGTATGAGGGAAGAATGTAAAAGGTACCTAGCTATGAGGAAAACTAAAACCCATTTAGGAGAAAAGACTAAATGAACCATAAAGAAGATTGTCTCTTCGAGTATTACCAAAAAAAACCATTGCTGACAACATCCTTCAATAGGAAGACGACTAAACACTTCCTTAAATGTGGAGTTGCGGATAGCATTAATGTTCTGTTCAACTCATAAAGAAAGGCCAGTCACTATTTAATTGCCCGTCATCTTTCTTTTATCTATTTCATGAGTTTGTATGTGCCTGTTATTAATGCATATTTTAATAAAAGAAAAATTGAAATATGTTAAAACTTTTACATGATTTACATTTATATATTTGGCTACTTTAAAGGTTTCTCTTTACTACCAGTATTTGATTATGGTGCGTCTGTGTGCATTGTTCATCGAATGCATAATATTGGGGATTTTTTAGTTTCTTTAATCTTTGTATGTAAATGTTTCACCAAACTTGTGAAGTTTTCAAGATATTGTTTTTCCTACATCAGCCTTTCTGTTTCTCAGCCTATAGAAACCCAGTGACGACCATTAGACACTTTTGACATTACCTCACAGTCCTCAAGTCTCTGTCTTCTTTATACTTGTGGAGTTGTTTTCACTATTCAAGTTGTAAAATCTGTTAATTCATCTTCACATTCACATGACATTTTATCATGTAAATCCACCACCTAGATCCTCTTAGGCATTGAAATACACAACTTTTGTTTGGGTACTGTTGAAATTTTCCTAGTCTCTGTATGTTGAATAACTGATTTTAATTAAAAAAAAAACAACAATACTAGCTTTCCCTGTTATGTCATTAGATAATGTAACTGAAAATCTGGAGAATGTGGATTTTGGGTCTGTTGTGGCTTTCAAAACATACAATTAGCCTCATACTACAGGTGTCAGCTTGCCATCTGAGGGCAGTGATCTCTGTGTGAGTTGTGCTTACAATGCCTCTTCCATGATCTTCAAGTGATGCACATGTGGCTCTGGGACATGAGTAGTGACTGGTTCAGGAGTCAAATTACCTGGCTGTGCAGGGTCAGCTCCTCACAGTTTGAGAACTCATCCAAAAAGATTTCCTCCAGCTCACTGGCACTCCCTTTCCCTGTCCTTATCTCAGCAGCTGGGGTTTTGATGGCCCCTCTCTTCTGGAATTTGCTGGCTTCAGCTACCAAGGGAGCAAAGGTGCTGGGGAAAATAATGGTTGTCTTTTCACATCCCAGAACACAGGGTGCTCCCATGACAGGGAAGAATATTCTCTCCAAGTCCAGATTCTTAACAAAGGTTTGACCACAGTCAGAATTAGAGAGCTTAGCAAAGAAACAAAAAACATGAGCCATCTTTTAAGCTTTGCTCCACAGAGAACCTGCTCCTCAACCTTTTGGCAAGAAAGTCTGTGAAGATGTTTCTTTTGGATTTTCTCTACCTATGACTACTGTGTAGTCCAGAAATCAGAATGGCGGTAAAAGCCAGAACTATAGAAGAAAAAGTGCATAAAACAAGAAACTCACCACTGCTTAGGTAGTTATTTCAGTTTTTATTTTGGTTCTGAATCCACATGCTATACTTTTAGTGTTCTAAAATAGTTGCTTTATCTTTATGCCTTGTATTTTAGTTGCAATTGGTTACATAAGTACTACATTTTATTTTATTTTAGTTTAGTTTAGTTTAACCATTACTTGAACAAAACTAGTGTAATACCCAAATCCAAGGTAGAGGTGAAGGTTCATCACCCACCAGTTACTCAAGAATATGGAGTGGTACCTCTAAAGTTCTGGCGATTTTGGATCTAATAGAGTACCACACAAGATATCCCTTGATAACTAAGTTTTAATATGGATCAGGTAAACGTCTTCTATTAGAAAAACTCTTCCTTAATATTACCTTACATTTTTATGAAGCTATTTATACAAATGCATTATAGTCTTGCATCTGTGTATAGGTGACAATAAGTGGCAATATGGGAATGAAGGCGTCATTTTAAATAAAGGAGAAACAACACTAACTATTACTAACCCACAAAGATGTAGCTCAGCACTTGTACCACTTTTTGGCATGCCTTCATCCCATCTAGGAGTGCTTGGCTTCATGTCGTACCTCTGCCTTTGATCCGCTTTTCTGGTAGTCACACCCTGAGATGGGTCAAGTACCTGAATCTTTGCCACCAGTAGGTGAGACACAGAAGGAACTGCTCACTACTGGCTTTGCTTGCCCGAGCCCAGCCCTAACTGTCATGAGCTTTTGAGAAGTGAACCAATCTTTGGATGCTCTCTCCTCTTTGCATAGTCTCCCTTCCTCTCTCTTCTTCAGTGCCACTCTTTTACCCCATCTTTCAAGTACATAAAAATAATTAAAAAATTAGGAAAAGTTGATAATTCCATTCAACATTCTTTCCTTTTAGCATATTTTAATGCATTGCCTGTAGTTAAATTTAAAAATTTTAATGCTACTCAAACCTTCCAAAGCAAAATTAGATTACATAAACACCTAGAAATCAAATTCCGTGAAGAGTCACCTACAGTATCTTCTTAAACAATGTGTCATCATTCACATATCTTTTCTGAATGAATACGTGTATGTACAGATTTTGAGCATGAAAAAAGAACAAGACTAAAGATAAACAAAATAAGTAATCAAAACAAGCATAGATGTGGAAAGCAAATCAGTTTTAGCAAATCAGAGGCAAGAGAAAAATATATATTCTTTTAAAAGCTTAAAAACTTAGGAAGACCTTAAGAGAATTAGTTAAGAATAACAGACAGGAATCAGAAACAGAAAATAAGTCAACATTCTTGAGAGCTTCATTAAAATGCGGAGTATTTTGTGAATTTGGGTAGTTTTGGAGGACTGAGGTATTCACAGAGAAAATCCAATGGAAAAAAAAGGTACAGAGTCAGGAAAAATCTTGATAATTAGTAACAAGGAAATATTCGGGTGTTCTTCTGAGCTCTGACCATAAGGATTACAATAACTTGCTCTGCATTAAGATAAGTGATCATACTTTCTATGTAGGATATGGCATGGGCTAGGAGGTATGGTTCATTTTTTTGAAGAGGGAGCTGAAAAGACACACTCCTCACTGTAGCTAAGATTTGAGCCTACTTTGGGAATTTTTTTTTTTTGCCTTGTAAAAAATTATTTATTTTTCTACATTTTTAAAAAAGTATTTACATTGATAGGCAAGATGGTGGCATACATGTGCAGACAGGTTTGGGATGGTGGAGAACCATTAGAAAGGTTGAAGCACAAGAAGGAGATTACACGAAAAGATAGAGGTCAGGCAGTTGACAGGAGGGTACCTGAAGATCCCTGGACACAGGGAAGCGATGGCGATGGAGAAGCGGTGCTTCAGTGAACAGAAAACCCACCAGGAACAGGCGAGCAGAAATTAGGACTCCAACGATTCCAGAACCAGTGGCAGCAATGTCTCTTGTGGCAGCTAGGTGGGAGCGTCAGTTCGAGCGGCAAATGCAAAATGAACCCTGACCTGCCTGATGAATAGTTTGGCCCAGCAATGAGTTGAGAAGGAGTGGCAGACTCTAGAGGGTGGATGAGTGACAGGGCGATTCTCACACATGGGCATCTTATGTAGTGGGACAGAGAGTGTGGATCTGAGGGGACTGCCTGCAGTGGGCTCATTTCTGGCTGATCACACTGAACTGATCCCGCAGGGAGGAAAGTGCCAGCTTCACTCCTGCAGGGTCTGTGAGGACCCCGGATCTGAAAACCAATAGCCTCGATTCTTCATCAGTGCCCCACCAGGTGCCATCTTGTGTAGTAGGGAAGAAAGTGTGAATTTGAAGGGATGTGTCAGAGTGGGATTATTTCTACCTAATCACACTGAGCTGAGTCCATAGGTAAAGCAGCACAAGCTTTGCATCCTGCAGGGTATGTGTGGTCCCCAGATCTGATGGCTGGCACTCCAGGATCTCTGTCAGTGCCCCTACTGGGTGCCATCTTGCACAGATGGGGCAAGGTTCAGAGGACAAGAGGAACAGTGGTAAACTGTGGATGCACTAAATCAGTAGGACTCAGGTGCCATTTTCATAGGGCCAGGCATTGTTAGACTGAAGGGAGGACAGCTAAGCTGTGCAAGAGCTAACTGGGAATAAAATTACATCCAGCACAGAGCACTGTACAGGCCCCTCAGAGAAAACAGTTCATTGTGGCACCCTCCAGAATCCACTCAAAGTAACTCCAGGTGGCACTCAGATTTAATGGCCAACACGTGTTGGTAAGATCAGCGCTACCAACAGCCCAGTTATTCAGAACAGCTGGCATTTTCCTAGCCTGGTACACTGATTAAACATAAAAATTAACTTATAGACCTGTAGGTAATACATTTTAGAAACCTGGGCTAAGGAGAAGAATCTGCCAACCACAATTGCAATGACAGTAGCTTAAAGAAGAGACAGAGGCACTATGAATGTTACTGAAGACTCTCTGGCAAAACAGCAAAAGCCTCTATCACCCTCAAAGTCAACTGAGGCAGACATTGAGAAAACAGGGAACACAGAATTCAAAAAATGCATTATAAAGCTTCTGAACAACAACAAAAAGCACATAAGGAACAATGTCACACAGGAAATGAATCAAATGAAAGTTGATATATCAAAAATTAAGAATACAATGGAGCAACTTAAAAGTACAGTGGAGAGTCTAAAAGTAAAATGAATGAAACAGAAGAAAAAATCTCAGAATTGGAAGATACTACCAGTCACTACAGGGAAACAAACAAAAAGCTGGAAGCAGAGCTGGGTCAAGCTAAAAAAAAAAAAAAAAAAAAAAAATCCAAAGATTAAAAGATACGATTAAAAAGCCCAACATAAGAATTATGGGAATTTCATAAGGTGTGGAAAGAGAAGCCAGGTTTAAAGGCGTATTCAATGAAATAATAACTGAAAATGTCCCTAATCTGGAGAAAGAAGTGGAAACGAGTATACAGGAGGGTCACAGAACTCCCAACAGAATTGATCAAAAGCAAACTTCACCATGACACAAGATAATCAAGTTCTCTTCAGTTAAACATAGAGAAAAAAAATCCTTAAATGTGCACATGAGAAAAATCAAATGATATATAGAGGAAGTCCAATCAAACTCACAGCTGAACTCTCAGAGGAAATTTCATGGACCAGAAGAGACTGGAGTGACATATTCCAGATTCTAAACAAGAAAAAAAATTTTTTCAGCCCAGAATAGCATCCAGAAAAGCTCTCCTTTTCTTTGAAAATGAAATAAAAATCTCCCACAGTAAAGAAAAAAATCCAAGAATTTGCCTTTTCTAAACCTTCCCTACAAATGGTACTCAAATATGCTCTTGTAAAACAGAAAATAAATAGCAACTACCAAAACCAAAGGCAAATGTGGAGAACATTCCAGTAAAAAGGCCAACAAAAGACTAAACCAAAGAACAGCCCATTGCTAAAATGACAGGAACAAGTGGCCACCTATTCATATCAACATTGAATGTATAACATGTTATGTTATGTATGTTATATGTTGTGTATGAACTGAAATTGAAATGTCAATGAGGTGGTCACAGAAGGTGGTTAAGAACTAGCATTTATTTTTAACATATTGGCTACTCATTACTATGTCAATTAATTCCATAATGATGTAAATTTTTACTGATGGTATGTTGGAGCTTTTAATTGATTGGGATGATACTCTGCTGGCTCTGTCTTCAAACCAGAGAGGGTATACCTAAGAAGCCGTTGAACTTGACTGGACAGTAAGATGCTGGACTCTGTGTTTGGTATATGCTTGCAATGAGGGAATCTCAACTGAACTTGAACTGTGGTTATGAAACAAGGTGGAGGAATCCACCATGGTGGGAGGGTTTGGGGAGGGGTGGGGAGAATCCCAGTACCTATGAAACTGTGCCACATAATACAATGTAATTAATGAATAAAAAAAATTGAATGTAAATGGCTTAAACTCATCAATTAAACACCAGAGATTAGAGGACTGGATTAAAAACAAAACCCATCTATCCATTGCTTACAGGAGACACATCTCACCAACAAAGATCAGAATAAACTGAAAGTGAATGGATGGAAAAAGATATTCCAAGCGAATGGTAAGGAAAAATGTGCAGGTGTAGCCATTCTTATATCAGATGATATAAACTTTGATGTGAAAAACATTAGAAGAGATGAAAAAGAACATTATATCATGATCAAGAAGAGATTCAGTAAGAAAAGATCACCATAATAAATGTATATGTACCAAATGCCAGGGCACCTAGATTCGTGAAACAAATGTTAATGGATTTAAAGGGAGAAATAGACTCCAACACAATAGTAATAGGTGCGGAGAGCTATGCAGTTGGGTCAGATGGCATAGGTCTGTGTTGAGCATTGCTCCTTGGTTGGCAAGGCTTCAAGGAGTTTCTGGCTGCATGGCAAGGCCCAGCAAAATGTCTCTGGTCACCTCATTGATGCCTCACCCCATTGTATGGACACTCAATCACCTCTCTGATGTTTCATAGAATTCTCCTGAGGGTATTGCTGTTGTTTCTCTGCTAATGTGAAGTGCTTCCTGTAATTGGTATAACACCTCAAACTGATCAATCATGTTATGATAAAAACATCTTCAGCGTAAGGCTATGACACAGCTAAAAGCATACAGTAGTACAACTGAGTGCACAATGTCTCCAAGCATCCTGTTATGTGCCCACCTTTGCCCTGAAGCTTGCCCTAATGTAAGTAATGTTTTCCTTAGGAAATGGCTTGATAATATCTTGGAACAAATGGCAATGATGGAGGTACAAAGAGTTTGTTTACCATGCACCTCGAACTGTTACAACATATGAAATGACACATTTTGGTTTCTCACCACGGAAAGCAGAAAAGGGAGACAACTGTGAAATCCCCTGAAAATGGCTTAAAATGTCTACCTTATATTGGCACTTATATTTAGGGAAAGAAAACAGTTTGTAAAACTTCTACCTTATATTTACACTCAAATTTAGGGGAAAAAGAACAGTTTATAAAGATAAAAGGAAGTTTCTTGTAAAGGTCCTCTGTTTCTAGAATGGTTGAGTTGCCCTGATCCGTTTCACTGCCCTTTAACAAAAGAACAAAAACAAATAAGTCAGCACTAAGAACAAAAAACAATTGAATCAGCAGTAGGTGAAAGTGATGGTCATCAATGCATGATTTGATTGTAAGATTTAGTAAAGAATCTATGCTATATGCTGTCATAAATTCCTTTCATTTATGATCTTTTAATTTGGTACTCTTGATATTTAAATAATATTACTTTATGTTTAGTAAAAATTGATTTTGGATATAAGTGAACCACTTGTCAGTATGTAACTGCATGTGTTGCCGACCGTGGAGATCCTGGTTTCTGCCAGGTCACTGCAGGTTTGAATGAGTAATAGCTTGCTGAAAATATTTTCTCTAAAGTAAAATAACAATAATGTTTTTAGGATTGATTTTGTAATCATTATTTTGTAATGAAGTAAAAATGAAATAATTGGATGTTGTGCAAAAGCTTGTGATGATTTGTGTATAAATAAAGAAGGCAACTGTTCTGAGTTGTTCGTTATGAGCATCATGCCTTTATGGCCCATGCCTCCTCTGCCTCTCTGTCTCATGTCTTCTTATCGTCTTGCCGATCCACGCATCCTTTGCAAGCTCCCAAGATAGCTGGAGCAGGTCTCTGGTAAATAGGGGTCTTTAATATCCCTTTAACATCAGTGGACATATCAATGAGACAGAAACCCAGCAAAGAAACAACAGAACTCACCTAAACTCTACAGCAAATGGACTTAGTTCATATCACTTTAACCTTTCAACCTACAGAGAGAGAATACACTTTCTTATTAGTACATGGAACCTTCTCCAGAACTGACCATGTTAGAGGCCACAAAACAAGCCTCAGCAAAATTTTAAAAATTGAAATTATATCATGCATCTTCTCAGATCATCATGGAATGAAACTAGAGACCAAGAAGTCAAAATACCCAGAAAGACAGGCAAACACATGGAGACAGTATAATATTCTACTAAATAAGCAGTAGGTTACGTGGCTCATGGATCACAGAGTGGCATCATTTTACCCAGGAGGCTTTTGTGTTCTCTTTTCATCATCCATGTGTTGGTTATTCAGTGGCACACTTTTTCATCTCCATGGTGCTGTAATTTTATTGTTGTTGTTGTTTTAACTTCATACCTGTTGTTGATTTTTTTCATGGCTTCTCATATAAGGTAATGTATAATGATGGTGTAGTACAGACTATCATATCCAGATGTGAAGATACATTGCAACATGCATCCCTATCCAATATCAAAGATGGACTCCCAATGAAACTGTTGGACATATCTAAACAATGAGATGCTGGACTGTCTGACATTGTACCAGCAATGTTGGGACACACTTAATAACAGATTGATGGAATCATGATTCCTTATGAATGACTATACTATTGTAATAATATGGGGAAAATCAGGCAGGGGGTGGGAATTTGGGGGCAGGGGGAAATCTCAGACTCTACAGAATTGCACCATAAAATTCAAAATCAATTTTAAAAAGAGGGAGCTAAAATACAATACCATACCCAAGAAGGTGCAGGAAAGCCACAGTCCTCACATTTCTTGTACCTGCATGCTTTCCTTCAATGTATGTATGAATAATGAAGCAGTATTGGAGGCTTCTATGAGAAACATGTTCTATGTTACTCTCTCATCCATTGTGCTGCTTCTTAGGAAACGGAGAGGATGATTAGAGAATTCTGTGTAACTTGGGTTATAACTACAACATTGTGTTTTCCCAATAATATATTGAAAACAGATAGAGGACTGAAAAAAAAGTTATGTAACTCTTGATTTTCTCTAGAAAAATGTTTTTCAATGTATAGCAATCTATAATAAGTTTAGTCAGCATTAGGAATTTGAAATTGTCTCAAAAAATTTCCTGCTTAAACTTATGTGTATATATATATATATATATATATATATATATTAACTTATTTACATTTTGAAAGAGATTATTACAGAGACTGAGGAGAAACAGAGAGAACTTGTTTTAAAATCAGCTGTTTCACTTCTCAAATGGTCACAATGGCCAAAGTTGATCTAATCAGAAGCCAGGAGCCCAGAACTTCTGGGTTCACTACTTGAGTGCAGAATCCCAAATCCTTGGGGCATCTTTCTGTTTTTTCAGGTCATAAGCAGAGACTGGTCAGAACTCAAGCAGCCAGGCTTGAGCCAAAGTTCATGTGATATGGTGGCACCACATAGCACAGGATTAGCATTCTGCTCCACCATGCCAGCCCCAAAACAGTTTCTTAGACAAAGACTTTCCACAAATTAATCTGCAGTTACAGGCCATGGTAAAAGCTGTGATGTGAGAAGCACAGGGGGAAATTCACTAAATATCCCCACCATGTGAAACAGCGACAAAGGAGATACATCATCTTTTCCTGACCAAAATATGCTATGTTTAGCACTGAAGCAAAGAGTAACTCATTGGCAGGAAAGTAATATCTTGAATTTCTTTCAGTAATGTTGATGCATGTCTGTGTTTTGGCTCTTTCAGCAATGTAAATTTAGGCTCACAATATTTCTCATTAATCACAATCATTAACTGTAGGATATCTCAAGAGAATTTAAAACTGTTTCTTATATGGAGGAAGAAAATAATGCACACATTCCATTCTCAGAGATATAACAAATATTAATATTTGTATAATTTGGATCTTGTCTATGACATTGTAGTCAAAGAAATAAATGACTTTAAAATATACCATCAAATTAACTGAAAATGAGGTTTCTAATATATGACATATCTCTCATTAATTTGCTTTATAGGACATTTTTTAGATATTTGCCAATATAACAGAAAAGATAAAGCATGATGTCTACTTATCATTAAAATATCAATATGAGTTACTCATTTTTGGTTAACCTAAGTAATTTTGTTTCAGGGGGCTTTTTGCTAATTTGAGGTAACAATATCATTAGTGAACAGACTTGCAATAGTGGCCTAGTAATATGAAAGATAACATCAATAACTTGTAAGATTGATTATTTTAGTCACAAATCATGTAAAGTTATGTACCAAAATTCAGGAAAATGAAGCTAAATAAAACACATGTACATATTTCAAGAAGCTAAGACAAGTAAAGAATTACTGAAGTGAATAAAAGGTGAAAGAATAAGTGACTGGAAGTTGATTCTGAAAAAAACTTTAAGAATGATGCGGAGCAGTGTGGGGGGCTGCTGTACGTGATGAGGGAGCATGGTACATGAGGTGCACAGTGATGAGGGAGCATGGTACATGAGGTGCGCAGTGATGAGGGAGCATGGTACATGAGGTGCGCAGTGATGAGGGCGCATGGTACATGAGGTGCGCAGTGATGAGGGCGCATGGTACATGAGGTGCGCAGTGATGAGGGCGCATGGTACATGAGGTGCGCAGTGATGAGGGCGCATGGTACATGAGGTGCGCAGTGATGAGGGCGCATGGTACATGAGGTGCGCAGTGATGAGGGCGCATGGTACATGAGGTGCGCAGTGATGAGGGCGCATGGTACATGAGGTGCGCAGTGATGAGGGCGCATGGTACATGAGGTGCACAGTTTGGGATCACATTGTCAGAAGGTTATGTTTAGCTGATGGGTACTTCTATTCATAGAATGACAATGTGAAGCCACCTAAGTGTTTGTATATGTATATTGACATTCAAATTGTCCCATAAAAATACTAAAATGTACAGTAATTTGGAAGAGTTTGAGTGAGGAGATATGAAAATGTTACTATCTTAGTTCAAATGGAAATAGATGATTAAACTCTGAATGCTTGAGTAACACAAAAGTCATAGCAAGGGCTACTGTTGTGGACTGGCAGGAAGACCAGCACCTGCAATGGCAACATATAGGTGTCATTTCAAACCTCTGCTGCTCCACTTCTGATAGAACCTCCTGCTCGTGCACCTGGAAGAGCAGTGCAGGAAGGCCGTCCACATATTAGACACTCACTATAACAATAAAGACATTTGGGGAAAGACTAATTGCAGTAAGAAGAGAAAGAAGGAATGATTGCAAGATATTATTCTAATGACACAATTAATACATTAAATGATGGGAATGGGCCTGCACAATGGCTCAATTGATTATTCCTCCACTGCAGGCACAAGCAGCCCTCAGGGGCTCCCACTACAGTTTTGACAGCTCCACTTCCAATCCAGCTCACTGTTTGCGGCCTGGGAAAGCAGTTGAGGATGGCCAAAATCTTTGGGACCCTGTACCCAGTTGGATACCAAGAAGAAGCTCCTGGCATCAGATTGACCCAGGTCCTGTCATTGCAGTCATTTAGGGAGTGAACCAGTGAACGAAAGATCTTTCACTTTGTACCTCCTCTCTGTGAATCTGCCAGTTTAATAAAACCAAATAATAAATATTTAAAAAAACAATAGTGGGAAAACATGTTTCCTTGGGACACAAAAATCATTCTGTTTTGGAAGACAGTTGCTCAACAGTTACTAAGCAAATGCCAGTAAGAGAAACAGATGTGTCTTGCGAATAACTCTAGATCTCATAACATACCACTTTGAGTTTCCTCTTATTCTTGCAGAAAAACTTCAAACACTGTACTCAGAATGCTTTTAATAATACTATGCAAACATTCAGCTCACTGAAAGCATGCATGCCCATTTGATGTCAGATGCACTGCTAAGCCATAACTTAACAATAAAACTGCAGTGTGCCAAGCAAAGAATCAGTACGGTTCTTCTGAATTCGGACATACTAGTTGATTGGTAGATGTCTATTGTCCTACTTTGGGAATTACATGAGGCTCTCTCATGAAAGCCAATTGGCTCACAGGGTGAATACGCCTGACAATGTGATCTGATATTTTTATGTTAGTGATTTACTTGTCTGTCTTTTCAAATTAAGTTTCAACTACCCTACCTTTCTTTATGTCAGTTGCTCTTGCTGAAGCCTAAATAAAGGAAACTTAATCTAATTAAACCACAGACTGAAAATAAACACTGAAGGGAAAAGTAAGCAGCCTATGTTATTGGATTCCATGGGCTCCTACTGGGCAGTCTCCAGTGGGATCATTGGTAAGTGTACAAACAAAAAGCCAAGTACTATCAAGTAATTGTCTGGCAATATCAGCAAATTTCCATCTTATTTAAGAAGAAAGCACCCATTGGTGTCAGGGAGCATAGCATAACAGTGAGGAAATTCACATTGGCATGCAGTGGTTTCTCCCCGTTAAGCCTTACAGTGCAGGCTGAGTTATGCTCATGCCCTGCCAAACAAGTTTCAGCTGAAGTTCTGAGAGTGGAAAATGCCTGGGTATTTCATTGTTTAATGGAGAGCACCGAATCTATAGAGAGACATGCAAAAGGCAAGGATTTATTGACTGATAAACATGCTCAAATGGAAACAGGGAACCAGAGGGCCAGCCAGAATATAGGTTTTCCTCTAATAGTTTGCAACTGAGAGTTCCTGGAATGGACCACCCGCCCAGAGCATGGGGAGCTATTCATGCGTATATGGCAAAGACAGTCTGAATGGCCCAAATCTCCAAACCAGACTTAGGAAATTGTATGACTAGAATCTTAAAATACAAATTTCTATTCCATATATCACAAAACACTATATTTTTACCCTGTGATCTTAAGCAAGAAATTCCTCAAGAAAAACTCCTTTGAATTTATCTGAGTTTACTGAGAAATCTGTGACTTATGAACAGTGTGTATCATTGCATTGATTGTGACCTAGCTAGCTAAACCAGTTACTACATTGAAATGGGAGAAAAGGAAGGTGCAAAAGAAATTTTTCGCCTGAAGGAAGAAAAAAGAAAATTAACATGCCACTACTTTGCACATGCAGCTAATTTACATAACAGAACACAGCACTGCGGTAGATTTTTTTAATTCAACTTGTATTTGAGGCAGCCGTGATTAATGGATATTAAATAAATCATTTGATTTCATATGGAAAGAAATTTAAATGAGTTTCTTTTAAAGTTCTATAATGTATAGTTTATTTATTTGAGAGATAGAAAAACACTCCCATCCCCTGATTTACTCCTGAGACTCCTACAGTGGGTGAGACTAGCCCAAGGCTGATGCTGAGGACCATGATCTCCATACAAGTATCCCACCCGGATGGCAGGGCCCCAACTGTTTGAGCTCCACTAGCTTTCTGACTAGCTGCATACAAGGACCTACAGTAGCAGAAGGATCGAGTCAGGAAAGCAGGACTGAAGCTCAGGCACAGATGCTCTGAGATACAGCCTTCTTAACATCTTAGCTGCCAGGTCAAGCAATTGCCCCCAAAAATGAGATTTTTGGTTTTATTTTTTTTTACTAGAATCTCTACACTTACCTGTGTTCCTGGTTTTCTCCACTATATGTTCAGTTTCCCAAAAACTAATTAGGAAATTTCCTTGAAATTGGCTTAAAGATGAGACTTATTCTGCAATTACAAAGGTTACATCAATTGGAAGGCTTCTGGGTTATTTCAAAACACCATTCTGGAGATGAAGACATCTTTTCCAATTCTTCTACAGCTTTACTGTAAGTCCTTAGATAAGTCACGTATTCTAGGATTCACTTTATTCTTGTTAAAGAGAAGATAATAAGGCTGAACCCATAACTTATTACATGAACTGAAGTGACCCATGAGGACTTTGAGCATAGTGCCTATCTAGTAGTGATGATCAGTTGAGGTTAGTGAGGGTAACCAACTGGTTTATGTTGCCCTACCAAGTCACCATCAACACAACAGTTGGTATAAGGCAATGCACATAATTTGCCATTCAATTACCTGTTCATTGTTATTCAGCTAAAGCCCACATTTGATTTATTCCGGGTCCCAGGATATAGGAAATGTCATTTTGGTACAGCATATGTTTCTTTGAGAGCTTCACTGAGAAAGATGAAAATGATGACTCTTGCACTGATTTTTAAAACTTTCACCTGAAATGAAATCTGACACTTCTACTCACATTTGCTTAGTCCAGGAAAATTATATGTGTCCGCCAAATCCATAAGGAGTCCCTGTGTCCAGAGCCAATCACAATGAGAATTTTAAAAAATTTCTACCATTAGTTTGCCAAAAGAAATGCAAGTCATAACCCTCTTTACTAAGCATTACTGAATCCATCATTATTAGGGAAATGTTTTTACATTAACAAATACAAGTATCCCTCACTATCTGAGTGCATTCATGTCTAAGTTCAACAACCAAGGTATTGTAATTAAAATAACAATGCTGGAGATCAAGATCAAGAAATATACCAAAGTAAAACTATTTCTGTCATTCTTTTCATACGGTTTATAAGCGTTCTTCTTCTCTTCCTCTTCCTTCTTCTTCTCTGTCTCCTTCCCACTTCTCCATCTTCCTGTCACTCTGTCATTGTTACCTGTTTCTCCCTTTTCTTTTTTTCTTACCCCTTTTCTCCTTTCTTCACCCTTCTCCCTCCCTGTATATTCATGTACAATGTGTATACATAAATACATGCATACATATAATTACATCATGCTTTTAAAACTATTTGCAAATTACAGAAATAATGCCCCACTATCTCTACTACCAGTATGTATTTAATGCACACACACACACACACACACACATACCATGCTCCTACATAATTGCAGTATAAGAATAAATGTGAAGAATTTCATAGATCCCTTCAGATTGTGATCATGTTCCTTCTACTGCAGCTCCTTTAAGTTGTCATGCCCCTTTCATCTCCTAAATTAGAATAATTTCTCACAGCTTTATTATATTTTTTATTCATATATTTTAACCTTTATTTATTTGAAAGGTAAAGTTACAGAAAAAGAGAGAGATTGAACCAGCAAACTTCCATCTGCTGGTTCACTCCCTCAAATAGATGTAACATCCAGAGATGGGCCAGTCCAAGCCAGGAGCCAGGAGCTTCAGCCAGGTTGCCCATATAGGTGGAGAGGCCTAAGAACTGCTTTCACAGGCATATCAACAGTGAGCTAGATTGGAAATAGAGCATTTTCATTAACATTGAATGGATTTCACTGATTCATTTTTGGATATGTTTTGTAGAATTTGAGCATTATTAATCTGAGTATTCAAATCAAATATGTTCTAAGATACAAAATGTTTTGAGTAGCAAAATGATACTCCAGTCAATGCATTCTAAAAAACTCCCACATCATGAAACATTGTTCTATGCTCAGAGATAAAATAACATAAAGCTTGCCTTCAGGCTATGCATGTAAAATATACATGGAATATAAGTGAATTTATTTATACTTGGGTTCTAGCCCCCAGAAAACTAATCAAGTACATGCAAATATACTAAAACTTGAAAAAATACATAATTGGAAACACTTCAGCTCTGCTGCATTTTAGATAAGGTGTGTTCAATCTTTATTCAAACTATGTGTGTGTATACTTAGATTGACATGTAGATATATAGATATATAATGCAAATTTCAAGATGAAATATTTTCATTCTGCCCCATTTTGACACATTGTAAAAACCCAAAATAAGAAAGCATAGGAAAGCATAGCAGTTAGACTACCTGGCATTCTTGAGGTTGAAAAACATGTGGGAAAGTCTCCTGGGCGACTATTCCATCCTACGTGTCCCAGAGAGGCCACTGCCGCAGCCTTCATCCTAAACTGCCAACAGGCACACACACAAAAATTAAGAAATCCTATTCCCTGCGGCCAAAAGTATGACAAGACAATGACTTGTCAACATCAAATATTTTTGCCCGTACCACAGAGAAACATTGAAAGAAATTTAATCCCTCACCATGATTTTACTGTCTTTGTGTAAGGCATTGATCTGCTACCATAATATTCCACCATGTAAAATTTAATGATGCTGCACTCTTCTCCTCAATGAATGTTTTCAGAATTTCCAAGAAAGAAAATGAATTTCCCCTTCGTAAGTTTCAAGACTACAAGGATAATGTCATAATGTGTAGTCAGCATTCCTAGAATCAGCATGCCTAGGAGGAAGCTGTACCCCTCTACCTCCTCAGCAACAATGAGACTGAATGGGAAAGTAGACCACCAAGCTAATCTAGTCAGGATTCCACTTCTCCTCACCCTGGTGTCAGCATGACACAGCAGGGAATTAAGGCTTTAATCCCATCTGGGATCAATGGTTCAGAACTAGACAGTGTAATAGAGACTATCATTTCGAGATGTGAAGGTAGCAGTGCAGTAGGCATCTCCATTTCCAAATCAAAGATGGACTCCCAATGAACCTCTTAAATATATCTTGACAGTGGGATACTGTACTTTCTGCCATTGTTCATATCTACAATGTCAAGATATATTTAAATAGCAGAATGATGGATTTGTGACTGTTTTTGAAGAACTATTCTAATAATATGGGGAAAAATCAGTGTAAACATGATATAGGCTTTCATAATATAATCTTCCAAGGGGTAGATGCTCTGGTGCAGTGGTTTGAGCCAACACTTGGACCCCTACATGTCCCATGTTGGAGTGCTGCGATCAAGTCTGGCTCTGCATTTGAGCTATCTTCATACTAATGCACACATTTGGAGGCAACAAAAGATTGCTTGAGTATTTAGGTTCTATGCCAGTCAGATGGGAGACCTGCATTTTGGCATCTTCTTGGCCTGACGCTGTTTTTTACAGGGATTTTAATACAGAGGAATAAGTTGGAAGATCTCTTTTTCTTACTTTCCCCACATCATTACTCTGTCATTCAAATAAATGGAAAATAAACACGAAGACATCTTTAAAAACTCACAAGAAAATCCAAATTTAAGTGATTTGTCAACAGCCAAATCAAGCATTTTTGGAACTAACTAATTAGGATTCTTTTTTAGACAGAATTCCAAAAATTTCACATTTTTTACTACACGATTTTAGAAGCACAGGCCCTTATACTCATTCTTCTTCCCCCTCACGTTTTTTTCCCCAAATTGTTCAGTCACAAGCTAAACACTCCAAAATATAAAGATATCATGACATAGCAAGTAGAAGAAAAAAAGATGGAAATCCTACTATTACTCAAGAGTATAGACAAAGCAACCAAAGTGTAACATCACACTACCTTTAAGGGAACAACTATTTGTCTCTCAGCAGAGTTCTCCTCTGAAACCAGGTAGGCCAAAAAGAAATGGCTGAATAATGGTCAACAGCCAGAGGGGAAGCACTGTGCATTGAGAACATTGTATCAGGGAAGATATTTTTCAGGAATGAAAAGGAAGTCAGGACATTTAAAAAAAAGGAAAAACTGAAAGGTCTTATTACTTGTATGGTCACCCTAAAACTGCTAAGGAACTTTTTTAGTGGATCATTGCTTCCTTTTACTGCCGTAAATGGGTTCACTGGGCAATGGGCACATTGAATCATTGAATACACTTCCTGTATTGAGTACTCATGCTTTTGGGGAATCCTGGCTACTACCTTGGTTCTAGACCAGTGTTGTCTGTTCCAAAGGGTGATATAACCTTCTAAGTAACAAGGGCTTACAGGCGCAAGCCTGGTTTCCCACTGCAGTTTTGGGACAGAAATGATCCCTGTTTGTAGTCTTAACACAACTACTCCCAGATTGCAGGGCCAAGGACAAGGAACAGAGCAATTGCTTGGAGTTGACGTGACACCAGAAGGAAAGAATCGCCAACCTCTTCCAACAAGAGTAGGATGGATGAGTGCTTAGAAATAAACCTGGAAGTACTCTTCCAGGAAGAATGCCAATAATCTCTGATCTTCTGAAACTGAGCCCAGGACGATTCTCCTGGAAAGAAAAGACTTGGATTCATCAGTTTTGTTCTAAAAGATCATTGGTGAGGGTGGAGGTATACCAGTTTGTGAAGCTGTGATTTAGGGAAAAAAAATTTTTTTTCCATTATTCCTCTGTCTGAATATTCAAAGTCTGGAACACATCAAAAGCAGTTAAAAATAAAGCAGATTGTTTTACTTATCTGTCATCCCAATGCAGTTTCCGTATTATTTAAAATAGCAACCCATCTTCGGGTGACATTGGCGTTAGTGATGTGAATTGCAGTTTCTGTATGATGTCAGAGCTTAGCTATTTAGTAAGTGGGAGGAAAACTATCTAACAGAATGTACCTTAATAGGAAGAAAATCAGTTGAACTGAATAAACTAGAGTTTACGTTCCTTCAGTCTCTATTTTTCATCTAATATTACCCCATACTACTGGAGCTGCAGCCAAGAAGCAGATTTTATTCTTCTGGCTCTGTGATTTCCCCTCCGTAAGAAATATTCAAGCTAAGGCATATTAATAAATGCAAATAAATTGAGCTGGTATTTGCTTGGATGATTCTCAAAGTGAGTGAAGACAGGAAATGGAAAACACCTATGATAAACTATTCAGTGGAGCATTTTAAAATTGGCAAAGTTGCAAGGATGGCATTTCATCGTGGTTCAGCTATACAATACTTTCAAAGAATAAACTCAGAAAAATTAAGTGATCAAATCATAGCCTTTTGGACATAAGCAGAATGGTAAGGGGTATTTTTGATACATGGTGAATTTTTGAAAATCATTTCAGTTCATTTCATTAAGAGTGTGGAGTCATATTTGTTGAAGAAAAAATCTCTATATAGCAGATGGAGATATTTGGCATAATTAGATTTCATTTATAATGTAAGGGGTATACGTTCAATATTTCTTTCAGAATTTACAGGGTCTTTTTAATCAGTTATGGGTAGACTGATGTTCCAGTTTTTCACAACCATCAAATATGGGTTATTCACTGGTTTCATGAGCTTTATTAAAGATCTTCTTACGTGACTCTCCCTGTAAAAGCATGTGTGGTGAGAAATGACTCGCACAGAAGTTTACTGGAAGCTACTATGAAAAGAAACTAATTTAATTCAGCATGACTATTAATGTGGAAAAAAGTAAAATACAAGCCTGAAAATAAAATAAATTTAGTGGAGTGACATTTCATACCAGCCAGTGTTCTTGATTGTTTTGATTGATAATTTGATGTGGCTTGTTAATTTTGTTTTATTTTAAATTCCACACATCTTCTGCCAATCTTATACTGGATTTGTAAATAAATCCACTGACATGATTTCCCAGTTGCCCAAATAGGGAAATAGTGAGATGTTTAAAGAATTTGATTACTGTAGTGTTTTCCATATCAAGTAACTTGGGTCAAGTTAAGGAAATTTCATAAGCATGAACTACTAGAATTTTACAGGAAGTGGATGCATTGAACCAACAAATCTCAAGAGTTTGTTTTAATCTCAGAAGTAATTCTATCTTTGCAGTTAATCAGTGACATGGTTAAGAATTCTAGAGAAAATATCCTATTTTGCCAGGAGTATCTGTAGATATTTAAATTCAAATAAACAAGAAAATAATTGTCCAAGGATAGCAGTCATCAAGAGCCTCATTGAAATTCATGAAAGGTTTCCTTTCAACAGAGCTGCATTTTGACTCGCTCTAGTGAGCTGGCCATGGTCACCGTCCTGGCTTACCTGGATCCGTAGGAGTTTATGAAATAGAAGAAAACTATCTTAGGTGAAACTGACGTACAGGTCTGCTCTTTTCACTGACTCATGCGACTCAGCAGATTTTCTGAGGGAGTGACCTTGGATTTAGACTTTTTGTGTTCAGGTCAATTATTTCAATGTACTCACTTCCTGACCTTACAAAGTCCCTCTAACCCCTCTGAGCTCAATGACAAAAGGAGACCCAATAATACTTTCCCTGTTTACTTCATATGTTTGTCATGAGATCATGATGAAATAATAGATATAAAGCTGCTTTATATAAAGTAAATCATTATATAAAGAAAACATGCTCCATTTTCTTTTCATAACATGAAAGTGAACTAAATTAAAAACATCTTATTCAAATTGGTTACAGGTGGCTCAGCGATAATATCTGATCATTTTTCACACTTGCAAATTAGAAACTTATTGTTCACATATCAATATTGTTATGGATCGATACCTTTGAGATTTCAGGAAAAAATTAAAGAACACAGATCAAATTGCCTTTAAGGTCTGAATAAATGATTTCTCCAATTTCATAAGAAATATTTCCTAAATGAAGTAAAGAATGTACAAGTCTTGTCCACAAAAAGCAAATCCTACCTGTAGATCCAAAGTAGCAAGCAGAATATTTGCCTAGAAGTCACTGCCCTTTTATACAACCTTCTATTACAACTATTACAGGACTTTACAAAAGTACATTATCTCCTTAAAATTGATGAATATAGCTATTCTAGTTAATAGACAGTTTATTCCTGATATATGCCTTCTTGTCTGAATATTGAAAACATGAAAAAAGTAAAAGAGATGTTGTAAGAATCAATCACTTTAATACCTGGATTTCGATAACACAAGACAATATGTCCAGTGATATTTAGTATTACTAATTGTCATCCCAGAATATTATAAAAACCTTATATCTCTTGAAATAACTACTTTTTGGTTGCTACTATAATAAGTATATTAAGTGCTTATCTACTACCAGTTAAAAACTATATACAAAGAATTTACAATGCTATTATCACTCCTATTAAGAGAATAAGAGAATATTAAGAGAATCTGTTAAGTAAAAAGATTCAGTGAAAGATTTCATAGTATAATACTT
Organism: Ochotona princeps; assembly: GCF_030435755.1. Lineage (NCBI taxonomy): Eukaryota > Metazoa > Chordata > Mammalia > Lagomorpha > Ochotonidae > Ochotona > Ochotona princeps. The sequence continues at coordinate 54,793,837 of NC_080840.1, forward strand.
ATGGTGAGTTTGGTTTTGTCAATGTGAAGGAACTATTTCACTGGAAAATAAAAACAAGCAAGACAATCTTAGTGTACTCCACTCTACTGCAATCTATAACATAACATATCACATTATGACTTTGAGTCTAAATGAAAACAACAACAGCAACTGTGGATTTGCAGACTATTCTTGGAAAAACATAAACTTTGGAAAAGTATGGCCCGGTGCCATGGTTCCGTGTATAAATGCTCACCTTGCATGCTCTGGGATGCGATACAGGAGCTGGTTCTTGTCCCTGCTGCTCTACTTCCCATTCAGTTCTTTGCTTGTGGCCTGGGAAAGCAGTTGAGGATGGCCCAAAACATTGGGACCCTGTACCCAAGTGGGAGAGCTGGAGGGAGCTCCCGGCCTCTGACTTTGGATCAGTTCAGTTCCTGCTGTTGTGGCCATTTGGGGATTGAACTATCAGACAATAGAAGATCTTTCTATCTGTCTTTCCTTGTCTCTAAATTTTCCTTTTTAATAAAAATGAAGAAATCTTTGAAAAATAATAAATTAATATGGTTTAAAAACTTGAGAAAATCTGAAGTCTAGTAAACCTTAGTACAAAATGGTTAAATGTTGTAGATAGATAAATAGATACTAGATACATAGATAGATATAGTTTAAGATTAGTTTTATTGGCAATGCGATAGTAATCCATTTGGAAAAGCATTGAAAATCTTTGTGCTAATGGCATTTTCACTCTGTTTATGAGCATATGATAAAATTAGAACTATATCACAAAAAGGTTCAGGAGTCAGTTATTGGCTACAGTTTGATGATCAGTATTTTCAATAGTGTATTTTTTAAAGATTTATTCATTTTTATTGGAAAATCAGATTTACAGAGACACGGAAAGACAGAAAGATCTTCCATCCACTGATTCACTTTCCAAGTAGCCACATTAGCCAGAGCTAAGTCAATCCAAAGTCAGGCGCCTGGAACTTTTTCCAGGTCTCCCACACAGATACAGGGTCCCAGGGCTTTGAGTCATCCTCTACTGTTTTCCCAGGCCACAAACATGGAGCTGGATGGGAACTGGAGCAGCTGGGATACAAACTGCACCCATATGGGATCCCAGTGCATGCAAGACGAGGACTTTAGCCACTAGGCTACCACACCAGGCCCTGCACAGTGCATACTCTTAATAATGCCTTACTGTCAGAGGTTATCGAAAACAGCACCTAGCCACAGTAACTGTATCCTCAAAATTGGAACCCTTTGGTCAGGAGATATTTTCCCTTCCTGCGTCTTTGTGACTCAAATCTTCACTTTCTCATGCACCTCTGTTTTGTAGGCTCTTTGTTTAACAGTCTCCATCTGGGACTCTCAGCCACTATGGATGGCCTGAACTGATGTGTTGATCTTAATAGCATCTTGGTTAAAAAATCAACAAATTCTTTCCAGTCTGGTTGTAATCAGAAGACTTTTCACAAGCAAATAAGTGAAAATGGGACACTTCTTGTTTTGGCCAGTATCTTTGTCCCACTTCTTTAACTCTTAAAGTGTCCTTCACTGGATTTGAAAGGTAAGCACGTGATCCAAGATAGCTCCAGTTACTGTTAGGAGAAGGCACAGAACCAAAGTCAGACTGTATAAATGCTTCCTGAGATTTTTTTTTTCTCAAAGCTGTGATAAAACATTATTCCTGGGGCTGGAATAATGGGTTAAGCCAAAACCTGCAATGCTGACACCCCGATGGGCATTGGTTCAAGTTCCAGCTGCTGTTCTGATTCAGCTCCTGATAATACAGCTGAGAAAGCAATAGTAGATCACCCAAGTCTTTTGGTTCCCCCAACCACACGGAAGACCCAGAAGAAGCCACTGAACCAGCAGACTGAAGATCTCTTTTTCTCTCTCTCACTCTCTCTCTACCATTTTTCTTTTCCTCTATCTCTGCATAAGTCTGCCCTTCAAATACATAATGTAAATCTTAAAACAAACAAACAAAAAAGAAAACATTGTTTCCCTTGGGAATGGAAGTCTTAGAAGGTGAGGCCAAGACTGCCATGTGGTCATGGCACATGGTGGCACATGGTGGCTAAGGAAAGAAAATCTATATATAGAAAGTTTTAGGCCAAATCGAACTTGCCAAAAGAGAAAAAAGGAACTTCAATTTAATTGAGAACCAGTATCAGTTATTACATAAGGCTTTTGTGAGTCAATTGATTCCTGTTAGTCTTTTAAAAGGTTTGTTTACTTGAGAGAGACAGAGAGAAAGATTGTATCTGCTCTTCACTCTCCAAATGCCTGCAATGCCAATGATGAGCCACATCCACATCCAGGAGCTGCACTCAGGTTTTCCACATGGGTAGCAGGAATCCAGGGATTCAACTCGTTAGTTTATGCTTCTCAGGGTGCAGATTAGCAGAAAGCTGTATAAAAGGAACAAAAGTCCAGGCATTATTGAAATATAGGGACTCTCAACCCTCTCTGCCCAAAGAGCTGGTCATAGATTTCTCCTTTTAACTTAAGCTATGTCTGTCATTTGCAAGCAAGAATCTTGACCAATAATCACACAGTCCACAAAGTACCAGAAAAGCCATTAAAACAGACCACAAAGATAATTTCTGCATGTTACAAAAGCAGAACTATGCCCTCATAACATGAAAGAGCCTTGACCAGTTTCACGAGTCTTGATTGCTTTATTTTCCTTGAATCTAGTTCACTTAATCTTGGTCATTCAGTATTGAGGTGAAAAGCCACTTAGCTCACCATCTTGATTAAATGTGCAAAGATCCTCGGTACTCTGCTGCTCTTTCCCTTTCTTCGTCATCTCAACAAACATGGCAACTCACTTAATAAACACTACTGGATGGTTCTTCTATCTCATGATCAATGTTCCACATTCTTCAAGGCCAAATAAGAACCACAATAATAGCCCACTGTGGGTACTCACAGATTACGACGGACGCAGCACCTGTCACACAGTGATGAGCACCCAGACGGGAGGCAGAATGCACTCTGAAAGGTTGGAACAGCCAGGAGGCTTTGAGAAGGAGCAGTACCATTTTTCTTGCAATGCCCTTTCCCATTTGTCAATTTCTCACCTGTTGCCTATCTGCATTTGAAACTGGAAGACGTTAGAACATTAAAAATGACCTTAGTGCCGTAACTGGAGTTTTAGAAAAATTTTGGCTTAAAGCAAAAGAACAGGTGAGAAAGAGTGTAATGCTGAAAAATAGATTTTATATGACAAAATTGGAATCAGATGAAACATAAAAAAACAAAAGGGTCTGTTTGGTATTTATAGGTAGAATTTGACTTTTTCTTTTTTGTTCCAAAACGCCTTTTTAAGCAGTATTAATAATTTTTCTGGTCCTAAAGAGATTCAGGAACACTGCCAGAATTTCAGGGCATGAAACTATGAATTGCTTCACTACGGTTTTCTAATCATTTCAGCTCTGAAATTAACTTTCCACAGCCTATTCATATTCGCAATTGGTAATTCATGATAGTTGATCAGGAAAAGGCAGGTTTTTAGATGAATGTGGTGTTTTCAAGTGCTAGCTGTTCCCCAGATATCCATTCTTCACAAGCTACCAAAATTGAACACAAGATCAAAATGAAACTCTATCAGGAGTTTCAGAACCTGTATTTTATTTCTTTCAAACTTGGAAAAATATACACATGATTGAAATGAATATTTTAGCCTTCCATTTTATCTAGAACTATGTTTAAATAACTCCATTTGGAAAGCTGTTTTATTCTTTGCATCTTTACAAAACGAAATGCAAAGTTTTATTTTTTAAAGATTTTTTAATTTTTATTACAAAGTCAGATATACAGAGGAGGAGAGACAGAGAGGAAGATCTTCCGTCGGATGATTCACTCCCCAAGTGAGCCACAACAGGCCGGTGCACGCCGATTCGATGCTGGGAACCAGCTTTGGGCCGTCCTCGACTGCTTTCCCAGGCCACAAGCAGGGAGTTGGATGGGAAGTGGAGCTGCCGGGATTAGAACCAGCGCCCATATGGGATCCCGGGGCGTTCAAGGTGAGGACTTTAGCCGCTAGGCCACGCCGCCGGGCCCAAAATGCAAGTTTAAAAGTGATTTAGATGTCTGCTAATTATTCACGTTGTTCATGTTCTTCAACTTTTGCTCGTTATTTAAGACAGCAAAAGTCATGGTTGTTGCATGAGTTCCCACAGAAACTCTTCATGAACAAATTGTTTTTAAGAGATCGCTTGAATTAAGAACAGGAAGGAAGTGGGTAGGTTGGAACTGGTAATATTTATAAGTACCAGAAGTGGCCGAAGGATCATTGCATATGGATGATGAAAAAAAATAACAATCAAGTAAAACAAAATGAAAATATGAGACAAAGCCTTCCCTTGTTTCTATGGGAAATGGTAGTTGAAGAAATCCTGAAATTATAATTAGCTACTCCTAAAATAGATACACTCACTTTCCAATACCACCAACAACATATTTGGTGACAAAACCTACTGTTTAGTAAAGCATTCGTAAAAGTACTGATTTTGGCTTGATACTGATAACCAACTTTCTATGCACCATAAATCACACAAATAAACTAAAAGAAGCTGTGTTGATGTAGAACAGTGGGTAAGTTCATAGTCACTTCCTACTTCGTCTCATATTATCACTCATTTCTGTGCTAACCACTTATTTTCTGTACACACAGTTCATTATTAAAATGTTATGTACGGTCAACAGCTGTGCATGTAAGTCATTACTGCAAGAGTGGCCTTTCTCTCTTGCTTCTACGATTGGGTTACATAGTGTATTTGGTACATTACTAAACTAACAAATGTGACATATACCAATTTTTCAAGTTGTCTTTTGTCGGTAGACAAATTACTAAATGTTTGATTTATTATAAATGGTAAACCAGGTCCAGCTGAAACACTTTGAATGAAGTATTATAACCAATTATAGTTCATGGAAAATCAGCCAGTATCTGCTTATCCCTGATAACTTGTAAGATCATGATTTTCTGTTAAGAATATCCTGATTTTTTTCTTTAGTTTCATGGTTCAGAGCCTACTGTCTTCCTATTTTGCAGCATAACAACAGTTTCAAATAATTTGCAACAGGCTATATCCAATATGATTAGAAGTAATAACATGGAATGTATTTAAACCTGCAAGTTCTATATTTGTTTATTAAGATTTGGGTATTGAAACATAAGCATATGAAATTAAGGCCCAATTAACATATTTTTATAATGATACTAAATAAATGTTTTCTAGCTTTTGTCAATTTACTTTTTTTTAGATATCTTGGCATTGATAAAATAATCCAGTTTCTCAAGAATATTCAGTCATCCAAATAATATAAAATTATATAAACCATATGACTTAGTAAGAAAAGCAAAACACAAGGGAAAATTAATTTTTGAAACTCCTATTTATTCTGGAGATTTTCAAGAAGTATGAGAACTTTTTAATTTTCCAGAAGGAAACCTTAAAAGATCATAAATTGCCTTCGTCTTTTGTATAGCTAATATTTCTGAAATAATATTTTAAGCTGTTTAGATAGAACTCATTTTAGAAATCAGCTGTGATTCGGGGTTAACATTAGCCTCCAAAAGCTAGATGGTGAGGAATTTTTCCTTTTCATCCTTGATCTATTTTTTACATGATTGGTGCACAGCTTTCAGGAAATTAGTTTATCCTTTCATCTCTACTGATAAAATTACAGTGCTAAAAGTGTTGTAAAAGCAGGTATTGTTTTGATACTGCCAAGCAAAAGCAAAATTTTGTTGGCAGTTCATAGCATCTTGCACTTCTTTGTAAATGATGACACATGAAAACAGTTTTCCTATTTTTCTGGCAACATGCAATAGTACACTCATTCTCCCATTGTGCTGTTATATACTAAGTTGAGAATTAGTTCCTCTAAAGGAGATTAAATCTTGCCACCGTGCCACCTAAAACCATTGGTGTCTCATATAAGTATGACAATTGTCATACTTCTTTCTTTAAAGCTTATGATCATGTATGCTTTTATCTGGTGTGTGATGTGCATTGAAAACGAACATCCTATTGCCAGTCACCAAACTAGCGCCTTTTCCTCTCAAAAGCAGTAATGTCGTTGCCATTGGCTGCCACAAAGTGGCAGTGTGCCCACTAACTTCCCCATTTCCGGAACCAATGTTGGCCTTCAGAATGAACCAGGACTAAACTACACTAAACATCGGAGACAAAGTACAGGAAACTAAGTTAAATTTAATTTTATATACCAACATATTTATACTAGAATGTTGTTGTTTGCCTGAAACAAATTTAATTGAGGGTCCTGTCCTTCCATCTGCTAAAATTGGCTACTCTACTCGTGATGGACTTGACTCTTGAAAAGATGGTAAGTTTTTAGGTTGAATTAATTCTACTTGTACTGGCTAATTTGGTTACCTACCTTGAATTATGGAAACACTGTAATTATTGGAATCTCCCATCAGTATTTCTCCTCCCATCAGTATTTCTATGGTACTGGATTCACATGTTTAGTCTTTCATAAAAATATATGTGTTTGTCTGTGTATCCTGTATTTCGAATGCTCATTTCACCATTGACGTAAAAATAAATATTTATTAACTATTAAACTAAGGAATGTTATTTATATACATAAGATCATGCAACAAAGGAATTAGAACAGGCTCCATAGAATTGGCCTGAGTTGATCAAAAGTTTAGAGACAAAGAAAGGAAAAATTTGATGGAGAGAATGGATATGCATAAATATTTCAAATACCACCAGGTATTTTCTATAAAAATAAGTGTTCTCTTAAAATCTGAAAGGCCTACCTTAAGGAGAATTAGGATATTGAAATATTAAAGTAGTTCATTCACTCATTCTAGAGTCCAGAAAAATCTTGATGTGCATCAAAGGTCCTTGATAATCAATTTATAATAGCAATACTGTTGTTTCAGAAGATAAAAATAATGCTGTTCACTAGATTGAGCCTTTTTTTTTTCATTTTGAGTCAACCCAATCCAGGCTTTAGTCATATTGATCCTAAATAGTACTTTTCTGAATAAATGATAATATTGGCTGTTGACTCCTGTGCAATGGATTTAAAATGAAAACTATTTTTTCTTAATTTGATTCAAATATCACTTAAAATAGAAAACCTTTTATGTATATGTAATATTTGGTAAACCTTTTCCCTCCAAACATCTCATTGTCCCATAAATGCTGCACCGGAATTGTGGTTTGTGAACTTTCCCTTCCATTTTTCGGAAATCATACTCTGGACTTGGAATCTGACACACTTTCACATGTTTGTGGTGGTTATTCAGTATATTGGGTCTAGAGTGACTCCATGCTGTCTTACAATTCTCCAGATGAAATAAATAACCCATTTCTAATTAAAATTTTTAAAAATATCTGCAACTGCTATATTTTGATAGTAAATCAGCAATTCTATTCAGAAGTGACCATTTGTCTGACATAATTATGAGCAAGCACTTTAAAATATCATTCTTTCCATTTATATCTGGGAAATACTATTGCTTTTCAAAGATTCTGTTGGATTTTGGAAAATGATGCATCAATTTGCTGTATATTTAGCTTAAGACTGTCTTAATGAGAAAAGCATTGAAGGCAATTTTTTCATTTTATTATAAAAACATAATATATGTGCATTTATACATATATAGCACCCGTTTCTACAAGATTTTAAAGTAGTATGCATATATAAAGTTAGAAGTGATATACACTATCAGTTAACTCTTCAAGAGTTGCTAAGATTAGGGGGTATAGTTAGAAGATTTTCAGTGAAGGAAAAAAAAAACAGGAAACCATCAGTCACAGCATGACAGAGAGGTGAGGTTATGTTATTTCAAAAATAAACTGATTGATTTATAAGTGTTATGAGTTGCTGCCTGACAAAAAATTTGTATGTTTTAAGGGGATATAAAATGGAAAACAGAGATAACATTGTGTTATGGAAACCACACATTCTCACTGGTAACTTAGTAAAAATCTACTTCTGGTTGAAGTAAATGTACTTCTGCCTAAAGTGTGACCAAGCAAGGAGACATGAGGATATCGCTGCATGCTGCTAATATAGAATAGAAAGGACAGGGTATTTGAAAAATACAGGTAACTGGAGAGAACTTGGCAAAAAAAAAAAAAACAAAAAAACAAAGACTATTTCCATCTAAATGAGACTGCTGGAGGAACAAAGGGAAAGGGATATAGTCCTGTGGTAGAAAGCGCTTCAGAGAAAAAGACCTGTTATACACATTCCTTGTAAGCAATGAGGATAAAACCCAAATCTATTTTTTAAATAGCAGAGGATATGGACAGATAGTACATTAAAGTAAAAATGCAAGCAGCTTTTAAACATCTGAAAAATTGATCAACCTACCCCAAATCTGTAAAAGCACAAATTAAATCTACAGTGGGAGACCAGTTTTTTTGTTTGTTTGTTTGTTTTCATCAACGAGTTGTTCTTGCATGTGTAACAGCAACCAATACCCTCAATGCCCAGGTCTGGAAAAGCTTACTTTCTGGTTTAGAAATAACCAACAATATGGGTACATAGAGAGCTATCTGTATATGCAAAGAATATTTCTGAATGAGTTTCAAAATATAAATGACAGTATTTTATTCTAGAAAAGAAATCGAATGGTCAGAATATAGCATATAAACGGAAACTTCCTTTTGTGTTTTTCAAATTTTTATCATATACAGGAATCACCCACATAGAAATAAGCAAATAATTCTTTATTGCAAATACCGTGCAGAATTTGTTGAAATCTGATTGTGATTTAATTGTTCTCTGTTCAAATCTGTGTAGTTTTATAAAGATTGAAAAATTTGTGTTCTGAAAATTAGTTTAATCTCAGTAAGCAAATGACAATCAAAAACATCTCTAATATGCTAGTCATATATGAAATAAACAAATAAACATCCATCTTCTATACTGTGATCTATGAGCATGAACCAAAATGCTTTCATGATTATTGCGTATTATGATCCAAAGGGGGAAAGAAAGAAATACCAAAGTTCTAAATCCCAATAATATGTGAATGTGTCCTTACTTGGAAATAGAATGTTCACAGATGTAATCAAGTGAAGATTAGGTCATGTTGAATTAAAGTGGTTCCAAATGGAACAACTGATGTCCTTCCCACAGCAAAATATGAAAACAACAAAAGAACACCATGTGACAATGCAATAAAGACTGGAGTAATTGCTGCTGCTAGATGCCAAAGAATGCCAAGGACAGCCAGTAACCATCAAAAGATAGGAGGGGAAAGCAAAAATGTTTCCAACAACTTCAGAAGTGTATGGCTCTGCCAGCCACCTTGCTTATGGAACCTCTACTCTGAACTGGGAGAGAGCTAATGTTTATTGACTTAACCTCCCTAGTTTGGAGTAAGTTGCTACAGCATCACTAGGAACACTAATACATAGTGACATTGAAGAGTCCGAAAATTCTTGGAAAATCAGCTGAGATTTAAAAAATAGAAAATTATATGCATTTTCAAAAAATAAGAAACCATGTTAGGGCCATACAGAAAGCTTTTTAGAGGGATAAAATAAATCAGACCAGACCTGATCAAACTAAATAAGAAAGATAAGCAAAGAAATAATTAAGATAGGCTAGGTTTCTGCATAAAAATGAAAGTGGATATAAATGCATACAATTAAATTTTTCACATAACAATGATGTTAAAAAGAGAAGAGCTAACTCATAAGACACAGACTTTATGATGAAGACCATCATTCTTAAAGTTTGTCTATCAAGCAGTTGGGTTTCAAGGAAGCACAAATGGTTTTATTGATGTGGAAACGATGTATTCATGTTGAGCAAGGTGTTGCAAGCACAATACTGAGTACTTCAGAATTCTGAAGGATGATGCAATTGTAATTTTCCAGTGTTTTATGTGTGGCAGTGAATAATTCCTGTCTTTTTTTAGATAAAGGATCTGCAGATCATTCCATCTAAGATTTATAGTATTTTATCTCTCATGGTTGTCTCTTAAGAAGACCATAAAGTCTATTTAAGTCATTTTCTGTCTCCCAGTGAAATGAAAGGCATTTCTAAAGGGATTTTAATGCATCTTATTGAATGTGTGTGTTTTGTGTTTTTCCACTTTCCCAGGAAGACATGGAGACAGTGACTCAATTAATACATTATTCTTTCCCTCTCATTATTCCCTTTGTGGTTTTGTTAATCATTTTCAATAAATGGAGGCCATTTGTTCAACCCCCTCAAAACTTGTGTTTAAATTACAGCCTTTGTCTTCCCAGTAGTTTTTACTTTTTTCTTTTTCTATTATTATTTTTTAGTTCAGTTTTGAATAAATAGGGTTCCAGTTCTCACAAAAGTAACATTTGGAAACTAATTTTCCCTATTCTCTAGCCCTTCTACTGCCATTAAAAAAAGGAGGAAACAAATCTTAACTTTAATAAGCAGTTGAAGTTCATGCATTCATAACATATGAATGAAGATTCTAAAATATTTGTTGAAAGATTTACTATCATCTTTCAGCATGATATCAGCTCATCCAAGACATTAGACTGGTACAACCAGTTGCTCTATGATCTCTAACAGAAATATTATCTTAACTAAGATATTAAAAAATAATACCAGCAATGCTTTTATTCTGCATGTTTTGGAACACATGGAAGTGTAAAAAGTAGCTTACAGATTTTTCTGGGGCGACCATTGTGGCACAATAGGTTAATCTACCACCTGCAGTGCCAAGATCAGCAACCCCTCTTCTGATCCATGTTCCCTTTGGTGCTCCTGGGAAAACAAGGGAAGGTGGCTAAGTGATTGGTTACTTGTTATCCAAAAGGGAGACCCAGGTGAAATTCCTGGCTTCTGGCTTCAGCTGGGTCCAGCCCAGTCTGTTGTGGTCGTTTGGGAGCTGAAGCAGTGGATGGAAGATTCTCTTTCTCCCTCTTTCTCTGCAACTCTGCCTGAGTGGTGGCTTAGCCTGTTGCACTGCAGTGGCTATCCTGCGTATAGTTTTGTATGTGAATATGTTTATGCCTATGAAATAAATGCCCAAATGTTTAAGTTTTTAGGTAATAGAAAGCTTTACATTTAGTTTTGCATGAAATTTCCAAACATTTTAAGCGATATTCCACTCTGTATTTCCATTAGCTTTATGAATGAATGTGCTTCTGTCAGAATAATTGTCAAGAGTTCTTGTTATCATTTTTATCAATTTTAGCTATTTTGATCTGTTTGTACTGACATCATCTTGCAGTTTCCTGTTTCTTCTTCTTTGTTAATTAATTTGAAAAGTAGAACAAAAATGAGACAGAGATATCTCCCAATCATGGATTCACCTCTCAAAGGTCTGTCAACAGCCAGGACTGGGCCAGACTGAAACCAGGGATCAGAAATTCAACCCGACTCACCTGAGTGGCAGGGACTCAAGTATTTCAGCCACTGAGGGAAAACATTAGCAGGAAAATGAAATCGAATACATAGATAGGACTGTAACGCAGGCATCCCAATATGAAATACAGGCATGCCAAGATGAGTTTTAGCCACTACATCAAATGCCCAGCACTGTCTTTATGGTATTCATAAGTTCCTTATAGTTAATAGAGTTAATTTTTCATATACTTACTTGTCATCTGTAAATCCTGCTCATTTTCTTAGAGTTCAGTTAGTTACTTACTTACTTACTTGTTCATTTGAGCAAGACAGACATAGATACAGAGAACTCCAATCTGGCAGTTTATTTTCCCTGAAGTCTTAACAGCCAAGAACAGTAAAGGTCAAAACCAGGAGACAAGAGCTCCGTTCTGGCATCTCAAGTGCATGGGCAGGGACTCAACACCTGTAGATTCCAGGTGTGCATTACCATGAGGTTGGACTTAAACCTTAAACCCTTGTAGTCTAACTTGGGATGAGAGCATCTTAACCACTATACCAAATGCCTGCCCCTGTTGTTAAGACTTGAGAGTTCATGCTATATTCTAGATGCTAGTCCCAGGTTAGCTAAGTGGTTTGCAATCTTTTCTTTTAGTCTGTTGTTTGTCTTTTCAGCTGAAGTACTAGGCACAATTTATTACTTTTAATTTTTGCACAGCAATTCTACAAACTTAAGCCTTGGGTCTCAAAATATTTGCTTTTTTTCTGTGAGAAATCTCTGGCTCTCAATTTAAGTCTGAGATCTGCTAGAAGCTAATTTTTGTTTTAAATGTGAGATCATTTGATGAAACGCCTATCCAACCTCTGTTGAGTTATTTTTGCACATTTCTCAAAAAATCAATGCAGAATATTTATGTGATTTTATTGCTAATTCTATATTCCTTTCTACTGAATTATATGTTTATCTATTAATAACATTGTCTTGATTATTACAATTAGCATAATTTGACATGAAAGAATGAGATGTCAAAATGCATTTTAATTACAGTCAATATATTCACTCTATTTGACTGATTTTTGATTTTTAGTTTATTGAGATTTCCTTTAAGTTGTAGGAAAAAAATTAATTTTTCTGGGCACATCTGAAAAAAGTATTCTACTGTTGTGGAGTAGACTACTGAAAATGCATCAATTATATTTTATTGTGTTGTTCAGCTCTGCTATATTCTTAGTGATTTTTGTGTGGTGGTATCAGTTACTGAGTGGTTAACTACACTTATGTTCAGATTTGCCTATTCTCTATCAGTTCTTTCGGCTTTGCCCCCACTGCATTCAAAGTCCTCTAATTGTACCTATATCATTAAGATCGTTATGTCTTCCTAATGGATTAAATATTTTATTTATTGTATATTATCCCTTTGCCAATCATTTTCTCTAAAGTCTTTTTGCTGATACTACTATTGTCAATGCTGTTATTTTTATTTATACTTAGTATATTTTCTATTATTCTTGTATCTTACACTTATCTGTGCTGTTAATTTTTAAAAAGATCCTTTTATTTGTAAGGCAGTTACCAAGAGAGAAGGAGAGGAAGAAGGGGAATCCTTCCATCCACTGGTACAGTGCATAAAGGGCCACATTGACTGTAACGGGGCCATTTTGAAGACAGGAGCCAGGAGATTCTTCTGGCTCTCCTACACGGATTGAATGTCCAAGAACTTGGCCCATTCTCTGCTATTTTCCCAAGTCATTAAAAGAGAGCTGAATTGGCAGTGGAGGAGCCAAGAGGTGAACCCTTGCTAATATGAGATAATAGCACTAGAGTCTTACTCAGCTATACCACAGTGTGAACCCCTGCTATTATATTTATGAAGAGTTTGTCATAAACAATTTCCCTTATGTTTTAGGGGGTTTTGTTTTGCTTTACTGACTCAGCATTTTCTGCTGGTTGGTCAACACATTCTTTTTTTGGTAGATGTAGCTAAGAATTGCCTTTTACTTTTCCCTGTTGTTTTTCTTTTCTCTGTCTCTCTTCCGCCACCTCTCTGTTATCACTTACAATATATTTGAACACTTTTTAGTATGGTATTTTTATTTTTGCATGGGGACTTTTATTGTATTTCTGGTGTAATTTTTCATACTGATTGCATGTAGTATGACGTAAAGTTGTGACACCATTTTACTGGAATAAGCATCTTTTAATGTTTTGACTTATTTATATAAAGTGAACAAATTTCATATATTTCAAAATACATATTTAGGAGTATAGTGATATCTCCCACCTTGTCCTCCTTCCTACCTTGGTTTTTGTTTGTTTTTTAATGATTTTTACAATGGTGTACTTTCAGTTCACTTTGAACCATGTGCTTCACATTGCATTAGGTAAAGAATTCAACAACCATCAAGAAAGAAAGAAAGAAAGAAAGAAAGAAAGAAAGAAAGAAAGAAAGAAAGAAAGAAACTGTTCCTCGAAAGTATAAAGTTTCTAAACAATAATCACATCTCAAAATGTCAGCCTCACTCATATATTGCATTTTTTATGTCCTGTGTATTAGTCACCACAGATCATGATAAACATACTTGTCTTTTGCAGAGTGGTTTATCTCACTAAGCATATTGCATTTATTTTGTTGCAAAAGACTGTTCCATTATTTTATGGCTGGGTAGTATTCCATGTGGATTTACACTACATTTTCTTTACCTAGTCATCAACTTGCTATACATCTAAGTTGATTTTAAATCTTAACTATTCTTTTTTTTAAGATTAATTTATTTTTATTGGAAAGGCAGATATACATAGAGGAGGAGAGACAGAGAGGAAGATCTTCCATCCAATGATTCACTCCCCAAGTGAGCGCAATGGCTGGTGCTGTGCCGATCCGAAGCCAGGAACCTGGAACCTCCTCCAGGTCTCCCACGCGGGTGCAGGAACCCAAGGCTTTGGGCCATCCTCGACTGACTTCCCAGCCAACAAGCAGGGAGCTGGATGGGAAGTGGAGCTGCCGGGATTAGAATTGGCACCAATATGGGATCCCGGTGTGTTCAGGGCGAGGACTTTAGCTACTAGGCCATGTTGCCGGGCCCATCTTAACTATTCTTAATTGACCTGAAATAAAAATGGAAGTGTAGGTATTTTTTACATCATTGAGTTCATTATCTGTGGTTATATTCTCAGTAGTTTGAGTGCTGGTTTAATATTTTGAAGAATATGTACTTTTCCCCACATTGCTGTTGAATGCTAAATGGTGAGTGCTGAATGTGTTCATTCCCCACATACTACCAACTGCGCAAATATTGCCTCTTTATACATGTTTACTAGCAGTTCTATTTCATCTGTTTGACAGTAACCAATTTAACTAGAGTGAAGTGATACCTAACTGTGACTTTGACTTACATTTTCATAATATGTAGAAGTGCTGAGCATTTTTATTCCAATTTGTATATCATATTTTAATAAATGTTAGACCTTCCGCCTATTTTCTAATCATGTTACTTATTTTTCTGCTACATCTCAAATATATTCTGTATGTGAATTATTTGTTGAATGTATGGTTTGAAAGCTTTCCCTATTCTGCAGGTTCTCTTCACTTTGGTGATTGTTACCTTATACAAAAGCTTTTGATTGGTCTAGATATTTTTAGATTTATGTTTATACATATAGATAGATAGACATAGAGATAGATAGATAGAAAGATAGATAGATAGATAGATAGATAGATAGTCAGATTAGCACTGTGAAAAATTTCCCTTACAGTTTCTGTTATAATTTTATGATTTTGGGTATTTGTCTTTAAGCCATTAGAGTAGTTTTTTTATATGGATGAAGATTTTTTTATACACTTTATTGGAAGTGTAGATTATTTTTCCTGATGCCGTTGACGGAGAGATTTTTCTTTTTTCAATCAATTCTGTTGTTAACCTTGTAAACAAGCAGCTGACTGTGCATGTGTGGACTCATTGTTTGCATCTCTGTACTGTGCCATTGGTATATTTAAATGTGTATGCTATTACTATGCTGTTTGGGCTACTATGTTTATGCTGGGCATCACTAACTTTGCTATTCCTGCTCGCTATTGCTTTCCTGAAGTCTTTTTTCCTGAAGTTCTGTGTAAGTTTTAAGATTTTTTTTTCTATCTATATGAAGATTGTTACTGGTATTTGAATGGGGATTGCATTAAATTGTGGATTTCTTTGAGCGGTATGGCCATTTTATAATATTAATTCTTTCAAAACACAAACATAGAACATATTTCCATTTATTGGTGCCTTTTTCAATGCCTTTCCCTGGTGACATAGTTTTCAATGCAGAACTCTTTTACCTCTTTGGTTATTCCTAGGTAACACAATGTATCTGTTGTAAATGTGAATGATTTCTTTACCACTAGTTTGTGTAGTTCACTATTAATGAACAAAAATGATACCAATTCTTATATGTTGACTTTGTGTCCTGTAACTTACTTAACTTGCTTATTAGTTCTAATGGATTTTTTGGTTGCATCTCTAGGGGTTTCTAGTATGAAATTGTGTCTTCTATCTACAGAAACAAAATAACTTCCTCTTGCAATTCAATTGACTTTGTCTCTCACTCCATTACTTTGTTTAATGCTTCCAGTATTATGTTGAATAGAAATGCTAAATACCTTGCTTTAGAGTTTGAACTAGACTTCTTCCAAATCCAAAATTCACAGTTGATGGTTCTCACTTTCATTAAGAGTCTCCAGGTCACCATGATTTCATGTGAAATAACTACTGTTATCTAGGTTCATGCTCCGTTCAGGAAGGACATTTGTTTCCATAGGCTGCTTTCAAAATTTTTCTCATGTCTATAGTTTTTGGGAGTTTAATTATGGCATATTTTAGCATGTACTTTTTGAATTTATATTTTCCATGTTACCCAGATTCTCAATGTTCACCTATTTTGTCAAATTAGGGGATTTTAGAAAGCAATTACTCTGTTGATCATTATTGCCAGTACCTTGACCACATTTCATGGACTATGCTTTCAAGAGCATTAAATTTTCAACTTTTCTGCTTAAGTAATAATGTCTGCTTGGTTTATCTAAGGCTACTGCTGCCTCCAGTGTGACTGGCACTTACTGAGAGGGTAGAAACAGCTGTATGAGACCAAAACAAGGGTATGCCTCAGTGGAGGATGACAATCTTAGGCAAAAGAGGGCTCTTTATTGCTGTTATTTTACTCAGCCTCCCAGGAGTAGTTAACGCGACAAAGCATACCATTCTTTTAAAACCCCATCAAACTTTTTTTTCAACATATGTTTTTATTGCATTTCATTTTTTTTAAATTAATTACATTGCATTATGTGATACATTTTTTATGCACTGGGATTCCCCCCGCCGCTCCCCACACCCTCCCCCCACAGCAGATTGCTCCACCTTGTTGCATTTCCATAGTTCAAATTCAGTTGACATTCTTTCATTGGAGGTATTTACCAAGCATAAAGTCCAGCATCTTATTGTCCTGGTAAGTTCAATGGTTTCTTGGTGAGACCATCTCTGGTCTGAAGGTAGAGCCAGCAGAGTATCATCCCAATCCATTAAAAGCCCCAACATAATATTTCCAACCATTTACAACATTGTGGCATTAATTGACATGGTATTGATTAACCAGTATGTTAATAGGAAAATGCGGGTTCTCAACCACAACCTGTGACTGCTTCATAGACATTTCAATTTTGGTTTATATTCAGTTGTGTTCTATACACCTTAAAATGGCTTAGATTGCTATTCAGCTGTCTCATGCCTATTTTAATTTTAGTCTTTAGCAGTTTATAGCATTGAAGCATGATTTCGCTGAACCTGGCTGTTTTTCGTAAAACCCCATCAAACTTTTAAAAATTTGGTTTGTGAAACAGCCTTTTCTTTGATCTTTATTCCTTTTTGCTCCTTTTTTTATTTCCTTATTCTCTTTTACTTCTATATACAAGGCGTGTTAAGTGTCAGCAACTTTAAAAATAAGTAAATAAGAACTCCTGCCACTATAAAGTTGGTATCAGAAAAGTTAATATTTTCAAAGATTACCTACATGTTTATGTTAATGGCTGTAGCCTAAGCTCCTCTAATGAACACCAATCTCACATTCCTAATACTCTATGCAATGTCTCATGAAAATATCTAATCAGACTATATTATGTTATTGGTTTAAGCCAAACCCACACAGGTGCATCACATCCCATATCCAATCCATCATTAAATTTTGTTGACTTAGCCTTAAAAATATCTCCAAATTCTGACCATGTCACTAACTCCACCACAGAAATCCTGGTCCAATCCACTATATGTTGTCAACTGGATTGTTGTAATAATCTTTACACCACTCTCTCTGATTTCATCATAGCTGTCTTACAGGTTTTGTATCTATCTAACAACAAATACAGTTATTTTTCCTAATGCAAAACTAATTGTGAGCTTTCCTCAACAGAACCCCTTGATATACAATAACTTTCTTTCTCATTCAGAATAAAAGGTTAATGTCGTTATCATGTCCTGCCAGGAATTACGTGGCACTACTTTTCTCCAATCACACTGCTCTATGTTTGTCAAAAGCAAACTTTGTCCCTGTCTCTAGATTCTAATAGATTCTGCCCCTTCTCCTGGGGACCTTCTCCACCCGGAAATTGACACAGCTCATTCCTTCCTTCACTGTCCACAGACGTTCCGATGTCACCCACCACAAAATCTTTCCTGATTATTATATGGAAAATGGGTCCATGTTCACCTACAGCATTCCGTAGTTCTCCAACCTGCTGTGTCAAATATGTATCCACTTACTTGTTACCTAAATATTCTTCATTGCAGTAAAGTGCTATGAAACCATGAACCCTATAAATATATTTATTTGCTGTGAGTGAGGTACCTACAACAGGTAGGGAACATGAAAGTATACAAAAATATTTGTTAAAAGGACAGCTAATGGATGACTAATACAGAAATTACCAACTGTTTATACTAGTAATGGATTTGGAAAGCAGAAAATCAGAATATGTGAAAGATTCTACCATTCCATTTCACCAAAAACCGGTGGCAAAACTTGGCCATTGCCACTGAGCGCTTGGTGACCTGTACCTACCGTGGACCCTACATTTACTTTTCATCTTTACTTTTTTCCCCTCTCGTCACTGTTGGATGTCCCTATTTCATTCTAAAGCTTTCCACTACTAACCAAAAACTATCTTGACAAATCCATTTGCTGAAAGTCATAAACAATTAATTTGCTCCAAATTTTTTCATTCTTTTCAATACTCAGAGTTCATTTCTGGCTACCAGCTTGATTTCTTATATAGAAAACATTTGTTATTTCAAGTGAGAAACATTATTGATGATCTGTCAGGTGGTAGGTTCTTTGTCTAAATTGAGTGCTCGGTGTCTCTTCCTCTAGCAGTTGTATCCTCTAGGGAGTCAGGATTTCCTTGAAACAGCCATGCTTCCCACATGCTCTGTTGATGGAAGGCATTTTCCACAGGATAGAAATCATTTCCAGACCAAAATATAGAATGAAAATAGATGTCCTACTTTTCAGAAACATTAGGACCCTGGTACTTCCCTTGTGCACCAGCAAGTAAACGAACAAGTAATGTACATTAGTTTCCTCACATCAAAGAAGTCAGTGAAAACAGTTTTAAGAACACAAATGAAATTATCAAAGACGCCAAATGCTATGAACAGTAGGTTTGGAAACAATAAAAATTAAGTAGTAGAGAAAATACTATTTACATTTGAATAAATGTGAAAAACAGGCAAAAATAAAAACCAGAAACCTCGTCCCACTGGTTCTTAGCTGTTTATCTGCCAAAGCCTCTAGGAGTGCCTGTGTCTGTTTCCCTAGTGAGGTAGCCTTCAGGTCACCCTGCTAACCCAGGCTTCCTGGGACTGTAAAACTTTGTGCCACAAAATAACTTCGAAGATAAAGGGAAATTTTCCCTTAGGCAGTAAGTAGACACGGTATCAAATTGTACCCTATTCAGTTCCATCAATTAGCTGGATGCTTGTTAACCAATACATTACAATTTTTTTTCATTTCTTTTATTATAGTTTTGATAATCGTTACATGGTTTAAAAGGTTCAAGGGCTACAGGAAAGTGGGTAAGACTATTATTTCTACATTGTTTCCTTCATGTATCTGGGGTAAAGGGGGATATAACTTTCTATGACCTAGCTGTGTTACATAAGACTCTCTGTTAGACTCCTGCCACAGTGAGAATTTCCTCCCCTTGCTGTCCCTGTACTTGAATTCAGGGTTCAATCAGGATATGCGATTAAATGTTGAGATGGTGTCCTATATCTGAAACACATGAGGCAAACTATGAGTGTTTATTCTGCCATACTTAATTCTGGGCAAATTTTACTTTCCACTTTGAATAAAAACAGCAATTCACAGGTTACCTGATTTAGAAGTAAATAATAATTTGGAATATACCATGAGTTTCATGCAAAATAGTTTCATGCTTGCTATTTTTAGAAGCAATCAATACACATGCAGTATAAATTAATAGTTTCCAACTGTATTATTGTAGTTGCACTTCCATTTTAGATATTTTCTCTTATTTATAGCAGTCATGATAATAGCATTTTTAATAATTTTTCTCACACAGTGCTATGCCATTGTAAATATTCTGTCATTTAGTCTTCATAATGAGAATGAATAGCTATCATCATTACCCTGTATTTACAGAAAGAGAAAGTCACTTGGTCAGTAGAAGAGAAAAACAATTCAAATTTAAATTATATCTGTTATTCAAAGTTACAAAATATTTTATTATTGCATCTTACACTCTTATTTTTCTAGTCTTCCTGAATTCTTCAAATCTAAGACCAAATAAGACAGTGACATGTCCCCAAAACTGCTTCTTTTGAATGTTTGGATTTCTATTAAATTTTCATTTTATGTGGTATGATGCTAGCTTGGTCCACATGCTATCTCATAATAATAATCTTCACTTGTTTCATTTATTAATCTTTGTATTTTGTCTATAGTTGATACTATATCCATATCTTCCCCCCTCATTGTCTTTTTCTATTTTGTGCAGTGTATTTGATCTATTTATCCTTAGCATTCTGCATGACATCCAGTTAGTTGTGTAATATATGAAAACTTTTAGGTTTGATTTTGTTAGGTATTTCAATCTGTATCGAAAAGCAATCCCAGCCCCTTTTATTTATTTGCAGATTTCTGTGCTTCTACTTTTTTTCTTCAGGTTTCTATTTTGTGAAATATTATATAATATGTTATCATTATTTTGTCTTCTTCAATGCGTTACAGGGCCTCTTTTTAATATTCCTGGGTTATCATTATGTTTCAGACACATTCTTAAGGCATATTTACTTCATTGTTATTAAACCAAACACAGTCACTTTAGACTCTCTCACATGTGAGCTGAGGGTTTTTCTACACGTTTACTGCTCCCACTTGTCTGTATTCCACTTGTCAACCATATTTTAAACTCTAAGTTTCATATTAGATTGTTACTAATAAATTTATATCCTCGCATTTATATGCACGCACAAATTCATGTAAAAACTAGAACATTTGGATGCACTTTTTTTAAATGCAGCAACAATTATTCAAATATTTTTCTCTTTTTTAGCACTAGTTTTAAATTATACAAGGTTCAATTCTTGGTCAAGTCTTACCCAAAAAAGTTGAAAGAGGTTTAGATTGAGAGGGTTGGTCTTATTTCCTTCTTTTAAGCAACATTTTGGATGGATTAGGTATGAAATACATGGAAATCCTAATTTTTAAAAAATAATTCTCTCCTCTCTTTAAAGAGGAAATCGGTCTCCTAAAAGTACCAAAACAAGTGTTAAGTGGAAAATGAGGTTGAGCCTGGTGAGCCCCAGGAGCTGGGCTGGGGAATCCTAACAGGGAGGGAGCAGCACGGGAAGACGTTTTCCTCCCAGGCACAATGACTCTGGGGTGTGAAGCCAGTGCTGAAAACTTTACCTGACCCGGTTCATTTCATTCTCACCCTCATTTAATTCCCCTCAGGGGATGAGAACGTAATAAGTACTAGATATTTCAGACTTAAATAATCTGCCAAATAAAGAAGAAATCTCAAATTCTAAGAGTGCATCAGTTTGCTAATCCATCATGCATGACCAAGGTAGGGTTTGAACTTTCCCCTGCCAGATCTCTTTAGCCCTTAAGCCCTATGTCCCATAGAGTGTGTAAACCTATGTTCACAATCATCTGAGTAAGCTGCACAACATGAGAAACCCTATAAGATTTAAATTTTTCTTTTGAAAAAAAAATTTTTTTACTTTAGTACTTTTTATCCTTTGTAGCAATACACTGTATAAAATGTGTATCTCTCATCCTCTCTTGTTTCAAGGGAGCAAGATTTAACTTCCTTTAGCAGGAAGCTGCATATGGCATGACCCTGTCAACCTAAGCTCCAGCGTCAGTGATTCTTCTCCATCACCTGGTACACTGCTGTTTGCGACCTCTGTTCACAGCATCCATCCCCAAGCACGCACTAGCTAATGGGAAAAGCAAATGACAGATTGTAGCAAAAGCACGAATTAGTTCACAGGTATTAACAGAATTTTCTCATCAATGAACATATTTAGAACAACAACAAATGAAAACTATCTCATGACCTCAACCTACTTAACTTCTTTCTCCTTTCTTTTCTTTCTTTCTTCCTTTCTTAATTATTTTCTTCTCTCTTTGACTTTGTGTCACTTCAGTGTCTCCTGTTCTATGATGTAAACACTGAGTATTTTCAGTGTGAATGATTCACCCTGTGGTCAGCTCAAGGTAAGTAACAATTGTCTTGAGCAGTGATAGGAAAAGATGTGGCTCTACTTCCTTGGGCTTAAGCTGGATACAATGTTACTTCCATGCTTATAAAAAAAATACTGCAAACAAATAAAACTTAAAAAAAGTAAAAAATCATGTCAGCAGTGTCACTAATATTTCCTTTTCTTTATTGTATCAATGCAATATATTTTTGAGCATTGTTATTGGAAAGATGATTATTTCTTGTAAGGGCCTATGATTTATTTAAAAGTACAATCAATTGGTTATTTTGCTCCAAACTAAAAGCAGTGTATTAACTGATCATAAAAAAAACTTTGTGCCCAAATTAAAAACATAAAATCAATCAAGTTTTGTTCTCTGAAATGTCAATCCAACTAGCTGTGACTTTCAGGCAGCCTCGTATGTCAGCCTACACATTTCACTTCGGGATATGTCAGTGGGTGATACTGCCAGGCACATTACTTCTGCTGATCCACACATAACCTAGGAGTTGAACAAAGGTGATGGAGTGGTGGGATAGAGTGAACAAGAGGCAACTAGTTCTCATCAGCTTCTAAAGACACCCATTTGTTCGTCATTCATGTTCACAGCCACTGGTTTTACCATTTGTTCTCCATGCCTGTATCCCAGCTGACCACGCGTTCCTATTTACAGTGTTATGCTAACATTTCACTTTCTAGTTCCTTGCTTCTTCTTCACTTTTAATAGAGTCTGTGTTTCACTTAGCATATCCTATTTGGAAGAATTTGAAAGAAACTACAGACAGGTTATAATCAGTACCGTTAGTTTTAACAGAACCATTAGGAACACACACTCCATGAGTCGTATTTTTATTTGGTGTCTTTTTTTTTTATATATATATAACATAGTACTGAAACATTTCTTTCTGGCCCTGCTGAACTTTGTTCCTCAAAATATGATCAATAATAAAAGCAGAGCATGTGTGTGTATTCTGGAGTTACTGTAGCTATGTTGAACACTGACCATTTGCACCCTAATCAACTATGTAAAAATCATCAAAAATAAAAATAAATACTTCAAAAACATAAGTTGCATTTGTCTACAAGAAGCTGAATAAAGAGATAAAGAGATAAGGGCGGTGATTTCCCTCCCAAATGACCAAAGAGGTGAATCCTGATCACATGAGCATACTTTCTGAGTGATCATGGACTCCAATTTCTCTAGCTTCCTCTTACCTTCTGACCTCAGCTTACCAACCCAGTAAAACAGACATGAATTTCAACTCCACAGTGTCTGTGAGTAGGTCTACATAAGAATAGCAGGTGGAGGGCCTGGCACGATGGCGTAGTGGTTAAGGTCCTCGTCTTGAACACGCCGGGATCCCATATGGGCGCCGGTTCTAACCCCAGCAGCCCCGGTTCCCATCCAGCTCCCTGCTTGTGGCCTGGCAAAGCAAGATGGCCCAAAGCTTTGGGACCCTGCACCCGCGTGGTAGACCCGGAAGAGGCTCCAGGCTTCGGTATGGCTCAGCTCCAGCCGTTGCGGCCACTTGGGGAGTAAATCATCAGATGGAAGATATTCCTCTCTGTCTCTCCTCTCTGTATTTCCGCCTTTCCTATGAAAATAAAATAAATCTTAAAAAAAAAAAGAATAGCAGGTGGAATTGAAAAGTGAAGTTGACTTGAGTCACCAGATGCTTGAATCTGGAACTAGTAGGAGACTCAGATGTGTCTCCTCTGCTTTTCTCAAGCAAGCATCAGCAATTAGTGACAAAGGCAATCACTCCAATGCATTTGTACAAATCACATCAGAATGAGAATATCCATATCTACCCAGGCTGAAAATGACCATAGTACTCAGAGACAGAAGTAGAAAATTTTGAAGACAGTGAGCAACATTCTGAAACAATTTATGTCAAAAGAAAACTGCCAGAAATTCTTCAGCAAGATCCCTAGAATCTATCCCATAAAAAAGTATGTAAATGTGATATTTGTCAAGAAGGAAGCACTTTCCCTAGACTGTTCTTTTGCAATGTGCACAGATAGTAAGTCATCAGGAATGTCCTCTTTAATTGTGAGGCAACAAGGCATATGTGAGCAAGTAGAAACAGGCTCTAGTCCAGACCTTGGGAATGCTCGATCCCCTCAGTGCATTTATGAGATTGATTTAATGCAACTTTCTCACAAAATTAATAGATGGGAAGTGATGTTTCCAAGAACACACAGCGAAACAGCAGACAAGGAGTCTAAGGCCGGACATGATGTCATGCTTTTTCACTAACTCAACTTTTTCACGAACTCACTGATGTGGCTAAGATTAATTACAGATCTCTAATCCTTTTATAAGATCAGTACTTCCTGCTTGGTTTTAGAGACACCTATTCAAAAGTTTTCATTGGATTTCTGTCCATTACAAATTATTCTACAGAAAAAGTTGGATTTTACTAACAGAATATCACAACATCTACTTAATACATAGCAAAGAAAATTAATTAAATTAATGTTACCCTTATACCAGGTCAAATGTCAGCACAGAGCATGGGCAATGAGTATACATGGTGGTACCTAATTTCTATGGGTATAAACTTGAAGATAGTGATACTTGTCATTTCTTCACTCTTCAGGCACAGCTCCCTACAGTAAATATCTACATAAGTCAGGAAAAGTTTCAGAATGATGCTGAATAGGAAAGTTTGCCAATAGTCCATAGTCCACCATAACCTGAGCCAGTTTACAGACTCCTGAAACATACAGCTGGTGAAAAACCAAAATTTCTTTAAGTTTAGATACTCACAGTGATAGTAGCTTCTCACATGTTCACCACCAACTGGTATCCAACCTATTGAAGACTTAAGACATTGTCAACTTCAGATCTGTAGCTTATCTAACAGATGCTGAGTTGACCAAGGGAAGAATCCATCATAAAGTCCACAATCCTTGATTCTGAGATCAATAATATCTGTATTTTATTTTTATGTTATTTGAAAGGCAAAGAGACAAAAAGAGAAAAACAGACAGAACAATCTTCAATCTTCAGGTTCCACTTCCAAAAGCCCAGTATCACCAGGATTGGGCCAGTGTTATAGCCAGAAATGATCACTCAATCTGGCTCTTCCAGGTGGGTCGCAGGGACCTGCTGCTTCAAAAGGTGTGCATTTGAAGAAAGCCACATCAAAAGCAGAGGAACTAAGGGGCTAACCAGGCACTCTGATATCGGATGTGGATATCACAAGCCACAACATTTATCTCTCCACGAAATGCCAGTCCAAGAGTCTTTTGATAAAATCAGTATTTCACCTTACTGGGTGTGTGTGGAGTGTGGTTAGACCTAGATAATTTAAAACAGTTGTAATTGTTTTGGAGGAAGAATAATGCTCTAAGATTAAGCCAGAATTAAATTTAAAAGAAATAAATTTTAATACATGTTGATAAGACAGAAAAGTTACAAATTCAAGACAACTAATTTTGAGATAAAAGCCAGATATCAGCAAAAAGGTAGACAGAGAGTAACAAATAAAAAGCAGAGACCAAAAACTCACATGATCTATCTTCAGTGACTGGTTACAACTTTATCCGGGTCTAAGGAAGGGCCTAGGATAGGTTTTGAAGAATCAAGCTTTATTCTTACTGAAAGTAACAGGTATACTGCCTATCGCAATGTATTTGTCCTGTTTCTCATGACTACTGTATTTTGTATGTAGAACAACATCAACAACATTATTGCCCCCATATGTTTTTAATCATTTCTGATCAGGCTTTGATTCAAAGACTCATTAGAGCCCATTGAGAAAGAAGAGGACAGGAGAGAAGAGAGGAGAGCAGGGGAGAGAAGAAAAGAGGGGAAGGGAGAGGAGGAAAGGAAGGAGGGAAGGAAGGAAGGAGGGAGGGAGGGAAAAAGAAGAAAGAGAGAGAAAGAAAGAAAAGAAAGAAAGAAAGAAAGAAAGACCGACAGACTGAGGAAAGAAGGAAGGAAAAGAAAAAGGAAGGTAGAAATAAATATATCCAGATGTGTGAAATTAACCACATGCATTAAAATGAAAGCATCTTGGGCCCCGGCGTGATAGTGTAATGGTTAAAGTTCTTGCCTTGAACACACCGGGATCCCGTATGGACGCCAGTTCTAATCCCGGCAGCTCCACTTCCCATCCAACTCCCTGCTTGTGGCCTGGGAAAGCAGTCAAGGACGGCCCAGGGCCTTGGGATCCTGCACCCATGTGGGAGACCCGAACAAGAGGTTCCTGGTTCTTGGCTTCAGATTGGTGCAGCACTGGCTATTGAGGCCACTTGGGGAGTGAATCATCGGACGGAAGATCCTCCTCTCTGTCTCTCCTCCTCTCTGTATATCTGACTTTCCAATAAAATAAATAAATCTTAAAAAAATGTATCTTGGACCCACATTTTGGTATAACACCTATATCAACCATCCCATATCAGAGCTCCAGTTCAAGTCCTGTCTTTGCCTCTTCTTCATCTAACTCTCTGTTAATATACCTAAGAAAGCAACAGAAGATGCTCTGAGTTTCTGGCCTCCTGTCCCAATGTGGGATATATGGTAGGAATGTTCAGTCTGACCCAACCCAACTGCTCAAGCCATTTGTGGAGTGAACAAGAGGATGAGTAATTGGATAATTTCTCTCTCTCTCTCTCTCTCTCTCTCTCTCTCTCTCTCTCTCTGCCTTTCACTTATAAATTAAATATTTTAAAGAAAAAATAGAAGAAACATCATCAATATGACAAAACAGGAACCAAGTAAAACTTCTAAATAAACTCCACAATGTCATGTGTAGAATCAAAATATTCAACAACTTGTAACTACATGATTGTTACTTGAGAAAATGCTTAGATTTATTTAAATTTTATAGTTTCCTTCTTTGGTGTTATTCTTCATACTAAAACCAAAGCAACAACTTGGATTGATTTAAAGAAACGACCCAGATGTGTTCATTTATTCATCCCAGGATTGTGATGGTTTGTAATGTACTTCACGACCACATCATTCTAAGCCTACTAGAATTCAGCATTAATCACTAATAACAACTATTTAGCCACATTTCCTATTCATTATTTGGAATAATTTTCTCCCTATATTGGCAAAGTTTGTTAGCTAAATATACTAAACATCTTCATTAGCTAAATATACTAGCATTTGCTTGAGCGTAAATAGTATTGAGCGTGTGATGAACAGAAAGCGAATTGCAGTGCCAAAGACTGACTTTCTTCTGAGGTAACTTACGAACATACAAAGAAGAAATAAAAGACCTGAGTTCCATTTCTTTTAAAAAGCATAATATAGGGCCCGGCGGCGTGGCCTAGCGGCTAAAGTCCTCGCCTTGAAAGCCCCGGGATCCCATATGGGCGCCGGTTCTAATCCTGGCAGCTCCACTTCCCATCCAGCTCCCTGCTTGTGGCCTGGGAAAGCAGTCGAGGACGGCCCAATGCATTGGGACACTGCACCCGCGTGGGAGACCTGGAAGAGGTTCTAGGTTCCCGGCTTCGGATCGGCGTGCATCGGCCCGTTGTGGTCACTTGGGGAGTGAATCATCGGACGGAAGATCTTCCTCTCTGTCTCTCCTCTGTATATATCTGGCTGTAATAAAATGAATAAATCTTTAAAAAAAAAAAGCATAATATAGGAAACTGAAAATTATGAAGTACAGAATATGGTTCAAGGTAAAATTATCTTTTCAAGATACATTTTAAAATAAACTGATGAGATCCTCACAGATGAGATCTTCATTTTAACTATAAGTAGCTTCCAACAAATTTCATTCATTGTTGATTGTCATAGATGGTCAAGAAAAAAAACTTCAGATATCTGCTGATTTAACACAATACAAAACTCATTGTGATAAACACATTATGAAATTAAAAGGGAAAATAATTTTTTTCAAGTGACTATTTTTAACTTTTTTTTAAATGTCTTCATTGCCATTCAACCTTACAGAAGCATAAAGAAATTTTGGGGGCATTTTGTTGACACACTTGATGAAAACAAGGTTAGCCTTTCTTTGTGGAATTAGCACATTTCCCTTTGTTGGTAATTTCTTTCATGGAGTAGGAAGAACTCTGTGCTGTATTAAGAATTTATGTTAGAGGGCCCAGTGCAGCAGCCTAGCGGCTAAAAGTCCTCACCTTGCATCACCCAGGATTCCATATGGGCATCGGTTCTAATCCTGGCAGCCCTGCTTCCCATCCAGCTCCTTACTTGTAGTCTGGGAAAGCCGTAGATGATGGCCCAGAACCTTGGGACCCTGCACCCACATGGGAAACCTGAAAGAAGTTCCTGGCTCCTGGCTTTGGATAGACTCAGTTCTGGCCATTAAAGCCACTTGGGGAGTGAAACATCGGACGGAAGATATTCCTCTCTGTCTCTCTTCCTCTCTGTGTATCTGACTTTCCAATTGAAAAAAAAAAAGAATATTTGCTAGCATGTTTGAAACTAAGCACTCCAATGTTTGTGACAGCTAGATATTTGAATATTGCAAACGTAAAATCAGACAATCTCAGTCGCTCTTTAATACTTGTCTTTGAATAGAATTTCAATCTAAATCAGGGTTTTAAACATATCTTTAAAACTCTAACTAAATTATAATAATGATATTTTAACTTTCCTGTAGTTCTTTCATTACTGATGAGATTCTCATAAAAATATTTCCTACCACACCTTCTTCTGGGCTCCTTCAAGACAGACTCATACACGAATTTGTGCACAAAGCTTTCTTTGTGCTCTCAGGAGTCATGTCATTAAGGTGTGGAAACTAGTAATCAGAACAGTGAAATTACATTGGGGTGGTAGCTCAAGTGTTTGGCCATCAATCCTACAGAATGTTCTGGACTTGACAAGATCACTAGACGTTCTCTCATGTGAATCACTGGGCAGGACCTTTGTGGGGAGGGGAAGAGAGGAACTCAGGAAAGGCAATTCCTTGTAAATTAGGGCAATTTCCAGTGCAGAATGTGACTATGACCTTCAAAGTTAATAACCCCGGAACCTACAGGATGGATATGTGGGCCTTACATGGAGATCAGGGTCTTATGTCATGGTAGCCTTCACAGTTACGTTGTTTAAAATCTTAACATAGGGACTAAACATTCATGCAAGACTTGAAAAAGAGGGTAATAAGATAAGTATATTATCACATAGGAATATTTTTTTTACTTTGAGTTTGATTTACCTATGTATAAAAAACTTTTTTTTGTTTCTTCTCAAGAATATTTATGAATTAAATCTGGTTTTCCCATAACAGTAGAACCCTTTAAGAATGGGACGTGTTCAACATCTCAGCATTTCTTTCCCTATTTCATGTTTCCTATCTTCATCTTCTTAGCTTCCCAACTACCCAAGGAGAGACAATATTTCCCAGCATCTGTTTCCCAGTCTCTATGGTAAGTATATGTGGTTACAGGATGGAGTTATTATCACAATTGAGCTGTGAGCAGAATTGATAGGAAGCCCTTCTAGCTCTTTTATATAAAATGCTTGGCTGGAATTCATTCTTCCTTTTTTGATTTCCCTGCTTAGAATGAGAAATTACTAAAATTCATGAAAATGGCTCTAAGCTCTGGAGTAAGGCCCATATGTCTTCCTTTCACTTACATACGCTAAACATCAACATCTATTTTCTGTCAGAAGTTCTACGTTTTGGTATATTTGTTATAGGAGTTCAGTTTTCAACCTAATTAAAACAAAACATTTTAAGAAAACATAGAAATCAAGGGAGAGAAATCTTCATGTTCCATACATGACGAGTAGAAAGGTCATTCGTGGTACAAACAACTCTAGGAACCAGATTGCCTTGCATCTCTTCTATGTAAGGTCTTCAATACTTCCTCTTCCCGTGTGTGCTTGCTATGTTTCAGGGAATTCTTTCTCGTCATGCTATACTAACTTTTCTCTGAAGTGATACCCATGTCTGCATAAGCACACCTTCTTCTGTCCAGCGGGCTTTGCTAATTGGCTGCTCTCTGTGTACTTTCCTGCTTATAGAACCCCAAATAAACTGTGGACACTTTCTGAATTAAATTTCAAGTTAATAAGAGAAAAATTGATTGCTCTCCATTGTAATTGCTATCCCTGCTAAGATTCATTCTGGATTACTATTTGGGCTCCTGGCCAGCCTCAAGTTAGACTGGAGGGCAAGTACCACAGAGGGTTTTGCCAAGTTTGACTGCCTTGTAACAGAACCTTGTTCCTATTTACTTAGACTTTCTATTGTGTATGTTTTTGGTAGCAGCCATGGGAAACAAAAGTTCCTTGTATTTTTTACGTAACTTAAAGAACAGACATATGACTTAGGTTCTGAAAATTGGATATTCTCCCCTGAAACTCCAATCAGAAAGAGGTGACATGAATCCTGCAGTGCCAGTCACAGACCATGCACAAAGGGTGCAGTGTGACCTGGAGTCCAGTAGCACAAGCAGTGGTGTCTCACATTGACTCTATCTGAGATATACCCTTGGCAATGTTCCCTGTTGCTGCTATATTTATTTTTCCTGAGAATGATTTTCCAGGTATTCTTACAAAGACCATGAGCTCTACGAAGAATGTTGCTGGGAATTTGATTGGGATCACATTGAATTGATATATTGCTTTGATAATAAATATGGACATTTTGATGATGTTGATTTAATCAATGCAGAAACATGGTAGATTTCTCCAACTTCTTATATCTTCTTCTATTTAATTTTTAAATGTTTTATGTTTTTCTTCTTTGAGGTCTTTAAAGTCAATGGTTAGGTTTGTTCCAAGGTATTTAGAATTCTACTCTGCTACTTTAAAAGGGACTGTTCTTACCAGTTCATTCTCAGCCCTGGGATTTGTGCATTATTAATTTAAATTATTTAATTGTGTATCATTCATTTAAACTCATTTATTTTGTACTCTACTATCTTGTCAAACCTTTTCCCTGCTGGTGGCCTGGGAAAGCAGTGGAGGATGGCCCAAAGCCTTGGGACCCTGCACCCACTTGGGAAACCCGGAAGAAGTTCCTGGCTCCTGGCTTTGGATCGGCATAGTACCGGCTGTTCTGGTCACCTGTGGAGTGAAACATCGGATGGAAGATCTTCCTCTCTGTCTCTCCTTCTCTCTGTATATCTGTCTTTCCCATAAAAATAAATAAATCTTTTTAAAAAAAATTTTATCTGAAAATGTAAGAGACCACGAATCATCAAAGCTATCTTGAAGAATAAAGATAAATCTGAGGGAGTCACAATTCCAGATCTCAAGACATAGTACACAGCAGAGGAAATCAAAACAGTCTGGTTATGTTACAGAAACTGACAGGAGGATCAATGGAAGAAATAGAAATCCCAGAGGTGTGACCACACATGTACAGCCAATGAATCTTTGACAAGATAATCGAAAATAACCCAGAGAAAAAGGTTGGTCTCTTCAACAAATGTCTTTGGGACAACTGGATAGCCTCATTTAAAAGTAAGAAAGAAGATCCTCCCCCCCCACACACACACACCATTCACCATATTCAAATATTAAATCTAAATGGATAAAGGACCTAAATCTGCTCCCAGAAAAGACCATCAAATTATTAGAAGAAAATACAAGAAACACTCTACAATCCATAGAAACAGGCGAAGACTTCCTTAAACAGTCACCAAAAGCACAGGCAGTCAAAGCAAAACAAACCGAAGGGACTACATCAAACTAAGAAGCAAAAGAATCTGTCAACAAAGAGAAGAAGCAATTAGGAGAAAATCTTTTCACACTACACAACCAATAGGTGACTGATATCCAGGATTTACAAAGAACACAACAACAGTAAAATAAACAAACCAGTTAAGAAATGGGCAAAGGAAATGAGCATTTTTCAAAAGGCCAAATTCAAATGGCTAAGGACATACTTTAAAAATTCTCAGGTTCTCTAGCAATAAGGCAAATACAAATAAGAAACACATCGAGGTTTCACTTAACTCTGGTGAGAATGGTCTAGATACAGAAATATTCTAGTAACACATGTTGAAAAAGATGCTGTGCAAATGGTACCCCATTCCACTCCTGCTAGGATTGTAGACTTCTGCCACCATATAAAATTCAATTTAAAGAGTGCTCAGATAACTGATAATTGCTCTACCATATAACTGAGCAATCCCACTTCTGCAAGTATATACAACAGAAATGAAACCTATATACAAGAAATAAATCGCATCCTATATTTACAGCAGCACAACCCAAAAAGCAAAGACAAGGAAACAATTTAGATGGCAATTGAAAGAGGAATGGATAAAGAAACCATGGTAAATCTTCACGGGATACTACGCAGCCATTGAAAATAATGAAATTCTGCAATTTGCAGCAATTGCCCTCATTGGAAACCATTATGCTCAGTGAAATAAGCCAATCCCAAAAGGACAAATATTGTATGCTCTCTGTGATATATGGTAACATTCATGCAAAATATAAAACAAAAAATGTGTGGTAAACAACTATTTACTTACATTCTCATAAACAAGTGAAGTAATGAAGATGGGACTACCAGGAAATAAAGAACTGAAGTATTATTCTCTACTGCTCAATAAAAGAAGGATCATTCCCTAATGGAAGTATTAAACATACCTTGGCAACAAGATACCAGATTTTCTATCATTGCATATACCTTCAATGTCATAACAGGTAAACAGCAGAATGTTGAAATCATGATGATAGCTGAAGGACTATATTACTAAGAAGCACAAGGGAAAAGCAAGGAAGGCAGAACGGGAGAGAAGGAAAGGGAGGAAAAGCAGGGATGGTGGAAAGCCAAAAAACTACAAAACTTATCATGGAAAACAATAATAACAAATGCTATGAGCTTTCCAAAATCTGCTCCCATATTGAGGCCGTTTCTGACAAGTTATCTACTTGGTTTGCATCCAAGGTTCCAGCTACAATAGCTTTTGGCATCCAGCCTTAGTCTATTCGGTTGTGATTAGGTTGGGAAATTACATGATCAGTTTTCCTTAGAAATGGATGTGAATGAACCTGATGGTATTCAGGGCTACTAATTCAAATCCGTAGGGCAAAAGCAATTGGGGGGGGGGGGAATAATAGTCTTTTTTATACACTACTTTACTCTTTCTAAACAAGTAGAAATGGTAAAATGACTTTAAGAGATAATAAATTCAGCCCAGCACAATGGCTAGGTGGCTAAATCCTTGCCTTGTGTGCGTTTAGGATCCCACATGGATACCGGTTCATGTCCAAACCTCTTCACTTCCCATCCAGCTCCCTGCTTGTGGCCTGAGAAAGAAGTAGGACAGATCTTTATCTCTCCTCTCCGTAAATTTGCCTCCCAAATAAAATAAATCTTTAAAAAAGATAGCAAGCTTATTCAGATACCAAAAGTTGTTTTTTCTGTCTCTTTTTTTTTATTATTGCTTTATGATACAGTTCCATAGGTTCTGGGATTTCTTGTCACCCTCCCCAAATCCCCTTCTTTCCATTGATTTCCCCTCTAATATTATAATGGGTAGTCCTGCATGAACAGACATAAGTTCACCATACTGTTATTGAGGTATTTCCTGACATTGTGTGCATGGACAATGTTGTAGAGCCCAGCATTCTAACGTTAGGATATTTTCAACTGTTTCCCTGGGAGTCCATCTTTGGCCTGGATACATAGAGACAGAGTGCAGTTGGTCTCCACATCTGAATGTATCAGTCTCTGCTACACTTCTCTTATACACTCCCTTAAATACACAGCCAGTGTACACAGTCCACAATCGGGAGAAAAAGAGTAAATTGTCATCAACCTCAAGTTAACAAACAAGCTACAAAATACCAATGCATCATGAGAGTGATGAAAAAGAATGTTGAAAACCTTCTTGTTGAATAGATTTTATTGTAATTTCTTCAGTGCCACATGGTCATATAGTAGTATCAATTTCTCAGTTTCTTTATTTTAAAGGCAGAGGTATTAAGACACACAGAAAAAGAGAGAGAGAGGTTGGGGTTGGAAAGAGAAAGAGAGGGAGACATCTGTCCTCTTCTGGTTCACTACCAAAGCCCTGCCATGGTCTTAACTGGGTCAGGAAAATTTAGGAGCCAGGAGTTTGATCCCAGTATGTCGTGTAAATGGAAGAAACCCAAGTTCTTGGACCATCCTCTGTTGCTTTTTCAGTTGCATTTGTAGGGAGATGGATCATAAGTGGAGCAACCAGGATTCAAGTTGGCACCCATACACGATGCCAGCATTGTAAGCAGGGACCAAAGTCACTGTGCCACAAGGCATGCCCCAAAGGTTTTCTCTCATGAGAGTGTGAAGTTCCACCTTTCTTCTCCTACCGACCCTCAGCAAGTTACCTCCTGTTCCCTGGTGACTGACCAGAGGCAAACACAGCCACAGGTGAGCTCCAGGCATTTTTCAAGTCTGCAACAGTGATCAGAAATCCAGTTTTTGTAATGCCTTTCAATTTCCCTTACCTATAGCAAGTCTCCTCATGTATTGTCTAAGTGAGAAGCATAAAAACTTATTTTCAGAAAAATAAACATAGTTAGGAAATTAAATATTCCAGTTTTTTAAAGTAATAAGTTTGCAATTTTGAAATGCCCTCCTTTCCTTGAGTATCATTGCATCCAACTCTAGTGTTTAGAAATGGACAAGCATGGGCCCGGCACGGTATCCTAGTGGCTAAAGTCCGCATCTTGCCCACAGGGATCCCATATGGTACCGATTCTAATCGCGGCTGTCCTGCTTCCCATCCAGATTCCTGCTTGTGGCCTGGGAAAGCAGTCGAGGACGGCTCAAAGCCTTGGGACCCTGCATCTGTGTGCGAAACCCGGAAGAGGCTCCTGGCTCCTGGCTTTGAATCAGCTCAGCTCTGATTGCTGTGGCTGCCTAGGGAGTGAATCATCAGATGGATGATTTCTTCTCTGTCTCTCCTCCTCTCTGTATATCTGCCTTTCCAAAACAATAAATAAATCTTTTAAAAAGAGAGAGAGAGATGGACA
Source organism: Ochotona princeps (assembly GCF_030435755.1). Taxonomy (NCBI): domain Eukaryota; kingdom Metazoa; phylum Chordata; class Mammalia; order Lagomorpha; family Ochotonidae; genus Ochotona; species Ochotona princeps. The sequence continues at coordinate 54,828,851 of NC_080840.1, forward strand.
AACAATGGGAATAGCTCTTTTTATAAGCTGCAAAGGAATGACATGGATTTTGAGAATATTGTAATGACTGTCCTTCTAAGCCTCATTATAAAACAAACTTGACCTAATCTCAAACTGGTCAGTCAAGTTTTTCTTTCTCCTTCACTATTTGTTTTTGTTTCTCTTTTAAGGTTTAGAAAAATACTTTACAAAGTGGAGCAAAATGCATAGTGTGCATGATAGTGTAACAACTACTGATTTCCAGTTTTTAGTATTACTGTTTACATGAAACACATAGGAGATTTGCTTATGGTTGTAAAACTGAATACAAAAATGCTGACTGCCATACAATAAAACTACAATTGGCAGAATTTAAGAGATGGAAATGGCATTTGGAGAAGAGATTGAGTGTGTTGAAGTAAAAACCATATGCAATCAATAAAAACTCAGAATATTCCTAAGAAAGCCCACAGAACAAAAAGTAGAAGTAAAAGTTTATCGAAGTTACAAAAGTTGCTGAAGAAGGAATAAAAAATAGTAGAAGAATGCAAGTTTTAAGTAAATATTTCAGGATTATTGACAGATAAATAACAAAATATCTGTTGTAGATAAATCTACATTTGCATTTTTTATTATAGTTCTACTTCTTGATAAATAGAATTCAACTTTCTTATGCACCAAAGTAAATTGCTGATTTGGTTGTCGATGTGTGTGGATGGGATCTGGCTTCAGACATGGAGAAGGGTAAGACACCAGCTTCAGAAGCACTTTCATCCAGAAGCAACATCAAATTAATGATGCAACTTGGGCAAATAAAATATTGGGTCAGATTAATTAGGAATAGAGCAGTAGCATGGTATTTGGTGTTGTCTGTTTTTTACCCCACCCTGTACTGTAATTCTAGCTCTTATATGTCAATCAAATTTGCCAACTTTTCAATTATGCACTGTGCCTCACCCAGGATCAGGAAAGAGGAGACACCATTTGACCACATGGAAGTTAAGCAATACAGCTAATCACCGTGAACCCTTCCAAAACTCCCACACAGATTAAGTTCTACTTAAACTGAATGTTCCGTTAGGGGATCACCCATAACCCACGAAGGAGACTGATTTACATGAGAGTAACCCTTTCCTTTTTTTTTTTTGGCTACCGACTCTTTTGGTTGGCCCTGCTCTAACCTCCTCCCATGTCCTATTTTGGTAGATAACTCTCTGATCTGCTCATGGCAGGTGTCTTCCAGTGTTGAGTTGTTTAAAGAGAGTGTGTATTCAGCATCTTACTTCAAGTAAATCCTGCTATCACTTGTGCAACTTACACGAGTGTCATATTTGAGTTCTTAGCTCTGTGGAAGTAAGAACTTCAAACAAAAATTGAGATACATTTTCCCATTATAAAAGACAGCTAAGCACATGGATGCTTTATAAGAAGTTTATGGAGACAATACCCCCAAACAATCAGAGGTTTTGAATGAATAATTCATTTTTAAGAAAGGACCAGACAATGTTGAAGATGAAGCCTGCAGAGGCAGACCATTCATATCAACTTAGAAGCAAAGAAATTAATGTGGTTCATGCTCTAATTGAAGAGGACAAGTAATTAACAACAGAAACAATAGCCAACCTCAGACATCTCAATTGATTCAACTTAAACAGTTATGGTTGAAAATTCCACTGGAGCAAATTTTCTGCTCAGTGAGTGCCAAAGCCGTTGTAGCTCAACTGCACACAGAGCAGAGCTTTCAAAGAAAAATTGGAACAAGTGGATCAAGATCCCAAAATACCTCTTGGAAAATTTATAGCCAGAAATGAAAAACGGCTTTATCTGTAATACCGTAACGTCAAAGTATCGAAATGGCTACCAAGGTGAACAGGGTCCAGTCAAAGCCAAAATGGAATAATGAAGGGCAACAGTGAGCCAGAGAACAATAACATCTGATTATTAAGCTACAGCCCAAGTGACAGCCCAAGATGTAAAAGAAAAACACCTGAGGAAGCTTCACTAGTAAGTTCTCCTCGATCACACACTTCAGGTCATTCCTCTCATAAAACAAGGGCAATTTTTCCAGAACTTCAATACAAATCATTAGACATTGCCCTTATAATTCTAACTTGATTCTTTCTGACTTCTTTTTGGTTTGGGATCTTACAGAATCCTCAAAGGACACCCATTTTAAAAAATCATAATGTAAAAATGACTACCTCGATATGGTTAAATTCCCAGAACTCTCAATATTTAGTGCTGGAATGACTAGCAAGGACCACTGCTTACCAAACCATCTTCAAATTGTTAGAGCTTATGTTGAATTAAGCTCAATTTTAAATTCTCTATGTTTTAATCCCACTTCCCACAAATCATTTGAAGTTTCCTTATATATCTACATGGATAGATTTCTGTATGTGTATGCAAATGTTTTATATATATGTATTAATCTTTGCATGTATTCTTTTATATAACAGCAAGTACAGTATACATCCCTGATATTGCTTGTAATTTTGCCCATTTTAAGCATTGCAAAAGTCTTGTTAGATAATAACAGTGAGTTCTCTCATAGCCTATGACAACCTCCTGGAGTTCTAAGAACCGTTATCCATCTTTGAACTCCGGTGAATTTCTAAGAGTACAAGATGATTCAAGTGAGCAAGTAGATACTGTAAAGTGAGGATCGTCTCTCGTTCACAAAAACATGAGTATGTTAACCAAGGAATACACACATTCCTAAATAACCTACCAATACAGCCCTCCTACAATTGTTAAAAGCTGTTTTATTTCAATAAAGATGGAAACATTATTCAAAATATTCTTTAAAAAGATAGGAATGTGACAGATGATAAAATGAGTTCAGGACAGAAAAATGTGAGCTGATACAACTGGCAGAGAAAACTTGTGGACATAGATATTTCACAAAAGGGGGAAACTTGGCAGAGTATTTTAAAATGAGTTATACATGCAATCATCTTGTGAAGCATTTTGAGTGCTTCTGATATCAGTTTTCAATGAAGCATGTTGAAACAAAGATACAATGTGTAACTATCGACTTTACATTGCATAACACTGCTATTCTGACCACTTGTAATAGATGGAATTATACAACTATTTACTAGAGATGAGGTGGTAGTCATCTGAGTCATATCAGTGATAATTTTATGTCATCTACATTTGACAGGTGGAATTTGTTTGGGATACTCTGGTTTGCTCAGCATGTTGAATGGTAAGGCTTAGATATTTCCCTAATGTTTGTAAAATTACAACAATGCATAACATTAGATACTCTACCTTCATTATAATAGCAGAAACACCTTTTGGAGTGATTCCTTAGACAGGGTAATACTCGAACATAAGCACCTAGGAGGAAAGCAGCCACTGAGTGGAATGTGACAAATGAGAAGAACCCATGGACCATGAGGGTGGGGAACAGTGGCACTGGAAGGCGGTGTCCAGCCAATCATCATGACCTCTTAAAGAATCACGTTCCAAACCTGGCAAATACATTTGAAATGTTTCACATCACCAATTCCTCACTCATACACAATAAGGTGACTGTTTCACGCACTTCAGGAATTTTTCATGTGTTATTCATTTCCATAAGGGGCCTTCACTCCAGGCCTTCAAAGTCTTTCTGGCTTGCTCCCAGAGTAGTGTTCCATCACTGACTTCTCACAACCTCCATGTAGGAGAAAATCCAGGAGGTTGCCATTATCTTCACACTCCACTTCCCTCAAAGAATTGCTCACCATTTGTTTCTTTTCTGAAGCTTTCCCTTTCAAAATTCATCATTAAAGGACCCTTGAAAGCCGTCAGAATACGAGAACTATAAATTGTATCATATTATCATGTTTGCTTGTATGTTGTCTAGGGTTGGCTTATCAATTTCACATCAGGGCAATCTACTTCCCCAACCAGACAACGAATCTCTTCAATGGAATGGAGACATCTATCTTTATACACACAGTCCAAAATGCACTGTGAATACCGTATGAACTATTACAGTGACTCATGAGATCTCATCAATCTATTTAGCTTATTTATGTTGCCTGCTACCTGTCTTTAAACGTACCCAATGCGGAAACCTGGATCCAACACTTAGAATACTCCCTTGAACTGTGCAAGAGCTTGATAGCATGTATTTATTGAAGGACTAAGGGATGTATATTTTTAAATTTTAAAAAATATTTTAAGAAAGATGCATTTTAAAGACTTATTTATTTTTATTGGAAAGTCAGATACACAGAGAGGAGGAGAGGCAGAGAGAAAGATCTTCTGTCTGCTGGTTCACTCCCCAAGTGACTGCAATGACCAGAAGTGAATTGATTCAAAGCCAGGAGCCAGGAGCTTCCTCTGGGTCTCCCACATGAGTGCAGGGTCCCAAGGCTTTGGACTGTCATCAATTGCTTTCCCAGGACATGGCAGGGAGCTGCTCCTTCGGGGAGCTGTCATTCACCAACACACTGAGTTCCCTAGGTGTCACATCCACTTTCAGACTTACGTGCTACCAGAGCAGTTGGTTTTCACGGTAGCTGGAAATGGCTTGTGTGCTGAACTTCTCTCTGGATGTGGAGTTCTTTGCGCCTTGAGTCAGCATCTACATTCTTGTATTGTGTCGGTGCTCAAAATGCTTCATTTCATCATACTGGGCTCAATGGGCATGGGACAAGTCGTGACCAAATAGGGTTTCCGGGAGATCTGCTAGGAGAGCTAATGGTATGTGAAGTTACTGACCCAGGTGGAGTAGTTTTGAAAACTACTCCACCAGGCTTGAAAGCAGTGCCCATATGGGATCCCAGTCATGCAATATGAGAACTTCAGCCACTGGGTTACCACATTGGGCCGAGAAATGCATTTTTAACATGGAAAATAATATTCTCTTTTTACCTTGTCTGGTTATTTTGTCTTTTCCCAGCAGATATTAAGGATCTCACAAAAAGGGAGTACATGCTACATTTCATGTCTCAGAGCAAAACTTCTTTTGGGTTAGAAATAGATTGGGGAGTCCTTTCTTTGTTTTTCAACTTTCACTTCAGATCTAATTTTCTGGTGGGATTTGGACATGATTATTTTGGCTCTTACTCTAAGTTCTTCAATTCTCTGGACTATAGCACAGAAGTAATAAGTATGTTTTCACTTTATATAGTCTTTCTTTTTCTATGAGGTAAAAGCATTCCTTTATAGAAGGTAGATCATATGCCTGTGCTATAAAACACATCACATTTTATCTTTATAAACAAAAATTTTTAGAACCTCTCCAGAGAGCCTACAAAATGTACAGTATCAAAACAGAGTTGATACAGCCTTGGAATAATTTTTCTTCAGTATATTGTACAATTTTAATTGAGAAAATATCTGATTTCTCAAACTTTTGCCTGACAGGGCAGCATCTTTCTGAAATGTGAATTCACACTAAAACACCCATAAGTTCATTGTCCTTTACCTTTTATTGTGACGTTTAATTGGCCTGCATAGTTTATAAATCTGTGGTTTCACTGGGTGACTACTTTCGGTCTTGCTGGTAATGAGACTCTGGGATATCCATTTACTGCTCTGAATCCTAGGTAAACATTTTGGTTATATATCAGAGACTGTTTACAATGTGTTTAGTCTGGTACCTATTGTGAGGACATAAAGTGAAATACGATTTGCAGCAATTAAGAAATTTTGGTGATTAATTTCTGCTGTTGAATTGGTAGATTTGTGCAAATAAAATATAAATTGTCCAGAACTTGCAGATTTAGACAGACACCGTTTATATGAAATCTGAGAGTCCAACGGGGAAAGTGATAAAATACATTCATATAGTCTTTGATTCCCACAACCAACTGATGTGGGCAGAATATAGCTGATGAGTTTAAGAAGATACAAATCTAGCTTCTCTCAACAGCACCACAGTCTCAGAAAAATAAATGGCTTGCCCAGGTCACGCGGGAAAGAATGGCCAAGGCCCTAGGGACCTTACTCTCAATCAGACGCAGCATTCCTTTGCTGCTGCTCCAAGGCAAAGTGGGCGTGCTCATTTCCATGTAGCCAAAGCCTTGTGACTCCAGAGGAGCACTCATTCCCTGTCAACAGTGTACCTCTGCCCTCTCCCCTGCTGCATAAGCGGATATGAGCCCAGGATGAGCCTACAGCAGGGAGAGCACAGTGTCTGCCCTGGTGACTTTCAGACAACCTTGAATTCTTGTTCTCCAGTCCTTTTCTTATGCCAGGGATGCTCCAGGACAAGAAGGCTGTGCCCCCAGTGCAGTGCAATCTACTCTGCCACTCACACTCACTTTCCAGTGCTGCCTCCTCTCTCCATAAATCAGCCCGCATCTTTGACACAAACATCCCTGTGGCTTCCCACCAAGTCAAGAAATTTTCTCTAAATTTAATTTCATTGATATGCATTATAACATGATGAACGTATAAGGTACAGTACCATAATCTGATATTAAAGAGTATCTAATGATAATGGTAATTAGAATCTGTATCCTCTTACATGTGTATCATTTCTTCATTTAGGAACCTTTGGACTCTTAGTCATTATGAAATGTGTAGTATAATTACTGATTAGAGTTCGCCTACTGTGCTCTATAGAATACTAGAATTTATTCTCTTGGCAAAACTGCCTATTGGTGTTCATTGTCTAATTTCTTGCTATTTCCATATTCTTTTCAGCTGTTTATTTCTCTACGTATTTATTTATTTGAAACACAAAGTTGGAAATCTCTGTCTCTCTCTCCTTCTGTCTTTCCTTGCTCTCCAAATGACCACAACCACTGGGGCTATCTAGATCTCCCACACAGATGGCTTGTATACAAGCACTTGAGCCAACTTCTGCTGTTTTTCCATGCACAATAGCAAGGAGCTGAATCAGAAATGGTGCAACCAAAACTCAAGGCAGAGCGCTTAAATGATAGCACCACATCACCAGTCCCCTTTCCCACCCATCTAAGTGTCTGCTAATCTCCGGTCAACACTCTCTTCTATGATATTAACCTTTTAACTTCCACAGATAGGTCAGCACATGTGGATTCTCACTTCTTTGTTGTAGTCTCCAGGGTTCCCTGAGCCTGGCACCTGCCTTCCAGCATGATGCCTGCTAACGCAAGTACCTCACCCACCCCGCTCTAGCCTCATACCTTCTTCACTCCTGGGTGCACAGTTCCTTCCCTCCTGGCACAGAGTTCCTTATGCCTAATTCAGGCCTCCCCAAGGAATTCCTATTTCTGAATAAATTTTCAAATTTCACTCAAGCACATGATCTAAAGCAGCCACTTGACAATTAGGACACCAGTTAAGACACTCACATTTCATGCTAAAACGTCTAGGTTATACTACCTGGCTCTAGCTCTTAGCCAGAACTCTACTAATGCAGACACTGGGAGACAGGTCCTGGTCCCTGGGTTTCTGTCATCCATGTGGGAGACATGAATTGAAATGTCAGCTCCCAGTTTAACCCTAATCCCATCTTGGTTACTGCTGGTACTTGTAGAGTGAACCAGCAATTGGAAGCACTTTCTCTGTCTACTCTTGCTCTGCTCTTTTATTTCATCATTTTGTCTCTCTGCCTCTCAAATACCTTAAAAAAACCCCACACGTACACAGATGTGCACATTTGTACAAGGCCATGGGTTCAACAGAGGTTTATGCAACAGCCACAAATTATCCCTAGTGACTGTTTCCTCCAGCTTCTGCTCACAGCCTTTGCCAAGACAGTTTTCCAGGCTATGTTGCCTCCCTCTGCATGAATTCTCAAACCCCACAAACTTCCCTGGTCTTCCTCCCCGCTTCTTATGTTTGTATGGTTGAATTTCAATGGTTGACATTATCCACATTCTTTTTATAGGAGGAGGACCCTTGATGGTTGTGGCAAGGCTAAGAGATCATTGCCTGTATATTCATCATTGTGAAGAATTCAACACATTTCCTGACATGTAGTGGAGCTCCACAAATATTTGTGGACTGAAGAATGATGAATAAATGATGTTCCCTGGAATCTGTTCACATCAACTGCAGGAGAGAAAAGGGATTTTCCATACTATGTCACCCCTTAGGCTCAACGTCATCCTGAAACACTCTCTGTCATGATCTTTACAAAAAGAAGCACCATCAAGTCCTTGAGCTCAACTAGATTCTAATGAGAAATGACTGACGTACACAAAGATTACTGCAAAAGAAGAAGGCTCAGAGAGAGAAGACAACACGCCACAGAAAGGCACCTACTTGACCAGTGTGATAAAACACGAAAGTCACAAATGTGGCAATTCTAAATGCAGAATGCAAACCCTGCCTTCATGACATTGCAACTCAGTAATCCGGAACAAGTGATTCATTCTCTTTTTTGTAAAGATGAAGACCCTGACTTGCCTCAGTTTTGCCTAACTCCTCTTCTAACTCTGGCTCATTCTCAGTGGTGAATTAACAATGAGCAGGCTGCTCTAGGGGATAAAGGACAGAACTGGTGCCTCTGCAAATCCCAAACGCAACACAGCAAAGGATGTTTTCACAGGTGTTGCCTTCAAATATCTCACCATGAAAGAAACACATTTTAGTGAGGCTTCTAGGGAGAGTTCTTTGTTTTCTGAACTGGAATAGTTCTGGAAAAGAAACCATCTATCTGCCTGGAAAGAGAGTTAACTCCACCTCAGTATATTTTCATTATACAACAAAAACTTCTCTTTGTGAATACAAGGATACCAGCATTTAAAATAAACGGTTTCCCCATTTTTGGCACTATTAGTAAAATTATTTTCAGCAGAAAGAGATATATACTATGGGGACAGGCCATGTTTCCATTTGAAGTAGTGATATTCTCTGGCAGAAAAGTGAGGATTTTCTGGCAGGAAGGTGTAGTTCATAAAATTTGTTTCTAATGAAACCAACCAAGCTCCAAACCAATGCAAAAAACAATTGAATGAATCAAAAGGAAATACACTGACAGCAGTCATATCATGCTCTGAGATTACCGACCTGACAGTGTTCTTTAAGATCTGAGGAATGCAACCATCAGCTGGACACCCAGATCTGTGGGTCAATGCTAGTCCATGAACCTTCTTGGTGGCTCGCTTCCCACAAACAATGGTTTTTGATTTTCCTGTTGTGAATTGAATTGTGCCCCCTCCCTAAAATAAACCTCATGTTGAAATGTAACCCCGAATATCTTAGATTACAACCTAAGTGTAAAATTTGGCTGTTGCAGATAGAATTAGCAAGAAAAAAAATCATGCTGTAGAATATGGATCTTTGATTGGTGTCCTTATAAAAAGAAAAACACACAGAAGATGCTGTGCAATCATGAGTCTGGAGTAATAACTCTGCAACATAAGGAATGCCAGGATTACTACCAACCTCTAGGAAGTATGAAGAGGTGAGAAAGTATTCTCTTATGGATTTTAGAAGATTTTAGAAGAGGAACGGCCCTAGGCTGCATTGATTTTATCTTCTAGCCTCCATCACTCTGAGGCATGATGCTCCTGTAGGGTTTTTTTTTTAAGATTTATACATATATATATATATATATATATATATATATATATATATATATATTTGGAAAGGCATATACACACTGAGGAAGGGAGGTGGGAAAATCTTCCATCTGCTGATTCATTCCCCAAGTGACCGCAACAGCCAGAGCTGAGCCAGTCTGAAGCCAGGAGCCAAGAGCTTCTTCAGGGTCTCCCACACAGGTGCAGGGTACCTAGGCTTTGGGCCGTCCTTGAGTGTTTTCCCAGGCCACAAGCAGGGAGCTGGATAGGAAGCAGGGCCCATCTGGGATTAGAACCGGCACCTTTATGGGATCCAAGGCTTTCAAGATGAGGACTTTAGCTGCTAGGCCACCATGCCAAGCCTGCTCCTGTAGTTTTAAGTCAATTTATCATGGCACTTGACCATGATGCCCACAGCCACCTTCTTCTTCCCTGCTAAAACATCCATCATCCTATCAACTTCTCAGAGTTCATTATAACCAGGTGATTTGCTGTGGTAGGAAAACAAAATTAGCATAAATATAAAAGCAATATTCATATGACCTTTACCAAGCAACACTGGCACCTTTCCTATTGTTAGAATGAAATCCACTTGCTGCCCCGACTCCAGTCTAAGGTCCCATCCTATTGCCTACTCAGGAAATTTACTCTTGCCATTTCTGTTATTTGCTCCTGTATCAGTATAGTTTCTCCCAACTGCATCATTCTAGCAAAAAAATCAAGTTTCAAAGGTATTAAAATGAGTTTGGGAAACAGGAGTGAAAAACAAAGAATGAGTGAGTGGGTGAGACAGAACCTGTTTCTTTTCTTAATCCCACTTCCTCTTTTACCACCACCCTTTTTCTTGCACTCTTTTTTAGGAAAACAGCTCAGAATGTGTATTTTTACTTGCTCCACTTTGTCAACATTCACGGTTTATGAAAAACAATTCTTTAAGAAACAAACAAAAAATACTATTGTATTATCATTGGTGTTTTGTTACTATTACATATTTGAGGCAACTAAGTTTATGAAGAGCATTGCACTCTTTAGCCAAACCTTTTCAAGCCCAGGATTAGATGATTCTTGGTTACCGTCTAAGGGGACAGCCAATGTCCAGGGTGTCGTGTGCACAGGAAGCAGCACACGGATCTCCGGAAGCTGAGAGTGGTCCCGCCCAGTGCCAGGCTTTTCATGAGTGGTCCAACTCCAGTCTTCTGAGGCCTTCTTTCTATGCCCACCCCCTCAACACCATGATTGGAATATTTCTACTCTCTTCAGTCTGCTAATTCATGACTTTGGAATTTAAAGTCCTGCGAAAATTTTGGAGTCTAGCTATCTTCAAGCCACGCCAGTGTCTTCCTTTGCCTCTGCTGCTATCTGCTGCCTCATGTCAGAGGTTTAGACCAGACGTTGTCCGTTGCCACTCCTCAGAAAGCTCTTCTGATGGTCACCTGATGTAGAAACTCCCATTCTTTTATCACCTGCTCTTCTAGTTGCTGTGTTATTTTCCTTCCAGGCACTTGGTCACCAAATGGCATGACGCATTTGCAAACTCATCTGTTTGTTGTCAAACTCTCTAGTTGAATGCAAGCTGTGTGAATGGGGCTTTTCCTTCCCTCTGTACTATCCTGGCGAAGGCTACCACTTAATGTATGCTAGTAAATAGCTGAGTGAATGTTGTTATTTTGGGTATCTGTTAAGACTTGATGGTATGATGTTTCAGAAAGAAAAATACAACTCACAGGTTGTGACTGAAACAATTAATGGAGCTTTATGAAGCAATATCACACACAGAAGACCTCTGTATAATTGTTGGAGAGATGCTTTTATAACATTGATTTCTGCTATTTAACATTATGATACAGTAATGGACAAATCTATACTTTTGTGTGATGCCATATGTGGTAAAGTTGTTAAACTAACTATTTACTAACTGACTAAAAATAACAAAGTTAAAGAAAAATTATCTGTAGCTTGCATTTACAGTAGATTGACAGAGAAATCATTTATATAACAAAGCTTTAACAGCAGACTGACTTATAGAGTCAGAACACTGAGTCTGTGTAATAATTCAATAGCCGATTCCCTAGGAAGGATTATGTATGCATCATGTATGTTCCTGGGTTATAGGAAAGACATAAATAAGCAATGCCAAAACAATGAAGACTCAAACTTTTTATTTAAACTCGCAACTGTAAGCTTACTGCCTAATAGACCAAGTAGTTCAAGTGTATTTCTCCTTTCAACTCAGGTACAATTGCTACATTCAGGATAAACTAAAATTTGCATTCTTAATTAATGTCTCAGGAGGTGAGCAATCACAGACTGAACTGCCTTGCAAGAATTTTACTCATTCTGGCATTTTTGTTGCTTTTATTTTCCTCAGTTCCATGTTTAATGGAAACCAATGAAAGTTTTTACTTCTTTGAAATGTATAATATTCATCATTTAAATTATCTGTAGCTTCTCTTAAACTTCCTTTACTAACCAGACATACATTTACCAGTGTGCTTGGTAACAGTGGATTTCCAAGTTAGCATTATCCTGTTTTGGGGCTATATGACTACATCACACTGTTGGAAAGTAACCATGGGGACTATTGCTAAGCTCAATTCATTCTAATTAGTTTGTTGCACAGTGAGATCAGAGAAGCAGTTGTACAACATAGAAAGGGCTTTGACTTTGGAAATAGGCTGAGAACCTGCTCAGCCACTAATAGCCAACGCTAAATTACTTCACTGACAAAACAGACAACAGTCCTAACTAGGTGACAAACTGAATATCATTGAAGGATGAATTGTAAAGGATTTGGTATGAGATATATTAGATGAAGGAAAGTATTTTATTTTTCATCCTTTTCCAACTGTGTAAATGAAGATTAGTCTATTTCCAGCCCATCTGTAAATGATTCTGAGCTTGTTTCTAGAAAAACCGGGGCAAGTGGACCATTTAGAACCTGAAATCTATGAAGATAGTCACAGAGTACCTGAACTATCATTTCAAAATATCCAGGATCACTTTATTGATGGACAGTGATGTAAAATGCAATACATTGCCTAATTAAATTTCAAACCATTTTTTTCTCATTAGTTTAACATTGTCCTTTTTTTCCCTCCCAGCTTTATTGAGATATCATTGACCAATACAAATTTTATGTATGTAGTGTGTTTTGGTGCTTTGTTATATATGTAATATGTTAATAGTGTTGTGGTATTAATGTATGTTATCATCACAACAGACAAGCTACTTAACATCTACTCCACGTATTCCAATTATATAACACTGTTTTAATAAATATACACACAATTCATAGTCTTTGACCAAAATTAACCCACTATGGCATTTTCTAAATCAAATCTGTCAATATTGCTCCCAAGTTGCATTGAGAAAGAAGATGACTGCTCTACACACACCACATGGATAAATCCAGATTGTGCTTAATTCCACAAGGACATCTTATAACTACGGATCACTATCCTATCCAAGAAGGCAAGTCAGAAAACATACTAAGAAAATGGATAATGCTATAAGGAAAACCTAACTTTAAAAACAGAATATGACACTCTTCATGGAGCATATTATTTACAATACATTATCTTTGTCATACCACTGTTAATCATGACACATGAAATTTGGATCCTATCTTCAGAGAGACAAGCTGCTCTATACCACCTGAAAACCTAAAGAGCCACAGCCAGGAGATCAAAGGATGACAATCTGTGCAAAGTGTCAAGATGAAAGACGAAAAATAAGAATATTTAGGCATCAATGATCTCATGAAGGGTCTATGTCAGGATGTGGTCTGCAATGTAAATTAATGAGCATGAAGCAGTATCTAGGCCAAGAGAAAAGAAATCACCACTTACTTACAAATTCACCATAGTTATCAAAAGCCACAATCTGCACAAGTGTGTGTGCACCCACAGATTCATCTATAGAAAGAGTGTTTTTTGTTTGTTTATTTTAAAGATTTATTTATTTTTTTATTGGAAAGGTGGATATACAGAGAGGAGGAGAGAGAAGAAGATCCCCTTCCATTCATTCACTCCCCAAAGGGCCACAACAGCTGGAGCCAAGCCGACCCAAAGCCAGGAGCCTGGAGCCCCCTCCAAGTCTCCCATGCTGGTAAAGGGGCCCCAAAGCTTCAGGCAGTCCTCACCTGCTATCCCAGGCCACAATCAGGGAGCTGGATGGAAAGTAGGGTGCTGGGATTAGAACTGGTGCCCACATGGGATCCTGGAGCACTCAAGGTGAGGACCTCAGCCACTAGGCCACCACACTGGGCCCTAAGGAGTGTATTAAGGCTGCTTGACTCTAATAATTGGATATGGCTGTTTTGCCTTTTCCCTTAAGACACTGCTGGCAATGACAGTGCAAGAAATGATCGAAACCTTCATTGTGCATGCTTTAGTTCAATAGCAAAAATTAACAGTATTCATGTGATTGTCAAAAATATATGCTTCATTGTGGAGAAAGATAAGAACTTCAAATTATTTTCTTTGTTTCTATGGTAACTTCCTACCTGAAATAGTCATGCAAAATTTAAAATCTGAGATTTGAGAATATCACGATTCTAACCTTAAACTTTCCATTTTTGTTTTGTATCTTTCCTTGCTTTTAACTGTAACCTAGTCAAAATGCTAGAGTCTCGGTTCTCATAAAAATGACTGTTTGGCATGTTGATTATCACAGCCTTCTTCTTGCATAAATTCCCTGTTTTATTTGAAGATACCATGTGCAATATTTCCATGGATCCAGACTGGAAATCAGACTCCCAACGGGACAGGTTTTTCTTCAAGCTTATGCAAATCCCCATTATACTAATAGTACTTCCTAGTGCACATTAAGAGAAAATATAGCTTGAAGTGTTCATTACAAAAGCTTCTTTTCTGAAAAAGAAAGCCTCTCTTAATGACATTATGCTTCAATATATGAAAAGCATTGAATTGTATGGTAATTGGTAAACTGAACCATCATTTCCATAAAACACTTAAATCAAAGTTACTTCTAAAACTCTGGATTAAATAAAACTCTCATTATGTTAGTGGTGAAACACTGTTGGCTTTACATAATTCCCTTGTTCATTCCTGACCCATCTGAAAGGATCACTGATGGATTTCAATGACTGGGATTCATAGTAGTTTAAAACACGTCTGAACTGTATGTCTGGCCATCTCTCTTTTCTCAGATCATTTGCCTTTAAATTGGAAAATATACTTATTTAATGACATGAACTGTAGCATATTTTAATAGTTTTCATTTATTCTATAAAGGGTAACATCAAAAAAGAAACATGATATCCATAAGATCCATAAGCATATATAAGTTATACATATATATCTAGATCAAATTAATAATTACAAAGTTTTCACTGTTCCACCTACAATAAATATGTAAAATTCAAAGATTAATGGCCTAACTGTGAATAAGTAAATTCCTATTGTTTAAAGCCATAGCATAGCTCTCTGAAAAAATTGACACCTTACAATGTATTTTTGTAAAATTTCATCCATAATATACTAATGATTTACTTTTATATTGAATGGACTCTTTTCATCACCAAAAATTACTCTCCAATTATAAATTAAGAATTTATCTCAATAGAAAAGTCACTAGGTGATTGCTTAGTGGCCTAAATCAATTATTTCATATGCTAAACACAACTGCCTTCTTTTTTTTTTTTTAAGATTTATTCATTTTATTACAGCCAGATATACACAGAGGAGGAGAGACAGAGAGGAAGATCTTCCGTCCGATGATTCACTCCCCAAGTGAGCCGCAACGGGCCGATGAGCACCTATCCGAAGCCGGGAACCTGGAACCTCTTCCGGGTCTCCCACGCGGGTGCAGTGTCCCAATGCATTGAGCCGTCCTCAACTGCCTTCCCAGGCCACAAGCAGGGAGCTGGATGGGAAGTGGAGCTGCCGGGATTAGAACCGGCGCCCATATGGGATCCCGGGGCTTTCAAGGCGAGGACCTTAGCTGCTAGGCCATGCCGCCAGGCCCAAACACAACTGCCTTCTTTCAGGTGTGTTTTTCCTCCCTGAGAAAAGCTATCTAACACATTTGATTAAAGTCATTTGTATCAATGTTCATTGTCTGCTTCTGTCATCATTTGGCTGGGGTAGTTGTCCAATTTGTTCTGTTCTCCTTCTGCTACAGTACCAAATGAGCTGCCATAGTCTCCATTTGTATCAGGGCCTGTATCCACTCCTCCACATTTTTTACTGAGGAGGACATGTTCTTACAAGCAAGCCCAAGGACCCAATCCAGGCAACTTGGGCCTCACCAGATCTCCCACCCCCAAGGCTCACGAACCCGCCACCTACCTCACAGGCAGGCACAGGAACCCTGGCTGGGCAACCCGAGACCTGCCGGATCCCCTGCCTCTAGAACTCATGAACCTGACACCCACCTAGTAGACAGGCCTCAGGATCCAGGCCAGGTGACCCAAGCCCTGCCAGATCCACCACCCCTGGGGCTCATGAACCCAGTACACACCACACAGTGGGACCCAAGGACCCAGGCCAAGCTACACAAGCCCTGCTGGATCCCCCACCTCTGGGCTCAAAGTCCAGCACCCACTGAGCAGGTGGGTCTCAGGACCTGGCCCAGGTGAACTGAGCCAGATCCCTCGTCCCCAGGGTTCATGAGCCTGGCACCCGCTGACCCCAGGCTAGCATGACTTGTGTCACATCAACATCCACTATGATGTTGCACAACCTGGCTTAGTCTAGCCTGACTCCTGTTCCAGCTCCTGCTGGTGAGTTCTGCAGCCTATCCCAGCTCAGCCTAATCACTGTCCCAGTCCTAATGTGAAATAGCTAGTGTTGTGGCCCAATTTGGCTCCTCCTGCACTCTGTTCTGGTTCTCAGATCTGCCAGTGAATGTTATAAACTGGTCCACCCTGGTCTGCCCCCAGAACTGACCCACATGGGTGCCAGCAGGTATTATAACCTGGCATGATCTGGGTTGTTCCTTGACTTGATCCTTGTGCTCAGCTGCAGGAAGTGTGTGTTGGTGAAGGAGTTTCCCAAACTCCTCTGTTGGGTCTCCTCCCAGTGACAGATCTCACACACACCAGTGGGTCCTTGGCCCAGCTTGACTTTGTCCACCTCTTGTCCTGGCAGGAAGACTGGCTCTGCTCAACTGGTCCACATCCATTCTAGTTCTTATTGTTGAGTGTTGCAGCTCAACCACATCTGGTCCACACCCATACACAGCTTTCTCATGGTTTAAACAGGAGACAAGACCCAGCCCAGCCCATTCTACACCCAACCTGGTTCTCACAAGCACCAGTGGGTGCTGGAGTCTATCCCAATCTGTTGCTCTGCAGACCCAGTCCACACCCACACTGGGGGAGGCTGTAGCCATGTCCAGCCATGCTTGCTGCTTCCAATCCAGCTCTTGTCCTCACCAGTGTGAACCCAACCCAGCTGTGGTGTCCCATCCACAGCTCTTGGGCATGCCAGCAGAGATTGCAGTTCCACAAGGGTGAGCTCACATATCCCCCATAGATTCTGCTATCAGACCCACTTCTTTCATGTGCTAGCTATTGTCATGGCCCATCCTAACATCACCCATTCCCTGTTCCAACTCTTAATGGTAGGCCTCAACCTTGGCTTTAGTGTGCACCAGTGAGTGGTCCTTACTGAGTTCCAACTTTGGATCCCCACCCTCTCCTGCAATGACCATCAGGGTCGCTACGAAGACCCCCCCCACAAAAAAATCTAGAATAGATAGAGAAATACAACAAAAGTGTAGAACCAGACAGGAAACGGTCAGCGTGGATCCACATATACCTTACTAGGTAGGACATAAAGATTAGTTACTCCTCACTAAAGTATTGAAGATTTCCCTGCACACCCCTCCTAAAACTGTTCTGCACCTCAACTGTTGACAAAGGCCTTGTTAGAGTTATAAGCCACTTTAACTGTCCTAAAACCTGCCAAGTTCAGCAAAATTATGCTTCAACACAATAAACAACTAAATACTAAAATGAAAATAGACACAAGACAGCTGAATAGTACCCTATAGCCACTTTGAGGTTTACAGCAGCAGGTTCTGTGTATAAACAAAAATTGAAATGTCAATGAAGTAGTCACAGGATGTGGTTAAGAACTTGCACTGTTATATCATATTGATTACTCAATACCATATCAATTAATTCCATAATGTTGTAAATTGTTGTTGATGTTGTGCTGGGGCTTCTAATTGATTGGGATGATATTCGGCCAGCTCTGCCTTCAGACCAGAGATGGTCTCCCCAAGAAACTGTTGAATTTATCTGGACAATAAGATGCTGGACTCTATGCTTGGTATATGTTTGCAAAGAAAGAATCTTGACTGAATTCGAACTGTAATACTGCAACAAAGTGGAGGAATCCACCATGGGGGGAGGGCACAGAGAGGGGTTGGGGGAATCCCAGAGCCTGTGAAACTCTGTCACATAATGCAACATAATTACTAAAAAAAAATGTGGGATTATAAACATTATCTTTGAGATGATGTTTGTAAATCTTTTGGAAATATACCTAGGATCAACATTATTGGAACATACACTATTCCAATTCTTAACGGTATTTGTATTTCTAGGAACTACATACATACTTTCATAATTGTTATGCCACTTTACAGTCTCAACAACAGTGCACAGGGTTTCCAATTTCTCCATATCCTTAATCAATAATTTGCAATTTTGGATTCATTTTTGCAGTAGCCATCTTCACTGGATTTTACATGAGTTGCATTTTCTTGTAATCAGTGTTTTTCAGCATCTCACATAAGTTGTCCCTATAAATGTACCATCACTGAAGAATATATATTTAAGTCCATGTTCATTTTATAATTCCCATGTTTGATGGTGTTGAGTTGACATATTCTCAATATTAACCCTCTATCAGATATTTGATTTGTAAATATTTTTTCCATGCCATAGGTTACCTTTTCCATAGTTCATCAAAAGACAATTTCAACAGTGTCCTTTGATGCACAGATTTTTCTGAAATTTTATGAACTCTCATTTTTGGTATCATTGCCTATGCTTAAGATATCACGTGCAAGAAGCTAATGCCAAATTCCATATTATGAACCATTTCCATTCTAGGGATTTTATGGTTTAGGGCCCAATATTTACATCTGTAATCAATTTTGAGATAATTTTGGTACATGCTGTAAAATAATAAGAATATAACGTCATTCTTTTGTATGAGAATATTCAATTTTCTGAAATCACTTGAGGATATTGCCCTTTCCACATTGAATGAATTTGCTACCTTGTCTAGATCCTCTATTTCACAGTGCAGGTCTAAATACTGTTTGGCTTCTCTCACCATATTATCATTGCATTAGCTTTTTGCTGTGTTTTCTAAATTAGTAGTTTTGAGATCTCTAGGTTTGATTTCCTTTTTTTGGTATTGTCTACACTTATTTTGATTTCCCTGTGGTTCCATATAAACATGAGGATTAATTTTTCTCTTACTAAAAAATGATATTGGGATTTTTGTAGGAGTTATTACGAACCTGTTGGTCACTTTGGGTAGTATTGACACTTAATAACATTAAGTTGTCCAGTCCTTTAACATAGAATGTCTTTCATTTTTTTTAAGATTTGTTTTAGTATTTATTTTTACTTGAAAGTCAGAATTACAGATGCCAGAGTCCAGCTCCAGCTGAGATCAGAGCTCAGGTAGAGTACATGGAGTAGGTGTGGAGAAAAAAGGAGTGGACCGGTACCATTTAATGATCATAATGGACAATGCAAGAAAGCTGTCTCCTTTATACAGAAGCAGTCACAAGCTGTGGCACAGATGTACATCATGGTCAAGTGGGTGTTTCCAAGGATAATTCTGTCATTTGTTTCACCTTAAAGCAGGATGTTATTCATCCTGACCCTGTGGTCAGGAAGTTCTCAATAGATGGTGCATATCAATCAATAACACATTCCTACTACAACCCTCATTCTACAACTTAATCTTGAATCAGTTAAGGGAGGAAGCGCATCACAGGAGGGACTTAAAGATCAAGGATGGTCAATGGGGCAGCAGAGACAGAGACAGAGACAGCTTGAATTATAAAAGGCCCTTTTGCAAGGTGTTATTAGCAGCATCAACTTCCAAGCTCATACTGATAGTAAAAACAAACTCCACCACAAATAATGCCTCAATCGATTATAGAATTCTCAGTGGGTTGCTCCAGTGTCCATGCAAAGGGAGGTGGAACTGCCTTCAGGTGGTTGCAGAGGCATCTGCCAGGCCATACATGCAGCAGAAAATTCCTCACGGCCTTGCCTGCAATAGAACAGTTCTCTTCACACCTTAGTGTACTCCACACCCACTGCACAGACACCAGCAACAGACAAGAGAGGAGAGACAGAGAGCATAGTTTTTCCATCTAATGGTTCACTCCCTATGTGACTGCTGTGGCCAGCACTGGGCCAGTCCAAAGCTGGGAAAGAGGAGCTTCCTCTGGGTCTCCCACATGTGTGATTTGGGCTATTTTCTGATGCATTCCCAGATGATAAATTGTGAGCTGGATTAGACATGAAGCCAGTGCCAAAGACAGAGGATTAATTTGATATGCCAATGCATGGGCCCTCACCTTATTTGAGTCTTTTACTACTAATCTAGAGAAAGAATTGGGAAACAACATCCAGGAGGGGCATATAACTCCCAACAGGGTTGACCAAAAATGATCTTCACCAGGACACATGATAATCAAGCTCTGCTCAGTTGAGCATAAGGAAAAGATCTTTAAAAATGCACATGAAAAAAATCAACTGACATATAAAGGAATGCCAATTCAACTCACAGGAGACCTCTCAGACAAATCTCTACAGGCAAGAGGAGAATGGAGTGACATATTCCAGACTCCAACAGCAAAAACCTGTCGGTCTAGGATAATGTACCCAGCAAAACATTCTTTTGTCTTTGAAAATGAAATAAAATTCTTCCACACTAAAGAAAAGTTAAAAGAATATGGCTCTTCCAAACCTGCCCTACAAATAATACTTAAAGACGTTCTCTTGACAGAGAAAAGGAATAGCACCCACCAAATCCAAAGGCAAATGCGAAGAACATCCCAGTAAAATAATAACAGAAGACTAAATCAATGAACAACCCATTGCTAAAATGACAGGACCAAATTACCACCTATTTGTATTAACCCTGAATGTAAATGGCTTAAATACATCAATCAAACATCATAGATTAGTAGACTTGATTAAAAAATGAAACCCATCTATTTGTTGCCTACAGGAAACACATATCACCAACAAAGGTCAGCAGAAACTGTGTCTCATGGGTTTTGGTGCTTTTTGTTAGTTTCATCTCTTCAAATCACTTTCTTCTGATTAAATTTTTCAATGACTCGTAGATCATACAGTAACATCATCTTTAAGTAGGTTCTTGATCTTTTTCATTTCTTCAGTGACACATTAGTCCTGAGGTAGCATGTTATTTAACTTCATGGTGTTGTTAATTTCTTTTTTTTTTCTTCCTGTTGTTGATTTTGTTTTGTGGCTTTTCATTTAAGGGGATGTATAGTAACTATGTAATGGAGACTGTCATATCCAGATGTGAGGATACAATGCAGTATGCATCTCTACTTCCAGACAAAGATGGACTCCCAATGAAACTGTTTACTATATCTTGACAATAGGATGCTGGACTCTCTGCCATTGTCCATGCCTGCAATGATGGACATATGACTGTGTAAGAAGAACTATACTATAGTAATGATATAGGGGAACTCAGTGAAGGGGGAAGGAATTGGGGAGGGGATAAGGGAAATCCCAGGGCCATGGAACTGCATCAGATAATGATAATAATAAAAAGAAGTAGAATTTTAAAAAACTGCAGACACGGGGGGAAAGCAGGTGATGCTTTGTGCATTTGGATACTTGCTATCGCTGTGGGAAACCCGTGCCTCCTGGGCGGAGAGTTAGGAGTTCAGTTTAGGTGAAAGGAAACCCTCTCCTGATTAGTTCTATTTTTCACTGAAACCATCTAATTTTCCAAAATAAATAATAAATATGACCTTCTTGATTTAATACAAATCTGAAGTACAGTGCCAGGCAACATCCTCAAGTAAGCTAAACTGATATTTAATGATATAATTTAAAGAACAGAGCAGTTCAGTTTCCTTTACAAGATTATGAATAGCTAGTTACAGCAGCATTTAGTTTGAATATTTTTGATAAACATTACAATGTTGGTGTTTAAGGACCATCGCTTCATGTAAACTTCTTTCAATTGCTAATTTTTCATCTATCCAATTGACATTTACTCTGAATGAAATTGCGTGCTAGGTTTTAAATATCAAAAGTGGAATATTATAAAAAGTGTAACTACATAATTGGAGGTAAGAACCGTTCAAATGACTATGCACACAGTCAGCCTGAGTAGCACTAACTGAAAGGAAAAGCCTGTAACCCCACTGCAATGAGGAATGGAGCTGGCTCCACATGGAGTCAAATTTCGACTCAGATTCAGGAATATGCCAAAAGGCAGACAAGTGGTTGACTTAGCACACATTTGTATGTCAACAGTGAGACATAGCATTAAGAGAAATAGGTCGAAGGTAGATGAGGGGTTGTTAAAAGTCAGTACAAAGCTAGTCATTTTAGAGAGAAAATGGGGATTCCTGATTGGTTTTTTTCTCACTCTTTTCAAAAGCATTTTTAAATTTATGTTCATTGTCTTTGACAGTTAGAGGCAGAGTTAGACAGATGAAGGGAGATCTTCCATCCATTGGCCTACACACCAAATGTCTGTGACAGGGATGAGCAAAGCCTGTATCAGGAGCCCTAAATTCAGTCTTGGTCTCCCATACAGGTAGGAAAGAATCAAGTGTCTGAGCCAATCTCTTCAGTGTTCAGGCAGTGCATGACAGGTTTTTTTTCTTTTGAAGATTTTTTAAAAATTTTTATAGAAAGTCAGATATACACAGAGAAGGAGAGACAGAGAGAAAGATCTTCCATTTGCTGGTTCACTTCCCAAATGGCTGCAACAGTCTGAGCCGAGTTGATCCAAAGCCAGGAGCAAAGAGCTTCTTCTGGGTTTTCCAAGCAAGTACAGGATCCCAAGATTTTGGGTCACCTTCGACTACTTTTGCAAGTCACACTC
This sequence comes from Ochotona princeps, assembly GCF_030435755.1. Taxonomy (NCBI): domain Eukaryota; kingdom Metazoa; phylum Chordata; class Mammalia; order Lagomorpha; family Ochotonidae; genus Ochotona; species Ochotona princeps. The sequence goes on from NC_080840.1 coordinate 54,851,397, forward strand.
AGGGAACTGGTTTGGAAGTGGGACAGCTAGGAGTTGAACAAATGCCCATGCAAAGCAAGCACTTTTGCCACTGGGATACCACGCTGGGCCCCCTTTAACAGCTTTTGATCAGAGTAACAACATTACCAAATCCGGTCCTTGGAGAGATGCATTTTGGCAATTTTATAAGGTTAGATTTAAGAGATGAAATAAAAAAGGGAAACAGTGGGAAATAGTATAGAAAAAGCTTAATGTGGTAGTCTGGCATAATGAGGGTAACACAGTGACAATGACATTTTAAATAATGCATTGACAAATACTTCCAAGAAATCATTGTCATATACCTAATATCCTGCTAGCAAATTACTAAAATAATTTATGTGATTTTCCCCCTAAATATCCTAATGAAATTATGCTAAAATCATTCAACTAATGCCAGAAATGAATTCACTCCTCATTAGAATTACATGAGAACTAAGTTTGTTCTCATCTAATGCATCCCAAGATACCAGTTAAAATACTGGTACTCTCAGAGAGGAATGAATCATTAGAACACTTCGGGTTCATATAATAAATTTGCAGGCCATTTCATTCTAAGTGTGGGTCAGATAATACTAGGAAAAATCTCACCTCTTCAAAAACAAGTTTCCTTCAACTCAGTGTGTTAGAAGAATCAAGCTTTTCTGGATCCTTCGCTTCCAGCTGGAACTCTTCACGTAAACCTTTGTCAAACCCAGAGAATTTTTTTTGAAAGATTGTTCCTCATGGTACATAACAGAAGATTCTTTTAAACATCAGTTTCATATGCATACATAAAAATGTACATACCAAACCATATCACCTACTGAAGTGTTACAAATAGAACCCACCTGTGTAACAAGGCACAGTCAGAGACATGGGAGCTGCATGCAGTCCCTACCTCCCCCATCCAAGGAGAACTACTGTTCTCATGCCCTAGGCTGTAAAATAACTTAACCCACAGTTGGATTATGTGTACATGGAATCTAAAAATATATTTTATTTTCTCTGTTTATTTTTTCACTTTAAGTTTGTGAGATTCGCCCATTTTGCTAATTCTTGTTGTGGAGTAGTATATCATTTTGCAGCTGTGCTGTGAGTTTATTTATTCATTCACACAGAGAAGGAGTCAATGAATTATGGCCCACTGGCCAGCTGCCCATTTTTATAAAGAAGCTTGATTGGCACATAGTTTAGTCCATTCTTACACAGATTGTCTAGGGCAGAGATCAATAGTTGAGATTGAATGGGCTATAGATCTAAAATACTTATTTTCACTTTTTTGCAGAAGTCTATTATGCCTATTTATACTATGCTGTTGTGTGAGCATGCCACATTAGTTAGATGTATCTCGTTTTCAGCTATTAAAAATATTTCAACAGTGAACATGCTATGTCTGGCTTTAGGTGAGCATACAGTAGAACCAGTGAGTCACGGGGTACGTATGTTATGTGTTGCAGAGTGGGCTTACCAATGTACGCATGCACGTAATTTTCAATTTTGCAATGTCTTGCATAAATTTTAGCCGTATCAGTGAGTATGTAGCATGATATACCTTTGTCTGCTTAATTTGCATTTTCCTGGTATCAAAGAAGTTGGGCTTTCTTTCGTATGCTTGGTCTTTCTGATAGGCTCTTTGGTGAGATTTTTAGTCAAATCGCAAATTTTAAATGCCATAAGTGTCTTTCTCCTTACTTTCGTCGGGGCATTCTTTTGACATCCTTAATTGCTCCATAGTCGACTTTGGTCTCTGATAATGAAAATCCTCCTTTTTGGTTGCTCTTTAAAATTATCACAGCTATTTTGGGTCTTCTATGCTCCATGTAAATTTAGAATCTATTTGTCAGTTCACACACACGAACTTGTTACACTCACATATATCTACCAAGATTCTTGAGAAAGCTAATACATTTATGATTAAATTCAAAACAAGAGACATCCTTACAGTCAAAGAGGATTTTGGACTACTTTGGCCAAATGAGGAGATCTGGATTTATTAAATCTTTATTCATTCATTCAACAGAACCAAGCATCTAATACTTAAGCAGCATATCATAGTTTCAGAGTCTTAAGGGAAAAATATTTGAAACAATGATAATCTAAAATCAAAGATAAATGATGAAAACTCAGTAGAAATTCCCTCAATAATAAAGAAGCAATAGAAGTAGGAAACTTTAAGATTATAGTGCAAAAATCTAAGTAATTGTGGTAACTTTACTGACAAACTTGGAACAAAGTTAACAAGCACATGATGGTTAGATGTCATGCCAACTAAATGCTGCAATGAACAATGGCTTAAGAGGTTGAAAGGTATTGGTTAAGAAGGCAAGAATAATAGACATGGGAATAGAAAGGTGTAGTAGGTGTTGAAGTACAAGAACAGTGACAGTGTGTAAATGTAGCTAAATAGAATAGCTGAAATTATCTTAATGAATTCTGAGATATAAAATTCCCATGGTTTGCCTTTTTAGGAAATGAGTCACTCTGAAGTGTGACAATGGAACTGAAGTAAAGAATGCTAATGATGAGGAGGCCACAGAAATGAAAACTATGGAACTGACAATTGTGGTAAGCTAGCTTGCTGGAATGGCTTAGGTCTCGGAAGAAAATGAACAGTCAATAGGCAAAGGAACACTTTACAGGCAGATGGGAGTCAGTTTTGATGAAGGAATATCATCTCAACCTGAGTGGCATGACCATGAGTGAAGATGAATGGTAGAGCTGGTCACGAGCCCATGGATTGTGTGGTGAGAAAAACCTGAGGTCTTCTCACATCTGCATCTAGGAGATGAAACCTTTTTGGGGAGGGAGAAAAGATTTCCTCTGGGATCTTCCAAAGCTCAGTTAAAGGAAAGATAAACAGGAAAGTGAAGTAAATTATTTAAGATTGTGAGAGAATATGTTAGCCATAGGAGAAAAAAATAAAAAGGCACACAGAAGGTTGGCAAGGGAAATAGTTTGGGAAAGGCATGACATCTACTTGGTCAGAACTACTCATAGATCTAAAAAAGCACATGCTCATTAATTCACCTTGGTATTAGAATTAGCATCAGTTTTGAAGCTCTTGCATTACAAAGCGTTCTCAGACTCCAAGGGAAATAACATACTATTTGAACCTACAAAAAGGAGAAACATAAAACACAAGTAAAAAAATTCCCTTGAAATATCGTAAGTGGTATTTTTATTATTTATAACATGAAACAGCCAATTCATATGTAGGTTTCCTTGGGTTCTTTTAAATGTATATTTTTAATTTTTCAGAGAGAGAAAGCAAGACAAACAAGAGAGATAGAGAGGTCTTCCATCCGCTGGCTCATTCCCCAGTAACAATATCCAGACCTGAGCAAATCCAAAGCCAGGAACCAGAAGCTTCTTCTGGGTCTCCCACATGGGTGCAGAAGCCCATGGACTGGAGCCATCCTCTTCTGTTTTCCTGGGCCATAAACAGAGAGTTGGATCAGAAGTGGAGTAGCCAGGACACAAACCGGCACCCATATGGATGCCAGCACCACAAGCATTGGATCAGCCTGACATGCCACCGTGCTGGCCTCTACATGTATCTTTTTAATTTTAATTTTATTTTTAATATTGATTACATAGTTTAGAGGAATATACACCCAAGTGGCCCTCTAATTAGGGTGGGGAGGAGTGGTTTTTATAATATATACATGAACAGAAGTCTTCATAGCTTCTAGATATCTTAATCCTCAATACCTAATGCTTTCTTTCCTTCAATGTAGATGCCATTTTTTCTCATGTACATCTTACAGAGAATATATTAACTGACCTTTACTTAAAAGTGATTTTATTGGGGCTCGGCAGCGTGGCCTAGTGGCTAAGGTCCTCGCCTTGATCCCATATGGATGCTGGTTCTAATCCCGGCAGCTCCACTTCCTCTCTATCTCTCCTCCTCTCAGTGTATCTGACTTTGTAATAAAAATAAAATAAATCTTTAAAAAAAAGGTGATTTTATCAGTAGTTGAGTTTCTTTGCCATCCTTGAAGAGTGCTAAATTTTTAAGAAGTCATTCTCTACATATTTAAAATAATGGTAAAGAAGTAGATATCGTGGTGCCAAGGATTAAGCTGCCACATCAGAAGCTTACACTCCACATCAGGATGCCTGGAATCGAGTCCTGCTTGATTCAAACTGCCTCAAATTCAGCTCAAGTACTTGTATCTCTGTCATACAGGCAGAAACCCAAATAGAATCCCTGCCTCCAGGATTTATTGATAGTTGTTGCAGGCATCTATAGATTGAATTAGTGGATGAATCTCTCTGTCTTTCTGTCTCTCTCTCTCTCTCTCTCTCTCTCACACACACACACACACACACACAAATAAACTTTACTTTTTTAAATTAAGAATTTGCAATTGCAATTAAGTTATAAAGGAATAATGAAAGAAATAATTGTGAAATTTTTTGAACTCTTCTATGTAAGCTTAAACTTTCCCTGAAGAGAGAAAGTTTGATAGAGGGGTCACCCATCTCTTTATCAATATTCCCTCAGGATAGTTATAGTTTTTGGAAATAGTAATAGTTTTCTTTGTCTTCAGTAGTGCAGAATGAAAACTCAGATTTTGCCGTGGCAGTATCAGTCTTAACCCCAGTCCCTTTACTAAGAATCAAAACTGCATTTTAACATACATTCCTTCAAATTGTCTTGAGCTTTCTGTATTACAAAACAAAATGAGTGCAGGAAGGTTCTGTTTGTTTTCTTTTGGTGTTTTAACGTCAACTATAAAATTGAGAAAAGCAACACAAGCATCTATTATTTGAGGCACAATTACCTTTGCAGAATAGCAGCTTTGGCTTTCGTAATTTTTGTTCCCTTCTCGATGAAAAACTAACAAACTACATGATCTAGTGTGAATGTTCAGCACACTGCAATGGGGGCTGGGCTGTGGCCAGGGCAAGGGCTAGAGAGAATGAGCTTTTGTTAGTTATTCTTCTCTTGTTTTCCTAAAGGCTGGTCTTGACTATTACTTCCTTCTTTGAGCCTTACCCATGGACAAAATAATCCTCTGGAAAATGAAGGATAGCTTGACCTCTCATTTATCTTTGTCCAGTGTCCACTATCCGCAGACTGATGAAAAGCAGGAGAGAGAGTCTGTCAGCAGTCTGCTAATTCAAAGATTGCTGTCTGACTCATTTTGTTTGGGGAGTATAGACTTTCTTTCTGTTAAGCGAACAAACTATTTTCTTTCTGTCCAGCTCAGGCTATAGAATGATTGGGACTCCTGAAGAGTAAATTAAACTCTCATGACTGTGGTACTGGAGAAGTTGGAAAGTCAACAATGTTATTAAAATGAAATTTTCCTTCCAAGCAAAGTTTTGTGTGCTCAAACCAACTGTTCTTGACAGCACTGAGAAGCAGAATTGGGCTGATAATGCTCCACTTAGATTTATTTGAAGCAAAGGAAAAAGTTAGCTGAGATTTATACAAATCAGATAGCAGGTATCTGTGGAGATGATCAGAGTTGGCCATTGATTGAAATGCACAAATCCTACATTGGCCAAAAATTCTAAATTCTGGGGTCAGGCTTGTGACAGTAGGCTAGGGTGCCATTGGCAACTTCGGTGTCCCATACTCAAGTGCGGATTTAGGTTCCCGCTGTTGCAGTTCAATGCTCTGCCAATGTATCCGGGAAGTCAGTGGAAGATGGCCCAAGTACTTGGATCCCCTGCCACCCATGTGGGAGATGACAATGAAATGACTGGCTCCAAGATTCAATTCAGTGTATCCCTGACCATTATGATCATTCGGAAGATCTCTGGCTATCTATCTCCCTTTCTCTGTCACTCTGCCTTTTAAGTAAATAAAATATTTTTTAAATCTTTTAAAATCTTCCTGAGGTTCCCTTTGCTTTTCTCCAAGGATATTTCATGTGTTGATAACATATATCATTTTTCAATATTTGTCTTTCTCTTAGATTGAAAGCCACAGTTATTTTTGAGCTCATCACCACAACAGAGATAATTAAAGCAGGAAAGTATGCATTACTTTAGAACATGTCCATAGGAACTTCTTGTGTTAAAAAATACATACAATATGTTATTCTTTGATGGAGAGAAACAAAGAATCTAGAAAACAAAATAATCTCAGTTCTCTCCCTCTCTCTCTCTCTTTCTCTCTCTCTCTCATATATATATTTAATAGAGTACCTAGAGACACAGTTTTTATTAGAAGTCCTACTGTAATAGTCTGGTGGCATTTTGGTAGCGTATGTAAAAGTAAAACAGTACATAATAAATAAAAACCAAACAAGAAGCTGTACTCTCTAACTTACTTTTCCTAAATGTTTGATAACCAAATTCTCTCTCCTTGATGAAGATTTATTTTCACTTGAAAGTCAGAGTTACAGAGAAAAAGATCTTTCACCTGCTGGTTTACCTCCCAAACAGCTGCAACAGCAATTGCTGGGCGAATCTGCAGCTGGGAGCCAGGAACCCCTTTCTGGTCTCTTCTATGGATGCAGCGGCCCAAGGGCTTGGGCCATCATCCCCTGTCTCTCAGGCCACAACCACAGATCTGGATTTGAAATAGAGCAGCTGGAACACGAACCTGTGCCCATATGAGACGCCAGAGACACAGTTGGATGATTAGCCCCCTACACCACTATGATGGCTGTACCAAAATGTCTGTTGTGAGTACTTTAACAAACGCTGTATAAATAAGATAGAGCAATGTTCTTATAATATTCCCAGAATATGTTTGTTTGTGCCTTCATCTTCTAAGAACATTTGTAAGATTTATTTATTTATTTGAAAAGCAGTTAGAGAGGGGAAGGAAGGAAGGAAGGAAGGAAGGAAGGAAGGAAGGAAGGAAGGAAGGAAGGAAGGAAGAAAAAAGGGCCCGGTGCGGTGGCCTAGCGGCTAAAGTCCTTGCCTTGAACATGCCAGGATCCCATACGGGTGCCGGTTCTAATCCCGGCAGCTCCACTTCCCATCCGGCTCCCTGCTTGTGGCCTGGAAAAGCAGTCAAGAATGGCCCAAAGCCTTGGGACCCTGCACCCATGTGGAAGACCTGGAAGAAGCCCCTGGCTTCAGATCGGCGCAGCACTGGCCGTTGAGCTCACTTGGAGAGTGAATCATCGGACGGAAGATCTTCCTCTCTGTCTCTCCTCCTCTCTGTGTATCTGACTTCGCAATAAAAATAAATCTTAAAAAAAAAAAGGAAGGAAGGAAGAAAGAGAGAGAGAGAGAAAGAGTTTGTCCATCCATTGGCTAACTTTTCAAATGACCACAATGACTTAAACAAGTTGATGGGCCATACTGGAGCCAAGAGCCTGAAACTCCACCCAGGTCTCCACATGAAAGGCAGTTATCAAATAACTTGAGCCATTTTCAGTTGTGTTGATAGGCATATTCACAGGGAGTTGAACCAGAAGAGGAGAAGCCATGATCCAGGCTGGCATTCAGATGGGGTGCTAACATTTCAAGCATGGCTTAACTCGCTGAGCCACAACACTTGCTCCAAAAGTCTGCTGTTTAACTTCATTTTTGGCATGGATATAAGGCATTGGTGGTATTGGCGTGTTGAAAATTTATAATATCAAAATTTCCAAATTCAAAACTATTTCAAAGTATGTTGATGATTTTCAAATGCAGGGAAATTTTCTATGCTTGCTTAAAAGAATAAATTCAGCTTATTCACATTTTAAAATGTGAATAAAACAAATTAAAAAGGTAGCTGTTTGTGTCTTTCAAACATAACTGTGAGTCTATGTTTCCAAGAAACGATTTTCCCTTCAGCGACCACTGCAAAAGAATAAAAAGTTCTGTCGTAAAAATACTGTACTTTGTGTGTCTCTTGAGTAATTAGCTGAGTCATCATCCTGTGGAACAGAAGGCCAGAATTCTCATAAAAGCCCAGTGTTGACTCACGACATGTTCATGGCTGGGCTGTTCTCACACACTTTTTACTTAAGAAAATGAAAAAAAAAAAATACTCTCCTATCCATCTGTATTGGACAGAAACTAGACCAGTATCCTCAGAAACGAACAAAACCCATTAGGAATCACAGTGAGTGGCAGACCTTGTGGTACAGTGTGTAAAGCTGCCACTTGGGACATCTGCATCCCTTGTTGAACTGTGTCTGGCATTCAGCATTTCCTCTACTGCCTCTTCCCAATCAAGCCTCCTGCTAAAATGCACCCTAGGAGGCTGCGGATGGATGCTCACGTACTCAATCCCTGTCTCCCACATGGAGTTCCAGGCTCTTGTCTTAGGCTTGGCCTGATGCCAGATGGGGCAAGAATATGAGAAGTAGACCAGCAGATGGAACATCTCTGTCTGTGTGTGTGTGTGTGTGTGTGTGTGTGTGTGTGTGTGTGTTGCTATTCCTTTCAGATAAAACTAGAAAATTAATAAGTAAGCATTTTAAAGATGATGATTTTATATCCAAACTGAAATAAAAGATTTTTTTAATAACTTTTTGGTTTTGTCTATTTTTTCCAAGGCATAGTTCCAGGTATTCGAGCCAATCGCCACATCCAAAGCTATCAATAAAGTCACTCTCCTTGGAATCACTTGCAAAATCAACGTAATGAATTTCTACCTTTTATTTCAATAGCGTATATACATTTCTATTACTACATTAGCAAGATTAATCTCCAAGGAAACTATGTATATATATATGTATGTATGCATATGAATTATATTATTTGATCACAATCAAAAATAAATATTTCCTTTCAGGAATTTCTTGGTAATGTTAATTTAGAATTAATTTTATTTTTACAGTTCAACACAATTTTTATGATGCTAAAGTTCCCTATCAGTCTGTTCAACCTCTAGGTTAGCATATTTGAGAAAGTTCTATTAATTAGCAATCAATTGAACATGTGTATCTTACACTTTTTAAAGTATCTTCATGACAGAGAGCAATATTTGATGTTGTTTCCAAACTGAATTGGAATGAGAAGAAAATAACTCCCCTTAACCAGAGATACTACATGACAGAAAACTCTGCATAACTTCTGATAAACTCTGCTAGAACTCCTTCGGATTCTGAAAGGGTGAAAACTGTACTTCTCAAAGAGTGTTCTTGAATGAACAGACAAGTCCATCAAACGTCTTCACTCTTGTATGTATTATATGAATACGACTTAGGAATCTCGGATGTAGCATTGCATTAGTTCAACCTACTGGAAATAAAAAAGACCATGATCCATGATCCATTCGGAAATTTAATGTAGGGCTGGCAGGTGACTCCTCACCAAAAAGGTCATAGAATAGCAGAGGTTTGAACCTAATCAATGAGTGAGCTTTGTGGCTATGTGAGAGACAGTCTATAGAGCAGGAAAACGACAAGAGGCCAAGACAAAAACACCAACATGAGGAGTGTTGCTAGCAGACAAAATCATAATCCTAGCGCAGGTTATATTTGATAAATGACCAGAAGATCCTAGGGCAAGAGCAATGGTAAGAAAAGGAATCACTCACCTACCCAAAGGAGTTGAGCCTTCCAAGTGCTGTTGACACCCGGACCCTCCCAGCCTTTTGAAGAAAACATTGCAAGGCTAAAGCACAGCAGAACACATGGACCAAGATTAACTAGAGGACAGAGGTTGGATGTGTTCTAAACATTGGAACATGAGTTGGAGTTTGTGGTTTCCAGGTTGGGAAAGACATTCCAGGAAGCAGTGACAGTGTGAACAAAGGCCCAAAGGAAGGAAGGACCGAGTGCAGGAGGTGGAACAAGAATGTGGGGATGAGACTCCAGACCAGGTGGTTATTTAGTCAAGTTTATTTATTCAGACTGAATGTCTGGAACATTGAGGGAATTGCTTGCATATTTCAGGCTGAAAATATATTTTGCTTAGGTTAATGTGGGGCTTGGATTGGCCGTAAGTTTATTTCATGCATCCGTCTAACTTTGAATGAGTATGTGCTTTTTCATTGAAGAGAACAAGTTTAAGTCACTGTATGTGTCTCCTAGGAATGAAATGCCATGGATTGTTCAGAATGATCTATATGTAATCATTTATTCAAATCATTCAACAAAATCACTCATTTATCATGTCAGTGTTGCATCAGCGAGCCAGCCAGTGAAGATTCATTAAACACCTACCACTGAGAAAAGACATTGTCAAGGACTGTGTGTCACAGAAACGATAAAGACCCAGTCACTTCCCACAATGCGTGATCAGACATGAAGCACCTTGGGAAAAACTGATACATCACAACAGAATGTAATTCCAATCCAGCTATCATTCTAGAATCCTCAAGGCAGCAACATATCAGGATGAAAATCCAGCACTGCCAAGCAATTCATAACGGATATTAAATTATTGTCCTGGGATGAACGTAAGACAAGCCCGAAGAAACTGAAGACTCTATGCAAAGTGGGATTTGTCTGCTAAGGCATTGTAATCACATTTGATTTGTTGAAAAGAAAAGAAAAAGGGGAAATTACTAGTGTTTGATGTTGACAAAAGTTGGAAAATAAACTTATTTATACATTTGGCAACCGAAACTGCAATTCTGCTGTCAGGTTCTGTTCATTCAGGAATGCTGGTTTTTAGGAATACAAATTGCTAAAATCAAAGCTGCTGAGGAGGCAGCTTCAATGTACTCCTTCCAGATTTTCCACATTGAAAACATGGGAACAAATGAAACTTCCATTTCACTATTTGTGTGGGCTGTTCATCTTGCTCTTTCAACTTCTTTGCTCCCTTTCCAGATCATCTTTTTTTTATTATGGTGTCTTTTTAGAACATTGTCTCTGACATGTACAACCTCCTTAAATTTCCTTTGACAATAAAATGCTTTGGAAGAAAGTTTGGAAAGGGACAGATGGATCTTGTCCAAAAGGAAGTTGGCAAGCCTTTTCTTGTTACCACTGCAGGCCTCTATATTAAGGGCAGAAAGAGAAGAGAGTCACTAGGGTAACAAGCTGGTTCAGTGTTTTCTCTGCCTTCAAGTTATCTGAGTCCTGTAATCTTTCAGATCCAATATTTGCAGGCACATGATAGGGTTAATTTTTATAGAAGAATGTTTTTTGTTACAGTAATTTGAGTTTATTTATATAATAATTTCTATCTGATTTGTATTTTTTTGTAGTTGTCATCAATTGCTCATTTAATATGAAATGTTTACTGCTACTGGACTTCAAGATCTAGTTATCAGTTCATTTGCCTATTTGCTCTTATTCTTAACTTTATTTTGAAGTAACTTGCAACTTACTAGAGAGCTGCAGAAACGATATCAAGAAATTCCACCGACCCTTCATCTTGTTTCTTTAATTATCATCTAGTGTCAACAAACAATTCTCAAAAATCAGGAAATTAATAATAATGTAACATTATCTAAGCTATGGAATTTATTCTAATTTTGTCTATTTTTTCCACTAAGATTGCTTTATGTTTCAAGTTTCAGCCTCACATCTCACTTTTTATTTGGTTATGTCTTCCCTTCTCACCTGTATAATAAGGTCTTTTGATTGTAGGAAAGGGATACTTGTAGATCATTCTCATTCTCAAATAATCTCACTGTTGTACATGAAGTTGTCAACTGGTTCTGTTCCCAGTAACCATGATATTATTTCTACTCGCCAGCATATTCTTGACACAAGGAAGAAGACTTGAATCTGATCCAGCAGTCTCAAGATTTCAGAAGATGAGCCTATGTCTATAAAATGGAATCCATCATTTTCTTCTTTCTCTCAAAAAATCAACTCTACCTGGGAAACCAGCCACATGGTAACTGAAATAGGCTTTTGTAGAGAACAGCTTTGTGTATTCTGAACTGGTTCCAGGAAAGATTTTTTAGTAGGATTAGTGGGTGTAATGAACTGAAGTGGGTTCTGAGAAAGCAATGCTTATCTACAGGAAGCATGGATCTATGGCATTTTATGATTTTCATTCTTTCATTATCAGAAGGAACTTGCTAAGATCTTTGGCCCCTGCTGAATGCAGCCTCACTTCAGAGTGGATTTTTCCACTTCAAGCTATAGAAAGATTATCACCTCTGAAGTTCGTGTGCTCTGAAGTTAGTTTTGGGAGAACGTACTGGCATGCCACCTGAAGCCTCATGATCAGCTCCTAGCCTAACAATGGCCTTGTTTAAGATCAATAATACTGTGAGGCACACCTCTGATACTATCTGGGCCAGGGTTTCACAGCTAACTGTTGAGCAGATGTCTCAAGTGAGATATTCAGTCTGGATAGTAATTGGGAACTGTTGAAAGCCTCCTCCTTCAGGGTAAATTTTGGAAGAAATGTCGTTCCCTCCTACTGTTTAAGCCTTACAGATTGTCAAATTATACATGGCAGATGGATTACAGTTTGTCCTTTTAGTGACAGGAAAAGCTGTTTCTACATCCTGGCAAAGATATCCACTTTCATCAAGATAAGATTTTTCGGCTTCTCATCTATATTTGGGAAAATGTTTTCTGGTCTGTTTTAACAAGTCACTATAAAAGCTTTCTATTATACCATGCCATAATTAAATAACTGGTTTTCATTGATATATTGTACTAAATAATGCTGTAGGCACCCTATAATTACATGAAACACTTGGCTGGGATTAGCTCATCAGTATTGGCTTTGCTTCGCACAATAAAGTCACAAAATAGATCAAATTTATGTTGTGAATTATCATCATTGCTAATATGTAATATCCATCCAAAAGTAAAAGGTAAATATGACATTTTTCTTTTTCTTTTTTTTTTTTTTTTGAGCCGTTAAAAAAAAAACTCATCCTCTCTTCTTCTCCTTTTCCTATGCTTCCTTTTTCTTGAAGTTTTAAGTGTTCATGTCGCCCTTGCTCTTTCTGCCTCGTTGTTCACGTATCTCGATCTTTGTTCTTTCTGTTAATGTCATTGATTTCTTCCCCAGTAGTCAGTGTTCAAGGAGTCTTTTGACATGGCTCCAGGATGGGCAGATAAACTTCAAAGAAGGCTTGTCATTGAACTCTGCTATCTGCTGAATGAATAAATGAAAGAAGAGCACTATCAAATAGAAAAATCATGTTTTATAAGTTTGAATGAAGCTATTGAAACTTCTCATCTGTCATTCAATTTCTCTTTTAGGATTTCTTCTGTCCTGGAGAAAAAGTAGCTTTCAGGGTGAGAAGAGAAGTCCTAAAATATGATTAGTTATCATCCCTTTGTTGTTTAATCATCTTTTAGGGCTTCTCAATTTTATCTGCACTGTTTTCTTCAAATACAAAAACATCCAAATCCAAATGGATTTTTTTTGCTCCATATTGTGATGCATTCATTTTACCTTCTCTTGAGATGCCAACAATATTGCCACAGCTTCAATATCCATGAATGATCCTTTACCACAATATCACTTTTGAGTATTAGGAAGGACAACTCTTCCTCCAGGCATCTCTGCGAAGTGTTCACATCTGAGTCATGGTTTCTATGCTTTGAAAATCTTCTCTATAACTCATGTTGAAATTTGATTGCCATTATTTCATCAAGAATGATAAAGTGAAGACATTATTGGGTCATGAGGACTCCATGCTTATAAAGGAATTAATGCTGTTAACTTGAGAGTTATTGTGGGAGTGGGCTTGTATAGCACATAGGGCTTTCCTCACCCTGTGATGCCCTTCAGTGCATTGTAACGCAGCAAAAAGCCCCAACAAGATGCAGCCTTTGATATTGTGCTTCCAAGCCATTAGGAGTGTGAAAGATAAGCACATTCTCTTTATGAATAAGTCTGGTGTATTTTGTTGTAGCATCAGGAAATGAACTAAGACTGTGACCTACTTTCAAAACCTATAGCTCTTACTATTCACATCACTTATTTGCAGCCTATGACACTGTGTTAGAATTTATATGTCTAAAGACTTCCCTGTATGTTTCTGATCCTTTGGTCTGTGACTCTCTGCCTAATATACCATAAAGTTCTAAAAGGTTAGGATTCTAAGTCAGTGTTTTACAGCCTCGTCATCTTACTCACAGGGATCTTTGAGAAGGAATGTAATGGTGGGATTCCAAATTTGTGCAGAATCAAAAACAAAAAATAAAAGACCAAGGATTGATTAAATATTAAGTTCTATATGGCTTATAAATATATGCATTAATATTTATACCTATACAAAAGGATTTTTAAAAGTTTGTAAACAATTGAATTGTTTGGGAGTTTATTCTGAAGCAAAAAAAGTTTGAGATCCCTGAAGATGACTAATGAAAAAACTAATGAAAAAAATGTATATTATGAAAAATCCATAAATAGATATCCTCATATGGATGATGTAACTTTTGAAATAATATGGTTAATAAAAAATAATGATACTATTCAAGATACTATTGAAAAATTCAATAGTAAGTTCAATATACTATTGAATTTCTAATAATCTTAGTTCTCTTTTCCAGCAGTATATACTAAAATAATGCTATTATTATAGAATATTAAAGTCACTTCTTACTAGAAAGAGTTTATACCTATCTGTCGAACCCATACACTTAACAGGCAAACACAAAATACTTTTTCTCCAATTACATTAACTGGTCTAGTTTCTACAACTTAACAGAAAACTTTGTTTTTATAGTATCAGACACATGGTATGTGGGACCAAGTTGCTATTGAATACATTGTATATCACTAAGTGTTCATGGCATGAGGCAATCATTTAAAAGGCTGCAAATTAGAAAATAAATACAAACACAGGGAGAATGTAATACTTTCCCATTGTTGCAAAAGCAGGGAAAAAATGGACACCATAATCCTTTCCTTTACAACTCTATGTGCCCTCAGGCGTTTTTGAGTTTTCTGCCCTTCTTTTCTAACATATGACCAGAAAATATATGTCAGTATATAGATACATGCTGGGAAGTAAAAACTTAGTAGCATTTATAAAATATCTAAGACATGGGATATCAATGCCAAATAGTTTGTTCGGTTGCCAAAGGTGCGTGGACTCTCAAAAACAGCATGGGAACACTTTGTGAGCTGTAAGTAAGCAAGGGAAGAATTAAATCAATTAATAAAGTCAGACAGGAAGATGTCATGTGTTTATATTGAAAAATGCTTGGTCTGCATATCTGTTGATGAGACATTTCCATGACTCCTGTGCTTACAGCTGCTGGGTGACTTGCATGAATCATCTGAGCATCCAGTTTTCTCTAGCAATGATTTCATTTGTACGAAAGCAGAGGTATTAACCATTAGAGATCAATGTTCTCCATTAAGGATTAAAATGTGTTAAGACCATAATTGCATTAACTATCATTGAATATTTCTGTTGCTGAGACCTTAATTAGCTCATTAATGAAATTTTAATTCTTTGTGATCTATAATCTATGACTGTTAGCAACTGAATTTTCAGTCTTTGATGTTAATTATGCATTCCATTACGATTCTCCATCACAAACAAGAACACTCCCATCCAAATCAGTCAACACACTAGCGAGAGCATTTCAGCCCATTCACCCTTCTGAGGATGACCGTAGTGCCTGTGACTGACCCCTTCACCGTTATTACTCTAATGATTAATTTAGAAAGCAGACTTCAGCTAAATGTAGCATTGATTCTTTGTTCACTCTGTAATTATGGGGCTGGTACACTGAAATAGTTACATCAGTTTAGCTATTTCATCCCTTTAAAAATGTAATACAGCTACCACTTCAAGCAGAATCTTTGCCAACCAAAAGATAATTGAGGGCTACAGTGCCAAAGTCTACAGGGCCAGACCTGTCCTGCCCACTTCCTTGTATGTGTGACTTGGGAAAGGCCAAGAACTTGTCCTTCCAAAAATATCTGTAAAAGTAGTGTCTGTTACAATTACCTGGCCTTGTTTCTAAGCAAGCACAATTGAACGAAGAGTTGTTAATTTTCTCGCTTATATTAGACGAGACTTGCATAATTGAATTAGAGTAGGCAGGGTTTTTAATCAGGCATTTCTATTGAAACAATATTTTTTAAAAATGTTTGCATTGATTCACACTATCTAGACTAACCTGGGGCATGTGATTTTCATGCATTTCCTACTTCTACACTGGAGTTTTACTTCTTAGGATTTCTGAAGGCATTGCAATACTTTTTTTAATTATTTTATTTTATTTTATTTTATTTTTTACATTGTATTTTTTTATTCATTAATTACATTGTATTAGTTTCATAGGTACTAGGATTTCCCCCACCCCTCCCCACATCCTCCCACCATGGTGGATTGCTCCACTTTGTTACATGACCACAGGTTAAGTTCAGTTGAGATTCCCTCACTGCAAGCATATACCAAACATAGAGTCCAGCATCTTACTGTCCAGCCTAGTTCAACGGTTTCTTAGGGAGACCCTTCCAATATACCATCAGCAAAAAAATTACATCGTTATGGAATTAATTGACATAGCAATGAGTAACCAATATGTTAAAAATAAATGCGGGTTCTCAACCACTTTCTGTGACCACCTCATTGACATTTCAATTTTAGTTTATGCATAACATATAACATAATATTCATAAAATAACAAGTTTTACATAACATCATATCCTCTTAAATTAAGGCAAACATGTGGTATCTAGCCTTCTGGGATTGGCTCATTTCCCTTAGCATTATGGTTTCCAGTTTGGCCCATTTGGCCACAAAGAACTGCATTTTGTTTTTTTTAATAGCTGAGTAGTATTCCACGGAGTAGATGAACCATAGCTTTCTTATCCAATCCTCTACTGATGGGCATTTTGGTAGCTTCCATGTTTTGGCAATTACTGATTGTACTGCTATGAACATAGGGAAGGCATTTCAATACTTAAGAGGCTCTAATTAAATTTAACCTTCCTACCCCCAGAGAACAGTACTATCTTTAGCATGTCTCGGTGAATACTTTGGTGACAAACAGCTCATAACAAGTGAGAATATGAGAGAATTTTTCAGAATGTCAGCATTTGGAAGTGTCAAAGCTACCCTTTGGTTCACTCCATTCTCTGGTGCTAAATAGATAAAGGAAAGAAATAAAAAGAAAAAACAATATCTAATTCTGAAGTCTTGCCTTATAACACATATTAATATGCATATGTATACATATACCATCTTTCCCTCACACTAATAAAATCTTAACAGCTCTCCATGGTTTGTAAACAAACATGGAGATAAGACTTTGCATATTAACAATTTGAATTTGTTACACCCCTTAGTCTTTCCACTTTGTTCTGATGATATGATTTCATATCTGGGAAAGTTAAGATCAAATCAGTAAATGCATTAAAATATAAGAGTACAGAAAAACTCCCTCAATCAGGGAATATGGATGTAATAAAGAGAATGCAAAGGGAAGTTCATGGGGGAGATAATAACATTTCAGAAAAATGGGCTGAATAGGAAATAAATAAATAAAAATAGATACACTCAATTAGATATGTCACTTAGATAGTTCCTTCACCCACATAATGGTTTCTTTATTAAAATAGCTTTTATTTCTAAGACAAAAAGCATGATCCCATTCTACTATTTCCTTATTTTCTTTAACTTTTTTCTTTCTTTCTAGAAACAACTAAACTCTAAGGATTTATATTCCTCAATTTTCAGTAGTCTGTGCTTCTAGATGAGGGTGTTAGTGGGCAGGGTGCCAGAATTGTGTGGCACACATTTCTGATCCCCATGTAGTGACTGGACTGAGAGCAAAGGCCATAAAATTAGGGAGTTTACAGCTGGTATTATAGCCAAAGCACTCGCATCTGGAGCTTCTTGTCCTGTCATATGATGGACCTGAGACTGAAGTTTGAATCATTTTCCCAAAGGTCCATAACTGACCCATATCTTTTGCTTCCTAAGGAATTTGTCCAAGAGTAGAAAGAGAGCATCATGCATTGTAGCTGTCCTTTTCCAAAACTGTAAAGCATCATGGCAATCTTACATTTTCAAAAATGTGCTTGTTTTGTAATCATTGTGCTTGTTTTTTGCCTCATCCACAGGGATTTCTGTTAGTGCATCCACGACTGAGCATAGATTTAGTTAGCAACAAATCAAAGCTTTAAAGTCTTTCTACATTCTTAGCTTTTGAAAACCAATACAAAAATCTATGCACATTACTTCTTGATTAAATACGTAATTATAAGAATCTCTTCATTTTGTTGTTTCAATCTATGTTCAAGTCCTATTAATTGGATGATCTGATAACCTGAAAGTTTCTACGTAAGTAAAAAAAAAAAATACATTTCAGGAAGCGGACAATGTAGCTATGTTATAATCCTGTCATTGAGAAACATGACTTTATTAAAACGTGGATATCTCCAAAAGCCATGGAGATTACAATAGCATCTTTCTTTTTCCATAGCCAGAGAACACAAACACTATAATGCAAAGGTCGACAACCCATTCTTGTTCAGAAATGATTAAGGACATGCAAATTTCTCACTCCAAGCTATCAATTCTGTTGATCCTTTGGCAGCATCTCCTGCGTCATACTTCTTAGCATAAACACAGCAAGTAGTGATATTTGATATACAGCTGTTGGACTCTTCGGATACATGACACTTCAATCTTTCTATCGTGGATCATAAACTTATCCTGCAATGTGCCTAAGTCATGTATGCCCAAGTCTTTCCTCTTCTCTCACTCTCTACTGCCTTGAATGGTCTGTGTTAACTGAATTATTTAAAGTCTCAATAAGTCTTCTCAACCACTGAAAGTGATTTTGAGTTCCAGTACTACTCCAAAATTATATGATAACCATGAGAGATATATTTTATGTGATAAATTTAAGTTTTTCTGCTTGGCCTAACAAGCTCTAATAGTGAGTATCATAGGAATGTGGGTATACCAGTCCCACGATATCTGTTTATATCAACTTTATCCTGGCATAGTCTTCAATTTAATACTTTCACATCTTTACTTTTTTTTTTAAAGTGGGGAGTATGTGTTAAGCAATGTAAATTTAAAACATTAATAAATTTTAAGAACAAAGATAATTTTTGTATTTACATATAGCCTAAGACAATATTCAAAAACAAAATGCCTGAAAAATTGAAGCATTATAGCACCTCGTAAGAATTAGTTATCCCAGGTCCAAGCATTTAGCACTGCAGCTGGAGCTTTTGGGGATATCTGCTCCCCCCCACATATTGTATGCCTGTGTTCAATTCTAACCCCCACCTGTTCATATATACCTTGAGAGATTAACAGGTGATGGCTTCAGCACTTGGATGCCTGCTCTAAATGTGAAAAGCATGGATTGAATTCCTGAGTCCTTTCCAGGCTTCAGCACTGGCCCAGCCCCAGCCCTAGCCCCAGCAATTGTGGGACATTTAGGTGGTAAACCAGTGGATAAGAGAGTTCTGCCTCTCTATATCTCAAATAAATTATTAAAAAGTGTCAATAATTGTTATCTCAGAAAACCAAAAATGAAACACCAAGTTTTCTTGAGGAACACAGTTTAACTCAATTTTGTAGTACAAGCAGAATCTCATTTATATCCTGGTTTCACTTGGGAAATACTGATATTTGCTATGTTCTTCAGTCTTGGATTAGAATTAAACATGTTGTTCTCCTAAATCTTGCCAGTAGAGGAAGAACTGGTTAATGACACTTGGTATATTAGAAGAACTCCAAGGCAGAGTGACTATTTGACCAGAGAGCTGTTGTTGAGCTGCTGATGCAAATCACTTATTCACCACCTGTTGGAAAATGTTAGTGTTCATGTTCAATTATGTGCCTAATTTAGTGTGTAATTGGAAATGTAGTGCTTGCAAAGCAGGCAAATCTTTTTGAAGATTTAGCTATTTATATTGAGCGTATTAATTACAGTGAAATAGAGGGGAACACAAAGCTATCAGGAGAACAGAACACACTTTCAAAGCAACAGCTCAACAGGACATACACTGCTTGCTCAGAAAGATGAAAGCATGGTGTTGCCTGCGTAAGTGTGAAATACTTCAAGGCTGCCATATTATCACCATCTCAAATTGTCAGCAGATGTTTCTCCCATTCTATTTTAATGGGTACTGATTCTTCCCACTGGGGAAAAAAGAGAAAATGAAAGAAAAAGAGAAAAAAAGAAAACGTGTAAGAGTGACTTTTAAAACCTTGAGTTATTTGTTTTCCTATGCCTTGTTAACATTGAAATATTCCTGCTGAGTTTATAAATTTTATTTAAAACATTGTTTTGCAGCTTATTCAGTGTTCTTCACTATTCTGTTAAGTTCAAACATTCAACAGAGCCAAAGAACATTCCTGAGTCAAACTTTGAGCAAATACAATGTTTGCCCACCCACATGATCACAATAATTGGGATTTCCTCAGCCAGAAACTCTGTATAATTTGTGTCAAGGAGAGACTGACCCTTGAAATTAAGATTCTTTTAAGGTCCTGAATTCTAGCCAGGTAAGTTCTGATGGAATGAAAAAGAAACGCAGCATCAAAGGGAAATTGGGGCCAAGATTACATCCTAGCATCTATTACATGACCATGTAAAAAATGATAAGTGATATCCTGAACAACAGGTGCAAGCAGGAATTCTTTGGTGGTGATTCTAAAAATTTTCAACCTCAAGCTATTGCAGAAGTACAGATACTCTTGCTAAACCTGTTCATCCCCAAGAAAACCAGTTTTCCAGCTGTCATACACAGCCAAGCAAATAATGAAGAGTCTTCACAAAATCTCGTGCATTAGGTAAAAACTGCATGGATTTCAAAAAAAAAAAAAGAAAGAAAGAAAGAAATTCCACACCCAGTTCCATTTTCTCTGCATTCTCTGAAGTAACGTGCTGTAACTCCAAAAATTTGAAGAAGAGTTATCAGGCATTCATGCAAATACAACCCTTGATGGGGGAGAGCAACAGGAAGGAGATACTATCTATATTTAAAATCCTCGTTCCTGTGGCTGATTGTGGTATAAACAGTAAAGCCACTGCCTGTGGTACAGGCATTCCATCAGGGTCCTAGTTCCAGTTCCCACTACTCCAGTTCTAACCCAATTTGCTGTTAATGTGTCTGGAACCGCTGCAGAAGCTGATCCCTGCGCCTGGACCCTTGCACCCATGTGGGAGACTCAAATGAAACTACTGGCTTTGGTTGGACCCAATTCTGGATGTTTCAGTCATTGGAGGAGTGAAACAGGATGGAAGTGTTCTCTCTCTTTCTCTCTTTCCCTCACTCACTTTCTCTTTCTTCCCCACTTTATCATCTCCCTTTCTGTCTCTGTGTAATTCTACCTTTCAAATAAATAATTAAAATTAAAAAAAAAAACTTTTTTCTTCCCAATTGTCTTCAATGTTAAATCTTCAATCCTACATAAAAATCAGATTTATTTGGCTTTTTTTTTTTCAGTCTATATGGCCCACTGTTCTCTAGTCTGATCCTTTTAACGTCCATATCTTTGAGAATGGTCTGTTTTGACAAGATCATTTCTCTGTCCTACTCAATTATGTTTAGTGTCCCTAGGTGTCTTTCATTTCTCTTCTTTACCTAGCTTCTCCAATTAGCCCCAAGGACATAAATACTATATACTTTATAAAGTAGGGAGTTGAAATGACCATGAATAATAGCTTGAACTATGAATGGCCTATAGAACTTGTATTTGAGAGTCTTATCGTGTTTATATTAACATCTATGTTTTAGTTATCTTGAGATTCTTATGTTTTCTCTTAACATAAATAGTAGTATGCCAAAAATTTTTTTCAAACAATATTACTCAGAGAGAATGTACATAAGACTGACAGAAATTCAGAGACAGATAGTGGAGGATAGAGGAAAACATGAGCATCCTTCAAAGAGATCATAGAAAAGGCATACCATCAAAAATTATGCATAGGGGCCTGGCTCAGTAGCCTAGTGGCTAAAGTCTTCACCTTACATGTACCAGAATCCCGTATGAGCACCAATTCTAATCCCAGCCACCCCGCTTCCCATCTAGCTCCCTTCTTATGGCCTGGGAAAGCAGTCAAAGATGGCCCAAAGTCTTGGGACCCTGCACCCGTGTGGGAGACCAGGTAACAGTTCCTGGCTCGGATTGGCTCAGCTCCAGCTGTTGCGAACAGAAGATCTTCTTTTCTGTCTCTCCTCCTCTCTATATATCTGACTTTATAATAAAAATAAAATAAATCTTTTTAAAAAACTATGCATAGAGGTCAAAATTCTTTTTGCATCAAAATGAATTTCTTTCAATTTTTCTATTAACAGTGTCAGATGAGGATAACTTTACATTATGAACTTGTGTTTACAGTTAGGGATGTATATTGGGCTGTCTACAGTCCCTCTTCAGATGAAAAGACCAAAACTGGCAATGATAACATCATAAAACTAGGAAATGGAAAATATTAATTTAAATGTGAACACATGGGTTGAAAGTCTCTCTCCTTTCCACGCTCTCATTTGCTCTGTGTGTATATATGTGACTCAACCTGTCAAATAAATAAATAAATCTTTGGCCAAATAAAGAACAGTGCTCTGCCATTTGAAGCATGCAATCTTGATAACCAGATGAAATGTACTAGAAAAGAGTCCCTCGTTGTACTTGTATGTGGAATATACTCATTCAAATTCACAGAGAGAGAGAGATGTCTGGTTACCAGGTTCTGCAGAGAGGGTAGTCAGATGATAAAGCGGTAGAAAGCTTTTGTCAGGCACTAAAGTGAATTCTGTGGATTTAGTTATGCTAATGTACAACATACTGTAACTAACCTGAAATATTAAATAACTGATCAATTCAAAATAAATTGAAAGTAATAATATAACTTTCTAGACTTAAACCAAAAATCCTCTGTCTGCTGCCACTCCCCAAATGGTCAAAATGACAAGAGTTGAGCTGATCTGAAAAATCAGGAACCAAGAGCGTCTTCCCAAGTCTCCCAAATGGGTGCAGGAGCCCAAGGACCTGAAATACCTTCCATTGCTTTCCTAGGCCATAAGCAGGAACCTGAGCAGTCATGACATGTACAGCTCCCATAAGGGATATCAGCACTTCAGGCAGAAGATTGGCTTGCTAGGTCACCGTGCCAGGCCTTTTATCTCTTACTTTCCTATGGAGCTCAGTGACCTCAGAACTAGCAAAGTATGCAAAGCATTACTGTTCCTGGGTGAAGATCTTATAGCCATGAGTAGCGAGACTGGTCTCTTTTCATTGCTACTAAAATATGCCATTGTGTGATTATACTTCAAAAATTTTGTTTTAAAAAATGGTATTCAAAATATGTTGAATAATGAAAAAGGTATTGTGGAACATAGATTAAGCTACTGCTTATAATGCTGGGAGCCCAGAAGAGTACTAGTTGGAGTCTCCTATATTCTACTTGCACTCCAACCCCTTGCTAATGTTTTTGGAAAAGAAAAAGATTGCCCAAGGACTTGAATCCCTACCATCCACATGGGTGTCCTGGATGGAGTTACTGACTCCGGCTTCAGTCTGTTCCAACTCTGGCCACTACAGCCATTTGGGGAGCGATAGAGATAAGAGAAAGTCTTTCCCTCTCTCTCTCTATTTGCCTTTGCTTATTATGCTGCCTTTCAGATAGATAGATAGATAGACATTTAGAGAAACAAAAATAATATTATTTGGGTAAAAAAAGTTAAAATTCATGCAAATTTTTCATATATGCATTTTCCATGATTTTTTTTCAAATTTTTCACTTCTAAAAACTGAATACATCTGGTTCTCCATCTCACAGTCTTGATATTTTATAATCTCACCTTTATTTCTCAACTTATCAACTGCTTCCAACTCAATGTCAAGTGAAGCACATATGCTTTTTGGACCTTGGTTTGCAGAAGTCTTTAGTCATAAGAAAACCTAGGAAAGCAAATTCTTCCATTCCCGGCTTCAACAGAAAGTTCTAGACTCCTTTTTGAAAGAGGGATGAAGTAGGGACAACAATAAGTTCACTTCATCCAACAAAAAGGAAAATCATACTCGCCATCAGCATACAGCTTACTTAGAATTGTTGAAACTGTTATGAATCTCAAGACTATTCTAAATTTTTAACTAGACACAAAACTACCAAAATTTCCATCTACCTGACATTGTGAAAAGACTACTTCTGTTAAAAATTGTTGAAAATCAAAG
This sequence comes from Ochotona princeps, assembly GCF_030435755.1. Taxonomy (NCBI): domain Eukaryota; kingdom Metazoa; phylum Chordata; class Mammalia; order Lagomorpha; family Ochotonidae; genus Ochotona; species Ochotona princeps. The sequence continues at coordinate 54,875,347 of NC_080840.1, forward strand.
TTGAGGAGAGAGAAAAAGATGGCCGACTGCAGAGAGCTGGTGTAGGGTGGAGTAGGGAAGGAGGGGAGCCGATCCAGCAGAGAAACAGGCCAGGAGGTGCGAAACTGTAGGGAGAAGAACGAGAAGGTCACTGGAGTTCACTAAAGCAAGAAGATCTACACAGCGTGAAGGAACAGCCGCAAAAAGTAGGAAAGAAAATACAGCACGCCGCGAGAAACCTGGTGAGTCACGATCCCAGGCAGGGGGAAGGCGGCGGACGCTCAACCGCCCCAGGGAAAACAGAGGCGGCTGGAAGGATAGGCGCCCACACCGACAGGGGCACCAGTCCCCTGGAAGGCAGGAGCCCCCAGAGGAGGCTACTGGACTGATCATTGGGTGCATCATCCCTGCAGAAGTGGAGGAAAAGCAGGGGAGATTTCCCAGAGGCTTGCCTACCCGCTGCTCAGCGGCTGAGGGAGAGTGCAGAGGGAACAGGAGCGGCGCTGTGGGACTGGGGCTCAGAGATTCCCCTTATCGGCTCTGAGCTGTGGACTGGCTGTGGGAGAGTCAGTGGATCCTGTTGCTGGACTCGCCCTGAGCCCCAGAGGCTGGGCAACGCTCGACAGGGCCTCACGTCCTGGGCAGAGGAGCAGACTAGTGGGGGCACATCTCACCTCAAGGGCTCTGTGCCTCTCAGAGATCCTCTTCTACCCTTGAGAGAGTGCAGCTGAGGAAGTGGCTTCTTCAGGGCAGAGTCCCCAGCTGGGCTCAGCTAGAGAGGCCAGAGCAGAGCGGGCTCAGCTGAACTGGCCGGACAGGTTTTCCCAGCAGGAGCCCACTCGGAAAGACCTGCCTGCGGTGTTGCAGCCCTCAGCGGAGCAGCGCTTCCGAGTTTGGCACTGGGGCCGCGGAGATTTCCAGCCCAGCACAGGCCGGGGTTGGGGATTTTAGACTCCGAGCAGCAGGAGCCCCTGCTGTGCTAACCTCAAGCCCTGAAGGAGAGTCTCGGCTCAGCACTGAGGCGGAGACCCCCGCTGTATTAGCCTTGTGACCCAAAGCCCAGGCGCGGCTCAGCAGAGTGAATCTGTAGGGCACTGCCTTTGAGAGGGAGCCACAGGGGAAGGGGCCTGGCACTAGGGCTGGCCCACAAAGCCTCCTGACCCAGCTCAGGGCTGTGATCTACAGACCCTGAAAGCAGCTGGTGACTCAGGCAGTAAGCCCTGCTGGGCTCAGCCGGAGACCCCAAACCAGAGCCGGCTCAGCTGAATCACCGCTAAAATCTCAAAACAACAAGAAGCAAAAACACAATGAGGAGAAGTATCAGAAAAAGCAATGACCCAGAGGAAAGATCAAGCACTCCCTCCCAATACAACCAAAAACTAATCTCAATATCTGAGATGCAAGATGAAGACGTAGAGGAACTATCAGATAAGGACTTTAAGAAGCTAATGATGAAATTCGTCAGAGAGAGTGAAAAGCGCTGGGAAGAGTCTAAGGCATTCGAAAACCATATCACTGCAGAAATAAATCAAATCAAAAAGGGAATCCTCGATATAGAGCACAAAATTGAAAGCCTAACCAACAGAATGAACACAGCAGAGGACAGAATATCAGAATTGGAAGACAATCAGAATGAAAGGCAGCAGCTCATCAAACAGTTGGAGACAAATCTAGAGAAAGCCAATAGGTCCATACAGGAAATGAAAGACAACCTCAAAAAATCAAATATTAGAATAATAGGCCTTCCCGAAGGAGTGGAAAAGGAGACAGGCTTGCAACGGGTGCTCAATGAGATAATACAGGAGAACTTCCAGAATACTGGAAATATAAATCCAGCACAAATCCAGGAAGGGCAAAGAACCCCCAGGAGATACGACCCAAACAAATCGTCTCCCAGACATGTGGTCCTCAAGCTACCTTCAAGTGAATACAAGGAAACCATTCTAAGACAAGTAAGAAAAAAGGATAAGATTACTTTCAGGGGAAGGGAAATCAGGATCACAGCCGACCTATCAGAAGAAACGCTCCAAGCAAGGAGAGAATGGGGTAAAACCTATCAAATCCTGAAACAAAACAACTGCCAACCAAGAATAATGTACCCAGCAAAGCTCTCATTTATATTTGAGAATGAAATCAAATACTTCAACAGTAAAGAGAAACTCGAAGAATACATCAACACGAAACCAGCTCTGGAAAATCTCCTCAGGAAGGTGCTAAACCCAGAAAGAAAAAATACAAACCAAAATCAAAGATGGCAAATGGGAAGACCTCCCCACTAAAATCCATACAAGAAAAGTCAACCAATCAAGAACTCTAATAGCCGCAAATACACACTTGCATACTTACACTCATGGCAGCCCAAAACCAATTCCTTTCAATATTATCTCTAAACACAAATGGCTTAAACTCACCAATCAAAAGGCATAGATTAACGGAATGGATCATCAAACAGCACCCAACTATATGTTGTCTACAAGAGACACATCTAACCAGAAAATCCTGTAAGAAATTTAAAGTGAAAGGATGGAAAAAGACATTTCATGCCAATGGACGAGAAAAAAAGGCTGGCGTAGCTGTTCTAATCTCAGATGACCTAGACTTCAAGCTGACAGACATCAAAAAGGACAGAGAAGGACATTATATATTGGTGAAGGGACTGATCCATCAAGAAGTAATTACAATCGTGAACATATATGCACCTAATTCCAATGCGCCTAGCTTCGTGAAGCAACTACTTACAGACTTAAGGGGAGACATAGATACACACACAATAATAGTGGGTGATCTTAACACCCCACTAACAACTATAGACAGATCAACAAAACAAAAACTCAACAAAGAAACAACAGAGCTCGTACAAACATTAGAACAACTAGACTTGGTAGACATTTATAGAATTTTTTATCCTAAGACCACAGATTATACATTTTTTTCAGCAGTGCATGGCACCTTCTCCAGGATCGACCACATGATAGGACACAAAGCAAATCTAAATAACTTCAAAAAGATAGGAATCATACCATGTACCCTCTCAGACCACCACGGAATGAAACTGGAAATCAGCAATTCAAAATGTCCCAGGAAATATAGAAACTCTTGGAAGCTGAACAATATGCTATTAAACGAACAATGGGTCAGGGAAGAAATTAAAGATGAGATCAAAAAATTTATGGAAACCAATGAAAACTCTGACACAACATTCCAAAACTTGTGGGACACTGCCAAAGCAGTGCTACGGGGTAAACTCATCGCAATTGGAGCTCATGTCAAGGCCCAAGAGAGGCGCCAAATACAGGAACTAAACACACACCTCCAGGAACTGGAAAAGCAGCAGCAGATGAGCCCCACACACAACAGGAAACAAGAAATCATCAAAACAAGGGAGGAAATCAACCAGATAGAAATAAAAAAAACCATACACAAAATCAACGAATCAAAAAGCTGGTTTTTTGAAAAGATAAACAAAATAGACACCCCGCTGGCCCATCTGACAAAGAAAAAACAAGAGAAAGCAAGAATTAACAGCATCAAAGATGAAAAAGGCAACATAACAACAGACATTACAACCATTAAGAACATAATCAGAAATTACTACAAAGCACTGTACTCCAACAAATCAGAAGACCACCAAGAAATGGAAAAGTTCTTAGACTCACACAACCTGCCAAAACTTAGCCCAGAGGCAACAATCAACCTGAACAAACCCATAACTGAAGCAGAGATTGAATCAGTGATTAAAGACCTCCCAACAAAGAAAAGCCCAGGCCCAGACGGCTTCACTACAGAATTCTACAAAACATTCCGAACAGAACTAACTCCAATCCTCTACAAACTCTTCAAAACAATAGAAAAGGAAGCAACCCTTCCAAACTCATTCTATGAAGCCAACATTACCTTAATCCCAAAACCGGGCAGAGATCCTACAGAGAAAGAAAACTACAGACCTATCTCTTTGATGAACATTGATGCTAAGATTCTCAACAAAATCCTAGCCAACAGAATTCAAAAACACATCAGACAGATCATTCATCCAGATCAAGTAGGATTCATCCCTGGAATGCAGGGATGGTTCAACATTCGCAAATCCATAAATGTGATACACCACATCCAAAAACTGAAAAACAAGAATCACATGATAGTATCAATAGATGCAGAAAAAGCTTTCGACAAAATTCAGCACAACTTCCTGCTAAAGACCCTAACCAAGGTAGGCATAGATGGAAAAATCCACAACATAATCAAAGCAATATATGCAAAACCCAATGCCAGCATCATACTGAATGGAGAAAAACTGGAACCCTTCCCACTGAGATCTGGAACAAGACAGGGATGTCCGCTTTCTCCGCTGCTATTCAACATAGTTCTAGAGGTACTCGCTGAGGCCATAAGACAAGAAAAAGAAATCAAAGGAATCCAAATGGGAAATGAAGAAGTCAAGCTTTCACTATATGCAGATGACATGATTCTTTATATGGAAGAGCCAAAAGGCTCAACACAGAGACTACTAGAACTTATACGAGAGTTCGGTAGAGTGGCAGGGTACAAAATTAATGAACAAAAATCAACAGCCATAGTGTATGCTAACAGCCCCAAGTTGGAAAAAGATCTAACCAGCAAGATACCATTCAAAGTAACAAAGGAAAGCATGAAGTATCTGGGAATTAACCTAACCAAAAATGTAGGAGACCTATTCGAGGAAAACTACAAACTACTTAAAAAAGAAATTGAACAAGATCTAGAAAGATGGAGTAACATCCCATGCTCCTGGATAGGTAAAATCAATATCATTAAAATGTCTATACTGCCAAAAGCAATATATACATTCAACGCAATCCCAATCAAATTGCCCAAAACATTCTTCACAGACCTGGAAACAATGATCCAAAGGTTCATCTGGAAACACAAAAAACCACGAATAGCTAGAACCATTCTCAAGAACAGGAAGTTAGCAGGGGGAATCACAGTTCCGGACCTCTGGACATACTATAGGGCAGTGGTTATCAAAACAGCCTGGTACTGGCACAAAAATAGAGAAGAAGATCAATGGAGCAGAATAGAAACACCAGATGGGAACCCACAGAAATACAGCCAAATAATCTTTGACAAAAAGACAAACGACAACCCAGGCAAATGGGAAGGTCTGTTCAATAAATGCTGTTGGGACAACTGGTTGATAGCCTGCAGAAACAAAAAGATAGACCCACATCTCTCACCATATACTAAGATCAAATCCAAATGGATAAAAGATTTAAACCTACATCCAGAAACCTTCAAACTTTTGGAAGAAAATGTTGGAAACACACTGGAACACTTAGGGGTAGGCCCTCACTTCCTAAAAAAGACTCCAAATGCAGTAGAAATCAAGACCAAAATAAACAATTGGGACCTCATCAAACTAAGAAGCTTCTGTACAGCTAGAGAAACAATCAACAAAGTAAAAAGGCAACCCACAGAATGGGAGAAGATCTTTGCACACGACTTAGGTGATAGAGGGCTGATCTCCAGAATATACAAAGAGCTACAAAACAACCAAAATGTCAAAACAAACAAGCCACTCAAGAAATGGGCACGGGAAATGGGCAAACACTTCACAAAGGAACAAACCCAAATGGCAAATAAACATATGAAAAAATGCTCAAGTTCCCTGGCAATAAGGGAAATCCAAATTAAAACATCAATGAGGTACCACCTAACTCCAGTAAGACTGGCCCACATGAATAAAAGCACCAACAACACTTGTTGGCGAGGTTGCGGGGAAAAGGGAACCCTACTCCACTGCTGGTGGGGCTGCAGGCTGGTACAGCCTCTATGGAAATCAGTATGGAGAACATTCAAACAACTCAAATACAACATACCGTATGACCCGGCAATAGCACTCCTAGGAATATATCCAGAACACTTGTTTTATGAGAAACCAACATGCACTCCTATGCTCATAGCAGCACAATCAGTAATTGCAAAGACATGGAAGCAACCAAAATGCCCATCAACAGAGGATTGGATAAGAAAGCTATGGTTCATCTACTCCATGGAATACTACTCAGCTATTAAACAAAACAAAATGCAGTTCTTTGTGGCCAAATGGGCCAAACTGGAAACCATAATGCTAAGGGAAATGAGCCAATCCCAAAAGGTTAAATACCACATGTTTGCCTTAATTTAAGATGATATGATGTTATGTATAACAAGTTATGTTATGAATGTTATATGTTGTGTACAAAACCTAAATTGAAATGTCAATGAGGTGGTCACAGAAGGTGGATAAGAAATCGCATTTACTTTTACCATATTGGTTACTCGTTACTATGTCAATTAATTCCATGGTGATGTAAATTTTTGCTGATGGTATGTTGGAGCTTTTAATTGATCGGGATGATAGTCTGCTGGCTCTGTCTTCAGACCAGAGAGTGTATACCTAAGAAGCCGTTGAACTTATCTGGACAATAAGATGCTGGACTCTATGTTTGGTATATGCTTGCAATGGGGGAATCTCAACTGAACTTGAACTGTGGTTATGCAACAAGGTGGAGGAATCCACCATGGTGGGAGGGTTTGGGGAGGGGTGGGGAGAATCCCAGTACCTATGAAACTGTGTCACATAATACAATGTAATTAATGAATTTAAAATAAAATTTAAAAAAAAAAAAAAAAAAAAAAAAAGAAAATCAAAGTTGAGAAATTGCACCCATGACAAAAATCTGACCAGGAAATGAGACATGCTTTTACTGACCACAATTACTTCCAAATTCACACATCATTCTCTGTGTATATTGAAAACAAAATAATTTTTAAGTTACACTTTGGAAAAGTAACCTGAGCAATTTCCAACATCATAGTTTGAATATTTTTGATAATACACTAGTGGTGAAATTCTCAGGCAGTAATGAAGTCCAAGCAAGTAGGACCAACAGAATTCATGATTCATAGCTCAGGGGTTTTGTTATGTCATTCACCTGCCCAATTATCAGGGCAGGCTGTGTTGTCCAAGGTGGAGCTTTATGAGAATAGCTATGTACTATGAGCTTTTTTTTATACTTTTATGGGAAATGAAAATAGTCAACTTCACTAGAAAGCTTCAAAATTTTAAAAGATAAACCAAGTCATCACTGATAGAGCAAATCATTTTCAGTTCCAATAAGTTGACACATATACCAACATGGAGCCAGATTCTCATTTAACTGAAAGTTTAATCAGATGAATGTAGGAAAAAAACAAAATGATAAAAGACTTTAATTAATACAAAGTTCATGGGTGAAAAAGTATATCTGTGATTAAGAAAAATGAAGCTAATCATTGTACATGAACATCACAGATTTGTTTCGCTCTTGTTTTAGCTTGTCTGTAACAGGTACAATGGCTAAGAAAAGGCTGTGACTCTGTCACCACTCCAAAACTGTGAATGATTTCCTTGGTTCTCTGCATGCCTCAGTCACTCCATCTGCAAAATAGAAAGATAACAGTACTTATCCAACAGTATTAATACATTGAACTGTTCTTTGCAAATAGCTACCAGATGCCCAAGCCTATTTATGTGCTTGGATTCAACAGCAAGTAGAAAATGTGTAAGTATTTTTGTTCTCGTGGAATTTACATTCTAGTCATTTCCAGAATTAAGGGGGATTAACATACACAAAATAAGTGTTCAACAGGTACCTGTTTTTCTTTCAAATGGTTCCCCTCTCTCTTTTTATAAAGTTTATTTACAGTTCTAATTAGTGTAATATAAAATAAGAAGTAATACTGAAAATGTGACATGGTTTTAGGAATTACAATATTACATTTCTATAATTTTAGATGATATTTCATACAATTACTTTGTCTGCTTTTAGAATAAGACATATTTCAGAAAACAGAATTGTGGCAAAATGAGTTCAGCATCACATATCAGATCAACAGTCCAAGCTGCACCACTTCTGATCCAAATCTCTGCTGTATGCCTAGCAAGGCATTACAGGATAGCCAAAATACTTGGAATCTTGTCACCCATGAAAAAGACCCAGATGCAGTTACTGGCTCCTAGATTCAATGAGGCCCAGCACCAACCGTTGTGGCCAGTGGGGAGTGAGCCCGTGGAGCCCGTGGATGAAAGACATTTCCCTCTCTCTCTCTCTCTCTCTCTCTCTCTCTCTCTTCCTCTCTCTCTCTCTCTCTGCCATGCTTCCTTCAAGATAAATAAAATAAATCCATTTTTAAATGATACAATTCAGTTTCTGAATTATCATTCTGTTCATGGAAATTTAATAATCAAGTTCTCCTTTTCTTTATCAAAATTTGTCACTGAGTAGCTCAAAGCCCAGAATCATGCAGCTCTGTAATACCATACTAATGGCATTTAAACTACTTTTGGTTGGCTGGTAAAATTCGTATTTTTGAAAGTTAATATTTTAAATTTATGAAGCCCTTTCACTTTATTAATAATTGCTAAAGGTGGAAATATCTCCCAGAAGAGTGAAACAATCAAAACACACAAAAGAATGCTTTTCAGACTGAAGATTTAGATCCATAAACTGTTACACTGATGGACTTCAAAAACTCTACAAAAGTCTGAAAGAACTGTCCATTATCTTTAATTACATCCATTTTATTTAAAATCACTATTTTCAGAAGAGTTTTTTTTGTCCTTTAACACAGTTCTGATTTTTTTTTAGTCTTGCTCTTAATTTATTCTGTCTGAGACATGCTGTTGATTTTTAGATTCCTAGATGTGAAGCAGAAATGAGTGAGCCCCGTTGTTACAGCATGTAACAGTTGGGTATGTTGATATCATACAACATGGGTATTTGAGGAGAATTACAGAACCCTCTGGAGTAGACTCATTCATCTCCTGTCATCACCTGAACAATCTCAGACAATAGATGTAATTTGATGACTAACTCCCCCTTGATAAGTGATTTCTAGAGCACTGAGTGTGTTCTCAAAAAAATAATTTGGTTTTGGAAAATTGGTGTGATAAACATTTTGTAAATATGTTGGGAGACATTTTCCTTATTGTTTGTCTCAGGGAAGAAGAAACAATTGTAAATAATACAGATAGTTGTCTACAAAACTTCGAAAAGTAAATTTACCTATCCTAGGGATCCTAAAACAGGAGGATGTTTTTTAGCTTGCATCATTGGCTTTGTTTGCTATATGAAAAAACAGTTATGCAGAAATGAAGCTGCCCAAGGTTCCAAAGCTACCATGTGGTGAGACAAGGATTTGAACTCAGATTGGCTCCAAAGAACATATGTTTAATCCTGACACTGTGTTGCTTTCCTGTAGCTATTGGGAGTGTTAGTCTTTACTCCTCTCAGAAATCATTAAAAATAAAGTAGTATAAACTGTAATGAATGTGGAATAGTGGGTTTTGTAAATTTATGGGCAGGATGAGTCATAAAGATGGAGAATTTTACTTACAGTAGAAAGAACTTAAGAAGAGCAGAAACTAGAAAAGGCTTGACATGAAAACATCTCTGCTTCATTGCTGTGGGTTCATTTGGAAGCAGGTGTCATAAACAAAATAATGACCCTCCAAGAAGTAAGCACCCTTTAAACCCTAGAACCTATAAATGTTACCCTTTATGACAATAAAAGCACACTGCAATTGTGATTAGATTAAGAGTTAGATAATCATCTGATTTATTTAGGAGCATCCTAAATGCAAGCATTTGTATTCTTCTTTGACTACAAAAGAAGAGGACTGATGTAAATCCAGAGACAATGTCACTATCAGAAACCAGAAGAGGCAAGAACACTTTCTCCTAAAGGCTCCACACATGCAGTAGCTCACAGCCAACACATTGAATTTGGTACAATCACTGCTTAGAATATCTTGCCTCCAAGTGTGAGAGAACAGATGTCTGTTCATTAGTTAAAAATGGAGGATTCTAAGAATCTAAAGTCAATTCTCGATTTTACCAGTACAGGATATAAAATCGGTTACAGTAGGACTAATTCTGGTGCAAGTGCTATGGCATAGCAAGTTAAGCTTCTTGCTGTGGGGCAGAAATTCCACATGGGCACTGGTTTAAGTCCCAGCTGCCCGATTTTCAACTCAAAAATCTGCTTGAAAAGGAAGCAGACAATGGCCAACATTCTTGGGCCCATGTGGAAAATCCAGAAGAAGTTCCACACTCCTGCTGTGGACTGGCTCGACTCCAGCCATTGCGAGCTGAAGAGTGTACCAGTGGAGGAAGATAGTTCTGTCTCTTCTCTATCTGTGAATCTGACTTCCAAATCAAAATAGACATTTTAGGGCCCAGGAACAATTGCCCAGCAGCTAAATCCCATGTGTGCCAGGATCCCATATGCGTGCCAGTCAGGGTAATGGCTGCTCCACTTCCCACCCAGCTCCCTGCCTGTGGTCCAGCAAAGCAGTAGAGGATGGCCCAAAGCTTTGAGACCTTACTCCCATGTGAGAGACCCAGAAGAAGTTCCTGGCTCCTGGTTGTAGATTGACTCAGATCCGGCTGTTGTGGCCCCTTGGGGAGTGAACCAGAGGACAGAAGATATTACTCTCTGTCTCTCCTTTTTTCTATATTTCTGCCTTTGTAGTAAAAAATAAATAAATCTTTTAAAACAAATTTTAAAAATAGATAAGTTAGACAAAGAAAATAATTCTAAATAATCATCGCTCCAAGACACAACAACATATACATTCTTTTTATCTCCTTAACAGTTCTGGTAATATCTTCTTGATTTCAGCCTCAATCAGCCTTTTCACAAACTGGTTCAATAGCTTCTTCATGGTTGCTTATTCTTTCTGCCAATATCTTGGTCACATTCAGTATACTCTCTACTAATAAGTAATAAATAAACTTTATTCAATTAATTATTAAAACAGCACCAATCTAATAGCAGCTCTCTCCTGTCATGGCATCCCGTTTTGTAGCATTCAAGCTCCTCAGCTGACCTTTTGTGATCGGGTCCTTTCTTATCTTTCCAGTTTTTTCTCTTCCATGATGTGTCATCTCCTTTCTCATTTTAGGCTCCTTGCCATCTAGTGGCACTCCTGTTCCCTCACCTCCATGCCCTTATAATTATATGCAGATATTTCTCACTGGAATATCTTCCTTCAACCTGGCCAAAATAACTATTATCCCTCTGCCAAGAATCAAGTAGAAAAAGAATCTTCCAAAGAAGCTTAACTCTAATCCAGCATACTTTATTCAATGTACTAAGTCAGCTTGTATAACTAATTCTGTCACAGTATTCATTGAGCATGTTATCTTTGTTTAATTACCTACACGCTTCCTTTCCTTACTATTAGACTCCAAGTTCTGTGATCAGAATGTAAATCTTGCCCTCCTTCCTGTAACCAGCATCTAGCACAAGATCTGTCAACATACATTTATTGAAAAAATACATATATTTGCATGGCAAGGTGTTGAATCCTGAAACCACTTAGGAGTTTCGCTACTTGTAATGTGATGGCTAATGAAGATGAAGACATGAATTCACAATAGAGCTGGGAAAATTCCTCTTGTGATCACTGCTTTTGGGTATTGATTTGATAGGGAAATGAAGTGCTAGATTATGGGGTTAAACACCATTCCGGATATGTCAATGAGGGTGTTCCTGAATGAGATTAACAATTAAATCAGTAGATTTAGCGAAGTGGATATTCCTCCCCTATGTGAGCAAACCTCTTCCAATCTGATGGAGGCCTAACGAGAGGAAAAGGTGGTAGAGCAAGGGAGCATTTGTTTTCTCAACCTGCTTCCGTGGTGAGACACTGTCTTCCACCTTGGGTAGAGATCTTACTCAGTTTACTTCCATGGTTCTCAGATCTTAGACTCTCCAGGGTTTCCTGGAGAAACTCAGCTTGCAGATCATGTGACTTCAACACCTCCTAGTTTCAGAAGCCTATTTCTTATAAAAACCTCTCTCATTGTGCAATGCATGCATATGTACATACATACTTCTGTGTGTAATTTCTTCTGGATCTTGTTTCCTTGGATATGATTAATCTATTTCCTTTGCAATGTTATATCTGTCTCTAACTGGAAACAGGGTAAAATTTTCTCTCTGATATGTGATGACTAAAAGGAAAAGAGAAAACTCAATATCCCTTTTTAAATTCACCCAGTTTGGAATTCTTAGCAAGTTGTTTTTCTTCAGAAGGTACACTCAGCAAAATATAAATGTAGTTTAAATGAGATGACAATTCTACAAAGCCAAACCCTATTTCGGATTCCAGAAAGTGTGTAGCGAGGCTGCTAGAGGAATCAATCAACTTCTCCTCTTTAAATAAGTAGTTAGTAAATATTTTAAGCTTTGCAGACCACATAAACCTTGTCGTTGTTACTCAGCTAAACCTTTGTTGAGTGAAAGTAATCACTAACAAGATAAAACTTTAAAACTTCATTTATAAAAGCAAATGGAGGTGCTAGAATTGTGGCGTAGAGAATTAAGTTACTAATTGCAACATCAGTTTCCCATGTGGGAATGTCAGTGAAAATCCTAGCTACTCTGCTCCTGACCCAGATCGCTGCTAATGTGCCTCTAAAGGTGGCAGAAGATGGCCTGTGTCCTTGGGTCCCTGATACCAATGGAGGTACCTGAAGGAGTTCTGTGCTCATGGCCTCAGCTTACCCCAACTCGAACTGCTGTGCACATTTTGGGAGAGAACCAGAGCATGGATAATCTCTCTGTTTCTCCATCTTCTTCTCTGTCATTCAGTCTTTCAAATTAACTAAATCTTTTGCAATAACATACAAACATGTGGAGATCAGCTTTTAATGATGAGCCAAAGCTTGCTGGCCTCTGGTGTAGTGAATTGGAGAATACAAAGCAAAGTCCATTGGTCTGAATTCAGATTTTAATTTCATCAGGTATCTGCTCTGTAACCATGAGCAAGAGGTCTCCTAACCTATGCAATACCCCTCTCTGGGGTTCTCATACAAACAGGAGAAGTCATGTACCTCAAGTGCTTAGGAAGCATCTCAAAGATAATATATGCTGCAGATGGGTGATTATCAATCTTTTCAACTCATCTCTGGTACTAAAAGGAACAGAATTTTTACATTGCACCTGATGTGTGAGAGAGAAAGAGAATTCAAAGTAGACTGACAAAGTTACGGTGAGCTTTGTAGAACATTTTCAACACTGCTGCTGAAAAAGTCTGCAGCATAACACCATGTTATTTGAAATGTTATTCAGTAATCTCACTCTTAGCAAGCTATCCTGTCTAGCAAGAAAGAATATCTTACTGCAGTGAAAGTGGAGAAATTACCTGAGGAAAAGAAAACAGTTTAGATAAGACCGGAAAAAAAAAAAAAGACATTCCATAGCTACTTCAGTAGTTAAGATTTCTCATATAACCTCTTAAGGTTTTGGCACTTGGTTTATACTCAATTACCCCAGTCATTGTTTTCTAATTCAAAATCCCCCAGGTATTTGACCACATTTGTTTCGCCAAAGGTCAGTCATAAATATTTCATCCCAAATTATCTTTTCTTTCTAAGTCTTTGATCATTTTGCACTCATCATGAAAATCCTAAAGCAGCTTTTAATTCTCCTGAATCCGTCATGGCCACGGCTCCATCTGGGAGTGCACAGCTCCGTTCATGTTTCTCAGGACCCTGCTTTGCTCTCCTCTACTCCCCCACTCTCCCGCCTCCTTCACTTAGAGAGAGAGAGACACATCAGCCCTTTCATCTGTGCGTTCTCAGGACCTGAGCTATGTCTGGAATGCCTTCTCCCAGGCTTGATGAGTTCCCTCCCTTCTATCATTTATGGAGCTTATCAGATCACACCTTCTTCTTGACCTTCCTCAAATAACTGAAAATGCAAGAGGTTCCTAATCCCTATCACGCCTTCAAAAGAATTGTGACTACAGAGGGAAGAATGCAGGCATCAACACCATCTCACACGTTTTCCAGGTTATACTCTCATCATTGCATTTTATGGTCCCAATGACAATCTTTAGGGTAGTGAATTGCTAATTTGGAAAGGATTATCATGAGAACTATGCTGTAGTCTTTGATGGAAGTGTTTTCTTTCTAGAAACCAGTACTTTTGAACCCACAGAGTTGACCAGGATGGGAGGCATGGATGCTCCAGTCTCAAAGTATTAGTAGTCAGCCTGTAGTGAGCAGAATGACTCAAGATTTCACACATTGAATCTAAATATGATGTAAGATGGCAAAAGAGACTTTGTAAGCTAAGTTAGCACTATCAGCCTTTACAGAAAGAAACTGTTCTGATAGATGTACCTATTGCGTTCCTTCAAAAACAGAACATTTTGTCTCGCTTGAATCAGAGATGCAATGAAGAGAAGGCCTACAAAAAGACTCAGCGTCTAGAAAGACTTGATTTGGCGTTGTCTGAGGGTGGATACCATGTGGAAAGCTTGAGAATGCATGCAAGGATTCCTTTAGGGAAAGCCAGCATTTAATAGGCAGCTAACAAACAGGAGCCTTGGTCCTAAAGACTAAATCTCTAAGGAAGTGAACTCATCTAACAACCTTCATGAGCATGGAGGTGGTTCATTTTTAAGTTCCTCGCCAGAGAGATGTACTGCTCTTCCAGTCTCTATTTCAGCTTTTTGAAACTCCAACAATGATCTAATCAACAGAGCTGTAAAAAAAAATGGGTATTGTATGAAGCCATTGAGTATTTGGTTTTTGCTGTAGCAGTAAAAACAAAACAAAACAAAACAAAACACCTTATAGCAGGGTCACTCTGACTTCAAATCCTTGGCTTCCACCAAGACACTGTTAAGGCAGATGGTTCCCTGCTCCAGCAGATTTTTTTGTTTTTGTTGTTCCAATGAAATATCACAGCTAGGAAAGTTGCATTGAAAAATAAAGAGTCAGTGGTTACTTTGAAGATTGCACACAATTGCAAACTTGCAGCACCTTTGTGCTCATCTGTTATTGCCTTTTGAGCAACCTACTTGAAAATATCACAGCTTCATGCAGAGTGCAGGAATCTATGAGACCATGATAATTAGCAAGTATCTTATTATGTCTGAGCTATTAAAAGAAAAATATCAGAAGCTGAGTAGCTTCTTGTGGATTTTGTTTCATACAGTTTTGTAGACCGAGAAGTAAAGGTGAAGGTGCCAACAGTTTTAGTGCCTGCCATGAGAACCCATTCCCTCACAGACAATCTCATTCTGATGTTATGTAGTAGGAAGGTCAAGGCACCTCCCTGAGGTTTCTTTTATAAAGACTGTGTCCTCAAAATGTAAAGTCTTGCAAAGTCTTCACCCCCAAATACCATCACCTGGGAGGTTAGGAATTTAATATATGAGTTTTGAAAAGGCATGAATATTCAGATGTTAACACCAGGTAAAACTGAGATAGCAAGGCCTTCAGAGGGATCATACTCAATGGGTCCTGTGCTTTGTAGATCTAAATTGGTCTCCAGAAACTCCACACAAACTCGTTTATAACATTTAATTTAACACCCAGGCCACTTTCTGTTAGTATAATATTGGTGAATGCTATGGAAAATTATGAAGGTGTTGATAGCATGGGGAAAAACAATAAAAGATATAAGCTTGCATCAAATATATAGATTGTTGAAAAGCTGAGAGAATTATTTCTGTTCTACTCTGGAAGCTATATGTTCAGTAACAACGTCTCTTCTATATTTGTGGTAACCAATTAGTTCATGTAATGCTTAAGCAGTACTGGCTAGCCAACTATGACAATTCATTTGTTTCCAATATTTCTTATCAAACACCAGAACTTCCTGCCATTACTCAACGTTACTTACTGCTACAATCATGAGAACTCTAATTTTCCGTAACAGGCACATTTCTAATTAGCTACTTATGAGAGTTTTAGATAGTATCAGTGGGTAAAAACAGAGTTTGTAGGTACCAGTGTTTTCCCACACCTTAGCAGAGCTCCACACTTAGTGAGGTCACTCTAATGACCAAAACAAAACAACAACAACATTGCCTTCTATGTATCTAGCTAGTGTCAAAAATGATCTTATAAGTTAGATGGCTATTGAGCAAATCCCTATAATGGGGAAGTCTCTCTGCTTCCAGTTTGTGAAATAAACAGATGTAAAGCTTATCTCTAAATGTGAGGGGGTAATATGAGGATTGAAACCAAAGCATAATAATAATAAACAGGAGGTCCTAGCCTTCTCTTTCCTAAGGCATCCTTGCCTGCTCTTTATCAAAAGGGATTCATCAACCACTGGACTCACTGAGTCATTTGCTTCTCCCATAGATAAGAACCCGGACGGCCACCAATGTTGTTCCCAGGGTTACTTATATAGAGAAATTCCAGGTCTGGGCATACTGTAATTGCCACCTTCACATAACTCCCAGATCAAATGGAGTTCACCTGGCCCTCATGAATTATGTAAAGAGCATGGCACCACTGACCAATCAAAGGAATGTCATAAGCTCCACTAACCAACCAAGAACTTGGACAAGAGCTGATTATGCATATCTCAGCTGAAATTTGAATGTATAAGAACCTTCACCCCTAACTGTTAGGGGGGGCCCAGGAATTGAGCGGCAATTGCCTGGCTCTGCAATTTGCAATAAAAATACTCTTCCACCATCCCATTGTCAATAATTACCTTTCTGTGCATAGGGTCAGCAAACAAGTTTGGGGGTTCTTTAGCAATGCCTCTGACCAATTTGAGTGTTGTTCAGCAATGAGATCAAAACTGGAAATGTGTTTTTATATGTTAAGGTTTATATTCTTTGTCCTCTTGTCAACTCACCCTAAGATCTTAAGTCCAATTTTATCTGCATAATTAAGAAAGGAAACAGGATGATGATTTCTTCTTGAAATATAAGTGGAACAATGTACCACACAATTGGAAAGCTTGCAGTGAGAGAATGTAAGTGGAAATAATCACACCTATAGAAGAAGTTGAAATTCCATATTCAATCTGGATATGTGATTTCCTACAGATTTTTGTAGCTGCTGAAACAGTGCGAAAAAAGTTAGTTCATATATGAGGAAAATCAATGTATTTTAGAAGTTAAATGTTAAAATATAATAATTATCAAGTGTTTATTAGTTGGCAAAAACTGCAAGGGTGTTTTTCTTGAGTTATCTAAGTCCTTCAACTCTATAAGACATGTGCTCTCATTATCTCTGTTTCAATAGATACAGAAATGAAGCAAGAAATGTGACAAGTCTGTATCACACAAGATCACACAGCTAGTTCTGTCACCTGAATGTCAGCGTTTTCTTAGTACTCCTGCACTGAAATTAATCACCAATGTGACGGTATTTGTACGTGGGACCCCTGGGTAGGTTTCACCTTCATATATGATATTAATGTTTGTGGTGAGTACAGCATAATCTGTCTTCTGAAAATTCATGCAGCTGTTTAAAATGATGTCTTAATTTTAATGATTATTTTATTAAAGGTAGAGAGAGATTTTATCTAATTGTGGCTAAAAGGCAAAGTGGATGGGAGGTCCTTGGGTCAGCGGGGAGGTGTATACAGTGGGTGTTTCTCCTGAGATAGTTGATTTTTTGAGTCCCAGTTCACTCTCCTTCCTGTCTCACTATGTGATCATGCCTCCACATCCACCATGATCTGTGTCCATCATGATCTATGCAGCCTCCTGATCCTGAGCTGTAACCTCAAGAACTTTACGATGAAATACACTTTTTTTGTCAAAGAAATGGCTCTCATATATTTCTGTTAGCAAGCTCAATATTACAGTGACTGTAACTATTACTGTTACAGATGTCCAAGAGTCATTTGCCTCTTTCACTATGTAAGAACTCAGTTAGATGGAGCTATTCATGAGTACCACAGTGAGTGCTCACAAGACACCAAATCTATTGAATTGGTGCTAGACTTCTAAGCTTCCATAACCATGGGACGTAACTTCCTATTGCTTACAAACTATCATTCATAGTTGTAGCAGCCTTAATGGATTGAAACTCTAAGTAGGAGAGCAGGAAACTGACAGAGATTGATTTAAGTGTAACACATACATAAGTATAACCCCTTTCACTCCCAAAGGTATTCAGAACAATTGCTGTTATTTATTTTTAAATAAGACATTGAATAGGAAAAGCAATTTCCACCTCATCCAAACCTAAGGCAGTAGTATACATACACTTGAACGGTGTATAGAGATCACTTTCCCTCATTTTTACATCATGACTTACTTAATACAAACTATATTTCTACAACTTGCCTCTGTAGATGCTTTGACATCTGGGGTCTTATCCTGGAGAGCCTAACCCACACAAGGTTAGTCACTGTCGTGACAGATTATTTTTCCAATACAAATCAATCTGTCCAGATCCTCAATAACCTCTTTACCAGGCTCTCACACTGTGGTCTACCAGCTGCTGGCTCTATTATCCCTAGCCAGGTCCTAGACACCTAGGAACAGCACCTGTACTCCAGAGCCCCTGAAATTAGGCCTCCCAAGCAATCTCAACATGCCTACCCTGTCCCACCCTTTTTTTTTTTTTTTTTTTTTTTTTTTTACAGAAATCATAGTATAAAAGCTTTGGCCCATATTTTCTTCCTGGTCCTATCACCTCCTGGCCCAGTATGGTTGTTTCCCTAGGCAGGGTCTGCTGACTGATTCACTATGCCTCCCAACTTACTTGTTCCCTTTAGCTGTAGACTAAATGATGCATTGTCTTCCAAAGTTTCACATGCAATAATTCTTACCTACAATGTGATAAAATTTGGAGTTGACACTTCTGGGAAATGATCAGGTTATGAGAGTTGAATCTTAGTGAAGAGGGTTAGTTCATTAAGGCTTACCCTTGCAGAAAGACATCTCTTTGTCCTTAGCACTCCACGAGGTCAAAGTGAGAAGATTACCTAAGAATTTGGCAGGTGATCATCACCAGACATTAAATCCCTCCTGCCTTGATCTCAGACCCCTTATCTTCTAGGAGCATGATTGTTTATCAACCACCTAGTTTACGATGTTTGTGTTATAGTAACCCAAATGGACTAATCTGTCCTTTTTAAGGAAGTGTTCTGGCTTCCTGCTATGATTTGAATAGCCTCAAAATGTTATCTGCTGGAAACTCTATCCCCAACCTCAACCATTGTTGGTATTTAGAAGTTGAACATTTGGGAGATGAGTGGTTAAATTAGATTAGTCATTAATTTATTGATTGGGTTACTAAAGACATGGCTTTGTTATAAAGTGAGATGTCTTCAGCACACACTTGCTGTCTCTCTGAGTGATGCTTTCTGCCATGATATGATGCAACAAGAAGGCCTTCACCAGATGCTCAGCAGATCCCACCAAGGGGATCTCTCAGACATCACACTCTCCAGAACTGTAAGCTAAATTAGCCTCCATCCTTCAAAACATGATCCTATCTCTGGTGCCCAGATGCAGAAACAGCAAATGGACCGTGGTACTCACTTCCTCTCACTTTGTTCATGTAGTTCTGTGCCAATTCCATATGTTCTTCTTCCCTGATCTTTTCCTACATGTGTATCCATGTCTCTTTTCCAAATTTATCTTCAATAAACTAGAAGTTTAAATAAGATCCTTCCTCCTTTGAACATACAATGAAATTTTATGGCATGTTTCAGACTTTGCCTTCTAATATGCAATAGCTTCTTACTGTTTACAGGGCAGAGGTTGTTTTCTACTTATTTCACAGCATACTGAAGCACTTAGCACAATTTGGTCATTTCTTAGTTTTTCATTCATCAAGTAATATTTATTGATCATCTACTAAATGTCAATGAATAAAAAGGTAATTCCCAAGAATTTTATTGGAATTGGATGAGTTCAGTTCCCAAGGATAATTAAGAGGTCCCCAGGAAAAAGAAGTGAGGAAGCCAAATATACAAAACCAAGGCCTGGCGTTTGGTTTACTAACTCAGATGTTAGTTAAGGTACCCACATCCCACAGAGGACTGCCTGGCTTTGATTTCTGGCTCAACCTCCTGACTTCACGTTCCTGCTGCTACAATCCGTGGGAGGCACAGTGATGGTTCAACTAGATGGATGCCTCACCTACTTGTGGGATACTTTGATTGAACTGCCAACTCTTAGCTCTCTCAGAACTTTTACCTTTGACCCCATCCAGCTCTGTTCGTTGTGGACATCTGGGGAGTAAACCAATGGATGTCAGTGCTTCTGTCTGCTTGCCTCTCCCTTTCTCTCTCTTATTATGCCTCGCAAATAAATACATATTTTTTTAATTTTAAAAACGTAATGTGGAAGCAAAGACTTTCATAACGGTGCTTGAGGAGTTTGGTCGATCTGGTATTTCTGGATTGGTAGTTCATATTCAGTAATGTTGTTCAGATTCATGCATACATTTGTTTCAAAATCTTGTATATCCAACTCCCCCCACTAAAAATACCAATCTAATGTAGTAGGAGTATCAATCCAAATGAAACCAGGTAACTAAAAGAGAAACTAACATAGTTATTATTTAGGGGGAAAGTTTAAGTCAGTAAGGAAAGAATAGCACAGTATCCATATATTTCAAAATTGCCTGTTAGCAGAGAAAGGACCACAATAATCAAAGAGGAGGAGTGCCAAGGACCCAAGCTAGATAATGTTATGGAGGAGGCTGCATAGCTGAGCTCAGTAAAGCACTGCAGTGAATGCAGAGCAACATCAGAAGAAAAAAGGTTTAGAACTATCTCTGGTGTTCCCCAGGCTTTCTTAGAAAAAAAGCTAGCCATAGAGCTTATCTTTATGGCCCATAAAAGTTAGTTAGCTTTGCTGGGCCAGAGAAAATTACAGTGAAGTATAGCAGACCAGAATGGACAAAAGAAAACTGTCTGGTACAGGTATGGAACAAAAGCTAAACCTATTTGTTTTCAAATAGCTCCCAGTTGATTATGCCAATTCATGGCTACACAGCCAGTTGAATAATTCAAAATGTATTATTTGAGCCTGATGTTAAGCTATAATTTACTGTGCTGGCATTTCATATTGGATTGTTATTTCTAGTCCTGGCTGCTCTGCTTCCCATCTAGTTTCTTGTTAATACATAGGAAGAAATGTAGTATAAGATGACCAAGTAATTGGGCCACTTACAATCATGTGGGAGACTTTGCTAGAGTTTCTGGCTTTTGGCTTCAGCATGGCCCAGACCCTGGCTCTTGTGGCTGTTGGTGGAATGAACCATTTTGGAAATTTCTCCATATCTCTCTGTTCATCTCTCCTTCTTTCTCTTTTATTCTGCTTTTCAAATATGTAAATAAATAATAAGTATTATTTGTGTATTATTATCGTGTATTAGTATTGGTCATACTATTCATATGAACAAATGATGACTGTTAGAAAAGGAAGACTGAATAAAACAGAAAAAATTCCTTCCCAGCATTTCTTTTTTTTTTTTTTTTTTAAGATTTTATTATTATTGGAAAGCCGGATATACAGAGAGGAGGAGAGACAGAGAGGAAGATCTTCCATCCGATGACCCACACCCCAAGTGAGCCGCAACGGGCCGGTGCGTGCCGTTTCGAAGCCGGGAACCAGGAACCTCTTCCGGGTCTCCCACGCGGGTGCAGGGTCCCAAAGCCTTGGACTGTCCTCCACTGCTTTCCCAGGCCACAAGCAGGGAGCTGGATGGGAAGTGGAGCTGCCGGGATTAGAACCAGCGCCCATATGGGATTCTGGGGCGTTCAAGGCGAGGACTTTAGCCGCTAGGCCATGCCGCCGGGCCCCTTCCCAGCATTTCTTGAGGCTGTTAGTACTGGATAGGCTGGTTCTGATCATTCTACTAGCATTGCTGTTAGTTATTTCCAGGTTGCCACCAATAGCTGCCATTACACCTTCCTGTCTTCATTTTGCTATGTTAGTTGATCACTGTCAACAGTGACCTTGCTACTGCTATGCACAAAACAACATTTACAATCCATGTTGGTCAAATTCTAAAGTTATTAGGAATTTTTACAGTAGATTTCCAGGGCTAAGCGTTTGGCCTAGCAGCCAAGACACTTGTGTCCTGCATTAGACATCCAGTTCCAGCTCTAACTTCAGATTCCCAGAGGCATGCAACTAAGAAGGCAACAGGTGGTAGCCCAAGTATTTGAACCCCTGCCATCCACAACAAAAAGCTGGACTAAGCGTTTGGATCTTGGCTTTTGCCTGGCGTAGTTTCAGCTACTGACGATATTCAGGGAGTGGAGCATGACATGGATCTAGCTCTACTTCTCTCGCTTGCTCGCATTGACTGTCTTTCTCTGTGTCTCTGTTCCTCTGAATTCACTAACTTTCTTTAAAAAAAAAAGTACACTTCCTTCCTTCAAAACATAGTCATATTATCAGGATCATTTGATAATGCATGTTTCAAGTAGAAATCACTGACCCAACGGCTCAATTGATATATTCATGCCTGCCTTCCTTCTTTCAGGGTAGATCTTGTACCGAGTCCCAAACATCTTTTTCTTCTACTTGGAGAGAATCAAAGTGAAATTTAGTTGATGTATCAGAAGTAGGGAGCAGCCATCCAAATGATTTAACTTGACTTAACTTGGACACCAAATGATTTACATCATACTCAGCAATTTAGATTACCCTATAGAGAATGAGGAATTTGAAATCATCCATGCTTTACTATTATCAATATAAGAAAATTATCTTCTGCGAAATGCTGATATTGTCTGCAGTGTGACAAAAGCCAATATTCTTCAGTCTTCAATCACAAATGCTATTTTCATCAAGAGAAATTCTTTAAATAGTTAATTTAGTAGAATGCTAGGAGGCTTAGGCTGACCATGGGAAATTTGTCAAAGGCATCCCAGATTTAGGTGATAGAAGTGAAACTCCAGGCATTAATTGAGTCAATGGGATTTTTTTTTTATGCTCTTTTAAAAAATATTTACTTTTTATTGGAAAAGCAGATTTGTAGAGAGAAGAGACAGACAGAAACATCTATCCACCAGTTCACTCTGCAAGTGGCCACAATGGCTGCAGCTGAGCTGATTCAAAAGTAGGAGCTAAGAGCCTCCTTCGGGTACCCACACGGACACAGTGTTTCAAGGCTGCGGGCCATCCTCCACTGATTTCTCAGGCCGCAAGCTGAGAAGGAGCTGGATGAAAAGTGAACCAGTTGGGACATGACCTTGCCCCCATAGGGGATCCCAGCACTTGAAGCGGGAGGACTAGGCAATTGAAACATTGCACTGGGCAGCAGTATAGAGTCAATGGGATTTTTATACTAGGCTTTTCCTGGAAGCAGATGAAATCCAAGCATCTGATGAGAGGGGTCAATTATAAAGAAGTCCTTAAAACAACCATCATCAGGATGGTTGGCATAGTGGTGCAATGGGCCACTCAATGCCAGCATGGCATATGGTCACCAGTTTGAGTGCTGGCTGGGACGATTTGAATCAGCTGCCTGCTTATGGCCTAAAAAAGCAAAAAAGTATGGCTCAGATCCTTGGGACCTCTACCCACCTGAGAGACCTGGAAAAAGCTCCTGGTTCCTGACTTTGGATCAGCTCAGCTCAGCTCCAGTCATTCTGGCCATTCAGGAAGCAAACCAGCAAGTAAAAGATCTTTATCTGTATCTCTCCCTATAACTCTTTCAACTATTTTTTTAAAAAATTCATCAAGTTAGGCAATAGGTTTAATAAGCAAATATTAAGCATAAGCATTAAGATGAGCCTGGAAATTTAAATCATAAAATCTTTTGAATGTTGAATATTACAGGATAATTTGTCTTAATTTGTTCAAGTTTAGTATTACATATCATATGTGGGCCTTTTATTTTATTCTACAATGGTTTATTCTAGGCAGTTTCTTCAATGCACGACCCATAGAAATTTCTCCTTATCATGAAACATACATATTTTGTGTTCATGTCATTGTTTATTCAACTCTTGATTTATTTTTTTAAAATTCTGAATTCTGTATAATCTTTTTACATGTTTTAATATTCAGAATTCAAGCCAAGGTAAAGGTCAATGTTGTTGCTTACACGGTGAAGGCCACCTGCGATACCTTCACTCTATATGGGCACTGGTTTACATCCTGAATGTTCAACTTCTGATTCAGCTCTCTGCTAACGGACCTGGGAAAACAGTGAAAGATGTCCCAAGCACTTAGGACTCCACACTCATTGTGGGAGACTAGATGAAGGTCCTGGCTGTCAGAACCATTTTGGAACTAAATGAAAACACTGTGGTTCTCTATCCTGTTTCTATCTCTCCCTCCCCCTTTCCTTCTCGCTTTTCCCCTCTCTCCATTTTTTTCCCTCTCCCTTCCTCTCTCAGTACTTTTGCCTTTCAAATTAATAAACAAATTGCTTTAAAGAAAATCACCCCCAAATTGGAGTCCCTGTATGTTATAGCTAGCCTACTGACACATGCAATAGGGAATTTTGTAAGTGGACTGTGCAGGCAGGTGAACACAGATTATCGAAATGCCTGTTTTGGAGTTGCCTTTGTACATCCAAGGCCTAGAGCAATATAGGTTGCCTTTCTTCATATCCACTCAGCAATCATTTCTTTGTACTGATATCCCTTTTTTCCTAATTATTTTCAGCCTCCATTTAGCAGATTTAGTTCCTATGATATTGATAGATACAATTCAGGTAAATATTTCATAATCTGAATATTTTTAGAGATCTATTACTTCTCTCAATAACATTAGTTTAACTTTAAAGGCCCAAACTCATTAGTTTATATCTTTCACAATTTGTCAGTTTCCCAGGGCCACTTAAGTTAACCTATGAGACTATAATTTTTTGAGAGAATAGCAAGTAGATACAATTAGGTTTTTCTGCTGCTGATATTGTTGCTGGTAGTGATATGGCATCCAATACCTTTCCCATAATTTAATTAGTAAGCATCACACTTTGGGGCTGAAATGAGATATTCATGGAACATAAGAAACCACCTCTTTTTAAGACTACAGACTATAAATTTTCATGAATATTTTTTATCCACACATTTATTAGTATCCCTCAATACATTCTGCACCTGAAATTGAAAGATTTTACATCTGCAATGTTTAAAACAATCAATTATAAGGTTGTTTCCCAAAATCACTCACAAAATTCTTCTTCCCACTCTCCCTTTTATTTTTCCCTTTTTAAAAATTTCATTTTCTGCCTTGCCCGTGGTTCATAATAACAGCTTTGTCTGGCCCCTGAATTCTTCCTTGTCATTTAATGCCAGCTGGAGTCTGGAGGAGCCCTGGTTTCATTTCTAGCTTTTAACTTATCCAGACTGTAGGTCGTTAATTGTTCAGTAAAATAGCTGAAGATCAGATAAAGTTGCTTAACCCCTCCCAGGCCAATGGCCCATGCAGCCTGCAATCCCTTCTTTTCAAGTCATTCTGTTTCCCTGAGAGCCATTAGGTCTGGAGGGTTTCAAACAGTATCCTATTCTTGCACTCAATCTTCCCTTTCTAGGACACTAAGAGTCAAGCAACATTAAAATAAGAATTTGCTTGCACTTTATTTTTTTCATCATTTGTGCTCTGGTTTGTATGTATATTGAGCTACTGTTTCCCTTCTACTACTGCACATGTCTGCTTAATGGATCTATTACAGAGGAAAGTGTTATATACTTAGGCTGTAATTTAATATATCTCTTTGGTTGACTTAATTAATTAACTCATCAACTGCCCCTTTTTTCCACACAGTTCATGGTGGCTTATAAAAATACAAAATAACAAAAATGAAAGTTGGAATGTTACACATATATCGCTTTGTGAATGCAAATATATTTATGTAAATATATATGCACTTACTACAAAGTTCAAATACACATGGCACAAGGTACATTAGAGAAAACAGTTGGCAGAAATATATTTAATATCTTAAAAACCGTATGTAATGTTCACATATAATGAATTCAATAAAGATACAAATATATAAATTAAGGGTGTTATACAGAAACAGACAATAAGAAAGCCATAGATAAAAGTGAATAGTCCCAATGGAGAAATTAAAGTACAGCATGTTTGTTTGACACAAAATAAGTTTACTTTTCTGAGCAAAACACTGTATAGGCCAATGCTAAATAACAGACACACCAAAGCGTCAGATTCTAAGTCGCAGCATTGCCTCACCTACTCATGTATAATTTCCTTAATGATTCCACTTCTTTAAAAAAGTAAAAGGACTTCATAAAGATAAGGGTACATTACAAACCATTAACACCATTAGGGCAACTGTGTTAAAGAAAATCCATCGAATATAACGAAAATGCAACTTTCCACTCTCCTAGACTTCTTCTTTTCCACTTAGCTCCTAGGACCGCAGCCAGGTGGAGTATGTTTCAAAGTATCTTAACGCCATTAATATGTTACTTACAGGATAGCAGGACCACAGATAAACCTTGGGAAGAACAAAACCATTTGGTTAAACCTTGCACTTGGGCCACATGACATAAACTACGCAGAGACAGGGTCCAGCTGTGAAAACACTTAAGTTCCGTTTAGAGCACTCTACTCACCAGATCCTTAGTCCAGTGGTTGGTAGATTACTTACGAGAAAACTGCAGGAGACAACTGCTTCCACTAATTCCTAGAAGAGTACATGCAGTCTTAGAACTTGATTGTAAGGTTGGAGGACTACTACACAGGATTTTAAATTTCTTATTATTAAAGCAGGAAGACTCAGTTACATAATGTGGACGATCATACCAGGTCTTATTTGTCTACCACAATTTCCCAACTTAAAAAACTTGCAAGATAGACAAATTCTCTTTTGATTTCTAAGGAGAAACTTATGTTTGCATTTATGAGCAAGAAAGGACATTTTAAGAAAGAGCAAGGTGAATTTCAATTCTTACTGGCAGGGAAAAAATGGTGGGCTTCTGTGACCTTGTGCCTCCTTAAATAAAAAAAGGTTTGTGCAGATTTAAGTTAAATTCACACCTAGCTCAGTACCATCAGCTACTGTGTTAGGTTTCTCTTGTAGTCTCACTGCTTTTTTTTGTTCATTTACTGATGATCTCTTACTAAGCATTCATAACTCACAGTTTGTAGTAATCGTTGACAACACTTTTTCAGAGGTCATTAATAAAAACTGAGGTTTATGTGCAGGAAGATTTCCCTGTCACCTCAATGACTTCTTGATGTAAGATCATGCCTTATGTGCCCCTGAAAAACAGAAAATGTAAACACATGAAAACAAGAGAGATAGTTTGAAGACAACTTGTTGACTTTCTCATAAATTATTTATAAGCATTGCTTCCTTTTGTAAGTCATGCTCAAGGGAGTGAAACAAACCCAATATATCATGGGAATAGTAGCAGAGTACAGACTGGGGACATATGATTAAAGTGCTACCCAACATCCCATTCATCCAATGGAGTGCCTGGTTTTGAGCACTGGCTCTGTCCTCATTCCAGTTTCCCACTAATGCACACCCTGGTAGTTAGCAAGTGATGGTTCAAGTACTTTGCTCCTTACCACCTACATGTGGCACCTGGACCAAGTTACCAGATACTGGTATTGACCTTTTCCAGCCCTTGGTTATTGCAGGCATTTGGGGAAAAACAAAGAACTGTGAATGAAAGATCTATCTTATCTGTCTTGCCTGTCTCTGCCTCCCTATTGTTATCTTTAAGTAAATAATATAAAACACTAATTTAAAAATATAGGCTGAAGCTAGAAAATGGGAACCCCACCTGGGTCCCCATGGGTAATAGGGATCCAAGCCCTTGGTCCATCTTTCACTGCCTTTCCAGGTGCAACAGCAGACAGCTGTAACAGAAGTGAAACCAGCGCTAATACCGAATACTGGCATGACAGGCAAGAGAGCAACTGCTGCACCTCAATATTGGCCCCCAAATGAAACTTTTAAAGGCTGAAACAGAAAATCCGCATAAAAATGTTATTGAGTAGAAATAATAATGGATTAAGCATTTCAATAGATGACTTCAATTAACTGGCCATGTAGCAAGAGTGTATGTCAAATTTATCGAGATTCAGTGAGACAAAAACTAAAAAAGACTTGAACACTGATTTCTTGTAAAATATTACCCATCTAACATTTATTCCGTTGGCGTTCAAAAACAAAATGAGCTGGGGCTGGTCCAATGGTTCAATTGGCAAATCCTCTACCTACAAGCACCGACATCCCACATAGGTTCTGGTTTGTGACCCAGCTGCTTCATTTCCCATCCACCTCTCTGCCTATTGCCTGGGAAAGCAGTTGAGGATGTGTCAAAGTCTTAGGACCCTGCGTGCGAGACCCAGAAGAAGTGCCTAGGTCCTGGCTTCAGTTCTGACCATTGTGGCTGTTTGGAGAGTGAATCAAAGGAAGAAAGATCTTTCTCTCTGTCTTTCCTTCTCTCTGTAAATCTGCCTTTCCAATAAAAGTAAACAAATCTTAAACAAAAGGAAAAGAAAATATAAGAAAACAAAGGAAAATAAAAGGAGCAAGTGAGACGAGGAAGGAAACTGGTGAAATAATGGCTGAAATGTTCATAATCTGATTAAAGTTATAAACCTACACTTGGAATGAACTCAATGCACCCCAACCTGGAAAAGCTAAACAAATAAAAATGCATGCTATATTAAAATTACCTAAAATCCTTCATAAATATCAATCCTTAAAAGCAAATGTAGGAGATAAAGATGTGTCAATAGAGCAAATTTCCCATCACAGCTACACAACCTGGGTGATAACACTTGAAAAGTGCCATAAGGAAAACAAATTGTCAATCCAGAAAGCTTACAAGTGCAAAGGTAACTTTGGAGTTTGCTTTTTAGACAAGAGGAGAAATTTTGCGACTAAGAAATCTAGATAGCAAGAAAATATTAGAGGAAGCTTCATAGGCAGATTAAAAAATACTAGGGGAAAACTAGGATCTACACAAAGAATTTGAGTAACGGATTGTAATGTTAGGGCTAAATAAAGACTCATTCCTTAATTTTTAATCTATTAAAATTCAAATACTGGAATCGACCAAAGAACACATACAGGGAAGAAGCAACAACAGAAAAGAACATTTAGTAACTGAAGTCAAACTGTAGCGATAACAGCTAAATGGTTCAAAACACTACTAAACGAAAAGAATCCTCAAATTGCATAAGGGGAAAACCTCAGTGTATGCTATCCGTGAGAAATCCATTTCACCTGTAAAAAAATTAGGCTACTAATTAAAACATGCAAGAAATAAATGCCTCATTATAAAGTGTGGCAATTTTCATTTTTGATGAAATGATCTTCAGAATAGTAAAGTTGCCAAGACAAAAAATGAAGCATTTCAGAAAGAAAAAGGGTTAATTATTCCATAAGATACAGCAATTTCAAATGTACATACAGATACTCACGGAGCTTCAAAATGGTTGTAGCTAAAAACAGAAGAGGCACAGAAAGTGCTTATTCCAGCTTACCACCCTTTTCTCAACAACTCTATGAATGTGATAGAAAAGAAATCAATGTGATTCTTTCACACTTAACCAAAAAGATTAATCAACTTGATCTAAGTAATATTTAAAATAACACTCCACCCAAATAATAATTTAGCATTACACCAGTGTGATTGACAAACAGAAGTGTTCATTCTAGCCACAAACATGAGATGCTTGTATTAGCAAGGGAAAGCTAGTAGCGATCATCACTGCTCGAACTGTAGGATGTGGAAATGAAGCATAATGAGGGCAATAATAAAGCAGAGGGAAAAGAAGAAAGGGAATGGAGTGACACTGCTGCAAATCAATAAACCAGAAAATGATCGCAATGGAGTGATCAAAATTATCAGGATGAAAGGGCAAGAAGAGAGCATCAAGAACCATTTTACATCAAGTCATGTGCCAAGCTAGATGAAGCAAGCAAGTATATTAAAGCACACCAATCATAGAAAGTTTAAAGCATGAAAATACTAAGAATTCGGCATCTATTAGATAAGAATAAATTCATATTAAAAACCTTCCTCCCAAATACAAATTAATTTCTAAAAATGTATTACATAGATGTGCATATAGGTATGAAACTAACAAGAATCTGATTTTTTTTTCATGATTTATTCATTTGTTCATCTGAAAGGCAAAGTGAAAGAGACTTTGATGAGAGAGATTTTCATCCACTGGTTCATGCTGCAAGGCCTGGCAATAGCAGGAACTGGGACAGGCATGGCCAGAAGCCAGGAGCTCTGTCCAGGTCTCCCACAGCGGCAACAGGAACCCACACACGTGGACCGTCATCTGCTACTTTCCAGGAGCCATTAACAACGCGCTGACATGGAAAGAGAGGGGATGAACCGTGATCAGCACACCAGAACGGGAGGCAGACATCTCCAGCAGCAGTTTAATCTGATGGACCAGCCTGCACCTGATAGACTGAGTATTTTGAAAAATAGATAAATAAAACTTTAAATCACATCGAAAACCACACAAAAATGAACAAAAGAGCAGGCATTGTGACTCAGCGGTATAAGTTGTTTATGTCATCCGCATCGCCTTCTGGACTGCCAATCCGAGTTCCAGTTGTTCCACTTCTGCTAATGCTCCTAAGAAACACTTGTCAAAGGCTCAAGTTACTGAGCGTCTGCCAACTACGTGAGTGATAAGATCAAGTTCTCGGCTCCCAGTGGAAGCCTAGGCCAGCCACAGTTGCTCTGGCTCCTTGGGGACTGAATCAACAGAGGCTGTGGAAGATGACCAAAGTGCTTAGGCTCTTAACCAATCAGACGAAGCTTCTGGTTCCTGGCTCCAGTGTGAACCACTCCTGGCCATTTTGAGAGTAAACCAGCACAAAGACAATTCTCCCTCTCCCTCTCCATCATTCTCTTTCAGGCTCCACCTTTCAAATACACACTTTTTTTCTAATTTCAATATTTTAATTTGCTTTGTGTAAAGTGGCAGTGCATCAAAGAAGGAAAAACAATAATAAAATCTTTACTAAAGGTAACAGATTTCATAGATCTCATATATACCATTTTAAGGACATGATACTCAAACCCTGCCACTGGTCCCTTCTTCACTCACACCGTCCTGTCTCCTTCTTCTCTTATTTTTTCCATCATTTTCATCATGACAAACTTCAATTTAACTTTTTTTTTTAAGATT
The DNA here is from genome assembly GCF_030435755.1 of Ochotona princeps. Classification (NCBI taxonomy): domain Eukaryota; kingdom Metazoa; phylum Chordata; class Mammalia; order Lagomorpha; family Ochotonidae; genus Ochotona; species Ochotona princeps. The sequence goes on from NC_080840.1 coordinate 54,906,233, forward strand.
TATTTATTTTTATTGGAAAGGCAGATATTCAGAGAGAAGAGACAGAGAGGAAGATCTTCCGTCTGATGATTCACTCCCCAAGTGACCACAACGGCTGGAGCTGAGCCAATCCGAAGCCTGGAGCCAGGAACTTCTTCTGGGTCTCCCAAACGGGTGCAGGGTCCCAAAGTTTTGGGCTGTCCTTGACTGCTTTCCCAGGCCACAAGCAGGGAGCTGGATGGGAAGCAGGCAGCTGGGATTAGAACCGGCACCCATATGGGATCCTGGCACGTGCAAGGCGAGGACTTTAGCCACTAGGCTATCACACCGGGCCCCAATTTAACTTCTAATCACAAGCTCCATTAAGTAAATAAATAAGCAAGTAGTAACCAGAAAAACCACTGCTCTGCAAAAGTATAATCAAGAGTCATAAAAAATAACTAAATATCAAAAAGGAAATTTCAATTATATGCATAATGTTTTTAGCTATGTATATTAATTGCCACAAATCAAAGAAAGTAAAATATTTTGTCCTTTAGGATAGGATTATTTCAAATGCTTTCTAGTTGCTCCATCTGTTGAAAAAGCCAGGATTTCATTCTTTTTATGATTCAGTAGTATCCCGTTGTGTATACAAATCATAATTTTCTTATTCAGGCAACAATTGACATCTAGGTTGACTCCATATCTTAGCTATTATGAATTAAACTGCTATAAACATGTGGCAGGGGAGGAGGAAGTAGCCCTGAGTGGTAACCTAGTGACTAAAATCCTTGCGTAGCAACCTCCAGGATACCACATGGACACCGGTTTGTGCCCCGGCAGTCCCGCTTCCCATCCAGCTCCCTGCTTGTGGTCTGGGAAAGCAATAGAGGACAGCCCAAAGCCTTGGGACCCTGCACAGGAGACCAGAAAAAACTTCTGGTTGCTAACTTCGGCTCAGCTCAGGTCCAAACATTCGGACCACTTGGGGAGTGAGTCAGAGGATGGAAGCTCTTTCTCTCTGTCTCTCCTCTCTGGAAGTCTGACTTTCTAATAAAAATAAATAAATCTTGAAAAATAGGCAGGACTCCAGAAAATTTTCATACATTCTAATTTTATTTCCTTTGGTTATATACTCCAAGGAGCAGAATGGTTGAATACACATTCAAATTTTTGAGAAAATTCAGGAATTTTCCATAACAGTATACCAGTTTAGATTCCATACATTGGAATACTTTTTCTCACATTCTTTTTCAGATGTAGAGTTTTCAGATATTTTGTTGAGTGTTTCCTTTGGTCTCTGATCTGTTTCATTGGTTCACATTTCTATTCCTGTACCACAACTATTCTGTTTTGATCTTAATTGCCCTATTTCTTTAATTCAGGTATTGTGATGTCCCAGTTTTACCTTTATTGTTTAACATTGCTTTAGTTATTTGGGTGTCTCCTGTGATTACATACACATTTTCAGGGTCTTATTTTCTAGATTTCAGAAGAATATCTGTGGCATTTTAATTGAAATCACATTGTATCTGAAAATTTCTTTGAGATTTTTGATTGTTATTTCTTCCTATCCACAAACATGTAAGATTTTTCCATGTTTTTCTTCTTCTTTCATTACTTTCTTTAATGTTACAGTTTTCATTCTAGATATAGTTCAAGTCCCTGGTTAAATTTATTTCAAGTTATTTAAAAATTTTCTGCCTATTATGAATGGGCTGATCTGCCAAGTACTTTCCCAGCTCTGGCATTGTATTACATACAAATGCTATTCATTTCTGATTGTTGATGTTCTTTCTGGACTTTGAAAATTGCTGTTAGCAATTCCAAAAACCTAAGTGAAGTCTTTCATTTGTCATATGTATAGGATCAAGTACTCTGCAAACAAGGATTGTGCCCTTCTTTGTCTATCTTAAGTTTTTGTCTTGAAGTCCATTTTGTCTTATATTAGGATAGCTATTGCTGCTGGACTTTGCTTTTTGTTAGCATGGAGTATCATTTACCATCTTTTCATTTTCATTCTCTGTGTGTTGTAAGATGTGTGGATGGTATGCAGCAAATAGATCTTGTTTTGTAATTGGAGAACTTAGGCTATTTACACTCAAGGCTATTCTTAGAGTGCAATGATTTATTTCTGCCATTTTCCAAAAAACGTCTTATGGTTTGTTTTGGATATCCTTTGTACTTTTATAAGGAAATTTTCTGTCTTCATGTATTTCATGATTCTGACTATTGGCCAGGCCCTATAGAGTTTTGCAGATATTATAAAGAAGTCGGAATTCAATCCAACTTCATCAGGAAGCTGGTAAAGGTTTTGCTGCTCACTTTACATTATCATTGAACTTTCCAAAGTATTTTTTTCCTACTTATGCACGGAGGTCGGAGAGAGAAATAATGGCCATGGGCAAAAACGTCAGAAAGTCAAGAAAGTAGAGGGTTTCAGCAAGAGATGAGGTCTCTTTGGCTTAGAACAGCAGTGTTAGAAGAAAACACACAACATGAGTTCTTAAAAAAATTTAGGCACATTTTCTCAATGTTTTTCAAGTGGAAATAAAAGAACAAGGACTGTAAAATAACCTCCGATTTTTATAACCTTGGGACTAAGCAACAGTGTCATCTATCAAGAAGGAGGAGTTTAAGGGTATAATGTGAAATCAGTATGTGTCTTTCATTTTGTTAAGGTTACTATTAACTGTCTACAATAACACCAAGCAAGCAGTTCTTGGTACCTCAGGGCATACTCATAGAAGTATGTGACAGGTTGTTTAAAAATAAAAAAGCCCAAATTTTGGTATAATCCCCCTGCTCTCTCTGTGCCCGAATTCCCCAAATGTTCCTTCTTCTATGTGAGTTCTGTCACTGTAGCAATCACCACCATCAGAGGTGAAAACCAAGGGGATCACAATGTCAGACCTGAACTTCCAATAATCCTATCTCTAAAATTAGCTCCCTCAGATATTTTGTGGTAGTTATGAAAAGCTAAACAATGCAGGATCTGAATGTAAATTATTCAAATGGAAATCAAAATAAAATAAAAATATGAAAGGTAAAATATTTATAGAATATATAAAATTTGGCATCATAAGTGTGAGTAGATAATTAGTTCATCTCTCCTGCTACTGTATCATGCTTTCCACAGGGTAATTTAGAAACAAGAGGAATTCAGTTCTCACAATTCTGGAGCCTTGACACTATGACATTGGGATGCTGGCAGGTCCAGTGTCTTGCTCCTCTTGCTGCATCTTCAGGCGGAGCGAGGCGTGAAGGCTGTGTCCTTGTAGCTGGCGCTGCCAAAGGGTAGACAGCAAGCACCTCACACCCTACACCTCTTTTATAAGGTGATTAATGTCATCCATGAGGGCAGAGCACTCATTGCCAAATACCTCCCAAGGGCTCCCCAGAGGTTAATACCACCATCTTGAGCTTGAGTCCATCGCATGGCTTTTTAGAGCATACAAATAGTCAATATAAAAGCAGCTGTCAAATACAGCCATATTACTTTAAGCCTGGACAAAAAAAAAAAAAAAAAAAAACCATGGTATCACTAACAATGTTTAAAACTGGCTTATCTGAAGAAAATCCCATGGTTAAGCTGAATTGATGATGGAGTAAAATACTGTCTGTGAACCTCTTTTTTAAAAAATTATATTTTCCTGTTGAATTTTTACAACATTGGTGTGATTTATTCTTAGAAAATCTTAGCTCTCAAATCCTATTAAAATATGATGTTCTATTATGGAAGCTAAAATCATAGCATAAGAAAAAGATAATTTTCTGAAATTATCATTGGTATTCTGAATAAATAAAAGAATAAGAATAATGAAAGCCAGGGCATTTTCATATCTGACCTAATTTCATATCCCAAAACAAACTTGTCATTGTGAACCGCAATGAACAAAACTCTATAAAAAAAAAATCTGCTTCTGTTTGATCATTTCATAAGGCTGCTTTCTCTGCACAAATATTTGTTCCTAACACTTGCTGTGTGACTTATGAGTTTTTCTAAATGAGTGGTTATTGCAGAAAGGACAAAGATTCAAAATGGAGCCACAACAGGGAACATGCTTAATGAAACACTTAGCTGGATGATTTTAAAGGTCTTGTGAAGTAAAATTTCAAATAATATCCTTTCAATGTGTTCTATGGTTTAAAATGTATCATGATGCAGTGAACGAAGAAGTATTTTTTTCCACTGCCTTGATTGAAACCTCATACAACCTGCAATTAATCAGAAAGAGAGGGCACTATTTGCAGAACAAGTGATTCTGGTTCAATAATGGAAACTAGCTATTGATGAAACCAACAAGCAAAGAACCCAAGATTAAGCTTCAGCATTTCCTCCTGTAAAGTGTAATTTATCAACGAAATGTGAAGGACCTTGGTTCAATCTTACTCGTCTATGCCGGTAATCACAACTGAATATCTATGAGCCCATTGAGACTAAAAAAGAGGCCAAACTTGTAGACACCACCTCCAAAGCGGACCTTCCAAATGTAGGTGGTATTACATGTCATCCCAAGTCTACAAGGTGATCAGACCAGTTGTTTCCTTTCCTTTTCTTTCCTTTTCCTTTCTTTCTGTTTTTCTTTTTCTTTCTTTAATTTTTTTGAGATTTGTTTGTTTGAAAAGTAATAGCAGACGGTGAGGGAGACACAGGGAAAGGGAGTTTTTCTATTTACTGCGTCACTATCTAAATGCCTGCAGTGGCTAAGGTTGAAGTAGGTCAAATTTGGAAGGCAGAAACTCCGTCTGAGTTTCCCTTATAGGTTATCGGAGCGCAAGCATGTGAGCTATCTGCTGCTGCTTTCACAGATGCAACGGCAGGGAGCTGGGCTCAAAACCAACAAGCCAGGTCTGGAACCCGCGGTCCAATATGGATGCCATCTGCCAAAGGTGTGACTTCATCTGCTGCCCCACAACACTGAAGGCCAGATGTTTTTCTGCTATGTAATACATGTATCTTTGCAGGCCAGCATACCTCTATGCGGATTCAAGTCCCTTCTCCCTCAAAACGGGCTTCATCTGGAAGGAATCTGCGATTTTCTCTCTCTCATCGCCTTCTGCCTCAATCCAAGACTGAAGACTGAGTTACTCATGTCTAGTCCCAAGTAACAGAGAGGGACGGAGAGAGGGGACAATAAGAAATCTTTCACTCACTGGTTCACTCCCCAAGTGGTTGCAATGCTCAGGACTGAGCAAAGCCAAAGCCAGGAGCCTGAAATTCCATCTGAATCTTCTACATGGGTGTAGGAGACCAAGAATTTTGGCCATTGTCTGCTGCCTTTGCAGGCACATTAGCAGGAAACTGATTTGGAAGTGGAGCAGCTAGGCCCTGAACCGGTGCTCAGACATGAGATGCTGCTGATGTAAGCCATAGTTTAACATCCTGTGCCACAATCCTGGCTTATACATCTAAGATTTTGCAATCAATTTTACAGTCTTCTGCTCCTGCAAGCTTCAAGCATCATCACAAACCATTTTAGGATTCTTATATATGGGCCTGGCATAGAAGCCTCGTGGCTAAAATCCTTGCTGTGGATGCACCAATATCCCATGTGGGCTCCAGTTCCTATTTTGGCTGCTGCATATCTCTTCCAGCTCCATGTTTGTGGCCTGGGAAAGCAATAGAGAATAGCCCAAAGCCTTGAGACCCTGCACTCACCTGAGAGACCCGGAAGAAGCTCCTGGCTCTTGGCTTCAGATCAGCTCAGCTCTGGTTGTTGTGGCCACTTGGGGGAGTGAACCAGCAGATGGAAGATCCTTTTCGCTGCCTCTTCTTCTTTCTGTAAATCTGACTTTCCAATAAAAATGAATAAATTAAAAAAAATTCTTATATATAAACCACCCAATTCCCCAGTCACAGAACTTCTTACTCTTGTTGAAGGCAATGAATTTGTCTTCATTCCACTTCAGCCTTCCATTCCTAGGAGCAGGGATTTCAGCCAGATGTTCATATGTTTTTCATCCACAACAATGGGATATTCAGAAAACACATCCAACAAAGGATAAATCCCTATACATCAATAAGAAAAAGCCAAATCATTAGTAGAAAATGCCACCTTATTTGAACATGTGATTGTGAGGGGAAAAAAATAAACCCTCCAGTTAATTGATTCTTCTTGTTCAAATCCATCATACTCATTCTATAATGTAAACACTTCCTATTGCCTTGCTCGTATCCTCAAAACTCTCTCACCTTAGAATGTGTTAGAAGTACCACATCTTCAGTGAATTTATCTACCATTTTCTTTTTTTTTCTTTTTTTTTTTTTTAAAGATTTTTTTATTATTGGAAAGCCGGATATACAGAGAGGAGGAGAGACAGAGAGGAAGATCTTCCATCCGATGTTTCACTCCCCAAGTGAGCCGCAACGGGCCGGTGCGCGCCGATCCGAAGCCGGGAACCAGGAACCTCTTCCGGGTCTCCCACGCGGGTGCTGTGTCCCAATGCATTGGGCCGTCCTCAACTGCTTTCCCAGGCCACAAGCAGGGAGCTGGATGGGAAGTGGAGCTGCCGGGATTAGAACCGGCGCCCATATGGGATCCCGGGGCGTTCAAGGTGAGGACTTTAGCCGCTAGACCACGCCGCCGGGCCCTATCTACCTTTTTCAATTCACCACTTCTTGCTGATGGCTGCTGAATACAATGATAAAACCTTATGACTGGTTATGCCTTATGCTTTACCAACCTTAAGCCTTACCAACCAAAACATTTAACCTCAGGTGGAGCCTAGGGCCCAGGATGCCATTTTAAGATTTTATCACTGTATTAACAATATTTATTTGCAATCAATAGATTATATCTCACATTATTTTACAAGAAAAAAATAAAGAAAGAACATAAGAATCAGGTAGAAATGTCCACCATTTCCTTATCATAAATCAACATTGTATATCCATTCAATAATAAAAGTAAAACAGTTCTTTTTAAAGAACCTCATTTATTTATATACTCTGCTTCAGGAAAAAAACATTCGGTGTGTCTGTGTATTCTGATAGCTGTTCCTATGCACTTTCAAAATACACACACACACACACACACACACAGAGGTTTCAAAAAGTTGACAAAATACATGACACTTTTTAAATCCAGTTTTATCAAGGACTTTTTGAAGCCGTCCTTTACATTATTTGAAATGTATCTTTCATGTTCATGTTTTTGTGTAAATAGTGTTCACCTACATTGCTCTGAAGTTTCCCTTTGTGGTATGAAATCTACCGTTTCAGTGTTTTCTATTGCTGAATATGTATACTTAGCTACATAAATACATCACAGCTGATCTGTCACTCTCCTGTCATTGGGCATGCATTTTGATTCTATTATCTTTAATACCACAAACAATATTCTTTCCTGTACCTCTTGGTGCGCATGGATTGCTGTTTCCCCATGATAAATACCCAGAAGTGAAAATGCTAGGTATGCATTTTACCTTTTCGAGACAGAGATAGACAGACACAGAGTTCCCATCCAGTAGTTCACTTCCCAGATTCCCTCAATTGCTGAGTCTGGGACAGACCAAAATTTGGAGCTGTGAACTCAATCATGGTCTGCTATGTGTGTGAGAGTTACGTAATCCCTTGAGCCATCTCTGCCATCTGCCAGGATCTGTAGTAACAGGAGGCTGGAGCTCAACAGGGATGTCTGATCTGAGACATGGACATTCCAATGGCTGTCTTAATTTCTAGGCAAAATGCATTCCTTTTGCATTTTCAAAAATAATGCTTGGGCCTGTGGTGGTAGCCTAGTGGTTAAAGTCCTTGCCTTGAACGCACCAGGATCCAATATGAGCGAGCACTGGTTCTAATTCCGGCAGCTCCACTTCCCATCCAGCTCCCTGCTTGTGGCCTGGGAAAGCAGTAGAGGATGGCCCAAAGCCTTGGGACCCTGCACCCGCGTGGGAGATCTGGAGGAAGTTCCAGGCTCCTGGCTTTGGACTGGTTCAGCTCCAGCCCTTGTGGTCACTTGGGGAGCATTTCATCGGACAGAAGATCTTCCTCTCTGTCTCTCCTTCTTTCTGTATATCTGACCTTGCAATAAAAATAAATAAATGAATAAATAAATCTTTAAAAAAATTGTTTGCTGTTGCCAATTTTAGTCTTTAAATGTGCAATTTATGATCCAAGAGTCATTAAATGGAACAACTGTTTTCCAGAACCATCAGCCACACTTGAGAATTGGTAGTTTTTGTTAGCTTGATGAATGAAAAATATTACTGCATTATTTTAATTTGTATTTTCGTGATTACTAGTTTGCTAACTTGAAGTGTTAATTGGACATTTATAGCTATATAATTCCTCTTCATATAAATACTGGCTTATATACTTTGCCCACTACTTCCTTAAAAATGTCCTTTTTATTGATGATTAATTATAAATATGTAATGAATGCGTATACTTCAAGCACTTGTAATATTATGAAATTTTTCTCCTAGTATGCTGATTTTCTTCCTATTGTGCACATTTGGGAATTGTATCAATGGATGGGCCAAGTACTTTATCTCTGTATGCACATTGGATGCCCAGTGTAGGTCTGGTCATCTGGCTTTGGCCTGGCCAAGCCTTGCCTAGTGAAGCCATTTGGGAAGTGAATCAGTGCATAAAATTCTCTCTCTCTCTCTCTCTCTGTCTCTCTAACTCTGCCTTTCAAGAAATGAAATAAATCCTTTTAAAAAAATCTTTTTTTAAAAAAAAATAAAATAAAATACATCTGTCATCATTATGAGAAGTCTTAAGAGTTCTGTGTTCTTCCTGGGCACAATTGCATCACCATGGCAGCATCTTTTCTGGGTGTGAAGGACACTCCATGCTGACCTGTTGGGTGTGTTACCAGGCACAATCTCAGAAATGCAGTCTTATCATAGAACTCCTTGCTTGGAATCCTCCAGTGGCATCTCATTACCTCCAAGGTTATGTCAGAAATGTTTGAAGGGCACACAAAACCCTCTGCTCTCTGTCCGTCTTATCTGCAACTGGTCCACTGGTGTCACATGGCTTGCAAAACACATGTTCAACCCAAGCCTCTAGCTGCTCTCTAATGGCACCAATCTCTTATAACACCCTCTTTTCCTTGGCATATATCATATGTCATTCTGCCCGGTCAATGAGAAGAGAAGCAACAAATATTCAAGGGCTTCAATTTGCAGTGGAACGTGTGCTGGCTTGTTTGTTTGTTTGTTAGTTTGTTTGTTTGTTTGTTTCTGTTGGTGCAGAGCAATGTTATCCAAACAGCAAAGAGGCCTGGAACCCACAGGTGGAATTTCTTCTAAGTCCTGCTAAGAGATTTTAATAAAGGGTTCCTATCTAGAACCAAAAACCTGATTTGACCCAGAGTTACAGACTATGTAAAAAAATGTAACTTGTGTGTGAGGTGTTTTTGAAATATTAAAATGTAGGGATATATTGTGAATATGATTCATTTTAATTAAGTTATAGAAAGAGCTTGGGTTAGATTAATATGTCTCAAAACATTTGAGAAATAATAATGTATTTTTAAACAGGTAAACTTATGAGGCAGGCATTTGGTACAGTTGTTAAGGCACCACTGGGGATGAGTGACATTGAGCTCTTCTTAATGGAATAGCCATTTTTCTCCCTGTCCTCACATGCAGTCTGGACAGATTTGGGATATTAGTGTCTTGAATGATCACAGACATCTTCTTCTGCCTCACTCCTTAGATGGATGGTGTAGCCCACTCAATAGGTCACTACTTCCTTCTTCTGTGTTTTTTTTTATTTGTTTATTTTTATTGTAAAATCAGAGTAACAGAAAAGGAGAGACAGAGAGAAAGATTGTCCATCTGTTAGTTTACTGCCCAAATATCCGCAATAGCTGCAGCTGAGCTGATCCAAAGTCAGGAGCTTTATCCAGCTCTCCCAAACAGGTGCATGGTCCCCAGGATTTGGGCCATCTACTGCTTTCCCAGGACATAAGCAGGGAGATGAATGGAAGTGAAGCATCCGGTACACGAACTGTAGCTCCTATGGGATCGTGGTGCTTCTAAAGGGAGCATTAGCCAACTGAGCCATCCCACCAGGCCCTTTTTGGTGGTTTACTCTTAGAGAATCTTTGCTGCTAGGAAATCTTCCATTTCCTCCTACTGGTCTTGCATGTGTTTGAATGCAAGTTAGGGGGAAAGCTCCAAGTGTTTGAGTCTGATTCTGTGGCGATCTTTAAATGGTGCTGAATCTCCATGGATAATTGACACTCCTTCAGGAAAAAACAATAGAATAACCTGCCCAGAGCACAAGGGGTCTCTAAGAAGGAGTGTGCCCTGCCTTCCTAACACACTAAGTGTTCACATGAAATACTCCCCCAAAAATGAGCTCCCCATTTTGACCCCCACTGTGATTGTGACATGTAAATTGAGCTTTATGTAAATTCCCCCTTCATAAATGATATCATGTATATTTCCAAAGTTTAATGATTTGTCCTAAGACAGAGTCAGAGCCAAGACAAAGGAGAAAACCCAGAAGTTAACTACTGGGAGTAAAATATGTGGAGTTGGTAATTAGACTGGCATGTGGGTATGCTACTTATGACTCAGATGCACTAGAATATCCAATACTTTGCTAATCCATAAAATGGGTAGATTTCTGCCTCTAGGGTGGTTATTTTTGAAAAATATGCAGGGGATACAGCCCAAATCATGTGCTCAGCAAATGTCAATTGTTCAAATTGTTCATATTTTAAAACTCAGATTTTGAGGTCACTACATTCATGATCCCCAGTGTCTTTAGTTAAGGATCCAGTGTATATTCAATGCAATTTTGAATTATATCCTATTGAAAATGTTAACACACCTGAGGGTTCTAAACAATAGCAGAAATGTTTTTTACTGCCAGTTCCTGTTCCTGTTCCTACTCTGAGGGCTGTGTTAGTCAGATTGGGCCACTCAGCGGTAATTGCAAATTACCTACTGGAACAAGACACTTCAGGGTTACTTTTGCCCATAAAAATCAACTTGCAAGTATCACACTGCAACTGACAGATTCTTTACTTCAAAGAAAGTACACCTTCTGCGAAAGGTGCTTTAATTTTGAGCTGGGCTTTGAAATCCCTTATTAAGATATCTGAAAAATATGCAAATCATGATGTAAACAAATTCCTGAATGTGCATGAAATGTAATCCAATCTTCTATTCAAATTAGGCTTTCCTTGGTGCCTACATGATATTAATCCCATAACAATTTTTTAAATTGATGAGACATCAATTCATAGAAGGAATATTATCATTCTCTTATCTATCTTTAAACTTCTAAATTCAAAAAGCAAGTATGATATCTTAAAAATAATAATGGATTTCTCTCCAACAACTAAGATCAAAGTACTGGTTGATGAGATTGAGATTCAAATCTATTTCTGTTAGTTTACTGCTTATCTATACATTTTATTGGTCTTATGACTTCCTTGCATCTTTAACATTGAAAAGGCATATTAGTGAAACTCAATATCACCAGGTTAAGAGAGACTCAGATGAGATAGTGTGTATCTAACGATGATTTATGTAGATAATTGTAGGTTATAATTAGTTTCTTTGTTTATATGGCAGCGCTGTCCTTAATAAGAGGAGAAATTTGACCCGGAATAAAAACTCTCAACAAGTTTATTTTAAAGTATTACTAATAATACTGTGATATGACCTAAAATTCCAAATTCACATATTTCCTTGATGTATTTTCAAATACGATATCTGGTGATATGCAGAAAACACTCACGGGACAATGTTTATGTGTTGTCTGTGTTGTTTAGAAGATAGATGTCTAGTCGTTCTTATGCATAGGTTATCTCCAAAATACAACGACCTTTGCTACTTCATGAAAACAACCTTAAATTTAGTCAAGCAAAAATAATAATATCAACAAAGATTAGCTACGAATATTAAAAGCCACCGAGTGATTTTAAACTAAATTTTGAAATAGAATTTAATTGAATAATAGACACTCATCAAAAAAAATCCACTAATTCAAATGAAAATAAGAAGCTTTCATTTAGTCCTTACATCAAGGACCTCATATGATATGTCTTTGAATTTCATAAATGCCTTATGTGCTATTTAGAAGCTACGCATTGCACAGCTCAAGAAATGTCACTTAATTTTGGACAACGTATGGTCATCCGTGCAGTCTTCTTTTGTACAATCTGTTGGCTATAGAATACCCCCAGGCTTGCAAAGGATTATTCCTGGAATGCTTGTATTAGTGTTAACCAGTATTTCACTCTATCAAACCCAGTTTTGCTATTGTTATATATAATTTTCTGGACAAAATCTGTAAGCATGAGAAAATAATGGCATGCTTTACAAAACAAAGATTTCCTTTTTTATTTTCCCAAGCTAAATACCATGCCATTAATTAAAACTATATATGGTTGTTATGGCAAAGAGAAGTAAGGGTGAAATAAGGAATACAAAACTCAGTATTCCTTGTCATTTATACTTCTACTCATGAGACATTTTCAGACTAACCGATACCCTGTGTAGAGGGTAACGCTTCTAAGAAGCAAAAGGAGATGACATAGTCCACTTGGATTTATGTCTAAAACCTTGCTGGAAAGAAAAACTAACTTTATATTACAAATGAAACAAAGAATTAACGAACACTAAATCTCTGTGAAAATCCAGGTGTTCATTTGACTGAAGAAAACTCTCCCTTACCCTGGCTGGCAAACAGAAGATAGTATAAGGGGCTGACACTGTTCATGTCAACATCCCGAAAGGGCACCAATTCTAGTCCCAGCTGCTCCACTGTTCAAGAACCATCTGTTCTACTTCCAATCTAGCTCCTTGCTAATGTTCATGGGAAAAGCACCGGGTGTGGGTCAAGTACTAGGTCCCTGTACCCACTTGGGAGATCTGGAAGGAGCTCCAGGTTCTTGATTTAAGTCTGGCTCAGGTCTGGATGCTGCAGTTACTTGGGGAATGAACCAGCAGAAGGAAGATCAAATCTCTCTTTGTCTCTCCTCCTCTCTCTGTAACTTGGCCTTTCAAATAAACAAGAAACAAATCACTCGGTTTTTTAAAAAATAGGACAATCGTTTTCTTGGGATAAAATCAATTGCTATTTCAGTTTCTGCTGTGCTTGACAAATCAATTTCTTTCTTTCTTTCTTTTAGATTTATCTTATTTTTATTGGAAAGTCAGGTAGACAGAGAGTAGGAGAGACAGAGAGGAAGATCTTCCATCTGATGATTCACTCCCCAAGTGGCCGCAACGACCAGAGCTGAGCCAATCCGAAGCCAGGAACCAGGAACTTCATCCAGGTCTCCCATGCAGGTGAAGGGTCCCAAGATTTTGGGCCGTCCTCATCTGCTTTCCCAGGCCACAAACAGGGAGCTGGATGGGAAGTGGAGCTGGCGGGATTAGAACCAGCACCTATATGGGATCCTGGCAAATGCAAGGCTAGGACTTTAGCCACTAGGTCACTGCACCAGGCTCAACAAATCAATTCTGCATAAAAAATCTGTGTTGATGAGGAAAAGAAAAGTTTAAAAAGTTATCCAAGGGATGCCACAAAATTAAAAGCTTTTTAAATGTTTAAAGTATATTAGAAAACTACACAATACTATTTGTCTAGATATTATATGTAACAGAATTTTTGAAAAGAGGTAATATAGGAAAGATTAAATGGCAAGATTGCCCCTAAATTAAAAGCCACAAGTCAAAAAATAAGCTTTAAAAAAATCTACACCAAAATCTCAAAAAAAAAAAAAGATATTGAATGCAAATAAAATCATTTGTGGTTATATCAAATTCAAATCACTAAGAATCAAAATTTAAATAAGCTTTCTAAAACGTAAAAATCACATTAAGAGTGATTATTGGATTCTTATGAAAAACAATGCAATCAGAAGACAATGAAAAACAATTTTGAAAGTTAAAACAAAAATAACTTGTCAGCTTCAAATGCTACACCCAATAAAATATCTTTCAAAATGAAACAAGGCAACCCCAACAAATGATGCAGAGAAAAGTTGTCAAATCATAGAACCAAATCTTAGGCATACAAAACCACAGGGATGATTATGTTAAAATAAGTGAATTAATATATTTATGAAACATAAAACTTAGAGCAAGACTATGTGTATAATATTTTAGGAACACATTTAAATATAATCATTTGAAATTTAAATAATGCAAAAGATTTAAATCTGCCAAAAATAATCAGAGTGGCTACACTGATGTGAGACAAAGTCAATTTCAAAATATATATATTTCAGCCAACAAAAGCATGCATTAGTCAGGAAGATAAGAGAGTCACAAATAGTAAAATAAGTTGAAAGGAAATAATGTAAAAACTAGTAAATAAATAAATAAAACTAGAAATTTATAACACACCAGAAAAAAAATTAAGAACTTCAGAGAGAGTATTTACCCAGCTGTTTTTATTCTTGTGGGCCAATCTGCCATAGCTCAGGCTACAGGATTTGTCAGAGGGTTAAAAAAAAAAAATTACTTAATTTATCATTTGTAAGCTTTTGGGGCTTGCTGAGTATGGATATCTTAAACTCATAGACTTTTTTGTAAAATATTGGGTTAATTTAGAACAGTCAGGAATAAGAAAACGTACCTTTGAAAGTAGTGTGAACACCAGGATGCCTTTTTCTACTCCTTACTCCAACCTATCCTCCACCACTATTCTGAGCTCATTATTCTCACCATCAAGTACCCCTTTGCCTCATAGTTACCGTTTTAGAACCCTTTATAATATTGTGATCAAACTCTTCAAATACTCCCAGAAAAACAGTCTTGTTCATTACTGCATATATATACTTAACGCCTCTAACGACTGGTTCAAAGCACGTACTTAATCAGTATTAGCTGTTTGAATAAACAAATGAGAGTCCTTTAATGGTATCATTTGCAACATGCTTTGCATCCCTGTCATTGTAATATTTGGTTTTTAGTGTCTATTATTAGGATAAAAAAAATTTTGAAATTCTATGGCAGTTTGGTTTAGCTAACAAATATCTTTCAAATATCTACAGTTAACTGGATTTAAAAAAAATCTTCTCTGAAACCCGGTGCTGGAATAGTGCCATTAACTGAAATTTAACACAGGTCAGCAATGTTAGCCATAAGTAATGCTATGTTTTCTAGTACCCACATTTAAACAGGCCTCTACAGAGAATGACATGGAAAGATGTCAGAAGCATTTATTCCAACGTTAAGTAAGAACCAGTTTTTGAATTTGAGGCAGAGTGAGTACTCCAAGCATCTTGACGAATTATCTAGTGATTCCATGAAGAAAGAGGCCATCACCTCAACATGACAGGCAGACCACGGAGTCTGTTCCACCTGCACTTAGGAGAAGTAGAAAATCAACACGAGTTCACTGCATCACCAGTCACAAGTATTCAAGTCACTGAGTCAGGAGTTACTCAGATGGTGAATAATTCACAATACCATTTCTGAATAGAATGCAAGGGCTTATCTCCTTAGAGTCATTAGCCCTCAATGCATAGGCAGCTGTCCTTTGATTCAAACTTGACATATCTCCTATTTGCTTTTTTTTTTATAGATTTATTTATTTTTATTACAAAGTCAGATACACAGAGAGGAGGAGAAACAGAGAGGAAAATCTTCCGTCCATCGGATGATTCATTCCCCAAGTGAGCGCAACGGCCGGTGCTGCGCTAATCGAAAGCCAGGAACCAGGAACTTCTTCCAGGTCTCCCACGTGGGTGCAGGGTCCCAAAGCTTTGGGCCGTCCTCGACTGCTTTCCCAGGCCTCAAGCAGGGAGCTGGATAGGAAGTGGAGCTTCCGGGATTAGAACTGGCACCCATATGAGATCCTGGGGCGTTCAAGGCAACGACTTTAGCCGGTAGGCCACGCCGCCGGGCCCCCTATTTGCTTTTGACTTGCTGAACTTCATGTTTGGGGAGGGAAATATTAAGCCTTTTTACTGTAATATAAATTTAAAATATTTTATCTCAGAAACTAAAAAAAAAAAAAGATAAAGACCATAAGAAAAGTGGGAGAAAGGAAGCCAGGAAGGAGGAGAAAGGAAGGCTTCCCATTATATTCCTAAAATTATATCTACAAATCACATTGAATCTGTTAAAAGCTAATTAAAAGGAAATACAAAACACACACACAACATATTCTAGCACCTCAAAGGTAGTTTTATTTCCTAGCCTAGCGCTGACCTAATCCTGAATTTAAGAATTCACACCATGAAATCCAAATTTCCACAGATGATTCTAGTTTAAGAAAATTACCCTCAACTAAAGACAGAAGGATTTATGTGCCTGTAGTAAAAGTGCTGTTGGTATCGTTGACCCTCACAGGCCAAGCCAAATTTGCGGTTCCCACCATACTTCAGTGATCTGTCAGGACCTTAGAGCAGAACAGACCCTCCCAGGTTTAGACAAGCCCTGACAGTGTTATCTCGTTCGGCTAAGCCTACTCAGTTAAGTCTATTTTCCTCAAAGCAGAGCTCATGCCCCAATGAACTCATGCAGATTTCCCAGAACCTTGCTGTTAGGTCCCTGAATTAGTCCTAAACCTCACTGATTCTTTCACGATCATTTAAAAACAACATTGCCCACTCAATTAATTATAACAAACGGCGTAGAAAGTGGATGTTTAGGCAAACAATGTCTGGAACTGGTAGTTATCACCCATCAAATGGGATCAATTTCTAAGATGAAGTATCCTTATGAAACAATTCCCTTAGACTGAGAAGTTAGCTATCAAAAGCAGACACAAGTAACATCAATATATCAAAGTGCTTGATGGACAAAGGGGTGTCAGAGCAAGAAAGGGAACATTAGGAAGGCCATCTCAGAAGTAAAAATTGATGTGTGAAAACGCTTGAAAATTAAATTTCCCCAGTGTGCTCTTTTCAAATACCACCCATTGATTACAAAATGTGGCACTAACTTATAAGTCAGCACTAAGGCAAATTAATACATTTTCTTCAAACATTAATCTACATTTTTACTCAAGTTTCTTCAATTGACTTAAAAATTAGGAGCATTTTTCCTTAGCTTAAGCATGTGGTCTTCACCAATGTGATTCTGGGTTTTTTTTTTTTCCTCTTCTTTTTTTTAATGTGGGTTCTCTTACACTGGTTCCCACTGCCATAAAGGTCACTCTGTTAACTGTGGTGTCAACTGGCTCTTCATGGCACAAGTTCCATAAATGTCAGTAAGCGAACAAAGAGAACAGATACTGGAACACTCTTGGCCTTAACAAACTGAAAAAGATGGTAGTGAAGTGAGAGCTAAATTCATTCAGAATAAAAAAGCCTTTGGAGTCAGTTTTTCTGGTTGAGATATCAGAGCAAATGAAACCTAAAATAGAAGTTGTCTTATTCTCACGGGTTCTGACATTTTACTGGTAAGCTGCAAACTATAAAAACTGCCACTAAAATCCAAATTGCCAGCACCATGTGGAAAAAGATGCCTGTAATATGCTTTCACCATTGTTTTACACACACACACATTCAGAGAAAGAGAAAGAGAGGTGGAAAGTCATTGCATAATTTTTCATTTTTTATAGGATTGAAATCTTGAGAACTCTTACAGATCATGACAGAAATGGACAGCCACAAAACAGATGCTTTAAGAGTTTACATAGGCTGCCTTCCCTTGGTATTCAGTGAAGATGGTAAGTTTTAGAGGGACGCTTTACAAGAAGCTCATGATTGAGCATGTCAGATTCGTTAAGATAGATGGCATTTGAGCTTTAGTTTAAACCTGAATCAGCTAGAACTAAAATTAAATGGATTTGAAAAAAAAACTGAGTAATTTTGTCATTAGGTATAATATATTTTGAAGACAAAATTTGTTTTCTCCTTACCTGCTTTGTTCAATAAAATAAAAAGGAGTAAATTTTCCAGACCTTGAATTGCAACTTAGTGTAAGATAATCAGGAAAATGGGGCATAGGATATATTCTCGAAGGTTAGTGTAAGAATGTACCTGGGTGCTTTCTCTTCTTCAGAGAAATAGATCCTCACTCCTGCATGGTTGTTGGATGCAGGTTCTTAACTATTTTGGAATTCTGTTACCTTAGTGTATACTTAGGCCAGACTCCAAGTCATCATTTTTCAGTGGTAACAGCATCTAGAATTATAAAGTTGATTTTGACACAATAATAGGTAACTTTCACTAGTTAAATTCTTACCACTCTTTATGCAGTATTATCCCCCTTGTTTTGCTGATGAAGGAATAAGTTTAGAGTTTTCAGATAACCCCATCCTTGTCTGTACATTAACACCATCTGGGAGGCTTTTAAAATCAAAGTGTCTGAGATTCAGCTCAGAAATTATCCAGAAAATTCAGAGAACAGAACTCAAGCAACAGTACTCCCAGTTTTCAAAACCTTCTCAGGTAACTCCAATTTATAACTTAATGTCGGGACACACTTGACTTCCTCAAGAGAGTAAGTAAGTTGGGAATAAAAGATGGGGCTATGCTAATGCAAAACCCTTGGTTGACCTCAGGATTTCCCATAATACTTCCCTGGGACCTGTTAGTTCTAAGGACGACATCCCCAGAATTCATATAGGATCAATAAAACTCGGCAAAGCACTGATCGTGGGAAACGTAGAGTGACTTGTGCTATGCTCACGACAGTTCATATTACAGTAAGTCAGTTTCCAAGACTATATGGGGTTCATATTACAGTAAGTCAGTTTCCAAGACTATATGGGAAAACACAAGGTATTGCAAAAAGCTATTATGTCATTGGAAAATGTTTGGTAAAAGAAGATTCTACTATCTCTTGTACCAACAGGCTTGTTTATCGTTAGGCAGATATTGCAGGAGACATCTGTGGGAGTGACTAAATGTTCCTAACTTGAAAGTTTATTATTCAAAAGCAGCAAATAGCTACCATGGGACAATGCTGAGAATGGAAAAATCTGATGCTTTTAAGTGACTTGCATAAAACTTTCCATATGATAGAAATTTAAGATCAGGGAGTCAATTGCACTAACGGCTGAAAACAATAAACCTAATTAATTTAATTTTCTTTAGGAGAAACTACTATTTTCAGTAGTTGTTTGCCTTGAAATATTTGAAGATATATTATTGCTAAATTCACAAAAATATTTTTATACAAGTAATACTGGATATATACATTTAGCAGATAGAATAGCTGTCATTGATTATGTGCACCAAATTCTCACATGCTATACTTCTAATTTTGCATATTGTTATGCCTATCTAAAAAAAACAATTAAAAGTATTTTCAAGAGAATACATTCTACTCATCATATTAAAGAAAAATGTAAGGGAAAAAAGCTTTGTAATGTGTGGCAGCTATGTCAATGAAATTGTAAAAGTCCCTCGAATGACATAAAGGATCATTTAAGAATCTGGCATAATGGCTGAGTGGCTAAATC
The DNA here is from genome assembly GCF_030435755.1 of Ochotona princeps. Taxonomy (NCBI): domain Eukaryota; kingdom Metazoa; phylum Chordata; class Mammalia; order Lagomorpha; family Ochotonidae; genus Ochotona; species Ochotona princeps. The sequence continues at coordinate 54,925,542 of NC_080840.1, forward strand.
CTCGCCGTGCATGTGTCAGGATCCCATATGGGTGAAAATTTGTGTCCTAGCTTCTCCACTTCCCCTGCAGCTCTCTGCATGTGGCTGGGAAAAACAGCAGAGGATGACCCAAATTCTTGGACCTTGCAACCATGCGGGAGATCCAGAAGAAGCTCCTGGCTCCAGCTTTAGATCAGTTCAGCTCCTGGCATGGTGGCCACTTTGGGAGTGAACCAGCAGATGAAAGAAAGATCTTTCTCTCTATAAATCTATCTTTCCAATAAAAATAAGACATCTATTTTTAAAGATGAGAATGTAGATAAGAAGTCAAATGTGTGTAAAATATAAATGCTGAGAGGATGTGAGTAATTTCTAAAGTTATTTTTAGATTTCACAACATTGCAGTCAAACTCTATCTTGTTATTTTGGGACCAGGAATTTTTTCCAAGGACAGAATGGGTATTTTTAAGAAAACCATCAAAAAACTAACTTCTGAGAAATTAAATGTATTGAACTCCTAATACATTAGAAGAATGGCACTAACATAATGGAAGAAATACACATTAGTAAATACCTCACAAGAACCAGAAACAGACCTTCATTCTATTTCTTATGTATAGTTTAAAGGAAAACAAATCAAGTGAGAAAAAAATATTTATTTACTTCATGGCTGGAGAAAAAAACTAACCGTTGTAATCGTTAGACTTTGCTTTAAACCACATAAGTGGGAAAAATATAAAACGAAATGTTAAAGCATTAAAATAAAATGTGGGCTGATACTAATCCTATTTCACTATGGTGAGAAGCATCATATAATAAGTTGTTATAAAGGAAAAGAATAATACATGCAAATAACCTCTAATTTAACTTTTCCAATACCTTATTCATTACTTTCAGAGACAGAGCAATAGAAACTTCCCATCAGCAGAATCACTCCCACAAATGCCGGTAACAGCGAGGTCTGGGCAAGCCAAACCCAGAAGCCAGGAATATGTGAGCTGGAGCCAGGCACACATTAGGAAGAATCTGGAGCAGAGGCAGATTCAAGCCTGAGGATTCCAAAGTGGACTGTGGGTGCCCAAGCAGCTTAACCACTATACCTAGTCCTTACTCCCTAAAATTTCACATTTCAAAACTAAACAAACAAAAACCGTAAGCAAAAAATGGAAAAACTATTTGCCAAAAATCAAAGATGCAAGGAAGAGTTATTGGGCCAGGCGGCGTGGCCTAGCAGCTAAAGTCCTCGCCTTCAACACACCGGGATCCCATATGGGCGCCGGTTCTAATCCTGGCAGCTCCACTTCCCATCCAGCTCCCTGCTTGTGGCCTGGGAAAGCAGTTGAGGAGGCCCAATTCTTTGGGACACTGCACCCATGTGGGAGACCTGGAGGAAGCTCCTGGCTCCTGGCTTCGGAATGGCACAGCACCAGATGTTGCAGTCACTTGGGGAGTGAATCATTGGACAGAAGATCTTCCTCTCTGTCTCTCCTCCTCTGTGTATATCCGGCTGTAATAAAATGAATAAATCTTTAAAAAAAAAAAGGAAGAGTTATTGTACAAACAATCCAATCCTATGAAAAGGACAATCATTACTAGCATAGCAGAAAAGCAGACAGAAGACATATAACTCACAGAAGAGGAGTAAATACGGGAGTGAACCAAGTAAAAACTAAGACGCATATCCTCAAGCAATCTTAAAACTACAAAGTCAAAGACAAACATGATACTTCAGGTTCACCAACAATTCAAAGTTTTATAAATCATAATATTCAGTGTGATTAGAATACTCTGGTATTACTACTTACCTGGACTGCTGATTTAAATGTAATGTATTTGGAAAACCAATCAATAACCAAAAGAACATTTAGGAGGACCAATGCTTATGTGCCATGATGTCAATCACATTGTTATATTTAATAATAATTATGCAGCACAAACCTGAGAAGCATTCCATGATTAGAGGACAGGTTTAAATATACACTCCAAGAAGAAAATAGTGCTGCTAATGGAAGTCTTGGTTTTGAAAAAAAAGATATACAAAATATTAGATTATGAAAGTAAGAGGCGCAATATAGAATGAAGGCAGCATATACATATCAGAGTCAAATATTTTTTTCAAATGTGCTGAGTAATATATGACTGTGTATATGTACCTATAAAACATCCAGGGAATGAAACATGCTAAGATGTGGGATCTCACATGAGATAAGATGGAAGACTTTATTTTCCCCCTTTTTCTTTATAAGTTTTATTTCATAATCATAGTGGGGTTCATTATAAAATATTGTTTAAAAAAAGCATTCATGAACAATGGATATCATGATGGGTGTTTGATGTCACTCGAATTAAGAAGTCAAGGTAGAAATGACCCATGAAACATTCACCATTAGCTAAATCACACTTTAAGGGTAATCGCTTTTTTGCTTCCTCTGCCCCACAGTTCACACCTAAGATGAATCTGAAAGAAGGGCTCTACCATGTGACCAGCTATCCCACTCCTGGGAATATAAAAGAGTTAAAATCTGCAAGGGAGAAAGCGACCTGCAATTCTATATTTGTGGCGGCATTATCTATAATAGTGGAGACATGGGAACAATCCAGAAGCCCAACAAACTATGGTATGCATACTCTATGGAATGCTACACAGCCATTAAAATGAATGAAATTCTACCCATTTGCACAGTAGTCCTAACTGGAAATTAATGTGCTTGGTGAAATAAACCAGTCCCAAAAGGACAAATACCATATGTTCTCTGATATAAAGCAACCATCATAAAAAATAGAGAACAAATACATGGGTGTATATGTATATACATATATTCTCATAGATGGACTCTGTAATGGAGACTAACATACTGGAAAGTGAAGATGCACTGCAGTATACAACTCTAGTCCAGAATAAAAGGAATTCCAGTGAAATTGTTAAAAAGTTCTTCACAATATACTGCATTTTCTACCATTGCCAAGATCTACAATGATAGGGTAAACTTCTATAACAGAATGTTAAACTTATAACTGATTCTAAAAAACTATACTACTATAATAAATTAGGAGAAAATGGTGGGAAAGCATCACGGGGAGCGGAGAATAGGAAAGGGTGTAGGGACTCCCTATACCTACAAAACTGTATCATGTAAAATAATAACAATAAAAATATAAAAGAAAAGATACTCAAAATCACTAATCATTAGGGAAGAGTAAAGTAAATAATAGTTTATTAAATGAATTAAATGCATTTGTTTCCTCTAGAATTCTATTTATAATTTATTCTCTTTCTCTCTGTCGTTTCTGGTTACTTTCTCTATCCTGTTACCCATAATTTTTAAAATAATGTAGAAGGGATTCTCATGTGACAAGACACTCTCCACAAAATCAGTCCTAATTCCCACTACATTTTATGGCCTAGGGTTCTGTGCTGACTGAGTTGGGAGAGCCCATGTCGGGCTAGTGGTGTACTTCTAGGATCCTTTCATTCTGGTCTGTTCTCTGTTCTTCCTTCCTTTCTCTCTTCCTCGTCTTTATTTTTAAAAAGAAAAAGTCTACTTATTTGAGAGTCAGAAACACACACACACACACACACACACACATACACAGCATTCTCAACTGCTGACTAGCTTCCTCAGTGCCCACATGACTGGCTGGGACTGGATAGCAAGCAAAGCTGGAAAAGAGGAACTGAATCCAGGTGTCCTAAACGGATGACAGAGACCCATTTACTTGAGCTGCCACCGGTGCCTTCCTGCAGTATAGCAGGGAGTTGGAGTCAGCAGTCAGAGGCAGGACTGGAATTCAAACATTTTGATATAAAATGCAGATTTGGGGACCAGCATCATATGCATTAGGCCAAATGCTGCCATACTAGGCTCACTTCTTTTTCTTTTTCAAGGTGTATTTATTTTCACAGGAAAAACAGACTTACAGAGAGAAGGAGAGATGTTCTGTCTGCTAGCTCACTACCCTACTGACTGTGACAACCAGAGATGAGCCAATCTGAAGCCAGGAGCCAGGGTCCTGGGTGGGTGCAGGGTCTCAAGGTGTTGAGCTTGGGACCAACACCTCCTCTACTGTTTTCCCAGGCCACAAGCAGGGAAATGGATGAAAAGTGGAGCAACCAGGTCAGGAACTGGCATCCCATTTGGGATCCTGGTGGTTGCGAGGCAAGGACTTTAGCCATTAGGCTATCATGCAGGGCCCCCTAGACCACTTAATGGTAAAATTGTTCTCACTTTGGAGGACTTCAACTCAAACATGTAATGATAAACAGGATGCTCCAATGATTTCACCTCCATTGCTAAAATTAACTGGATAGTTGGCTTTCTGTCTGAAAATGTCCCACTTCTTTCCCTCTTGCCTCCTGGGACATTTTGTGCTTAAAATAGTTTATTGAAGCATTTAAGGCATGTGGCTGGATTGATGGGCAATGAGGGAAATTTCCCGGGCCTCATCTGTGGTCCCTCCTTGTTCTCAGTTCTCCCTTATTTAGCAGTCTTTATGCCATTTGATTTGTACCAGGCTTCTGGCTATTCCTCTGTTTTTCCATGTGCACTGACAAATTTTACAGGGTACTAGCTACATAATTGCCTGCCGCTTTTATGAGCTCAGCCATAGCATTGTTGGGGCCAGGTGCTTTTCCCAGCTCTTTTTTTTTTCCTGTGGGTTTCAGATGTGGTTTCCATTTCTTCCCTAAGGCTTCAGAGGCTGGATTTCTTTCAGTGTATTTAACTGCCTCATTATTGATCATTTTCCCTAGAATATTTAATATCACTTTCTAATGTCTATGAGCTTGAACTATTTGTGCAGGTGTTTTATATAATACATAGATGTGCATGTGTATATTCTTTGCCCCAGAGAATTAAATTTTACAAGATCTGAAACTGCATTTTCAGAAAGGATGACCATGAATTCCTAGGTTCCTTTTCTCTGCATCCAGTCTGTAGCTGGACATGTAAATCTAATGAGAACTTTTGGATGAATCTGGAAATGCTCTTTTTTATCATCCTGCAATAGTTACTTTTTTTGTAAGTGTTCTATATGAACATACAGATCTTCCCCAAGGAACATGGCTTGAAAAAGGGAAAGCAGTTTTCTTTTGAAAAATACTCCTTTTAAGGATAACTAGTAAGGAATATCTTGACCTCTTTTGGGCCAACTATGTTTTAGATTCCCATTGGTGGGCTCTAAAGGAGGACAAGACCCTGCACAGTGGCCTAATGGCTAAAGTCCTCTCCTTGAACATGCCAGGATCCCATATGGGCACGGGTTCTAATCCTGGTGGCCCTACTTTACATCCAGCTTCCTGCTTGTAGCTTGGGAAAGCAGTCAAGTATGGCCCAAAGCCTTGGGATCCTGCACCCACATAGGAGACCTGGAAGAAGTTCCTGGCTCCTAGCTTTGGCTTGGCTCAGCTCCAGACCTTACGGTCACTTAGCGAGCAAATCATCAGATGGAAGATCTTCCTCTCTGTCTTTCCTCCTCTAAGTATATCTGACTTTGCAATAAAAATAAATAAATCTTTAAAAAAATAAAATGTTTCCATGGATTTCAGAATTAAGAATAACTAATGGGGTAAGTATGAACTGGTACTAACAGAATCAGATGATTATTACCCAGTTGGATATTGACCTGGTTTTATAAAAATAAAAGACAAAGTAAACTGTAGTCCCAAGGAAATAAAGCATACTTTTTTCTAAATCAGAAAGCACAGGAAACAAAATCAAAAATAAGCAAATGGGATTTCATCAAACCTAGAGTTTCTGTCCAGCAAAAAAAGCAGTCAATGAAGTGAAGCACTAGCAATACAGAACAGGACAAAGTATTTCCAATGTTACATCTGGCAAGAGGTTATAATCCAGATTATATAAGGGACTCAAGCCACCCAATAGCAGAAAAGAAAAAAAGAAAGAGGAAAGAGAGAGAAAGAAGCCTACCACCAACACCGCTAAACAGTGGATAACGGCTCTACACAGACATTTTTCAGAGAACGGCATACAAATGACTGAAGCATAAAAATATATGAGTCCATGAGAAATAGATTTGTAGAAAAGAATGTATAGAAAAAAACCTATCTGGAAATTTTAAGAAATGTTTTTGGAGTATATATGAAGTCTTTGCATGAACCAGTGCCTATATGGAATTTTGATGCATGCAAAGTGAGGATGTAGGCACTGGAGCTCGCGCCATGGCCCAGGAGGTTGCTATCTTAACTTTTTTTGAGTCCCTGATCCACTAAGGCAGATTTTCACTCTTTCAGGCGATTCCAACTTAGAATGAAAGCTGAGACTCATGGTTGTAAAGATTGCAGAAAGGCAATTCAAAACACCTAGAAAGAAGTATAAACTTTCCCAAGAGGTTTTTCTGGGGGTGGGAGGATGGAGAATGATCTCTCCAACCACGTGATATAAGATGACAAACTAACAATTTCAACTTGGAAAAAGAGTATATATTTCAAAGCAACACTGCATGGCATATCACTTGCAACAGCAGCAGAAATAACAGGCCAAAGCTTACCCTATATTTGTATAAAGCTGTACAGCCAGAATTATCAAAGTTAGTTTGGGCAGTTATAATTTAAACAACAAACTTGAAATAACTAAAGGGTTAATAGACTGAGAGAATTTTCATACCAAAATAAACTGAATGACATTAAGCCTCTCAAGAGAACAACTGAATAAATATAATAATAATTTATTAAATCTCACTATACTGAATTCTAAAGCTGTGTGCCCTCTACTTTTTAAAATGAAACAATTATGGAAAAACAATATGAAATGATTTTTAAACTATTTTGTAAAAATTTTATCTAAGAGAATGTGTAGGCAGAAGACAAACCTTAGGGAAAACTGCAATTATTTTTTTGTATGGGTTCTTAAAATTCTAGAGGGCAGTTTTACTTTCAGACTTTCTCATATACTTTCCCCCTGAAACTAACTTTCCCTCTTAACTTTAGAGCGCCCTCGCTTTTTATTCAGGACTTACTGTAACACTTTATATTTCTGGAGTGGCTTCTCTTCCACACTGAGTTAAGCATTTCTTAGTATGCTCTCAAACTATCTCAAACATGCCTATTATACCCTTCATTCCATATCATAATTACGTGTGCATTTGTCTCTCCCACTTGACTCTAGCTTTCTCCAAGGAGTAAGAACTAGGCCTGTTGACTATTAGTTGCTAGTCCTCCACCTGCTACAAAGTATTTGAAATCAGTATCAGATATTGATTCAAAGGTGGCAGGTGCAATTCCTGTGTTGGAGTCTCCTTTCAACTGCCATCCATTCCAAGTTCCTGTTAATGCACACCCTGGAGGCAGCAGGGGATGGCTTAAGTAATTGGGGTCCTGCAATTCATGTGGAAGATGTGAACTGAATTCCCAGTTTCTTGATGCAGCTTGACCCAGCCTTAGCTGTTTCAGGTATCTGGGAAGTAAACCTCCAGATGAGAGATCTCTGTTTCTCTCTCTGTCTCTCTGCTTTTCAAATAAATAACTAAATAATAAAATTCAAAGTAGACTTAATGAGGAGTTGTTGAACTCATCTATAATTTCAACTTAAAATTATTAATTTCAGATTACAATTATTACAATTATTACCATAGAGAACCAAATGCCAAATATATTTCAGATAACCTAAGAAATGACGAATGAAGAAGTCAAACAAGATCCTATTCTAGTGGAGATAAGAAGACAACTAAAAGAAGCTACGAAATAGTAAGAAGTGCACGACAGAGAATTCAAACCTAGTGATGTGACACAATGATAATAGGTTGTCTTAAAATTCATGTGACTGTGCTTAGAGAATTGAAAGACAAGAAAGATCAGCTCTTGCAAAAATGGGAATGAGCTTATACAGATACTCATATGCATACAAAAGTAAAGTTTCCAACAAACAGAAAGTCTGTGTCCTAGAAATAAGAGACATGGGAAATGATGTTGAATATTAAATGAATTGAGAAGAGGTCAGGGTCAACAGATTTTGACAAGCAAATATAAGACATGTGACTTTCACACTGTGTCCCTGAGAAATTCCTTTATCTTTTTTTGCTTCAATTTCTTCATATGTGACGTGAGGATGACAGTGTTAATACTTATTAAGACTATACTAACAATCGAAAGAATGAACAGAGTAACAGATGTGTGTGTGTGTGTGTGTGTGTGTGTGTGTGTGTATGCAAAGGACCAATCTTAGTGCTTGATCCATGATACCATTCAGTAAACAGTTGTTTCTTTCTATGGTTATAATTTATTAATCAAGATAAACTTAGTTTTTAAGAAAATTTTCTATGAACTTCTTTTAAGATTTATTCATTTATTTGAAATGCAGAATGACATAAAAATAGAGAGAAAGATCTTCCATCTACTGATTCATTCCCCAAATGGCCACAATAGCCAGGGCTGGGTCAGACTAAAAGCAGGAACCAGGGATTCCATCATGGTGTCTCAAATGGTTGGCTGGAGCCCAAGTACATGGGCCATCTTCTGCTGCTTTTTCAGGTATATTGGTGAGAAGCTGGGTCAGAAGTTGAGCATCTGAAATTCAAACCAACACCCCAATATGTGACTGAGATATCACAAACAGCAACTTAAACCACTGTGCCAGAATGGTGGCCCCACTTGTCACTATTAACATTAAGACATGCAGACTATTTTTAAAAATAGGCTCTTCTTGATTATTCCAAATAAGTCTTCCTCTTGGTAGACTGATTTAATATTTTTTTCCCTGAAAAAATTGAGAACTAAAATTATCTGTGAAACATGCTTCCAAGCATATATCTCACTACCCAGTTCATTGACATAGACACATGGAAAATGAGCTTGGCCATTAGACAAAACAAATAAACAAAACAATTTAATTGCCTAGATTAATTTTCATTCCCCACAATCTCAAAATCATAATCCCTTGCAAGTAAGATTCAGAGAAACCTAGTATTTTGCGTTTTTAATTTTTTTAAGATTCCTTTATTTCTATTAGAAAGTCAGATATACAGAAAGAAGGAAAGACAGAGAGGAAGATATTCCGTCTGATGATTCACTCCCCAAGCAGCCGCAACAGCCAGAGTTGCACCAATCCGAAGCCAGGAGCCTCTTCCAGGTCTCCCATTTAGGTGCAGGGTCCCAAGACTTTGGACCATCCTCAGCTGCTTTCCCAGGCCACAGCAGGGAGCTGATGGGAAGCAGGGCAGCTGGGATTAGAACCGATGCCCATATGGGATCTGGAACATTCAAGAGGAGGACTTTAGCTGCTGAGCTACTGCATCAGGCCTGTAATTTCAGTTTAAGAGTGTCTAATTTTCAATGGAGACATTTGGAAAATGTCAGAATTCTCGATTTTTGTGTTCATTCATATATTAATATTTGCTAAGAACTTGTGATACTTTGTAAAAGTTGGAAAGTTGTGCTAGTATATAATCAAACACTAAGAAAGTAATTTTATCCATAATCATTCACTTCTTTCCCTTAAAATTCATTCAGCAAGCGTTTTTACAGAAAACACTTATTGAATTATTTTATATATAACTATAGGGGAAAGGGAAAATGGAGAAATATACAAAATTAACAACAAAACTAAACCAAATTAGTAAAAAGGACACAATAGGAGCAAACATACAAACCCTCAACTCCTCTTGGGACAATCATTAAAAGCTTTATTGGGGATGAACTTGGCATTGGCCTCTCAGAAAACTGACATCTTAAGCATTAAGAATTGATGATTTAATGTAAATGAGAATTTGTTCATGATAGTACTAAAATATTTGTCAAGGTGTTTGACTTCAAAGCGCCAAAGCAGAAAGTGTGTTCCAAGAGATGAGCATTCCTGAGCATAACAGATTGGGTGGAGGTGGGGGTAAGGAGAAGAACCCGTGCCTGCATCTAAGTGGCCACATAAGAGTTTTATGACATCTCTTCCCATATCACCTGGGAGATTTACAAGAGTCAAAGAAATGGAAAATTTTATGATTACTTTAATTCTAGTGGTGTTTAAGAACTTAAAAGACACCATTTTAATACAATCTTCTTTTTGGAGTTTGGCAGAACAAATCCATAAGGGAGCTATTGGATTTGTTTTCTTTGGCACAGGAGCAATCTTGACTTCTTTCATCTGAAACTCTTTACCGTCTTTGGAGGGAGAGGAGCTGAGATAATAGCCAAATTCTTCCTTTTCCAAGGACCCAAAAGGAAGCTGGAACCACCCCTGCAGCTACTGATATAAAACTGGAAAATCCAAAAACCATTGTAAAACAAAGGAGAAGATAAAAAGGAGAAAACATATATGTACGTATGTATATGTAAATATAACTACATATACATATGTAAATTCTGATGCATTGGTATATTGTTGTAAAACATTGCATTGTTAGTCAAATAAGAATGTCTATTAGAAAGTATCATAGAGCTACAAAGAGCCACTAACCATTATCAATTAGCTCCTTAAATTATGAATTCACAGCAAACCACAGCACACTCAAGGAAAACTGCCAGTGCTTTTACAATGTCTAAATAGTATTCTCACAAAATTGAGTAATGCATTAAGGACATCATTGAGTTATTTAAACAAACTCCAAACTTAGCTAAAAAAGCTTAGACTGTGACCATTTTATTTTATCTGTGTATATTTAAGTAGATACATTGAACTTTTCTACTCAGATTTCTATCTTATTTGAATTTGTGTCAGATGAAGACTTTAGAGAGAGAAGACTCTTTCGAACATTTTAAACAGCCCCATGACTTGAGATGAGAATGAAGAATGCAGGCTCTAATAGCAAACACAGGCTGTACTTTTTTCTATTCAGTCAAACCTGTTTGATGTACTTGACCACTCTGAACCTTAGTTTTCTTGTCTGTGAAAAGGAATTAACCATATTCAATGCCAAAGGTACCACAGAGACATAAAGCACGTAGCAGAGCATTGAATAAATGAGAGTGCTTACAACCACCGTATGTACAAGTAATTATTTCAGATTCCTGATTTAAGTACTACTCATTTCAAGTTGGAATGGTCATTTTTTTTTGTCTGAACTGTCTTAAGTTAGAAACAAAAGAACATATTTTGCTATTTTTCTAACAGCCATCTAAAAACCTTGGAAAGACCTCTGAATTTTAGGCTTGGAAACTGACACGAAGAAGACTTTTTTAAAATAACAGAAATTGCATGAAAAGTTATGCTTGTAGCACACTCTCACAGGCTTTTGTAGACACAGATGAACTTGGGACTGAATGCAAGCTAGCACCTGGACTTCCTACATCTTCATGTAGCTACTCTCTGAACCTGGCTGTCAGAAAGGTTCGGAAGAGAAATGTGAGGTCACATGAGTGCCTCTTGGACACAGGGTTTTCTCTGGGTGAAACATTAAATGCTGGAGCTCAGTATTCTACTCATTGGAATGCTTTCACAGGTGAAGATCTGAAATAATCTTCTACATAAACTTTTTTATTTGAGAAAGTTAGGTAAACCTCTTAAAATCCCTGGAAAATATGGCCAAGAATGGGATGCTATATATTGTCCCTTGAAAGTGCATTACCCTAATGTTATTCCATAATAAGATGTGGGGCTTATCATGTTGCTGTATTTACTTCAAACTGCTCTCTTGCCAGCCTTTGCTGTTGAGGGTTGGGTGTACTTGATGATTTGTCTCCGTTCTGGCTCCTGCTGACATCAAGCAGACACCTGTAGAGTAGACTAGAATAATGCCTCCAACTTCCAGGGCCATTATCCTGACTCAGGGTATTGCCAATCATACTGTAACTATCAGTTACCTTTAAGATCGCATTTAGCAAATGCTTTGTTTTAAGCTATAGGTCAAAAGAGTGAGAAGACAAGACAGAGAATTGGTTCATATAAACAATGAGCCTTGCCTATCTGCGCAATTAGGTATAATTAGTGCAATCATTGATTTTAGTGACACAACTCCTGACAATCATAATGAATGCATGGAGAAATGTCAAAAATAGCAACCCCAGCTACCCACCTCTGTAAAAGTCAGACCACATTATTCAGGGTATTCATATTTCAGTGGGAAAATATTTTTAAAGCAGAAAAAAATCTGATCACCATGGATTCTGATCTGTGTAATTAGCCAGCTCCAGATTTGGTCAAAAATAACACAATTTTCCATTCTACTGAGGGGAATAAAAGGGGACTTTTGCTGAAGATTTGTCAGAAGTCTCCTTCAATATATTTTTTCACATTCTTACCTCAAAAATCTCTTGGCAAACAAAACAAAACAAAACATAGAATTAGTGATTCACTGGTTTTCTTCCCAAAGTACTCACAATAAAATGATTTTTTATAATTTCTAAACAGCTGCATTTTATTCACATCTTCCCCTAAGTAAAGAATCTGAGACAGAATGAAGGACCAGATCTTCATCTACAGAATGGCTTGAATAGGTCAATGTTATAGAAAGTCCATCCACTGAAAGAAAAACCCTAAAGTACAACTTACAGTAGTGAATAGTCCTAAATGTTTCTGGCTATGCAGCAGACCATTCTGCATAACTGCTTACATCTTTTAGATTTGGTAATAAATGGTTGCCATTTTGACTGTTTCCCTTTGTAGACCCACACACTATAGAACAACTGAATAGCTCCTTTCCTTTGATGGCCTTGCCCGTGGGTTGTTTTAGCACCCCATAAATCCTGTAATTGTATAGGATCATTTGGCAGTATGTGGATTTTTCTGCTAAATCACAGTTAGAAGAAGATCAGGAAGAAATCAAAAAAATAAAGCATTATAAGTGGCATTATAAGATTTATAGTGGGAGCGAATAGCACTGGCAAAATCCCAGCAAGGCCTTTATTTTTGGTCAGAAGGCATGGTTAAGCATGAAATGTTTCTTATATGAGCTGGGAGTAGAACTTGGAGTTATATACCATTCTTTTTTTTCTCCTACATATTTCTGTTGTCAGCAAGACCATGATTAAATTCCAAAGGAGGTTTAGCTGTCAAGAATATCAACGGAGTTTATGTGCTTTTATATAGATGTTCTGTAAATGGAATTATTACATGGGAAGAAACATGCATGGGAAACAGAACACTTAACCATTTGTGCACATGTTGGTTTTTTTGGTTTGGTGTATGTGTGCTTTTTCCCTGGGGGGTCTCTACAAATAAATGTGCCTGAAAGCATTGTATAAGATTCTGCCAATTTTTTCTATAAACTGTTTTTTTCACATTTCAACAAGTAATCAGTACAATTGGGAAGCTTGGCGTTTACTAGGCTTTACTGTTCGCATTAAAAATCCAAATTGTACTTAATTTAATAAACTCTATGCTCTTCCCCCAGAAAAGAAACTTTAGCTGCTTTGTTTATAAATGCTTTGAAAGCAGGAAAGTGTAAAAGACATAAAGAATTTCCTCTAATGGTATCAAATTTAAATGCTTTCTAGCGAGTTGAAACCAGTATAAAGCTTCAGTAATTAACAGATTAAGATCCATCGACAGATTCTTCACATCAGAAATTAAGAGAAAATTATAGGTCTCTTAAGAAGTCAAGGCTTCTCATAAAGCAATGCCAAGGAATAACTGAAAACCTTAATGGAAAAAAATCAGCAAAATAAGCAGTGCTAAATTATATGGAAAGTATCATTCTTTTGAACTCACTGCAGCTGGGACTCCTGTAAAGTAGAAGTTACCGGTTTTAAAAAGTGATTTCTAATATGAGAGAAAAGTATTAGAAATGACTGATAATAAACATCAACTATCCTGGCACTTACACAGGGCTTGGTTGAGGGTGCTTTGCCCCATCCATACTTCTTCCTTTGCAATATGTAAGAACAAGAAGTCAACTTTATAAGTCCAATATGATACATGTCTTCCCCCACTGCCAGGAAAGTACATTTCTATTCAGAATTGCAAGAAGCAGCTTTGAAAGTGGTTATAAGGCTTTAGGGTCCTGCAGTTCATGAACTATCCTTTCCCTAAGCTTTGCATATCAGAGGCAGAAAGGTGGATCTTAAAATCCCATACAGCCTTCGAAATAGTGGTCAGCATGGACCCACAACACACAATCTAATGCTTCTTAGGCTACCACTATGTTGTAAACCCAAGCTCTTTATTGAATTACTTATTCTCATAACAACCCCAAGAGGTGAGTTCTGATACTACTATCTTTGTGATAAGTGTGAGGATGTTGAAACAAAGAAGGTAACTGACTTGCTGAGGATCACTGCTTTACTAGTTTTCTATAGCTGCTATAACAAACTACCATAAACCTGGAGGCTTAAACCAACTGCAGTTCATTGCCTCACAATAATGGAGGGCAAAAGAATAAGACATCATTTTGGCAGGTCATACTGGCCCCAGGGATCCTATCAAAATACCGTCTTGTCCCTTACAGCTTCGTTTGGTTTCATTGATCCTTTACTTTGGTTCTGCGTCCTTCTAATCTACACCTGCTTCTTCAGTCTTCTGCTCTCCTTACTTCCTCCCCTTCCTCCTCCTCTTCTCCTTTTCCTTATTCTCCTCTTCCTCCTCCTTCTTGTACGAACATTTGTACTGGAGTTAGGATCAGAATTATTTTACTTAGAGAGTTGAAACCTTACAAGAGTTGCAAAGATCTTTCTTTCAAATAAGGCTACATTCGCGGGATTTGGAGTTTGGGACGTGAATCTAGCTTTTGGGTGGCTGTTGTTCAGTCAACTACAACTGGTTCAAAGAACAGAGATGTCATTTAGCACAAGCAGTCTGACTTGAGGGCTCCTGTTCTCCAAATCAACCTTCTATTGTGCTTCTCAAAGACCAAGAGGTGGAAGTCATGGGGGATGAAGGAGCAAGAAAATTTTTCTAAATATTCTGCAATAGACAAAACTGCTAAAAACTTCACTGGACCCTGACCTGTAGGGTTAAATAAAAAGGATCTCAGCAATAACCAATACTGATTTCTTGCCAGCCTGTGCTTAAAGGTAAAATGACACTTCCTTTTCTCAGTTTTCTATAGTAAAACTCATGGTCATAACATCAAAACTGCAGAGAACCAAAGCATACAGCAAGTTCATCTTTTCTCATTGCCTTGAAAATCAGGTAAGAATTTAAAGATTGAAATTCCTACTTTATTTCAGCAGGTGTTCCACCTAGATGTTAAGACACTTGTGTTGTATATCAAAATAGCTAGCTTTGATTCCTGATTCCAGTTTCCAACTAACACCAACTCTGGGAGGCAGCAGCAAAAGCAAAGTAATTTGCTTTGTAGTTTATGTCACATATGTGAGAGACCTAGTTTGAGTTCCTGGTCCGCAGCTTCATCAAAGGTATTTGAGGAAAAAAATCAATGGATGCAAAGAGTCTGTGTGTGTGTGTGTGTGTGTGTGTGTGTGTGTATTTGAATCTTTCAGCCGTTTTCTCTGCCTCTGAAAGAAAGAGTGGTAATAATAGGAAACAAATAATTTCACAACATTTCCAAGTTATTCCAATTAACTAATTGGCTTTGCCAATCTCAGTAATGTCTCTAAGCTAACAAAAAATCAGTGTTTTCAAGTTGAGGAAAGGTAGCGACTTTCTGAGAAACACAGAGACTTAGATTAATTCATCAAAAGGTTTTTTGGTCTGGCAATTGAGGCACTAGATTTCCAAGCAGATTTTGCACCCTGACACTGAATACAGGGCTTCAGTTTTCTCCTCTTTAAGGTAAATGGTTACAGCAAATCATTCTAAGAGCTTATAGTTTGCTTCAAAACTTTCTCTCCATTTCCCAACATCACTACTCACACTAAGATCTTGGAGATACGAATTAAATTTGAATATTGATTTTTTCATTGGGTCATGTCACATTCCACATTGTTTTCAGCAATAAACTTGAACAAGAAATTTCTTCTAGACTTTGTCTTCAAACAGTCTTGATTTTGATTACATAACTCTTAGCATGAACTGAAAACTCACCAGAGAATTATTTCCCCATAAATTAATGACTTAATATCTGCTGGGAAACTTACATCCAAATTTATCTCCTAGAATCACAGAATAATTGGTCATGGTACAGTTCATATGAACAAATCATTTTCAGGGTAGGAACTCCCACTTCTGGGAAATCTGACTACGTCATTTGTGTTTCAGTTCTAAATTATGAAAGTATTTGCATGAGAAATTGCAGAGAATTTCTGGAACTATTTTAATGCATTCAAATTCCCTTATTTTTACCCAAAGTCAGTTATAAATATGCTTTTAGGAGAGACATTTCGAATGGATCAGGAGGCATGGGCACCAACTTCTCATATTTGAGATTACAAAGATAATTTTTGTGAAGCCAGGTGGCTAATTCTAAAAACTTGTCTTCCTAACACAATATTGGAAAGAGGATTTTAAAAGAATGGTCATATTTCACCCATGAACTTCATGACCATCACCATATTATAGCCACTCGTAAACCGAGATTCAACAAAAGTAGTCACCAAAGTTGAAAATACAGAAACTATTTGGACTGCAGGTAAGATAGTGAGACCAAAATGCCCCTTTCTCAGTTCTCATAGCTTCAAAGCCAGTCTGTGATAAGCAAGAAAGCAGAGGTCAGTAAGAGCAGGGAACATTTTTTTTATGGTAGGAGCCACTTCTAAACAGTAACCTTCATTAGGATTTCACTACTTCTATCTTGATAGTCTCAAAGCTCCCAGCAATTTAGAAAAGCAACATTGGATGTCTCAGGAATTAATATCCCTGCTTATCTCACAGAATAATTTTACCACCATCTCTTTATTCTATCTGTTTCTATCCAGTGAGTTTCCATCACATTCAATGAACACCATGAAAATCATTTCCATCCCCTAAGCTCCGTTGTCTCAACTAGAAAAAGGAGATGGAGTTTTAATTCTGCTAGTTTCATGATTCAGCTGACTTGTTTATATTTATATCTAGAAGGAGGAGAAGCTCTATTCTACAGATCTACATTTTGGATTCATAGAATTAATCCAGACTGATTCTTAATCCTTTGCAGAACATACATCCCCCCAGTGAGATTTATGGAACTAGAAATTGTGCTGTAACTCCCAACTTTATAGAGTCATACCTTGAATGAAATTCCTCACTTTTGAGAATTCAAAATCTCTCAGAGAGATATCCCATACCTCCACCCAAAGTATATGTGTAGCAGTGAGTGAGCAAAAGGACAAGGAGAGACAGAAGAAAGCAGAGCAGGTGGGCATGGACATGGAGGCTTCACACAGAAAGGACGCCCATATGGCACCTGGTAGAATAACTGACATTGTCCAGCAGTGAGCCTGGTGGGATGAGCATGGGCTCTGCCATGTTCTGCAGGAACTCTGCCAAGTTTGTAGAACTCTTGGAGCCTCTCTGTCTTCAGTAGCAAACAGAAGTCGCAAGGCCAATACAATCTTCTTCAAATCCAAGTAGCAGTTTCACTCCTGGTATGAGTACCACTCTGTCCTTGTGGCATTGTTAGATAGTAACTCCTTCTTGGAATATTCTTCCCCCTGGATTTTGAAAAATCATTAATGTCTTTATTTTGTCCTATATTAATACAATGTTTCTCTCTCCCATGAAGATGGAAATTTCCCAGAATTCTGTAACTCTATTCTTTTGTTATTCTCAAGGCAATCTAACTTTTATACATGAATTTAAATATCATCTTTATAGTTATATTTCCCAGATATATAGCTCCTTTGTGTTCTGTTCCATGTTCACATATACCTCATGTTAGTCATCTCCCCAAGATATTCCCCAAGACCTTCGATTCAGTGTATTCAAAGTTGAACTCATTTTTCTCCAAATCTGTCTCCCCTCATGTGTTGCCTAGCTCCATGAACAGCACCACCATTTAGTTCACTGATTATCTGCACTAGGTTTCCCATAGTCACTTTCAGGTCCAGTGATTCTCCAGAACATTTTAAAGAACTCAGAAAGTATTACACATATCACTATAACTTCAAAGCTAAAAGATACAGATTAAAATCAGCCAAGGTAAAAGACACATAGACCAGACACCAGAGGAGCCCAGGAACAAGCCTATAGCTACTCATTTCTGGAGGATTCTTGCCATTACCTCTTAATTCACCTAGCACCGATTTGTGACATTTGTGTTGTACCAATCAAGGAGGTTCCTCAGACTTGGCTTAAAGGGCTTATATCAATGGTTGGCTAATAGAGAAGACTCGTCTCCCTCCACATGCCTAAATATAAATCAACTTTTAGGTTCTTTGGACATCAAGCTGCTACTACACAAATTATTTAGCATAACCCAAGGTCTCAGGTAAACAAAGACAAACAATATTTTGATGATATTTGACCTCAAAGCTTTTGTATAGTTTAAATTTACATGAATAGCTTTAATATGTATATCATATTATCTAGTCTATGTAATTTAAATTCACAATGCATGTAATAAGTGAAGTATTTTATTTTTTAAGAGACTTATTTCTGTTGGAAAAGCAGATTTACAGAGAAGAAGAGACAAAGATTTTCCATCCACTGGTTTATTCCCCAAATGGCCGCAATGGTCAGAGCCTAGCCAATCAGGAGGCAGGAGCTTCTCCCAGGTGTCCCACGTGGATACAAGCGCCCAAGTATTTGGAACATCCTCTATTGCTTTTCCAAGCCACAATTAGAGAGCTGGGTGGGAAGTGGAGCAGCCAGGGCACAAACTGGCTCCCGTATGGAATACTGGCACTTGCAAGGGAAGGATTTGACTGCTGAGTCATTGCCATTGCGCAAGACCCATGCAGTACTTTATTAACGGCAGATATTTAACGCATATTTCATTTCCCATCTTCCTCTGCACACACGTTTATATCTTGTTTACTTTCCCCATCATTTTCATATTCATAATCGCAATCATGGATAGCATACATATAGATATATATGCATGTATATATATATTTATTTAAGATTACTTTACTTTTTATTGGAAAGACAGATATACAGAGAGAAAAATCTTCTGTCTGCTGGTTCACTTTCCGAGTGGTTGCAGTGGCCAAAGCTGACCCGATCTGAAGCAGGAACTCCTTCAGGGTCTCCCACACGGGTGCTGGGTCCCAAGGCATTGGGCCATCCTCTACTGCTTTCCCAGGCCACAAGCAGGGAGCTGGCATTTCCTGAGATCTTAGAAGAATGAGTGTTGTATCTTTTCTCCCCTCTTTCAAAGCCTTACAAACCTTTCAAAAAGCTTGAGTGCAGAATGAAAGCAAAAATGCCATATTTCACTTTTTAAGAGATAGTCTATTTTCCTTTCATTTATCCTCTGCCAGTGTGGAATAATCATCAGAGACTATGCTTTTGAATTCTGTGGTTAGCTGGTGTATCAGATATCAGTCTCAATATGAAATATAATCTTAGTTAGCGAGGTCTCACTGCTAAGTAATCTAATCCAGAGACAGCCAGATCTCAAAAGTAGGTTTCAAAATGTTTCTGAATCCTACTATCATTTGTATTATTTTTACCGGTTGTGAGCTCTACAGTGGTTGCAATGTGTATCTTTAAAATAATAAATTTTATCCTTAAGAACTTAGGAATGTATAGATCTCTTTAGACACGAGCATTCCTATATGCAATATTGCCTCTAAAAAAGATTCTATTGGCTCTCTGACAGAGCAGCAATACTAAAATTGGAACAAAAAAAAGGGGTTTGGGGTGTTCTTTTTTTACTTTTTAGCATATAGATTAGTATTAATTAACATGTAATGAGCTGCCAAGAGGCTGAGATTTGTGGATCATTAAGTGAATATTTTCTTCCCACTGGGTGAAATAAAATTTTTAAAGTGTGAGGGATTTGTGCTTGGAAAACATCTCTAAGCTATTTATATAAGCACATCAATAGGAAAACTGCATTTTCCACTTACAGCCTTTGTAGTACATTTCTGGGCCTGATGTTCCTGGCAGTGTGTAACCACTGGTGGCAGTTCAGAGTTGTGGCATTGGGCAGACTTAATGGTGATGGGAGTGAGCCAAACAGTTTCTACCATCCACATGTCCTGAACAAGTCTCAGGCAGGCTGTCCCCTAATCTGCGCTGAGAGTTCTGGGTTTCCACTTAACTTTCCAAACTGAGAGAAGGCACAGCAGTGTGCTTTCTAACTCTGATTCCAAAAATAAATGGTTCCTATAATAGACATAAGCACCCCAAACTCTGAAGGATACTGATCATGAAAAGCATCAGTGTGGTGCTGGGGTTGCTCCACGTGATACATTTTTGGAGAGTGGCATTGAACATGCAGTGTGACCACTTCTGGTGCTGTGCAAAATAGGACAGCTGAAGAGCCCCAAGCAGTTTCCACATTTGTGCTCCCAGCCAAAGACGGGGACATGAGATGAGCCCATGCCTAGCAGACATACAAGATAAAACACATACCTTAGAGATGCCGGACTCCTCAGATGGGCTGAAGGGCTCTGTTGGCCTCGCTAAAACCTTCCTGTATCAGCATTAAGACCCTACCTTTTTACCATCCTTCCTTTCCTCGCTCCTTTCCCACCACCTCTGACTCCTTCCCCCTTTCTGTTCATTGATTTCCCCATCCCCACAAATAAATCTTTTACATATTTAGTTACGTAAAAATTAGATCCTGTTTTGATGCCTGTTTCTGTGACAACTAAAATGAGTGCAGCTGTTGAATCAAATGGGATTGTCTTGCCTACAATATATTAAAAGCCCCAAAATAACACTGTATCTTAGTTATTGAAGCCTATTTTTGCCTCCAGTAGACAGTCTAGTATAACTAAAGAGTCTTCTCTCTCTGTTTGTTTCATCTTCCTAATGCTGGTTTTCCTCATGAAGTTCACTTCATAGTACAAAATGTCTGCTAGAGCTCCAAGCATTCCATCTGTTCCAGACATAAAGAAAAAAACATGAAACAAAATTGTGTTCCTCGTCACAATGAAGCTCCCTTTAAAAGCCATCTTGGAAGACCTATGTAACTTCCCTTGTTATTTCATTGGACAAAAAAGAATCACTTGGAAGGAACTAGTTGAAAATAGGGGATACCAAAATAGTATTTTTCTTGGGAATGCTGATATTCAGAATAGCATTGATTTCTGTCAATAAAGAAAAATGAAACTGGATGGTCCCTCTTGACACTATTCTCTTTCTTTCTTTTGTGTAGGAGCTGAGGAATAAAGTGGTGTCTGGCTCACTGGAAGGAGTCTTAACTGTGAGCAAGTCTTTCCCAGGGAAGTGTGGGTAGGCTCTGTGGTCCCCTCACTGGGTTTTCAAAGGCATAATCTTAAAAGTTCCAGGTAAAAGTGAGAGTCTTTAATTAATCTGGCTAGACAGACAAGTAGAAATTCTACATGTCTTCCAAATTACAGTGTAGTGGTTAAACACAAAAAAAGCTTGGAGGTCAGGAAGAATTAGAACCAAATCCTAGTTCTTTTTCTCACTAAGGGTGTGAAATAATGACCAAGCAATTAAAACTTTCTACTGCATAATGAGAGCTCAATAAATGGCTTGGTATTTTCATATAAGATAGAGAGTGAATTCATAAAATCGGAAGAAGTGGTTTTAAAAATAATACTAGCTTAACAGCTCTTTCTTTGGCTTCAGACCTAAGCCATACTAAATTCTACGTCCCAAGCAACATATTTGCCCTTTTTTTACAAGATATTTTATTGATGCCTATGTTTTTGATGTGTAAGTTTTGCTTCTTAAGGTAAGTCTCTTCTATTTCTTGCTCCCTTGTTATTTTCATTTTTCTGCCTTTTCCTTTGGATCCTGTTCTGGTTCCCTGGCCTTCCCTGGGTTACCTTCACATCCCCACTGTCACTGCCTCATTTTTGTGGATTCCTCATAGTACCTCACACCCAGAACCATCAAAGGGTAGTTCATATACTCATGGCCTCCAGGTCTTCCTGTAACATCAGCAGCAAATAGCATTTGGTAAACATTTATTCCCTGAATACTTCAATCATTTCAACTCTCTAAGACCAAAATATACGCATTCAATGCATGCATAAGACACAGTGGGGCTGGGTTGGTTGGGCTTTGCCACAGCATCAGCTGCCAGATGCTGGCATGGGGGCAAATTCTGTCAAATAAACTGTAGAACCACCTGGTCAGTGCAAGATCTGGGAGTGGGAGTGGTCCTATTAGGAAAACAGTGGGCACCTCCCTCTTGGGTTACCACTCCCATTGCTGAGCATGAGAACCTGGACTGAGGCAGGTATGGCTAGATGGAGAGTGGCACCTGCTGGCATGTGTGTGGGCTGGTTAGATGGAACGAGGCTTCAATGTCCATTGATATGTATGAGAGCTGAATGGAAAGTGGGACAGACTGGACCAGTCTGCTGTACATACTGGTAAGCACAGGAACCAGGGTAATGGGTGGGCCTGGTTAGAGGTTATTGCGGGTCACTCCAACTAGGCTCCAGCTCCCAAAGGTTTGCGTGAGGGCTGACTGTGTGGTGTGTAGGATCAGGCTAGGCTGCAACATCCATTGGTTTGTGTAGAAGACAGGGTTGGAAACAGAACTGACCCAGCGATTGCAACCACCAGCATGTGCATAAGCTGATTGGGGTGACAGACTGTGCCAGACCATGTATTGGCAAGGACACAGAAGAATTAGGTCCGGGGTTACCTCTGATGAAATTTCCTTGGGGATCCTTCCAACTGAACTTCTGGACTCAGAATCCCAATCATGGAGAGAATTGCAGGTTCCAAGATCTGTCCGTGAAATGCATGTGTCAGAGCTGGGCCTCCTCAGTGGCTTAGATGAAACAGCGGACAGCATATCCAGGTGCACATGGAGTATACTGTAATGCATTGGAGTCTGCAGAGGATGCCTGGTACCCAAACAGAGGATGGAGGACAGAACAAATGGATCAACTTCCCCAGCCAACTGTTTACAGTGAATATCTCTGCACATGGAGACTCTATGTTGTACTACAACAACCAGTGGATTCTGTAGAGATTTCATCATGCTTGGAGTGGCAAGATCAGCAGTAATTCAAAACTGTTCAACTATCAAATCCTCCTGAGCAGGAGCCTTGGACTATGCCCCACATTGGGGACCCTGGAGTAGTGTCAGGTGACTGTCCTTCATCTAAGGGTAAAGAGGTGTTTAGGAGTCCGGGTGTGACTTCTCCCTTTATCTCCTCCTTTCCGCAGATACAAGAAGGAAAAGAGAAAATGTGGAAGTAATGGTCTCACCCACGTTCCTGTAGCCCTTGACCCTTATCATCCTAATCAACTATGTAAAAATCATCAAAAAATAAAGATAATTACAAAAAACAAGGATGTGCCTTCATTTGCAATGATTGAACTAAGGCTTCTTAATGATATTTTTAAGGAATATTTATCAGTATCTTATTCTTCCCATTTCTTCACCCAACTCCAATTATGAGATTTTAGCAAATTCCAAAAACTATGTCAACACCTTGAAGGAGATCTATTCTTATTAACACTTACATCAGCATTCAGTGATTAATCTGCTTATCCTCCATGCATTAAAAATATGATGATAAGGACCTCAAAAGATAGTCCTCAAAAGAAGAAATACATATAATCAACAAATACATGAGAAAATGAATAACTAGTCATCAGGGGAATGCAGATCAAAATCACAAGGAGGTTGCACCCTTATTCAGACTTATTCATCCTTAGTCAGAATGGCTCTTACCCAAAAGGCAGAGAGAACAAATGCTGGCAATGAGGAGAAAGGTGGAATTCTTATGCACTGTTGGTGGCATTGCAAATTAGTGCAGCCACTGTGGAAAACAGTATAAAGTTGGCTTGTCAGATTAGACAGCAGTATGCCCTAGCAGGCCGAAGATCCAGGACTGGGAGCAGGTCTGATATGGGAACTGTGGACACGCCCCTGCTGGGTTGCAGTTCCAGTTTGTGAGCATGACAGCCAGGGCTGGGGGTAGACGAGACTACTCAAGACTGCAGCACCTATGAGCACATGTGTGGGCCGGGTCTGGGTGTTGGGCAAGCTGAGCTAAGCTGCAGCAAACAGGGGTGTGCACAAGAGCCAATGTAATGTGGAACAGATTGGTGTAGGCTGCAATACATTCTGGCACATGCGAAACCCAGGGCTGGGGGCTTTGGGGTTACTGCAGCTAGGCCATGGCATCCGCAAGTGTGCATGAAAACTGAACCAATGGCAAGTTGAGCTGGGCTGGTCCACAGCACCCATAGGTTCACATGAGTGATGGGGCCTAGGGTGGAGCTAATCAGGCAGTTGCATTCTCCAGTATGCACACTGGCTGATGCGGGTGATAGATTGAACCTCACCATGCACTGTCTGGCATACCTAAGAGTCAAATCTGAAGTCACCCCAGGTGAGGTTTCTTGGGGAACTCTCCAACTAGATGACTTGGCTCAAATCCCAACCACAGGGAAAATCACAATATACGTAGTCTAACCTTGGAGTACATGTGTCAAGACTGGGCCTCCTCAGTTGCTGATGACGATGCAGCAGTAAACATGCCTAAATGCACACAGCAAATAAGGCAGCCAGCTCATGCAGGCCAGCAGATCATGCCGAGTGCCTTGTCAGAGGATGGAAAGTAGAGCAGGTTAGACCACTCTCCTGACCAAGCTTCGCACATGTTCCTGGGCCTGTAGATGCACTAAGGTGGACTTGGTCAGCCAACAGACCTTGAAAAGATTTTCTCAACTCTGGTGCAATGAAGCCAACATCTCAGACCTATCAAAATCACTTAATAACATCCTCAGAACACCTTCCTCACATCAGGTTCTCCAAGGTGTCACCAAATGAGCAGCCTCCCATCCCTGGGTGCTGATGGAGTTTGACAGCAAGGAATAGTCCCTACTCCTTCCCCCTAGCCATACACAGAAGAAAACAAAAGGTGAAATATGGTCCCACTTACCTTCCCCATACCTCAACCCTTCCCACCTTAATCAGAGAGGCACGTGGGTGTGCATCCTTCTCTATCATGTAAACAATATTAAAAATAAATAAAAGTAGGTGTGTGCATTGTACTCTTTTTATATTTTAAGTATTATTTGAAATATTAAAAAAAAGAAAAACACAAAAATGACAGGTATGTTGTTTCCCATGTAAAGAATTCCAAAGTCTGTTAGAGATAAAACTAAATAAAATACTTCTTATTTTGAGACTTATATAAGAGGTAGCTACCATCAGAATAATATTTGCATAGCACAGAGTCATGCAGCAAACATCAAAGAAAAGCAGGGGTGTCAGGGAAACCTCATGAACTTGCGTTTACTCTAGATTTTTATTTTATCAGATGTACAACAAGAGGATTTTATGCAAGATTAGCACAATGTGGACAAAGGTGAGAGAGATCATGCCTGTGTTTAACAACCCCTTCCCTATAAAATACCAGGGTACATTAATTTACTTTTTTATACTTTGGACATGTGTAAAAGGTTCCTCTCCAGGACAAGCAGATTGCAAGGGCTGAAAGTTACTTCTACTGGTGACAGTTTCAAAATGAGAGATCAGTGTTTGGATGACAATGAGTTCTATGATAAAGGAGTCGAGGTTTCACACAAAAACCTTAGGACATATAAAAGAAAATTTTAAAAACATATTGGTACTGAGTTCAGTGCGATGGCCTAGCAGCTAAAGTCTGTACCTTGTACATGCCGGGATCCCATATGAGCGCCGGTTCTAATCCCAGCTATCCTGCTGCCCATCCAACTTTTTATTTGTGGCCTGGGAAAGCAGGCAAGGATCCTGCACCTGTGTGGGAGACCTGGCGGAAACTCCTGTCTCTTGGCTTCGGATCAGTTTAGCTCCAGCCATTGCAGCCCCTTAGGGAGTGAATCAGGGAATGGAAGATCTCTCTCCTCTCTGTATATGTGACTCTCCATTTAAAAAAAATTAATCTTAATAAAAACATATTGGTACTAAAGTTCAGAGATTTGTGAGGTAAGATATCAACTGCTTACAACAAGCTGACAGAGGCAAAGCCGAAGAGAGTGGAAGGAGCACAAGGAACTGAGGCCATGGGGATGGGAATAATGTTCGCATAACAAAAGAATAATAAGGTCTGTAAAGTATTCAACAATGCATCATCATACATGTGTTATTTAGAAAAGAAAATCCTCTCTGGAAAGTTGCTGAGAAAAAAATACTTACTTTTAAAAATTGTTTTAATGAAGGGAAGATAAGCAATGTTATCTCCGCAATTAGTTCCTAAAGTTGTAGCCCTGATATTACTATTCCTATTATTATTACATTAAAGATTTGTTTATTTTTATTGGAAAGGCAGATATAAAGAGAGGAGGAGAGACAGACAGAAAAGGTCCTCCATCCAATGACTTATCCCCCAAGTGACCTCAACAGCTGGAGCTGAGTTGATTCAAAGTCAGGAGCCAGGAGCCTCTTCTGGGTCTCCCACATGAGTGCAGGGGCCCAGGGTCCCAGGCCATCCTTGAGCACTTTCTCAGGTCACAAGCAGAGAGCTGGATGGGAAGCAGGACAGCCAGGACTAGAATGGTGCCCATATGAGATCCTGGTACGTGCAAAACAAGGACCTCAGCCGCTAGGCTACCATGCCAGGTCCAGTACTGATATTATTTTTAATTATTTTCTTGTCATTTTAGAAGTTATTACTGGGGGCCCGGCGGTGAGGCCTAGCTGCCAAAGTCCTCGCCTTAAACGCGCCGGGATCCCATATGGGCGCCAGTTCTAATCCCAGCAGCTCCACTTCCCATCCAGCTCCCTGCTTGTGGCCTGGGAAAGCAGTGGATGGAGGACAGCCCAAAGCCTTGGGACCCTGCACCCGCGTGGGAGACCCGGAAGAGGTTCCTGGTTCCCGGCTTCGGATCGGCGCGCACCAGCTGTTGTGCTCACTTGGGGAGTGAATCTTCAGATGGAAGATCTTCCTCTCTGTCTCTCCTCCTCTCTATATATCTGATTTTGTAATAAAATAAATAAATCTTTATTTTAAAAAAAAGAAGTGATTACTGGAAAGGAGAGCCTATATGCCATCTTTGTGTGTTACATTTCATTTTCTGCAGAAGAAATTGCCACCTTCTTCTCTGCCTAAATGAATGAAAGCCTATCTTATCTCTTCCACTGGCACTTGGGAAAGTGTCCTCTCAGGCTATGCTGATTTGCACAGAGTGTATTAGGATCATTTTTTGGTGTGATAGAGATCAACTCCTCCAGAATCCACAGAGGATTCTCATGGAGTTAAGTAAGGTTTTCTGGGAAGAACAGATTGAGCCCCAAAGTGAAATTCAAAGGAAAGCATGAGAAAACACAATTGAATACACATGTGTGATGGTTGAAGGGAAAGAACTGGTATTCTACAGCACATGATACACTGGAGCCCTTCTACTATAACACACCATAGGAGCAGAGACTACTCCTAGGTGGCATGTTTCTTAAAGGTAGCAATATTCAGAGCTCAAAAGTTAAGCCTTACGGATGGACCCTAACTCTGTAAGGGCATCCTAGATGAGCAAGAATACATCAAGCCATGTCAGATGAAGTTTTCATCAGCAGTACCATACAGGAGTTACACCGTTAAAACAGATTCAGATACAGGTGGTTCAGTGGGATTACCACATGTTGAGCTCAGGATTGAAATTTGCACAAAGCAAATACATGGAATACCAAATTAACACAAAAGGCTCGGTCAAGTGCACGGAGAGTTCTCGTGCTGAGACAGCTCCTCAAAGTTGTCACCTGGAAGGAAATCGCTACACATTATCGTGGGCTGAAGTCCAACTACTTAGGAGAGAAGTATAAAATAGGAGAAGGGCCAAGGGCTGGTGTGAGACCTTCAACAGGTACTGTTATCGACATGGCACATGTCCCACAGAGGTCTTAAGTGAGCGCTCTCCCAGGGTCTCCATCCTGAAGAGGTGATCTGATCTCTCACAACAGTAGCCACCACGAGCAGCAATAAAATTCCAGGACTGGGCGTTACCCCACACCTTACACCTTACCCTACCCCTTAGCAACTTTCCCCATCTCTTCCTCACTTTCGTCATTCCTTATTTTGTTTTTTCCTTAGTCTTTACCATGACATGCTTTCAGTTCACTTCACAATCACAGGCTTAGCACTCCATGAGATAAGGATTTTAAAAAAAGGGGGAGGAAAAAAAAGTTGTTACTCAAGAGTACAGCTAAAGGCTATAAAAAAATTAAATCTCAAAGTGTCAACCTCACTCAAACAGATCATCTTTTTTCCTGTCTTACATTGCATATTAGTTACCACAGATTGCAGGAAAAAAAATTAGTATTTGTGTTTTGGGGCCTGACTTATTTCATGAAGCATAATGGTTTCTGGTTGCATTAATTTTGTTGCAAAAGACAGGAAGTCATTCTTTTTTTGTGATTGAGTACTTTTTCATAGCATATATGTATGTGTGTATATAGATGATATATTCTGTATCCAGCCATCATCTGATAGACATCTGAATTGACTTTTTTAAGGGTTTGTTTTATTCTTAAGGGAAAATCAGATTTACAGAGAGAATGAGCTACACAGAGAAAGATCTCCCGTCCACTGGTTCACTCCTCAAGTGGCCACAATAGCCAAAGTTGAGCTGATCTGAAGCCAAGGAGGTTCTTCCAGGTCTCCCATATGGATGCAGGGTCCCAAGGCTTTGGGTCATCTTCTGCTGCTTTCACAGGCCACAAACAGAAATCGGGATCAGAAGTGGAGCAGCTGGGACATGAACTGGCACTCATATGGGATGTTGGTACCACAGGGTGGAGGATTAGTCCATTGAGCCACCACATAGGCTCTCTTTGCCCATGTATTAACTGGTTATTTTGTTGTTGCTGAGGTTTTTTTGAGATCTTTACAGATCCTGGATATTAATCCTCTGAGAATGGGATAATTTTCTAAAGCTTTCTTCTATTCTTTTAGCTGTTTCTTCACTTTGTTGATGGTTTCCTTTGCAGTGTAAGGGCTTATTAGCTTGATTTATTCCTGTTTATTTTTACTTCAATTTCCTGTGCTTCTGGGGTGTTTTCCAAGAAGTATTTGCCTACACTGTGACTTGAGGAGTTTCCCCAATTTTTTTATGGCAATTTGATACTATATTTTAAATATAGCTACTTATTCCTTTTTGAGGTTGTGTGTGTATGTATATGTGTGTGTGTGTGTGTATATGTATATGTGTGTGTGTGTGTGTGTGTGTGTGTGGTGTAAAGTATACAGCAACCACAGTGGCATTAACAGGGTTGGAGAGGGATGCAATGTGTAACTGAGACAATAAGAAATGAGACAGAAGGAAGACAAAGATGACTTATGCACGACTTTCAGAGGGAAACCCCCTTCCCCGAGGAACGATGTTGACCTAGAAGGAGCTTTGCCTCAATCTTATTCAACTGCTAAGGAAGTCAAATTACAGGAATTGATGTGGAGAAGATTAGCATGGCCCCTGCGCAAGGAATTGATGTGGTACAAACTTTGATAGCGATGTCCCACATTGATATTAACCAGCCAAAGCTGGCTGGTCAGGAAGGTACAGCATGGCCCAAATCCAGACGTTAGTACGTGACCGTCTCAAGGATATCTTTAAGCACACAATTCTGGAGGTTTGGACCATTTCCCAGCTACAGACCCTCACATTGCAGGCCTCAACTTTGGTCTTAGACTTTTGTCCACTTAGGGTTTGTTTCCTACAGAATTTAACCTTGATCTCCAGCACCAGCCGTCTGTGTTTCAAGATTGCAATAACAGTCTGCCTTGCTCTTTATCAAGCCGCATTGTTATTTTCTACGAACTGCCTGTGGCATTGTAGGGGTCATGTTTTATATTCCTGTACACATAGATCCAGTTTTCCCACAACCATTTGTTGAATAGACCATCCTTTCCCCTGGATTGATTTCAGTTCACTTGTGAAAGAATAGTTGGTGGGCCCGATATGGTAGCCTAGTGGCTAAAGTCCTCACCTTGAATCTACCAGGATCACATATAGGCACAGGTTCATATCCCAGCTGCTCCACTTCCAGTCCAGCTCTCTTCTTGTGGTCTGGAAAAACAGTAGAGGACAGTCCAACGCCCTGGGACCCTGCACCCACATAAGAGACCCAGAATAAGCTCTTGGCTCCTGGCTTCAGTTTGGCTTAGCTCCAGCCATTGCGGCCACTTGGGGAGTGAATCTCTCTGTCTCTCCTTCGCTCTGTAAAATCTGACTTTCCAATAAAAACAGATAAATCTTTTTTTTTTCTTTAAAGAATAGCTGGCTATGGATATGTGGATTAATTTCAGTGACTTCTGTTCTATTGATCTGCCAGTAGATGAACAAGTATAGGGATAATAAAATCTAGAATCTAAACTTGATATGAAAATGAAAAAAGAAAGCCAGATAACAAAACTCTTCAGAGATCCCAAGTTGCAGGAAGGTATGCATTTTCTACAGGCCATAAAATGTGGTAAAATAGAAATCTAGAAACACAGAAACTAGACTAGAATCCTATTAGTCAAGTTGCCTTAGTTTATTAGTTTTATTTAGCTTATTTAATTTACTAATCAAATTGTTACTTCAAATCTCTCCTTCCATGCAAATTAAAATGTTTCTTGATAGCATACTTGGTTGATATTTGGGTTGAATGACTGTGAAACAGCACTGAAGATCACAAAGGTGCTACATCAGTGGCTAACCAATGTTTCACAGGAGGAGCAGTAACAGTTCTAATGATTCTCTACCTGCTCTTCTAAATTCCTTGCTTTTATGAAGCAAGCCAAGAAATAGAGAGTATTCAGGCAAGTTCTACATTTCTTTTCTTAAGCAGTCCCAGGGAAGAACTTTGAAAAATTTTTTTTGTCTAGAATCTTGAAATAATCTCTTCATACTCAGTTATTACAGAGAAGCAAAACAAATAGTTTCCTGTAGAGATGCTAAACTGACTAAAAGACTGTGTAAGCAAAAGTCTAGATGTCAGACATTATGTTTCCATAGCAGGTGGCAGTTGTATCCTGGGCGCGCAGCATGGACCTGTTTGTTGTGAGATGTTTCCGTTCCCAGTGACATTAATGGGCTCATTTCTTGCCAAAGTATTATTACCTATTGTGTAGAGTACAACAAGTATTGTTTCTAACAATTTGACCTTGGATAGCTCTATAACATAACAACTTAAGAAGTACACAAGAAAAGACAATATAACATATAGATTTGAATGAACTGACTTTAATATGTATAATATGGGAATGACTCAGGCCCCTCCCTTGTCCCCATTCCACCTACATTTTCCTGAGACAAAGAAGCATTCACCTCGATTATTCTATCATTTTTCATGTCTGAGATTTCCAGATCCTGGCTGATAGTCTATGTCTTGCATTTTTTCATCATCCTCTGTGATTTGTATATCTATAAAGGATGAGAAGAAGAGTTGTGAATGAGCATGAAGAGTCATTTCCTTTAATTTCTTTTTATGACTCAGGAAGGACACAGCAGCACATAAGGGTTGCAGTGTGAGAGCAGAAATCCAGACTACGAATTAGTTGTTTTCCTTTGAAGTGCTGGGACACAGCATGAATTCCGAAGTAGAGCATCTGCTCTGTGGAATGTCAGCGTTGCCAACTGCCAAAGTCCTGCCTGAAAGCTTGTTTGCAATCATCCAGGGCAGGTACTTAAACGCGGTTCTGCTGAAATGGTGCCCAAATCTCTTCTCCAGAATTTAGCACTCTACCAGCCTTTGGTTCTTTTATTCTCTAACAGAATGAGTTTTACTTTTTAACTTTGTAGGATTATCTGCATATTTAAAGAAGACAAAAGGAAGAACATTTTTAGGGCAATTAAATTCTATTGATAGAAATTGCAGTTTTGTGAATTTTTTTTTGCTGCATTTCATATAATGACCTGTTATGTCTATACATAGGTTAATGTTTCAGCAATGCAAACGCAGCCTGACAAAATTATGCTTAAAGTATAGATGTTGTCCAACGTTGGAAAATTTACCCAAAACCAAGCAGTAGGGCTAGAGGTTTAAGCATAAATGATTGTCCACCTGTTCTCCATAGATAAACATTCTATTGAACAGTAACACTCTTTCTAATGACATGCAGAATGTATCCTAGAAAAGGAAAGACAGTAAGCATTTAGTGAAGGGAAAATTTAGGCTAGATAGAACAAGCTATCTCACAAAATGTCAAAACCTACAAAATGTCACAAAATGTCAAAACCTAGGTGCATATCCTTAATTCCCATTTTCAGATAAGACATTTAAGGCCAGGGAGATTTAATTATTTCACCAATTGAGTATAGCAATTGAGTATAGTAAACCCTTGACTTAAACTGAGGTCCAGTTAAGAAAATACTTGGCATTGGCTGAAATATTTTTTCAAGATTCAAAGTGGCAATTGAGAAAATCTTGAAGAAAGTGGAAGTATTGCTTTCAAAGTTCTCAGTTTGGTTCCAGAAACTGACATGTTTTCAAAGAAATATTTGAATGCCTGCCTTGTTAGTCAAAACTATCCTTTCATTAGCTGTGGGGAAAAATGAAGCTTCCTTTTGAGATTAAAATTTCTATTTATGTATTTTCAAAATAGCTAGCCATTTATAAAATGTTTGGAAAGAATTAATTATAGTCTTTCTGTTTAGCAAATATAATATTGATGTGACATACTGAAAAGCATTTTTATTACACAACCCATTAATTAGTAATATCCAAATATTTAAACTTATGTTAAACTATCAACCCATTAAAGCATGTTTTAGTTTTGGGATGTGATAAAAGATTTACTATAACAAAACTAAAACATGTGCAAAATTACATTACTAATGGCTGAAATTTGGAAAAAATATCAAAGATGACTACATTTATTTATCTCCTTGTCTAATGCACTGTTGAAGGATTAGTGGTGTTTGGATGATTGCTTAATTAAAAGCATACATAATTCATAAATTATTGTGAATTTCATCCTTACTTTTACTTGAGCAAAAACTATTAATTTTTTTTAATTTTTTGCTCAAATTATGAAATTTTTTAATGAAGAACCTATTTCATTCAGGAAGTATTTGATAAAATGAAAGTTCATTTATCCTTTTCCTTCCTCAGAAGTTTCAACCTCTCAAATCTTCCCTATACCTCAATTCAGGGTCCATTTCTGATCCTGCCAGAAACCCCGACATGGAAAGAGGAATGCCATCTGAACAAACGTGTGCTTTGTTTAGAGAAAGCCAGCAAATGTGGAGAGGGAAAATGGTTATGGTCAAGGGGACAGGCGTGCTGAGGACAGCTCGGTTGACTCTCAAGGATCGATTAGTAGTATCTTTCTCAATTCTGAGGTTCTGATGTCATACTGGGAGCGCCTTTGCCCATGGCTAGACAGCAGGTCCCCTATGACCTCCTGGAGTGGGTTTTTAAACAGCAGCACTCCTCACTTCCGTGTCACTCTGGGTAATGCAGGCTGACATGATCGCAACGTTCCTTGCTTTCCACTACTCTTCATTTTATGCTTGGGTGTGGGGTATGCACGCCCATCTACAACACTCCTGACCCTCTTTCCCTGGCCCAAGGGTGGCAAGGACTGCACAAGCTTATTCTTCTTTCTATAGAAAATTATTGTATTTCTATACTTTTTGTTTTAAAAAGATTTTTATTTGAAAGACAGAATGTTATAGTGAAAACACATACACACACACATACACTTGCATACACACACACTACTCACAGTTCATCCACCTTTTAGGTCCACTCCCCTAATGCCTGCAGAGTTGGAATTGGGCCAGACTGAAGCCAGGATTCTGTAACTCTATGTGAATGCCTCATGTAAGTGTCTGGGATCCAAGTGTGGTATCATTTCTTGCCTTTTTGTATTAACATGAAGCTGAATCTAGCGAGAGGCAGGCTTGCTGTCAACACCGCAAGTGGAAGCTTAATGTGCAGCACTGTAATACTAGTCTCTTTTGTGATTTATTAAAGTAACAATAATGGTTAGAGAGATGATGAGAATTTTCTTCTCTCAGTAGATTGTACATCATTTTATCCAAACCACTTGGCTATATGAATGTGGAATCATTTTTGGATTCTTTATTCTGTTCCATTAATCAATGTGCTCACTTTTATTCAAACCCCATGCTGTTTAAATTAGTGTTGCTTTGTAGTATGCTTTGAAGTTAAGTATTGTGATACCTCATGCTTGACTTTTTTTCTTTGGCGGCGGTCGGGGAGGGAACTGGATCACTTTGGCTATGTTGGGTCTTTTGTGATTTTATGTGAATTCTAGGATTGTTTTTCTAATTCTGCAAAAAATGTTATTGATTTTTTATAAGAATTGCTTTGAGTGTATATATTGCTTTAGGTAGTATACACAGTTTAATGATGTTGTTGCTCCAATCCATGAACAAGGGATATCATTCCTTTCTTTTTGTCCTTCCTGGTTTATTTAATCGATATTAATCGATATTAGAGATCTTTCATTTCTTGGGTTAAATCTATGTCCCTAAATTTAATTCTCTTGGTAGCTTTTGTGAAAAGGATTTTTGTAAGATTTATTTATTTTTATTAGAAAGTCAGATATACAGACAGGAGGAGAGACAGAGAGGGAGATCTTTCATCCTGATTCACTCCCCAAGTGGCTGCAACGGCTGGAGCTGAGCCGATCCACAGCCAGGAGCCAGGAGCCTCCTTTGGGTCTCCCAGGTGAGTACAAGGTTCCAAGACTTTGGGTGATCCTTGACTGCTTTCCCAGACCACAAGCAGGGAGCTGGATGGGAAGCAGAGCCGCCGGAATTAGAACTGGTGCCCCTATGGGATCCTGGCATAATGCGAAGCAAGGACTTTAGCTGCTAGACTACCATGCCAGGTCCATGAACAGGATTTCTTGTCTTTTCTTCCCATGAGCTCATTGTTGAATAAGAAGGAAAGAAAGGAAGAAAGAAAGAGAGAAAGAAAGAGAGAAAGAAAGCAAAGCATTGTTTTTGCTTGGTTATACTGTTTTTGCTTGGTTATTTTGTAACTTGTGGCTTTACAGATTTGATTTATAAGTCCTAAAAATGTATGGTTTTTCCATGTACAATATCATGTCTCCTGCAGGCATGGATATCTTTATTTCCTGTTTTCCAATTTTGACATGTTTCATTTCTTTCTCTTTCCTAATCACTCTTAGCTAATTCGTTCTTTTTTGCTTAAGCGGGGTGAAAACATACATCCTTGTTTTGTTCCCTATTCGGTATGATATTGGCTGTTGGTTTGTTATATGCAAACTTTAAAGTTTTGTGGTATGCTCCTCTGTGTAGGGTTTCTTCCATAAAGTGGTATGGTTCTTATCAAATGCTTTCTTCCTATCTGTTAAGATGATTGTATAACTTTTGTTCTTCATTTTGTTGATGTTACTTATCACATTAATCGGTTTGCTAATGATGACCTACTCTTGAGTTAGTAGGATAAATCTCACTTCATTATGACATATCATGTTTTGTGTAGTTTTAGGCTCAGTTTATTGGCATTTTATTGAGAATCTTTGCATCTATGTTTATCAGTGGCGTAGGTCTATAGTTTTATGTCCAAGTTGTGTATTTATTTGGTTTTAGTGTCCGAATAATTATGGCTTCATAGAAATAATTTGGGAGAATCCCATCCCGTTCAATGTTTTGGAACAGTTGGAGAGCATTGGAGTTATTTTTTCTTTAATTGCTTTGTAGAATTCAGCAGTAAAGCCGTAAGATTCTGGACTTCTCCTTGATGGAAGATTTTTGATTGGTGCTTCAATCTCATTGCTTGTTATGGGTCTGTTTAGATTGTCTATAGTGTCTTGATTTAGCTTGGGTAGGTCGTATGTTTCCAGGAATCTATCCATTTCTTCAAGGTTTTCCAGATTACTAACATATAGGTTGTCAAGCAATTTCTTATAATCTTTCATATTTCAGCGGTATTGGTTCCAATAGTTCCTTTTTTCTAATTTTATTTATTTTAGTTTTTTTCTTTGTTAGTTTGGATAAATGCTTATCTAAATTATCTTCACAAAAACATCTTTTTGTTTTGTTAACCTTTTATATTGTATTTTTAGCTTCAATTTCATTTATTTTTGTTCAAATTGCTACTACTTCTTGTCTTCTGCTGATTTTGGTTTGGCTGTCTTGTTTTTCTAAGTCTTCGAGACACATTGTTAAATAATTCATTTGAGATCTCACTCCCTCTCTCTCTCTCTTTAATTAATGTAAGCACTTAATGCTGCAAACTGCCCTGTGTATCCCAAAAGCTTTTGTTTGTTATATTTTAATTTTACTTATTTAAAAAAACATGCTTCCTTTTCAATTTCTTCAGTGGACAAATTACTCATTCAGTACCATGCTATTTAATTTCCAAGTAAGCAGATTTTATTTAACACAACATTGATCCAATTTAACTAGGAAAATTTTTAAAAAAAGTTTTTGAATAAAACTGTATAAAGTTGATGTGTGTATATATCTGTATGCAGTGTGTTACCAAAATAACATTAGTTCCTTCAATCTTAGGAAGTTAAATTTTAAGCTTGAAAGAATTTTTGTTTAGTATGAATAAAGGTATCTGTAGGAAGAATCTGTGGAAAAACTAAGTTGCTTAGAAAAATTTTATTTAACTTGTAGAGCTATTTTTCTTACAAATACTACGATTTTTCTTTATTATATCAAGAAAATGTGTTTTTCTTGATTATATCCTTCACTGACTTTATCTGCTGGTGCATTCCAGGTATTTAAGGATGGTAAACCTGCTTGTTAGTCCCACAATTTTTTTTAATTAATTTATTTTTAATTGGAAAGGTAGGTTTAGAGAGAGAAGAAATGAGAGAGAAAGATCTCTCATCTACTGGTTCACTCCCCAAGTTGCCACAATGGCTGGAGCTGAGTCGATCGGAAGCCAGGAACCAAAGCCTCCTCAGGATCTCCCATGTAGGTGTAGGGTCCCAAGGCTTTGGGCCACCCACAATTGCTTTCTCAGTAATCACTTTTTTAAATTGGAGGCTGAATGGGAAGCGGAACAGCCGGGACATGAACCAGTGCCTATATGGGATCCCAGCTATTGAAAGGTGAGGATTTAGCCTCCCAATGAAAAATAAGATATCTAATCCTTTTTATCTATTGCTTGATTGTCATTTCAAATAGTGTTCTATTTAAAATTGAAAATGCATATAATTAATTTCTTCTTGTCTGAAAAGTTTCCATTTATTTGGTAGCGGAAATTTGTTTTTCAGAAGTAATGAGGCTCTTTTTTGTTGCATTTCTAAGAGTGGGACATTTTGGGGCTTTAACAACTTAATTTCTATGTAACACAGGAAAGCTGTCTTACTCTAAATACAATATCTCTACAAAATTCAAGGTCCTTTTTAAGATAGAGATCTTTTTAGTTTCTTCTTGCAAGTTTTGTTTTTCCAGCGACTCAAGACATTTTAGCCCAAGTTAATTAAAACTCTTAGTATTTTAGTATGTTCTTTCTTATTCTATTCTCTTTTTGAGCAACAAATTATTTCTATTTTCATCAGTTTATAAGTTTAACCAAACTTTAATCTTAAATTACCATCTCCCAGTTTTAGAATCAGACTAGACATAAATAGTTACGTAAATATATAGCAGAAAAAGTAAATAATCCCAAATATTTTTCTTGTTGAAACATTTTCCAGCCAATTGTGCAACTACCCGTCATCCATCTCACAAGTATGATGCCATCTTTTGAGATTCTTCTCTAGAACTCCATTCAAGCATTATGAGTAACAAAATCAATAAGAAAACTAAAGGGAAGCATCAACTAATTTGTGGTGATTCTAGATATTTTGTAAGAAATAAACTATGTAAGCAGTTTACACTAACTTTAGCTTTAAGGGACTATCTTCGTGATTTGACTTCCTGGTTTATACAAATTTCTTATTTAGTTTTCTCTTCAATTAAGTTGTTAATAGTAACAATAATAGTAATAAGAGTTGCATTAGACTCACAGTACTTTTATGTGTGTGAATTGCATTGATCTATTTTTTCACTTAAATTTAATGCAAACATATGAGATATATGTCATTCATATCTTTATCCATAAATAATGTGTTGCCAGGGGAATTTCAGTAAATTTATCTGTTACCCAACCTGTAAGTCATGGAGCCAAACTATGAATCTGTTAACACCAGAGCACAAAACCAAAGCCCTAAGGAGTATTACATTTGTGAATAATCTTTTAAAAAATAAATCAACTTTTAAAAAATAGATAAATAATCTGTTTACTTTAATATATGCACTTTCATGAATAGAATAATTTTCTCAGAAAACAATAAATCAGTAAATGCCTATAAATTAAGAAGGAAGTTTTTGTCATAATTAGTGAGATTCTTATTACACAGATGAACAAAAGTCATATTATTTTGCTCCAGGAAAAGGTAACTAAACTTAAAAATTATCCTTTCATAACAGAATAAGAATAAAATGCCTTGTAAGAACTTCATTCATTACCTAATTGATTGATAAGATTATTCCAATTCAACTGAGAATGGTTGCTTGATGGGTAATTTAATTATCCCATCAAACTCTAATGCTAGTTGGATTTGAATTTCTTTTCATGAAGGAATTGGATTAATATGTAAAAACTCATTCACTCTTGTGTTTATATACTAGAAATTTGAATGAGGGTAAGAGAAAAACCAAGGCACTGAGATCTGCCAATATGCTAAAAATAGAGACATAACAGCAAAAATAAAATGCATTCATTTGAAATGAAATCCTTTAATGAATGCATAATACCTTAAATTGTTAGAAGTACTATCGCGTCAAGTTACCTTAAAACCCATGGCTTTCTGCTATATCTCCAAGCAAGCAGCATCTGGCGTGAAGAGAGTATGATTTTGGCAGATTCTCTGCATTTGAAATGTTATATTTACTGTCTTGTGACTTTGCATTTTTAAACTTGGGAAGGAATTTACAGAAGCAAATCAGAAAGCAATGACTCATGCACCTGTGCCCCTACAACTCATATGGGAAATCTGGACAGGGTCTCTGACTCTGGGTTTCATCCTGCTGTGCCTTTGGATATTGTGTGCAATCGGAGAGGGAACCAGCAAATGCAAGCTCTCTCTCTCTTTCTCTCTCTCTCTCTCCCCATCATTCTCACCCCCTCACTCTCTCTCCCCATCTCTCTCTTTCCCTCTCTCTCTCTCTCCCCATCTTTCTCTCCCCCTCTCACTCTCTTTCACTCTCTTTCTCTCCCTTTTTCTCTTTCCAATCTCTCTCTCCCTCTCTTTATCCAGCTCTTGCTCTCTCTCCCTCTTTGTGTCACTCTGTCTTTCAAATAAATATTTTTTTCAGAAAAAAAAAGATATTATCACTGATCAGGGAGAAGTTTTTGCTGCTTATATTGAGTTGTGAATCATCTGCATTTAGGTGACTTTTCGTGTTCTAATAGCTGAAATAACCTAGGGAGAGAAAACAGAAAGAATAAAGGAGAGAGAAAGAGAGAAGGAATATGGGAAGAACAATAAGCAGACTTAGAGCAAGGTATTGAGATGCCTTAAACTTTACCATTTCAGATGTGTAATTTTAAAAAGTTATCAAAGGACACGGATGAGGGTATCATTCAAGAGAAGACTCTGTTCATTTTAGTTTTGTGGCTACTTTTTAGGATTACAGGGCTATATGTGTACCGATGTAGATGATAGAGAGGTGGGCATTAGGCCTAGAGGCTGAGATACCTAGATTCTGCATCATACTGTATCAGAGTGCTTGGGTTTAATACATGCTTTCTCCTCCTAACTTCAGATTTCCACTAATTTAGGACCCAGAACACATCTGCGATGGTTTCTGACACCCCTTTGAGAAACCTGTGTGTTGCCCCTGGTTCCCTGCTTTCACTTTTGCTCAGCCGATACCGTTGACGGCATCTGAGGAGTAAACCAGTGAATGGGAGCTCTCTATCTCTCCTCCCCCTCTCTCTTGAATTAAAATTAATGAATAAATGATGCAATTGAGAGATCATAGAAAGATGGAAACAAAGTGACACACTTATAAAGGAAAGAGAGATATAACGCAGAATTCTCTTTCAATATGTACCAAACCTGGAAAGATGTGTTTGACAATCCTAGCACAGAAAAGAAATATTAGACATCCGCTTAGACTGCTCCACCCATTGCCTCCCAAGTCTTCATTCGTATGGATATGGACTTCAACTTTTAAAACTAATATTGTGTCACTTAGCACTTATGTATTGGCTTTTGAGGGAATCTTTTCTATTTTCATTCAGTTGTATTGCTTAGATTCAATGTCAAATTAAAACAGTGCTAACTATCATCAATTTTGTGTAGATGCTGAGGGAAGTGTGCTACATTCATTTCATAATTTAATGTTTGAAATAAGCAAAGACATAAACACATACATGTTTTGTTCTTATGAGAGCAATGGAAGGGCCACACAAGCGAATCCAGCTGCTTTTATTTTACTTCCTGATTCAACACATTCTTCCAATACTCCCTGAGTCTAATGATGAGTAAGACAAGACTGAGAGGAGAACTGGATGCTATCCATCTTCCCCATCCTCTGTTACCACCTTCAGCACAGTGACTGGCTGTGATCCATAAGCAGTACATGAAATACTCCATTTCCTAGGGCTGCTGTAACAAAGCCCACAGCTTAGTGACACACACAATGGAAATTTACTTTTCCACAAGTCTGGGATCTGAAAGTTTGAGATAAAAGTGTGAGTAGAGAGGCAGAGCAAAAGAAGTGTTCTCTTCTGAGGCTGCTCTCTTTGCCTAACAGTCATATTCTTCCTGAGTCTTCAGTAGTCTCCCTCTGCAAATACTTGCACCCCAACTGTTTCTTGTTCTGAGGATGGCAACCTTTGTATTAACATCTACCCCAATGGTTTCATTTAATTCATTACCTGTCGCCAGAAGCAGCCATATTCTGAATTGTCAAATATTGAGGTGAGTTTAGTGGGGGAACAAAATTTTGTTCCTTAAATGGGAAATGATGTGATAGAGTTCCTTGGATTTTGATGCTTCTTCGAATAGTATTACCTCCTTTCTGCAGTCAAAACAAGCTCTGGTACTGATGGGAAAATTCATGGACTCGGGCTGTCATCTTCTCCACTTCATCAGTTGTAAATGTGGCTCACTCAGTTGTACTCAAGAACTCTGACACACTCTTCATCCTCTGATGTTGTGTGCCTGTGGAGCAGTAAGAAGTCCACACGAGAAGGAAATGACAGTGAACAGGAGACTACACACATTTCCTCTGCTCACACATGCTGTATGGTCCTTCAGCCCTTACATCCAAAACACAAGTCTCAAGACAGTGATGGCAGAGCATAATACCAAATCAAACACCTTCGTTGGGCAAGGCCCCACAGGTAAGGGGAGCATATCAAAGAATCCACTTAGTAGGAATCAGAGACAAGGTATGTGACTGAGGCAGCAAGGGACAATGGATACATGTGTTGCACCTGTCTTCTGCTCGTCTGTATGTCCCTAGTGTCCTAACAGATTTTACTTAGAAAGTAGAAGTTCAAGTGTGAAATTGTGAAGAATTTGAGACACAGCATGACTGCTCACATTCATGTTCCTGAAGGCCAGTCTTGAAAGCCAGTGTGAGCACTCACAGAAATCATTGGCCGTTTGCATAGGGAAACATTCCCCTTTTAACCCCACCTCTGAATTGGCCCATAGAGTTAGCATGATTCAGAAACTCTTATCACCTTTCCTTGGATGCCATGTGGTTTCAGTAAATGTATCAGACACACCTGATGAAACTGGAAGCCACAATGCATCCCAAAATACGTAGATCAGAAACACACAATCTACAATGTGCATTTATGGAAATCTCTATTACAGCATCAACATAAAATACCATATATTATGTAGTATAAATATATCTTGCAGACACAAAAATTAGATAAAATAAAACAGTATGTTGCTTGGCACTAAATTAAGTCATGTTATAACATAATAAGGTGGTTCTAATTTTTAATCATCATGTTTCTATTTAATCTTTATTTTATCAGCAGAAATCTCATACAGAAAGTCAGCTTCCAAGCTGGACACCTGGGCGTCCTAACCTTTTCCCATCTGGGCTAGCTGTTCTGTTTCAGCAATTTTGAAGTATGTGTCAGCCACTAATGGTTCGTCAATCGAGCTCCATCTGTGTTGTGGTTTCTGAAATTCTTCCCAGTGTCTGGTAATCCATTATTTGATATCCCTAGTCTCTAGGATTGTTGGAACTCTGCATCAATTTTTATGCTTTCAAGAGTTTTCAATGGGAGTGGCAGGAAAGGCAAATTGGTTAAGGGCCTTCAGTGCCAAAAAACCCACCTGCTCTATTGTCATTTAACAAGAGGAATAGCCCTGAATTCTCTGAAATCAAGTGAGGCACATACTGTAGAACACCTTACACTATTGGTACACACACATTAAATGTTATTCATGTAGG
This sequence comes from Ochotona princeps, assembly GCF_030435755.1. NCBI lineage: Eukaryota > Metazoa > Chordata > Mammalia > Lagomorpha > Ochotonidae > Ochotona > Ochotona princeps. Next base: position 54,967,721 of record NC_080840.1, read on the forward strand.
AGACACCAACTGAAGAAGTCAACCGGGATTATACTGAATTCACTAACACCATCACACGCACACACCCCAACACACACACACAACCCCGTGTTGGGCTTTGCTTTCTCTCAAGAGATAAAACAGACAATCAACATATAAATATGTTACAAGTTGGGAGAGGGAGCCATTCTAAACAATTAGACAGGATTGAGAATTAGCAAGTTGAATGCTGTTTTAAGTAGGTCACGAGGGACATCCTGTCTGAGGGGTTGGCATTTGAGAAGACACCTGCAGAAAATAAGTAGCCATGCAGATGTCTGTGGAAAATGAGTATAGAAAAAAGAACAAAGAGAGGAGCCTCCTGTGTCTTTGAAAGAATAAGAAAATCAATCTTCTTTAGAGACCTTGGGAAGAGATAATGTTTGAGATTTTGTGTTGCCATGAATCTGTGAGTGTGTTTACAGCAGGGATGGTGTGACGTGCTTCGCCAACTGCTATGAAGTGAATGGATTTAGATCAAGGACTGAGACAAGGAGAGCACTTAGGAGGAGGCCTTTGCCACTGCCCAGAAAGATGCTGGTGTCTTGCCCTGGCACAGGCATGGCAGAGTCAGAGTGGACACATAACCTGAAGGATTTCCCAACACATTGCAGTTGGGGTGAAGATGAAAGAGCACTGTGAAGGATGACTCCAAATCTTAGTCCAAGCTACTGGAAGAACACAACTGGTAGCTATAATTCCACCCTCTTTCTTAATTTACCCAGAAAGCACATTGTAATATAAGCTAGCATTTCATGTAACAATGAAGAGCAATGTGCAGTATATTCTAATTTAGAAAATAAAATAATATTTCAAAAAGTTGTGGCCCTATACACTTACTACCACATTTGGATTTTCTGCATGTTCTTTCTTTAGCAACTTCATCCGTAAATGAGCTTTCTGTGTTTCCCAAAAGCAAGCTCTTTGTAGGTTACCGTTACAGCTGGAAACTACCGTATGGAGCAATGAATATAACCCTCGTTTTGTAAACATACATAATCAAACTGAGTTGTGAATAGGGTGACCAGATCATTGATCAGATGTACTAAGATACTTTTATGTGTGTGTTATCATGCTTATGCTATCCCAGCCATTCCAGTTATGGAGCAAGTTGGGAACACTTGGAAGCTAACGTGGTAGTAACTCAGTTCCAAAATTGCAGTTCTTGCTGCAGGAGCCAATGATAAGGGTAGTACTGATTTATCTGATATTCCCTTCACGGTGCTGCCTGAGAAGCAGAGCTTCTAGGCAATGAAATGACCCAGGAAGTCCACTGGTGTTGACATAGGTGGTGTGGAGTGCAAAGCACAGAGGTATCCGCATTGCCGTTCTCCCCAGGAAAGTGAAGCTGTGGGACAAGGCTGCCGTCCCAGCAGTCAAGGCATCTGAGCACACACTACCCAGCTGCGGTCCTTCCACTCCGTGAGAAGCCCTCACGCATCTTGAGGCAGTCAGAGTGTCTCTAACCTGACCTGCTTATTCGAGGTGGAAGAATTCGCAATCTGCTTTTTCTAACTGAATTTTGAAAGGCCTGAAGCCTGGTGCAGTGGCCTAACGGCTAAAGTCCTCACCTTGAATGCGCCAGGATCCCATATGCGCACCAGTTCTAATCCCGGCAGCTCCACTTCCCATCCAGCTCCCTGCCTGTGGCCTGGGAAAGCAGTCGAGGACGGCTTAAAGCCTTGGGACCCCGAATCCACGTTGGAGACCTGGAGCAAGTTCCTGGCTCCTGGCTTCGGATTGGTGCAGCAACGGCCATTGCGATCACTTGGGGAGTGAATCATCAGATGGAAGATCTTCCTCTCTGTCTCCGCTCTCTGTATATCTGCCTTTCCAATAAAAATAAATTTTAAAAAGTCTTTAAAAAAAAAAAGGAAGGCCTGGAATGAAGTATACATCAACTACACCAACAGAAACAAGGCATGCAATGTATCCTAAAGATACTGCGCTGTTCAAAGGTTACCAACACAGGCCACTTGAAGGTTTAATTATGAAAAACTTTCAAGCACACAAAAAAGTACAGGGAAAATTAAATCCTTATGTACTTGCCAGTTCATTTTGTCAACTCCTAATATTTTGCAGTATCTGTTTCGGTGCTTTCAATGGTTTTTAAAAATAAAAAAATACAGAATGAAGCTAAATTCTACTATTTTCCCTTCGTTTGCCCTACTTTCTCTTTCTACCTGCTCCTTGCAGATGTCACCATAACCTTAGTTGGATGTTTCTCAATCCCATGTACATTTTACATTTTTTTATACTTTTACTAAACATAGACATTTACATTTCAATGCAGTATTGTTATTTCAAAATTCTGCAACCTGTTTTTGTCTCACTAAATTGTATTTATGTTTTAGTTTTATCCATTGATACATGTTACTCTAACGTATTATTTAAATATCTAAAATTGAGTCTACTACTAAATATACATGTAAATAGAGATTTCATAGGTAGGAACTACGTTTTTGCTAATAGATGTTTAATTTGTTTCCATTTACTTGATATTAAAAATCCCACCAGCAATGATTGAAATTTTTATTGCTCCAAATGCTTGCCAACTCCTGAATTTTCACTTTTTAAAAAACAAAGCCTAATGGACATGACATAAAATCTGATTAATTTCCCTTTCCTTGACACTCGTGTGTGAGCCCCTCAGGGTTCTTCTGTAAATTTCTGGTTCTCATCATTCACCCACTTTTCTCTAATGATTTTATATATTCCAGACCTTGCTGAACTAATGTCCACTGCTCCTTTGAATATTGTTTCATTATGATTAGGATATCTTTTATTCTTTTTTTCATTTTGATGAAAATAAATTCACTAAAATATCCCCTTATATGTTTTTTATGTCTTTTTATATTTCAAGTTTACATTTCAATCGAAAGTATCAATATCTTGTCTTGTATATGCATGTCTGTAACTCACATAAGGTTTATTTCTATAATTGAGATGAGGTAGGGATCCATTTTCTTCCGATGAAGTACCTTATTCTCGCCAGCGTGAAGTATTGAGTCATGTATCCTTTCCCTAGTTGTAATGCCATTTCAGTCAGCATCCACGTGTCCATTCCTGGACTTTCTCTTCTATTTGATTCATCCATGATTCCAGTCCAGAATCAAATCTCTATTTTAATTAGCTCAGCTTCACAATAATTATCAATAGTTGGTGGGACAAAGTTGCTGATATTTCTACTACCTGTCTTTAAAAATATTTCCGGTCTAGGATATTTTTCCCTATACGTGTGTTTGCACATGCATGTTTACCTGTGTGTGTATATGCACATAATTTATTTGAGGGGTAGAGAGAATGTTGTTTTCTCCTGGTTCACTTCCTAAATGCCCAGCAGCCTATTTCACAAGTCAGGAAGTCAATCCAGGTCTCTACATGAATAGCAAGAACCCAATAATCTGGGCTATAATCATCATCATTTCAGGCTTGCATCATCAGGAAAGCTAGAGTATGGACCACCAGTAAAGAACCAATCCAGGGACATCAATCCAGGCGTTTTACCTGCTGGGTCAAATATACATCCCTTCATTGGGGTTAGTGGTTAAGACATCTTTTGGGACACTTCCATGCAATGTTGAAGTGCCTGGTTCAAATCCTGGCTATTCTGCATCTGACCAGCTTGTTGTTAATGTGAGAAGCAGCAGGTATTTGGTCCCAGAAGCCCAAGTACTTAGATACCAGTCACTACGTAAGAGACCTGCATCTAGGGCAATGCTTCTAATTTCAATCTGGCCCGCACTTTGTTGATGCAGATATTTGGGGAGTAACCACCAGATAAAAGTCTCTCTCTGTCTCTTTCCAATAAAAATGTAAATAAATTAATTAATATTTTTAAATACCTTGTCCATAAACTGCTAATCACCTTTGTAAAATCACATTTGGTGTCAGTTGCTCAAATTCCATGAAAAATATACAAAAACTTTAAACACAGCTTATGGATCTTTGGAGAAAAATGCTCACATTTAGACTTTTAATTCACACATTTGTATTTCTTTTTCTTCTAATCAAATTTCATTTCACTGTGATAGTCTGCTACTTCAATTCTTCTATTTCTTCCATGAGGCAAATAATTAACTATGTCACTCCAAGGTCTCCTATTTAAATGACATAAGACATTTCTATACAGGGGTTAGCTAGCCGTCTCCCACAGACCAGATCTAATCCATTCATATTTTTATACAGAAAGTTTCATTGGAATACTACCAAGCTCATTTGTTTGTATATTGTCCAGAGCTGTTTTTATACCACTGCTATGAAGATGAGTATTTGAGCTTTTCAAAGCAAAAGTTCAGCAAGCCTTGGCTTAGATAGCATTCTTTGCCAGATATTGGCATAGTTGGTTTTATTCCTCTTTGCCAAATAACTTACATGTCTGTTAATTTTTTTTTTTACAATAAAAAAGGCCCATGATACTTGCAGTTATCTGAATCCTTCAGTGGAGACTTTTAGATCCCTCATAAAAGCAATAACACTAAAAGAAAGATTTTCTGTTACCAATCCATCCACTTTTTTCCAAGCTCAAGTATAGACTTGATGTTGGGAGCTTTCAGAACAGTCCTGCAGTCATAGGGCAAATATTGTGGGGAAGAGCTGGACAGCAAACAAGAATCTAAGTCTGGGGGCCGGCGGCATGGCCTAGCGGCTAAAGTCCTCGCCTTGAACGCCCCAGGATCACATATGGGCGCCGGTTCTAATCCCGGCAGCTCCACTTCCCATCCAGCTCCCTGCTTGTGGCCTGGGAAAGCAGTTGAGGACAGCCCAATGCATTGGGACACTGCACCCGCGTGGGAGACCTGGAAGAGGTTCCAGGTTCCCGGCTTCGGATTGGCGCGCATCGGCCCGTTGTGGCTCACTTGGGGAGTGAATCATCGGACGGAAGATCTTCCTCTCTGTCTCTCCTCCTCTGTGTATATCTGGCTGTAATAAAATGAATAAATCTTTAAAAAAAAATCTAAGTCTGGCCGACAAAGCAACATTCATGCAATTTTCAAAGTTCGAATTAAAAAATGAAATTTGCAACACCTTTGTTCATAAAGCAAGAAGAACAGTCATTACAGGTGCTAAACTGTATAGCTTCTCCCCTTATTCTGTAGTCTTTCTTTGACTTGCCATGGAAGTTTTTAAGTACCATTTAGTGATGGTTTTGGTAAGAAAACATTGAATTATTTGCATGAATTTTACAATTTTCTTTTTATTCTGTAATAACAGTATTAAATTCAGTGCAACAGCATTGGACGAATAAGCACCTACTAAAACTACACTTTTGCTCATATGTGCGTGCATATATATTTTACCAGAACCATAAAAACATGCCTCAAGACTAATTCAATTACCTCTACTTTTTCATTAAAGCACATTTGACTTACCATTTTCTACTTTCTACTTATTGAAGAATAAGCAAATCTGAAAATGAGGAGCACAGGGGGTTACCCTATCTCCCTCTCCATGCTCTATTACATCATTTCTTTCATGATAAATTCTAATATAAACTGTTAATGTGAGTAAAATGACCATAGTAGAAACCCTTGGTTGTCTTTTAGAATGTCTTTTAGAATGACACCGACTCCTTTCTATGTTTTTTATTGGCGGGGGGAGGTGGAAAGGTTGTATTTTTAACTGTTATCATTGATGTCCAGCATGCAGTTTTTTAGGTATAGAAATCCCTCTCAAACCCCCTTCCTACCTCCCCGTTTCCATAACCCTGGAATTTTCCACAATATTATTACAATACTATAGTCCTTCCGCATTAGTCACAAGCTCAACAATCTGCTATTTAAGTGTATCATGCCATTGTAGATATTGGCAATGGTGGAAAATCTAGTATAATATTGTCAAAGTATATTTAATAGTTTCATTTAGAGTATTCCTTTTTTTTCACAAGTAGAGATGCATACTGTAATTTATCATCACTTCTAGAAATGCTAATTCCCATTATACAGTTTATGAAAATATATGTATATACATCTTACCTGTATATCTAGTTGTTATGTATTTTGCATGAATTCTTGCTTAAATAAAAAAATTATATCAAAGAAGAAATTTTAAAATCTTTGAAAAGAATCAAGGCATCAATACAACATATCAAAACCTGTGCAACACAGTCAAGGCAGTGTTAAGGAAAGTTCATTGTAATTAGTGACTACATGAAAAAACTAGAAAAGCCCTAGGTCCAGCGTGGTAGCCTAATGGCTAAATGCTTGTACCCACCCTGCTGCCCTGTCAATTCTCTGATGAATTCCAACAGTATCTTTATGGAGTCTCTTGATTCTTCTGTGAATAGAATTTTGTCATCTGCAAATAGGGGTAGTTTTAGTTCCCCATCTCCACTTTGAATCCCTTTAATTTCTATATGCAGCACAATCCATAATAGTGAAGACCTAGAAACAACCCAGATGCCTGTCAAAAGAGGAATGGATAGGGGTCTGGCACAGAGGCATAGCAACTAAAGTCCTCCAGAGACACTGCACTTGTAGAGGAGTTATAAAGTGGAGGTGAATTTCTAGAATGGCAGGGACATTACTCAAAGGGGAAATTGTCAGGGCCCGGCATGGTGACCTATTGGCTGGGGTCCTCACCTTGCAACTGCCAGGATCCCATATGGGTGCTGGTTCTAATCCCAGCAACCCTGCCTCCCATGTAGCTCCCTTCTTGTGGCCTGGGAAAGTGATACAAGATGGCCTGTAGTCTTGGGACTCTGCACCCCTGTGGGAGACCCAGAAGAGGCTCCTGGCTCCTGGACTCAGATTGGCTCAGCTCCAGCTATTGCGGCCTCTTGGGAAGTGGATCATCGGATGGAAGATCTCGCTCTCTGTCTCTCCTCCTCTCTGTATATCTGACTTTGCAATAAAAAATAAATCTTTTTTTGAAAAAGAGGAATTGATAAAGAAACTGTATCATATCTACTCCATGTAATATTAATCAACCATGAAAAAGAATACATTCTATTATTTGCAACAAAATGGTCCCAAGTGGAGACCATTATGGTCAGTGAAATAATTCAACCCCAAAAGGACAAAATCCATGTTTTCTCTCATATAAGGCAAACTTCATGTAAAATCCTTTCTCTGTTCAAAGTAAACTCTAGGGTCAGAATTTACTTTTAAATTCTGCCTTGCATGTTAAACCACACCCTGTGACACTGGCATCCCATATGAGCACCAGTTCAAGACCCAACCACTTCCAATCCAGCTCCTTACTAATGCTCCTGGAAAGGCAACAGAAGGTACCCCAAGTGCTTGTTCCACACTCTCATGTGGGAGACTCAGAAGATGTTCCAAATTGTTGGATTCAGCCTGTCATAACTCCAGCTTGTGGCAATTTGAGGAGTGAATCTCTCTCTCTCTCTGTGTTCATCTCTAATTCTGTCTTATATAATAAATAAATAAATAAATAAATAAATAAATAAATAAATAAATCTTTATAAATAAATAAATCTTTAACAAAACAAAAAAAGAGCAAAAATTTTAAGATGAAGGGAATTCTTGTTCAAATGGAAAGCATAACTCTATGAACTGTCATCTCGTTGACCTAGTCAGAAATGCAGCAAGCTTAACTTGTGATCACTTTGAGTCTTGCTCAAGTTTCACCTGTCCTGGTCTACCAGAAACTAGTTCCCATGTGACATCACAGCAACTCTATGCCAGGGGGTTGTCAAGGAACGACAGACATGTACTGCATGTGTCTCTTGTGTTCTCATATGTATTCCACTATCCCATCAGATTTCATTTTCTAACTACAGGATAAAAGGATAAACTATCAAGACTTTGAGACCGCATCAGCACCACATTAAACCCAATATAGATCTATTCTTAGTGTGGAGTCCTGTATGATCTTGGCAATTATACCCTCATGAACCTAGTGTTCATGTAGAACAGCAAAATGCAAAACCAAGATCATCGCCAATGCTGTTACACTGCAAGCAAACCACAGTGTGATTCCGTTCACGAATCTGTAAGTATTCGTATTACTTAAGTCTGATTTTCTTTTCAAGCAGCTGAAATTATGCCATGTCATTAGACAGATTTATCTCTAAGCACATTAGACTTGGTATTTCCCTCATAAAATATAACCTTTCAACTTATTTGCCTACTTATGCATCATGGTGTGTCACTACAATGGGTTTTTACATATGGATATTTGATTTGGAGTCTGTTGAATTCTTATACTGTCTCTAAGAATATTCCCTTGAAATAACATGACTATTAACCACAAATTGGTAAATATTGAACATGTTATTCCTTTTTTTTCCTTCGGTCTTGGGCCTCTTTTTTTTTCTGGTCTTGCTACAATTATTTTGTAGTGCTAATACAATGATGAATGAGCTCCCTGCTCTTGTTCCTCATGTCAGAGAGAATTCTTCTGGTCATCATTTAGTATTCTATTCACTACAGAATTTTGATTAATTTTTTGCATCAAATAAAAGAAGTTCTCTGCTCTTTTTGTTTGGTGGAGTTTGTAAAAATTAGTTTCCCTATTTCTTCTAGAATCTTTTGTTTATTTATTTTAGTGTTGTTTGAAAGCAGAGGCAGACACAAAGAGATCTCCTTTCCAAAGGTCCACGACAACTAGGGGAGAATCAGGCCACTCCAGGAGCCCAGCACTCAGTCTGAGTTTCCCATGTGGGCAGCAGAGACTCAAACACTGGAGCCACCACTAATTGTTTCTCAGGGTGATCACTAGCAGAGAGTTGGACCAGAAGTGGAGAAGCTAAGATCCAACCAGCTATTGTGATATGAAAAATGTGAATATCCCAAGCTGAGACTTTACCACTGTGCCAGACTATTCCCCTTGCTGACTTTTACAATGAAAAATGGAGATTTTTTTCCTAAATCCACTGAGATAATAAAATTTGTCATTCAATATTTGATATAGAAAATTCAGTCAATGTATTCCTTAAGTATCATCATAATCTTGAGCTAAACACAGCCTAATCAATGCTGGATCAGAACTAGCAGGAGGGTCCAGCACCTAGTAGCTAACGTCCTCACCTTGAACACGCTGGGATTCCATATGGACGCCGGTTCTAACTCAGGCAGCTCCACTTCCCATGCAGCTCCCTGCTTGTGGCCTGGGATAGCAGTCAAGGACGACCAAACCCTTGGGACCCTGCATGCACCTGGATACCTGGGAAATGAATCATCAGACAGAAGATCTTCCTCTCTGTCTCTTCTCCTGTCTGTATATCTGACTTTACAATAAAAAAAAATAAATTTTTAAAAAAAAAAGAACTAGCAGGAGTGCTCCAATGGAAGATGGCCGTCATCTCGAGCAGCAGCTTAACTCACTGGGCCAGTTATTTTTATTGTTATTTGAGAATCAGGTCAACACAGAAATAAGAACTCCCAGCCACCTGATTCATCACCCAAATGCCAATACAGGACAGGGTTGAACTATGTTGAATTCAAGAACTGGCACCCTGCCCCCAGCATAACTGGCAGAAACAAAGATACATGACCTATTGCCCACTGCCTCCCAGGATCTGCAACAGCAGGAACTTGCAATTAGGAAGAGCCTGAACTCAAATCCACATACTTCACCATGGATTAGGGGTTTCTGAACTGTAACATCAAATGCCTGCCCCAATACAATATTCTAATTACTTTGTTTCTTCTTGATTCAGTACTACTACATTGTTTTTCCCTGGAAATTTTTCATTTCACTTGTCTTTTTTTTAAGATGTATTTATTTTTATTGGAAAGCCAGACTTACAGAGAGGAAAGACAGATCTTCTGTCCACTGGTTTACTCCCCAAATATCTGCAACAGCCAATGCTGAGCTGATCCAACATCTGAGAAGTGGAGCTGTTGGGACATGAACCGATGCCCGTATGGGATCCCGGAGCATACATGGCAAGGACTTTAGCCACTACTCTACCGCACCAGGCCCATTCACTTGTCTTTTAACATCTGCATGTTTTATACAATTTATTTTTTCTATTCACTGCAGGAAAAGTATAGACTATGTATTAACTTTATTATATGTATTCATAAGTAAAATGTTAGCTACATCTTTTGGTGCTAAAAGTTGCATACATAACTTTTTAAAAGTATAAATAAATTTGTCATAACTCCACCACAGCAACAAGTCTGTTTCTTACATCTTCTTCCATTCCTAATCCACTAGATTGTATACTACCTTGGGCCTCCACTATATCTAGTCTTCTGTTCATACATGAAATCAAGTTACATAAAGAATCATGCATGATTTGTGTGTGAATTTAGCAAATGATGAATGAATGAATGAGTGTCTGCTTAAGGAAAACCACATGAAACCTTGCTTTATCTCCAACTCAAAGACTTTGTTACACTTTTGTAACTACCTTTCATTACTGGCAGAAATTAAGATATCTAATTAAGATAGGTATCAAAGTTTTGCAGCATTTAAAGACTAATTCAAACCCATTTTCAACAATTATTCTATCACTTTATGTAACATTTGATTTTTTAATGACTTAATTCAATATTCTAAAACCACATTTTCTGTTGTAACATAGTCAGAAAGTTTTCTTTCTTTCATGAAAATTAAACCTTTTTAACCAACTAGCAGTTGCTAAGGGATTTGGAATGGAGATTAACAGAGATTTATTTGGGTAGCACAAATGATCCTTTGTGCATGGCAAACAGTCTACTTTTCATTGAAATAATTAATATCCATGTGTATGATGCTCACTAAGACTGGCTTGAAAATAAGTTAAATATAATCCTCTCTCCTTAATTTCTATGAGGCCAACACTACTTGACCTGCTTATGTAATGTCAAAAACCTCAAGATTCACTTTCCAAGTATAAAACACTTCTATGTCCGACTGCCTACAGAAACTTTCAACAACTAATGAAACTTCTGTCTCTTTAAAGTGGCTTCACACACAAATTCAAGACATGCATCAGAATGTAGAAACACTTCCATTTTGTCCCCTCAGCATTTTAGAAAAGGCATAGATTTCCTTTTTCCTAAAAGGCCTATCATTTCACTTCATAGCTTTCATGCTTCTTACCCAATTCCTTCACGTTAGATCCTTATCATATGTTCCCAGGAAAGCACATCCACCACCTTCGTTTTCATTAGTCTATCAATCTATTGAACCAGCCCACATCCAGTAGCAGGGAATTACACCCGGCTGCCTCCCCTTAGGTCTTACAAACAGGGAAGCCAATTTGGGTCAAGCTCTGGGTCCTCGCTGGGGCCACCTTCCTAGGGCTCAGTGAGCACCTCTGACTTGGCTCATACCCCAGGGATTTCCAGGCTCAACATAAATCGCCAAGCTGTTCCTTCTCACCAGCAAGTTCTTATCTTCAAAGTGCTCTTCAAAGACTTCTTTCTCTTCGACAGTTATGTGAGCCAAGGAACTTCAGTGTGCTGACCAAGAGATAGCAAAATTCTTCCAAGCTGAAGAGTGAGAAACACCACACACACACACACACACACACACACACACACAACCACTACTGAAAAGTGACTATTTCATGTAAATAATATATACACACATATATATGAAAAATAACCTTAAATATTCAAATATTGGATTTTATAGAGTTTATGATTAATTCAGCAACATTTATGAGGGTTTGCTATGCAGTTGATATTTCATTAGTTTGGAGGATGAGTATAAAAGCCACATCTCTGTGGAGTTTATAATCCACTGAGCATGGTATAATATACCCTATAATCATATTTTAAAATATAATCCAAACTTGAATTCCAAATTTTTTTATTAAAAGAGCAAAGTGCACAAATGCTCCTTTATTTGAAGATTTCTGGATTTCTAGCCTTTTTCTAAGTGTATGTGTTGTAACGTAAGATGAGAGTTAAATTCTTCTTAATATAATCACAAGCAGTTGAAGCACAGTTACTCATAAAAATGTGAGACCAAGGGGGAAAAGCCACTTTACAATGAAAGGTAAGGCATAGGCCGTTGCAGTCACTTGGGGAGTGAATCATCGGAAGGAAGATCTTCCTCTCTGTCTCTCCTCCTCTCTATTTATATATCTGACTTTGCAATAAAAATAAATAAATCTTTAAAAATAAAAAAGAATATTTAACTGATATGCAGAGTTCCCCAAATGGCCTAATTTGCATTTCATGGCTCATGCATGAATATGTATTTTCTTACAAGAGCTAAGGAAATTCTGCACAAATTAATTGTCTGCTTCCCTTTTTTTATCCACCCACGTTATTCCAGCATTGCATTCTTGACCTTCATATCAAGGATGATTAAGGAAGATCTACAGCAGCGGAGTTCTGTGGGTGGTTTTCCCTTTCCTTCTGTGGAAGGGAAAGCCTCAGTGTAAAAGGCAGAGTAATGGGCACAAATGACATCAGGAATAAAGGATTCCCTGGGTCTCTTGGGATTTTTGCCTTCTTTAGTTGAAGCAGGTTCTGGTTTAAAGGGAAAGTGCAGTCCCTCCAGTTATACCTCCCCTGATTTGTCCTCAGCTGTAGATGTAGCACATTGAACTTCTCTTTAATGTACTGTGGGTCCACTGGAATCTGGTGCTCAACGGAAAATAGTGAAGGCTGTATATGAAGAGTATAGCAAGGATCAGCAGACACCTGTAATACACACATTTCCTTAGCTCACAGCCATAGCCCACTATCCCACTAAACTTTACATTAAAAAATCTTTTTTCAATGATAGTGGGAGCAGAGTTTTTACTGGAACTGGGTTCCTTCTGAACATGGGTCTGTAAAGCCAGCCATGCACACTGGACTCATCTGAGTAGCTTGAAAATGTCTGATACCTGGGATTCACTTCCAGAACTTGTGAGTGAATTGTGGCCTTAGCCTGAACATCCCACCTTCTACAAATTCCCAGAAGATACTGTGCACAAAAAAGGTTGGGTGCCATTGGAGTTATAAAGCTCTGGCAGCACTATGTTTTCTAAAATGCATTTAAAGAACTCAGTAATAGTTAGAGAAGCATAATTTGGAACTCTGAGTTATCACCTTCGGCTATACAAAAGCATTCAGTGTTTATCAAATGAGGAAAATGAGGTTTTTTTTTTCATGTTTGGTACGGTGAAAACCGGCTACTGTTTAGAAGGCATATTGATATAGTGCTTGTCTAACTTCTAATTACAGTTAATTATATCAGCTTTGCTGAGGAAGAAGGAACAGAAGAGGGGAGGGGAGGGAGAGGAGGAAGGAAACTAATTAAATGATCAAACAAGAAAATGATTAAATAAATTATCATACACTATAATTCATGTAATGAATTATCATACAACCAGTAGGAAAAAACAAGTAGGGATAGACCCTTGGCACAGTGCTTAAAGTGCAGGTTGAGGCGCCCACACCCCAGATCTGAGTGCCTAGGCTTGATGCCCTCTCCTACCCCAACTTCAGCTTCCTATCAACATGTGCTCTGCAAGGCACCACCTGGAGTCTCCAGGGCTTTGGTACCCACTACTCCAGTTGGAAATGTGGGCACACATTCTGCTCCTGGCTTCAACTTGGCCCAACGCTGACTGTTGGGAGCATTTAAGAAAATGAGCCGATGACGAATCTTTCTCTCTCACTTCTTCATTCACCCCTCCTCACTTTGCAAATACATTTATTTGAAAGATATATCTAGCTAGACCAGAATATACTTACCTAGGGGAAAAAAAGTAGGATATACTCTCAAAGATAAAAAGAAAGTTCAGAGCTATGTAACTCCTAAAAGCTTATTCTCATGTAATGTAAGTAAATAAATCATCCATGCAGTGTGTGTGTGTGTATCACATCAAAGAGAAAGATAACAGTTGTTAGGGTGGGGTAGTAGTGTTACTTAAAGCTCTGTCCCTGTATTCCGTGCCAAAATTAAAATAACAAGTACATGCCTTTATGGTGAAGGATAGAGAACAGTTAATGTGACCTCAGATGAGAGGGTTGCCGAGCTCCAGGGCTCCAGAGAAAGGATTCTGCCCAAATGAGATGTTTTGTTTTGTTCAGTAGGCTGTAAGAAAAGGGGTTGTTGTAGGGCGAAATCCTAAAGGAGCCTTAGGTCTCTGCTGTCAGGCTCTGAGACTTGTCACCAGAGTCATGACAATTCCTCCTCTGTGTCATCACGATGATCTTTGAGGTCCACAGGTGGTTCGATTAGATGTAGGCAGGTCATGCTGCTCTACAAAATCAGCTGAGATGAGCAACAATGCAACTGACAGGCAGCTTAGGACAGGGAGCTGGCAGCCTACAGGCCAGCCCCAGAGCACGGGCAGCCCAGCTTTCCATGTCACCTCACTATGTAAAATTGCTTACTTACATTGTTTTCTACCTGGTGATAGTATTTGCATAACTTTCATTTTTTGCTCTGTACATTTCTATGTCATGCATCTGGGTTCAAACACATCATAGCAAAAAGTATGAAAAGGAAAATAGAAAATCACCAGAAAAAGTCAGTACTTTGGGATTCTGAAAGCATTATTTACATTCACACCCTAGTTCTCCACGGATTATATTAAAAAGAAAAAAAAAACATAGGCTTTAGTTTCTCCATCAGAAAATGGCTGCACACCTCTTACTCCTTCGATAAAAAAAATATATCATGTATTGGCCGGACACTAAACATAAATTTGAGCTATTGTCATATATTTAGTACATAGCTTGACTTAAAAAATACTGTAATGACATACAAAATATTACAAAGTGTGATTAAAACTACAGGAGTTTCCTGATTTAGTTCTCTAACAAAAATCAAAGCCATACCTCTTTAGGCAAAGGCTGCCATCAAACAACTTATGATTTACACTGCAAAGAGCAGGAGGTGGGCGTTTGTGGATATTTAGCATGGAACAGTCTCACTCAAATCCTCGCTATTGTTCCAAAGATGCCCTTATTCCTTCAGAGAAAGATAAATGGTTGCAATTGTCCCTATTAGGATGGAGAATAATCAAAAGAAAACACTTCCTCACTAATTCCCATCTCCATAGAAACTGCCCAGCTCCCCAGGCCTCTTGTCCACACGCATCAGGCAACAGAGTTTTCTGATATTAGGCAGCCTGAGCCAGAAGCCTGGGTTCTCTCACACTGTGATACCTTGAAGGGTGAGGTGAAACAACAAAAAGACTATGCCAAAGTTTTCAAGTCTCCACTGCATTAAGTTTAAATCACTCCTGTATTTTTTTGTTTTCATGTTTCTAAAGTAACTGTCCTTAAAAGGAGTTAAAAGGGGACATGTGAAATTCCCCTGTTATCAGAAGTCCTTAATCCTGAATATCCTGGATCTCCCTTTCTGTTATTTACACTCAAATGGTGCGTTGATAAGACTTTCCCCCCTTCTTTAACTTTTAATGTATGTATATGTCCAGAAGAGTGAGAACAAGCTATGGCAATTTTATCTGCTATTTGAATAAGTCACTTTAATGTCAAAGTGATAGATCAGTATTATTCATTCCCCAAGTCCCCTCATCCCAATTTAGATTCCAGGCTGGGGAATGTTTGATTGAAAATAAGTTAACTCAGTGGATAATGGATTTAGCAATTCCACCAGTCTTAAATGCATCAGGTCTATTGACCTGAAAAAGATTTATCAGACTAGTTTTCTAGGATTAGATTGACAGATTTTTAGAGCTATAATTTTGGAGATCATGTAAGTCAGGATTCTATCCTGTTTCATTGCTGGAATAAGCTGAAGAACTTAAACAAATCAATTGCCCTTTCACCTCCCGGCCCCAACACACAACATACACACACACCACTCACACAACTCACACAACACACACAGCATACACATCTGCTGAATCAGATTCCACATGAATTGAGCCAAAAAATTTGGTTTTTTTCTCAATATGCTAAAATATTTTTGTACTCAACTAAATTGGGAAATAACAATTCTATTTTTGTCCGCCGTCCTCTATATGTGTAATCTATAGATAATAAAGTTGACACATGGATGTGTAGCTCAGACTGAAAACATAGTACCTTGCAGAGATGGATGATAAATGATAAGACTGTACCGTGATTTTGCAATAGAATCATGAGGACTGTGGCCATCAAGGTCCCAGATGCTCAGCTCAAGGGGATGGCATTACTCAGCCCTGTCATATGTCGAGATGCAACATGTACAAGTCTAATACAAACTGATTGCCTCATTTTTTTCAAGCAAAATTATTTCTAGATGAAATTGTCTTTTTCTAAATATTATAAAACAAACATAGATACCTTTACAGTAAATCTTGACCTTTTCCATTTTACTCCTGTATTAAACAGGGCATCTCAAAGTTCAAATATATAGCAAGCGGTAACACTAGCGAATTGAGAGCTTTAATATCCAGGATCAAATTATTTACCTTCTGTTCCCATTTATTCTATTAAAAAAAAAAAAACTTGTAGAAGACAGAAGAAGCAGGATCTTTCAATTTGTTTCCAACTTTGAATTCTATGATTCTTATGATACTCCATATCTGGAGATCTTAATACTGCTTTTGCGTGTTTTTAACAGCCTCAATTGGCATTGCAATGGCATTACCTGGGCAGGATTCTCACCCAGTGTTTAAAGTGCTAAATAAGATGCCTACATAGCACATGGTTTCTGATTCCAAATTCCTGCTAATGCAAACGTGGGAGGCAGCACTAATGAGTCAAGTAATTGATGGCCTGCCACCGGAGTAGGAGTTTCTGTGTTCTGGTTTTGGTCCCAGACCTTCTTGGCAATTGCGGACTTGTCGGAAGTAAACCAATGGATAGGAATTCATCCTTTCTTTCTCTGTCTATGGAATAAGTAAGTAAATAAATAATTTAAAAGGCATGATTTACTGCTTGATTAAAGCAAAAGCAAAAGCACAAGACCATTTCCCCTTTATTTCTTTTGTTCTAGACCAACACTGAGAACCCAATTACTTTGTTTTCACTCTACCTGCCTTCCAGCGACAGTGAATGTTAAAGGTATGTACTGTCAACCTTAACAGAGGGCTTCAGGGAGTGTTACAACAGGAGTCGAAAAGCTTAGTCAAATGCCAAACACGCCTACTCCTCCTAGCTGCCACCACAACCCTCATTTGCATGTTACTATTTCCTACTATTTCCAAAGGACCATTTGCTGTCAGCTCTTGCCCTCAAACGCTGTCAGGAACATTTCCTCCCATCCTTTCCATTTGCTTGAGTGACAGGAACCCCGGAGACAGGAATTCCAGGCCAAGAGTGCCCAAAGAACAAGATACTGAGAAAGCTTCCAAAGCTAACCTTTTCCCCAAGAGGCATGAAATTCCACACTTCATTCCTCTATCCCTTGAAATTCTATCCCTTAGAAATGCATTCTGGTTAATTTGCTGACCTTTTTTCAAACAGGAGACCCCCTGGGAGGGCTGCACCTTTGGGTGCATTTCTTTAACAGTTTGATTTATTGCAGAGCTCCTGAAAAGCTACAGGGTCTTTCAGAAGAAAATTTGAAGATGACGTAAGAGCCTAGGTCACTTTAGAGGGTCACAGATCAGTGCCCACCTGGATAGAGTAGAGACATCAATCAGAGGCAATGTGCTGTACTGTTGTTTGGGAAGGACGAGATGGGGAAAGGGAGCCAGAAGTCCACCCAGAGTAAAATCACCATATCCCAAAACTTGACCAGGCTTGTGGATGATTGCCTAATTTATCAGGGGAGCTTCCTCATCTTTTGGTCTCCTCTCATCAGATCTACCTGTTTTCCTCCTTTCCCAACATTTTTTTTTCCATTTCAGGTGGATGATCACCTTTTATTCACTATATTGACATTTTATGACAGCTAACCAGGGGTCTCTTTCAAGTCATTATAAAGATCAGCTATGGTTTTTTTCCATCAGGACTCCAAACAGCAAAAATCTTTATATTGATGGCCCAGCCACATTTAATTCATTTGTTAATGAGCTAATGATTTTTTTTTCCCTTTGGAACAGCTCTGTGGTATTGATATGTACTAAAAGAAAGAAAAAGTTCACCATTCTGGTTTTTACATCAGCAAGCATCAAGGTGACAACTGTTAAAAGCCACTGACTTGAGAGTTTCTTGCCTCCGGTGCTGGTTCAGCCAGAAATGAATCTTTAGGGTGTTGTGTTCTCAGTACCTGGGGTCAACCTGGTCTTTTTTTTTTTTTTTCCTTTCTTTTTTTAAATTTAAACGATGGGTATGTCTGTCACGGTGATAATGAATGCAACAGTCCTCCTAGTTTTCATGTTTTGCTTTATTTTGTTTTTACTTAAAAATAATCTATAAATGGGTGGGAAAAAAAGTGCCAGGTTTTGTGGCAGTGTGGGACACCAAGGTAAATACAACACTATCCCTGTGTCCAAAGCAATAGATGTTGATAAAAATCTTCGAGAACATTTGTTCATTCTGGAAAGAAGGCATCAACAGATTGTGACCTCCCTGAGAAGAGTCCGAGCTCACTCCCCACTGAGGCGGTCTGGGAAGCCTGCAGAGAATACAGAAAAGGCACTACAAAGGATGAGAGGGCTTTTTTAATTAAAAAAGAAGTGGTTTTGTCAAGGAGTAGGCTTTGCAAAGGCCAAGAATTGAGATCAAGGAAACATACATTGGTTCATGCGATCGTAAATTGCTGACATGAACTGTGGGTTAAAAAGGCAACGATAGCTTGAAAGAGAGAAAGGTACATGGCTTAACACACCATGGTAATTTGGTCTTCATTCTGGATAAAATTGGGAGCCATTAACAAATACAAAATACAACCAAAATTGGGTTTCATAACGATTTTTCCAGAACTAATGGAGGGACTAAGCAAAGAAAAACTAAAAGCAACATTCTCATATACGTCTCTTTTAATCAAAGAACCCTGAAGAAAGCAAGACTTCCTTGTCTTTTCTGTACAGATGTGGATCCAGACAGAATAAGGATTTATTACTTCCCCAAAGCAAAATAGTAGAGCAAAGACTCAAATTAAATCCTGTGGTCCTCATTCTATGAAAACTCCACGGGTCCCTCGGGCTCTTCTTCTCAATGACACAGCAACGAGTACCACTTGAAGGACTCCCACACCCAGGCAGACACTGTACCAGGCACCCTGACTTCATTCCTCCTTTTACATCTTGTGAAGTATAAATTATATCCTTTTAGTAAATGAAGGTTGGAAAGAGGAAGCAAGCATGCAGGGATATATTAGTCACAAAGCAGGGACCAGCTCTCAAATTCCAAGAGTTCTCTATTTAGCTACTATGCTACAGTTCTTCTCAACATTTAAGAAGAAAACCAACCAAACACACCATCTATCTGTCACGTGACAACTTTGGGTGAAATGTTCAATGACTGCAATTTAACAGCAGAGCTGCCCCTAGAAAGAAACCAGACCTCCCCTCAGTCCCCTTCCCATGACCACACTTGACAGCAGTCTACTTTGGACCTAATTTAGACAGACGAAGTTGTCAAACTCACATGGAGCAAACTTACAGAATGCATGGCATTTTGTTGAAATCTCCAGTCTCTGAATTAAATCTTTCCAAATCTCATCTCCTTTCGGGAATCCTGCCAGTCCAGAGGGAGTGGCCCAGGCAGGAACTGACCCCTGTTAAGGGTCTTGGGAAAACCAACATGAATCTAAGCAATCTAGAAACCTGAAAAGTGAAAACAAAGAATCTTTGACCAAAGATTAACTTTTCAGATGAAACGGGATCAGCGAAATAACAGACCTAGAGAAATGCTTGACAAAGAGAGATTTCATGTCTCAACTTAACAAATATCTCCAAGAATTTCACAGAAGAAGAAAAAGCTGTTTATGGATTTAAGAAGTTTGCACCAATGTGAACTGACCCAATATTTGATTTCCCTATGAACTTTTTGAAGGATCCCTGTGCTTTGACATTACCTAAAACAAAACTTTTCTTCAAAGAAAGAAAGAAAAATTTTGTTATATTACAGAGGAAATGAAGTACAGGATGAGGAGACATTTGTCTCCTAGAAATTTAAGTATGAAATAATTAAAATCAATAGAGTGTGTAATTACACAACAACGCAATCTAATCTCCCTAGAAATCTCCCATCTACTACCTCACGGAAATGAGCCCCATCCTGTGTTGTTTCTTGCTCTCATTTTCTTCATTAATCTTGTCATGATTTATAACAAGAAGATCCCAGGCTGAACTTTCGTATTGCTTCCCCAGTTTTCTGGACTTCCCATGTAGAAGTGGAGAAAGAATGGGTCTTGCCCCGGCTGGTGGAGCTCTCTTTTTTTCAAGCACCCACTTAGCAAAGAGAGATGAGCAGAGGCACGATGAACCTCGCTGAACCTGAGATTACCCTACCCTGGAGAACAAAGCCTTTCTCTTTTTAAGTGCTAAACTGACAAGATTGGCCTTGTTAAAACAACTATAAACCTCAGTGAATCTCCTCTCAGATGCTGCAAGACTAGACTCCGTTTTTTGGGGGGAAAAAAGTGTATTTTATGATAACCTTGCTTCATTAATATTTAGCTTCTTAGTAAAAGTGTAAGGAGATAAGGAAGGAATGCATTTTTCAGATTCTCGTTGACCCTTTTGCCCACTATGATTGTTATTTGATCCATAGACATTTAAAACATTTTTTGAGGTAACAGATTTTTTAATATACATTGCAGTCAAAGGTTTAGTGGCTTTACTAAGTAAAGTGTTCAACAAAGAGAAAGTGAAAAACAAATGAACAAAAAATATAGTCCAGCAGTAAACTAGACTAGGGCTATGAAACTTAATCCATTCATATACAGTAAATAACCAATAGACATTTAATTTATTCTTTAAGGAATAAGTTGATGTGTTTTTTTCATGCTATTGCCAATACCTGGAAAAACAGACTTAGTATACAAAGCCAATACTTTATCTGAATCTTAGTTAGAGTTAGTTCGTGACTTAGACATTAATAGTGTGTTACTTTTTTCCCCAGCCAAGTTTATGGTCATCCCATGAGGCAATGTGTAGCATTCAATGAGAAACCATCTAACTGTACCTGAAAGCAGTGAATATCAAAGCAGTGAATATGAAGAAGCTAGAGGTGTGCATCTGATGTCAGTTAGAATGTCCATATTGTGGTCCATATTGGCAGGAGAAGTCCGACTCCAGAGTCCAGCTCCTAGCTCCAACTTCATACCATTACAGACCTGGGAGGCAGAAGCCATAAGTAAATAGGTACAAGGACTTCTCCTGTCCACATGGCAGACAGGAACAAAGCTTCTGATCCCAGACTCAGTGTGACACAGTCCCAGCCATTGCAGGCAATTGAGGAGTGAACCAGTGGATAGGAGATCTCTGTGTCTTTGTGCCTCTCTAATCAAGGAAAGAACAGGAAAGAAGGGAAGGGAAGGGAAGGGAAGGGAAGGGAAGGGAAGGGAAGGGAAGGGAAGGGAAGGGAAGGGAAGGGAAGAGGAGAGAAGGGGAGGGAAGGGAAGGGAAGAGGAGAGAAGGGGAGGGAAGGGAAGGGAAGAGGAGAGAAGGGGAGGGAAGGGAAGGGTAATGAGAGAGAGAAATAGAGGAAGGAAGGAAGGAAGGAAGGAAGGAAGGAAGGAAGGAAGGAAGGAAGGAAGGAAGGAAGGAAGGAAGGAAGGAAGAGGGAAGGAGGGAAGGAGGGAGGGGGAGGGAAGGAAGGAGGGATGAAGGGAGAAAGAGAGAGAGAAAACAAGCAAGCAGCTTCACAGATGTTCATGAAACAGAGGAGCTGTGTGTGTCCTTGCCACACTTCCTGTCAGTTTAGGGATTTCTGAGCAGACAGAACTGTGACTCGCCACCTTTACAGCGGTAAGTGCAGGATCTTGGATACTTCTCTAACATCTCCTTCTCTGGCTCTCACAGATGAAAACAATCAGTGATACACTCCAAAAGGACATCACATCCACATCATGTGTTATTTTCCTGCTTCTCTTAGTGAGCAGCATTATGGTAAAATGGCAATTGCTCACTGCCGCCACTCCCAAGCACACTCCCTCCTTGGTCTTACCACCATGTGCTCCTCAGGGTCCTCACTTCGTCACCACAGCCTGAGTCAGTGGCTATAAATCCAGAGGAGCATGAAGCACTTCCGGATGTCCTGCTCTGCTTGAGATAAAGCAGCATTACTGCGCAACAGAGCAGTCCCCAGGGCCAGCTCTTTCAGTGATGGATAGGTTCCTGAACAAGCTGACTTTAAAAAGAAAAATCCTATTTTGATACATCCTTTCAAACAAGTGGAAGTTCTTAGCACCGAAATTCCACATGGCTGTTAAACCCAATCAAATACAGATAGGTCAGTAACAGTTCTTGCTTTTCTCCAGGAATTCTGTAGGGTTTGCAGGTTAAATCAGTTGTGTGGTTAACATCCTCACTGTTATCCTTTTTCAACAAGGGTCCTTCAGTTTATCAGAGTAAGAACACTGGGTCTTAATGCAGCTTTTATCTCTGTCTTTTTGAATGCAGAAAGATTTCATGAAAGATGAAGAACTGGCTGACTCTCTAGTGTACAAGCATGTATTAATGACTGAGTCACATACACCACAAAAGCTTATCTTTGAGAAAAGGGCTGGACTTCAATCCAAGGAGAAGAGTTATATATAGAGAGAGGGACATCTAACTGGATGGTTCTGCCTAGCTGCAGGATTTTCAATTCTTCAGATTTCTGCATGGATACAAGGGTGGCTGGCTTGCTTGCCTTCTATGTTTTTTTGTTTGTTTTAATTTGGAGAAACAGTGACACTGAGTGAGCCTGGAAGTGAACAGGGATTGCTGCACAGATACCAACTGTATTCTGACTTCAGGGTGTCTATGGGATTCCAAGTGATTTAAGTTTCAGTTACAGCATCTCCCCTACATCACAGGCCCTACATTTACCAGACCCAAAAATTCCTTGAGCTAGTTTATGGTTTTCGTATCCATAAATCTAGTAACCATTCTTCATCCATGAGGAGTATGTATTGCAAGAAGTAAAAATGTTTACATCAGTTGAAGAAATTAAGCATTACATTGAAATGATTTAAAACTACATGAGCAAAATCAGTAATAAGGTAGTGTCAAACTATTCCGTGTTTGAAAAGTCTTCTAAAAATAGTGATTTTGCTTCTTGTGCTTTCAGATTCTTAAGCTACTATATCTAAAAATGGTAAAATGTATGATCATAAAATGAGCATCTGAATTTTTAAATTAAAACAAACATTTTATGCAGTTTCAATATGAAATTTTATAGTATATATATATATGTACACACACACTGCTTTCTGATCTTTTTAAGCTTTATTTCTAAGGGCAGAGCTACAGAGAGAGAAGGAGAGACACAGACAGAGAGATCTTCCATTTGCTGCTGCAACTCCCCAGATGGCCAAAACAGCAGGAGTTCGGTCAGTCTGAAGTCAGAATCCTTCTCCAAATATCCATGTGGATGCAGGGGTCTAGGGACCAGCACCATTCTGCTGCTTTCCCAGATACATCAACAGGGGACACAGTCAGAAGTGGGTAGTCAGGAATGAAAACAGCATCCTTGTGGGATGCACACTGCAGGTGGAGGTTGTATCCACTGTGCCGTGACACCAGCCCCCTGTTTATTTGTATGACTTAACCTGTCCAGTGGCTATACAGGAATTCCATAAATCTGATTTAAAATTCATAAATTTGGTGTAACTTTAAAGAAATGTTTTTTAAACACTTATTCATATATTTATTTGAAAACCAGAGTGACAGAGTAAAGAGGAAAGAAAAAAAAGCAAATGAGGAGAGAGATTGATTGAATCCACTAGTTCACCTCCCAAATGCCTACAGCAGCTGACAGTGGTCATGCGCCAGGAACCACAGTCGGGTCTCCCATGTGAGTTCCTGTAGTGTCTGAGTCATCAACCACTGCTTTCCAGGTGCATCAACATGGAGCTAGATCGGAATCAGCAACTCCAACATGCAAGAGGGAATCTCAAATTGGAACTTAAAAACTGTTCTAGCACAATGCATGCCCTTTATGTAACTTTCACGTTTTCAAGTTTTTGTTGACACCAATTAAACTGAAGTGGAAAAAAATGAGGATGTTGATTTTAGGGACTCACAGTGGGCCACATGGGCAGTGATGGTTCTGGCTGCCAACAGGCTGACAAATGATTGTTCACGGCCACCTTTCAACATTTGCTCCTCTCCCGCCTCCCAGAGCCCTGGCCGTGACTATCTGCTCCTTTCCCATCCCCATCCCCCAAACTCCTGTTCTGCCTCTTCTTCACCGTCTTTGTTCTATCCAAGCACAATAGTTGCTGTGATTGTGGTGTATGAACTACTTCATCTACATAATTTTAATAAACTTTCAGAGCAACTCTTTGAGTTAGGAATTCAGATATTCCCTATTTAAAAAAATTCAGAAAATATATTGATTGCTCTGGGTTATAGAACAAATAAGTGACAAAATGACCATTTTTGAATGCAACAAGTTGTAGTAGTTATTTTATATGTGGAGCATGATACAAGTGCAAAGTGATGGGTCATCTTATCTGATGAGATGGAAAACAGGGCGATGCCAATAAAAACTTTATTAACAAAGATCACTCCAGTTAGACCCTGTGAGATTAGGCAACCCAGAATTTTCTGATCCCAAATCTGAGGGTATTTTTGTATTTTCATGAGCTCCTTATCCAAACATCATCTGTTCTTTGACAAAGTTTCCATGTTCTTAATGAAAACTTGCAAAATTACCTCTTCCTTTCTTTATTAGACAATTTACCTGATGAATAATATGTGTCTTTATGAGATCCCTTGTCACTGAAAGGTTTTTATCAATTCGTTTGAATTAGCCCATATGTGTGCCTCATTGAATCGAGCATACAGAAATGTTTTCTTTGAATAAATTTTATTATATTTCTTACAATGCCTTGAATAACATGACAAAATATTAGGTACTTAATAGATGTTTTATGTCACTTCATGTCTATCTCTATAGTCTCAATTAAAACTAGCACTTACAAAAGTTCTTACTGCATACCCCCTGCTATCATACAAGTATCATCAAAATATTCACAAATCAAAATAAGGGCAAGAGAAGAGGCAGACAGGCTGTTCATGAACACATCTAAGTTGCAGAGTATTTTAAATAAATGAGACATTTTACATGGTAAATCCTAACTAAGCAAGCATATCAACTGTGTTGACTTACCTCCTCATCATTCTCCCATTTTTTTCTCCTTTTTACCAAACTTGCCCTTGTTCTGTACCACTGTTTTGCATAGGTGTATTTG
The DNA here is from genome assembly GCF_030435755.1 of Ochotona princeps. NCBI lineage: Eukaryota > Metazoa > Chordata > Mammalia > Lagomorpha > Ochotonidae > Ochotona > Ochotona princeps. The sequence goes on from NC_080840.1 coordinate 54,992,837, forward strand.
TCTACATAACAAGCTCCTCCCATTTAACACCAGGCCATTGGGAATGGGGAGTGGTGACCCCAGCATCCGCATAGGACCTCAGAAGTTCATAGCAGCATTTCATTTTGAATGAATCAAACAAATCTCAGATGGGAGTTTCTCTGTGAAGGAGCTTCACCAGGAACCACGGGGACCCATGGATGGCCATGGACAACAAGTAGGGGAGGCTCAACTGAAGATGAAACTTGAGCTTCGTTACAAAAGATCAGGAGGAGTTAATGAAGAAGAAGGGAGGAAAAAACATCCTAAATAGATATAAAGGCCAGCTGAAAGAAAGTCCCATACACTCAGGGAATGTCAGACAGAAGAGTCACAGGAGATATTTAAGACAAATTTCCCTTAACTTCACTCAGACGTGGCTAGTGTTCACTAGTAACAGTTATTCCTTCCCATGGGAACAGATAGCGTATTTCCCCTGAAGTAAGTTATTCCATGATCTGTGTCTTCCTTCTCAGGGATAATCTGCTTATCTGCTGAAAGATAGGAAGCATAGACTGTGTATGGTTGCTCTGCATCAAAGCCCTTTTTAATTTACAAATAAAGTTATTTTTTGTGTGTTTTCTTTAAATAGAAGGGGTCGAAATAGTTTTGAAAAACAAAGTTAAAGAGCTTATGCTACCTGATTTCAAGACTTGCTAAAAACTAGACTAATCCTGTAAACAAAACAATATGCTGTTGACAAATGAAAGCAGTAAAGAAAGACACACAGATCAATGGAACAGAATAGAGGACAAGCATAAACCCATGGATATGGGTAACTGATTTTTTATGACAAAGTTACTTTAATGGGAATAAAAAAAACAATCATCTCAAAAATAGTGCTGGATTACAGATAATCTATTAGAAGTGACCAAGTTACTTAAGGTGATACAATAACAAAATAATTTAGGATGGATCATATAGTTAATACTTAAACCTATAACTAAAAGATGTTTAGAAAAAAATAGGATGGAATAGTTATGGCCTGGGGCTCGGCAAAGATTTCTTAGGACACAAAGATATTAAATCTTAAAATTGTGAAAGAAAAAAAATAGCAAATTGTACTTGATCAAAATTTAAAATACCTATTCCTCAAGACACACTGTTTAAAAATGGGAGGAGGACGTACAGACTGAGAAATGTGCAACGCTGTACACAGCATGGTGAAGGACTCATGTAAGTTGATCCAAAGAACTTTCAAGTGCTAAAAGATGAAAATTCATTTACATACAAACAAACTTTTGATTCAACTCTTTGATAATGCATCTGGGAAGCAGCAGGCGATGGCCCACGTCTCTGGGCCCTGTGCCTGTGGAGGAGACTTGGAAGAAGCTCCTGGTTCCAGGCTTCAGCCTTTGCTGTTGCAGCCATTAGGAAAGTGAACCTGCAGACCAATCTCTCTCTCTCACTCTCTCTCTGCTTCTTTTTTTCTCTCTCTTCCTCTATGTAACTCTGCCTTCCAACAAATACATAAATATTTTAAAGTAAATATACAAATGGAGAGAGTGCGTCATATCATTAGTGATTAGCAAAATGCCAATCGAAATGCCATTAAAATCCCACTGAACATCACTGGTATGGCTAAAAGTTTTAAAACTTTCATCAATTGCTGATAAGAAAACAGAAAAATTTGTGATGAAAATTTGAAATTTTACAGTCCATTTACAAAAGTTTTAGCTTCTTATTTAATTAAGGATACATTTGCCAAATGACTCAACAATCTCACGGCTAGGTTTTTACTCAAGAGAAATTAATGTATATGCCCAGACAGAGATCTGCACACACATATTTAAAACAGCAGTGTTTCTGGAACTGCCCAGAATGAAAAATTACCCAGATGTGCATCCATCTCTTTTAAGAAATTAAAAAACTGCTGTGTACCTATGTAATGGAATACTGCTCTGCAGGAGCAAAACGGCTGATGCATGTAGTGTGATAAAACCTCCATAATACTGTGCTAAGTGCAGAAAGACTTTTTAAAAGGCTTCATTCCATATGGTTTCATCTGAAGGACATTCTAAAAGAGGAAATGCTATAGGAACAAATATCCTTTCAGTGATCCTCAAAGAGGCAGATGAGTGAAGGGATTGACTATAATGGAGCATGGAAGAAGAAAATAAGTTCTGGGACTCATGGATCTTTTTATATCTTGATTATTATGCTGTTTACAAAACTGTTTTTATCAAAATTCATTAAATCAAGGACAAATATTTCTAAATAAAACAAAATAAATGGGGTTATAAATAAAATGAAATAAAAATAAATGATCAAAGACAAGAACCAGATAGGATTATGGAAGTCAGTGGAACAGAGTTTCAAGGAACCATTGATCCATGATGTCATAATCTATTAGTGAGGCAAAGAGTGAAAAACATCCAGTTGGTGTGGCAAAGTGGTAGTCAGGGTAGCACTTGCTGGAACCATACTTGGTTGAAATGTAGAGTCAGAACCAGGACTGTTATGGGAAAAGATGGGATAAGCACTGACTTGTAGTGACAGTGGCTGTAGATAAGATTTTTTTTAAGCTGGTAGCAACTGGAAACATTCACAAATTTAGGGTAAAGTGCAAGCAAAGAGTGAGAGATTAGAGGTATAGTAAGGAGAGGGAAGTTTGATTGAAACAATACCCTTGGAGAAAATAGGTAATTTGGTAGGACTGTGCTAAAAGCAAGTTACGTGTCCTCATATGCATTAACTCCCCTATGACGTTTTAAATTCCTTTATGTCAGATTCTCATGTTAACTGTGCTTTTAGAGCTTCACAGGACTTAACCTAGAAGTTGAATGAGCACATGATGATGGCTAATTAAAGGACTTCTATTTAGTTAACCAAGACCATAATGTCTTTAGTTTCTTTGGGTTCAAAGCCAGAAATGAAACATTTTCAACTTTGAAATACATCCCAATCTAAATAGTCTTTAATTTTCCCACTTCTTATAATGTTAAGTGTAAATACTTTCACTTTGTTTTGGTATTCACATGAATAATGAAACTGAAAGAGGTGTCTAACATTTGAAATAGCTGGCAAGTTCTTTTCTCCCAGTGAAGATTTTAAATAATCTCTGATTATGGAGAATGTTTCATTTATTTTATCAGTCTGCATACCTGCTAGGATTTGCACAAAACTTCATAAATATCAACACTCTTTTCTAAGGATCAACACTACACATACCCAAACTAAGAAGTAATCGTGCTTGTAAGACAAATAACCCAAACTGGAAAATTTGTTATAATCCTTCATCTTAAAGCAACATATTCAGAGTAGTCACACTAGGTAAGGAGAATACAGCCAGTTCATAGGTTTCACTAAATCGTAGTTTTGCCCCACTCTCTAAAGGACTTCACTTTTTTCAGACATGATACTCCACCCTCTTTTTAATGGGACTGTCCCAAAGTAGCAGGTCTTTTCATTAAATCACACCTACTAGCCTCTTTGCATGACTCATCCAAAAGAAGAGCAACAGGAAGTTTCTTTAAATACTTACATGTTCAAAATGGGAAAGGTTTATACCATTTTTCCTCTTTCTTGAGTAAATTTTAGCAATTGCAATGGGAAGGTGTCCTGACACTGGGCAGTCCCTTCTTGGCAGGTGCTTTCTGTGTTTGGTGAACAGCATGTTCACATTTGGCATGGCCTGTGCTAAAATATAAGTGGCTGCTTTCTAGTATCCCAAGGAAGATATTGGTTTTGCTATGCTTATTTTATAATTTTCACAGTGGTATAAGAGGGAAATGTTTTTTTTTCCCTTATGAAGCCAAAATGGCATTGTCTCTGGTTTCCATTTCAATCCTTCAAAAAAAAGAAAGTAGATGAAATACAGAGACTTGATAAATTTATGGACAGGATAATGTGTAAGGGGATTAAACTGTTCCCTTAGGTCAGTTGGAAATTTCATTTGCTATTTTTGATGAAGCATCAATAGTTGATGTCCTTTTACTTTAAAAAAGCTTCCAAAGAAAAACTTGATGCTTTTTCCACTAGTGTTAGGAATGAGGCAAAGATATATTCCCTACAACTACTACTCAGTAGTTCTAGCTAATCTAAGACAAGATAAGGAAATTACAGGTATAAACTTAAGGAAGGAACAAAGATTTTTTTTTTACAGATGCTAGGATTCCTTATGCAGAAAACCCCAAAGAATCAATAAAATTCTCATAGAATTAATAAGCAACTAAGTTTGCAAGTAGCTAAGTTGATTACTTTTCCACATGAAATTTTAAACACAATTTCATTTAGATTAGCACTCTTAAAGCAGAATTTGAAATTTAAAACATAACTCCATTTATACTAATACTCGTCCCAAAATGAATTGTTTGGGTGTAAATATAACACCAAGGTCTAATGAATTTTTTGGGTTTAAGCAAAACAAACAATATGTAAGGTCTGTGTGAAAAAAAAAACAATAAATGTCCAATGAAAGAAATTTTTAAAACACTAAAAAAATCAAAAGATACTTCATTTTGATGGATAGTTAGATTCAATGACATGAAAATGTCAATTCTTCCCAACTTCATCCACAGATTCAAAACCATTCCTATCGAAACATCACCAAGTTATTTTGTGTCAATACATTAATTCTAATAATACACGGGGAAGGAAAAAAAAGCCCAAAGGAATCAATTCTGTAGATAGAGTAGTATTGTTGAATGTCTAGAAAAAGTAGAGCAAGAAAAAGAACAGAGAAACCTAGAAATACAGCCACCTAAATACAAGAGTACTTCAAAAAATTTGTGGGGCCAGGGCCCTGATGTTGTAGGCTAAGCCTCTGCCTGTGGTACCGGCATACCATATGGGCACTGATTTCTGTCCCAGCTACTCCTCTTCTGATCCAGCTTGCTGCTTGTGAACTAGGAAAGCAGTGAAGGACAGCTCAGATCCTTAGACCTGCACACATGTGGGAGGCTCAGAGGAAACTCCTGGTTCCTGGCTTTGGATCAACTCAGCTCTACAGCTTTGGCTGTTCAGGCCATTTGGGGAATGAACCAGCAGATGTAAGATCTTTCTCTTTCTGTCTCACCTTCTCTCTGTGATTTTGCCTTTTTTAAAAAATAGGGAAAAAGGAAATTAAAAGTTTGTGGGGCAATTTTTGTGGCATGGAGCATGAAGCTGCTCAATTAGGATGCCCACTTCCTGTTTTGGAGTGCAGATTTGTGTCCAAGATACTCCGCCTCCTACTGATGCATCCTAGAACACAATGAAGAATGCCTCAAGCGCTCAGTTCCCTGTCACATATGTGAAAGACCTAGGTGGAATTCTGGGCTCTTGACTTCAGCCTGATCACAACCCTGGCTTCTGTGGGCGCTTGGGAGGATGAACCCATGCATGAATGATCTCGCTCTTTCACCTCTCCTCTCTCTATACTTCTCTCTGTCTCTCTCTCTCTGTCTCTCTCTCTCGGTCTCGCTCTCGTTCTTGCTCAGCTTTTCAAATAGCTGAAAATAAGTAAATATATCTCAAAGAGACAGTTTTACTTCAATGAAAAATAATTTTGACATCCATGCACAACTTTCTCATAAGATGCACTTCCCTCCCATGAGCTTTCGGAAGGCCCCGCGTAAAGTCATCAGATCTTTGATAAAAGAGCAAAAGTAACACAATAGAAAAAAATTACTTTATAATACATGATCCTTAGACAATTTGCAATTTAAATGTAAAAAAAGAGTTCAGACACACGATATGCCCTTCACAAAAATCAATTCAAAACGGAGCTAAATGTAAAATGCAGAATTATAGAACTCTCAGAAGCTTTGATGACCTTGGGTATGAAAAGATCATTGACATAAAATACCAAAGGCATGACCTTTGACAGAAAACTTTGATGTATGACTTTAAAAAAATAAGATGGATTTTACAAATATATTGCCTTATTTTTTTTTTTTAATTTGGAAGGCAGAGTTACTCAGAGGGAAGCAGTGGCCTCAGTGGTCCGAACTGGGTTAGTCCAAAGCCAGGATCCAGGAGCCTCCAGGTCTCCTATGTTAGTGCAAGGACGCAGCTGCTTTTCCAGGCTGTTAGCAGGGAACTAAATCAGCAGGATCAATGTCTAGATGGGATGTTAGTGTTGTAGGTAAGTCCTAACCTGCTACCCTATGACACTGACAGCAATGTGTAATTATTAAATAAAAAAAACCTACTTCCATGAAAGACACAGTAGTATAGAAAAAGAGAATAAGCTACAAATTAAAAGAAAATATTTGTAAAAGATACATTTGACATTGGAACTGGAGGATATCATGTTGAGTGAAATAAGCCAGACACAGAAAGACAAATACTGCTTGCTTATCATTGTAAGTAGGAGTTGAAATAAAAAAATAAAAATTCCTGGGTATATCAGCTTTGCTGTAAATACAGCATTTCATCAAACTTTGCCTTAAATTCTTGTCAAACAAATTGATATGAATTATATATTGCTGTTGTATTGATGCTTCTGTGATTACTTGAAATCTACTTTATATGAAAAATATGTATCTCATAATATCAGGTTGTGTATGATAAAATTACCCAATAAAATTTATTTTTAAAAGAAAAAGATGTAACTGACAAAGGGCTGTGATCCAAAATATATCAAAAAAATGTCTAAAATTCCACAAGAAAAATAGGCATTTTAGGCATTTAAAAAGAATCAGAAAGCTTAAAAGACACCTGCACTGTGAAGATGCATAGATGCATAAGGAAATAGACTTTCCCATCTTAGGTCATCAAGGAAACATAAGTTAAAACAACACTGAGGTGCCACCACACCTACCTTCTTGAGTGGCCAGCACCCAGGACCCTGAGAAGTGCAAATGCAGAACAGGAGTGCAGAATAACAAGAACTCTGATATTGCTAGTGAGAATGCCAAATGATGTCACTTCGGGAGACAATTGAGCAGTTTCTTACTCTGCCAAACATGTATTTATAATAAGATCTAGAAGTCATACACTTGAATGTTTATCTAAAAATGCTGAAAACTTATGGTCATGTGAAATGCTGTATATGGATGCTTAATTCATAATTGCCAAAAAAATAGCAAGATACCCTTCAGTAGGTGAATACATCAACCACAGTACATCCACACAATGCAACATTACTCAGCACTGAAAAGAACTACGGATCCATGAAGACATACAGGGACCCTAAGCAACTGTTACTAAGTAAAGGAACCTTACCAAAAAAGGATGCAGTGATACACAATTCCATCATTGAGACATTTTGGGGAAAGGTAATGACTAAAGCAAGAGTAAAAATATCAGTGATTGTCAGAATGTGGGTTCAGGAGAAGGATGAACACAGGGGATATTTGAGTGTGCAGATGCTGTATATGGTTGTAATCATGGACACAAGTCATTATACATTTGTCCAAACCCTTAGAATACATCATCACACTAAGAGTTAACCTAACCGGGCCCTGCATGGTAGCCTCACAACAGCTGGGATCCCATATGAGCACGTATTCATGCTCCAGCTACTCCACTTGCCTTCTAGCTCCCTGCTTGTGGCCTGGGAAAGCACTCAAAGATGGCCCAACGCATTGGCACCCTGCACCCAAGTGGGAGACCTGGAAGAAGCTCCTTACTCCTGGCTTCAGATCAGCTCAGTTATAACTATTGCGGCCACTTGGGGAGAGAACCAGCAGATGGAAGATCTTTCTCTCTGTCTTCCCTCTCTCTGTAAATCTGACTTTCCAATAAAAGTAAATAAATCTTTTTTTAAAAAAAGGTAAACCTAACAAACTATAGACTTTGAGTGATGATGATGATGCAGCCTCATACACTGTGATAAATGCAGCACGTTGGAGGGGATGTCGATGTTGGGAGAAGCTGCACATGGGTTGAGCTAAGGAATGCATGAGAAATCTATGCAATTGCACTCAGTGCCCAACCACTCTTAGAAATAGTCTATTGAATGTTTTACAGTTCTATGAGGAAGTAAGCCTAAAAAGGAAAAAGGTGTTTTCCTCCTTTTTGTAATAATGAAAGTTTATTTATTTACTACTGCACCGAGCTTAAGACAATGCCTCAAACTGAAGTTTCACTAAAAGATGCCTGCAGAATTTTATAATTAGTGTGAATCAGTGTTTAAAGGCATTCTGTTACCATTCCAAAGGGTTTTCACTTTGGTGGTTAGCATCTGAAGGCAAGTTCATAGGTCTAGTACACTCAAACTATTGAACTTCAAAGTCAAACCATGTTTTGCCACCTTGGCTGACTGCCAGTTCTGGGTACCTCAGTCACAGAAGGGATTTTTTTCAACACAAAATTGGCTAATCCATTGTGGATGGTTTAGTATAATGTTACCATTAGTTAAAATAAAATAAAATAAAATAATATATTAAACAGCCAAAGAGTAATCCCGCAGAGGGTCAGGAATCCCTCTAATGTCAAACATGACCACTCTGAGAATTTGTAAATTAAAGGCTCTAGAAGACAGCTTTCTAATTTTTCTCAAATAGATTACCTATCTAATACCCAACCACTTGGTGCTGACCCTACAACTGCCTGAAAAAAATGTGATTTTATGTTTCTAAAACATCATAAGCATTTCAGAAAAGCTTCTCCTTGGTCAGTAAATATAGAAGGCTAGATGAGAACTCTACCTTGTAGCAACTATTTCCAAATTCATTTGGGAGGGGAAAAAATGTTGAAGATTATTATCTTTGTAAACTGTGACTCCTTGTCCCTCTGATCTCACTGCAGAGCATATCTGCTGTCATGTTATCAATAGCATTAACCAAACGTCAATTCCTTGTTTGATTGTGCCAGCCAGATTGTCCTTTTTGATTGAAGGAATAGAGTCAAGATGCTTACCACTGTTCTGTATGTCTTAGCCCTTTACCCCAGACTGTGGTCATCTCCCCTATAATCTATTCATTTCCTCCTTCTCCAGCATCACAATCAGCTGTAATTTAACTCCACGCAAGGAATTTTAAACCATCTCAAACTTCTCCTGAAACATGGGCACTCAGATTGCAAAACTGATTAGATACATAGAGACATGGTCCCAGAGAATTCCTTCATGAGAGCGGAAGAGGCCAGTGGCTAGCATTTCCTTTACTTTTTTCTTTCCTTTTTCCTTTTTCTTTTCTTTTTAAAAAAGATTTACTTATTTTTTTTATTGAAAAGGCAGATTTACAGAGAGAAGGAGATAAAGAAAGATCTTCCATTTGCTGGTTCTCTCCCCAAGTGGCCGCAATAGTTATAGCTGAGCTGAAGCCAGGAGCAAGGAGCTTCTTCCAGGTCTCCCACGCGGGTGCAGGGTGCCAAGGCTTTGGGCCGTCCTCGACTGCTTTCCCAGGCCACAAGCAGGGAGCTGGATGGGAAGTGGAGCTGCCGGGACATAGACGGCACCCATATGGGATCCTGATGCATGCAAGGCAAGGATTTAGAATGGCTCCCCTTTTCCAGGCATACTGCGAAGAGAAAAGGCTTTAGCACTGTTGTTAATAGAATCTGCAAGAATGAGCACAGAACGGACTTAAGACTATCTGAAAATGGCACCGAAGATCCATACGACTTGAATAAAAACCAAAATGTTTTTTCCACTCTTTCTCACCAATGTTTTTCCCACTCTTCCTCACCACTCATTCTGAACACTTTTGAATCAAATGTGGGGAGAAAGGAAAGTTCCACCCTGATACATCAACCAACCAGTCAGTTCTGCAGTGTATACCAGCTGGGCCTCCTACAATTTAATTCTGGCATATCTGGAGATAGCATCAGATCCCACAACTGAGAACTCAATCTTACAAGATATCCCCCACTTCAGATGCCTTTAGCAAGTCCCAGACAATGACCTATAAATTCAGATTCCCACAAGGCCTTCCATAGCTTTGGTTAATTTACAGGACTCATGGACACACTTGCCTACATATGCTAGTTTATTACAAAAGCTAGTATAAAGGATGCAAATGAACAGCCAGATGAAGAGACAGGCAAGGTGCTACAAAGTGCAAGACATGGACATGGAGATTCCATGTGTTTCGAAACACAGCACCTTCCAGGTACCTCCACTGGTTTAGCTTCCTAGAAGCCCTCCAACCTCATTTTTTTTCTTTGAGGAGTCTTTATTGTATAGGCATGACCTATGATGGCATCATTGGCCATTGGTGATCTCTTCAGCCGTCAGTCCCATTCCCCTTCCTGGGATGGAGACATGGGCCATAAAGTCCCAACTGTTTAATCCTGACTTGGTCTTTCTGTTTTTCTAAGGATTTATTTTACTTATTTGAAAATCAAAGTTCCAGACAGAGAGACAGAGAGATCTTCTATCTGCTAGTTTACTTCCCAAATGTTCACAAAAACTGAACTCAAGAGTCTGACGTCAGGAGCCAGGAGTTCCTCCAGGTTTCACACATCAGCACAGGGTCGTAAGGCCTTAGAACATCCTCTCTGGCTTCCCAGACACATTAATAGGGAGTTGGATTGGAAGTGGAGTAGCCGGGACTAGAACCAGCACTCACACTGGATGCCAGTGGGGAGGCCACAGCTTTACCCACTACACCACAGTGCTGGCCGGACTTCCTGTTTCTTGTGACTGACTCCCATCATCCTGACATTCTCTTAGGGATTTCAGTCATTAGCCATCTCACTAGTACAAATGAAAGTAAAAACTCTTTGGTAGAGTACATATAATCTTCATATTTTTGCTTACCTAAAAAACTATGTCATATATTTTTATAGATGACACTTCTTTAGAATAGAATCTATCACAATTTGCCTTCTCAAATATTCTCCTATTTAGACAACTGTAGTTGTTCACTGTGAATGTTTGAATGCTACATTCCCTTTTGTTTGACTGATTTTATTCCTGTTGTGCTTCTAATTTTTTTTCTTCATCAAAGTTACATAAATGTATATGGAAGGAATCACATAGGAAGACGACACCATAGCACAGGTTAAGCCTCTGCCTGCTTCCTCAGTCCTGGCTTCCAAAATGTACAACAGCTCATGTCCCAGCTGCCCCACTTCTAATGCAGCTCCCTGCTTATGGCTTGGGAAAGTGGTGAAAAATGTTCCAAGGTCTGTGCACCCATGTATGAGACTTCATAATAGCTGGCTCCTGACTACAGACTGGCCCAGCTTCTGATCCAGCAGCCATTTGGAGAGTGAATCAGCACATGGAAAACCTTTCTGTCTCTCCTTATCTCTTTGTATATCTGCCCTTCAAATAAAATAAACAAATAGGTCTCATAAAGAATTACATGTTTCTGTAAAATATAATATAAAGAGTAGTCTTATGCTCCATTTAAGACACTTGTTTCAACAAAACAGAATTCAATAGTTGATGAGAAAGGACTTTGAGCCAAAGATGATAGAAGGAAGCAAGCAGTGCAGTCTGTTAAGCTGTAACTGACACCTACGGTATCCCGTATTTCACCAACTCAAGTGTTTTGCTAATACTCCTGGTAGAACAGCAGATGATGCCTAAGTACCTGTGCTACTACCGCCCAGATAGGAGACCTAAATGGAGTTCCTGACTCCTGGCTTTGGACTATGCTAGTCCCAACCACGACCACCATTTGAAAAGTGAACTAGTAAATGGAAGGTCTCTCTCTCTCTCTCTCTCTCTCTCTCTCTCTCTCTCTGCAATAAATAAATAAATAAATCTTATAAAACAAGAACAACAGCAACAACAAAAGGTTGAACACAATTATTTAAGACTCATTCTTCTGAAATTATTCCTAATTTTTTTTTTTTGCAGAGAATACAAGTAACATTAAGAGCTTCATAATTCTGGAAACTACAGAGCAGAACAGCGAGTGACAACTGAGTTGAATTAGCAGGTCTGAGAAAATTAAATTAAAGCCTTAACCAGCATAGGAAAGTCAACCAATTTTTACCACAGTAGTAATCCCAGAAAATCATAGGAAATGGAAACACAATGTATGTTTGAGCTTGATAAGAACCTGGGCCTAAAAGCAAGATGAATGTAAAGTCTGCATTAAAAAAAAATGGCGGGCCCAGTGCAGTAGCCCAATGGCTAAATTCCTCGCCTTGCATACACCATGATCTAATGGGCACCAGTTCTAATCCCAGCCTCCCCATTTCCCATCCAGCTCCCTGCTTGTGACTTGGGAAAGCAGTAGAGGATGGCCCAATGCCTTGGCACCCTGAACCCACATGGGAGACCCTGAAGGAGTTCCTGGCTCCTGGCTTTGGATTGACACCTCCAGCTGTTGTGGCCACATGGAAAGTGAATCAGCAGATGGAAGATCTTGCTCTCTGTCTCTCCTCTCTGTATATCTGACTTTGCAATAAAAATAAATAATTTTTTAAAAAAATGGCTGCATCTACTACACCTTTTGGGTGAGTGATCATGGGTGTTTGCCCCACCACAAAGGAAGGCTAGAAGTTTATTTTCTGCATAAAGGGCTGGCCACACAAAGCATAATTGAGTAAAAGGATATTATCCTGAAAAGAGGTGGAGATCAGGAGGTAAAATTTTACATGTCAAAGGTGCAAAACCTTAACCTTCTCCACTTACATGAAAGTTGCACTTGATATCATTTTATTACTTTATTAATGTCTATGGTATCAGTAATTACTTCTCACACCTTGTATTAGCAATGTGTATTTTCTCAACTTCTTGATCAACAATGCTAGAGTATCATTTTTTATCATTTCAAAGAACTAATATTTTAATTTCTTGATTTTTGTTGTATTTTTACCTTCAGTGGTTTGTTATTGACCTTATCATTTTCTCCCACTTCCTTTGGGTTTAATTTTCTCATTTTTTAAAAGATTTCTTTATTTTTATTGGAAAGTCAGATATACAGAGAGGAGAGACAGAGATGAAGATCTTCCATCCAATGATTCACTCCCTAAGCAGTTGCAATGGCTGGAGCTGAGCTGATCCGCAGCCAGGAACCAGGAGCCAGGAGACTCTTCTGGGTCTCCAGCATGGGTGCAGGACTCCAAGGCCTTAGGCCGTCCTCGACTGCTTTCCCAAGCCACAAGCAGGGAACTGGATGGGAAGATCAGGGCTGCCAGGATTAGAACCAGTGCCCACATGGGATCCGGGCTTGTACAAAAGAAGAATTTTAGCAACTAGGCTAGTATGCCCTGCCCTAATTTCCTAATTTCTAATAAGGTAAAGATCTAGACAGGCATTTTAAATATTTCTTTCTTTATAAAAGAAATATTTGCAGTAGTCAGTTTCATTCAGGGTGCTCTGATAGATAGATATTGTGTGCCTGCATACCTGAGGGTACTTTGAAAAGTTTATGGAAAAATACCCGCAGAATTAGAACATCATTTTCACATGCAAAAATTTTGAAATCCATGCACAGTTTTTTCACAGTATGGACTTGGTATGAATTTTATGATGACATCTTATGTAATGTTATCATTCAGTTCAAATATTTGCTCTTTTCCATTTCAGAGTCTCATAAATTAATTTAAAACTGCATTGGTGAATTTCCAGCATTTGGATGGTTTATGTGATTTATAATTTAGTTTCATTACAGTCAGAAGCTATAGTATATATAATTTGCTTTATTGAGACTTTCTTTATAGTGTTGAGGCCTCTTTTCATAAATACATCGTACAACCTTGGAAAGACTGCTTGTTCTTCTGTTATGGATCTAATATGTGTGTGTATATATATGTATATATGCACATACACAGATGTATATATATCAAACTTTACTGATCATATTCTTAATTTATATGCTCTTCTAGATTTTCTTGGGTTTTGTTTGTTGTTTGTTTTTGTATTTGAAAGACAGCTTTGTAGAGAGAAAGCGAGAGATAAAGAGAGAAAGATCTTGCATCAGCTGATTTACTACCCAAATGGCCACTGCAATGACCAGAGCTGAGCTAATCTGAAGCCAAAAGTCAGAAGCTTCTTCCGGATCTCCCATGTGAAGCCCATGGATTGGAGCCATCTCCACTGATTTTCCAGGCCGTAAGCAAGGAACCGGATGGGAAGTGGAGCAACCAGGATATGAATCAGTGCTGGTATGGGGTGCTGGCACTTACAGACAGGATTTGCCTATTGAGCCACTGGGACAGCCCCTTTCCTGTTTGCTTTATCAATTATTATGGGAGGTAAGTGCTATGGTTTGAATGTACATCCTTGTAAAAATTTGTGATTGGGTCAGATATTTGGGGCAGTGGTTAAGACACACTTGGAGTACTTGCATCCTATATTGCCTGATTTAAGTACCAGCTCCTCTACTTCCAATCTAGCTTTCAGCTAATGCACAACAAGGAAGGATGTATTGGAAAATATGCCCTATGCAATAACATGGCTCCCTCCAAAAACAGATTCTCATGGAAAAAGAATCACAAGAAAGAAAAATAAAAGAGGAAAGTACTAAAAGGAAAAGAGAAAGACAGGAGAGGAAGGAAGGAAGGAAGGAAGGAAGGAAGGAAAGAAGGAAGGAAGGAAGAAAGGAAGGAAGAAGGAAGGAAGGAAGGAAGGAAGGAAGGAAGGAAGGAAGGAAGGAAGGAAGGAAGGAAGGAAGGAGAGAGAAGAGGAAAAAACTTATGCTTATATTTGATTGCCATTGTATTGGGAGATGAGAACTTGAAGACATCTTCAATGTATGAGAACTCACTTCATGTGGAAATGGGTTCACTTCCCCCATTGACTTTGTCTTTATGCTGTTCTACTAGGAGGATACTACAAGAAGACCCTCACAAGATGTCATACCTCTACATCAGACTTTCAAACCTCCAGAACTGTGAGTTAATAAATTCTTGTTCATCATATATAACTCAGTCTTGAAAATTCAAGATTGTGAAGGTAAGCAAGTTTCCCAAAACTGTTGATGTTTTGTCTAATAACTTCAAAATCTGCATCTTCTACTTACTTGCTTTTCCCCCAAGATTTCTAGTCACATGCTACTACCTCAAAATAACTGCTCAAAATAAAACCTCAAAATAGCTGGCCACCTCAGTTTTGTCAAGCACTGAAGCCAACTGGGTCAGCAATAAGTCCAGTTTTGATAACTCAATTTGTCTCTGTGTGTTTTCTTCTCAACATGTGTGGCCCACAGCTCTGAAAGACAAGGAGATTGAATTCCATCCTGTAGAGATTTTAACCTTTTGTTTCTACAGCTTCACATTCTCACAGATTGAGACTCATTTTGTGTCAGAAGCACATCAGCACATCTCATTTAGCATTGTTCCTTTAACCCATCCAGATTATGAGAGATTTCATTTTACCTTTCAAAAGTCCTTTGCCAATTCTGCCAACCTCCCATGTCATTCCACGTAATTGGTACACTAAGTTTCCAATCTGCACAGTCCCAAATAAGTGACAAAGTTGAAATATCCCCTTGTTCCTTTAGTAGAATTATTTTGTCTTATACTCAAAGGGAATCCAAAATTAGAATACACACCCAGGAAAGAATGCCTGGCCGTTTCCAGCTAACTGCAAAGCAGCCTCAAAAAAGCTAGTTTGTCAGCTTCTTGCTGCTTCTGCTCTTCTGACCTCGAGTTTAAAATTATGTTTTTAATGTGTTTGCTTTCTCCAGTTGCTCTTGCAGAAGGTTTTGGATGCAACAAACTACTACATACAGCATTGTTTGACTTAAAACTTTGGATGACTCTCCACTACCCTTCAGACATAATCCAGAATCTTGAAAAGAATTTATGAGACCTTTTATGCTAATACCCTTGTTTGAATATGCCATTGCCTCGCATACCTCTGGACCCGTACATCTTCGTCTATTCCTACTGGAATGTACCACCTCGTGGTCCCCTCTTCATCATGTTCACGCTTACTGGTTCTCATCACTTCTCCTTCTTGAAGAAGGCCATTTACAATACTCAAGGCTGACTTGCAGTATCCTGCCTAATATTTTTGTCAAATTGTATTGTAGCTGTATGTTTACCGCTCTGAATTCCTCGCTAAACTCTGATCTCCCTTGGGAATTGAGAAGGTGTCATACTCACCATCAGAAGAGCATGCAAGAGTGGAGTTTAAAAATACCGGGCCTTCAGACAACTATTAGCTCTGACATTTCTTGATAGTCTAATACTGGTCAAAATTTGAAGACCCATGTTCTTTATTTTTTTTTAAGATTTATTTATTTTTTTATTGGAAAGGCAGATATACAGAGAGGAGAGACAGAGAGGAAGATCTTCCGTCCAATGGTTCACTCCCCAAGTGACCGCAATGACTGGAGCTGCACTGATCTGAAGCCAGGAGCCAGGAGCCAGAGTTCTTCTGGGGCTCCCACACAGGTGCAGGGTCCCAAGGCTTCGGGCTGTCCTCGACTGCTTTCCCAGGCCACAAGTAGGGAGCTGGATGGGAAGGAGGGCCACCGGGATTAGAACCTGTGACCATATGGGATCCCAGCCATGCAAGGCGATGACTTTAACCACTATGCTATCATACCAGGCCCTTTATTTTCAATTAAGTGCTGAATTGCTCATTATAGTAGGATTGAATAAAACAGAAAGAAAACCTTGGAAAATAGCGCCCAATGTAATAACATGGTCCCTTGCCCAACAACAGATTCTCATGGGAAAAGAATCACAAGAAAGCAATATTAAAAGGAAAGGGCTAAAAAGAAAAGAGGAAGACAAAAGATACAAATCCATACCATTTTCCCACATATAAACAGACTGGCATCAGTAGTGAAGCACAGAAGGCATGGGTTGAGGAGTCCTTATAATATTAAGCCAACCCCAACCAATGTTCACCCCACCATTCCTCTAGAGCTGTTTTGGCATATCAACACCCACATCTGCATTGGCAAATCCAATGGCCCGTGCTCAAAATTCACCTTGCTTGGCCTATCAGCAACATTTGGATCAGAATGTGCCTCGTTTTCCTTTCTCTGCAAGGTGTCATGGATGCCATGCTCCCATGATTTTCTTCTATTTTCTTCTCCTTTGTCTTCTTCGCAGGTTACATTTCATCACTTCATCCTTAGGATGTTGTAGTATCCGGGGCACGGGTCTTGGTCCTCTCTGCTGTCTCTGCATTCACACTTTTGTTAGTTTCATTTGATTTCTTGTCTACATGCCAAAGATTCAAAATTCCTATTTCAACTCAAATCTCTTTTCTGAATTTCAGATTTGAGTATCAAATTTCCCACTTGCTGCATCCAACCTGGATCTCAAATATGCAGTCCTAAGTTATCATGTCCAAACTGAATTCCTAGAGTTTTCTCAAACCCCAACTCACTATTCTCCTCATTTTAATTGATAATATATTCTTGCAGCCCAGTCTCTCTGACTCAAATCGGTAGAGCTTTCTTTGGTTCTTTTTTTTCTTATATCTTTCAAAATTATTCTACCATATATCCTGTTTTCTTTACCTCCTCTACAAGTAGTCATACTGAAGTTACCTCTTTAAAATGATTTCCAAGAGGATGGACAAAGTAACCTCTACTTGCATCTCATATTATGGCATTTATTTGCATGTCTTTGTATAGCTCCAAGGGAAGCTGAGAAATGTGAGCCGCACCACTAAGTAAAAACAAGTCAGGTTTCTTATCCTTGGAATGGAAGACAGATCCTCAGAGTCAACCCTAAGACAGATTCTCTTGGACCCACATCTCTGTGGTTTGGTGTACAGAACAATATTTTCTAGAAGCCAGCACTGAAACAGATTTTTCTAAATCCCAGTTATTATCTTACATTAAGATCATCACATATCCAGAACAACCTAGGGCATCTATTTCCCAGCAAATGCCCAATCAAATTTCCTATTTCAGGCAGGGATCTGCTACAGAGGATATCATTTATTCCAACTTGTTTTTAAGGATTTATTGAAAGACTACTCAGTTGATATTAAATGACATAATACTGAGCATCCTCAAAAATTATATCACCAAAGAAGATGCCTATCTGTAACAAAGAAGCCACATGTAAGATTGGGAAACTCTAGAACCATAGGGATACTGTCACAATTAGGAAGTTCCAAATCAGTATGACTCCCATATTGGTTAAGAGAAGACACGATGGAATTTAGAGGTTGGCAAGAATTAGCTTTGCTTGTAAGTTAGAAGGAACAGCTGGACATCTCACTGGCACATGTAAATGACATTAGAATCCCAACTGAAAATAGCCTGAACGAAGATCAGAGTCTCTGAAAGAGGGAATTTTATATAAAAAAGATGGTCTGCAGTTTTACATGGATTTATGTCCATCACAGAAGAATCTTGTTTGTTTATATGGATAACTTAAGTCTTCAGGTAACTAGGGGCAAGAGGATCATTTAGTTAATTTGTTAGCTGAAAGGCAGAGTGATAGAGATGGGGAGAGACAAGAGGACATATCTTGGTCCACTCTACAGAAGCTTACACTAGCCAAGGTGAGCCCAGGCTAAATTTAACAGCCAGAAGCTCCACCCAGATCCCAAAAAAAGTGGTAGGAACTCAAGTTCCTGGGCCATCTTCTGCTATATCCCAGGCACACCAGCAGGAAGCTGAATCTGAAGTGGAGGTGATATTGCATCCCAGGCACTTGGATGCAGGAATGCCAAGCACTATATACTGGAGGAATCCATACTGGGCTAACCCATTATGTCACAACACTCACCCCAAGGAAAGAAGGGTGGGGATTATTTTAACTGGAATTTCCAATCTCTTTGTATCTCCTTGTTTCTATGAAGTGAGAAGTTTCTATGTTAGTGAGAAGACTAACAAGTGGCAAAGAGTTTTGCATTTCATCTTTGATTTTTGCCTACCTCCTCCCACTACTAAGTGCATTACTAAGTAGTAAGAGAGCTGAAAGAAAGACAGTTGTCAGGAACGAAACTGAAATGCCTAGACCACATACTCATTGCATAACCAGCCAAAATAATTCTAAGCATTGGCTGAATGTTTCCATACTGTGATGTTTGTGCCCTGGATGAAATATTAAAGAGCCCAGAGAAAATGAAAGACATACGAAGAACTTAAGAATCGGAGAAGTTTCAGTACAAGTGTTCAAAATAAATTTTTAACTACCTATTTTGAAGCATGGGGAACAAAATAAGGACTAAAAAGCCATGACAGGATATTCCACTCTGAATTACAGTGTTTAATTTAAAATGTTTGTTATGGAACTAATTTAAGTTCCAGCCAAAAGAGCCGAAGGCAACTGGGAGTTAGCCTGTCTTTTGCTTTGCTGTGTTCCTTGGTTGGTCATCTTGATCAGACTCTAAACAAGGCAGGTATTAGGCCTCCCACCAACTGAACCTCCAGGAATCATACAGGAGACGTGATGCTCTGTTCTTTTGACTTAGCCACCAGCTATACTTCTTCCTGAGGGTCTTTCCCACACCCTCGATTAACAGGAATGGCATTCAATCATTGGTTGAATTAGAGAAAAATTTGCTAAAATAATCTCTGTGGTCTCACATCTTGGCTGTCTCTAAAATTAAACACATTAATCCTTAACAGATTACTGACTCTTAAGATAACAAACAAGACAAAGTGGCAAAGACCTAGGCTTTTACAAGGTTGGCATCATAGGTTGCTCCTGTTCTCGAATTTCTGACATTTTATTTGTTAATTGATATCCTGGAATTTCTCTCATCTAGAAGCTTCTCTCAATTGATCTTAAATTCTAGGGTAAGCCATTTGGACTTCTTCCAGAGACACAGGATTAACTGAAAGTTAAGCTTGGCATTGAGAATATGGATAAAGAAGATACTCTTTTCCTTAATCTTATGAGTCCCCTTTTTCCCTTCCCCCACTCCCCACCCGCTGCCCTGCCCAGGCATTGTTTTTACACATTCCAAAACTGGCTTTGTACACTTCTGTCTTGCTCTTCCTAGCATCTGTTTACTGTCATTGTGACCAATGATCTTTCTTTATCAACAATGGCTACAGCCATGTTTCTCATCCTACATGTTCTTCTTATGAGGGCTTCTGACATCTTACCCAGGTGTGATCCCTGAACTCTTCTATTAGATATGTGACTGTGGTGATGTGATACCACCTGATGTCTGAAATTAGGTCATGAAAGGTCACAGCACTTCTGCCGAGTTTCTGGGGTTACTTGCTCTTGTAAACCATGCTGTGAGGTAGCCCCAGGTGACCCACTAAGAAAAGCCACAGGAGTGGCCAGGTGAATGTTCCAGTGCAAAGCTCCTGAGTAGGTCACAGGCAAGTCATTGCCAGGCATGTGTCCAGTTGATTCCCGCTCTACCTTTGACAAGCTCCCCACCCCCTACCATATGACCTGTCCAAATCCCCAATGTTCACAATCAAAGAACATAAGAAAATGACCATTTTAGGGAAGCTTATAACATAGTTATTAGAGCAACCAATCAATAAAAAACCTTATCAAATTGCTAATATGGACTAGATACATGTTCGTCCCCTACCCAAGACTGTCAGTCTTTTCCAACTGAAATCTGAAACATTTTCTCTCTGGTACTGAGAGAACTTAAAGCTGCCTCTTTCACTCTTGCTAGAATTCCACTTGATGTCAGGCCTCAGAATGCCTTGCCGTTGGCCCAGCTCTATCTGTGTTATGTGTTGCTTGTCAACAGTATAATAGCTATGTGGTTATAAAGCTGGGTCCACCCTTCAGCAAAGCTGAGATTCTTCATCTAGTACTCTAAGTTCATGTCTAGGTCAAGGCTTCCTAGTTGCCATTTGATTCGGATGAAGAAATTCTCTTCCCAGGAGTTTATTTGCCCAGTAAGTGCTGAGTGACTCCTATCTCACTGCCCTTGGTTGAGGAATAGTCACAATTATACTGCAGGGTTATTTTGAGGGAGGAAGATAAATATTATCAATAACATTGCCCAGACCACCATAGATATGCGCAAATTATTCTATTTAACCCTTTCTATTTCTCATAAAAGCTTCAGTTCCCATGAAATGTTTCAAAAAAATTTTGTTTCTAATGTATGGAATAGCCTAAATTTGAAATTCCTTTTCAGTGCCAAATTTATGGTTATACTCCGTTCCTACTATTCAGAGCTTAAAGGGTCCTCCTCAAACATTTTTCAAGCACCTACAAATTCACACGTTAATTAAAAATACAAATTAAGTATTTTTAAATATTGGTTTTGGGGCACTGTGATATTTTTGTTAAAAAAAAACAAAAAACCTTTTTTTCGGTGTTGATACAAAATTCTGAGAAATGAATTCTAAGAAAAGATACTTCTCCTGTGGAGTTGAACTCATTAACATGCCTTCAGGGCCTGAAGAAATTATTGTTGCCATTGCTGTTGTTGTTTATCATTGCCGGTCTTTAAAAATGAACCATGGGGTATCTAAATGTAACTTCAAAGCAGTGTTTCCAATCCTGTGAGTCACTCCTTGCATCTTCAGGGTTAACATGTTTTTAGACGAAATAAAAATATATCATAATCTGCTTTTCTATTACTCCTCGAGTGTAGAGATACCATCATAATTATAAATTTATTTTAAAATACTATGGAACTTATTCATCGTAGTTTAGGCATCATTTATTATTTGATAATTAGCTATTGAAATTGTAACAACTGTAGGAATTCAGAAAAAGTTTTTCAATGCTGAAATAGTCCTTTTACTCTAAGCATTCAAGAGTTATTTACACCTTCCTTTTGGTTGGAAGAAGATAAATTTAGAAGACCATCTTAAGTGGTGAGGATAGATCTCAGAGTAGATTTCTAATATGAAGACTATTCAACCAAACATATTATTCATCATTTTCACCAAGAGAAAACAAGAGTTACTTTAGAAAATAGGCCATGTGATATGCAATAAATCATCTGGTGTATGTGTGAGTGTGAGTGCATGAGTGTGTGTGTGTGTGTGTGTGTACTGTACAAGGCAAAGCTGCAAAGCTGGGCCTTTGAATGATCTCAGATGCAATGATACAGAACATGATGATGACACAACTGGGAGGTCTTAATTGGTCTGGGAATACTACTCCAAATAAACTTCTACAAGAATATGCTAAGATATTCTTCAAAACAATAATCACTTTGAAAAAATATTACTTCTAAACTAAATCTTGGTTTCAGAGATTTTCTGTTTTCTCACAATTGCGTGACAAATGTGAATTTAGATCATCTTTTTTTTTTCTGTGGTATTTCTGGCTTATTTCTTAAACAGAAGGATCAGTCTTTGAGTAGTTCCTACATTTTTCCAAAAACCTGTGTGACCTCCAGTATGATTTCAGTGTTACAAGAGGTGGAAGGAACAGCAGGCAATGGGAATTACATAAAAGTTATTGGTTCACTGCTGTTATAATGAAGACCATGTGTATGGGGAAATTCAGACATAAATCTCTCAGTGGACAAAATTTCTAATTAAAACCTGTACCAATCTTTTCTAAATAACGGACAAAGAACTTTGAGATCTAACTTAGTTTCATCATTTCAGAAATGGGCATGGGAAACGTAATGCCTGCAATAGTTCACCACCTCTCAAAAAAATGCAGGAAGCAGGCTCTTGATGGAAAAATAATATTTACTGTACATTTTTAGCATCCAGTAGGTCTCATATACCCTATCCAATTAGGAAAGCATTGAAGTTAGCTATCTAGTGTCTCTGAGAAGTGAATATGTATGTCCAATACAGAATGTATGTTGAAGAAACAATTTTTGAGTCACGCCTAGAAGCCAGCTTACAGAACACAAAGATACTTTAAAAGTTTGTGGGAAAATAGAACATAAAGATACATTTATTTTAATGAAAAAATTTAAATCTGCGAGTAGTTTTTACATAACATGCATTTTCCATGAGCTTCTTAAAGACCTCTCCTGCGGTGTTTTGTATGTCAAGGAGATAGAGTCACAGCCGTTCTCCCATCCTTAGAATCCTGACATTTCTGCAGTTTAGTTTACCACTTGGGCAACGCCTTTTGGCCAATCCAAGTAGTGTTAACAAACTCCTGGAAGGAGAACAAGTGTTTTCCCAGAGAAAGACAGATTGCATAGAAGGGCAGACAATAAGGGGTCAATGATCCCAGCTTAAGCCAAAATCTAAAAAAAAAAACCATTCCATGGAAGATGAAGAAAACATTCTCTTTCCATTAGAGTCATAAAGAGAAAACAATGCTTTGGCTCTTTAAAATAGTACATTAACTGCCTTCTTATTAAAGAGTGTTTCTTCTCAGCTGGACAATATTGATAACGGTAATAAATGTGTCTTGCCTCTTTCTTTAAATACCACATTTATTCAGCCCTAATGAACTCTCTTTGAATCCCTCTCCCTTCTGCTGAAAGCCATGACTAACCAAAAAGCATAAATCACTATTAAAATGCAACAAATCTAACGGGTAGATTACTTGCTTCTTAATATCAAATTAATTCATCAACTAGGAATATATCCTGATATTAATTGGTAGAAATTATAAATTGTACTTTTATCGAAGCAAAATTAACTATAGGTAATGCAGGTGACAGCATCAAATTAACTAGAAAACATATGGAACTGCCTTTCTGCCAAAACAAATAGAGCTTTATTGAATGTACCTGATTTTAGCCCCTCTTAGTATCCCCTTTTAATCATTTAATAAAAACCAGGTATACCCTGGTCAGCTTATGCAAATGTATTTAAAACTCAAAAAACTACATCAGACAAGTTTATCAGTTTATGGAAACTCACCAGAAGCAGCATAACACGGATTTAAGGTTAACACACACACACACACACACACACACACAATTTTTAAATTAACCTGATCCTTTGTTGTAAATTATTCTGACAATCTGTTCAGAACATCTAAGGCCGGATCTATCAAAGGTTTCTTAAGACCCTTAATTCAGGCCTGGCCATAATGTTCAAGAGCTCAAGCTGCTGGCTGAAACAAGGACTCTGGGATTAGGACTGAAGGAGGGTACCTACAAGTGACCATTCTTCACAAACACCTGCAGCCATTGAGATGGCGATCTGCTCGGAGCACCGGGCAGCAGGCCATTACGGCCTGGCCTGTACATCCTCTCTCAGCTGCAAGCGCACTGAAGTGCCAGGTGCAGAAGCCCTGCTCAAGAGGAGCCCATTGACAAGGGTAATGGTCACAGTGATTACGAACTGATAATTATGCTCTCCCCATTGCCACACTGCAACCAATTGGTTGCTTCACTCATTATTTTCTCTTTATTGCTGAAAATGGTATCCTATGGCTAGGGCCCGATTACAGCGTTCTTTCTAGCAAGACCTTCATTTTAAGATTACAGAGTGTGGATTTTGTTAGATGGTATTTACTTGCCACAAGCCTGAAGAAATCACCGTGTTAACATAGTGCACAGTGAAAGGATGGGGAGCTAACGCAAAAATATACTCTCTATACCTTTTTTTTTCTTTTTCAACTATAAGTCCATACATGAGTCACTTGATTGTTTTCTCTTTGTAAAGAATCTTCAAGAGTTCAAAGAAAAACATATTATAGGAAAACTCCATGCAACTTTTTAATTGCACCAAAATAAACTTAAATTTTAATTCTGCTTTTCCATAATGGCTTGGAGTACTATGGTATTGATTGGTCAAATTGTTTTATTTATCAAGCTTTTCTCACTTTCACTGATGGACTTTAGTTGTGCTCTCCTGGGCACTACTGTGTCACACCACTGTGCTAACATTCATCAATGTGGCACAAATGTCATACGATACAATAAACTGAACATTTTTATATTAGTGCTCTATATGACCATGTACTAATTAAAAGCAGATCAGAGCTTTTATTTCTCCCCATAAGAGATTTGAAGGTCAATGTGTTTCAGTGTAACAATGGTTTTCATTGCTATGCAACTTAATTATTAAAGATTGTCTAAATGTTGGAACTTCAAGTGAAGATTGTGCCAGAAATAGAAGCTACTCCTTGAAGCTGGCAGCAAAAGTCACAATGTGCCAAAATTCAGCATGGTAGAAGAAACCTGAAATTACATGTTTCAAAATTAAATAATTGAACAATTATAAAATAGTCACAGTGTCTCATTCAAAGGAACATAAATCCTTTCTTCTAAAATCTCAGAACGTACCAACTTGCCAGGTTTTTATTGGTATGGGAATGGGAAAGTGTGTCTTAGAGATTATTGCAACCTATGTCAGCAACATCTCCAGAAGAGATGTAGGGGCCAGATGTTGTGGCTCATTGGGTTAAGTTGCTGCTCAACTTACAACGTGTATCAGTGTTGGATTGAGTCCCATTCGCTCCATTTCCAATCCAGATTCCTGTCAATGAATCCTGAGGAGCAGCAAATGATAGACAGCTCAGGTGTCTTAACTCTGTAACACATAACACACATGGGCTTCTGCCTGGATCAAACCTGGTTGCTACAAGGGGCACTTAAGAAGCAAACCAGTGCATGAAAGATTTCTCTCTCTCTCTCTCTCTCTCTCTCTCTCTCTCTCTCTCTCTCTCTCTCTCTCTCCTTCCATCTTTCTCTCCCTGTTTACTACTATGATTTTCAAATAAATGAGAATTTTTTAAAAAGTCTTTTAAAAAAATGATTCAGCTCTTCAGGAAAAGTCGAAGGTTTGAGAGAGCAGAATTATTTTTTTTTTTCATTTTCTGACAAAGGATGTAAAATAAAAGAATCCCAGGGATACATTAAAATGATTGGAATATAGACATCCCAATTGTCCACATAACCAGTAGGCCAAGTGACCACCTCAGAAAGCACTTTTTATTTTTATTATGTAGTTAGTTTCAGGATTTATTTACTTATTTGAAAATCAGAGTTGGGCTCAGAGCAATAGCCTAGTGACTAAATCCTTGCCTTGCATCCACTGGGATCCCATATGGGTACCTGTTCGAGTCCATCCAGCTTCCTGCTTGTAGCCTGGGAAAGCAGCAGAGGATGAGCCAAAGCCTTGGGTCTTTGTACCCACATGGGAGACCTGGAAGAAACTCCTGGCTCCTGGTTTCAGATCAGCTCAGCTCTGGCCATTGCGGCTACTTGGGGAGTCAATCAGGGGACAGATCTTTCTCTCTGTATCTCTTCTATATATCTGCCTTTCAAATAAAATGAGATAAAATAAAATAATAAAAATTTTGTTTTTAATAAAGAAAATCAGAGTTACATAGAAGGGGGCAGACAGAAAGAATCTTCCGTCCACTAGTTCACTACTCAGATGTTACAAAGACCAGCACTGAGCCAGGCTGAAGCCAGGAGCTTCGTCCAGGTCTCCCATGAGGGGAGCAGATCCCCAAACACTTAGACCATCTTCACTGTTTTCCCAGGCAACTGAATTGGAAGTGGAGCACCCAGGACTTGAACCAGCACCCTTAGCAGATGCAAGGCCCTGCAGGTGTCAGCTTGACCGGTTTTACCACAGCACTGACCTCAGAAAGCATGCTTTTAAGAAGTTAATTTAAGAAGAGAAAGGATATTCACTAGAATTCTCTTTTGGAATTGTATATTACATGAGGCATTATTTTGAAATCTTTCTCGCAGAGGGCAAATGTCCCCATATCTTGGAAGTTGGGTTTGCCATTTCACTGAAGGAAATATATAAAACAAACAGAATTTTGTGGCCGATTTGAACATAAACACCAAGCAACAAGTACCAGATACAGACTGAGTTCTGGTGGCTCTGTAGGGTCAACTATTCCCACTTTTCAGCTCCCAGTCTCTGTCTTGGCTAAGACTGGTTTTGTGAATTTTCTATAAAATAACACTTTATTGGGGATTCTACTAGAAATTATATGCAAACTGTAAGAAATAGCTATCATTTGGTCAAACACCTATTTTGTATATAGTTTACATGTTCCATGAGCTATGAATCGAATATTTCAATGTTCTCACACACCTATAAATTTAAAGTTAGAAGTGATTAAACTTTTTGCTTAAGGTACAATTTTGAATTGAAAACACAGTACATTTTGCAAATACTAAATCAACTACCAGACCAGGAGGTACCAAGTTCTATTTTTTTTTCTGTTTGTCCTTATTTTTCTGCCCTGATCATTTTCTACAAATAAGATGATCTGTTTTTGTAAATTCTAATGAATGAACGAATACATGCTTTCCATTTTGTTTCTAAATACAAATCAATCTGTGAGTATGCTTAATTCTCACATCATCCCTTTTTAAAAAGATTTATTTTATTTATGTTTTACTGGAAAGTTATACAGAGAGGAGGAGAGACAGAAAGAAAGATCTTCCATCCGGTGGTTCACTTCCCAAGTGGCCGCAATGGCCAGAACTGAACCGATTTGAAACCAGGAGCCTCTTCCAGGTCTCCTACATGGGTGCAGTGTCCCAAGGCTTTGGGCTATCCTTGACTATTTTCTCAGGCTACAAGTAGGGAGATGGATGGGAAGTGGAGGGTTGCCAGGATTAGAACCAGTGCCCATATGGAATCCTGGCACGTGCATGGCTAGGACTTTAAACCACTAGGTCCTACAGCCTTTTAAGAGCAGTGTAACACCCTATTGGCAGAAATGCATTGCATCTGTCCACATTAACTTTCCGATCTGCTACTGGCATTAATTGCATGCAGTAATCATGGATCTATAACTGCTGATCTACAGAGACCTAATACTGAGGCTGGGATTATTGGGCTCACAGTTCTGGAAGCCAAGAGCGTAGCCCACCAGGCATCACATCACGGCAGAAAAGCAGAACAGGAACAGGCTAAATGCAGAAGGGGGCATGCCTAGGAGATAACCTCTTAAGTGCTTTCACCAGCACTCACTCACTGCGAGCCTGGCATGCATCCTTTCCAAAGCCTGCACCCTTTCAGCACCACTCTACTGAGGACAAAACTGCCCACACAGGAAACTGGGAACACAGGCAAGCCCTACTGAAGCCGTAGCACTTGCCTTTCAAATTTGTTTTTTCTTTTCTCTCACTCTTTTACTTGTGTTCTTTAATTGTAAATCAAACTGCAGGTGACAATAGTGAATCTATTCATGTTTTTAAGAGTCATTTCAAACAGCACAAGTAGTCATGCTGGTACATCCAAGTTGCTGGCATGCAGTTCTGTAGCTGGACAAGCTACAACACAGCAAGCCAACTGAATGTTACACTCTTGACATCCTCTCCAAACACTGAGTGTATTTGGCTCTCTTTGCTACCCATAGCTCCACACCCTCATCATTGGACAACCAATTTAATTTCTTTTTAAAAGTACTATATGCCATCCAACACCATCTGAGGCACATTTTTTTGTTCCTTGCTATTATCAAGGAGCATGAGGGTGATGAGGAAAGGTTAAATACTCACTTGTGTGTTATGGATGTGTTCATTGGCTAAAACTACTATACTACAGAAAGGATTCCCGGGGATGGCTGATGAAAGTCCAGGCATAAGCAAGTTAAAGCTATTCAGTTGTTGGAGTCAAGTGCAGCTCAAAAACTATTACTGTGGCTGTGGATTTCAATTAGCTTCTCTTTAAAGGGACAGTAAGTGATAGCTCTGCTATTTAACCTCTCTTAACCTCTCCACTACAGGTAACTCACAGTTTTCTTAGTCATAATGATGTCACAGTATATCTTCACCCAAAATGGCAAAGCCCATACATATAATTAAACTATACTCCCTTCTATGTTCACCCTAATTGCATTCCTACAATAACTCACTTATGAAAAACACAGATTATTTTGCTTGGTTTTTGTGTTAACTTGATGTCCATGGTTTTTACATTTTCTCTGGAATTGCAATGAGTTTTTCAGACTCCCAAGAGTTCAATTCTCTCCAGAAAGTATGAATTAATATAAACTAGTTTTGTAAAACTTTGAATTTTATCCTGAAGTTTTCAGTGATTACAATTATAACACGCTTAAAATCTGAAACTCAGGTGTTGCAGGCTTTAGCACTTTCTCCTACACAGTTCTTCCCTTCTGAAGCTACACCTTCCTCAGCTTCACCCAGGAAGGTATGAGAAAGAGCTTCCACAACCTTCGATGACTCTCCCTGACCCTCTCAAGTAAAAATCGCAGTTGATTGGACCAGAAGTAGGCCATCACCCAAGAATAATCAATCACATCCCTTCCTCAGGCCTTTTGTCGTGGATTCCAAAGAACAAAGCCAGTCTTTCTGTAATGGCAAAGGCCATATAATGAGAATCTCCCTTATTTTGTTTTGTTTTGCTTTGTTTTGTTTCATTTTGAATGTATTTATTCACAGGCATGACCAGCCATGAAAACGTCAAGCTAACAAAGAAATTAAAAAATAAAAGACACATCAGTTTTCATATCCCTAGCTTTAGCTCCCAAGGCCCAGTCATAGTCCCACCTTTATTGTGCTTTAGCTCTTCATCCCTTACATCCAGTAAATCCCATTTCTTATCTAAGTGACCGCATGAGAGTTTACTGTCATTAAAAACTATAGCAAACATAATTAGGGCACTCATGCCAATTCTTAGCTAATGACATTTCACAAGCCTGAAAAGTATAATTAAAATGGAAATTAAAATGCTTTTGCTTATTTTCTCTTTTTAAAGATTGCTTTACCAAGAAGTCAGAGTAACAGGTTGGTGGGGGAGAGTGGTTGTGGGAGTGTGGACAGATAGAGAGAGGTCTCCCATTTGCTGGTTCACTCCCCAAATGGCCACAACAGCCACAACTTGTCTAGTCCAAAGAGCCAGGAGCTTCTTCTGGGTCTCCCACATAGATACAGAGGCCAAGAACCTGGGCTATCCTCCACTGCCTTCCCAGGTACATTAGCAGAGAGCTAGAGAGAAGTAGAGCTGCTAGGACCCTGTCTGGTGCCCACATGGGATGCTGGTACCACAGGCGGCAGCTCTTCTGGCTATACCACAGTGCTAACACCTAGCTTGTTTTTATTTACTTGCTAACAAAGAAAGGATTGAACAAAACCCAAAAAGTGCAAGGATTCTAACCCATTTGAAATGCTTCCAAAATTCTGTATCACACATAGTGAGGAACAATAAATGAGAAATTATTTGATATTTTCTATTTTTTTGTTACTAGGAGGAATATCAAAGGAGTATAAAATATGTCTTAGCTGATTGCATGCTTGCCTTGTATTTCATACTTACAAGGAGTTATTGTTTTTGGTAACTTGCACAGAGTCACTCAAGTGGTAAATTTGAATCAAGATTTAAATATAAGAATTAGTACTCTGGAATCTAATGCTCTGACCTACCAAAAATCTATTATCTCTTTATATCAAGAATGCTTATTACTTCTTTCTCCTCCACTCCAAAATTATGTTTTGACAGACTTTGACTTAATGAAAAGCTGAAAAATAAAAGCTGCATGTATTCTTAGTATTCTTAATGTGTTTTGTCTCCTAATGAGCCATTGTGGGGCCCCTGGATTTCAGTGCATTGGGAAGAACAGAAATTTTCAAAGGTGTGCACTAGTGGAAGGCGGTTAAGTCATTGGAGGCACTGCCCTGAGGAGAGCTTCAGGCTGTTCTCAGCTTCTGCCTACTGTGCTGGCATTCAATATGGGCATCAGTTTGAGTCCTGGATGCAAAAGCTTAGCCTTGACACTGGGCCCCAAGAACGACTAACCCTTGTAGTAACTAATTGCTGACAGGAGACTAATACATTCGTCATTAAGCAGGTCAGCCTCTACTCCCAACTGGTCACTTGCCCTGTTATAGAACATGACTTTTGTCTGTTTCCCATGGCAACACTTCTGTAAACAAGAGGCTTTCTAGACAATTCACTGCAGCATCGCAAGAAGAGATCATGTAGGGTGTCGAGGAAGAAGATGGGGCTGCCTGCTTGCCTTGCTTGGTTCTATGTGTCAAAAGACAGGTTTCACAGCTTGGCAGCAGCAGTGATGGGGAAGATGCAATGCATTGGCAGGGGCCTTCAGGGACAGAACAACCAGCCACCTAGGATGGCACCGCATCCCAGCATGTGTATGCGACTCTAATATCATCAAGTCACCTTTGAATACAGCTTATATGTGCTCCTTATTTGTATTTTGTCTTACTTATTTCATCACCTGCTTTCACAAAATTGAAGCATATAATACATGACTGGTGACTGTGGGTATCTATCACTTCTTAACACAGCTCATTTTAGACTTATATTTTAGGATTAATTTTAGATTTGCATCTATTTCAAATTTCTTCCACTACTTCGTCATGTTCTTGAGACTAAAAACCAACTTCTAATCTGTAGGAGGCTTTCAGAACACCCATAGAAATTTATTTTTTATTGAAAAAGTTATATCAACTTCAAAATTTTACACCTAAATAAACTTTATATTTTTATTATATTTCTCTATAAGCATGTTGGTATTTTTCTGAATTGCTGATACTGTCTCAAATTAGTGCTGAGAATATATATATAGAAACAATTTCACTGTGGATCTATCCTGCTTCTTTTTCTAACCCAACATCTATATAAGATCTTAAAGACAAGATTACTGAGCCATATAAATTTAAGATTTTTCATATTATCCTCTTCCTTTAGCTCACTATTTTCTTTCTATTTATTTTCTTCTTCCTTTCTTTTTCTTTTCTTGCTTTCTTCTTCCTTCAATATATGGTATTAATTTGAGTTCCCAATATATGCCAGAGTCCATGCTAAGCCTCAAGAATATAGTGTTTGGGGTCAGTGTGATGACTCAATTGGCTAACCTTTGCCTACAACAGCCAGTGTCCCATGTAGGTGTCATTTCGTGTGCCTGCTACTCCACATCCCATCCCACTCCTTTGTTACTGTCTGGGAAAGCAGAAGAAAATGGACCAAAAGCTTGAGACCTTGAACTTGCCTGGGAGACCCTGGAGAAGCTCCTGGCTCCTGGCTGCAGATTAGCTTAAGTCCAGCTGTTACAACCATTTGGAGAGAGAACAAGCAGATGGAAGATCTTCTCTATCTCTCCTCCTTGTAAATCTATAAATCTCTGTAAAATTTTCCAATAAAAATAAATAAATTTCTTTTTGAAAAGATACAGTGTTTAGGGCCAGCATTGCAATTAAGTAAACTAAGTCACCTTCTGTGATTTCAGCATCTCATAAGAGCACCAGTTTGATTCCTGGCTGTTTCGCTTCCAGCCCTGGCGCTGGCTATAGCAGCCATGTAGGGAATGAAGAACCAGCTCATAGAAGATCTCAATCTCTCTTTTTCCATCTCTTTCTCTATCTTTACTTCTGTATCTCTCCCTCTCTTTCTGTAAGTCGGCCTGTCAGATAAATAGTGTTCAACATGCACAAGAATATTCCGTTCTTCAAACTTACAGTACAGGGTAGAGAGGGTCATTAACTAAATAATCCCATAAATTAAGTTTTAATAAACAAGGTTGATAAGCATGGTTGAGCAGAAGCCTCTGGCGCTCTGAGGGGAACTGATGTGGTTCAGCCCAGGGATGAGATAAAGGCAAGCTTTCCTGATGATGTGGGCTGAGAGGGGATACATTAGTATGAACTTAGGTTCAAGAACAAGAGCAAAAAGATACCCGGACAGAGCCCCAGCAGCTGGTATTCAGGACTTCTGAAAAGAATGTACAGGAGGAGAGTACAGGATAAGCAGAGTCCTGATAAACAAGATTTAGTTGGAATTTTTTGACCATTTTGTTCAATACATTGATTAGTTTCCTTTCTTTCCTTTCCTTCTTTTGAAGAAAACTTGGACTGAAGACCTTAATACAGTTTACCCACATGGATGTCAGAGACCAGCTTCCTCTGTCATCAACTGCTGTGTCCCATGGTATGCCTGAGCAGGAAGCTGCAAACAACAAGGGAACTGGAACTTGAACCCTGTTACCTGATATGAGATACAGGCACTACAAGCAGCCTGTTAACTGCTACGCCAAATGCTGGGTCTTGAAAGCAATCTTAATTATTGTTAGTATAAAATTTTCAGAAAACATCTAATGTAAGGGAGAAAAAGTATTGCAATTTAATTAGATTAATAATTTAAAATGATTTCTTATTTTGTTCCTGATAAAGATTCCAAATGATTTTATGACAAGATTGAACAAAATTCTCTAAACCTCAATACTAACAAACATGTTCCTTGATTCCAGCTGCAAACATAAGCCTTCATAGCACTCTGAAATAGAATTGACAAAGAAAGAAGAGGAACATGTCTCATCTCATTATTAAGGCATTTTTTGTTGCTCTCATTTTTACTAGGATTTCAAAAAATCACCGTGATTTTGCAATGTTCTATCATATATTCATATTTTAATTATTAGCCCTTCTTGATAATTTATTCATGTGTTAGTTCACAAAAGCTTATTTATTGATCAAAAGTTTTATCTGTGAAGTAAATGTTCAATATAAGGGTGTGTGCTTTAAAGAGCGCTTCTACTTTGTATTGATGAAATTATTCTGGTGAGTCTTCAGGAAAGTTGAAACAAGGGGGAAAAAATGAGAGCTGTCCAATAAAAAAGGTTCATATTTATCAAGTGGAGGCATCATGACATAAAGGCAGTTTGACATTCAGACATCACAAATGTTTCACTATGGGCTTTCATCAATGGAAAAGCACAATGAAAAGTCAAAGCACAATGAAAATCATAGTGCTGTGACTACAACAGCACATTCACATTATTGAACTGCAAAGCTTGCTGCATATGTTGTAGGATATTTAGTCATTGCATGTCTATATGTCAAGGATGTCATTCCCAACCAGAAACTAAGGAAGAGGGAATAAGTGATGTGTACAGACTTCAGGGAGCTAGATTAAGATACTGTTATCCTCCAATAAGAAAACATGTTTTGCACATTTTCACCTGAAGTGATTTAGAACTTAATCAAAATTATACACTTTTTTAGATACATAAAATCCTAATGCCAATCAATGCCAACCTTGACGTTATAGACTTAAACACATGGAGCATAAACCAGTCCTCTGGTTATTGCTTTAAGTTTTATGAAGATTTCCTATATGTGCTTTGTCCCCTCCAGATGTATTTTATTGTAAATTTCATTTTCACAGGTTGTCTGAATGTAATGTACACACCAGTGTGTTATCAACTTAATTGTAAAATATTCTTGAAAATGGGCCTGGCATGACATCTTAATGCTAAATCCTTGCCTTTCATGTGCCAGGATCCCATGTGGGCACCAGTTTACGTCCCAGCTTTTCCACTTCCCATCCTGCTTTCTGGGTATGTCCTTGGAAAGCAGTAGAGGATGGTCCAAAGCCCTAGGACCCTGCACTCATGATAGAGACTTGGAGAAGGCTCCTGGCTCCTTGCTTCAGACAAGATCAGCTCCAGCCATTGCAGCCACTTGGGGGGTGAACTAGTGGA
Source organism: Ochotona princeps (assembly GCF_030435755.1). Classification (NCBI taxonomy): domain Eukaryota; kingdom Metazoa; phylum Chordata; class Mammalia; order Lagomorpha; family Ochotonidae; genus Ochotona; species Ochotona princeps. The sequence continues at coordinate 55,026,857 of NC_080840.1, forward strand.
CAGATCTTTGTCTCTGTCTGTAAATTTGCATTTCCAATAAAAATAAACAAGTCTTTAAAAACTATATAAGATAAAAAATAAATTATTGAAGGGAAACAAGAAGGTTAGTGTGAGGAGCTCTGCAGATGTGCTGTGACTTCAATAGCCATGGAGTACTCTGAACATTTTGGTAAACAATTAAAATAGATCTTCTCTGTTTTGATTAATAAATTACTTTTACAGCTACATATAATATTCACAGATGTTATTTACAAATATTTAGCATCATTTTGTCATTTTTGTGAAGTGTTAAGTAAGAAACATTTTTCAGCAAAAGTGAAGCCATCACATTATTTAAGTATATTTATAGTGGTGAGCATTTGGTGTACTGGTTAAAATACTGCTTGGAACTCATGCATCCCCCATCAGATTCTTCTAGAACTAGAAACCTGACACAGTCTAGGGACAGTAACACCACCCAAAGAATCTCAGCTTTACCAAAGAGAAAGATGTGGCTTTTAAAATGACTTACAAGACATTTAGCAATGCTAAAATATGGGATTATTATTAAAACTACGATCCAATGCTATTGCATGTAGGAAAAGCTTGGGCTATACGAATTTTACATCCAAGAGCACTTGAGACACAATAAGGTAATATAGTGAGTGGCTGACATTTGGCACAGCTGTTACAATGGCACTTAGAATGTCTGCATCCGACATCAAAGTGTCTGAGTTTGGGTCTTGGCTCCACTTATATTTCCAGGGCACTACTAAGAATGCACGAATAGGCTGAGCTTCAGGGAGAAATTGAGACAGAGAAAAAGAAAGAGAGATATTCCATCTGACACCCACTCCCCAAATGGTTGCAATGGCAGGGGCTGAGCCAATCCAAAGCCAGGATCCAAAAGCTTCCTCTGGGTCTTCCATGTGAGTACAGAAGCCCAAGCACTTGATCTATCTTCTCCTTTTCCAGGCCATCAGCAGGAAGCTGGATTGGAAGTGGATCAGCTGGGACCTGAACAGGCATTCATATAAGATGGCAGCAGCAAAGACAGAAGCTTAGCCCAGCTACCACGACAAGGCACTGGCCTCAGAGGATAAGTGTTTTGTTTTGTTTTGTTTTGTTTTGTTTTGTTTTGTTTTGTTTTGTTTTGTTTTGTTTTGCTTTGCTTTGCTTTGCTTTAAGACTTTAGTCATTTACTTAGAAGGTAGAAAAGAGAAAGAGAGAGACATGTGCTGAGAAAACCCGGAGACGGAGAAACAATATTTTACCTTCCTTTATTCACTCCCTAAATGGCTCCAATGACTGACTGGAATGAGCCTTCGATAAGAGATTGGCACTGTCACAGCTTCCAGCACTGCGCCACAATGCCAGCCCTCCTGGGTGGGAAAGGTTTATGCATATTAGTTGCCCATTTCTTGCTAAATGATCAAAGTATGAATGAATGAACATGTAAATGACTGGACTCATGTGACTATGTGACATTTTTAATGTGAAAAATGAGGGCAAGTGTTGATTCTTCAAAAGCAAGTTCAGGAAAGACAAGACCCTAGGAAGCTATGCTCTGGTGAGTAGTAAAACCAATCAAGACTTTACAGACAGTACAGAAAAGATGGTAGTTTGCTAAGCACTCACTCTGTGCTGGTCACATCGTTAAAACATGCAGGGTTCTAACTCTCTGCCAAAAAGCCAGGCAGTGCACATGGAACTACATGAGAAACAATTATTAGGTGAGGAGTGGACAAATCAATTTGGCCCAATTAGACTAAAGATAGAGAAAATAAAGAAGGCTTGCTGCTGCCTTTTCTTCCAGGAACAAGCTAGTCTGTGGAAGGTTAATATCCGTGATGACGTCAGGGATTTTACAGTCAAAGAAATAAACCCAGCCAAGCTGGGGCCGAAAAACCTGAACAGCAGAGGTGGAGGCCTGATGCAACATGACTGAATGTCACTGAACCACCGCCCATCTTGGTAAGCACTTCCTATTTCTACACTAGTTTAAGTTTGTCTGAACTACCTTGCTTGAAACTGCCTGAAGAACAAAGCCTCTGTTTCTATAATACATAGAAATCCTTAGGAAATACGCAAGAAAGAAGATGCAAGTAAACCTTCCACTTACAGCATATATCCACTCATACACAGAAATATTTTCACTTTAAGAATGCAATATATATATTTTTTTAATCTGGTTTGGAGCCAGTGTCGTGGCATAACAAGTTAAGCCTCTCCCATATGGACGTATGTGCCCCATATGAACATCGGTTTGAGTCCCAGTTGATCCACTTCCAATCCAGCTCCCTGTTTACGTATCTGAGAAAGCAACAGAAGATAGCCAAGGTCCTTGGGCCCTGCACCTGGCAGAAGCTCCTGGCACCTGGCTCCAGACTTTGATCTGGTCTACCTCTGACATTGTGCACATGTGGAGAATGAAATGGCAAATGGAAGATCTCTCTGTTTCTCCTTCTCTCTACAAAACTGCTTTTTAAATAAAAATCAAATAATTTTTTAAACATCAAATGTATAAAGTATTAAACATAAGTTTAGGATACTAATAATTAAATAGTCGTAACTTTGTAATAATTATCCGATATTCATCAAGTGGGAAGGGTATCAAGAAACCTACCTGAGCTATAGTTAAAGCACATGTCCGGGGGCAAGTGCTGTGACACGAAGTTTAAGTGGCTACTTGGGACACCATATGCCGCACTGGAGTACTATTTTAAGTTCTTGCTACTCTGCTTGTAACCCAACTTCCCACTGATGAACCCTGGAGGCAGTAGGTGATGGCTCCAGTGTTTGGGTTCCTGACATCCCTGTGGGAGGCTTGGATGGCCGTTCCTGGCTTCAGTCTGGCTTAGAATGTAATTATTGCAGGCAACTGGGAAGAAAGACAACAAACAAAAATTTCTTTGTTTCCTTCTCTCTCTCTCTCTCTCTCTCTCACACACACACACACACATACACACAAATATTCACACAGACATACATTTTCTGTCAATAGACTTTCAAATAGGTAAAAATAAGCACTGAAAAATAATACTGCATAAAAACATGTCTATTAACTTGATTCACAATCCACATTACATAGTTAAAAATATATACTTTCCCAAAGGTAGGAGATACTTACAAATAAGATGAAGAATAAGGAATTAGCACAATTATTCATTTTTAAAAGATTTATTTTTTTATTGCAAAGTCAGATATACAGAGAGGAGGAAAGACAGAGAGGAAGATCTTCCATCCAATGATTCACTTCCCAAGTGATTGCAATGGCCAGAGCTGAGCTGATCCGAAGCCAAGAGCCAGGAACTTCTTCCAGGTCTCCCACCTGGGTGCAGGTTCCCAAGAGTTTGGGCCGTCCTCCACTGCTTTCCCAGGCCACAGGCAGGGAGCTGGATGGGAAATGGAGCTGTGGGGATTAGAACCAGCACCCATATGGGATTCTGGCATGTTCAAGGTGAGGATTTTATCTGAGAGGCCACTGCACAGGGCCCAAAATTATTCTTTCAGATTTTGAACTGCATTCCCAATTTTATATCATATTATTCATAATTAGTAAACATAAATATCACCAGTTTGCTAGACAATACCTGTAATGTGCTTCTTCATCACTAAGCTAACATTTTCAAACTAGTGTGATAGCTTGGAGGCACAGATATGTGAATCTCCCATCCATGTGTCTATGGCTGGAGAATATGCAACAGAAACAGGGCTTCTTGCTTGGGATCCTAGCTTCCCATCCACCACTGCAAAATGGTGGCTAAATCCTGGGCTTATCCAGGACCAAGGTCAAAGAATTTCCTCCATCCACAGCAATCAAGCTGTGGGCAGATCTCGTACAGATTGAAGCATGCACAGGATTATGGCTCCACCCACCACCATCATGTTGGTGGGTGGAGTCCAGATAAGTCAGTTCAATGGGCACAGATATAAGAATCTCTAAGCCACGTAGCTGTGGCAGGGAGAATCTGTGCCAGCTCAGGCTTCTTGCTGGAGGTACTAGTTCCCATCCACTGCTTCTAGGTTGTGGGAACGTCCTGGGATTGGTAAGGAAAGACAGCCAAGGTCACCATTGCCCACTGGACACAAAGCAGCAAGCGCAGGAGTTTTGAGGGTGGAATTACCGCCTGGAGACATCCATGGATAAGGCCACTGTACAGACAGGTGAGGAATGAATCCTGAGAGACATCCACTTACAGGGCCACTGTTCTTGTAGGTAAGCAAGGGAACTGAGACCTGGTGGTTTGGTGGGGAGAGACTGGAAGATCTGTATGGGTCAGACTCATGCACCAGCCCACATGGGAGTCCTGAGTTGGGCTTGTTACCATGCAACATTGCTGACCACCACCACATGCCAGTCCATGCCAAAGCTAGTGCTGGCGGCACGTTTAGCAGAGCTAGATTCCAGTACCTGACTGAATGTCATAACAGGGGATGGGTCACATTAGGCAGGGTCAGGACACTAACAAGCATGCGAGAGAACCAGATTTTGGTGGTAGATTCTGTGGGATATGTGGGCCAAACCCTATGGAAATACAAGTCTCGCTGGTAAGCTCAAGAGTTGGGGTGGTGATGGGCTGAGCTTGTGTGACCATGGAATCTGCCCAAACTCAAGTGTACAGAAACCGAGAATAGTTTGTGCAGGTCCAGCTGTAGCACCCACATGTGTATCCTGAAACAGGGTGTGAGGTGGGCTGGACCACAACATTCACCAGCTCCTGCTAGGCCCAGATAGAGGGACAGGCTAAGCTGGGTAAAGGCCTAACACCCACTGGCATGTATGAGATCTAGGTCTGGGAGTGGGCCGAGTCGGGGAACTTGGGAAACTCCCCTGAAGGCTATAGCTCCCACTGGCAAGCATGTGAACCAGGCCTGAGGGTCGGGCATACTGGGCAAATTAGCTCCAACTGTTTTCAAATGTGGGTTAGTTTTGGAAGGGGATATACTGGACAGAGCCAAGCAAACCTTAGCTCACCAGCAAGTGCAGAAACCAGGCTGGAGTGCAGGTGATGCCAGGCTAGGCTGTTACACTTACAGATTTGCATGAACCATAGATGGGAGCAGACTGAGAAGAGACAGGTTCCAGTACCCACCAGCAAGAGAAAGGACTGGAAACTGACCGGGTCAGGCTGGTCTGCAGCATCCAAAGGCAAAGGCCATGACAAGGGAGGGACTATGCTAAGCTAGGTCAGAGCCACTACTGGCATACCAAGATCTATAGCTAGGAACCTAGGAACAGGCCTGACTGGGGAGAAAAGGGGCTGCCCTGGCTGGGTTGTGGGTCCCACTGGTGAATGTGAAGGCTAGAGTGGGGGCAGCTGTCTAGTCTGGGCATGGCAGCAATGTCCCTCGGCACAACTATAGATTTGGCTTGGGATGTGGCAGATTTGGATAGACTACCGCACCTACTGGTGCTCATGAGAACCAGGATAGGTGTACAAAAAGGCTAAGCTAGGCCTCTGCCCTGCTGAGCCTGTGTGACCTGTGTCTGGGTGCAGACCAGCGTGGCTGGGCTGTAACACCCAAGAGTAACAATCAAAATGGGTGAAGGCCAAACAGAAAAGGCTACTTTTTCTGCTAGGACAGGAAGTGGACTACGCAGGGCTGGCTGCTGACTCACTGATGGGCACACAATCTGGCATTGGGAGAGGTTCTGATGGAGAAGCTTGGGGAACTTCTCAGTTGAAACGCAGTCCATAGGTGAGTGCAAGAACCAAGATAGTGAGCTGTCCACACCAGACCTGGTAATAATAGCCACCAGTATACATTTAGCACAGGTCAGGGGTGAACCAGCCTGGGACATTTTATAGCAACCACTGGCAAATCTCAGCACCAGAATTGAGTGTTGGTCAGGCCTGGATGGGCCACAACACAAACCAGTTCAGATGAGGGCCAGGAACGGGGGCCGACTTGGTTGGCAAAGGCTCTAGCTCTCACCAGCATGAGCTAAAACTGGGGAAGGACTGGCCTGAAACAGACTATTGCACCCACTGGAAAATGCTGAAGTAAGGCAGGACATGCAGACGGGGCTGCAACACTCATGAGAATCAGGGGGTGAAGGGCAAACCTGGTATGGAGTTGCATGGGGCTCCCCTGCTGGACCATCACTCTTGCTAGTGAGTATGAGAATTGGAATAGGGGCAGATCAGGTTGAGCAGGGCTACAACACCTGTTGGCCTCATGTGAGCTGGACCAGGAGAAAGCCAGGCTGGGTTGACTGTTCCTACTGGTGCATGCATAAGCCAGAGTGGGTGAGGGTTGTTTGGGCTTTGCCACATCATCAACTAGCAGATGCTGGCATAGGAGGCAAATTTTCTCAAGTTAAACTGCAGAGTGCAAGATCTGGGAGCGGGCCAATTAGAATGACAGTGGTTGCCACGCGGCTGCTGAGCCTGAGAACCAGGACTGGGGCAGGCATGGCTAGACAGAAAGTGGCACCCACCAGTTCAGTATAACTAGGCTTCAATGCCCATTGACATATATGTGAGTTGAATGTAATGTGGGACAGACTGGTCCGGTCTGCTGTACATACTTGAAAACATGGGAACGAGGGCAGTGGACAGGACTGGTGAGGGTTATTGTGGGTCACTCCAACTAGGCTGCAGCTCCCACCAGTTTAGATGGGGACCAAGTGTGTGGTGGGCAGAATCAGGCTGGGTTGCAATACCCATCAGTATGTATAGAAAACAGGGCTGGAGACAGAACTGACCCAGCAATTGCAGTCACCAGCATGTGCAGAAGAAGCTGATTGGGGCAACGGACTGTGCCAGTCCTTGTATTGGCAAGCACACACAAGAATCAGATCTGGGATCACCTCAGATGAAGTTTCTTTGGGCATCCTCCCAACTGAACTGCTGGACTCAGAACCCCCAACCATGGGGAGAATTGCAGGGTCCAAGGCCTGACCATGGAGTGCATATGTCAGACCTGAGCCTCCTCAGTGGCTTAGACGGAGCAGTGCACAGCATATTCAGATGCACATGGAGGACATGGTAGTACATTGGAGTCTGCAGAGGATGCCTGGGACCATGGTAGGAGACAGAACAAATGGATCAACTTCCCCAGCCAAGTGTTGACAGTGAATATCTGGGCAAATGGGGACTCTCAGTTGTACTACATCAACCAGTGGTTTCTGGAGAGATTTCATCCTGTTTGTTGTGGTGAGATCGTCAGGAATTCAGAACTGTTGAACTGTTGAAACCTCTTGAACAGGACCCTAGAGCATGCCCCACATTGGGACTCTTGGGGTGTGTCCTTCATCCCAGGATACAGAGGCATTTGGGAGGCTGTGTGGGATATTTCCCCTTATCTCCCCCTCTTTCCTAGACACAGGAAGGAATAAAAAAGCATGTGGAAATAATGGTCCCACCGCCTTCCTGTAGCCCTTGACCCTTATCATTCTAATTAATTAAGTAAAAATAATCAATAAACGAATCTTTAAAAAACTAGAGTGATTAGCTTTAGGACAAACTACAAAGCATTGGTTATCTCCAAAACTGTACACATGACTTGAAAGTGCAAAACTTTCATACCTGCTATACTCTATCCCTCACCTATATAGGCAGTTTGACAGTTCTGACACACCTATGCAATTGAGTTAATATTAAGGCTAGTAAATATTTTTATTTAAATAATGACTATAGGAACTCGTTTTATATCTTGCCTCAACTGTGGCCTAGGGTGTTTTTCTATAAAAGCCTCAGATGTTCAGTATCAACAAAAGGGAAAAAACATAGCAACACAAATTTAAACCTTAACTAGTGGTATTTGTTTTATATGGTTCATACTCTAATTCAGTGAAAGGATGATTACAAATTCTCATTGTTCATTAATACGCTTGTATTTGAATTTCAAAGTTGAATGTAATAATCTTTAGATTGAGATTCTATAGTTTGCGTGGTTGTATACGTAATGTAGCTATTAAAGACGTATGAACTACTCACATTATGCTCTTATGAACTGAATTACTAATGTATCCCTTAAAAATGTACATATTTTTATTTGAAAGGCAGATTTTAGAAGAGAAGGAGAGACAGCGAAAGAGACGGGCATTCCATGGGCTGTTCACTAAGAAAATTTCCGCTATTTCCATGTCTGAGCTGATCTGAAGTCAGGAGCCAGGAGTTTCCCTGGGATTTTCCACATCAGTACAGGGACCCAAAGACTTGAGTCATGCTCTGCTGCTTTCCTGGGTCACAAACAGGGAGCTAGATCTGAAGTGTACCAAACAGGACTAGAATTGGTACCTAAATAAGATGTCAGCATTGCAGGTAGCAGATTAGTCTACTGAGTCACAGAACACACACACCCCCCCTCCCCAGTATATCCTTTTAAGCTCTACAGTGTAATAACTTGTACTTAAAAGAGCAAAACTAAATTATAACAAAACCAAACATGAAAGCCAGTGCATTGGCTCAACTAGTTAAACATCCACCTCCAAATGGCACATCCCATATGAGCACTAGCTCATTTCCCAGCTGCTCCACTTCCCATCGAGCTCCCTACTGATGGCCTGTGAAAACTACTGTTGGCCCAAAACCTTGGAACCCTGCACCCATGTGGGAGATCTGGAGGGAGTTCCTGGCTCCTGGCTTTGGATTGGCTAAGCTCCAGACATTGTGGTCATTTGAGGAGTGAACCAATATATGGAAGATCTTTGTGTTTCCTTCTCCTTCTCTCTCTAAATCTGTCTTTTCAATAAAAATAAATAAATATTTTTAAGAGAGAAAAACATCCTTGAAATTTCTACCAACTTCTACTTTATTCTAATTTTATTTTTCAATGTCAGTGATCAAGTCAACCCTCTCATAGTCACCTCATACAAAATAAAAGATATATGTGGATGCATGTGTCATGTATACCAAACCACCAGAAACATAATAAATCTTCATTCTTGCACACAGTCCTGAGAACAGAGCTGACATTCAGTGATTTTACATCTCCATTCCTCTTCCCATTCTATGAAATACAGTCCCTGCTCAGAATCAGTGTCAGAATATCAGAGCTATGGAATGCAGAGAGGTTAAGTGTGCCTCACAAACAAGGCTTCTTCCAGTGAATACATTTCATCCCAAAAAAGGTTTCTGACTAACCTACTTCTTACAAAGATAAATATTGTCTCTTGGCTTTGCTTTTTGCTGTTGGTAGACTGTACATTGATCAGCAACAGTAGTTTGATCAGTCTTGGACAGATTCATACCACAACGCTGGTCCCAAAACTGAAGTTTATCAGCTTATGTCCCTCTACCTTAACTGCCTTATTCATGAGCCCATTAAGCCAGATTTAGGTTAAGGGAACACCCACAACAGGCAAACACCCACAGAGCAGGGCATCCTGGGAACTCACAATCAAGAACCTCTTAGGTGATGAGGCCTTAGGGTGAATATTGATTGGGAACACTAACATTCCTGCATTTTGAGAAGGCTACCACACTCCTCTTCCCTGACTTTGTCTTTATCAGTTCCAGCTGTGATCTCTCACAAGTTTCCAAAGATCTCGTCAACTCACTAGTCACTGCTCATGAATCATTGGAGCTCCAAATCAAAGGCAAATTCTCCTTCCAGACAAATGGATAAGCAGATGTAACAATCTGTGCTCCTCACTTGGAGAATTTAACTTCACTACCCCCTAGTACCAGGAAGGAGACTCCACTGTGGCAATGGTATTTTCTAGCTAGTGCTGGCTTATCATGATCAGCTGGTCAATTGGCTTAGGAAATTGCCAGTGAGGAAAGGCATTGCTTGAAATATAGTGTTGAAGAAGAAGAGTGAAATCAGAATAAAGTAGAAAGCAGTAGAATATGCTAATTTTCATCTGTGCTTCCAAGCAAGACCTGTTCAAGCTATGATAGATGCTGCCATCAGATCAGGCAACAACCAGTTCACCATACATTTTTCACCAAACTCAGGCATCCTGTGAATTAATTCAATCATGTGCTTTCCCACATCTATCAATCATACTACTCATGCAAATATTAAAATAAGAATATTACATATGGCTAAATTTTGCATCGCTCATGTAGCTTTCTCTACCATCTAACCAGAACTTAGTAGTTCGCTGAAATTCATTGTTCCTCATGCAACATATTTTATAGCTTAAAGTACTAATCTTTATTGCCTTTATTCAACTGAAATATTAGCCATGAAACACCAGAGCTTTTAAAAATAGCATTAGTTTGAAAATACTGTCTTATTTTGTTTTATCTTCACAGTTTATTTTACCTGCTTTATTTTTGTTTATCTACAGTTGCTGTTCCACAGGCCTTCAATCACACCAGTCAAGCTCTTCTATTTTTGTCCCAGTCTTTGGATTCTCTTCTATCTGTGTTCTGATCAGATTCTTCCCAGCATATGCCAAGAATTCATTGGATGTTGAATGTTTTTTTTTTTAGAAAATTTTATTTGAAAGCAGAGTTGCAAGAGAGAGAGAGAGAGGAGAGATCTTGCATCTCCTAGTTCATTCCCAAAAAGGCCACAATGGCCAGAGCTGGGATAGTCCAAAGTCAGAGAACAGGAGCTTCTTTCCAATCTTCCATGTGAGTGGCACAGTCCCAAACACTTAGTTCACCCATTGCTTTCCAAGGCACATTAGCAAGAAGCTGAATAGGAAGGAGCAGCTGGGATATATAGGATACTGGTGCTGTAGCTTTTCCTACAAAGTCCCAGTTCCATCAGCCTCTCCCCCAATTTTTTAAAATTTTATTTGAAGGCAGCCAGGACTCTAACTGCACCTGAAATGTAATGTAGACCACCCAAGTGGCATTTTTGCTACTTTACCAAAAGCTTCCATATATTTGAACTTGACTATTGAAGAGCTTTTATCAAATCAAAGATATATAGAATGCTATTTTTAATACTTCATCATCAATTAGTAATCCCTGTAATTGCCACCTGTGGAGGTAGATAGGTTCAATTAGCTAAGCAGAGTACAACTCATATCCAAGCTACCCTACTTCTGTCCGATTGTTAATGTGCTTGGTAAGTAGCAAATGATGACTCCAATATCCTGCCACTCACTTAAGAGATCCAAGCAGAGTTTCTAGCTGCTGTCTTCAATTGGCCTTGCCCTAGGTACTGCAGCCATATAGGGATTGAACCTATGAACCTGATATAAGTGTGTGTGTGTGTGTGTGTGTGTGTGTGTGTGTTACTCTGCCTTCAAATAAGTAAATAAATACATGTTTTAAAAATCTTATGGACTGGACCCGGTGCCGTGCCTTAGTGGCTAAAGTCCTCGCCTTGAACGCCCCGGGATCCCATATGGGCAGGGGTTCTAATCCAGGCAGCCTTGCTTCCCATCCAGCTCCCTGCTTGTGGCCTGGGGAAGCAGTCAAAATCACTCTGGCTTACTGACAGGTCTTTTCAATGTGCAGAGAAATGTTATTCAAACATTATAAAAAATAGAATTTAATTGAGTTTGGGTAGAGTTATTTCTGACATATGTGTACGATGAATTCAAGATTCAGGGAATGAGTAGAAGGGAGTCAACAAATGCTTTTTCAAAGATGTTTTGTTTGAGTCCTTAATGGTGACAACATTAAATCTGCCTTGCGCAAATTGTGCCAGCTGGTCTTTTCCGGAACAGCCTGTGACTGTGCAGCTTCTTTGGCCTAGGTAGAGCTGGCCTTCTCCCCTTCACGCTGATTTTCTGGTTGGAGTGCACAGGCTCTCAGGCGTATAAACTGCTTTACGTCCCTTATTAAGACGTTGACATAAGTACCCCTGCAGGATTGAACACAGAAAAAGCCTGCAAAATTGAAATGAGCCACCCTTGGGGCCTAATGTTCTTGTCATGGAGGGTTTCTTCTTTTCTTCTGTTCTTTTTTCTCTTTCTTTTAAAAAAATAAAGACTACAAACAGCAGGGACTGTGCAGACCTTGAAATCACTAGAAAATGAAATGTTTCCACAGCACTGAGACACACTTAGTGGTCAGGCAGAAATCTTGGTCCTCCCGTGGGCTTCTGTAAGGAAGCAGAATTTTGTTTGAAACAAAAGTGGAATAAAAATAATGTCGGGGTGATAGGCAGAACATACTGCTCTCATCATTTTTGGCTCTTTGGTGATGAAAGAAAAGGAAGGAAAGGGAAAATTTCCTAATCAAACTTTCATGAGCTGAGAGGATGAACAGGAGAAAATCATCACTGTTGTGTTCATTAATGTGACTTTTCAAAGACAGAGATCAGCGGCAGTGACACAGAGTACTCATGATTAAATCCATTATTGATTGTGACTTGGAACTTTTCACTTTATTTTTCTGTGTTTTCTTCTGTAGTATAGCATTGTACCTCCACAAGGTCATGTCCTTTTTAAAATGTAACCTCAAAAGTCAGAATATTGCTGCTTTATAGCTGTGTGAAATTAGTTACACAAGAAATTAAGAATGTTTTAAACTAAAAAAAATGAATGAATAAAAAGAATAACATGCATTATATGCATACACATTATTTTATATTCTCGAATTATTTATTTGTTATGTTTAGATGATAGCAATATTGTACAATTTTGTGAACAATTTATAAAGAAGTAGAAATGTAAAATTTTGCTATAAATCACCCCACACACATTCTTCCAGCCACCTACGACTCATTTTCTTTTCCTATTGATTGAACCAACGTTGAAATCTTCAGATAATTTTTTTCTTGCTGCTGTGTTCATATTTCTTGTGTGGACATACCAACAGAGACTTAGGAGTAATTGCTTTTAGTAAAAGGCAATTATGTTGTATTGTTTTGGAAAATTGGTCGTTTCCATTTGAAAATGTCGTAGAAATTCAGCTAAGATTTTAGTGCAGCAGATGTTGTGACATAGCAGGCAAAGCTAGCACCTAAGAGTCTGAGATACCTTACGGGCACTGGTTTCAGGTGTTGGCTGCTCCATTTCTTATCCACCTTCCTGGGAAAAGCATTACAGAATGGCCCAAGTAGATGGGTCCCATACAGAAGACTCAAATGAAGTTCCTGGCTCCTGTCTTCGGCCTGGCCCAACCCCAGCCTTTGCAAACAGAAAATATCTCTCTCTCTCTCTCTGCCTCTCCTTCACTCTCTTAATTCTGATTTTCAAATAAATAAAAACATCTTTTCCAAAGTAATTGTTAATAGAACATTTCAACTAAACACAAGAGACTTTATGAAAATATCCCCAAGATTAAAAAATAACCTCAATTTTTTGCATCTTCTAGGTATTTAGCAAAAGGAAATTCAAGAAGAATCTTGAAGAAGTACCTGCATTTTTATGTTCATCACTGAAATCAATGAAACTAAAAATTCATTTAACACCTTCAAGAAAATATAACATATATGTAGAACGGAATATGATTCAACCAAAAAAAAAAAAAAGCAGCAGCAGAAAATCCTGCCATTTGCAATCATGTGGATAGACCTGGAGGCGCTCTCTGGAGGGGCTAAATGAAGCAAACTACACAAAGAAAGACAAATACCATTTGTTTGTGGAATGTAAAAGGTCAAATTCATAAAGGCAAAGAGGGTAACAGTGGTTACCACGGACTAGCGGAAGGGGGAAGTGAGAAGGTGATAGTCAAACACACAATTTCACATCTCAAAATTTTATGAAGATAAGCACTAAAAATCTACTATACAACACAGTTCCTACAACTAGTCATATTACATGTTATGCTTAACTAGGTGGGCATTCCTTGCATTAAGTGCTCTCAGCAAAATTCAGGAAAAATAATAAACTCAAAGTAACATGATAAAGTTTGGGGAGGTAACCAATGTATATGAATTTCAAGGAGATGATGGTTTCATGGGCTTACAGTAGTCCAAAAACACCAAGTCTTATACATTCATCATGTATAACTTCTTTTTAATGATTTATTGAACAATTTGAAAGGCAAATTTACCAAGAAAGGCTAGAGAAGGCTTTTCCATTCCCTGATTCACTTCCCACATGGTTGTAATGGCTGACATTGGATCAGGCAGATGCTGGGAGCTTCATCTGGGTCTCCACATGGGCACAGGGGCCTAAGGTCTGGGTTGGTATCTTCTGGCACATTAACAGCTGGTTGGTTCAAAGTGGAACCACCAGGACTTAAACAGTTTCCCAATATAGGATGCTGGTGTCAGAGACAGTGGCTTTTTACATGATGCCACTCTATAGCTAATTAGTTAAAAATCACACTCAATAAAGTGGTTTTTAAAAACAGTAAGATACAGGGCCAGAATTGTGGCACAATAGGTAAAACCACAGCCTGAAATGCCAGTATCCCATGTCAGAACACGGAGTCAAGAGCTGGCTGCTCTGCTGCTGGTGCAGCTCCCAGTTCATGCGTCTGGAAAAGCAATGACTGATAATCCCAGTAGTTGGGCTCTTGTCACGCATGTGGGAGAACTGCATGGAATCCGTGCGTCCTGGTTTGGGCTTGGCCCAACTCCAGCCGTTATAGTTATTCCGGGAGCGATTTGGTAGATGAAAGAGCTCTCTCTCTTTCTCCCCCTGTATCTCCCTGTCACTTTGCCTTATGAATAAGCAAAGAAATCTCCTGAGGGAGAGAGAGAAAGAAAAATCAAACTAGATTTGGTTTATGCATTACAGACAACACTGGATCCCCACTGACTCATTTTCATGGGAAGTGGTATTTAGAATGACTTCTGTTTCAAATAAAGCTTACTAGCCACGAGATTGTCAGATAAAACACCGTGTGAGTGTGTGTGTGCGTGCGTGTGTGTGTGTGTGTGACAGAAAACTAGGTTATCACAAAGTGTAATAGTGATTCAATGAATCTGGCTATGTCACTGTCTCTACTCCTTTTCAGCTTATAAGACTAAAAAGATGAATTTTAAATGAAATACTACTCAAGTTTGTACTATTGACTCCAACTCAAATTTAAGATTAAACAAGTGTTAAGTCATTAATTTTATACCATATTCCATGTCTTCCATAATGTAAACCTCCACTCCTAACAGTGCCAACATAGTTCTCATTTTCTTTACTCCATACTACACATTCAGTGATCTCAGGATACTGAGCTCTTCAACTCTTGAAAACACTCACAGTTCTTTTCATAAACTACTTAAACATCAATATCTGCCAGCTCATTGCTGCTTGTCCCCTGCACTTGATAGCAGACTTCCTACACACACACACACACACACACACACACACACACACGCCCCTTCCTCTTCTGAGAGCCCCTGGACTCCCCCTTTGTCTTGTTTTAGGAAGAGATTATCTACAGGGCTCTGTGTGCTCAGAGGCCAGAATATCAGTGACCAGGTTCATAAAAATGAGAGAGTCCTTCTAAGTTGCCAGTTAAAGTGAAGAGCTTTAATCTCCCCAGTCACTAGGGGTTGGTTAAAGCTAGTATCCAGACTTGGAGCCCTACCTACCACTCTCATCTACACTATTTTCTGAAGAAAAGCCACAGCAAAGCACTGTTTGCCTTTATCTGATGCTTCCAGAGACCTGTTTCTGAGGACATGTTGTGATTGCTTTCCTGCCATTTTTGTAAGGTTTAACTTCCTATGCTTAACAATTGGAACAAAGTCAGTGATAAGAATCTCAGGTGAGGGCCTGGTGCCGTAGCCTAGTTGCTTAAGTCCTGGCCTTGCATGCCCCAAGGTCACACATGGGCAATGGTCCATGTTTCAGCTGCTCCACTTGCCATCCAGCTCCCTGCTTGTGGCCTGGGAAAGCAGTCGAGGACGGGCCAATGCCTTGGGACCCTGCATCCAACCTGGAAGTTCATGGTTGCTGGCTTCCAATCAGCTTAGCTCCAGCAGTTGTGTCCACTAGGGGAGCATATGGAAGATCTTTCTCTCTGTTTCTCCTTCTTTTTGTATATCTGCCTTTCCAATAAAAAATAAATAAATCTTTAAAAAAAAAGAATTGCATGAGAACATCTAGTCTAATAAATAAATAAATAAATAAGTACATAATAATCCTCAACCATCTTTCCCACCTATGTAGAGCAAATCAAATTAAACTGACTCTAAGTTAGGTGTGCAAGACAAAAAATAATTCTACAACAAAACTCTGTGATATCAGCATTTGGTGTTTGTGTGTTTGTAAGGGAAGGAAAATGACAAACCATTACTTTTTTAGCTCAAAAATGACTTGTGTTGTATTTATCGACAGAGGATTCTGCTTTTAGGATTTTTCAGTTAAGGATCTTGAAAATTTAAATTTAGTGAGGAGCCAGAATATATGGTGAGAAGCCACAAGAAAAGTTATTTTCATTTATGTCTAAATTGGCGCAGGTGTATTTGGCCATTCCTCTTCATTTTTATAGTAAGAATTTGATTTGCCACCTATTCTATTACAAGAGCAGCTGTGGATACTCTCCATCTTTTGTCTCCATGTCCTCTGAAATGATTTCTTTTTTGCAAAAGCAAAGAAACTTTATTGTTAGCACAAGCAAGGGTCCATGTCTCATCCAACGCAGTGGATTCTTGACAAGGACCCTGCCTGTCTCTTGCACACCATTTTTGATTCCTCTCAGGCACATGCAACTTGTCTCCAGCAAGTAGTTCTTATCTTAATCAAGTCACTTGTGGACATACGGACGCCCGTGATAGGCCCAATGAAATGATTTCTTTTCGTCCATAATAGAAGAACCCAAAGACACATTCCCTGACTCGCTTATATTTTCAAGCAAGCTTGTTTTGTAAGACAGGACATTGAGCACAGACTGACCTAGAAGCCTTATGAGCCATCATCTATAGCTCTCAATTGGACTTACAACAAACAAACAAAAACCCTATGTCTTTATTAAGATAGAATCCACAGACCAATTCATCAGTATAAAATGTGCACTCATTATATTTAGCATATTCACAACTTGAACACCCATTACTGTCATCAAGTTCAGAACATTTTTATTGCCCACAAAGAAAATCCCAGAACCATTGTCAGTCATTTCACCCTGCTTCCTCCCCCAGTTCCTGGTAACCAATAATCTGTTGTCACCATGAATCTATTTATTCTGGATATTTTGTGCAAATGGCTCATCCACTAGATGTCCATCTGTGTCTCTGTCTTTCTTCAGTTAGTATAATGCTGTCAAAGTTTATCCATGATATTGCACACACAATAACCCATCCAATGTATGATTGAATAATACTAACTTTTATGGATACCCCACATTGTATTTATCCATTCACTTGTTGGTAAGCATTTGGAATGCTACAGCATTTTGCCACTGTGCTGCTGTGAACACAAATGGTGTGGTTATATTTTCACAAGGGTATTTCAAACAAGGTTGTGGGAAAATGGAATTCAAAATTAGTTTGGGGCAGGTGTTTTGGCCAGTACTTGGCACAACGTGCATTCCATGTTAGAGTGTGTGGTTTTGTATCTCTGTTCTGCTTCTGATGCAGCTCCCTTCCAACACACACCCTCAGGAGCTGCAGGTGATGGCTCAAACACTTGAGTCCCTGACACTTGAGACCTGCATGGAATTCCAAGTTTCTGGGCTTGGGATGGACAGATAGAGATCTATCTATCATGCTTTCTATTCATCAATCTATTTCTCTGTCCATCTATCCATCCATGTATCACCTATTTTTATGTTATTTTTTTCACCTAGTAATAAACAAATACCTTTTCAAAAGGCAGGTTGACATAGGCAAAATTGTTTTAAATCTATGCAGATGAAACGTATTCAGAAAATTTATATGAAAGTACATATGAAAAAGGTTATACATTGCTTTTAATATCACATTGTCTTACTATCATCATTGCATATGTGAGAACTCAGAAAAGTGGAATACATTTCTAGTGCTTGGGAAGGTTGGAGAAAGGGGCGGGGGGACTTACTTTTGCACCACCTGCATTGCATTATTATTGACTACAAAATCCAGGTAACTGTATCTAACTGTAAAAGTTAAAGTTGCCACAGGCTTTTTTCTTAAAATTCAGAATTGGTGAGGTTCTTTTTCATTTTGGCAAGAACACAAACAACTGTGTTAATCAAAACCCTTATGGAAGGTTTAGTAGGAGCCATATATTTACTGGATTGTTTTGCCTAAACTACAGCATTTACTTTTAGAAACATAATCATTTTATAAATGAGAGAACTAAAAGTTACATAGCTTCACACAGAGTGAAGAACTTGAAACAGCGTTTCGCCTTAGAGATTGGGTCCCTGAATGCTTCCCTGTGCTGACAGCACTGGCAGCTCAGCTCCTTCTGCCTTCCCTGTCCTTCAGCTCCCACTGCTATAGGGCTAGGTTACGAGTTTTAAACAGTCTACTAATGGAGCTTTACACATTAGAAATGCACTGTTTATGAATCTGCAGTTGTTCTAGGCAAAAACGTGCAATCAAGAGTGGACATTTGTCACCACATGTAAGATGCCACTCTGATATGCCTGCATCCTACATGACAAGGCCTGATTCAAGTCACTTTCTTTCTCATCAGTTCCAGTTTCCTTTCAATACACTCCTTGGGAGGTAGCAGATGATGTTCCCGACACCCAAAGCCAGAGATCTGGATTCAGATCTGGGCTGCTGCTTCATCCTGGAGCTGATGGAAGCTTTTGGGGTATGAATCAGTGAAATGAGAGATGGAAGTTCTTACTCTCTCTCTTCCCCTGGTATCATTTTTTTTTACAAATCAAAATAATGAAAATGTGATATTATCTTGTTTTAAAATAAAATACAATATATCCTTCTGTAAGCTTATCAACACTAGTGAAGCATTCTTCATCTAAGCTAGGATGGCACATGTTTTTAAAACTCAAGTATGGGGTCCCATGCGGTAGCCCAGTGGCTAAAATCCTCGCCTGCCACGTTCCAGAATCCAATATGGATGCTGGTTCTAACCTCAATAGCCCCACTTCCAATTCAACTCCCTGCTTGTGGCCTGGAAAAGCAGTCAAGGATGGTCCAAAGCCTTGGGATCCTGTACCCACGTGAGAAACCCAGAGGAGGCTCCTGGCTCCTGGCTTCAGATTGGCTCAACTCCGGCCGTTGCAGCCTTGGCTAGGCTCATAATTCTCATATTGAATTGTGTTGTCTATCAACGTAATTTTTCCCTCAGGTATGACTACTTGCTTCTTCATAATAAAAGATAATACTCTTTCCGTGTCTTATTTGAGATATACAGTAATTAAATAATGAGAGAAAACAGAAATCAAAGTTGGAAATTTGAAATATTGTATTAGGTAAGAATGACTTTGACAGAATCCTGGGGTAACTTCAACTATGCCAAAAGCAACCAATGTCCAGGCAAATCTCTTTAGGCAGCCCTTGTGAGCTAAAGAAAGTCCATGAATTAGCACAACGACCTTAATTTCCAAGCTGAAATTGAAACACACAATTCCATAATTTTTTTAAGAGGCTGACTAAATTTATGGGCAGAAAACTATTTTACGAAAATATCAAAATAAGCATCCAAGGATGTTTTAAATGTTACTCTTATTAATAAGGTCTTCAATATTATCATATTGAGAATGATCCCAGAAAATGTAGCATTGCTGATCTATTTATTTTTCCACCTTGCCAGCTTAATTCTCAGTATTAGTTGCCTTTGGACAGCTGATTTAAAGAGCAGGGAAAGAATTTTGGAGTACTGCTCTCTGATTTCTCCAAAGAAAACCTCTTACACTTTGCCAGATCCATCACCCTCCCTGAAACTCACTCAGATCTTTAGTTTTTGGCTGACATTCATAGATAGGAGAAGAATAGTTTTGGCTGGTTAGAAACACACTCTTCTTGTTTTCCCCAGGATGAGCTAATATTCTGAAGAGCAAACTGCCTATCAGTTATGCGAGCTCAACTTCCAGAAGGATAAAGAAGCCGCTTCCTATATTAGCTGTCATTGCAGGATCTTTCACATGGAGATTCTAAATTCTCACCCTTTCACTAGCCTTAAATCCCCCTTTTAATCATTTGCTTACTCCCTAGGGGTGGCTTCCTGTTTAGTTTTAATTTTAGTGTCAGGGTGAGTGTTCTCTGGTGAGCAGGCAATCTGTTATTTTCATGGGTGGTGTAGGAATTCTCCTGTAGAGTATGAATTCCTCCAAATTCCTGATCTATTGTCCTTGCTTATGGCCTTTAACCCTGGCTTAAGACTTTTCCAGACTCTTCTACACTTAGCTTCAGGACGCCCTGCCAAACCCAGCACTTGGAAGTCTTTTTTAACTCTGGCATTGCAAGTCAGCCTTATCTAGGGACAAATGTTTTTCTCTTCTAGCCACAACAGAAGCAGAAATAAATACCAGCACATTCACTAACTTAAGCCTCAAAACAAATCAACCAGTCCTCTTGGAATTCTCATTCATCACCCTTTCCTTTTACAGGTTTTCTTAACTCTTTCTATTGTGGTAGATATTTAT
The DNA here is from genome assembly GCF_030435755.1 of Ochotona princeps. NCBI lineage: Eukaryota > Metazoa > Chordata > Mammalia > Lagomorpha > Ochotonidae > Ochotona > Ochotona princeps. The sequence continues at coordinate 55,047,133 of NC_080840.1, forward strand.
GATTAAATGCTAATTCATGCTTTTCCTAGCCTCAGTTTTTTTTTCCTTCCTTTCTTTGATCCTACACCAAAATCATAATGCTGGATTTGTGACATCACTGTCAACTGTTTCCAGATGGTTTCTCAAACTGATCAAAATGAAGGTGAAGCCAATACATGTTGCAGAAAAGGAGATCTTCAAACAGAGAAATGGTTCATCAAAAAATAAAAAAGGAAAATAATAATAATGTTGAGAACATAAAACACTGTAGGTAAGGCAAACTGCCTTTTCTCTCTGACTTAAAATAAAGTCTTTGATCAATTGTACCAGTGTATGAAAATGTGAACTCTAAAGAGCCAGGCAGCTTTCTAAACCAGAACATCAAAAGCTTTACTTCCATTAGCAAAATTTAAACCCATGATACTTTGAATGGATTTGAAATTCTCTAAAATGAACTCTAATAATAGCCTTCACAAACAGAAAGGAAAAGAACAGTAGGTTATGTGGCTTCATGCTACCATTTTCTCTGGTACATTAGTTTTCCAAAGATGGCATTTTGGTTTGTACCAAATAAAAGGGCAAAGGTTACCAAATGCAAGCCTGAGGAAGCCAGAAGAGAGAGCAGCTATTACAATAGAAGGGGAAATCCAAGCTGTCAGCTCTGAATGGATAGAAACTGCATGTGTGAAATTGACAACCAGCAACAGCATGGCGCCCTAAGAGGGGCCAGGAAATTAACACTCCTAGAGTTTCTATTTACTGTATTAAGGGTGTTTCTGTAAAGATTTATTCAAGATTTCACAGATAGAAATCTCCAGGTCTTTGACAACTTTGAGAATGTTCCCTTGTGATTTGGAAAGCAGCCTGAACATATGAAAAATCAGAGAGAGAAAGATAGAAATATAATGCACAAGAAAAACACACATAAAGAGAAATATCATTCAACATATACTCTCCTAGGAATCATTAACAAACTGATGAATTAGCTTTGTTGGTATTCCAAAGTTGAAGAAAAGTTTTACAGTTTTACTTCTAATTTTTACCTCTGAATTTTTACTTAGCATTGTGTTGGAAATACCTTGCCATGCCATAAAATTATCTTTAAAATTGCTAGTATTTATAGAACCTTCCACCAAAGGCACATGCAAATTTTAATTTACTTAACCACAGTTAAATCAACTGGCTCCTTTCTCCACATTTTTCTTTTTGCCCCATTCCAATATATTTTCCACTTAAAAACTGGAGTGATCTTTTAAAAATCTGAAGTTGGCACTCGCATTTTTTTAAAGAGTTATTTTATTTACTTAATTACTTTCATTTTATTTTTATTGGAAAATCAGGTATACAGAGAGGAGGAGATGCAGAGAAGAAGATTTTCCATCCAGTGATTCACTCTCCAAGAGGCCGCAATGGCTGGAGCTGCTTCAATATAAAGCCAGGAACCTGGAGTCTCTTCCGGGTCTCCCACATGGGTGCAGGGTCACAAGGCTTTGGGCCATCCTCAACTTCTTTCCTAGGCTACAAGCAGGGAGCTGGATTTGAAGCAGGGCTGCTGGGATTAGAACCAGCAGGATCCCAGATGGGATCCTGGCACGTGCAAGGTGAAGAATTTAGCCACTAGGCTACCGCAGCAGGCCTGCTCACATTCTTTTTAAAACCATTCAATGATATATCATGTTGTTCTTAGGAAACATCAGCAATCTTGGAAAATTCTTTCTGGGTTCTGAGAACTTATTAAGAATGCAGAAACTTAGCACCTTCTCAAATCTACTAAGTCAAAATTTGCCTTTCTTATTCAGAGACACTTGTGCTCATGTTCTGATTTCTTACATCATTCTCACTAGCCTCACCATCACCAGGCTCTTCCATGAAGTCCATCAGAGCCCTAGCCTCAGAGCCTGACCAACACCAGTCTCCATAGGTGTCAAGGGCAGTCTGCACTCCACTCCCCAACCCCTCAATTCATTTCGGCATTGAGGTCTTTGAGAAAAAAAATCAGGTTGAGATGAAACCGTGAAGATGGGACCTTCACAATTGGAAGACTCTCTCTCTTCTTTCCTCTCACTGTCTCTTTTCTCTCTTTCCCTCTTCATCCTTTTAACCTCCTTTTCTCATATGAGGAACCAGTGACTACCTTCCAGCCAGAAAGAGCACTCCACAAAAGCTAAGCTGAACATTTAGCTTCCAAAACTGTTTTTCAAAATAATTTCTGTTTTTTATGTCACTTAATATATCATTCTAAGATATTAGAAGCTATCAATAGATCATAAGAAGCTAAGTTAAAAAAAAACTGATCATTGCTTCAAGCAACATGACCTGCTCCTCAAACCAACTTACAGCAAGTACCTTAGTCTGTGGTCGCGCTGTCTCAGGTGATTACGGAAAACTGACAGGCCTTAGAATGTATAGGCATCATTGTGAAGGTTTGCAGTCCAAGCTCTAAGATCTGAGCAGCACTGCCTCTTCTGGAATTGGGGGAGGCTGAAGGATGGCAATGGTGGAGGCTTGGGAAGGAAGCAAGATACGGCAAACCAGCAAGTATGGAAACAAGCTAGGCCCACCTCCACTTACATAACTAACTCATTTGCAAAGACTACTTCCCAATGACCAAAGCCTTTCAGTTGTCTTGCTTCTGAAATATACAATTAGAGCCAGCCGCCACCTTCTCACTTCCATAAACTTATGACTGTGAGGATTAAATGCTTGCATGTGTAAAGACCCTTACTTGTCTTGTTCGAAACATGGCAGCCACTGTGGAAGACAGTTTGGTAGTCTTCGAATCAGGACTTTCACTCCCAAGTAGATGCTCAAATGAATCAAAAAGCTATGTTCACCCAAAACTTTGAACACAGGTGTTTAGAGTAGTTTTATCCATTTAGGCCAAAAGGTAGACAGGAACCTAAGTGCTCATCAACACACAGATGGATAAGCAAACTGTCATGTATAAATGAATGGCATAATATTTAGCTGTAAACAGGAATGAAGCTATAACAGATGCTATATATGAATGGACAGTAGAAGAAGCTAGACAAAAGCCACAAATATCCCATGCCTCAATCTGCATGGAATGTCCAAAAGAAACAGCTCTGTTGCATCAGAAAGCAGATTTGTGGTTGAGAGAGGCTGATAGGAGGAGAGAATGGCAACTGGAGTGACTTAATGGATGGGAGATGATCTTTCAGTTTGGGAACTAGAGAATGATGATGATTACACAACAGTATGACTCTACTAAATACCACTGAATTGCACAAAATTAACATCACTGAAATGTTACATTTTGCTCCATATATTAAGCTGTAAGAGAAGATGAGGAAAAACAGAAGACAGAAACGGGCAGAGAAACAAACAAAAGCAAAGAAATGAAGACAAAAAGATCAAGATGAAAACAGAATCTAAAAAAAATATTTATTCGCAGTGAAATCCAACCACCAGGCTGTGGATGTGTTTTTTCTTTTGTTTTGATGACTTTGTGCTTGATTTCATTGACGATCAAGCCTCCGAAAACTTTCCCAGAATCTCTTTTGACATGAAAAGAAGTGTTCCTTTCCAGCTTTGTCCCTGGGCACAGACCTGGTGTTTATATTCTTCCTTACCCACAAGCTTCAGCTTTCCGCGTGGGATCATCCAATGTGCATTTTGAGTCTGTACCTTACTCTTGAGTTCAGAGTTGGTGATTTATGATTTCTGAATAATTCTACTTGACTGTCTCACCATCATTTCCCTGAAAACATCACCCTCTGCCACTTGCCTCTTGGACCCTTTTGGCTAATCATTTTCACTCAAGCATTTGAAACCCAACAGTGTGCGTTTTGCAAACCACATAGTCAGCTAGTGCAGTTTCAACTCAGAAAGCTTGTGGTGTTCTTTCACGCACTCTCTTCCTTCTTCCAGGACCTCCAATCTGTCACAAAACTGTGTTGACTCTGCTTCAACAGTCTTTGTGTCCATCCTCAACCTTCCTTACCCACTGCCAATCCTCCAATTCATATTTTCAACGCCTTCCACATCAGCTTCTGGCAGTCTCTGAATCTACCCTACACACTGTGGCTTCAGTAGCTTGCCTGAAACCACAATATGTTTGTATAGAAAGGATGTGGGAGCTCATCCAATCTAGTGCACTGAACAGAAGAAGGTGAGAGCCAACACAGACCTCAGCATACTACCTAGGTTCAAGCCTATTCTCTACCAAGATGTAGGGGTACAAAGCAAGAAAATAAATTTCAAGATAATCATGACCTGCCACAGGCTGTTGGAGGGATATTCTGTTTCTGTTTTTTTTTTTTTTTTAAGAAAAATATTTATTTAGTTAGTTTCATCTATGTGAAAGGCAGAATGAAAGAAAATCAAAGAGAAAGACAGAGGGGGATAGAGAGAAAGAGATGTTCCATGTCCTAGTTCACTACTCATATGCCCAAAATTCCCATTGCTAGGGTAGACCAAGGTCAGAGATCCAGAACGCCATGCAGGTCTCCCATGCGGGGGCAGAGGATGAAGTGTGTGAACCATCATCTGCTGCCAGCCAAACCAGATTCAAAGCAGCACTATAATATGGAAGGTGAACTTTACAAGTGGCAGCAACAGCCATCCTCTCCGAAAAGTACAGTTCCAGAGAATCATTCAATCAGAGCACAAAAACAACAGAGTGCGGACCTCTTATTGGTTTCTTTTTTAAGATTTTTTTTGATGATTTTTACATAATTAATTAGAATGATAAGGGTCAAAGGCTTCAGGAAGGTGTATGAGACTATTATTTCCATATTCTCTTTATTCCTTCCTGTGTATCAGGGAGAAGCCACAACCAGCCTCCCAAATGCCTCTGTATCCTGGGATGAAGGACACACCCCAAGAGTCCCAATGTGGGGCATGCTCTAGGGTCCTGTTCAAGAGGTTTCAACAGTTCAACAGTTCTGAATTCCTGACGATCTCACCACAACAAACAGGATGAAATCTCTCCAGAAACCACTGGTTGATGTAGTACAACTGAGAGTCCCCATTTGCCCAGATATTCACTGTCAACACTTGGCTGGGGAAGTTGATCCATTTGTTCTGTCTCCTACCATGGTCCCAGGCATCCTCTGCAGACTCCAATGTACTACCATGTCCTCCATGTGCATCTGAATATGCTGTGCACTGCTCCGTCTAAGCCACTGAGGAGGCTCAGGTCTGACATATGCACTCCATGGTCAGGCCTTGGACCCTGCAATTCTCCCCATGGTTGGGGGTTCTGAGTCCAGCAGTTCAGTTGGGAGGATGCCCAAAGAAACTTCATCTGAGGTGATCCCAGATCTGATTCTTGTGTGTGCTTGCCAATACAAGGACTGGCACAGTCCGTTGCCCCAATCAGCTTCTTCTGCACATGCTGGTGACTGCAATTGCTGGGTCAGTTCTGTCTCCAGCCCTGTTTTCTATACATACTGATGGGTATTGCAACCCAGCCTGATTCTGCCCACCACACACTTGGTCCCCATCTAAACTGGTGGGAGCTGCAGCCTAGTTGGAGTGACCCACAATAACCCTCACCAGTCCTGTCCACTGCCTACTGCCCTCGTTCCCATGCTTGCAAGTATGTACAGCAGACCGGACCAGTCTGTCCCACATTACACTTAACTCATATATGTCAATGGGCATTGAAGCCTATTTATACTGAACTGGTGGGTGCCACTTTCTGTCTAGCCATGCCTGCCCCAGTCCTGGTTCTCATGATCACCAGTCACAGTGGTGATACAAAAGGGAGGTACCCACTATTTCCCTAATGGGTTCATTCCCACTCCCAGATCTTGCACTCTCCAGGTGTTGCTGCAGTTTAACTCGAGAAAATTTGCCTCCTATGCCAGCATCTGCTAGTTGATGATGTGGCAAAGCCCAAACAACCCTCACCCACTCTGGCTTATGCATGCACCAGTAGGAACAGTCAACCCAGCCTGGCTTTCCCCTGGTCCAGCTCACATGAGGCCAACAGGTGTTGTAGCCCTGCTCAACCTGGTCTGCCCCTATTCCAACTCTCACCACCGGTAGTGTGGTCCAGCAGGGGAACCCCATGCAACTCCATAACAGGTTTGCCCTTCACTCTGGTTCTCATGTGTGTTGGTTGGGTGTTGCAGCCCCGTCTGCATGTCCTGCCTCACCTCGGCTTTTTCCATTGGGTACTATAGCGTGGATGAGTCTAGCCCACCCCAGATTCCAGCTCACACTGGTGGGACTTCTAAAAGACTAGTGCAGCCAGTACTGGCCCTCATCTGAACTGGTTTGTGTTGTGGCCCATCCAGGCCTGACCAACACTCCATTCTGGTGCTGAGATTTGCCAGTGGGTGATGTGAACTGGCCCAAACTGGTTCACTCATGACCCATGCTAAATGTATACTAGTAAGTACCATTACCTGGCGTGGTATGGACTGGTAACTTTCATGTTCTTGCACTCAGCTACGGACTGCGTTCCAACTGAGAAGTTCCCCAAGCTTCTCCATCAGAACCTCTCCCAATGCCAGATTGTGTGCCCATCAGTGAGTCAGGAGCCAGCCCTGCGTAGTCGACCTCCTGTCCTAGCAGAAAAAGTAGCCTTTTCTGTTCGGCCTTCACCCATTCTGGTTTTTACTCTTGGGTGTTACGGCCCAGCCACGCTGGTCTGCACCCAGGCACAGGTCACACAGGCTCAGCAGGAGCAGAAGCCTACCCCCATTCTCATGAGCACCAGTAGGTGCTGACCTTTAGTCCAGTCTGGTGCAGCACAGACCGAGCCCAGCAACACTACACTCATGCCAGACTAGACAGCTGCCCCCACTCTAGCCTTCACATTCACCAGTGGGACCCACAACCCAGCCAGGGCAGCCCCTTTTCTCCCCAGTCAGGCCTGTTCCTAGGTTCCTAGCTATAGATCTTGGTATGCCAGTAGTGGCTCTGACCTAGCTTAGCATAGTCCCTCCCTTGTCATGGCCTTTGCCTTTGGATGCTGCAGACTGGCCTGACCCGGTCAGTTTCCAGTCCTTTCTCTTGCTGGTGGGTACTGGAACCTGTCTCTTCTCAGTCTGCTCCCATCCATGGTTCATGCAAATCTGTAAGTGTAACAGCCTAGCCTGGCATCACCTGCACTCCAGCCTGGTTTCTGCACTTGCTGGTGAGCTAAGGTTTGCTTGGCTCTGTCCAGTATATCCCCTTCTAAAACTAACCCACATATGAAAACAGTTGGAGCTAATTTGCCCAGTATGCCCGACCCTCAGGCCTGGTTCACATGCTCGCCAGTGGGAGCTATAGCCCACAGGGGAGTTTCCCAAGTTCCCCGACTCGGCCCACTCCCAGACCTAGATCTCATACATGCCAGTGGGTGTTAGGCCTGTACCCAGCTTGGCCTGTCCCTCTATCTGGGCCTAGCAGGAGCTGGTGAATGTTGTGGTCCAGCCCACCTCACACCCTGTTTCAGGATACACATGTGGGTGCTACAGCTGGACCTGCACAAACTATTCTCGGTTTCTGTACACTTGAGTTTGGGCAGATTCCATGGTCACACAAGCTCAGCCCATCACCACCCCAACTCTTGAGCTTACCAGTGAGACTTGTATTTCCATAGGGTTTGGCCCACATATCCCACAGAATCTACCACCAAAATCTGGTTCTCTCGCATGCTTGTTAGTGTCCTGACCCTGCCTAATGTGACCCATCCCCTGTTATGACATTCAGTCAGGTACTGGAATCTAGCTCTGCTAAACGTGCCGCCAGCACTAGCTTTGGCATGGACTGGCATGTGGTGGTGGTCAGCAATGTTCCATGGTAACAAGCCCAACTCAGGACTCCCATGTGGGCTGGTGCATGAGTCTGACCCATACAGATCTTCCAGTCTCTCCCCACCAAACCACCAGGTCTCAGTCCCCTTGCTTACCTACAAGTACAGTGGCCCTGTAAGTGGATGTCTCTCAGGATTCATTCCTCACCTGTCTGTACAGTGGCCTTATCCATGGATCCCCTAAATAGCAATTATACACCCCTGAGACCCCAGAGCTCGCCACTGGTTGGCCAGTTGGTGATGCCCAGAGCGGTTGGTACTCTGGCTGTCCACACACCAAGGATTTTCCCACCACCTGGCAGAGCTGATTGAGGAGTCAGGATCCCCAGCAGTAAGCCTGGCGTGGAGCGTGGCTGGGAGATTCAAATACCCGAGCCTCTGAGCAATAGTGTTGAGGTTTTAAGAGTGCCACAATTTAGGCACCATTTATCCGTCTCCTTTCATTCTGGGTCTGCAACATCAAAACAAAAGAAATATGAGATTTGCCCAAAAGTCAATGTTCCCAACATTATTTCTAGGTAATTTAGAAGCCATGCTTCAATAGTATGTGGCTGCCTATTAGAGGTTCTTTTCTGGCTATGGCTAGAGCAGAGGGCTTAGAAATGAGCCTGAAATAAATGACCCTTAAAGCATCCTAGCACCCTCCTTTTATAGAAAAGACACACATCACACTCCAGACATGCAAAACAACTTGTTCAGGATCACTCACCTGACTCGGAACAGAGCAAAAATATAACCAAGATTAATCCCATCCCAAGTCAATGTTCTTTTACTTTGCCTTATGGTTACATTAGTTATTCATTAGTAGGGTAATGCTCTTACCGGACCCAAATTAGACCACATAGTATAGTAGTCCATATGCACCAATCCAACCAAACCTGGATGAAAAATCTTCAAAAGAAAAAAAGATTTCTTTCTTGTCATTTTTCCTTAGAGAATAATACCTACTTAGGAAATACGTATACAGCATTTTCTGTTATAAGTAACAAGTAGATGATCTGAAGTACAAAGGCGGATGCACATGGTTTGTATGCAAACATGCCAATTTTTATATAAGACTTGAGCATCTGATACAGGGAACTAAAAAAATCAATTTCCTGTGGATATCAAGGGACAACTGTATCTCCAAGTTCAATTACCCTGACTGACATCAGAGTACTCTGCAAAAGGTACATCATTCAATTTAAATTTGAGTTCCATTTCTGACCTATGCTCATTTTACACCAGGAATTACTATTTTTAATTAACCTGATCATTTTAATATTAGTGATAAAATTAGTGTGCTCTATATTAGAATTACAAACATAAAATTTAAAATATAGGTATTAACTGTATGCCACAGGATGAATTAAGTTATGGCAGTCTGATTTTTTTAATATTCCATAAATCTCTTTAAATTTGTCTCCCCCCAACAACAGTATCACCACCAAGGGTTGTTATCAGACACAATGAAGCTGTTCCCTTGCAGTGTTACCACCTTATCAGGTTTTAACAGGAGTGGTGCAGAGAAAAGCTTTATTGACTTGTGACAAGTAAAGGAAAGAGTACAGTGGGATAGTTCTCTTAAGAGAACACCTCCCGATACAAAGATTAGTCACTCCTCACCATGGTGTTGGGGATTTCCCTGCACACCCCCCCAAAAAACAAACAAGCAAACAAAAAAATGTTCTGCACCTTAATTGTCGACAAATGTCTTGTTAGTTACAAGTCAGTCTAGATTTCCCTAAAATCTGCCAAGATCAGCAAAATTATACTTCAACACAACAAATGGCTAAATACTAAAATGAAATAGACATGAGACAGCTGAATGGTACCTTATAGCCATTTTAAGGTATATAGCAGCCGGTTCTGTGTATAAAACTAAAAGTGAAATGTCAATGGGCTAATCATAGGTTGTGGTTAAGAACTTGCTTTTTTTTTTTTTTTTGTAACACACTGGTTACTCACAACCATGTCAATTCCATAATGTTGCAAATTGCTGTTGATGTTATGTCGGGACTCTTGGTTGAATGGGATGATATTCTGCCAGCTCTAACAACAGACCAGAAATGGTCTCCCCAAGAGACTGTTCAACCCATCTGGACAATAAATAGCTGGACTTTAAAAAAAAAAAAAAGAGAGAGAGAGAACACCTCCGTCAGAAGTACTTTTCTGGGACTTTCATTGCAACAGTTATGTGCGTGTCCAGGAGGCAGAATAGAGAGACTTGAGGCCCCCCTTTCCTGCGTTGTGCATCTGTTAACAAGGTATGGCCCGGACTGGCACAGTAGCCTAGTGGCTAAAGTACTTGCACATGCCGGGATCCAATATGGGCACTAGTTCTAATCCCGGCACCCCCGCTTCTCATCCAGTTCTGTGCTTGTGGCCTGGGAAGGCAGTTGAGGATGGGACCCTGTACCGCGTGGGAGACCTAAAAGAGGCTCCTGGATCCTGGCTTCAAATTGGCATAGCTCTGACCACTGTGGCCACTTGGGGAGTAAATCAACGAACAGAAGATCTTTCTCTCTGTAATCTGACTTTCCGATAAAAATCTTAAAAAGAAAGCAAGATATGGCCAAACACCTAACTCATACTGCTTTCTTTAGTTGTGGTGATCCGGCCCCTCCAGGGGACAATGCTGGACAGTGAATCTAGAACACTCTCCGAATGAGAAGCTATAGTGAGTAAACTGTTTCAGAATTTCTGCCTATCCTCCAATGCCCTCCTTTGTCTTAATCATACTTGGGGTTACAGGATCTGTAGAATTTTATTCCAAATCCACACAGAGCTGAGAGTAAAATAAGGAAGCTATGTGTACTTACAGGATGCTAGAGTGTGCAGATACTCTTCAGTCTCTCTAGGTCTTCGGAGAGCTGGAGCGTGGCTGTGCTAGCCATACCTCACGTGCTTTTCACTAGTCAAGAACCAATCTGGGAGCTTGTACTAACATAAATTCTTCATGCTGGCAACCCTATGTTTCTCTCACCCTCAGTGAGCTCTGTTGACCTATGGGTAAGGTCAATATGTGCTTTCCTGAATACCACAAGACCATATCTTTGCCCCACATCCTTAATGGCACTGATAGCAAAGTGAACTTCCTGCTGCCCATCAGCATTGGTGCAGAGTACTGGCAAATTGTGCAGGAACCGCTCAGGGAACACAGGCTAAACTTTTGGGCTGTCCAAGAGGAAATAAGTCTGTGGGCCCTTTCTGTTCATAAAAATGTATATACCTTAAAAAGGGAAGCCAAGAGAGATGATAAAGCATATTTCCTTTCTGAGGGCAAGCAGAAAGATGTTGAAGACTGCTGATTTCTTACAAATTGAGCATATTAGCTTCAAATTGATTTACATTTTTAAATCTTCCATAAAAAGTGCAGAATATCAAACTTTCTTAGTTTCTAGAAATCGAGAAACATCTTCCATGTGACAAGTTGTTGTAAACACAAGTTATTGTGTTTACTGTAGAGGTGTCGCAAGCTTAAATGCCCTGCATCCCTGAGTATATCACATGAAGATCAAGAGTCTTACTTAGTGGTAAAGCCAATCCCAGTTTGGAACAGGTAAAGATTTCACATAATGTCTTCAATGCCAGTCTGCCTCCTTGCCATATCTTCATCTTACCTTCCTTGCAGACCACTCCCACACCAGTCCCGATCTCCTTGGCAGTTGTTTTCTCTGAGAAATAAGGGGCAGGCACATAAGAAATAAATTTCACAGATACATCTTCGTGAGAGGAAGCACAGGTTATATGAATGAAGTCTACATGGCTAAGAATTTTCTATTAGGATCTATTCCCCTAAATGTTCATTTTCTAACTCTCATATTATCTATAACCCTGAGGTCTTCACAATTTCCAGAGCTACACAAATAGGAGATGTACTCTACAGAAAAGGGGAAGTCTTGCTTCCATTTTAGATATCAAATGTTCCTGAGTTCAACTTTCCAAGTGTAGCCTTCTTCCCTTCCTCTACAGAACTAGACTTCATGGGTCAGCATGGCAGGTGTCCATTCAAAACCAGCCTGTTCCATTTCCTGTCCAGCTCCCCATGAATATACTTAAGAAAGCAGCAGGGTTCAGCCCAGTGGAAGAAGCACATGCCTTCAGCTCCAGCCATTGGGCCACTTGGGGAATGAGTCTGTGGATGGAAGATCTCTCTGTGTCTCTCTGTCTTTTAAATACATAGCTTTAAAAGATTTCTTTTTCCTTTTTTCTTCAACAGATTTGTTTATTTATTTAAATAGCTGAGTGATAATGAGAGGAAGAGAAAGAAGGAAAGAGAGATTCTCTCTTCTTTCACACTCTCCAAACGGCTACAATAGCCAGGGCATGATCAAGCCGAAGCAAAGAGCCTAGAACTCCACCTGGGCCTCCCACGGGCTGGCAGAGACCGAAGTACTTGGACCACCTCTCCTACCTTCTAGGACACAATTGGCAGGGAGCATATTCAAAGGAGAGGATTCAGAAGTAGGCCCAGCATTCTAACATGTGATACAGGCATGCCAAATGGCAGCTTAACACACTGCACCACAATAATCGGGGTTTTTTTCTACTTTTTTGCTTATCATAGTTTCATTTTATTTGATAGGCAGAGAGACAGATAGAGGCAGACAGGCAGGAAGGCAGTGCTGTTGAATCTCCTAGTTTAAGCCCCAAATGCTTGCAACAGCGAAGCTTAGACCAGGGCAAAAACCAGAAACCTGGAATTCAATTCAGGTCCTCTATATGAATGGCAGGAATCCAAGTACTTGAGCCATTACCACTGTCTCCCAGAGTGCACATTAACAGAAAGCTACCAGGGCAAAAACCAGAAACCTGGAATTCAATTCAGGTCCTCTATATGAATGGCAGGAATCCAAGTACTTGAGCCATTATCACTGTCTCCCAGAGTGCACATTAACAGAACCATCAGGCCTAGCATAGTAGCCTAGTGGCTAAAGTCTTTGCCTTGTATGTGCCGGGATTCCATATGGGCACATGTGTCCCAGCTGCTCCGCTTCCCATTCAGTTCCCTGCTTGTGGCCCAAAAAAGTAATGGAGGATGGCCGAAAGCCTTGGGACCCTCTACCCACATGGGAGATACAGAAGAAGCTCCTGGCTTCAAATTGGCTCAGCTTCAGCTGTTGCAGCCACTTGGGGAGTGAAATAGCAGATGAAGGATCTTCTCCTTCTATCTGTAAAGTTGCCTTTCCAATAAAAATAAATCATTAAGAAGAACAGAAAAGGAATGGAAAGGAAAGAAAATGAAAGGAAAAGGAAAGGAAAGGAAAGGAAACAGAAAATTTAAAAAAGGAAAGGAAAGAAAGGGAAAAAAAGGAAAAATAAGGAAACAGAGCCACAAATCCGTGAATGACAATTGCTGCTAAGGCTGTGGGGGATAACTCACCCTGACCCATTGCTGTTGGGCTGAATGTAAACCAGTGCAATCACTATGAGAGTCAGTATGGAGACTCGCCAATCAACTGAAAATACATCTGTCATATAGCCCAGTCATCCTAATCCTGGGAAGAATATCCCAGTGAAACAAAAACTGCCTATTAGAGAGCTATCTGCAACCCCATCTTTATAGCAGCGTAATTCATAATAACTAAGACATGAAACCAACCAGATGCCCATCAACAGATGAATGAATAAAGAAAATATGGTGATTTACTCCATGGAATACTACTTAGCCATAAAAGGGAATGAAATCTTACCTTTTGCTAAAAATGGACCGAGCTGGGAACTGTTAAGCTTAGTGAAACAACTCCACCCCCAAAAGACAAATATCATCTATTCTTTCTGATATGCAACACAGAGCATCGAAACAAAACTAAACTAAACTAAAAAAAAAATGCTATAAACCCTACAAGGACGATAAGCACACTGAGAAGCAATGTATAAATATAGCATGCTTCTTCACACCCTAATAATAGTAGGATTCCCATTACTACGTTTAATTATACTTTAATGTTAAATGGATGACTATGTATTTGTTATAACTTGAGCACAAATAATTGAAGATGAATATAAGAATGAACGAGACAAGGGGTGATCCCCTATGCTTATAAATCTATACCATGGAAAAATGAATAAGCGAAAAAAAAGAATAAGTGAAAAAATTGAAAATGTTAGCTGCCTTTTTAAAAAGGCAGAAATCCTTTATGTTTAACCTTTAGATGCTTTCAACCCTAGTGTCTAATCCCATAATTGAGCTCACAGCAGTTTAAAATGTTTTTCAAATATTCTAGGGTGCTAGAACTCACTTCTGATTCAAAAGAAATATTAGAAAAATCATAGTATTGTCTTGAAAAACTAATGAATGACAAGTTAAATTTCCTGGGATTAATTAAAGGAATTAGAAGTGATTGATTAAGAATGATATTTTAATGATTATCATGTGGACATTTACCTTATTTTTAAAACACAAACCCAATAGCAGCTAACAGAAGTGAAAGGCAATCAAGGTTCCCAGTTAAAGAACTCAGCGTGACTGGGCAGATCTAGGCATCTCAGTCGTATTCAGTGTTACCAGGGCACCAGCTTTGTCCAAGAACACCAATGTCCTTGGGTTGATGTAGTGAGAGAATGACATTCCTCTCATTGAACACAAGAGACAGATTACAGTAGGAAAATTCTTCTTGAAGATTTTGTGCGTCTCTCATTTCAGCACAAAAATAGTGACTGTTTCTACAATTTATAGGAATCTCTGAAATATAAAAATAAGGGTAGTGATGCTATTGTAATGTGATGAAGACTTGATGAGTTGCTCTAGCATCTTAAAATTCTCATAAACTGCAATTAGCAGGAAGAGCAAATTCATTAGTGGTTTGAACTCGGAAGGTAGGAATTCCAATCCAGACTTTGCATCTTAATGAGTGTTTGACCTTGAATCTAAATCTCATTTCTCTTGACTGAAATACAGATAAGACTGACTTTACTTGAGTATAATAGTTAATGAAATTAACCTGAGTAAATACATTAAAAAGACTCATAATGAGAGTTTCAGCATTATTAGCAATTATTCTTCACTATAATAGGAATTCAGAAGAAGAAACAATCCTTTTCATGGGTCAGGTCAGAAAAAAAACAAAAAACAATTAAAGCCAAAGAGCAATATTATGTAGCCCAATACAAAATACATGAACGTTGCAAGGTTTCTTTTAGCAAAGGAAAATTAAATAAACTTTTAAGTAAAAACCCAGAAGAAAATCTCTTCAGAGAAAAATTTTAGATATATATAGATTCCATTTGTCTTCAAAATAAACAAGAAACATAACAATGAGCCTCTAAAGTATAGTGTTACATAGCTTCCGGCTTTAATATTGTAACTGGTGACATTGGAGGCAATTACACCATTAATTAAAAATCTGAATTGGTGCTAAGCAGAGAGGGAGCAACTTCAATCTTAGAATGTGGCATATTTACAATAAAAAGCAAGGCTTTTGCTAAATTAAACTAGAAAGAGCTGTTTGCCGTAAGAAAGAGTTAGCATTCATTTAGAGGTATCCTCTTTGATTTATTTATATTAGTTTGTTAGAAAATATTGCAAATATACCTTGAAAGTAAAAGCAAAACTATTGTTTCTGTCCTTTCAACAGTCTCATTAAGAAATTTCGCCAATTCTCTAAATAATGAGTGCACTTTACAACTGTAAGAGAAAGAAGATCCAGTTTTTGGTTGTATTTAGCTGTATTTTTGTGTACCCTAATGTGATGACTTAGAAGGACTACCATAAGCTTAGGTTGATGTGTCAATTTTTTAAATCTCTTCTTAAAAACATCTTACAAAATCCCAGCTTATATTTAGCTTGAGTAAACAGACGTGGCTGCTCATTTGAAGAACAGCTAGATACTCTGAAATGAACATATTCCTAACATCTGTGTAAGCTCTGATTTCTTGGTGAAGACTGTCATTGAAGTTAGTTTGACTGTATAGCTGTTTTCCATTTGTTACTTAAAAACTTTTATATATGGACTTACTGTCCAGGAGTGTTACAAATGTAGTAGACCCATGTTATGGCCCTTACAATAGGAAAAGAATGTGAAGCAGCTACATTTTGCTTTTGAATTACTATGAACTAACCAGGCCAGTTTGTTGAGAAGTAATTGCCTACAGCAAACTGATTTCAGACACTGCTCTGCTGCTGAAGACACAGCACACAGGAATTCCACCAAGACAAGCAAACCACCAAAATTTTATTGAAGACCCATGTGTAAATACAGTGTACTGGTTTTCAAGTGGAGATGTGTAAAACATAAGAAAGCAGCTTCTGCCCCCCAAAGAGTGTATGATTTTGAAATGATTGGACTTTGCGGTCTAAGAGAAGGACTTCTCCACCCTTTTTTCTAATAACATTTTATTCTTGTTGTTAATGGCCACAAAAACCAGGACTGGACCAGTCCAATGCCAGGAGACCGGAATTCTGGTCTCCTGTGTGAGTTGCAAGAACTCAAGCACCTGGGGTCTTCACCTGCCAGCCTCACAGGCACATTAGCAGGGTGACCAGAATGTGAACTGACGCTGGCAGCATTATGCAGGGGCAGCTCAACTCTCTGCAGCACAACACTCATTCCTCTGATTTCCTCTGTTATGCTGGCTCAACGATTATGGTTTTGCCAGTACATTTTTTATTTCATAAACTCATCTGAGGCTTAGTTTTACATCTCAAAGTTTTAAATAACTGTGAGAAAAGTAGAGAAATCTACTTGTTGAAATTAGATCCCAGATGAGGGGCTATATGTTTTTATTAATATATTGAACATGAGGCAATAACAGGAGAGAAATATCCCTGCCTGGAAATCCAATTATTTTATGACCCTAACAAGTAAATTTTTTAGTTCAGAATCTGATTGTCCAGTTCTTCCAAAATCTATATTGCATTGATGTCATTAAGATATCTTCAAATCAATCTTTCTTTGTCTCTCTCTCTCTCCTTCTCTCCCTCATCTCTCTATGTCATTCTGCCTTTCAAATAAATAAATACATCTTTTAAAAATTAAACTTACAAAAAAGCTTTTAGCTTAGCAGTGAACATGTCTGAACCCCTCATTGGCAAAAGTGCCTTTAAATCCCAGCTCTAGTTCCTGACCATTCTCTCTTTTCATTGGAGACCTTGGGAGGCAGTGGTGTCAATTCAATTAGGCAGGTTCCTGCCAACTACATGAGAGTTCTTGGTAGCATTTGAGGCTCTTGCATTCAGCCTAACCACAGACCCAGCAGTTATTGGCATTTAGAGGACAAAACAGCAGCCTTGTCTTTAAATAAGTAAAGTATTAATTTTAATTTAAATAAACAAATGGAAGTTTTTTTTTTAATACTCTTCCTTCCAATAGTAAATTCTGCTTTATTCTTTGGACATGAGTAGTGCTTGCTTCTAGGTTTCATTCATACTATTTACTTTAATGAAGGAAAGTGTGCATTATAAAGAGAAGATAATTATCTAGCTTTCTAGGCTTAAAGTATAATTCATTTCAGCCACTGGCAACCCTACATCTAGGTACATCTGCCAAATAAAAGCCAAGTTTCTATTATTACTGAATTCTCATTTTCCTCTTAGTTGTCAGTGCCTATTCTAATAGAATAACTATCTGTTCAAATGAGGACTAACTACTAATTTCCACAAGTATAGTTTTAGAATTGATTTTAGAAAAATTTTACCATCTTATTGGCCATCATTCTATGGAACCCAGTGATTATCATGGGAGTATCTCATGACCATGTCACTGTTTTCATCTAAGCCACTTCCCACATCACCCCAGCTTCCCAGAATCATTTGCAGTGCTCACCTCAGGTTTGTACTTCCTGAAGGGAATTCACTCAAGTCATAAAACCATTCCCCTGGTATGAACCCTACCACTGCTTCCAATCATTGCAAACATGAGCAAGCCTGATGCTTCTTGCGTAACATGTGAATTCATTTAACAACCAGTAACTTCCTCTTTTTCTGAAAACATTTTGGTTCGAAATGAATACAGCAGTAAGGCCTAACTGAAGAAGGGAATGTCTGAAGTTGTGTAGCCTTAAGTAATACAAACAGGCAGGTGTTCCAAATTGCATGATGTATTGCATATCTAAAGACCAATTATGATGTGAATGACAAAGAATAAATTGCTTTTTTAACTTTTGTTTTTAGAAAGTTTGGTTTATTATTTATTGTAGAGGCAGAGTGAGAGAGAAAGAAACACAGAGATCTTCCATCTGCTGGTTCACCCCCCACTACATGTCCACAGCAGCTGAGATGGGATCATGCCAAAGTAGGAGTTCAAAACCCCACCCAGCCACCTCAGGCAACACCTACTACTTTCTAGGATGTGCATGTGCAGCATGCTGGATCCAAAGTGAAGCAGGCACTCCTGATATGGAATGCAGATACATTAATCTTTTCCCCTAGAAAAGTGTTTCAATCCAACAAAGAAAAATGTTCCTTTGTGGGTTCGCTGTGCAGCACTGCACCAAATGCCCGCCTCAAAACTATTTGTTATACCTGCTTCTAGCATCATGGGACTTATTAAAATTTTTCCTAAAGGACAAAAAACGCCTAAGAAATGTTACCATCAAAGAATTCATTGGTGTATGCAGCTTCACAGATTTCCATATATTATTAGCATTGATGATCATAATTTTCCTTTTTCTAATACTTAGATTTATAGAAACGACATCAGATGTCCACCTGAGAAACTATTTTAAGAATAAAACATTCCATCATAATTGGAGGAATATAATTTTAATTTGAATGCCAAAACTGGCATTTGAAAAGTAGCAGCAAGAGTAATATATATGACAAAGTAGTGTTACATTGTAATTTTCACTTACCTTTACCAAGATAAAGGTAAGGTCCATTTGGATGGGTGTTTAGCCTCTCCCAAGTCAGAATGTCTGAGTTTGAAGCTTGGCTCTGGTTCCTAACTCTAGCCTCTTGTTAATGTAGATCTCTGCCTGGGGTCTGGTGGCTCTGTTCTCAATTGTCCTTGAGAGACCATGATCCAATTCTGGCTGTAGAGAGGAGCTCTTATGAGCATTTGGGAAATGAATCAGTAGATGGGATCTCTTTTACTTTATTTCCTAAAATAAAATAAAGCAAAATGTTAAAACAGTCCCAAAGCAAGCCATCACACACACACACACACACAAAACTTACAAGTAAAAAACAGATAGCCTGAAAATAATCCTTGATTGAAGTTGAGTTATGTTCAGGGAAGTAAATTAAGCATAAATCGTGGAAGTTTATAGCTTGTTGAGCTCCCCACATTTCCTGCATTTGCAGAAGACTTCCCACCTTGCCTATCTGATTGCACAGCTCTAGTCACAGACCCTGACTTTGCCAACTCTAGTAGCATCACCTGCCTGCAAGTGTTGTAATACATCATAGCTGGTGGGTGTCAAGATGGTGCCGATCCCTGTCACACACACACACACACACACACACACACACACACACACTTCTCTGTCTTGCCATCATTTGTTTACTGCACTCAAGTTGGGATTCGTGGCCAACCAGCAGTGCAAGGGGAAAAGAACCCTGGTGTCTTAAGTGCATTAAATCTTCATATTAGCCCCCTGGCTTGGTAAACCTTTATGTTGGCTTTGTTCTCTTTTTTTCAAGCATGACAAACAAGTGGATTTTCTTTTTTACTTTAATGATTCTTTCAACAAAACCAGAGTAGTTTGGGGCTTTCTGCAAGGCTGATAGGTGTCTCTGCTTAATGAGGTTTTTATTATACTGTATTGGCCTCCCTGAAAATAAATTACGAGCAGCAAACAGCTGATAATAGAGCAAGACTGGAAGAAACAATAACCAAAAGGGGAGAGGGGGAGTTAGTGTGGTAGCAGATGCACGCGTTGTAGCTGAGGGATTAAATGCCACTTCCATCCTCCCTTGGCCACCATTGTGTTAGCTATAAAATGAATGCAGTCACTTAGGTGCCAGGGATGTGCTCGTGTGGGAGATATGGATATAGATATGGACCTGGCTGAATCGCCATGTGTGGGGGGAAGAGGGTGGTGACTCAGTCTAGACAAAGATGAGTGAAGCTCAGAGTGCGGGGATTTACAAGGGCTGGTCGGTTACCATGGAAACTAATTGGAGCTAATAAGTAAAGGGACATTTTAACTGTGGGAACAGAATAGGAGGGGGCTATTCTTCAATATCACCGTTACCTATAATTAATCTTTCATTTTGGGAGAGTCCTTGCTTCATTCTTAGGCCAGAGCACTTTGCTCCACACATACACACTCACCCTGCCCGAGCTGACTTTAAAATGCTGGATAGCATCTCTTAGAACGTGCTGCATTTGAGGTTTAGATCTCTCAAGACCGAATCAATTTCACTTTTTTTTTCCGCCTTAAAAAATAAACTGTTTGCAGATGGCAAGGCGAAAGGAAGGGAAGTAATGGAAAATTCTTAACTTCAAAACTGACATTCTGCTGAGCACTGGAGCTGACTCCAAGGGAGCCGGGGAGCTGGGGCCTTATCCTGCAGCACCAGCTTCAGGTTTTTGTTTGAGTTTATTTTCCCCAAGAAAAGCATTTCAGCCCAACAAGGAAAAACATGCCTCTGTGGATTCATTGTGCAGCACTTTCGGAGGTGGTCTTTATAGCCCCTGAACATACTAGGTATTAAGATCCTAGCAAGTGGCTAGGACCCATTATATGCATTTTAAAGTACGTATTAAGCCGAGTAAACAGCCCAAGTTATCAATAAAAGAGAGGTGACTGAGCTATAATGAAAAGATTTATAATTAAGAATGGAATTAAATGTTCACGTTAAAAAGCACTATAAACTGTAACGTAGGTCCCAGCCAGGCCCATTTGGGAAATGTCTTGAAGAAAGGATGCTTACAATGCTGTTAACACATTGATTCCACACCTCTACAAGTTTCTCAAGTTTTCCTTTTGGAACTCAGTTTACAGTTTAAGGGAATGCAAACTACCTTAATAATGTCTCCGGGGTCTTCAAATTCCATAGTGCAGGTCATCCAGAATTCCAGACACAGGTCTGGTTGGATTAACCACCACCCCACCCTCTCAAAAGCAAAGGAGAATAACTGCCCTTACAATAATTGGCACTATTAAAAAATTTTATGGTGCCCCAGGGAAGTTTGCCCCGCTCTGTCCTGCCACTTGCTATTGTTGGGAGTGTTTGTGTTGATGATGCCTCTGGATTGATGTGATTAGGAGCCCAGGCTTAGAGAACACACTCTGTATTGTGAAATAGATACTTCACAAGCACTTCTGGGAAGAAACGAGCAAATGAGGCAGGACTTCAGCCTCCTACTCCTTTTTTTTTTTTCCTTCCTGCTTCCCTATAATCCAGCTATAGCAAACATTCCCTATCTGAAAATGACAGTTCTCTAACCCAGCACTTCACAAAATTGCACCAGCAGTAAATATAACAACCCCTGCAAAAACAACTTAATCAAGTCCATGTTGTGAGAAATTGGAACACTGTTTCTGTGCACCAGCAATCCCAGAATTCGATATTGATAGTTTAAATTCTAATATTCTATTCAAGTGTAAAGAGCCCTCACCTCACCAAGCAATATCCCTTCCAGTTCAAAAGCTTCAAAAAATGTAATATTTAAAATGTTGGTTCCAGAAAATACTGCTAAGGACCTGGTGTACTTAAAACTTGCTTTTTCTTTGATTGCCAAAATTCCCTGGACACTGGATGGAGTTGTTGAAATGGTAACATTCGTAGCTATTAATCTATTTCCAGGTATCTTCTTAAAAGTACCATAATGAGTATGACCATTTTGTGGTTCAGATTGTTATCAAAGTAATTAGTTCTATGAACCTGTTTAGAAAAATAATAATAATCCCCACTTAAAAAGATGTACTGAGAAAGTCAAAACTTGAAAACATTTCCAGAGCAAAATTGTTAATGAGCTATATGGACATTGTAAGTGTCATTAACTAGAAACCAATAAACAGAAGCAAGCAGAGGGTACAGCCTCTAGCACTAAGTGCTTTTACAAAGAGATGTCTGTGAAAACAGCATGTGATTGTAAAAAGCCATTTTTATGTCAGGGAGCGTGTGCTGTTTTACACGGTTAGCCATGAAAATGATTTTTCATTGACTCTGAAGTTCAACCTGTGACCAGCAGGGAAGAGCTCTGCGTGGTCCTGGAGAAGTTATGCAGTTGGCGTGTTTCCCCCCACCCCCTCCCACTGCCACGCCCACGCCCGCCCACCCCCAACACACACAAACACACCGAGGCTCCCTCCAGTCCAGGAATGCTGAAGCCTGCCGAGATCTACTCCTAGGAAGGTGGGAGTTTAGATTTCAAAACGTAGATGTCACATTTCACTGCAAACTACTCCCACTTTAACACTTGATCCGCGTGTCAGAATGAATCTTTTTCTCTCCTACGGGGGAGGGGGAGTGGCTTGTTGAGCAGATTGTCCTCCGTGGATCAGTAGGAGAGAAGCTTTCGCGGCTCCGGGCATCCTCTTGAGGAACCCCCCTCCCTCCCCCCCCGCGTCCCCAAGGGCTACACCAGGAGTTGTGAAAAGTAACGCACAACTGGCCACCGGGGCAATTCACTCCCTCCACCTTCGCTCAGGCACCTCCCACTTCTCCTCCTTTTAGAACAGTCCCTTTCTCTCCGAAAATCTCAGGTTACTTGGCTGGGAGTTCTCAGACCTGCAGCTTCAGTCCTGCCCTCAGCCTCCAATCGGTAAGAGACACCCAGCCTCAGCAATTGGATTGGGCAGCCTGTCTTGACACACCACTGTGCTGAGTGCTTGAGGACGTGTTTCAACAGATGGTTGGGGTTAGTGTGTGTCATCACATTCGAGTGGGGATTAAGAGAAGGAAAGCTGCCTGGCTGGAGCTGTGTGGTCTTCTCCAAGTGAGAGTTGCAGGCAATAGAACTACTTTGCTTGGGGAAGAAGAGGACGGAGTCGTTTTCAGCAGCCACAAGGAAGGCAGTTGGTTCAGGTAAAGGAAAAGACGGTGAATGCTTCTCTCAGCCTCTCTCTTTTAACGTAGTTTTTGAATGGAATGCTAGCGCAGCACACGTGTCAAAGCTTTTGTACGACTCATAGATAACAGCGCACACAGCTCGATGCTTGTCTCTCTTTGTAGAAGGAGCACTCCTCCTGCCTGGCTTTTGAAGGTGTAGTTGAAAAAATGTCTTTTGGAGCATGTTTGTACCTTTTCGTGTCCCCATTACACCCTCAAAATAGGAGCCATAAATCTCTCATTGAGAGAGAGAGAGAGAAGGTTAAAAGCATTTATTTTAGCTTTCACGATCAGAATTCACTTTCGAACTGTTGCATTTGCTACTCGATGTACAAAGATTTATTTATGGACTGGATGTCTGGGTTGCTAACAAAGATGGAAATGCTTTCTTAACCGATTTGTGCAAGGTAGATTGTGCCTGATTTTTGGTGAGCCAAGTGCTTTTAGACATTTTTTGGCGTTTTCTCCAAAGTTTGAAAACTGCGTAAGAGAAGGGGCTTCAGCTACCCTCTGAGCTGCCAATAGTTCTCTTGAAAACGAAAATGCTGGGAGCTGGAAGAAAAGCAGGGGAAAAAAGGAAGGAAGAAAATGCTCTTTAACATAACCCTCTTGCAGCCGCAGGGGGAGCAGAGGGGGGTAATTCATTTGCAGATCTGTTTGTGAAAGTTTTACAAGTCATGGAAAACTAAAGTAGCATCTCTGAAATGGGTAATTAAAGCCACTACATGTATGGGTTTTACACAAGCTATCTGAAGTGTTAATTAAATATAAATAGAGTTTTAGGCTTAGTTATAAGCAAACAAACAAAAAAGGTTTTCATTATAAATGAGTCATTGGAAATTAATGATCATCGGGTGCCGGTACCTGAGCAACCTAAAATGTGTTGTCATCTTGCATGTGACTACTGGATAACCACTGTGCCAGAAGCACCTACCAAAATTAAACTGAACGGAGCACAAAAAAGGAAGTTGCGCCCAGTATACTATGTTTACTTTGTGATATAAAATTCTTTTTTTAAAAAAATCAATACCCTGTTTTCACAGGAATCAACGTAGTAGATTTTTCAGTTTTATTAAGTTCTGAACCAGGAAAATTGAGCCAGTCAGTTGCTATAGACTTGTCCTGTCCACCTTTGTGCCTCTATGTGGGGGGTGTGATAATTCTTGCTCCTCCAGGACACTCCTGTTCCGTGGAGAAACCCAACACCGTCCTTGCTCTCTGCAGGTGAGAGTGTGAATCAGACTGCACACAAGCTAGTCTCAAAAAGGAGTTGTTTCATCCATTTGAATAACAAGCTTTATGGCTAGGGCTTTGTGATTTCAGTATTCAACTGTATAAAGATGCCCGTGAAATGATATTTCATGTTGTTTATACGTTTTTGTGATACAGCTGACATGTTTCAAATCCTGTGTTTGTGTTTGTGTTTTAAGTCAATATTAAGACAACGCATAGTGTTGTTCTTTGGACTCATCTCTGGTTATTATCTCAAACATTTTCTTCCCTGAGAAAAGATTCTCATAAATAACCAGGCAGTTAGTCTGACAGAGTATTATCTGATTCCTGATATTACATAACCAAAATAGGACTAAGTGCATAAGCTGAGGTCTTTTGGAATTCCAGTCATTCCATTTTGGCTTTACAATGGGACTAAGGTTTTAAAAAAATAAAGCCAGAAAGGCCAGCTTGTATCTCGGATTGTATCAGGATTAGAACTACATGCACGGCACACGTGGCCCATCCATGCCGTTTTTCACTAAGGGAGAAATATTTCAGGAAAAAGTAAATTTCTTCCTCCCAAGTCAGATGACCCTCTGTGAGATGCGCATGACGGCAGCCTAAGCAAAGCAAGGTGTGGTTTCAGCAGGGGCGCCCCAGGAGTCTCTGCCCCTGATCTGACAGACACATCACAGGGGGTGCCTGTACAGGACCTTTGCAATATGAGAGAATTTCCCCACCCTACCACCCCCAAATCATCCTTATGCAGCATTAAGCAGGAGAACAAGAGAAAAGAAGTGCTGAGAAAGAGTATACTCACACCTTGAAGAGGTGAGGTTGTGTTTCTGTTCCCCTAACAGTAATGGGAAGTGACTGAGGAAACTGGAAGGGCTTGCTGGAAGAGACAGTGCCCACAGGCAATCCTAGTTTCTTGTCAAATTCTAAATCTGCTGGTCCAGATGGCAGACACTCAGAGCCTTATTTATTGTGACTTCTACATACCTCCGTTTGACATTTGGTCTCTTCCTGACAGCGCCTGTGCCGGTAACGCACATGGAGTTCCCATCAGTAACTTAACAGCTGTAAAAGTGTTGAAGCACATAGGGGAGCCCTCACAAACAAGTGGAAAATAAAAGGGAATGGGGAGACCTCCTGCGTATTGTGGATGTGACCTTCTGTCTAGGTGGGCATTAGGGTGCCACATCTCGGAGGTGAAAGGAAACTGAATGGTCTGTTGAGGAGAGCTAGATAATGCACTTTACGGTGGAGGGAGAGACTAAAAGACACAGATATTATTGACTGGACATGCAGTTGCTGAGTGCAAAGCTTTATCAGAAAGCTGAAAGGGCTCTAACTCTGTTTCCTTTCAGGAAATGTATGTCAATTCCAGCAGATTGTCACAACAATTTCCATTATCATGGGGAAGACAGGTGGCAAATGGGACACTGATCATTTTCTTACCTAATTATATATTCATATAGGAATGCACAGAGTTGTGGGTTTTTACTTTAAATATTTTTTGCATTGTGGATTAAAAGCAGATTTATTCGCCAAAATCTATGCAGCAGGATTTCTGATACTTAGCTATATATAGTATTGAGATTTCCCTGACCGTTGCCATGTGGATGAGGCCGACCACTGGGTCAGGTCAGGACATCTGGTTCTTTTTTTTCCCTGAGCGATATTTCAGTGGAGAAAAGATGGAGTAAATTTGGGGGGATTAAAATGTTTTAAAAGCTGCCTCCAAACAGATTGTTATTTTTATCTTCATCATTTACTTTGGGAGAAAAAGATCATGCATGAAATTAAGTTCATGGTCATATGGTAAATTCACATTGACTTTTGGTTAGATCCATGAAAAAAGAAATAAAAATATTTTATGGAAAAATTTTTTTTCCTGAAATATGTTTCCTATTTAAAATATTTTTGATTCATTCTCAATACGCCAGGGAGGAAGGGAATTCCCGTGTTAGCTTATTTTCCTCACTAATACTCCCCGGTCCCCCATAGCCCATCTGTCATCGAATTCTGTGAGCTGATCCTTTAAAATGACTCTCACATCTGGCCCACAGCTACCATCAGAATACAGTGATTGTCTCACCTGTGGGACATTACAGCCGTCTCCTACCTTGCCTCTGTTTCTCTCTTCTGTCCACCACTTGCGGCCTGAGCTGCTCACCATAGCATTCCCATCAAGGCTTGTCTCATCCGAGAGTTACCACATGGTGTCTCCTTCCCTACAACATGAAGTTCAGCCCTCTCCATCAGATCTGTGGTCTCCCTAACTCCTTTCCAACCACATCCCCACCACATCCCTACAACAGAACTCCCTCCAGCTATGGTCCAAAGCTCAACAGCTCCTTTTCCTCATGCCTTCTCTTTATACTCCAATTTTCTATCTTGTGTGTAAAATGAGAGTTCATCATTAGGCACACAGTGCTTGCTGGTTCTAAGTCCACATACCTGTGTGTAGGATGTAGGATGTCCCACTTCTTCATCCTCATTACTGACACAGACTCATCCTTCAAGCTTGCAGCTGAAAATCGCCTTTCAGAAAATCCTCCCCCATCCCCACCTCCTATGGTGTTTTTCTTCCCTTAAGCCAGTCAGTGGTTCTCTATTCACTGAGTTTAGCACAAATGCCTTTTTTTCCTCATAGCTTCCTCTCTCCATATGAGAGAAAAGGGAAAAAAAATCAACAAACCTCAGTTGGTTTTACCTTGGGAAATCTTAGAAAAAATGCCACCTAGGCAAAATGTAAAATTATTTCACAAAATTAAACTTGATTATTAGATGAAATATTCCCTTCATTTTCAACTTTTTTATAGTCTATCACAGGAAATTGGAAATATGACTTTGAGGCAGGAGGACACAGGTTTAAGATTCAAACAAACCTGTATTGTAATCCAAGGACAAAATCTAGTTTTCTGGCCTTGAACAAGTGACCTAGCCATTACAACTTTCAGCCTCTCTGTAACTGTAAAATGGAGATATGAGCATTTAACTTTGGAGTATTATAAATAAAACAGATGAAGAAAGCTGAGTGCATGTCTGACATTAAATGTCCAATAAATGGGAAAGAGAAAGGTTGATAGGTGTTATGGATGGATACAGATCTAGGATGCAGGAATGTGTCTGTCTCAGTTATAGCAATCACTAATTCTGACTATGATGAATTTTCCTTTAGCATTTTCTTCTGTCACCAAAGATGTATATGGGGAGAATGAGAGACAGAGAGAAAGAGAAAAAGAAGGTAGCTCTTAGCATTTAAGTATTTGGATCAGGTGAGCTGAAGGACCTGCAGTTGTTCCACATTGCAAGGAGGAGCAGGATCCTGGGTCCCCTGTGAGGGGTAATAAAGAGCAAGCCCCAGACCACAGCGCTGTGCAGGAACAAAAGACCAGATCAGTGGACCCCAGCAGGGAGTTGGATTCACTAAGGGTCATGTGCTCCTTTTCCTTCCGCCTGGCACACTATTTGGAAAGAAATAATCACTTGGCAAAACACCATGGAGAGTCCGGTCAAGCTTCCAGAAGTAATCGGTAAAGCAATATACCACTTAGACAAAACAGAGGGCTTGAACCTTTGCTGTCCCTCACCTCCAAGGCAAAAGCAACAAAGAGCTTAAAACTATCAGCTTGAGCTCTTCTCTTTTGCAAACTCTGCACCCACCCAAGGATGCAGAACATTCTGCTGATGCCTTGTCCCTCAGAAGGGCAGCTGGCTGAGAAATTCTCTAATAAAGCACGGAATACCACTTAGAAAATATGTCTAGACCACTGATCAGTCAAGTGCAGTTTTCAGGATCTTGGGATACATCAAAGGATACGCTTTCCAACCCCAGTCATCTGGTTTGCACCTGTCCCAGTCCAGAGAGAGGAAAACAACTAAAACTTTTCAGGATGGCAGTATTTCTAAGGATCACTCCCTCAGTCCTGCCAACATGTCTATAGTACTCTCAGAAAGAAGTTTTAGCAGTTATATTGCTTAACCTCAACTTCAGATATACAGCAGCTGAATTGCTTGTCTTTGCTTCAAAATATTAAGTCCATGTATTCCTACACAATAGGGCATTAAGCCTTTGTTAATGATAAGAAGTAATTTTCCATGTTACCTTCCACCTTATCTTTTCTAACACTCTTTTTTTGTAAAACAGGTGAAAATCTACAAGAGTTTATTTCTATATTTCTAAAATACAAATCTAAGGGTTTTGAATATGCTACAGCTTGACTATAGTGGGTGTAACTACATTAAACCTCTATTCTATGAACACACCATATTTCTGGCTGAAAGTTGTAATTGTAAAAGGTATAATCTTTCAAAAGTAACTTACAAATTTCATGTTATACTAATCAAATTCTAACACAAGATTAAATGTTGACAGTAGGAGGAGGGTTTGGGAGCTCAGATGGTTCTTGTTAAATTAAAAAAAATGAAAGAGACTAACATGGACAAAAACATTCATGAGCAAGTAGAGATGTTTTCACAAAAGAAGAATAGCAATGTAAGGTAGGGACTTGTCTTATCACATCTGAGCAATAATTGCACATTCCTAATAACCAAAATAGAAACCTAAATTCCCAAGAGTGTTGATCAGTTTTGTAATATGATGTTAAAGCTTGGGGCCAGCACAATGGTTCAACTGGCTAATCCTCCGCCTCCAAGCACAGCATGGGGCACAAACTCATGTCCTGGCTGCTCCACTTCTCACCCATCTCTCTGTTTGTGGCCTGGGAAAGCAATGGAGGATGGCACAAGTCCTTGGTACCCTGTGCCCATGTGGGAGACCCTGAAGATGCTTCTGGCCCCTTGTTTCATATCGGCTCAACTCTGGTCACTGCAATCATTCAGGGAGTGAACCAGCAGATAGAAGATTTTCTTTCTTTCTCTTCTCTCTATAAATCTTCCTTTCCAATGAAAATGAATAAATTAAAAAAAAACCTTACAGGCAACATCTGCTATACTACTTTAAGAGAAAAGGAAGGATAAACTACCACAAGATATTAGTTATCACAGAGATGGTTAAAAGCAAAAGATTAATTACATTCAGAGTGTGCATTTATATATGTTACTTTAAATGTACACAGCTATGGAGAGTATCTCCAAACTTACATTGCTAACAGGACTTAGCAGAAAATCCTTGCTACACGATAACATGTTGTTTATATAGACTTCCTGCCAGTATAACACCTCCCCTTAGCATTCATCTGCCAATCATCAATCTTCCTTAAAACAGAATGTCTGAGCAGGCAGTTGTGCTTGGCAGTGTGTCCAGAAATTGTTGAAACTTTAGCATTTATCTTTCATGCTACAAGAAGTGCGTCCCCGGAAAGAGAGGCCCTTACAAATCATATTTTCCTTTTTCCTCTTGAGAACTTCATGCTGCTGAGTTAAAGGGATATAACAGCTGAATGAAAGTATAGGATATGCTATATTTTTTATTCTGGACACCGAGAGTCTTCCCATGTGTTATCACATTCTTTATCATCTACGATATCTGTATTTAGTAAAGGAAATTTGGGGATGTGCTCCATATCAAACACTTTGAACCTCTTTATTTTCCAACAGTTGGGTTGATGTTTCAAGAACAGTATAATATGCCTTCTAAGTAGAATCAAAATACAGTGTAATATGCCTTCTAAGTAGAGCCAAAAGGAACAAGCCAAACAAAGATCCATTATGTTCAAGAACTTCCTATGTGTGTTTTTCTATCTTGGAAGCAGAGAGGTCTGCAAACTAGTATAGGACACCTTTCTTGCTGGGAAGGCATATCTAGGTGACCTGTGAAGAGAAGATACACAAAAAATTTTCAGTAACAATGCAAAGAATTTTGTAGTTACATATCAGCTAATAAACACTAATGAGGGCCCAGTGAGACAGCTCAGTAGCTCCCCTCACATGTACAAATTACCAGATGGGTGTCAGTTCATGTCCTGGTTATTCTAGTTTCTCATACAGCTCCCTGCCTGTGGCCTGGGAAAACAATAGAGGATAGTCCAATGCCTTGGGACCTAGCACCTGCCTTGGAGACCCAGAAGAAGCTCCTGGCTCCTGGTTTCAGATCAGTCCAACTCTAGCTATTGCGGCCACTTGGGCAATGAACCAGTGGATGGAAGATCTTTTTTTACACTTGATCTTAGCCAAAAGGCCGAGAAGCGATGGAAGATCTTTTTTTTCTGTCTCTACTTCTCTCTGTCAATCTGTCTTTCCAATAAAAATAAATAAATCTAAAAAAAAAAAAAAACCTAATAAAATAAAACAGATGTCAACAGAGCCCCCTGTTGGAGAACCTGGGATCTGCTCTGGACAGGATTGGTTCCCTGTTCAAACTCATCATTTACAAACTGCAAACGTGTCCTGTTACTCATACTTAGTTTCTTTCTCTATGAAACAGGGCTATGGTTTTCAAAAAGCATTATTATAAGGAAACTATTTTTTTAATGTCCTTATTTTTATATCTCCATTATGATTATATATATATCATCATATGATTTTTTTTAAGTCTCATAAAGATGCAGTTTGGAAATACAGTCAAAGGAGCCACATGGGCAAAGAAGAGGAGAGCAAAAGAAAACAAGGAAGAAGAGAGAGAAAATTTAGAAAAGGGGAAAAGAAGAGAAAGTATGACTCTCCCTTTCTTCCATTCTGGGCCTCCCTCCTTTCCCACCCCACCCCTTGATTTATTTGACAGATGGAGAAATAGTCAGTCATCTTCCCTCTGTTAATTCATTCTCCAAATACTAAAACCAAGGACTCAGGTCATGTCTCTCACCGGGGTGACCAGAACCCTCAAGCACTTGAGCCAGCACCACTCCCTCCCAGGGTGTGCATTCATGGGAAACTAGAACTGGAAGCAGAGCCAACATCTGACCCTGGCACTTCTACATTTGATGCAGACGTCCAAATGGCCTGTATGCCACTGCACCCAAAGCCCACCTCCTTAACGCTTTTCAGGAATGGGACGAGACAAGTAAAGAGAGAATTAGACAATTAGGAGGATCCCCACACTCAAATACGTTTTGAAAAATTGTGAAGCAGTCAATAACAATAACATAGCTTGGTGGTGGCTGAAAGAGGATGAGAGGGAGAAAGACGAAAAGGATTCCACCGAAGCATTGAGTCCAGCACACAGAGGAAGGAGCTGCAGTTCAGGGGAAGAGGAGTGCTGAGAGAAAGTCTCTTTGTTGCACAGTACATTTCCAAAGCCACAGAGATCGCTATGGGACAAATGTCTGTGTACTACAGGCTGCTCTTGGGACCTCTTAAATATAATGCAAACATGGATACATACATGAATTTAGACGTGTTTAATAGGATTAAAACTGATAAAATCCAATTTTCTGAGCATTGACAGACATTAGAATGAATACTCCACTATGATCATATCTTTATATAAAAGACATATTGCTCATACAAGAAAAAGGATCTTTTCTCAGATTGAAAGAACGGTTTGCTAAGTAACAACCTGGCGTTTCTAATTGGAGTTAAGTAATGAATTTTCAGGTTGTAACCTGAAGTTACTTCTGCCAAGGGTTACAATTCTTTCTTTTCAACTTAGAGAATGTTGACAGAGAAGGACACAAAATGTAGAAAAAAAATTAAAGTTGGGAAGAGATGAAATACGAATTTGCTCTGCTCCTAAAACTTCAGCCTCATTCTTGAAGGACGTTAATTGAAAAATATTTACAGAATGTAGGAGTGATTTATTTTACAGATGATATGTACTCTCCCGTCTTCAATGCAAAAGCAAATCATTACTTTATCTCTAACTGACATCTAATAATCGCATGTGTTCACAGAACACAGTGGGATATTTGGGCACATGATCATAATGCCCAGTGACAAGGCAGTATCAGTTTTAGGGCTTGGGAATGGTCTCTCCATTCTGTGCTTTTCTTCCTAATACTTATTATTTTGTCATTTTAAAAATATTTTTCAACTATATTATGTTCTCTTCAAAACTCGGAAGCTGTTCCTTATTTAAGCCCTCTTTGAATCAATAGACAGTTTCCAGGATTTAGTATAGTTTTATTAGGAGTAGAAGATTCTGCTTGCCATTAAAATGTTTTTACTGTACGAAAGATCTCAAAAGGTTTGTGTGTAAATAAAATTACAAGATGTATCTAGGGGCAGTTGTTTGGCACAGCAGTTAAGGTACCACTGGAGATGCCACCATCTATATTGGGAACACCTGGATTTGAGTCCTGCATCTGCTCTGTATTCTGATTTCCTGAGAACGGGCACCATTTCAGGTATCAGGTACTTGAATCTCTGCCATTCATTTGGGAGACCTTGACAGTTCCTGACTCCTGCTTGACTCAACCCTTCCTGTTGCAGGTATTTGAGGAGTGAATCAACTAGTAGAAGATCTCATTCTTTCCATCTCTCTGCTTTTCAAATAAATAAGAATGAAGACATGCACTTTAAAAAACATGTCCATCTTGGTGCAAAAACATTCATGGATCCCTCGTGAATTTCTGGAGAATGCTTTACAATGGGCAGTAGCATTCAAAGAATGCAGAGTTGGAGTTGGCAAGATTTAGAATTGAAATTTCATCTTGCTACTGAAAATCTGTGGGAATTGCAACGCCCATGAATACTTACAGGATTTTGATTCCTCAAAAGAGATGGATTCTATTCAGTTTTCAATGAATATTTTATCCTGCTTTATTTGATCAAACTGAGTTTTCTGAGCATGTTTCCTGGTTTGAATGGAGGTAATACCAGCCTAACAGCATCTATAATCTATATCTCACTCAGGATTCCCAAACATGAGTCTAATTAGTGAATAACTAACAACTGATTTGTGATATTAAGTACAATGAAACAAGGGGAAAAGATATACATAGCTGGATCAATAAGCATGAACTGCACAAACACAGAAGTTGAACTGGAGCTTGCAAGCTTCAAGCTGGGTCTCTTTCTTCCATATCAAGTTAGGTAACCAGTCTATGTCCTTAACTGGAGATTAGGGACTAAACCATGAACTGAAGTTCCTAAACTTAATTGAAGGTATCTAGGTTTAGGTCTTGATTCAGGCTTCTATTTCTTTTACACCTGCCTTGCAAAGACTTCTGGAATTGGAGAAGTATGGCCATTTAGGGAAAAGAAAAATTAGTGTACAAAAAAAGTGGAAAAAAGCTTTCAGTGCAATCAAGATATTCTGTCATAAAGTCACTTTTTTGACATAAAAATGACAGAAAATATAAGACTATAAGACACCTCCATAATTGGACATTGTTATGCTCCTTAGCCATTTTGTCCCAGAGATAGTTACCTGTCACTGTGCCACCCCAGTTAATACCGTAGCACAATTGCTTCTGCCATGGTCATAGCACCTTTGCAAGCTTATTCTAGGACACTTCATTGGCTTCTGATGATGATTTTCTTTCATACTGTGCCAATTAGTTACAATGGGTGTTCTGTTTGGTGCTTTCTTGATAACATTTGAAAACTTAAAAATCACTAAGCACATGGCACAAGCAATGAATAGAAATTGCTGAATAATGGCAATAGGAAAAAGAGGCAGGTGGTGCACAATGGGACAAGTCATTGGAATTCTGGGGTTTTAGGCCTGCCAACCATTAGCAGTGTCATTTGGAGCAAATTGGTTAGTCTTTCAGGGTCATGCCATCATCCCATTGCCTTTATTTTGCCATTCATTCAATCTGGATGGCATGATTCACATCCTTTACAAACAATCTGCTCTTCCCTTAAAATAAGCCTAAATGAGATTTAAAAGGATGGTAGGTAAAGAGAAATACTTAAATATGGTTCTGCCTCACCTCATGCTTGTAAATTGAACTCTATACATTTTCTTATTTCCACAGTCTAACATGCCACCATTAATCTATGCTTTAGCTATGCTTCACCATCCAACTGTTCTGAACTAGCTGGCTGTCAGTTTTAAATGAAGCACCAGCAATTAAGGACTTCCACATTCTTTTCCACTACAGCAATCCCACCTGTCTTACACATTTTTTGTTCTTTTCTAACAAGGCACAATATGTCCTGAATTTACATCACTTTCATTACACAGCATTTACTCACAGTGTTTTCTGAGGGAAAAGGGGGCTGCCTCCCATCTCAGTTCTGCAGGTCCAAATTTCGCCCCTTTCTGAATATTGGTTACTTCCGTAGAAATGTCTTTCCCTAACGTTACCAGCATTAATAATTCTCCTCTCATATGAGCTCTCTTCCTATTTGGAATCTTGTCACAGATTGTTACTCTTAGTTGTGTGCATTGATTGCTATTCATCGTAGATTCTTATCATTGTTTCTTCTTTTCTAATAGTAGAAACATTAAATCAAGCATCTGCGTCTATCAAGCAAAACTGCAATGTGATATATCCAGTACATGCTACAGGACTTCATTACAGATTCACAGAATGGGGGAAGACAACTAGTGGAGCATATTACATTTTATCATCGAGAAATTTTAGGATACTAATCAGCAGCAAATCTACAGCTACATCAGGCATTCTCTGACAGTGTGGATGACCCTATTGACACTAAATCTCCGGCTTATTTTTTTTCTGTTTCCATCTCTGCCCACTTCAACTCTCCAGAGCTGCATTTTAGCCAGCTGGATTCCAGCCAGAAACAGATTCAAATAGACAATAGGCCAACTAGAATTCCCATCTTCCTAGATTAAATGTGAAATTGTATAGCTGGGTGTCATTCACATGCCAGCCACTCAGAATTCTATGTTATCAATTAATGTCTCTTGAGGACTGATTGAAGAGATTGTGACAATTGCATTTTTAAGAATCTTGAAAGTTATGATGGGGCCAGGATTTCAGCAAGAATACAGATATGTATAGCACCTGTCCACTATCTCCTGCATAGCATAAATTAATGTGTCCTATAAATTCCATAGTGAAAATTTTTAATAACCCTAATCCAATGGTAATACAGAAAACGACTACAAATAATCAAGTGGAAAGATTGCCATTTCACTCATATACTATACATTTTAAAATAATCACAGATCATTAAGACTATAGTAGCACAAAAGAATAGCAATATGGGTATGAGCTCCTTTTAGATATTTCATTTCATTTTGACAACTTTGTGTAGCATAAAGTACCTATGTACATTTTATTTTTTTAATTTTTTTAAAGATTTATTTTATTTTTATTACAAAGTCAGATATACTGAGAGGAGGAGAGATAGAGAGGAAATGGAGCCACCGGGATTAGAACCAGCGGCCATATGGGATCAAGGCAAGGACCTTAGCCACTAGACCACACTGCCGAGCCCCACCTATGTACATTTTAAAGGATAAGAATTAGAGTCACACACTAAAATGATAATTTTAGGCATACTATGTTTGCAGTAAAATTTACTCACTGGAAGTTAGGAGAGAATAACTACTTTTTCTTTAAATACACACACACACACACACACACACACACACACAGAGGGATCCCAATATACAATGATTCATTGCACAATTGTATGACTATACACTACAAAAGCACACCCATGGAGCCCATAGAGGCATCCTATTTTTCAATTTCAGCACACAAGATGAATGTGCAACACTTTATTATAACATAGACTTTGTAACTGCCCAACAGTAGGCTGACATCAATGTTTTATGCTTAAGGTAGGCTCAAAGTGATGATGCTTAATAAATTAAGTACATAAAAATGCATTTAGACTTAAACAATTTCAACTTAGAGTAGATTAGGAAGACACATCCTTATCATGAATTAAGGAGTATCATAATATGCAAATGAAATTGAAAAAAGCAGACTATGGGTCGCTGATATGTAAGTGTTCTTCTACTGTTTCTGCCACTTTTCTGTGTTTGAAATTGTCTCCAAATATAAAGAGGCACAGCCACAGGGAAGTTAAATAATCTGCACACACAAACAGAATTGTTTAGAGACAAAGTGAAGAATTGGAAGTCAGGTCTTCTATTTTTCCAAAGTTTTCTTCAAATCTGTCATCCATTTATTTAATTATAAATGTAATTTTCACCTAATTTTATAATATTTCTAAGTATTTATAAACTCCAATCAAACTTTTTGCCCATTTGTCATCAATAATTACCATGAGTACCACAGCCTGTGGTGGGGGTGGATCTCAGAAAGAGAAATAAAAGAAAGAGAAAGGAGAAAAAGAATCAAAGAATCTTACATTTGTGCTTTACAATCCAAATGCTGGCAATAACCAGGGCTAGGCCAAGCTGAAGTCGGGAACCGGAACTCCCTCAGTCTCCCATCCAGTTGTCAGAGACCCAATACCTCAGGCATCATTTGTTGCTTCCCAGGGTGCACAATAGCAAAAGCACGAGCATGAGTGGAACTTGACCCCAGACCCTAGGATATGGGATAAGGGCATTCTAAGCATTGGCTCAATCCACTGTAACATACTTCCTGTCCTGATTTAATAATAATCTTTATAAACCATGTTTTCACCAGCCTCATTACATTAGATCTTCACGATATTTTATATACAGTCACTAGGATGGGCATAATTGGATCCATTTTGCAGATTAATGTGTTCTTATATGCTACATGGTGGAGTTTAGACAGGCATAGTAAATTCCAGCACCAGAGCTCTTTCTAGTATATCCTCTTGTCATTTCAGTTCTTTGTCATACTCCAGTTCTTTAACATGCTCCCAGGCTTATATTTAATATAATAATTTTTAAAAATAACATTTTCCTATGAACAGAACAAAATGACTAATAAGAATATCAACATTGTATTATTAAAAAAAAAAAGATTTATTTCTTTGTATTGAAAGTCAGTTTTACAGAAAGAAGGAAAGACATAAAGATCTTCTGTCTGTCGGTTCACTCCCCAAGTGGCCACAACAGTTGGAGCTGAGCTGATCTGAAGCCAGGAGCCAAAAGCCTCTTCTAGATGTCCCACGTGGGTACAGGATCCCAAGGCTTTGGGCCGTCCTCTACTGCTCTCCCAGGCCACAGTCAGGGAGCTAGAAGGGAAGTAGAGCAACCAGAATACAAGTGGGTGCCCACATGGAATCCCGCTGCTTGCAAGGTGAGGACTTTAGCCACTAGACTACGTCGCCAGGCCCAACATCGTACTATTATATGTAACAGTAGCTGAGGCTTGTTAAATGCCTACATATTATACCCAAGTAATTGCTGTGCATTCATTGTCTAATTTAGTTTTTCAACATCTTTATGACACGGAATCCTCACTGTTCCCATACTATAAATGAGGAAACAGGCCCAGATTTAGTTGATCAATGTCACAGAGCTGTAGGGGCCAGGGCAGGGTATGCACCTGTACAATCCACATTGTCCATTTTGTCCTTTAAACCCAACTTACTGAAGTTCTTTTCCATGTATTCAACAATGTGATAAATCCACAATTGACATTGGGAGAATTCTTTCTTGGGACCATTTGGATACAAAAGTCTAGGTGGGAAAAGGACATCACCACATCTTACAAGCAACCACTTGAAGCAAGAAACACATCTTACCTGTGTCAACAGCAGCTCCTGGCACATATTAAACGTTCAAAGCATGTTTGCTCAATGAGTGATGGCATTGGAGTTCTCTGTTAAGAAGTCTGTGAGATGTCAATATCTAAATACTTAAACCTATGGCAGACATGCATAGAGAGGTAAGCCTGCAGTGCCAGCATTCCTTCTGGGTGCCAGTTCAAGTCCCAGCTACTCCTCTGCTGGTCCAGCTCCTTGCTGATGTTTCTGGAAAAGCTACGGAGGATGGCCTAAGTGCCTGATCCCCTGCAACCACGTGGGAGACCCAGAAGTTTTTGGCTTCTTGTTCAGTTTTGGCTTCTTGCTCAGCACTGGCCATTTCAGTCATTTGGGGAATAAACTGATAAATGAAAGACTTCTTTCTGTGTAGCTCTCCTTTATAATTCTGCTTTTCAAATAAATAAAATAAATTATAGAAATCTTAAAACAGTGCGTGCCTAAACCAAAAAACTGAAATTAAGTTGACTCAACTCACTAAATCTTAGCAATATTAGGAAAGCACTAGATTTTAAAGCCAGAAAAAAAATGATAAAAGGGGGGGAAGCACATTTCTTTTTTAAAAGATTTATTTTTTTAAAAAGAAAAAGGTACCCAAATTTATTTAATACACATTTTGCATGACACAAGAGCTTTCATAAGGAAATGAAGACCTTCCTCCCCTGCCCCCCCAAAAGATTTATTTTTTAAAAGAAGTTTATTTATTTTTATTGAAAGTCAGATTTACGAAGAAAAGGAGAGACAGAAAGATTTTCCATCTGCTGGTTCATTGCCAAGTGGCCACATCTGCCAGAGCTGATCCAATCCAAAGCTAGGAACCAGGAGCTTCTTCCAGGTCTCCCACGCAGGTGCAGGGTCCTGAGACTTTGAACCATCCTTGACTGCTTTCCTAGGCCACAAGCAAGGAGCTGGACAGAAAGTGGAACAGCCAAAACTAGAACAGGCACCCATATGGGATCCTGGCACAAGCAAGGTCTGGACTTTAGCCTCTAGGCTAACACGGCGGGCCCTAAAAGATTTATTTTTATCTGAGAGGAAGATTTACACAGAGAAAAAGACAGAAAGAAATAGAGAGAGAAGAGAAAGTGATTTTCCATCTGCTGGTTTACGCTCCTGAAATGACTGCAATGGCCATAGCTGGGCTGATCCGAAACCAAGAGCAGGAGCTTCTTCCAGGTCTTCTACAATAGTGCAGGAGCCATAGAACTTGGGTTATCCTCCATTGCTTTCCCAAGATGTAATAGGTGCTACATCTGAGGCGCAACATTCAGAACTTGAACTGGTGCCCATATGAGATGCTGTCACTGCAGGAGGATTAGCCCACCAAGCGCCTGGGCCAGCCCTACAGATTTCTTTTTCAGATGGCTTTTAATTTAGCTCTTAGAAAGTTGAAGTGCTCCATCAATAATGTTATCTAAGACTTATTTATTTGAAAGGTAGCATTACAGGTGGTAGGGACGACACAAGCGCACACACATAGAGACTGAAAGAGAGAGACTTTCCATTCATTGATTCACCCTCCAAGTAGCTAAGTCAGCTTGAAGTCAGGAGCTAAGAACTCCATCTGGTCTGCTACATAAGGGCATGAGCACTTGAACCATGCATGCCTACCCAGATGCATTAGCAGGGTGCTGGATCAGAAGCGGAGCAACCAGGTCAGTGCTCATATGAAATATTAGTGATGCAGAGGGCAAGACTGAATGCATTGTGCCTCAGTGCTAGCCTTTGATTTGATGACCAATTTTTAAAAATTATTTATTTGATACAGTAAGAGAAATAGACTGTCCATTCATTGGTATATTCTCAAATTCCCACAAGAGCCAGGGGTTGGTTAACCCAGAGTCAGAGGACTAGCACTGCAGTTGGGTCTCCCATGTGAGTGCCAGGGAGCCAAGTATTTGAGCTATTACCTCCTGCCTTCCAGGTATACCTTTAGGAAGCTGTATTTGAAGCAGCTACAAGACTTGATCACAGGTACTCCAATACAGAACATCATGTTCAGAGTGGTGGCTTAACCCAATGTGCGGCCAACACCAGCCACAGGATGATTACTTCCAGGCATAAAAAGTAATGTTGAGCCTCGCTAGGGGTTGGAGTCATGACTTTCCCCTTTGCTATAACCCGTAAGAATGAATATAGACAAATGCTCCAGTTAAAATCCTGATGGTGCTGTTCTTTAGTGGCCCATTAAGCTATGACCCAGGAAAGGACCAGTAGGAAGGCTACATTAGTTCAAGATAAGTACTAAATATATCTTATTCCTCTCTCCTTGCAGTCTGACACCCAGCCATCTTCTCAGTGCTTTTCTGCTATTCCAAATTTTTACATGATATTCATTTGTAAATATTTTCCCCCAAGAGTGGCTAACTGAGCCAGGTAGACCACACGCACCCACCTCCCAACTGTCTTTAAAACACTGTCTTTGTCCTACCCTGTGTATTCCAGAACAGCTCACACATATCCTAAAGCACACAGTTTAACTTTGTGCACTGTAAGGGAATTTCAGGGCAAAAGTGCATTCATTGGAGTCAGTCGCACATTGGGGCTCAGGTTACTGAGCTTGGCATGCTTGAAAGCCTTCAAACAGCTCCTTCTAAAAACTCCTCCTTATCACTCCTGGTGCTGTCCATCACACTCACGTCAGGCTGCGGCCTTAGCTCCAGCTTTTTTGTACTAATGCATCCTGCAGCCCCAGACATGAGTGTCCTGTAGATTGTGCAGAGCAAGGCTCTTTCCTGTCTGGGATTCAGCACATCCTTATCAGCATCTCTGGGAGACTTGCAACCTCTGCAGTGGGTTTGTGTCCAGGGTCCAATTCCCCATACATCTCTTCATTCTCTGCCAGTTGCTGCCCCAAGACTTTTCTCCATTCTTGTTCTCTGGCAAGCAAGGCTTTACACTGCCAATCCCTGTCTCTATAGCAGCTTATTCAAGAATGATGTGACAAGCTGGATTCCTCACCTACTAAGTTTCTTTGAAGATTTTCCTTTATTTGTTTGTTTATTTGTTTGTCTTGGGCTATGATTCGTTATCCTGTTTTCTAGCAAAAATTCCTAAGATTTCTAACACCCACCCCAGCACTGATCCCCTTTATGATTGTCTCTGAGTGAGGCTAAGCTTACAACAGTAATTCAGACTATTATTAATGAATACTATCATGTTTTCCAGGAGATCTTTATTGTTATGCCTTCATATCATTAACTATTGTGATTATATACAATAAGAGTTCTACTTCTTTTAAAGTTATTGTTTTTTTTTTATTTGAGAGGCATAGAGGTGGGAAAGGAAGGGGAGATGTCTCATCCAGTATTCACTGCCCAGTGCTCCGGAGCCTGGACCTCAATCCAAATCTCCCATGTGAATGGCCAAGGTCATCACTGCTGCATCCTAGGTTGTGCATTAATAGGAATATGGAATTGGTAGTGTAGCCTGGAGTCAAACTCAAATACTCCGACATTGGATGCAGGTAGCCCATGTGGTGGTGGTCTTAACAGCAATGACAAATACCTTCCCTGAATGCTTTTATTCAAACACAGGAACCTGGAAACCTGAGCTTTTCCCATGAAAAGTGAATGAATTGTTTCCTTATCTGAATCAATTAATGCCAAATTTGTGCCTAAGGACATGCATGTCCTAAGATTCAGAAAAGGAAGGAGAAAGTGAATGAGAGAAAGTCCTTGCCACCTTCTGGACACTGCCATTCACCTGCAGACACTGCTGTCCCTAAACTGATCATTCCAGTTGTGAGAATAGCAACAGAAAAATACACTCCAGTAGAGCTACCCTTTATACTCATGTCGATTGGTCTCTACAAAACCATGAGGCCCCTCAACAGCAGCTTCTACATAGATACTAAACAGTGAAACATATTCATTAACTACATGGAGATAGGCTTCGTTTTGCTGCCATTTACACTTTTTATCCTGACTAGTTAAATTTGTTACTGTGAAGTAATTCTTCCCATGACTTACTGAACTTTTTGCTAAAGAGCTACATGAGGATTTGCTGTGAAACTGTCAGGGGAGAAAAGACTGAGATGCCAATAAATACTTGTTAACAGGATGGCAGCACCAGGCCTTTAGGAAAAGAATGACTCGCTACGGAACATGCAGAATTGTCTGCACCTTGCTTTTTTTTTTTTAATCTATTTTATTGTGTTGTTGTTGACAATCTTTACATAGTTAATTACAGTTAAAGAAAGAAAAAGAAAAAAAAAAGGTTCAGGGGGATAGGAAAGTGGGTAATACTATTATGTCCATATTGTTTCCATCATGTATCTGAGGTAAAGGGGGATATTGTGGGAGAAGCCCCACCTGGTTTCCCGCCCACCCCGAGTCCCGGATGTGGGGCATGCTCTGAGATATGTGCTCAAGTGGTGTTAATAGTTCTCTAGTTATGAATCGCTGCCAGTTTCGCTCGATGAGGTCGTCCACTGATTGATATGGTCCATCATAAGGTCTCCGTTTGCCCAGTATTTCGCTGCTAACATATAGCTGAGATGAATGATTGATCTGCTCTGTCTTCTGTCTTTTCTTGATTAGAGTTCTGAGTCCAGCAGTTCGATTGGGGAGATCTCCAAAGAAACTTTGAGGTATTCCCAGACTAGTTTCTTGTATGTTCTAGCAAGCACAGGGCCCGGCACAGTCCATCATCCCGATCAGCTGGTGGTTGCAATTGCTGGGTTGGTTCTGTTTTCAGTCCCGAGTTGCACTGGAACCAATGGGTGTTGCA
Source organism: Ochotona princeps (assembly GCF_030435755.1). Lineage (NCBI taxonomy): Eukaryota > Metazoa > Chordata > Mammalia > Lagomorpha > Ochotonidae > Ochotona > Ochotona princeps. Next base: position 55,089,237 of record NC_080840.1, read on the forward strand.
GTCCAGTCTGGTTCTGCCCAGCACGTACTCGGCCCTCACACAAACCAGTGGGAGCTGCAGCCTAGTCGGGGCGACCCACAATAACCCCCCCCCCAGGCCCGCCCCCTACCCTGGTTTGCCAGTATGTGTAGCAGAAGACCAGTCTGTCCCCCATCCCATTTGGCTCTGGCACTTGTCAATGGGTATTAAAGCTTAGTTCTATCTAACCAACTCAACCATCCAGCCCTCACGGGTGTTGTTGAGTGCCTCTCTATCTAGCCATCCCAGCCCCCGTCCTAGTTTTCATGCCCTCCCAAGGGAATAGTGACCCAAGAAGGGGGAACCCACTTTTTCCCTCTCAGGTCTCTCAGTCCCGGTTTATGCACTCTTTAGGTGGTTCTATGATTTGACTTGACAGAATTAGTCCCCAGTGCCAGCTTCTGTGGCTATGCCCAAACATCCCTCACCCCCTCTAATTTATGCTTGCACCAGCAGGAATAATCAGCCCAGCCTGGCTTTTCCCTGATCTAGTCCACATGCAGCGCACAGGTGTTGTAGCCTTGCATAGTCTAGTCTGTCTCTATCCCAGTCCACGCTCTCCATTGGGAGTAGCTGTCCGGCGAGGGGACCAGCCCCTTAATCCCCCCGCCAGCTCTGCCCCTCCCTTCCTTCCTGGATCTCACGTGTGCTGGTTGGGTGCTGCATTCATATCCAGTACAGGCAACCACGCCCTGGCATTCCATAATGTGTACTGGTTTTGTCGCAACCAAACCCGGCTCATCCCACACTCTGATCTGGTGATCGGATTTGCCAGTGGATGACATGAACTGATTCAGCCTGGTCTGCTCCTGACCCATGCTGAATGTGTGCCAGTGGGAAACTTTCCATGGCCTATTCTGGACTGTTTCTTATCATGCTTCTTGCGCTTACCTGCAGGGACTGTGTCCTGCCAGAGGAGTTGCCCAGGCTCCTCCATCAGAACCCCTCCCAGTGCCAGATTTTGCGCATGCCAGGGAGTCCTTGAGCCAACCCAACTCAGTTCACCTCCTGTCCTAGCAGGAACAGTGGCTTTTCCTGGCTGGCTTTCACCCCATTCTGGTTCTTGTTGTTGGATGTTTCAGCCCGGCCATGGCTCGTCCATACCCACATACAGCTCACACATGGCTCAGAAGGGGGTTGAGACCCAGCCTAGTCAGTCCCACCTTGCTTTTTAAATGCTGGTCTAACTCAATGTTCAACACTCTTAGACTTGTCATTTGGGTTCATGCCCAAGTCAGCCTTAAAGGTCTGTAACAACTCTTAATGGAAAACTCGATTGGTTATTTAAAACCTAGGGCACAATAGTGGACATGCTGCACTGTGTTTTCATAAAGTATTACAATTGTTGTTCTAAATAAGCAAGACATGCACGCCTGGTTACTTAATGTGCTTTCCCTTGATTTACGTGTTCTTGCTTAAATCATTTCCAGAAATTCTTGGTAAATGTGAAAGGAATTTGTCAAATAAATGTGTTATCTTTTCCTCTGACAGAATGTCAGATCACTTCTTGAAAGATCCTTTCCAGATTCTTCTTCAGTTCAAACTAATTTCAACAAACTTGAATCCACATGCTATAATTAGGAACCTACAGTAAGCCAATTTATTCAGTTAATTTGCTTCAGTCTAAATAATTTTTCCTGACAGATCACTTCCGTTGGGACCAAGCACCTTTTAATCCTAGTCAGGTTATTGCTGAGGATACATGATTTCACATTTCTCATAAAGATGCCAATCATTAAGAATATTAACACAAATTCCTTCCCCTCGGATGGAAAGGGGCTGTCATGTCAGCAGTGTTGCTGTGTCAGCCTTTCTATTGTCAAACGCAACAAATGATGAGAAAATCAATTTATTCTTTAGAATTAGTCAAGTGAGGAATTCTTTGAAGTGGGGGAGGGCAGCAGGGAGTGGGCAGTATTTTCCCTGGGTTCTGTAATCACTTGACAATGAGCACTGTGTGCATGTTGGTCAAGTGTCATAAAGTGGACGGAGCACTGCTTGTTGCTGCAAGACCTTCCAGACAGACTCTATCTCTCCAAAATAATTCCCTACTTCTAAAATAAGAGTTTGATGAGCAACAGATGTGGTTGAAATGCATTCTTCCTCAGCGGCATCAAGAATATATTCCGATCTGTAGGAGACACAATCCAGAGAGGGGAGGCGACAGCACAGCCTTATTGTTGAGGTCAGTGGTGGACTTTGAATATACTTATTTACACCATGGAGTCTCTTTCATGAGGAGGAATGTAAATGAGCATTTAATTAATACTTTCTATGGCTGGAGGGTGTTATACATGCCGCTTATGAGACCATTCACATTTCTACTTTGCATTCTCTGGCACATGTGGTTGGAAAGCCTTCCCATGGGCACTCTCCACCTCTGAAGTCATCTCTGCCCTCCCAGCAATTTGCAAAGTCCACAGTCCACTTTCTCCTCCCACAAAGGGAAGATTAGATTGGTGTTCAAGAATGACAAGTATTTAATATTTGAAAATGACTAAATTATGAAGTGTCTGGATTCTGTAGAAATGCCAGGGAGAAAAGAAGATTAATTTCAAACCCAAGTCTAATACAAACATGACCTTCCTTTTGTAAATCTCATGAATAGAAAAAGAAATTACCTCCAACGCTGTTTCTAGAGCTGAGACATTGAAAATATATTAGTATTAGGATGTTTTAGATGAAAAAGAAAAGATCTGTTTATTAGAATCTCTTGGCTGTAGAAATGAGAAAAATTCTTTCTGGTGTGAAGATGGAGTTAGTAAAGATTTCGCTAATAAGAACAGAAGGACCATGCTTTTGTCCCTTCGCCTGTAAGCAGGACTGTTGTTAAGCCATCTCAGGAAAGAACAGTGCTATCGTGCCCAGAAATCCCTAGGTGAGAAGAATAAAAATTAAAAAGAGCAAATGGGAAAGCTCCAAGGTCTGGAAATTAATAAAGGTCAGTTCTGGCTGCCATCATTTCACTTAAAATCCATTTCTATTTGCAAGTAGTCTCTGCACGGATCATCAGTGGATGGGAAGTTTCGCGCTCGTTCCCTGCAAAAATCTCAGTAAATATTCATCTTAGTGTCCGGTCACTGTTTTGATTGCCTCCTCTTCACCCTGTTGGTGAAGGAGGCAGTCGTGCCCTGGGATTATTAGGATGGCTGAACACAGAGCACAAGGCACCGGAAAAAGAACATCAACCATCACAGCCAAAGGAGGGGGAATGCCCACACCATGCAGGGCCATAAAAGGTTACACTCTGAGACAGGCTGGGTTATAACCAAATGAGTCACAGGATGGAGGACATGATCGATTCATTAAAATTTAGCACGGGCCGCTAAGGAAGTGACACTTACCAGGTTGAGGACCAGGTGGAGTGCAGGTGGTTCTGGCGCCAAGGGGAGTGGCTGGGTGGGCAACTTCGTTCACTGGTTAAGGAGTCTAGCAGATGGAAATAGGGAGCTCACAGATGAGCCTTGGAACTTGCTGAGGCTCAGTGCCTTTGCCTTCAAGTGTCAGACCTTACAAGCCAATCAGTAGTATAAACTGGGTCACACACTACCTTGGTCACACTTGATATCCCCAAAGCACACTATCGTTCCCACACAAATTGTGTCTCATGTAAAATCCTGAGTTACCCTCGGCCAGATGGATAGATAAACACTGAGGACTCTCAGCCAGTGCCATATCATTGGCCAGATAATGCCTGCACATGCAACCTTCCCTACACACTTTGATTTGAAGGAAAAGAGAGCAGAGGTCTGAATTCTTCAGACAAGTTACAAATTTAACCTTTTATTTGATCTTAAGTTGGCATAAGGGAGTGTTGACTAACTTTAGACTTGTAGCTCAAGAGCTGAAAAATAGACAAGCTTGGCCAAGAGAGGCTTTTTCTGCTTCCTGTCGTTCAAGAACACTGTACAGACACTTAACTGGAGAGCTCAACCTGATCACAGATTCTGTCTCTTTCCCCTCAGTGTAGCACGTGAAGGCATAGGGAAACAGGACAGTAGTTTCTAGCAGAACCGGGACAATTTGAGACAATCTGGACCACCTCTGGGCCTGTCACTCTCTGTAATAAAAGCTTGAGCAAGGGATTTACCCTCTCTGTACTCAAAGTTTTAGGACAAAGATAAACTAGATCAAGAGCTTCAAAATCTTTGCTTCAAACAAAGGTGGAAGCCACTTTATAAAACAATAAGATAATGATGTTTTTTCTTTGAGTCCACTGAGAGCAGCCCATGTGCAGTTGCCCTGACCTCTGCGTATGTATTGTCCTTTGGCATACATGGCCAAGGTTCCAGAAACACTTCCTTGAAAGCCTAGAGCTCCTTGTTGTCCAGTATGAACACCAGCAGTTGAGATCATACCCAAGGTTTCTTTTAGCTTAAAGGAGGGTGGAAAAATCATAGGTCATGTAGTTAGACCATTTTAGCTTTGTACCCTAGTCCTGTCACTTTCTAAGCTGTCTGACCAGTTTTCCCATTTGTGAAGATAAACATAGTTCAGTTTAAGGATGATTTTTATGTTAGCGAGGATACATAAACAGTGACTTTCTCCCAAAGGTTGTGGTCCTGACGTGGAGCAAAACAAAATTAGGGAAGAGCCCACATTAAATTCAAATTGTACGATTTCATCAGTCCTGAAACCAAACCCTCAAGAACTTGAGGCCAACATTCTTTCAAAGTTGAATCGGTCTTGATTGTTCCAAAGTAGTGGAGGCGGGAAAATTATTCTAATCCACTGCACATTCTGTATGGGATGGTGAGCCTGTACTGTGCAGACACACCCAAGTCTCTAAAATGACACCATGGCCGATCTAACCACCAAGATGGAATTTAAAGCACGTTGTTTTTACCAGCGAATAACAGGGGAAATGTCATCAGGAATACTTTAATACAAAGCCACAAGAAACTCGGCAGCTGACAGCTCCTCTTCTGTGTTTCACCTCGTACCATAAAACAATTCACCAGAGAGCACTTGTTCATTTGCTGAGGCTGCTGTTGTGATAGCTCACACTCTTTCCACAGCTGAGGTGTTCCCCTGTAAAAAGGCATCCAAGCAGTCTGTGCTTTCTGAAAATTCCCTCCCCACCCCCTTTTAAAAAAGAATTATTTTTATTGAAAAGTCAGATACACAGAGAGGAGGAGAGACAGAGAGGAAGATCCTCCACCTGATGATTCACTCCCCAAGAGGCCGCAATGGCCAGAGTTGAGCTGATCTGAAGCCAGGAACCAGGAGCCTCCTCTGGGTCTCCTACACAGGCGCAAAATCCCAAGGTTATAGGCCATCCTCTGCCGCTTTCCCTGGCCACAAGCAGGAAGCTGGATGGGAAGCAGGGCCTCCGGGATTAGAACCAGCACCCATGTGGGATCCCAGTGGTTGCAAGGCAAGGACCTCAGCCACTAGGCCACCGTGCTGGACCCTGAAAATTTCCCCTTTGAGTAATTTCCCTGCCATTTTGGAAAGTCACCTCCACTTTCTAACTCCTCTACAAGCGCAGCGTCCTAGTGTAGCAGGTGTCAGCGGCCTGTTTCCCCACCCAAGCCTCCCAAAGAAAGCTGCCTCCTGGAAGTTCACAAGATCTTCTCCACATTTTTTTTTACTTCTTCTTTTTAATTATTATTATTATTATTATTAATTATTATTATTATCATGTTACAATACAGTTCCACAGGCCCTGAGATTCCCCCTTTATTCTCCCCACCCCCCACTGAGTTCTCCTATATCATTACTATAGTATAGTTCTTCTTACACAGTCATATGTCCATCATTGCGGGCATGGACGATGGCAGAGAGCTCAGCATCCTATTGTCAAGGTATAGTAAACAGTTTCATTGGGAGTCCATCTTTGTCTGGAAGTAGAGATGCATACTGCACTGTATCCTCACATCTGGATATGACAGTCTCCATTACAGAGTTACCATATATACCCTTAACTGAAAAACCACAACACAAAATCAACAACAGGAGGAAATTTACAATAGACATTTACAATGCCGTGAAGCTCAATAACTTGCTACTAGATATGATAGTGCCCATTACATAGCTACTGCACACCCCCTTAAATGAAAAGCCACAAAACAAAATTAACAGGAATAAATCTCCACATTTCATGAAAGTTTGTTTCTCTTGTAACTTTGGAAAATTTCCAAACGTAGCACCAGTTCCACGGCCACCGATGCTTCAATGTCCTTGCACTCCTGTGGGCGCCGCACGGAAGCTCACAAGGGCCGCTCTCAGTGGCGATCACTAAGCCCCTGATTTCTGTCTGGCCCCGTCCTAGGCCGCCAGGGAGAAGAGCACAGAGTCCCAAACCGGGACTGGGCATGTGAGGAAGGTAGGAAATGAGCAGTTGTCTTTGGAGAATGAATCACGTTCTAACGGGCCAGAGGAGGTGAGGAGGGCGGGCGGGAGGGGAAAAGGAAAATTAGTGTGGAGACAAAAATTGTGGGCTTTGCATGCCAGCACCGGGAGTTTTTTTTTTCACATAGTGGGGACTAATGCCAGGAGCAAGGAAAGATAATAATAATCTTAACGAAATATGAATAGCAAAGGGGGAGGGTGGGCAGAGGTGTCGGGGAGGCCGGAACTCAGTCACTCAGAACTTTTCTCAGATGACCCCAGGACCTGGGACAAAGAACCCTATGGCTCTGTATACTCCCCCAGGGAGCGTAAGAGCAAGGCGCTGTTGTAAAAGTGGAGGATTACAGCAGAGGGTTTGTTCAGGCAGGAGGAGACCAGTCCGAGTAAAATAAAGTTCAGTGTTTACCAAGCCTCTGGGACGCCCCTCTTTCTTGTCACCCCAGCCTGCCCCCAGGTGGCTGCTGTGCGGGCGCTGGAAGCCGGGGAGCCGCGGAGCCGCGGAGCCTGGACAGCGGGCCACTCCCATCGCGCCGCCGGCCAGCTGCAGCTCACTGTTTGTTTGTCGAGGTTTGCATACACATATTGCCTTGCCTCCCCCCGCCCCTCCTCCAGTGCGTTCAACAGTGTCCCTAAATTCACCTCCACTGTAACTTCTGCCTCTGCTCCTCCTCTTCTTGGAACTGCCTTTTGTTTGTCTAGCAGCGACGGTTCTCTGGGGGTGTGTGATGATAATAGTACACGGGCTTATATAACCCTCCTCTTCTTGCAAGTACTTCGCAGACAGTCCCTAATGAGTCTTGGGGCTGCTGTCAGGCAGGGCGAGTAGGAAACCCGAAGGCTGCTCCGAAGCCAGGGGACAGAGCAGGGAGAGTGAGGTCGGGCCTCCCTGGCTACCGGCGCCCCTCCGAGGTCTGCGGAGATAACCAACCATGAGTCTCCCCTTCGCGAGGAGGCAGGAAGTCCCGCTGCACCCTTATCTCTGCTCCGCTGCCTCCTCCCTGTTCCCAGAGCTTTCTCTCTAGAGAAGATCGTGAAGGCGGCTTTTGTAAGTACAATGCTCTGCTTTTGCTTTGGAGAGGAAAAAGACACACTTCCCTCCCTGCCTTGTACGGATTCGTTCCACTCCTTGCGCTGACGCCCATGCCGAGATGATGCCAAGGGTGTCTCTGGCCGGAAGTTCTCCACCCGAATTGGTCCCTCCTAAGGATACCAAGAGGGGCAAGAAGTTCCTGTTGCTGATTCATTGATCCAAATAGCAGCCAGGCAAGGGCCTGAAACTGATCACCTTCAGGGAAACTGGCAAAGTCGGGTTGTACACACACACCCTCAGAGCAACCCTCGTTCTTCACCTGGGGAACACGCCTTAGCAACCTTCTTCTTCAGTGTTTCTCTTCCCTGAATTCTCTCAATTCCAGTCGGATATGACTGTTGAAAATTTCTTTTCACACTATGAAATAAATCCCATCTTTCAGATTAGGCTTGGAACTGTACAGGACACAGTAAATGTAGTGGACATGTGATTTGTTTCTGAAATTTTTTTCCTGCTTAAGTTCAAGAACGAACAGTGAAGTGCTAACTTCCTAAGCACTGGCAAGATCCAAAACCCTGCTGTTAAACTGCCTCTGGAAAGAATGATGAATTAATGCATTCTGCTCAGAGATAATGCTGTTTGGTTGGTGAAATTGATGTCAAAAGAAAGTAGAATTTAAAATTCTAGAATAATTGTAGGGAAGATACAGTTCTTGAATACTTACAAAGCACGATTTGCCAAATGTGCAGGAGAACGAAGTTTCATTGGGGTAACTGATTACAGCTTGATATGTTGTGTGATATAGAAAATTATTGTCTCAACTTTAGCTGCAAAAAGTGAGAAACAGAAATTAGTAATAATGTGGAAAGGCAATGCCTCTCACTTTCAATGCCATAAGTGATGCGGTTAATCCACTGAGCTTGGTTGTCTGTGTCTTTTGATAAATAAATGTGAAAGTTATATATATTATGTACCAATGTATGTGCACATACATATAATTTAAACACACAGTTAAAGTTTATCCTTAAAGTATATACTTAGTTTATATTAGTTATATTTATCTACAGCTCAGTATTTTTCATGATAAGCCTCCAAAATGGACCTTATTGATCAATTTCAAATCAAGTTTTAAATTACAATATAATTGCTTTTTTTCCATTACTCATTCAACAAACCTGAAAGGTCTTATAAAATTATTTAATTTGGGGACTCAGGCAGTAGCCTAGCAACTAAAATCCCTGCTTTGAAACTACCAGGATCGCATATGGACGCCGATTCTAGCCTCAGCGGGTTCGCTTCCCATCCAGCTCCCTGCTTGCGGCCTGGGAAAGCAGCCGAGGACGGCCCAAAGCATTGGGACCCTGCACCCTTGTGGGAGAACTGGAAGAGACTCCGGGCTCCTGTCTTTGGATCAGCTCAGCTGCGGCCTTTGTGGCCACTTGGGGAGTGAATCATCAGACAGAAGATCTTCCTTTCTGTCTCTCCATCTCTCTGTATGTCTGACTTTCTAATAAAAATAAATCTTTTTAAAATTATCTAATTTTAAGACTCAACTTAAATGGCAGTTCTACTTAGAATTATCTATGGCTTCCAAGAGATTCTGTAAGAAACCTTCAAGCTGAATGTAAGAGTGAATCCTCGTTGCTTTAGGTTTTTTTTAAGATTTTTTTTTATCTACCTTTTTCTTTCTTTCTTTTTTTTTTTTTTTTTGAAAGGCAGATCTACAGAGAGAAGAAGACAGAGAAAAGACCTTCTGTCTGCTGGTTCACTCCCCAAATGGCCCCAATGGCCAGAGCTGAGGCGATCCAAAGCCAGGAGCCAGGAGCCAGGAGGCTCCTCAAGGTCCCAAGGCTTTGGGCTGTCCTTTCCGTCCTTCTGTGCCACAGCAGGGAGCTGGAAAGGAAGTGGAGCAGGGGGCCACAAATCATCACCCATATGATATCCTGACGGTCACACGGTGAGGATTTAGCCACTAGACCACCCCACTGGGCCCTAGTAGCTTTAGATTTATAAGAGATCTGTCAACACTGAATTCTACACCCAAGCTAATTTGATTATAAAGATCAGCCACATAATCGCAATATTAGTCTCAAAGGCATAGTTAATCACAGCAGAAAGAACAAACTTTGAGATCTGGATTTGAGGCTTGTTTTGGCTACATGACCAGCAGCAAGATCCTGAAGGTTTTAGTCTCAGTTTTCACACCAGTGAAATAAAACCAAAATGACTTACCCCGAGGAAAGGATTGCTGAAAGGACTAACAGGAAATAAGGTATGTCAGAAATATAACAGGGGGATCTGAAAATAGCCATGTTTCAGGCCATTTTAGGACTTTTCCATTTTCTCCATCTTATTTCATCTTCATTCAATTCATTCATTTATTGAACATCCACCATATATTGTATGCTGTTCTAAGCACTAGTCCTACCAGGACAAGTCAGATTCGTGTTTGGGAAGAGTTCATAGATGAGGCGATAGAACAAAATAACACAGCAGTGTGACTGCAAAAGGAGAACTACATTTGTGGTTAAGAAGCAGCTCTGAGTGGTTATCTCCGCTTAGTGCAAGACATAAGATTGATGTGAATGGTATTTTAGATAAGCAGGTGTGAAGGGATATTGCAGAAAAGCGTAGTACTGGGAAACAGCTTTAAGGAGCTAGAAATAGTCATCGACTTCCAGAGCTGGAGTGTTGTATATAGGGGAGTTGCAGGGGCAGCAGGCCGCCAATCGGCAGGATCCTGATGGCTTATGCTGAGGGGAGCTCCAGTGAGTTTCATTTTGATCCCTCCAGTCTATAGCAGGCTGGCATCAGATTAAGCTTGGACCCAATAAGAACCCAGTCTATCACTGATAGTCTGATTGGTTCAATAAATGAATTCACATGTTTAGATTTTTTTTTTTTTTTGCCCAAGTCCTTGCCAGTGATGGAGACACTTTGGCACAAGCTGTTTAATGCACCCTGTTGGGTGCTTCCAGGATCACGCTGGAGTCAATAGAAAAACAAGATGACTTCATATAGTGCTAAAAAAAAAAAAAAAAGTGGAAAAGAAGTGTGATGCGATTGTTCGGATGGCTCAGCCAGTATCACATATACAATGCAGGTCAGGTCAAGAGGTCTGAGGGTAGAAACACCACGAGCAGCTAAGAAACCACTGCAGTTCAAAAGTGAGAAATGCTGAGGCCCTAAGCAGTGTAGGTAGACAACAGAGCAGATTCCTGAGCCATTCAGAAGGTAAAACATTCTTGAGAACTGAATGAAATAGGAATCTATAGTGTGAATCAACTGGGTAGCTAAAATAGAATACCATAAAATAAGAGAAACAGGTTTATGGAAGATTGAACCAGCTGGGGTAATGACAGTAATATCAGTAATTGCAATATCAGTAAAAGCTAAACTGCATGACTGTGCCAAAGTAAAAATTTTCTTAAGCGTAAAATTGCTAGACTTTTTCTTAAAATTTTTAGAAGAAACATAAAAATGGAACTCTTTCTCTTATGTCCCAATACTCTCAAGAAATGTCCAAATATCAGTTCCCTAGTCTCGGGGCTTCAATTTTGTGTCCCTGCTGTATTTTTTTTTTTTTTAAGATTTATTTATTTTATTACAGCCAGATATACACAGAGGAGGAGAGACAGAGAGGAAGATCTTCCGTCCGATGTTTCACTCCCCAAGTGAGCCGCAACGGGCCGATGCGCGCCGATCCGATGCCGGGAACCTGGAACCTCTTCCGGGTCTCCCACGCGGGTGCAGTGTCCCAAAGCATTGGGCCGTCCTCAACTGCTTTCCCAGGCCACAAGCAGGGAGCTGGATGGGAAGTGGAGCTGCCGGGATTAGAACCGGCGCCCATATGGGATCCCGGGGCTTTCAAGGCGAGGACTTTAGCCGCTAGACCACGCCGCCGGGCCCAGTCCCTGCTGTATTTAATCTTGCATCCCTGTAGCCCACTGGACTGTTTTTCCATTAGCTTTTCACCAGAAAGGTCGTGACTAGGGCAGTCCTGCTGATAGCCATGTGTACCCTCGAAGAAAGTCATCGTCGCATCCCTGAGCCTTCCGAAGTGAACAGAGGCTATGGGAAAAAGCTTTCTGGGCTGTGAGAATACATATTTGTAAAAGGAGCACCCAATCAAAAAGCATTAATAATGAGTCCTTTTCCTTTGCTTTGTGGGTTTTTTCAGGCTGGTTTCAGCATCCAAGGCACAAAAGATAATTTCTAACCCAACAACTCATTAGTCTACAACGCTCATCCTTCTTCAGGTTGACCAGATGATTCTTTTCATACTCTTCAATAGTTTGACACTGGAGAAGAGGTATGGACAACATTGGTGACTTGTAAAAAAAAAATGACAGCTGTAAGAATTTTGACATTTGGAGTGAATGGAAAGCCATCGGATTAGCAGACAGGAAGCTGTGACTTTTTAAATCTATGAGGTCTAATTACTTGATAACATTGCTTTTCTCATACACCTCACCCCTTCTCTGGCTAGACTCATTAGATTACCTGGATTTTGGAGCTGTCATTATTATGAAACTCTGGGCTTAGCCCCAGACTTCATGGCTAGTCTCGCAACGTTATATAATATTTCTTTCTGATAGGTGAATTATGTTGAAACATTTGAAAACAGGTTTCAAAATGATTCCCACCTCTATACAGAGTTTTATCCCTTATAAGCAACAAAGTCTTCAGTTATAATCTGAATTCCAGTAGGATGGAAATGATAGCTCCTTTCAAAATTCATCAAGCTTGAGAAATGATCTTTGAGTCTTGAAATGATTTTACATTTTTCTTCTATTTTTGCTAAAATGCTATCATCAGGAAAAAATGAAGATTCCTAAAAAGGAACAGCTAACATCTTAGCAGTGCAAAATAATCACCAAATCTATTCTTCAGAAAGCAGTGAGTTTGCATTATAGCAAAGCATATCATTTCAAGAAGGTGCAAGACACATTACAAGGAATTCCCATTAGTACACTTGAAATGCTGAGGAATATACTGAGCTTCCATATATGGTGTTGGCCATTGCACGTTTAGGTTACTCATGCCATTTTAAGTCTTGGCTTCATAAGCAAGTGCTCCACTCCTCACAACCTTTGTGGGTTTGCTGACATAATGATTTATTCCAGGCTGGGTGCTGCCGCAGCCACTGTGCTTGCCTACGCAGCGTTTGAAGAGCAGAGCAGTCACAGCTGTGCAGTCCCTCAGACACCTGGGTCCTGAGAACTGCTGGATTTTGTTTCATTTCAGTGCTCCATGGAAAGCTGGAGACTCCCCAGCTCTTTCATGGGTTTGGCTTCCTGTTCACATGTTTTCAGGTCCCATGTCATTGTGCATGAAGTAATTGGCCCACATGCATGCACCAATCCACAATAGCAAGTTTCATGTGGTTCAGTGCAAGGTTTCTAATGAGGACATTCTGGACCTTCCAGCAATTCTTTGGGGAAGGCAGTTTGGCACCAGTTAGTGCTTTCCAAGCCGAAGGGAGCAAAGGCAGAGTGCACTTCTGCAACAAAACTGATGTCACACCTAGGAGACAGTCAGAGAGCGATTGCAAACAAGAGTTGCCTAATGCATCTGTCTAAATGTGCATGCTTATACATAGTGTAGAAAAATGCCTCCAGTTCACAGTTTGCAGGTATGATCCCGTTTCAGCATTTCACTGTGAATGGGGCTGGTGTTTTCCGCTAAGGACTGTTATTTTAATGGCATTTCTCGGCAGCAACATCTGATAAGTTTGTGAAGTTGCAGAGCCAGGAAATGCAGTTCAGTCTCTGAAGAACTGAGGAAGCCAAAATAGTTCAGTTCAATCATCTAGTTGCTTTATAGCATGGATACATGCGTGCTAAGTGCAATAACACACTAACAGAGAAAGAGAAGCCAAACAAAACTTTTTAAAGTACAGCTGTGAAACAATCAAGCTTAACTTTCTGACAGACTACCAACAGGTGAAATCCTGGCACACCTCCATATGTATTTGTGGATGATAATGTGAAATTAATGGGCATGCATGCCAATACTTTGTGGAATTTTGGAGCAAGTAAGGGTGTTGGAAGTCTTCCAATCACAACTGCCATCTCCTTTTATTTTAGGAATGGAGCACATGCTAATACGAGCATTCTCCCTATCTGCTTCTACCACACTAGCGTGGGCACTCCCTCCCCCATACAAACACACACTCCTAATTCTTGTACTGTTTCATTGTTTTCAGCAAATATTATAGATCTGGCTTAAGACAAAGAAAGAAAGAAGAGGGGTGATGTTCAACACAATAGTTAAGACCTTACATCCATATTGGAGTTCCTGAGTTTGAGTCCTGGCTTTGCTCACTGCACCCTCCACCCCCACTCTGCCCCCATCTTCATCTGCAATCAGTCCTGCCTCATTCCAATTTACTGGGAGGCAGCTGGTGATGGATAAAGTAATGAGTTCCCTGAATCCAAGTCTGAGATTCAAGTTGAGTTACTGGCCCCAACCTTGGCTGTTGCGAGCATTTGGGAGTGAACAAGTAGGTGGGAGATTTTTGTGTGTCTCTCTCTGTTTCTAAGGAAGAAAAAGAAAAATAGGAAAAAAGAAAGGAACAGAGAGAAAAGGAAGGGAGGAGAGAAGAGTGTGGGGAGAATAAAGGGACAAGATGATCCACACAGTAATTTGAATGATTCCTTGATCCATTCACGTTTGTGGGGCCTGACTTTAGGGCTATGGGCAGACAGTTGGTTCTTACTGGAGGAACCTCTGACGTCAATTTTTAATGCATAACTTGAATTAACACAAAAACAAACCGAGGATCAGCATGTGACCCAGATCTGACCGTATTTGGCAGTAGTACTCAGTCACTGTCGGATAGCTCCTGGTGTTACATTGTGATTAGAGGATATGATGGATATAAAAACCAAGATATAATCCTTCCTCTGAGTTGCCTAGAAATGCAACAAAGGCAAGACCATCACCCACATGAGCTACAGAATCAGTAGTAAAAACGACATCACTAAGTACTACATGTTATTGCACACTGTCAGTGTTGTAGAGTGTGATGAGGGAGATTAATGAAAATTGTGGCTGCCAGAAAATAGAATTTCAGTTGGTCCCAGAAGAGTGCTTGAGATTTCAATATGTGGAGGAGAGAAAGCCAGCAGGAACGAAAGTGTAGAAAGGACCACTGTGAGTGGGGCTTGAAGATGCATAACTGAAGGGGGCTCCCCAACAGCAGCTCTCAAGCTAACAATAAACCCCAGAACTCCAGCATTCACTTCTGTTTCTACCTCCCACAATGTTCCAAAATAGGTGCCACAAAACTAAGTAAAAGTTACTTTACATTTATGGAAGTGTACAGCCATCCTTCATGATTCATGGGGACTGCTTCCAGAACCCCATGGATACCCAAATCCATGGATGCTCACATTCTTATGTAAAATTATACCGTTTCTGCCTTCATCCCACACACATCTTCCTGCAGATTTTAAATCTTGTCTACATTACTTATCATCCTTAAAACAATGCAAACGCTATGTGAAAAGTTGCTATAAGTTATGCTGTATTGTTGGGCATAATGACAAGGTCAGGAGAAATACATGTTCAAGACAGGTTTTTTTGTTTGTTTTGATTCACGGTTAATTGAATCTACAGCTGGGGATGGCATTGTGGAACAGTCAAAAAATCATCACTTCTGACACCTACCTTCCATATCAGTGCGCTAGTTGAGGATCAAGTTGGTCTGAATCTGACCCAGCTCCCTGTTAATGCTCCTGAAGAAGCCAAAGAGAATGCCCCAGTTGGTGGGGGACCACTCAACCCAGACCAGCCCCAGCCATCTTAGCCATTGCAGCCATTTGGGAAGTGAACCAGGTGCAAAACCTCTCTCTTTCTTTTTGTCTCTCTCTCTTTCCCTCTCTGCCACTCTGTCAATTAGGAAAATAAGTTCTTTTGATACTTTTGTTTTTACTTTCATCCCTTAAAATGAATCATTATTAATTTCCTCACTGACCGATAGGTCACATAGTAGCATTGTTGGCTTTAAGAAGGTTTTTGATTTTCTTTTTCATTTCTTCAGTGATACATTGGTCATTCAGTAGCATTTTATTTAACTTCATGTTGTTGTAAATTCTCTATTTTTCTTTCTGTTGTTTATGGCTTTTCGTTTAAGGGGTGTGTAGTAACTGTGTAATAGAGACTATCACATTGAGATGTGAAGATATAATGCAGTATGCATCTCTACTTCCAAATCAAAGATGGACTCCCAATGAAACTGTTAAATATATCTTGACAACAGGATGCTGGACTCTGTGATTGTCCATACTTACAATGTCAGGATACGCTTGATAGCAAAATGTTAGACTTATGACTCTTTGTGAAGGACTATACTATTGTAATAACATAGGGGAAATCAATTGTGGGAAGTGGAAAGTTGTTGAGGGTAGGAGGCAAATCCCAGAGCCTATGGATCTGTAATATAAAATAACAAAATAAATAAAATTTTAAAAGAAAATAATTGATTGAGTCTGTAAAAAGTAAAAACTACAGATGTAGAATTTACTAACTTAACTACATATTAATTATATTTATATCATTTAAAATTTAGAAATCACTATAAACCAAAAGTATTTTAAACATTAATATTCATTTTGTTTGCAGGTGATCCTCTGTTGCTGAAACTAGGAATAAATGTTTTTTAACCAACTATTCATTACTGAAGTTAGAAAAACAGAGAAATTATTGTAATGAAAGGTTTATTGTATATTTCATGTGACACCTGTGTATCAGCAATGGTTATAAGTTGGCCCATATGAGGAAGAATGAATCCAGGCAGCACATCTGTTAGGTTCAAGACTGTGGAACTAAGAACTAGGATGACTCATTTCTCTCATCACTTTCTATTCTGGTGAACAAACAAACCCACAAATAACACAATGGGAGTATTTGACTCTCACATGCATACATATATCAAGCAGGCAACCTTTGTTTTCTCTTCAATAGTCCATACTATTTAAATTATTACATTTTTATCATACTTTGTCATTTAGTAATAAGGAATCCAAATCTCCATTTATAAACTTTAAGAGAGCTCTAAGTCTCAAGCCATGAAAATCTCTGTAATGATTTTCATTTTATTTTAAAGACAGAGAGACAGACAGAAACAAGACAGACAGAAGGAAAATGATTATCCACCTACTGATTCATCCCCAATGACGGACCACAACAAACAGGAATTACCCAGGCTGAAGCCAGGAGCCAGGAACTCACTCCACATTTCCCATGTGCATGACAGGGATCCAGGTATCTGTGTTGTCTTCTGCTGCCACCCAGGGTTCACATCATCAAGAAAGTGGCTCAGAATCAGGGTAGCTGTAATTCGAACCAGGCACACACAGAGTTTGGGTGACTTACCTGCTCACTACATGCCTACACCTAAAAATCTCTTGATTGCAGATATGTAAGGGAGATAATTATAAGTCAAAAAAATGTTTACCCAGTTAAGGGTAGTTGCCAGTGTTCATCAAACACTTATTTTTGTGTCAGAAATTCATCTTAAGTTTTTTACATGGATGTTTTCATGCAACTCCACACCAACTTTATGTGGCATACAATAGTTTTTTTAACTCACACAGAAGGATGAAGCGGTATAGAGAGTGCAACACGCTCAATTTCAAGTGGCTAAGAAAACACTGTAGCCTAGAATTCAGAAATCTATGTCCGTAACAGATTCAGAACAAGAAGAAAACTGCTGTGAATTTTACATTGTCTATGCAAGCCTGACCAGAAGCATACATCATATTCAAATGCAAATTTGGGGGGGGGGTAATCTTTTTAAATTTTCCATGGTGGATGCGTAAATTTTTGTTTCAGGACATCACAAGGTAGACTATAGCCATAAGCATTTGTGGGTCCGCCAGGAACATACTTTAAAAGTAGGCATCCACATCACGCTAATAATAATTTGTGTTATTTTCAGAGACTTCGCAACAAAATGTGAAAGTTCTGCACCTCTCCATCCCCCAGGAAAAAAAAGCACAAGGAGTGGTCTGATGTTCTAGTAGGTGGGGCATGCAGGATCACAAAGCAAGGCACGGACTGAAGGCACAGGCATTTAGTTGTAGCATGAAGACATGCACAGAAGAATGGTGTGGGGGGAAGGCAGCACAACAGCAGCAGGTCAATTCCAGAGAGGGTCTGCTGCAGCCATTTCCCATTGAAGTGGTGCTTGCCAGAACAGACCCAGGACCTAGGACTACCACATTGAACCGGAATTGCCCGGACCAGCTCAGAACAAGTGATTCCAGGTCTAGGGAGTAAAAGTATATGTACCCATTAGCCCTGAGATTCCCTCCTCTGGATGTTAGCACAAAACCACACTCACGCGTGGAGAGAGAAAGAATGTTCCAAATGAAATGCCTTATTTAATTTTTATTTGTTTGAAAGGTGAAGAAATAGAGAACCAGTCTTATCCACTGGTTCACTCTTAAATGCTCCCAGCAGTCATGGTAAGCCAAATCAAAGCCGGGAGCCAGAACCTCAATCACTGGGTGGCAAGGACCCAAGCACTTCTGCCATCATCTTCTGCACCACCCCCCACAGGTGCCCCTTAATTGAAAGCTGCTATGGGAAGTGGAGCTGGGATTGGAGCCCAGACACTCAGATATGGGAATGTAGGCACCCCAAGCAGTATCTTAAATGTTCAAACCCCAATATTGAATATTAATGTTTATATTGCAAAAGAAACATTTCAAACATAAAGAATATTTTCAACTATGTAATAGACTTGTTTTCCTATTTTATCTTATTACATCTATCATGCAATCTCTGTTATATTAGGGAACTTGAAAGTTGGGACTAAACTACAGATATGATACTTTCTGCAAACATTTTGAACACCCCCGTATATCATCCCTCGTGCTTGTGTGTTGTCTGTGTGATTAAATGTGTTATTCTTGGTACTGAGGCTGTTTTATGGAATGCTATTGCAGTAAAATGAGGGTTTCTTCAAAACATATAAATTTATTTTAGTCATTTCTCAACTATCATGAATAAAAACAAAATTAACCACTTGTCATGCTTACTTTGCTACTCATCAAATAACAGTTCGTAGCAATTTTTAAAGATTTTTATGATTCACCATAATTTCCTTTAAAATAGATTTTTATAAATGAAGTAGGGTTATTCAACCTTTCAACTTGAAGTATTTTGTAAACTTCAAAAATAAGAAACTTCTTTTAACTTTGGTTCTGTAATATCTAGGTAACAAATAATCTGAAATGAACCTAATGGAACATCTTTCCTTTGATAAAGACAGTCACAATGGAAACTTCTACAAAAGCACTGAATTGCTCGCAGTGCTTCAAAGACTCTTGTGAATCCTTGTCAGAAAATCAGTCTGCATGAAATTTGGAGAATATTATTCTTAATGATCTTCTCCTTTGAGGCTCTGAAAGGACAACATTTGAAAGATGAGGGAAATTGCTGATAAATTGCGACTGATTTTACATTTACTCTCTTCCCTTGTAGCTGCTGAGGGCCACCCACCACCAACTGAAGAGGGTGGATTTGGCAAGTGACATGCAGTTTCTTCAAGCCAGAATAATTGCAGAAAATCTTCAAAGGTACTCATACCAAGTTTTTACCTCTTGATTAATTAAGCCAAAGGCCAGCTGAACATCCGTTGCCACTTGCAGTGGGAGGATTGTAAGAACCAGCAGAAACCAAGGAAGCAACAGCCCCACACCTGCCTGTCTCAGTCTCAGCTTCTTGACTGAGAGAGTTAGCAGGGACCAGAAATGTAGCCAAGTCATGTCATGAAATCAGGCTTCAGGAATGTCCAAAGAGCCATCTGAAAAGTGAGGATCTGAATCACAAGTCTTTCTTAACACATCATGAGCTGCTGGGGGAGCTCAGGGGAATGGGAGGAGCAGTAGAAAACAGGCCAGGCATGCTCAAGCATCCACATGTGTCTACAGTGTCAGAAATGGAAATGGAGCAGATGTCACCTGCTGGGCCCACAGCTTGTCCTCACAGTTTCTTAGCTTGGCCCAGTAAGCATTATCACCAAGAATGCCATGAGGCCATGGAGAGCTAGGGAGAGCCAACCTAGCCATGTGATATTTGTGGCAAAAGTAATCCCAGGGGCTTGTCCCTTAAAGTTTACACCCCCATGATATTTTTCTCAAATGTCAGCTTTGGGAAAGTTACTCCCTTCAGTACTCTACCACAACAAATGCAATGGAAACTGTTGAATTCCTTCTGGTTTCAAATTGCCTCTCCTCAAAGCCATTAACCTTTGCTTCATTTTCTTTCTAAGCCTTGTGTTGGTCCAGACTGCCTTGGAATTCATCCTCTGATCACCAAAAAAGTGCATGAACCTCACACAAAAACCAAAAACTAAACAAAAGCTTTAAGTCTGGCCTGAATTTTAGGTTTGTGTTTTGAGGATTGTTTTGATCAGCTTCTCTCTCTATTTCTTATGAAATTAAACCTTAAAATTCGTTCTACAAGTGGCAAGGAAAGAAGGGGAATGGCTGGAAGTCTATGGCAGAGTGAGGTCAGTTCCCTGACAAACTCCTGAGTCTCAGCAGTTTTTCTCTGATTCTCAGAATTGTTGTCTACAGTTGGACTAGGGACACTGCCACTACTGTGCACTATGTAACTATTACATACAAAGCTGACAAAACAAATTGGAAGTTAGATCTCCTTACTTTGAAACATCAAACCAGTGAGGAAAACACTCCAAAACAAAAATCAGAAGACATGCATGTTTACAGATAAATTCAATCAATTAGAACTATGACTTTATTAGAGTTCTTTGATTCTTACATCTATCTGCCAAACTTTTCTTTGTGAACAAGCAGTCCAACGTATCTGCTTTGCTGTTGGAAAGAAAGAGGCTAGCCATTGGCATTATGCTGTTTAAAACTGTGAAACAGTCTATAAAGATCTGTTAGCACTGGAGATCACCCAGTATCTTCCCAGTTCAGATCTGACATCCCCTGGCACCTGTCTTACTTTGTATCTTCTGCACTTTGTAGTAGTGATTTTTACGGAGCACCATTGTGTTCCTTAACAGCTGCTGTTCTTTCATTTCCGGTCTCTCCTTTTCATGGGTGGTTTTTTCCCACTTAAATCATTATTTCCTTTTTTTCTCTCTCATCATATCCTTATGAAAAACAAAACTAAGTGTTTAATAATGGACAAGATCATTTTTCAAATTTAACACAAAGGATGCTTACAAACCTGTGGACCCCTATGAGATCTGGCTTTCATCTGCTTTTTGCTTTCTTGGGCTGCAGAATTCAAAGTTCATTCCCACCTGCCACCAACCTCAATGATCTCTGCCCATCCTTACCTGACTCCTTCGTTTCAGCTGGGTTAGATAAGAAACCTTCAATTGTCCCCCCACTTTTGCCATACCTGTGCTCATAAATCCACAGTCTGCTCATCTTGTACATATCATAGCAAGACATGGGTCCCCTTTGTGTGTTCTCACATGCTCAAGTTTGTAAATAAGGACCATTTCACAGCACTTTTGAACTTTGAAATGCTGCCCTATCAATTTGGATATGAAGTTCTTTCATGAATATTTTCTCAGGTTTATGAATACTTAGCTGTAGTTTATTGAATTTGCCATTGCTTCTAAAGTACATAACCTAAGAAATTACAGAAGAAGATATTAGAAGCAAATCTCAGGTGATGCCCTTTCTCTCTGTTTCCCAACAGATTGCCGAAAGATAATCCTTTGTTTCAAGGAGAGATGAGTTGTAATAATATGCCAAGAGGACAATTAAATCTCACAGCTTGGGAGAGATTTTTGTGGGTTCCAATTAAAAAGGTTCACACCTGTGGAACAGATTGCTAATTTTGTTTAGCCTGGGTTTCTATTTGAAATACACCTGCCAAAATATGAATGCCTAATGTTGTACCTTCTGGACTTAAATATTGCATTGTTGGTGCATACAGATGGGATAACTTACAACAGCACCAGTGCTGTCTGTAAGGAAATTAAGACCTTTCCTAACCCTATTCATGTATACTTGGGTGGAAAATTTTATAATGAGTGTATCAGGTGTACTTCTCTGTTAACATCCAAAATAATATTTTAATTGTTTTTGAAATCTAATACATTTATTTAAATTTAAGTGACTTCAAAATTCCGTAACTAAAATAGGGAATTATATCATTTAGGGAATTAATATCAAATGTTGATTCTAAAAAAAGTCAAAAATTATTATCAAGTTAATATTCAATAAGCATTTAGATTGCTGCAGAATTTGAAGAATGAATTTGGGGATGATAAGTAGATTCATTGCCTTTGTGATCATCTAGTGAAAAATATCCTTTATTAACAACAGTTGCATATATTTATGGGCTACAGTGTAATACTCCCACATCTGTATACAGTGTATACTGATCAAAACAAGGCAATCAACATTTCTCCTCTGACATTGTTTTAGGATTAGAGCTTGCACCTTCTGTCTGTTCACACAATGTAACACTAGGTTATATAAACTGTAGTCTCACAACCATGATGTGTAACACTAGGAACTTACTCCTTCAATTTAACTAAATTGGTATCATTATTCAACTCCCTCTATTCCTCCCCAGCCTCTAGCAATCCCCATTCTGTTCAGATTCAGAATTTTTGTTCCCAGATATGAGAGAGAACATATGTTCTTTGCCTTTTTGTGTCTGGTTTATTTCGCTTAAGATTATGTCCTACAGTTGCATCTATTTTGTTGCACATGACAGGATTTTATTCTTTTTTTTTTCTTTACAGCTGAATAACATTCCATTCTTACTTACTGCACTGTATTTAATCATCTGATGATGAATGCCTGGGTTGACTCCATATTTTAGCTGTTTTGAAAAACTCTTCAATAAACATAATAGAGCAGGAATCTCTTTGAAATAATGATTTCATGTATTTTTTATGCTCAAGTAGTGGAATTGGTGGATTACATAGCAGTTGTATTTCTAGATTTGTATGAGATCTCCCACTCTATAAGCATAGAGACTGCTCGTTTATAGCCCCACCAGCAACATGTGGAAGTTCTCTTTCTTCACGTCACATCTTCACAGCATTTTTTACCTTCTTTTTTGATGCTAGCCATTCTAATGGGTGAGATGATATCTCATTTGATTTTGATTTTCATTTAGTAGCTGGCTAATGATATCGAGTTTCTTCATTTATTTGTTGGGTTTTTGTAGTTCTTTGGGGAACTGTCTTTTCAGATCTTTCATGCATTTTATAAGCACATTGGCAGCCTTTTTTGTTGTTGAGTTTAAGTTTCTCATAATTTCTGGTCATTTCTTTGCCAAATAAGTAGATTGCAAGTATTTTTCCCATTCTGTCAAATCTATATTCACTCAATCATTGTTTCCTTTGTTTGTAGAAGTGCCTAAATTTTATATAATTCCTTTTCCCTAGTTGTGTTGTTCTTGGTTACACTTGTAGTCTTATCAAGAAAATATTGCCTACAACAATGTCTTACAGTGTTTCCCTATATTTTCTACTAGCAGTTTCATAATTTTAAGTCATATAGTTAAATATTCTGGTATTGCTTAAATTGATTTTTGCCTTTGGTGAGGGGTAGAAATCTAATTTCATTTTTCTACATGTATGTGTCCAGTTTTACCAGCATCATTCATTGAAGCGTATACTTCCCCAGCGCATGTGATTGGTGCCCTTGTCAAAAAAATCAATTAGTTATATGCACATGAATCAGTTTCTCAGTCTCTGTCCTGTTCCATTTATACCAGTACCATGCTGTTTTAATAACTATAGCTTTATAGTATTTTTAAAGACTTATTTAGATAGAAGACGAGATAGAGGGGAAGATATTCCATCCAATGATTCACTCCCCAAGTGACCACAACGGCCAGAGCTGTTCCAATCTGAAGCCAGAAGCCAGGAGCCAGGAGCCTCCTCTGGGTCTCTCACACAGGTGCAGAGTCCCAAGGTTACAGGCCATCCTCTACTGCATCCCCAAGCCACAAGCAGGGAGCTGAATGGGAAGTGGGGACACCAAAACATAAATCGGCACCCATATGGGATCCATGTGGGTGCATGCAAGTCAAGGACTTTAGCCACTAAACTATTGCACCAGGCCTGTGTAGTATATTCTGAAATCTGGTATTGTGATGTATCAAGCTTTATTTTTCATCTCAGGTTGTACTTTGTTGTTATAAACTTTAGTTTGTTTTAAATATTTCTGATTAATGAGGGCAGCTTATTGTCTAAGATAACATCATTTTAAGTCATATTTTCATTGTAAAAGCAGTATAATATAGGAATAATACAATTAAAAAAAAAAAAAGGCTAGTTCAGGCATGGGAAACATTGTGCTCCCATCAGACTGTGCCACTATTACCACTTATCTCTATTCTTATCTGACTGAGGCTGACACCAGCAGATGGCCCTCCCAGGGTATGTTGGCTGCCCAGAGGACAGTGGATTATCCGACAAGGAAGCAAACTCCAGGGATGTGGTCTGACCAGGGGAAAATCCTTTGCTGTTGCCATAATGATACATTGGTTCAAGAAATTAGGAGGAAAATATCTATTCCTTTCATTGGGAGATGTAGTTTAATTGTAATTAGAGTGACGGTGAAAGATATTCAAAACTGAGGATCAAGAAAGAGAACAAGATGACGTCATTCTTTCCTGGAACAATCACTGAAACAAAATCAGATCAGTTCAACAATGGTTTTGTTCTGTGCCCAGAAACACAAGTTGTTATGAGATTATGAGGGTACTTCAAATTGTTCATGGAAGATAGAATTAAAAGATATAAACTTTTGATGCAAAAAATTTGAAACCCAGACATACAAAGGGTCTTCAAAAAGCTCATGTAAAGTGTGTTATGAAAAATCTGTGTAGGATTTCAAATATTTTTACACCAAAATAAACTTATCTCTTAATTCAATTTCCCATGAACCTTTTGAAGTTCTCTTGGTTGTGATTTTTCTCGGGTAGGGTTCAAGGATCTCTTGCTTACATGAATATATTTCCCCTGAAGCCTTTAAGCCAACTAGGAAATAGATTCATTTCATCCAGTGCTGATGTGGCGCTTCTGGGTTCTCAACGTGCAAGATCATGGTGCCACAGTTTCGGATTGAAAGTGTCTGGATTCTCAAAACACAGCGAATCTATAAAAGCAAAATGTAGTCACATAAATTATCAACACAGATATTCTAAGTTGATCCCCTTTCTCATGGGATCTTTTCTGAATGGTGCTAAGGCAAAGATTTACCATCTTCTCAGTAGCAGTGGCAATTTTTAGGGGTCACTCCCTGAAAAGAAATATTCCCTTGTGCCAAATTAGGTTACGTGGGGGCAAAATGATCTGTGTTGATCTTGAGCTCCTAATTGCAGCAGCAAATACACCGGATTTGGGGTTTCTTCTCTCTAGGGTGTTCTAATTTGATCTCACTGATCTGTGTAGATTTTATAAGACTGCATCATAATTACAAAAATGGGTTGAACTTTCTAAGAAGCCACCCTGAAATAATTAGGTAGTGGGGACAATCCTGTTATCTAAATTTTGTTGTTATTGCATTAATGGAACTTAAAATTAATAGGCCATTGATTGAGGCGTGTGTGTGTGTGCTTACACGCACATGGACAAGCACATGTGTCACCCAAGTATCCGAAAGAGAGGACTGAGACAATGCATGTTGGCTTTTTATACTGGCATCTGCAAGCATAGAGAACTCGCCAGAAGATGTTCATCTTCAGTAAAGCACTGTTCTTCAGGTGTATTTACATTTTCAGAGACAAGGTCCTTCTGTCATACTGTGAATTCTTGTTTAACTTACAAGTTCTGCTTTCAAATTTCTAGGGAAGCTTATGTTATAACCTAGATTTAGAAGAGCTTACAATATTTGTAGAACACTATGTCTGAAAAACACTTTGGATGTTAGTAACTAAATAGAGACATGTTTTTGAAGGAGTCCTTTTTTGGAGCAGATCCTAAAGTGAATTTCAACGATTTATGTCACAAATGGAAAGGTAATTTAGCTAAGCTGTCTTTGAGAGAGGATTATTACTTTTGAATAAATGAGTAACTAAAACGTTTCCAAATAAATGGTCAATAACATCAGAAATTCCTAAATTTTCAAAGCAATGCTGTTTTCTTTTTTGTTTCATTTTACTACCATATTAAAAAATGAGTCCAGTGCACAACAGCATCTGAAATGCACATGTTGTTTAAAGCCAATCCATTTTTTACAATGCAAGTAATTTATCAATGGTTTTATTCAATGAGGCCCACCATAAAACTGATGTTATAAAAGTGTTGGAGAAGATTAGATAGAGAGCAGTGAATGAGAACATGGATGTAGTAAACAGTAAACCTTCCAAAAGGTTCCAAAACAAATAGATGATAAATATTTGAGATGATGAACATACAAATGACCCTGATCTAATCATGACACATTTTATGAAATATCATACTGTGCTCCACATGCATGAGCCAAAGTTATGAGTCAATTAAAACTGCATTAAAAAAAGGAAAGGGATTAGCAAAGCAAGTACATAAATATTGGTAGATCACATCAAAATATAATTCAAAATGGGAATTCAGGAGAGCTTAACTTGCACTAAATAAAATAGTATAACAAAGGTATTAATTTTAAAATCCCTGGCTTTTACAAGTTTATCAAATGACTTGATGCATTTTCTGCATTACAGTTATTTATTACATCAAGTATGGCTATTCTAGGAGAGGAAATCTACCAAGAGCTGGCAGTATTCACCAGATGGCTCACCTGGCAGTGTTGCTCAGTGGTGCACAGTGACCATGCAAGTGGGGCTTGGGGCAGCATCGACAGACAGCAAGTGATGCCCAGCACAGGGTACAGATCATCTGAGTGTTTCCACAGACGCTAAGGGTCCCATGGTTCTTCACTAAAAGGCAAAACTTCAGTTTTAGGCATTTTGTTAACTCAGTAACTTTCTACAAAATTAGAATACCTTTATCCCATACCCTTAAGCTATTGTAAACCTAAGATCAAGAATACGGGCGACAGGACTTTAGCATTGTGGTAAAACAGTGCTTGACATGTTTTGTCTGGTGCCCACATACTTACATCGTTTGTCTCTGCTTGCTCCTCCACTTTCTGCTAATGCACACCGTGGAAGGCAGCAGGTGACAGAGACCTCGAGTATGTGGACTCTTACCACTCAGGTGGAAGATACACGTTGACTTCCTGGTCCCTGGCTGTTAAAGGCATCTGGAAAGTGAGTACAGAGATAAGAGATCTCTCTCGCTGGCTCGCTTGTTTGTTTGCTGTTGTTTTTTTAGGACTTATTTGTTTTTATTGGAATGGTAGATTTTACGGAAAGAAGACAGAAAGATCTTCCATCTACTGGTTCATTCCCTAAGTGGTCACAACAGCCGGAGCTGAGCCTATGTGAAGCCAGGAGCCAGGAGCTTCTTCTGGGTCTCCCACTAGAATGCAAGGTCCCGAGGCATTAGACCATCCTCTACTGCTCTCCCAGGCCACAAGCAGGGAGCTGGAAGGGAGGTGGAACAAGAAGGCACATGAATCAGTGCCCATACGGTATCCTAGCACTTACAAGGCGATGCTTTACTGCTGAACTGTTGCGCCAGGCCCTCTCTCTTGCACTTACTCTCTCTTGCATTAACTCTCATTCTCACTTTTGAGTCTTTCAAAAAGAAAAAAAAAGGGAAGGCAAAAGCACTTTACAGAGATAGCAGACATATGATGCAACTCAAACACAACCTATTCTTGTGGTATTGAAAGGCTAAGATATCATGCAGTAATCATTAGTTCCCATCAGAGCATGCTATTCCCAGCACCTTATTACTCTCTCATTATTCTTTCAGTTTTATGTCTGTCTTCCAGGAAGCTAATCCCCATGTGGATTTTTTGATGATTGCCAAAAATTCAAAATTGTTTTGCAAAGATGAAGACTCTAGAGATGCTAAAATTTTAACTGTTCTCAACGCATTAAAAAATAACATAAAATGAGAATAAAAGCTAACGTATGTACTCAAAACAGAAGTGAAAAAAAAGCAACATCTTGCTGCTCATTGCCAGTGGCTTTCATGGGAATGCCTTTCTCTTCAAAAGTCATTCAACTGTCTTGTTGGCTTTTTCACCCCAAAATTTTGATTTATAAAGCAGTTCACTCAACTATCACCTAAGATGTCAGTTTGGTCAGTTGCAAGAGCTGAAAATGGACTTTTTGCATGAAAGAAGAGGAATGTACTTTACATTTCTGATTTGTAAATCAATCTATTTTAAAGAATTTTTTGTGGTGCAGGCATTGTAGTACAGTTGGCTAAACTGCAGCTTGGATGCTCACACCCCCTGTTAGAGTGCCAATTCAAGTCCTGGCTCCTCTACTTCTGATACAGCTCCCTGCTAAAATGCCTGCAAGGTCCATGGAAAATGCTCCAAATGCTTGGCCTCCAGCCACCCATGTGACAGACCTAAATGGACTTTTGGCTCCTGGATTCAGCCTGGGCCAGCCCTTAATTGTTGCTCCCATTTGGGAGGTTATAAAACAGTGGATAGAAGAGTCTCTCTCTCTCTCTCTCTCTCTCTCTCTCTCTCTCTCTCTCTCTCTCCTCTCTTCTCTCTTCTTTCTCTCAGCCCACCACCTTTCAAATAAATAGAGGTCTTTAAAAAACCCTCTAATGTAAATATAGTAAGACAATGTTTGTGTAGTGCATCTTATGTATACTTGTGTGAACAACTATTCTATCGACTGCCAACCCTTACATGAGATAGACAAAAATTCTGGCAATCAAAATATTGCTGTGTTTTTTTCTCTCTGACTCATATGTACACTGACATTATGTATCTACCTGGCTATATTTAGGCTACCTTTAGGTCTTTGTGCATAGCCAAAAGCATACAACATGATTGGCGTATATTACAATGATGTCAGCAGGAGTCTTTTCTATGTTAGGGAATGGTTAGGAGGAATTCAGGAGTTATCACTTGCAAAGGTGATCTTCTTAAATATGAAGTCTCTTACTTTTTTCCTAATGAAGAGTGAGCTATGAGAGAAGTGTGGTATAATGGTTAGCAGCATGAATTTGACAGCCAGATGGCTTTAGTTTGAATTCCTGTTATGCTGTTTTCTGGCTGTGCGTTAATTTCTGTTTGCTTCTGCATCTTGGGCTGAAAAGAGATCCAGTGATAGCATCCATTTCATTTTGCTGTTTTAAGGATTCAGTGATATCAAATATAGTGAAGACTTGGATAATGCTTAGCACTTAGTAGGCATTTTATCCTTGGTATCTTTCAATGCTATTTGATAAAATTAAAAATTCTAAAAAAAAAAAAAAGAAAGAAATTAAAAATTCTGTAAGGAATCCTATAGTGCTGGTCTGTCTACGATTCTACACATTAAATACCCATACTCACCCACCCACACTCTGGGGATATCAGTCTGAGACACAGCATCTACCCTGTGGGAACTGTGCTGGACAATAGTGCAACACAGGCATGTACCTCTCAATTAATAGCAATAGCAATAGCTCATTACTCAAACCAGTGTCTTTATGGAATGCCTGCACTTCGGTCAGACACTTCACTTACTATGCCATGGTCACCAACCCCAACATGTGCTTTTTTAAGAAGAGTCCATTAGACAAATGAATACATATAAGCTGCAAAATAATGCCTGGGTGGCACTAATTCTGTAAACTTACTAAACATTTCTTATAGCTGTAAAATTCCAGCATCAGAAGCAAGGATCATGTGTTTTCAGATACCTATAGGGTACTGATGACAAGTTGTTCTAGAATCGGAGTATTAGGGGATATTTCCACCATTCAGTCCATGCAGATAGCAAAAGTGGTATCCACTTTCAGGGATTCCTACTTCTAAGCATCATAAAATACCAGCCTATGGTGTAATTTCCAGAAGTCCTTAAATGACTTCGGTGGTTTTTTATTTAAAGGACGAAGCTTTAAAAACATAAGCTTTCTAAAATTTGAAGTCAGATTGCTATAAACTGTAGAAATTTTAAGAAGATTTTACATTTATACATCAAAGGTTTTCTCTGAAATGTTAGCATTTGCAAAAAAAAGTTTTATAAAAGAAATCTCTCTCTCTAGAAGATTGTGACATTTGCAGAAATCTCTTAAAATTTGTAATTCTGGGGCCAGCAATGTGGTATGGCATGTTAGGATTTTCTCCTGTGCTGCTTGCATAGCATATTGGTGCTGGTTTGAATCCCAGATGCTCCGCTTCTTGATCCAGCTGCCTTCTATAGCCTGGGAAGGCAGCAGAAGATGGCCCACATACCTGAGCCTCTGCTACACATATGAGAAACTCAGATGAGGCTCCTGACACTTGGCTTTGGCCTGGCATAGCTTTGGTGTTGGCAGCCATTTGGAAAGTGAACCATAGTAATGGAAATTCTCTCTATATATAAGTCTTTTTTTCTCTCCCACAAAATCAATAAGTCTTTTGTAAGAATGCTTAAAATTTCTGAGTATTGGTATATCTCTTGTGGTTTAGAGTATTTTGCTATTTCAAGGGTCCTTAACATTCTAAACTGTTCCAATTCCATTGACCCACACATAGACACACACACATTCACAGGTCAATTCAAAGTTAAACAATGTATCTATAACACAGAGTTTAAATACTGAATCTCCCTTCATCCACAGGATCCTTAAAATTTTCTTTTCTTCCTATTTTACTAAATTTCTGGTTTCTTTTGATGGAAAGCCACTGTATTTTACGTTAAGGAATTCAGCTGTGAAGGAGATATCGACCCTGTTGTTTCATCCTCCTGGATACCATCAGAAAGTCACCTTTTCATCTTTGTTCTTTGAGAACACAACCTACCAGGTAGAAACAATAATTTGGTCTCCATATAAGGGCTAAGGACCCCTGAAGTTCTAATACAGAATAGCAAAAACCTGGTGTGTTGTTGAGATAAATTTGTCAAAGTAATGAATGCAACTAGTTCAAGCCTTTATGAAATGATATTTTAAAAAGTAGTGCTTTAAGCTTAGGGTCCAAAGTTGTTCAAAATTAAAGATTTTTTTCCCTAATATTTCTCCCTTGGAAAGGAGTCTAAGCTCAGAATTTTAAAGAAACCTTTGCCAAGCCTCAGGTTCCACCTGGCTTGGGCTTGAAACCACATGAAGCCACTGAGTTTTGCATAGTTTCCATTTGAAATGAAATATCAACTTGGGTTCTCTTTCAGTGTGAGCCAGGTGTACATAACATGTGGCCAAGCTTTAGAGGAATCTGCTTTAAGTTTTGGTTTTGTATTAGACCCTAAAATAAGGCCCCTCATTCAACTCTATCTTTCAAAAAGCTCCTATTATGATGTTCCCAGAGTTATTGGAGGCTGCGGTTTGATGACACCTTGTTTTAGCATATTGTGGTGAAAGTTTTCTTAGGAATTTGGAAACCGTTCTAACTCGGAAACCAGACAGACTCATTAATACATGGTCTAACATCAGGCATAACACTTTGGAGAAAGAGTTTCTTTTTGAAGTCTCAACAAAAGTTTTTCAAGTTAAGAGCTCAAACAGACCAGGTTAATTCATTTTCCTTTGTTCTTTCTTTTATGAATGCATTCATGAATTCAGTGGATATCCATTGAGTACCTTCTACATACCATGCCAAGCACTATGTACCTGGGATGTTTCTATGAATGAACTATCAGGAAAAGCTTACCTTTGCAAGTCTTACATTCCAGTAACAAGGGACAGACAATAAAAATAACCATTATACTAGGTCAGAAATTATATATTGTATTATAGAAAAGTAGTAAAGTAAAGTATATGATGAAAATATATCAAAGCTTATGGATGAGGGAAGATTTCAGTGTTAAAGAAGATTCAAGAAAAGACTCAGCAAAATGTGAACAAAGGTTTGAAGAAAGAGACAAATATCTTAAAGAAGAACATATAGACAGGGAGAACATCTAGAACACAAGTCCCAGAGTCAAAATTATTCATACTTAGAGGAGTCACAGGGAGATCATTATGACAGAAATAGGATGTTCTAAGAAATGAAATCAAACAAGTCACAATGGGCCAGTACATGACCTGTAGATCAGCAGGAAGTATTGGGGGTATTTATTTAGATGATAAGAAACGATTGCAGGATTTTGTTCAAAACCATAGTATGATGCTCTCACCTGTGTTTTAAAAGACTCTCTCTGTCATGTTAACAACACATAACACTAGGTATACAAAAGTGAAGAGGCTCGTGAAGCAAAAATGGATGCTAGATATACTACCTGATTGACTGGGTGGAGTATATGAAAGGCAAAGAAGAGGAAGAAAGGAAGGAAGAGAAAGAGGGAGTGAAGAAAGGAGGGAGGAATGGAGGAGAGAGGGACAAAGTGAGGGAGGGATCAAGGTTTGGAGCCAAGCAAACAAAAGGACAGAGATCCATTAACTGTATGAATTTGAAGAAGGTGGATCATCCCTTCCAAGGGAGACATCAATACTTAGACTGTTAGAATTGTGAGCCTGGAATTGAGAATGCTTGTTTGCATTTGGTTGTGTTTTACATGATACAAGCAAGTCTGTGAGCATAGGTAGAGAAATGAACTAAAGTCTGACCCCTTAAAGTACTTCTAGATTGAGACATCAAAAAGAGGAGCTATCCTCAGAGCATACTGAAAAGCTCCAGGGAAGTAGGAGATACATACTGGAGGTGAGGAAGATGCTTTCTGATTCCCTGAAGCTAAAGGAAGACCCATGTTTCCAGGAGGATAGCTTCATCCATTGTGTGCAGCAGGTCCAGGATGATGAAAATTAGGAATTGGCTTGAAGGTCACTGCACTGATGGCATAAAGCGAGAGCATTAATGAAATGATCTTATGGGATACATACAATCTATTCTCTTCATTTTAATAAGAATTAGTACAATAACAAAAAGAGAAAGTTTCCTTATAGTAGGCGTAATATAAAATGAAAAGAAAAATAAAGACAGAAGTATGGCAATTCAAAGAGTTTACTACAAATTTAGTGAAGAAATAGTACAATAACCAATGGTATAAGTGAAGTTAAGAAAATTTTAAAATAATCAAGCAGCAGTGGCAGATATACATGATGATTGAAATGATGTACTTGTGAGAGGAAAATGTGAAAACAAGGGAATACTGTTGGAGCTCTGAACTTCAGGAGGTGAGAAGAGGTAGCTCTCGGAACACCTGTGGAAGAATCAGTTGCAGATAGTCATGGCAACAGCAGGAGCGAGCATTTGCTGCAGTGGCGGAGTCACCCATGTCCATACTGAAATCCTTGGATCCCAGGCCTAGCTCCAATTTTTATCTCAGCTTCCTTTTAATGAACACTCTGGGAGACAATGGGAAGTAGTCCAACCACTTGAGTCTCTAAACCTACATAGAAAACCCAAATTTACTTCCAGGCTCTTGACTTCAGCTTGACTTCAGCCGAGCTGTTGGAGGCATTTGCTGAGTAACCCACTGGATGGAAAAGTTTCATTCCTTTTTGTCTTGCTCTCTGCCTTTTAAAATAAATGAATTTTTAAGATGTGAAAATAAGAACATCAACAAGATCTATTACTGAAAAATCTGATACTGAAAAGGGTCAGGATTGACTAGATTGGCCAATAAATAGCTATAGATGAGGACAACAGGTGGTCCAGAAAGGAAGATGCAATGGCACTCCTGGACTCATCCATTAACTTTGAAATCTTGAAGAATTCAGACAGACATAACCCTGGAGGGAGTTAAAATTAAAAAGGAGTTTACCATCAATTGGGAATGAGGGGTGATGTCCTGGGGTGAGATGACAACAGTGAGGTTGGTAGACTATGTAATCTGATAATATGAGTGTGTATAATACACACACTTATGTATATATACATATATATACACATATGTGTGTGTATATATATATATATACACACACACAATGTGAAATGAAAAATCTAACAAAAAGAAAAGTAGAGAGAGCTGGATGGAGAGACAGAGAAAGAAAGGCAGGCCAGCAGGCTCTGGGAAACGTTTTCTCATGATAGTCATTGAATAAATATACCCAAATTTGCGTTCAACTTCCTAGAACTGTATTATTTAAAGAAAATGTGGTCATAAGCCTTAATAAACCATTTTATTTTATATAAAGTGACAGTTTACTGACATGAGATTCTTTACACTTCCACCAGAAATTACCAATGTACCGAAACTTGCTGCTGCTGGGTTGAGTGAAATAAACAAGAAAATCCTTAGAAAGGTGCCAAATGAAAAAGCAGAATGAAGAATCTAAAGTTAAGCATAGATTATTCTCACATCATGACAATAATAAGGCAAGTGTCTTTCCTAGGTGAAAGAGTTCCAGTCTCTGAAGGCCACTGGTCCTACCTTTACTACTCTTTGATGACTCCACATCTCTTTACTTTGGCGGCCGACTGTACAGAAGGGAAGTGTTTTCCAGGGATGTCTGAACGGACAGCGTGCCCACAAGCTAATGTTTGTCCCAGTGATGGCTTTTAGAAGGCGATCAAGTTTTCACATCTTCACAGGAGGCCATATTTCATTCTTGCTGTTAAATAAATAGTAAAAACAAAGACATTTTATGCAAATGTGTTTTGTTGTAAGATTTCTGGAATCTTCTTTGGGCAAGTTCTGTACCAATCATAACATGCAGATACTTAGGGGACTAAGTCTTCTAAGTAAGTTCAATTTTGTAGTGAAAATGAATCTTATTTTTCTTTGGAATGTTATAGAGAAAGATCGCCAGGTAGCATTTCCCTGGAGTCATTTTCCCTTTCATGTTTATGAATTTCATCTTTGCCTGTGGTGAGCAGAGCAAGGATGACAGCAGGTGGCTCATTTAAAAAATCAGTATAACAGAGGAAACCTTCTTCCTTGCACTTTTCTAGGAAATTGGGGAGGGGAGAAGAATAAATATTCAAACAGGAAAAGAATACTAAGTAGAGGATTTTTAATGAACCTGGATATTGCTTGTACTTTGCTAATAATAGCAATATTTTTTAAATTGCAAAAACACATCCTGGCCAGCTGACACTCTATAAAGTGGATTGTGTGGACTTCGCCTGGCGTGATAAATCTCAATCATCCATTTATTCATTCAGCAAATGCCAACACGTGCCTTTCAAAAGCAGGATGTTATTCCAGGCATGGAGTCTGTAATGTAGAATGTTTCCTGGCAGCTCTGCTGTCAGAGACCTTATATTCTAGAATGATCGTAATGTAGCTGCCATGGTGTGAGCTGGAGCAGTAACTATCACTGACAGGGACTGGAGCTCCCAATGTGATTACTTCAGATCATGGATCTTCCGGGAAGGGAAAATAAACACTTTCAGCACTCAGTGCTAATTTCTTGGAGGCTTTCAGTGTCGAGCAACCCCAACTCTACCACTAATCAGAATATAATGTCAGAAAAATCATTCAAAATTAGTAATAAAATTTTGCATTCTTTTCCTCAGAGCTGTGAAGTATGACAGTAGAAACCGATACATACTTGCATGCCTGACTTGTACTAGCTCTTGGCAGTTTCAGGATGCTGAGGACTATAGAACCATGTCCCAGAAACTTTGCACCAACTAGTGCCTTAAATGCAACAAAATCCTCATTCCAAAATCCAATGGCAACCATGCAGAGAGCTTTTTCTTTGGCCTCCTTCGAAAGTTAAAGACTCATCCCATGACTGTAGGCTGTGGTTTGATGCCAGGGGGAATTGGAATGTAGGGACTTTTGTATCCCAATATTAATGTATCTTGTCTTCAATTTTGTGAGGGTTTTTTCTTCCTTCAATTTGTCAAGTGATTGGCTTTTTTGTGTATTGGTCATGATATTTTAAATGCTTTTATTGCAAAATATTTGTGCTGTGCTACTTCTGGAAAGAGAAGCTACTTGAACTTCACTCAAGGTAAGGGATTAACTTCATGAGAAAGCAGCAAAAAATTAATAAGTCTCTTTTAAGTGCCTGAAGGAGTGGGCTAATCCAAAAGTACTTTAAACACTCTAGAAGCACACATACTAAAAGGCCGTTGTGCACAATTTGTGTCAGGATTCAGCGAATAGCTGGCTGCTCTTGAGAACTCTCTTCCGGCTTGTTGATGACTCATCGTCTGCTCGGCCAAGCCAGATGATGTCCCAGGCAAGTGGAGTATCTGAATGGTCTTCCAAAAGTCCACAGAAAACACACATTATAAAAAAAAAATTACATAAAGACTTGCATGTGTTTTTTTTTTTCTCCCAATAAACTTCTCACATAAATGCATTTGCTATGACCTCTTTGAAATCACCTCGTACAAGCATGCTTTAGGATAGACGTGGTGAACAAAGTAGCTGGCATTCAGAGCTTCATTCTCACAGCCATGCTATCCATCTGTACATTGTCTATAAACAGAGAAGATGAAAAAGAGAAAATAACACGGGAGGGAGTTCTCTAGCTAGTAGGTTGTGTTACAGAAAGCCTCATAGTAAAAATCAAAATAATACAAAAGTTCACAATAGCCATGTCAGAGGGCAAATGAAAAGACAAGGTGAGTGATGAACTGAGTCAGAGGGGAGAAGCTGAGGGCAGAAGGCAGAGAGGCTCTGCAGAGGGAGGAAAGCCATCATTGCAGATGCTCCAAATCAGGCTGAGCTGCGCCGGCTGCGATCCCAGGGCAGCTCAGGCACTCAGCAAACACAAGGCTTTGGTTCACTGAAAATACCAGTTGCACAAAGACCAGAATTGCAGGTGTCTCCACAAGGTGTGTTTCTCCAAATGTTTCTGAGTCAATAGAGGGTAGACAGAAGATAGACAGATTCAATGAAAAATAAACAGCCATTACCTGTACAGACTTAAAGGCTTAAGAAAAAATGAGATTTTCATTATGTGGTTTCTGTACATGTGGTATGGGAATGTGTGTGTGTGTGTGTGTGTGTGTACTTTAGAATTTCATGGAAGATGCATGATGAAAAATGATGCTTGAATATCAAAATCTTTACATGTTTTTCTAAGTGAGAAGAGAGAAACAAGGCTAGGGTAAATTTAAGACAGGAAATTTATGAGGAGTTGGATTAAAAAGTGCCCCATTCCCTACTCCAGTTTGATCAAAAGGAAGACAGGTTTTGAGAAGATGATTTTTTTAATTAAATGACAAAATACAATGCCTATCCAGCCAGTTTCTTGTTTCCTCTGGCTTTCTTTTTGTCCAATAGCATAGTCTCTTCTTTTAAGCCTTATCAATGTTATTTCTCTTTGCTTTCCCTCCCCACATGACCTTTGGCACATTGCCTCCTGGCCTTAAAAGTAGTTCAGCCCTTCAAGATTTTGATGACGCCACCTGCTGTTCTATTCTACCATTCTCTCACCACTGAATTCAAATGAAATGGCAAAAGGAATAAATTGCTAAAGTTCTGAATCACTCCTAACTCCCCTCTCCCCCAACAATTCCTGTGAGATTAGACAGCAGGAGGTGTGAGTTTGAGTTTGTCCTGATCTTCCTACCTCCACCCAGATAAGAGTGGGAATGGAACTCCCATAGGTGGAGTGGATTCTGATTTCCCTCTCATGCGGAAAAAGTGAACAAGTTAGGCCATGTTCTCAAAAGATTAGTTGACTTAGCACTGTACTTTGAACTAAAGACAACTCTTCATTTTCTCCTACAGCACTTGATTTTTTTAATTAGCAAATGGTAAATTGGCTAGAAAACTGGACTATTTACTTATCTATAACTTTGCTTTTGAAAATCCCCACGCTAAAACATGTAAGTCCAGCTCTTCGAAGAAGTAATTGTGTTGATGCATCCTGAGATAGGGCATCATGTACGTAGAGGAATGAAATACAGCAGCCATAGCCTGGATTCTGAGCTTTGGTCCCTTTGTGATAGAGTCAGTCACAGCAGATCAAGGCTGCAAAGACAAGACACCAGAGTGATTCTGTGAAATGCTGCTTTCTTGTCTGATTCAAATTCAAAGGCAATTTGGAAAATGTCATCATTGCTTAAAAGAAGGGAACATGAATTCATAGATCACAGACACAGAGAGCTGAAAATGAGTAGGGTGTGAAGATATAGTTATGATAAAAGTGGTCATGGCAAGGACTCTGGTGCCTTGGGATAAGCTGTCACTGGAAATTTCTGAAATGACATCTTGCCTCGCTTCCAGCTCAGCTTACTGCTCTTGTGCACCCTGTGAGGCTGCAGGCAATGGTTCCAGTGCTTAGGTCCCTGCTATCCATAAAGGAAACTTGGAGGAATTCCTGGCACTTGGCTAAGGCCTGGACTGGCCTGGAATGAACCAGGAAATGAAAGGTCTCACTCTCTCTTTCCTTTTCCTTTCCTTCCTTCTCTCTTCCTGCCATTCTGACTTTCAAATAAAAAAATAATTTAAAATAAAAATGATAATATCTGTAATTGTATACTATATATATATATATAAAATCCTCTTATAAACTTTAAATTATTCCCAGATCTATAGTAACCAATACAATGTAAACACTATATAAGTAGTGGTTATACTTTATTCTTTAGGGAATAGTAACAAGACAAAATTGTACATATTCAGGAGAAGTTCACTTTTTAAAATTATTTTCTATCTGTTGATTGAAGTAAGGACCATTTGTACTAATTCAAGAGATTTCTACTTTCCAGCTATTCTTTTATACCTGATATATATTAGATTTTCAAAACCTCAAAAAAAATCTGTGAGGTGGATACTATTCCTGAACTTGACTAATAGGGAAGTTAAGATCCTGTTCAAGATCTCAGAGCTAGAAAGTGGGGGCGCCCACAGCAGAACCCTGCTTGTTAGGCCTACCTAAACTCCGTGTTTGCTATAAACTACCATGCAACTGCTAAAGGAGTACTTGAATATATGAAAGAAGAAAGAGGTGAAATGCTCCGAAAAAGCCATTAGGAGATTCCTCTGGATTGCCACTGATAAAGCTGCTAAATTCCAGGATGCCTCCACTATCTATTTTCACATATTTTCAACACTTCACTAGGTCACTCTAATTACAGAATTGAAAAGTGGCTTCAATCACTCATGAAATTGATCTTTTCTAGAAGTTTCTCATAAGTGTTACCTATTATTGCATTTAAAAGGACCCCAAAATACAAGTTGCTTAAAGTAGCAGTACCTATCCATTATCTTGCACAGTTTTGTGAGTCAGGAATTTGGAAGCAGCTTAGCAAGATGGTTGTAGCTCAGAATCTTCCATGATTCTGCAGCCCAGGGTTAGATCCACAGTCCTTTGCAGGATGCCTTGGGGTAGGAGGATTCTCTTCCAAGAGAGCCCCTTCACATGACTGGCAAGGTGTTGTGGGCTGGAAACGACAGGCCTCAGTTCCCTGCCATGTGAATCTCTCCATGGGACTGCTGGAGTGTCCTGAGAGCATGGCAGCAGGCCTCCCCCAGAGCACATGAACCGAGAGAACAAAGCAGAAGCTGCAGTGTTTTGAGGACCTTGTCGCAGAAATCACATTCACCATTTCTGCAGTATGGCAGTGGTAATGCCAGCAGCCATACTCCGTGTGGAGGGAACTCCCCATAGGTGTCAGCGACTGCCAGGAGGGGAGAATCAGAGGATTCTCTGATGGAGGTCAGCTATCCCATTTCCTATCTATTTATTAGGGCTATATGGTGATTTAGAGTGATTTTCATGTTTCAGGGCAGAACTAAGAGAGACAGGAAATAAATGCAGTAAGTGCATTTAGTTATTCTTGTAGCAGACCCTAAACCCTTGCAACTGCCTAGGACAGCAAGAGTTTGAGGGGTCCAGTTGGACTCTCAATAACAAGTCATTCTCAAGCACTACTGACATCCAGGGTAGGGCTTGTCATTGACAGCCAATGTTCTCAGGTCACTCAGTGGCCAGGCACGGTGATCGAACAGAAAACGTTTCTTTGATTACTCTCCATAGTCTTTCATTTGTTTGACAAATCTATTTGGGATACCTTTTAATGAATGGAGCCACTCTGTTCAGAACCTTAGATATACTGAGTCATGGGGAACATTCAGTTTGTTATTTATCGTATACATTGCTAACATGAGCCTTAGAGAGAGGTTTATCTAAGTACAATAACCACCTCTTGTAAAAGCTAGAAAGTTGAGGTCCCCAGAAAACTACACCATGCTTGTTAATTACATGGTTATGTGCAATCCATCTTAACTTCTCATTGCCAAAAGCGTAACTAAAACAACTGGGTAAAGCTGTTTTCAAAGGATGCCATGGATTTCACTGTTGTTCCTCTATTCAGGTAATGAGCTGCAACATTTGATGGAGCCATCCTCATTCCCAGAGTTCAGTCCAGGTCTTAAGTTATGGTCACATAATCTGATCCTTCTGCTTAGAAAGAGGAAAAAACCGAAACCTCAGTGCTCAGTAATCACTTTCTGCCCTTTAAACCAAAGCCTCAAATTAAACATCTACACTCTGCTAAGGAGTTGGAGCCTTAGGTATTTTGCATAAATAGATGTAGAGAAGAAATGGAGCGCAATAAGGAAAGAAGGTATTTATTGAGCACCTATTGTGTACCAGACAGAATGTTAACACTTTCACACCCATACCAACTCTTCAATGACCACAAAAAATAGTGTGAGGTACTGACTGTGATGTCTGTTCCACTTTACAGAAAAGAAAACTGAGAAAGTAAATAATCTGTCCATGGATACTCAAGAGAAAAAAACCATACATATTTAGGATTCAATTTTGGTTTGCCCAAATATGTGTTCCTGTCTCAAACTAGCCATGTGCCACTCAAAATTAATTTCTCAAGGAACACTCCTTGTTTCTTCTTGTGTTCTCCTTCTTCAAATGGATCCATGTTGCTTTGTGAGTGTTGAGCTTTAAAAGCTATTTCACCAGGGTAGGTGTTTGGTGTAGAAGTTAAGAGGCCCATTGGATGCCCATGTCCTGTGTTGGAGTGTCCAGTGATCCCATAAGGATATGATAAAGCTAAAAAGTTCCTATCAAGTTCCTATAAACTTTAGTAGCCACCACAGTTCTATATGTTTCTCACATGTTTACGAGGGAGGCTGATATAACTTATAGCACTGCTAGTCATATAGAGGCAAGCACATACAATTATATAGAATACACAGTCCATGATGATGACAACCAGAATCTGTGTTCACAGTTCACATATTTATTATACTGTATTTTGCATGGTTATTTTAGAGTATACTCCTTTTAAAAAAAGTTAAGTGCTAGACAGCCAGACAGGTGCTTCACAAGTTATTCAGAAGGCATGTTTATTACAGCAGATGACAGCTCCAAGTGGGCTAAAACAAGGGGACAAAGTTTGGAGGTGAAAGAGAACAATATCCATGATCATGACCATGCAGGTCTAGGTCATGTGTGTTCTTGTGTTTCAGTTACTTTTATTTGATGTCTGCCAGAGTTTATTTGGTTTTGTTTGAGAGAAGGAGGGAGAGAGAAAAGAGGAGAAGCTTCTATTTGCTGTGTCACTTCCTAAATGCCTGCAACATCCAGGACTCAGCAAGGCCAAAGCTGGAAGTGGGAAACTCACTCCAGGTCTTCATAAGGCCACACCTATTGCCTCCCAAGATCTGCTTTGGCAGATAACTGGACTCAGGAACCTAAGCCAGAGATGGTAATGAACTCTGGCCCTCTGATGTCAGCTGGGGGTACTTAATCAGAATTTTAACTGCCCCTGTGTCTTAGTTTTTAACAAATATTTTAAAAGCAAAAGAAAAGGAAAACATTCTCTATTCTCCATCTTTATCACTCTGCCTTTAAAACTAGATCTTAAAAAAAAAAAAGCCTATAGTGGGTTTGTGATTTAAGCTAAGTGTTGTTACCAGATAGACAAAGAGTTAAAGACAATGTATAAATTAATAAAAGAAAAATGTTAGCTAGCCAAGATGAATTCTTTGAATTTATTCTTGAAGAAATTTTATATCCTTGTAAATTGAATGCAGCTCACGCATACGGTGGTGTACGGTAATGTCCTAGGCTCTCACTCTCACCTGCCACTCACGCACTCACCCACTCACTCACTCACTCACTCATCAAGGCACCTTCCAATCATCTAATCTCCATGCAAGGCAAATGCTGTCCTCATGTATGCCTCTCATTTATAAGGTGTTGAATTATACCTTTCCTATGCTTAGATGCACAAATTCTTATAACTGTGTTGCAATGCAGGGACAGGCAGGGTAGCAGGTTGCACCTTATCACCTTGGAGTGCAGAAAGCTAGATCCGTGAGTAAAGATGCTCTACGATGGTAACATAAGGCAGAAAGTTCTCAGAAGAATCTCTGTTGTTAAAAAATGAATGGCTGTTGGGTATGTGGACACCAAAAATTCCCAAATACAGTTACCTCCTTGATGACAGCATCTCTTGGTGAGGTCTCTTTCCCCCTAATAGAATGCAATGCTGCACTCTCCCCACAATGAGCCCTAATGATAGATTTTGTTCTCATGGCAAATTTTCATCCAGTCCTCCACTCCCCTCCTCCCTACTCCACTGATATACTCACTGAGCATTCTCTCCTGCTACTGGAGAGAATGCCTATTTATCCCCACAAATGTTGTGCTGCAGTGAAAGTCTGGGCTAGGCCAAAGCCAGAAAAGTGAAAATCAGCCTGGATCTCCCATGTGGTTGTCAGGGGCCAGGTGCTTGAGCAATCTTCTGCTGCTTCCCAGGGTGTACAGTAGCAGGAGGCTGGATATGAAGAGCAGCTAAGACTTGAACCAGGGATTCTGAGATGGGATGAGACCATATTAAATGACTACTTAACCATGGAAACATATGTCTGCCCCTTGAAGCTCTTGCAAGGAAATGAGTCATTCTGTGTCTTAAAACAATTGTCTCAAAGCAAAAACAGGCAAATATAAATTCTTTAAGATTCATAGAGCTTTTTTTTTGTCACATGTAATGTGTGAAATGCTTCACTTCTCTTTAAAAAGTTGGTTAGTAATATGAAGATAATAAAGGTGTTTTTGGTTAGATTGTAGTTTAGCTGTTTCCTGGAAGCCCATGTATTTCTACGTTATTGATTAATGGACTCATGTACATGATTGATGGATTATAGGTGTTTGATCCAGGTGATGGATTACAGGTGCTTGGAAGGTTGACTTAGTGGAAGGTCTTCAGATCACTGGAGACATGCCCTCATCAGCTGAGTTCAGCCTGCTTCCTGATTCACGTAATTGTCTCCAGCATCCTCTCTGGTCTCACCAGATGCCTGAATCAATGGAGCTAACAGATTGCATACTGTGGACCTCCAAACTATCAGCAAAAACCTTCTTTCTGTCCAAGTAGCTTCTCTCAATTATTTAAGTAAGTTAAGATAACAAAAAGTTGCCTAACACACAAGGGTATGTTGTCATGGAAAGGTCAGGGAAAATGAAAAGATCAGTTTCTTTTGGTGCAAAAGAATTGAAATCCAGGCATAGTTCCTTCCTAGTGCACATGCACCAGAAAGTATCCAAACGCCTCTCAGAGCTCCACTAGCATAGCAAAAAAAAGTTGTCACTAATACCATCTTAAGAATCCACAAGGAGTGCCCTGGGTGCAATAACAGAAAAGTGTGCTAATGAGTATAAAGAAAGCAATGCTTGGACTACTGTCTGAAAGAGGAGAATATGTTTTTTGTTGTTGCTGAAAGATTTATTTATTTATATTTATTTCAAAGGCAGAGTTTCAGTGAGTGAAAGAGAGAGAAGCAGAGAAAAAGAAAAAGAGATCTTCCAACTGCTGGTTCACTCTCCAAAAGGATCAACAGCTGGGACTAGGCCAGGCCAGGTGACAGGAGCTCGATCCCAGCCTTGCACAAGGTTGGCAGTGGCCAAAGCATTTGAGTCATCTGGTGCTGCTTTTCCAGGCATCTTTGCTGAGAGCTGCACTACAAGCAGAGCAGCCAAATCTTGAACCAGCACTCTAATATGGGATGCCAGCATTACCAACAACACTGCATAGCCCACTGTACTACAACATACACCCAAATCATCTTTAAACATGCTCCACAGCAAGAACGTTTAAAAAGGAGAGTGGGCAATTATCCATCTGACATGTTATCTTAAGTTTACTAGTAATTTAGAATAATTTTTAGTAAATACAAGATTTAGATTTTAAAATTGATATGAATGTACTAACATTAAGAGCATAATAAATTATTAGCTGACTTATTTAAATGTCAAATTAAGTTTATTTGCTTGGCTCTTACTATCTGTTATGTCATCTTTTCATGCACTCAGTATTGTGTAAAAGCTATTGAAAATCCTATCTCTGATACATATAATCCCAGTGAGTTCAAGGTTTCTGTAAGCAGGGCAGAATAGGATAATCCAGCTCTGAAGGAAGGCCTTTGGACTATTTGTTCTAAAACCAGACAAATTAGAAAGAATATAGTGTTTTTTATCCTTAATTTGTTTCTACTGCAATATTAAAATGAAAGACTTGCTGTGAGTAGCCTGAAACCCCATAAAGAAAGTTAAACAATACGTTAGCAGAAAATATGCACAAAGTTCAGTTGTAAAGTCAACTGTTTTTCCTGGCTTGAGGGGATTTTAATCTTAAGATTTAAGATAATGCAAAAACTATGACCTGGGTTGGAAATGAAAGGGAAGCTCTCAATGGTTTAGGAAAAATATTCTGTGAATGGCTTCACCAATAGCCACATGAGAGAAACATATCTTGAGGGTTGAGAACCTGCTAATGTACAATTCATGTTACTAAACTTTGAGGTTTTCTTGCTTACAGTTCTTGCAAGAAAGAGCTACTAAATAGGCAATCTTCAAGGGCCAAATGAAAACTGAACAACTCAGGAAGCATTTGCAAACGATTTGTTGAAATGTCTTTAACATAATAGTACATCTTTAGAGTTAAATAGAGAAATACCTAAATTAAGAATTCTAAGTTGTTGGGCCCAACACAGTAGCCTAGCAGCTAAAATCCTCACCTTGCTCATGCTGGGATCCCACATGGGAACCAGTTCTAATCCCAGCGGACCTGTTTCCCATCCAGCTCCCTGCTTGTGGCCTGGGAAAGCAGTAGAAGACAGCCCGAAGCCCTGGGGCCCTGCACCTTTGTGGGAGACCCAGAAGAAGCTCCTGACTCCTGGCTTTGGATCAGTTCAACTCCAGCCGTTGAGGCTACTTAGGGAATGAATCATCAGATGGAAGATCTTCCTCTCTGTCTCTGCTCTCTGTATATCTGACTTTCCAAAAAAAACTTTTTTAAAAAAATCCTAAAAAAGTAATTCTAAATTGTTCATGGCCAATACTTCTCTGGGTGACTTAATTTTGACTCCATCTTTAGAGGAAGTACTTGTGCTCCATAAGACACAAGAATCTTCATGCACTTGAAGATGTTGAACTGAAGAGTAGAGACATATTACTAAAAGCATCACTAGTGACTGAAGTGCTTTATGGTATATTTATTTGAAAGGCAGAGTGAGGGAGAGATTGAGAGAGAGATTGTATTTGCCAGTTCACACCCAGAACATCTGGGTTTCCCACATGGGAGATGGGAACTCAGGTACTTGGGC
Source organism: Ochotona princeps (assembly GCF_030435755.1). Taxonomy (NCBI): domain Eukaryota; kingdom Metazoa; phylum Chordata; class Mammalia; order Lagomorpha; family Ochotonidae; genus Ochotona; species Ochotona princeps. The sequence continues at coordinate 55,134,070 of NC_080840.1, forward strand.
CACCATATACTGCATCCCAAACTCGTTAGCAGAGCCTATATCACAAATGTGGGATATCTGGGACTTGAATCAGGCACTCTGACATGAGATACAGATATCCCAAGCAGGGACTTAAACCGATGCATCACCACATCTGCTCCTCAATAAAGTTTTATGAAGCCTGACAACCAATATTCTGTCCAGGTTTATGTTATCTCCACCTGTCGAGTGACCAATTCAAACTTCAGTATTGAAAACTGGCTTGATTTCCCATATGCCTGTCCATCCTTGACAAAAAAAAAAAAAAGCATTAACTGTAAGACTTCATTCTACCGCTGTTTTTTTCAAAGAGTAAACTTGATTTTCATTTGTATTCATCTGTTTATTTATTTGACAGGCAGAGAGACAAAGAGAAAGAATTCTCACCCAAATGCCTACATCAGCCATGGTTGGGGTCAGACCAAAGTCAGCAGACCTGGAAGTCAATATGAGTCTCCATGTAGGTGAAAGAAACTCAATTATCTGAGCCATCACTGTTGCCTCCCTGCATCTGCATTAGCAAGAAACTGGAGTTAGGAACCGGAGCCAAATGTTAAACTCAGGCATTCTGATGAGAGATGTGGAAATCTTAGCTGTTAGCCTAAATACAAACCCCTATTCCAACTGTTTTTTGAGACTTAACAGAAAAGAGACAAGATAGAACATTTGTCAACTAGTTGAGATATTGGCAAGATAGCACATTTTTCAGGTATATAGAATGAGTTTGTTACCTGGACACACTGATGTTACACATATTTGACAGGAATTGAATTTTAAATTTGTTCTAAACATGAAAATCATCTTTCATGATTCTTAATATGTCAAAATAATTCAGGTAGCAGTATGATGATTGAAAATGAAATAATGTTAGACTGTATAAGAGTTGTTTCAATCACAATGGCAAATTGTTGTTAAAATTATATTATATATGTGTCAATTAGAATGCTTTGGGTTGAAATAGAAATGAGCAAGAATTGTGTTTCACAACGAAAGACTGAATGAGGAAGTGATAATTACAGACATGAAGGCACACTGCAGCTGGTTCTACTGGGGACTTAATTTGAGTCACCTGATCTGTATCCTCCTCTGTGCTTCTTGACTGGCTTTACCTGCTGTGAAACCACTTATGTCTAAGCACTCTTGGTTACAGTTCAGCAGCTACCGCCTGATATCCTCAGCTTGTGGCCGGGGAAAGCAGTACAGAACAGCCCAAAGCCATGGGACCCAATACCCATGTGGGATGCACAGAAGCTCCTGGCTCTTGGCTTTGTATCGGCTCAGCTCTGGTTGTTGAAGCCACTTGGGGAGTGAATCAGTGGATGAAAGATCTCTCTTCTCTCTCTCTAAATCTGACTTTCCAATAAACATAAATAAATCTTTAAAAAAAAAAGAAAAACATCTTTAAAGCACATTTACATCAGAGGTTTTGTTTTGAGCTTTGGAAGAAACCAATGCTGTATTGTCTTAGGTCACTGAGGATATGAGGTTGTACTGTGGCCTAGCCCAAATACAGAATCCGCCCACAGATCAGGTTTATTCACATTCTGTTGGGTGCTCTGGCTCAGCCTTATCTGGGCCACCTCCTAGTCCAACACTCAGGCAGGCACTCTGGCCTAACCAGACAGTCATGCCCCCAGCCCCAAGGCAGCAGGTGATACTATTAGCCCAGCCCTGGTCTCCTATGTGTGCAGGTACCTTGGCCTGACACAACCACTCAGACTAGAGTTAAATGGAACCTCAATATGATTTTTATTTGCATTTCCCTAATACCTAGAGAGCCCGAGCAGTTTTTCTTATGTCTGTTAGAATTTGAATTATTCTTTTGGAAAAATGCCTGCTCTTTTCCTACACCCATTACTTTTATCCCCACACAGGTCTTAACAGGGTTGTTTGTGTTGCTGTTGCTGAGTTTTCAAAACTCTTCTTTAAATCCTGAATGTTAGTCCCCTATCTGTTGTTTAGCATGCAAAGATTTCCTTCAATTCTGTTGAGTTTCTCCTCACTTTGCTGATCATTTGGTTTGCTGTACAGAATCTTCTTAGTTTGATGTAATCCCATGTGTTTATTTTGGCTTTGACTGCCTGTGCTTTTGATGACTTTTCTAAGAAGTCTTTGTCTATGCTTATATCTTTTTAAATTTATTATTATTATTATTATTATTACTATTACTATTTTACGATGCAGTTCCATAGACTCTGGAGTTTCCCCTACCCTCTCCCCAAAACTTCTCCCCTCGTTGGTTTTCCCACATATTATTGCAGTACTATAGTTCTTCATAAACAATTACATGTCCATCATTCTACTATTTCAGTATAACCTTACATTGTAGGTATGGACAGTGGCAAAGAGTCCAGCATCCTATTATCAAGACATATTTCATAGTTTCTTTGTGAGTTCATCTTTGATTTGGAAGTAGAGATGCATACTGCACTGCATCTTCACAACTGGTTATGGTAGTTTCTACTACACAGTTACTATACTCCCCCTTAAATGAAAAGCCATAACCAAAAATCAGCAACAGGAGCAGTAATAAAAAATGCACAACAATGTGAAGTTATTTAACATGCTACTGAACGACCAATATGTAGCTGAAGAGATGGAATAGAAAATCAAAAACCTTCCTGAAGAAAGCGATGCTATGTATGACCTATTTGTCACTGAAGATATTAGTAGGAAATAAACCCACAAATAGCAACAACAAAAAAATTTTTTGAAGAAATTAAATTAAAAACAAAACTATCAGATCCCCTGAGATGTAGCAAAACCTGTATTAAAAATAACTTAAATAATGTCTACCTCCATTGTCCCCTGTGCTTTGTAGTAAAAAATTCTATCAAGTGTAGTCTTGACTCCGACTTTCTTCTTTTTGCGTGGGTCATGACATTGTTGGCATAGGCAAGAGTAGAAAGTTTAATATTTTGTTTCCTAGGTATAATTTTGTAATTTTCCTTGTAGAGATCTTCCACATCTCTAGTTAAGTTTATTTCAATTGTATTTAAGTGTCTTCTCTGTTATTTTGGTTTTTTTTTTTTTTTTTTTATTGTTTTTTTTTATTATTATTAATTTCATTGCATTATGTGACACACATTTTTTTTTTTTTTTTTTTTTTTTTTTTTTGCACTGGAATTCCCCCCGCCCCCTTCTCTGTTATTTTGAAAGGGACTACATGGAGTGGTTCTTTTTCAACCCTGGAGTTGTTTACGCTAAGGGCATTGATTTGCTTTCATTTGCTTTGTACCCTGCCACTTTACCAAACTCTCTTATAAGTTCTAGCAGTATCTTTATTGAGTCTTTTGGTTGTCCTATGTATAGAATTATCTGCAAACAGAGAGATAGGTTGACTTCCTTTTTTCTATTTTGAATTCCTTTGATTTCTTTTTTTACCTAAAGTCTAATGAGAACCTCCAATACTATAATGAATGGCAATGGTGAAAGCAGACATCCTTGTCTAGTTCCAGACTTAGGGGGAAAGTTCCCAGCTTGCCCCACTCAGTATGATGCTGACTTCGGATTTTCATTGATTATGTTTTCATGTAATTGGGTGTTCATTGATTGTGTTGTAGAATACTCTTTCTATGCCTGTCTTGCTTGGGATTTTTACATGAAGAAGCGTTAAATTTTATCAAATGCCTTCTCTGCATCTACCAGGATGATCATACAGGTTTTGTTCTTCATTTTGTTGATGTGGTATATCACATTTATTTATTTGCATATGTTAAGCCAACCCTGCATGCCAGAGATAAACCACACCTGGTTCAGGTGAGTGGTCTATCTGATTTGTTAGATTCTGTTGGATAGTAATTTGTTGAGGATTTTTGCATTTAGGTTCATCAGAGATATTGGTCTGTAGTCTTTTTCTACATTGTGTCTATCTGGTTTTGACATTAAAATGATGTTGGCTTCATAGATAGAATTTGGAAAGGTTGTCTTCATTACTGTTGTTTTGAATAATTTATGCAAGATTGCCATATCTTTCTCAAATATTTTTTTTAAAGATTTATTGTTATTGGAAAGCCGGATACACAGAGAGAAGAAGAGACAGAGAGGAAGATCTTCCATCCGATGATTCACCCCGCAAGTGAACCACAACGGGCCGGTGCGCGCCGATCCGATGCCGGGAACCAGGAACCTCTTCCGGGTCTCCCACGCGGGTGCAGGGTCCCAAAGCTTTGGGCCCTCCTCGACTGCCCTCCCAGGCCACAAGCAGAGAGCCGGATGGGAAGTGGAGCTGCTGGGATTGGAACCGGCACCCACATGGGATCCTGGGGCGTCCAAGGCACAAATATTTGGTAGAAGGTCCGGCATGGTAGCCTAAAAGCGAAAGTCCTCGGCTTGCACCTGCCAGGATCCCGTATAGGCACCAGTTCTAATCCCAGCGGCCATCCTTCCCATCCAGCTCTCTGCTTGTGGCCTGGGAAAGCAGCAGAGGATGGCCCAAAGCCTTGGGCTCCTGCACCCATGTGGGAGACCCAGAAGAAGCTCCTGGCTCCTGGCTTCAGATCTGCACAGCTCCAGCCATTGTGGTCACTTGGGGAGTGAATCAACAGACGGAAGATCTTCCTTCCTCTCTGTCTCTCCTCCTCTCTGTGTGTCTGACTTTCCAATAAAAATTTTAAAATGAATCTAGATAAATAAATAAATAAACATTTGGTAGAATTCATCAGGAAGCCATCCATTCCTGGTACTTCTTTGTTGGGAGCGAGTTAATTACTGATTTAATCTCCATCCTTGTTATAGGCCTTTGTAGAGTTTTAATATCTCATGATTCAGTTTTGGTAAGTTGTGTCCAGAAGACATGGAAACAACCCAGATACTTGTCAAAAGAAGAATGGATAAAAAAACTGTGATACATCTACTCCATGGAATACTACTTAGCCAATAAAAAAAAGAAATCCTATTATTTGGAAAAAAAAAAGGTCCCAAATAGAGATATGGGATAGAAGGAGTGGGGAGGGCCATTCCTACACCTCTCTAACTGTGTCATACAAAATCTTAATACAATCAAAAATTATTTTAAAAAGAACATTGCTGCCACTTGAACTCAGGCATTCTTATAAGGATGCAGCTATTCCAGGCAGCCTCTTAACTGCTGTACCACTTGTCCCCTCCAAGTACTTTTGGCAATGTCTGTGCCAGGTCTTTTGTAGAGATTATGGTGTTTTCGTAGAGATGTAGGTGTTCATGGTTTTGCTGGTGAACAACGGACTCCCTGCAGTAAAGAGTATAATCAGCTATCCACATGTGTGTCTAGGAAGGTTCCCAGCACTGCTTATGAGCATAAATTCACCTCGTAGTCCATAAGAAATGGCCCTTGAGTTTCTATTTAAACAATGTTAAGAGGATCAAAACGTGAACCATTAAGCCTGCTACCAAAATTCACTTCGTGTATACTTTGTATAAACTCTGTGATGCTGAGTACCATTCGCAATTTAAATCAAATAACCACATGTCAGAGGGCATTTGGACTTTTCTTTGCAGCCTGTTTTTTGTGTGTGATTAGCAGGACACCCTGCTTCCCTGTATGCTTGGGGTCAGGGAACGGTAGAGTGTAATTCTTTCAGCAAATTCCCCCGGCTCTGGCATGCTCTTTGTTCTTTTCATCATTTGACCAACACAAAATCTCCGAAGATGATGAAGCCTCACAGCTTGGACACCTGGGCAGATTTACCTTTTTCCAGGTGTTCTTGATGTCCTTCGTCACTATTTGTTATTCACTTAGAACAAAGTAGCAGATATATTTTCCATTTCAAAGGTGTTTAGTTTGTTTGTTTTTTGTTTTTCATTCTTTTTTTTCAATCTGTTTAGATAAAAACAGAGAGAAATCTTTCAGTAGCTGGTTCATTTCTCGGATGCCCTACTTCCCTCAATAGCCAAAGCTGGGCTGAGCCAAAGCCAGGAATCCAGAATTGCATTTCTGTGTCTCATGGGGGTGATAGAGAACCAGGTTCTTGAGCTTTTGTCTTTGATCTCAGGCACCTTAGCTGGAAGCTGGCATTGGAAATGGAACTGGAACTAAGCTGAGGCACTTTTGTAGGGATAGATATGTCCCAAGCAAATTCTTAACTGCTGTGCCACGTGGTGCCCTATATTTTCCATTTTTTAAAGGCCAGCATGCGGGTCTTGTAAGCTACAAGAACAAATCAGAGAGGGATTTCTGTTAGCAAGACTTGGTGAAACCACAAAAAACCATGTTTGGATACCATGATCCTTCCATGGTGTCACAGTGTCCTGTGGAAGGGCCTGGCCACTAGACTGCCTGAGTTGACTTGCAAACAGTTTAACCTCTCTGTGCCTCATTTCCTTGTGCGTGACTTTAGTCATGGGTGCTCAGGAGGAAAGAGCAAAGCCCTGGAGCTAGACCTTTCAGAGCATCCTCTCTCTTTCTGCAGGTGGAAGGAGATTAGCTAGGAAAGCCAGGTACAAATCACTGGGTCTCTGAAAGCATCTGGTACACAATACAGCTCCAACGAGGTCTGTTGAATGAATGCCAGGAACTTAGCCAAAAGCTGCTTTCATCCACAAGGTATCTACCACTTAATAATTTCATACATCTCCTCTTATTGGCCTCAACTCTGTGCTCTCCTGAATGAATTTCTATTGCCAGAAATTCATTAAATATGCATAGTCCTGTTAAAAGATTTTCATGAAACAACTTCTGGTCTCCAAGAATATACCATATTAAAAAGCTATTAGATTCTTAGCTCCACTCTCAGTATGGACACGGTATTTAAGGGTACCTCAAGAATGTGAATTATTTAAGAAGATTCTCTCTCATGCCTAAGCTATTCTCTGGTATTAAAGTTCAAATGCTTTCCATTTTTGCCACAAAGGGCAAAGCAACCTACAGATGCACTTAATGTCCTGCTAGCATGTCAGGGACCCAAAGCCTGATATCTGTGCACTTGAATTGAGACTCATCAAAGTGTGGCACTTGGCAGTTTGAACAAGATAAGGCAATGGCAGCTTTGACGTTCAATTTCTCACTTCTTTTGCTGATTTCCAAATGTTTTAGAGGCTGTATGTTATCAAGGCTTTTAAAATAGTACTGAAACAATCTGGGGAAAAAATGGTCATTTAAGGGAAATGGTACTAAACCAGTTGTGTTTATTGAACTTCAGTTTGTTTTTTCTTCCCCCCGCCCCCTGAGCCATTCATTGGACTTTTGATCCAGGCACATGCGCCCCCTCGACAGTGTCACAGAGGCATAACCTTTCAGCAGTCACGGCCTCTGGTCCTCAGGCAATGTGTGTCAATTTGTTGTGGGATTTCTAGATGAGGCCCCAAACCGCTTTCTGAAGATGTCAGCATCAGAAGTCCATGTGTCAGGAAGTTGAGTGGCTCTGGGAAGCACCTGTCTGGAGGGTGGGGGAGGGGAACTTTGACATGATTTCTAAAGGAAGGAGCTTGGAAACAAAGTCCCAAGCAAAAATGAGACGAATGACAGAGAGCAGAAAATCCTGTCATGTCAAAGCCTTCCAAGGTGATGGCCTTGTTTTCTTTGTACAAGCTTCAATATATTTCCAAAGGAAAGGAAAGGAGGCCAGACTTGAGCCCTGCAGCTGGATACCTGAAAGAGTGCAGGACTGTCTTTGAAAGACAAAACAGAGGCACCTCTGTCAATAAGCCCACCTCTCTGTCATCCCGGGCGCTTGCACTTCGAAATGCCTTAAATTTTGTTTTTGGAAAGGATGACATAAAAGCTCAGAAATGGCTTCCAGACTAATCGAAAATAAAGTTCAATCCCATAACTTTTGTTTTCATTTTGAGAAAGTTAGGAAATGAAAAAGGAAAGATTATACAAGATGAAAGCTTGTGTGTTTTTTGAAAAGGATATTTACTTAAATGTCTTATTTTTTTATACCAAAGGTTTTCAAGAAGTTCATGCACATGTACATGAAGAAGAAACCCTCACATGCATTACAAAAATATTTTGCACTACAATATGCTTATCTTCTAACTTCACTCTCATAGACTTTTTGATGTATCCCTATAGAAAAGATTTTGTCCTCTACAGATATTTAGATATAATTGAAAATAACAAAGGACACCTACTTTCTTATTTAGAATACGTTTCGGTTGAGAAAATACCCATAAAGATGGTAGAATCCCATTTTAACAACCATTCTTCTGTTACAAAATAATTTATTAAGTTCCTCTGGTATGCCAAATTCCAGCTGGGTTCTATAAGGGAAATGATAGTCCAAAGTAGAGATGTGCCTGACAAATTCCCAGAGTTCTGGAATGGAGCGCAGACATTCTGTGGAAAGGGGAAGTATGAGTAACAGGATGATACCAAGGAAGTCATCACTGAGATCTGAACTTTCTCAGATAATATAAATAAATTGACCATTTTGGAAGACTGGAGTTGGTTAGACCGATAGCAGTAGGCTTTTGACTCTAGAGGATGTCTTAATACTAGGGCTATGGTTGAAAGGTATTGAAATTGGAGCAGAACAAAGCTAGCACTTAAAAAGAAAATGCCTAGATACTTTTACATTGAATCTAAAGGGGAGCAGAAAGTAGGATCTATAGAAGTTCTATGATGACGATGATGAAGGCACAAACTACCACAGTGAAGAAAGGATAAGAAAGGAGAGAACCAAAGTCAGAAATATTTTGGTGATAACAAACAACAGGACATGTGATTGCTCATTTCTGATAGGTAGGGAATTGTGAGATTAAATGGAGAGAAAAAATATAGAAGTTTATGACCTCCATATTCCTATACGGCCACAGGATCATGGTTGTGCCACAGACAGAGACACCAATAACACCCTAGGTCATTTCCCCTCTTAACACAATCACATGGATTTTCCTCTGTAAATGAAAAACCAAACCCTACAGTGCCTATTATGAGGTATTGGCATATGTGTCAAGGGCTCCACTAACCTTGAGGCTTTGGTTACTAACAAGTAACCTTGGGAGATGTTTTAGAAAAAGAAATTATGGTTCACAGTTGATACCGACTCCTCCAAAATCACACAAGTGTTACCTGGAAGACAGAATCTAGGTGCACAACTTCCTTCCATAGCCATCTGGTTTCCCCTGGAGCAGACCTCCTTCTTTAATCAGGAATTGTCTTCCTGCCAAGCAAAGGCACAAGTTGTTTCTATCTTGGTGATGTGCATTGTTGACCATGCACATGTCTGACCCTGCTTCTGAGTACACATTCTTGCTATGAGAAGTCATCTCATGGTTCCACAGGACATAGATATGCACTGCGTATCTATCGATCTTTTCCTTTTGACAACTAAAAATCCAAAACTAAGACGCGAGTGATATGTCTGTGTAACAAATGAACTCTTGTATCTTTCCTAAAACTGGTCACTTTTCTAGGTGATGACAAATATTTCATAAATAGGGGCTTACTAATACCTCAGAATCTGCCCAGGCTAACCCAAATTGGCCAAAACTCAATAAATGCATGGTGTCAATTATAGTCTTCAGTCTGAAAAACTAATAGCATTTTCTGTATAGTACAGCTACAAGGGTATTTAGTAAAAAGAGTAATTCAAGGACAGGAAAAAGAAAAAACAGAAAAGTAGTAGCTGTCTTTGGAAAACAGAGTAATGGAGGAGGAAAGGATAAGTAGGGACAGGTAGAAGAAAGTATGAAGTTTCAAGACCTATATATTTATTTCTGCCAAATTCCAGTGTCAATGGATTATACCCATATTACCCGGAGATAGGACAATATAGTACACTAATTTTAATTGCACCCTTACACACACCTCAAGTGTAAGACCAGAGTTCACCTCAACAACTTTTAATCTAGAAAGGAAAAGGTGACATTTCTTCTGATAATTCTGCCAGCTTGGCCTGCCGATGTTGTTGGAGCAATGCGAGCTATCATTCGACTTCACCTGTGTATTTCATCTAATGGTTGACTCTCCAACTGGCAACAATATCGGGGTAGGGCCAAACAAAAGTCAGGGGTCCAGAATTTAAAATGAGTTACCCATGTCAGCGGCAGGGACCCACTACTTAAGCTATAACCTGTCTTCCTTTAATGGAGACAGAACTGGCTTCCATGAAAAAGATTTGTGCAACTAAAACTGCTTCTTTGCCTTGAGTGCTGTCTGTGCTCCTTATGTGGTCATGAGAAAACTTTCTCCTGAGTAAGAGAAAAGTACAAGATGTAGGATTCCTTCTCCACTTCAAGAAACAGAGATTTGGGGCCATTTAGCCTCTCTAAACATAGGTTAGCCCCTGAGAAGTGAGGCATATTGAAAAGTACAAATTAAGACAAGCACATGAAATGCAGTTTAATACAAAGGATATCATAAATTATTTGAGGTTTCACCTTTTTTGGTCTTAAATATGATGAAGACGACTTTTAAAATCTTGATCCAGAGTAATATGAGCCTGCTGCTGTGAGACAAAAATGGCCATCAAAATGATGCCCAACTCAAGATGTGTCTGATTTATTATTATTAATCAAAGAATTATTACTGTATTCAACACATTCTTACAAATAAAAGGATACTTCAAAAGATAATGTACATTTTCGATGAACCTTTGGAAGATTTCTTATAAAGAAATCAAGGCCTTGATTTTTCTTAATCTTGTAACTTTTGATACCCTTGCACAGTATTTGCAAATACTGCATTAAAGCCACATCATGTAGGTACCTTCATAGCCCATTTTGACTCTGTACATTACAGTGTCCTTGCAGTCACTATTTGCAAATAGCTTAGAAGTGTCTGAAGCTGACTTTACAAGTGCATCAAGATACTGACCTCCTTGGCCTTAAGGTGGCAGGTCCAGGAGGGCCAAAGCCCCTGTGGTCATGAACAGTCTCATCTGTGTACCAAAATGTGCTGTCTATAATCAGCAGCAAAAATTCCTTTGTTTGTCATGCCAGGAAATAGTTTGGAACGCATAATATAATCAAATTTACGGAATCATTCTATCTCACTGTAGTTAAATGTAGGTCGAATTGATTTAAGTGTTTCGGTTTAAAGATCCACATTTCTCCTTCTAAACGTGGCCAGTTTGTCAATGCCAAACTGGACTTTTAGTAGTTGCTATGGAATTAGTTTCATAAGTCTACAAGTAAGAGTGTCACTTACATACTGATTTGAGTTTATAAAATTCTAATTTCAGGTAGAACTGATATTTAACAAATTATTGCAAAAAATAATTTAAAGCATAAAATCCTGAATATTTTAAAAGTTTTTTCTATATAAAAGAAGGTTGAATTCCTGTTTTAAAGCTAAACAAAAGTAATATGTTTGGGAATGAGGGAAGGAAATTGTCTATAGGTAAAAAAAAAATTATCAAAATATGTTTTGAAATAAAGATTTGAGGATTTGGTTTTTGTTGTCATTTTTGCAACCAATATTGAAATTTTGCAGTTAGATAAAAATATACCATTTTTAGCAATTTTTCTAAAAATGCTGAAACTCCTCCTTTAGAGAGGACTAAGAAAATCCATCATATGGTGGTTACCATTTGACCTCTTCCAGGAAAACTCAGGTAGAGCCCTGCCATACTGCCTACAATATAGGCTCCAAGATTTGCTCTTGTTGTTGAAAGGGACTAAAGAACAATTCATACCATAATGAAATCCACTTGAATCCTGGGAAATATACAAGAAGAGGAATCCATTTCTGCTTTTCATTTTCATGGCTAATGAGAAATTCCTAACATTCTTTAATTGACCCAGAAGCCTTAAACTGCCTTAAATATTAGTTAAATATAGTTTGGAGCTTAATGCCTGCTGAGAATTTCATGTTCCTCCTTGCCCCTATGGATTTCAGAGCACTTACCAGAAGTTGTAATTACACATTTATTTGTTCACTTCTTTATTTCATCAAATCCCTCATTAACCACAGGTTGTTGTTTGCCCTGGTCCAAATATAAACCAAACTCTCTGGTTTGATTTAAAAGACCATGTTTTCCTAACATTTTAAATATAGGATGGATGTAGAATGAGGAAAAAAAAAGGTAGTTTTAGTTAGGAGATTTAATTGGGAATTTGACTACACATAGCTAAAACCAAAATAGTGCCTTATTGACTGAAGGTTTTGCTCTCTCAAGTACAGGAAATCCAAAGTCAGACTGTTGGAGCTGAAATGTTGGTGGCCAGCAATCCAGGCTTCTTTCCTCTCTGCTTCAACATGAGGTATTCTGTCTGTGGGAGCATCTCATGGTTCAAGATGGCTGTGAGGGCTCCAGCCACGGGAGATGACAAAAGGCCACCCACACTCTTTTATTGAACCATCCCAGAAATCTCACACAACTCTTTCATTACATTTTATTGGAAAGAATTCAGTCATATGGGATAGGGAGTCAGAAAAGATGCCTATAGCTGGGCACATTGCCATCACAAATAAAACTGGGATCTTGCTATAAATGAAGATGGTAGTGACTGATGAGGTGGGCAGTTAATAGTGCAGGTTATAGAATTTAGAACTATTTACATGAGTCAAACATAAAAAGGCATGTTCTTTTCAAAACAAATAATATTAGAAATGAGATGAGATCAGGATTTGGAGAAAAACAGATGTTAATATCAGATGAAGAAAATGTGTGCCTTATGACTGCTGTATGGAATGCCTTTTTGTCCTCTTGTGCACATTCCCATGGACAGGCAAATAGCTGCAGGCAAGGTTAATTTCCAAGAATAACTGACAATTCCTGCAGTCTTCTCCCACATGACTCCTAGCTAGAAAATTCATTTTCACTTGCTTTTCACAGAGAAGGTGCTAGCTTATCTTCCCTTTCTCTTTCCCATTTAAAATTTGGAGTTCATGAAATATGCAATGCATTTTCAGCAGTATAATCCATCTAGATTCTTAATCTATATCTGTAAAAATCTGTATTTTGTAAAAAATACTTTAAAATATTTAAATCAGCAGAACTTCAAGGCTTTCCTCTTTATTGCTCATCAATTCACTTCATCTGAACTACTTCATAGATACATTTTTACCAAATACCTACTTTCAACACATATTTTAAGTATGATTCTGAAATGATTAGGAAGTAGCATTAGTGCTTTGACTCACTCTATACCTGTTACTAAGGAACTGATGACCCATTTATATATTCACAACAAATAAATGGTGCACAAAAAAACAAGTAAATCTAAAAGCATTATTTCATTTCCTCAAGTTATAGTGGAAAAGTTGAAAACTAGTGCAAATGTACTTGTCTTTGCTTGTCTGTGCCTTCAGTTAGTTTGTTTTTAACATCTATGCTTTTGGATGATTGAGTTGGTGATAACTAACAAAATAATACAATGAAATGAAAAAGACCTAATTTCTTACGGGAACTAGGCAGCAGCCTCAGTCACAAGACCCAGGTGTAGATTTCAGTGTAAGCTTCTCAACTTGCTAGCAGGGAGAGTCAAGTGGGGAAGGAATAACAATACTTTACTGCTCTAATGATATGGAGGGAAACAGTGGTGGGAAAATAATCATGAAGGTAAAAGGGGAAATCCTAGTACTGGATCATGAATATTAAAAATTAAAAATAAGCATATAAATTAGCAAATGAAATAAATATATACTCAATTTGAAAAAATAATAATACCTGTACTTCCTTCCTAAGTAAATTATTGCGAAGAACAAATCTGTTGGTGCCAATCTCTTTCCTGAACTGTGATAGCCTGTGAACACAGAAGTTATTTTTTCAATGGAAGAACAAATCCATCTTCACTGGAAACCACTCAGCAATTGAAAAATCTGGTTTACCATTAAAATGCAAGGCCAGGCTTTCTGAAGATAGCTAAATGTATAGTATACGAAAACAGCAGGTAGGAAAGAGCTATCTATTAATCGAGTTAGAATTATTTAGCTTTTCTCCACTTCAGCTAGTAAATGTGTCTCTTTGAGATTTGTTTTCAATGGATAAAGATGAAATGAGACTATTATGGGGTTCAGGCTAGAGTCAGCCCAAGTGAATAGTGAATATTCAGCACAGTTAGCAAATCCTGAGGTCTTTCAAAGGATGCTGTCTACTCTCCCCTTAGAGTGAGAGCCATTACCAGTACCTTCTGGAACTGTGATCTGTGTAGTATTGAATGCAACTATCCACTCTTCTTTATCCATCACCTCCAGCAGTGCGTAGCAGGTGCTCAGCAGAGGCTTGCTCAACTTAAATGTTCATGGCAGCCAGAATAAATGAAACTAAACACTTTATTTGTACTCAGATATCAAGGAAAAGTATCCTATCAATAGTGGACAATGGTGCAAGCAGGAGCATTCACTTGAAACTTAATCCAAAACCTGATCTTTCCTAACTATGTTGCTCCAGTCCCCTCAACGGCCGGCAAATAAAAACAAACAAAAAGCACAAAAAGGAAGTGATGAGTTCCTAAAGGGCCCATACCCTGACATTTGTCATGACATCTGTATACTAAACTCACTAAACAATTACCCGAGAGAGATCTTCATGTCAACACTCATTTTAAATATGATCTAAAAGCCATCTGTCTTCTAATATGCTAATTTCTCCCTAGGATATTGGGGGTGGAGGGAAGAGATAAATATACCAATCCTAATTAGAAGAAGCTATTGATAGAAAAAAAAGGTTAAAAAAGGATTTCTATTATTGGTCTGGTGCCTTTTCCACATTGGGCAAACTGCTTTCCCTTAGGGAAAGCTGAGCTAGAGCCAAAGACAATATTGGTGTTAACAAAGGTGACCCAGTCAGAAAAGCAGCGACATAGTCCACAGTGTTCCTTAAAGAGTAGGAATATGAAATAGGTACACTGTATCACAACCTCTCCGCCCAGGGAAACAGAACTTAACCCCACCTCAGGCTGCAATTACAATGACTTGTTTTGGCCAATGGCAGTTAAGCAGATGTGCCGTATCAATGACCAATGGCAGTTAAGCAGATGTGCCGTATCAATGAATAAGCAGATGCTTGAGTGGCTTTTCTGAGTTCCCCAGCAGCCCTGCTCCTGTCATAATGCCAAGGGACTCAACTGCGCCAGCTTCTCACACATGGGCTACTACCTCAACTTGTGCAGTAAAAAGATGTGACAAGAAGGTCCTAGCCTAGCTAGCTGATGTGCAAAAGACCACACCATCCAGGAAAGGTAGTGAGAAATCACCCTTTTCTGTTATGAATCAGTCAGTCTTAGGGGATTCCTTGCACAAAATCAGTTACCTTAAAACAGTTCCTGAGGTCTACTTAAGTTTGAGCTTCTAAGGAGTTAAATTAAGGTGTCAAAATTAAAGTATTTGGAGACCTTTGGTCCCCCTACTGAGATAGATAATTGAAGCATTACTGTGAATAACCTCAGTCAAATTGCACTGGAGGAGATGGTAGAAAAATAGCTACATGCAGTGAAGTGCAATGTATGAACCAGATTGTACCTCCCCACCCAGCAAGCTAGGAAGCCAGGCTTGCAGGCGGGCTCCCATGGGTGTACCTTCCCAGTTGGAGGAACAAATCCTGCTGGGGGCAGGCGGGTGGAAGGGGATCTCAGTGGATGGAATTTTCATGGACTGGCGATATTGAAGATGATCTCATTAGGGTGTGGGATAGGACAGCTGGCAGCCACCTGCCTTTCTTTTAGAAAATCCCAGAGAAGGATGGGAGGTGGGGGCTGGGTGAATCTCTCAGATCACAGACAAAAAAGGGGAAAGTCAAGTTCATCTTCTGCCTGTCTCTGGAAAATAAAATGCTCCAGGACTAACCCAAAGCCTGTGAATGACCAACAGCATGACTAGGCACAAATTACTTCACCGTCTGCCTTGCACCAAAGACTAATTAATCACTGCAAGATGTCTCTCAATTGCACAATACTAAATACAAATAGAGGAGACCCTTGAATCTGTGGAGTTGTGACTCATGGTCTTGAATATTCATGTCTAACTGCACCAGTCCACTGTCTCACACAGTAACGCTGCTTTGTTTTGCAGAGGTCTGGGCTTCCCCTTCTGTTTATAAGATGGAAGGGGGATGTACCCAGTGTGTGGCTGCAATACTGATGCCCTCTTTTCTTCTCTTGGGGAGATAACCACAAGCCTGGAAGCACCAGCAACACTAGAAACTCGCTTTTGTCTCCAAACGTCTCCCCATTAATTTTACCAGCTTGAAATTCTTTAGATATATAGTACTTCTTAAAGTGAATGTACATGAATAGAGGAGAAAATACAAAACAAAAGTGATACGCAAAGGCTCTGGCCACTGTGGAGTTGTAGAGTCATCTCAATTACAGCCCTTACTGTTTAATATCTTTAATGGTGTTAAGGACTGGGTATTTGGTTTTGTTTTTTAAGGATTTGTTATTGAATATATTCAAAAGGCAGGCTTAACAGAAGAAATTTCATCTGCTAGCACACTCCTCAAATGGCCATCGTGACCGGGCCTAGACTGGACCAGATCCAAATCAGAACTGGAAGCTTCATTCGGGTCTTCTACATGGGTGCAGGGTCCAAGCACATGGGCCATCCCCCACAGCTTTCCTTTAAACAGTAGCAGAGATCTGAACTGGAAGTGAAGCAGCCAGGAATAGAACTGGCACCTATATAGGGTGTTGGAGGTGCAGGCAGTGCCTTAACCTACCGTCCCACAGCACCAGCACAGCTATGTAATTTTGGATCAATCTTTTAACATCCTTGACTCTTCTTGTTTATTTCAAAGATAAATGATTGATGTTTGTTTACACTTCAGCGTAGGCGAAGGTGAACTAATATATGTCTATGTTAAAGTAAATTAATGAGTATGCAAGGTTTAATACATGTTATGTGTTCAATGGATATAAAAGGGATTGTTACTTCTTTGTATGACATTGGCTAATTTGTTCAAAGATTTATTATTTAAAAAACAGAGTAACCTAAAAAAAAAGATCTTCAATCCATTGGTTCACTTGCAAATCAATTTTTCAACATACTTGGAGCTAAGGAGTCATAAATGTAGGGCAAGCAGAAGAAGGGGTAGCCATATGCTAACAAGTAAGAGGAATAATCATTGCTTTTCTGGGAAATGGGCTATGGAGCGGGGAGCCACTTTCCTTTGTCTTTAAGGTCTCTCATTGGTGTCATTATGATTGTCAGGCTGTCACAGTGCCAGTGCTGTGGGTTTGATTTTTAGCATACGAGATTAGAATGAGCGCTGGGGTCTATTTGAGATCATGTTTGGCAGCCATTTTGAATCTTGCCAATTTACACCTGTTGGCTTGTGGAGGAAGTTTTGCCCTTAGAGTATTCTATTCTCCAAAATAAACAATGTGTTAGGGTAGGTACTTAACTTGGAGTTCAAGAATCAAGACATACAAAACAAATGGTGAATTTGATTTGGCTCTGTTCCCATTAGTTCTGCCCAGCTTTTCCAGGTTGCTTTTTTCAGCTTCATCCTTCTTCATACTACATCACAGTGTGGGAAGCAAGTTAGCTCAAAGTTTCACATGGCACCTTTGGAATCCTGAACAGTACAATGAATTGACTGTATTGGGACCACGTTTTTTAACTGATTTAGTGTTTGTTTTCTACTGCATTGCTGCTTATCTGCAAGTCTTTCCAGGATGAGATGATTGATGGGGTTAAGGACCCAGGGGGGACAAAGGAATTGGAAAGCCAAAGTGAAAATATATTCACAACATATTTGTAGATTATTTTAAGTTGGTGATGGTATAGCTATCTTTGCACATAAGAATTATTTAATAATGCTGTTATTAACTGCAACACTGCTCTGGGCCACTGTCAGATTCCATTGGTTCATGTACATAATGGATTGAAGAAACCTGTTCCTTCAGACATTGGAAGAGAATATATAGAAAGAGCTATTGTTAGATGACGATTTGAGATCTGCTGGAATGTTTGTCTTCTCAGCATCTTTGCAAGAGATGATCTTTAAAAAAAAAGCGCTGTTAGCTGTGAATTAATTGGAAATACCCATCATGCTAGCTTGTCAATGTCCAGCTGCCTGAGCCAGTACAAAGGTTTGGGAAATCAACCGTGATGAAAAAAAGAGTCGCAAAATCTGTTTGGCTGGTCTCTATGGTATAGTTAGCTTCAGCATCACCTACTAAATTGCTGGGCAGAATCTTAGGCTTCACCAATAAACCAGCAACATTCTGATGAATGCTTGCTCTACTTAATGAATTAAGTGCTGTGAGCTTCAGACACTTGCTTAATGGTGAAATGGTGATTCTTTTGAGTACCTTTTTTGAAGTGTCTGACATTCTGAAACTAGAAGCGAAGTATAGCAAAGAAGACATTTCTTCTGAAGAAAAAGTCCCTCGAAATGTAATTGCGGGATGGAAATCAGTGACTAAATTACCAAGGAATTGGGGTGGAAGAAAGGGACCCAGTACTTTGATTATGACTTCAGTACAGCTCACCATCTTTCTTGTCTAGCTTTATTCTGCCATAAACCTCATTGACAATTTAATTACGAAGATTTCAAAAGTTTTCAGGCTCAGATTTCATCAAAATAGGAAATCAGTAAGTGTAGAAGGAAATGTGTGTTTAGGGAATTTGGAAACCATTGGTTTACAGTAGTCCAGTAGTCAAAAACCTTTTGAACTAGATGGGCATTATATGCTAGCATGATATTTTTGTGACAATGACTTTTTAGGGTCTGTTGATCTAATACTTAACCAACAAATGTTCAAATTCAAAATTACCCACTCACCAGTCACAAAGTAGTTATGCTTTGTAAATCAGCAAGAACTATCTTCAGTTTCCCCTTATTTGTATATACAAATTTTATAAACAGATGAAGTACAGATAACAGGGAAAATTCTGTATTTTCGCTTTCCTTTAATTGGCAAGCATCATCTATTATCATGCAGATGCTTTTAGTAAAACTACATCTGTTATCAAAATCACTTTCCTTGTTGAAGACTCAAATAAGTAAAGTCAGCCCAACCCCACTGCAGTGCAATCTCTAATATCACATCAGGTTTTAATAAACCTCCCTTTTGTGGTACACATGTGCTTAAGGCTTCATGGAAAACAAATCAGTAGAAAGAAGGGATTACTTTCGATGAGTTTGAAATATGCATTGTTTGAAGTGGCCTCTGGTGACCAGCTTTCATGAATGGCTGATTTTATTGCCGAGGCACATCATCTGGTTTAATTATATCGGCTTCTTTGTGTGACAAGTGCTGTTCTTGTGTTCGTTGAGAAATGAAGGCTTCAGACAAGGTAGTTAGTGAGAAAACAAATTCTGGAAGTGGAGTACCATTACATGTTTATAATTAAAAGTTAACAATTCTCAGATCTAGTCCACCTTTAAACATCTACTTATGAAGATACTCGAGTGACAATAAGCATAAATTTGTCCGAACACCTTTGAATAGTAATCATAATCTGAGCTGCTTCAAAATATTTTTTTATTTTATTTTTATTGTTTAGAAACTGGGCAAATAACAGTTTGGAACACTAGTATGACTTTTAAATATTTTTCTATAAATGGTCACAGCTTTTTTAAAAAAAGTATTTATTTTGAAAGTCAATCACAGGGAGAGGGAACAAAAGAAAGACATTTTTCACCCAAAGACCTATTAGATGGTCACAACAACCTGATATGATATTAGAGACTGTAATGCAGTGAGGTTAGACTGACCATCAGTGTTAGGCCAGGAGGAAGCCAGGAGCCACAGCTTTTACGGATTCCCCCATGTGGGTGTTTGGGTCCAAACACTTGGCCCATCTTCTGCAATTTTCCTGGCTGCATTAATGAAGCTGGATGGGAAATGGAGCATTTAGCACATGCACCAGCGCCCATACGGAATCACAGTGCTACAGACAGTGGTTTTTCCTACTATAACACAATGCCAGTCCCAAGTTTTTCACAGCTTAAAGTTCATAAAGTTTACTCTTGTAATGATTAAGTTGCATAATTCTCATAAATTAAAATATCTCCTAACTGCTTTCTAAAGAGAGAATGAAGATGTGAATCATGTTTTTTAAAACGGTTACACACTTTGGGGCCAGTGTGGTGATTATAGAGGCCAGTACTTCGTGTACAAATCCTGGCAACCATATGGGCCTTGGTTCATATCCCAGCTGCTCTGCTTCCAATCTAGCTCCCTGATTATGACTTAGAAAAACAGCAGAGAATGACCATACATCAACATGGGAGACCCAGAAGAAGCTCCTGGCTTCTGGCTTTGGATTAGCTTTGAAGCTCAGCTCCACCTATTGTGGCCACGTGGGGGGTGAACCAGCAAATGGAAGAACTGCCTCTCTGTCTGTTAATCTGCCTTTCAGATACAAATAAATAAATCTTTTTAAAAAACTAAACATTTTTTTTTCAAATTTTACCTACCTAAAGGGCAGATTGATCGAGAAACAAAAAGATCTTCCAACTACTGGTTTACTTCCCAAATAACTACAACCATCAAGGATGGGACAGGCCAAAACCAAAGCCAGGAACTCCATCATGGATTCTTACATAAGTAACAGGGGAACCACCTTCTTGGGCCATCTCTGCTGCCTTCCCTAGTACACAGAAGAAAGCTAGATCAGAAGTGCAGTAATGGGAACCTAAAGCAGCACTCTGACATGGGATGCTGGTATCCCAACAGGCTATTTAAATTGCTATCCCACAATGTCTGCCTGAGAAATCATATTTTAAACTTCAAATTATCTCAGATTTTTGCTACCAACAGAATAATTTGAATCTGAAAATGTTAGTGAATTCATGGTTTAAAAAAAAAAAAATTCCTGCTGTATCTGTATAGTGGTAACCCATTTAAACATACTGGTAAATACCTGTGTTCAGAGAGTAACTTGACATGGATAGATGAGTTTGGAAACGAATGTCACAAATCAGGTGAATGTCAATAAAAATATGCAACTTACATTTATTATACACTTTATGCTAAAGACTAATGAATTAATTCTCTTCAGTTGTTACTCAATGTATTCTATCTTAATGATATTTTACATGACTACATGCCTTAGGTTCTTCAGAAATTTATGTAGTGTTGATCAATTTAGTTGAAAAAGGTGAAACTATGCTTATTATTCATTTATTGGTGTAAGCATACAGCTAAGGGAGACTCAACTTTCTAAAGATAACACAAGGACTTAGGTATAGGCTAAAGATAACTTAATCATCATAAAACTTAGAATATACTTACACCAATACAGCAAAAGACCTTAAAACATTATTCTACAGTCCAACTTGTAATGAAGGAAGAATCTTGAAATAGTACCTGAACCAATCTGAATTTCAAGGTTTTCTTGAAAATATCTCTAACCAAAGACGTTGTCTTCAACCACAGATGTTTCATTTTTTTTAATGTTCCCCCAAAAGTATTAAGCTTTTAAAAATACACAGCTAATTTCCACAAATTGCCTTAAGCTAGAAACTAGAATTTTCCTGAGTGAGGAATTAAAGACAGCTTGACACTAGAATCCCCCAGTTTGTCTTTTCAAATGCTGCTTCATCCTCTAGTCTGTTTCTCGGAGCCCTCTTGCTTAGCTATTGCTGTGTATAAAGCTGTACGCTTCCTCAAAGGGCCAGATATCTGCACTCGGCTAGTCTTCAATGCTTGGAGAACAGTAAGGAACATTATGCTGGTGATAAGCATGATAGCTTGAAAATGATAGCATAATATTAAGTAGGATTCTCTTGACTGTGAATCAAGTAGTAAGATCAGGGCTTCTTTCCTACATAGGATTTGACTATGAGACACCATTCAGAGAAATCCTTTGCAAATTGATACAGCATCTAGTTGGTTTTTTTTAATATTTCTTATGCTTAATGTATCATAAGAATTGTGGAAGCTTAAATTAAATTTGTATTATGCTAAATTAGGTATTGCAGGGAAACAGACTAAAATTAAAATATCTCCAAATTTACTTGAAGTGCATTTTGATACCTATGATCAACTCTTTCTTCATTGTTTGAGATCTCATATTACTGTGTGTCTATGTGTGCCCATTTTAAGTGTGTGTGTGTGTGTGTGTGTGTGTGTGTGTGTGTGTATGAATGATTGCCTAAGAGCATAGGGAAGAGTAGAGAGAGAGACAAAGACCCTCACAAGGAACAGATGGAACTTTCTGCTTGTGACACAGACAGTCATGCTCAGCCAACACTTCCTCTACTCCACCAAATTTCCTAGCCCTCTTGCAATGGGACAGGATTCTACCTGTAGTATATGAAATATTCGAAGTGAAGTCATTTCAAGGTTGAAACCATAAAATGTTTCTGCAAAATTTTCTTGTTTAAGCTATAGTGGTAACACAACAACACTGTCCCCTTCGACGTACAGTAATGCATGACCAGGCAGGATAGAGCTCTCTGCCACCTTGCATGTGACTTGTAATTTAAACGACAAATAGATTCTTACTATGTTAAGCTATTGGCAGTTGGAATACGTGTATCATTGCGATATTTCAAGATACTTAAATAGTTTCTAAGTATATAAAGCCAAAGATAAATTCAGCAGAATTTAATAAAAGAAAGTGAAGATTCATATAAAAAATTGTATTTTTAAATCAATATTGCTGTCTTTCCATTGAAGCCATTTTAACTGGAGCTCTCAGTGTCTGCTTGCCTCTTTGGAAACCCAATCACCCCTTTGTCCTCATGTTCCCGGTTCTCACGGCCACCATTGAAAACAGTGGCCGTTATCAATCCTTTCAGAAACTGCAGCATCTGCTTCAGGAATGGTGAATCCTTCTAGTTCTTTTCATAATATTAGATCACTTTGTTTCCCTTTGTTTTGCTAATTCCTACTTGAAAGAAGTGGGAAGAACAATAGTCTTGGACTTTTTTGTATTCCCTACAATACCCTGGGTAAGCTCACTTTTACATGATTTTCATTTCTACCTTAATGAAACTAAATCTCAAAGGTAAATCTCTTGCTGTAATCTCTTATTCAACTCTATTTGTCCTGACAAGACAGAAAGAAAATCAAGAAGTGTAAATGTACCAATTTTTTACTTTTATATTGAAGCAGATAGTTTTTTTAAAAAATTCAATATATACATAATACATTAGAAAAAAATATATCAATCCATCTCCCTCACTGTAATCCAGACATAATCAACATTAATGGTCACATGAATAGCTAGATGACTTTCCAAAATTTCTTTCAAGTTCAGAAACCACTGCATTGAGCGAGGGGGGAAC
The DNA here is from genome assembly GCF_030435755.1 of Ochotona princeps. Classification (NCBI taxonomy): domain Eukaryota; kingdom Metazoa; phylum Chordata; class Mammalia; order Lagomorpha; family Ochotonidae; genus Ochotona; species Ochotona princeps. Next base: position 55,157,139 of record NC_080840.1, read on the forward strand.
AGAAAGATAGAGAAGAGAAGAAAACACCATCCAACGATGATCTCATCATTTTGTTGAGCATTTCCCCAAAGGTGTCCCTTGCCAGAAAGAGTCACTTTTTAGTTGTCTTGATTGGGCGAGAAGTTAATATTCAAGAGGCACAAAACTGATCAGGCACCAGAAGACTGGTGTCAATCTTTTTTTTTTATTAAAGTTGTAATCAATTAAATTAAGAAATAGACTTTCTGGGACCAATTATGATGTTATTTAAAAGCTGACATTAGCTCCTTCATAATTTTACATGCATTATAAGGAAGATAGCATGACCTGACAATTTGCTCTTTAGAAAGATGTAATATATAGGAGGCTTAAAAGACAAAAATTAAGGGGACAGTGGTCCCATATAAACTGATCCTAAGAAATTGAAGTTTGTAGAATGGTCATGGGGGTTAGACAGGTGGGAGTGGACACCATCTCCCTACTGATATAATTCCATTTTGCTTCACACTGACAACAATCTAAGTGTGTTCAGGCTAAACTCAGTCTGTGGTGATTGCATACTCTCCTCTGCTATTTCCATTGGTTATGGTGTCACTTTTCTCTAGCCAAACTCTGAAGAGGCATGGCTTTATGCTGAAAACAACTCGTTTACTCTGTCTCAGAGATGTTTAGTACTATGGTGAATAAATAAGTTATTCTGATCCTGTTTTTTGTATAACTTAGACGCATGAACATTCATTTATAAAATTAGGTGTTATCCTCAGATCAAAACATACGTACACACACTGTCATCACTCATCAACAACTGCCTTGTGTGTAAGACTAGACATTGAAGACCGATTCTGGCAAGGCAGTCGGAAAAAACTGTGAATGAGTTTATGAACAATGTCATTCGTACACTTAAATGATATGTTAATGAAAAATAGCTATATTTTTCAAATCAAGAAAACTGGTGAATAAAGCCATGTTAAATTTGCATTTTTTAAACTCTCTATTTATCTGAATCAAAGAGAACTAGATTTTTGAATCTGCTTTTGCATTCAGTCTATTTAAATACACACTTTTGGTTGAAATATATGGATAAAATCCAGCTCCATATGGATAAATGGTTAGAGAAGTGGAGGATTTTTATAGCTTTTTCAGGTACTTTTGATGATATTTTTTAATGTTACAACACTATTTGACAAGTGATCATAAAGGTTAGTTGAAGCAAAAAATCAAACCCTCTCAATGAGCTGTCCATGATATTATGTTAAAATCCCATAATCATCTTATGATTTTGACTATTTGAACTTATATGATTTTGCATCAGTGTGATTGTTTGTAAAATATTGGTGCACAGAAGTACACAAAGTATTTTAAATATTGACACATCCTATAACAAAAAATAACATGTTACTATCACAACTAACATCATCAGAAAAGGTTTTGCATTTGGGGAAGTTGCCGAGTTAATGAAAAGGGTGCACATTTTTCCAAAAAATCCACCACGTATCCAAACCCAGGAGATTCTTTTAATTAAAAGAATAATACGGGGCCCGGCGGCATGGCCTAGCGGCTAAAGTCCTCGCCTTGAACGCCCCGGGATCCCATATGGGCGCCGGTTCTAATCCCGGCAGCTCCACTTCCCATCCAGCTCTCTGCTTCTGGCCTGGGAAAGCAGTGGAGGACGGCCCGATGATTTGGGACCCTGCACCCGCGTGGGAGACCCGGAAGAGGTTCCAGGTTCCCGGCATCGGATCGGCGCCCACCGGCCCGTTGCGGCTCACTTGGGGAGTGAATCATCGGACGGATGAAAGATCTTCCTCTCTGTCTCTCCTCCTCTCTGTATATCCAGCTTTCCAATAATAATAAAATCTTTTAAAAAAAAAAAAGAATAATACAGGCACAACACCCTTGGATATAGATGGTGTGTGCAGCAGGTAAATCTATGTCTTCAAGTCCTGGCGACTCAGCTTCTGATCCAGCTTCTTGCTAAAACATCTGGGACTCAGCAGTTGATGGCTCAAGTACGTGAATTCATAGGAGACCTGGGTGGAGCTGTTGGCTTTTGGTTTCAGACCAACCCAGTTCTGCTGTAGGGGACCATCTGAGATCCCCGATCAGTAGAAGACTTTCTCTCTCTCTCTCTCCGCTCTCTCTCTCTCGCCCTCGCTCTCGCTCTCGCTCTCACTCTGCCTTTCAAGCAAATACATAATTTGCTTAAATTTGTGCCCAATGTGAAATGATAAGTTCAGCTTGCAGTTCAATCATCTAGGAGCTTTTCCTCAAGGCAGCCTCTGTACTTCCCAAGGCAGAAAAGGCTGTGTGCAATCTCCTATCTCTTCAAGACAAAATAGTAAGGAAAAAACACATGCTCAAGGTTGAGATTTTTTTTAAAAGATTTATTTGTTTTTATTTGAAAGTCAAATACACAGAAAGGAGGAGAAATAGAGAGGAAGAGCTTCCATCTGCTGATTCACTCCCCAAGTGGCCTCAATAGCTGAAGCTGTGCTGATTCAAAACCAGGAGCCAGGAGCCTCTCTGGGTCTCCCACATGGGTGCAGGATCCCAAGGCTTTGGACCATCCTCTACTGCTTTCTCAGGCCACAAGCAGGGAGCTGGATGGGAGCAGAGTCACCGGGATTAGAACTGGTGCTGATATGGGATCCTGGCGCATGCAAGGTGAGGACTTTAGCTGCTAGGCTACCATGCCAGGCCCAGGGTTGAGTTTTAATATGTTAATCCATGTAGTGTTTGGGCTCAACTCCTGCTGGTCTTTTTATAAAGACAAGCTTTCTCCATTCATACTTTGTTAGAGTCAGTTTGCCCACCATCACTGTTAACACCTTCAGCACAAATGTCAGCAAAGTGAAAAAAGGCAAATAGTGTGTCAATATTCTTGTCAAAATAGCTCTGGCCTCTTGGATTCCTCAGAAAAGTCCCAGACAACACTGAAAAATGCTGCTGCAAAGGAAAGCATGCTGCTGCTTCTGTTTTCTTCTACAAAAATTGGAAATTTTTTGAAAGGCAGAGATAGAGAGCAATAAAGATATTTCCTCTATCTGCTGCTTCACAGGTCTTTGCCTGGCCAGTGTAGAAGCTGCAACTCTCACATGAGTGACAGGGACACAAATACTTGAGCTATCACCTGCTGCCTCCCAGGGTGTCTATAAGGAGGCAAGAATGAAGTTAGGACTGTAACCTGGGAACTCTGATATGAGATGCAGGCATCCCATACTGTACCAAGCCTGACTCCATCGCAGATTCTATTGGCTTTGAAAGACCTTAGCACCAACAGGCTAAACAAGGGGAGGTTTGCTAAGACAGAGGTTCCTTAATCCTTCTGGAAAGATGAGGACTTCTGCTCAGTCTTGGGAATGGCAAAACAAGACTATATGAACCAAAGGTTCTATCCAGTTGGCTCAAAGTCCTTTCCATCTATTTTCCTGCTGTATGTGACTTGAAACATGTAATGTCACATGAATCATTTGTTTTGACGGTCCCAAACAAAGTCCACTAAACTTTGCACATCAATTGCCCATAACTGCAATTCGGGTGTTCTTTTTATGGCTTGAAGAAGAGGCAACTTGCATTTGTCCTAAATGGTGAATGCAATAATTAATTCCTCAAGCTGCCTTCCAGTGTGTGAGAAAAAGCTCTCATTACATTTCTCCCACTTTCTGGTATTTCTTGAGATAAATTGTTAGTCTCTAAGGACACTTGTCGCCCACCACAAAGTATCCAATTCAGACATTGCATCCTTGTCTGCTGTGTCAAGTTCTGCATTTTGTCTGTCGGGGTTTTTCTTTTCCTTTTTTCTTAAACTTGTTTTCCTTCTGGAGTTGGAAACAGGCAGTGGGAGGACAACAGGTTTTCAAAGGTCATCTTTGAATAAAGAATTGTCTGTGTGCGCTTTCGTGCCAGTGGTGTGTTTTGTGTGTATTGGTGAAGGAAAGTGGGATTTAAAAAAATGGAGCTCTCTTCTGGCCAAACCTGTCTAAAAGTTTAATTTTCTTTACCATTCAATTTATTTGCATTTCCTTATGAATGAATGCCTTGAATTGATAATAAACGAGGGGAAGGGAATGGAAAGAATTGGACCAATTATACAAAGTTGCAGTTAAGATGAATCGGCTTTTATGATCTGTTGTCTATGAAGATGACCACAGTTAATAACACAATATGGGATATTTTAAATTGGTTTTTAAAAGATTCAAAATGCACTCACTATCAAAAATGATAAGCATGTGAGGTGACAGGTTATTCAACTTTATATAATCATACTGGTACATATATATCTAAAATTATCACAACATACCTCACAAATATATGTAGTTATTATCAAATAAGAAACTATCTCAATTAATAAAACACCATAAACTGTGCCCAAAAAAGCATAAGTCCCTTTCATATCTTTCATTCTCCAGAAGGTAAGTTCTGATAATAGATAAAAAACTACATCCACACGGTTTTTCTGATTATAAAATGCCTTTTGATGTAGTTATACAAAGATACCACTAAAACTATTTCTTTTTTCTGAAAAAAAAAAGAAGTTATGTAAATAAAACTAAGAAAAAAATAACTAGCAGTGGGTTCCAGGGAGTTATCAGCATCATAATCATGAAGGACTTTGAGTTTCTCGTGCGCCTGATAATTTAAAAGGCCTGCCATTGTTTGTGCCCTGCAGTAAGGCCGTGCCAACAGAGTTTGGTTTAGATGTAGGCTGTAGCAAGAGTAGCATAGCCCGGTTCATTCTTTCCTCACACACCATTGCAGGCTTTGAGAGGTGAGCAAAGTTCGGCCACTTAACAGGACAGCCCACTAAGAAATATCTATGTTTAAGTATTTAGCCTGATTTACACTCTGTTGGAACAAGCCATTGCTTGACATCTAATTTCTTTCATTTTCATGTCCTTTCGTGCCCGTATCAGATTTCTCATGATTTAAAGCAAATGCAGGGAAACTAAACAGTCAGTGCAGAATAATTGCAGGCTTGCAGGGCTTGGCATGCACGGCAATCACTGGTGCAAACCTGAGTCATTAAGAAGAAAGCACTGTCTCTTACATATTGACTTCTGCAAAGCCATAGAATCAGCTGTAACCAGCTTGTTTTGCTGCTCTGCAGATAATGCAGTCAGTGCTTGCCTTGGTACAGCTTATTTACGTTAAAATCTTCTTACAAAATCAGCCTCTTTCTGTGTGTGTCTCTCTTTCTGTTTCTCTTTCTCTCTCTCTCTCTCTCTCTCTCTCACTCACACACACACACACACACACCCCAATGGGCAGCATAATTACAGGCTGTAGAGTGAAAAGTATTAGAACTGTTTACAAAACAACTCGTAAAGTTTAAAATAATAGGGGTGGATATGCGGGCTTGTGGAAAACCAAACAGTACGTAGGGCAGAAGTAAAGAGTGCACAGTCTTTCTTCTTTCACTGTCCCATGTCATCCTCCAGAATTCAGGAGTCAGAGATGAAGGCTGGAGCCCCTTGCCTCCTGCAATGTGATGCTTACATTTAATTAGTTCTGCTTACTTATCCGGTGCCAGTTTATTGTTGCAGATCAAAATACAGATACTCAGGTGTGCAGGGACAGCATGGCTGGTGAAGGAGGCTGCTATCTAATTAATTTCAGGGCAGCCTCAATTTCCACAAAGGGGTTCTCTCACAATTTACAAAAGATTAAAAAAAAGAGCCACTTGCTGTCTTTCAAAAATTCAACAGCAAAGCTTTCAGTAGGTTTACTGTTCTGAAGTTGAGAGACACATTTTCCCAACCCTTTCATAAAACTCTTCTTATGCAACTTTACAAAGATTTCGCAGCAGGACCCTCTGGATTTTATGTATTTCTTTATTTTTGTATGGAAGGGTAGCCACTCACCCCTAGCCTGAGAGCCAATCACTCATTTTGCTTTGTGGATATACATCTGCTGCGGCAAAGCAAAAACCCCATGGTGGCTGGGCTGTGGTCACTGTTGACAACAGTAAGGCCCATGACTGGCAGTTGGAAGGGGCTCTGTCCGGTTAGGCGCCAGCAGGAGAGCTGAGGACACTGGCTGGGTAGGACCAGCTGTTCTTCAGAGACGCACCTTCTCCCTTGATGATTGATGCGGGACAGTTAGGAACGCTGAGAGGTGGAGGGACTGGAGAAGATTGTCCTTCCAGTCACTCACCGTGAAATCTTGTCAGTGGAAATGACTCCCCAGGGGAGGGAGTAACACGAAGCAGATGACAAATGACAGCTTAGCATTTCATTCTGCCTGCTAGGTACTCAATATGACATACAGGTGAGTGAATTACCTCTCCCACAAAATGCCCTTAACGCCAGCAGCTCCCCACATGTAAACATGCCTTCCAAATGATATGAATTCTCCCAGGCACTGCTGCCTCTTCCCAATCAATCTGTGGCATGTTTTCAAATACTGCTGGAGCGCTAGTAGGGAGTGCCATTCTTGCCATCACTGAAAGAGTTGATTATGAAATGAAGATATGGTTTGAGTCATTTGTTAACAGTTCTCAACGGTGCTTCTTTCTGTTTATCCCTTTTAGAGTATGGAGATATATATATCTCCATTATATATATATATATATATATATATATATATATATATATATCCATATAATATAATATATATCTCCATAATATAATATGCCTTTTCAAGAGACTATTTCTGGTTAAAAAAAAATGTTTCTAAACCTTTGACTGATATTTGCTTTGCATTTCTTTCTCACCGTTCTAGGACCCCATCTACATGTTCCGAATACCACTGAATGTGTAAATTGATCATTCAGCCAGGACACCTAATTCAAGGTATTAGCCCTTGTTGGAAAGCTTTTACAGTGGAGCTTTTGGAAATTATACCTTGGCAATAAAATGCAATAAGAAAAGTTGGAATGAGAATCAAAGACAAAAGTGAATTTGCAAAATAATCAAGTGCTTACAAAACTACCCGACACTTGGGAGGGTTTGCAATGTCTGACTCACGTGCAGCCCTCTCGCTGCCAGTGTGTGTGCCAATTCTGACTTATTTGTAGCCCTTCTTCTGCAACCGTGTTTGGGGTTTGGGTTTCATTTTAGTCCTGCTTCTCCCTTTTTCCCTCCCCTGACTGCCCAGACCTCCAGAAAGCAGGAGACTGAGACATTTTGTCAGCTTTGCGACATTGGACCAAATACAATGAAGTATTCTTGCTGTGCTCTGGTACTGGCTGTCTTGGGCACAGAACTGCTGGGCAGCCTGTGCTCGACTGTGAGATCCCCACGGTTCAGAGGACGACTGCAGCAGGAACGGAAAAATATCCGACCCAACATTATTCTTGTGCTCACCGACGATCAAGACGTGGAGCTGGGTGAGATACTGTTTTCTTCACTTGTTTCTTGTTCAAATGGCTTCTTGTGCTGCCTTCTCGGTAGCACTCTCAGACCTTGGGGGATGGGGAGTTATACTTGATGATAGCATCTTCACCAATAGCCGCGTTTATCCTTCGAACTTAGAGTGATCATAAAGCATTTGGGTGGTGCTAAGCCTTTTACTTTTTTTAAACATTACTTTTCTAGTGTTAAGCCTTTGAAACAGTCTCAGGAGGGAAGTATATGGATGAAGGAATAGTAAGATGGAATATTGTATCTGGGTACTTTTTTTCAAATTCCTGAATAAGACAGAATTTAAAAGTAAAAATTTATTTTGGGAGCAAAAAAATTAAAATGCATACACAGTTTTTCTGTAATGCACATTTTTCATGGACTTTTTGATGACACCTATTATAGAAATCAAGGATTTTATTGTGTATCTTGGAAAGTCCTGATCAAAACACTGTTAAGTTATTTGGACAAAATGGTTTCCAAAAATATGAAGAATATGACTGTGAACTGATGCAATGTATATGACAACTCATAGACACAAAAGTTTTGATGATGATTGTTTCTGGTATGAATCGTTTGTTCATAGCTTGTTATAGTAATGAGTAAGTAGTGGAAGACGGCAATGTGCTCCATATCATTTGGTTGTTACCTTAGGGATGGTGTTTTTTTTTTAATTAACTTGCTTGGGTTAATTCTAGAGCCTCAGAAACATGGACATACTCTGAGAGTTCCAACTCGCTTCTTGATTTTTTTGTCTACTCCTAGTGCTTGTCCATAAGCATATGAGCACATTGTCCCAGTCTATGAAAGAAAAGTTGGCCCTGAGTGGACACCATCACTCTTCATTTCTTTCTGTAGTGTTCCCAGGCATTGTTTCAGTGCGTTGACTGAGTACACACAAGTTGATCACAAGTAGAATCTTTCAGAGCACACTTCTTTACACAGGGTCTGTAGCCTGGGATTTGGCACACAAAACTCCCTAGGCTGGAATGCACCTGCACTGAAGGAACCTGGAGTTTCAGTTTGAAAACAATCTGTAGAATCCCAACAAAGTTAATTCTTTGGATTCAGTTGGAAATAAATGCACCCAGCAAGGGTCATCATTGTTGAAGTCAACTTGCACTCAGTTCTTTCGCTTCATTTTAAGAACAGAAAAAACTGTTGATTTTCTAGACATGTGACATTTTCTGATCTTGCACTTTAGAACATATCTGGCTGGTTCTCTGAATCCTTTCATTTAGTCACAGAGAAGTAAAACATTTGCATTCACATTCTTTTTTATTTTAAAAAAATTCATTTATTTTTTATTGAAAAGTCAGATCAGATTTTTTTAATTTTTACTTTTATGGTACAATTCCGTAGGGAGTTCACATTCTTAACATCACTAACATCCATCCTTTCGACTTCCCCTGAGATCTTCATCTCCGCATCTACCCAGGTGTTTCCATAAGTGATGGTTTCCTGGATTCCCAGTCCACTCTATTCTTAATCCTTCCATGGTCAGATTTATCTTTCAGATGTCTGATCAGGTCATCTTTCAGTTTGAATCCTTTCCAAATTTTCCAAAATTTCCCTTTGCCAAGAGGACCAAGCTCTTCTCCTCTGCAGGCAAATGAGCACTGTCCAATCTCGCACTGACTGTCCCTGTAAAGGCATGGTTCTTCTGCGAACCTTCATTCCCTTGAGGGTGACTTTCATTCCCTTGAGGGTGACTGGATTGGTGAAATCATTCCCTTGCCTCTATTCCAAACATTTCTACAACTCACCCCCTCTGCCTATCCACACTTATTTCACCTGAAGAAACCCTACCTTTTCTTCACAATCCAGCTCCACTGTTCACCCTCAAATTCAGTACACTATACCAAAACATCTTTGCCTTCAACATGGTCAATGGAACTCTGTACTCCGTTAGATGTGCTGCTAGCTAGCATGGCTCATATTCACTGGTAAAAGTCTGTAAGCCAGGCTCAGTCAATCCAGATATCCTCCACGCAATTTTTTTTTTACCTCCTCCGTTTATTTTCTAGCCAGATTACATTTTAAACATTAATACTTATTCCTCCAAATAACCCTAGGAAGTAATTACTGTTATACCTCTCTATTTATGAGGAGACTGGACCTTGGTGCAGTCATGTGACTGTGGTAAGCTATAACACTATAATGGAAAAGTCTGAACGTGCAGTAGGTGTTGGTCTACACAGCTAAACATTTAACCACTTTTCCCTCCATCAATCAGCCCTTCAGCTAATATTTGTTGAGACCTTCCTAAAAACAACCTGTGCCTGCACAGTAATGTTTTAAATTCAAAGAGACAGCTGAAGCCTAAGATGAGCATATTTAGTAGTTGGTAATGCAAGATGACTGTGATGACTGTGAACCACAGCAAATAAAACCACCTTTATCACCTGAAAACTCATGCCTGTGGGAGTGGTCACTTGCTGGTGACCACTTTAATAGCTTTTAAGTGAACAGTTCAGTAGTGTCTTTGTAGTACATTCACATTTCAAAACCAATGGCTGGAGTGCTTGTCACCTTAAAAAACCAAAAGTCTTTACCTGTTAACGTCTTCACTGTTTCTCCGCTCTCCCAACCCCCCTGGGAACCACTTTCTGTCTTTATGAATTCCACTCTTAAAGGCACTTCATGTAAATGGAGTCATAGAGTATCTTTGTTGGTAACTGTCTCAGTTCACAAAATATGTCTTCAAAGCTCATCTGTGTTGTAATTTGTTACAATAACATCCCGTTGTATATATAAACAGTGTTCTTATTTATCCATTCATTGTGTTGTTGGAAACCTGAGTTGCTTCCTCCTTGTGGCTGTTGTGAATAATCCTGCTATGAATATGAGTGCCCAAATATCTCTTTAAGTCCTCACTTTGAATTCTGTTGAGTCTATACCCAGATCTGGAATTACTCGGTTCTATACTTTTTAGTTTTTGATAGAGGAGAACACAGGAAGAGAGAAAGCTATAATTTGCTAGTTCACTATACAAATGTCCACAGTGGCCAGAGCTGACCCACCCTGGGCTGATGAGGGGAACCAGGAACATAATCCAGGTGTCTTATGTGAGTGGCAGGAACTTTATTTAACCATCACTGCTGTTTCCCGGGGTCTGCGTTGTCAAGAAACTAAAAGCAGGAACTGGAGCCAGGAATTCAACCCAGTCACTTTGTTGTGGGATGTGGTTCTGTTAACTACTAGACAAAATGCTCACCCCAATAGTTTTTTCAGAAGCTGCTTTATTACTCTCCATAGTAACTGTATTGTTTTATAGTCTCTCCAACCATGCACAAGTGTTAGCAGTTTCTCCATATCCTCACCAACACTTGTTAGTTTCTGCTTTGTCTTCGTTTTGTGTTTTCGAATAATGCCTATCCTAATAAATTCGAGGTGGTGCCTCATTGTGGTTTTTACATGGCTGGGTTTTGTTTTTTTACTTCCATGTAATGTTGTTTGCCAAGTGCTTTCATAAATCTTTGTCTATGCAAAACTTTTTGCACCTGTAATGCTGCAGGCAATTTTGGCTACTGTGCCTACAAAGAGATACAACAGACTTAGAAAAGGCTTAGGAAGACAATTATGAAAATTTTAATAGAATACTTTTCTATTGGAAAAGAATAAAAGAACTCTCCCCTTTGTCTGAAAAGACAAAGGCCAAGCAGCACTGTAATCAACGTTTGTGAAATGAAACCGAGAAGGGAAGCACTTGTTCCGTGTGAGAGGGAGCCACTCCCTCAACTTTGAGGACAAATAAAGTAAACTAATACTTTTTGAAGGACTAAGACACATACGGAATTCATTAATAAAAGTGCTAGAATCTTACATGGGAATAACACTTTGTTTTGACAAGTAACATTCACTCACAATATTGTGAATGAACACTCTCATCCCACCCATGTTGGTTGCATGAAGCACCATTATCTCAGGGGGAAAGAGCCTGTGGAAAAATTAAACCATGGTCCCCTTATTCTGGATTAGCATTTTTGCTTTCTCCAGAGCTTAAGAAGTTTCTCTGGTTATGCCTATACTCATGAGTAGTTCATGATTTTAGGCTAAAATAACAGGTGGAAAATTTCTAATTTTTCTTGAAGCTAGGAAAACACACATGGAAATGATCACCATCAAGTTCACGATGCTAAGTACTTCTGCTGAAAGATAACCAAGAGCATCAACATTCATCTTTATTTTAAAATTAAGGGGAAAAACGAAGGAGCTACAATCATATTAAGCTTCAATAAAACCAGGAGGTGCATTCCTTTTTCTATTATCTCCTATACTTCAAGTATTTTATACAGCAAAAGGAAAAAAATGAGAAATGCTTGGAGAGGGGAACCTATCTAACTTGATCAGCACAGCCAAAGATCTAACTCTTCTAAACCTTTTCTCAGTAGCCCCTTGATTTCACTCAGAAGTAAAACACTGGGGTTGGCATTGTTTTAGAATAGATAAAGCTGCTGCCTACAATGCCAGGATCTCACATCAATGCCAATTTTACGTCCTGGTTGCCCTAGTTCCCATCCAGCTCTCTGCTGAAGCACCTGACAAGGCAGCACAAGATGGCCTGAGGAGGAGCTCCTGCCGCTAGCTTTGAATTGGCCCAGGTTTGGACTGGCAGAGCTCTGGCCATTGTGGTCACCTGGGGAGTGAAACAGTGGATAGAAGAGGATAAACGATTTTTCTCTCTCTCTCTGTGTGTGTGTGTGTGTGTGTGTGTGTATCTCTCTCTCCCTCTGCACCCCCTTTCTCTTTCCCTCTGTCTCTTCCTCAACTTTAAAGGAAAATCAATATTTTTAAAAAGGCAAAAATGTGATCTTTCAGTAAGAACTAGTCCATAGATGTGTGGACTAGTTGACCAGAACATTTTTTCGAATTATATCAATATTTTAAAAGTCAGCTTTTCTATCAAAAAAAAAAAAAAACAAAGATCCAGATTCCTAGCTTTCATGAAAATCCAGAAGAATATGGGCTTGCATTTCATCTCTTGCAAGCGTGAAGGGGGGTCACAGCTGCCCCTGTAGGTGGCTGTACCCTGAATGAGGCATTCCTCTCCACTGCTCCCCAGCATTTCTGCCAAGAAGCCGGTACTGTTTATCAAAATGCCCACACTGCTGTTTTGTAGAAAAATGTTCCATAAACCACATCTCCTATTGAATGTAAACTTACAAAGACACAAATGCACTGTGGTTTTTCTTGTCCCTGGCTGCCTTCACTTGCCTGCTTTATGTGTAGCCCTGTAGGCAGGCATTTTACAATTGCTCTATGAGAGAGACTAGGTATATGGGTCTTAGTGACCTGGAAATATTTCAGAGAAATTTATAAACTTTCCCTTTTTCTTCTTTCAACTTGTTTTTTCCCTTTAGTTTTAGCTGAAAACATGTTTCCCTCTGCCATTCTCGTTTGAGTAGAGAAGTACACTAATTTTAATCATACTATTTTCTTGTGCTTATTAAATAGCAACGTAATTTTTTGTTTGAGACAGAGAAAGACAGAAATAGATGGATCAAACCTAAGACAGGAGCCCGGAGCTCAAGCTAGGTCTCCATGGTGATGGTGGTAGATTCAACCTACTTCAACCATCACCTCCTACTTATTAGAGTGCACACTACTAGAAAATTGGAATCGGGAGTAGAGCCAAAACTCAAACCCAGGCACTGAAATCAGGTCTTAACCACTTGACTAAGCGCCTGCTTCTAATAAAAATCATGTTTAATAATGAAGAATATAGGGAATTTATTGAAGTATAATGGGTTAAGCTGCCAGTTGGGATATTAGCATGCCCTATCAGAGTGCCAGTTCAAATACAGACTGCTCCACTTTCAGTCCAGCTTCCTTCTAACATGCTTAGAAAGGCAACAGATAATGGCCCAGACACCTGAGTCCCTGTTATCCATGTGGGAAACTAGGATAAAGTTCCTGTCCCCTTGGTTTCAGCCTGGCCCAGCCCCAACTGTTTGCAACATTTAAGGAAGGAGCCAGAAGATGGGAGATCTCTGTCTTTCCTCTTTGTTACTCTGCCTTTGAAATAAATTGGTAAATACATCACTTTTGATTTAAAATATGGAATCTTTTTTTCATAATAGGAACTGTCACTGTTTAGCCAGAGAAAATGACTGTGAGGTAATTAATTTCATCGTACATTGTCCTAACACAGTAATGTCCACACATCCCTGCACAGTTGGTAGGAACTGTGTTTGTTCACTATTGTCATTCATCTGACCAGGAACCATTACAGTGTGCAATCCACACTGAAGTCTCTCTCTGGGAAACCAGCTCTATCTGAATTCCACCTGTCTGAGCTTTCTCTAAGTCATGATGGTAAAAATGCTCTCTAGCTCTGTGAGATTTTTCTGGACACCATAAATAAGCTTGATGGAAAATCTAGCACAGAGGTAGCTGAGTCAAGCACGGGGGTAATTGAGTCAGGAAAGTGAAGCTGTATTCTAAACTAGCAGATCCAAGAAGCACATCAGCTCACCTCTGTGATTTTGATCACTCAGATGAGAGAGATTTTCTCCCTCCTGAACTTTCATGCAGATGAGTTGGGAATCATATAGAGTGGACAGAACGATTTCAGTTTTTCACTGTGGTTCCATTCTTCCCCAGCCTATCATGTCCCCCTTTCAAAGGCTTCTCTGGACCCTTGACTTAAACTTCACTCAAATTGCAAATGTGGTGGGTCTGGCAGGATTCCCGCAGGGTACATGCAGCTTCCAGACTTTCAGTCATGGTTCTCATATTTGGCATCCTGGGTCCAAGCCAACTGCTGTCGCAGTACCCTCCACCCTGCAGGAGCAGTAGCAAATGTCTCCAGTCCCCCTCCCAGAGCTCTGACACTGTGAGAGACACTTGACAATCCTAGGACTCAGCTGTGGCCTAGGTTTCCCCTTTGACCAAACCGGCCCAGACAGCTATGTCCCACTCTGGCTCCTAAGATTCAGCTACAGCCACTTTTATTGTGTGTCAGGTTCCCAACTCACAGGATGGGGTGCTCCCACCAGAACGGTGTGGATGTAGAGGCCAAGAATAGATTGTTCTCATTGCAAACCAGTATTAACATCCTCAGTCCTAAAGCATGGAAAAACTACTCGATGTCTTTTATCCCAGCCTTAGAGACTTCCAGAAAGAGAGGTGAAAGAAGCTGAAGAACTGACTGTGGCAGAACTGAGATGAGAAAGATAACATAGCCTCATCACAACTCTCCTTGTGAGGGTTGAATTCACACCATTTACTCCTTCGTACCCTTGCCAACTAATCAGGGCAGCTGCTATTAGTGTGTGTCTTTCAAGATTTTTCTAAAATTTTTATTGGAAAGGCAGATTTACAGAGAGATGGAGAGACAAAGAGAAATATCTTCCGTCCACTGGTTCACTCCCTCAGTAGCTGCAACAGCTGGGAACTGAGCCAATCCAAAGCCAAGATCCAGGAGCCTCTTCTGGATCTCCCACATGGATGCAGGTTCCCAAACCTTTGAGACATCCTCTACTGCTTTCCTAAGCCACAAGAAGGAAACTGGATGGGAAAGTGGAGCAGCCAGAACGCAAACCTGCACCCATATGAGATATCAATACCTGCAAGACAAGGATTTAGACACTGAGCCATCATGCCAGGCCCCCACTAGGTCCTTTATAAGAAAAGCAAACCACAAAAGTTAATGGGGGCTTGCACTGTGGCGTAACTGGTTAGGATGCTGCCTAGAATTTTCCACATCCCATATTAGAGCAACCAGGCTTAAGTCTCAGCTCCATTTCTGATTCCAGCTTTCTGCTAGCACATATCCTGGGAGACAGCAGGTGATGTTACATACTGGGGTTCCTGCCACCTAAAGAGGTTTAATGGCATCTTGGGCTAATTTCTGGTGAATTCTAGATGCCTTCTATAATTTCTAATTCAGAGCTCTTTTAACTCTCTATCTTCTCCTGAGCTGGTGAATCCTACTACATGTCGAGAATCCTTTATCCAAAATGTTTGAGAAATTTTAGATTTTTGGAGGGTTTTTTTTGTGTGTTTCAAATGGTTTACATATTCAAGACACAAGTCTAAGCAAAATATTCATTTGTGTTTCACATATAACTTAAACACATAGCCTGAGGTCATTCTAAGTAACATTTTTATTAATATGAACCGAAATGTCACATGAAATTTCATTCACCTTAAAGTATTCAAAACCTTCACATTTCAAAGAATTTCAGATTTCAAATTTTGGGATTAGGGATGCTCCACTGTCTTAGTATTCAGTCTGTGCTTCCAAAATACTGCTGGCTGTTAATAATTAGAAATCAGCACTATTTGCATTTTAGGCACCAACAGCTTAAAATCAAGAGAATCAGAGTTTCTATTTAAAGCAAAAACTGAGGAGAGAACATTTGGGACACCCACATCTACATCTAAGCACCTGGATTCAAGTCTTCCGGCTGCTGCATGCCTTGGGAGGTAGCAGGTGATGATTCAGTCCTTGAGTTTCTGCCACCCCAGTGAGGGACATGAGTTGAGTTTGTGACTTCTGGCTTGGACCTGGCCTGGCCCAGTCTCAGCTCTTACAGGCATTTTAGAAATGATCAACTGAACACAGGATTTCAATATCTTTCTCCTCTCTGTCTTTCAAATAAGATAACAAAGAATAAATCAACAAAGCAAAACTGAGCCTCTCTACCAAAAGGACAAAATAATTGCCCCTATACACTGCTCTCAAACAGCCATGAATACATAATCATGAATTATTATAGTCTAGTTTCTAGTAAAGGTTGCCAATGAAAAATCAATGGAGCAATCACATCAACAATAGATACCATGTAAGGGATTATTACTGCTGATGTCAATCATTACGCAGCCATTAAAAAAAGAGAAGGGGCTCTGTGCTCTCTTTGCTAGCACACACTGACCGGAAGGATGAAGGCTCAGTTTTCTACACTCTATTTTCTGCACCTGCCCGAAAACTCAAGATCAGCGACAGTGATTAACACTATGTGCCAGACATACAGCCTAGTCTCCCATCATCGGTGCCTGAATTTCTGAGATCATTTCAGCCCTTAGGAGCGCAGGAGGCATTCAGCAGTGCGGGTCAGCATCTCCCAAGACTCCAGATGAGCAAAAGGTGAGACTGCAGGAAGTGAGAGCTCTCTAGACTGTGAGTTGGCATCGTTTCTGCCTGTCGGTCTTGATAATGTCGGCGTCCCAGCCATTGCCCAGGCTAGACAGAGCTTGAAGACACACTCTCTGAAGCCAACTGCCTATACTAGCACCTGGCTCTGCTGCCAAGGGTCTATGTGGCCCCAGGAGTGTGATTTCACTTTCCACCTCAGTTTCTTTATCTGGAATATGGGAAAACTAAGTGATAGTCCTCACTACAAGGAGCTATTGTCAGGATTAAGTGAGATGATAGGTGTGAAAAAAATTTAGAGGAGAACCTGGCTGAGGCTTAGGTGTCAAGTCAATGTTTTCCCCTCCTGTCTACAGTATGTCTTAGCCTTGGGAGTGATATCAGCCATTCAAAAAGAATCAACCACTGAAGTGTCTTCCAGCTTCACATCTCCCTGGATCAGACCAACTTGGAACCTCTCTTCAGGTGTGATCCACTCACTGGCAGCTTCCACATCACCTGGAAGCTTCTTAGAATTGCAAATTTTGGGGCCCAGCACAATGACTCAGTGGCTAAATCCTTGCTTTGCAAGCACCACCATCCCATGTGGGTGCCAGTTCAAGTTCCAGCTGCTCCACTCCCCTTCCAGCCCTTTGGTTATGGCCTGAGAAAGTAGTAGAGGATGGGCCAGGTCCTTGGACCCTGCATCCACGTGGGAGACACAAAAGAAGCACCTGGCTCCTGGCTTTGGAATGGCTTCGGAGCTCAACTCTAGCAGTTGCCACCACTTAGAGAGCACACCAGCAGATGGAAAGTCTATCTTTCCTTCTCTCTGTAAATTTACCTTTCCAATAAAAAATTTTAAAAAATCTTTAAAAAAAAAAAAGAATTGCAAATTTCTGAGCTGTATCCAAGACTCACCAATACAGTCCAAGATTTTGTGACTATAGCATGTTTTCCAGGTGAGTGTAAAGGTAGATGAGAATTTTTTAAAGAAATGGTTAATTTTTTTAAGGACAGAATGACGGGGGGCAGGGAGAGAGAAAGAGAGATCCTTTATCCTCTGGTTTGTTCCTTCAATGACAATAACAGGAGAATCTGGGGCAAGACAAAACTAAGATTCAGAAATTTCATCCTAGCATCCCATGTGGGTTAACAGGGTTCAAAATATTCAGGAACAATCATCCACACTGTCTCCCAGGCCCATTATCAGGAAGCCGAATTAGAAGCAGAGGTGAGACTCAATCCCAAGTACCCTGATATGGGATGCAGGCAGCCAAGCAGGGTTTTAGCTTCCACATGACAGCCCCTCATGGATGAAGTCGCCCTGTTCGTGGTGCCTGCAAGGATCCCATGCCCACCCTCTGACCTGGCCCTGGTGAGAAGCTAGGTTTCTGGAGGGATTGCTGAACATACAATTGACCAAAAACAGAGTGATCCTGAGCATGAACCGAGTCCCGGCAAGAACATTCCCAGCAACTGTAAGTTGCAATTACTCTCTAGCCTCAGTTTTTGTATTATTTTGCCCTTACATCAGTTTTCTCCCTCCATTCCACATTTGCAGTGGGGTGAGTCTGTAAACTGGCGTTTGCAGCTCTGTGATTCAGAGCCTTAGTGGATGGCCCACAGCTGCATTCTTTCTTTATTTGAATTCAGCCAAGGCTCACACAGGAAATTCAGAAAGCTCACTCTTGGAAACAGGCTGTTGGACAGTGAAAGTTTATCAACAGTACTTGCTGATTTCCCAGAATCCAGGACTCTTCAATAAGTAACCACTGCAGATGTCTAAGTGGGGAGAGGTGGGGGCCAGTGGAGATCTTCAGCCTTTCCTCTCCCTCTCCTTCCTCTTCCACTTTTTTGTGCCTCTGTGTCTCCACAGAACCCTGCCCTATATGACCAACCAACACAGACGGCTGACCATTCATCCCCTCCTCCTTTCCTTTCTCTTCTTCCTTTGTTTTGTTTTCCTTCATTCTTGTCATTCTTCCTTTCTTTCCTGCTTTCTTGCTTTCTTTCCTCCTTTCTTTTTTTCTCTCTCTTTCTCTTTCTTTCTTTCATTTCAAAGGCAGAGAGATAGAGAAAGACATACAGAAAGAGACAGAGAGATCATTCTACTGATTCAATCCCAAATATCTGTAATAGCCAGAACCAGGCCGGGCTGAAGCCAATATCTCAGAACTCAATCCAGGGACCCACCTGCTGGAGACATTACCCGCTGTCTTCCAGGGTGTGCATTAGCTGGAAGTGGAAATGGAACCAGGACTCAAACCATATGCTCCATGGAAATGAGACGCGACTCTTCCAAGCTGCAGCTTAATTACTTCATCAAATGCCCACCCAGAAGCTTAGGTCTCAAATGAACTTCTTTGGTCTTCTGTAGTGCATATTCCTTTGTAGATACTCCTTCACTACCCATGAAAACGTTCCTTTCCAGCTTTCTTCCTGTGGGGAGAGCTTTGAGGTCCTGGTCAACTCCCAGCCCTCTGAAGCAGCACTACACCACCTGCATCTGTGCCCTAGGGTTACTCAGTGGTACAGTCCAGCCTAGTTCCTCTCACCTGGAACCCTCAGGAGCCTCTAGGCTATCCCTTAGATGGAGCGGCAATATCACCTCCCTGACAACAAATTTTTTTCTCATCATGTCATTCCTGTCTTGGACTTAGGACCCACGCTGTCTTCATTTCTGTCCATTCTAGCAAATCTGAATATCTCTGCCCAACCTCCAAGCTGTTTGCTAACTCTCGCCCCACATTTTGTCAAGAAAATTCTCCAGGTCCTTTGCCAGGCCAGGCACTCAGTGTGTTATCCTTATCACTCCATTTGCTTCTTTCAACTTCCAGATCATCCCACACGCCATGCTCCCAGCCCTCACCAAACACCTTACTCATCCCTCATTGCCTATTCCTTTCCTTCTCTATGTCCTCATTTCTCCTTTCAGAGCTCGTAGAAACGAGTCATACCTACTCTCCTGCTTTCACAGGTACTGTTGTTGCCACATTTGCCTTCTCATGAGTGCATTGCTTTGTAAATATCCCCAAGTGGCTTACTATGTATGGGTTCTGGTCTGGGGATATGATGAGAGGAAGAAAATTGTTAATTCAATATAGACTTGAGGGCTGAAGTTGATAGCATGCTCTGCATGCACTGGTCAAACACTTTGTTATTCGTTGTTGACACCCCCCCCCCAGAAGATGGCAAGAGGAGGAGCAGCTGAAAGTGTTCTCAGCTGAGGCTTATTTTAGGGGCTCCAATGAGACCTAATTAGAAACTGTCCTAGTGTCATATGCATCGTATGAATAAGAAACTCTGGTGTATAAAGAAGTCTGGATAACTGCGCCTTTCGTAACTGCTCTGTCCTTCTCTTCTGCTCTGAATGCCTGCCTGGTTTTCATTACGATTTCCTCCCTTGCTGGAAAAACACAGACTTTCTCCCTTTCTTTGTAAGAAGTGAGACCTGTTGGAAATCTGAAGCTCCAGGATTCAAATGCAATGGCTTGGCTGTGGCGCTGTGCAGTGCAACTCTTGACAAGTCCTGAAAAGGCTATTGAATGCTGGCTTGTTCTTTTCTGCAGCTTTGGATGTGTCTCAGCTGCAAGGTTTGGCTGCAGAGAGTTATCGACATCAATTTTTTTCCTCTGCCTCAGCAATCTTCTGCTTCCATTCCACTGGTACAGTTTAAATGGGACATTTTGCGATCTTAGAGGTACTTTTGTGTGCCACACCAGCAACCAACCTGTCTTCAAAAATTACATGCAAACAAGTCTAACTCTAAACCGGTGACGATGTCAGTTTAAAAAAAAATAAAACCTGTTGCCCATACAGTTGGTGAGCTCAGTGGGGGATACTAAGTTCCACTGAAGACCTTTTTTTTTTTTTTTTAATTAATACGGGCATTTTGAAAGGACTTTTACTTAATAAAGATTTGTTTTTCTTTTCTTTCATATGATTAAAATGCTCCATGGAGTAATCCCAGCAATGTCAATGGCATTCTGCACGTGTTGTGAGCTGGGAGTCTTGATGCTCCCTGTAACCCACTATTGTTCTCTGGTAATCTTCAAAGGGCTGCTGGCCTTTGAGTCTGCTCCATATCTAAACTTCTAGCTTTCATTATCAGATTAGCTTGCATTTTTGTGTGTGTGATTAAGGAGCAAAGAAGCTGAAATGTGTTTATTATTCTGCAAAATAGGTAGGATCCTTCACGTTTAATTTTGTTCTGGAAATGAGAGCAGATCAAATTATAGACTCCTCCAGCCAGAGGAAGGAAAGTAATAAATCAGGAGAACACAGGATCTGAGTGACACAGAACAAACGGACACTCTTGTGTTGCACTACACTGAACAATGCTGGGATTGTGCCTTTCAGGGTCTCTGCAGGTCATGAATAAAACCAGGAAGATTATGGAACATGGAGGGGCCACTTTCACCAATGCTTTTGTGACCACACCCATGTGCTGTCCATCGCGGTCATCCATGCTCACTGGGAAGTATGTGCACAACCACAATGTCTACACCAACAATGAGAACTGCTCCTCACCCTCGTGGCAGGCCATGCATGAGCCACGCACTTTTGCTGTGTATCTTAACAACACTGGCTATCGAACAGGTAAGGATGGTTTTTTTCTCTCCATGCACTTCTGGGAACATGAACATCCTGCATGTGGGAAAGTGTATCATGTCAAACACTACATGACCCTTCAATGAGTCCTTCAATGAAAATCATCTAGCTTCTCTGTTAATTTCCTCTTCAGCCCCATACATTTTCTCTGAAGGTTGCAACAGTGAAAGCACCTTAAAGGAAAGTCAAAACAATTCTCAGTAGACACAATACAAAGTTGTTGTACATATCCCATCAGAACATACAGCGACTGGAATTTTCCAAAATAACTTGCAGTAGAATTTTTGTCTCATTTACTTGCTTACTTGAAAACTTGAACATAATCAAGGGATCATGGCTCAATTCAATCTTTTTCTTAGATGTTTGTAAAGTCCTATTGTTTGTTTTCTTTAAAAAAATTTCTATTTATCTGAAAAGCAGACAGACATACAGAAAGAGACAAAAAGAAAAAGAGAAAGACAGAGGTAAAGACAGATATTCCATCTGCTTGTTCACTTTTTTTTTTTAAAGATTTATTTATTTTTATTACAAAGTCAGATATACAGAGAGGAGGGGAGACAGAGAGGAAGATCCTCCGTCCGATGATTCACTCCCCAAGTGAGCCGCAACGGGCCGATGCGCGCCGATTCGAAGCCGGGAACCAGGAACCTCCTCCGGGTCTCCCACGTGGGTGCAGGGTCCCAAAGCATTGGGCCGTCCTCAACTGCTTTCCCAGGCCAGAAGCAGGGAGCGGGATGGGAAGTGGAGCTGCCGGGATTAGAACCGGCGCCCATACGGGATCCCGGGGCGTTCAAGGCGAGGACTTTAGCTGTTAGGCCACGCGGCCAGGCCCTTGTTTACTCTTTAAATGCCCACAACAGCAGGGCTCAATGAGGCTGAGGCCAGAAGCCTAGAACCCAAGAGCGTCAACCATCCCTGGCAGCCTCCTAGCAGGCTCCTTAGCAGAAAGCTGAAATTGGAGTAGACCCGGGAACACTGATATGGGATGCAGGCATCCCACGTGGCACCTTTCCCAGTGCATCAAATGTGCAGTATCTGTAATTGTCTTCAGTGAGACATTACCAGGTATTTTCACAATGCTTAGTACCAGCTCTGAGGTCTTGTGACACAACATATGATCAAAATTACTTACTGAGTTAATAAAGCAGCAAGATATACCTTATTGAGTCACTTATTCACTGATACTTAATAGAATTTGGAAATTTTTTTAAACTTTGGATTATAGTTATTTTTAAGTCTTGAGTATCCACCTCTGTCTTCCAGGAAAGGAAGGTGTCCTGATGACTATATAATCATTTAACCCACAGGACAAGAGTTGATTATTTGGTCTTCTGCAAGTTGAGGACCTTTTTCAAGAGGGGTCAAAGCCATGTCAATCTCACTAAGAAAAAAACAATCACCCATCTGGTAATATTCTCTACAAACACACTTTTCTCACAGCATTTCCTTAGGTTTTCTGAGTTTTAATTCATGGAAGAAAATAAGGATGCTGATAGGCCTTAATGCCAAATTGTCTTTGGGTTTTTTTTTTCTCCTTCAGAATAATCTAGATTTATTCATAAGAAGTAAAGAAGATGCCATCATTAATGTTGTTGGAAATGATTTCAGGTCTACAGAGTCTCTATTCTGAAGCTTTGCAAGTAAAAGATTGCAGGAAAATATTCTCTTATATTTCTTGTAAAAAACAGATTAATCTTTCCCACTGGACTGAGGAAATATGTGGCCATTTGCTTGTTTGCTGAGAATCCTGTGACACTTAATACTCCTTATTTATGGGTGAAATTATTGATTGTGTAAATGATAGCAATGTTATTCGTTAGCAGTCTAGAATTTGCTCACAGAAGCAACTCCTCCCAAGAATCTCCAGGGTGTTTGCCTATGCTTGGGAAAGAAACTAGGTTACAGTAGGGTTTCAGAGAGAGCTCTCTCCTGAATGTGTTTTCTCACATTAGTGGTTAAAATTTATAGCATCTTTCATCTGAGAACTATAAAGCAATTTGCAAATCCATCAAACATCCCTGTAGACGATAAATGTACTTGGCTCTGTTTTATAACTGAGATGGGGATTTCTAATACTGTGTGACCAACTCAGAAATAAAATCAAAAATGGTCCCCTAATGCCTGGTTCCTGAGTTTAACCACCAAACTGTGTTTTTCTCACGGGAAGTATAGTGTGAAATCAGTGCCTTTTATTCCCAGGCTCCTTCTAATTTAGTTCCTTGGAGCAGAAACAGAGCTCAAAGGGCTAGAACTCTCACCACAACCAGAGTGATATGGATGGTGTTGTAAGAACTAGAGATCAGGGTGACACAGCCCTACCAGGTCTTAGACCATTCAAAAAGGAATTGCCAATTTGTTTTAGGGCAAAATAGGAAAGATGAGAAAGAAAGATAGGTAAGGTTTTTTGTGCCTACTAACTCTGTTCCAGGCATTTTAGCTAAGGTATCTCACCTCATTCTTTTTTTTTTTTTTTTCTAATTTTTTCTTTTTCTTAAAAAAAAGATTTATTTTTTTTTTATTGCCAAGTCATATATACAGAGAGGAGAGACAGAGAGAAGATCATCTGTCCAATGATTCACTCCCCAAGTGAGTGCAACGGCCGATGCCTGGAACCTGGAACCTCTTCTGGGTCTCCCACGCGGGTGCAGGGTCCCAAAGTTTTGGGTCGTCCTTGACTGCTTTCCCAGGCCACAAGCAGAGAGCTGGATGGGAAGTGGAGCTGTGGGGATTAGAACCGGCGTCCATATGGGATCCCTGGGCGTTCAAGGCGAGGACTTTAGCCTAGGCATTCTTACAGTAAAAACTAGGCATTCGTATAGTAAAGCTGAGAGAGGGGATTCTCCCATAGTCCCAACAAAAAGCCAAGACTTGGGAGTCCTGACTCGCTGAAAGCACAAACATAACACGTCTGACTCCAAAGTCTTTCCCCTTTCCATTGTGCTATTTCTGTCCTTCATTCCAACATGCTTTGTAGCACACACAAAATACTACAACATAGCTCAATAAAGACCCTAGCAAATAGGAATAAAGAGTAGAACTAATGAATTCAAGGTCAAGGCTAGTGTGTCAGTTGTATGCCGTGAATTCTAGGAAAAGGCTGCATTTTTGCAATGAAGCTTTGCGGTATTGAGAATGAAAATGGAAATATCATCCATTACAAAGATCACTGGGCCAAAGCATAAAAACAAACTAATTGTATCTAAGAAGATTAGGATATCCTGGTACTGGTTTCAATAACACTGTTCTGTAAGTATCCAGTGGTGAATTGAAAAAGTTTTACTGCAGCTCAGAGATAAACTCGTTTAATTGCCTTATCTTCTGAGAGGTAAACTCCTACATACCCACAAGATTGTTGAAGTGACAAATCTCATTTTCTCACAGAAAGAAGAGACAGTAGGATTTTGGTTTTCAGGATGTTTTCTAGGCTAGTACCCTAACCTGAAGGGTTAGGGCTGTGGGGATGTTGTATGCACCCAAGGGCGTTCCTGAGAAGGGCCTGCAGCCTCAGTGCAGCCCAGCAGGCTTGCTTCCATCAGAAAGGAAGTCTGATTCTAAAGCCGATCTATTCCCAGGAGTTTACACACTTAGGTATAATGGAATTTTATATTGACTCTTCTACCAAAATAAAGGAGATTCTTTAAGGGAAATTGCAACTTAAAATACTTACATGGAGAAAAAAAGAAACTAATTACTCAGCAAAATACATTTTTATTTGCCCATTAGTGAATCTCAAAGTTTAAAAAAGGAAAGACTAAAGTGACAATGGTAGA
Organism: Ochotona princeps; assembly: GCF_030435755.1. NCBI lineage: Eukaryota > Metazoa > Chordata > Mammalia > Lagomorpha > Ochotonidae > Ochotona > Ochotona princeps. The sequence goes on from NC_080840.1 coordinate 55,181,921, forward strand.
ACTAAATAATTTCAATTTATATTTGATGGGAAAAGCACTGAAGTCGTTCAGACAATTGAGATACAAAGATGTCTTTGTGCCATTAATTCTTGATCCTATATGGACTGTGTCCTGTTCAAAAATACACAAACCCCTAAAACTGACAGTCACCATAGGAAATTAAAACAATTAGTGGGTAGGTATTAACACTCCATAATGACTTTTGGGCATGAAACTAACGGAAGCAGGCCAATACATAAAGATTTTATTGTTTCCCTAATAATGAAAATATTATTTGGAATTCTAAGAGAAATAATGAAGGAAACTGAAATATGTTTTTTACATAAATACCCACCTAGAGAAAAGAACAAAGCAGTAATACATTTTTATGAAGAACTACTTGGAGAAGATAAATTACTTAGAGGCTTATTTTGGGTGGCATCCAGAGTACACGGATTTAAATGAATTGAACTGAACCAATATTATATTTACTATTGTATGACATGATTTTTCTTTTTCAGAACTGAGGCATATTTTTGGACTGTCTGTAGTCTAAATTTTTCTAACTTTACTCATGGAAAATATGAGTCTAAAAGAGCTCAAATGTTCAAGAAGGGAAAAATACAGTAATATTGTTATTACACTTCATGTTCTGACAAGTGAAGTAGGAATGATATTGAATTATCTCTCAAAAAAATGAAAACCTTGCCTGAAATCTGCTTGATTTTTTTTAATTTAAATTTCTTCTGAAGGTATAAATGTTAACACAAACTTTGACATAAATTTTAAAGATAATTATTCATAATCAACAGGTGGCATCAAATGTAAAAGAAAGCCCTGCACTCTGACTGTGGGTGTTGGCATTACGTATTCCTCCACTCCTCCCTGGTTTTAAGGACTTACGCAGGCCACTTTGCCAAGCTATGTGGTACTGAGACTGACCCAGAATGACTCCTCAATTTTCTTTCCTGTCCAAAACTATATTAAAACTTGATTATACTCACTTACATTTATCATAGTGATTGGTTTAAAATTTAAGTGTTCAAATTGCAATCATAATACATGATAGAAATTATATATGAAATAAATTTTGATTATTTTAATTGCACTTCATATTATTTCAAAGGGGATAGATGATATTTTAATATCATTTTATGAAAAATATTTTGTAAAAAATCAGTTGAGACAAATTAGTCTGTGTTCTGATTCTGTCTCTTCACATGATAAAATTTATTTTGCTGATAGCAAGTATAACCATGTATTCTCTTGTATGGAACATTTTAAAATGCAGAGTTTGCTTAAATAAGACAAACGAATGTTTTTATTTTGTGAGTTGTGGTGTTATCCCTTTTATAAATTGAATACCCGTGAAATAGAGTATGCATTTATTAAATTATAGTGAGTTTGGAAATATACAGGTATTAGGATATGAAGAGGTTTAAAATAATAGTCCTGTCTTTGCAAGACTTACAACCTAGTTCGGCAAACTAAATTCCAATACTGACAATAAATCATCATGTAACGACCTTGAAATCCTGCCACCCAAATCTATCAACTACATGGAGAAAAAGCCCAAATAATATATTCTTTAACTTGCTAGTCCATACATTATTTGAAATTTTTAAATAAGATTTAATATCTCTGCAGTATCAGATCCTTCATGTGGTGACTGCTTCTCACTTATAAATAAATGTGTTTTCTTTTTCTAGTCCAAGGAAATTTGTCTAAGGATTATGTAACAGGTAATCCTGAATAGAAATAGTGTGGCCTACAGCCAGCAATAATTATAATTAGGACTTTCTTCTGTTAGTATCACAGCCCCTTTCTGAAACAGCTGGAAAGAATGCATTCAGATAGCAATAGTTGAGTTGAATTACCATTGACTAAAAATAGAAGAACTTCCGACCATCCATAACCTATCCAAAAACATCATGGCAGCAGTCTGGGCAAGGAAATGAAATTCACCTTAGGGAGGAAGAAACAGACTTAATGCAGCTGGAGGAAAATAATTAGAAGTCCAGATAATCAATTGCAGAGCGTTGCCAGGAAGCAAAACGTTGAGAAAGACCAGGGATGATTACAAATGAGTCTCAATGTCAGGAGGCAGTAACAGAGGCAAAAAAAAAGAAAAAAAGAAAATTAAAAGGCCAGAGTGACTTAAGGCTGACAGCAATGGACGCTGCATCATGACGCACGAAGGCCTGGTCTCTTGGAACAAGTGTGATGGGTGAGGGCACAGCTGGAATACTGAGTGCATTTTTTACACTCCATTAACACAGACACCAAAAACCTGGAGGGAGTTCTGAAGCAAGGAACAGGGAATTTTAAGAGACTTGAAGGAGTAGTTTATAAGGGGAGGATTAAGGCAGAGGCCATGGAAATGGGTAGAAAACAGTACAAAATTACCTCCATAGTCAAACAATGAGCAAAGGGCACGAATGACTTGGCATGGCTGTCTGGAAGTGGGGCGGAAATCCACTGAAAGTAGCAGGAAAAACTGGAAAATGCATGAAGCAAGAAACTGTAAGCCAAAGAAGGGAAAATGTGCTGCTACAAAGTAAGTCACCCTGGAGAAATGTCTGTAAGCTGGAGAGATGTTTTCAAATGGACTAAAGCGCAGTGTTGCTGCACTGCCGAATGGCAAAACAGCTGAAAGTAGACAGGGCCAAAAGAATGATGCTTCTAATACTGCTGGTGGCAGTGCTTATTCAGCCTTTGTTGGGAGCCTGGCATCCTTGTAACTGCTTTACATACATATTCATTTAATCCTCACTATAAGCCTGGCCCTGTTTGGCATCACAGAGGGAAGTTGGAGGAGAGAGGTGAATTGATGGCCAGTATGCAGCAGAGCCGGGATTTGAACCCAGGCTGGTTGGCTGGCTGGCTAGCTGGCTAGCTGAGGGAAATGTACGCTAAACCTTTCTGTTCTTTTGTCTCTGAAAGTAAAAGGGGAGAAAATAGCAATACTCACCCTCGCACCCTCCCCACCCCACCACTCCCCACCCCACCACTCCCGAGGATGAGGAGCCCAAAAGAAACAGCAAGGCAGAAGGGGAAGTGCAAAGCCTCCTGCCATAATCCCCCGCTGAGCTGTCAGTGACTGGGTGTGACCTCGGTGTGCTGCCTGCCAGCCCAGGTCATGCTGCACGGGGTCAGAAAAGAAAAAAGCACACTGTGGTTCTATGTGGAAGGCTTAGGGAGCCTCTAAAGACTCCCCCCTGTGCCTGGTCAACTGGGAGGGAACCCTCAGTCACCTGAAGGGGGAGCTGTTGGCAGTTGATTCGACACCCAGAACCCCACCCAGAGGCCCTGGGGATCCAGGGGAGGGAGGCGGTCCTCAGGCATGGACTCATTGCATGGATTCATTTGTTCCTACCTTCACGAAATAAACACTGCCATGTCTCTCTGCCCTGATCCAGACCATTTTCAAAGAAATTAATTATAAAAAGAAATAGAGCAGGTGCTGTGGTACCATGGGTAAACTGTTTGAGATGCCCACATCCCAAGTTGGAGTGCCTAGGTGCCAGTCCTCCACTGCCTGTAGTGATGGCATCCCATAGAAGCACCAATTCAAGTCCTGGCTGCTCCGCTTCCAGGCCTGCTTGCTGCTAATGCACATGAGACAAAGGCGTGGATGGCCTTCCTGTCTGTGCATCCAATCCAGTTTCCTTCTATTGAAAACACTGGGAAACAGCCAACAACGGGTTCCCTACTCAGGTCCTTGCCACCCGTGCGGAAGACCCGAGCTCTTAGCTACTGGCTTGAGCCCCAGTAGGTGCCAGCTAGAATACAGGGAGTGAACCAACAGATTGCTGTTTACTCTTGCTCTCTCTACTTGCCCCAAAATAAATTAAGCTTTGTTTAAAAGTTCAGATTATAATCTGAATGAACAGCAGAAACTGTAAAAGTCTAGAACTCGTAAAATCTTAGGAGTATATTGGGTCCAAGAATGCCAGCTCAAGAGATAAATGCAAGGCCAGCATTTTAACACAGCAAGTTAGCTGTTGCTTGCAACATTGGCATCCCATATCAAGGATTGCTTCCAATTCACCTTCCTGCTGATGTGCCCAGGAAAGCAGCAAAAGGTGGCCCAGCTCCTTGGGCCCCTATCCCATGGGAAGGACCAGATGGAGTTCTTGCCCCTGGCTTTAGCTTGACTATGCCCCAGATATTACAGACATTTGGGGAGTGAGCCAAAAAAATGGGTGTGTGCTTTCTCTCTTTCTGTGTGTGTATGCCATTCTGCATCTAAAATACATCAAGAAGTCTTAAAACTTTTTCAGCATGAAATCTTTCCAAGGTCTACTTTAGGCAACTGTAGCATTTTGGTGACATAGATGTTTCTATTATGCTATAAGCCTGTGAAAATTAATAATGTCTGTAGGATCTCCATGTTGCTGGAATTCTTCATAAGCAGCGATAGATGCACATGTTCATAAAACACACACAACATACTTACCCATGATACAAAATACTTGGGACACACAAGCCCTCACCATGTCCATAAAATTGGGTTGACCACAGTTCCTTGGTTAGGAAAGTTTGTATCCTCTGGATACAAACTGGATATGGAAAAACAAAGACAAGCTTTTCCAATGGTATTTTTATAATTCACAACCCTCAAATAGGTGGGAAACTTATTTTCTCATAAACACTGAACTTTTAGTTTTCCAATATGTGCCCAGTGGTAGCATTCCAAATCTCACACTGGCCTCTCAGATTATTACAAGAACTCCACGGAAAGTATATTTTGGTTTTATTCCAGTAGGATCATGAGTCATAAATTCATTCAGAGTGCTGTGATCATTATGGTGATTTTATTAAATCATAATCCATGTACTTAGGTGCTACTTAGATTTATTCCAAAGGAAAATGTGTGTATGTCATTTTGCCAAAGGATCAGAGCATTTAAGCTAATATTATTTTGGTGTTACTGTTACCTAGGTAATTTTTGTTTTACCATTCTCTTTTACAAGTCGTGATTTCATGTTTATGCATTTATTTGTGATTAATCATTTCTTATGAAAAGATAATCTTTTTTTTCCCCATTGCAGCCTTTTTTGGAAAATACCTCAATGAGTATAATGGCAGCTACATCCCCCCTGGGTGGCGAGAATGGCTTGGATTAATCAAGAATTCTCGTTTCTATAATTACACTGTTTGTCGCAATGGCATCAAAGAAAAGCATGGATTTGATTATGCAAAGGTAATTTTCAGGCACTTCTACACTGCATCAATTTGCTCTGTCCATAGTGGAGGACATCCTTTTTAAGTGAGTTAAAGTATCTACACGCTTGGCTTGCTATGTTCTCACAATGCTAGAATGAAAAATTTTAAGGTAATTTTAAACCCGAGGCAAGGGAAAAATCCTATCAAGGCACTCTGCCTTTAAGTAGTGATCCCCCACCCGCCACCTCATTAAGATAAAAGGCAATCGGCCTTTGATAAGAGAATCATCAGGATCACGGATCTTTCAGTCTGTCTTGTGATGATACCCGTGTGTCCCTCTCTGACGACACATCCACATAATCATACGTTCATTGTGAACCGTCCTGCTTTGCACTAAAGCGAAAGTGCATTTGGCCTGTGACTTCGGGTAAAAAAACAGCAGACATGTGCAATAAAGAAGGGTTGGAAACAGCATTCCTTGCTTTTCCACTTGTCCAACATCTGCCCTTGGGCTGCGAGGGTTCACGGATGTGTCTAAGGCTGCCATCCCAGGATTCCCAAACCAGTTCACAGAAACAGAGATCAGCATAACTCACGGTTCCCTAACCAATGAATCTTTGAAAAATCATGAATGTTTTGTGGTTGTCAGCAACATTTTAAAATTTCCAGGTGCCAAAAGTGAAGGAGATATTTTAGATACTTATGCACATAAGGGATCTTCAGAAAGACCAGGGAAAATGTGCATTATGACAAAATTCTTCATGGATTTCGAAATTTTTGCACTAAAATCAATGTCTTTTAAAATTCTGTTTTCAATGAACTTTTTCTTAAAAGATGGATTTGTTTATGTGAAAGGCAGAGTTGCAGAGAGGGAGAGACAGAGAGAGAAGTCTTCTATCCACTGGTTCACTCCCCAAATGGCCATAATGGCCAGAGCTGGGCCAAGCTGAAGCCAGGAGCTTGTTGTGGGTCTCCTACATGGTTGCAAAGACCCAATGACTTAGGCTGCCTTCCACTGATTTTCTAGGCACTTTAACGAGGAGCTGGATTGGAAGTGAAATAGCCAGGACTTGAATTTACGCCCAGAGAAATCCCATCAGACAGTAACTCCACCCACTACACCACAGTGCTGACCCCTTCCATTACCTTTTTGAAATGCCCTCATATTTTTAAATTTAGTCTCCTGCTTTGTCCAGAATATCCCCCTTTCTTTCCTGCCTTTTTAGCCTTTTTCTGAGAGAAGCTGAGAATCTACTTTAGCTAGCGGCTCTCCCCTTTGGCTGCAGCACTGTGTGGAAATCAGAAAAGGGGAACTTGATCTGTGGTAAGCACAGGCTGTCTTTGTGCTTAGTCTGATTTGAGCACAAAGGACTTTGGGGTTAGCTAGGTGTGAGTCTGTCTCATACCCTTCAGAAAACAATGAATGCAAATGAATTCACAAACATTGCTCATGGACTTCCAAACTCATCAAAGCTGAGAGTTGGCAGGAACCTAGGGGCAAATCTGAACAACATCCTCGTTTTAAAAAGTGAAGACAAGGCTGCTCAAAGTGGTTGAGTCTCTCACTCACCCTGGGTCATTTCCCACTGCATGCTACCCATGTGTGCCACATGCACTAATTGTCACCGCTATCGTTATCTATCTGTGGGGATGCTTTTCAGACTCCTTGTTCAAGCTATTAACCTTTCATTCCCTGTTGTTCTAAAGAGAGCAAAGTAATCAAGATTTCCTCCAAATACTAAATCAGCGTGGCTTGTTCATTATCACAGCTGATTAAGTGTCAAAGACAACTGTGTCCAAAAAGAATATCTATCTTTTTTTTTTCCAGTGAGGGGAGGAGTGAAACAGACACCCCTACAGAAAAAGGGGACAGCCTGTGGTCTTGGCCTCACAGTGATGTGTGACACAGATTGGTCCCTCTAGCACTGCCACTGCTTTTGCAGCTGTTCTGGTCCTTACATCCACAACATGTGATTTGCTATGCCTGGGACTTTCCGAATAAAGTTTATACTGGAGCTCCAGGCCAACGAGACACACTTAGAGGAAGCAGGTGGTTTAATTTAAGTTTTCATCTTTCCTTTTCATTCCATTTCCTCCCTCTCCATCTCAGCCTGGCAGCAACCCCCAACTGTGGGTTAAGTCATTTTATTAGCAAGTCAGACTCTAATCCCAGCAGCTGTATTACTTTAGTTGTGCAATTAGCACAGTATAATCTGCAGGAAATCAACTGCTCCCCATATTTAAGTGTTTCAAGTAAATTAATTGATAAAATGTTGCAAGCTTTTCCCTGTGCTCCCGGATTTTATCCATGGTTTTGATTAATGATTATTGTATATAATTCTCATAGTTGAAGTTTCAATTGCAAGAGAAAAACTTTTCTTGTGTTTATAGGCTTATGAGAGTGTGTGCGCGTGTGTGTGTGTGTGTGTGTTCTGCAACTGTGGATTTGAAGTGGATGTGGGTGTTTCCTGCCCTTGAAGTAATTAAAATATTTTTGCCAGTGTATTACATAAGCCAAACCTGAGCATGAAATATGTATCCGGTATTTCCTGTGTGCTAGCATTTGAGTTGCAAGATTTGTGCATTATCATGGGCAAACATGACTTGCCTTTTTCTTTCCTAACTTAAATGGTGTGTTGCTTCAGATACATTTTTTTTTTTGCATGTCATCAAGCTAACTGTCTTAGAAAGTGTCTGGGAACTGTTATTCTCTTATTCTAAAAGTGTTTTTCTGTACCTAGGGAGGAATATCTTTCCTTCCTGCTTTAGGTATCCCCCTCTGCAGGGAGTCCCTTCGGAGGAGAACAGTATTCAAACGTGATCTGATGACTGTCACTTTTTGTAATTGTTGTTTTGTGTCAAATGTATGTTTCAGGACTACTTCACAGACTTAATCACTAACGAGAGCATTAATTACTTCAAAATGTCTAAGAGAATGTATCCCCATAGGCCCATTATGATGGTGATCAGCCACGCTGCGCCCCACGGCCCTGAGGACTCAGCCCCACAGTTTTCAAAACTGTACCCCAACGCCTCCCAACACATGTGAGTAATAACAGTGACCTGCCACCTGCCATGGGGAACATGGCCACTACCTTCCCTCACTTCTACCTATTTCCTCCCACACCCCATATCCACAAGTCAGAAACAGCACATCCTCATGATGAACATAGAGGGTTTTCTTAGGAAATCAGATTTCCTACATCTCCAAGTGGTCTACTGGAAAGGAAGAAACTCTTAGAGTTAGGATGAGGACGAGTTTTATCAAATGTTCTCTTCTGTTGTTTTAAACCATACTGCAGATCTTTAGCTATTTCACTGAAAATACGTGTCATGAAAAAAAAAATGATACATGGATTTCATATGGGGCAGAGAGAGGGGGAGAAGGTACCAGAATAAACTTCTCTTTTCATTCCGTTTTCTATGGACTTTTTAAAGTCCTTTCATATTCATGAGTCAGATCCAATAATAATAAATAGTCGATCGTATGTTTTTCATAGCAGCTGAGTGGCGACCCTGGGTCTGGTTATAGCAACGTGGGGTTATTTTCTAGGCAAATTCTGCAGCAGCTTTGCTGCAGATGTGTCAGGAGGATTGCTGCAGGAGGCAGCTTGAGTGACTTGCCCAGGAGGCCTTCTAGGGTCACAGCTTTAAAATAACCTGATGTTATTTCTGAGAGGCAGGAGTCTTGGTGGCGGGGACAGGGAGACACAGGGGAGATGGGCTGATGGGGTGAGGGTGGTGAGGCAGAGTAGAGAGTTTCATATGCTGAGAATGCTCACTAGCCAAGGGTGTAGGAGTCTGAGTGCTTTGGTTGTAAAGAACTTAATCTTGTTCTTCGCTCTATGGACACAACTTCTTCCAACACTGCTATCAACATGCCCCTTCCACACAGAACACTTGGCTCTGTGTCTACTGGAAGCTTGTGGCCGTGGAAAAGGCAGAGAACAGGGAATCCATGCCTGTTTCTCTGATTGTTAAGCCTTCAAAATTGGTGCTTAGTATGTTTGTGCGAAGTACCAGTCCTTTTCATCCACACATATTTTCTGACCAAAATCGCAAATGGAAAAACATCTTATGATGACAGATACCTACCTACTGAGGATGCCCTTTTGCTGGTCATCATCTATCCCTAAGACACTCTCTTTGTGTTCTTATTTTGTTTAACTAACTGGCTGAAGATTCCTAGTCAAGGGTATATAGATTGCTTCTATCATATCAAGTGTTTAGAATCAAAAATAGTAGGCCAGAACTGAGTCAAGACAGGAGCTAACAATCATGATGAAGACAGGATGGGTAACCTTCTGAGCGTGCCCAGGATCTAGGAGGCTGGAAGGGTTTAAATGCATTACAAAGCTCTCAGCATATTGAATGTTTTGCCAGCCACTGGGGAATACGTTCTGAATGAGCACTTGGGTTTTGGAATCAGTCCCATGGGCAGACACACAAGCCTCTGTAAACCTTACCCCACATATCACCTTGCTGTTATGGAAGCTATCATTAAATTCATGAATGAAGCCCCCAAGTAGGGAGGGCCATCCATTATGACTTAAGAATTTACTGACCAGCTGACTCAATGAGAAAAAATGTCTTTGGCTCTGTAAACCCATCGAAACCCATCTCTTTCCTGTTCTTTTGAATTAGAAGTCATACAGACTTTACACAATCATAAATCTTACAGGTGTTTCCTTCAGTTTGAGGAGAGGGGTTGACCAAAAAAAGATAATATTTTGTGGTTCTTTAGAAGTCAAGCTTCAAAGTAAATTTCCAAGCCTATGGGAAAGTCAGGCGCAGGTCAAGAGATTCTGACAGCTCAGTGCTGTGGACAGATCACAACTGCCCGGGTCCCAAAGTCTCAACAGAAACTTTTCAAAAAACATCTCTAATTCCAACAGTTAGGAATTTAGTTAGCTCTGCAAGTATTTATGAGAGCAACCTGTAGCACAGTGTATCACCGGAGTGACAGAGGGAAGAAAAAGACAAAACGGCTAATATTTAGGAGCTGATATGCTAAGACAGAGGCAGTCTGGTCACCAGTTCTTGTTATTCTAGTTCTATTCAAGCGCTACTTTTCTGTTTACTTTGACATTGTCTAAATTTGTTTCTTTTTGTAGTACAACAACCAAGCTGAGTCATTGCAGTAGTTACTGTATGAATTGCAATGCCTAACATAGCTGCTATCTGATCCTTAGCAGAGTAAGTTTGCTCTCACCCCTGCCTTAGACAAATGGACAGCTAGTCTTAAGACCAGAAGCCCCAGAAGGAATAACTTACAAGCAGACAAACATGGAGCTGTGGAAATACAGAGGAGAAACCATTCACAGCTTTTGGGAGAACTAGGAAATTTTTGTGGAATAAGTAAAATCTTTTCAGAGAATTCTACAAAGATTGGATAGGTAAATTCAGGAAGAGAACATGGCACAACCACGGGTTTCTGTGTCTGTGGGATGGTCTAACACACGAACTAGAAACTGGAGAATGATACAATTAAGTCAACATGGCGTAAGACAAGAGAAAAACTATTGCAGAATTTTGAAATATTTCAGTGAATTGCTCCCAGCCTATAGGCAAAAGATTACTAGAGGTTATCAAGTAGAATAGTGATAAAATATGATGTAACTTGGCCATTTCCACGTGGAGATAAATTTATTATCCTTTTTGGTCCAGATGAAGCAGCTATGTCCTAACTAATGATTCTGTAAAGCAAAATCTACACATGGCAGAGTGAAAGCACTTGAGCCTTCTAGATAAGCAAGGATTAATTTCCTGACTCAGCTCTGCCCTCTGAGCCTGTGAGCTGCTGCTTTACCCTCCCATAATCTCTATTGTCTCATCTGTGAAGTGTGGATAACAAAAGCACCTTGACATTACGCAATGAACAAAAACTGAGAGGCAGTAAAGTCCCTGTATCTCAGTACTCCTGGGACGCAGTAACCACTCTGTCAGTGTTAATTTATGTTGATCTTTTCTGTGAAGAAGAATTATATGGATCTACCAGTATTTGATCTTCCCTGACCTCCCCAACCCACAATCCTGTGGTTCAATTACTGATTAAAGGAAGCAGCTAGGGAAGTAACAAGCTGATGCTTGCCCATTGTCACATGGCAAATCTCTCACTGAGATAAGCCAGGGAGATGAGCTTCTCACACCTGGCCATTCCATAAAAACAGGCAGGATAAGCATGAAGCTGGGTTGTGTTCTTTTCCAGGTGCAAATGTGTGTTATGGGTAGCTGCCAGTTTGGAGAACATCCTAGCCACAGAAGATGAACATTTTTGTGGTTGGTTGAGTGATTCAGTTTCTCTTTGCTGCTAAACCTTGGTCTTTGTACACCTCCAAGAATGTGGAGATGGGCTATGTCTCCCCCAGGCCTTGGAAGCCTTGAATTCCTGGCATCTTCGCTGTGAATGTTTCCCTGACTGCTCCTGGAAGAAGGCACTGCAGGGAATGAATGTTCATCCTGTGTGTCATGGCAAGGGAGTGTTCAGGTTCAGGGTTCAGTCCTCAGACAAAAGAATTGAGACATGTTGGAAACAAGATGCCCATTGTGCTGTAAGGAGCTGGTGAATGGCTGGTTTCATCAGCAAAAGCAATAGCAATGCATAGAAGCAACAGGATACACAAAGTTCAGTACTCTGCACAAGTATTTTTTCAGGTTCTGTGAAAACACATCAAGAACCTGTAACTTTTCCCCTATTGTGAACATGCCAGGATGTGAACACTGTCCTCCAGGTCTTCTTCCTTGATGGCCAAGCATCATCCGCACCACTTTGATCCTTTCATCCGGCCTCAGAGTGTAGCTTGGTGACCCTCTCTGACCTGAGTCTGTATATCAGGTTTCCACCATGCTTACTGCTATTGCCAATAGAGAGCAAGCTGGTTTCATACAGTCATGTTGGTCCTACAACTGGGGCAAGAAATTATGCCTACCAACTCTGGATGGAAGCCAGTTATCACAGCACCACTCCGCCCCATGGACAGGGAGCCCTGCTTAATCAGCCAGTAAGTCAAGCACTCATGTCTTCAACAGGTCTAAGTAAATGTCATCATAGTAATTCAGGCAACCTTATCAGATCTATAGATAAGATGCTACGACCTCACCTAACCTGACTAGTGGGGGTGACATTATGCAACTCCATGAAGCTGAGGGCCTCCGGCATCATTCACTCATCATCCACCAGCAAACTGCCTCTACCAATTTTGTAAAATCTATTTTTAACAGTTCTTTACTCCCATGCCAGAACACATGTATGGCTCTGTACATGTGCTTCTACATGTACTCATACACATACAGAGTCACACATACAGATTCAAAGGAACTCTAAAATTCTGGCCAAAAAAAAATCTGTGTCCACGAATTTGCAAGAGTTGTTATGAAAGAAGAGTTTTTGCCTAAACATGGCTTGTGGGTAAACAAAGGAAAAGCTACGTCTGTGTAGAATAACTATTGAAGCATCTTTGTTATTTCAAGCTGGAAATAAATGTCTTGCCTTAAAAAGAATGTTCACATTCTTGCATAAATATACCAAAGATACTCACTTTGGAAGATACAAAAAAATTAAATTCCCTCAGAAAATGGCTGATTTGGGGCAGACGAATAGCACCCTTTTTATTTCAATTTTATTTTTTTCCCTATTGCTTGCTACATATCCCATCAATATTAGCTGTTTGCTCAGATCCCGGAACTTCAAGCAGCAGCAATCATAACATTGTGTGAGGGACACCTTGGAGTAATGCGAGGCAGGTTTGCCCTGAAGACAGGGACAAAAGTATTTCTTCTCTTTACCTCCAAGTGCCTGACAGGCGTGGCTCCTGACATCGGAGTTGAACATGCTTGCGTTTGTGAATTTAAGACACCTAGTGATACTGTAATGCTCTAATTTTTTAGTTTAAAAAGTGGAGGCTCTGAGCTTGTTTCTTTTAAATGATGGTCCAGATAGCTTTGGGCAAAGCTGGTTCAAAAACTCAACCCTCCTGTTGTCTGTGATCTGCCCATCACACCAGGCTTGCCCCACGCACACCAGTCACTATTAATATCATAGGTTATTCCTGTGTGTTTGCACAATTCTGTGTGGTATTTGCTTCAACGTTGAAAAGACTAAGTTCTTTTTGCGAAGGTCTACGCTCAAGGGCAGCTGGTGTTGTTTTCATTCTGCCTGTGTTCAAATGTTACCTATCTAAGGACATTTGAACTCAAGTGGGGAATGTCTCCACGAAGTCAATTAAGTAACTTCAATTTTAGTGAAAATCGAGATGACGTGACTTGGGAGATTTAAGTATAGAATTTCCAATTTAATGCTTTCAGTGTGTATCTTAAATCTGTAAAACTAGCTTATTCTGGGAATTGAGACCAATTTAATTTCTCAGCGAGTGATGGTCCTGCTACCAGTTCCCTTTAAGAATGAGATCATTAGGATTTTGGTGATTGTTTGAGACTAAATCACACATGTAGAGAACACATGGTCAAATGCAAAACACTGGAAATACTTGTCACTGGAGTGACAGCAGAGACCATCAGCAGTAAAAATGAGTGCCAAGTCCTGTCCAACTCGCCAGCATGGATTTAATGTACAGCAGAAACTTTGCACTGCTTGAAACTATTTTTTGTGTTAGGAAGATTCATTCTTCTAAGTTATCCACCTGTCATAAAGGAAAGTGACATCGAGTTTCAGAATTCTTAAATGTGTTATGTCAATAAACAAGGCTTGAAAGAAAATAAACTTACAGAAAAAGAAAGAGTGACAATGAAGGTCCTGTAACAAATGAGATAATCTACACACTGTTCATTCCCCACATGTCCCCCAGAGCCAGCTCTAGATCAGGCCAAAACCAGGACCAGGAGCTCCATCTGTGTCTCCCACAGGGGTGGGAGGAGCACAGGTCCTTGTACCACGGTGTGCTGCCCTGCAGGGGCGTTGGCAGGGAGCTAGAGTGGGAGCAGAGGTGGGACTCAATCTCATGCACTCCCATATGAGATGCAGGCATCCCACGTGATGCCTTAACTCACTGCACCACAAGGCCCACACTAATTTTTTTGTTTTGAAGAAAGCAGAAACATCCCCACAGCAGTCTGGTCTTTTACACTCTGTTTGAAGACCAATGTGATCTAGATTTCCACTGATGCGTTCTATGCGTCTTGAAGAGTCGGACTGTGCTTGCAACAGAAGTGGGTCCTCAGCAGCTGGTGGGAGGCACTGGAATAGGAAACAGATGTCAGGATTAAGGCTGTAAGTTTTAGGGCTGACTTCTGTTAGGAAGAAATGCGTGTACTATGTTTTGTTTTTACTCATTGAGATAGGAGAAGCCTTTCATGGTTCAGGACCGTGGTCCCTGTGACATCATAGAAGAAGTGCTGTTCCTGTGCTGTCCCCAGAGGGTTCTTGAGTCACTTTTGTGCAGTATGCACGTTTTCTTTCTTGCTAAAATGAAAATAGGATGCCTTGCCTACTAAGAGTTGCCACAGAAGTCTAGCAAACAGTTTAAGGATAAGCTCTTTCCCAACAACCCTATAAAATGACTATGATACTCTCTCAGAGCCCTGATAAGTACTTGTTGAAATTCCTGTGCCCATTATATAGATGAGGAAACCGAGGCTTACCTTAAAAAAAAGTGTAATCCAGAATCACATACCAGCAAGTAGCAGAACTGGAATGAGAATGCAGATCTGATTTCTGTATTCTGGAATCACTGGACGTGTGATTGTTCCACCTTTCCCCTCCAACAGTTGCCTGCCTCCATCATCAGACCTGTGTCCTGCCTGACAGCTCCCGACCCTGTTTAAAGAATTTTAAGTCAACCTTTAGCTAAGTCAGCAAGCTTTAATTATCACTAAGCAGGAGAGGAGAGGGCTGCATCTTCCAGAAATCTGGCAGAACCTCAGCGGGAAGCAACCACAGGTCTTTGGCAAGAAATCACTTTTCAACAACATTGTCAACTCCAGTGACCCCTTGACCTTCCACCTGCAGGTCCCCAAACAGCTGCTGTTCTTTAGGGCGCAGTGGCAGCCTGTCTTCCTCTAAAAGGCAGACGTATGCTCCTGCTTCTGCTGCCTGCTGGGATCCCACCTGGGATTTTATCCCCAGAGCTGGGGGTCATCTCACATATAGAGAAATAAAGAGAAGGGAAGAGGGGGAGAGGAATACAGCTTTGACAACAGGCCATGAACTCTCTCTTTTAATATAAACCAGATTTAACATATGTCATTGTGGAAATCCAGGAGTCCAATTTGAGGCTTGTAATTTGCTACAGCCTTTCCTGTTCTTCCAAGTGAAGTGGAGCTATGCCAAGCACATCAAGGTAACTGGTGGAAGATATAATTTACCTACCATGAGCCTGCATTTCAGTTCCCTATTGTAATTTTATTTGTCTTGAGGTTTTGTGGTTTAAAAAAAAAAGCTAACTGGATTTATTTTTAAATTAAGCCGACCCAACATCAAAGGCAATGAGAGGAGGATGTTTGGGTGTTGTAAAGAAACCCTGGGTAATCTTTTATAGCTGTATTCTTTTTCAGGGCACGAATCAGTAAATGGCTAGGAGACCTTTCACAACCAACTGGCTGTATTTTTCTGACCTCAAACTACCCCCATGGGTGAAAAGCCCTTTGCGAGGGGATTTAGAAGCCCTCTGTCCTCCTTCTCGACCTCTTAATCTGATCCTGTTTGTAAGGCGAGGTGAGACGTGGCTGCAGGCCATCCCTCCTTCCCTTCTGACTGTGGTTTCCTTGGTTTACTTGGCAACATGAGCAGCTCTTTCAGGCCAAAAAAAAAGAAAGACTATTCACTTTACTCCTTTACTCACAAGATAGAAGAAAGCTTTTGCTGGACTCTTTTCTTTAAAAAAAAATCGCAGATGATAGGTGAAGAGTTTGACTTTTAACACTAAGGGATTTTTCATCCTCAGGTACTTAGACAAAATGTATTCGGTGCAGGAGTTGGGAACATCCAGCCCACAGGCTGCATAAGACCTGTGAAATCATCTGGTCTGGCCCTGCAAAGGCAAGCTGCAGGCAGGCTTGAAATCCAGTCATCGGTAGCAAACTAATTTTTAAAATTGATAAATTCGTATGGCCTGCTAACGAAGTTAGAAATGTCAAAATGGTCCTTAAAAATATAAGGCTTATCACTTCTCGGATTCTTGGCAAAGATCAAGTGCAGGGATATAAGGCTTGCCACTCCTGCCTGTGAAGAACACTCATGTGTGTGTTCTAGGCATTTTTTTTCTGAAAGGTAGAAACACAGAGATCTTCTGTGCCAGGTGCTTCACTTAGCAACAGCAAGGGCTGGACCAAGCCAAAGTTAGGGGCCTAGAACACCATTCAGGTCTCCCATGTGTGTGGCAGCAAATCAAATACTTCAGTTGCCATAATCTACTCCCCCCCCCCCCAGGGTGTGTGTCAGCAGGAAGTTGGATAGTAAGTAAAGGAAGGGGGGCTGTAACCAAGGCACTTCTATATCCAATGAGGGCATTTTAAGCAGCGTCTTAACTGCTGAGTCAAACACCTGCACTTGTTCTAGGCATGTTTAAATGATCTCTCTGTGTATGTAGTTGTTCCACAAACCTGCATCTTAAGAGAAGTGCTCTTAGCCCCATTTACCACTGAGCACATTGGGCCACACCCCTTTCCCTCCTTAGAACGCCAGCCTTATAAATTGGCAGAATTGACTTCCACTTCTGTGCGTAAGTGGCACACTTTTCAGAGAAGTGTCATTTGAGCTAAATGCCACGTTGCACTTGTGCTATTTCACCAGGTGACCAGCATCCACACTGATCATCAGGGTGGATAGCACTTTCTGCTATCTAAAGGGGGCACTGCCAATCCACTGCCTAATAAGAATATACAGTCACGGGTGGCATTCACATGGCTTATTGTGCATGGACATTTCCCAGTATCTATCTACGTCCCAAATGTTTCACATTTTCTCTGAGGGAAATTCACCCCCCACCACCACAACTGCAGATCCAAGGGCTCACTCAGTCAAGATTCCTGAGATCTGGACTCAGAGTGCCTGACTGCTCCTCTAGTTTTATAATGTTAGTGGAGTGGTGGCCCAGGTCCCTTTTGCATCAACACTGTTCACAGCCTCTCATTGATAAGATTCTCCCCAGAACAGAGACAGGTAATCAAACTTTTCATTCAACCTAGACTATTGCTTGTTCTAGAAGAGTGTCTATAAAGTATGGGTTCACATCAAAAGCAATCCTTGATAGAGGAAGCACCTCTCACTTTTCTTTATGTTCATGTTGTTAAAGCAAATCGGTTTGGAGACCCAGTTCTTGCTCTACCATCTAATAACTGTGTTCATCTGGAAAAGCCATTTAACTTTGCTAAACATGGTTTTCTCAGCTATTTTCTCAACTGTAAAATGGGAATAACAAAAGTATTTCCCAGAACTAAGGTCATTACATGAGTTCATGTATACCTGACAATTGGTGGAACAGCAAGTTCTTAACATTAAGCAGCTCTGCGGTCTTAGTCTTATTATAGACTGGTAGAGAGCTCAAATAGAAGCAGATAATTCTATGAGAAATTTCCTAGTGTAGATCTGTACATTTGGAGCAGGAGCAGGATTTAATGTCCAAAGAATTTCATTAAACTCTAGCAAAGCAAACATATTTTGTGGGTTCCCAACAGAATTCATGAGACACACTTGGATCTCTGAAGTAGGTTAAATTCAATCTGATTTATCATAAAAGTACTCACTTCCTTGTGGTTAATAAGATTTATATCCTCCACACGTATTGATTTGTCTGTTGAGTGAATAGCTTTATTGATAAGCACATATATTACAGACTTGTTTATAATTCGAGTAATGTGCAATTAGATTAAGGGTATTTATGTTTCAGATTAAAAGTAGGAAAAACTCATACAGATTAGGTATGTAAGTAATCAATGAAGTACTCTAATAAATTCAGGAGAGAAAAGTGTTGAAATTATGATTCATCATCATTTCACATAAACATGTTTATGACTATACTTAATAGCCTAATTAGCAGTAAAATTTTTATGAGTTAACATCACCATGAGAACATTTCCTTCTATATGGCTGAGTTTTACCAGTAGATTTGTAACATAACAGTAATTATCCTGATTTTCTTCCTACACATTTTATTCAGCGAACTCAAATGAATTTGCAACAATGACAGTCTTGGTTTTTGAAGTTTGAAGTAATGTACATCAGAGAAGATATATACTATGTAGCATGGGGAGCACATCAGATCTTACTATAGCCACAAAGAGAAGAAAATACTTCTGCAGAATTTAAATTATCTATCAGATATTTTACCACCTTTAACTTGAGATGTTTCCCTAAATGATGAGGAGATATACAGTAAGATTCCTTTCTGCCTGTTTTCAGAACGCCTAGTTATAACTATGCACCAAATATGGATAAACACTGGATTATGCAGTACACGGGCCCCATGCTGCCCATCCACATGGAGTTTACCAATGTCCTACAGCGCAAAAGGCTTCAGACTTTGATGTCAGTGGATGACTCTGTGGAGAGGGTAAGCACATGAGCTGCCTCCGGAGAGGTTTTGGTCCAGCTTCTCTTGTGCAAATCCATTCTGGCTAACTATTTAGTCTTTTTATTTTGCAGCCTTGACAAGAGTCACACATACAGAGAAGTACAGAGAGAGAATTCAGTGACTTTCTCAGCCTCTCCTTCTTCCCCCCGTCTACCTCCCCATATGTGGTTACCATGAAGCCAGTAACAATGATTTTAAAAAAAATGAAAACATCATAAATTAGAGGCCATACCCTCACATACTGTTCAAAATTGGCCTCATAATGTGAATGGCTAAATCAGGTCCATTTTTTAAGGTTTATTTTATTTTATTTGAAAGACAGATTTACAGAGAGAAGGAGAGACAGAGAGCAAGATCTTACATCTGCTGGTCCACTCCCTAAATAGCCACAAAGGCCAGAGCTAAGCGGATCCGGAGCCAAGAGCCAAGAGCTTCTTCTGGGTCTCCACATAGGTGCAGGGTCCCAAAGCTTTGGGCTTTCTCAGGCCACAAACAGGGAGCTGGAGGGAAAGTGGAGCAGCCAGAAGGACAAAAACCAATGTTCAGAGGATAATGGCACATTCAAGGTGAGGATTCAGGCGCTAAGCCATTGTGCCAGGCCCAAAGCAGGTCCATTTAAGATGACAGGAAATAGTGGGGATTGTAGTAAAGCTGACATTAAGAATCCATCTACAGCAGTAGCAGCTACTCAGCTTCAGCTAATTTTTGCCATGAAGAAATATGAGTCAAGTATTAGTAAGTTTCTTGTTGTTTTAAAAGAAGCTGGAAATACAAATTTAAATCATCAGTTTGTCAAACACAATATACGTCAAACTAGATGTGCCTCAGGATGGACTTAGCCCCATCTGTCTCAGAAGTAGCCTGATGTTAACCCTAGATAATTAGATAACAAAGTGATGATACTAAAATTTGCTTTAACAGTGAGTTTTTTTTAAAACCTATAAACTTCAGCAGTAAGAGTTTTGTTGGCAGGTAGGAGGAGGGTATGTGCTTTTTTGTACACTTCATTTACCCAACAGATGAGCAAAACCTGTGAGTAGAAGGTTCCAGATTCAAAATAGTTACTCTTTGTTTCAATGGAGCTGTAAGCAAACAGAAAATGTGGATGGAATTCAGATGTGTGAGCCTTCTTCCAAGTAACTCTCGCCTTTTGAAAGTCATCGGAGAGACCCTTGGGGGAAGTCATGCAGTACTGTGAAGTGTCATCTCCGGCTGCCACATGGGCTCTGACTTGTCTCTGTGTTGTGTTTCAGCTGTATAACATGCTCGTGGAGACGGGGGAGCTGGAGAACACTTACATCATTTACACCGCCGACCACGGTTACCATATTGGGCAATTTGGACTGGTCAAGGGGAAATCCATGCCATATGACTTTGATATTCGTGTGCCTTTCTTTATTCGTGGTCCAAGTGTAGAACCAGGATCAATGTACGTATTTCTGTTTGCAACTTTCAGCTGTCAAATCGCATGTGTGTCTAAAATAATTTGATTACCAATCTCAGTGTCTGGTTTCCTTTCATCTAAAAACAAAGAAGGATGTATATAGGTTGGTAATTTAGAAGATGAAAACCTTTTTCCTCACAGCCCCATGTTAAATGAACTGAAGTATACCATTTAAAGGGAAAGAGAAAATAACTGTGTCAGTGACTGATTCTCCCAAATTGACCAGAACCCATGTCTTCTGGCACAGGCACACAGACAGAATGTGATCTGCGGCAATATCAGTCCTTGATTCAGTGATACAGTGTCATTGTTTTGTTAAAAACCTTCAATGCCAATCTACTTGTTTCCAATTTTAAAAAGTGTTATTAAGGGAAAGTAATTTTAAGACTAAAATCTAAGACACTTGATATTCTTTTGAAGGAAAAGAGACCTAAAAGACAAGAAGAGTTAAATTTCTACTGTCCCAGGCAAATCACTGCACCCCTGTTCAGCTATGTCCCCAGATTACAACTGGGTCTCCTAAACCTTGCCAATCATATCCGTCGGCTGTGTACAATGGATCATGGGTTGGGCGTTTGCCCAATGGTTTAGATTCTGGTTAGGATGCCTGCATTCTTCCTCAGAGTATACCAGGGTTTGGTCCCAGGTTGGCTCCTGATTTCAGCTTCCTGCTACTGCAAATCCTGGAAAGTATTGGCAGTGGCTCAAGTTACTGTGCTCCTGCCGTACCCCAGGGAGACCTGGACTGAGTCCCCAACCCCTTGCTTCTCAGTGAAGCAGGCTTGAATGTTGCAGGTATTTGGGGAGTAAGATAATAAATGGAAGCTCTAGCTCTCACATTAATAGATTTTTTAAAACTAGGACTATGTACATGAAAGAATTACAGAAAAAAGTAAGAATAGAAATAGCCTGAATGGCTCTTTAAAAGCACCTGCCTGTGGAGGAACAAAGGAGAAGCTGGAGGGCCTCTCTCAGAGTCCCTAACTCTGAAAGCGGCCGTTCCAGGGCCCAGATCCCAGACACACACCTCATCTGCTGTTGCATCACACTGCATCCTGGGGAGTAAATGACAGAGGTGGCGAAGGATGCATAGTTTCTTTGAAAGATCATTATGTCTCTTAGGAGCTTTGGAAACACCCTGAACAATGACAGACATTAGTGGAAGGTTTTCTGTTTGAAGGACTAGGTGGCATGGATTGGATTAAACAGTAGAAACTGTTGTGCTCTTTGAGAGTATTGAATGTCAAACCTTTGTTCAATACAGGAGTTGCAAACCATTAGGTGTTGAAGAAAGTATAGTTCCTACAAAATCCGTCTACTATGCCACATTTTCCCTGGCAGTGTAGCAGGGCATAACCCAAGAGCCTATTCATCTTGCTCACTGCCACTGCAGCTGAGAGGTCACCAACACTGGCCAAATGCTGCTGCTGCCCCTTCCCTGGGGACCAGAAGGGTGGGTGAGAGGAGTGGAATTCCCATGAATGTCACCCTCTGCTGGCTGTCATTTGACTGTAACCACCTGATTTTTGGCAGAGTCCCCCAGATCGTTCTCAACATCGACCTGGCCCCCACCATCCTGGATATCGCTGGACTCGACACACCTCCTGATGTGGATGGCAAGTCTGTTCTCAAACTGCTGGACCCGGAAAAGCCAGGTAACAGGTGCGTCAGTGTCTCCTCTCTCAGCCATTGCTAAGCATACTCAGCTCTGGCTGGCATCCAGAGCAAACCCGCAGCTGAAAAAGTGGAGGCAAAACAAATTTTTCCTGTGAGGCTCGCCCCATGTTGAGCCTTTCTTGGCTGTTGGTGAGTAACGCTCTGATGGAGGTGCAGTCATGGTCTGTGGGAAGTGAGAGGTGTTTCTTTAAATAAACTGTTAGCACAGATCCATTCAGAAAGATGTCCAGATGCCAACAGTAAATATTATTATTTTGCTTTCAGGTTTCGAACAAACAAGAAGGCCAAAATTTGGCGTGATACATTCTTAGTGGAAAGAGGGTAATTATTGGTTCCTAGGGTACTTCTGGGAATTCGTCCTAGTGGGCAGTTCTCCCTGCTGGGAATTTTTCTCCTCCTTATTTTGGTTTTCAAAGCATGCAGATTTCGTAAGCCTAGTTGCAAGATTGAATGGTTTGCTGCTTATTCTCTACCAGCCAGCTGAGTAATTGTTGCTGCAGAGAATTGTGAAGAATAAATTCTCGTAAGTTGGAACCAAACCTTTGACGTGGGCACGCAATTACTGTTGCATTGCTCAGTCGTGGCTAATTGAACCAGTTGGTTGACTTTCCTGACTGTTTTTTCCCAAGTCCTTCCCTACGCAGCCGCCAAGGTTTGCTAGGTTCCCTACTTTCTGCTACTTTCCTTCATGTGCTTTTTATGTTGTTAATGATATAAATATACTATTATAATTACTTTAGTCTTTCCTGGTTTTCCCCTTCTCATTCATAAGATCCAATGCCTTGTTTTCCTTTTTACATAAATTAAGAGACAGGAAAGTTTTGTTTTTTTTTTTTTTTTTTTTTAGAAAAAGCCTTTGAACATGTAACACCAGATATTTATGTCCTACGTTTTAAAATGAGTGCTTTTGTGGCACATGACTCCTTCTTATCCTGACCCTTCATCTTCCCTGCACGTCAACTTGTAATATTCACAAAGGGCTCACTACGTGAAGTTCTGTGTACAAACACTTAACATCTGTTTCTTGCTGTTTGAAAAACATGGAGTCATTGGACAGGGAATAAAAAGAGGACCAAACAGGACTCTGGGGATGTCATTCAGATCTCATCTCACCTAACAAGTTTTCCCATTTGTGTCAAAGCAAATTTCTACGTAAGAAGGAAGAATCCAGCAAGAATATCCAACAGTCAAATCACTTGCCCAAGTATGAGAGGGTCAAGGAACTATGCCAACAGGCCAGGTACCAAACAGCCTGTGAACAACCTGGGCAGGTGAGTGACATCACACGTTTCCTCTCAATCGTGCATTCATACGTTTCTAATTTCAAAGACCTATGTCAAGTAGATGTTTATTGATATGGGCTTTTTATTCTGGGCACTGTGATACCTTTCTCCTAACAGAAGTGTTTAACTGTTCCCCTCTGGGCCTCTTATGACTACTTAGGCAGCTTGCTAAAAAAGAAAGCAAAAGATGGTGCACTCAGACAAATTTCTGAAATTCTTTACCCAAAGACACTGTTTCTGAGGAGAAAGTTGCTGGGACTCCTATTAACTGGTTTTCAAAGAGTGATGAAAAGGATGCTTTGTCAGGACAGAGTTTGATGTCAAGTCTCCAGCCAATGATGCACCCCCAGCTGTGTGATGAGGTCTTCCCAAGATGCTCTAGCCCAAAGTGAAGGACAGAATCTGTGACACAGATGGGGAAGTAGTAAGGAAAATCATTTTCCGTTTGTGTATTTGTCTTTTTTGTGGAAGGCAGATTTTACAAAGACAGAAGGAGACAGAAGGAAACATCTTCCATCCACTGGTTCACTCCATATGTGACCACAGTGGCCAGAGCTGAGCTGACCCCAAAGCCAGGAACCAGGAGCTGCTTCTGGGTTTCTCATGCGGGCACAGGGTTCCAGACACTCAGGCCATCCTCTGTTGCTTTCTCAGGCCACAAGCAGGGAGTTGGAAAGGACGTGGGGCATCCGGGACATGAACCAGAACACATATGGGACCGTGGCACATGCAAGGCGGGGACTTTAGCCACTAGGCTACTGTGTCAGGCCCTAAATTAACACTGCTTTTAATGAAAGTGAGACCATAGGGATACTAATCAGTTTAAATATTCTTCCCTGGAATCTATACTAGCTAAAAGAAAAGGCATTTACCATAAGAGAGGAACTAAATCTCTGCCTAAATTATTGTAAGTGAAGAAAAATCAGAGGAAAGTCGTTAGAATTAACCTATATTGAGCACTTGTTTTAAATCATTGAGTGTAGTTTCTTTTTTTTTTTTTTTTTCATGTTATTCCTCACTTTTGTTCAAGGTTGTGGGCATTGTCATCCTCAGCTTATAAAGCATGATGGGCAGGTGGCCAAACTAGGACCCAAACAAGAGTTTAATTCAAAAGCCTAAGCTGCTTGCTGCCTTCGAAGATAGATTACATTAACTGGATAAAGAAGGGTCCGGATCCTTTGTGTATCTTTTTAACTTATCTGAACTCTCAGTACCCACACAATTTGGTCAAAGCCAGTTCAAGATAGCAGGCACATGAAATGGTTATAAAAATGGCCTCATTCATTATACTTATATGATATGGCATCTAGCTTCTTGAATAGACAATCATAATAAACAGCTTGATCCTTTTACTCCTTATTTCCTCAGGCTATTTTTGTGTGCAGGATCCCTTTGAAACAGAAGAGGGCAGAGAGGGAGAGCCGCTGAAGGAAGGGATAAACCCGGCCTCCACAACATTCTAGAAACTCTTAGTTTTCAAGTGCTTGGGGGAGAAGCATAGAGCTATTCATTATATTTTAATTTGAAGTCTTCAAATCTTTCTTCAGGAAGCTGTAAGCATTATTATGAATAAAACCTCAAAAATGTTTTATAACTCTCATATGACTTTCATGAACCAGCCCCAACAGATTAGTTACTTTTATGCTAGAGTTGGACATGCTCAGTATCAAATATAAACTTTCACACATTGATAAATGAGTTACTATTTTAGCTCTCCCAGTGGTGAGCCTTACAACCATTTGGGTGTAAAGTATACTGTCTACATTTCAGTACACAAGTTTGTAAACCTCCCCACCTGGCTTGCATTGACGTTGTACTCCCTGCCCTACAGGGCAAGTTTTCTGTGAACTAGGTTAGGACACTTTAGCGTAAACTTTTCACTCCTATGTGGAATACTATGCTAAAAAGTTAAATTTACTTTTCCATGTTTTTCTAAGCTTGTTTTGTGCTTTCCTGCTTCCCCGGAATTCTTCCTTTACTGCTGTATTACTGTGAGAATCAGAATGGACTAAGATTCCATTGCATGGATATATGAGACTGTCAGCAACGATCGCTTTTAGGAGTGCCTGAATGAAGGCAACAAGGAATCAGGCTGTGCCCTAGCAGGGCTTTGTTTCTGTAGAATGGCATTAAATACGGCATTGTGGGCTCCACAATGGGCGAGATATACAGCATGTTTCAGACTGCTCAGGCTTCTGTGTATCCGTGGCCCGAGTGAACTGTTCGTCTAATCTCAGGGTTTGCACTGTGTGGTCCCCAAGCCAGAAGATCGGCGTCACCTGCAAGCTGGTTAGAAACACAAATTCTCTGGCCACCCCCCGACCTCCTGAGTTGGAAGTGCTCAGAGTGAGGCTGGGCAGGCTATGTTTGTATTCAAATCTCCAGGTGATTCTGAGGCTCCTTGAAAGTGTGAGAAGCACTGCTGTCACCTCCTGCCGAGCCTACTAGTGCTACTCAAACCTTCAGGAAAAGGCTGAGCCTCTTGAAGGCACATATGAAAACTGTGGGTCAAACCTAATAGCTCCCATGTATGCAACAGAGTCTCTATGTCTTAGCCCTTGATCCTTCCTTTCTGGCTCCTGTGAAGAGTATCATCTCAGCAGCTGTATTACTGACTTTAAAAGGTGGGAAGAAGAGCCAGGAAAATAAGATTGTTTTGCTCAGAATCAGGGTGACAGCTAAGTCTAGTATGGGCCTGCTTGCAATCAGTTTCCTTGCCATTGGCCTTGCACCTGGCCTGTGCCCTGTTTGTCTTCCTCTGGGTCAGGTTTGCTGCCTCCACTATAACATGGTACAACCAGGGGTTGGGCTTTCTGTGGGGATATGAAGGAAAAACTAAGCACCATTAGCCCATTTGCCTTCTTCCTTATTAACAAAGAAAGTGTATGCCCTCTTCTGCCTCACCCCTTACCTTGCCTCTTCACCATGTAAGAAACAAAGGAAAAGGAATTTGAAGTCTAAAGGTCTAGTTAGAATATGGGCAACCACCATTTTCTTGTTTTGTCTTCCTGAGTCTCAGGTTTTCCATCTCAAAACAGAGAAAATTAATCTCACTCTTGTGAGAATTAAGTGATACCATCTATGTCAACTGCTAGATGAAACTGAACTCATTCTCTCCAGTGTGTGAGTGTTGGGAGTTGATACTGTTCCAAGCCATCTTACCTGTCATACTCATTCCTTGGAACCAACAGGGAATCACAATGGGCTGCAATCCCAGACACTTGGTCTTGCTTCTTGAATGTGCACAGGATAACCAGCAGGGGCTAATTAAGACAATATGGACATATGTGTTGGCATTACTTCTGTATTCCTGAATTAATACAAGACAGTGTGTGACGTCCCACCACGCTCTCCCAAACATGTTTATGTGCAGACACAGCTCCCCCTACATACAGATGTGCACACTCCTACTTTTGTCTTCAAAGACTTCTCGTTCAGCAGAGAGTATAGATGTGCATGTCTAGCAGCACAATGAAATCACCTGCGTGAGCTTTTGAAACACTGTTGTATCACCTCATCCCAGAGCAAGTCAGATTCAGATGCCTAAAGGTGAAGCCAGGCACCTGTAATTATTTAAGCAGGTCAGGAAACACATGGAACATGCATTTGGTGCAGCATGAAGATACCACTTGAGATGCCTACATCTCATGTTGGAGTGCCTAGGTTTGAGTCTCAGCTTCACTCCTTATTACAGCTGTTTTGTGCATCATGGGAACTTGCAGATAATGGTTCAAACAACTGAGTCTGTACTATGCAGGTGGGATTCCCGACCCCTGGTTTTGATTTAGCTTCACCGCAGTTGTTGGGAAGTGAATCTGTAAATGGCAAATCTCTCTCTCTCATCTCTCTCTCTCTCTCTCTCTCCCTTTGCCTCCCATTCAAATACGTAAGTAGAAAAAGAAAGAAAAGAACCACAGGCCAAGACGCAAAGAATGTCCAAGTTGGAAGAATTCCTACAAATCTAGTTAATGATGCTATTTTCCTGATAAGGAAATTCAGGTCCAAAACTCTATCAACCCAAAGCCAACTCTTCATTTCCCATTGAGTGCTTTCTTTCCCATAGTGCGCTATGCCTGCAGAAGAGTGAGACAATAGGTTTTCCTTTTGAAATTATGAATGGCGTTTGCTATGATTGGTTTGGTCTGGCCATTCCCAGCACCTAAAACTGCAGCCCTTAGCCTTCCCTGCATATTAGAATTTCACAGGCAATTGTAGAAAGCTCATGTTCGAGTTCCAGCTGAGATAAACTAAATTAGGACTGCCAGGGAAGGAACCCATGTGATATTGTTGGTTTTTTTTTTTCCATCCTCTTCTGGAATGGATTGTGACTCCTTCAACAAGTTATATAAAGCAAAAATTCCTCAGACACTCAGTTTTGAAGTGTGCTTTATGTATTTTCTGACATTGAAAGGGAAATAGGGAGCTTTGCGTTGCTTTAATAAAGTAAATATTGCATAATTTTGTCGGGTTGTTAAATTCCAGCATCTGGGCAACTCAGTTTATTGCTCTGTTCTTCTGTCAGTAGAACATCAAAAATTTGCTTAAAATTCTGCAAGGACTCCAGCATCAAGCAAGTTTATAATATTATAAATGAAATTAGAATATAGCTTGTTCAACTTATTTCCAGGAACTATATTCTCATCCAAAGCTTACCTCCCTGACTTTTAAGATCAGCTGCAAAACATGAGTAGAGACATTTGCCAGTAAGGTCTAGCTAGTTAGTTTTCCAGCTTCCTGAAACGCCCTGAACCCTGGTAAACATTGCAGCTGGGCTATTATACCTATACCCCTGCATGTTCTGGCTCCAGAAGGAATGTATCCCTGGGCCATCCTTGGATGGGATTCTGATCTGCTCACAGACCAAGTGTGGCGCACTCAGCCTTTTAGGCTTGCTTCCTTAAAACTTCAGTCCAGACTGAAGGGTCACATCTGCTAGGTGGCTAGTGTCTGTGCATTTTTCTCCCAATAAGCAAGAAGTACAAATACCTAAGGACAGACATTTACCCATCAACTACCCAAAGTGCACCTGCTCTGTCTTCCTGACTGGCTGTCCTCCTCCAGTCCCCTTTGACACTTAACACAACATGCACATTCCACTTTCTCATCTACCTATAAGCCAATATGTCGGCCTTTCAACATTCACACCCTTTCCCAGGCTCCTCTCCTTCATATCACTGTCCTGTGCAAGGTACACTTTTTGATACATAATCGGAGTAATCACTTAAACTAACTGATTCTTTTTTTTCACCTGTAAAATGGACATAATAATAGTACATGGTGCAGAGGATTGCTGTAAAAATTAAGCTATACATGTCAAGTACCCAGCACATCATAAGACTTCAACAATACTGTCTGTTGATTGCTGGCACCATTCGCCGATTTCATATACCCTGGAATGCAAGAACCATACTTCTTCCAACATCCCAGTGTTGATTTTTACAAATTATTGCCCAGCTGAAAATCTAAAAAAGGAAACGCTTCCTCTCCTCTGCTTCTCATTCCTCTCTAGTCAAAAAAAAAAAAATGGAGCTAAATTGCCTGGGCACAGTTAAGGTAAACTTGACAACAGCTGGGCTAAGCAGCAATTTGAACAGGATATTTATGTTTATGTTTTCATATCCCTCCATGTTTAGATAAAAACTGTAGAGACACATGTCCACATGCAAGTAACTTTATATGATGTTGCTCCCAGCATTAAGGATATCAGATTATCACAGAATTACTGAAGAGTTGCAACATTTCAGAGAACATGATTTGACCTGCACTGTGGCCAAGTGCACAGAAGACACATAATAACGGAGAACATGAGTGTGTACCCATGTGTGTGTGATTAAGCTTTCATTGCTGTACAACTGCAAAAGTTGTATCCAATTTTTTCTCTCTTGTTCTTGCAAATGAGCAGGGATTCATAAGAACATGGAGAATCCTTAACCAATCTGACACTTTTTATATTGCAAAATGCACGATTATCATTATGATCTATTAGTTACCTCAGGCAGGAGAAATAACTGGAGCTATACCATCCCTTAATGCTGTGTTAGACATTCTACATGGGAAATTATCATTACAAATTTTGTGTTAATTTATTTTTTTTAAAGATTTATTCATTTTATTACAGCCAGATATACAGAGAGGAGGAGAGACAGAGAGGAAGATCTTCCGTCCGATGATTCACTCCCCAAGTGAGTGCAACGGCCGGTGCGTGCCGATCCGAAGCCGGGAACCTGGAACCTCTTCCGGGTCTCCCACGCGGGTGCAGGGTCCCAATGCATTGGGCTGTCCTCGACTGCTTTCCCAGGCCACAAGCAGGGAGCTGGATGGGAAGTGGAGCTGCCGGGATTAGAACCGGCGCCCATATGGGATCCCGGGGCTTTCAAGGCAAGGACTTTAGCCGTTAGGCCACGCTGCCAGGCCCTTGTTAATTTATTTTTATAAAAATTTATTTTGTTTATTCAAAAGGCAGAGTAACAAAGAGAAAGGGAGACACTCACACACAGATACAGAGATGTTCCATCTGCTAATTCACTCCCCAAACAATAGTTGTGGCTGGGACCCGGCGTGATAACATAGAGGCTAAAGTCCCCACATTGAACATACCCGGATCCCATAGGGACACCGGTTCTAATCCCGGTGGCCCCACCTCCCATCCAGCTCCCTGCTTGTGGTCTTTCCCAAAGCAGTCGAGGACTGCCCAAAGCTTTGGGCCCCTGCACCCATGTGGGAGACCCGGAAGAAGCTCCTGGCTCCTGGCTCCTGGCTTCAGATTGGCTCAGCTCCAGCCATTGTGGCCACTTGGGGAGTGAATCATCGGACAGAAGATCTTCCTCTCTATCTCTCCTTCTCTCTGTATATCTGCCTTTCCAATAAAAATAAATAAATCTTAAAAAAAAAATAGTTGTGGCTAAGCCAGGTTGAAGTCAGCAGCCAGAAAGTCCACCCAGGTTTCCCACATGCGTGACAGCGGCCCCAGCATTCAGTCCATTTTTCACTGCTTCCAGGCACATTAGCAGGGAGCTCCATTTAGGATGTTGTCATTGCAAGCAGAGATGTAAACCTCTGCACCACAATGCCAGCCCTTCAAACCTGTTTTGAATGGGAAAGTGTTGAAGCTAAAGTGGGAAAATCACTTGGCCAAAGTCACACAGCCACAAGAGTGACAAGTCTGAGTGCAAACAGAGATCTGTTTGACTCAAAGCCATGAATTCTCCCACCAAATAATGATTCTTTTGTATGTGGAGAATATTTCCAACCGGGAAACATTAAGTTGCCCAAGATTAGATAAACATGCTGAAAGGCCAGTTATGATGGCACTGCTCCGGATTCACGCAGACCGTCTTTTCCGCTGAATTCCAAAATATCCGCAGCGTAGCCTCAGGACATATTCTTGAGGCCAAAGGCACAAGTGTTATGTTACCAGATGTGGAATCTGGAAGAATGAAGATTCTGCAATTTGCTGAATGCCATAGAGTTAGCAGGAAGAAAAATTTAAATTGAAGTCTTCAGGTGCCAATTTATCTCCTTTAGTAAGGGCTGCCTCTCATCAAGTTTATCCTAGATTTTCTTCAAAAAGCAATAAATACTGTGGCTGTGTTTGTGTAATTTTTAAAAATCTGCCTTTATGGAGCACCTACAATGTGCCAGATTCTTCCAGAGCTTGTTATTCTAGTTGTCATCTTCAGGGCTCACTGATCTGCAATGACTTCAATTGCATAGATGATTTGCCAGGACCCCATAGAGGTATGATAAGGCTGGTTTTCCTTTCTTTTCTTTTTTTTAAAGATTTATTCATTTTATTACAGCCAGATATACAGAGAGGAGGAGAGACAGAGAGGAAGATCTTCCGTCCAATGATTCACTCCCCAAGTGAGTGCAACGGCCGATGCGCGCCGATCCGATGCCGGGAACCTGGAACCTCTTCTGGGTCTCCCACGCGGTGCAGGGTCCCAAAGCCTTGGGCTGTCCTCAACTGCTTTCCCAGGCCACAAGCAGGGAGCTGGATGGGAAGTGGAGCTGCCGGGATTAGAACCGGCGCCCATATGGGATCCCGGGGCTTTCAAGGCGAGGACTTTAGCTGTTAGGCCACGCCGCCGGGCCCAAGGCTGGTTTTCAAATCCAGGCTTTCCCAGCTTGACAGTCCAGATTTTTTTTTCTTTAAGCCACACAATATGAGTATAAAATTCCCTTCCCAAATCCAATACAGAATTTGTGTACTGTACACTACTACAAAATTCTCCAAATTGTGGGCTGTGGCAGCAGAATATGTTGTCATAAAGATGAAATGAATACGCTCATAAAGTGCGCCATATCAGTGTGTGGCATCAACTACAGATTCAGTGGATGATGATGTTGGTGTTAGTGAAGACGAGGAGTACTGGAACTGTGTGAAAGACGCTTGACATATTTCTCATGGAGTTTGATTCTGCCAAGCTAGCTATATACCTGTATTCTTGTACCAGAATTATCAGTTTTCTCATCAGGAATTAATTACATGCAAGCAGACCTAATCAATTAAAACCAGTTATACATAATTATCAATCAGCGTGACTGTGTGCTGAGTTAACTTCTGGGAATAATTCAACTATTTGAGACACAGCCGTTGCCCTTACTTCTAAGTTCTGGTATAGTTTGAAAAGCTAGGATTAAATAATAACTCAAGAAAGTGTATGTTGAAATAGTTTAGTCTGCACCAGATATGTGCAGAAATATCTGTGGAAGAAACATATGCTAAAATCATTGTTACAGACTGAGCCCTCAAAGAGATGGGGAGAATTGAAATGCTGTAATCCCAGGAAGAGAGGGAGGGATTTGCAGAGGGATGGATGTTCCCTGAAGATGGCAGCAGTGGAGTCTGGCTCCTGACTGATTTCCTGGTAGACTTCAGGAGTGTGGACCGAAGTGTGGCCGTGTGACAGCTGTGTCTGTGGCAGGCCATGTGTCATCTCTGATGCTGACTCCAGCTCCTGTTGGCAGGTGCCTCGTGTGGCCTTAGCTTCTCATCTCACTGCCCAATCTGTTCTAATGCGGAATCGTGTCCTCTCCTTGAAAGTTTGACCATTTACATGGCTCCTGACTTCACAGTAATTCTTCTAAAAAACCTCTTTCTTGGCTTCCCACGATAAATGCCCTAAGTAAAATCACTGTTTTAGGGGCTATGTCAAGGTCTTATTGTGTTATTATAAAACTTGTCATGATATCAAGTACTGCAGCAATGGTGTGGCGATTTTACTTCATCAGAATTCTTACAACACTTGCATGGAGAGTATTTTCTAAGCCTCTAGCTAGCAGGATCTCTTCTGCAGATCATGGTAGAGAAAATAATTGCCATTTTTACAGTGGCTCTTGCATTATCCAAGTGTGTGTATAGATATATGTGATATGTGATATGTATGTGATATATAATTGTGAGCTGCGGCAGTAGAGTATGTTGTTATAAAGATGAAATTGAATACACTCATATAATGGGTATGCCCTTTGTTTAATAGTTATTTCCCTATTTTCATATATCTGAAAATATGTAGGTGGCACAACGAACACATAATTCTACAGTACAGATATTATCGTACTGGCCATAGTTAAAGCATGTATCCATTTACCAAAAAGTCCTACACATAATAGTAAACAGATAATACTTGTGTAGGGAGAAAGGTAAGAAAAAGAAAGTTTAGAAATACTACATTTTATCAGGCGTGGCCTAGTGGCTAAGGTCCTTGCCTTGATCCCATATGGCTGCTGGTTCTAATCCCGGCAGCTCCACTTCCTCTCTATCTCTCCTCCTCTCAGTATATCTGACTTTGTAATAAAAATAAAAAAATAAATCTTTAAAAAAAAAAGAAATACTACATTTTATCTTACTGTAATAGCTCCAGTCAACTGAAAATTGAGGCCTGATATGCTTCCTGCATAATATGATGGGCTAGGGGGAATAGAGTTGGAGGAGTCTTCAAAAACCTTCATGGAATATGCATATCATCAAAAAATGTGGTCTGGGCTTTAAAATCATTTTACACCAGGTAAAGTTCTCTTTCGATTCCTTTTTTCTTTTCCTGCAAACTTTTTGAAAGGCCCTCATAGCAGGGTCCTTCCAGAAGCAAAAAGGCAAGAAGTTATTAGGTCTCCAGGAGAACTAAGATGGATCTCATGACATGCCCCCCAGAAGGAAGGGCTATTGTTTGGGCCAGGTTGCCGCTCAGGGAGCACGGGGGATTCTGAACTGTGAAACAGGCTGGAGGCTCATCGGAGTGAGCCTGTAGTATCTTGCAGCTTGAGAGAAGCGCGCGCGCACACACACGCACACTGCTAGCAAACCCTGTGCCTGCTCCCCACGCCTGAGTCCCTCCCAGGAACATGCCCAGGCTCTCCTGGGTGTGCAGTGTTTCCAGAAGGAGATGAAAAGACACAAAAGGAAAACCTGACAAGTTTGCCAATGTCTGTCTGGGGGATTTGCGAGCTGGCTGGCCCTGGGATGGACTCCATTTAAACTCATCTCTGTCTTCCTCATGTGCCACTCTTCCTTGGCTCTCATTAGAAATTCAGGGGCCGAGAACAAAGCAACCATGTTTGTTTTTGCCGAGCAGGAGGAGCCTGTTGCAAACGGCCCTGACAGCTGTGGCCTGTGTCTCTGTGAACTAAGGGCTTTTCCATGTTTCATTCAAGACTGTTTAGTCTGGTGGCTGAGGATTCATATATCAATTCTGGGCTCTTGTGTCACCGAGGTCGTTCTGATTTCCAGTGCTTTCATTGTCGTCTGTCTTGGCCTCCGGTGAAAGAAATAACTGGGCGTCAAGTTATTGCAGGGTCACTTAAAAGCTTGCCTTTCTCCATTCACCCTCTCTAATGGTCTTGCCAGTGCTTCCACAAAAGCCAAACGAACCTAAGCTAAGGCCGCAAGCAGTTCCTAATCAATAACAGCTGGATCGGAACCGTCACCTGCTTTCCCCTTGGCTGTTGCAGAAGTGGCAGTGCATCGAGGACACATCTGGCAAGCTGCGCATCCACAAGTGCAAGGGACCCACTGACCTGCTCACAGCCCGCCAGAGCACGCGCAACCTCCACCCCCGCGGCTTCCACGACAAGGACAAAGAGTGTGCTTGTAGGGAGTCTGGTTATCGTGCCAGCAGGGACCAGAGGAAGAGTCAACGGCAGTTCCTGAGAAACCAGGGCACTCCAAGTAAGCCACACTTTGTGCCCCTCTCCGAGGCAGACCGAGGCCTTAAAGGGACAAAGGATTGCTCCTTCTGCATTTGTAGAGATTACCCATGCGTGCTTCTTAGGCTAATAAAAAACCGTTTTCTTTATTTTTTTAAAGAAAGTTAAGAATAATTTGCTGTGTAAACACTTTAGCTTAAGCATAAAATGAAAGGATGTTTAATCAAAGACCACATGCAAAATAGTCACTCATTTTTTTAACAAAGCTATGAAGTGATTATTCCAGAAAAAAAAAATAGAAGTATAGTTTAGCTCCATTTTATTTTACATTCATGCTAATCTGATGATTTTTCTGCCTAAAAAAATGCAGGTTTTCACTATGTAAGATGAGAAGCGTAAGTACTTTTCTTTAAAAAGACATATACTTAAATCTCCATTAAGACAACACATTTTTCTAAATGTGGTTAGATATAACTGGCTGGCAGGCTCAAACTAGTTGCTATCAGTATGAAAAGCACTGCCTAGCATTTTCTTTATAAAAATCCCAGGATTATAGGGATTGAAAAATTCCCAAGCGAACACCTTCTAAAAAAGAATGAGTCTAGTGCCATCTGGTGGAATAGTGTGAAAGTGACGCAAGATTTGGAAGTCAAATTATCCGGCTTGAAAAGTGTAAATAAACCCTGGACCCCACAAAATGGGCTTTAGGATCACAAATACCCTGACATTTCATCCAAAATTATAAATACATTCTATGTTCATATGCATATTTTTGTCAATGTCAATAATATTAACAGAGTCCTTTTTAAAGATTTTTTTTGGGAGGTAGAGTGACAGAGAAAGAGGGGAAAAGACAGAGATCTCCCACTCAGCTGCCAGGCCTGCTGAAGCCAAAATCAGAAGCCTAGCGGTCTCCTAGGCGGGTAGCAAGGGGCCATCTTCTACAGCATTTCCACTTGCTGGATGGGAAACGAAGCATCTGATATTCAAACCAGTGCTCCTGTGGGATGCCAGCATTGCGAGTGGAAGTGTAACCCACTGCACTGCCTCTCCACAAATTCTTAATAGAATCCATAACTGAGAAGATCAAGAACTATTCCTTCGGGGAATTTTTTTTTCCCCTTCCAATGAGAAAAATCTCAGTTTTAATCATTTATAAAAGGATAGGAAGTATAGGTGGCCTGGGACTTGGTTGAGGGTACAGACTTCCGGTTGCAGCCTGGCCCAACACTTGCCATTGCAACTGTTTGGGTAATGAACCGGCAGACAGAAGATTTTCTTTCTCTGTCCTTTTCTCCCCCTCTCTGTAACTCTGCTTTCAACATGAACAAAATATTTTGAAAACAAATAGGTAATTTTTTAAAAGAATATAGGGTTTAAAATCACAAGGGACACGGCCTTGCAGCTGAATTGCCAAATGTGTCTCAGCAGCAGACTCCCGCGTCCCTTCCCCAAAGCCGGATGTCACTCCCTCAGAGGGCTGGGCCCACGCAGAAGGCTCAGCAGTGTTTTCCATCAGCTTAGAATCTAACAGACCTGGACGGAGGAGTCACTTTTCTTCCCTTGTACCGTGATAGGTTACAGTTAAGTATAAAGTGAGTATTGTGCAGCAAAACCTCAATACAGAATAACTATTATTACTATTTATTGAAAACAAACTAGAAGAAGGCATTTTGTCACTATTAATAACACCATAACTGGGAACACAGTTGTATCTGAACATACTGGCTAGACGGTTTCCATTGAAAACTGGACATCGCAGGTCACACGCTGCTTTAAGTGGGCAGGATGGCTGAGATCCTGCACTTGGTCTTAGCCCAAAGGCCAAGAAACAATCTAGAGATCCTTCCTTGAAGGCTGAAGGCCCTGAGGGTCATAGAAGCGTGTTGTCCTGCAGAGTGCTATCCAGTGGTACAGCCGTAGCAGCCACCTGCCTCCCCTGTAATGCCTTACCACAGGGTTGCCCTGGGCACCAGGCACCCGCCAGCAATGCACCAAGTCCTGTCTGCCCCTCGCAAGATCTGACCATTTTCTTCCCTCCTGAACTCCACAAGGACACCCCTAGTAACATAATCTTCCCTGTTTCCAGAGTACAAGCCCAGGTTCGTCCATACCCGGCAGACACGTTCCTTGTCCGTGGAATTTGAAGGCGAAATTTATGACATCAACCTGGAAGAAGAGGAATTGCAAGTGTTGCAACCAAGAAACATTGCCAAGCGCCATGATGAAGGCCCGTGGGGGCTGGGAGGCCGCCAGGCGGGCAGCGGTGGCAGCAGGAACGGGATGCTGGCAGACAGCAGCAATGCTGTGGGCCCCACCACTGTGAGAGTGACACACAAGTACGAGGCCTCTGTCTGTTCTTTAGACTTGGGTTCACAGTTGCTTCCACTCCCCTGTAGGACCACAATTTTGTGCTGGTTAAAATAGTGTCACTAGAACATCTGGTATCCGAGGGCTGGTCACCAAAACAGCTGGAAACCCTAAGAGGCCATTGAGGAACCCCAACAGTAATGAACTGGAATATGTGCTTTGGGTTCAGTTTTATATTGGGGCAAATTATCTGGGAATCAAGCCAGAGTAAAGCTGCCCCATATTAACTTAGCAGCATAGAATTTGTATCCCAAGGAATTATCTATGTTGACATCTATAGAGTAGACTGAAATAGTTACGGGGGCTGGGAGTGGCTCTTCCATGTTGCATGGCCACTGTTGCTCCTAGCAGGATTGTAGCCAGGACCTCAAAAACAAAGTACAGTCACAGGGAGGAAACTGGGTCTCAGAGAAGCTTCCAGAAAGATGATGTAGGTTAGCAGTGGCTGTTCACAGAAACCAGAAAGAAGCATGGACATCAGGAAAGCAGAGAAGAGAGATGACTCCCCCAAAGCTTTAATGGATTCATTGGCTTTTCAGTTCCTTCCAAAATGACTCGCTCTCTTGATGGAGAAGCAATCTCTTTCTGAATTTACTAGCAAGCTCTTTGGTTTTTTTTCCCCTCAGTTGCATTTCTTGTGGCAGGAGAGGTACCATGGTCCTGCCGGGGTTTTATCTTTGGGGTTGGCCTCAATGCCTGCAGTTGTCAGAGTGATATACTAAAAAGATGTGGGCTGGCATTCATTTCTCTCGCATTATACATTGACCCTTACAGCCCACCTGCTCTCCATCTCTGGGGCCGCTTCTTTGCTTCAGAACATAATGGCATACTTAAGGCAAGCCCTTTAGAACAGAATTAATGGGAGGAATACTCCCTTCCTGGCTCTGCATTTCTTCAAACAAGCCATTTTTTATTATGACTGTAAAAAATCTTTCTCTCTCTCTCTCTCGCTTTGTGTTTGCTTATGCTTCCAAAACTTGAGTTCTGGGGTGGTATGTACTCCAAGAAGCATGAATTTTGAGAGCTGCCTTGAAAAGTGACATCATCCCTTGTGCAGCCAAGTGCCAGGATGTGTTCACATATCCTGCCTGTGGATGCATAGACTCCAAGCCTACCGTTTGTATCAATGTTAGTAACTTAGAGTGTCATTATGTTCTCTTTGAAACGTAAATCTATTTTCTTATACTGTGGTTTACTTGTGCAGGTGTTTTATTCTTCCAAATGACACAATCCATTGTGAGAGAGAACTGTACCAATCAGCCAGAGCCTGGAAGGACCATAAGGCATACATTGATAAAGAGGTGAGTATGGCCATGTGACTACAGGATTTATTCCAAATCTAAGCTCAGTTTTCCAGCCCTGCTGTGATGGTGGGATATGCGGTGTGCCCAAGTCATTGTTTTTGTAATTACATAAAAAAGAAAACGATCAAAAAAAAGAAAAACCAGTGATTGTGCTACAAACCATAAAATGAGCAGAGGGTAAGGATGGACTCAGTAGACTCTGTAGGAAAATTATATATGTATGGAAATGATTTAATCATAAAATTCAGTTAGAGTGTAAGGTAAAATTTCAAAAAGTTCCTGGAAATGCATATTATAAAAAAAAATCTAGGCATGAAACATAAGTTTCAAAATTACACCAAAATAAATTATCTTTTCAGTCCTTTTTCTACTTTTTTTGAGCAAGCAAGGAAAAAAAAAGCTCCCATCCACTGATCCAAATGCATTACAATGGCCAGGACCAACTCCGGCCAGGGGAGCTGAAACTTCTTTCTAGGCCTCTCTTGGCAGCAGAAGTACAATTCCTTGAGCCATCACTGCCATCCCCCCGTTCCTACACTTCCTGAAAGCTGAAGTCAGGAGCCAGAGCTGGGCCTTGACGTTAGCAAGTGGGATGTGCGCGATGCACCTGATGTGCTCATCACTGGGCCACACACCCACCCCTCCAGGAACTTCCTGACATTGCCTCATATGTTTCCTAACAAATCGTTGTCTGCAGTTCGTAGTTACAGAACACAACCAATACGGAGACAAGAAAAGCACTTGGCAAGGTAGGATGTGACCGCAAACGCCATTTTTCAAATACGTGTTTTCCAGATCGAAGCTCTGCAAGATAAAATTAAGAATTTAAGAGAAGTAAGAGGACATCTGAAGCGAAGAAAGCCTGAGGAGTGTAACTGTGGCAAACAGAGGTGGGTGTGGAGCTCCGCCAGCTGCTTTTGCTTGCCTGGTCTCTCACACAGGCTGCAGGGCAGAACAGCAGGCTCCTTTTTCTGTTTTACCAACAGAAAGCAAAATACAAATGCATTGCCTTATGGTGATTAACCTAACCTGTTGAAGTAAAATGTAAAATGAAATCTTCCATAAACTCAAGCAGCAAGTACAAAGTCACATGCAGTTAAAAGAGTTGCAGTACAGTGACAACTTCCTTCCTCTGCTGCTATCGCTTCTTAAAATGAACTGCTAAGGTCAAATGCAAGGTTGTGAAAGACACTTTTTAACCTTCTTCCCTGCAGCTATTACAGTAAAGAGAAAGGCATGAAAAAGCAGGAGAAATTGAAGAGCCATCTTCACCCATTCAAGTAAGTTATGCTGTGTTTTCCACATTAGCTGGGTGTCAGGGTCTGTGCCCTGGGCACTTCCAGAAGGTGGAAGAGTTCCATGTGGGCAAAGTGCCAGTGCCTTGGAAAAGGCAGATCCAGCATGGTGCATAGCCCAAGAATAGGTACACACACCCTGTACCTCCTCAGTTTACCATGTGATGCTCTGGATCCTTTGACAAGTGACAACTATACATATATATGTATATATATGTATACGTATATATGTGTGTGTATATATATGTATATATATAGCAGTCTCTAATCATGTGTGTGTGTGTGCCTCCTCAATGGAACCAATAACCAGACCATATGCAGAGTGACAGAGTGGCAAAGTCTCTACTGATTAGATTGGTGTGTTCTGTAGAACAGCCTGTAAGATCATTTGATTCTGAAAGTGGAAACAAGCATGCATATTCAAAAGAAAAGAACAGCAGAAATTGCACATCAAGGAGAGTAAATATTTAGGCCCCAATAGTGTTTGAAATGTCAAGACAATGAAAAAGGAAGACAAATCAATTCAAAATATTGGCTCTCCATACCTATTTTGTAGAATTTATCAAAGAATTTTTTTAGCTTGCAAAAATGAAACCATCTGATGCAAGTCATCATGGGTTTGGGAGCTGATGGTTCTGGACCACCAGATTAAGACAGTTGCGCAAATGGGGCGGCCAGCAGCAAGCTGTGATTCACGTTGGCTTTCACTCTTATCAGTGTTTCCATGTAAATAAAGAAGAAGATATTGGTCGCATTAGGGTTCATAAGTTCTGAGAGAGCTGTCATTGAATGAGTTGGCCTTCTGCCCACAAATCATTTCCTCTGCAGGATGTGTCCTTATGCATCTAAATGTTGGCGCACCTTTCAGAACACTAACCCCATTTTTAACTGAGATACTACTTTCTGATCCCTAAAATCAGTCTCTTCTACTGCAACAGGGAGGCTGCCCAGGGAGTAGACAGCAAACTGCAGCTTTTCAAGGAGAACCGTAGCAGGAGGAAGGACAGGAAGGAAAAGAAACGCCAGAGGAAGGGCGAGGCGTGCAGCGTGCCTGGCCTCACCTGCTTCACCCACGACAACAACCACTGGCAGACGGCCCCGTTCTGGAACCGTGAGTCGCTGCTTCCCACCACCCCGCCGACCCTGCGGCGCCTACCCCGGGAACACTGACCAGGCACTCTCCAAAGATGGAAGGGCATCCTACCTAGCACAGTGCAAACTCACAATGTGAATCATTGTGCCTCCTGCAAAAAAAAAAAAAAAAATTTAGGAATTCAGGGATGGTTTTTTTGTGTGTGTTTTGTTTTA
This sequence comes from Ochotona princeps, assembly GCF_030435755.1. Lineage (NCBI taxonomy): Eukaryota > Metazoa > Chordata > Mammalia > Lagomorpha > Ochotonidae > Ochotona > Ochotona princeps. The sequence continues at coordinate 55,222,421 of NC_080840.1, forward strand.
AAATGCCAACCCCTCCTTGAGTTTTTTCTCCCAAAGATATTGTCCTGCAGAGCACCCACCACTTGCAGAACCCCGACCACTAAAGACTGTTCTGTGGGTTAATAACCCAGTAAATGGTGAACAATTTGGCTACAATGTTTCTATCTCGTGTCAAGGGCACACTCTAAGTGTAACAAAAGGAAGTAAAAGAAAGATACAAGTCCACTTCTTGGTGATTCTCAGCCCCCTTTGGTGCTCTGTATGTGTGTGAGAGAGAAATAACAGGAATTCCACATAATTATTTGATTTTATATTGAATTTCTGAGGGTGCAAAGTCAAATCAGTGCTTTTATTTAAAAAAAAGGACTATTCCTTTTTGTTAGTTTCTAGTTATTTATTTGTTTGCTTGTTTTATTTATCTAAAAGACAGAGAGAAAAAGAGATCTTTTGTCTCCTAATTTGCTCTCCAAATCATGACATCCACTAGAGCTGAGCTATGCTGAAACCAAGAGCCAGGGACTGTCTCCTGGTCTCTGATGTGGGCGGGAATGGCTGAGGTGCTGGAGCCATCACCTGCCACCTCCAGGGCACTCATTAGCAGAGCCAGGACTCAAAGCAGGCATTCCCATAGAGGATGTGAGTGTCCTAAGTGGCATATTAGCCACTGTGCCAAATTCCCACCTGGTACACAAGTATTGTTCTTAGTGGTGTGTACATATACCCACTGAGAACACATGGAAACAACATCCAAATTCTCGTAGAGCATCAGTCAATGGCAAGCTTCACGGACCACAGAGATGAGACACCAAATCTGGTGACTGAGAGAGTGGCTGGATACCACCCTGCCTCTGCTTTGCACCCTCAGAGCGGGAAACTCCAAGGAGTCTACAGGCCATCCTAAGGTCAATCCATGGCCTCTCCAACAGGATGTTTGTTTCATCTTCCTGTTTTGACACTTCTGAATTTCAATGTTCATGTGTGCATTTATGTGTACAATTGCATGAATAGTGAATGACCACATACAGTCACAGCATTAAACTTTGTTAAAGTTTCCAAAACCTGCAACCCTGAGGGTTATGAGACCCATGGCTGGGTCTCTGCTCTGCCAGGCTCAGTTAAACTTATGACTATAAAGAAAACTGAAAGCTTACCATTGTAAAAATTAGAGCAAAAATGAGAAGAAAGGATGGGAGAGAGGGTGTGTGCATTGGGAAGTACCACTGTATTCTTAAAACTGCATGTAGCAAATGCATAAGATTTGTTTTCTTTATATACATTTTTCTAGAAATTAAATTAAAAGAACTAAAGAACTGGGAACATTGAGCAAGCCACCTTGTTCTCTGCCTTCATTATACTTAGGTTTAAATTAGGGGAGTTTACATATGGAAAGAAAATGAGATAAATGAAACAATAATAAGCTGAAATTATGCTCTGAAGGAAGCAGTGATCAAAGAAACCACAATTGTTAAAGGGGACCTTTGCAGAGCAAGGAGTTAACAGGCCTCTGCAAACAGGAGAAATTCCAGCTGAAACCAAAAGGCAGGGCAAGGCAATCCACGTGGGAGGGAGCAACCACCCAGACAGAGGGAACTGCTTGAGTAGGGCCAGGGGCAGTGAGCATTTGCTTGTGTCCAGGGCTGGAGGCTCCTTGAAAGAGGAGGTACTAACAATATATAGTCATAATCTCACAGGCCAGAAGGAGACATCAACCTTCCACCTGCCTACCATCTCCCAGCACACTAAGACCAAGCCGCCACCATGTCTTACCTCAACCACTGCCTTCCCTCCTCAGTGGTCTCCCAGATTCCCCGCTACATCCTCTTCAGAGGAGTTAGAGTGACCTGCAGATGATGCCCTGTGTTTTGGGGGTTAAAGAGTAAAGTCCTTAACATGGCCTGCAGGCCGTGATCCAGTCCTACCCCAGACGTGTGCTCCCACCTTTGCCTGCTCCACTACTTGCCTTCTGGTTCTCTGTTGACCATCCCAAGCCCCCTCCTACCACAGGCTCTTCACAGATCTTGCCTCCTCCTTCCGTAAGGTTCTTCTCCTGTGTCTATCAAACACCTGCTGCTTCTTCAACCCCTATTGCAAGGTCACTTCTGAAAGGCACATTCCCTGTGGCCATGGAGGCCACTGTTGCACTACACTGTCAGTGCGTCCTCCATTTTTCTCTATGAGAGTGATCATGTTTGCAATTATGTATGTTGTTTCACTTGTCTTTTTGCTTAACTCTGATCTCTAGGCTATACATTTCTGAAGATAAGAGATCATGTCGCTAGCACATTGCATCCTCTCGGTGCTAAATAAATAAATAAATAAATAAACAAGCAAATTACTCCAGTATAGCTCAACTCATAACAATACAGCTAACCTCTTGAGTACCACCGAATGTCACCGTGTAACAATGTAAGGAATAGGAAGTGAGCCAAAAAAAGAAAAGAAAAAAATTACCCTGCAGTTACTCAGATCTTTCAGAATCAAAATGGAGACTTGATTTCACTTGGTACCAAATCTGATGCACTGGGCAGTGTGCATTGCGTTGTTGATGGTCATGGTGTCAGTATTCTAGACCATTTGGTTTCAAATTTCCTTTGGCAGTAACTCACAGTGACAAATACATGTTATCTCAGGATCTTTTATCCATAGTGTGCATACACTGTGTATCTGCGTGTATGCTTGTAATACATATACTGTAGGTAATGTATATACTTAAATTGAATTTTTAAAAATCAATGTCTCATTGCCATCTTTTTTGTCTATTCTGTTTCTTATTTTAAGGACATGTTTTATTGTTGCGTTCCTAGTATTCATAGTGCCAACTTGAGCTTTTGACATAGTGGTAGATACTCAACAACATTAACTAGAAAAGTCAGATCCACCCCCCAACAAATCACCTCCTACTGCAATGGCCTCTGGACTTTTTAAAGAATGCATCCGTGTCTGCTTTTGAAATGACCACAAAGCTAAAGAGAGGTTAAAGTAGGCTGCCTGATGCACCTTAGCGTTTGCATGTAGAAAATCATCATCTTTCTTTCTCTTTTTTTCACCTAGTTTCACAGCAAATGTGTATGGAGGAGGAAAAGGGGTGTAGATATATAATATCAAACCACAACATCTATGGGGGAAAAAATCAACCTCAAAGTGTAAAGCCAAACTCTGAAGCAGCTTGCTATAAGGTTATTCATTCTGTTTTGTTTTTCTTTTCACCCACCAGTGGGATCATTCTGTGCTTGCACAAGTTCTAACAATAACACATACTGGTGTTTGCGAACAGTCAATGAGACACATAACTTTCTCTTCTGCGAGTTTGCTACTGGCTTTCTGGAATATTTTGACATGAATACAGATCCTTACCAGGTAAGACAGTATGTTTCACTTTATGAAGGTTGGTGAGAACAGGATCATCACAGCAAGAGCTGAAACACATTGTCCTGCCCTCTTCCTCCCCAGCTCACGAACACAGTGCACACAGTAGAACGAGGAGTTTTGAATCAGCTACATGTTCAACTAATGGAACTCAGAAGCTGTCAAGGGTACAAGCAATGTAACCCAAGACCTAAAGGCCTTGACATGGGTAAGGAAAAGATTTATCTTGTTTTATCTTACCAACTGTTACCAGGTTTTCTGCCTTTAAAATATTCCTGTGCATAGAAGCATCCAGTTGGTGATACTTACACAGGAAACTTTCCAGGTAATTCCACACGTAATTGGCTCTCTAAACTTAGCCCTGGAAGCATTAATGAAAAACTTAATCCACCAAAACGTTCAGTGAGCACTTCCTTTGAATCTGTCACACAGGTCTATTCAATTAGTAAAGCTTGATTCCTGGTAGAAGCATCTACCAGAAAATGAGATGAAAACTTTTGCGAAGTCTTTGTCATCGCTGTAAACCACAATTTCCTTTTCTTTGAGAGAACATAGATGGACACACACAATTCTGTATTTCTGCTTATCACATTTTGAAATGACCTCTGTAGGATCCAAGCTCATGTCATAGGGAATTAGATTTCTTATACAAGTTTTTCCCATTTGAAACTAGAGCTGTGTGAGGAGTACATTAGCTTGGCATCTGTCGGTAAACAAGGGCCTCGTTGGGACCTGCCAGAAGTTCCTTCCCTGACCTGCTGTGTCAAACTCACTTCCTTTGGTGAGGGGAATGCAGCTCTTTGTGATGTGATCCCGAGCTCCTTCGTGGATAATGAGAATACCCATTCCCTTCTCGTCATTTCTGCAGAAATTGAAATGTCAGCGGTCCATAGCAGGAAGGAAAAAGAGCTGAAGCTAAGGGTATTACCATTGGCACAACAAGTCAGTCCCAAAAGGAAGAACTGGCCTTCCAGGCGTTTGGGAGCAGTTTTCTTGCAGCTGTTTTCTGGGATCTTCTATAGCTATATCTCTGAGCCCAGGCAGAGCCAGCGCAGCAACCATTAAAGTGGGCAGCTCTCTGGGCCATGTGAGTTAAAGGGGGAAAATGGTCCCATCTCAAAATAGACAATCTCCTCTCCTGTCGTTTCCACCACTATAGGGTTCCAATGACTTTCATGCTACAGGAATCCCAGAGGAAATTATAAGTCCTGTGAGAAATATCACATCTCAGGCCTCAATCAACACTTCTCAGTTAACACCTACTTGGGGGGAACTGCCAGGGGGACTAGACTCACAAAATAGGTCTCTTGTCACTGACCTCACTAAGCTCAATTTTTTTTTTCAAATATTCTTCATATCTATTGATCTTTTGCTCCAATCTCACAAAGAAAAGGAAGGAAGAGAGAGATAAAGAAAAAAAGGACCCACCAGAGACTGGAATCTAAACCAACCATTCAACACACTTGACCTGTTATACCCAGATATTTCTTCCCAAAAGATCATAGCTTTCTTAACTCCTGTTGGTGATGACATAACGATTCTGCTTAGTGAAATGTGATAGTGTCTCTTCCTAGTGAAACGACAGCAGGGGGAACCAGTTATTGCTGCTGCACTTGAAGCAGTCCTCTCCACACTCGGCATCATTTCTATGATTGATTATTAGCGGCCCAGTTTTTCAAGTGTTTCATCTAAAAATAACCAAAATTTAGCTTTGAGAATTCCACAGACTTCTAGAATTATTTTTTCTCATTGCTTTTAAATGAACTCTCCTCCCTTCCTATCCACTCTCAATTTTTCTCTCGTGTCTCATGTATATATATATTTTTAATCTTAAACCTTTTTACTTTTAGCTTTCAATCCTCATTTTTTTTTAAACCTAATAGAAAAATCTCTGTTGGACTCTAGCCCTCACTGTATTTAACACAATATATTTCTTTTTAGGACTTAGATGTTGTGCATGGAAAACTACATAGTGGATGGTTTATGAGTTCTAAATCTAACATAAATTACTCTTCTATTTTCCTATATCAGGAAATAAAGATGGAGGAAGCTATGATCTACACAGGTATTCACACTTTTTTATTCTCGGCAGCTTCTTTCCCAATAATTGCATGTTCCAGTTATTTCAACTAATTTCTGTTTCTTCCCATGTTGCACAGGGTATAGCTTGGGGTGCATGTTTGTTCTAACAGCATTCTCTGCCATCTTGTATCATTGGTTACAAGTTTTTCATTCTGCTTTCCAATCACTTCACTGCCTCAGCAAGACATCTTTCAGAGCATTTACTCATTGCCATGTTTTTTGTTATTGTTGTTGTTGCTGCTTTTTGTTTTGTTTTGTTTGCCTGTTGGATGATGCTTTTAAGCATGAAATGATGTGAAAGGAGTGGGAGTGGACGGGGAGGGCAGCCTTTGAGAGCCTTGGAGAGGGTGGGAGATGAATGTCTTTGTCATGCTTACACTTTGTTTTCCTCACGGAAACAAACCATAGAGTTCTATTAGATAATTATCCAAGGTACACAAGGACTGATGAAAATTTTAAGAGCATTCTCAAATGCTCATTCGCTATGTTGGGGGAAATCTAAAAAATTCCTTGGTCAGTGGTCTTTAGTTAACTTTTCTCACCAAATCAGCAGCCATTCGTACAAGTCAGAAAACTCTATAAGGACGTGATGAATAAGTAAGTTGTGCTACTGGGTGGGAATACATACCTGAGGTCAAAGCATTTTTCCCCCCCAAAACAATACTAAGACAATAGTGTCTGACATGCAAAACCTCCAAAACAACCTTCAGCCTCCTCATCTTACACCATTTCTCACCGTCATCCACACCTCCTACCGCATAGTACTGGAGAAAAGCATCAGACACCTGCTGGCCCACCGCTTAGTCATTCGGCAGTGGCAACCATTGCTACTTTTCACACCAAGCGTTGACCTTAGAGATCTGTAGAAGTGTACTGTGCAGTGTAGACAGGGATTGGGGAAGCACTAACACTGAGACATTCATGTGTCAGCATTCTGGTTGGTACATTTAATTGGGGGAAATTTTTTCCATGAAAACAAAATAAAACAAAAAACACATGAACTTACTTGGTGCCATCACACTGATATATTCCCAGAGAAGCAAGCGGATTGCTGGTCCAAGGCATCCTGCTTATGTCCTGGTAAGCACCTCGGCTCCTGGGCTTTCATCTCAGCTTCCTCCTTTCAGAGGTAGTTCAGTCGTCTCAGGACAAGTCAAATGATCACAGGAGAGGCAGTGTGGAATACAGGCACCAGCAGCAAGACAAATGATGCTGGACTGTTGAGGCTAGTTTATTACCATTTATGTATATCTTTTTTATCTTTTCAATCTCATCTTTCCTTCCTTCCTTTATTCTGCCCAACACCAGTCACATGTCCTTCCTCCTCTAGTACACGAAGATGAGATAATAGGAAAGCATTCTTTTTAAACTTTTTTTTATTTTTATTTTTACCTTTTTGATTTAAGGAGAAAGAGAGGAAGATAGGTGACCATTTGTTATTCACTCTCCCAAATGCCCAGGGTGATCAGAGCCAATGCTAGCAGCCAAGAGCTCAGAACAGGTTTGGCCTGAGAGTGGCGTGAACCAAACACATGACAAGGACTGCATGATCAGGAGATTGGAATCAGGGGCAAGAAGTAGATACTACACCCAGGCACTCCTACACAAGACCTTAGCATCTTAACCAACGAACTAAACAAACACCTTCCCAGAAACACTCAAGTCAATCAAGGTCTATGCTGCCTACTTCCCCTGGATCACATTAAGACATTTCCAAAGTGTGACACTGTATTTGTACCTAACACTAGACATTGGCTATACAGTTATTTTATCGTGTATTAAGTTTTGCAGCTAAGGATCTTCAGTCTAGTGTTCTTTTACTTTTATCATGAAAAAGGCTAAAAAAGTTGGGTTATTTCCACCATCACGCCAGTTAGAACTGAGTTATTCTCCATTAAGTCATCTTTCCTTTGAAGTAAAGAATGGTTAATTGCTCTTAAAAGGTAATTCAATGACCTTTGGGTTTCTCCCTTTCTTGGGCCTCTGCCATCACTACTCAAAGGATGAAATAATCAACTGTTTCTTGGATCATTTTCACATGGCCTTGGCATTATTACCTGTTGATGGTCTGTGTACAGGAGTGACATGTAAGCTCATGTAAGCTCATGCAAGTGTCCTTACCAAGGTTCCTTTCCAGGGAGCAGCAGTAAGGCAACCTTATGACTCAAAACAATCTGGTATTTTCAGACATAATCCGTAGGGAACTTTACTTTGCTGTAGCTATCCACGTTGCAGACAGAAAATCTTGACACAGAGTTACTAAGAGAACAACTACCAAGTCATGTCTGGGACTCAGGAAGCCCCCAAATACAACATTTGATGAGAACTTCATTGCTCACCATGTATTGTTGGATTGAATGGGAACAGACCCAAAGCAAGTCATGGTATATGTGTAGAACTGATGTTTCCAGTATGTTATCTTGTTCCTGATCTTGGTGAACATGCTTTTAGAATTCCCTCACTAAATGAGAGGCAGGTGTCAGGACTAAGATGTGTACATTTTCAAAGTGGTAACGAAATAGGCATCTGTTCCTTGGTCAGTGTTCGCATCATTCATAAATGTTGACTTGGTCAAAAGCTTTCTCCACAATGGTAGAGATGTCCAGAAAAGTTTCCTCTTTAGAGTTGTTAACAGGGCACCTTGTATTAATAGATTTGCTAAGAACAAATCAGGCTTTCATTCCTGGAATAAATTCCACTTGGTCATTGTGCACTATTTACTTAACTAATACTGAATTCTGTTCATTGAAATTTTCTATATTATATTTAAAATGTAATTGGCCTATCATTTCCTTTTTGTTGTCTTGCGCTATCTGCTAGGTATTTTATTCATTTCTTATTGCTGTTCTGGTAAATTATAATATTGAAACAATATAGGCTTATTCTCTGGTATTTCTGAAGGTCGGAAGTCTGTGTCAGTTCTTAACAGTCTGAAATGAAGGTGCCAGCAGGACTGTGCTGCTGCAGGGAGCTCAGGGTAGACCCCCTTTCCATGCCATTTTCTGTTTCTAGTGATTGTCTGCCTTCCTTCATCATGACTCCTTCTTGCATCTTAGAAGTCAGCCACGAAGCTAACCTTCATGTCTCTTCTTTCCTCCCCTCTTTCTTTCCTTCCTTCTCTCCTCTGATTTCCAGTGATTCACTCTTGTACCTAACTCCCTTGCCTCCTTTGCCCATAAGAATGATCATGACCTCGTCTGGAACTCAAAGACAGTTTCGCCATCTCAAGACCCATAACTTAATCCCCTCTGCAGTGTCCATTTGGCCACAGAAATTACTGCATGCACAGTTTCTGCAGACAGGAGAAAACTGTCTTTGGAGGCCCATTATCCTGCCTGCCATAGCTATTATTGCTATACCTGCTCCATAAAGAGAATCTGAGAGTTAGATTTTTCTGTGTTCTGGAATAGTCTATGTCAAGAATCTCTTTTGTGTGGGCCCAGCACGATAACATAATGGTTAAGGTCCTCGCCTTGAATGCCCCGGGATCCCATATAGGCACCAATTCTAATCCTGGCAGCTCCACTTCCCATCCAGCTCCCTGCTTGTGGCCTGGGAAAGCAGTTGAGGACGGCCCAAAGCCTTGGGACCCTGCGCCCGCATGGGAGACCTGCAAAGAAGTTCCTGGCTCCTGGGTTTGGATCGGAGCAGCATCAGCTGTTGCGGCCACTTGGGGAGTGAATCATAGGACAGAGGACCTTCCTCTCTGTCTCTCCTCCTCTCTGTACATGTGCCTTTCCAATAAAATAAATAAATCTTAAAAAAAAAGTAATCTCTTTTGTGGCACTTTTGGTAAAAGTTTCCTATGTAAACAAATGGATCCAGTTCTTCTTTGTGGAGTAGTTCTTGAAGTTTTCTAATAACCTTTCTTTTTCTTCTATGGAAATTACGCTTTTGAGTTTTCTGTCTCTATTGGGTCGATTATGATAAACTCTTGCACAAAGTTGTTTGAACAGGTGCCTCCTTGATCCTGGAATCTGGTAGGAAATGACAAAGCTAATGTGACATGCAAGTACATAACAGCAACAGATTCTTCCCCTCACCTCTTCTCCACACCATCCTAAAAGTGGCAGGGAAACCATCAGTGAAGACACTTTCTTAGCCTCCTCATCTTGAGCATGGTATGTAAACCAATCATGCCCTTTTTTTGGCTCCCTTTTATTTTATTTCATTTTACTTTTATTTGAAAAGCAGAGGAAAAGAGAGAAGGAGAAACACAGCAAACACAGTTCCTATCTGTTGATCCATTCCTCAAAGGCCAACAAAAGTTAGGCTGGGCTGAAGCCAGGAATCAGGAGCTCAATTCAAGTCTCCTGTGTAGGTTACAGGAACCAATTACTTGAATCATCACTTAGTCCCTCCAATGGTCTGCATTAGCAGAAATCTGGAGTCAGAAGCCAAAGGCAGCTATCAAACTCAGCCTTTGCAATGTGTGTGTATGTGTTTGTGTGTGTGTGTACACACGCGCGCAGGTATCCTAACAGCTAGAGGGAACATCTACTACTCCCATCATTTTATTCTCAAATTTTTCGTTCATTTGAAAGACGGAGATATACAGGGAGAAACAGGGAGAGAGATCTTGGATCGAGTGGCTCAATCCTTAAATGCATGATACAGTCAAGGCTAGGCCAGGACAAAGCCAGGAGCTTGGAACTCAATTTGCGACTCCCACATATGGGAACCAAGAACCTAAGAACTTGAGCCATCATCTACTGCTTTCCAGGGTCTGCCTTAGCAGGAGCTAGATTAGAAGCAGACAGGACTTGAGCCAGGTACTCTGATATGGGAGACAGGTGTCTCAGCGACATACTAACTGCTCCATGAAACCATCCCACCCAGTTTTTGCACCAAATGTTTTCACTGCTCTTCCTGCTTCCCTAGTGAACAAATTACTCTGAGGATGATGGCTTACAATAGGATGTCATCCACTGTTGTCTGTTGGAAACTGACTAAAAAGTGTGTCCTTAGGTCTGAAGAAATTCAATCTGGTGGTCCAACCTGGTACAATATCTTCTATTCCAATCCATTACTAATATTTTGAACATTAGCTTTCATCACTCAGAAGGCAGGGCCCAGTTCCCAGAGTCTATTCATGTCAGAATTCACTGATAAAACCCCTCAGGGTTCCCAGAGTTGGCCCAATGTAACCCACCTGTCAGCTCTGTGCTGGGCCTTTCCTGGGAGGAATCCATGTGGTTTCTGTGTCTGCTGTGGGCAGACAGAACAGTTCTTGCTGTCCTCCAAGAGTTGCGAGAAAAGGTCTGTGTTCAGCTGGTCCCTGAATGACCGCCAACTCCCCTGCCCCAGGGGCTGAGGTTGAGCATGTACTCAGAGGTCCGCTTGGCGGGCCCAGTGGCATTCCATAAGTACTCACACTCGGTTTTAATTCATCTGCTCTGGGTTGGCCTGAATCTGTCCTGTCATCGTGTGTATTTCTCATTGTGTCTTCTATCTATTCCACATAGAAACGGGTATTGTATTCCCTCTTTGGTACTTAGGAAGGGCTATATTTTGGTCCTTCTGGTTGCCTCTGTATTTATATATTTATAATGCCCTGAAGCCCTGTTTTCTTATTTCACCTCTCATTATCTCACTGATCAGGTTTTTTTTTAAAGATTTATTCATTTTATTACAGCCAGATATACACAGAGGAGGAGAGACAGAGAGGAAGATCCTCTGTCCTATGATTCACTCCCCAAGTGAGCCGCAATGGGCCGATGTGCGCCGATCCGAAGCCGGGAACCAGGAACCTCTTCCGGGTCTCCCACGCGGGTGCAGGGTCCCAATGCATTGGGCCGTCCTCAACTGTTTTCCCAGGCCACAAGCAGGGAGCTGGATGGGAAGTGGAGCTGCCGGGATTAGAACCGGCGCCCATATGGGATCCCGGGGCTTTCAAGGCGAGAACTTTAGCCGCTAGGCCACTCCGCCGGGCTCACTGATCAGTTTTGAATGGCATTCTTTACCACCCTCCTCGGACCTGAACCATTTCCAAGGATCTCCTTCTCTTTCATCTATTTTATTTCTTCCATTTTTCACTGCATTATTTTCTCTCTGTTATATAAAATGCAGACGTTGTTTTTCACCATGCATCTACCTTTGTATTTCTTCTAGATGAAATAAATGTAATTAACTCTCCATCATCAATCCCTTTGCTAAAGTTTCCCCAGTGATTTCTCAGTTGAAAACTCATCTCCTAGAAGATTGTTGAGGAATGGTTCATGTCTCCAGGATTCCTAACATTCTAACATGCTGTAAGCTGCTCTTCATAGTCTTGGGACTTGTAGGAGAGGTTGGCTGGATAGGAGATTCCTGGCCCATACTTTGTTTTCTTATTTAACATGATTTTCAGATCCCTAGATGCTTGACTGAGAACGTTCAGTTGACTTACCGCTGGAGGGTTGTGTGTTGCTTTACCATATGGTTTATTTTGGCAGGGGCAAAAGAGATGACTGACTTTTTATTCTCGTTTTCTATTTTCTTGAAATGTAACTTCTTATGAATTTAGGCCGATTTCATTCCATAAATTTGGAGTGCTCACAAATTCCATGTTTAGAGGATGCCTTCCTCTCTGTACAATCAAATATACTTTTAATTGTGCTATGAGTCAAGAGTGGGGAGGGGGAGAAATAGTGTATTTTACAGTGCTTTCTCTTTCTCTTTTTTCTTCTTCCAGGACCTGGCATGCCTGCCTTCTGGCTTGTGCCCTCCCCTCGGCCCCCCGTTTTTCAAAGGTGTTTCTCCCCACCTTTGTACCCTTCATTCCCTGGAGCAATGCCTTCCAAAACTGCCTCTTTGAGTCGCGCACGCTTCCTTTTTTAAGTGTTTATTTATTTGTTTGAGAGAAAGACGGAGGTTTTCTGTCCACTGGTTCATCTGCAGCATGATTGTAATAGCCTGGGCTGAGCCAGCTGCCTGGCCAGGAGCCCAGGACTTTTTCCAAGTCTCTCTCATAGGCGTTAGGGATCTAACCATTTGAACCGTCACCTCCTGCCTCCCCAGGTGTATGATAGAAAGAAACTGGACTAAGGAGTAAAGCTGCGGCTGCAACCCAAGCCTGCTGCTATGGGATTGAGCTTCCTGACCAGCTTCTTCACTGCCAAACCAAACACCTGCCGCTATCGTGCACAAAGCTCATTCCCTCCTCGCTCTCGGTGCTATTTCCCACTGGGACTAGTTCATCCTGCAAGCTGACCATCAGCCTATGGCTTCCACCTCACTTCTCTCTTTTCCCATCTTTGCTGTTCCCTAGGGAGAGTGACCAAGTGCAACACACAGCTCTTCTGGAATTTGGTGGATTTTTAAATTACAGGTGACCTGAAGGTTACAGAATTCTGTCATTCTTTTAAAACCCGTGGAGTGGGCTTTGTGTAGCGATACTAATTTTTGCAGCTAATCTATGTCTCCTTTTGATAGTTTACTGCATTCATCCAGGCCACCTCTCTACATGACCTTAGTCACAACTAGGGTAAAAGTATTGTTTCCTTCAGGACTGTAGTCATACCAGGAATGGAGACAGATCTGAGGGAGAATAAAACCCCTCCAGTGACTGACTTGTCTAGGCTATATAGACTTAGCTAAGACATAGAACTCTTGGGGTTCTATTTTGATTTAGAGTTTAATCACATTCAAGTTTGGCTTTATATTGGAAACAGAAAACAACATATTTATTGGGCATAAAAAAAAAAAGAAAAGGAAAGTGAAATTATTTTTCCCTGGAATGTAGAATAAAAAAAATCATCCAAAGCCATGCCTGTTACATTGATATGTTCAAGTCCACCATTCATGCAGCAACTCTGTAAGGTAGAACCTTCCATTTGTACGTGAAGTTAGGAAAGGTTTTGTCCCACACTTGACAGATGAGGGAACAGACCACGAGGGTTTCACACAGGGCACCTGAGTAACCAGTGGTAAAACTTCAGTCCAAGTCTGACAGGACGAGGCCACTTCCAACACCAAGCAACCATGCCTCCTCCTAGGAGTTGTCATGTATTTCATCTTTTGCCCAATTCCTTGTGTACAGTCGCCTTTGTAACCTAACACCCCCTCCTTGATCACAAAGTGCTAATGGAGAACACTTGATCATGTTGTATTCCAAACCGTTTTAGTCTGTAGGAATGATCTGAGTGGTTTATTTAGATAAGCAGGACTCATTTTCTCAACTAATGCACCACCTTTGCCTCTCTTTTCCCAGAGGACAATTATGGGATGGATGGGAAGGCTAACCTTCCCAGGCTCTCTGCCAACAACAGCTGGCAAGGTCTGGAGGACTTGTACCGTGTGACTGAAAGCATCTACGCATACAGACAAAACTATAGACTTAGTCTGGCTGACTGGACTCACTACTTGAAGGATGTAGATAGAGTATTTGCACTGCTGAACAGTCACTTCGAGCAAAAGAAAGCAAATAAGACGAAAACTGCACCAAGCCTTGGACTCCCAGGTATCTCAGCCGAGCTGCCTGTGCCGCCCGAGATGGCCTCAGCCCAGCCAGATGCAGACCCAAGTCCTGCAGCTGAGGAAGCACCTCATGTGACCCTGCCAGCTGACCTTCGAACCCTGCCTTGGAACCAGTCCCCGTTAGATGCAGAGGATAAACTTGAATGGAATAATGACATTCCAGAAGTGAGTCGTTTGCATTCTGAACACTGGAGCCGTGGTCAAACTGAAAACAGGGAGGGACGTGAAAACATCCATCCCCTGGAACCTGAGGTCAGTGGAAACGGCCTGACGGAGCTGGCTCTCCAGCCCAGCCCCAGGCTGCAACCCCTGGACAGCTACCAGGAAGAGCCTCCCCAGGAGGGTGGCCCAGAAGACGATGTTTTTGAAGATCAGCTGTATCTTCCTGTGCGTTCTTCTGGAACCCCTGTCCATCCGACAGCCCACACAGCCAGCCCAGAGCAGCCTGTGCGGTGCGGCCAAGTGGGGAGGCCTCTGGCCACCGTGGAGAAAAATTCCACGCAGGACAGCTCACAGCATCTAGAAGGCAGTGCCTCAACTCCCCTCCCCTCTGATTAGATGAAATGATGACCTGACCCGAAACACAGTATTTCTTTTTCACTTGTTATTGGTAAACTAATGGCAGCAATTATGACTACCAATATTCCAAGCTACCCTGTGTCCATTTGTGCTGTAGAAGTTAATGTGCACCTGAGCAAGCGATAGACGCACAGGGACTCTGTGTTGTAATTCACTCTTTGGCAAGAGTGGAAATAAAGGGTGGGAGGTTTTGATTTGTTTTGTCCGGCTCTGAAATAGTATTATCTTTTGAATATTATAGGGATATATATATACATATATATATTCCAAATAAGCTGGCTAGAATGGTGCCTTTCCAAGTTTCTGAAACTTGACCTGCTCTGTGAGTCTTTCCGCACACACCCACACTGCCTGCAGAACGAAGCTTTGAGTTCTTTGCAACCATTGCAAGTTTTCAGTGCCACCATGTTTCATTCGGTGATTTGTTGCACTTTGAGATTGGAATGCCATATCTGCTGGGTGAGTCTGCAGGCTGAGCCCGGTCACAATGCTTGAGCTAACTGTGACAAGGTCCGATAGAGCCTCAAGGACAACACACAGTATAGAGCACATATTGTTTCATATACACTTTGCAGGAAATATTGCATGTGTTTTACCTCGACACTGCTAAAACTGATTAGCAGAAAGGCATGGCTAATAAATGTTGGTGGTCAGAACAAATAAATAAATACCTGAACAAAACAAAGGTTGCCTGCTCTATTTGTGCCTAGTCTCAAGTTGTTCATGCTCCAGACTGCGAAATGTGGATTATTTCCCTGCCAAGAGAAAAAAAATAACTGAAGATCTTTCATTTTTCATCTTTAGTGTTGTTTTCTGATCAACAAGCTTAAGTGTTGGGCTTTAAATTTACATAAGGAATCAATAAAATCAAATCCTAAATGCTCCATAATGAAATAAGCCGTAAGATGGCTTCATTTCGTAACATTGTGTTCCAAGATTATTTTTAAGCCTTTAAGACATAATTCAAAATTGCATTTGAAAGTCGGTATTCCTGCGAGTATTCTTGTTTTGTATTATTACAGTTTTAAATAACAGCAAAAAAAAAAAAAAAAAAAAAAAGGCCTCAGTGAGAATCATGAGTACCCTATTCCTCTAATTTCCCAAGAAGATTTTTTTTTGTTTAACCTAACAGTGGTTTTTTTATTTTTGGATAATTCAAATGCTTCAGTAAATTATGCCTTCTGCAAGTATTAAGATAAACTCCTCTAAGGGAAATTTAATATGTCATAGTCAAAACTTTGGTAACTTCAAGTCTTTCTCACAGACTGTACATATGTTAAAATTAACTAAGCTGTTTATCAGATGTGCGTGTCACCGGCTGAATGACAGAATAAACATATTTATGGTCGTGAATGATGTGCTTTGTATAAAGAATTCAAGCTATTAGGAGGCATACTGTGCTCTTTTTTTAAAAAAAAAAATAAATCTTGTATAAAACTCTGTAATACTTTTGTAGAACAATTCTGGCTTCAAAAAAGTCCAGAAGCAATATTTCTTGAAATAAAAACATGTTTAAACTTCACCTGTTTCAGAGAAATGAACTTAACCAAGCCTGTGTGATACATTCATTCCTTACAAGTAGACCAGTGCTGATCTCAGTTTACTCAGTTGACCATGAGCCATCCCCGTGGTACTGACGCACTGCAGAGCATGACCCAGAGGGATTTCCGTGGTGGACAGCCTCTGTGCTGTCAGAGCGAGCCCAGCCTCAACAGGCACCTGCTTGGCTTAATGCTGATGCCATCTTGAAATTCTCAGTAATCATTGACCAAGGAACGTCCATTGACATGCCCCCATCCCCTGGATCCTACAAATGGTGTGGCTCTTCCTAACCTCCCAAAATTAATTTTTCCAAAAGCAAGGGAAAGCCCTACTGAAGGCAGCTTGCATTCTTTGAGGATCGTGAACTTTGGCAGACACCTAACCCTACAAACCCTCGAGTGTTTGATTGACAACTCCCAGGTGCTTCCTGTGTTCCGAAGCTCCCAAGGTATAGCATTGAAATAGAGACTAACATCCATGTAGTGTTCAGAGATTAGAAGCTTAAAAACAAAAGGCATGGGTGGTGGTGGAGCAGAGGGCCAAGGGACATGCTTGTTCAATGCTTGGACGATTGAACAAACCCTGGCGTGGTCAAAGAACAGAGTTCAAAGTAATAATGTACCCAAAGATGAGTCTTTGTTCTCTGCCCCTTCTGAAAAGTGGACAGGCCAATTGCTGTTATCCTGCTGAATATTCAATATTAGTTCAGTTCATGAACTATTCTTGGAATAACCACTCCCTGTAAGAGGCATGAGGGAGACCTCATTACCTCCCTGGGTGGCCTTTCAGACGCCATAGGTCCTCAGAGCCTGGCAGCCCACAGCTGACCACCTCTACCTCCTCACTAAGGGAGAAGAGAAAAACATTCAGCAGAGGCAGTGGTCAACCACTTTCCTTTATCCATTTAAACACTTAAACACACGAAACTGGGGCAGACATTTCACAGCTCAGTTAAGCTGCCGGCATATACAAGGGCCCGAGTTTGAGTCCCAGCTCCACCCCATCCCAGCTTCCTGCTATTGCCCAATCCCAGGAAGCAATAGATGACAGCTCAAGCCCGTGGCTGCCTACCCACCCACATGTATGTTTCCCCACATGGAATTCCTGCTCCTGGAGTCCGCCTGGTCCAGCACTGGGATCTGCTGTGAGCATTTCGGGATGTATACAACATGTACAAACACAACATCTCACACATGTACACACGATGCACCAGACACACAGACACGTCACGGCAGAGTGGCCATGGCAGGGTCCACTCTCACAAAGAATAAACAGGACATTGAAGAAGACCTAAATGGATTTAGTGAATTGCAAGCCAAATTTTACAGTCTGCGTGGGTGTAAGAAGGTCATTGTGTATCTCAAAAAAAGTGGAAGCCTGACAAGAGTAAACTAAGAAACTTCCATCTTGGTTGGAGATAACATGCAAGACAGGAAACTTACTCACCAGGCTCAGACTAGGTCTCTGAGGCTCAACCTGTCATCTTTGACATGAAATACCCTTTGATCATCAGCATTTTGGTTAACAGGAAAAGGAATGGATATCCAATACCCACCACCCCCACATGCCAACACATCTACACACCATCTGGACACATCAGTCTCCTGTATTTGAAAGATCTGGAAGGCTACAGTAGGCACGCAGCCTTCCCCACCTCTCCCCCTGCAGCTCCCCACACATTCTCCACTGAGTCCTCCGTCCAGTCCAGTCCATCCTCCACTCCTGCTGAGTCTTTCACTGCACATTTTCAAGTCGCAGGCTCCCTCCCACGCAGAAGCCCTTGGTGCTGGGTCATTCTGCTGGATTGCAGCCTGGGGGCCCCAGGAACCTTCAGCCTTCTGCTCCACCTGCTCCCCCTCCATCCTATCTGCTTCCACAGCTTCCCGGGATGAGGACCACTCGCTGGGCTTGAACCTCAACTGGATGCTTGCGTTCGCTTTAGCCCTCCAGGTCCCATCCGCACCTGGACAAATGCCCTCCACACTTCAGCTCCCACCTTGCTTCAGATGTTTTGCTTCCCGCCGAAACGTCCCTGCACTTCCTCATACTGGACAGAAGAAGTCCCTCATTTGGCAGGCTCCTCTTGGTAAGAAAATCGAGGTACCAAGTCTGATGCCAACAGTGGGTCCTAGGACCTTGCCCATCCCCATTTCTGCCTGCTGTGACCAGGGTCAGCGTTGCTCTGGCTCACTCTCCTCCTCTCCTTGATGGTGGCTGTTTGCCTGCATCGTATCACAGGGCTTCTAGAAAGCCCATTGCTGCAGGAAGCTGGTAAACAGCGAGATTTTCACATTTTTCCTGATGGGGTGAAGGAGTCACTGCTCTGAATATTAGGAAAAGCTCTACAGAGAGACAGGGGAAAAGGAGCCACTTCGTGCCCAGCACTGTTTCATTGCAGTTGAGAAATTAAAGCAATGAGCCATAGCATTGCCTGCTGTGTGACTTGTCCACCACCAGGCCAGGAAGCCTTCCAGCACTCGGAGGTCCTCCATGCCTAGCTTCTTCAACATTACCCAACTCTCCAATGCCAGAAGAGCTAGGCAAAAGCCAACCTAACCTCTAGCACATTTCAGCAACAGAGAGGTTATGCATTAATACTATCCTCAAGTCCAGGAACCAGAAATTCCTTCATAGACCTTGTGTTTTCCAAACTGACCACGAGGTGTCGCTCTACTACAACTAAAGATCTCTGCTTGCCAGGACCTGCCTTAGCAAAGCTGTCACTTAAATTGTCAAGCAGCAACGTTTCTCAAAACACATCTAGCACAACTTGATCGAGGGCTGGCTCGTTCCTGCTGCAGAGCTAAATATTTTAGCCATATCTAGCTTCCTACTGATTTATGTGGGTTTTCTGAGTTGGAACTCTGTCAAACTGACATTGAAATTCAAGTGAGTGCTGAATATTGATACCCACTTCCTTTCCAATGACTTTGTACGGTTAAAATGTTTTTTGGCTCCCATATGCTGAAACTACAGAGGCCATTTCTACCCAAATGGCAATTTTAAAAAGAAGAAAAGAACTGGATGCTTAGTATTAGCTCTTAACACATGGAAATTGTACAAGTCTGGGACTGGGACTTAGCAAGACCACTAAGTGAAGCGGTTCATCTGCTTACTCCAAGTCTGCCTTTCTTAAGGAAAAACATTTTCTAATGTATCTATTTCAAAAAGCCAAAGACCAAAAGTGGTTCTGCCTATATCCCGCAAGTGTGAGAGATTATAAGACTTCTGGAAATCCTTTGGCCTAGCTTACGCTCTCACAATTAGGAAGGTGGTAGGTTTGGGCAGAAGTCATTACTTACACTTTGCAAAAGGGGCTCCCCTGATGAACGCACAGAGCCAGGGGAGAAAAATGACTACAGATACAGTCCTCCCTAGCTTCCCATCATTCATGGAGCTGACACTGGGTGTGCAGGCGGCGGCGAGAGGAATGGAAATCATTGACCCAGCTCTCCACCTGAACAGCGTTCAAGCCTACAGCCACTTTGCACTCCAATCCCTGAGTCCCGCTGTTCTTTCTCTGACTCTGTTACTCACTTCTGCCTCGCCAGTAAGGATGACCTCAGAGAAAACTCTGCTGTCCATCCAGGAAGTCCTCAACACCCAGTGCTTCAAAGCACCTGAAAGACACTGTGTGCAGCAAGAGGCACAGAGAGACAAGGGTGGCATACTCGGACACACCAGGTGGAGGCCTCTGCAGCCAATCCCGCGCAAATGGAGAATGGAATAGTGGTTGCCAGAGACCAGCAAAGTGGAGGAAGGTGGTGGAAGGGACTGCAGGGAGGACAGCTTGTGGACACACAAGGGGTGCAGGAGCACAGGATGGAATAACTTTCAACGTTCTATACAATAGGAACATTCTGCTTGACAATTCAATGTAAATAGTCCAAAACAGCCAGGATGTTTAATGTTTCCATCCCGAAGAAATGATAGTTTTGAACTGATGCATTTGCCAGTCACCCTTAGCTGATCAATATACATTGTATAGCTGCATAGACATGGCATACTATCCACCATAAATATGCATAATTGCTATGTACCAATTAAAACATTTTAAATCTGTATTTTAAAGGTCCAGTGCTTTTTCTTCCTAGCTGGAGTTGGAGTACAATTTCCTGTCCATGAGCCACTTTCCCAGGCGTTGATGCGCTTGTCATACAGTGGGAAATACTGTTTGTGTCATACCGTGGTGTCATAGGCTGCATTGATACTCACTCGTTTGGAAACATTCTCTTTTGTGCTTGAGGCTCTCCCTCTGCTGATCCATTCTTGGTTTCATCAGTTGAACTGCTTTGGAATTCATTCCTATCTGGTCACAGTCAACTGTGAAGAGTCACCCCCACCAAACACCCACCATTTGCTCCCCTTTAGGGCTCCAAGCAACTAGGGGAACCAAGACATCAGTTCAAGTGAATGAAGTAAGAGCAGAAGTGACAAGTATCACTTCTGGGTTGAAAAAGAGAAAAATCCCCTTTGGCATTTTTGGTGGGGCGGGGAGGGATGGGGAGGTTCTTCCTTTCCTGGCATCTCACCCAAGACCAAGCCTGCAAGCTCCAGATGGTAAAACTTCAAGAGATGGTGGAGCCTTTGTCTCCGGGTTGCTGAGGGACAGAGTGGAAAAGACCCAGCATAGGCTTGCAATGTGAATGCGAAATAAACCACTATGAAATGAAAGCAGGATTAGCACATCATTTCAGTGTAATTTATCAAACCGTATTCAAGGCATGTGCATTGTTCCACAGCCTAAAAGTATTACTTGAATTTCCATAGATATTTAATAAGCTGCTTAAAATAATTCACGTCAGTAACCCAACGGGAAATGTACAATGGCAGAGTCATGAAACTGCAGTCTTAATACTTTCACACTGGCATCGTTACCTCATCTCTTCAGACAAGAAACATCTCAAGACAAGCTACCTCCAGTCCAATGTGCTTTATTCTTCTCTTAGATTTTCTGTCCTCAATTTTCAATGATCAAGTATTCAAGATGTTGTAAACCAAGGTTTATTAGTAACATTGACAATAGATTTTTTTTTTACAATAGATTGCATTAAACACAAGGAAATCATACACTTTCAAGTTACCCTAAGAGGGCTCCAAATAAATACTCATGTTAAAAATCACAAAAGCAAATCCCTTTCTGTAAAACTGGAAAGAGCCTTTCATCACAATCACACCTCTACACACACAGGCACAAACGCATGGAGCACACTCCACTAAGATGTAGTGTCCACCTGCTTGACATGGTTATTGTTACATTACATCTCCTTAAACTGTTAGGGGCTCACCCTCCTGCTTCATGCTTCTAGACCAACATCTGGGAGTTTGAATAGAGGTATGTATTTTGAGAAAAATGCCCACTATCAAATCTTATAAACCAACGATTTTTGTTCTTCGTTTGCTGTAGATACAAACTTGGAACGACTTCCATTCACCCCTTTGGCTTAATGTGTCCCTGCAGTTTACTTTTTGAGAATATGTCCTTCAATTTTAACCTAAGAGTAGAATACCATAAAGAAGGTAACACTCTCAAAACCTTAATGATGAAGATATATTACACGGGTAGCAGCTTTTTGGAGAAGAAATAAGAAAAACCTTTCCGAATTCTTTTTACTTCCTTCTGAAATTATTTTCGCATCTAATCATTCTTGCTAAAGTAAATACCACAAGCGCTGTTTTCCATAGAAGAGTGCCCCCTGCTAGCCCTCCCTGTTGCAGTGTGGAGTTCAGGAACGGACTGGAGAAAGGAGGAGCAGTGGATAGTCATCTTCCAGGAAATCTTCCAGATTCACAAATGCAGAGCCCACGCAGCCCCTCACCACTGCGATCCTGTGAATTCAGTGGTAAGCATGCATTGTTCCATGTTTCTAGCACCAGGCACAGGCATTTTTTTTTTAGTGTTGCAAAAGCAAATCACTAGAGAATTTTCATCAAATTTGACCCTTACTATGAGTGAGTAAAAATGAGGTGCTCAAAACAAACCTCTTCAACCATACACAGAGCTAATTCCAACACAACAAGAAGTCTGGGACAGATACAGCCAGCAGCATCGTGGAAGATGAAAAGAAAAAAAGAAAAGATGAAGTACACAGGGCAGCTAACCTCACGTGCCAGACACACATTTCGTGACTATGGAAGAGGAAGCACAGCTCTGTGTGCAGACCACAGACATTGGTCTGTGTAACAGAGAACTAGCAGACCCGCAGGCAAGGCTGGGTTTCTACAGTCTTTGTTTTCTCTGTGCTACTTGGAATACACAGTGTGCACCTATGTATGCGTAGTGTATGCGTGGCCTGTGTCATGTGGGGTGTAGGAAGCACACACACAATCCCAGAGTGTAACTGGTACCAGCCTGGGTTGGGGCTTGTCTCTTCTCCTAGGCACACGAGAGAATTCCCACAAATGCTTCAGATCCCTTCAAGCCATCAAGCTTCTCTTTGGTGCACAAAATGATGCTACCAAACAGGTTCCAAGAAGAGACTTTTTGGCTCCTGGTCCACCAATGTATGCAATTTGGAACTGCAGGCTGAAGGATTTTCTTGGTGACTGGTGACAATGTAGGACAGCCCTTCCCACCTCCTCCAGGTCATTTCTATCTGTGAAGGCTGACACTTGAAATGCCACAGCTGCTGAAGGTAACAACTAGGTCAGTGGGTAGATATGGAGTGTGTCTATGTTCATTTTAAATTTTTATTAAGAATCTTGAAAGGAAAAAAAATACACCTGAAATCCCTCAGATTCAACAACTACTTATCCTCATTATGTTTGCTTTTAGCAACTCTACTGCCACTCAGTATTCATGCCAGAATCAGATTTGTTCTGTGCTAAATATGAGCTATGAATATATATCTGAGGTAAGTTACGACAAACAATTTTTAATGTAATGTTTGGCTAACTAAATGTGAATTTACCTTGAAAATCTAATTCAACAAATGCAGATGTTCCTTACAGCTTTTTCCTATTTACACAAAGGAATCATAAGCTCTGCATGCTTCAGAAAGAGTAATACATCAAAACATGAACTGCCTTAACGTCACCAGTTACTGTCACATCCTGCTTTCTTGTTAACCAAACCTCTCTGTGCACTGGGCAGTGTAATGAGGGAATAACGCAGCCGGAAAGTTTCATCCGATGCTGACTTGACCATTCTTTGCAATTCTACACAAGTTGTTTTACCTCTCCTGGCCCCAATTGCTTATATCAGGACAACGAAATACTTGCAAGTTTATTAAATGGGTTAAAATGATGTATATTTAGTACTTAATACTCTGCAGTCAGTACTCAAGAAACAGTCACTTAACTCTGCTCTGCTTTCTTGCCCCTCCACCAACACTTTTGAGTGTATTGTTCAATCATTGAATCCACCTGCAAAAACGAGGATTTCTTGCTAATGGAGATAACCCAGTGGGTATACTTCAGCCACCTCACCCACCCCCTTGGAGCTGGCCAAGCAGGAGGCTGGACTCAAGGACACTATGGTTTTATATTAAAGCCAAGCAATACATTGAGTTACAGGGTTTCTAAAGAGAGCAGGTGATCTTTTGCCAAATAATCCAAAGCCAACACTCCTGGAGAGTGGCAATAAAAAAAAATGGTTGTGACTAGAAAATAACATGATTGATTTATTGACAAACATGGAAAGACCTTGTATATACAATCTAATTATATCATCTACGAAACAGTCACTGTAGTTGGTTGCCATATTCCAGTGCTTCTGCCAGAGCCCAAAGCATTTTGGGGACAACTATTAATTGGTACATATTCCAAAATTTCATTCCCTCATGATTTTTACTACTTATCTGACATTCACCAACAATACATTAGTGATACACCTGCTAGTTATAGTTATTGAATACTTGAGGAAGTACAATGTTAACACTGCGACACACATTTCAGGCCATTTTCTTTGGGTTCTGGCCTAATCATCCTGAAGAATTTCATAAAGGGATAGATAACCAGGCAAAATTGTATTGGACAGATAACTGGTGCATTGTCGATGGCTGCAGACACGGATGACTGTGTAAGGCAGAGAGGAACATAGAAGAAGGCTCTCTGATTGTAGCAATCTTAGCTCTCAGAGTCAAGGCCACCGAAAACCCTCTTCGCCCACTGGCTTGACAATCAGAGGAAAATGAAGAAAGCATCACTTGTTCCCTACCTCTGTATCTTCAGTTCAAACAACGCAGGAAACTTCTGAAGGATTAAGATTCCCCAACAAGGGCAAGGAGGAGCGCTAAGGTCTCACTGTAGATATTACGTCAATTAGAAGTGTCAACACCCTCAGTGTACAGCACTTTGCCAGTATTTGACAAACAGCAGGACACTTACATTTGTAACTAAGCAAGAACCTGCACCACTATGAGAACCAGAAACCCTAGATCCAAAGGGAAGTCTCTGTCCTCTGAAACGACAAACTTCACCTTTTACAGACATAAGTCAGTGTGATAGCGACAGCCATCACCACAAACTACATGCCAGCAAAAGAAGCCCTTGATCATTTTCAGGTAGAGAGGAAAATGACCATGGGCTCAGGAACACTCAAACAATTCCAGCTGTACAGCCCTGCAAAGATGGAAGGCAAAGGCGAGAATCACCAGGCAGCCTGGCATGCAGCCTGGCATGCAGATCTCTTGCATGGCAGAGTACAAACCAGATGAGATAACCTGACCCAAATTAGTTGTACATGAGCATAGACTGCTGGGCAGAAACCAGTCATGATCCTATCAGTATTTCCAGTCTGTCAGAGGCAGATCCCATAAATTTACCCACTGTCAGTCACAATCCTAAACACCTTGTAGAAACCATTCTGTGATGCCTTAGTGATGGACTGGGGGGTACCGATATATGATTGATAGTAAGCCCAGAGTGATTTAGGAGCAGAAAAATCCTGTCAGAATCACTTTGAAAAGATGACAACAGCAGGGGCTCTAACAAGGGTGATCAGCAATTCTCACTCTGCTCAAGTAGGACACATCAGTTTATTTTAAAGCATTTTCTGTCATCACTTAGGACCAGATGCTGGGTTCACCTTACAGATCTCCCTCCTCTTGCATTCAAAGTGATTATTACATCCCTAGGTCAACTTTCCTGCTTTAATTACTCATTTTCAGAAGCAATCCTAGCAATTTTCTGTAAAAAAAAAAAAAAAAAAAAAAAAGAAGAATACAGCACAGATTTGCCAGTGCTTTCAAGATACAAGTCAAATGTTCAGATGCGATCTGAACTTGTGACTCTGGAACTTGTCATTCCAATCACTTTGACCGTGAAGGGGACAATTTCTAACTCTCCTCAAGAGCTAAAGAAAGGTTTGCAACAATTTCCTTAGTTGAGAAAGCCATCTGTTTCTTTCTGTACAGCCTGGAACTCAAAGTATAGTTTCTAGCCATACTGTTTAGCACAAAGGTTTTCAAGCCCCTTACAAAAGAACACTGGAGTTTATACTCAAGCTACTATTCATGATTTGCAGCCTCTTCAACTACCTATGGTGGGGCGGAAACTAAAAGAGAATCTGTCTTATGAAGTGATGTTATTCCGCCTCCTAGCAGGTTATGCACACGGTCTCTGTGTGGCATTTTCAAAGTTCTATTTGATTGAAAACTCTGCTATGGCTTCAAAGGCTACTAACTACACTTCAGGGAAAGCTGTGCTTTCTCTGTTCAAAAACACATCTTTGCTATTCTCAGAAAGCCGAAGTAACATGCTGAACTGACATATTTCTGATCAAATTGCATAGTTGAGGCAAGTTCATTTGTGCTTTGTAGCAGAACTCACAGTAGGTGTTCATATCTAAAAACTTGGATTGGTAAAAATCATGGTCAAGTTCACCCTAAGAGTGTATGCTAAGCAGACACACCACCACTATCTTTCCTTTGAGTAGGTTAACCATGAACCTCAGCCTTATACCATACTGGAGCATGCACATCAGGTTGACAGAACAGAAATGCTCACAAATTTAGCTCAATTCCTCCTCCTTGGAGAAGAGCCGGAAGGCTGACAGTCTTGATGAGGTATGCAGCCCTCCATCATTAATGGCTGAGTTACATTGTTTTGTTGGTTTGAGGATTGTGTCTGTAGAGGTTAAAAAAGAAAGAGAAGAAGGCACGGGTGTTTCTCAAGTCGCCATGTTCAACTCAACCAACAAAACCAAAGTCTTCATTTCCACGCTTTCAGAGGGAGCTACAGTGCAGCAGGCCTGGCTTCGAGCCCTGGGGCCACACAGGAGCTTATTGCTTCCGGGAAGGGTCCCGGATAGGTCTGTGCTGTGCAGGGGATGCCTCGTTGCAGAGCTGCCTCTTCGTGGAGTTCTCCCTGGATGCTGAAGGCAGGACACGATCTCGTCCGGGCCTCTTTCTCTGCACTGTCGGGCTGGCCCACCAGTTCACTCACAGTGCTCAGCGGGCGCTCCCGGCGCCTCGGCCTCTGCCGCTCCTCCTCCTTGTACTTGATGGAGTACCAGGCCAGAAAAATAAAGATGAAGCCGACAAATTTGAGGCCAGCCGCCAAACCAAAATAGACGAAACGAAACGATGTCACGTTGTACTCCCAGCAAGATCCCTGCACCCCGCATTCCTGCTGCCAGAGCATGCAGGTGGTGTCGATGACTGCGCCAAAGTAAATGGGAGTCGGAATGTACGCTAGAGTTGTGGAGAAAAAGAAGAGCATACATGAAGAGTCAAAACATCCTAGAGGAGAAAGTAGACTGGTCAATGAGCAAGGCATACGCTCACATCGGTAGATAGGAGCGATTTCCTTACATGAGGTTTTTAAAGATAGGTCACCTCTTATCATCGTGCACGTATTATCATTCACTGAATGATAAACGCTTGAAAATCTTGCAATTTGCAATTCAGAACAGGCTAATGATTTTAGTCAGAAAAGTGTCTATTATCTGTAAATGTACATCAAACCGCCACAGCTACCTTTTAGATGGATATAATTATATTTGTTAATGATAATTCAATAATAAAAATGCAATTAAAGGACCTTTTAATTCTTAACGAAATTGTACACCAAGTTCCTTAAGAGGCTATACTGGAACCATTATTGCCACCGCAGCTCAGTGCCTTGAGTTCTTATGAGTTGAGTTCTATTCCCTAGATGTAGGAAGAACATGAGGACAGCCTGGTCTCCCATTACTCAGTTACAACACCAAGCTGCAGCTTTATAAAGGCATTTTGAAGTGTGGAGGTGATTATGGCTTAAGAGTCATCTCTGAAGGTTAAGAAACATGGAGAGATGGACAGTAGCCTCACTATTTGGGCTATGAAACAGGCATAGTTTTGTTTTTTAAATATGTATTTACCTGAAAGGCAAAGACACAGAAAGACAAACAGATGGAGAGCTCCCATCTGCCAGGTCGCTCTCCAAACACCATCAGCAACCAAGGCTGAGCCACACCAAAGCGGGAACTTGGAATTCACTCTGGGTCTCCCGCATGAGTCACAGGGACCCAAGGACTCCGAGGGTGTTGACGAGCAAGAAGCTGGCGTCAGGAGCTGGAGGTGCATGCTGAACCCAGATACTCAAATACGAGACACAGCTGTTATAACCAGCCTCTTCACCCCAACCAAGCTCCCATCCCTAAGCATTTCTTCAGCCTCATGAGAAAATCTACCTACTCACTCAGCTGCTAGGCTACTCCCATTGAGATTCAGACATACCTCCTTGTATTAACAATGAATTGCATAGTGTTTAAGCTGTTTGCCTCTCAGGTCCTTCATGGGAAGGGCTATGCCTTTTTGTCCTTTGCAACACAAGATGTGTTGAGAATGGCTGATGGTCATGTAGAAGGAGGTGATGGATGAGAGAGGTTCAGGAGGCATGGAAACGAGGAAAGAGGATGATGGATCCCAGCCCAGGAGGTCGTAAGTGGTATCTCTTCAAATAAGTTGTATTTATTTAAAATAAGGACCATCAATATAGTTAAATTTTAACATTATTAAAGCACTTTTGCTTTCGAATTTGGGAAATTGGAAATTGGCCTGTTGGCCTAGCTATACTTCTCACAATCAACGGAAGTTAAGATCATGTACAATTAAATAATGAAAGCTCTCCTCCCACTACTTCCTGCTACCATTCTCCTGCTGGCTTATCTTTATCTTCTTTACCTTCAAATCCCCATCAAATCACCCTAACTCCACAACAATTCCTCCAGCAAACAAATAAATATCCTTTTTGTTATGCAGTGCAGCCAGTGATAACCAGCACCCATTGACAGTGGGCAAATGAAAATTTTTTTTTTTTTTAAAGATTTTATTTTTATTACAAAGTCAGATATACAGAGAGGAGGAGAGACAGAGAGGAAGATCTTCCCTCCGATGATTCACTCCCCAAGTGAGCCACAACGGGCCGGTGCTGCGCCGATCCGAAGCCAGCAGCCAGGAACTTCCTCCAGGTCTCCCACGCGGGTGCAGGGTCCCAAGGCTTTGGGCCGTCCTCGACTGCTTTCCCAGGCCACAAGCAGGGAGCTGGATGGGAAGTGGAGCTGCCAGGATTAGAACCGGCGCCCATATTGGATCCCGGGGCTTTCAAGGCGAGGACTTTAGCCGCTAGGCCACGCTGCCGGGCCCCTGGGCAAATGAAATTTGGCTGTGCCCCCTATCCTCTGTCCTGAAAGCGGGTCCTAACAGCAATGGAATGTTAATTCCATCCTCAACCACTCCCTCCACATCCTAATTTAGCCAGGATATTGGATACAGATAAATCCAATTACTCTAGGCATTTTTAGCTACAAACCCAGTTCCTGTTGCTGCCCATCCCGACAAGCACTAATTAACTTCTTAGCCCACAACACTTAGGTATTCACTTCTGCCCACCTGTGACTCACCTATAAACTCAGAGGGAACAGTATTGCATTGCTGTGTAACCACTCCCCTCACAAGCCCTTTAAAAGGCCCATGAAGTGGGGGCTCTCTCTTTCTGGTCAGGTGCTTCCATTACTCTGGCACCTCAGCCCTTGGCTGACCCAGGACAGGTAATCCCCTGAGCATGGTGCCTGTGTACTGCTTAGATTGGACAATGGATATAGTAATGCTGTTTCTGGCTTGTGTGCTGTCAGGAGTTCCAGGAGAGCTGAGGCCTGGCAGTAGTGGAATGTGGGCAGAGAAGCCAGGGAAAGGTGAATGCCTGCAGCTTTGTAAGTGTGTCCAGGTTATTCATTGCATGTCTCTTAGGATAACTTATATTGTTTGGGAAGCTGGGACATAGGTCCTCAGCTTAATGGATGGACTTAAGGGTAATGACCATTTGTTCCTCTTTGGATTATGTTTGGTTGGATTATGATTGGTTGGATTGCCATATGGACTTGTGATTTGCTATTTCTAGTATACTCTAGTATCACCAAGCTTGGTTAATAAAGACTCCTTAATAAACCTGAGGCATGTCTGTCTGATGTGATCTCACTCACACCCTGCAACACTTTTCTTTTCTGTTCAATAATCGTTTGGGTTCACAAATTTCCATTTTGATATGGTACTTATTACTTTCAAATAACAACTATGAGGCCAACTCTTTAAGATTTCTAAGTGTGTCAAAAATTCTAAAACAAGCATGCTTCCAAATATTGTTCCTTCAAAATATTACTGGTATCAAAACACAGGACTCCCATGAAATGACACTGGAAATACTTTCCTTCTGGGGCTTAATGGAAATGTTTCTTTCCAGAGAACTGAGCCATCAGTCGCAACACAGAACAGACATACTGAGAATTCCAGAGAAGATTGATTCTTCAAAGGGTTGGAGAAGGCCATTTAAAACATATGTTCATCTTCGAAAGTGAAAGCACTGAATTAAAAAAAAATTAATTTTTTTCCTCTGTTGACAATGTCACTGATTGGAGGAAGTGGGAAAGAGGGGCAGGAACTAAGATAGCAGGTGCAGAAAATGACACTTTAAGGAAAAATAAACTTGATGAGGAAGTCAATTAACACACTAGAATTGGTTAAGGGAATCAGTTACTTCACAGGTTTAATTGCCGTTCATTGCCTAAACACTTTGTAGGACTTTAGAGGTGACAGAGTGCTGGTAAAAGAGAGAGGGAAAGACAGAGAGAGAGAGGAAGCAAGAAGTGTGTGGGTACATTTAACAAAGTGGTAAGACTCCGGCTGAGATAATGCAGCCCATGCCAGAGGACCTTGATTCTAGGCCCAGTTCTGGCTCCAGCTTCATGCTAACCCTGCCCTGGGAGACAGCCACAATGGCCCAAGTAGCTGAATTCCTGTCACCCATATGAGTGACCTGGATTGTCAACAGATCCTGGCTCCCAGGTTTGGACTGACCCAGTCCAAAATGTTGTAGGCAAACTCTATTTCTCCTCTCTCACAGATAAAAGTGATTAAATTTTTAAAAATAAGAATGATATTCTTCCTACACCATGGATCTGCACACTGATGCAGCACTAATGAGCTTCTCCTACTAAGTAAACACAATCGGCAGCCCAGCATGGGGGTTGTTTTTTTTTCTTTTTTGAATTCTTTTTTTTCCCCCAAAAAAAACCTGGTAGCTATACTTTTTGCTTCAACCAATAAATTACTAGAAGCAAGTAACACATTGAAGATCCCATAAGACAATCAATGACAATCAGTCACGATTCTTCTGTTTTAATGCATAAAAAGCATACAGACATCGAAGTATCAAGAGAACAAACTCACTTTCTTGTTGTCCTGTTTCTTACTGTACAAAACTCTGGGAAATTGTGCTCAAGTGTATGTTCACAGTAAAACAGAAACTAAGCAGTTGGTTTAGTTTTCTCTCATCCAAGTCAATACTTGTCAACTTGTAATTCACATCAGAAAAGAAGGAAGTCGTGTGCTCATCCCCAAACTGTAAAATCCCAGCTCCCAGTGATGACAAAGGACTTGACTTGCAATTGTTAAAAGACAGGGAGAATCTGCCTTCCCCAAAGAGGAATCCAAAGCCACCCTTGGAAATTCAGATACATACCAAGTGTCCGCAACAACACAAACTGCATTCCCAGTGCAAAAGGTCTCTCATCATCTTCCACAGATCTACAGTGAAGGGAAAGAAAGACTTTAAAACACTGGGCCCAAGAAAACGAATATGGAATCAAGCCTACATTATGCAGGGCTGGAGACTAAAGGAAAGCTATAGTCAAACATTTAACCACTAGACTTTACTGACCAGAATCAAGCAAGATGGCAGAAAAAAGGTGTGACCAAGTGAGACATTAGGAAACACTGAATGATGCTATTGATCTCTGTAAATCCTGGTAGAGGTCAAAGGCGCTTGTCAGAAGAGGCAGCTGGGGCTCTAACTTTCCCAAAGCAGTTCTATTTTTGTTTAATTCTTGTAATTTTATCCCCACAACTGCACTTTTTTCTTGTGTTCACCTCCAGTTTCCAGAATGATGCATAGTGCACTGAAATGACTTCCCTATTTCCGCAACTGGACAAAAATTAATTAAAAAAAAAACAGAAAATGCAAAATCACAAGTCAAAAGTCCAAGAAAGAATAAGTCCTTCTCAGGTCCCTGTAATTTCTTTTTCTAAACAATCAGTTTTGAGTAATCCCTACGTGGCTGGAAGATGGGAGCCCAGTCATCAGCTAGAAGTCAGGGACCCGTCTTTCCAAATGTTTAGATGAGAAGCCAATTGATGCTTTGACTCGTGAGAGCACTACAAACTGTGGCCTTCTACGGGTCATTTAGCTTCTCTTGTAGAATTAATCTGCAAAAAAATTGGAATATTGCAGTGAGTGACTCTATTAATGCTTCACGTACTTCTCAAATGAGGAAGTCCTCATTCTCTCTGAGCCACAACCATCAGTGTCGGCATATAGAATGGAAAATCCCCCAGCATCAGTGTCCTTGCCTTCTTCTCCTCAACTCCTTGATGTATCATAGGAATTTGCCCAGTGTTACACACGTGGTTAAGTCCTAACTATCCACTAGTGTAGGAACTGAGTGAATAAACCAGTGGGCTTTTCAGGGGCTAGCATCTTGCATACCAAGAGCAGCTTTGCTGAGAAATATCTAACTCTGAATCTAATAGGAAAGAAATCGGGATGTGCATGGCATGTACATTGCCCTGCTCAGCACTGTGGGATTCTAAAAAACCAAAAGATGAGAGTTGAGTTCCTTTTTCACGCCCTCATTGCACTGTGTCCATGGTCTCCCTAAAGGTACCATGTTCCTGCTTCACCTCACAGCCCCTTCTTCTGCCATTGAAGGCTTTTCTGCAAATATCAAAACACTGATTCAAAAGTGACCACGTCAACACTTCTGAGAGAATAAAAACAGCTTCCACATACCAAAAACCCCAAACTCGATGGCAAAGGGGACACAGCGTGCATAACAGAAAATCACCTCTCCCGGTCTACTCTTTCCTTGAATAAACCGCAGAATGTCATGTGCTAGAAAAGGGAATGATTAATGCATCTGCACTGCAGGTCCAGCATAAGCTGTCATGGAGGTATGGTGAGAACGACCTACGAGACTGGAGATAGCAGCCTTTGTGGCAGGCGCAACTTAATAACTTCACCAAATGACTCTCTCCGCGCCTATGAGCCTAGCCTGTCATTCCTAGCACAGTAACGCTTTTCAGCTCCAGAAGCTGAACCTTGTAGGGCAGAAAATACAAAAACCAAAAGCATCCAAATGAAGTCTCATTTAACTGTAGGAGCAGAACCTAATACAGAAAAGTTCTAGAAGATAAACGCTACAAATACCCTTTTTGTAATTCTATTGTCTACATCTTCTTTTCCTTTTCACATTCTAACAAAAGCTAACTGAACATCTTGTGACTAATCAAGTTTTGTGTTCACAATGGATGCTGGTTTAAGAACTTTAGGATCTGACCCCAGTTAAGAAAGGAAATTGCAACTACCTGCCCAAACCACCAAGTTTCCTGTTCATGAAGACTCCATCTGAGTGACATCAGGATGCCCAGTCACCCTTGAAACCTGTCTGACTGGCTTCCCTAACCTCCTCCCAGTGCCTGATTTCCTGCTAATTAACAAATGTGAAAGACAATTTTGAGACTAAAGTTATCTGCTTCTCCCCCTAAAACATCGACCTTTTGCAGCAACTCTCATTTCCAGTGAATCAGCTATCTAGTATTAAACAGCCCCAGCCTAATTTAGAAGGCATCGCTCTCTCTTCCTGGTAGGGAAAACCTCACCGTTTGAAAATTCTCCTAACAAATCTCTGAGCACTCCCCATACAACTCGGTCATGCTCCTTCTCTGCTCTAGCTCTTGGGTCCACATTCTGGAATCTTCCCTCTGGCAGTTCTAAGCCTAACCCCACCCAGACATCAGATGCTGTTCTCACCTGAGTGTTACTATGATGGCTGATGGTTGGGCACACGCTGTGATGAAGGTGACTATAAAAAGGAAAACTAAGAAGGGGATAAGGGTATTGCAGGTGCGTTTACACTTTCCAGACACAGCATAGCCATTTTCATTGAGATAGGTTTTGACAATAACCACACGGAGCTGACCGCGTTGTCCCACGGTGGGTGGAGTGATCACTTGTCGGCTTTGGACACAGGTGCATTCTGTGTAATTCCGGATCTATGTGAGCAAACGAAAGGTCAGTGGTGTGCCAATCAAAAGTAAAATGGAATATTTAGACACAGCATGTTCTAAGATAATCCAGGTATCTGAAAAAGTAAGCAACATTTCATCGAGCACATCTTCCTCACTGAAAACAGGCACAGTTTAATGTGTGCATCCTAACAATGTCAAAATCTGATGGTCAAAATTGCTTAGATCTAAATTCGTCCAAAAACATTTGAATACTCATATCATTCACACTCCATTGCTCCCCAATTAGAGAAATCCTTCAAAATCTGGAAACCAACGACTGAGACACCATTTGGGATGCCCATGTCCATTAAAGAAGTGCCTGATCCAGGCCCAGCAGCGTGGCCTAGCGGCTAAAGTCCTCGCCTTGAATACGCCAGGATCCCATATGGGCACCAGTTCTAATCCCAGCAGCTCCACTTCCCATCCAGCTCCCTGCTTGTGGCCTGGGAAAGCAGTCAAAGATGGCCCAAAGCCTTGGGACCCTGCACCCACATGGGAGACCGGGAAGAGCTCCTGGCTCCTGGCTTCGGATCGGCACAGCACTGGCCATTGAGGTCATTTGGGGAGTGAAACATAGGACAGAAAATCTTCCTCTCTGTCTCTCCTCCTCTCTGTATATCTGACTTGGTAATAAAATAAATAAATCTTTAAAAAAAGAATGCCTGATCCAAGTCCTAGCTACCCAAGTTCACAGCCAGCTTCCTACTAATAAGTGCCCAGAGAGACAGAAGGTGATGCCTCTAACATTTGGGTTCCTGTCACCCATCTGGCAGCCCCTGATTGAGTTCTGGACTCCTGGTCCAGCCCTGGTTGTGATGAGCATTTGGGGAGGAAACCAGGAAATGTAAGATCTTTCTCCTCTGTTCCTATCATTTGATCTTTCTCAGTCCCTATCTTCTCATTTTCTGTGTCTTGTTCAGCATTTCAGGACCCACCTTCATTTTTGTTTGTGCTCCTCAGAGCACCTAGCATGCTGCAGAACACAGAGGGAGCCGGCGGGAAATGTTTGTTAATAAATGTAGAGAATCCATAGTGTAACCATGAATAAATACAAAAAGGGAGTACTGTCCAACCATCTGCATTCAAAGGACTGCTGGTCTTTATTAAATATTTATTTCTTCTTATTGGAAAGACAGATCTGCAGATAGGAGAGACAGAGAGAAAGATCTTCTATCTGCTGGTTGACTCCCCAAATCGCTGCAATAGCAGAGCTGAGCTGATCCAAAGCCAGGAGCCACAGGATCCAGGAGACTCCTCTGGGTCTCTCACGCTAGTGAGGATTCCAAGGGTTTGGGTAATTGTCTGCTGCTTTCCCAGGCCACAGCAGAAACCTTGACGGGAACTGGAGCAGCTGAGACATGAACTGGCACCCATGTGGGATGTCAGCACTTACAAGTGGAAGATTAGTTAACTGAGCCATCACTCTGGCCCCATGTGCCAGTCTTCTTAAACAATGACTTCTTTTCATCTATTTGGAGGGCAGACTAAGAGAAATACTGACAGACATATCTGCAGTCCACTAATTTGGTCCCCAAATGTCCACAGCAGCTAGGGCTGGGCTAGGTTGAAGCCAAGAGTTAGGAACTCCACCCCGGTGTCACACATAGATGGTAAGGACCCAAGCATATGAACCATCAGGCAGATGTCATTATTGGCTGTCTTACCAGGCAGCTGAATCAGAAAGAGTGCAGCTGGGACTCAAACTGGCTCTCCAGGATGGGAAGCAGGCTTACCATGTGATAGCTTAACCTGGTGTGCCACAATGCCTGCCTCTGCTGGTCACCATAAAAGAATGAGTGGCGAGGATACGGTCACTCCCCAAAACAACTCAGCCATTGAGAAGAGCGAGGCTCGGGTTCTGCCTCAAGCTGGACACACACGGGAGCTCATCCATTACCCAAGCAGAGTGGAAAACCAGCAACAGCAATTCTCTAGCTGAAAATTCAAAACCGCAAATGCCACTCTCCAAACATTCAGTCCATGGCACAATCCCTTATCACCCTCACAGAACAAGCAAACACACTATAGTTATTTAATTAAAGCAACCTCCTCCCATCTGTTCTTACACAAAGAATCAAACCAGGCTCAATAAAGAATTCAGTAGGATATGAAAACCTTCTCCCACAGTATTACAGCCTATTTATAATTCACAGGGAGGAGAGTTCTCAAAATAGCCTATTCTTGAACTGACAGAAATATCTTTACTCTGAAAGTTTTAGGAAAAAAAAATCTTCACAGAGCTGACGATCTTGAGAAATGGCTGTGGTCCATCTTCACAGCTGCCCATCAGGGAGCTACTTTCCTGTTCTTTCTCATCAGCACCAAATACTGTCATCTTGACCTTCAAGGACCCCACCCAGGGAATGAATGGAAGACCTAGATCTCCACCTTACGCAGTCGTGCTAAGCTGACTCAACATAAAGTGGAGAGGGCTGGCATGGAACCAAAATCGCTAGACCCAAACGCCCCAGTCATGCCTGGGGAAACAACAAAGCACCTCTAGGACTCGGTCGGACGTAGTAAAAACAGACTAAACTCATGAAGGCTATATATGATTTCTACCTCATCCTTGTCATAGGATATTACATTAACAAAGAGAAATTTAGGAACTATACTCACCCCAGTGCTGAGATTACCACTATTAACACAGCCAGCCAGACACGGATTAAAATATGTGATTCCATCGGATCCACAGACTGGCTCATACTCATGTATTTTACAGCCACAGTTCACATTACAACTTCCTGTCAGATTCCTATGGGGCATGGTGAGGGAAGGTCTAAAGGAGAAAAGAAGTAAGCCATCAGCAACATTTACCAAAATCAAACCAATAGGAGGGCCATTCTTGTTAGTTAGTCATTTGTCCATTTCAAAGAAGATAGTCCCATGAGATCAAAGCTATGGCACCATGAAGTCGTCATCTTCAGTAATGACTTTTTTTGACTTTAAAACAAAATAGCTCAGCTTTCTGAGATTATAATCAATATATTTTATCAAGTTGTCCATCTTGTCACAATTTTGCCCAGTCCCTTGGCGCAATGGTCTCAGTGTCTGGCCTCAGCAGTTCTGACCCTTGATAACTATTTACATGCTGGAAGCACTGGGCTGTATGTGTTAACTAAGCTGATCCTAGATTCCTTCTTATTTTTAGTTTTGCTTCATTTTAGCTAATATACAATAACTGCACATATTTATGGCTCCCGATGTGATTTTTATATATGTATATTGTATAATGATTCAATCATGGTGATTATAATATCTTTCACCTTCAACATTTATCAATTGCTTTATCTGTAAAATATCGCAAGTGCTCTTCATGACTGAATCGGTAACATTACTGTGAACAATAAACATAGAATCCATCCAGCTGTCTCTGTAGGCTCCTGGTGCCGGAGTCCAGCTCCAGCCGAGGTTCGGAGCTCGGGAAGGGTGCGTGGATGAGGCGTGAAGAGAGAAAGAAAGGAGACGGACCACCAGATTCCTTGATCGTAGTGGACTAAGCGAGAAAGCTGTCCGCTTTATTTATACAGAAGCAGTACAAAGTTTTTTCTTAGGGGCATATTAACATAGCTTCAGGGGGGCACAATTTACAACTTCTTGAGAAATGATTGAGGAAGGATTCCACATTCCTTGCTTATCTTGGCTTGCCAGTCTTCATCTGCTCTCCTCAGGTCTGGGCTATAACCTAGGCGCCATCTGTATCAACCAGACCCCTATCTTGTATGAGTTAAAAGGACTGGGGCCTTGGTCTATGGGGATCAGGATTATTGACATTAGTTGGCCATAGGTCTGTAAGCTCACAGTTTGTTAACCAAACAAGTAAAGCAAGGGTAAAAACGGCGGAAAGAATTGCAGTTAGCAATGAGCTAAGTTACTCTATTTAAGCTTCAACTCTACAATGGATGAGTGAGTGTTTCCAAAGACAATTCCACAAATTGTTTCAGTATTAGACAAGGCATTATCCATTCCAACGTTGCAACCAAGAGTTTCTTAGTAGACAACACATCTTATGTAGTAATACACTCCTAATACAATTATTCAACTTATCTATCACTAAATGGGAGAAATACATCAAGAGAGAAAAAACATGAAGATCTAAGACAAAAAGTTATAAACATTACATTCCTCTACAACTGCAGGCTCTACAACTTCATAAGTGATCAAACAATAATCAAAAATATATCTTTATGATATTAGTGAAATCACCCTGTATTTCCTCTAGCTAAAAATTTATGAAAACAACTAAAACAGCTACATTTTCTATATTCTAAAGAATTGCAAGGACAGGCTAACCTTTAAGACCACAGTAACTATATTTTTTGCCTTAGCAGGATAGGCTTCAGGGTTACAGTAGCTATATTCTTCGTCATATCAGTATGGCCTTTAGGGTCACAGTAACTATATTCTTTGTCATAGCAGAATGACCTTTAGGGTCACAGTAACAGGATAACTTTTAGAGTTCCTCTTATCAAGCCATTCCCCAGAAAGCATGATAAATATCTGGGCCAGATTTTATGGCAATGGGTAAACAGCACAGACTTAATTATACTCCTGTGTGTAGTTAAAGGCCCACTCACCAGGACATCCTCAGTAACATTAACTCTTAAGCTCATGTTGGTTGTAAAAGCCATCTCACAGGGGCAGACAATGCCTCAATAGATTACATAGTGGGGTGGTTGAGAGCCCATGCGAGGGGGAGTGAAAACTGCATCAAGGTGGTCAGAGATGAATCCACTTAGCCCTGCTAAGCAGCTGGTAGCTCCCCGGGCCCTGCCAGTCAGGGAGCTGTTCTCTTCACACCTTCGTGTTATACACACCTACTGCATGGCCTCCATCATCCTGGGACCAAAATCTTTAACTATGTGCTAGAAAAATCATCTAAGTAAGACAAAACTCAAAAGGAAGTGATTGAGGAAGACTGCTAAGGAATCACATCGCTGGTTTGTAATATGTGGGTATGTGGGTTTGGAGTCACAATGGAACACGGTGGATTTTGCTTTCTCATGACATAGCTGATCTAAAAAAAAATGTTGCAAGATTTTAAATATATATATCCATCCAGGCAGCAAACAGAATGAGGGAGAAAGGCAAGTGTGGACACAGGACTGGGGAGAGAAGTGTCCGAAGAGCAATGGAGGAACAAAGAGAAACAGATCCTCTGAGAGTCCCCGGAATAAAGTAACAGGCTGCACGGGGCTCACACCCATCAGTCTTTGCTTCTGTGACCATGATCCCTACTCATCACTGATGAAACACTGTTCCTAAAGCTACAGGAGCAAGCGGTAGTAGACCATCCATCCATCCATCCTTCCATCCACCTTTATCCACTCAGCAAACATTCTGGAACAACTGTTAGGTGCCAATACTTAGCAGCATCTCCTCCAATGGCATGACCCACCCCAAGCGTAAATGAATTTGTAGGGTGTTATTTGTTGCAGTTTTTCTCCTTCAGCCTCTTTCACAGGCTGATAACTGGGCCCTGAAGTTTTAATTGGAGACAAATTCAAAGCAACATGAAAATGCTACCCAGAGTCATTCACTAAGGCAGAAGCCAAATAGATGATGTCTTTCATTCATGTCAGTTCATAGAAACAAGCAGTCATCATGATGCTCATTATTTTTTAGTATCCAAATATTTTAAAGCCATAACCACATAAAATGGCAATTCAGTCACTAACAATGTCAGGCTTCAATATAACCCAGTACTTATCACCGGTGCTGTTTAGAAGCTACCTGGCACTTCCTATTAAACACATATTTTGTGCTTATGTTTGGCAGCCAGATTCCAAATGTCCCAACTGTAGAAGCTGTCCAGCCAAAAGAAAGAAACCTGAAGAAACCAGCATCAGTGGTTCAAAACACATGAGTAACAGGAAAACAAAAATGCGTTCCTGATTCAGGAAACAGAGACACGGGCGCAGTAACCTCCTAAGAGCATGATGTCTGATAGAGATGATGTATGTGAAAATCAATGCTGGCAACAAGCACAAGTCACAAGGAAGAGAAATGCGTGTTCATGCAAAAGCAGCTTGGGGAACGGTGATGGTGGCACAAATAGGAAGATCGCTGACTTGGCTCACCTTTTACACTGTGCTAACTTTAAAGCAAGTCTTTAAAAAATTAAGAGGTAGAAAGAAAGAACAAGACAGGAAGGAGGAGAGAGCTCCCATCCGTGTTTTCTTCCCCAAGCACCCAATTCGGGGAAGGCTGAAGCTTGGAGATCCAGGAACTCAATGAGGTCTCCCATATGAGTGGCAGGCATCTGATGACTTGAGCCATTGTCACCACCTTGCACAGTCCACCTCAGCAGGAAGCCACAGGCAGGAACTGGAACTGAGTACTAACCACAGTACTCTCATCTGGGACCTGGGTATCTCAATGAGAGATGTAAGAACTAGACCCAATGCCTTCCCCCAAAATAATCTTTTATAAGAAAATATCTTGTTTGGTTTTCATTCATTCTCCTGTAAACAGACTGGTTTTTAATCATAGTAAAAATGTTTATTCGTGAGTATCACTAAGCAACTTCTCACTAGCCTGAAGTGAACCCATCCTGGGAGCAGAAAGCACACCAGGGCCTACACTGCACTAATCCCCATGCTCATCTTTCCCGAAACACAAAAGCATTTCAAATAAGAGACTTGTAAACTTGCCATGAGTGCAAACTCATGGCTTCAAGTAAGTATTAACTTCAAGGAAACAGAGGGCCTCACTATCAAATTCCTTAAAACTACATGACCCAAGTTGCAAGCCTGAGAGTCACACATAGTATCTTATTATAACAATTAGGAAAATATAAAGAGCTAGAGAGATGGAAGGGAACCCCTGAAAATAGCTGGTGAATTTGCTAAAGACTAGGAAGCTATGGAAATGCAAAATCTTTGCTACCCAAGCATTGAGGGCTCAAGAAATCCTACTCTGGCAAGACTAGAAAAGAAATAATCAAGAAGAAAAAATAACCTTGTCAAATCTTCATAAAACCAATTTATTAAGAGTCAATGTTTATTTGAAGTGATGCAAGACAGACTATCACTCAATGTAAATAAACAATAGCTCTCAAAGCGTTATTATAGCTGTGATGTGAGGACACAGTTAAGTAAATGTGTATATGCATGTGTGTGTGGTATATGGAGACACAGTCACAAGTGTCCCATCATCCCACATCATGACCTGAAGACCACCTGACCTTTACCATATAATATTCTTCTATTGGTCTCCATAAATCAAAGAGGAGTTTCTTAACTTGCTTCTTCCACCTTTTTGGCTTTAACCTATTATAAGGAGGCCAGCATTGTGGTGAGGTGACAAAGCTGCCTCCTGCCACTGGCATCCCATATGGATTTTGGTTCACATCCATTGGCCCAGCTCCCAGTGAACTTCTCTGCTAATGACCTGGAAAAGCAGCAGAAAATGATCCAAGTACTTGAGCCCCTGCCACCTACATGGGAAACCAAATGAAGCTCCTGGCTCCTGGCTTCAGCCTGGCTCAGCCTCCTGCCTTTGTGGACATCCAGGATCCAGGGAACAAGCCCTCAAATAGGAGATTCTTCTCTCTTTCTGTGAGTGTGTGTGTGTGTATGTATCCCCAATTAGAATATTTCCTTTCAATTCCACTTAAGTTGTTGACTTCATACTAAAATTCTTCCTTTGCTCTGCAGAACTATGCAATTTTGGGTTTGTAATTATGATCATTAGCATCATAATCATCACTGACATTTAAAACCGACACTAGCAGAGACTTATTCTTACTCCATAAATTGTGCACTGAGATCTCCACATAATTTATCTCATTCCTTCCTGATGAGGATTATAATTATTACTGCTGTGCCTCCATCTTTCAAATGAGACCACTGAAGACTTGAAAGAACAAAAACTGCCCAAGTTCACATAGTAAGATTCAGAAAAGGGTTTATATCCACTTTTATCTGTCTCCATGTGGATGCTCTTACACACCTACACCAGCATATCTGCTTTGCATAGGGTCATAATTTTGCTTTCTCTAGCAGGACTCTCTGGTAGCTCCTCCCTTTAGCTGCTGCTTTCTGGAGAAAGCTACAATGCAATTTTTCTATCACTCAGCTTTCAGTGATCCTGAGCAATTAAATCAGAGAGATCTAAGTTTAATTCCATCTCCACAATTCACAGGCACTATGAACTGGAGGTTTCCCATCATAAACAAGAGATCAAAATGCCTGTGTCACTTAGTTGTTGGGATTCGATGACTAATGTGTTCTGCTTCGGACATTGAGGTCATGAAGACGTTACTGTCTTGAAACATTCATGAAGAACAGTA
Source organism: Ochotona princeps (assembly GCF_030435755.1). Taxonomy (NCBI): domain Eukaryota; kingdom Metazoa; phylum Chordata; class Mammalia; order Lagomorpha; family Ochotonidae; genus Ochotona; species Ochotona princeps. The sequence goes on from NC_080840.1 coordinate 55,264,262, forward strand.
ACATAATCACAAACTTGAAGAGACAAAAAGCAAGAAGTCATTTCTAAGGTACTCCTACCAAGAAGTGGTAGGAAAAGCATGAGAATGAGATGTAGTTTCAGGCCACCACTTGACAGGTGCATAACCTTGGATCAACTCCTTCAGTCCATGACTAATAGTCTGCCTGCCTACATGAGAGGAGAGCAAAGATGATCCAAGAAAGAAATACATGATAATGTGCGAAAGCCTAGGTGCACTGGAAGGCTACATTCATGGAAGCTGACAACAGTATCCAATCATTGTATTGCTAAAGCCCCCTTCACTATTAGGCCAAATATCAACCCATGGAATCATACATATGTACTCAGAGCTAGAAATGTCTCTAATCCTATTAATAAAGGTGACTCTCACATTCTCAAAACGCATAAACCTCAAACCCTTTCGGAAAACTTTTCTCTTCAAATTCCTTAGTTTCTTCTATGTTTAGTAAGACCTTGATTAAAAAAAAAAAAAAAAAAAAAAAACGGTTTTCACTGCTGAGAAAGGCTCCCCAAGACAACATTCAATTTCTTTTTTTGTTTACCCTTTTGACACTATTTTCAGTTGCATGAGTTTGATTTTAGCTGTTTGTAATCAGCTAAGATTAATGTCATCATTGATTTCACAAAGGAGGAAAGCAATACTCAACAATATTACATGGCTCTTTCGCAAGATCTGAGAGTTAAAAGATGATGTACCCAGTCCTTGTCTTGAAAAGTCAGGTAATTCATTCTTAGTAACATTGTGTTGCTACCTATGTGGTATTGATTGTCCATCAAGAAAATAATTTGGCTAGAGTAAGATAAAGAAATCCACGAAATGGCATTGAGAAGAGTTACCACCATCAGCCTGGGGAAAGAAGCTGACTAGGGCTAAGTAAAGAAATTACTCATTTAAGATGAATGCCTGCCAAGATGGGAACACATCAATTTATAATGGGACCAATCTGCACAATTATATAATTCTTCCCAGTAGCGCTGGGAGAGTCCTGAAAGCAGTTGAGGATGGGCAAGATAGATGGAGTGGGAAGTAACAAAATTTTGTAAGGAACTTGCAGTTTGAAGCAGGAAAGTCACTAGTGAAGCCTGCCTTCATCCCTTGTGGGAACACACTTGGGGGAAAAAAAAAGTAGGAGTAAGGAATAAAGGCACCATAGCAAAGAGAACTGGATAAAACAACGCCACCTTCAGGAAAATGGCACCTGTAGATAGGCAAGGGCTGTGTGCACTGGGAGGACACTCCCTGAGAAGAGGCCCTAACTAACTGGGCATAAGTTAGTTCAAAGTAAGTAGGTGAGATGGGGTACAAAAGAGACAGAGGAGATACCTGGGTACCAACCTAGATGTGGAGCAGGATCCCTGGAGAAGTAGGGCAAGGAGAAGCACATCAGTGGGCCCTTTCCTTCTTACCTGTCCACTCATGCCACCTCTGATTCAGATGCAAAAGATTAAAAAAAAAAGTCTCTTTTTGGGTTGGTGTTTGCATTAAAACCAATGCTTGTGAGGTGGGCATCCTATACGAGCACCTGTTCAAATGTGATTGTCCCACTTATGATGCAGCTGCCTGAAAATACACCTGCAAAGGCAGGAGACAGTCCAGCACACTGGCCTCTGTATCCACATGGAAGACCTGATGAAGCTCCAGTTTCCCGAATTTAGACCATTCCAGCCCCAGTTACTGCAGCCTTTCGGAGAACGATCCAACAGATGGAAAATCGCTCACTCTCTGTCTCTCCCTCTCTCTGTCACTCTGTCTTTCAAATAAATGAACAAAATGGGCTTTTTTAATCTTTAAAGAAACTGGAAGAAATTTTAAAATCTAAGCTTCTGTATTAGATGTAGACAACCCAGAATGAAAACCCCTCAGTCTTGCAATGGTTGCTAGGAAGGACATAACTCAAAGGTACTAGACTGAGTATTGTCAATTTGCAAAGCCCAGAGTCAACAACAGAGAAACTGGCCCTTGAAACCAAATATTAAGAAGCTATGTTTAAAAAAAAATCTAAATTTTATGTGCAGAGAAATTGACAAACATATTATTTCCTAAAACCAAATCGGGGTGCCATGAAAGAGACCATTCCAGGATACAATAAAGACAAAAATATTCTCAAAAAATGTATAGAAATAAAATAAAACATAGCTTGGGTAAATCTCTCACAGCAAGGACAAACGCATGAGACAGGAGCGAAAATAAACGAGAGGCAACCAGTCAGTAAGTTCCAAAATCGAATTGGCAGGAGTCCTAGAGTACACAGGGCAAAGAAAAGGCAAGAATGAGTGACTGTAATAAAAGATAATTCCCTGAGATCAAGTAAGACATACTTCTTTTTTTGGATTAAAAGGATGTAAAAAGTGCTGGAACAGTGAATGAACCAAGCTCTATGGTGAAGCATCTACCCATGCGTTCATTCAAACAGGAAACATCAAACGTTAATTTTGGCACCCAAATTTTTTTCTTAATCCTGGCATAGTTTTTTTTCTAACACACACTCTCCATGAGCCTTTGGAAGCAGGACTCATCTCAGTAACAGGAATGCAACTGCTATGAAGATAACAACACTAACCATTCCCGAGGAGCTCATGTGTTAGGGCTTGGCAAAAGTCAAGCAAAGAACTAAACAGATCATCTCGGAAAACATTAAGCACTATGAGGGAGTTAAAGAGATGTCAAATAACTAAAAGCAAATGGATGGAAAAGGTTCCATTCTCTTGTATGAAGAGGGACAGCCTCTCTAAGAAGGTGAAATTATTTGACGAATATGTAATATATGGCCTGTGTGATCTGTCACCTGTGAAATCAATATGATAATATCATCTGCCTTTTAGGATTGTCATGAGCTAATATAAATAAAGTACTGGGAGAATGCTTGGCATGCAGTGAGTCAATAAAAGAGTGAGCTATGTATCATATCATTGACACTAAACTATCTTGTTAAATTTTATGAATGCCCAGAAAAGTATGTATAGCATGCTATATTTTGAATATAAAAAGGGAAATAAAAAATACCTATTTATAAATAAAGAATCCCTGGAAGGATACTCAAGAAATCAATAAAAGTGGTTACCCGGGAAATACAAATAAAAACCACATTAAGGTTCCACCTAACTCCAGTGGGACTGGCTACATTCAGAACTCTGCTCACACCACTTGCTGGCATGGATGTAAGGAGAAAAATACCCTCCTTCACTGTGGGTGGGAGTGTAGGTTAGTACAACCACTGCGAAAGTCAGTACAGAGAATGCTCACACAGCTGAAAATTGATCTGCCATATGACCCAGCTATCTCACTCATGGGAATACATCCAAAGGAAATGAAATCTCCATAGGAGAACGTGCCCTGCAACCCTATATTTATAGCAGCCCAAACCACAATAGCAAAGACATGAAAATAACCCAGGTGCCCATCAAAAGAAGAGTGGATAAAGAAACTGGCATACACCTACTCTTGGAATATTACTCAGCCATTTAAAAAAGAGTGAAATTCAACCATTTGCAAAATAATGGTTCCAACTGGAGACTATTATGCTCAGTGAAACCCAAAAGGATAAGTAACTTAGGTTTTCTGTGATATAAGACAATATTAATGCAAAATACAAAACAGATACATAGGTAAACACGTATATACATATATTCACCTAGAGGAACTGTGTAATGGAGACTAGCATAGCAGGAAGTGAAGATACATTGCAGTTTCCATCTCTACTCCCAAACAAAAGGAAGACTCCCAATGAAGCTGTTAAATACACCTAGACAATAGGATGCTGGACTTACTACCATTGTCTATCATGTCAGGATACAATTAAATAGTAGAATGATGGACTTATGGCTGTTGCTAAAGGGCTCTATTATGGTAATAATATGGGGTAAAACAGTGGGAGGGAAGGAATGGAGGGGTGCAGAGGGGAATCCCTGTGCCTATGGAACCATATCATAAGGCATAATATTGAGGAAAAAAGTGGCTACCTGGGGGCATGTCTTCAGCTGGAGCGTAGAAACAAGTAGATGCTTGAAGCAAGTGGGTAATAATAAAGCTTTTCACTGCATTCTATGTTTTTAAGCATCGATTCGAAATACTACATTAAAACATGGGACATGGGACAGGCCTTTATCCTGGCAGTTAAGATGCCCATAGCTCACATTGAAGTAGCTGGTTTGAATCTCCAGTTCTAGCTGACTTCCACTTCCAGGAATGTGCAACCTTGGAGGCAGAAGGTCACGGCACAAGTAGCTGGGCCCACGTCACCCAAGCTGACGCCCACACCGAGTTCCTGACTCCCGGCTTTGGCCCAGCCCAGCCCCAGCCATCATAAGCACTTGGTAACTGAGCCAACACGGGGAACACACACTCTTTGTTTCTACCTCCTCCCTCTCAGCCTCTGAAATAAGTAACAACAGAAATACACATATCCTACAAAAACTAGAATAGAATGATTAGTCCAAATGTAATCCAAATTCCATGAGAGTCATCAAAGGGCTGCAGAAGGAGGCTCCTGGCCTTGCCCTCCAGTTCTTGCCCCCGGAGAAGCAACGCAGAGTTCCTGCACAGCAGGGCAGCAGGACCTGGTTCAAGCCCAGTGTGGAAACAGGACCCACTTTTCCCTTCCATCATGCTGGTGCTAAGGGTACTTACCCTGTGGTATAGGGGATGTTTATGCCTCCTAGGTTAATACTTTCACATCCAACAATAAACAGGGTTGAGAAACACAATAAGGACACGCCGCTGCAGATCATGGCAAGTTTGGCGGATTCCCGGGCACCAAGTTTCAGCTTTTTAATAATGTAGCCTCCTAGCACAATGCCCACACCAGCACTGGGGACAATGATAACACCTGAGGAGAAGAACAGGAGAGGTTTAAGGTGAATCAGTGTGCACAGCCGTTTACCTTTCAAGGTGATTCTGCTCCTACTGGCTCACTAGCAATGAAGAATCAAAAATCCTGATAATCTGTAAATCTTCAGTATTTATGATTGGATTGTATAATAACATTTTTAACATTCATAGTCAACAAATGAGCCATATCAAGATGACATGGAATACTTACACAAAGCAATAAAATAAAAACTAACAGCCCATTGGGAAAGAAAGCAAAGGCTGAATAGATCCTTCCTTGAAGAGAAAGTCAAGGTGACCAATCAACACATGAAAATGAATAAACCTCATTACTAAGTGGCCACCATGAAATACCACAACACCCCAACTGCCATGGAGAACATGTGAAACTCGGGCGATACCACAGGATGGCAGGGATAAGGCCTTGGGAGCTCTCTGCACAGGGATGAGGTGCACACTCAGCACTTGCTTGGAAAACAGATCGGGCAGAGCTCCAGGCCACAGGGCCTGCCTGGAGAAACTCACAAATACGGACGCCAAGAGAAGTTTAAAAGATGCCTGAACCATCACACCAGCCAGGAACAGACTAATGCCCATGTCCATGAGCAGATACATTCTAGGTACCATTTCCTACGGTGGAGTACTACTCTGTAGCAATAAAAAGGAAGCCACAGACTGCTATGTGAACGCATCATACCATGACAAAAGGCAACCGAGCCGACTTGACACGATTAGGCAGATAAAGCTCAAGAACCTCTAAAACTAAGCCACAATAAGCTGTACTGGTAAGAATGCATATGCAGGCAGTGCCACTGAAGAAAACCCAGGAAGGAACTGCCACAAACACCAAGGTCATCGGGAAGCTGGTATCAGAAACCAATGTAGAGGCTCCTCTGCTGCTGAAATACTCCACTCCATGACCCAGGTAAACAAGCGTTGCCATGAAATGCAGGTGGGTGTCCCCCAAACTCATGTTAAAACGTGAACCACAAGGTGGTGGGATCAGACACTGGGGCTTTGAGAAGCCGACCAAGTCATGAGGCTCATGAGTCGGCAGCTAGGCACAGGCCAGTGTCCTCATACAGGAGGCCTGGGGCACCCTCACCTCTTCCCTGGCAATGGGAAGTCAGGCACCCGTGAGCCAGCACAAGGTCAGCAGACATCACATCAACTAGACACCTTGATCTTTGGCTTTTCTCTAAAATTGTGAAAACAAAATTTAGTTATTTATAAATCAGACCATCTATGATAATTTTGTAAGTAGAAAGTAGACACTTGTGCAAACTATCTTAGTCTAACCTGGCTTCTGTCACAAAATTACAGAATGTTGATTAACGCACTTCTGGGTTTCTTCTATTTCTGAGTGAAATCTAAAGAACTGACACTCAACGGCTGAGACAATTCACCTAATGGGCCAGCAAAGAGAGACTGCCACACACAAAGGAAATACATGCAAAGAGGCACGAGAAAGCAGAACTAAGGGTCCAGAGCTTTCTAGAATATTGGGAACACGAGATACAAGGGACCTAGGCAAGAGCATAAACTAAGAGGGAAACCAAGAGAGACCACAGAAGCAAGCCAGGCTGTGCCTCTGGGCAATGGGAAGCCACTGAGAACTCTGAGCTGGATCAGATAAGAAGGGAGCTGTATATTACAAAGATACTAATCATGTCTTACAAAAAAGAAATACATTTATTTACTTGAAAGAGCAACAGAGAGGAGGGGAGAGAGAGGAAAAGAGAGAGGGACAGAACACTTCCAACTGCTAGCTCACTATTCACATGGCCACAACCATCAGGGCTGAAGCAGACCAAAGTCAGGAGCCAGGTACCCTATCCAGGTCTCCCACATGGTGGCAAACACCCAGATACACCTGCAGGCAGCTGGATAGGAAGCGGAGCAGCTGGATTACACTGGTGCTCTGAAATGGGATGCCAGCATCAGAAACAACGGTTTAAGCCACTGTGCCACAAGGCCAGTCCCACACAGACCCTTGGAGGGAGACACAGGATAGCTTAGATGAAATCCAAACTTGGGCCAGAGAAGTGCTTATTATATAGTACAAAGGTCCTAGTGAGCCACAAGTGAGGCTCTACCCTGACAACACAGGACCTTGGGAGCAGAGTGAGTACAAGCACACTGCAGGACCCCGGAACATAAGAATAGCTGTGTGGGAGCAGCTCCATGGCTCCATTGTGGACCTGCTGAGCATCAAGGGACTGCAAGTCATTGCTTCAGTTGTGCCCATGTGCTCACAACCGGGATGACCTTTGCTGGGGGACTCATAACCAGAGGCTGGACCCCTGGCCTGGGAAAACTGACCCCACAAGATAGCATGGAGAAAGAAGAAAGAGGGGCAAAAGTGAACATGTAGGAGAAAATCTGGGGTAGTAGGGTATGAAGAAAAGTGAGTCCACAAAACAAACGAAGGAAAGAGTAGCCCAAAAGCCAGAAGAAATCTGGGAAAGGAAAGTGGTCAAAGGGGAAAAAATCTTGGGCTTTGGATTCAAAAACATTGGAGTTCCAATCCCTACTTCATCCTCCTGTAATCACGGACAAGCCTCCCTGGCTCTCTAACCCCATTTCTCCTTCAGCATCACCTTGGAATGAAGACCACCTGTGCTCTCTTAAGCTGACACAGTCCCTGGCGCATATAACACAATAGAAACTGTAGCTGTCATCATTCCCACTGTGCCATGGAAAGTCAAGGAAGGCCATTTCCAGGAGGAAGTGGACAATGGTGCCAAGCGGCTTGGAGAAGTCCAATAAGAAAGACTGGAATGCGACAGGTGAGTCGCGGGACTGGGCGGGTGCCATTCTGAGGACGTCACGAAGGAGGCAGACGGACACGGGCCGAGTAATCAGGTTCAGAGATCTACAGAGTGGGAATTCAAAATGCTCTTTCTAGAATTTTGACTGTGGAAAGAAGCAGGGCAATGGCTTCAGAGTCAGGGAGGCCAATGCAGAGGCAGGCCATGGGATACCTAGGGGTCTGTTGGATGCAAAGAACATGAACTCATCATACACTGGGGAAAACAGAGGACCAAGGAGTGCAAGGCTGCACGCGCAGGGAAAAGCCTGACCGATGGCCACGCCAGATTCTCGCGAAGCCAGAACACGGGCTCGAGCAATGGCACAGAGAGGGGCTCAGCCCTGTCGGGAGCGGACGCTTCAGCAGGGCTGGAACAGGGAATGAGTCATCAGGTGCAGTCTCAGCTCCTCCGATCTTTAGATTTTCTATTTTTCTTTTATTTTGGAAGCAAAATAAAATATGTATTCCAACAGAACACTTGGGAAAACAGGAAAGTATGAAAGAGCAAAAAAGCCTGGGTTACTTCCTGGCATATTTCACTGCAGCCCTTTTCGCCGAATGACCTGATAGCATGCTGTAGATTGCCTGCTCATAGCTTTGGGTGGGGCTTCACCTCACCTCCATATAACTGAAAGCAAAGCCAGCTCTTAGAAGAAATGGATATGGAGAATATTCACTGAAGCCAAGAGTTGAAGTAGCCATGGTGAGAACACGAAGCGAGCACTCAGAATATGGGACTATTGGTGAAGGTTGGTGAGCACATCCCACGGGTCCCAAGGATATCAGGCTCAGAAATCCGCAGCTGCATTAGCACTTATGGCTGGATGGAGGGGCCCGGTGCGTTCACCAAACCACATAAGGGAACAGGGAAAGACGGCTGGGTTCATTTACAGCTACATTTTTCCTGAGGGTTCATTCTGTCATCCTCAGCAACATCCAATCAGGTCAGCAATGGGCCTTTTGCAGGTGAGGAAACGAAAGGCTCAGAGCTGTGACTGGCCGTGCCGTGAGCAGTGCAGGAGGGAAAGGCCGGACGTCCAGTCCACAGGACCACAGCTGCCCAGCGGAGCACAGAGATCCCTGGAGTCCAGTAGGCAAACTGAGCAGAGCCCTTGGGGCAGCCTGAACTGGTGCATAAAGTCTCCTCATCAAAGGAAACCACAGCACGTGGACAACATGATTAGAGGCAAAGCTTTACGTTGGGGGGTGAAAACGGCCCATTAACACTCTTGTTCCAATGCAGAACCGGCAGAACGTTCGTCTGCTGCTACCCCTACACCCTTCATCCGAATCCCCGCATCTTCCAACAGCTGGGCCTCACCACCCATCCCATCACGCTAAACGGGTGCAGGAGCCGATGTCCTGAGTCAAGTGAGAGGCCCCACTGTTGGGTCTGGCGGATGTTAAGATGCCCTGGGAAGAGCAAGGGAAGATCTGAGAGGCCGACAGGGCCTCTCCAAGGCCATGATCCTGGGCCATTAACTGGGGTAGTGTGAGGTTAACAAGTGAAGAGACTGGGGTACACTTCTCCACCCTCCTGTACTCCCCAAAATGGTCCCCACACACTCACGTTCCGGGCCTCCCGTTGCCTTATCCGCTATGAGGAATGAGGATGAGGGAAATAAAAAAGACAAAAACCGCCGTCCTGCCGCTTGCCGGGTCTGAACTAAGGCCTCAACCCTGGCTGCCACCCCTTCCCGGGGTCTCTGCGCCTCTGGGCTGCTTCCCATCCACTCTTCAGCCACAGTCTGTCCTGCGGTCCCGAGCTCCCGCTCCTCTCGCCCTCTAGCGGCCGCACATGAGAAGCGCAGGGGATTAGCAAATGGGAAATAATGCGGCTGGTTGGTACCCAAGAATCCCTCCAGTGTGTGTATGAGCAGACCTGAGAGTTGACAAACAAGGATCCGTTCTGCTCTGAGCCCAAAGGGCGTGGGGGTGGAGGCAGAGGTCTAACAGACAAATCCAGGTAAGAGCGTGGGCTCTGTATCCAGAATCCCTGAAATTATCCAACCAGTGAAATTCTTAGCATAGCATACTCCCCAGTATCCACTCAATAAATGTTGGTCATCATGTGCATCATGAATTATGAACATCTTTATTATCTGTCTAGTACTAATGATCTCAATACTTCTCAACATAAATTAGAATGCTAATTATAACACATATGTAAATGAGTATATAAATATGTAATGTCATTATAATAAAACTATAACATTAATGTATAAAATTTAAGTTTAAGCAATCCAAAATACCCCAACATAAACCTACATGCACTCTTTATCTGTGAACCTCCAATCCCTGAGCTACTGTGTGCTCTAAACACATAAACCCCTACAATTGACTCTGCATAGTTGGCTATGCATCTATCTAAATCAACAGAGCTCACTGCATCTTAAGGGCTGACAAAGCAGAAGATTCTTGCTTGGGTTGTGAAAGCTCTGGGAATACCCTGTAGCTTTATCAGCTGCAATCTTCCATTTGTTTATCTGGCCAAGTCAATGGACATGTTCATTGTCATACATCTGTTCCTTCTCTTATTGTCACTCTTACCCCATGAAATTACATTTGCAAGTTTTTACACTGAGTCTTGATGCTGTTTGCCCTTATACTGGAGCCAAATCCTTTGGCAAAAAAAAAAAAAAAAATGATACTTGTCCAATCATTATCTACTGACACTTGTGGCCGTGTTTTCCCCCTCTACTCCAGTTTTTCTCAAAAGGTACACAGTCTCCGTATTGCAAATAAACACAGAAAGCTTAGACACTTCACTAAAGCAGGACCTGGAGCCCAAGAAGACCTTGAGCTGAAGAGACGAAATCAGGGAATCTGTTCACAATCAAGGATGTTTTAAGCGCAGGATGTTGGCTGCGCTGTCACCACCGCTGCTGTTAGCAACCAAAACGATTTGTCTTTGCTAAGCTCGTGCTAACCCCTGTCACATCCTGTCATCCTCACTGGGGCTTGCTTCTCTTTCTTTCTGTGAGGTCTGCATTCCAAAGGGACGGCATCTTCCTGACCTTCCTGCCTGTCGGTAACATGTATGGACGGGTGAAAAAGGCTTATGTAACTAACGTGTTTGTTTGAGACACACAGACTGAGAACGCGCATCACTGGTTCACTCCCCACAATGTCCACATCCAGCCAGGACTGTGCCAAAGCTGGGAGCTGGGAGCTCAGAACTCAGTCCAGCGCTCCCGCAGGGATGGCAGAGACCCAACTACTTGACCCAGCACCTCTGCCTCCCGAGCATCAGCAGGAAGCTGGAACTGAGATCAGATGGAGGGGAGATCCAAGCACTCCAACGTGGGACATGAGTGTCTAAACCACTCATCCAAACTCCCACCCCAAATGAATAAATACATGCTTAGAGTTTACTATATAAAATCCTTAAGTTATGTTCTTGTTCATTTTACTTTTCAATTATTCCTTGAACTAGGCTACTACCTACTTTTCAAATAGAAAATCTGAGGGTGTTTTTGTTTGTTTGTTTGTTTTTGGTTAGGGCTAAAACAACTTGCTGGAAGCAGTGGAAAACTGACAGGCACTCAATATCTCAATATGGGTGCTGGAAAGCCACACTTTTTACCACAATTCTGAATTGAATTCTATTCACAAAAGCTTCAGCCGCCAAACTACCCAAGGCAGCATGCAATGTCCCTTCTCTGACAGCCCCTTCCTGTGGAGTGAGTACTGTGCTGCAAAATGAATCGTTCCTGTGAACTAAGTGGATGCAGACAGAGCTTGAACCTCATGATTTTCACTTAGAGTCTCTGTTCCTGCCCACGTTTTTCACATCCCAAATTTTTTTGAGTTAGGTGGAAAACAAATATTTGCAAAAGTGACTGTTGGAGAGGGAGAGAGGGTAGGTGAGAAAGGGCTGCAGGATGAAAGGAAGAGAAATATTATATTCCTAGAACTGTATGATGAACTACATGGAAGCCGGTCTCCTTGTCAGGATGTCACATTAACAATAGAATTGTGTTGGGCCCGGCAGCGTGGTCTAGCGGCTAAAGTCCTCACCTTGAAAGCCCCGGGATCCCATATGGGCGCCGGTTCTAATCCCGGCAGCTCCACTTCCCATCCAGCTCTCTGCTTGTGGCCCGGGAAAGCAGTCGAGGACAGCCCAAAGTTTTGGGACACTGCACCCGCGTGGGAGACCCGGAAGAGGTTCCAGGTTCCCTGCTTCGGATTGGCGCGTATCGGCCCGTTGAGGCTCACTTGGGGAGTGAAACATCGGATAGAAGATCTTCCTCTCTGTCTCTCCTCCTCTCTGTATATCTGGCTGTAATAAAATGAATAAATCTTTAAAAAAAAAAAACAATAGAATTGTGTTGTCATGAGTATCATGCATTTGCTGTGATCCTGAGAATTAAATGTATTAATAAAGTTTTTAGCATCCTTTTCATGTAAATATCTAAAGAAAAGGAATGGGGAATAAACAAGGACCATCATTTTAAGCCATTATGGTGCACATTTCCACTGCTGGCTTTGAGGGAAAGAACAGGACATGGGAGAACAGAGCGAATGAATACATGGAGAAGAATGAAGTACAACTCATTCATTCATTTATTCACCTTCTCTCCTCCTCCGTAGCTCCCTCCCTTCTCCCTTCACCCCCTTCCTGCATGGATCTTTGTGCAAACACATACACGTACACACACGGAAGTCGACCATATGCCAGGTACTGTGACCACTGGCCTCTACACAGGATTTCACTGAATGCTCAGAATTATCTGATTTGGATGCTCTGCGATAAAAATGCATCTTACAGTCCGTGCTGAGCTTAGATTGTGGTCTAATCAGAAGCATCTTCTGTTCATGGCAGCTTGACTCCATGAGCATCGTCCCCAGCATCCTACAGAGAAAGGACCACAGCCTCCTCTCCACCCACAGTCGAGGAGACAGCCAATGGGCACTCAGGCAGAGGAACAAGCTCAAGCCCAGGCTTACGCTCTGATGACACAAAATACAGGCTTTCCTCTGCTCGGGATTACATTATTTTATCCTTTTATGTGTCCACTCCTTCACGCAAACATTCTCTTATAGAACATAAGAGAGGACAGTTCAAAAAGAATATCTTCAAAATCCAATTCAAGCTAATAAATTCTGAATGACCCAAGAACAGACAACATAGTAATGACACGCTCCCACCAGCCATATATAAATCCACAAAGTATAAAATCATGATCTCTTTGTCTTTCTTTTTCATGTCCCTGTCTTAGGTGTTGTGAAAAATCTCAAAAGCCCTTCATCATGCAGGGTGCGTATAATTAGAATTCACTTGGGATAGCTTTTCCTTAGAATCGGATGGCTCTCTTACGAACATCTAGACTATTTCTTTCAATTCTTCCCACTTCAGTGTAACTTCAAGCCAAAGGATGCACAAGGCTAACAAGACTGTGTTGGAATTTAAGGAGAGGCAAGTGTGTGGTGTTGAACAGCAGGTGTCATCATCAAAGCTACTGGGATCTTGTAGAAGCATACACGCCCAGTGAGCGGTCACACAGAAATCTCCTGAGGAAATCAGCCTATCCCAGGACTACTACAGGCCCGCTGTCTCTCAAGCTGGCCCCTCCCCAGGCTCGGTTAGAGGAGACAATGTCAGAAGAAGCTCTCATCACCCTCAGCTTCCGGCCACGATGGCCCTGGTGTGCCTCATGCAAGACCACTCACTAACAAATGGAAACATTCTGGAATGCCTATCATAACCTTGCTGGCTTTCAGAGGAATCACACACCTCCCAAAACCTTGGCCTCGATGACTTCAGTATGCAGGTATCTATATAAAGCCCTTCATTAGCACCTCCTGGACCAAATGGGTCTCACTGGCCCACAGTAACACCCTCCCTGACTCCTTGCCAAGCCAGGGAGATGCTGTGCGGCAGGAGAGAAATGTGAGAACCCCAAGCTCAGCAGTCAAGGCCTCGGGAGCGCTGCAGGAAAGGTAATAAAAAGGAACATTCAACAGAGAAAACAACCATGCTTTTCATTTCAGGTTTCTGCGCAGCTCCGCCTGACAGAATGCATAAAAGCAGAAGCTGAGCTGGGGCAGGAAGAGGTCTGAGACATCAAAACAAATTAATATTTCATTTTTTGTGGCTTACCAAGCTAGAGTCATTTTCTACAGTTAGGCAATAAAACCACTCAGGGCAAAAACAAGTTGAAATGATGAAATAAAAAAAAAATCCAGAGTGTTGACTTCCGTTTGGCCCTGGCTCTGGGATAGTAAGGTCACAAGTTATGAGCAAAGCACGGCCAAGCGGGGGGGGTGCAGCTGGCAGGGGCAGGCAAGGGGGGGTGCAGTGGCGGGGGCAGGCAAGGGCTTTGGAAGAAAAATGTTCACAGCAGAGTATTAGTTCCTTGCTAACTTGCCCGATATCAAAATCAGCCTTCAAGAAAGACTTTAGTCTCAGGTTACTGTACTTGGTTTCCACTGACAGAAGCAAAGTCTGCAGATTGGGTCTGGACCAAATGCTAACCCCTCTGCGTTAGCCCTTTGGGTAAGATCCATGTTCTGTCAGCAGTTTTCACCTTCTCCTCTTTCCACTGTTGTCCCAATCCAGCAGTTCTCAGAGCTCTATCCTCCAGACAGTCAGCGGGCATTGCTCTCAGTGAGAGCCGAGCTGCAGAACTGCCACAAAGCTATCCCTCCTCTGGGAGGAGTGAGCGGATTGTAAAAACTCCAAAGCTAAACTATGTTACAGTACCTTGCTACATGAAGGCCAGGTGGACATTTCTCTCTTCAGAAACTATATGAATTCTGCCAAGTGGATATGCAAGAAGGACCGGAGAAGTTATTTCACAAACATAATTCATCAATTTGAGCACATTTGGCTGACTTTCGCTTGTTTTACCTAGTTGATAGCATTAATAAGCATAATTCACAAACTATACAGTTTACCTACTTAAAATACACAGTTCAATGTGTTTCAGTATGTTTAAGTCATCCAAATTCTAGAGCGTTTTATCACCTTCAAAAGAAGCTCTCTACTCATAAGCTACCACACCGGTTCCTTCATAATCTCTCCTTGCGCCAGCCAGTCCAGCCCTGAACAATCACTTATCTACTCTGTTTCAATAGAGTAGCCTGTTGTCGACATTTAATCTAAAAAGAGACATATAATGTCTATTTGGTCTCTGCTACTGAACATGTCTTCAAGCAACATCCATGTGGAAGCATGTGTCAGTTCTTTGCTCCTATTTATGGCCAAATACCACTCCACCATATTCACACATTATATTTTATTTACCCAGGCACCTATCCATGAACATTTGCATTGTTTCATTTTTTGGCTATTATGAATGATGCTGTTATGAGCATTCATGAGCAAGTTTTGTGGGGGCATATTTTTTCATTTCTCTTGGCTGTATGCCTGAAAATAAAAGTTTTGGATCATATGTTTGAGGAACGAGCAAACTGTTTTCCAAAGTTGTTGCACTAATGACATTCCTACCAACAGTATATGAAAGTTCCAGTTACTCCACACTTTCACCAGTATTTACTTCAATTACAGATAATGTTTGACTACTGCCACATAGTGGATGTGAGTTGGTACCCTACTGGTGCTTTGATTTTCATTTCCCCAGTAACTAATGAGGTTGAGCCTTTTTTCATGTGTTTATTACTGGTAATTTGAACACCCTCTTCAGAGAATGCCTGTGTAGATCCTTTGCCCTTCTTTAAGCTGGTTTACATGGAGCTCAGTGTGATAGTGTGCCATGATCGCATATGGGCACCAGTTTGCTTCACGGTTGCTCCACTTCCCATTCAGTTCCCTGCTTGTGACCTTGGAAAGTAGTCGAGCAAAGCCTAAAGCCTTGGAACTCTGCACTCGCATGGGAGACCCAGAAGAAGCTCCTGGATCCTGGCTTTGGATCAGCTCAGCTCTGGCTGTTGCAGCCACTTGAGAGAACCAGCAAATGGAAGAGTTTCTCTGTGTCTTTGTGTATCTGCCTTTCCAGTAAAAATAAATATATTTTTGAAAATTAATTAGCTCATATGACTTCTTATTACTGAATTGCAGGAGCTATTTATATGTTCTAGAATTAACTAACCTAGCAAATATATGATTTATAAAGTTTTATCTCCCATTCAGTGGGTTGTCTCCTTACTTTATTGACAGCATCCTTTAATGAAAGAAAAAAAAAGAAAGGAGGGAAGGAATGGAGGGAGAGAAAGAGAGAAAGAAAGAGAAAAAGAAACTTTAACCTTGATGAAATCAAAGTCATCTATTTTTTCTTTGATTCCATTGTCTAATCCAGATTACAGAGATTTATATCTGTGTTTATTACTAAAAGCATTACAATTTTAGTCTTCCATTAAGAGCTTCAATCCACCTTGAGTTGATTTTTGTATGTGCTGTGAAGTAAGCGTTCAACTGCATTCTGCTGCATGTGACCATCCAGTGGTCCCAGAGTCATTTGTTGAAAACACTCTTCATTCCCCCTTGGAATCTTGTTTCACCAGCTAATCATAAGTGTACAAGCCTGTTTCTGGACACTCAGTTCTATGCCATTAATATTTATGTCTGCTTCAAATGAATACTATACGGTCATGATTAGTATTACTTTTTAGCAAATTTTAAAATTAGGAAGTAAAAATCATCCTTCAACTCTGCTGATATTTAGTTTTTAAAAAAGAAAAAGAGAATTTCCATCCAATAATACATTTCCCAAATGCCAGGGCTCGGAGCCCAGAACTCCACCCAGGAGCCCAACAACCCATCTGGGTTATACCTGTGGTACTACCAAAGGTGGCAGGAACTCAAATATTTAAATCACCACCTGCTGACTCCTATGGGGCACATCAACAGGAAGCTCATGTGTCTGATATGGGATGCAGGCATCCCAAGTGATGCCTTCATTGCTGAGCCAGTTCCTGCCCCTTCAACGTCGCTGTCAAGATTGCTTTGACAGCATTGAGTCTCTTTAAACTTTCTGTATGAATTTTAGGAAAAAATTGCCAGTTTCCATAAAGAATCCAGCTGCAATTTTGTTGAAGATTATGTTGAATCTATAGATCAAGTTAGGGTTTTTTGGTATCTCCATAATATTGTCTTGCAACACATGAACATGAGATGTCTCTGTTACATTTTCTTTCATTAATTATTTATTTTAATTGAAATCTAAAAATGTATTATATTTGTCATGTACAATGTTTTTTTGAAAAATACATTTGTTGTAGAATGGCTAAATCAAGCTAGCTAATAAATACATTACTTTGTATTTTTATATTTTTACAGTAAGAACATTTAAAATCTACTTTCAGAGTTTCAATACAAATATTGTTCTTAAATATGGTCAAGATTTTGTACAATAAATCTCCTGAATTTATTTCTTCTATCAAGATTTTTATCACTTGCTCAACATTTTCTTCACATTTCGAACAATATTTTGTGGTTTCCTAAGTATCTCACTATTTTTATGTTAATGTAAATGCACAACATTTGCTTAATTTCACTTTTGAACTATTCATTTGTAGTGTGTGGAGATACAATTAATATTAGTAAATCAATCTTGGTGAATACATTTGTTATTTTTAATAGGCTTTAATAACATATTTCTTAGGAGTTTTTCCACACAGGAATATAAAACCTGTGAGTCCATTTTAGCTCTTTGTTTCCAGTCTGACCGCATTATATTTAATTAGCCTACCCAAATTCTCTGCTAGTACCTCCAGTGCAATGGCAAACAGAAGTAGCAAGTGCAGACATCCTTGTTTGTTACGGATAGAGAAAACATCGAGTCTTTTCCCATCACGAATGAGGACAGCTGCAGGCTTTCTACAGATGCCCTCACCACACTGCATTTTATTCTTCAATCATTCACATCGCTGCTGACCCATCAAATTAAACTTGATAATATTTTTGTGTTATTTACCAATGCTATCAAGTATGAGTTTCATAACTCATCTATATGTAGCTATATATGTAATTTTAAGTATGTATTTAATTTAATAGAAATCACTTAAACATCAGTCACATGTAAGGACCTGGTCTAGATTCCAGGGACACCTCATGTGGGGAAACAACGGTGAACTGATCTGAATGTGAGAAGGTGGGAAATATTCAAGCAGGGAGCACTCAGCACAGAAAGGAGATCCAGGAGCTGGGCAAAGACCTGAAGTTGGGAGAAATGTTCGCAAGAGCATTTTTCACCAGGGGAAAAAATAATTAGCCCTTCTTGATCTCTGTAAAAGATAGCTTAAGCCAAAAAAGTAAATGAGAAGTAGGGTTCAGGCAGTGACTGAAGTCTTAATCAGGAAGCTACCTACAGCACATCTTCACCAAGATGTCATTTTGTTTCAAAAGAAATGCGTAATCCTAGCTGATAATCAAAGCTGCAAAGGAGGAATGGCACTGTGGTGCAGCACATTAAGTGGCCTCTTGTGATGCCGGCATCTGATGGCACAGCATAAGTTAGAGGTCTGGCTGCTCCACTCCTGGGCAGCTCCACACGAGTGGGCTTAGAGATGCAGGAGCTGATAGCCACTACCTCTTTGGGAGACCAAAGTGAAGTCCCTAGCTCTGGGATTCCGCCTGGCCTGATCTCAGCTGTTGAGTCATTTGCAGTCATAACAAGATGGAAGATTTCTCTCCTCTCCCTCTTTGTGCGTGTTTCTTTTCAAACAAAGAAAGGAATCTTTTCTTTTTTTCAGATTATTTATTTTTATTAGAAAGGCAGATTCACAGAGAGAAGGAGATACAGAAAGAGCTTCCATCTGCTGGTTGACTCCCCCAACGGCTGCAACGGTTGAGCTGATCCAAAGCCAGGAGCTTCTTCCAGGTCTCCCAGCAGAGCGCAGGGCCCCAAGGCATTGGCTCATCTTCTGCTGCTTTCCCAAGCTTCAAGCAAGTAGCTGGTTCCGAAGTGGAGTAACCAAAACACAAATCAGCACCCATGTGGGATGCTGCATTTTCAGGTGCAGTTGACCCATTGCACCGGCCCCAGGAATCTTTTCTTTAAAAAAAAAAAAGTCATTCCTACACCATATGAAGTTAATTATTAAATTTTTTGGTTTGCTTTATTATTATGGACTCACGGAATTTGGAAGGGAGCTGTGGCAAAGATGGTTACTTATCCTCTATGACTGTCCTTTATTCTGGAGCAAAGGTCGCCACGTTTTCTCATGCAGCTACACAGTAAGTGGTTTTCTGCTTTGTGGCTCAACCAGTGCCTGTGACAATCACCTCTGCTGTAGAGGAAAGCAGTCATGGCTATTTCTACAAGATTGTATGTGGCCTCACACTCTGATTCTTGAGTGTTAGCTGGGTGTAAGGCTTCCTGGAATACAGACGACATCTCGCAACCTTCCTCACCACCAGGCATGGACACAGAACAAGCAAAATGGCATGTCCCTGTCCCTCTCCCTTTCCCTTGCACACTGGTGTTCAGAAGGCCCGGTTCTGGGCTATGACCAGGAGATTATTGAAATGGAAAGCAGGGACTGGCATTGCGATTAAGCAGTGAAGTTGTAGCCAGCAATGCTAGCATCCCAGGAAGGCACCAGTTCAAATTCTGGCTGTTACTGTAAGATACAACAGGCAGCGTTGATTTTCAAAGTCCTGACAGACTGACCAGGGCAGAGGCTCCTCATCACCACCCCCAGGCTTGCTCCTCATTCATCATCCTCAGGGTTCCCTTCAGAGCCCCCTCAAGGACCAGCTTTAGAGACTGCTTCTGCTGCTGCCGAAAGGAACCAACAGAAAAGTAAATGATGGGGTTGACATGGCTGTTAACTAGGTAAAAAAAGGACGTATATTCAACATTAAAATTTACAAGAAAAACAGCAAAAACCAAATTCCGGCTATTCTACTTCCGGTCCTGTTAGGAGCCAAAGACTTATGGGCCTTAGACTTGGCCTACCTGACAGCCTGTTGCATTGCAAAAGCCTGCAGGCAGGGCTACAGCAAGCAGGATATTAGGCCAAAACATCCTCTGTAGAGCAAACAGAATACAACCTCCACCCTTGTTCCTGTTCAGATAATTAGTTCCTCCCCTGTTTCAATGTAGCTGATTAGTTCCTTCCTGCTTCAGTGAAGATAATTACTCCCAGGAAACCCCTCCCTTTCTCCCCCTCCCCTAGAGAAGGTATATATATGAGGAGAAAAAATAAACAGAGAGGCACTCTTTTCCACCAGGTACGAGTGTCCGTGTGTTTCTTGGGCCAGCAGCCCGGCATTCCCAGTCCACCCTCAGGGTTTGAGCGTCGTGTCCTGCAGGTCGGGACAAATTGGTGGCCCGTACGGGGACCCTGATACGGTGGAGCAACTGAGGAACCTCGCGGAGAAGACTTCGGCCGAAGCGTTTGGGTGCGAGGCAAAAAGGGTGAGTCGATAATTGACTCGGGCATTTTTAAGAAAAATGTTGTAGGGGCATAGTGATTTCATCTCCAGACCCTCTCCCTGTCCTAGGGCACGAGGGACAATCTGAGAGACCCCTGGAACTCTGGAGGGGCATAGTTGATTTCATCCCCAGACCCTCTCCCTGTTCTGGGCACGAGGGACAATCTGAGGGACCCCTGGAACTTTGGAGGGGCATAGTTCATTTCATCCCCAGACCTTCTCCCTGTCTTGGGGCACGAGGGATAATCTGAGGGACCCCGGAAATCCAGAGGCAAGCTTAGAGTTAAAGCTTAATGGTAATCTACCCCCACCTATAGTTACTCCCTATTCTTCTGAAAATCTGTAGTGGTTAATGTGTGGTGTCAATAATGGGCTCAGAGATTTCTAAGCATCAGGCTACTAGAGCACTAATGAAATTATTAAAATATAATGGTATCGGTATAAAACAAAGTACTGCTAGCAATTATGTGTCTTTTATGCAACAAGTTAGCCCTTGGTTTTTAGAAGAAGGAAAGATTAATATCTCACAATGGGAACTCCACAAAAAAGACCTTTGTAGATGGGAACGGAAAAACGGTCCCCTCCCGAATGGAGTTGGACCCCTATGGCAGCTGATGAAGGAGTGTCTGTTATCCTCCCGCAGCTCCCTTCAGAAAGGTGTAGCTGAATGTCAGGAAGTTTTAGTTGAAATAAAAGAAAGGGAGTCCCAGCAAGAAAGTGTTGTCGACTCTACCTCCTCTAAACCATCGTCCTCTTCTGGTGAGGACTCCGATTCCGAACAAACAATGCCTCTTGAGGAAGACGAGGAGTTAGGTGCACGACCAAAGAGACGTCTCTATCCTAGCCTCTCCACATTAAGAGTGGAAAATAACAGTCCAGATCCACCACCTTCGGACAACCCGCCGTTGCCGGCGTCAATCACTCAGGTCTTAGAACAAAAGATTACCAACCTAGAAAAACTATTACAAAAGGTCTTAATAGAGCAGCAATCAACAAAAACAGTAGGGTCAGAAAAATGTTCAATTGAGGTCCCGCAGCACCCTCCTCCTTATCGCTCGACTCATGCCTTCCCGGTTTACGAGCGCGAACCTCGAGAGGAGGGCGGGCAAAGAGAACGGGTGCATCAGCCGCTGGCCTTCGCAGACATAAAAGCGCTAAAGGAGGCCATTGATAACTACGGCACCCAATCACCTTACACTATCAGCATGTTAGAAACCTTCTCCCATACTTGTATGACCCCAGATGATTGGAAGTCCTCAGGTAAGGCAGTTTTGCAAGGTGGTGATTACATCTTGTGGCTGTCTCTCTTTCGAGACAATTGTTTAGAGACGGCTTGCTGTAATGCTGAGGCAGGCCACCCTGACCGTAATGTTGACATGCTGATGGGAGAGGGTCAATACAGTCAAGGTACTCAGCAAATAAATTATGACCTAGGAGTTTATGCTCAGATCAATGTTGCCGCTATGAGAGCATGGCGCCTCTTACCTCAAAAGGGAGGGTGTCAGGCAGACCTAACAAAAATCATTCAAAAGGGAGAAGAACCTTACTCCGATTTTGTCAATCGCCTGATGGAGGCGGCTACAAGAGTATTCCCTGACACTCAGCTGGCTATGCCTTTCATACGGCAACTAGCCTATGAAAATGCTAACTCTGTCTGTAAAGATGTTATCCGTTCACACAGAAAAGAACCTTTAGATAAGTGGATCAGACTTTGTAGTGATATTTCAGGACCTACAATTATGGGAGCCGCCATAGCTAAGGCTGTCCATGATCTTACTAAATCAAGCAGTTCTAATCCAGTTTGCTACCACTGTAGACAGCCAGGACATTTCCAGCGCGAATGCCCAGTCAAAAGAAAGGGAAAAAATTCCTTAGAATACTCTCAAATCTCGTCTCAGGACAGGGGACCTGGCCTCTGTTCCAGATGTAAAAGAGGTAGGCACTGGGCAAATGAGTGTCGCTCCCAAACAGATATATATGGCCAACCCCTACAGTCAAAAAACTTGTCTCTGGGCCGTGCGTTCCCGGCCCGGGAAACAGTCGGAACGTACAAAAATGCAGCTGGGACTCAACAACCACATCTAGCCAACCTGTGCCACCCCTCCCGATCAGCCAACTGGTCAGAGGATCCCGAGGTAGTGCAGGATTGGACCTCTGTTCCACCACCACAACGATATTAACACCATCTGAAGGTACCCAGTTACTCCCCACAGGTGTTTTTGGCCCACTACCTAAAGACACAGTAGGATTAATCTTGGGCCGTGGGAGCATAGCTTTAAAAGGAGTACATATAATACCTGGAGTGGTGGATAATGATTATACTGGAGAAATTAATGTTGCAGCAGCTGCTCCTACTGGTGCTGTTTCTATCTTGGCTGGGGAGCGAATTGCCCAATTAGTACTATTACCCCTCATCACCAATGTTGGCTTTACCCTGCCACAAGACCGATCTAACAAAGCCTTTGGGGCTACAGGACAGACAGAAATGGCCTTTTGGGTAAAAGATTGTGGCCAACGTCCCATGCTTACCTTAACCATTGAAGGAAAAAAAATGGAAGGTTTGCTTGACACTGGTGCAGACAAGTCAATTATAAATTCTAAGTCATGGCCTAAAAATTGGCCTGTTGACTTTGCTTCCACCCAACTAGTAGGCTTGGGCTATGCAAATTTGCCTAAACGTAGTGCCAAAATGTTAACCTGGAAAGATGAAGAAGGGCACACAGGGGTCTTCCAGCCTTACGTTCTCCCTCAAATACCAGTCAACCTTTGGGGCCGAGATGTGCTCGCTGGTATGGATGTTGTGTTGGCTACTTCCTATCCAAAAGCCTTCTCCCAAATCATTCAGCAGGGGTATGTACCAGGAAAAGGGTTGGGCAAGTTGCTACAAGGTAGAACAGAACCTGTAAAACAGTCTGGAAATGTTGGTCGCCAAGGTTTAGGTTACCAGCATTTATAGTGGGGGCCGCTGAGGAAGATATTCTAATGAAAATAAAATGGAAGTCTAATACACCGCTCTGGACTCCTCAGTGGCCCTTGTCCTTAGAAAAGATCAGAGCTTTGGAACAACTTGTGTCAGAACAACTGCAAGCTGGACACATTGTTCCATCTAACTCTCCCTGGAACTCTCCCATTTTTGTGATAAAAAAGAAGTCAGGAAAATGGCGTTTGTTACATGATTTGAGAAAAATTAATGCTTCCATGGAACCCATGGGGCCACTTCAACCCGGTCTGCCCCATCCAGTGGCCATTCCCTTAGGACATCATATTATAACTATAGATTTAAAGGATTGTTTTTTCACCATCCCTCTTCATCCTGATGATGCTTCCAGGTTTGCCTTTAGTATTCCTAGTGTTAATTTCTCCTCCCCTTGGCGACGATTCCATTGGGTTGTCCTCCCTCAAGGTATGGCAAACAGCCCCACCATGTGCCAGTATTATGTTGCAAATATACTTCATCCCATAAGACTGCAATTTCCTACAGTCAATATTATTCATTATATGGATGACATTCTATTTTCCACAAGTAAGTCATCTGATCTCCAGGCGTGTTTCTCTGTCACATGTCAACTCCTACAAAGCAAGGGATTTCAAATAGCCCCCGAAAAGATCCAACACAGCGCCCCCTATTCTTATTTAGGTTTCAAGATTAATGATGTTTTTATACGCCCTCAAAAATTGGTTATTGCTGTTGATAAGTAAAAAACCTTAAATGATTTTCAAAAATTACTTGGGGACATCAACTGGATGCGACCCTCCTTGCATATCACCACAGGTCAACTGAAACCTTTATTTGATATTTTAAATGGAGATCCAGATCCCTGTTCCCCTAGAGCTCTCACTTTGGAAGCCCGCGGTGCACTCCGATTAGTAGAACAGGCCCTTGAGCAAGCCCAAGTTTGTCGTCTAAATATAACCCTCCCCCTGTTTTTATTAATATTGCCTTCCTGTTATACACCCACCGCCGTATTCTGGCAAACTAGTCCCCTTTTGTGGGTTCATTTACCTGCATCCCCAAAGAAGGTTATTTATCCTTATACCCAAGCTATAGTCTCACTTATAAGAAAAGCTCTTTTACAAGGATTGCAGATTTTTGGAATCCACCCTCATATCATTGTTACACCTTATTCTCCTGATAATTTACAGTGGTTAATTGATAATGATTATGATTGGGCAACCTTGCTATTAACCTGTCCTGCCCGTTTTGATACCCATTATCCCCCTTCTCCCCTTCTTTCCTTTTTTAAAACTCACCCTGTTATTTTCCCCAAAATAGTTAGATCTACCCCTATTGATAATGCTCAAACAATATTTACAGATGGTTCGTCCAATGGTCTTGCTGTCTATGTTGCAAATTGCCAAACCTTTTCTTTTCCCACAAAGTATAAGTCAGCTCAGTTAGTAGAGTTGTATGCTGTTATCTTAGTTCTTCAAAAATTTACTTACACCCCCTTAAATATTTATACGGATAGTGCTTATGTTGCTCAGTCTCTGCCCCCATTAGAGATGGCTACAGCTTTAGTACCCACCACAACAGCCTTTTCTTTGTTTAGTCAGTTACAGCAATTATTATGGTCACGTAGAGATCCCATTTTTATTACACATATTCGTGCCCACACGTCTTTACCTGGGCCGCTAGCGCAAGGTAATCGTGATGCAGATTCAGCCACCCGAGTTATTTTGCCTATATTAACTTCTAAAGGTCAGTCAAGCCATCGAATTCCATAATCTTTTTCATTGTAATGCCAAGGCATTACAAGATCGCTTTAGGCTTACCCGTGAACAAGCCCGTATTATTGTCACCCAGTGTTCCAACTGTTCTGTCTTATTGCCAACACCAAGCTATGGAGTCAATCCCCGAGGACTACTTCCCAATCACATTTGGCAAATGGACGTCACCCATCACTTGCCCTTTGGTATTTTAAAGTTTATTCATGTTTCTGTAGATACTAGTTCTGGTTTTATTTTTGCTACCCTTCAATCGGGTGAAAAGGTTCGTCATGTCATTAACCATTGTCTAGCAGCTTTTGCCACCATGGGCCAACCTCGTCTACTAAAAACTGACAATGGCCCTGCATATACTTCTTCCTCTTTCAAATTCTTTTGCGCCCAGTTTTCCATTGCCCATGTTACTGGAATTCCTTATAACCCTCAAGGCCAAGCCATTATTGAACGTGCCAACCACACCCTTAAAAACATGTTTTTCAAATTAAAAGGGGGAGAGTTCTCCTCACCTAGGGAACAATTACATTTAGCCCTTTTTACCCTCAACTTTTTAAATGTCGACCATGAGGGTAACTCTGCAGCAGATCGTCACTGGAACCCACGTGCAGAGAAAAAACCCAGTGTTTTTTGGAAAAATGTTTTGACTGGACAATGGCAAGGGCCAGACCCCGTTCTTATTTGGGGAAGAGGAAGTGTTTGTGTTTTCCCACAGGATGAAGACAGCCCCAGATGGGTTCCTGAAAGGCTGGTTAAACACCATTCTCCCAGTCTCACTATTTCTACTCCAATGGATCCCACTACCCAGAAAAATGGAGATACACTGGGGAATAATGAGCATGATCCCACTTCCACTGCCATTGGGACCCACAACTAGAGTCCTCCTGAAACTTTTTCAGGAATATTAATGCTGAACCAAAGAGTTGATTTATTACTCGGGTTCAATGCAGTATGTGTCACCTTGGTAAAGTGGGAATGTTTCTCTACTAATCTCTCTCATGAGCTCTCTTACAGATTGAACAGTTCCTGGAATGCAGACTTTGAAGGCTTGCTTTGACATCACATCTTTGTCATTTATTCCACCTATGTTGATCCCATTTCCTGGAATTCTCTTGCAGTTAGTATAGCCCAGGGGTTCCATTTGTTCAGGAACTGAGTGGAGGTTGCTGCTAGGATGACTCTTATGCATAGGCCTCCTTTTGCTGTGCCTTCAGCTTAAGCGGCTAAAACAGCAAGCACAGGCTCAGGTTATGGACATAAGACAAGTCTTTGCAGCCCTAGAAGGAAGGCAAGACCCTCAATTCTGGCTCTCACCTATACAGTAGCCGGGGCTGGTAGTCAAAGACGGGCAACCTCTGACCCAGTCAGGTACCAACCTAAGACAGGAGTTAGGCTTTGCCATCTGCCTAAGCTTCCCATGACGGGTAAGGACCTGACGGGAGGTCAGATGACCTAAGACAGGCACAGTCACTGAGCCATACCCTTACTGTATCATAGAAAAAATAAAAGGGGGAACTGTTAGGAGCCAAAGACTTATGGGCCTTAGACTTGGCCTACCTGACAGCCTGTTGCATTGCAAAAGCCTGCAGGCAGGGCTACAGCAAGCAGGATATTAGGCCAAAACATCCTCTGTAGAGCAAACAGAATACAACCTCCACCCTTGTTCCTGTTCAGATAATTAGTTCCTCCCCTGTTTCAATGTAGCTGATTAGTTCCTTCCTGCTTCAGTGAAGATAATTACTCCCAGGAAACCCCTCCCTTTCTCCCCCTCCCCTAGAGAAGGTATATATATGAGGAGAAAAAATAAACAGAGAGGCACTCTTTTCCACCAGGTACGAGTGTCCGTGTGTTTCTTGGGCCAGCAGCCCGGCATTCCCAGTCCACCCTCAGGGTTTGAGCGTCGTGTCCTGCAGGTCGGGACACGGTCCAGCTCCCTGCAAATGTGCCTGGGAAAGCAGCAGAGGCAGGGCCAAGGGCTTGGACCCCTACAGCCACATGAGACACCCAGAAGAAGCTCCTGGCTCCTGGTTTGGGCCTGGCCAAGCTCCGGCCATTGTGGCCATCTGCGGAGTGAACCAGAGGATGAAAGATGTGTCCGTCTCTCTAGACTGTGGCTCTGACTTTCTAAATTTATCTTTATTAAAATAAAAAGAAGGAAAGCAGTCCAAGGACAGTCACTATACTAGCCCCATGCTGCTTGTGTTCAAAATGTTTACATAACAGAAATAAACAATTGTTTTAAGTTAAGACTGTTGATATTTCTTTCGTTCTGTGTATATATACTACCACAGGGACTCAGAGATGATCTCTTGGATTTGATCACTTTATTTTACTTTTTAAAATTTATTTTATTTATTTTAAGAATCAGAGTTTGCAGGATGGAGAGAAAGACCAAGAGAGAGAGAGCTCTTTCATCTGCTGGTTCACTCCCCAGATAGCTGCAATGGCCAGAGCTGAGCCAGTTTGAAAGCAGGAGCCAGGAGTTTCTTCCGGGTCTCCTACATGGATGACAGGAGTCAAAGACAGAACTGTCTTCTGCTTCCCCGGGCTATTAGCAAGGAGCAGGATGAGAAGCAGAGCAGCCAGAACTCAAAACTGGCATCCATACGGAATGCTGGCAACACAGGAGATAATTTTAACCTGCAATGCAAGCTCCAGGCACCTCAATTTATAGATGATAAAATAAAAACGAGGCTCTGAGAAAATAGGGGATTAAGTCTGTTAATATCAATCACTGAACGGCATATCCTCTAAATGCTATGCTTCTAAACCCAAAGAATTTTCCAAATTTAAAACACTTCCATAATAAACACACATTCAAATTACGAAGTCCGTTATTTTCTCATTGTATTTTTGGCCAAGCACTTAACTGTTATCCCTACAAACAGGCACTCAGTTTTATTCTAACAGTGAAAGGAAACCATGTTTTTATCTATAGAAATTTGTTTTATGGTCTCAGTTCTATGTATTTGAGAAAAAGTGTTTTGGAGCAATTTTCGCTGCCAGAAGGTCAAAACTCCTTTTAAAGGATCTTACAGACCACTGCCTTTAATCATGAGCTACATGCCAAAAAACAAATGCTATGATTAAAACAACCTAGGTTCTGTTCTAGTCCTTGCTTCACTCCCGATTCCAGCTTCCAATGAACACACACTCTCAGAGGTAGTCCGTGATGGCGTAAGTACTTGTGTCCCTGCCACCCACATGGGAGACCTGGATTGCTTTCCAGGCTCCTGACCCAGCATGGCTGTTGCAAGGATTTGAGAAACACACCAGTGGATGGACCATCTATTTTTGTTCTCTTTTTCTCCCCCCCACCCCCGCAAACCCCACTTCTATCTTTGTACCTTTAAAATAAAACAAAAACTCTTTAACACAAATATTTGAAAAGAAAAGGTAACTAAGAAGATTGCATAATATTTCTTTGATTTCTTCCCCCAAAAAGTAAGTTTCTCAGCACTTCTGAGCATTTCAGTGTGCTTTTCAGAAACAGCAATATATACCAAGTGACTAAATGGATACACCGTACATATCTATTCAACGTTTGCACTTGATATATGAGTACCTATTTAGTTTGCATCTCCAAATGGGTGCTTATATACTATAAACAAGCCAGTTTAAGATGCTACTAATAATATTGAACTGCAGGAAACAAGCATACACAAATTGCCCCTTGACTAGGCAATAGAAGTATGTACTTATCCTGTTTGTAAATATCCACCTTAATTTTTAAAAAGGTAAATTACATTTGTCTCTCTTTTTTGCAAATAAAGAAATGGGAAACAGTTCAGTATGATGAGCTGAGAAACTGAACAGTTAGCTTGAAATCTAATCATGCCAGCGGTGAGCTCCAAATGACCCCTTGTTCCACCCTCAGCCAATGGGATGATGCCACACAGGAAGTCGAACCTGGCAGCCAAGCACATTTTCTGAGGCGCATCGCCAGAGGGCCCAGGTTACAAAAGGATATTACGTCAGCTCCTAATCACGTCTGGGCACAGATTTCACTCTTTAGATGAGAAGAGGGAGGGATTCCCACCTGGGTCATCATAACTCTATCCTGGTCATACTTTAAGATACTCATTTTCTGGACATAATCTTGACAGGGTATCAAAAAGCATCTCTGAGGATGTGTGAGCATTGGCCCAGAACACCACAACTTGTGCGGCCAGTGAGGCCTGAATTAGTGCCTGTACCTTCATTTGTTTATCTGTGAAGCTGAGGTGTTACGCAGCATCCACTGCTTTGTCCTTCCCCTGATCCCTTCCAATAATAACCCTGAGTCTTCCATTCTGCCTTGGAGGACAGGGTATTGGATGACAGCAGAGGGAAGCCAGGCTGACTCTTATTAATAATTAATATTTGTGTTCTTTACTCTCCATAAGCAATTTTCAAACATTTAAAAACTTTACACAGTCTGCTCACATGAACACGGAAGTAGCCGTTTCACAGCTCGTAGAACTCAAGCCACACTCTTTAGTGAAGTTGCTCGAATTTACACATCTAATAAATACGAAGGCAGATCTTGAACCTCAGATCTTCTGACTTTGACACCTTTCTCTTACTAGCACGCTAGGTCACCAAAAGAGTAGTTAGAGATCCCCTTTCCTGAACAGGGCATAGGCTAACTAGCAGAGGCCCATACACAGTAAGATGTTCCCAAGTGTTATTGTTGTGCCGGTTTTTGAAATCCCCAGATAATCATCAAGTCTGAAGCTGGTGCTAAGGCATAAAAATGGTTTATTCAGATCACCCCAGGTCTCCCAGCCACCTCCCCCAGCCCAGCATGGCTGGGCAGGGGAGGGGCAGCCGCTGCAGGATCTGCAGGGCTAGCAAACAGTGAGCTCACGAGCCAGAGAGAGCCAGAGAGCCCAAGCCCCCCAGTTTTTATACATTTTAGGCTATTAATTATACAGTCATGGTCTAGCAGGCTTCTATTGGTGGGTTTGAAACTAGCAACTTTCAAAAAGTACAAATCGATGAGCTATAGGGCGGTGGATCTTATCAAACACCAGGTACTTCCTTCCTGAGGAGTGGTCTGCCTACGTGACCTGTCACATGTCCTGCTGGGTGTCACCTAGGCTATCAGGGCTGGAGCTCATACAGCTCCCAACCAAGCCATTAAGGCAGAATCGCAAAAGGCAGAAAACATCCAGGTTCTTTATTATCAAAAGTGCAAACTGAGGTGCAGAAGGTAAGATGCTGCTTGGGATATCCATGGGTCATTTTGATGTGTCTGGATTCAAGTCCTGGCTCTGCTTCCAATTCCAGCTTCCTGCTAATGCACACCCTGGGAGGCAGCAGGTAATAGCTCAAGTGCTTGGATCCCTGCCACCCATCTGGGAGGCCTGAACGAGTTCTGGATTCCTGGTTTTAGCATGGCTCAGCCCTGACTGTTGTAAGCTTTTGAGGAGCAAATCAACAGATGGAAGATTCTCTCTCTCTCTCTCTCTCTCTCTCTCTCTGTCTCTCTCTCTTGTAAAATCAAGCACTGAGCCATTGGTTAACCCAAATGTCCAGGAAAAAAGGTCTTAGAAATGAACAGCAAAATCTTTGGAGTGGTCAGGAGTACTGTGGGATGCTTGTCAGGTGACCTTCACTGAAAGCTCATTGAATTCAAGCCTTCCTTGACACTGCAAGTCAGAGATATGCGTGCTTTCATTCCCTCAACAAATCTATTTGGCGTATCTTGGACACTGTTCTAGTGGTTGGTTGTAAAAATGTTCCCATGTGTGCTCCTGATGCTTCACTCTTTCCCCTGGGTTTTCAATCCTTTTGAAACCTCCCTAAATCGTTCTCAGCCCGATCTTATCATGAGACATGCCTGGTGTGTGGGGGGCAAAAACACAGACTAGTTTTAGTGCCTAAGGCTCTTAAGAGAGCTCCAGGCCATTCGGAATATCAGTAATAACCACGGGGCTCCGAATGTAGCTGTACAAGCAAGAACAGCAGGCAGAGGGAGTTGTCTGGGCACAGAGTATTCCCCACAAGTGGATGATACCTGTCTTCTTCTGTTGTGCATGTGTGTGTGTGTGCACGCGCATCTCCACAGGCAGGGGAAGCAAATTTAGATCCAAGCACTGTGTTATTCATCATCGAAAATGAGTGAAAGAAAAACAACACAGTTAGCAGGGGGCATGGGCTGACTAACATTTTACTTTACTTTACTCAGACATATGAAATTATCACAATTATTTTTCTCCCAAACATTGTGAAAAGTATCCACACTTGAGGCAGAGAAACAATCGGAAAGTGGGTAAGTCAGAGCTAAAAAGGCTTAACTCTGGGAGCAGGCATTTAGCCTAGACACTAATACATCTGCATCACACATCAGGGTGCCCACTTGCTGGAGTGACTCCAGCTTCCTGCTAATGCATATCTTGGGAGCCAACAGTGATCAGGACCTTGACACCCACATGAAAGGCTGTGCTGCCAGCTCTAAGCTGTAATCCCAGCCCAGCTCCAGCCATTTCAGGCATTTGTGGAGTAAATGGTAAACCAAAATCAAATCTCACTCTCTTTCTCTCCCCATCACCTTTTCCAAATAAAAGCACATCAAATAAATACAAAAAATATACAAGATCAGGAGCCACCGGAATACCAGGCTAATCCTCTACCTGTAGTGCTGGCAGCCCATATGGCCAGTGGTTCATATCCCACCTGCTCCACTTCAAATACAGCTCCCTTCTGATGGCCTAGGAAGGCAGTGAAGTATGGCTTAACTCCTTGGGCAGCCTCTGCATCCATGTGAGAGAACTGGAGGAAGCTCCTGGCCCCAAGCTTCAGTCTGGCCCAGATCTGGCTGGCCCAGCTCTGGCCATTGCATATCTCTCTCTCTTTCTCTCTCTCTCTCTCCCTCCCTCCCTCTCTGTAACACTTTCAAGTAAAATAATAAGTCTTTTAAAAACATTTTTAGAGATTAACCCTGGATCCACAAATGGCTAAAATTTATTTGATGTAGAACATGTTACAACTGTAAAGCAGTTAAAGTTTTCTCATTTATATCACATCTCCAAGCCTCCTTTGGCTATGATGAGATGGTCTTTCAGTCTTGCATTTCAAAATTTCAAAATTTCTCTTCCAATTTGCCATAACCTGTTAGCTCTGCCTGTTCTCTTGTCTTAAATTCCACTCCCTCCAGATAAGTTTCCCTGTGAATGTGTTCCATATGACCTAAGCCTTAGTTTGCTATTCTGCCTTAGATTCCTTTTCCTGAGAATATTTCTTCAAGTGGCCGTTATGGTAATCAGCCGCCACTTCTCAGGCACTATTCTAAGCCCATTACTTACATTCTCTAACTCAATCCACAAAACCTCTGGTTTTCACAAAGCTTGGTGAGCTCAGCTGGTCTAGAAACTCAGCCAATCTCCTGGGTCTCTGGATTTGTAGAGTCTTGAGGATGTTCTTATATTGGTCCTCCAGCAATATAAGCACCTGAAACAATTCCATGCCCAAAGCAGAATATTTAAATATTTATGTATGGATGAACAGGGGGCGGAAGGATAGATGGATGGATGGGTTGATGTGTGGGCAGATGAATGTGTATGTGGACAAATGAGTAGACAGATGGCTGAGAGGGTGAAGGTGGCCAAGATACATGAAAAGTCAGAGCAAGAATTTCAACAAGGCCTATTTGCCTCTAAACTGCTGTACCAGATATGTAATACATAAGACGCTGGAGAATTAATATAATAAACATGCTAAAGCATAAGCAGATCCTCTGAGGTCCACTTCAGTCTTACAGTACTGACCTGTACTATCAGATGTACAGCATGTAAAAGTTGCTCCTTCACCTCATCTTGGTCAGATAGAGGAGGAAATTTCACAGGAGAAGGAAGGACCTCCACAGCAGTGTGGCTGGAGGACTGCCAGTGATTCACAGACAGCTCCTCACTAGCACTGTGCCTGTCTGAAGGTGGAAACTTAACAAAAGTCACCTATCTTCACCATCACAGTGCAGGCTGGTTGAAAGGAAGAAAGTGTGACTGGGATGCTCAAACGCTGTACAGATGTTTTAAAGTGCCTTCGCGGAGACTGACTTTTTAATCTTTGTAAGAGGGTCAATGCTGAGGTATGAACAGGGGTAGGACTGTGTGGCTGAGGACTGGGCATTATATGACAGATACACTCATGTCCTCTCTGTCACCTTCCTCCCTCTGGAGTCACCTTCTCTTCCAAGTGAGGGTGAACTGAATGCTAGTCAACTCAATGAAATCGTTTAAGAAACTCAAGTATATTGAACAAATGAGTTATTTAGCATGAAATATCGCATACATATGTGTCATGCTAGCAAAAAGAATGGAAACAACTGCTTGTCCAATAAAGACTGATGGAGTGTAATTCCCCACAGTTATCCTGAGCAGCTAGAGAAAGAAAGGAACAATGTCTCCACACTGCCATGGTTCAGAGAGAACTGTGTATCCACCTTTGGATAGCAATGGGGGAAAC
The DNA here is from genome assembly GCF_030435755.1 of Ochotona princeps. Lineage (NCBI taxonomy): Eukaryota > Metazoa > Chordata > Mammalia > Lagomorpha > Ochotonidae > Ochotona > Ochotona princeps. The sequence goes on from NC_080840.1 coordinate 55,297,432, forward strand.
ACTAATAAAAATATTCATATGCATATTATATATATATATATTACATGCATAATACATATATTTACTTACATGTTCAAAAGAAAATAAAAGTAGAATGCACTAATTTAACAAATGGCTTCCTACAGAAGGAGGGAGAGAACTGGAAGAAACCAGATAGAAGAAAGATCTCTGAATGTTCTTTGAGTTATGGTGCTGATAAGTACCTGAATGCTTTTACACAATGTAAGATGCACATTTAACTTAAAAATATGAAAATAATCTCAAAAAACTAAAGTCAAATTCAAACAAATACACTTTTCAGTATATCCAGACATAATCAGAGAATTACTACTAATATCTTTAGGATGCAGTCCTTGGTACATTCATGGTAAAAGAGAGAGCTTTCTGTCAAATGAACCTCAAGGAAATCTAAAGCTGCATTTAGTGTTTCATTCTTAGTAATAATACTGAGCATTAGTTTAAAATTATTATACACTCACACTTGGAAAATTAATGATGCTAAAGTTCTTTGGAAAAAAGATGTTCAATGTTAGACATAATATAAATGGAGGAAGTAATAACTCATCTTAAATTGAATGTATAAATATCAATATAAACTCACAATTTATTTTTCTATTTTTGTTGAGAAACAACCCAGAAGCAATGACCTCTATAGCAGACCAGATGACGGTCTCCACACACCATCTTCCTTCCAAAGGATCCAGGACTCTTCAGGGAAGTATGAATGCCCACAAGACTAGCACAAAAAATGCACAGGAGGGCTCGGCAGCGTGGCCTAGTGGCTAAGGTCCTCGCCTTGATCCCATATGGCTGCTGGTTCTAATCTCGGCAGCTCCACTTCCTCTCTATCTCTCCTCCTCTCAATATATCTGACTTTGTAATAGAAATAAAATAAATCTTTTAAAAAAAATGCACAGGAAAATGGAGTTCACTTTTGTCAGACACCACAAACCTACTGAGGCCGTGCCAAAAGACACAGATGCTAGCTTTAGAAATTCCCAGTGGCCCGTGACAGGACAAGCAGGAGCATCTAAAGGAACAACAGATGCAGTGGACCAAAGCACAGCAAATACATATACATATATAAATTATGAATATTACATATATACTATGAATATTCACAGGATTTGTTTAAGAACCTACTGGTCCTGTAGTGAATTTGCTGAAATGCAAATCTTCTTTCAAAATCAGATAAAGAAAAAGAATTCTCAGTTATCTGGGAAACCAACAAAACAGGAGGCTGGTCATCCATGGATTAGTTTATAACAGTTCAGATGGAGAGATTCAGAATTCATTGTGAACACAAATGCCCTCCCAACACTTCCTTGCTGTCTCCTGCCTCACTTCTATGATAAAGACGAAAACAGTCCCCTCTTCTATTCACGTAGGAATGTATCACCTGTCTTAGTGAGTGGGGTTTAACAAAATGCCTTTCAATTACCACTCTGGGTAGACCAATAGTCTGTTTTAAAACCACAAAACCTAACAAGACTTTCAATTGGGGATTTAAACTTAACACGGTTTCACAACGGGGGAGGGGGGTGATTTTTATTGGCAGAAACGATCATTCAGATTTTACAAACAAGCAAATGAGTAGTTGAATAACTTGGCTCAAAGCCACATCTAGTTATGTGACAGATCTGGGTTTCAAAGGGAGGCTTGTGTACCACATCAGGCTGCTCAAGTAAAGAAAAACAGATGTTGTGGATACTGGTCATGGGATGTGATGCTACTAAAAATGACAAAATGATGAATTGGTTAATAACTAGTCCCCTTCTAAGAAGATAATGGAACTCTGTGAGAATTTATTTGGTAAATGTAGCCTTGTAAAAATTAGTTAAGATTAGAGCAGGAAGCAATTGTAGAGTTCATGCCAGGCCAAACTATTGTTTTCGAGATTAGAAAACAGAACTAGAGTGAAAAACTGATAAACTTGAAGTCACACAGAGGACAACAACCCAGAGTATGCCCATTCCCCCAGGAGAATTGACCTAAAATTAGCCTGGGCAATCTGGCTGAATTAACAAAGTGTGTCTGCAAGGCACTGTTTGACTCCTAGTCATGGCATGACACCTGAAGATTAATAATGTTGCTCTACAACTATGGGTCTTTTGGGCCAGCTTCCCAGCACAATTCATTGATAAACATGAGTACGGTCATTTCTACCCGGTCTCATTAAGAGCATGGAGAGCTCTGTGGAGTAGGCTCTTACATAACTGGAATCTATGTGACCAGTAAAATACAGAAGATATCAATATTAAAAGCATTTTTAAAAAAAATCTTTAAAAATATAAGACTCTAGCCTCTTGTATCATCATAAGAGTATACAATTGAAGCGTCACTTTTAAATGAACATTAAAGACACCATTTGGGGCTCCTGGGTGTTCCATGCAGACATCCTGTTGCAAGAGAAGGCGATCCTGCCACATCTAGCAGCTGCCAGGGGCTGGGGCAACTAGAAGCTGCTTCTTGCTAGGCAGTGGCTGTGTTTGAGAAATTTATCCTTCCTTTAATGCTGTTACCAGATGATTTCCTTGCCTGCAGCAAGTGCCATCGGGCGAGCCTCGACAGATCGGGTCCTCTGAGTCTTCTGAAGCCATAACCTGGTTAACTGTCATTATTCATGCACGGGCCAAGAACCTGCCCCTTGGCAGGTGCTCAGACATCTCTGAAATTAATTAATTGATGAAAAAGGAAAGAGAATCTGGGTGTCTTACCATTGTCCACTATAACCTTTTATAAAATTTCTCATTCGCATGAAAGAAACACAAATTAACTCCATATGATTGATACTTCTTTGTTGGAAAGACAAAGAACCTGCATTTGTCACTCTTAGCTCCTAAGAGTCTCTGACTGGAAGTTGCTAGAGATTATGTAAGTGAGGAGACTCCAGGAGCTGCTGCACAATGCTATTTGTGAGTTGCTTCCTCTTCTCTCTGAGGAGACCTTTGAGGGTAGTGCCAGCACAGGTCTTCTGGAGTCTAATGAAATCATGTGATCTCGGCAATGGCCCATGATGCTAACGCACAAACACACACCCAAGCTACTCTGTATTGAAAAGCTTAATGTCAATAATCAAAAGGAAATCTCTGTATACCCTTATGAAACGACTGCAAAAATGAGTTTTAAAAACTACTCATACAGATAAAGTAGCATAGAAAATATGTGCAGTGCCCAGCAATAATGAAACAAAACATATTCACTTTCCCCTTGGAGTGGCTCCTAAAAGCTACCATGTGCGTTCAGGATCCCCACCTTGAAATTCGTTAACAAAACCACAAATCAATGGTTAAGAATGGACAATCATGTGATCATGTACTCAACAACAACTGTAGGAATTTTTTTTAAATCATACCCAACCTAATACCCTTGCCACAGAAATTAGTAGCTTCATTATTCTACAATGAAAAACAAATATAAATTTTCCAAGTCCATTTCCCTTGTTAGAAAAAAACGAATGTTCAACTCTTTGCAAATTCACACACCAAAGGGCAGGATCCAAAACTGTAAAAATCACAGTGCTGGAGGCTGGGTTGTAGTGTGGCGGTAAAGCCAACTCCTGAGATACTACCAACTACACGGGTGTGGATCCGAGTCCCAGCTGTGCCCCTTCTAATTCAGCTCTCTGCTAATGTACCTGGGAAAGCAGCCAATGATGGCCTAAGTACTTGGCCCCTGCACACATGTGAAGACCTGTATAGCATAGCCACTCCCTGGCTTTGGTCTGAGCCAGCCCCAAGTATTATAGCTACTTGGGGAGTGAACCAGAGAACACAACATCTCTCTTCCCCCCTCTATCTCTTTCTTTCTACCTATCTCTTCTCTGTCTGTAATTCTGCCTTAAAAATAAATAATTCTTTTTTAAATTACAGTAATTTAAAAGCAAATATTGTTGACTGTGTCCCAGTGGCAAAGGATGAATGGGGTAGAATCCTGAAAAGATCAATACTGTCTCTTTGGAAACAGAAAAATTTGAACAGAATTATGACATTAATATATGTCTACTATAATATTTTAACAAGAGTCATGTACCAGTATTAATAGACTCCAAAAAATGCAAGACTCTGGTATGCAGCTTGACCACATACATTACTCAGAGCAAGTTACTCAAACTGAGCCTTTGTTTCCTCATTTGGAAAATCAGCATAATCAATAATGTATATTATATGGGCATTAGATACATGGATCAAACAATACTATCCACTAAAAACATCCAGTATTTTATTCTCAGTAAATAACAATAATTTTGTGGTTTCGTTCTCAAATCTGTTCGAGCTATATAAAATCAAATATAAGATGCTATCACCATGACCACAGACATACAATGTATGACTAAGTGGTGTCACCCATTTACATTGTGTACCTGCTTGAAGCTAGGTAAGTAGTCATCAGAGCAGATTGCTACTCACTGCATTAACTGATCCTCGCCACAACATCAACACATGGGGAGATATACTGAGATTTGTGTCATTTTACAGATAGACTCCAGTTTGAGTTCAAGTTTTGAGATGTGACTTGTCCAAAGTCACAGAGCTGGCAACCAAATGCAGCAAAATTCAGTTTTGCTGACTTGCCCAACTCCTCTTCCAGAGTTTCTGCCACCATTGTAGCTTTTGGAGCATATCAGTTTCAAAACTTTTAGCCTCCAATAGTAAATAGGACCCCAAGTAGCTTAGCAGAAGGACGGTGCCTGGGCAGAATGGCCTAGGATACAGACCTGCTGCTGGGTGGGTACATGCACTAGAGAGATGAATGTCTTTTATCTTTTTTTTTTTTAGAAGAAGCCTTACCCTCCCTTCCTGCTTGTGCCTATGCTTAAGCTGGCCCTCCACAGAAAATAACAGCTTTTCCTCTAGGTGGGCAAATTGGTTTTCCTTAAAAGTCACTGCCCCGACAAACTGTAACTCATACAAACTCCACTATTAGCCCTAATACTACTGCAGCCCAAATCCTCTATGGATTCCTTTAAATAGCTTTTTCTAACTTATTTCATGAGATTCTTATTTTCTCTTTCATTTATAACAAAAGGCCTTAATTTTTTCTGAAAAGTCAGATTTACAGAGAAAAACAGTAGAAGGAAGATATCCTTTCTCTCTGTTTCGCCACTTCTTTCTGTAACTGCCTTTCAAATCACCAAAGATAAATATTTTTAAAACAAAATTTAAAAATTTAAAATACAAGTCTATGCTCAAGGAGAAAGAAGGATTCACTTGATAAATTTCCAGAAATCAAAAGTTTTTAAGTAAATCATCTTCTTTTTAATTTTAATGTAATATAATAGTCCAGCCTCCACTCTTAATCAGTTTGATAATCCGTTATCTATTGTGTAACATGGGAGAAGTGTGAGCTGAAAATACAAATCTGTTTGATGAGAAAGAAACCCGTTGATGAGAAAGTCAGAATGAAAGTAGCACAGTGTGACATTGCTTCTTGAATCCAGATGTTCAAGCATAGGTTTGGGGCAGCCATTTGGCAAATGGTTACAGACACTGCCTGGGACACCTACATTCCTATGGGGGCTTGGGGGCTCTGCTTCTAATTATAGCTTCCTATCAATGCACACCCTAAGAGACAGCCATAATGTTTCAAGTAGTTGAGTTCCCACTGTACACATGGAAGACTCGGCTTGAATTCAGGCCCATGGCTTCAGCGTGGCCTGTCCCAGCTATTGTTGGCTTTGGCAAATGGATTTTCATACACTCTCTCTTTTCCTTTCAAATGAAAATGAGAATAAATAGATCTGTATTTAAACAGCAGAGGGTGAACAGACCCTGTGAATTAAGCTCTCCCAACCTTGCATTCCCACATTCATGTGGATCACACCTGGTGACTGCTGCTTCAACCATACACAAGCAAACTCTGCAGCCAAACATCCCAGGTCCAGCTGCATTTCTCACTCCATTTTTTTTTTTAATAGGAGTTGCCAATCTATCTTGTCCTTAGCAACAGTTATGAGACAGCTTTGGTCAACATGCAATCAAGCCCCATCAGTTCCTACCCAGCTTCTCACTGCCCCCCTGCCCAGTAGCCAGGGGGATCCACACGGCACATCTGGTTGGAAACAAGGGCAGAAAGGATGGCTTCCCTACATGTGTGTCCCAAGCAAAGCTGTTCATGAAAAGGCTACCCCAAAACAATTGGGATTCACGGTCAAACAAATGTGTGAGAGACTGAAACAAGCATCTTCCTCTGGGAGAGTAAAACGCGTAGCAAGGCCGAGGAACAGGCCAGCAGTACAGAATCCTACAAAATAACTTGAACACAGCAAATTCCAAACGTATTCAACTACAATCCTCTCAACAACAAAACCTAATTTGGGGAACGCTTGAAACTGCCTCAAACTTCACAGTCATGCATCTCATTATGAGACAACTCTCCCTAAGCATCACCACCCAAAAAATGCTAGTGGCAGAGTCAAAGGAGAGGAGAGGCTTAAGTTTTCTGGCACTAAACCGCAAAATAATCTGAAACTGTTACATTAACTTTAAAAGGCATTTTTTTAAACAAAGACAACAGAAAAATATTTTTTAAGTACATGACAGTGATCGGCAACGGTGTACTCTTCAGATGCATATTTGCTACCATGGGTCACAACCCAATCTCCCATTCTCTATGTACAAGATGAAGTGCAAGACAAAGCGATTACCTGAAGGCGTCACATCAACTTCTCTTTCTACAGCCACAGAGTTTTGTCTATTCGTTTTCAGATAATTCAAGCTGACTGAACTTGAATATGAAATTGGAAAGGAAAGAGCCTAAGGCTTCTGAAAGGTTAAACACACTAACTATATAAATAGATTTTACTAATAAGGTGGCCCTTAAGAAAGGCCACTTTATGGACGATTTGCCATCCAGGTTACACTGAGGAGGCATCTAAAATATTACGTGACACAGTACAGTAAAATTCTTCCAATATCTGAGAGGCAGTGTTCTCTTATTTGTACAAATCCACTAACAATGAAAGATTTGAATACCCAGTAGTATGAATGCATGCATCGAAGGCTTCTAAAAATCAGTTTATCTAGAAACACACTGTCTAAAATCAAAATCATAAAATTTTCTTTTAACTTTAAGCATCCCAGGTAATTCAATTAAAATCTTTTCACATTTATAAAGATAAAGCACTGATTATATGGAACTAAACTATAGACATTTTAGATTATGAATTTTTTTTAACTTAATACTTTAAGAGTCACACAATTCATAAAGAAATATCAACATTTACATTTGAATGTCACAGCTTATTTCATTTTGTAAGCTAAGAATTGTGAAAATCATGAATATGCAACTCTCCGTTCCCAAAACACACTTGGTGAATATGTCGCACGGTAATACAATCTGACTCATATAGAACACATTCCAGGATTTCCTTCTTCTAGTATTTGGGGTGAAGGTAACTTCAATGAACTTAACACTTTAATGTTACTTTGTACTTTGTTTCTACTCATTCCATTTCAGTTTAATGGTCACAAGGATCATGTTTTCAAGTAGCCCTCGAGGCAGTGCCTTACCAGTGTAGATGCTGGCATTGGAAGCTGGGATACCAAACTGGGACTCGATGAACTTGGGAATGAAGGTAATGAAAGCAGTTACAATGGCACTCTCAGCTGTGTATGACAAACTCACAAAAAGGAATGTCATGTTGCTTAAGATTCTGACAGCTGCTCTTGGTAGGTCTACAAAATGACAAAAATGACAAATGAATGTTATAAACAATGGATGGAAAACAAAATAAAGCTGAATTGTTTTTGAAATGAACTGGAAATAGCCATTTGGCAACATTTGCCACAAGAGAATAAAAACAGAAAGATCTGATGACATTTAGAAGCATCCTCTTTATTAAATCAATTTGTTTTGGTTTGTTGTTCTTCTCTTAAATTTTCTACCAGGGTAAGGAAATTAAAGTATCTAAAAACATACCCATAAACAAACATCCTGACAAGCAATACCCAAGCTGTCACTTCTATTTTAAAAACTGTTAATCACTTGATTTTTTTTTTTTTTTTTGATGAATAAAGCAGTGTTCAGACTCCAAGTCAATTAAATGCGAGAGGACCTGCAAAATAGTGCTAAATTATAGTTCCCACTTCAATCAACCACCACCCCACTGGGAAGAAGCACTTGTGAGCCAGCCTGGGCCTGGCCCTGCACTGCGGCTGCTCACAGCAGAGGAGTGGGCACACAATGTCAGATAGCTGATCCACCAGCCTCATCATGAAACAGGAGATTATCACAGCTAGAAAAGCCAAGTGGGTGAGGCCAACTAGTCAGACACTTCTAAGACTTTGAACCACAAGAGTCCAGTGGGAAGGAGAACCCCAAACTGTGCCACAGCATCTTGCAGGGCTTCCTCCATATGAGGAAGGAAAGTTCCATCCTTCAGTCCACATTTACTTTGCAGCACTTGCCATAAATGTTTCAAGATACAGGCACAAGTTCTGTCATTGTAGCTTTGTGTGTAACAGAAAAAACTGGGGAGAAACACCATCAATGGGAAATGTTTAAATAAATTATGGCAAAGCCATATGATAGAATACTAGGCAGAAGTTAAACATGAAACAGAGGTGCATGTGCTGACATAAAAGAACTTCCAGAAGTACCCTTGCTAGGAAATAAATCAATCTGTACAAACACAGACACATAGTTTGTATGTGTGTGAGCGCATAACTTTAATTAAACAAAAATCAAAGAAGCCAAAATGCATTATTATGTACGGGTCAAATGTATACTTCTCAATATATACATAACACTAAACTAGTAAGGGTCTGATCTTCGTGAAAACTGGGAAAGAGAAATTAAAGACTCATGTCTATATTTTTGTGTTTTTGCACATTTATAATGTGAATCAAAGGGCATATTTATAATCCCGTATCTTCATGGAAAAGGTAAACCACATTATTTTAACAATATACTCACTTCAGAAATTATATCTCTATGTTCCACCACAATAAAGTCCTCTCATTAAAACTTAATAAAACTGGTTAGTTCTTATCTTCCCGTCACCAGAATTATTAAAAGTTAAGGACTTTAGTTATTATTTTAAAACTCAAAATCAATGTCATGTTCTGTATCTTAATTTAATTTTTAAATGCAAACATGCAAGAGGAAGATTACACTGCATACTTCTTCAGCGTAGCATATATTAGGTACAACACAGAAAAACAATCAAAGCAGTTCATCAAATTAGACACTATTCTCTTAAAAACACTGCAAATTAAATATCAAACCCAAAATGCTGAAAATAAAACTTCCTACCAGTCTTACAAATTCAGAATAAATTTAGCTCATATGAGCCCAGCGGCGCGGCCTAGCGGTTAAAGTCCTCGCCTTGAAAGCCTCGGGATCCCATATGGACGCCGGTTCTAATCCTGGCAGCTCCACTTCCCATCCAGCTCCCTGCTTGTGGCCTGGGAAAGCAGTGGAGGACGGCCCAATGCCTTGGGCTCCTGCACCCGCGTGGGAGACCTCGAGGAAGAGGTTCCAGGTTCCTTGCTTCAGATCGGCGCGCACCGGCCGTTGCGGCTCACGTGGGGAGTGAATCATCGGACGGAAGATCTTCCTCTCTGTCTCTCCTCCTCTCTGTATATCTGACTTTGTAATAAAATAAATAAATCTTTCAAAAAAAAAGTTTAGCTCATATAGTAAAAGCCAATGTTCTGCATCTAAGACATCTAAGGGAACTATAAAATAATTTTAATATAGGAAGATAATAAATACATCACATGAATGTCAAGAGATTGAAATTCTGTCAAACTAGTTTTTTTATTCAAGATTATTTTGGCATGATAAAATAGCCTTCTAATTTCAATAATAACTAAAAATATACATGATGGTCTTTTCTTTCTTAAAAAAAAAGAAAAACTCTGATGTTGTTTAAGAAATTAGCCAAAATCCAGACTCAGACCTCTCAACAAACTAACTTCTTTCTTGCGCCTCCCCTTCCCTCTTTGTTGAGGCTAAGCTTTCCGCCCACGTGTCCTGCAGGACTAGATGACCAGATACCCAGGACTGTGCCACTGACACTGGTGACTTTTCATATACACAACTGAACAAGCGGGAAAGTTTCCAAACTGCCAAAGCAGACAACTACAAATATGGAAAGCAGCCTACAGATTTGTCTCAAAACATAAAAAATTTAAAAAAACAAATACGGAAAGCAATTCGGTATCAGAGACTCAAACTGGAGATATAAATATGACCCCATGGTCTGTAGGTGGTAAAATAAGTAGATAAAATAATAAATGAAATAGATACATGATATATAAACAGATGACAGATAACAGCCAAGATGACAGATAAGAGCCAAGGTGAGTGGTTAGTGTTCATGTGTGCGCATGCACACACACACATATAAACACGTTTCCCCCACTCTGTCCACTAACAGAGGCTAGAAATAATGACACCCTGCCAGGAATTGGCCCACCTAGCACTCAGTTCTCCAAGAGCCATTCTCCACTAATAAAAATCAGAGCTCCTTGGTAAAATGTCTAACTTCAGAGCTGGAATGGATAAAACATAAGATGAGTTTAGAAAATCACGTTGAACAAGAAAAAGATGCTTTTGTAATGCTGGGAACATGCCAGTAGGACACAGAAACCCTCTTGAAGGATTCCCAGTGGCCAACCTGGGAGAGCAGCTCAATGCATGCCAAATCCAGCAAGGGAAAGTCCAAAAGAAACAACAGATAATTAATCTTCATCACTCATGGACTATGTATATGAAATTTGCCCACTTGTTAAAATTAGTAGCCCCAAAATTAATATTCATGGGACATTTTCAGCCATCCACAGAACAGCAAAAACTGTGAGTCTTCTGACTTGCCCATTCGCAGCTGAAGTGGAACAAGGTGCCATTCTGCCTTCTAATGTCAGCTTCCATACTGCAAACAAGGCTCCTTCTGCCAGCACTGTTGTGCTTTCTGTTGATGACTTCACCCCAAGCATGGTGCTGCAGGGTTGTGTGGAGCTGGTAAGCACAGGAAGCTGAGAAGCATCTGATGGAAAACCTACGTGTTAGACAAGCCTGACTCAGGCATGAATTGCGGCACTGTTGACCCTGCATTCAATGTCAGTGAGCCAACACTGCAGAGCAAACTGCCATCTTTAAACCGGAGCACCCGTGAAACAAGGTTCAGAGCTGATTGGGTGACAATTAAGATGTGTCGGGGACCCAACCCTGTATCTGCCCTAGGAATAAAGCTTCTGTATTTACTAATTCCACATTCATGGTGGTGTCATACAACAAAACTGCTATGAAAGATAATAAGAGGACCCGGCGGCGTGGCCTAGCGGCTAAAGTCCTCGCCTTGAACATGCTGAGATCCCATATGGGTGCTGGTTCTAATCCCGGCAGCACCACTTCCCATCCAGCTCCCTGCTTGTGGCCTGGGAAAGCAGTTGAGGACAGCCCAATGCTTTGGGATCCTGCACCCATGTGGGAGACTTAGAGGAAGTTCCTGAATCCTGGCTTCGGATCAGCACAGCACCGGCCCGTTGCGGCCACTTGGGGAGTGAATCATCGGACGGAAGATCTTCCTCTCTGTCTCTCCTTCTCTCTGTATATCTGACTTTGTAATAAAAATAAATAAATCTTTAAAAAAAAAGAAAGATAATAAGAGAAACTGACCAAATAGCCTCAATATGCCTGCCCACAATAGCCTATAAATTTCTTATTGATTTATAATTGCATTGTACTTATTACTTTAGGGTGGAGAAACCAGGCAGATAGAATCATACAGTGATAAAAGTAAACCTAAGCAGAAATAGGACAAAACAAACACTACAGGCCTCTTTACCATACTCTGATCATAGCTTCATTTCAACAATAGACCTGCAAAAAACGCACAATGTCCAGAGACATTATGAAACCCAAATTGAGGGGAAATCTACAAATTAAATTACTTACACTTTTTAAAAAGCTAAAGGTCAGCCTTCTTGCACAGTGAATTAAGCTGTCAGTTATGATACCAGCATCCCATGAGAGCACCAGTTCCACTCCCAGCTGATTTACTTCTGTTCTAGCTTCCTGCTAATGTGCCTGGGAAAGTGGTGGTGGATCAATCCATTGCTCAGGTACCTATCACCATGGGGGAGACCCAGATGGAGTTCTAGGCTCCTGGTTTCAGCCTTGATCACCCCTGGCCATTGCAGTCACTTGGGGAATAAGCAAGCAGATGGATGACCTCTCTGTATATCCCTCTCTGCGTGTTCCTCTGCAGAACTGATCCAATCTGAGGGAGATTAAAGACATGAAATCAAAGTACATGTGATCCAGGACTAGATCTTGGCCATCAATGGAAGTATCAAGATCCTTGGTAGCATTTGAATGGGACCCATGGTTTCAAGGTGGAGGAAACTTTTCTCTGCTGAGGGCCACCTGGATAATTATAATATCATTTTCAGTCATACAAAATGATCAACTGAAAAGAAATTAGCCTACTATAGATTTCCTGATTTCCAAGTCCCTCATGTGAATCCCTGGGCAGGAGCAGACCAACCTGATCTAGTTAGCCTTGTATGGTCTGCAGGTTGGACATTCCTTTCTCTGGAAGATAGTCCCAATAGACCAATGTCATTTTCTCTCTTTGATGTCTGTCCAGTGGTCATGGAGGAGAGCATCCTTGCACTCACAACACACACTGAATTGTTAGGAGGTAGGGGAACATTATGTCTGTGACTTCCCACAATGTTAATGATTGGAGGATCGGGATACAAGGTAACTCAAGCACTGTGTGCTATTTTCATGGCCTTAGTGGAAATTCAAAATTATTTCAAAACCACAAAGTTCAACAAGCCAAGAAAAGAGATTGTGAAATCCATGAATTTGCAACCAACTGTCTAATTTTTCATGCTGCAGAATGTATTTTTTTACCTCGATTTTTTGAGTATCCTTTTTAACTATTGTCATTGTAGAATCAACAATGCAGTACAAAGCCTGATGAAGGACAGGTACCTGAACAATAACAGTGAATATCGTTTTCCTTGATCACTTACTGTTAATAAACCTTATACATCAGGCCCAGCGCTATAGCTCAGTAGCTAAATCATTACCTTGCATGCACCAGCATCATATATGGGTGCCAGTTTGTGTCCCAGATACTCCAGTTCCCTTCCAGCTCCCTGCTTGTGGCCTGGGGAAGTAGTATAGAGGATGGTCCAAAGCCTTGAGACTCTGCACTTAAGTGGCACACTCGGGAGAAGCTCCTGACTCATGGCTTCAGATAGGCTCAGCTCTGGCCGTTGTGGCCATTTGGAGAGTGAACGAGCGGACAGTAGTTCTTTCTGTCTCTCCTCTCTATAAATCTGCTTTTCCAATAAAAATAAAATCCTTTTCAAAAAACTTATACATCAATTATGAAAGCAAGTTTATTCCTGTCTTACACAGCAATAAAGTAGAAAATAAAACTCAGTACAAAATACCAATATTCGAGAAAATGTGGTGTAGGGTGAACTCCTTATAAATCACTTTTGAAAGAAATGTTAATCATAGGTCCTTTGCTGCTTTCACTGCAATCAGAGGCAGTACAGGTGTCCTCACCATCAAGGTCACCTGGACCAGGGGTTAATTCGCACTCCAATCATAACAGGACTATGTTGTGACGAATGTGACGGGGTACGCCCAAAATGGTCTCGCAAGCCTTTCGTCACAGTTTCATAAAGTCTGCAATGCGTAGTGTGACTAGATTCTTATGGAAGTTGATAAGGAAAGAAGCCTCGGGTCATAGTAGAACAACAGGCAGCAGGTATTGACAAGCTGGCCTTTTTTTTTTTTTAAACCATTGAGCAAACATTGCTCCAGCATGTGTGACTAGATCATGCTCATTCATAAAATGAGTTAACAATTTAGAGTATCTATTAGACTATGATTTTTCAAAGAGCAAATTGTTAAGCAAGCATCAATTTCAACAAACTTGGACGGTGCATCTGCTTTTCAAGTAGGCAGAGGAAGGAGTTTATTTAGAGTTGACTTAGCTTGGTGAGAATGCTGTTGTGAAGAGGAGTCTACAAGCACTTGCCACACTTACAGTTCCTGCTTCTACAGCTCCTTAAGCCAAAGTTACAGTCTTCACCATATGGCCCAATATCTCAAAATGAGTTACTTGGGCCAGGGAAGGAGGCTGGACTCAAAGGTGCTGCTTGAAAGCAGCCAGGCAGCAAAGAGGGTCAATGGGGCTGCTGCTGTGTTCCTTTCCTTGTGTCTGCATGTGGGATATGCAAAGGAGGAACTAGGTGAGGAGCCTGAAAATGACCTGAATGAAAGAGGAAAGCAAGAAAAAGGCACTGAGCCTCAGGCCACAGTGGAGTGTGACAAGTGACTGATGGCAATGGGCATCAGCTACAGGCCAGGGGCCCAGATGGCAGGCATCTGCCCTCTGCTGAAGCCTAATGTCAAATCCTCCATATCTTACATTATTTCAATGTGCATCAATGTCCTTCATAACCCAAAATCATCTTTTTGCTTTTGTCTCACACTGACAAAATCAATTTAAAAAATAAATTAACATATTTGCAAAAGATATGCTCACAGTGGAACTGACCATGCCTAAGGCAAGGCATCCCAGTTTCCAGGAACTTCCCCACTCTTGCCCAGGTCTGCATGGTTAGGCACCTGCCTGCCCATGCAGTAGGAAGCCCTGTGAGTGTCCTACCACCATCTGCACCCACAGTCATGATGTTCTTCTCACTATGCTGTTTGGATTACTTCCCCTCAGAGTGCTTGTCACATGTCAAACTCACCCATCGTGTCTCAGAATCAGCATCCACTCCATAAGGAGCTGTCCACAGCCACATCACCCTGACTTAGGGGCTCACTCTCTGTGCCCCTACAACACTCGCTTCCTATCTGTTGTCACAGATTCTTTCCAGCTGTGTATCTACCTAACTGCTGCCTTCAGGACATTATAGAGATAATGATGGGACCTTGGAATATCTGTACATCTGCAGCTCCTAGCATGTATCTGGCCTAAGGTAGGTGCTCAAAATATGTGCTTGGAATGTATTTATTTAATATTCATTATTACATCAGAATAATAATTTGTACAAAATAATACCTAGGTGCTTGTGAGAAAATGAAATCCATTCCATCATAAAACGATAATAATAAAAAGAAGTAAAAATTTTTTTAAAAATGAAATCCATTCTAAAAGTAAATAATTCCCTGCTGAGGAGGGTTACGTTAAGAAAGTACAAGTCGTAAGGTGAGTCGTCCAGGAGGAATTTGCCAAAAACAGGAAAGTGTTAGATGTGGAAGCAACCAGTCTTCGTAAAGCATCATGCTTCAACACTAAAGAATCTTGAACGTGTGCTAGTTTGGCGGATCAACGAAGAAGCTGTTCAAGACATTCACAGCCCACATTGGGAACCATATCTGGACTTCCCCAGATTGCAGTTTTGTGTTCATAAGTACCCTGGCTCAAATGTTTGGGTTCCCACCACCCACAATGGAAGATCAGATTCTGGGGTCTGGGTTTAGATTAATGCAGCCTAATGCAGCCCTGGTTGCTACAGGCATTTGGGAGTGCATCAGCAAATAGAAGATTCATTCTCTCTCTTCTTCTCTCTCTTTCTCTCTCTTTCTTGCTGTCTCTCTCTCTCTCTCTCTCTCTCTCTCTCTCTCTCTTGCTCTCTTTTTTAACTCTGTCTTTCAAATAAATAAACCAAAACAAAAACAAGTCAGTTGCATAGTTTGTGTCACATGAACACATAGGAGCTCTATACCCCACTTCCCATTTTCTTTGAAACTATTGACCCTATGGGCTCCCCAATCACAAGTAGTTCCCTGCAAAACACACTAACAAGTAGCATTTCCCACCAGGTGGAAAACAGTAGAAGAAACTAGACGGCACTGATATACACAGAGACCTTCTGGCTTAGCCCACAGAGCCCAAAGCTATGTAACTAGATCAGAAGACAGACACGCCCACTGTCAGGTCCAGCACACAGCCTTCATGGCTTTTGACCACAACACTAACTCCCTTAACTAAATCTGACACTGTTGAGTATTTCCATATACACGTAGCTTTCAAAAAGCTCAAGGAAAATTTGTACTATGAAAAAAATATGCATGCATTTCTAATTTATTTGAACAAAAGTTAACTTATCTTCTCATTCCACTTCCCATGAATTCTAAGAGTGCCCTAGTATCTTTCTAAGCAGATCCAGCTCTAATGAGTCACCCACCAGTATTTCACACTGAGTATAAGAAAAGGCATTCTGTTTTAGGAATGCTTCTTGGCCATGCTGTCTACCATTTAATCTTCACTTCATGTACTGTATGCTCAGATTTAGAGGACTAGCTTTTCCGCAAGACTGCACATGCACAAGCAAACAAAGGCAAAACATAAATATAACAAGAACTGGAACTCAAAGAAACACAGCACAGCACAATGCCAAAACCAGGGAGAAGAATTAAGCATAGCCATAAAACTCTCGGAGTTTTAGACTGGTCTCTGAGCTATTAGTCTCTGAGCTACTGGTCTTTGGCAAATAAGCCAAAAAGCCAGACCAGCATACCTCAAAAAGACTGTGGCAACTAGAATTAAGGGCTATGTTGACTTTGGTGTGAAAAACATTTCTAGATCAAAGGATGGCACCATGGAGTAGCAAGTTAAGCCTCCACCTGCAGCATCAGCATCTGATAGGGGCACCAGTTTGAGTCCCAGGTGCTCCACTTCTGATCCAGCTCTCTACAAATGTGCCAGGGAAAGCACTGGGGGGTTACTCACGTGCTTGGATCCCTGCACCCATTTGGCAGACCCGGAAGCTCCTGGATCCTGGCTTTGGACCAGCCAAGCTCTGTGCATTACAACTATATCTTCCAAGGATGAAAGATTGTCTCTCTCTCTCCCCCTCCCCTCTCTTTCTCTCTATATAACTTTGCCTTTCAAATAAATAAAGAAATCAAAAGCTGTGAGGTAAGGGTATCTCTGACACACTAGAGGACCAGCATTGACTCCAATGTAGCTGAAGCAGAATAAACCAATGGAAAGAAGTAGGTAATGTTGATGAGGCAATGAGGACTAGACGGGAGAGCATTTTTCTGTGAGTGACAGGGAAGATTCCAGAAGCTTTCAGCAGAGAAGCATGTTAACAGGTTCTTTGTGGCTGCATGGGAGGAATGAGAAGCAGTATGAGCCACTGTCTTCTCCATTTCTTCCCATTCTGCTCCTTGGCCTCTCACATCCTGCTTTTGGAGTGCTGCAAAATGCCTGTTCATACTAAACCCAGCAACAGCACACTCTCCAGGATGGCCCTCCTCACCTTTTCAACCAGATCGCTGCCACATATCCCCAACACACCAACCACCATTAACTCATGTTTTCAAATATACCTACATAATCCCACTGTCACTCCTGCCACCCCACCTTCACCTGCTGAGGTGCTACCAATCTTGGCAGATTTGCCCTAACACCCACTTCCTCCACTTTTCCAGACTGGGCAGCTAGCAGCACCCTTAACAGCCTTCAGTCTTCCAGGCTACTGTGTCTGCCCTCTCTGTTTGGTGTATGTTTCTTTCTCCACTGTTACTTCTTCAGTGGATCCCAAGCTCTCTAACTCATTCACCTTCCTGATACAATATGCCTTCTGTAAGAGGGACTCCTCAATGAATTGAACCATATCAATGTTATCCTTTAGAAGACACAATTCTGTAACCCCCAATGGCCTCTTTCAATCTTTCTATAATCTTACAGCAAATATTTTAGCCAGTTAGGATTATAAATACAGAAGTACACTTCAAAAGGTTTATGAGAAATGGAATGGAAAGAATGTATTTCAGTGCAAAAGCAATTTTGAACTTCATGCATAGTTTTTTCATCCTATACATCCCGTTACAAAAATGTTTTTCATAACATGAGGAAATGCTTATTATAAAAATATTATGCATGGATTTAAAAATTCTTTTTCATCAAAATAAACCCATACTTGCAATTCCATTTTTCTGTACTTTTAAAACTACTCTTATACAAGTTGCAGTTAGATAGACAAATTCTAACCCAGAAAAATCTGTTAACTTCATGCTAAATTAGTAATGCTAAGCAATTAAGCCTGAAAAACTAAAAGTGGACACAAAAACACAATTTTCTTCATAGTTAATTGTCACCTAAAATTTTCTGCATAGGAAGATGCCCAGTTAAATTTGGAAGCTTTTAAAATGCTGGACCTCAAGCCACAGGAAAATTGATCTACTTAAATATTTTAAGCATTTATTTTTATTGGTAAGACTTTAATGGAATCAATGCTAACCTTTTTATTGGGGGGGGTAATGCAGACAAACTGAGAATTTAACTTTCCCTTTTACAGTGTTTTTAAAACAGCCTTCTTCCTGCATTATTTATAATAAAGATCTGAAAACACTGACTCAGGTTTTCCCAATGTCTGTCATCCAAATGTGGAGGTGCAAAGCTAAAAGTACAGTAAATTTCCTTCTAGCCATCTATGCAAGAGAATTTGCCAGAGGGGCACCCTATGGATGGCCTAAATTCTTTCTTTTTAAGAAAGTTTTAGTTACTAACCTAGCTGTCTCTCCACCTCCTTACTGAAGCAGTTCACGCTGGTGTCCAAATGCAAAAAAAAAAAAAAAAAAAAAAAAAATCCAAAAAACAAAACAAAACAAAACAAAAAATCCCTCAGGAGCAGAGACAAAAGTATCAGAAGTCAAACTCAGAATCAACTCAGTATGAAATCTTTGAACCATTCTTTAATACGAGGCCTTAAAGTGACTCTCAGTTTTGTAATACCATCTATATATGAGTAGCAGAATAATCCTCAGGGACTTAATTGTCTTTTGAGAATCAGAGATATGAAACTGTCACTTCCTTTAAGTGACTTGTGTTAGACAGCTAGAGGATATCAATGTGTGCAAGATAAATGTGAATGAATTCAAATGTTTTAGCAACATTATTTCAAGATCTTCAATATTCTTTGAATAATTTTTGGTAAAATATTTTCAGTATAATCCAATTGAAACAATGTTTCTTTCCAATAAGACAATGTGTCTCCTGTAGTTCTAGTCTCCACAGAGCTAGAAAATCTCAGACTGAACAGAACTAGTACAATGAACTTGTTTTCTGTGTCCCGGTCAGGAGGCTTAGCTCCAGAAGTGGGGTCAGTCATCATAATCAAACCATAGCTTGAAAATGGAAAATGTGTCAGAAATACTAACAAGAAAATCAGAACAGAAACAGATCTTATAAACCAACTGTCTGTCAGGGTTCAATAGCTCTTCCTATTATTTCTTTAAAAAAAAAAAAAAGAAAAGACATGTTAAGCCACCCAACTGAACACTGAAAAGGCAGAAAAGCAATTCCTAGCAGTACAGAAAAAGGCAATAAAATATTTCCATTTCAAACATTTCTATTTCAAAAAATCATTTTAATGTTCTGTAATGGTTTTGATCACTTTGAAACTGCTGGTCTATGTGTGTATCCTCCCACAAATAGACCCTGAGACAAGAACTCAAGTCCAAGAAATGTACGTGTAAAGTTCTGGGAACACTGGGCCAGGAAGGAAATCATCATGCATAGGAAAGGGGGAGCTGAATTTTAGGTCAGCCGTTTGCTTAAGACTTCTTTGTGAAATGGGAAAACAGAAGTTTTCATCCTTCAGTACTGCCAGCCTCTTTCAGGCAGTTGTCACATTGTTTCCAGGTCTACAAAGCAAAACTTCTGACAGATGATGAAGGTTCTGGCAGCTTGTGCACCTCAGCCATGAAAATGATGAGCTCCAAGAATGTGGGAGGAGCATCGGAAGCTCCGCCTACAACGGCATAATCCATACCCAGTAACAGAGTATGTGCATTCCTGTTTTCTATCGGTGTTCTCCCTCTTCCTTCCACCAACTCTTAGACCGCATAGTTCACAGTCATCTGGCCCTAAGCTATAAAACAATGTTTCCTATCTATACCTTTATTTCTCCCCTGAAGTCTCCTTCATATTCTCCTAAATTAGGACACTAAATCTATTTGTATGTCTTAAATTCTTTAACATTAACCTTGCTCTCAATTGAATTAAAAAAAAAATCTCTCCAGTGATAGCAGTCATAATGGTTCATAATAATAACTACAAAAATAAGGAGCTTGTCCACACAGGGTAGAGTTCAGGTCATTCTGTCACCCAAAGAACCCTTTGTGACCAGAGCATAGGGAGTCCTGGTGGCAGATGCAGAAGCATACACAGTCACAAAGTAATACAGAGGAGGTAGGCACATTTTACCCTTAACTAAGGAGACACATTTTCAGTTAACTGTTGCTGTACTTACTTTCACACATACAATCTTTAAAAATAGTCCAATCTGAATATGATTATTCTTAGGCTGTAGGGAAATTCCTAGAGTCTCTTGGTAAACTTTATTCAAAGCCTGAAAGTTTCATCTTGGCTCTTACTGTGTGCATAGTCAAAATGAGATGATAATGTACCAAGACAAACTAAACTTAAAACAACCTTGACTAAAGTGAGCCTGTGGCAAATATTAACCTTCATAATTTACACCAAAAGATCAGTTGAAAGAATTCATGGAAAAAAAAACTGAAACTACCAGGACTATAGTATTATGAGTTTCTAAAAGAACGTATTTGTATGCAACAGGAACAAGGATACTTCAAAAAGTTCATGGAAATGGAATTGAAAGATAAGCTTGTTTCAAAGCAGATCCTTTGAAATCTATGAGAAGTTTTTTTTTCATAATTTGCATTTTGAATTAACTTATTGAAAAGACCCCTCATCCTAAAAAGATAACATTGTTAAAATCCATTCAAATTGTTTGGCTTTTACAGTGCTCAATATAGCTTTCATAAAATAATTTTCAGAGAAATTTCAAAAAGAAAAAAATAGACCAAAACATCACTGAATACTTCTGAATGTTTCTATCCTGGATTTGGAGGCTCACCTTTTTCTCCATGGCCTTAAACAAATCTTTGATTGAATCACATTAAAACGGTATGCCTTTTTAGTAGCAGGTTTTATGCTTATGTAAGGATCAGACCACTACCAAAGCCCCCGGTCCCCTGAAATAAACTACCCATTATACAACACTATCAGTATTTTTAAAATCAAACATCCTAATTATGGTAAATGATGCACTGAAACATCAATTTTTTTTTCATCAACATCAGTGCTTCTAAATCTACCTCTGTGGGAAAACCTTTTTTTTAACTATATCCAATCTGTCATCTATGTATACAATTGCAAAATACATTAATCATAAATTACTAGGACAATTAGTGTTTTTAAAAGTAAACAAAGTACAAACCCAACTGTTTATTATTATTATTACACTGATTTAAAATTACTCCACCCAATTTCTAAAACAGTTTTGCAACCCTTACTCTTCATGTTAGTATTGATCTGACCATTGATCCATTACAGACAGCTAAGGGCAGCCCTGGCCGTAAGTGCACTTTGGAGAGCACCAGTTTGAAGGGCCATACATGCATCTATTTAAGAGCTACACCTTACCTCGGACATTCTTCCCAAATCCCATAGATGACACTTTCTTGTCCACTGGTTCGCTGTTACTTGACTTCTCTTTGATAACATCATCATCGCCGACAACATCAGCAGAAAATTTTTTTCTTTTCTTTTTCTTGTGTCGAGGTGGAAGCTTTTTTGGAAAAGTAAACATTGGGAATATCACAAGAAACATTGCAATGGCACAAAGGAGGAATCCACTCCACCTAAAAAATTGGGAGATGGGAATAGTATTTTTGGGTCTTGTTCTATGAGAACAAATCAGCAAAGTAGAAGACTACAGTGACAAAAAAAAGTCTCCAGAGAAAACATTTAAGCTTCAACAATTGTAGAGTAGGAGGAAGTTGAACAAATTAAGAAGACAGAAGGATTCTCTCCATTTGTAGTATAAATTTAAAAATCTATCCAATTATGCTTGAATTATAATGAATACTAAAATTAGCAGTCTGATTTGAATTCAAGTCAAGTATTTTTGAGCACTTATATGTAGTTCTAATATCATTAGCCCTTCTACCATTGGCATTTTATAATCACTAAATTATAAATTTGATAGCAAAATAATATAGACTGTATATATGGCATGTTTTGTGGACCAATATAGATACTTTCTCAGAAAAAGATAGTATTTCATATCAAATTGCTGATGGTGTTCACACATTTTTCTGTAAGTACATAAGAATCTACTGGCCTCCATTTAGCTGATATTCCCAAATCAATATGTGAGCCTAGTTATTCAACCTTCACACCTTCAAGAGTTTATAATCTACTGGCAAGCAATCAAAAGTATAAGACACAATCTCCAAGATATGCAAGAAGGTACACAGTTAAGTATTAGATCACATTATATAGATTTCAAATGTTACGAAATTTCAGAAGGGAAGTTGATGTGTGTCGGAAAGCTTCCCAGAGAATTGGCACTTCCAGTTCTGACTTAGTTCATCTGAGACTGTACTGCAGACAGCCAGTAGCACGTACCAGCAGAACTCACATTCCAAACGAGTACTACAGTCATGTGTGAAGGCTCTGTGCTTCCTGCCTGCATAACTCCCTAGGAGAAATTTCTCTGTTCCCTTCAACCTTTCCCTAGCAAGCATGGGTCCCCATTCCTACCTAATCAGGTCAATACATTTTTTTTTAGAAATTAAATGCTACTGTTTTTATTTAAAATCATTACATAAATAATTAGGTAATTTTTAGTGACAATAGTGTGCCCTGACAAAAATACTAAGAATTTTTCTTCCATTTTTCTATGTGCTCAAATATTATCACTTCTTTATGAAGCAGCATTCAAAACTCTTCCTTGTAGCTCATTTTTTTGCAAAAAATAGATACTATATTATCACCATCTGTAGGTTCCTACTGAGCCATAGAACAGAAGAACTACCTATTCCCCTCTTCCTACAATACAATACCATTCATCAGGGGCCAACATTGTGGTATAGTGGATAAAGCTGCTGCTTAAAATGCTAGCATCTCATATGGGCACCAGTTCAAGTTCCAGCTGAAGTCACCACATCTAACGAGGACACATCAACTCCAAATTCTGCCTACAAAGCTTCCAGGTTCATAACTGCTCAGACTTCATCCTCTATAGCAACAAGTTCCCATTCGTTTTAACCGGAAAGTAAGTAGCATCCCAGACCTCGGTGGCGAATCCAGAAAGACTGGACATCACCTGCAGAATGAAATTTTGTCTTTCTCAGTGATGTTCGAATCCGCTCAAGGTCACTGGTTAGTTGAGAAAACCACTCATCAGTAATATGTGCTATTTTCAAAGATACCATTAAATCAAAGAATGCTTTCAAGATCATTAGAAAAAGCTCTAGTTTGAGAAGATTGCTTACAGGAGAGCTGTAGCCATCTCAATTATTCAGAATGTAATCACCAGCTTAGATACAACAGAAATTAGAACCAAATTAGATACAACAGAAATTTGTTGAATAAGTAAATTGAAAGAGGTCTTTAAAGAAAAAGTGGCATTTCTCTGCAAAGTGCAAGGTTATGGTATTGTCCAGCCTCTTTAGTACTTAGTGGCCATGAGGCCCTCATTAGTCAGGCCCTGCCTCTCATCTGTCTCTCCCTGCAGCACCTCTACACACAGGTCCTCCGAACCCTTCATCCCTACACCTTCAGTTCTCCTTATCTCCAGAAGAGGGCAGGCATAGGCGGTCAGTGGAAGGCAGTGGAAAGTGGAGGGGAGGGCTCACAAACTGTGGTTTCAGACAGAGCCAGGTTCATACTCATCTTCACCACTTACCAATTATAGGATCCCAGAGAAATTATTTTGCCTTTTCATTCAGCTTTCTCATCTGAATGAAGTGCCCTGGGAAGTATTTATTGACATCAACAAAATTCACTAAGAGTATATTTATGACAGATCTAAATACAAAATGTCTGTCCTCAAATCAGCAATCAATTCACATTAGCTAATTTGGCTTACTTTATTTCTATGCCATGTAAATCTACTTAACTTCCCCATCAGTCCATCTCCAACTATTGATGTGAAATAATAAATAAACATGAAAGATGTATTCAAAATACAGTGTCTAACAGAAGGGGAAGAATTACAATCAGCAAAGACAGCACAGAAGTGCAAGTCATTTCAAAGCAGAACAGTCACGCCTCCAAGCTCACGTACTTCAACAGTCTTCCAGAAGCGTCCTTACAACTCATGATATAATGATGACACTGAAAAGGATTCTGGGAAAAGCTGAGTAAGGTACCCAAATGTTGAATATTGAGGAAAGCTCCACCAATAATAGTTAAAACAGAAAAATCATGATGTCTAAGCTCCTCTCATAGACCACTACTCAAACACCATTCACCAATGAAGGCTAGTTAAATCTATTGACCAATAGCATCTCTCTGGGTTATTTCCTGACTGAGCTTTGAGCAAATTGTGCCACTCCTTGAGTTTCAATTTTCTCATCTCCAAAATGAGCATAATACTGTGGACACCTACGGTGGCTTATCATAAGCAGTCAGTAAATATTAACATTATCCATTCCTTCTTTCCTCACTTTTATTTGTTGAAAAATTATTGCCCAGACATCATACCAAGTAACTATGCCTTTGTTCAAGATAAAAGTCTGTTACAGTCAATAAAACTCAAATTTATTTTTAGATAAATTCTTATATATTTCTATATTGATATCTCTATCATTTACAGAACTAACATTGAGTCATTGAAATGGATCAAATTGAACATTTTTCACATTTAAAGAACTAAATAGCTAACACTGTTTAGTTGTTTACTGGGAGGGGGACAGGAACTGTTGAAATCTCCACACACGAAAATTCACTCACTCATATTCCCAACCACTCTGGAAATTAGGTGCCATAACTACTTTCTTTTTATGAATTTGGCTTTTTAAAGAATTTGTTTTAATGAGACACAAAGAAATAAATTATCCCAAGTCACATGGCTTTTGGGTACTGAGAAGGACTTGAACCTAGGGAAACAAGGCCTGGGGTGGGTGCACCTGCCATCCTTTCACTCAGCTAGCTCTTGGACTCCTGTCTGCTGCCGGGACACTTTGAAGAGTCAGCATAGAGCAACTGTATAAATGAAATATATGAAATTAGTTTACCTTATATAGCGAAAACAATTTAAATTTTAAAATACTTCATTTAAAAAAGCACAAAGCCTCTATGGAACCAAAGCTCCTGCCTGCCGTCCCTCTCTGTGCCGCCATTAACAGGCCTCCCAGTCCTTCTTTCCCCCTCCAGATATGCCCTGATCACCATGCCCTTCCCAGGACATCTAAACATAACACAGAATGCACTGGATATTTATAACTGTATTTTAATCCTCCAGTTTTCTGACAAAGAAAAAAATTCCTTCACTGATTGATTTCACAACTGCAAAAAAAGTAGCTGAGACTAAGTTTTTGCCATGAGCCAAGACCCTAAAACTCCTATGTTATTCCCCTAACACTGATAGAGGAACTCTTCTTGTGAGATTTTGAGAATTTTATGAAACTAAGTTCCTTATATCTTAACACTGCCAGCTCCAATGATTATTAATTAGGAAGATGTCAATATTTGTCAACTTCTTTTAAAATAGGTCATTCTCACTAGTGTCATAATTATCCTATAAGGAAATAGGCTGTTATCCTATAATGAAACACAGAGAATTTAAGAAATTCTTTAGAAAGTAAATTAAATGACACATACCATTTCTAATGTGGAAGTATTCTCCTTGTTAAAACAAAAACTTATTATCAATGTCAACTTATTCTAATCCACACAAAATTAATTCAAGACAGCAGTAATTCTGTCAGTGCTTGCAATCATAAAGAAATAAATTATTGTGTTCAAGTTGAAGTTTGTGAAAAACTTAAGGACAATTCTGCTCTTTAGGGAAATAATATAACATCCAGAGTTGAATTGCTTGTTCTGAGCCCTAATAATATTACATATTTTGTAGAACAATTAGGATTTAACAAGTGAGAATACACTCCCAGAATACACAGAACAAGAAAATCTCATTAAGAGAACATGTTCCCTGAGAGGGTGTCCATGGGAGAGTTGGGCTAGAGTTCTGGGTGGCAGGGAATCCCGTAAATCAGAAACCCAAATTCCAGTTTCCTGCTATCGCACACCCTAGGAGGCAACAGCCAATAGCTTCAGTACAGTCCCTTGGCCACAACAGAGGAGGTCTGGATTGAGCTCCTTACTCCAGCTTTTGTGTTCACTAAGGGAATAAACCAGAAAAATGAGAGCTCTCTCCACACACATCTGTTTTACATATAATCTAATATTTAATTAAGTAAGTAAAGTGAGCTGGCAGGGGTACATTCCTCCTGGCGGCTCTGGAGAAGGCGCGTTCTGCTGTTCAGCTCCTAGGATCCATCTGCAATCTTTAGATGAGAACACCAAGGTCATTCAGGATCATCTCCTATTTCAGAAACGCTTCGCTGAAGCACATCTACAAAATCTCTTTCACAAGTAAGGTCCTGTTCCCCGGGGTTCTGGAAATGAGGACATAGCTATCATTACAGAGTGAGGGGAGTCAGAGGCAGGTGGCAGCAGGGGTGGGAAGCGGGGATCATTGTCCCTACTGTCACTTTTCAGGTTGCTTTTACTAGTGCACTCTTTACTATTATACTACTTTTATACTGTTGTGACACTAACATTTTAAAACGGAGTGAGATGGAAAACTTAGAATTCTTACCAGTTTCCGATGAAACGAGGATCATTCTGGTCGAGGTGAACAGGATTTCTGGGATCAACATAAAAACCAATAAGAAGTCCACCTAACAAATATCCCACCGCAGGACCAAGTGCTCCCATGACATACATGATGGCTGAGAAGACAGAAGGGAAAAGGGGCATCAGCAGCAGGACTGTCACCGGGACATTTTCGTTCTCTAATCCCACCGTCACACAGTCAAATGGCCCTGGTTAAATCCAGCGAACAGCTTCCAGAAACTGGGGAAACTTCAGGAATGTGTGTCTCTCCTAACATTCCAGTTCCAAACCCTGCCCTGTCACCTGCTCTCCTCTCACAGAATCCAAACCCTCTGGCGAGCTCTCTGATTGTTTTTATTTTATGTTTTAATATAAACATTCAAGTCCCACCACAGAAATAATAAATTCCAGTTTGTGACAAACTAAGGCTGGGTAACGAGACAGTCATTGAGAGACCAAAAGAGGAATAAATAATAATGAAGTAAAAATAAGAAAGAGGAAAATGCAAATGCAGAGCAACCACAGCTGGTAAGAACACACATTCTGAAAGCACATGTCCACTTCTGCTGATAGTCGTCTCACTGTCAGTGGATCAGAGAGCTGGCTACCGCATCCAAAGCACTTGTCGTCAAAGTGGGCTTACACCAAACAACCAAGCCATTCCTCAGATTACTTGTTCCACTATTTTTCTATCTTCACTTCCATCATTTAAAGTTCTAACATAAACAACATATGGCCAATTTAAACATTTGAAGATCAGTTAAAAATTTCTCGAGCATCACTGAGGGAGATTTCACCACACTCCAAATCCATCTATTTTTCATATTCAAGCTCAACTGTTTGGAGACAAATTCATAAGTTATTTGGAGGCATGAGGTTTTTGCAAAGTTTGACAACAAATGTAGGTGCTAAGCTTCTTATTTCTACTGCTGTCATGCATTTTTTTAACCAGCAAATACATCAGGATCTATTGCCATGACCTTTCAATAGCACTCTATTTACAAGAAAGCAAATCAGAATAATCAGAATGACATCTCCTTACTTTATCACCCAAATCTAAATAAATATCGAATAAATACTTATGCCTCCTATTACTTGTTAACTACAGACAGCAAGACAGTAATTTAACACCTGCTCTCACTTTTCATGCTGTTTCAAAAGAAAAAGTGCAGTGTTTATTTTACAGAGCTTCCTTGTTGCAACAAAAAGATGGTTCTCCCATTTCTCCATCTGTGTCCATAAACGGAGAATGGAAGCATAGTTGCAAGCGACTGGTACTCTTTTGGAAGCATGCTGTTCATAAATAAAGTTAATATATTGATAAATGTCTTATTAGCCTGCTGACAGCCTAAACAGTAGCTCAGGAGTAGAACGTCCATTTTCAGTCTCAGTATTTCTATATGCATATGAAGATAAAACTTATGTTTACATCTCCAGCAAGCCAGCACCATTGACAACCCCAAACTGTAATGAGGCCAAAATGTGACTTGAATCATCCTCCCAAAATAGTTCTGGCACAAAAGAAGCTGCCTCCCAAACACAGACAGGGAAAAGGGCACTGCCACCATCCTGTTGGTGCCTGGGGCAGTTGGATGCATCATCTTAGAGTGCCAAGCAGGGCTGACCAGGATGTGTGCAAGCAAGACTCCGCAGCTGAATGGCAATGGTAGAGTGATGACTCAATGACATTCACCAGAAAATCTGAACTACTTGATAAACATAGACAAGGCTTTTAGGAAGTCAGCAATATAACCGCAGTTATTTTTATTATGCAACAAACACTTGAAGTCTAAAGGCATCAAACACACATACACACCTCTTAGCTCGCATTTAATAAGTAAATACATCATTCTCCAGGAACAACAAAAAAAAATCTTTCAGGGCACTGAGTTACAATTTAGTAATTTATTCAACAAAAACATTCATTCAAAGTTTGCAAGAGCAGGAAGTTGTTGAAACTAACTAATACTATTCAGTTACCCAGTCAAAACTCCCAATTACTCTCAACTGACTAAAGGAAAAGATCTAAAAGGTTGGAACAGGAGGTCAAGGGTGGGATAAACTGCCCTCCAGCGACCATCCCGTCTTCAAACCATACTTTCTTGAGTCTGTATTCCGGAGTGGAGGATGGCCCCAGGGCAGAGCCACCTATGCCTTTGCTGTCCACATCACTCCCTCCCTGGATCCTGCCTGGATCCCATCCATTCTGTCACCAACAACATTCAACCTTGACTGTAATCCCCACACACGTTTCTCTTCTGTATCTCATGGTAGACTAGTGTCTAGTCCAATGGCCTCATTCTTCATCACACAATCTTGTAAGATAGGTTTTGAATATGTATTCCCAGTAGATTCACATTTCCAAATAAATAATGTTTCTATTTGTCTTCCTTTTATAGTTCACATATAATGCACTTGTAAATTGTGTTGGTTCTCCCAACAACTCTCATCCAGCATCCAGCCATTTCCTCTCACTTCTATTGTGAACAGCCATCTTTGTTCATACAGAAAATGGTCCTTGACCTTCCAACTAGCATCCCTGATTCTGCCTTTCCTTCATTATAACGTGGTTTTTCAATACAGCAGCCTAATGATCCTCTCTGGAAACATGAGCATGATTATCACTTCATTCATGCCTCCAGTGGCTTTCTTATCCCTGTCACAGTAAAAACCAAAGCTCTTGTGTGTCTACAAGGAGCCTCCCTGGACATCTGCACCTGACGCCATTATCTCTGCACTTCTGCCTCATTCCTTGCTCACTGGGCTCCGTTTTGACTAATCTCACACACCTTTGACCTTCATGCCTAGGGATTTGTGCATTTGCTCAGTTCAAGTGTGTGTATGCGTGTGTGGTGAATGCTCTTCCACTACATAGCCACATGGTTCATTACTTAAGTCCTGTTGTGAACTACTCAAAGTTCCTTCCAACAGGGAACATCTTTGGACTCCCTATCTGAAACCTGAAAACTCTTGTCTCTAGTTCCTTCCACCCCTTTCCCTGCTTTATTTTCCGCCTTAGCACATTGTCACCTAATACATTATACCCTTCTCCCTTGCTCATCTTACTTAATACCTGTCTACTTCTCCCCGAGGGGAGGACCTCTTGTCAGTGGTGCTCACTGCTGTATCCCCACAAGGCCGAGGTGGTGGTGGAGGCCCCCAACTCAGTGACTCCCAGTCCTCATTGCTCCCATTACCCTCACTGAATGTGTCCCCCACAAGTTCATGTGCTACCGGCTTAGCTCACAATGCCACAACATTGCGAAGGCATCTTTGGGAGGACACTGGGCCTTGAAAGCTCTACCTTCAGGAATGGAGTCATGCACTATGCATGCATTCAAGAGTTATCATCAAAGAAGTCTTACTATGGAAGTAGGGTCTCTTTGTGTGTCATGCTAGTTCTGTCTTGATTCTCACCAGATGCCAGCATAGTGCTCTTGAACCTACGAGCTTCCAGAACTGTGTGCTAAATAAACATTTATTCTTTTGCAAATTACTCGGGCTCAGTTATTTTGTTGTAGCAAAGGAAGGCAGACCAAGATGACCAGTAATGGTAGATACCACTGGTGAAACTTCCCCAGTGTACAGCTTAGCTTGAGACTTTTGCCAATGACGGCAGGTGTCAACCTGTATTTCATACAGTGAACTTGATCATATTACATTTCTTAAATATGTCTCACCTTTGGTTTTTGGTCATGATGAAGAGGTTGTACCAGAAGCTTCAGCTATTCAATGAACTAGGAATATAAGCGTAAATAGCAGCTACAATCTCTTTTTGTTCTTCTACCTCAATGAATTGTCTTAAACACCCCCTGGGATGTACACTTTACTCTTCGAGACAACACTGAACCATTCCATGCATTTGAGGTTAAATGTGTCCCACTTTTGCCTCCTATGTCTCTCTTCAAACACGTATATCTTAGTCTTCTCAAGTAGTTCTTCATCTTGGTCAGCAGGAACCCCATCATCTATGTGATACTATGTAGTGGTTAAACTATAGATTCCAAAATCATGTATTCCAATACAGGCTCCAATTCTTAGCAATGGTGAGGCCTTCAGCAATTCACTTAGGCTCTCAGTATCCTCATCTATAAAGTTGAGATGGCAGAAGCAATCATCATCGACATTAAATGAGTGAATACTTGCAATGCATGTGGAATGCCTGGAAGGTAGTGTACTTGAATATAAGCGCAAGGGCTCTAAACAAACACGCTGTTTTATTATTATGGATCTCATTATTATCTAACACATATGGTTTGGTGGCTGAGCATGTGAAATATTCAATAAATGATTATAGGTGAATGACATATCATGATCAGAACAATGATAGCATCCCTGATATCTTACCCTAAGCACCTAATTGCTTCTCTTTCTGGATTATTTCCTCCCAGCCTTAACAAGACATACAGATTATTTTGAGCTAAAATTTTTATTTGTATGAATTATCTTCAAAATATCCTGTGTTGAGTGATTTCTCTTGCCTTGTTTTAATCTTTCTTGCATTATCACTTCTTAGCAATCTTTTTCTTACTTGTCTGTTTGCTTGTTCTGTGATCCAGCACTACACCATAACTAGGCCCATCTCCCCCACTGTCTCTGCCGCCATCTCCGCAGGCGCCCCTCGGTGGCTTTGCCAGCTGGTTAAGGACAGGAGCCTGGAGACTCAGGGTTAATTCTCCACAGGACTCAAGTCTCCCTTGGATACAGCATATTTTATACTACTTACTGAGCCAGCACAATGGCTCTACTGACTCATCCATGTGGGCACCAGTCCTGTCCCACCTCCTCCACTTCCAATCCAGCTCCTTGCTTATGGCTTGGGAAAACAATGCAAGATGGCTCAAGTCAATGGGATCCTGCACCCATGTGGGAGCCCCAGGGAAAGCTCTCAGATCCTGGTTTCAGATCAGTTCAGCTCAGCTCCAACTGTGGAGGCCATTTGAGGAGTGAACCAGAAGATGAAAAAAAGTTTTATCTCTCTCTCTCTCTCTGTGGATCTGCCTTTCCAGAGAAAATTAAAAAATCTTTAAACTACTTGTTTGTTTAATTATTTATTTGCTTACTATTTATTTATTTTCAATTATTTGAAAGGCAGTAGATGGAATATTTACTAATTCATTTCCAAAGTGCCCACCACAGCCAGGGTTAGGCCAGGCCAAAGCTAGGAAACAAAAACTCAATTCAGGTCTTCTACAAGGAAGGCAAGAACCCAACTAACTGAGCCATCACCTGCTGCCTCCTTAAGCTGCACATTAGCAGGAAGCTGAAGTTAGGAGCAGAGCCAGGACTCATCCTCAGACACTCTATTTTTTTTTTTTTTGACACTCCTATTTTGAATGACAGTGTCCCAAAAGATGTTTTATCTGCTGAGCCAAACACATTACCCTTCATAGGGCATATTTTAAATTAAGTGGAATCCTAGCTTCCTCTCACACATTGTCTGCTAACGAGGAAACTCAAATCCTAAATCCAAAGTCTCTGTTGCATTTAGACCCTGACACAAGCCATGCCCACAGAGGAAAACAAGTTCAAGGGCTCTTCATTCTCTCTCGTGGTTGTGGGGAGGATCGCATGGCTTGGCCTTCCCTCCCTGTCCGTGCCTCCTGCACATTCCCTCTGGCTCGGGATCATCCGCTCAGCCTCCCTGACATGGCCGTGAATGCTGCTGAAGACTGATGCTGGCTATGGTTGAGATTATGAGGATAATTTGAGCCTAGGTTCAGGGGCTGGGGTGGCACCCAGGAAGCTGTCACTGGAAAACACTTGCAGCCATGGCTCAAGTCCTCAAATGACTACTAAGCCTGGCCCAGAACAGTGATAGGAAGCCATCCTCTCAAATACATTTGGCGACACAGCTGCTGCAGATAAGAGGACATGCAGAGCTATCCACAGGTCACTGGGACATCACAGCAGTGATGACTGAATAATTCCCTGAAAAAAGGCCACGGAGTTCACAGCACCAGAGCAACATAGTCAGAAAAAATATGCTCTGCTCACCCCTTCTACTCATAAGCATGAGTAGATAAGAAGTCTTTGATACTGGTTATTTTAAACAGTGACTTATTTAAAAAAAAATTATTTCAACTGATCCACTTATTTTGACATAGGCCTGACAGCAAAAGAACAGCTGCCACGGCAGTCAGAGAATCATCAATCACATTGCTAACACACACAGAGCATCTCAAGTCACCAACGGCCTGGCTACAGCCAGAGTGCCTTCTCCTCACTACCACAGTGAAAGGGTGGTTTAAATGCACAACCTTCCTTTAGAAAGATTTTGAAGCCAAAAATTTGGAAATTATTTAAGGAATAATACATTCTCTAAAAACATTATCAGTGCACGTAGAAGTGTCCGTTACATGTCTAGGCTTGGAAGGAGGAGTGTTAAACATGCTTAACATGCTGTGATTTAAACATCAATTTACAGTCCAACATGGTCACACTAGAGGCTAAGCTGCCTCCTACAGCACCAGCATTCCATGTGGACACAAGGTCAGGTCTCAGCAGTGCCACTTTCAATCAAGCTGTCTGCTAGTTGCCTGGAAGGGCAGCAGAAGATGGCCCAAGTACGAGGGTCACTGCCATCCATGTGGACCAGGACAGAGTTCCTGGTCTCTGTCGGACCCAGAGTAAGCCAGCAAATGGAAGATACAGCATCTCTCTCTCTCTCTCTCTCTCCCTCCCTCCCTCTATAGGTGTGCATGCACGTTTATCACTTTGATTTCAAACAAATCAATCAATCCATAAAAGAAACACCCAATAAACCTCTCAATAAACTTAATCAGATCCTCAGAATGGATCACAAAGACAGTTATAAAAGCATAATAACAACAGGCCAGATTTTTTAAATTATATTTTGGAATATAAGAAAAACAAATCTTTTAAGTACATCCTAAATATACTGGAAAGCATTTGCTTCAGTAATTGTAGACTGACACCCTTGTTAGACACTCAGCTTGATTTCCAGGTTTGTGGCTTCAGCCCAATCCAGTCCAGTCCTGGATGTTGCCGACACTAGGAGAATAAGTCAGCACTTGGAACATTCTCTTTTTCTCTAACTCTTCCTTTGAAATATACAAAAAAAATTTTTAAAAAAACAGAAATTTATCAGGCCCAGCGCAGTAACCTAGCGGCTAAAGTCCTTGCCTTGCACACCCAGAATCCCATATGAGCACCAATTCTGATCCCAGCAGCCCCGCTTCCCATTTAGCTCCCTGCTTGTGGCCTGGGAAAGAAGTCAAGGAAGGACCAAAGCCTTGGGATCGGCACCCATGTGGGAGAACTGGATGAAGCTCCTGGCTCCTGATATCATATTAGGTTAGCTCCAGATGTTGTGACCACTTAGGGAATGAATCAACAGATGGAAGATCTTCCTCTCTGTCTCTTTATATCTGAATTTCCAGTAAAAATAAATAAATCCTTTTTTAAAATTTGATGAAAACATTCAATCACTATCTATGTGTCTGAAAAAGTTTGCAACAACTATAACTTATCTTTTCATTCCACTTAGTACAAACTTTTTTCCATAAGATTTATTTTTTTTTTTTATTGGAAAGTCAGATATACATAGAGGAGGAAAGACAGAGAGGAAGGTCTTTTGTCCAATGATTCACTCCCCAATTGACCGCAACGGCTGGTGCTGCGCTGATCTGAAGCCAGGAGCCAGGAACTTCCTCCAGGTCTCCCACGCAGGTGCAGGGTCCCAAGGCATTGGGCCATCCTTGACTGCTTTCACAGGCCACAAGCAGGGAGCTGGATGGGAAGTGGAGCTGCCGGGATTAGAACCGGTGCCCACATGGGATCCTGGGGCGTGCAAGGCGAGGACTTTAGCCGCTAGGCCACGGCACTGGGCCCAGTACAAACTTTTTTGAACAACCTTTATATAAAGGCCTTAGCACAGTATCTTACACATACTACATGCCCAATGTTACCTCTTAGCAATAATTCTTCCCTGAGCGGCCCTCAACATCAACTGTAGACTTTGTAATACTTCTAACAAAAGAATCAGCTTGACACTGTAGTGTTACTATACTAGAACTAATTCCCACAGACAGCTGGGAGTGTCCTAAAAGGTTTGTACTATTTGAATGCCTACAAAATCCAACGGACAGCCAAGGTCCTGCCAGGAGCTGTGGGCACATTTGCATGACATGGTGGCACTAGTGCCTTGCTGTGGCTCAGGACTGGGATCTATCCTGTGGGAATTGCACTTCTTTAGGTGCCTGAAAAGCAGAACCATGTCAGACCTGTGCTTGTTGACCTGGGCAGTGCTTCCTGGTACTGACTTACCCTGATTAGCTCTTCTGAGTCTTCACTGGAATTACTGAAGTAAATATCACCCATCACATTTAGGGTTTACTTTTCAGGTAATGTATATTCATTTCCTCCTTAAGACAAAAAATAATGATGAAGCTGGTGATGGACATCTCAATACGAGTGGTTTTATGTTTACGTTGCTATTAAGACTTCTGCTGCTAATAGTTCTCAAAAT
Source organism: Ochotona princeps (assembly GCF_030435755.1). Classification (NCBI taxonomy): domain Eukaryota; kingdom Metazoa; phylum Chordata; class Mammalia; order Lagomorpha; family Ochotonidae; genus Ochotona; species Ochotona princeps. The sequence continues at coordinate 55,332,579 of NC_080840.1, forward strand.
ATTTTGGAATCTTCAGCTATCGTGAGATTCATCTCCTTCAAATTCAACTAAAAAAATAAAATTGTCTTTTTTAAAGATTTATTTCCTTTTTATTGCAAAGTCAGATATACAGAAAGAAGGAGAGACAGAGAGGAAGATCTTCCATCCAATGATTCACTCCCCAAGTGACCACAATGGTCATTGCTGAGCCAATCCGAAGCCAGGAGCCAAGAACTTCTTCCGGTTCTCCCATGTGGGTGCAGGGTACCAAGGCTTTGGGCTGTTCTCGACTGCTTTCCCAGGCCACAAGCAAGGAGGAGGATGGGAAGTGGAGCTGCTGGGATTAGAAGCAGCGCCTGCATGGGATCCCGGTTCATTGAAGGCTAAGACTTTAGCCACTAGGCCACTGTGCTGGGCCCTAAAATTGTCTTTTTTAAGAAAAGCATTTCAAAGTGTTTACCAAGGGCAACAGTAGAGCAAAGATGGATTGCACAGTGGCTCAAGCAAATTTTCTGAGAGAGAGGCAGCAAGAACCTTTCGCATCATGAGAGTAATGATAAAGATATGACTATATACATGGGTCAAAGTACACCTCACTGTGTGCTTGGGAATGCTGTGTGTTATACCTAAATAATATCGATGCAAAAAATGAAAGATAATTATCATTATAAGGTATTGTATATGTGCTAAATCATGTTTTCAATAAACAGAGAATGCTTACAAAGTGACTTCTGTGTTTTTCTGCCGATAAAATGTCTGAAAAAGAAGTTTACTCTGTTCATGTTTACAACAGGAATCTGCCCTTTGACATGTTAAGAAATCTATGCCCAAGTCACAAAACAAGCAGGAGACAGACTCAAATCCAAATGTGTGTGATGAAAGTGCCAGGACGCATACCACACAACATGACCTCCCATGCAGCTTAAATAAAGCCACAAATGGAACAACACTTTCAACCCACAGATTTCAAAACCAAATCACTAGAAAAGTCAAATTAGTGTCCCCCTCACAAAATGTGCAGCTGCCAAATAATGCACAGGAAGTCTCAACACACCAAGCCCTAACCTCTTAAAAAATAAAATTCTAATTATCATGGGAGTTGTTATAATTTGTAGAGCAAAGTTATCCCAGAGATATTTCCATTAATTAACTACACTGATTTTTTTCAAATTTACTCACACATTTCATAGTTTTTAAGGACATCCCCACACTAATCCCATCACTTGTAGGGCATTGATTCTGACACTGGACCAGAAATGATATAGCTATTATATAATACTTAACAGCTCAAAATGGGAAATTAATATACTTCTAAAAACACAAAAGAAACTACTATATGAAAATATCAACTCTGACCATCCAAAATTGCTTTTAGTTGCATCTAATTATACCACTCTTTTTAAGAGTTCTATGTTTCACCTCAGGGATGGCCTGAAAAAATTACATCATTTGATATGTGATAACTCTATTTTAGCCTATTCTCAAAAAACTACTCCAAGGGCCCGGCAGCATGGCCTAGCGGCTAAAGTCCTTGCCTTGAATGCCCCAGGATCTCATATGGGCACCAGTTCTAATCCCAGCAGCTCCACTTCCCATCCAGCTCCCTGCTTGTGGCCTGGGAAAGCAGTCAAGGACGGCCCAAAGCCTTGGAACCCTGCACCCGCGTGGGAGACCTGGAGGAAGTTCCTGGTTCCCGGCTTTGGATCGGCGCAGCACCGACCGTTGCGGTCAATTGGGGAGTGAATCATCGGAAGGAAGATCTTCCTCTCTGTCTCTCCTCCTCTCTGTATATCCGGCTTTCCAATAAAAATGAATAAATCGGGCTTAGCAGAGTGGCCTGGTGGCTAAGGTCCTCGCCTTGATCCCATATGGCCGCTGGCTCTAATCCCGGCAGCTCCACTTCCTCTCTATCTCTCCTCCTCTCAGTATATCTGACTTTGTAATAAAAATAAAATAAATCTTTAAAAAAAAAAAGTCTTCACAAATATTTAAAAAAATGAATAAATCTTTAAAAAAAAAAAAAACTACTCCAAAACCCAATGAATCCCTCAATTTTCAACAACCTTTAGGAAGTGTTACCAATAGGCAAACACAACAACAGTGGGGGTGGGGAGAGGAGGAGGCAGGTATTTACTAAATGTATTTTAAAAATTAACTCTAAGAATGATTAGCAGGTAATATTCCATTAACACTACGTACCCAGATTTCCTAAGTGTCACCCATCCTCACAGCTCAGTGAATGGAGTTTTAGTGAATTTATTCTTTAGGAAAGAATCTTAGAAACAATCATTATTGACCCCATGCAAGAAAGTTTCCTTTTCTTGATCTAGTAAATATGTATACGGGCACACACACGCACGCACGCACACACACGCACACACACACACACACACTGCATCACAACCACTACAAACAACAACAAAAAGATAGAGACCCAGGGTACATACCTGAATTCCTTCTGATCACCCCCCCAAAATAAATATTTTCTGTAACTAGATAATTGATGAAAGACTATATTTATATAAACTGAGTGAGTGCTTTAATTACTTGGAGAACATAAAAGCAATTGTGTACAAGTCCTGACAACATCAAGATTGATTGATTGATTGATTTACATGTGTATTTGGGTATTTCAAAAAGTTCATGGAAAAAATGGAATTGAAAAATACATGTATGGGGCAGGTGTTTGGCACAGTAGTTACCCCATCACTTGGGTCACCCAAACCTGTATCATACTGCCTGGGTTTGCGTTCTTGGCTCTACTCTTGGCTCCAGCTTCCTGTTAATACACATTTGTAAAGACACCATGTGAGACTTCAATGAATTAAGTCCTCAACAGTCATGTGGGAGGCCCAAATTGAGCTCCAGCTCCTGACTTTGTCTCTAACCCAGCTCCAGCTACAACAGACACATGGGCAGTGAACCAGCAGATGGGAGATCTCTGTTTCTCTCCCACTTTTGAATAAATTACATTAAATTTACAAGAATTTTTAAGTTCATTTTAGTGAAGAGGAATTTTGAAATCTTTGCATACATAGCTTTTTTGTAATATGCATTTTTCATAAAACTTTTGTAGATCCCCTCATATGCATCCACTTAAAAGTTTTCCACCAAAATAACTTATCCTTTAATTCCACTTTACTCAAACTTTTCATAGTCCCTTTATGCTATAATCTATTTCAGTACTGTTCACAGAAACTTGGTCTGTTCCCAAGCACTAAAAATTGGCCCAGGACACAACACGGTGTGCCTTGGCCACAGAGCACAGCACAGTCAGCCTCAGCCAATACACTGAAGCGAATGTCTGCATATGGCGGCCTTCTATTTTGCCCATTTACTACATGTACTGTGAATAACTTAATAATGCCACACATCTGTCAAAAACTTAGGAACCAGCCAGATTGGTGAAAGGCAAATCAGTTTTGTCTTTCCTGAGTTATCATCAAAGAATTGGTGAAAGAGATGTTGAGAGTGAAGACCAAGAGAATGTGGCATCGGTGAAGGGAGCCCTCTGACATTCTGAGGTCATACACAACTGCAGCCCAGGAGGACTGGTCAGCTCTCCTCCAGCAGAACCAAGGGCAGAGGCACATTCTGATTCCAGAGTACAAGTCTGACATGATACGTTCCTTCAAATGTTACACACACTAAGTGGGAAAGAAGGAATGAAGTGGGGGCAGCATTGTTACTAAATGGGTAAAATCAACACCTGCAGCATTGGCACCCCACTCGGGCACCTGTTTGAGTTCCGGCCGATCCACTTCCACACTTGATCTTGGCCAAAAGGCTGAGAAGTGATAGCGGTTCCACTTCTGATCCAGCTCCCTGATAATGCACCTGGGAAAAAAAACGCAGAAAATGGCCCAAATCCTTGGGCCCCTTCATCCATGTAGAAGACCTAGGAGAAGCTCCTGGCTCCTAACTTCATTCTGGCCCACCCCTGGCCACTGCAGCTATTGCAGCCATTGTAGCCATTTGGGAAATAAGTCAACAGATGGAAAATATCTCTCTCTCTCTCTCTCTCTCTCTCTCTCTCTCTCTCTCTCTCTGTGCGTGTGTGTTCCTCTCTCTCTGGAACTCTGCCTTTCAAACAAATTTCCAAAAACAAAAAAATGTTTTTTAAAGAGAGAGATCTCCTGATTTGTTGAAGTCTGCATACACTGCAGCCAAATGAACGACTCTTTAAAAGCAGGGGGAGGGCATGGTGGAAGGGGTGAGGAAGGAAGGAAGAAAAGCAAGTAAGCTCAGAGTTGGGATTTCCCCATTCTAGACATCAAATGGCCCAGAACTGAAGCTTCTTCCTGTACTTAACCTTCTATGCTACAGCTAAAGTGTTCTCTGGTCACATCCTCCAGCTTTTATATTTGTTATCGGATTCCCATCGCCCTCGAGCACCTAGAAGGGGCTAGTATAGGGTGTCCAAAGGAAGCTCCAAAAGAGCACAAATTCCGAGAACATGCGTGCCACCACTCCATCATGATGCCTCTGCAGTGACCAAGGAAATGTTTCACCTTCCCGAAATCAGAGTGGCAGCACTCACAAGCAAACAAGCACTCTGTCAATTCAAGACATACTCACACTGAGGTGGGGAAGGAGAGATGTTGGGTAATACACTCTTCAATCAAGAATTGTGTTTGGTTTGTTCAGAAGAAAAATAGTCAACTCATGCAAATGCTCAATACATTGAAAACATGTCTGAGCTGTAATTCCCCTCCCAGCAAGTGCACAACACAGCCCTGCAGGTTTCCAGCCGACACAGAAGACAGCCACCATGTCCCACGTTGTGTCATGAAGATGACTAAGAAACAGTAATTCCCCCGGAGCTGAGGGTCCTATGGTACAGCAGAAGCATTTGCTCTGTCCCCGGGAATTTATAAGCTGGGGCTTACTTCATTTTGAAAACCCTATACTTGACAATAGCATGGTTTTCTCTAATAAGGAAATTACAGGAGACTTGTTTTGGGAAGTAGTCAAACAAATATTGATCTGACCATTAAAAGAAGTTCAGATGACAGGATACACAACATTACAGATAGTACAAAGTGAAAAATAAAATCAGCAAGAAATCATTTTAGTCAAGATTCTATCTGTGCTCAAAAAAAAAGGGAGATCTTTTTTCATCTGACATCTATTTTTATCAGATATTACAGATGTATGAACCTGTCTATCAGTATCCCATCTATCACCCATCTTCTACTCTAGGGCACAAGGAGTGTGCACAGTTTTAAAAACTTGGCAGTTTACTACCACATGGGATGGAAGAAGCCCAATTCCTGCCTTGCAGGATCCAAGGTCATCGGAACAACAACCAGGATCCCCGAGCGGTCCGCAGAAACAGAAGAACAGTAAACTTCCTTCAGAACTAGGGAGAGGAGCTCTCTCTGGTCCTTGTCTGCTTCCAACTTTGGGTCCCCACCCCCTCTCGTAATAACCATCAGGAGCGCTCCAGAAACCCCTCAAAACAAACAAACAAACAAACAAACAAAACTAGAATAGATAGAGAACAACAAGGAAAGCTTAGAAACAGACAGGAAGCGGTCAGCGGGGATGCACTTATAACTCACTGGGTGGGACACAAAGATTAGTTACTCCTCACTGGGGTATGGAAGATTTCTCTGCACACCCCTCCTAAACATGCTCACCTAAACTGTTGACATATATCCTGTTAGAATTATAGAGTTGGGCCACCCGAAAAACAGCCAGGTTCAGCGAAATCATGCTTCGATGCTATAAACTGCTAAATACTAAAATTAAAATAGGCATGAGACAGCTGAATAGCAATCTAAGCGATTTTAAGGTGTATAGAACACGGTTGAATGTAAACCAAAATTGAAATGTCTATGAAGAAGTCACAGGGTGTGGTTGAGAACCTGCATTTTCCTTTTAACATATTGGTTAATCAATACCATGTCAATTAATGCCACAATGTTGTAAATGGTTGGAAATATTATGTTGCGGCTTTTAATTGATTGGGATGATACTCTGCCGGCTCTACCTTCAGACCAGAGATGGTCTCACCAAGAAACCATTGAACTTACCAGGACAATAAGATGCTGGACTTCATGCTTGGTAAATACCTCCAATGAAAGAATGTCAACTGAATTTGAACTATGGAAAGGCAACAAGGTGGAGCAATCCGCCGTGGGGGGAGGGTGTGGGGAGGGGCGGGGGGAATCCCAGTGCATAAAAAATGTATCACATAATGCAATGTAATTAATTTTAAAAAATGAAATGAAATAAAAATATGTTTAAAAAAAAACTTGGCAGTTAAGGGCTTGGCAGCATGGCCTAGCGGCTAAAGTCCTCGCCTTGAACGTGCTGAGATCCCATATGGGCACTGGTTCTAATTCCAGCAGCTCCACTTCCCATCCAGCTCCCTGCTTGTGGCCTGGGAAAGCAGTTGAGGACGGCCCAAAGCCTTGGGACCCTGCACCCGCATGGGAGACCTGGAAAGAAGTTCCTGGCTCCTGGGTTTGGATCGGCACAGCACCGGCTGTTGCGACCAGTTCAGGAGTGAATCATAGGACGAAGATCTTCCTCTCTGTCTCTCCTCCTCTTTGTGTATCTGACTTTGTACTAAAAATAAATAAATCTTTAAAAAAAACTTGGCAGTTAGTTAGAGAAATGAGATAGGCATGAAATATGAGAAAACACAGGACGTAGGAGTTTGACCCATCAGTTAAGACACTGAGACACCCATGACCCATTCAGTTAAGAACTTATACACCAATGGCACATTCAGTTAAGACACTGAGACAACCATGACTCATTCAGTTAACAACTTACACACCGGGCCCGGCGGCGTGGCCTAGCGGCTAAAGTCCTCGCCTTGAAAGCCCCGGGATCCCATATGGGCGCTGGTTCTAATCCCGGCAGCTCCACTTCCCATCCAGCTCCCTGCTTGTGGCCTGGGAAAGCAGTGGAGGACGGCCCAATGCATTGGGACACTGCACCTGCGTGGGAGACCCGGAAGAGGTTCCAGGTTCCCGGCATCGGATCGGCGCACCAGCCGTTGCGGCTCACTTGGGGAGTGAATCATTGGACGGAAGATCTTCCTCTCTGTCTCTCCTCCTCTGTGTATATCTGGCTGTAATAAAATGAATAAATCTTAAAAAAAAAAAAGAACTTACACACCCATGGCACATTCAGATAAGACACTAAGACAATGGGCAATCAAGATGGTGGAATAGGGTGAGGACACGTTAAAACAGATGGAGAAATATTACACAGGGTGAAGCAGAGAAGGCACATTCCAGGAATTCAGAGAGGACAGAACGACAGCAGAAGGGTACCTGGAGACTGATGGATACAGGAAAGCAGAGAGAAAGTGGTGTGGTGCTGCCATGACCCAATATTCCAGTGGCAATACAGCAAGTGGTGATCTGAATTCCACCAGCAGCCAGAACTCTATCAGCAACCAGATGGAAAGGGGAGTTCACTAGGAACTCAGGAGGTAAACTCAGACAAAGAACTTCCCATCCTGCAGGTTTGTTTGATTTGACCAGGAAATCCAAACAGGAGGTGTAGGAACAGGCAGCAAATCTCAAACAGGAGGTGTAGGAACAGGATAAATATCACAGCCCAAACTCCTGCTAGAACCAAACCAGGTACCATCTTGTGTAAGGAAGCAACAGCTATGGGACAGGACTGTGCATGCACTAAGCTGGGAGCAAACTCATCTCGGGCTCAGTGAATTGCAATGCGGTAGCACCCTTCAGGTTCCACCCAAAATAGTTCCATTTGGCCCCCAGACCTAACGGTCAGCAGATCAAGAACTCTAATAGTGGTATATCAGGCACCATTTTGTGTAGTGTGGCAAAGACTTTGACAACAGTGCACTGCAAATGCACTATCATCCTGGGACCTGCACAAACCAGAACTGGGAGAAACACTGTACAGACAATGGTGCAACAATAGAATAGGATCACAGGAGGTGGAGTGCTGAGCCAGGAAATGGCCTACGCAGACCATGGTGGAAGTTTAACATAAGAGCCCAGATCTGAAACTCACTGGAGGGAGTGGCACAAGTGACTGCAAACAAAGAACCGTGTACCAACCACAATAAGTAAATCAAACTGCAGACCTGTGTTTGACAGAACTTGGAAACCTGCCCCAAGGATAGCCAAATAGCTATCTTTCTTTCAGTCCTTTAGGATTTCTTAGTTCATTAATAGCCAGGACAGGCTACATTCTGCTGCAGTAACAAGTAGTCCAAGGCCTCTTAGGATGTATAACCTTAAAGGCAGATTCCAGGTTCACAACTTATGATCTGTCAAGAGCACCTGCTCCACAACTTCTGACTCTAGAGTCAAGTTGGATGACACCAGAATGTTGCCATCACCTCCCATAGAAAAATCCCTGCAGGGTCTTCCACTGGCAATGACAAGTTCTGACCTGAAAATGCCTCCTGTCACTCCACGGGCTGTGAGGAGCCCAAGTACTTGGGCACCCTTACTTGCTTCCCAATCACATTTGTCAGGAAACTGGATTAGCATCCATATGGAATGCTGGGACAAATGGAGTCAGCCCCACAATTATTTTAATTTATCCTCTCAACAACTCCTCAGAAAGCACACAAGGAAAATAAATGCATTACCTGTTGTGAGATTTGATGTTTATATTCAAATAAACTCTGAATTTCATTAAAATTGAAATTTATGTTAAAATATGTTGCAGCAAAGTTAATTACCATATATCTTAATCTTCATGTGTTTATTTTCTTTATGAACTTTTCAATGACTTGGAGTTTTATGTTCTCTGACAGATTTTATTTTAATTACTTTTCTGGGAAGTATATTCATTTGCAAGCAAAAAATCATCGAGATGATGTTGTTTGGCAAATATATTTATGTGCATCTTCCAGTGTTTTTCCTTTGGCTTAGCTGACACAAACTCCACAGTCAAGAAAATTGACAAATCAGCAGTCATCCATCCAAAGTGGTGCCAACATCCTTTCACAGTGGAGGGAAATCCTCTCATTTTAGTTAAGCAAACTAAAACCCATGGAAGCCAGATGGTGTGCCCCAAGGACCACAACCACAACATGTCTCAGCAAAAATTCAGTCTTCCACTTGCAAACCCAGTGCACTGTGCAGCATCCCACGTCACTACAAGCTTCATTATCTCAGACTAAGTTATTTGATATGTGCGACATAAATCCGCAGCAGAAAACTACTCAGCCATCAGAAAGCATGAAATCCTGTCACTTGCAACTTCATTGCTAACACTGGAGGGCATTGTGTTAAGTCAAATGGTCAAGTACAGAAACTCAAACAATAATTATTCTCAATTACAAGTCAGGGAAGCCAAAAAGTTGATCTCATGAAACAGAGAGTACAGTGATGGTTTCCAGGGATATGAAGATGTGAACAGGGAGTGGTTAATAGATGCAAGGGTGAGAGGTATGTAAGAGGAATAACATCTCAGGGTCTATAGCACATCACAGTGAGACAACCAGAGTTGATGACATTGTCTATTTCAAAATAACTGATCAAGAGGTTTTTTGAATCATCCCAACATGAAGAAGGGTGAATGAGATGATAAACACATCAGTTACCCTGACCTGATCATTACATGCTATCTACATGTATTACAATATCATACTGTACTAGAGTACAGAATATATGGTGTCAAGTGAAATTTAAAACTGTATTTTTAAAAATTTCTTTTATTTACTTAAAGGTCGAGTTGCAGAGAAAGGGAGAGACAGAGTGACACCTTGCATCTGCTGGGTCACTCTCCAAGTGGCCATGACACTTAGGGCTAGGCCAGCCTAAAGCCAGGAGCCTGCAAATCCATCAGGGTATTCCAGTTGGGTGGCAAGGACCCAACCAAGCACTCAAGCCATCTGCCACTGTTTTTTTTCTGTAGCATTATTAGGGAGCTGGTGCTCAAATGAGATTCCAGCATTCCACACAGTAGCCTAGCTCATGGTGTCACAACACAGGCCTCAGAAATTTTAAAATATTTTTAGAAAGGAACATGAGGGAATAAGATTCTCTACATCAAAATCCTCTACGTTTCAAAGCACATCGGCCTCTGAGAGGATTGCAGATGAAAAGTTTTAAGGTCAAGTGTCTCTGAAAAAGGCTAAAATGCCTTATTCTGCTCCTGAAGATACATAGAATTTGGGGCACATGCTTGGTAAAAGGGTTAAGATGCTCAACTCTCAAGTGCAGACCAGGTTCCGGTTCCTGTCTCTGGCTTCCTGCTGATGCCTCTGGGAGCCAGCAGTGAGGGCTCAGCTAGTTGGGTTTCCGCCGTGCCCTTGGAGACCTGGATTGGGTTCTCGGTTCTTAGCTTCAGACCGAGATCAGGGCATTTACGGAATGAACCACCACTGCCTTTCAAATAATTGTGTTTAAAAAAAAACTTTTAGAAAATAATGGATAGCAGCAGAGAAAGGGCTTTAGGAAACTCTGCAATAAGATCTTGTAGGGGCTGGTGTGGTGGTACCCTATGCTAATCCTCCACCTGTAGAGCCAAGATCCCATAAGGGTGACAGTATGAGTCTCAGCTGCTCCACTTCCCATTCGACTCCCTGGGAAAGCAGTAGAGGAGAGCCCTAAGCCTTGGGACACTGCAACCGTGTGGGAGACGTGGAGTAGCTCCTGGCTCCTGGCTTTGGTTTAGTTCATCTCTGGGCATTGTGACTATTTGGGGGGTGAACCAGTGGATAAAAGACCTCTCTTTCTTTCTCTTTCTCTCTTTCTCTCTCTATAAAATCTGCCTTTCAAAATAAAAAATAAGTAAGTCTTTTTTTAAAAAGAAAAATATTCAATATTGAGCTCAGCATTTCCTGACCTCAGGTTTGCGCACACACAGAAATGGTGTGTGTGTGAAACTCTTCATGATGCGCTCACCACCCTCTCTCGTCTCACTCCATCCCCTTCCGGTAAGTCCAGCCTCCTCCTTGCTGACACTCCAACACACCACATGCCCTCCTGCCTCAAACCTGCTCTCAGATCTTCACCAACCACATTCTCCTGCAAGGTGTGCCACCATGTCTCCCCTTGTTTGAAGCCCTGACCTCTGCCAAATATCATATAGGGCTGTGTCTGCCTCTTGCACCAAAACAGAGGAATCACAAGAACACAGAACACCTACCCCCCTGTGTGGAAACAGGAGCGCACTAGACAGTGACTGGACGAATGAAGTCTGTGAAACCAGTGGCCAGGGCAGGAATTATGGCACAGCAGGTAAAGGTAGCCCTTGGGAGGCTGGCATCCCACATCAGAGTGCCTGATTCAAGTCCCGCCTCATTGACTTTCACTTCCAGCTTTTGGCTAACACTCTAGTGCTTGAGTCATTGCCACCAAGCTGGATAAGCTGGGTTGAGTCTCAGACTCCTGGTTTCAGTCTGATTCAGCCCAGTTGTTATGCAAATTTGGCAAGTGAACCACCAGATCAACCTCCTTCTCTTGGTCTCTTACAGCAGCTGCGGTAACAGTGGCATCAGCATCACCTGTTCTTGATGAAATCCTCAAGCCCTATCTGGGTCAGAGGGATGCACATGCACTGGAGATGGGACCCCCCAGGGAGAGTCCCTTGCGCCCTCCAGTGGTCATGGTGTGCACCACAGATTGAGAATTACTCATCTCCATCAGCTTCATGATAAATTCAATTGACTAGATTCTAGAATTGTACTACTGCTGAGCAGTTCTCTCAGGTGCTTTCAGCATTTGCTAGGGAATGAACTAATTTATCGATAATTTTTCATTTATGACTACATACTTTTTCCCCTCCAATAGAAAGAAAGCTCTAATTAACACAACAGGTCCCTCTGAGAATTAATCAGTTTAACTAATACCCCAACACACTCGAGAGCCGTTTTGCCATCTTCTAATGCTAAGACAAAATCAGTTACCCTGAAATCATTAAAGCTTTCTCGAAGAAAGGCCAAGTTTCTCCAAAATTAGAAACGAAAAAACACATGCATACATGCACAGGTATGTTCACACTCATGCAGTCTTTCATTCCTTGATTATATTCCCAAAGATAATGCAGAAATAAAAATTTACTTTAGAATTCTATCCATTGGCTTATTTGAGAGAAATACCAAGGTTGGTAATTTGGTGCAATGTGTGAAACTTCCTCCTCTGATGCCAACATCGCTTATGAATGCTGGTTCAAATACCAGCTGCTCCACTTCCAGTCCAGGTCCCTGCTGATGTGGCTGGAAAAGTACAGGAAGATAGTCCAGGTGCTTGGACTCCTGCACTCAAGTGGGAGACTTGAATGCAGTCCCAAGCCCTAGCCTTTGCAACCAATTTGCAGTTTCCTTTCTTTAATTCTGTCTTCCAAATAAGCAATTAAATAAATCAACCTTGTAAAAAGAAAGCAATAGACAAAGACAGAGGCAGAGAGACAGATTCCACCCGTGAGCTTACTCCCCAGCATTCACAAGGGTTACCTGGGCTATCAGAAGTCAGGAGTCAAAAATTCAACCCATGTCTCTCGCATAGATGGCAAGAATCCAATTACTTGTGCCCAGAGCAGTAGCCTACTAGCTAAAGTCCTCGCTGGGAGCCCATATGGGAACTCTCCTTCTAGCTCTCTGCTTGTGGCCTGGGAAAGCAGTCAAATACATCCCAAAACCTTGGGATCCTGCACCCACATGGAAGACCCGGAAGAAGCTCCTGGCTTCTGGCTTCAGTTCAGCTCAGCTCCAGCCATTGCGGCTGCTTGGGGAGTGAACTAGTAGATGGAAGATCTTCTTCTCTGCCTCTCCACTTCTCTGTAAATCTGACTTTCCAATAAAATAAATAAATAAATATTTAATAAAAAGAGATCCAACTACTTGAGCCATGATTGCTTCCTTTTGAGGTCTACATTAGCAGGAAGCTAGAGACAGAAGCCAGAGGCAGCCACAGGGTCCAGTCCAGGCACTTCAATATGGGCCACAAAGGTCTTACCCAACATCTTCACTACTTGACCAAATGCCTTCCCCCCAACCCCAACGAATTTTAGTATTGAGAACTATTCTTGGGGACAATTTGTATGTTTTCACTTTCTCTTAACTGAACATGGAAATTAGGGTAGTTTCTGATACTAGTTTTAAGAGAAGATGCCAAATGAATCACACTGAAATCCCAAAGCCTGAAGTACAAATATCACCTGCAAGTCACAACGCCATCTAGGACCTTCCACAACCTGGGCTAAACACACCCTCACGCTCACCCAGGAAGACTCTCCGTTTTGTTTTTCAAGCTGTGTCCAAAAGGTTCCAAGTTTTCTGAAATATAAGCCTTGAACAGAAAAGGGTTTGTAAAACAGAAGCAAAAATGTCTATCACAGGGAAATTCCAATGCCTGCTCTGCGTTCTCAAATATCCTACCACTGGCTACCCTGAAAACCCCCAGGAGGAACAGAGAAGCAAGCAAGCAGCTCCTGGTCCCTCTGCCAAAGGAGACTCACCCGGGGCTTTAACAGACCCCAAGGTAAGCAGTGCCTCTCGTTGCATACTTTAAAATATATAGATACATATACCCCAGCTGTGGGCAACTGCCTAGCCTTCCTTGTACCTAGCCAAGTGTTACACTGCTGGGGGAAAAGCAGCCAAGGCTGGTGGGCATTCTGGGTGAGGTTAGTGCCAAATTTACATTAAGTATACCAGTATGCCAGCATAGTTCTTTGTTATATGTTTAACCATTTCCCCCCCACACACACACAAATACAGAAGGGAAAAGGAAAATTGGAAACATTTGTCCCACCCACCGTTCCCCGTCTTCAACCCTCCCCACCTTAATTAGTGGTGCTCATAGGCATGCATCCTTATCAAATATGTAAACAACATCAAAAATGAATAAATAAACAAACAAATAAATAAAAGTATGTGTGAAAGGAGGGAAACATTGGACTGGGACATGCCACTCCAGGCTGCCCAGGGAGGGGGACCGCAGATTGCTGGGGAAAGGGGAGTCTGGGGACATGTTAGAGTGGAGTGGCCAAGGGCATGTTTGACAGGGGAAGAATGACTGCTGGGGCCTCGATAGACCAGACCACTGCACTTGCAGGTGATGAGCAAGCTGACACAGAGTGACTTGGGGGGGGACACTGGAGGAAATTGAAACATTTGTCCCACCCACCTTCCTCCACACCTTGACCCTCCCCGCCCTAATCAGAGACCCAAATGGACATATATCCCTCTCAACTATGTAACAATGTTAAAAACAAAATTTAATATATATGTGTGTATATATATATATATATATAAAATATATATACATACCAAAGATATTAAATCTAGATATACAGCAAAAGCACAATGAATCCTGTTTTTTTTTTTTAAAGATTTATTCATTTTATTACAGTCAGATATACACAGAGGAGGAGAGACAGAGAGGAAGATCTTCCGGCCGATGATTCACTCCCCAAGTGAGCCGCAACGGGCCGATGCACGCCGATCCAAGACCAGGAACCTGGAACCTCTTCCGGGTCTCCCACGCAGGTGCAGGAGCCCAAGGCATTGGGCCGTCCTCCACTGCTTTCCCAGGCCACAAGCAGGGAGCTGGATGGGAAGTGGAGCTGCCGGGATTAGAACCGGCGCCCATATGGGATCCCGGGGCTTTCAAGGCGAGGACTTTAGCCGCTAGGCCACGCCGCCGGGCCCATGAATCCTGATTTTTAAAAAAATTAGCACACTTTCCCTATCAAATTTCAAACATGTTTCCCATAGGCATAACGTTCCAAAATGCATTTACATTTCCAATCCAGCCTACAACAATCCATTTAACATATAATGTCATCCACCAGAATTCCAATGTATGCACCAGAAACACATCACCCCTTTCCCAATTAAATCCTACCCGAAAGGTTAAGTGCTCTTTGTGATATATCTACTTAGAAGTAGGAACGAACCCCACAACAGCACTGAGAAGTTCCACAACCTTTCATCATGGAAGATTCAGAAATGTGAAGGTTAGAGGTAAGAAGCTAAAGAGGGCAGAGAGAAAGGAAAATAAGATAACTGAGCCAGTCATTCATTTCAAAAGGAAAGTATTGTTTATAAGATTGTTCCAGGACAATAATGTCCAAATCCGTCAAATCAACAGGATCATCTCGAAAGCTTTTTAATCATAGCTTGATCAAAGCCCTACTAAATTAGATCCTCCAGCAGTAGGCCCAGGAATCGGAGCTCAAATGACACTCCCCAGGTAATCAGGTTGCTCACAAAGGTTTAATAATCCCATTCTGGGCACTGTGTCTGGTACCTCAGTCAGGATGCCACTTGAGATGCCCATGTCCCATAAAGAAGAGCCTAGTTCAAGTGTTAGCTCCACTTCTGATCCATCTTCCTGCCACTGTGCACTCCAGAAGGCAACAGATGATGGCTCTGCTATTGAAGTCCCTGCCAACCATGTGGGACTGAGCTCCTGGATTTGGTTTGGATTGAGCTCCAGGCTCCTGGCTCCAGTCCGATCCAGGCTTGGCAATTACAGGCATTGGGAAGTGAGCTAGTGGTTGGAAGACTTCTCTCTGGCTCACTCTCTTTCAAATAAAATAGAAATAAATGCATGAATCACTTTTGAAAGATGTACTTATTTTATTTGAAAGTCAGAGTTACAGAGAGACAGAGAGAGAGAGATCTTCCATCCACTGCTTTGTTCCCCAGATGGCTACAACAACCAGGGCTGGGGCAGGCCAAAGCCAGGAGCTCCATCCATGTGTCCAAACACTTGGGACATCTTCCGTTGTTTTTTCCAGGGAGCTGCACTGAAAGTGGAGCAGCTGGGACATGCACTAGCACCCATATGGAATGCTGGCATCACAGGTGCTGCTTTCATGCACTGTTCCACGGAGCCAGCCCAGCATAAATAACCTTTGGAAAAAAACAAAAGCCTGAAGATCTAATATGGCCAGGTGGTGAGAAGCTGCACTGACCGGAGCCACAGAAGGACATGTGATAAACAATGGAGGACCATGCAGGGCACTGACTTACTGAAATTTTCAGGGGAGAATTGGTAGAACACTAACACTGTGGGACAGCAAGGAAGCATTATAGACATGTCACGTATGGGGCAACCAGCCGCCAGTTGAGTATCAACATCTTCCCAAGGCAAGACAGGAAGAAGTTGCCACATGCCCCATCAGCAGCAGCAATAGTCAGGGAGCATTCCACAGACCTCCCCACTGAATTTAACTCCAGCCTGGAGGACTGACCAGGGTCTGAGTGACTGTCTAGCCTTAAGAAGGGAAGTCACACCACTGCCTCCCTTCCCTCAGCCCTCCACATTCCCACAGAGCGCTATAGGTTAGCTGCGCAGTTCCATCTGTGTCTTCCAGAGCCCGGACTAGTGATGTTGATATTATAATCTTTGGAGTGATTTGCACTCACTTGGCAGTATCTGAAGGGTTCTATTTGCATCACTTTGCCTCATACAGGTGGGTGCCACCATCCCCAACACCTGACTCTAACCCTGGATGATATGGATAACAACCCCCAACTGTGTACCAGGAGTGTAACAACGACTACTGATTTCCTCAAACCCACTAGAATCTACCCAGGGACACCTAGGAAGGGACCTACCTATACTCCACTTCTCTGAACGCATACCAACGAGTGTAAAATACACCACTCACTGCACTTCCAGTCACCCTGTAGGACAGGAGCAGGGTTCAGTCCATGTTTCCCAATCCTGAAACTAGAGTTATTGGTGTTAAAAACCCCAGCACCAGTTGAAGTCACCCTGCAGAACCTGTGTAAGGACCCATCCATATCACACAGCCCTAGAGCCATAGCTGTTGGGGCTTCACTCAGACTTGCCAATGGGACAAGGAGAAAGCCCCCTCCATGTCAGTCAGCACAGGAACAAACTCCAGGCTACCCACTCAATAGTGGAACTACTCTCAGGGAGCTAAAGCTATATACTCCAGGAAGCCCACATTGATTTCTGAGTCACAGTTCAAGCCCCACAAGCTGCAGCAGACTAGGCCACTGTGTCACTTACAGACAAAGACGATAAAAAGAGAAAGAAATAATTCAGGGCCTGGCATAATAGATCAACGGCTAAAACCTCATCTTGCAAGTGCCAGGATCCCATATGGACACCACTTTGTGTCCCAGCTGCTCCACTTCCCATCCAGCTCCTGAGAAAGCAATAGAAGATGGGCCAAAGCCTTGGGACCCTGCACCCACATAGGAGACACCGAAGAAACTCCTGGAAGGAAGGAAGGGAGGGAGGGAGGGGAGAAGGGAAGAAGATGGGAGGGCGGGAGGGCGGGATGATGGAGGGATGAAGGGAAGGAAGGAAAAGGAAACTCAGAGGTATTAGGTCTGCGCTTGCCCAGAACCAAAACCAAAGCAGCACCCCAAGTGATATCATGTATTCTGTCTAAACTATGACTTCTTTTCCAATAAAACCTGCTTCATAAAGAAGGCATCATTTCATCAGAGCTTAACAAAAATCAACAATGGCCTAAACAATGAAACTTACGAAGTGTTAGTGAAAGAAATAATCAAGGACACAAAAAATAAAAAGTATTCCTTGCTCGTTGATAGAAAGAATCAAAATTATATTTATAAATCTAGACTCTGCAAAACAATCTACACATTGAATGTAATTCCTATCAAAATACCAATGATGGGCCCAGTGCAGTAGCCTTGTAGCTAAAGTCCTCGACTGACATGCGCCAGGATCCCATATGGGCGCCAGTTCTAATTTCGGCTGCCCCGCTTCCCATCCAGCTTGTGGCCTGGGAAAGCAGTTGAGGATGACCCAAAGCCTTGGGACCCTGCACCCACGCAGGAGAGCCAGAAGAAGCTCCTGATTTCGGATCGGTGTAGGTCCAGCAGTTGTGGCCACTTGGGGAGTGAATCAGCAGATGGAAGTTTTTCCCCTCTGTTTACCCTCCTGTCTGTATATCTGACTTTCCAATAAAAATAAAATAAATCTTTAAAAATAGTAATAAAATAAAAAAACAGCAATGACAGAACGCAATCCCAATCAAAATACCAACAACAGAATTACAAAAAATTCCTAAAATTCATGTGGAATCACAAAAGACCCAGAGAGTCAAGGTGTCCCTGTGCAAATATAATAATAATTAACAATAATAATAAGGAGGAGGAGGCATAACAATACTGTACTCTAAAGCTATAATAATTAAAATAGTACAGCACTTGCATGAAAATGAACACATAGATCAATGGAGCAGAATAGAAAGCCTAGAAATTCATCCATGGTATAGTCAACAGATTTTTGACAACACTCAGACTATGTTGGAGAAACAATAATCTCTTAAATAAATGCTAACCACACCGGATCCTTACCTCTGACCACATACAAAAATCAACTCAAGAGGAATCTCAGGTCTAATCCTAAGGCCTGAGACACTGAAGCCGCTGAAAGAAAATGAAGGGAAATTGGCATAGGTATCGGCTTCTTGGAGAAGAGATTCAAACAGGCAGCCAAAGTGGAACTGGACAAACGGAATTACATCACACTCCAAAGCTTCAGAACAGCAAGAGGAACAATCCGAGGAGTGAAGACATCCAAGAGAATGGGGAAGAATTATTTCAAAGAATCTATCCAACAAAAAATTAACACTCAGCATATCTCAGTAACTCAAAAGGCTCAACAATGAAAAATCAGCCAATTCACTAAATGGGCAAAGGGTCTCAACAGACAGTTTTCAGAAAAGAAATACAAATGGCCAACAAATACATAAAAAAGCTCTGCTTCACCAGCAATCAAGGAAATACAAATCAAAACTACGCATAGATACTACCTCACTCCATCAGAATAGATATCATCCAAGAGATAGAAAGTAACAAATACTGGCAAGGATGTAGAAAAAGGGAAACTCTTTTTTTAAGATTTATTTATTTATGTTGGAAAGTCAGATATACAGAGAGGAGGAGAGACAGAGAGGAAGATCTTCCATCCAGTGATTCACTCCACAAGTGGCCACAATAGCCGAGCTGAGTCGATCCAAAGTCAGGAGCCAGGAGCTTCCCCCAGGTCTCCCACGTGGATGCAGGGTCCCAAGGCTTTGGGCCGTCCTCGACTGCCTTCCCAGGCCACAAGCAGGGAGCTGGACGGAAAGTGGGGCCACCGGAATGAGATTCGGCACCCACATCGGATCCCAGCATGTTCAAAGTGAGGACCTTAGCCACAAGGCTACTGTGCCATGCCCAAAAAAGGACTTATACATGGTTGGTGGACATGTAAATTGGTTTAGTCACTGTGGAAAATAGTATGGAGATTTCTTTTTAAAAAACAAACTAGAAAAATGTTGCCATACAGGTTTATGCCACTGCCCGCAATACCAGCATCCTATTTGATGCCAAGTTTCAGCTGCTCTACTTCCAATCCTGCTTCCTAGAAACTGGTCAAGATACCCACGTCTCATACTGGAAAGCCTGCGTTCGAGTCCTGGCTCAGCTTTCAATTCCAGCTTTCGGCTCCTGCACACGCTAGGAGGTAGCAGGTGAGGACTCAAGTGGTTGGGTCACTGCCACAAGCATAGTAAACTTGGGCCCAATGCCTGGCTCCTGACTTTAGCCTGGCCAGTCCCAGCCATTGAGAAGTAAACCAACACGATGTGTAGCATCAGTCTCTCTTGCCCTCTCTCAGAACCTTTCAAATTAATTACATTTTTAGAAGATCATCCAAGGGTTTTGATATCAGATCCAATGGGCTTGGATTATATTTTGTATGTCACAGCTTATCACTTGTTGGCCTTTTGGCTAAGATCAAACGTACATGTCACAGGTTTTAAATACCCTGTAAATCTCAGCTCTATGACAGCCTCCTCTTAGATACCTTCCTATTTAAACACACATGATCACTCCAAGTGTCCAACAGAACGGAATGGTTTCTTTATTCCAGCACTTGCTCTGTGTGTAATTACTTATCATTTACATGTTCACTGATGTCTTCCTGCCCGAGCGAAGGCTCCATAAGGCAATCCTGCTTCTGCCAGCGCCAGCACCTGGCACAAAGCATGTGTGCAGACCTTCAGTGAATGAAAGCACTTGGCAGTGCCTGCTCTGATTTTCTCATTGTCCCAGGTGTGTTACAGTGGAATGACAGTCAGCAGTCTTTTTGCTAGCACTGTGGCGCAATGGACTAAGCTGCTACCTAAGGTACCAGCACCCCACATGGTGGGGTGCCTGTTCATGTCCCAGGTATCCCACTTCCTTCTCCATTTCCCACTCATGTGACTGGGAAAGCAATAGATGACGACTCAAATGTTTCATCTTCTGCCATCTAGGTGGGAGACCAGGATGGAGTTCCAGGATCCTTAGACACCGTCTATCCTTAGTTCTCTCCGTGTCTCTCTCTCTCTCTCTCATCCTCTCTCTCTCTCTCTCCCTCTCACTTTTGCTCTGCATTGCAAACAAAGACAAAATTAAATATACAATATTTGATTTCAACAATAGTGAAATTAAGCTCGCATCCTCCAGGGAATAATAATACTTTGCTAACACAGCCTTTGATATATTCACACTGCTCTTGGAAAATTAACTTAATCACAGCAGCAGCTTTAGATTACACAAAACCACAAAGAGACTTGGTTACTAAACCTATTGGCATACTGGAAGTTAATTTTTAAAGAAATCAATGAATTTTTCAAATTACAGTGGCACAAAAAATAGCTAATAACAACTTCTAACAAAAGAGTAACATAAACAATTAAAAGAATCATAACAAATTAGATCAGAAAATCAGCAATACATTCTCTGGCCGCTTTGTGGAAAAAGAGGGAAGAGGGATTTGTGTGAAATAATTAAGTCAGCAGACATAGTGCAGCTGAATGCATGCCTCCCAGGGTCTTCTCTGAAACACTAATTCAGAGGGACTCACACTGAAACATTCACAGGCTTTAAGTCAGTAGGAGTAAATTAAAACACAGGGTAACAATCAATGAGTAATGTTCTAGGAGTTGGGCAGGGTCCCAGTGGGAGTACATGGACTTGGTGGAGAGCCTGAATTGTGGCATCACTGAAAGCATGTAAATCCCTCCAAAATCACAGTTAACGCCAAATGAAAGAGGACAAGGAAACTCAAAAGAGAGAAGGGCAGTTACCAACCAGATTGTGTGATCAGAAAAAAATATAGGGCATGGCGGCGTGGCCTAGCGGCTAAAGTCCTTGCCTTCCACGCACTGGGATCCCATATGGGCCCCGGTTCTAATCCTGGCAGCTCCACTTCCCATCCAGCTCCCTGCTTGTGGCCTGGGAAAGCAGTCAAGGACAGTCCAAAGCTTTGGGACCCTGCACCTGCATTGGGAGACCTAGAAGAAGCTCCTGGCTTTGAATCAGTGCAGCTCCAGCTATTATGGCCCCTTGGGGAGTAAACCAGTAAACAGAGGATCTTTCTTTCTGTCTCTCCCTCTCTGTGTATCTTGACTTATCAATAAAAATAAATAAATCTGCAGGATCAGGCTGGACTACAACACCCATCGGTTCACATGGAAGACAGGGCTGGAAACAGAACTGACCCAACAATTGCAACCACCAGCATGTGCATAAGCAGATTGGGGTGACGGACTGTGCCAGACCCTGTACTGGCAAGCACACACCAGAATCAGGTGTGGGATCACCTCAGATGAAGTTTCTTTGCAGATCCCTCCAACTGAACTGCTGATCTCAGAACCCCAACCATGAAGAGACTATGTCAGCCACTGGATTCTGAATAGGCTTCATCGCGATTGGAACGGCGAGATTGGCAGCAGTTCAGAACTGGTGAACTATCAAAACTGCTTGAGCAGGACCCTCGGAGCACGCCTCACATTGGGGACCTGGGATAGGTGGGAGGCTGGGTGGGGCTTCTGCCTTTGTTTCTCCCCTGACCCAAGATACAGAAAAAAAAAATCATATTAGTGTGAAAACAATGGTCTTACCCACTTTCCTGTAGCCCTTGACCCTTTGTACCCTAATCAACTAAGTGAGATTATTTTAAAAATAAATGAATCTTTAAAAAAAAAAAAGTAAATCTATGGGCTCCAAAATGAACCAATATCAACCCGAAATCAGAAAGAAAATGCACAATAATCAACCTGTATTTCTACCCTGATAACTCAAATATGTGGTGGATTTGTCTACTAGGTATCTGAAGAGACAACACCAAAGAAGAAAAATATTTCTTTTCTAACCTAAGTTACAAACTGCCACTGAAACAGGTGTGAAGTTTGGTGTACAAATTTTAAATAGAAAATAGTACAAGCAATCTATCAAAACAGTCAAATCTGCCAAAAGAAAATTTGAAAAAACTAGACTCATTTGAGTCATGTAAAACCAGCTTGGTCAGAACTTTTAAACACATTGCCTTCCCAAGGCTACTTACAAGATGATGATCATAATTACTGTATCATCATTAGTATGCCAAGTTAATTATTATTATTATGCTCTACTCCATGTGCTGAGATCCAGCGACTGAGCTAAGGTTGGTGGAAGCAGGAGGCTGGCAATGCAGGCAAAGGGAGGGAGTATAGATTTCAGTTTTAGTTTTGACTTTGCTCTTTGCAATGGGGCTGTGTGGGCACTGCTCTTGCGCCCTCCTCCTGGAGATTTGCAACATTATTTGCAAGCAGACAGGAAAAGATGCAAGCAGTGTGCTGTGAAGCACAGCCAAGAGTGATTGACACACCTAATTCACACTCACGACCACAGATCTCATTCACACTGGGCTAGACTTAACCCCATGAAAGCAGCAGCTCCAGATACAAGACAGGCCAGCCCAGAATCAGGAGCTGTACACTGCAAAGCACCTATGTGTGGCTGAAATGCTTGAATTCCACAACAGGACAAAGGGGCTGCCGTACCCCACACTCAAGGAGGGGCTTTTGAGAGCTTGGAGAGGAACTGTACATTGCAGAAATGGACCTGCTGCAGGGTACAGGAAAGGAAGGCCAAAGCTCAGTATCCTGAGAAAATCACAACCAAGTTAAGGAAATCTCCACTAGAATCCACAGAGAATGCTTGGACCAAGGAAGCAAAGAATCAGGCGAAGGACCTACGTGGGAGGCACTGGAGCAAAGTGAGCTGGTGGAGAATCTAGGAGACGAGTAATGATTCCAGAAAATTTTCTGAGATCTGTGAAGGCTATAGCCTCCAGCCTTCAGGGTAAACAGAAAGGGAGATGGTGAGACACTGTGCCAGTTCCAAAGACAGAGAAAGGCAAATCAAGACATTGATAAATTAAGTGGGCGCAGCACAATGTCTCAATTGGCTAAATCATCCCCTTGCAAGCACCGGATCCCATACAGGCACTGGTTCGTATCCCAGCTGCTCCACTTCCCTTCCAGCTCCCTGCTTATGGCCTAAGAAGGCAATAGGAGACAGCCCAAAGCCTTGGAACCCTGTACCCACATGGCAGACCTGGAAGAAGCTCCTGGCCCCTGGCTTCAGATCAGCTCAGCTCCAGCCATTGCGGCTACTTGGGGAGTGAACCAGCAGAATGAGGAACTTTGTGTCTCTCCTTCACTCCATAAAATCTGATCTACCTTTCCAATAAAAATAGGTAAACCTTTTTTAAAAAAATTCTGGGATATCCTGGCATAAATCATAGGAATTATTAATAGGAATACAAGCTTTATTTCAGTTATCACTTTCATTTTTTTAAGATTTATTTATTTCAAATGTCAGAGTAACAGAGAGAAAAGGAGAGAGAAAGAGATCTTCCATCCAGGGCCAGGAGCTTCATCCGTTTCCCATGTGGGTGGCAGGCATCCAAGTACTTGGTCATCTCCCATTGCTTTCCCCAGGCTGTCAGCAAAAAGCTGATGGAAAATGCAGGAATGCAACTCAAATTAGCACCCATATGGGATGCCAGCATTACAGCGGCAGTTATATCTGCCATGCCACAACACTAGCTCCACTTTCATTTTTTAAGGAAAACCTTTTGTAAGACAAATTAAATGCAAAATATCCATTAATTAAATCTTGATTTTCTTTCTATATCCATTCAAACTCTGGATGGCGCCCTAGCGGGTAATAAACACACCAAGGTTAGGCAGAAAAGGAAGAACAAGAGACTTTCAGTGGTAATGTGCAAATTCTCAGTTGACCCTGGAAAAATTAGAATTAGAACAAATTCAAAAACTACTCTAGCCCTGTCAAGATTGGGTCATATCTCCGTTAGTGTGAAACAACTTCTGAAAATGTTCTGCAGCCGTTTCTCCCACTCATTTCATTTTTTTTCTTCTACATTCCAACTCTAATACACACAGACATTGATCCACATGCGTAAGATCCCAGGCTGGGCATTCTCCGTGAGAGAACCTTTGCAAGGAAGCCCTGTTCTGTGTTTCCAAGACACTGGCTATCAGCTCCTTTGCCTAATCCATCCACTCTCCCATTAAAGCCCACAAGAGCCAACGTCTCCAGAGGTAGACCAGCCATGAAGGTCACGGGCCCACCCCAGGATTCACAGAGTTCCCTCGGTCACCCAGATCTCACTGCATGTAGACATAATCCGAGACTTCAGCGCAGAGTGGGAATAGAAACATTATAAAGACAGCCCATGCACTTGTGTGCTTGGTGCTACCTTCCCATGCTCCTTAGCAATTAAGCTTGATTATAGGCAACAGCTCCCATCATCATTACCAAAGCCCATGGCAAAAGCATCTCGTTAGGAAGCTATTTACAACCTAGAAATCTTGGTCTTTCTCTGTAGGATCACTGCTGCTAAGGAAGATTATCAACAGACGGCCCAGACACTGGAAAGCACAGATTGCATGCATCACTAGGGGCCAAGGGGAAGGACAAAGACACCTGAAGAAATGGCACTGCCCAAGCAACAACATCTCCATGGGCTGAAACCCATATGTCTTGTACCTCCTGGCTCAGGGTCAACCACACCTGCCATGATCTGAGCAGGCAGAGTCGGCGCAAACACAATGAGCCTAGTTCACTGATGGAGGCAATTTGTTCAGGAGAAAACACTAGAACTTCACCTTGACAGCTGCACTGAAAGCTAACACCAACAACTGCCTGCACTGGATCCACATTTTTAAAAGTAATGACAGGGGCCAGCGTGATGGTTCAACAGGCTAATCTTCCACTTGCAGGCACTGGCATTCCATACGCATGCCAATTCTTGAACCAGATGCTACACTTTCCATCTAGCTCCCTGCCTGTGCTCTGGGAAGGTAACAGAGATGGCCCAAGTCTTTGGGATTCTGCACCCACATGGGAGATCCAGAGGAGGCTCCTGGATTCTGGATCCTGACTTTAAATTGGCTTAACTCTGGCCACTGGGGTCACTTGGGGAGTGAACAAGCAGATAGGCGATCTTGCTTTCTGTCTTTCCTTCTCTCTGTAAAATCTGCTTTTCCAATTAAAAAAAATAACAAATACATCTTTTAAAAAAAATATGGCAGTCCACATTTTTGAATGTTAAGTCATGTACCAGGCCAAGCCCTATTTTCAGCATGTCACGCACAGTGACTCAGAAAAGTCCACTATGATTCCTGTGTTACCAGAGGCCAAGTCAAGCTAGTCATGTGGCAGAACCTGTTGCAGGTTCCAGCACCGACCAGGGCAAAGCCAGGATTCAAACCCAGGCACCCGGGTTTCCTGAATCCACATGCTAACCACAAGATCCCACTACCTCACAGACTCACTTCCAAATCTATGCCACCATAGCTCCAGGAGAAATCAGAGAGCACAGCTCCGAAAAGTTCCTCTTGGGCCTTCTAACTCAAGTCCATACCTTTACAAATGTGGAAACTGAAAACTGGAGAGGAAGTATGATTAGCTGGAGGTCATACGTCTCACAGACACCCCACAAACCAACGAGGAGAAACAGCGTTGAAGAAATCTTCGAACTAGACTGTCAGTCCTTTGGCGAACAGGAGTTTCTTAGGGCTAGTTAGGGCTAGTTTCAGAAGTACTGTTTCACAGTTCCAATCCTTTTTTTTTTTAAGAATTATTTATTTTTATTGGAAAGGCATATCAGATTTACAGAGAGAGGGAGAGACACAAGTATCTTCAATCTGCTGATTGAATGGCCTCAATGGCCAGAGCTGAGCCAATCTGAAGCCTGGAACCAAGAGCTTCTTCCATATCTCCCATGAGGGTGCAGGGTCCCAAAATTTTAGGGAAAGGCCATAAGCAAGGAGCTTATGGGAAAAGAAGTAGCCAGGACTCAAACTAGTACCATATGGGATCCAGGTGCTTGCAAGGGGAGAATTTAGCCAATCTCTTGCCACACTTCTGCAAACTCAAAAATCTGTTTAGAAGCCATCTGAAAAGTGAGTAGAGTGGGAGGTGTAGCAACCTGGATCAAACATTTTACAGAAAATAAAACTGAGGTCCTGAAATGTTACATGTGGTCAAAGTTGTGTCTACAATTACAGTTGAGTTGGTGCCAAATTACACATTAGACAAGCTATAAAACAGGATGACTGCAAGCTTCAGGTTCTAAATTGATCACCTCTGAAGTATTATGGTCCTCTGTAAGTGAACAGGTAACTGTCCCATCAGAATGCATGTGAGCGTCCTGCACACTTCTCGCTGACAGCACTGGTTCTTGAATCTAAAATGAAACTGTGCATAGAGAGCAATGCACAGCCAACATTCTGAACTCAACAGTTCAAAAGATGCTACCCATTACTCTGTTGGTTTTGCATTTAGCTACTGCCACCCCCAGTCTTAAGAAATTAAAAGCAAGTTGGGGGCTTTCACAACAGTAAAATAATTGGAATCATTGTAAGTAGGAAGAAAACTGAATTTCTTTCTTTTTCCTTTTTTTAAAAGATTTATTCATTTTTATTGGAAACTCAGAATTACAGAGACATAAGGGGAGACAGAAAGAAGGATCCTCCATCCACTGTCTGGTCAAACGGCCACAATGGCTGGAGCTGCACCAATCCGAAACCAGGAGCCAGGAGCTTCCTCCAGATCTCCCACGTGGGTGTAGTGTCCCAAGAGTTTGGACCATCCTCACTGCCTTCCCAGGCCACAGCAGGAAGCTGGATGGGAAGTGGAGCAGCCAGGATATGAAGCTGTGCCCATATGGGATCCTGGGTGTACAAGGTGAGGACATTAGCCACTAGGCTAAAACTGAACTTCAAAATCATTATTCTAGGATGTGTATCTCTTAAAGATTTATTCATCTATTTGAAAGGCAGAGTGACAGAGAGTAATGTCTTCCATCTGCTAATTCACTTCGAGTGCCTCCCACAGTCAGGGCCAGGCCAGTCTACAGCCAGGATCCTGGGACTCCAGCCAGGTCTTCCACATGGGAAAAGGAACCTTCTGCTTCCCAGAGGGTGTCTTAGCAGGAAACTGGACTCAAAGTGGAGTAGTCACGTACTCAAGCCAGCAATCCAATATGGGATGCAGGCATCCCAAATAGCCACTTAATTCATTGTGCCACAATGCCAGCAATGAGTGAGTACAGACACGCAAATACACATTTTTCTGGATTTTTAAATATGTCTCACAGGTAATCTTTCAAGTATCATG
Organism: Ochotona princeps; assembly: GCF_030435755.1. Taxonomy (NCBI): domain Eukaryota; kingdom Metazoa; phylum Chordata; class Mammalia; order Lagomorpha; family Ochotonidae; genus Ochotona; species Ochotona princeps. Next base: position 55,359,976 of record NC_080840.1, read on the forward strand.
CAGGAAAATGTTTGCTTCTTTAAAAAAAAATGCTGCTGGGCCCAGGAAGACAGAGTAGTTGTTTAAGTCCTCGCCTTGAACGCGCCAGGATCCCATACGGGCACCAGTTCTCATCCAGGCAGCCCTGCTTCCCATCCAGCTCCCTGCTTATGGCCTAGGAATGCAGTCGAGGACAGCCCAAAGCCTTGGGACCCTGCACCCGCGTGGGAGAACCAGAAGAAGTTCTTGGCTCCTGGCTTCAGATCAGCTCGGCAACAGCCATTGCGGTCAGTTGGGAATGAACCAGGGGATGGAAGATCTTCCTCTCTATCTCTCCTCACTGTATATCTGACTTTCCAACATAAAAAAATAATAAAAAAAATAAATCTTTAAAAAAAATAACATTTAAAAAATGCTGCCACCCTAAACCCAAGGGAAATCCATTAAAATGCAATTCAAATGAGGATAAATTTCCTTTATGAATGAAATAAAATAATCATTATATTTCTATATATAATCATTATATATATATATATCTACACAAAATATTGGCAAACATTTTTTTACCCAATGAAGACTTTCCAAATGAGGATTTGTGTTTATTATACACTGATTGGAAATTAGTCATTAACAACCAACAAATCTAAGAACAAGAATTCACTTCACACACTTATTCACTTAAATCACTCCTGTCTCTTTACTACAAAAGACTGAAACTTCTACCACTTTTATAACAATTCAAAGCCAAAAACATAGGAAAATTCCTGACAAGACCAGAATAATCACCATTATTATTATTGTTATTATTATTACTGAAGTACTATAGCTAAAAATTCTCACATGTTAGAAGGTCAGGAGCTATACAACCCAATTTCAAACATTTGCAAATTATGTCACTTCATCCTGCTGAGAATATTAACTGTGTGAATATGCTCTTTACTTTTCAGTAAGAGTAACCTGCACCTGCCTTTCTAGGCTATATTCAGTATCAAGGATTGGTGGGTTTTTGTTTTTTTGGGGTTTGCTGGGCTTTTTTTGGTTTGTCAGGTTACAGTTTCACAAGCAATTCACAGCTCCCAAGAGAGGAAGTAGACTCCAAATTTACTGTCAGGTAATACGCAGCTGCGGGAAGAATGAGCAGCAGAAATGCCACATTCCCCAGGGACAACTGTCACTCAGCAACACTGCTCAAGCCACCATGTGGGAAGCTCCCCAGACCCAAGGGCCATGCTCCAGAAAACAGAGCATGTTCAGGCAGGCCAAACAGACCCACACCAAGAATCACAGAACTTCAAAGGCAACAGGAGTCGGAAGAAGTGTAAGCCTTATCTCTTCATCTCCTTTTATATATAAGGAAACAAAAAAAAAAAAAACAAAAACACAGCCAAAGTCACTGTAGAAATTTCTAAAACCCTCTTTTCTCTGTAAGGTCAATTGCTAGAGCTCTGACTGGGCAAAAGCCCTGACTCCAATTTTGCCATTTTTGGATGACCTTGACCTTAAGGTATTTGACCTGAATTTCCAGACCTTACTTTATTCATCTATAAAATGTGGAAGGAAAAAACGTAGTTGCCACAGAGTTGTTCTCAAGGTAAAAATAAGTTGAAAATGTATTTAGCAGGGCCAGTGCCATGTCTTAGCAGGCTAAGCCTCTGCCTGTGGCACTGGCATCCCATATGGGCACTGGTTCAAGTCCCAGCTGCTCCACTTCCAGTACAGTTCCCTGCCTATGGCCTGGGAGACTATCCAACAGTGGTTCAGGTGCATTGGGCCCCTCCATGCACATGGGAGAGCCAGAAGAAGCTCCTGGCTCCTAGCTTCAAATCGGCTCTGCTCCAGCTATTGTGGCCATTTGGGGACTGAACCAGAAGATGAAGAATCTCAATCTCTCTCTCTCTCTCTCTTCCTCTCCTCTCTCTGTAGATCTGCCTTTCCAATAAAAATAAATAATTAAAAAATGAGTAAGGTATAGAAAATCTCAGGGGTTTTTTCTGTGTTTTTTTTTTATTGGTATTTGGTGTTTAGTGGTTTTCTTAGCTTAGAAACTAGGAAAATCTTATTATTTTTATACCCAGTAAGAATAATTAGGTTAGTGCAGTAGCCTAGCGGCTGAAGTCCTCGCCTTGTACACACTGGGATCCCATATGGCGCCAATTCCAATCCTGGCAGCTTGTAGCTGCTTGTAGCCTGGGAAAGCAATCGAGGACAGGCCAAAACCTTGCAACCCTGCACCCACATGGGAGACCCAGAAGAAGCTTCTGGCTCCTGGCTTCAGATCAACTCAGCTCCAGCCACTGCAGTCACTTGGGGAATAAATCATGAGATGGAAGATCTTTTTCTGTTTCCCCTCCTCTCCGTTTATCTGACTTTCCAATAAAAATAAATAAATCATAAAAAAAAATCCACTATTGCTCAGCATAATATGTCCTGCAATCTAAGCACAGTTTATTCAAGGTGCAGTAGGATCTCCTGGGCAGCGATATAGCATTGGGTGGTGCTCAGATAATTTCTATTTCTTACCCCCTGCTTGCTAAAGACCTTGCTATTTACACAGTTTATTTTCCTGAGTTCTCACCATCCACTTTTTCAATACTTTTCCAATTCTATAACCCAAAAAAATTCTATTTCCAGTCCCCACAACATAGGGAACTCAAACTACAGAATAACTTGGAAACTTTAGATGAAAAAGAGTTTAGAGAATCACTACTGACAACATTTTGCTGGATAATTATTTCATTTGGGGAGCTCTAATATTAATAAAATTACACCCATACTATAATAAGATTACAGCTGTATCACCTGACTCTAGCTTCCCGGTCATGCAGACCCTGGGAGGCAGCAAATGATGCTGCCAATTAGAACTCCATTACTGCTGGGTTCCTGCTATTCACATGGGAGGTCTGGATTGAACTGCTTGTTCCTGGCTTCAGCATGGGCGCATTCTCAACACTGTGGGTTTCTGCAGAGTGAACTAGCAGGCTTGACCTCTCTGTTTCTCTGACCCTCCACCTCTCAATAAAAATGTCAACAGTAATAATCTCAGTCATTGTCAAATATCCCGTGAAAAGAGCAAAATCGCTCCTAGTTGAGAACCACTGCTTGGGAAGGACCTGGAACCTCTGCCACGTACCATGGGAACAGAGGTTCCAATCCTGCAACCCATGTCCAGGGCAAAGCTGAGGCTGGTTTTGAAGGAGGAGACCCAGGTGACTAAGGAGTCCCCCTCTCCTTTTCTCTTACAAGAGGAACCTGAGAACACCGGGAGGCAACTCCAGTGGCAGCAGGAGTGCCCACCAAACTGACAGGGACTTGCACTTACTGCTTCCAAAGATTTCAGTTTCTTTCTCCCCGAAAAGTCAAGAGAGCAACTCAAACTCCTTAATACAGTTATATATCTTCATTTCTCTAATTGCTTTAGTCCTCAAATGCCTGCTCTAAAATCCAATTTGCCTCCATTTTCCTTCTCCCAAATCCCAACTTTTTTTTTTAAATTATACCCATGGGTGTGCAAATTCACTGGTTGAGACACCCAGGTTCTATATCAGAGTCCCTGAGTTCAAGGTCCAGCTCGGCTCCTGCTCCCAGCTTCCTGCCAATGTGCACCCTGGGAGACAACAGCGAGGGCTCATGGACTTCACTTCTGCCACTCACATAGGAGACCTGGACTGAGTCCCCACCTACTGGCTTCACCTTCAGCCAGTCCCTGCTGTGAGCCTCTGGGGAGTGAGGCAGCAGAGGAGAGCTTTCTACGTTTTAGTTTTCTCTCTCCCTTTCCCTTTCCCTCTCTTCCTCCTTTCCTTCCTACTGTCCGGGGTATGTGTGTGTATGTGTATGTGTGTGTGTGGTTTTAAAGATTTATTTTTTTTATTGGAAAGGCAGATTTACAGAGAGGAGAGAGACAGAAACATCTTTTACCCACTGGTTCACTCCCCAAATGGTGGCAATGAAAGAGTTAGGCCCACCCAAAGCCAGAAGTCTAGAGCTTCTTCTGTCTCTCAAGTGAGTGCAGGGTCCCAGGGCTTTGGGCCATCCTCTACTGCTTTCCCAGGGCACAAGCAGGGAGCTGGAAGGGAAGTAGTACAGTCAGAACATGAACCTGCACCCATATGAGAGCCCAGCACTTGCAACAGAGAACTAATCAACTGAATCACATTGGGCCCAAATTAATAAATATATGTTTGGGCCCAGTGCAATAACATAGCAGTTAAAGTCCCTACCTTGCACGCCCGGGACCCCATATGGGTGCCGGTTCTAATCCCAGCTGCCCGCTTTCCATCCAGCTCCCTGCTTGTGGCCTGGGACAGCAGTCGAGCACTGCCCAAAGCCTTGGGACCCTGCACCTGCATGGGAGACCCGGAAGAGGCTCTTGGCTTCGGATTGGCTCAGCTCCAGCCCTTGCAGCCACTTGGGGAGTGAAACATCAGACAAAAGACCTTCCTCTCTGTCTCTTCTCCTTTCTGTATATCTGCCTTTTAAAAAATAAATAAATAATTAATATATGTTTGAACACTCTGCACTCATCAAGCAACTTTCCATTTTCTCTGCCCTTAGTTCCTGGAAGCCACCATTCTTCTTGCCATTTCTATGCATTTGATTACCTTAGATATCTCCTATAAGTATACATATACTTATACATATAAGTATATATACATATACATAATAGCCTCAAGAGTCATCCAATTTGTAGTATGTTTCAATTTATTTCCTTTTTCAGGCTCAATAATATCCCACTGTATGTATGTATGACATTTCTTTTATTTATTCCTCCACAGATGTACACCTGCTTGCCTCCACCATCTGACTATTGTAACTACATTGCTGTGATTCTGTATGTACAATTATCTTTTCAAGATGTTACTTCCAATTCTTTGGGGCATAAATCAGAAGTTGAATTATACGATCATTCTATTTTTAGTTTTGGAGCCATACTGACTTTCATGACTCAAATCCTTTCAATTTTCCGAGTCTGGTTTCCCTTGCCTGTCAAATGGTCATCTTTATAAATGACTGAATGAAAACTGTCTCTATCCACAATGGCTTCAATATGACTGCTGGAGAGACCTTCAGCCAGTCACCCAACCTGTCCCTTATCTTTGTTTTATGTTTTTGTTGCTTGATTGATTTACTTCATTTGAAAAATAGAGACAGAAAGAGAGACCCACCACTGGTTTCCTCCTCTAAATGCCACAACAGCCTGACCAGGTCATCAAAGCCAAGATCCCAAGACTCAGTCCAGATCTCCCATGCACAAAGCAGGGACTCAACTGCTTGAACCATCATCCACTGCCTGCCAGGGTGAGCATAAGCACAAAATGGAACCAGAGGTGGAGCTAAAGGCGCAGCACGATAGTGTAGTGGTTAAAGTCGGCAGCCCCGCTTCCCATCCAACTCCCTGCTGTGGCCTGGGAAAGCAGTGGAGGATGGCCCAAAGCATTGGGGGACCCTGCACCCGTGTGGGAGACCAAGAAGAAGCTCCTGGCTCCTGGCTTCAGAATAGCTCAGCTCCAGCTGTTGCGGCTGCTTGGGGAGTGAATCAACGATTGGAAGATCTTCCTCTCTGTCTCTCCTCCTCTCTGTATATCTGACTTTCCAATAAAAATAAATCTTTAAGAAAAAAAAACCAGAGCTAAAACTCAAGCATCCTGATCAGCCTCTTCCTAACAATACCAAACCCACTTCCCAGCCTGGCTCTTTGCTATCTCATCTTCCCTCCATCGACAAATCGAACCTCATTGTAGAAAACCATTTCCAATATGCACAGACCTCACAGTTCTCTGTCACCAAAACTCCCAATTATTCCTAAAACTTCCAAATCATCCGAAAGAAAACAGTCAAACGTGGGTTTCTTTGCGCCTCTCTCCCCATGGTCCTCAGGAGGTGAGTTCACTTAGCGGGCACAGCTCTCAAGACTCATCTCCAACTCCAGGAGATCCGCCTGCAGGGCTTCAGGGTGCAGAGCAGGAAGAAGTGGCATTTTCTTCAATTAATAGCAGAAGGAACACACCTTTTGATAAGGTCATTTCTCTCACTGAACTCGGCTGTAAGCAGGATACTGAACAACCGTGGGGCTTAAAGAAACGACCACAGCTGACAAAATACCCAAAACATGTCACCTTGTTTTCACAAGTTACAGTCTGAGACCATGATGTTCCTCCTGATGAGAGAAACTGCCATCAGCAGCTGGTTTTACCAAGGCTGGATCCAACCCAAACCCAGAGGGACTTCTCAACCAAGAAAAGGGCCAAGATCTCCAGTCTTTTGGACTCTTATTGCTAAAAAAGTGGAGTGTTTGGCCCAGCAGCTAAGCCACGGTTTGGGCTCCAGCCCATGTCAGAGCACCTAGACTCAAGTCCCTGTTCTCCAATTCCAGCATTCTGCTCACGAACACATTAGGAGACAGCAGATAATAGCCAAGTATGTGGGTCTGTCAGCGATGTAGGGGGGACTTGAATTGAACTCCTGCCTCCTGGTCAGCTGTTGCAGGCATGCAGAGAATGAACCAGCAGATTCGTGACTTCCCTCCATCTTTCACTCCCTCTCTTCCTCATCTATCTCTTTGTCTCACCCCATCTGCCTTTCAAATAAACAAAAACAAGTAAATTCTCTTTAGGTGGTCCCCATCAGAAGAGCAGCCATGGCCTCATCCAGCATCTCATAAGAAATGCAGACTCCCAGACCCAAACTAGGACAGACAGAAACTGCATGTGCATGTTGACAAGATCCCCCGATGATCACATTCAGTTTCCGATTCTACCAGGACTGTTTCAGACCACAGAAATGTCAGAATTCTCAGCCCTACCACAGGAGAGTCAATTCACCATGCTTCCCTGGTGGCACTCTCTGTTATGGGCGGATGGACTGAATAAAATCAACATTACCCCAGAGGCCTCTCCCGCCATGAGGCAGCAAACACCTGTGCTTGTCAGTGGCCTCTGAACAGGCTGACTAACGCATCTTAGAGGCCAACACTGCCCATCACACAACTGCTACACATTCATTCACTGTCATGGAAACAGAAGACACACCCACTAGGTCACAGACTATCTGTCCCAGATGTATGCAAGGCTCAGGAACACTCTGACACTGTAAGGCTATGTCATCTCCCCACCTACTGCATCTTTCCTGATACTTCTCCACGCGTCCTAGAACCATTTTCTCAAATCACTCAATCACCATTCTCCCTCACATTCGTTTTCAGGGAAGACTACTTTTCATATTTTCATGTTTTACACAGAGACTACTTCCAAAAAGGATGAGGAATGGCTTACCAAAATAAGCATATCATAAACAAGACAAGCAAATTTAAAGCAGACTTTTAAAACCAGTTAACAGCAGAATGTACTCCTACTTTCTGCATTTCCTTTCTTACCTTCTTCCTGCCTGCACTGCCTCTCCTCAGAGAAAGAGAAGGGAATGCATAGGACTGATGAACTTGAAATACTTGGGTGTGCTCAGCCCCCCCTCCTGCTCTTGCTTCTTATGAACAACTAGGCACACAGAGAGTAAAAGCGTAGCCCTGCTCCATCTTGACCCAAGTCTTCCATCTGCACCTGCTACCCCAAACCCACAAGGAGGATTCAAGGCTGCCACACTGCTAAGGGCCAGCATTGCTTGAAACTGGATGGGCAAGTCCACATAACTGCATGATCGTAAGAAAGTCCACTTGCACAAAGATATGAACTATGTTCTTCAATGTCACTTCTATCAGTTTTAATCTTCTTTCTTAAAGATTGGTGTATTTATGCACTTATTTTAAAGGTGGAATGACAGAGAGAGAGATTTTCCATCCTCTGGTTCACTCTTCAAATGTACACAACAGCTGAACCTGGTCCAGGACCCAGGAATTCCCTGCTGACGACTCATGTGGGTGGCAGAGACCCAAGTACTTGGGCCATCTCTGCTGTCTCCCCAAGCACATTAATCAGAAGTTGTAAGGGAAACAGAGCACCCAGAACTGGAAACTTATCCTACTACAGGCTGACAGGCATCACAAGCAGAGATTTAACCTGCTGTGCCACAAGGCTAGCCCCTATCAGTTTTATAATTGATAGATATTTTGACCCCATCGTGTTTATCTAGTTCTCAATTTACTCATAACTCACAAGTAAGGGAAAGGAGTGCTCTTTTGGGGCGGGGACCCTTTCCAAATCTCAACAAAAGGGTCAGGAAAAGTAATGCCACAAGGTACTCAAAATGCATTATTGATACTAGCCAGAGGTTGGAAGGAGGAGGGAAGAAGTCTGGGGTTTTCCGGCTAGTAAGCAAAAAGATAAACATGACCACAGTAGAAGACACAACGGGCAACAGTACTCTCCCCACGGCAGTCTCACCTTGCCTTCCTCTCCCATACAGACCAGAAAATCTCAAATCCATCTTCCCCAAAGTTATATCAGTCTGAATTAGCCAGAGGACTCCACTGGGTCAATAGGACACCATGAGAGAAAATGGATGCCCATTCTCTGTGTTGTCCTTTTCCGTTAGGAACAGGTGCCAGATGCCTCAGGCACAGCAGTCATCACCAAGGACAACCCAGCAGCAAGAAAAGAGGCACCTGACATCACCAAAGGATGTTCCCTTACCTGCCCACCCCACAGCCAAACAAACCACAACTTGCCCATGTCCCTGGAGCTTATGGTTGTTGCAGGAAACACTAAAACAGAATATAATGTATCATTGTTTATAGGACCACAAAGAAAATCATTTGGGGCAGGTGTTAGGTGCAGCAGTAAAGCCATCACCTGGGACAACCACATCCCGTATCAGAGTGCCTAGCAGCAGTCCCAGCTACCGCACTTCCAATCCAGCTTTCTGCTAATGTGTACCCAACAGGAAGTGATGATGGCTCAAGTGCTAGGGCTCCCGCCACTCATATGGGAGACCCAGATGGAGTTCCACGCTCCTGGCTTCAGGATGACCCAGCCCTGGATCTTATAAGCATTGAGAAGTGGATCACCAGAGAATCTCTCTCTTTCTCTCACCCTATCTCTCTCTTTGCTCATTCTTAACCCACCACCACCCAATATCTCTTCCAAATAAAATGAACAAATAAACATTTTAAAACCATATAGATACAGAGCTATGGTACAAAAAATAGACTGCCCTATCTACTGTCTCTGAAACATCAAACGAGAATTTTCTATGAAGTATTTTTTTAAGATGTATTAATTTATATTGGAAAGGCAGATTTACAGAGAGAATGAAAGAGAGGAAGATCTTTCATCTGCTGGTTCACTCCCCAAGTGGCTGCAACAGCCAAAGCTGAGCTGATCCAAAGCCAGGAACCTGAACTTCTTCTGGGTCTTCTTCTGGGTCCCATGGCTTTGGGCCGTCCTCAACTGCTTTCACAGGCCACAAGCAGGGAGCTGGATGGGAAGTGGAGCAGCAGAGACATGGGCTGGTACCCATATGGGATCCCGGGCATGCAAGGTGAGGATTTAGCCACTGAGCAATAGTCCCCGGCCCACTGTATACTTTTTTTTTGGCATTACTCCCTAAATAATACAGTATAACAGCTATTTTTCTTAGCTGCTACAGTGTTGGAGTACTGTAACTAATCTAGAGAGGATTTAAAGTATATGAGCATTTCAAGTACCTGTGCATTCTCATAGCTGCAGTAAGGGTTCTGAAATAAATCCCTCCATAGATATTGATGGACAATTGTAATGACTTCTTTCTCAATCTCTTTTTATTCATTTACTTATTTATTTATTCTATTTGAAAGACAGACAAAAACACCTATCCATTAAATCATTTCTTAACTCCTGACAAGAACTGGAGCTGACCAGGCCAAACTGGGACCTGAAAACTCAATCCATGTCTGTCTTGTGGGTAACAGAGATCCAACTCGTTAAGCCATCACCTGCTACTGCCTAGGGAGCTCATTAGTGAGAAACTAGAACAGGGAGAAGACTCAGGACTGGAACCCAAGGACTCTGATCTGGATACAGGCATTCCAAATGGCAACCTAATCAACACACGCAAAAGCCACCCCATGATCACTTCTGAGTATATTCTGAGCCTTGTGCTGCATACGCAAAATGTTCAGCCACAGTTTATGTTGCCAAAAGACCCACAGTGGTGACACTGAGATACTACAAGCCCCTCAAAATTTAAGAGAGCTTTTGCTACATTTCACAAGGCACAAATGCATATGACTCCAAATGTTCACACATGGTACAAAGATGACTGTTTGAAGTTGGCATGCAGAAAGTTCTGGTGAGACAACATTGGATCTTCAGATGACTCCGTGAATCAGAGCATCCCATCTCTGAAACCCTGGTTGGTCAAGAAGTCTCTCTAAGGAGAGAGCTCTACAGTTCTTTCATGTTCTACACCACATCTCTTCCCTTTTTTCAATTATCTAGAAAAAAAGTTTCAAAGTTTTTGAACTCAGAAAGAATAAATTATCTCTCATTTCCCTCTCTGCCCACTCAACAAGGACAGATTTGAATTCTGCTCTTACAGCCAAGGAAGGCCTGTTATGGCTTGCAAAATACTTGTACAGATAGAGTTTCACTTAGTCCTGCAGACATGACAAAGAGAGAAGCAAATGTAACCAATCCCCACTGGAAAAGGCTGGGACAAGAGAACAGGTTTCTCTAAAGTGTCATAACCCGTCCTTGGCAAGGCAGAACAAAATATGAACTTCCTGCATCCCTAGCGCACGCTCTTTTTCATGCACTGAGGCAATTTCATTCTCTCAGGTGCCAAGTCAGGTACGGCAGTTGAGGGGCTGATAGTGGAAATCTGTGCACAAGAAGGGTCTTCAAAAAAATTGGTGAATATGTGTCTTTTGAGAAAACCATGGATTTCACATTTTTTCAAAGTAATCTTACCCTTTAATTCCATTCTCCCATGAGCTTTTTGCAGCACCCTTGTAAAACAGCTGGCACCCTCAGTGACTAACGACCATCCTGTGCTGATCACAACCTCCCCTGAATATCATTGAGCTGGACTTTTGGTTTTTGAATTCTAGAAATGTATCCTTTCCTTCCTTTTCCCACCTGCGTTCCATTCTCTCTCTTTTCCCTGTGGATTCATGAATTCCTTGCCTCCAGTGGATCATATTTCCTCTCCCTCCTTGAGATGTAATCATAAATTCTGCTCTCCCTTCTTGCTAATAGCAAAGCTTTCTCTATACTCCAGATCAACACTAAGTGTCTCTCCTTGCAAAGGAGAAGGGCATTTAGCAGGTGTAAATGCTGCTATCTCCCATCTAGGACCACATCTCTTCTAGAGTGAATGCTGCCAGAGAGTTAACTAACATGGAGCTCTCAAAAGATAAAGTTATACCATTACATTCCATTTCAATGGTTTGAATCCTACTCTGGATATTCATTCCTGCCTGCAATTACTAACCTGCTACTTGAGAAAGGGGTGAATGAAGGAAAAGATAATAGAAAACATTTTGGAGAGGGTAGTGTTCTTATTGTCAGGAAAAAGTTCCACATGGTTAACATGTTTTTAAAACCTTAATTGGTTTTCATTCACACTGAAGCAGCCTACAGGACCTACACTAACTTGTTTGGTTGGCATGTAAATCACATGAGGCCACATCCACACTCTGTGTACCATTCTAAACTTTTGGTGGACAGGTGACAGCCCTTGGTCTCCTTGGGCTCTCAGCGCCTCTCATCAAAGAGCCAGGTAGCATGCAGAGAAGCTCAAGGGCTCCGGGGTCAAGAAGACTTGAGCTGGGAACCCTGTGCAAGTCACATAATCCTCTGAATCTCAGATTCCTCAATCATAAAATAGGGGGAAAAAATAATCCCTACCTCATAAGGCCATTGTGAACATTAAATAAAATATGTAAGTTTCAGGTATCATGGTTTATGCTGAGACCTATCGAACTTAAAGCAGCATTCTCACGTGTTAACGAAAGAATGTGTCCCAGGTGGGCATCAAAATTTTTTCAAAACAATTTAGCCTAGGTTGCCATTGTCAGAGGGTTGGGTTGCTGCTGCTTGCAAAACCAACAGCTCATATTAGAATGTCAGTTCAGTTCCTGATGCACTGGTTCTAATCCAGCTCCCCGTTGCACACCTGAGAAAACAGCAAAAAATGGTCTGAGAACTTGAACCCTTGCACCCACGAGGGAGAGAAGGACAGAGTCCCTGGCTCCTGGCTTTGATCTAGAACAGTCCTAGTCAGCGTGCCTATCTGGGGAAGGAGTCACCACATGGAATATTTTTCCTTTGTTCTCTCTCTCTTTCTGTCACTCTATCTTTTTGATAGACAAATCCATAATTTTTTAAAAAAAAATTTAAATAGGGACAAGACTTGAAGAAACCTGTTATCAATTTAACCACTATTTGTTTTAAAGAAGGAAAAGGGAAGAAAATTCTGTGTCTCTAACCTTTCTCTGCTTGGATTGTCCAGCCTTGAGGTAGCACTACTTCTTCATTCGACCAAATGCTCCTCAAGTGCTACGACCAGTTCCCATTTGTAGTCTTCTCAGAACTGACACAATGCCCAGTGACTAAACAGGTATTTAATATCCACCAGCTATTGCTTCTCTTGGAAGGTGATCACTTTTGAGAAAGTTACAGCTCAGGGATCTTGCTAGGAATGTTCTCCATTTGCTTGAGGCTCTGCCTTGGTTGGATGAAGAAAGTTTGTGCCAATGGTACCCAGAGTGGGATAGAAGAGAGATTCAAGTTTTGACAGTAAATAGGAGCAAAGAGTGATAAGAATATGAAAAATAACTGGGGGGATCACAGAGTTAAAGTATCATTATTTTCCAAACAGGACATGCTAAGTTACACGAAATGTCTGACAAGATTAAACTTACTAGCATGCATTCACAAATGGCAAGATGCGTGTAATATAAAACACACAGCATTGACTGCAAAATAATCGGGTCAAAATGCTTTGTCAAAATTCAATCGAGCCTCTAGACTGAACTTCCAGTATATAATAAATAATGAAAGGGGGCGTGGTGACATTATAGCACAGTGGTTAAGCCGTCGCCTGCCATGCCAGTATCCAATATGGGCACTGCTTTAAGTATCAGCTGCTCCACTTCTAATCCAGCTCCCCACTAATGTACCTAGGAAAGCAGAGAAAGACAGTCCAAGTGCTTAGGTCCCTGCCACCTGTGTGTGAGACTTAGATGAAGTTCCCTGGGTGTTGTAGCCATATGGGGAGTGAGTTTATGGCTAGAGCTCTCTGAATTTCCCTCTCTGTAATTCTGCCTTTCAAATGAATAAATAAATGTCTTTAAAGGAAGGAAGAAGACAAACAGAGGAGAAAGGTAAGTCACCCCATAAAGAACTAATCAGATAAATCTAAAACATAGGACTCACAGAAACAGAAGGAAGCGTGCTAGATTATAAAAAAACTAAAAAGGCTAATTGTCAATGCAGTGAACTTTAGTTGGTTCCTAGTTTTAAAAGACTTTGGAAGGACGTCTGGGGAAGTTTAATTTAAATTAAATATCTGCTCTTCCAAGGGCATGTTCTCCCTAACTACATCTTTCAGGCCTAATTTTACAAAACACAGAAGCGGGATTTGTAGCAGGACATTCAGAATCTGTGCTATTGTGGGAGAAGTTGAATCTCCCCTGAAGGCGCCAGGAGCAATTGATATGGAGATGAATGAGCAGGAAACCTCCTGGTTCACCGGTTTAGATAAAGAACCTGCTAGAGGATTGGAAGACAGTACCTTGCTGTTGAGATGTAAATGGCTCAACCCCTCCTCCCTGCATGCCTACGTGACAATGTTCTTTTAAAAGTCTGATGCTGTTAATAAAACTTGGCTATTGACCACGAAAAAAAATTAAATATCTGATAATAGGATATGATATTCTAGAATGCTAATGCTACTAAGTTATATTCAAAAAGGTCCTTATTTTTAGAAGATACATGTTCAAGTTTAGCAATGTCTGTAATTACTTTCAAAGGGCTTAGTCCCCCAACATACCAAAATATATCCCAGAACATACAAGGCCACATGCACAGGTTGATAAAAATCAGTAATAACTGAGTCTAACAAGTAATTTATTTTGCTGTTGTTCCAACTTTCCTGTATGCTGGAAATTTTCATGTTAAACAACATGGAATCCAAGTAACAAGCCCAGTATGAATACTTCTTCCTTTTTTATCCAAAAATAAAAGTGTGATAAAACCATGTCCTCATATAGTGGACCAGCTACTGCAGACTATTAAGAGCATACACTTCAGGGCCTGGCCCGGTAGTCTAGTGGCTAAAGCCCTCGCCTTGCACATGCATGGATCCCTTACGAGTGCCGGTTCTAATTCCGGCAGCCATGCTTCCCATCCAGCTCCCCGTTTGTGGCGGGGAAAGCATTCCAGGACGGCCCAAAGCCTTGGGACCCTCCTGGCTCCTGGCTTCAGATCGGCGCAACTCCTGTCGTTGCAGCCACTTGGAGAGTGAATCAATGGACTGAAGATTTTCCTCTCTGTCTCTTCTCTCTGTATATCTGACTTCCAAAACAATTAAAAATAAAAAATAATTTTTAAAAAGATTGCACACTTCCCTCCATACCAGCTCCTGGGGAGTGGCTGCCCTAAAGACAAAACACCAGCCTACAGCTTCGGATGCATTCTTCACTGTGTTACGAATTACTATTTCCATACCCAGGATAGTGTCAGAACATGGCTGGTACATTATTAAATGTAACTAGTATTTTCTTACTGGCCATTTTAATTTTTTATAAAGTAAATTCCTTTGTCTAATTCCAGTTGGACACCAGTTGAGAAACAGAAAAGCAAAGGTCCCTTCCAGCATGTCGGCTACTAGTCGTTTTCAAGGATTCAAAGTTTAGTTTTGGGGCCAACTTAGACAGCTTAATTGGCATGCAAGCGCCAGCATCCCATATGGGCATCAGCTCTAGTCCAGGCTGCTCCACTTCCGTCCAAGCTCCATGCTTATGGCCCAGGAAAGCAGCATGTGATGGACCAAAGCCTTGGGACCCTCCCTGTACCATGCGAGAACCAAAAGAAGCTCCTGGATCGTGGCTTAGGATCTGCTCAGCTCCAGCTGTTGAGGCCATTTGGGGAGTGACTCAGTGGAAGGAGGAGCTTTCTCTCCTCTCTGAAAATCTGCCTCTCTAATAAAAATAAATAATTTCTTTTAATTGCTTCTCTCTTCTGGACACAGGTCCACTTTAAAAAAAAAAAAAGTTTAGTTTCAAAATAGCAACCATTGGTAGTAACCACCGCACAGACTTCCAGAAAGGAATTTTTTTCCCCACCACAACCTGGCCTAGGTGAGTTCTCTGTGCTTAACCCAGACATTCCGGTACTGATTTACACAAGTCAATACAACAAATCCCAGAGGCTCTACTCCTCAGAAAACAGTCAAGGTCTCCCATCAGCAATATAAACAGCTTTGAATACACTTTACAACATGAGAGGTTGTTTCTGCATTAAAGTTGACTTAGCTGGTACCATCAAGGTTTTGTTGGATGCAAGTGATGTGTAAAAAAACTCAGGAACAGAGCAATAGAACCCTTTTTCTAAAGGCCAACTACTTCATTTTCTCTACTTTTGAGGACACAAGTAAGAAGCAGCAGTACAGGAGAGCAGTAAATTATTCAAAACTTCACACACCAATTCTTCCTCTCCCCTCCTGACCCCTTCTAAGAAAGGCAGCTGTTACAAAAGAGATCAGTGGAAACACTTCCAGAGGTCCAGCAAGAGAATCCCCTCCCAGAGTGAGAAGACCATAGTACTTTGGGAAACGTGTGAAACTTGAGTCTGAAAAGTAGTTCCAACTAACTCTCAAGTAACTGACTTCTTCCTCAATATGAAAACACACCACGTCAAGGCTGAAACAGAAAGGGAATATGCACAGAATGTAGCTGAAAACGTGACAAAGAATACATTCCCTTCCTTCCGACTGGAAGAAAGAGAGTAAAACTTACCACAGACATGAGCCACGTCTTACCTAGATACAAGGATGCGTTTTCTTTCTTGACATTGTCATCTAAATAAGTTGGTCCCAGGGTATAAATAGGTGTGGAGCCCATTCCAATGAGGATCTGTGCACAAACGAATAAAGCCACGTAGATCCAGTGGTTATTTCCTCCCGGGTCCTTGAGACAGGGAGGAGGTTCCAGAATGGGGGTGGAGTTGCCATTCTGACACAGGCCATCATTGGAGGCCGAGGCGTTCAGCTCTTGGATCTGGTAAGGAGGCGAGATGAAGTGAGGTAAGGCAAAAAGGGCAGCCCCCACGGCGATGAGCAGCCCGCCCACGGCCAGCCACAGGGGCCTGCGACCCCGGCCGCCGAAGTAGCTGACAAACACCACCACCACCAGGTTCCCGATGTCAAAGCAGCTGACCAGCAGCCCAGACTCGGAGCTTTTCAGACTGTAGCGCCTTTCTATGGTGGTGATGACACTGCTCAGGTAGCCGGAGACCATCAACGCCTGGATGAAGGTCAGAAAGCACATACAAACCAGGAAGCAGCGGGAATCTGTGAGGACCACGTAGAGGCATTTTCTTTCCTGGAGCGTGGCCAGGGTGGAGGACACTGAGACGGGTTTGCCGACATCTGTCCTGTAAGCACAGTCCACAAGACCCACCACTCCTGCTGAAGTAGACGGGGCGGAAGGGCTGGGAGCCAAGGGGTTTGGAACTGGCTTCAACTCTTGGTAGCCCAATGAATCCGCATACACTGAGGAAACCTTGGCGTCTACACTCGCAGGACTGCGGCTCGGGCGGCAGGAGGCGCTGTTCAAGACTGGTAAACTCTTGGACCTGAAGGTCTCAGACTCGCACTTCCCCTGGACAGCTCTTAACGGGCCCCGCGACTCCAGCTGCTCTCTGGGCCGGGGTTGCTGCCAAGCCCCTTCGTCCATGGCTCTTTTAGAATTCAGATTCGATCGCTGATTCCACTCCGCCGCTTTGCGTCCACCGGCACCACAAACTGAAGCAGCCGGGCCCTCAGCGAAGTGCCCACCTGAGACCGTGGCTTGGGGGTGAGGGGTGCAAAGCCTCGCAGCAGGGCACCCTCACCAGCAGGGAAGCACCCCGGGCCTCCTGACCGCAAAAGCGGTCCTGAGGCTTCGCAGCCGCATGCCTCCGGGGGCAGGGGTCCTCGCGGTCCTGCGATGGGCCCTACTTGAAGTCCACCTCCGAGCAGCAGCACGCAGCAGGCGCCTGGCGCGTCCCGGGAGCATCCCCTCCACCACCGCCGCTTGACAGCAGCTAGTGCGCCCTGGGCCCAGCGTGGGGGCGCTTAACACTGCTGTCCGCGCTGCCGCATCCCGCCTAGCTGCCCCAGGGCTGTCTGGTGCTCACCACCTGTCTTGGAGACTCCCCCCTCGGGCGTGAAGCTGCCAACCTGTAAAGCAGAGGAAGGACGGTCAGCTAACAGGCTGCTGGACTGGTGTCCCGGCATCCCGGGGTCAGCATTGGGTGACCCCGACGGTCCCAAGTGGGGCAGAGGCCAGAACCGGGAACCAACCCCCGGGGAACGGGCAGCTGCAGGCTGCGGTCTCCGGTCCGGGAACAATGAGCAGCAGGCGGTCGGCAGACACTCTTCCCTCAGTGTCTGCCCCCGCTCTGCCCCTTTCGCCTTTCACAGAGCATTTGCTTTTATATGTTAATAATTATCCACCTGGCAGCTCTGACTCAAAGGCCGTGTCTTTTATTCGAGTGAACTAATTGCAGCCTTGTCTTACTCCTACTTCTTAACTCACAGGAGAAAATGCCCAAAAGAACAAAGCAAAGGTTTTTTTTCTTTCCCTTTACTAACACACAATGCATTGCCAGTTCCCAGCTTTAAAAGAAGGGGAGCTATGTGTGTCGAAATACGTGTGCACACTTGTGCGCTGGAACGCGTGCGCGACTAGAAGCGATCCGTCGGCTCCCGCAGAGACACGTACTCAAAGCCAAAGGCAGCCGTAAAAAGGTCAGCGCGCCTGCCTCTTTCTTCCCCACACTAAAAATAACCGCCCCCCGCCCCCCACTTCAGGACGATTCAGTTACAAACACCAGGGGCATTCAAGGCTGCAGCCCACGCTAAGTCCCCGGCGCGCTGTGTCAAGCGAAACCGAAAATCAGTTTGCTTCGCGAGGGCTGGGGAAGCCACCAAGCAAACAAAGAGATGCCACCACGCTGTCACCGCGCGCGCGGGGAGCACCCCCTGAGCCCTCAGCACGCGCGGGCCGAGGCGAGGTGTGCTCCTCAGCCAGTGCGCCCCGCGGGGAGCGTGGGCCCGGGGTGCGCGCGTGCGCGGGGACACACACACACACACACACACACACACACACACCGGCGTGTACGTGTTAGCACCGCTCGCGCCGTCCCGCACCCTCTTGAAATACAGAAAGAGACCAAAAAAAAAAAAAAAAACCCACAGGTGTGCCCTCCCCGGGAAGATTTCCCCCACATAAACACACCCCCTCAAATGTTGGGGAACCCCCCACTCCACACTTCCCACCTGAGGGTAGGGGGCGAATGTGCACTAGGTGGGCGAAAGCCGGTCTTTGCTGCCTTGAGTTTCGTCCTGCCTCGCGCCTTTGTGATGCCGCTGAGAAAAGAAAGCAGCGAAAAAAGACTGAGAGGCTGAGCGGCCAGGAGTGGCGGCTTCCGCGGCTCCCACCGCTGTGCTGGGCCGGCCCCCGTCCGCGATTCCCGGCCTGCCCGGGCTTCCCCACCGCCCGCTCGCCCAGCCGCCTTCCCGGGGAATCCCACCAGCAGCTGGGCTCCCAGCCTGGGGAATCCCGGTGAACTCCTTCGGCGCGCGGCGGGTGTCCGGGCCCCTGCCTGGAGAGGACCGGGAGCCTCCGAGGGACACCAGGGGCCCAGACTGGGCGCTCTCCGAGCAGGCGTGGAATCCCAGGGACACACACACACACACACACACACACACCGTGGGAGAACAAGGCTGCCGGGAACAGCTCACCGCGTCGTCCCGGCAAACAAGCCGCCGCTACTCACGGGCTAGCCCTGTGCTCAGTCAGCCCGGCTGCGAGTGGAGTGGCGGGAGGTGGGAGGGCTGTTGGAGGTAAGAGTTGCGAGCTGCCCTGGGAGGCAGCCTCGATCCGGCCGCAGAGCAATCAGTGAATGAGACTGCGACTGGAGCTGAACTCTTCTCCCTGCCGCTGGCCTGTCACCCAAGCCTCTCCTCCCAGACACACGCGCACAGAGGCGCGCCGGGAGTGGAGCCGCAGAGGGCGCAGGCGCGGGCGGCCACCCAGCCCAGCCCGCAGGCAGCCAGCCACCCCGCTGCCCTTCACCTGCGCGGTGGGGAGCACCGGCAGAGGCGCCGAAGCCTCCAGGGAGCAGGTGTCTGAAGATAGTCAACAACTGGAACAGAGAGGCCGCTCGGAATAAAGAAAAGGTTTCTATTCATTTATTCTGTGCCTTCAGCACACATCATGCCTTACCCACCAGAGTTAATTTCTGGGGGACAAGGAATATGACAGGATCCTTGGTGTAAATTTAAAAAAAAGTCAAGTGGGGGAAACACCCATGTAAATGGGTTAAAGCGACGTAGTCCATTTTACTATAGCGTGCTACCAGAGAACCAACTCTCCTCCCACCTTCATTCCCAGGAAGCAGAAAAAGTGTGGGAAAGCATAGGCTGGGAGATCCCAGGGAGAGGGCCAAGGACTGACTTCCCAAAACGGCAGGGAAGGAAAGAGCTCTGGGGTTCTGCCCTCTGGGACAGCCACAGAAGTCCTCTTGGGTATCCCACATCAAGAGACCTGGTTTGGGTCCCAAATGGTCAGTTTCTGATCCAGCTCTCTGCTGACGAACCTGAGAAACCAGTCTAGAATGGCCCAAGTGCTTGGACTCACTTGGGAGACCCAGATGGAGTTCCACTTCCTGGCTTCTTCGCCCTGGGACAATTTGAAGGGAGAACCATCAGTCAATGACTTCCTTCTGTGTCTCCCTTGCTCTGTGACTAGGTCTTTCAAAGCAGCAGATCCTTTTTTAAAGTTTTCTCCTTCCCTTTGTAAGTGCTTTACAATCACTTTTTAAAAAGTCAAGAGGTTGGCACTGTTATGTAGTAGGTTAAGCCCCCACGTGTGGTGTCAGCATCCCATCCTATATGGGCACCAATTTGAGTCCCAGCTGCTCCTCTTCTGATCTAGCTCCCTACTAATGGCCCGAGAAAGCAACTGAGAATAACTCAGGTGTGTGGAATCTCTGCATCCATGGGGGAGACCTGGAAGAAACTCCAAGTTCCTAACTTCGGAACCGCCCAACTAGGGGCTTAATAAAATGTGAAGTGCCAGAAATGGAGGAGACGGTGGCCTTCTGACTTCCCCACCAGAAAGCGGGCTCTGTGGGGAAGAGGAGTTAGCATGCAGTCTACACGGAAAGAGTAATGGGAGGGGTTGGATAGGAAACACATTGAAAGCTAGATGTGGCTAGACTTAGCAGCCGATGCAACCCGGTGGTGATGAAATGGCCCTGTAGCATGCATGCGTCCCCCCAGCTACTCACCTGTATCACTGAGTAGATAATGTCCAACTGAAGTACTGGAGAGGAGGCAAACGACAAGCAAAGATGAATCCCACGTTGCATGTGCTGAGGGTGAAGTGCCTTGAGATATCCAAGAGTTACAAGCCTCACAAAACACTGGGGGTTTGGACCAGAGATCGATATTCACAGTCATCATCCTCAGCATGAGAAAGGCTGAGCTGAAAGGGAGCATCAGCCCAACCGGGAAGAGACACAGTCGCAAGGGGAGAGGGAAACCTGAGGAGCGACATGGGAGAAAAACGGGAAAGAAGATGACTCGGTGGTTGAGACACCTTCATTTCATATTTGAGAGCCAAGTTCCAGTTCCAGAGCTGCTTTCCAACCTGCTTCCTGTTCATGCAAAACCCTGGGAGGCAGCAGGTGATGGCTTAAGTACCTGGGTTTCTGCCATTCCCATGGGAGTCCCAGATAGATTTCCTGGCTCCTGGTTTCATCCTAGCCCACACCCCAGCTGTTGCAAACATGTGGGGACTGAACCAGCAGATAGAAGAGATCCTGGGCCTGGTGTGGTGGCCTAGTGGCTAAAATCCTCTCCTAGCACGCCCAGGATCCCATATGGACATCGGTTCATATCCTGGCTGCTCCACTTCCGCTCCCTGCTTGTGGCCTGGGAAAGCAATGGAGGATGGGCCTAAACCTTGGGACCCTGCACCTGCATGGGAGACTTAGAGAAAGCTCCTGGCTCCTGGCTTCGGATTGGCTCAACTCAGGCTCTTCCAGCCACTTGGAGAGTGAACCAGCAGATGGAAGATCTTTCTCTCTATATCTTCTTCTCTCTGTAAAATCTGCCTTTCCAATATAAATAAATAAATAAATAAACAAACAAACAAATAAGAAAAGATTACTCACCTCCCCATGCTCTTGTTCTTGCTTAGATTTAAGAATACAAATTAAGGGCCCGGTGGTGTGGCCTAGCAGCTAAAGTCCTCGCCTTGAAAGCCCCGGGATCCCATATGGGCGCCGGTTCTAATCCCGGCAGCTCCACTTCCCATCCAGCTCCCTGCTTGTGGCCTGGGAAAGCAGTCGAGGATGGCCCAAAGCATTGGGACCCTGCACCTGTGTGGGAGACCCGGAAGAGGTTCCAGGTTCCCGGCTTCGGATCGGCGCGCACCGGCCATTGCGGCTCACTTGGGAAGTGAATCATCGGACGGAAGATCTTCCTCTCTGTCTCTCCTCCTCTCTGTATATCTGACTTTGTAATAAAATAAATAAACCTTTAAAAAAAAAGAATACAAATTGAAACAAAAATAAGGCATAAGTGAGAGCCATAAAAGCTTACAGAGCAATCAAATAGGATAACCAAAAATATCTGAGGTCTCCTGTGACATCTGCACACAGGACCATGACTGCTGGAGGGAAGGGAGCTGCTTACGGTGCAGGTTGACTTTGCTGGCCATAGCTGTCATGACAAAGCCACCATCTGACCTCCTGCCTTGCCCAAGGAGAGCATCGTCCTATCTCACACATATGACAAACACAGAGTAACTCAGCAAAGGTACACAGCTCATCTGCAGGCCATGTGAGCCCTTATGCTCAAGTATTCTGTGTTGATTCCCTCCTCTGTCGTGGCTGACAGCCTGGCTTGTCAATGCGCTTCACACCTTTTCATTACCACACTCGAGTCTAACCATCACCACATCAGCAGCTGATCATCAGAGAGCAAATGAAACCAACTGACACCAAGGCACAGTTCAAATGTGCTTGAAGCTCATCCCGAAAGAGCTGCTAAAAGCAGTCCGTCCTGAATTCTTGGGAACTCCATCAATCCCACAGGTACCATTCCATAACATGACTCTGCCTACCCTGCCCTGAGATAAATACTCTGTGAAATTCTTCTGGATCACAATGTCATCGGAACAACAGCCAGGATCCCTGAGCGGTCTGCAGAAACAGAAGAACAGTAAAATCCCTTTGGGACTAGGGAGGGAAACTTTCTCTGGTCCTTACTTAGTTCCAACTTTGGATCCCCACCCTCTCCTGCAATGACCATCAGAGTCGCCCCGGAGCCCCCACACAAAACAAAACAAAACAACAACAACAAAAATTAGAATAGATAGAGAACAACAAAGAAAGCTTAGACCCAGACAAGAAACAGTAAGCGGGGACTCACATATACCTTACTAGGTAGGACACAAAAATAAGTTACTCCTCACTGGGGTATTGAAGATTTCTCTGCACACCCCTCCTAAAACTGTTCTGTGCCTCAACTGTTGACATATGCCTTGTTAAAGTTATAAGCCCAGAGAGGGTATACCTAAGAAGCCGTTGAACTTGACTGGACAATAAGATGCTGGACTCTATGTTTGGTATACGCTTGCAATGGGGGAATCTCAACTGAACTTGAGCTGTGGTTATGCAACAAGGTGGAGGAATCCACCATGGTGGGAGAGTTTGGGGAGGGGTGGGAGAACAAATAAAAAAAAAAAAAAAAAGAAGAAGAACATGGGCATAAGGACGCAGTGCAATAGCCTAGTGGCTAAAGTATTTACCTTGCATGCGCCGCGATCCCATATGGGTGCTAGTTCAGTCTTGGCTGCTCCACTTTCCTTTCAGCTCCCGGCTTGAGGTCTGGGAAAGCAGCAGAGGATGGCCAAGGGCTTGGGACCCTGCACCCATGTGGAATACTCAGAAGAAACTCCTGGCTTTTGGCTTTGGGTTGGCTGAGCACCAGCCATTGCGGCCACTTGGGGAGTGAATCATCGGAAGGAAGATCTTCCTCTCTGTTTCTCCTCCTCTCTGTATATCTGGCTTTGCAATACAAATAAATAAATCTTAAAAACAAAAAAACAACAACAAAAAAAAAAGTTATAAGCCAGTTTGGACTATCCTAAAATCTGCCAAGTTCAGTAAAAATTATGCTTCAATACAATAAATTGCTAAATACAAAAATGAAAATAGACATGAGACAGCTGAATAGTATCCTATAGCCATTTTAAGGTGGATAGAAGCCAGTTGTATATAAACTAAAAATGAAATGTTAATGTGGTTAACAACTTGCATTTTCTAACATATCAGTCACTCAATACCATGTCAGTTAACTCCTTAATGTTGTAAACAGTTATCAATGTTATGTTATGGCTTTTAATTGGTCGGGACGATATTCTGCCAGCTCTGCCTTTAGACCAGAGATGGTCTCCCCAAGAAACTGTTGAATTTATGTGAACAATAAGGTGCTGGACTCTATGCATGGTACATGCTTGCAATGAAAGAAACATGACTGAATTTGAACTGTAACACTGCAATAAAATGGAGTAATCCACCATGGGAGGAGGGT
This sequence comes from Ochotona princeps, assembly GCF_030435755.1. Classification (NCBI taxonomy): domain Eukaryota; kingdom Metazoa; phylum Chordata; class Mammalia; order Lagomorpha; family Ochotonidae; genus Ochotona; species Ochotona princeps. The sequence continues at coordinate 55,383,694 of NC_080840.1, forward strand.
ACGGGGAGGGGTTGGGGGATTCCCAGAGCCTATGAAACGACGTCATAAAATGAAATGCAATAAAAAAAAAAAGAAGAAAATAAATTCTTCTGGATCCAAAGTCTCTCTACCGCCTACTTACTACCTGCTCTCAAGTTCTTTGCCATTTTCTCGCTTCAGCACATCGCAGACATCAGCTGTTCACTGGCAAATGCAATCTGTTGCATCAGGTGCCAACAGAGGGCTTCCCTACAGAAAGCCAGACAATCACATCCCGGGGACCTGCCGTGCTCATTCATGGCAAATTACCATCGTTAAACAAGAAATAACCCTGAGAACCTATGGCTGTTGTTGTTGTTGTTGTTGTTGTTGTTGTTATTGTCACTAGCAGAAAACTCAGTGTTCAGACAAACTTCAACAGACCCAATTAGTTATCCACCTGGGAAATAAGAACACACTCAAACACACTTCTTTCACTTTCTTTTTCATTGTTAAATATGACTTTGGGAGAATCCAGGAATACCTCCATCAGCCCTAAGCTTCAGATCGGTAGGAAGCAATGGAGTCACACCACACACTTCCATTAGTCCCATAGCTAATTCACTTATGATGTTTGGCCGCCTAGTGACTCTTTGGGGAAAGCTTTTTCTGGATATTTCAGAAAAAACCTTTGCTTCTTCCAAGTCAGTCTTGGTTACAAAGACCTAGAGTCTCTTCCAATCTTCACACAGGGCAGTCTTTGGAAAGGGGAAGGGACCTGTTCACTCCCTGCCCTTCTTTCAGAACATACAGATACAGAAAGAACTGAGTTTGGGCCCAGAATGATTCTGGGTCTTGAAAATATAGTTGCTGAAATAGGAATTGTTTTTTAAAACATGGTGGGGAGGGGGAAAAGAAAGGGAAAGGGGTTGTGAAGAGGCTACTTGACGAAGAAACGTTACAATAAGATAGGAGGAACAAGTTCTGATAGTCAGCTGCATACAGTATAACTATAGCTAGCAATGATGTGTTGTGTATTTCAAAACAGGTAGGAGAGGATTTTTTATATTCTCAATACAAAGACACGGTATTTGAGGTGATAGGTATTTTAACTTGTCTTAATTGATCATTACACATTGAAGTAGTTGGGTACTCCCATAATGGAGGTAGGAGTCCCACACAGCAGCTTCCACAGCTGTGCCACAATGCCCTCTTCTGTATCTTTTGATTAAAACTGCAAAATAAGCTACTCCCTACAGCCAAGACCTCTCGCTAGGATTCAGGATTTACAGACTGACCTAATCTTACAATCAGTAACTGAGGTTTCTTTCCCAACTCATGATATCCTGAAGATTGCCCTGCATGCCTTTCTTTCGTGAAAGAACTCAATTCCTCCTGAACAAGTTCCTGAGATCCTAAATTCTTTTACTAAACTCTTTTCATGAAAAACCTGGGACTGTGGGGCACTGTACACAACAGTCAGGAACTCACAACCACCTAGCTTTCTAAACGTCATTTCCTTAATACAGAAACACCTGGAAAGAATGCTTTACAAAATCACCATCTCTCCCCCACCATCCTTTTTGTGTGATGACATTTTGGGCAATCACCTGACCATAGAAAATCCCCCAAAGCCAGGATGAAGTGCTGGATTATTTTATCCATTGCTGTGATTGGTTTCAGCATGTGTATGCTCAAACAGCTACACTCTGAGCCAGACTTTTGTGCTGCAGTCTCTCTGTATTTCATCAAGATTTTCAATATTGTTGTAGTTCTTTTGTTGCTACTGATAAGTGCAAAATGACCCAATACAAGTAGAAAGTACCAGTTGGAACATCGGGAAAAGACTTTAAAGGATTAAACTTGGAGTCTTAAAACTTGCCATCCAAGTAACGAGACTTAAAAGCTGAGTGAATGGTTTCAAAACATCAATGTCCTTTGTGCAAAGTCAAACCATTGTAAGTCTAAGTGTAGCTTTGCCTACGCTGAAAAATGACCAGGCCAGTGAGATAAAACACCCAAAGGTGGACATGTAGTTTCCTTCCTTTAGCGGACGGACACTAGAAAAAAATTCAATTCTCCAAACCTATGAGAGTGATTGTGGAAGATAGTTCACCTTGGACCTAGAAGGTGTCATGGCACAGTCGCTGCTTGGGCTGGCCCACATTTCACATCGGAGTGCCTGGCTTGAGATCTTGCCACTCTGCACTTTTGCTGATTCAGCTCTCTTTTAACGCATCTGAAAAGCAGAGACTGATACCCCCACACTTGGGTCTCTGTCATTCACTTCAGAAATCAAGATTTCTAGGCTCCAGGCTTCTACTGGGCTCAGTTCTGACTCTTGTGGAATGAACCAGTGGATAGAACATCTCTATCTCTCTCTCTCTTTTTCTTTCCCTCTCTCCTCCCCTCTCCATCATTTTGCCTTTCAAATAAGTAAACTTTTAAAAAATAGGGGGCCAGGGGCCAACACAATTGCTCAATAGGTTAATCCTCCACCTGCCAGCAACCACATGGGTGCTGTTTCATGCCCTGGCTGCTCCACTCCTAATCTAGCTCCCTGCTAATGCTTGAGAAGAGCAGAGGAACAAAATAATTAAAAATAAGTAAGTAAGTATTCTCCAAAGAAGGAACTTAAATATGTCCCAAGGAGAACTAAGAGATTGAAAAGTAGAAGAATGTGAAAAAAAAAAAACAGAAAAGTAGAAGAATGTGAACATTGTCCCCTTGGGCTATGGGTTTCCTTCTTGAGTGTTCCTCAAAGAAAGTTCTGGAGTTTAAAAACTTAACCAAACGTGGAAAATGTCCCTTTATTAATTTCTTTCACATAGGTGATGAAAGGCATATCTGAAAATGAGCAAAGCAGCTAAGATATGGAAAACTGAAAGAATTCATTTCCCCATAGGCCTCCAAGAATGAAAGTCAGCAACCACCAGGATCTAAAGACCAATGTCCTAACTCCTGTTGGAGCAAAACCCATGATCAAAAACATCTAGAGATGAAGCAGAATTTAAGCTGGAGCCTGAAAAGTAAGCAGAGCAGCTGATAAAGGCAATGGATACCGGGACCCCTGGGCAGGGTGTCTGGAGACTGTTGGGGCCTGTGAATGGAGGGCTGGAAGGTAAATTAGAAAGTCTGTTGCCGATGGCAACCCAGGACCGCTTTCTCAGCAGACATGGACATGAGGACACAGAAGCTGATGAAGATGGATGTCTCCAGGAAAAGTTGGGAAAGCCTGGAGTGAGGAAGAGAAAGGACCCTCCCAGAGCAGTCAGAATCGTAAGGCTGAGGATGACCAGGACTAGGGTTCAGGTAGGGAAGCACAGACCAGGCACCAACCACTGTCATGTCCTCACATGGACCTGAATGACTGTAAACTGGAAAGAATTTAGGAACAGTTGTGCAAAAAAAAAAAAAAAAAAAAAAAAAATTCACAGACCCATGGTAAAATCAGACTGGTGCTGAAATGTCAATGAGAGCGGTTTTTTTAAGGGTTTTCAGGATTGTTTTAGCTTTCTGAATTAATCACTGAAGCTAGTCAATTTTTTTATTTACTTTTTTTGTATTTATTTGAAAAGGAGAGAGGGAGGGAGGGAAAGAGAGAGAGAGAGAGCTTCCATCCACTGGTTCACTCTCCAAATACCCACAATAGCTGGGGCCAGAATTTAGGATCTGTGGGGTTGGGGGCGGGCAGTAAAGAACCAAGCACTTGAGCTACCACCTGCTTCTTCCCCAGATCTTGGGGCAAGCTCTCACATCTGACCCCTACTGCTTCCAAGTTCTGAAAGGTGGCTGTTATTATTCTCTTTGTAAGATGAAATGGATTGGAACATTAGGTAACCTGCCCAAAGCTACTCAGCTGGTTAACAGTAGAAACGTGTTCAAACCTGCATCCAGAGGCACCAGCAAAGCATACTGCTTGGGGCATCAGCACCCCATGTTGGAGTACCTGCATTGGGGTTGTGGTTCTGCTTCCGGTTCCAATTTCTTGCTAATGCATACCCCAGGAGGCAGCAGATAAGAGTTTCAGCAAAAAAAAAAAAAAAAAAAAAAAAAAAAAAGACTGTAAAAAAAAAACTCTCTCCCTTCCAAATAATAAAAATAAAGAAAACAACTTAAAGACTGTCATCAATTGAACCATACTGTCCACCATCACAAAAAAAAAAAAAAAAAAAAAAAAACAAAAACAGAAGAAAAAAAGAAAAGGAAAAATAAACACATGCTGAAGTCTTAGCCTTTATTTGAAAATGGACACCTCAGTGGTTAGCTAAAATGAGGCACTATGTTGGCCACTAATCCTGAATGATTTATGTCCTTATAAAAAGAGGAAACATGTACTGAGGGAAGACAGTGTGAGGACAGAACAAGAAGACAGTTACCTGTCAGGCAAGGAAAAGGGGCTCAGAGGAAAGCAGACCCATGGAAATCTTGCTCTCAGAGCTCCAACCTCCAGAGCTGTGAGAAAATATGCTTATGTTTCATAAGACCCCCAGCCTTGCAATGATGACCCCAGAACACTCATACAGATCCTGGTTTAAAAAAATAATAATAAATCCAGTATTTTAAAATACTAAAAAGTAACAATTTATGACAAAGTTCATTCTTGAAGTATTTTCAGGACTTTAAACATTATTGGCAATCATTGGAAAAGTGGTTTAATAGCTTTTGCAGGGTGGGCCAGGCATGTGAAGCAGAACCTCCACTTCAATGGCCGCTTTTGGCTGATGGGTGGGGGTGTGACCTGCCCAACTGCTTAAAAAGCAGCCAGCACCATATTAACTTTGGCAGCCAATGCGTCATTGGGTAACAGGCTCTATGTACTGATGAGCTCTGGGCACTTGGGGGTGATGAACTACTGCCTAGAGACATCCATTGATAACACCACCATATGTATGTATAAGTGAGGAATGAATCCTGAGGGACACCCAACAACAGGGCCACTGTACTTGTACGTAAGCGAGGGGACTGACACCTGGTGGGTAGGAGGGGAGAGTCCAGAAGATCTGTATGGGTCAGACATTCACTGCCCACAAGGGAGTGCTGAGATGGGCTTATTAGCTCAGAGCATCACTGACCACCACACTCCAGCCCACATGAAAGCTATGGCTAGAGGCTTCTCTAGCAGAGCTAGATTCCAGTACTTGACTGAGTGTTGGGACAGGGGATGGGTCACATTAGGCAAGGCCATGACACTAACCAGCATGCGAGAGAACCAAGTACAGGTAGATTCTGTGGGGAATAAGTGGGCCCAGCCTTACGGAAATAGAAGTCCCTCTGGTTAGTTCAAGAGTTGGTATGGTGATGGACTGAACTAGGTGTGAACATGGAACCCACCAACACTCACAGGCACTGGGATGAGAATAGGCTGGGCAGGTCCAAGCTGCAGCACCTGCATGTGCATCCTAAAACAGGATGTGAGGCAGGCCACAACACCCAACAGCACAAATAAAGGCCAAGATGGAAGGGCAGGCTATGTCAGGCAAGTGTCAGCACCTACTGGCACTTGTGATATCTGGGTCTGGGAGTGAGCCGAGAGGGGGAACCTGGGAAACTCCCCTACAGGGCCATAGCTCCCACTGGTGAGCACATGTTCCAGACCTAGGGGTCAGGAAAGCTGAGCAAAGTGTCCCCACCTGTTGGCAAGTATGTGGGTTGGTTTTAGAAGAGGAAGGACCAGGCAGGGCTGAGCAAACCTTAGCCATAATGGGTGCAGAAACCAAGCTAGAGTGCAGGTCATCTTGGGCTAGGGTATGAGACCTACTGGTTTACATGAGCCAGGGATGGGAACAGACTGAGCAGGGCCAGGTTGCATCACCCCCAGCGAGGGTTGGGACTAGGGGCTGGCTAGGTTAGACCAGGCTACAGCATCTGAAGGCAAAGGCTAAGACAGATAAGGGGTTATGCCAGGTGAGTTCAGAGCAACCCCTAGCACACATGAGATCTGAGGCTGGGAATAGACCGGGTTGGGAAGCAAAGGAAATGCCCTAGCCGGGTTGTGATTCCCATTGGTGAACAAGAGGGCTAGGGTGGGGCTGCAATCTGATGTGGACATGGCTACAGGGTCCTGCCGCATGGATGTGGGCTGGGTCTTGGATGCCCTGGACTGGGCTAGACTCCAGCACTCATTGGTGCTCATGAGAACCAGAGAGAATGTAGGACAGGCTGGGCTGGGCTAGGTCTCTGCCCCCACTGAATCATGCGTGAGCTATGTTTGGATGTGAACCAGGCTTGACTGGGCTGTAGCACCCAACAAGAACTGGAATGGCTAACAGCCAGTCAGGAAAAGCCACTGTTCTTGTGGGACAGTAGGTAGATTAACTAAGGTTGGCCCATGGACCCACCGATATAAGCAAGATCTGGCATTGGGAGAGACCCTGATGGAGGAACTTGAGGAACTCCTCAGTCAGAACACAGTCCCTGCAGAGTAGTGCAAGAACCAAGATAAGGAGCTTCCCAGACCAGACCAAAACACGGCACCCACCTGCATTTGGCACAGGTCAGGGGCAGGCCAGGCTGGGTCAGTCCATATTACCCACTGGCGAATCTGAACACGAGAATGGAGTGTGGGTTGGGCCAGGTCAGAGCGCAATACCAATCAGTCCACATTAGAGCCAGGACTGAGTGTTGGCAGGGCTGGCCTAGGCTGTAGCCTCCACCAGCATGGGCTGAAATTGGGGATGGACTGGGCTGGACCAGGCTACAGCACCCACTGGCAAATGTCGAGGTGGGGCAGGCTGTGCCAGACTGGGTCACAGCACCCAACCAGCACATGTGAAACCCAAGGTGCGGGGGGGTGGATATACCCAGTGGGAGGGCTGCAGGGACCCCCCTACTGGGTCACTACTCCCATTGATGAGCATGAGAGCTGGGATGCGGACAGACCAGGCCGGGGGGCACCATGACATCTGATGTCCTACGTGTGAGCTGGATCAGGGAAAAGCCAGGCTGGGCTGACTGCACCTTCTGGTACATGCATAAACCATGTGGGTGAGGGTTGGTTGGGCTTTGCCACAGCATCAGCTGGCAGATGCTAGCACAGGGGCCAAATTCTGTCAGGTGCAGGCATGGCTAGACAGATGGTGGCACCCACTGGCATCAGTATGAACTGGATAGTGGGGCTGGTTGGGATAAACTGGGCTTTGATGCCCATTGACATGTATGAGAGCTGAATGGGATGTGGGACAGATGGGACCAGTCTGCGGCACATACTGGCAAGCACAGGAACCAGGGCAGGAGTGGGCCTGGTCGGGGTTATTGCAGGTCACTTTGACTAAACTGCAGCTCACACTGGTTGGTGTGATGGCCGAGTATGTGGTGGACAGGATCAGGCTGGGCTCCAACACCCACTGCGTTGCATAAAACACGAGGCTGGAGACAGAACTGACCCAGCAATTGCAGCTATCAGTGTGTGTGTAGGCTGATTTGGGTGATGGGACTGGGCTGGACCATGTATTGGCAAACACACACAAGAATCAGGTCTGGGATGGCCTCAGATGAGGCTTCTTTGGTGATTCCCTATCAACTGAACCACTGGACTCAGAACCCCAACCGTGGAGAGAATTGCATGTTCCCTGGTCTGATCATGGAGTTCATGTGCCAGAGCTGGGCCTCCTCAGTGGCTCAGATGGAGCAGAGGACAGCATATTCAAATGTACGTGAAGGATATGGAAATACATAGGAGCCTCCAGAGGACTCCTGGTACCATGGCAGAGGTTGGCGGACAGGGCAAACTGATCAACTATTCCAAGTGTTGGCAGTGAAGATCTTGGCAGATGGAGACTCTAAGGTTGGACTATAGCAGCCAGTGGATTTGGGAGAGATTTCATCGTGATTGGAGTGGTGGGATCGCTGGCAATTCAGGACTGTTGAAATATTAAAACCTCTTGAGAACTTCATGGCATTGTAAATTTCTATTTTTCTTCCTGTTGTTTATTTTGTATTGCGGCTTTTCATTTTAGGGGATGAATAGTAACTGTGAATTGGAGACTGTCATATCCAGATATGAGGATACGATGCAGTATGCATCTCTACTTCCAGATCAAAGATGAATTCCCAGTTACTGTTAACTATATCTTGACCATAGCATGCTGGACTCTGCCATTTTCCATGCTCACAATGATGGACATATGACTGTTTATGAAGAACTATACTATAGTAATAATATAGAGGAACTCAGTATAGGGGATGAGGGGATTTGGGGTGGGAACAAGGGAAACCCTAGGGTCTATGGAACAGTATCATAAAATAATAATATTTTTAAAAAAGCTTTTGCAATCCACTTCTCAATTAGAAGATGATCTTAAAAAAAAGTCTTACAGGAATGTAGCAATGTCTAAGTCAAAAAAATTGTTTCCTTTAAGCTCATCTGACAGTGATTTAACAGTAAAGTATACCAAAAGTTACAGAGGAAAAAGCGAGTAACTCAAGGAACGTCTGTGAAGGAGCAGGACTGCTGAACCTGCAGGTTTCTGTCCGCTCACAAACAGAACAGCCGTGCCAGACAACAGGGTCCAGATTGGGAAAAGGCGGAATGTCGGCGCTCCAGACTTTATTAGAAAAGTTCTAACCAGTGTTTGAGAATATTGGATGGATCCAGAAACCAGAAAGAGAAGGCGTGTCTTTATACCCAGAGCAGTGGAGCCAGCGGAAGGAACACATTTCTGACACTAAATGCAGCAAGATAACTGTAAAATCTGAGCCATTTAAGACCTGTAACATCCTAGCTGTTTTAAATCTGTCTTTTACATTGGATTTTCATTTTCTCAGCATTACTTTCCAATCTGATGTATATTTGGACTGCAGAAAATTTCATATGGCAAATTTTTAATGTGCTTTATTACAAATACTCTGAGTGAAAAGGGGGAGAAAAAAGTCCTGCAGGACCTGTTTTACTCCTGTCAGAGAATGTGGTCTCACGGCAGGCATTTGAATGTGTGAGAGATGTTACCGTAATTACTTGGGGGTAGGGGGAAAAAGGACAATTAGAACATATTGAAAAATAAAAGGAACAGAAGTTTGGCCTCATGGTTAGGATACTGGTTAAGACTCTCTCATCCCATATTGGAGGGCCTGAGTCCAGACTACTGCTGACTCAGCTCCCTGCTACAGCACATCCTGGGAGGCAGCAGGGCTGATCGGCAGTGAGTCCCTCCCAGGCTCTGCTGTCTGGCTATGGCCCCTCCTAGGGGCTGTTGCTGGTTAAATGGGGGAGGGGAGAGGTGGAAGATGGGGCAGCTGTGTGTGTGTGTGCATGCGTGCCACGCGTGCACGCATGCATACATTGATGTGTATATGTGATGTGTCTCTCTCAGCTTCTCAAACTTTTAAAGTCGTGTTTAAATCCCCTCTTTAAAAAGAATAGAGGCCATTCAAATCAAAGCAGAGTCCTGAGTCACAAGCAAGGGTGTGCTATATGGCTGCTTCATTAGGCGCTTTCATTACTGCACAAACATCAGAGAGTATCCTTATGCAACACTCACTGCTGTGATCCACTGCATACTCAGGCTGCAAGGTGCAACCTGCTGTTCCCAGGCTACAAACCTGTCCAATGTCTACTTAAGACCATAGGCAATTGTAACACAATAGTGTGTTTGTGTTGCCAAACAAACAAGCCAAACAGGCTTGTTACAATCACATCATCATGAACAGTGAGTGATGCTTTGCACCAGGATGTTACAACTGCTATGATGTCACTAGGCAACAGGAGTTTTTCAACCCTGTTATCCTGTCATGGGACCAACAAGATACATGACAGACAGAAACATCATTATTAGCACATGTCCGCAATTTGGTTTATAAGCAAATAACTTAGAAAAAAAAAGGTCAAGCAGATGTGTCCTGTGGGAAAAGATGTGTTTGTGTCTAAAGTAAAACACTAGGCAGATCTTAGAACTTCCCTAGGATCCTTAAATATATGAAGAAACAGACTGGGGGAAGTTACAAACCCCCAGTAAACTCATGTTAACACCAGGGATGTGTCCTGACTTTCACTCCAGGCCTCTCCAACACACACAGCTGTCCCCAGGAGCCCCCAGCCATCTGCCAGGGTACAGATACATTATGGGGTAGAAAGAAAGAATTAGATTTATATCTTCCAGTAAAACAGGGCCCTCTTAAGAAATGTGGTTTGCCAAAGGTCGGGTAAGGCTACTGGCATCCTAGCCTCCCTGGGGCATGTGGCCACTCCCGCCAGCCAGGCCCCAGTTGTTGAAAGTTTAAGAAGTCCCTTCAGCTGATGCTGCTTTTATCCTGAGTTGGTGTTGTGTGTGTCTTATTCAGAGGGCTCCAGGAAAGAAAAAGAAAGAAAGAAATAAAGAAATCTCAACCATACAAACCGAATTTTACCCACGCAAAATGGTGCTATCAGTCATTCACATTTTTGTATGGATTACATCATTCTTACTTGTTCTGAATACCCGAAATGAACCATCTGAAGAGATGGTGGATATTAGGCTTGGTGGTAAAGGCATGGTCATGTCTCACATCACAGCACTTAGGATTCATACCCAGCTCTAGCTCCTGCTAATGCAGGCCACGGATGGCAGCAGTGATGGCTAAAGACACTGGATTCCTGCCACTGACATGAGAGACCAGGAGTAAGCTCCCAGCTCCCAACTTTGATCCCTGGAGTAATGATGGGCATTGGAGAGTGGACCGATGAATAAGAGTCTCTCCTTTCTCTCTCTCTCTCTCTCTCTGCTTCCCCCCACCCCACCTCTACCACTCTACCTCTCTCTCCCCTCAAATAATAAGTTTGGCTAGTAAGTAGACATAGCCGACAAGGTTCCCATGGAAAAGGTGGGCATCTCTGGTGGATGATTCCAGGACACGGCAAGGTGTAGGGTCAGCACTACAGAATTGGTCCTGTGTCCTGGAGAGTAGCAGTAGGATGCTCTGCTCTTCCCACTCTAAGCCTGAGAGCAAGAGAAGGGAGTAGCTTGCAAAGGTTGGGCAGAATGCTTTCTTTCCAACTTGAGCCAGGCAGAATAGTTCTGAAAAAGGTGACCATTCTGCCATCAAAGAAATGACACCTTGAAAATACACCATCAATACTGACACATGCATCCATGGAGGGGCTTCACACAGACCATTCAAAGCCTCCCAGAAACACAGTAAAGAACTGTCAGCTCCAAGTATATGCATTGATACTGGGGTCAGCTAAGCTGTCTGGACCAAAGGAATAAATAACGCCTCACCCATCTTTGTGTGTGTTTATCTAGAAAACACAATAAAGATGAAGTTCACCAAACAAGCTCTGTATGTTAGTTATCTGTGTTATGTCACCATTTTAAAAAAATCTACTCAGCACAGTATAGGGGGTAAAGCTGCAACCTAGGGCACCTGCATCCCACGTGGGCATCAGTTCAAGCCGTAGCTGCCTCACTTCCAATCTAAGTCCCTGCTAATGTGCCTGGGAAGGCATCTGAAGACAGCCCTGGTCCTTGGATCCCTGAACCCACATGGGAAATCGGGAAGAAGCTCCTGGTTCCTGACTTTAGACCAGCCCAGCTGTGATCATTGCAGCTATTTAAAGAACAGATAGAGGATCTCTCTCTGTCTTCTATCTCTCTCTCTCTCTTTTGTTATGTCTCTCTCACTCTGTCTATAACTCTGCCTTTCAAATAAATAAAATAAAATAAATCAACTCAAGCGTGTGTGTGTGTGTGTGTGTGTGTGTGATCTGTGTTTTGAGTAGATTGAGTAGGTTTTTCTGGTCACAGTGGGTGAGCACCAAGCATTGATGTCAAAGTTGTTATAAAACACAAAAATTTGGACAGAAAGAGCTACGTGGGAAAGCCACAATATGGAAACTATGGCCTTCCGTAAAGGTACAAGTTCAGCCAGAATTAACATAGTCTGGGGCCTTCACTCTCCTGTCCTCCTCTGATCTCCTACCGGTTGACTCTAGTGGAAGCTGGGGGCATGGGGGCCTGAAGAGGCAAGCTATGCAGGTGTGGAACAACCTCAGGTGACAGGAGAGCTGAGCTGAAAGGAAAAACCCATGCACACAAACGGGAGGGTTGAGCATGGTGAAAGCAAAAGGGCTAGACAGTGATGGAAGGATTCAAAGGATTCAAACAATGCAAAAGCTTGGTTCAGTCCTCAAAAACGTAAAAGCCTTACTATATTAAAAAAAGAGAGAGAGAGAGACAGAGACTTAGACTTAGAGCGGTCAGTGTAGTGGCACAGCATGCTAATCTTCTGCCCTGTGGTGCTGGTATCCCAAATGGGCACCAGTTCATGCTCCAGTCGCTCCAGTTCCATCCAGCTCTCTGCTTGTACCCTGTAAAAGCAATGGGTCGTGGCCCAAGTGCTTGTGTTTCTGCACCCACCTGAGCGATCCAGAGGGAGCTCCTGGCCCCCAACTTCAGAGAAGCTCAGCTCAGGTCATTGTAGCCATTTGGGGAGTAAATCAGTGGATGGAAGACTTATTCTCTCTGCATCTCTTTCTCTATGTGTAAAATCTGCTTTTAAAAATAAAAACAAATAGGGCCCAGCACGGTAGCCTAGTGGCTAAAGTCCTCAACTTGAACACACTGGGATCCCATGTGGGCACCAGTTCTGGTCCCAGCAGCCCTGCTTCCCATCCAGCTCCCTGCTTGTGGCCTGGGAAAGCAGTAGAGGATGGCCCAAAGCCTTGGGACTCTGTACCCTGTGGGAGACCTGGAAGAGACTCCTGGCTCCTGGCTTCAGATTGGCACAGCACCGGCCGTTGCAGCCACTAGGGGAATGAATCATCAGACAGAAGATCTTCCTTCTACCTCTCCTCCTCCTCCTCTCTGTATATCTGACTTTCTAAAATAAATAAATAAATAAATAAATAAATAAATGCAAATAAATTCTAAAAAGAAACCTGGACAACATGGTTAGCTAGCATGTGTGCCAAGAAAGCACAGCAGAATACTACGGATATTAGAGGTGAAGAACATGGAAGTGAGCCGCCTGGGAGGCACTGTGGTTAGCTCCCTCAGAGGCAGGTGGTGGCAACTGCCCAGTGCCCTCTCTCCAACCCTCTTGCACTTCCCTTTCCAGCAGCAGACCTGGCCCAGTGGTAAGAGGAGCAATCCTACATGGTGAGGAATCACATCCTCCTTACCACGTTGGCCGTTCCCGGAACAGGCCTGGGACCAGCAGGGCCATCAGAATCCTTCTCTTGTCTTATATATGTTGAAGCTGGTTAAAAAAAAAAAAAAAAAGTCATCATCCTTTAGTGTCCCTAAGCTGGGCTATTGAAAGTCCTGCACTGCCTGAGCCAGGCTGATTGGCCCATGGAAAATCCCTGCCCGCAGGGCTGGAGAATGGGCATGAGCCCACACACAGTGTACAGTGATGGAGAGGTAGAGAGCCCTCCTCTGAGTTACCCTTGAGTGAGTATACGTTCTCTTCCTTCCCTCATGTGAATCAATACATTTTCCCCTTGTAGAAGACTTTTTCGAGTTTACTTTCTGTCACTTGCAACCCGAAGAATCCTAATTAACCGATTTCCTACATGACAGGTGGAACTGTATCCCATCAGAAAGGATACATTAAACGTCTAATACCCAGCACCTTATAAGATTACCTTATTTCAAAATAAAGTTGTTACAGAAACAGAAAAAATAAAATGAGGTCATGGGGTGAGCCCTAATGCTATATGGCTGATGTCCTTACAAAAAGGCGACCTTTAGAGACTGACAGGCATGGAGGGACAACACCACACTGAAAATGAATTCATGCAACGCTATGCCATGGGAACCATCAGGAGTCCAGAAGGAGGCCTGTGATAGGTTCTTCTCTTAGAACTCTCAGAGAAACCAACACAAACGACACCCTGATTCACGTTTCTGGCCGCAAGAACTGTGGCAGCTGCCACTCTGTTCTGGGGCTTCATTGCAGCAACCCTGGCAGACTCATCCACCCTCTAACAAGGGTGTGGCAGCAAGCATTCCAACGAAAAGCAGGACAAGATGGCTCCCAAAGTCTTCTAGCTCGGAATCACATTGATCCTACCAGATGTGAACATAGATTCCCCCAGCAGCAGAAGTTGAGTTTGTTTCCATGGGGAGAGGGAATCTGACTTCTAATTCACAGACCGTGCTCATAATCCTCCTAGGATGACACATGTTGTCAGTCAGCCCGGCAGCCAGTGGAAGACTTCTGTTCTTATCCATTGAGTACAAATGCCAACAAAGAAAGCCAAAATACTATTAGAAGGAGATTTGGGGGTGGGGGTATTTTTGTACCACATAGGGAAAGAAAGAGAATATATGGAGAGAACAACTAAAGCAACATAATTTATCAAAGAGTACAAAAAAGTACTTACACTTCAACGCCCCCTTTGAGGCATTTTAAAAGACTCCCATACCCCAGTACACCACTAGGACAATGTTTATGGAGACCCCACCCTCAAGCATTATGTATAGTAAAATGATTTCTTTTAAGGAAGTCTAAAATCTTTCTTTGCAATATTCCTAAGAGGACCGGCACCATGGCACATCAGGTTAAGCCTCTACCTGCAGCACAAGCATCCATTATGGGCGGTGATTAGAGCCTAGGAAAGCAGCAGAAGATGACCCAAATGTTTGGGCCCCTGTACTTGTGTGGAAGATCCACTCAAAAGCTCTCAGCTGTGGAATTGCCCAGTTCCAGCTATCATAACCATTTAGCAAGTGAACCACAAGATAGAAGATTCTCTCTCTCTTTTTCTCCCAAATAATGCAGATTCTTTAAAATTCTTGAGACCTACATAGATTCTCAAATAAGAAATACATTATTCAGAACTAGGGATAGGAGGGAGGGCAATTAGTTAACCTGCTATTTGGGATGCCCACACTCCATGACAGATGGCTGGATGGATTCCTGCCTTCCTTTCTGATTCAGCTTCCTGTTGCTGCACCTGGGAGGTAGCAGATGAGATTAGAAATAGTTGGATTTGGGCCCGGCGGCGTGGCCTAGCGGCTAAAGTCCTCGCCTTGAAAGCCCCGGGATCCCATATGGGCGCCGGTTCTAATCCCGGCAGCTCCACTTCCCATCCAGCTCCCTGCTTGTGGCCTGGGAAAGCAGTTGAGGACGGCCCAAAGCTTTGGGACACTGCACCCGCGTGGGAGACCCGGAAGAGGTTCCTGGTTCCCGGCTTCGGATCGGCGCGCACCGGCCCGTTGCGGCTCACTTGGGGAGTGAAACATCGGATGGAAGATCTTCCTCTCTGTCTCTCCTCCTCTCTGTATATCTGGCTTTCCAATAATAATAAAATCTTAAAAAAAAAAAAAAAAAAAAAAAAAAAAAAAAGAAATAGTTGGATTCTTGTCACCCACATGAGAGCCTTAATGGAGCTCCTAGCTCCTGGCTTCCGCCTGCCCAGCCAGCTGTTGTGAGCACTGGGAAATGAACCAGTGGGTTGGGGATTTCCTTGCCTTTCTCTCCAATTCTCAATTCTGATAACTTCAGCCACAGATGGCATTCCAAGGATTCTCCAAAAAGTCTGGGCCAGAGTGGGAGTACTGACAGTGACATTTGTATCCCAAATATCCCACTTTGTGAGGGACAAAACCATAAGAGCAAAAATATTCTAAAAGGCTTACTTTTTTTGTTAATCCTTCCAATCCTATTAATGATAGACTTACACCAGGAGAGCTGCACACCTGCTTCATCCCAGGAAGATAACCAGAACGCTTGACCACGAGGAAAGGTTATCACCGTTTTCATTTCTTGCTGGAGTTCTTATAATTAACCTTTCAAAAGAAGTCACTGCTTAATGGACCTGGTGACTAATAGCACTACAGTGAAGCCATACCTAGACAGAACTTGTTCTACAAAAGAAGCATATTTCAAAAAACTGCAATCTTTTATCAATGACCATTCCCCCTTTGAGTTGGAGTGGCCTCTTCATAACATTCTAATGACCTAAAGTCAGGTTTTCATTTGTACATACCTGGGCATGTTCTTGTACAGTGCTTACAGCAGGTACAATTTTTTTTTTCTGCCAACACAAAATTCTGGACAGGATCCAAAACCTTATTCAAAATTCAGATCTAGTTCTTTCAGGCAAGGGAATTCATTTTACAGGTACATATGTAAGTGGGTTTAGTTTCAGGCCTTGGTGAGAATATATTTGTTCTTGTAGCTGGTCATCAGATTGACCCTTGGGGTAGAGTAGGGGGACAAAAGGAATGAGGACCACACTGTGACACAGCTGGTTAATCCTGCATCACCAGGGTCCCATATCAATTACCCTGCTTCAGATCAATCTTCCTGTTAATGCTTCTGGGAAAGCAACAGATGATGTCCCCGGTACATGGACCCAGTCAACCGTGTGGGCCGCACTGATGCAGTTCTGAGTTCCTGGCTTCCACCCAGCCCCACTTGGCCATAGCAGCCCTTAGGGGAGTGGAGTGAACCAGAAAATAGAATATTTTTATCTCTCCTTCTCTCTCTCCCTGACCCTGTGCCTTTCAATTAAATAAAAATGAAGTCTTCAAAGAAAGGCAGTTGAGGGGGCTAGCATTGTATCATAGCAGATAAAGCTGCCATCTGTGACATTGGCATTCCAGAATGAGTTCCAGCTGTTCCACTTCTGATCCTGCTCCCTGTTCATGCACTGGGAACATACTGGAAGATGATCCAAGTGCTTGGGCCCCTGTGGGCCACATGGGAGATTCAAATGAAGTTTCTGGCTTCTGCCTGGCCCTGCCCTAGCTGTCGTAAAAATATAGGGAATGAACCAGGGGATGAAAGATCTCAATATCTTCCTCTCTCTCTTTCTGTCTGTCTCTCTCTCCATCCCCCTATCTCTCTCCGCACTCCCTCTGTCTCTGTAACTCCACCTTTTAGGCCAAAGTATATCAATTTTGTTAAGAATAAGATAAAATAAAAACACTAACTCAAATGATTTAGGAGCTATTTTGAAAATGTGATTTTATTTGCAAATGACAATGAACTTGATCACCAACGTGATTTTAAATCACTGCCATGACCAAGAAGGGCAAGGATGGAGCTGGTACTGTGGCATAGCACACTAGTCCTTTACCTGCAGCACTGGCCATCCCATATGGGCACCATTTCCTGTCCCAGCTGCTCCACAGTTCATCCATCTCCCTGCTTATGGCCTGGGAAAACAGTAGAGGATGACTGAAGTCCTTGAGTCCCTGAACTCATGTGGGAGATCCAGAAGAAGTTTCTAGCTTCTGGTTTCAGATCTGCCCAGTTCCAGTTATGGTGAAAGTTCAGGGAGTGAACCAGCAGATGGAAGATCTCTCTTTAAGACAATATTGCGGGCCCGGCGCCTTGGCCTAGTGGCTAAGCCCTCGCCTTGAAAGCGCCAGGATCCTATATGGCACTGGTTCTGATCTCAGTGGTCCCACTTCCCATCCAGCTCCCTGCTTGTGGCCTGTGAAAGCAGTCGAGGATGGCCCAAAGCTTTGGGACCCTGCACCCACGTGGGAGACCTGGAATAGTTCCTGGCTCCTGGCTTCGGATTGGCTCAGCAATGACCATTGTGGTCACTTGGGGAGTAAATCATTGGACAAAAGATCTTCCTCTCTGTCTCTCCTTCTTTCTGTGTATCTGACTTTGTGATAAAAAAATAAATAAGTCTTTTAAAAAAGAAAATATTGCAGATGGAATATAAGCAGAGGGAAGATCTCTCTGTAAGACAATATTGCTTCATGTCCTGAGCTCTTTGGACTCCACATGTTGTGGCAGAGTTATCCTCAATATGGACAGATTAGGGTGGGAGATTGTCACAGTGGTTAAGGTGCCTATATCCTGTATTAAAGTGGGTAATTAAAGTCCCAGAGTTCCTGTTTCTGAGCTGGGTATCTGATAATACATCTGCTAATACATCTGCCTTTCAAAATTTATAATTTGTTGGGTTTCCTTTTTCATTCTAAATAACTCACTTTTATAATTTCTATCTTGTTTACTGTTTTTATTAGAGATGGTCTCCAGGCGCAGGTGTCCAATCTCGTAGTTAAGACACCCACTTTCCCCATGGGAGTGTTTTGTTTTGATGTCCAGTTCCAGCTCTAACTCCAGTTTCCCTCTAATACAGACCCTGACCGGCAGCAGAGAAGACTCTAGTATTTGGCTTCCACCCCCCACACAGAAGACCTGGACCGAGTCAGTGGCTCCCAGTGAAGGTCCTGGCTCAGCTCCAGCCATTGCAGACATTTGGGGAGTGAATCAGTAGCTGGAAGCATGCTCCTTCCCTTCACTGAATTAAAAATTGAGTTTAAAAATTGGTTCTTGACGTAGCTTAACTTCCATAAAGTCTGTCCCTAAACAGCTCTACATCATTTCACAACTAACGCTTTTCAGCCACTGAGACCCTTTGAGATCTTTTTAGTCAAATTGTCTTAATCCTGATTGCAAACTAGAAACAAGCAGAGGACTTACAAAAATAACAATACCAGACCTCAACACACATCAAGTAAGTTGGATTCTCTGGAAATGGAATCACCTTTGGTGTCTTCTAAAAAGTTCAGCAATTGGATGCACTGTACAACCATGGTTAACAAAGGCAATTCTAGCCTTATCTCTTCATCTGATAGATGACAAGCTACAGGCTCAGGGAAAGGCTGGCGTGTTACATGAAATGCTCAGCTCATAAGTGGCATAACCAACCTTAGACCAGGAATCTCAACAATGGTACATCCCTTGCTTAATCTTGAGAATTATCACAAATAATACTATAGTAGATTATCAGTATCACACACTCTCAAAGGGTTGTTGGCCAGCGAGACCGAGAGACGAGCATTTTTAAATCCTGATCTGGAGAATAAACTGTTTACATTCAATTTTCATTCATCTGAAGCAGAGCATTTAAGCCCCTAGAGAGGGTTAGAGAGAACAGGTAGAATGTAGGGGTTTATAATCAGACCTAAAACTAGTGTGTTGACTTAAATGTCAAGGTCATGCCAGACTAAAAGCTCCTAAATATAGGTGTTCTATTTTAAGCAAAATAGCCCATTCTGTTTCCATAGCTTCATACAAAGTTTGTCCTACATTTTTATTATTTTAAGGTCTTGTTTAGACCCCATTATTTAGATGAGTCAAAGTCACTGTCATATCCTAGAACTTCAATTCCATTTCAGTGTTCAAATGTGATATCCTCATAACCTCTCCTTCTTCGGATTCCCACAGTTAGGAATTGCCAGATCTCAGTGATCTTTAGTGAGTCTTCCAATGTAAGATCCATCTTATTCTACAAAATAGTACAGGCCAACCATTTTCTTACTGTTATTATTATGATTTAGGATTTATTGGAACTTTACAGTGACTCAGGCAGTTAGGTTTCTTTTGAACAGTTAGTGTTTGTGAAATGGTTCTTTTATTATGCATAACAACATTGTTCCAGCACAGTCATATAGTCATCCTTCAGTATCCACAAGGGATTTGTTCTATGATTCCTGCTGAGAATAGCAAAATCCAGTGATGCTAAAATACCTTACATAAAGTGGCATAGTATTTGCATGTAGCTGCTATTCATTCTCCCATATACCATAAATCATCTCTAGAGTATGTATGATGCCTAATACAATGTAAATGCTATGTAAACAGTTGTTAAGCTGCATTGCTTAGGAAATAATGGCAAGAAAGAGGTTTGTGGGCCCGGCGGCGTGGCCTAGAGGCTAAAGTCCTTGCCTTGAAAGCCCCGGGATCCCATATGGGCGCCGGTTCTAATCCCAGCAGCTCCACTTCCCATCCAGCTCCCTGCTTGTGGCCTGGGAAGGCAGTTGAGGACGGCCCAAGGCTTTGGGCTTTGGGACCCTGCACCCGCGTGGGAGACCTGGAAGAGGTTCCTGGTTCCCGGCATCGGATCGGTGCGCACCGGCCCGTTGCGGCTCACTTGGGGAATGAAACATCGGATGGAAGATCTTCCTCTCTGTCTCTCCTCCTCTCTGTATATCCGGCTTTCCAATAATAATAAAATCTTTAAAAAAAAAAAAAGAAAGAAAGAGGTTTGTGAATTTTTAGACATCTGTGATACTTTTTACAGTTCTTTTTATTCACGGTTGCCTGGATCTGAGGACGCGGAACCCATACTCCAATTGTGCGCTGCATGTTGATCACTAATTTCCCATGCAACCTCATGTCACAATCTACTTTAGAATCTGATGTTTATGCATTTTGTCTCCATTATGAGACTATAAACCTTCAACTTTAAGCACTTGAAAGTGTTCTATAAAATTTTATTAAGTTGAAAGAATAAAAGTCATTTTGAATGCCCGTCCAAAAAAACTATCCACAAAAATCTCTTTGCAACCAACTTGTATTTGTTTGTTTAAGAGAGAGGGAGAGAAAAATGGATGAATAGAGAGAGCCCTCTGCTTCACTTGTAAAGGCCTGAAACAGCCAGGGCTGTAACAGGTCAGGGCCAAGAGTCAGGAACTCCAGCCAGGTTTCCCAGGTGAGTTGCAGGAATCAAAATACTTGAGCCAGGATTGCGGCCTTCTAGAGTATGCATTAGCAGGAAGCTGTAGATGGAAGCAGAGCTGGGACTTGAGCCTGGTGAGGAACTGCATAGCCCTTGAGAGAGCAAGGCCTCAGGAAAGATTTCAATTAGAAAGCCGGAAGAGGGGACACCAAGAATGGGGTCAGCATTGGTCATCCTGTGGCTTGAGCAGCCAAGAGGCATACTGGGAGAACCTGAACGATGCAAGAGTAAGTCTTACGGGCAGGTGTTTGACCAGGCAATTCAGGTGTCTGGGTCTTACTGGGCTTCAGTCCCCAGCTCTGGCTCCTGATTTCAGCTTCCCATCCTGTCCTGGTGGACAGGAACGCGCAAATCACTTAATTCCTGACACTCACACAAGAGACAGAGATTGACTTCCTAGTTTCTGACTTTGGTTCTACCCCAGTGTCAACCATTGCAGGCATTTGGGAAGTGAATCAGCAGATAGGGGTGGCTCTCTTTCCTTTCCAAATAAGTTAAATGGTTTAAAAAAAAAATTAGTCAGTTTTGGAATTGAGACTGTGGTACAGTGTGTTAAGTCACCAGCTGCAATATCAGTGTCCCATATGGATGCATGTCCAAGTTCTGGCTGCTCTACTTCCAATCCATTATACTGTTAGTGTACCTGGGAGAGCAGTGAAGCATGGCCCAAGTCCCTGGACCCCTGTAACTACACCCATGTGGGAGACCCAAATGAAGCTCCTGGTTCCCAGCATTGACTTTGTGCAGCCCAAGTCATTGCAGCCATTTGGGGAGTGAAGCAGTAGATTAAAGATCTCTCTTTCTCTCTCTCTCTCTCGGTATGTGTGTGTGTTTCCTTCTTTCTTTCTCTCTCTCTGTAACTCTGCCTTTCAAATGAATAAATAAATCCTGAAAGGAAGAAAAGAAAGAAGGAAGGATCAAATTTTAAAAGGAAAAAGTGAGCTTTACCTAAATCAAGGAGGTATAGATGTGAAAGACAAATGTAGGCAAGCCAATTTGACCATCATCAGTTGGGACCCCATGACAACCAATTCCATTGTCTAAACACCTACAGAAAAGGAAGAAACCCAAGGAGTCCATGGGTATTTTTAATCATTCATAGAAATTAATCAAGGAGATATTGATAAAACTGGTGGTGTTACAGCAGCCAAATGGATAGAATGGGAATTTGTTGATGAACAAACCCTAAAGCACCAGAGCAGAGTAAGACAATCTTGGAAGAAACCCTCCATGGGAGGATGAATGAAAACATATGCAAACAGCCTTAGATTTGGCAGTTAGGAGTGAGGGCAGGGGAAATTAAAAATTAAACTCTTCTTCACTGTTGTGTTCCCTTTTTGTGAATTATGCACATGAGAGAGTGATGGAGGAAAAGGCTGAAACTCAGCTAAAATGGATGCTGGAGGATTATTGGTTAACATTCATTAGCATGAAAAACAAGAGCCAGTTACATCCACAATCAGCAATAGTGTTGGGCACTGTCTCAGAACCACTTCTCTGCAGCAGGTGGACTTCCCGGCAGCTGGAAAGCTCTGTGTTTGAGTTGTGTGTAAAGAAATGTCACAACCCCACAGTAATGACAGAGCAGCAAAGGGACACTGCCTCTCTCAGCTATGTTCAAGCGGGCTAAGGGTGCCTGATGGCTCTGCCTAGTTCCATTAATTATACACTCAAGATAACTGCTAAGCAGTTCCAAACAAAGCAGCCCTATTTTTCCATTCCATGTCTACCCTTCCTTCAGTCAGCAGAGGCAAAAATAGGATGTTACAAATTCAGATCTTGAAAGGGAAGAAAATAATTCAGGCAGCATCTGAATTATATATATATATAATTATACATAATTATATATCATATATTGTATATATTTCAGTAATATATATACATTTCAATTATAACATCAAGGTCAGTCATTTAATCAGCATAGGCAGAATTGAAAAGATAGTTTAGCAATTTAGCCCAGTAGGTCTTACCATTTTTCAAACAAGTTGTTTAATGGAACTAATGAATGAGTTTGTTTCCTTCATTAAAATGGAAATATCTCACCACATTATCCTTCATTTTAATTAAGCGCACTGTATGCAGATTAAAAAGAAAGTCTTCACAAATTTCTCAGGATCATGATTATAGTTCCCAGATTACCATCATCATCTCCCAATTAACAGACTGAATGGTGAGAAGCAAAAATTGTGAAAAGATTTTGAAAATTTCTAGATCCCTATGTGAAAGAGTTCCTTCACATGTAGAATTACAGATAACTGGTACGATTTATGAAGGCAGAAATATCCTAGAAGATTTCTGAGTGAAGATTTAAACCAAAAGTCTTCTCTAAGACATTAGAAGAATTCTTCCATTTCAGAAGTTTGGCAAATTTCATTAATGAAGTTCTCAGAGAAGTCACTGGCCACAACCAAACAAGAGAACTATGAAAAGACTTGTATTCAATAGAACACTGTATAAAACCCCACCATTGTTGGAGATGCAGGTTTAAAAGTCCTTCTAGAGATGGACATTTGGCATGACTGTGGACTGGACAGTGGGGTTGGTTGGGCTGAGCTAGGCTTCAGCGCCCATTGACGTGTACGAGAGTTGAATGGGGTACGGGACAGACTAGGCTCATCTACTGCATATACTGGTAAGCATAGGAACCAGAGTTGGGACCAGGCCCGGAAGGAGTTATTGGGGGTTGCCCCAACTAGGCTACAGGTCCTGTTGGTGAACGTGAGGGCAGTGTGTGGTGGGCTGGGTCACAGCATCTGCTGGTTTACTTAAGAGAAGAGGCCAGAGGGCCTGGCGCGATAGCATAATGGTTAAGGTCCCAGGATCCCATATGGGCGCCGGTTCTAATCCCAGCAGCTCCACTTCCCACCCAACTTGGAATCTACCAAGTTAATCCATTAGAAGGTGTCCTAGCCAACAGGCAATCTTCAAATCTTAAGTGACAAATCAGAGTACACAATGTGTGGCCAGGAATCAAGTTTGATATCAAACTTGTTTTAAGTTATGAAATTATGCTTTCAGTTATTTAAAATTGTGAACCTGGCCATCTAGCACTTGCCAAAAAAAGTAAAGCAAGATTTAAGGATGAGGAGAGTATTAGGGGAATACAAATCTCCACCTGCACTAGAATAATCATTGGGCACATTTTGACACTTAGTATATTATCTCCACTATCACGAAAGGCCACAGCTCTGAGAGGAGAGGAAGAAGGCAAGGGAGAGAGGGAATCATTGGGTGCATGTCGGAAGCACAGCCAGTGATAAAATGAGGCAACAGGAAAGGACAAAAGCTTCCAACCCTGGCACCTGTGGGTGGTGACGGAGGACAGGGATAAAAGCCCCAGGATTAGCAAGGCTCCAGCTACAAATGGAAGTCTGGCATACAGTTGTCATTGGCTGCAGAACCAACTCAGCCTTCCAAGTCCTGGGGAAGATTTGATTTCTGCCTGCAAACAACGTCCAGTGACCTTGGGAAGTGTGGCAATGCAACCAGATCCCTGACACCTGACATACTGATTCCAAGTCAATCCATTAGGTGTCCTAGCCAACAGGCAATCTTCAAATCTTAACTGACAAATCAGAGTACACAATGTGTGGCCAGGAATTAAAATGGATTATAGCTAAGCATAAATATGAACATATCTAGTAGGTGATTTGCAAAATAAAAATAGGTATCTTGAGCCACATAGTAATGCATATGACTGCTTCTTTGGACTTTATTTATTCTGTGTGTGTGTGTTTGTGTGTGTGTGTGTGTGTGTGTGTGTGTTTTATTTCAAAACAACAACACAACTCAAGACATAAATTGTAATCTATGAAAAAAATTTACCAATTATATCACAAAAAAATTCATACATAAAAAGATCTCAAAATTTGAGGGGAAGAAAGATATAAAGATCTATAGAAGAAAGTCTCAACAGTTCTAATAAAAAGAAAGGCCATTTTTGGGCAAACAAGATGTTTGAAAGCCAGGCATGTGGCTCAGTAAATTAAACAATCACGTGCAAATTCCACATCCCACATGGAGTACCTGGCAGTGAGTCCCACCTCCAGTTCTGATTCAGTTTCTTGCCAGTGCACCATGAGAGGCACAAGGTAATAGCTCAATTATTTTTCCCTCATTTTATCTCCCTTGACATCAGAGGCCCTGATTTTGGAGCTTTCTGCCTCCGGAAATTATCTCACTGCCTCTGTGCCCCAATTCTCAGGCCTTTCATCTCATCTAAGCACTGTCCCGACGACTTCTCTGGTTCCAGATCTTCAAATCTATTGTAATTACACCTCTGTCTCTCATGATTCTGTACGTACTTCTCATTCTATACAATCGTTGTCAGCCAATAGCCATAATTATCCTTCTCTCTCTCTCTCTCTCACACACACACAGGGTGTGTGTCTATATTTGTATATCGCATTGGCTCTGTCTCTCCGAAAAACTCTATCATATCCACCTAGCACCTAAATCCTAGTTTACAAAAGCTTTCCCTCAAGACTCACCAAAACACTGATTGCAAGTGTAGCTCAAGCAGCAAAAAGGTGAGCAAAGAATCCCACAAAGTGACGAAGCTATCAAAGACTAACATGGCAGCAAGAAAGAGACATGCTCAAAAGATCAGAAATCAAACGAGATATTTCCAAGAACAGATGGAACAATAAAAGCATCTTTAAAATTATAACTATAGTTGACTGTAACTACCGTACAAATACAATTTATGACTCCATAGTAACATTAAAAGTAGAAGAGAAAGAAGAAAATTCATTCATGGTTGTTGAAATTGAGTATTAAACTAACTGATCCCTAAAAATTATAATTATAGGGGGAGGAATAAGTGTTTCTCCTATGTTTTGAGCTCTCTTTTACAGATGGATGCCAGATAATAGATTTAAGAGGAACAACGCAATGGAAAATTCCCTATTTTCTAAACCCTAATAAGGTCAATAATTCAAGCAAGAATTCTCAGCACATGCTAAGAAAAGCAGAAAGTGTTTGTGAATTTGAATATTCACAAGTTGCAAGTGTTACCTCCACATACTTTTCAATCTGAAGCCAGGAGTCAGGAGCTTCTTCCAGGTCTCCCACGTGGGTGCAGGGTCCCAAGATTTTGGGCCATCACTGACTGCTTTCCCAGGCCACAAGCAGGGAGCTGGGTGGAAAGTGTGGCCACCAGGACATGAACCGACATCATTATGGGATCCCAGTGCATGCAAGGCGAGGATTTAACCAGTAATGCTGACTCAGTCTAGGCTTGGAGGAGTTAATGATCTTTAATTGAACTCCTACACCTCTAATCTAGGAACTGACCTGATGTTTAGCTGGAACATTTCAGAAGACAAGGTAAAACAAAAGCAGGAAGGGAAAAGAAGAGAAAAATCACTTACAACTTGTATTCTGTTAATACTAAAGCAGCAATCACAAGGTGATTTGGCCTGAGTGTAAATAGCAATAAATGCATTCAATCATAATAGTCTTCAGTCACAATAAATCACATGCCCAAAGAGTGAATAATATGCCCATTGGCTTAAGATTTTAATGAGAAAAATTGTTTCAAGTTTAATTAAACTACATAGTAGACAAAAATTCCTGTTTGCTTTACACAAGCTCTCTATTATTACCTGAATTGAGAACTATGAGTCAGTCTAGAAAAGTAGAAGCCCCACTTCACTCCCCCAAACATCTGATCCTCAGGGCTTTTGGCAAAAGATTTTCAAAAAATCATTCATCTGACCCAGGGATTATCCCATGTATAAATGTGTCTGCTGATGTTTTTCAAATCACTGCTAATGAGCATGCCAGATTTTTATTCCTTGAATGACTACTGGTCTAATGCAAATATGTACATGTTTAAAAAATAAAGAGCCCAGTTTAATTTTGCCCAGAACTTTTTGTTTGGTTTCTCAGTATGGGACTACTGTACATATGTCAGGGTTACTTCCAGGGTGATAGACACCTATAGAATATTCAAACAACCTAATAATGATAGCAGGGGAACAAAGAACTGTGTGTGCATTGCTCAGACTCCATTCATTAAAACTCTGAAGGTTTAAAAAGAAGTGAAAGATGTAGTCTGCATGCACAATCAACTATGGTCAAAAACGTGCGCCCCTGAGCCAACCAATTAAAGCACAAAAGCTGATACTGAATTGCAGTGAATCAAAGGCCACAAAAGCTAGGGAAACCATTGCAAATAATCAAAAATAAAAGATCCTAGACTTGAAATTCCTCTGGGAAATCTATTGTATCAAATTTTTCTTATGATTTATTTTTCTTGAAGTCAGAGTTACAGAGAGAGAGGGACAGACACAAAAGAGAAGTCTTCCATCTGCTGGTTCACTTCCCAAATGCTCACAGTCACCAGTGCTGGGCTGATCTGAAGCCCAGAGCCTGGAGCTTCTTCCAGTTCTGCCATGTGGGTCCAAAAGCTCTAGCCCTTGGGCTCTCTTCTGCCGCTTGCCCAAGCCACCAGCAGGGAGCTGGATTGGAAGTGGAGCAGCCAGTGTCCAAAAGGAATGTTGGCAATGTAGGCAGAGAATCAGCCCACTACACCCCTGCATGGCCATTATCCTATCCAATTTATATTCCCAATAGTTTATCAGCCTGATGCCTGGCACATGTTAGGAGGCTGAACAAATAAATCAGTAATGCTTCAAACTGTGATGCACACTCTAATATCTGGTTTCTGTGGTATCAGAACATCATATTTTTAGCTGAGTGCTCTACAGGAATATCCAGAGTCCAGTCCATATTTCCCAGGCTCCTTTGCATCTCCCTGCGACCACCTAATTAGACTGACCAATGGGATAAATTTAGAAGTCCAATGCTCCATTCTCTTCTCCTTTTACTCCTCCCACCTGGCTAGAATGAAAATATAAAGCAATGAGTACTTCCCTAAGAACGTAAGTAATTCATGGTGGAGCCATAGGAAGGACAGAGTCTGGATCTTGGGCCTTTGAAATTTCCTAACATTCTAGAAATGATTGCCTTTCATTTTAAATATGAAATCAAAATGTATTTTTCTAAGGTTACCGATAGGGTTTTCCTTTACTTAACATTGTGTCTATCCTAAGTAATATGCATACACTATTTCCTTAATGTATGTTTAGCTAGTTCATCAGTCTCTAACAATCATGTACTGCCTTATTTGAGAGGCAGATAGAATGGGGATGGTTAGAACTCCCTCCCAGGGCTTCACTCCTTAAAAACTTGGGACGATTGGACCGAGCCATGTCAAAGCTAAGAGCTGGGAATGTAGCCCACGTTACCCTGTGCGTGGTAAAAATGCAAAGACTTGAGACAAAACCTTCCACCTCTCAGGATCTGCATTAACGGGAAGCTGGAATTAGGATCCAAGCCAGGACTCAAACACAGGCAGCCCCACATGGGACAAGGGTGTCCTCACCATTTTCCTCTTATTAAGATTTATTTATGTATGCATTTATTTGCTTGTTGCAAAAACAGAGTGGCAAAGAGAAAAAGACACCCACATACGCAAACACAGAGAGAGGGGTGGAAGGAGAATGGACATCTCATCCACTGGTTGACTCCCCAAATGGCCACAACTGGAGCTAGGTCATCCAGTAGCCAAAGGACAGGAATTTCACCCATGTTTCCCACAAATGTGGGAGGAACTCAAGTATTTGAGCCATCATCTACTACCTCCCAAGTGCATCAGCTGGAAGATGGATCAGAACCATGGAGTAGTTCGGACTGGAACTGGGTACTCGGACATGGGACATAGGTACACCAAGCAGTGGCTTAACTCACTGTGCTGCAACATCTCCCCTCAGTTGCTCACTTTCAACTTCTACAAGTATTGCCACAGCCGTAGCAAAGGCTGACATACTCTTCCTGAAAAGGACCAGACAGTGAATATTTTAGGCTTTGCAACTCACACTCCCAGTCAGTCAGGGCTACATCCTCGTTTGCCCCATTTTAGACCCAAATAAACCCCTTTCTCCCCTGCAGCAGCCACCATTCTCCTTTTCTCTCTCGGGATGGTCATTTTCAATTAACTCAGTTACCTGACAATAAAATCTCTAGTGTCACTGTGTGTGTTGAGTGGTGATTTCAGCTTCTCTTTTGTTGCCAAGAAACCTAACAGACTGTACTCATAAAATTCTATCTCACGTTTTAACCGCTTACAGTGGCGACTGGGAGGAGATGCCTCTTAACCTAGGGAACACTGTGATGAGTTCTCCAATGTTTGAACACAATCATGGAGGTGATTCAGCAGAGGGCTGGAGGCTTGAAGCTGTACCACATAAGAGTTAAACAGGAATTTTAACGATGTCTGGTCTCTTCATTACAAAGGAAAAGAAGAATAAAAAGGCATGAGAGAATATGGAGGAGAGAAGATGGCTAGTGGGAAATTGTCCGTTGCTGGATTGTTTCTTAAAACTGTTTCAGAAGCAAAGAGAAAGGAGAAAAGTCCCCACACACTGGCTCATCTCTCGATGCCAGGACCCTCCTGGGCATCAAAGCCAAGAACACAGTCTAGACTCTCTACACGGGTGGTAGAAACCTGACTGCCAACACCAGCACCACTGCCTCCCAAGGGCTACATTAGCTGGAACTCAGAATCAAAAGCCGGAACTGGGAACTGAACCCAAGTAATCTAATGTAGAATGCAGGTGTCTTAACCAGCATACTAACCACTAAATTAAACACTAGCCCCTATATGAAATCTAGGAGTGGCTGACAAGAAATATTCCTCATGACAGACACTCAGCCAAATGCTCTTGAAATACTCTCATCTTAGTGGCAGCGTTTGGCAGGACAGAGATCCACTCCAGGCCTTGGGATCCCAGGCTTGGAATATCTCCACTCTCCACTAGTGGTTAACAAATGTCCACAATATTCCATCCACATTTTCCACAGACTTCTTAACAAAAGGAATCCATGAGGTTTATATAAATAAACACATATTTTATGCTGGGTAAGTACTCTTGGAAGCGAAACATGGATAAAAACAATACTGTTTCAAATAAACTATATTAGTAACTTCACATAGGAGGGAAATCTGAAAGTTCAGTTTCCTGTCATTCAACTGAATTTGCTGCCAGCATACAAAGACTGACTACATGAAGTTTTTGCACAAAATTACAACAGGTTCCTTCCGAGGGCCCCCATTCAGAAATCGTATCCTCCTTGGGTGGAAAGTGCTCTGCTACCTGTGAGACTGCAGCCTGGAGTTAGACTAACACCACATGCCTTTTTTCTACTTTCTGTTTTCCACATATGTTATGTGGTGTCAGCAATTTGAAATCCTATTTTATTATTTTCCTGGAATTCAACATACACAGAATGTATCATTTCCTAAGATCTTATCTGCCTACTCAACACTGCTTGAAATCTGAGATTAAAAAAAAAAGTCTGGAGGGCTGTTTAAGAGTTTTAAGATTATCTAGGTTGAAAAAGGAAGGATGAAAAAAACATTTCCGACTGTAGAATGTGTTCTCTCCTTCCGGCTCCTGACAAGGTATTCTCTCAGCTTGGTCACACTTAGATCACTGAGGCTGTGGGCACAATGTCTAGAACCAGAACTCTAAGCAGATCTCTAAACCCAAGCCAGAAACACAGGCCGACCCTGGTGGTTGTCTGTGTTCACAGTCATGTCCTTCCCTTCCTCCTTGAGTTGGTGCAGGTGGCACACAATTATTTCAAATGAGTCCAGTACTGTTCCTAATCCGAGTAGTTTTATCCCACTTTCTTCCCTCAGAGCTAATTAGTTAGATTTGAGCAAGCTGCAGATTTCTGACCACTGAGGCGTGAGGGCAAGTCTGTCCAAGGAGGGAGGGAGTACGGCGTCTGGGGAAAATTTTGCATTGGCGAAAGAAGTAAGAAAGTGGAACAGCCATCTTAGAGTATGAAGAAAGTCAACCAAACCCATGCTCCACTGGGCCAGCTCACTAGAGTTGAAGAGAATGAGTTGTCAACATTGCCTGGGACTTTAAGTCATTGAATGAAACTCAAGAATCACAGACTTTTATTTGAGAGGATTCATTTTTCTTAAGGTGGGATTTCCCATTAACATCCCAAAACAAACACCTAACTCAAAACTGAAAAGAATCACCGATTATTCTAATAACCTAATCCATCACTAAACTCCATGATGTGTTAGATCTTTTTAAATTCTCTCCCAGCTAATCCTTCCTCTAAACTCCTCACTGCCAATCCAGATTCCCATAAAATGCTTCACTTCTGGATTACTAATGCAACAACTTATTAGCTCATTTCCAACCTTGAGTTTTAAACATTCTTGGGTTTGGTATTTCTCAAACAATTGAAAGCTTCCAATTTTGCACAGTGGGTGTTGGCTGATTTTTTTTTTTTTACCTAATTTTTAAAGCTCTATAGCAGAATTGAGCATACCTGATTCACTAGTTCAGTTACACCACAAGCAGAACCAGGCCCTTCTCAACAGCACAGGTAAGACATCACACAATGTCACATCAGCTGGATGTGGTGTGACAGCAATTGGAGGCCAGGCACCCTTCATCTTGGAAGTGGACACTCAGTCACCCTTACATTTCAACCAGTCTTAATGACTTATTTCTTCACCTTGTAGATTTCTTGCTCCCACCTCTGTTTTTCTTTTGTTTTGCTTTAAATGTTTTTATTCTTGAAGGATTTTTTTAGTTTCTCTAACACTTTCAAAAAATGATTTCCATTCTCAACTCTAGCCTTATTTTTAACAAACCTTATCTTGTTCTCACTTTCATTTCTTTCTGTCATTCTAGCTTTTCACATCATTTATTTTAAATCTCTTAGGTCACCTCTGCTTTTCAAAATGTCGAACTCTTTTATCAGATTTCAACATTTAGCCATTAGTTGCAATCTTATTTTTTCCCTAGGGTAGTCTCAATTTCAATTATTTTTACCTTTTACCTTTCCCTATTTTACTCCCACTCCTTTAATTTTCCTAACATACCAGATCACAGAAAATTGAATTAAGATATAGGTATAGTTTGCAACAAAGAAATTTTGAAATCTCTGGATAGTTTTTCATAATACACATTCCATGAATGATTGAAGATCCACCTCATATGGTTGTTTCTTTGGTTTTTCTTGTGACTACCAAGAAGTGTTGCTAGTGGAATATAATTGTACAAAGTTCAAAGCACAAAAAGGAAAAAGTAGGGGGTCTTTGACCTTCTCCCACAGTTTCTATACTCCCCGAAATCTTCATCTACAGCCTACCTTGTGTTCCACATTGGTTCCTGCCTTCTTTGCAGGCACAGAGATGGTTTCTCTTATTCCAGCTACTGGCCCCACCTCGCCTCCGTTCTTTCCTGAGCAAAAAGAGCAGTGATCAAGCTGGGGTCACACACACACAGACCCACACTTTCCTGGACACTCAGTGATTATCTCGAATAAGCGATAGCTTGGTTGTTGTCAGTTTATATCTCATACTTAAAATACTGGAACCTAAGCAGAGAAGGGGAATTGTTTCATTTGACATCATTCAGAAGTACTCTAGACACTAAGAAGTGTTTTTGTGATATTTATTTATTAATTTGAAAGACAGAGGTACAGAGAAGGACAGAAAGAGAGAAAGAGAGAGAGGTGATCTTCGAACTCCCCTGGCTCACTCCCTAGATGACTGCAATGGCCAGGGCCCAGCCAGGCCAAAGCCAGGAACCATTAACTTCTACCAAGTCTGCCATGTGGGTTTCAAGAGTCCGAACACTCTGCCCATCTTATTCTGTTTTCCCAGGTGCATCAGCCAGGAAGCCACACCAACACAGACAGACATGGTCTCTACTCTCCTGGTGGGTATTCGTTAGCTGCCTGTCACTGTGGCAGGCATCTGAGAGCAGCTCAGGAATTTTATTTTAGCTCACAGCTTTAAAATCTTGCAGTCTGGTTGAGCAGACCCTGTGGTCTTGCATGTCATGAAGTACAGTAAAATGCTTGCAAAAGGGGGAGCACACGGTGAGCTAGAAAGCAGGGAGCAAATGTGACCAAGGTGTTCAGGGTCTCTTTATACAGCCTCCAGAACTCAATCGTAGGGGCTCCTGGTAATAAGCTAATCGAATGTAATCATTTCCCAAAGACCCCACCTTCCAACACCATCATTGGATTGAGTTTCCGCCCATAATATATTAACATTCACCCATGAACTGTTAACACTAGAATTTAGAGAAAGAATTGTTTAAGACATGGTCATTTGAGAGGTACATAAACTAATATTCAAACCATAACACATACTTGTATCAAAGAGACCATAAGCACGGGGGCAGGACACTGCTGTGGCACAGCACGTACAGGCACTGCTGCTGATGCCCACATTCATTTTCAGAGCCTCAGTTCAACTTCTGGCTCCTCTACTTCCAATCCAACTCAATGCTAATGCACCTTGGAAGCAGGGGTTGCTGTTTCATTTACTTAAGTCCCTGGCCTTCACAGGGAAGACAGTCCAGCCCAGCTACTGAAACCAATTGGTGAGTGAACCAGTGGATCAATGAATCATTCTCTCTCCCTCCCTCCAATTCAAATGCATAAAAATAAGGATCCAAAACTAAAAAATAAAAAAAATAAGGATCCAGTGCGATGACTTAATTGACTAAATCCTCACCTCGCAAGCACCAGGATTCCATATGAGCAACAGTTCATGTCTTAGCTGTTCTACTTGCCATCCAGCTCCCTGCCTGTGGCCTGGGAAAGCAGTAGAGGATGGACCAAAGCCTTGGAATCCTGTACCCTTGAGAGAAACCCAGAAGAAATTCCTGGCTCTAGGCTTCAGATCAGCTCAGCTCTGGATATTGCAGCCATTTGGAGAGCAAAACAGTAGATAGAAGATCTTTCTCTGTCTCTCCTTCTCTGTAAATCGTCCCTTCCAGTAAAAATAAAAAAATCTGGAACTCAGCGAGGGGAAGGGGTTTGAGGAGAGAATAAGAGAAATCCCAGCGCCTATTGAACTGTATCATAAAATGATAATGATAATAATAACAATAAAGATGTAAAATTTAAAAATAAATAAATAGATCTTCAAATACATAAAATAAGTGATTAGTTAATCCCAAAACAATCAAAAATATAAAGAAAATGCAAAACATTAAAAAATAACTGTAAGCCAGTTCATGCATTTTCCTCCCAAACACCCAAAATGATTAAACCTAAAGATAATGTCACTTTGTGTTCATTTGAAGATTTAGTAACTCCACACTAATAAAACTTCCTAAAGAATTACTAATATTCTTGGGGCCAGTGTTGTGCCATAGTGCGTAAAGCTGCCATCTGCGATACCAGAGCATCCCAGATGTGCACCAGCTTGAGCTCTGGCTGCTCAAATTCTGACCCAGCCCCCTGCCAACACATCAGAGAAAGCAATGGAAGATGGCCCAGATGCCTGGGCCCCACCAACCACGTGGGAGACCCAGAAAAGCTCTTGGCTCCTAGCTTTGGATCAGTCCAGTCCTAACCACTGCAGCCATTTGGTTAAGAACTCTCTCCTTCTCTCTCTGTTTTTTTTTTCTCTCTCTCTCCCTCCCTCTCTCTGTCCCTCAACCTCTCTATAATTCTACCTTTCAAATAATTTTTTAAAGATTTATTTTGCTTTTATTGGAAAGTCAGATATACGGAGAGAAGGAGAGACAGAGAGGAAGATCTTTCATTCGTTGATTCACTCCCCAAGTGAGCCGCAACGGCTGGAGCTGAGCCAATCTGAAGCCAGGAGCCAGGAGCCTCTTCCGGGTCTCCTACACAGATGCAGGGTTTCAAGGCTTTGGGCCATCCTTGACTGCTTTCCCATGCCACAAGCAGGGAACTGGATGGGAAGCAGGGCTGCCAGGATCAGAGCCGGCGCCCATATGGGATCCTGGTACATGCAAGGTGAGGACATTAGCCACTAGGCTACCTCGCCAGGGCCTCAAATAAATTTTTTAAAAGAATTAATACTATTCTCAAATGAGACATCCAGTCATCCTTGTAAAGAATGAATAATATTCTCCAACTATGCACTCAGACACCCTTGGTGACCTCACAGGGTATTTTAAACTTTCGAGAGACACTTGATACCTGTCAGATACCAGGCAAACTGCTAAGGTAAACTGCTAACTTGAAGCTGTTCACAGTTTCAACATTAAACAGCTGCATTCCTTTCGCTGATGTCATATCTTTGCAAAGCTAAGTGTTTGAGAGTTGCTTTGATAAAAAGTAAGCAACACATAAATATGAATAGAGAGCAAGAAATGGAAGTGCAAGTGTGCTGGGAGGCAGCAGGTGCTGGCTGGGATGTTTGGGTCCCTGACAACCACGTGGAGACCTAGATAGAATCTCGTGCTGTGGGCTTAGGCCTGCTCCAACCCTGGCTCTTACAGGCAGTTAAAGAGGAAACCCATGAATGGAAGATTTTTTTCCTCTCTCTCTTTTTCTCAGTTTGCCTTTCAAGTATGGAAAAATAAATAAGGATCTGGCATGATAGCCTAGTGGTTAATCTTCTCACCTTGCATGCACTGGGATCCCATATGGGCACTGGTTCGTATCCCAGTGCTCCATTTCCCATCCTCCTCCCTGCTTATTGCCTGGGGAAGCAGTGGAGGACGGCCCAAAGCCTTGGGACCCTGCACCCACATGGGAGACTCAGAAGAGGATCAGAAAAGGCTCCTGGCTCCTGGTTTCAGATCAGCTCAGCTCTGGTCATTGCTGCCACTTGGGGAGTGACTCAGCAGATGGAAAATCTTCCTCTCTGTCTCTCCTCCTCTTTGTATATCTGACTTTCCAATGAAAATAAATAAACCTTAAAAAAAAAATCTGACGTTCCAACAAAAATAATGAAATCTTTATAAAAAAAAAAGAAAATTTTACTTATTTTCTTATTTTTTTTTTAAATATTTGTTTATTTTGTTGGAAAAACAGATTTACAGAGAGGAAAGAGAAAGATCTTCCATCTGCTGGTTCACTCCGCAAGTTGCCACAACAGCCAGAGCTGAGCTGATCCAGAGCCAGGGTTTCCTCCAGGCCACCCATGCTGGCAGGTGCAGGGTCCTGAGGCTTTGGCCCATCCTCCACCGAGCTTGCAGGTCACAAGCAGGGAGCTAGATGGGAAGTGGAGCAACCTGGACACGAACCAGCGCCCACAAGCGACCCCGGCAGTTGTAATGCAAGGATTTAGCCACTAAACCGTAGTGCCGGGCCCTAAAATTATCTAAAAAGAGACTTCAGCAAGTAAGGGAAGTCTTTTAAAATGCACACAGACAGACACACACACACTCAATTACATAAATTGCAAGGATAAAAAGCAGACAAAAATACAAGAAAATGTTAAGTTTCACTTCTGCTGTATGGGAGCAGTCTGTGCCTCCTAAGAATTGTCTTTATCATCTGCCTGTTAACTGTTTACTGTTAAGTACAGATACCTAAGCTGGCAGAGTCCTACCTGCTCCATTTAGGACTCTGGATGCCAATCTGTGAAAAAGCTAGGAAGCAGCCTTCTTGGAGTGCTGTCTCAGTGCGACTTTTATGGCATTGCGTATGTAGGAGTCAAGGAATTATTGAACCGGAGGCAAACTCAACCTGTGCTTTGCTAACTTGGAGACACACAATGCCTTGTGGTGCTCTAACAGATTCAACTTAGGAGAAGGACAGGAATGAAGAAGTGAGCAATGAAAGGGAAAAAAAAATAATAACCTTTAGCAATAGCCAGATAGTGTGCGAGATGCTTTCGCAAGTACGAGTTCTAAATGACATGCCTGTTAAGTCAGAAATAGTCGCTCCGACATTAATCACGAGCAAGGTCAGATTTTTTTTAAGCCCTAAAGCTTGGAAGGCGAATTAATTTGTCCTCTAAATCCAGGTCTCAAACAAATGATGTTAATGCACAAGGGGGTTATGAGAACCAGCTGTGTGTGTGTATTCCAATTTCTCATCCTGCCTCAATTCCAAATTGCTGTCTAGATATCTCACTTTCAAATCCGCTTACCAGGAGATACTTTTGGCTTCCAACTTTTGCCTCCCTGTGGGAGACAAGCCTACTAAAGAGATAACACACACCCCTGCAGGCCTGCCTGTCCGGTAATGAAGGGCAGTATTCCCTAGGAACTTTAATAGGAAGACTAAGGATCTGGAAAGGTCTGCCTTTTGAACAAGGCAGGCATGACATATCTTCCTCTGTCTGAAAGACTGGGATGCTGACGGGGATCCGCTTGGCACTGGGAGCAGCCAGCACTCAGGGCTAGGATATGACGGCACTAGGAAGGGCGCTAGGAAGGGCGCCCGGACCCTGGAACTCTTCCACAATGAGAGGAGCCTCCCGGTGAGACACTGCCTGCCCCTCCTGGGGAAGTTTCTATGCAGAAGCCATCGGTTGAGAATGCCCAAGTCAGAAAGCTGAATCAGACCAATCAGGGGAAACAGTGCCAATTTCTGGAGTTGCTGGGTCCTTGCTACCCACATGGAAGACCTCAGCTGAGTTCCCAGCTGCAGGATTTAGCCTCAGCCCAGCCTGCCCACCCAGACATTTAAAGTGAACCAGTGCATAGCAACAGTCTCCCACTCTCTCCCTAATCATTAAATTAGTATCTAAGATGTATGCTTTTACATAATATACTATACAAAATATATATTTACTATATTAATATAATGTGCGTGTGTATGTGTGTAGCACACATTTAGCCTAGCTAACAATAGTTAGTACTTCGAGTGTTATATACTAAACCATGTTTGGAGTGCTATCTGTTAATGTGTTTGATCCTCCCGCAATCCTGCAAGAAAGATTATATTATTATTCTCCTTTCACAGAGAGGGAAAGTTAGCCAATTTAACTTCAAGACACCTACAGAGAAAACAAGGACCAAGATCCTTACCTTGTTTCTCTCGTGCCATGATTTCCATTAGGTCAATGCTCATTCCAATTTCCATTTATTTCAGAGGCAAAGACGCACAGAGAGAGAACCTCCACCCGCCGGTTCACTGCCAAGGTCTGCAATGGCCTGTTCGGCTGGGGTGGAAGCCAGGAACACTCTCCAGATCTGCGTGGTGGGTGGCAGAGACTCAGCTACTTTCACTCTCACCGCTACCTCCCAGGGTCTCCGTGAACAGGAAGCTGAAGTCAGGAGCCAGAGGCAGGGATTGAACCCAGGTCCTCTGGTGTGGCATCTCAACCAACAGGCTAAATGCCATTTCCTTAGTTGAATTTTTTTTTTCTTTACAGCTTCTCTGAACATCAACAGAAAGCAGACAGAGAGGACATCATCATTTCTTTCTGATACAAAGATTAATTCCAGTAGCATGGACAATCTGCCATGTCCTATAATTTTTCCATAATGGGATGTCGATTGTTAACTTTTGTGACACGTTATGCAAATAAGCCTAGCCTAAGAGAATCCACAAAAACATAATGCAACAGTGACAGGAAAACAGAACAATAACACCACTTATGTCTTCAGTTCTGGCAGAAATTTGCTGAAGAGCAGCCTCAGCAGCAAGCAGAGGGTCAGCAGTTTGTCAAGAATGTGCAGCTGCTGCGGAGCTGGCACCACACAAGTCAGTTCTTCTGGGAGAGACCAGCTCTCCTCTGCCTTATTCATGCACACGTGCCCCCCCCAAAAGACAGGAAGAAATACGTCCTGAAATGTGCTGCTGCACTCAGAACATGGTCCTTGGAGTCTGCCCCCATAACACTGTGTTATCACGCAAGATGGTATACTGGCACCTTTTTACACTGGCATATGTCTACGTGCAAAAGAAAGAGAAAAAGACCCATGAGAAATGGACTTAGAAGTTTGCTTCAACACACACACACACACACACACACACACACACACACAATTTAAAACCTTCCCTAGCTTCTTCACAACATGCATGTCCCACAAACTTGCTGAATTACTTTCATACTCCCAAATCCACGGACTCACCAGCAGGGGGGACGCTGCATCACGATACCTGGAGACAAGTTCTCAGGATGTGCGAACCAGGCATTTCTCTAACACAAGAGGATCTCTTCAGAGGGCCAGGGATTTGGTGCAACAGCTAAGACACCACTAGGGATGCCTGTAACCCATGTCAGAGGATCAGCCCCTCAAATCAATTTCTAAATAGCCACATTTAATGTATTGGCGTTTAAAGCCAAGAAGCCAGTCTGTTTTACAGAATACATCTGTGTTGCAAAAAGATACTGTGCTTGTTGGCTTCCAATCACTGATTGGCTTTTGCTTCTCAAGGATTTGAGACACATTTTTACACTTGATCTTAGCCAAAAGGCCGAAAGGCAATTGAGACACATTTTAAAGCTGATATGTATGTGTTTAAAAACAAGTTATACTCCAGCTGTAGGCAATTGCCTAGGTTTCCTTGTACCAAGACAAGTATTACACTGTAGGGAGAAAAACAGCTATTCTGGGCCTGGTTAATGCCAAATTTGTGTTAACTGTATCAGTGTGCCAGCATGGTTGCCTATTCTACTTATAAAAAGGAAAACAAAGATAAATAGGGGCCTGGCACAATAATCTAGTGGTTAAAGTCCTCACCTTGCATGCATTGGGATCCTATGTGGGTGCCAGCTCATACCCTGGCTGCTCCACTTCCCTTCTAGCTCTCTTTTTGTGTCCTGGGAAAGCAGTCAAGGACAGCCTAAGGCCTTGAGACCCTGCACTCAAATGGGAGACCCAGGAAAAAGCTCCTGCCTTCAGATCGGTTCAGCTTGGGCCATTGCAGCCACTCAAGGAGTGAACCAGCAGAAGGAAGTCTCTCCTCTCTGTAAATCTGACTTTCAAATTAAAAAAAAAAAAAAAAAAAAGAATCTTTTAAAAATAAAGGAAAAGATTTGGGCCCAGCGGTGTGGCCTAGCAGCTAAAGTCCTCGCCCTGAATGCACCAGGATTCCATATGGGCGCCAGTTCTTTTTTTTTTTTTTTTAAGATTTTATTCATTTTATTACAGCCAGATATACAGAGAGGAGGAGAGAGACAGAGAGGAAGATCTTCCGTCCGATGGTTCACTCCCCAAGTGAGCCGCAACGGGCCGATGCACGCCGATCCGAAGCCGGGAACCTGGAACCTCTTCCGGGTCTCCCACGCGGGTGCAGTGTCCCAATGCATTGGGCCGTCCTCAACTGCTTTCCCAGGCCACAAGCAGGGAGCTGGATGGGAAGTGGAGCTGCCGGGATTAGAACCGGCGCCCATATGGGATCCCGGGGCTTTCAAGGCGAGGACTTTAGCCGCTAGGCCATGCCACCGGGCCCATGGGCGCCAGTTCTAATCCCAGCAGCTCCACTTCCCATCCAGCTCCCTGCTTGTGGCCTGGGAAAGCAGTCAAGGACGGCCCAATGCCTTGGGACCATGCACCCGCATGGGAGACCTGGAGGAGGTTCCTGGCTCCTGACTTTGGATCAATGTAGCACTGGCCGTTGCAGTCACTTGTGGAGTGAATCATCGGATGGAAGACCTTCCTCTCTGTCTCTCCTCCTCTATGTACATCTGACTTTCCAATAAAAATAAAGAAATCTTTAAAAATAAATAAATAAAATAAAATATTTGTGGAAGGAGTCCAGCAGAACCCAAGTACCTGGCAGATGACCTCAGGACCTACACCAGTATGTGGAGAGGGAGGGCTGTGGATTGCCCAAGGAAAGGAGTTTGGGGACATATGAGAGTGGGGCCACCAAGGGAGTACTTTACAAGTGTGAAATGACTTCCTGGGGCTGCCATGGAC
The DNA here is from genome assembly GCF_030435755.1 of Ochotona princeps. Taxonomy (NCBI): domain Eukaryota; kingdom Metazoa; phylum Chordata; class Mammalia; order Lagomorpha; family Ochotonidae; genus Ochotona; species Ochotona princeps. Next base: position 55,423,705 of record NC_080840.1, read on the forward strand.
CAGACCATGGCACTCGCAGGTAGATGAGGGAGTTGAGATCCAGTGGTTTTTAAACTCTGTAGAGTGGAAACCAGAGGGCATGTCTGGATCAGACCAATGTACCTGCCCACGTGGGAGAACTGAGCTGGGTGGCATTGCCCACCACCAGCCAGCACGCACGAGAGCTAGCGTCAGGAGGCCTGCCTAGGAGGCCCAGACCACAGCACTCACCAGTGAGTGTTGGGCCATCTGGTTGGGCCATCACTGCAGAATCAAGCCTGTGGGCAGTTTCTGTAGGGGGTATTCAGGATTACTCCTGTGAGGCTGTGGTACCCACTGGTTTGCACAAAAACTAGGAGTCATGACAGACCAAACTCTGCATGACCACAGATCTCACCAACATTCATGAGAACTGGGGTTACAAGCAGGCTGGGCTGGCCCAGGCTGCAGCACCCACAGGCCCATCTGAGAATCAAGTTTGGGGGTGGGCTGGACTGCAGACTGACTGTGTCTAGCAAGGGTCTAGCGTTTATGAGATCTGGAAGCAGATCTGGTGGAGAACTTAAATAACTCCCCAATTAGGCTGGATCTCCCACTGGTGAGCATGACAGCTGGGGCTGGGGATGGGCCAGGCCAAGCAAGACTGCACCACTTGCTGGCATGTGTGTGTGCTGGATCAGGGGGTGGGACAGACTGGGACAGTCTTAGCACCCACAGGCACACACAGGAGGCAGGAGTGGGATGCTGGTGCTGCAGACAGAGAATTAATCCACTATGTCTCCATGACAGCCCTAAATAAAGCTATTTTTAAAAAATCAATAATATTGAGCCCAATGCAATAGCCTAGTGGCTAAACCCTCACCTTGCATGTGCCGGGATCCCATATGGGTGCCAGTTTGTGTCCCAGCTGTTCTGCTTCCCATCCAGCTCCCTGCATGTAGCCTAGGAGCATGGTCCAAAGCCTTGGGACCCTATACCCATGTAGGAAGACCAGAGGAAGCTCCTGGGTGACTCCTGGCTTCAGATCAGCTCAGCCTTGGCCATGGCAGTCATTTGGGGAGTGAACCAGCAGATGGAAGATCTTTCTCTCTGTCTCTCCTTTTCTTTATAAATCTGTCTTTCCAATAAAAACACATAAATCTTTTCTAAAAAATCAATAATACTTTCAGAATTGAATTAACTATGTGAAAATAAAAACTAACAGTACTCTACCTTATTCTGCATGTCAAAATAAACTGAATGAATCAGATTTAAGCGATTTTTTAAAGCATGAGTATGAGAAGAAAACATGAAAGAATTTTTTCTTCGTTATTTATTTATTTGAAAAACAGAGTGGCAAACACACAGAAAGAGAGTGCCCTGTACTGGCTCACTCCCTGGACACCCAAAACAACCCAAGAGTTCAAGTCAGATCCCCTATGTGAGTGGCACAGGAGCAGTGGCTGCTTCGCCCAGCACCACTGCCTCCCAGTGTGAGTGCTGGCAGTACATGGAGCCAGAGCCAGAGCCAGGGGGCCGATGTGTGGTACAGTACATTAAGCTGCTCTCTGGGGTACTGGTATCCCATATGGGCACTGGTTCAAATCCCAGCTGCTCCACTTCGCATCCAGACCCCTGCCCTACTAGCGCACATGGGAAGGCAGGTGTCTTCAAGTCAAACTGAGGATTAGCTTCTGCCCTCTGTCAGGGAGGATTGAACAGGTTACCAGACATGCAGTGCTCAGAATAGAGTCTAGTACTCACTAAGTGCTAACTACTGTTACAGGGATCATTATGCCTACAACAGACACAGCCAGGCCTGCCAAAACCAGCAGCCAGGAATTTCATCCAGGTCTCCCATGTGGACCAGAGGGACCCAGTTACTTGAGCCATCACCCTGTCTCACAGGGTCTGGAATGAAGAGCAGAACAGGGACCCCAACCCAGGCACTCCACTGTAAGGTACAAAGGTAGGTGATCTTGGCAGCTGCTTCAACTACTACACCACAACGCCCGCCCCAGAACAACAGCTCTTCACTGCTAGCCCATACACCTGCCCCATCTGTGGCTTTTAAAGTGATGTGTGTGCGTGTGCACACACACAATTGTGCACTTGAGATCTCTCTGAAACGATACACAGGAAATGGTGGTTGCTTTCAGAAACAGGAAGTAGAGAACAAGGGATATAAGAGGAAGGCTTCCTCTCTATCATAAACTCTGAAACATCTTGCAGATTCTGTGCTATAATCACTACCCACCAAAAAAAACTACAGTAAAAAGACAATCAATATAAATCTTGAACCTTCTATAGATTCAAATGGCTGAACTGATATTTTTAGAAAAAACAAAAATTGAGGGCCAGCACCTTGGTATAGTAAGTTATATCTCTGCCTATGGTGTCAGTATCTCATATAGGTGTCAGTCTATCTTGGCTGTTCCACTTCCCAGTCCATCTCCCTGCTTTACGGACGGGGAAGGCAGCAGAGGATGGTGGACCACTGCAGCCACATGCAAGATCCACAGGAAGCCCCTGGCTCCTGGCTTCAGGCAGGCTCAGCTCCAGGCATGGTGGCCATTTGGGGAGTCAAACAGCATCACCAATATTAAAGAGCAATAAAAACTGTTTCACTGGGAGTCAGAAAATGTTGCTTTTTATTGGCCAAAGACCAGTGAGGAAAATAACACTCTTCTTTCATTGTCTCAAATATTCAAGTGCTTAGCAAATCTTTGGGGTGGAGGAAAACACACCAAAAATCTACATTCAGGACACTGTCAGGTTAACAGAGCAGGTGGCTGGCCTAAGGCACACTGAGAGCTCCTCAATGGATCATCTAACAGACAGCGGGCAGATGCCAGTTTCACACAGGCTAAAGCACACCTGCTCTCCTGGGGCCGGCACCAGGATGCGTTGAGCTAGGCCTCCGCAAGCAGCATTGGCACCTCACGTTGGAGACCCAGAATAAGCTCCTAGCTACTGGCTACAGACCAACCGAGCTCCAGCCATTACAGTCCTTTGGAGAGTGAACCAGCACATGGAAGTGCTCTCTCGCCTCTCTCAGTAACTCTGCCTTTCAATTAAAAATAAATATATATGTATTTTTAAATCAAAATCAAATACTACTCTCCAGTCTCAAAAACACAAATATCAGGCCCAGCGTGGCAGCCTAGTGTCTACATCCTTGCCTTATAACTGCCCAGATCTCATTTGGGCACCAGGGCACAGGTTCATGTCCCAGCAGTTCCACTTCCCATCCAGCTCCCTGCTTGTGGCCTGGGAAAGCAGTTGAGGACAGCCCAAAGCCTTGAGACCCTGCACCTGCAGGGGAGACTTGGAAGAACCTCCTGGTTCCTGGCTTCAGATCGGCTCAGCTTGGGCCATGGCAGCTACTTGGGAGTGAATCATCAGACAGAAGATCTTCCTCTGTGTTTCTTCTCCTCTCTGCAAATCTGACTTTCCAATAAAAATAAACAAATCTTAAAAAAAGATTAAGTCTCAGTGAAAACCACTGAAGAGGTGGGAGGGAAAAAGGGAGAATGAGAGGTGTTAGGGGTAGCAGGGCAGTGATGGAAACCCAGCTGTCTTCTTGGAGCTGTGCTTATGGAATGCACAAGGTCCACTCTAGATTAATAACTTTGAAAAAAATTAAAACCCTATCCAAAACAAGCAATAAAGCACAGCTCTCAGGTTCCCCAGAGCCACCACCATGTGAAGATACCAGAACTTCCTTTTAATCCCAGCTCACAAAACTCAGAACTTTTTTCTCTCAGAAGATAGGCGGTGTGACCTGAAACTAACAGCCGGTGCTAGATTGTTTACGGGCAATGTTTACAAGGCCGCCTGGTGTCTGTAAACAAAGCCCTGAATTAGAAACCTGGAAGCCAGGCCTCTGAGCTGCTTCCCCGGAACCCAAGGACCCCTGAGCGGAATCCACCAGGAGCGCTGCTGTGCCAAGCAAACATTCAGCAGGGCAGGCCCATCCCTGCTCCCGCCTAACAGCGACCAGGCACAACAAGTGGAAAAGTCACCGAAAACCCTGGGCACAGATCAGACCCAAAGACAAAAACTGAGAATTCTTAATTCTCTCAATGCTCTTGACAGGTGGGCATGCCATTTTTATTGATACTGAACTACTGACTTTTAAACTTTTTTAAGATTTTTTTTTTAAGATTTATTTATTTTTATTGGAAAGTCAGATTTACAGAGGGAAGGAGAAATACAGAGAAAGATCTTTCATCCACTGGTTCACTCCCACAAGTGGCCACAATGGCTGGAGCTGAGCCAGTCAGAAGTCAGGAGCTTCTTTGGGTCTCCCACACAGGTGCAGGGTCCCAGGGTGCAGGGTATAGGGAGCAGGATGGGAAGTGGAGCAGCTGAGATATGAACCGGCACTCATATAGGATCCTGGCTCATGCAAGGCGAAGACTTTCGCCACTAGCCTATTGCACTGGGTCCAACTTTTAAACTTTTCATTTATTTATTTGAAAGGCAGAGTGGCAGGCAGAAAGAGACAGAGATCTTCCATCTGCCCATTCACTCCTCAAGGACGCACCACAATCCAAATTGAGCCAGCGGGGAGCCAGGAGCCAGGACCTTCACCCTGATCTCCCAGGAGGCTGGCAGGAGCCCAAGGGCTGGGTCCACATCCACAGTCATCCCAGGTACATTGGCACATTCTTCCCTATTCACATGATTTCCCTGCCAAACATGAGATCCTGGTAAACAAGTGGAAACCACGAGGTCACAGGGTCTTCTCCAACCTACTCGTCTAGTCTTCTCTCTCCACTCCACCATCAACATTTTGTATTGTCCACTTCCTCACCCTTGCACTCTGGGTCCTGTTCCCTGCCCCCAGTGAGATTCATTTCCAAAGAAATCCTTCTCTATCCCTAAAGACCCATTTCACATCCAATCTCCTTCCCCAAACTTCCTTGGAGTATCCATAGCTCTGAATGGTAAGACATTTAGCGACAGAAAGAAGAAATACATACACACAGTTGGCCCTCCAAACCCACAGGCTCTGCAGCCATGATTCAACCAAGCACTGATTTAAAGTGTCTGTGGAGCTGTAGGTCAGGCCTTCATTTACAAGGCTTACATACCACCCTGGAGCACCAACACGAGTCCTCGCTGCTACACTTCCTGTCCAGCTTCCTGTGACTCTCCTTGGAAGGTAACAGGTGATGGTTCAAGTCCCTGGGCCCCGGCCACTCACAGGGGACACTCAAATGGAGATTCACACTCCTGGCCTTCACCCTGACCCAGCCCAGGCTGTTGCTGCCATCTGGAGACTGAGCTAGCAGGCAGCAAGATCATTCTCCACTCCCCTCCACCAGTCTTGTGAATTAATCGATAGAGAGAGAGAGAAAGAGAGAGAGAGAGAGAGAGAGAGAGAGAGAGAGAGAGATAGCAAGCATAGGTTTTTTTTTTTTTAAGATTTATTCATTTTATTACAGCCAGATATACACAGAGGAGGAGAGATAGAGAGGAAGATCCTCCGTCCGATGATTCACTCCCCAAGTGAGCCGCAACGGGCCGGTACGCGCCAATCCGAAGCCGGGAACCTGGAACCTCCTCCAGGTCTCCCACGCAGGTGCAGGGTCCCAAAGCCTTGGCCCGTCCTCAACTGCTTTCCCAGGCCACAAGCAGGGAGCTGGATGGGAAGTGGAGCTGCCGGGATTAGAACCGGCGCCCATATGGGATCCTGGGGCTTTCAAGGTGAGGACGTTAGCCGCTAGGCCACGCCACCGGGCCCAAGCATAGGTTTTATCATTAAAAAAATTTTTTTTATCTTGGGCCCAGCACAATAGCGTATTGGTTAAAGTCCTTGCCTTCCACGTGCTGGGATCCCATATGGTCGCTGGTTCTAATCCCAGCGACCCTGCTTCCCATCCAGCTCCCTGCCTGTGGCCTGGGAAAGCAGTGGAGGACGGCCCAAAGTCTTGGGACCCTGCACCTGTGTGGGAGAGCTGTAAGAGCTCCTGGCTCCTGGCTTCAGATTGGCTCAGCTCCAGCCGTTATGGTCACTTGGGGAGTGAACCAGCGGACGGAAGATCTTCCTGTCTCTCCTCCTCTGTATATCTGCCTTTCCAATGAAAATAAATAAATCTTAAAAAAAAATTTTATCTTAATTGAAAGAATTACATAAAGAGAGTGAAAGGCAGAAAGAAAGAGATCCTTTATTCTCTGATTCACTCCCCAAATGGCTGAAATAGCAGACACTGAGCTGATTGATCCAAAGTCAGGAGCTTCTTTCAGTCTCCCATGTGGGTGTAGGGTCCAAGCAGTTAAGGACAGCTCAAAGTCTTGGGACCCTGCACCCATGTGGGAAACCTGGAAGAGCTCCTGGCTCCTGGTTTCAGATCGGTGCAGCTCCAGCCATTGTGCTCACTTGGGGAGTGAATCAACAGATGGAAGATCGTCCTCTCTGTCTCTCCTCCTCTGTGTACATCTGACTTTCCAATTAAATATATATATATATATATATATATATATATATATGTATATATCTTTCTAATAAAAACAGGTAAAAGCAAATTTCCTTTAGCAAAGCAGACATTTATGCAAATAAATAAATACCTAAATAAATAGATATTTAGGGAGAATTTTCATCTGCACTGAACATGTGCAGATCTTTTTTTTTCTTGCGTCTCACAAATGATGCAGATGTTTGGTTCTGGTTAAGTCCTAAACACCACAGCCATGGGACCCATTTTGCTCTTCTGTCTTACCTCTTTTTGTTTGTTTGTTTGTTTGTTTGTTGTTTAAAGGTTTATTTATTTTTATTGCAAAGTGAGATATACAGAGAGGAGGAGAGACAGAGAGGAAGATCTTCCGTCTGATGATTCACTCCCCAAGTGACTGCAACAGCCGGTGCTGTGCCAATCCAAAGCCAGGAGCCAGGAACCTCCTCTGGGTCTCTCACACGGGTGCAGGGTTCCAAAGCTTTGGGCCATCCTCAACTGCTTTCCCAGGCCACAGGCAGGGAGCTGGATGGGAAGTGGAGCTGCCGAGATTAGAACCGGCACCCATATGGGATCCCGGCGCGTTCAGGGCAAGGACTTTAGCCTCTAGGCCACGCCGCCGGGCCCTTCTTACCTCTTGTAAGTGCACACACTGTCTCCTTCACTCTGCTCTGAGCAAATGCCCTGTGCAATCGGACAGAATTGTTTCTGCCTTGCAACCCACGAACACAAAGGAAAACCCTTTGTCATTGGGCAGCCATCCATCTGGTGGGGGGGGGGAATTTGTCACTAATCTTCATTTTTAGCCCCTGAAACCTCAGAAACACATGGACAACTATGTGACTTCTAACCTGCACCTAACTTGTGGGAACTCCTCCAAAGCATCCCAGCAGAGAGAGGAAGAGGAGGCAGCCGACAGCACCTGTAACTAATGAACAGAATGCAATGGGCCACTATGGAACCAAGAGGTGCGCTTCACCAACTAATGACACTGTGGCTTGACGTTTTATTTAAAAGCTGCGTGAGGCAGAACGGGTTAAACCACTGTTTGTGATGGCTGCATTCAGAGCACCAGCTCAGTTTCAACTGTCCACTTCTGATCCAGCTCCCTGCTAATACAGGAAAGCAGCAGAAGATGACCTAAGTACTTAGGCCCCTGCTACTCATGTGGGAGACCAGGATGGAATTCCTGGCTTCAGACTGGTCCAGGTCTGACCCTTGCAGCTTCTTGGGGAGTGAATCAGCAGATGGAAGATATCTTTCCCTTTGTCTCACCCTGTCACTCGTTAAAGCTTTCAAAAATAAAATTGAATTTAAAAGATAAAACCAATGTTTAGCCCAGTGGCTACAGTCCTCGTCCTGAACGTGCCAGGATCCCATATGGGTGTCAGTTCTAGTCCTGGTAGCTCCACTTTCCTTTCAGCTTTCTGCTTGCGGCCTGGGAAAGCGGTCAGGGACGGACCAATGCAATGGGACCCTGCACCCGCGTGAGAGGAAACTCCTGGCTCCTGGCTTCGGATTGGCGCGTACCGGCCCATTGCGGCTCACTTGGGGAGTGAATCATCGGATGGAAGATCTTCCTCTCTGTCTCTCCTTCTCTCTGTATATCTGACTTTGCAATAAAAATAAATGAATCCTTAAAAGAAAATAATTTCTATGTCTATAGGAGAAGGCCCTGGGGTGTCCTTTGTTGAGCAGCCTCAGAATGAGAGAAAAGTGAGACAAACCTGTAGTAGAGCAAGTCGCTGGGAGGCAGCAGGTGGTGATACCCTGAGTCCCTACCACCTGTCGGGCATCTGGTGAGCAAGGTTGAGTTCCAAGCTCTTGGTTCCAGCCTGGTCCAGCCCTGACTGCTGTGGGCACTGTGGCAGTAAACTCAGTGAATGGAAAATATCTCCCTTTTTTCTCTCAATCTCTCTCTCTCCTTGTAAATAAAATGAAAAGAAAAGAAAAATTTTTTTCATCAAAGCGGGAAAGAAGTAGTATCTAGACTTTAAATCTCTCTTCCCAGGGCCCCCTGTATAGTTTCCCAAGCAGCTTTATTCATCCCCTATTCCAACAGCCCCGGGTTAGAATGATACAACTCACAAAACTTGGCCAGGGACAGACCTAGTGACTTGTCCAAAGTCAAAGTGAGGTCTCAACAAGCCCAGGAGTCAAGTGCAGGGTTCCAGCCCCTTCTGGCTGACGCTCCTTCGCATGTCAGGGGGCATCCCCTCCCTCGCCGCTCACCTGCCCTGTGCTATTCTCAGACTGTGTCAATGCCCACACTGAAAATAGACTTCCCCTGCTGTTACCAGAAGCCCTTCCGTCCAGTGCCAGGCCTAGCAAGAGATACAGGAAGATGGCCATGCCCAATCAGGCTCACTCCAGAAGTCCCACTGATCACTGTTGCCAAGTGCAGCAAAAATCAGAACCATACAGGGTGTCCAGTTAAATGCATAATTCTGGCAAACACAGAAAATTTGTCTACAACTACAGGTGATGCAATAAAAGCATTCGGGACACACCTAGATCAACCACTCATTTGTGACTGATCTGTGATTCAAATGTTATTGCTCTATGTAAGAGCTGTAGCCCTGTCTTTCTCCACTTCTACTCTGGCACCCACACACAGGAGTTCCTCAAGGGCAGAAGACTCCCTGACACAGGGAGCAACACAGAGGTGCTTTCTCCTGAAATCTGTGTATTTTAAGCAACAAAATAGAGCATGCAATTGGCTCCAGCCATTGCGGCCGCCTGGAGAGAATACCATCAGACGGAAGATCTTCCTCTCTGTTTCTCCTCCTCTCTGCATAACTGCCTTTCCAAAGAAGATAAATAAATTTTTCATTAAAAAAAAGAATAAGAAAGAAAAGTTAAAAGAATTCACCTCTTCCAAACCTGCCCTACAAAGGATACTTAAAATGTTCTCTTGACAGAGAAGAGGGTTAGCACCCACCAAAACCAAAGACAAATGAGAAGAACATCCCAGTAAAACAACAAAAGACTACATCAATGAACAACCCATTGCTGAAATGACAGAACCAAATTACCACCCATCCATATTAACCTTGAATGTAAATGACTTAATTTCATCAATCAAACATCATAGATTAGTAGACTGGATTAAAAAATGAAACCATCTATTTGTTGCCTACAGGAAACACATCTCACCAACAAAGATCAGCGGAAACTATATCTCATGGATTTTGATTTTTTTTCTTAGTTTCATATCTTCAAAACACTTTCTCATTAAATTCTTCACTGAATCATAGGTCACACAGCAGCATCATTTTCTTCAAGAAGATTCTTGATTTTCTTTTTCATTTCTTCAGCAACACATTAGTCATTCAGCAACACGTTATTTAACTTCATGGTGTTAATTTCTTTTTTTTTTTCTTCCTGTTGTTGATTCTGCTTTGTGGCTTTTCATTTACAGGGATGTATAGATAATGTATAGATAATAGAGACTATCCTATCCAGATGTGAGGATACAATGCAGTATGCATCTCTACTTCCAGATTGAAGATGGACTCCCAATGAAACTGTTAAATATATCTTGACAATAGCATGCTGGACTCTGCCATTGTCCATGCCCCCAGTGATGGACATATGACTCTTTATGAAGAGTTATACTATGATAATAATATAGAGGAACTCAGTATGGGGGATGAGGGGATTTGAGGTGGGAATAAGGAAAATCATAGGGCTATGGAACTGTATCATAAAATAATAATAATAATAATAAAGGAAGTAAAAATAAACCAATTTAAAAATAAAGTATAATTTTTAAAAACTAAAAAAAAAAAATTGCAATGATATCCATGGATTGTTCTGGAGTTTTTTTTCCAGTTACAAGAGTAATATGTGGATTCTCCCGAGATGGTTGCCATCACATCACCCACATTTTCTACTGTATAACCAAGAAGATGTGTCTACCCTTTGAATATGGATGGGCTTGTGACCTGTACCCAACAGAAATGGCAGAAGGGACACCACAAAACTTCTTTTTTCATCTTTTCTTTTTTAAGATTTTTTTTATTGGAAAGTCAGATGTACAGAGAGGAGGAGAGACAGAGAGGAAGATCTTCCGTCCGATGGTTCACTCCCCAAATGACCACAATGGCTGGAGCTGCATCGGTCCGAAACCAGCAGCCAGGAGCTCTTCCAGGTCTCCCACGTGGGTGCAGGGTCCCAAGGCTTTGAGCCGTCCTTGACTGCTTTCCCAGGCCACAGGCAGGGAGCTGGATGGGAAGTATGGCTCTCAGTACATGAACTGGCGCCCACATAGGATCCTGGCACATGCAAGGCAAGCATTTAGCCACTAGGTTACTGCACCAGGTCCACCACAAAACTTCTAAAGCTAAGGCTGACATTGTGGCATATCAGGTTACCCCACTACCTGTGACACTAGCATCCCAAATCAGTGCTAGTTTGTGTCCCAGCTGCTCTACTTTCAATCCAGCTCCCTGCTAACGGCTTGGGAGAAGCAGCAGCAGCTCACCCAACTGCTTGGGTCCCTTCCACCTACATGGAGGCCTAGATGAATCTCTTGGCTCCTGACTTCAGCCTGGCCCAGTACTGGCTCTGGTAGCCATTTAGGGAGTGAACCAGAAAGCAAAAGATTTCTCTGTCTCTAACTTTGACTTTAAAATATATATATATATAGGGCCCGGCGGCGTGGCCTAGTGGCTAAAGTCCTCACCTTGAAAGCCCTGGGATCCCATATGGGCGCCAGTTCTAATCCCGGCAGCTCCACTTCACATCCGGCTCCCTGCTTGTGGCCTGGGAAAGCAGTTGAGGATGGCCCAAAGCTTTGGGACACTGCACCCGCGTGGGAGACCCGGAAGAGGTTCCAGGTTCCCGGCTTCGGATCGGCGCGCATCGGCCCATTGCGGCTCACTTGGGGAGTGAAAACATCGGATGGAAGATCTTCCTCTCTGTCTCTCCTCCTCTCTGTATATCCGACTTTCCAATAATTATAATAAAATCTTTAAAAATATATATATATTTAAACTTTTTGGACCCAGCACAGTAGCCTAGTGGCTGAAGTTCTCACCTTGCACACGCCAGGATCCCGTATGACTGCTGGTTCGTCGTGTGCAAGCACTGCGGCCAGCAGACCTCCCGGCCCAGGTGGCAGAGGCATCAGCAAACGCATCCTCAGCTGCTCCCAGTCCCCGGATGCAGCATCAATTTCCCCGCTGAGCTCTGAGGAGCAGTGAGGCACAGACAAGCCACACCTGCTCTCAGCTTCCCAACTCCTGGCCCCTAACACCTGTCTGCACAGTGCAATAGTTACCTGCTGTTAAAACTGTGTGTTTGGTCTGTTGTCCTGCAGAAAAGTTAAGAAAGAAAGTGAACACCTGTAATCCCACATGCGAAGACAATTGCTTGTAATGTATGATCCAGGCTTCGTGGCATGACGGACTCGGTACTGTTTGGGTCACCCATACCCCATACTGGAGTGCCTGGTTCAAGGGCTGTCTGTCCCACTTCCCATCTACTCCCTGCCTACTGGCACGCCAGGAGGCAGTGGTTGAGTTCTTTGCCACCCACGTGTGGGACTCAATTCCTGGCTCCTGCTGCCGGCCCGGCTCTGCCCTGACTGTTTCAGGAATTTGGGCAGCCTCCGACAAATCTTTGTACTCATCTGACTTTCTCCTTAGAATAAACTCCTAGAACTGGAATCCTGAAGTCAAATGGCGTGTGCATTCCTTAAGGCTTTGGATACATAACAAACTTTCTTCCAGAAATAGCTGCTCCTTCTATTAATACATTAGTCATTTTATTCTGCCAACATCCTTGTTTGATTGCTGTCGTTTTCACATCTCACCGGTGACAGATGTTGTGATTACTTAAAAGTTTTCCAATTCATAAGTAAAAATAACCATTCATTGTTCTAACACAGGATGAGCACTGTCGACTCTGTTCTCTCCACTTTTCGGCATGGCTTGCCACATCAAGTCCTTGGTTCACTTTTCTATTGGAATGGCTGTCTTCTCTCAGGGACATATAAAAGCTTTTTAATATTAACTGTGCAAAAAAAATTCAAGTTAGTCATTTGTCTTGACTTGAACATGCATGTCAAAATATGAAACATGTGGGTCTGGCCCAGTAGCCTAGTGGCTAAAGTACTTGCCTTGAACACATTGAGATTCCATATGGACGCCGGTTCTAATCCCAGCAGCTCCACTTCCCATCCAGCTCCCTGCTTGTGGCCTGGGAAAGCAGTCGAGGACGGCCCAAAGCCTTGGGACCCTGCACCCAGGTGGGAGACCTGGAAGAGGCTCCTGGATCCTGGCTTCGGACCAGTGCAGGTCTGGTCGTCGTGGCCGCTTGGGGAATGGATCAGCAACAGAAGATCTTCCTCTCTGTCTCTCCTCTGCATATCTGACTTTCCAATCAAAATAAAATAAATCTTTTAAAAACTATAAAATATGTTTGAGAAATAATACGTATGAAAATGAATATTGTTATTTGCTTGACTAGACCCTGAAGTATCAGCTGTTATTCCTAAAGGTATCTTGTTTGTGTATAGAAAATACAGGGGAATTAGCTAAATTACAAAAGCAGAGAAAAGCAAAAAGAGAAGTGGCCCAAAACACAGGGCCTGATCTTAATAGTTATTATATTGTATGTTACAACTGTTTGTATTTCCAATATACTATTTTTTTAAGATTTATTTTATTTTTATTACAAAGTCAGATATACTGAGAGGAGGAGAGATAGAGAGGAAGTGGAGCTGCCGGGATTAGAACCAGCGGCCATATGGGATCAAGGCAAGGACCTTAGCCACCAGGCCACGCTGCCGAGCCCTCCAATATACTATTAAACGTATGTTTATTTCACACAGTGTGCTATGATTACTGCATTTATGTCATAAGTATGTTATATTCATTACATCGAATGTATCTATTCGGCGTATTAGTACAACACAATGAATACGCACTGTATATGCGTCCTCTCCTGCTATTGACATTTCCCATGTGTATTTCAGGCAGCAAGGCCGAGCAGGCTGCAGATGACTAACAAATGGGGTCATCCGAGGCCACCTGAGGCCACGGCCTGAGTTCTCAACACCACACCTTACTGTAGCTTCCCCATTCACCTTGCCCAAACTCCGCAAACCGCACATGCCAAACCTGGTCTCTTGAAGGTCAGATGACACCAGGCATGGGTGATGTGCCGGACTAGCACACAGTATGCCCTCAGTAAAAAGGGTGTCACCCGCTTCATCTTTATCGTTGCTTTCCAGCCCGTATCATACAAGCATCACATCTCAGCATTAACACACCTTTCTTCTTCAACAGACTGTAATTCCTAATGACGCCTCACTGTAGATCCTAACAGGGCAAGCAGGAGCCGTGTGTGCGCGCGCTGTGTGTGTGTCCGCCTCTCCAAACAAATTTTGTAGCTCAGCCCCAATTCCGATACTTAAAAGCTTCATGAAAATAAATACACCGATTAAGACAAACATATTGATCACTTACTTTTCCCTCCATTCTTAAAGATGAAATAATGATCACTGATGACTTTCACCACGTTGAGCCTGCACAAATTATCTTGTCTGGACTAAGTCAATATGTTCTTCCACGTGTCTCGCTCAGCGTCCTCTGATACACAATTGATCTAGCGATAGAATGGTGAAGCAGCGATGCTCGCACTGGCTGGGAGTTATTAAATCATTGGCCAACAAGCCTCCTTCAGTGTTCGGGAAAACCATGAATCTTGTTCAGCCTCCTGAACTTCAATTTAGATAATCTAATTTTCCACTCAAGGTCAAAAAGATCTTACGTTCATTAATTGAAGTGCCACGGGTCTTTGTTGCATATTAAGAAAGAAAAATGACCACGTCCCCACCAGCACAGAGGACAATCTGCGGCTGCGAATAGCAATCCGAATCGGTTTGGAAAGTTTACTGTGGAAAACAATGTACCCAGGCAGTGCCCAGCCCTGGTCACTTTGCCAGACTATTCCTGCCGGGAGTTTGGGATAGCATTCTTTTATATACCAAGCACTGCCCCACCCTATCCTCAAATTCTTTCTGCTGGGCTACACTTGGGTAGCATGATTTTGGCCGTGCATAAAGCGACAGTCAGAGCAAGAAGCGTATTCAGAGTTACTGCAAAAACACTGATGGGCATGTCGCTTGGCACCTTATGTAATGTACCCTAGACGACATCACCAACTGCCCTTGGTTTCTGTCACAGGAGTAGCTGCCGTCCTCCTAAGCGGCCCGTTTATTTTTAGATGTAATCTGTCCACCGGAGCCTGCCAGGGCTTGCCGAGCCGGTGTTTGCGTTTTCAACCACTCCCGAGACACACCTCAGCTGAGCGCTCAGCCTCCCCCGGAGCCACTACACAGCCAGGCTGCTGCTCCAAGCCGTCATTTCGGAGCAGGTCTGGCATCCAGTGCGCACTTGGCACAGCTTTGCTGCCAGGCGGCCCTCACTGCTTCTCACACACTGTCCTGCCTGGACGTGTGCTCTTTGCCACGCTGGCTCTGGAAACACAAAGCATTGTCCCGCCCCTTCTAAAGCGCATGGCTCTAACCCCAATCTTCATCATATTGCAGGTACGTCTGGAATGTCCAGGAGCCCTTCCCACGGGCCACGTGACCGGCACGGCTCCCTAAACAAGCTCAGAGGGCTCAGGCCCCTGGGAGCCTCTCTGCTGGGCTCAGCCACAGAACAGAACCGTCCGTCCTTGAGTACAGCCACCTGAGTGCCAGGATGCTTACTTCCCGGGGAAGGGCTCAACCTTGATGGAAGCGGGAGAAGTGGGAAAACAAAAACAGAGCCGAAAATTCAGCTTTGTCTCAGCAGAAGCAGCAGTGGCCAACTTGCCCTGCCTAGGCTGTGGAGGGGATTGAGAAGGGAGGGACCCATTCCAAGTCCTATTTTGAGCGTTGCTTCCGGGTACTTCCAGCAGAGGGCGCTCTGGTATAGGTAGAAGGCACAGTGGTCCTCCCCAGGGACAAACAGGGAGTAAAAGCTGATGGTGTTTGTCCAGCGCTGTGGAAGCTAGGGCTCCATTCTGACCAGGTGAATTAAAAGATATTCTTATCCCGTACTATTGTAATAATATTGGGAAAATCAGCCGAAGGGTGGAAGTTGGGGGGAGGGCAGATTGTACCATGAAACTTTAATAAATAAATAATAAAAAGATATCCTTATAGATAAAGGGGATGAAGTGTGACTGCCCAAAGAAGCCCTTGGAACCTGAAAGTTTCTGGGCCCAGTGCAGTAGCCTAGTGGCTAAAGTCCTAGCCTTATAAGCACTAGGATCTTATATGGGCGCCGGTTCTAATCCCAGCAGCCACCCTTCCTGTCCAGCTCCCTGCTTGTAACCTGAAAAAGCAGTCAAGGGACCCTGCACCTGGGGACCCTGCACCTGTGTGGGAGAGGGCTCCTGGCTCCTGGCTTCGGATTGGTGGTCACTTGGGGAGTGGATCATCGGACAGCAGATCTTCCTCTCTGTCTCTCCTCCTCTCTCTATATATATGACTTTGCAATAAAAATATATAAATCTTTTTTTAAAAAAAGAAAAGAAAAATCTTTATAATAGAAACCTTCCTAGCAAAATAGACCCATTTTCCAAGTAGTCAAATAGTCATAATTATAAAGACTTACATTAGTCACAGTTTCCTCTAACATGTCCATCACAGCCTCTTTCTGTGATTTTGACATTCACTCTACATGTTCATGTTAGATGCCTTTTGTGGATAGGTAGGATATCAGATTCTGGAAAGATAAGAAACATGCAATTTTAGTCTTTGTCTACGGTGAAGATCAGAGAGCCATCACTGAGGCACGGCCAGTTAAGCCACCACAGGGGCAGCAGTATCCATACAGCGATGCCAGTTCCAGCCTCAGCTGCGCAGCTTCCAGTCCAGCTTCCTTCCAGTGCACCTGGGGAGGCAGCAGCAAATGGTGCAAGCGTATGTCCCCTGCCACCCACATAGGAGACCCAGCAGGAGTGTGTGGCTGCTGACTCGGACCTGCCTCAGCCTGGCTGTGTAAACACTTACTCTCCGGCTCTCCTCACCTCTCTTTCCTTCCCTCCGTCCATCTCTTCCCCCTCTCTGTCATTCCGCCTTTCAAGTAAAATGTTTAATTTTAAAAATAGAGATTGAGCAAGTCAGAATGTGGCCCATAGCAGCAGAGTGGCACGGAGAGCTTAGGGCAGGAAAGGAACATTCCAGGGGAGCTGAGGATCACAGAGAAACTTGGCAGTTAGGGATGCTTCGGGTTAGCCTGGCCACTCCCTCTGCCTCTCTCAAGTGTACTCTCTCCTCACGACCACATTCCTACCAAAAGATGGTGTTTTGGAGGGTGATCTGTTCAAGAATCAAAGGACCAAAGTCTTGGTAACAGTGGGCCTTGATGGAAGAAAGGAGGGATTTTGTGACCGTGGCCCTGACATTCCATCCCAAGAGAACACCTTCTCTGTCACTCCGGGATCCCTCGGCCACTGGTTATCTGTACCTTATAAATATTCGTTGTAGTCATTATCATATGACCTTAACCTGAGTATCTAGCACCTTGGTGCTTTCTCAAAGCCAAGCATTTATCAGGAAACTGTGGAACATTTCTTTTGGAAATCCTGTAGGTGGCGCCCATGCACTGGTTTCAATTGAAGAAAGCGGCTCTGACAAGCGCGCACGTGCAGTCACTTCCGGACACCTGTGTGGAGCAGCCATCCTCTTCCGGTCCCATAGGCTCACCTGCATATCATGGAGGCCCAGGGACTCTCTAAGTTCCCTTCATCATAACTGCATTTTGTTTCCCACTTGAAAACGTCCTAAATGACCTGGTGTGGCGGGAGGGAGGACGGGGGAGTGTGTGAAATTAGAGTTTGAGGGCAACTTGACTCCAAAAGCCGTTCTGTTCTTGGAAGTCTTCTACCATGTCTCCCCAGAAGATGTCTTTTCAAGATTTACTTTATTTATTTTGAAGACAAGAATGATAGAGAAAGATATTTATTCTATCTGCAGGCTCACTTCCCACATGGCCTCAAAGCCTAGAGCTGATCCAAGCCAAAGCCAGGAGCCTAGAACTCCATCATGGCCTTCCCCATGGCTGCTAGGGCCCAGGTACTTACACGTCACCTGCTGTCTCCCGGCGGTGGGGCAAGATGGATGCGAAGCAGAGTAGCTGAGACTCAAGCCAGTGCTCCAATATGAAGTGTGGCCACCCCCAACAGCAGCTAACCCCCTGTGCCATGACACCTGTCCCTCTGGAAATCTGTGGGCCTGTTTGAAGTAACCTGCATATGCAAACGCAATTTTTCTACTAAAATGTTGTGTAACATCTAAGTGCAAACCATGTATTTCCAATCTAATATTAGCTTGTACTTTTATTCTAAAGTTATTTTAACAGACATAAAGTTTAAAATTATAAATATTTATGAGGTATCATTAGAAATTTCTGCTTATGCATTTATTTAAAATGCAGAGTTAGGGCCCGGCGGCGTGGCCTAGCGACTAAAGTCCTCGCCTTGAACACGCCTGGATCCCATATGGGAGCCGGTTCTAATTCCAGTGGCTCCACTTCCATCCAGCTCCCTGCTTGTGGCCTGGGAAGGCAGTCCAGGATGGCCCAAAGCTTTGGGACCCTGCACCCGCGTGGGAGACCCGGAAGAGGTTCCTGGTTCCCGGCTTTGGATCGGCTCAGCACCAGCTGTTGCGCTCACTTGGGGAGTGAATCATCGGATGGAAGATGTTCCTCTCTGTCTCTCCTCCTTTCTGTATATCTGACTCTGCAATAAAAATAAATCAATCTTTAAAAAAAAAAAAAAAAAGGCAGAGTTAGAAAGAGATTTCTATCTACCAGTTTATTCCCCAAATGACCACAACAGCTAGAGCTGGGCTGGTCTGAACCCAGGAACTCCAACTAGGTCTCCCCTATGGATGAAGGGGTCCAAGCACTTGGACCACCCTCTGCTGCTTTCTGTGGTGCGTTAGCAAGGAGCTGGATTGGAAGAACAGTTGGGGTTTGAACTGTTGCCCATATGGGACGCTTGTACTGCAAGGTATGATTTAGCCCTGTAGCACCACAGTAACAGCCCCCATGCAGTATTTCTTTTTTAAAAAAATGTTGATTTATTTTATTGGAAATTCAGATCAGATTTATAAGGAGAAGGACAGAGAGAAAGATCTTCCATCCACTGGTTTGCTTTCCAAATGGCCGCAACAGCTGGAGCTGAGCTGATCCAAAGCTAAAGAACTTCTTCCAGGTCTCCCACATGGGTGCAGAGTCCCAAAATGTTGAGTCATTCTCTGTTGCTTTCCCAGGACACAAGCAGGAAAGTGGATGGGAAGTAGAGCATCCAGGACATGAACCAGCACCCATAAGAGATGCCGGTGCTTGAAGGTGGAGGATTAGCCAGTTGAGCTGTGATGCTCGCCCCTCATGTGTGATATTTCAATAGTTGCACCAATTGTGTAATGCCCAGTTCCTCAATTGGGACAGGCTGCAAACGTAGAATAGAACCGTATTTCAAAATTTTCATACAAAAACTGTAAATATCTCAATAACTTTTATATTGATTGCATGTGGAAATAATAGTATTGGAAACATACTGAATTTAATTGAAATATAATTAGTTTCACCTGCTTCTTTTTACTTTATTTTTCCCTTGGTCCCGCCAGAGAACATAAAACAGCATTCAAGGCAGATAAGGGACCTGGTGTGATAGCGTAGCGGTTGAAGTCCTCACCTTGAATGTGCCGAGATCCCATCTGGACTCCAGCTCTAATCCCAGTGGCTCCACTTCCCATCCAGCTCCCTGCTTGTGGCCTGGGAAAGCAGTCGAGGACGGCCAAAGCCTTGGGACCCTGCACCCACGTGGGAGACCTGGAGGAAGTCCCTGGCTCCTGGCTTTGGATTGGCTCAGCACCAGCCATTGCGCTCACTGGAGGAGTGAATCATCGGACGGAAGATCTTCCTCTCTGTCTCTTCTCCTCTCTGTGTATCTGCCTTTCCAATAAAAAATTTTTTTAAAAGGCAGATCACGCAGCTCCAGCAGCAGCCAATCCTTCACTGCCATGCAAATGTGTCTAGTTGGAGATTTAGATTTCATTGTAGAAACTTCATCCCCTAACTCCTACTTCTTGGGTCTAACATGTCACTCCACTCAGGAAGTGGGAGCTTTTGGAATTTCACTGCTATGTATTTGTACTGCCCTTCAGTTTCATATTCACTACAAGTTTGATAGTAAAGCTGATTTAATCATGCAGAAACAGAACAGTGCTGTGGCTTACAGGGTAAAGTCACCACTGGCGGCACCAACATCCCATACGGGTGCTAGACTGAGTCCTGGCTGATCCACTTCCCTTCCAGCTCCCTGCTAACATGCCTGGGAAAGCAGCAAAGGATGGCCCAAAGCCTTGGGCTCCTGCACCCTCATGGGAGACCCAGAAGAAGCTCCTGGCTCCTGACTTAGGACTGGCTTACCTCTGGTTGTTGTGGCCATTTGGAGAGTGAACCAGCAGATAACTTCTCTCTCTCTCCTTCTCTGTGTAACTCTGCCTTTCAAATAAATTTTAAAAAAATAATTAAATGCATACACACACACACACACACACACACACACACAAACACTGCAGCATTCTGCCAACTCCAGGAAGATGGAGCCTGGCCCTGCGCCTGACCTGGCCCATACCCCAAGTCAATCTCAATAATTTCTGATCTCTATCAACAGACCCCAGGGCCATGGTCTAGCCTTTCCCTGTTTCATGTTCATGGTCACTGATATCATGATGCAACACTGTATTGTACTCTTGAAATGTGTCAAAAGGCTAGATCTCAGGTGTTCTCACTAAAGAGAGAAAGAGAGAGAGAGAAAGAAAGAGAGGGGGAGGGAAGAATGGAGGAAGGAAAGCTGGACATTTAACCTCATGATTAAGATACCCATTTCCCGGGGCTGGCACAATGACTTGATTGGCTAATCCTCTGTTTGCAAGCACTAGGGTCCCATATGGGCACCGGCTCCATGTCCCATTCGGCTCCCTGCTTATGGCCTAGGAAAACATCGAGAAATGCCCCAAATCCTTGGGTCCCTGCACCTGCATGGGAGACCTGGATGAAGCTCCTGGCTTTGTATCAGCTCAGTTCTGGTCGTAGCAGCCATTTGCATAGTGAGCCAGTAGACAAAAGGTCTTTCTGTCTCTCCTTCTGTTAAAAAAAAAAAAAAAATATATATATATATATATATATATATATATATATATATATATATATATCTTATTTTTTATTGGAAAGACAGATTTTCAGAAAGAAGGAGAGACAGAAAGAAAGATCTTCCAACCACTGGTTCACTCCACAAGTGGCTGCAACAGCCAGAATTCAGTTCATCTGAAGCCAGGAGTCAGGAACTTCCTCTGGGTCTCCCACACAGTTGCAGGGTCCCAAGACTTTGGGCCTTCCTCGACTGCTTTCCCGGGGCCACAAGCAGGGAACTGGAAGAGAAGTAGAGCAGCTGAGATATGAACCAGTGCCCATATGGGACCCCGGCACAAGCAAGGTGAGGATTTAGCCGCTAGGCTATTGCACTGGGCCCTAAAATAAGGCTTTTTTTGAAAAAAGGCACCTGTGTTCCTCATAAGGGTTCCGTAGTTCCATTCCCAGTTCTAACTCCTGTCTCCAGCTTCCTGCCAATGCAGGACCTGAAGGGTCCAGCAGCTGGGTTCCTGTCCCCTATGTGGGAGACCTAGAATGAGTGCCTGGTCTCTGACTCCAGCTGCAGCCCAGCAGAAAGAACGAGCAGGACAGGTGGGTCTCTGTGTCTCTCTCTCCAGCTCTCTGTCTCACAAAGGATTAAAAAGAGAACAGTAGCTACTGGAGATGATGGCTGTATTAGCTAATTTGATAGTGATGACTATTTCACAGTATATACATGTTTCAAAGCATCCCTGGCCCCCAGCTGTAGGCGCCTGGCTAGCTTGCCTTATACCTAGGCAAGTGTTACACTGCCGAGAGAAAAGCAGCCAATAGATGGCGAGCTTTCTGGGCTTGATTGATGATGAATGCCAAGCTTGTGTTGACCGTAACAATGTGCCAGCACAATTGCTTATTCTTTTTTTCTTTCTTCCTTTCTTTTTTTTTTAAGATAAGTGGAAAAGGCAGGGAACACTGGGTCAGGACTTGCCACCCCGGCCCCCTGGATGGGGCTGCAGATTGACTGGGGAAAGGGGCCTGGGGACATGTTGGAGTGGGAGTGGCTGAAGGCTATATTTGACAAGCGAGGAACAAGTTCTGGGGTCTTCTACAGACTGAGTCACTGCACTTGCAGGTAGATGAGGGGACTGAGATGGAGTGGTTTAGAGGGAGTGCAGAACCCAGAGGGTATGTCTGGGTCAGACCAAAGCACCCACCTATTTGGGATACCTGGGCTGGGCTAAATAGCATTGCCTGCCACCCGCTGGACAACGCAAAAGCTGGGGCTGTTCAGGCATGCCTGGCTGGGCTAGGCCATAGTATCCACCTGCGAGTGTTGGAACATGGAGTGAGCCACGTTAGGCTGGGCCACAACACCCACCAGAAATGTGAAAGAACCAGATCTGGGAGCAGATTCTGTAGGGCACTCACTGTGTAAGGCTGCAGCATCTGCCAGTTTACACAGAGCACCGGGAGTGGTGACAGACTGAGCTAGGCTAGACCACAGAACTCACATGACAAAGGAACCCACCTGAGCCCAGCAGGAGCTGGGGCTGGGAGGAGGCCAGGCACGACCAGGCTACAACACCCACCAGCACATACAAAAGCCAGGCTGAGGCCAGAACATGCCAAGCAGGGCTTCTACACCTGACAGCATGAGTGAGATCCAGGACTGGGAGCAGACCACTTAGAAAACTGCCCTATTAGGCCACAACTCCCACTGGTAACACAATAGCTTAGGCTGAAGGAAGGCCAGGTCAGGCCAAGCAGGGCTACAACACTGCTCAGCATCTGTGTGGGCCAGGTCTGGGGACAGGCAGGCTGAGCTGGGCCAGGTCACAACATTCACTAGCATTCACAAGAGCTGGGACAGAGTATAAGCCATGCACATTTGGGTTGGACTGCAATAGTCAGCCAGTGAGAGCTGAGACCGTGGGTGGGCCATGCCAGGCTGTGCCAGCATACACAAGACACAGGGCTGGGGGTGGACCTAGTAGGACCTTCAGGACTCTCCTGCTGGCTGCTGCTTTCACACAAGAGTATGAGAGCTGAAACTGCTGGTGGGCCAGGCTGTCACATCCTCTGGCATGAATGAGAGACAGAATGGGTGTGGGCCAGCTGAGCCAGGCCACAGCTCCTGCTGACAAGTGCCATGACTGGGTACAAGTCATGTCTGGCTTCACTGCAATACCCCTTGGCAGGAGCAAGATCCAGGGCTGGAAGCATGCCTGGCAAAGCAAATGGGGCGCTCACCTGCCTGGTTGTACCCACCACTGGTGAGCAAGAGAACCAGGTCTGGGGGCAGGCCAGACTGGACAAGGTGGCATCACTCAGCGTACATGAAGACCAGGTCTGGGGGCAGGTCGGGCTGAGCTAAGCTGCAGCACCCATGGATGTGCACAAGAGCCAGATGGGATGTGGGCTAGACTAGACCAGAGGCTGGCACCCATAAAAACCAAGTCTGGGAGCTGGTCTTGTGGAAATCATTGGGGGTCACCCTGACTAGACTGCTGCACCCACTGGTATGCATGAGACCCAGTTATTTGGTGGCCTGGTGAAGGCCATAGCACTCGCATGTTCATGTGAGATATGGGATTGGGGCAGAACTGACCAGGCAGCTGCATCCACTGATATGTTCATTGGCTGGTACAGGTGATGGGCCAAACCTGATCTTTCACTGGGTTGTGCACACAAGAGACAAGTCTGAGGTCACCCCAGATGAGCTTTCATGGGGCAGGCTGGGCCCCAAAATCCAACTGGACCGGTCCAACAGGACTAGTGGACTTAGACCCTGGCCACAGGGGGAAAAAAAAATCACAAGATGTATAGGCTGAACTTGGAGTGCATGTGTTGGTACTGGGCCTCCTCGGTTGCTGATGCCTGTATGGTGGACAGCGTGTCCAGATGCACACAGGGGACATGATGGTCAGCTCATCTAAGCCAGCAGAGGACATCAGCCGCCTCTTCAGAGGATGGAAAGCAGAACAGGTTGGGCAATTCTTCTGACCAAGCTTTGCAGCATGTTCGTGGGTCTGTGGATGCACTGAGGTGGACTTTGTCAAACAATAGACTCTCAAAAGATGTTCTCATCCCTGGAGTAATGAAACGAACAACTTCTCAGAACTATCAAAACCACTGGAGTAACTCCCTGAGAGCACTCCTCCCCGCATGGGGATCTCTAAGATGCCATCAAATGACTGTCCCCATTCCCAGGTGCTGATGCAGCTTGACACCAAACGCACATCCCTCTCCCCTCCCCTGTGGACACAAAAGAAATAACTGAAACATTTCTCCCACTTACCTTCCTCCATGCCTGACCATCCCCACCCTAACCAGAGACCCAAATGTTGTGCATATCTCTCAATTATATAAACAAAATTAAAAACAAAACAGGACCAGTTGCAGTAGCCTAGTGGTTAAAGTTCTTACCTTGCATGCACCAGGATCCAGTATGGGTGCCAGCTCATGTCCTGGCTGCTCCACTTCCCATCCAGCTCGCTACTTGTGGCCTGGTAAAGCAGTCGAGAATGCCTCAAAGCATGGGAGACATGGAAGAAGCTCCTGGCTCCTGGCTTCAGATTGGGGCAACTCTGGCCATTGCAGCCACTTGGAGAGTGAACCAGCAGGTGAAGATCTTTCTCTCTCTCTTCTCTGTAAATCTGCCTCTACAATAAAATAAATAAATTATTTTTTTAAAAAAACACACATTTTAAAAAACAAAGAATTTTTTAAAATCTACAGGGTTGGTGCTGTGACAGTGGATTGAGCTGCTGATAGCAGTGCTGGCATCCCACATGGGTGCTGGTTCGAGTTCCTGCTGTTCCTGCTGTTCCACTTTGAATCCAGCCCATACCTGGGAAAGCCATGGAAGATGATCCAATTGCTAGGGCCTCTGCACCCATGTGGGAGACCATGAAGAAGCTCCTGACTCCTGGCTTTGGAACGGTCCAGCTCTAGCCATTGCATCCAATGTTAATCAGAGTTACTCAGAGAATAGAGGACTTGTCTCTCCTCTCTTGCTCTCACTCTCTAGTTCTGCCTTTCAAATAGATAAAATTTAATTTTAAAAAATTAAGTTAGGATCTAGAATTGCAGTGGAACATGTTAACCCATCACCTGTGATGCCGGCATCCCATATGAGCACTGGTTCCAGTCCCAGCTGCTCCACTTCAGATCCAGCTCCCTGCGCACGTGCCCGGGAAAGCAACAGCAGATGGTGCCAGTGCTTGGGACCCTGCTCGCATGTGAGAGACCTGGAAGGGGCTCCTGGCTCCAACTTGGCACAGCACCAGGCATTGCAGTCATCTGGGGAATGAACCAGAGGACAGAGAGCTCCCTTCCTCTGTCTTTTTCTGTAACAGCTTTTCTGATAAATTAATAGGCCTTTAAAAACCAATCAGGTTACACAGCTTAAATATTAACAGTTTTATTCCATCAGTTAGACCTCTGTAAAGAGAGGCAGGGAGGGAAGAGAAAAAGAAGGAGCTGCTTCCACCACTGGGGCTGAGATAGAAGCCCCAAGTCCTTCAGCGACACATGGGATGTACCTTTTCCCCTGCAGGTCTGTGCAGGTGGGGATACTGAAAGGAACTCTGGTCCCTGTATGTAGCACACACACTCAGCCATGCCTCATTCCCTGCCCCCACAGCCCTGAGAGTGGGGCCGGATGTTCAGGGACAATGAGGCAGGATGCAGTGTGTGAGCTGGGCAACCAGGGGGAAGCTGTGATCCTTGCAGCAGCATCTCAGACCACAAGCATGCAGGTGTTCGAGTCCTGACTTAACCCTGCTATCACCCACCCACCCACCAAATGCCTACACAGGCATGCAAACCCAGGACCCACAATATGAGTCACATCGTTTCTTCCCCTCCCTGGTCGCATTTCCAGCCACTGTGTCATTGGGGACATGAGATTCTGCCAGACCGCCTAACCTCTAATTGAAATTACCCAAAGACAACTGTGTGATGAAGTGGCTTGAGCCCAGAAGCTGCAAAGAGAGATCCATTTTCCAATCCAACTGGAGGCTAATGATTTTGTGTCACTTTGGAAAATCATCACCTCTTTGTGGAAATGAAAACCAAGTCCAAATGCATGTTACCTTGTGTTGGGTCAGACCCTCTCACTTTAGTGGGGGAGGTCTAGGCCTCCAGCCCTCTGCCCTGCCACGCCTTTGGAGGAGCCCGAGGAAGCATGCAATCCTGCCTCCCAGGTGCATAACCCGCTAACGGGGCCAGAGCGAAAAACTTTCTGTTGGAACAGAAATGGAGCTTAAAAGGGCCTGTTATCCAATGGAGTGATTCTAGCAAAAGGGAGCTTGAAAGGCCCTCTACTTCATGGGACGCTCTTGCCACTAATAAGCCCAGCAAAGGACCAGCGTTGTGGCACAATGGGTTAAGCCGCAGCTCCCATATCAAAGTGCCAGTTGTAGTTTATGGCTGCCCTGTTTCTGACCCAGCTTCCTAATAATACACATGAGAAAGCAGCAGAGGATGGATCAAGTGTCAGGGCCCCTGCATCCACAGGGCAGACATGATGGGAGTTCTAGGTTCCTAGCTTTAGCCGGGCTCAGCCCTGGCCATTGCATTCAACTGGGAAATAAATCAGTGTATTAAAGAGTTCTCTTTTGGGCCCAGCGCAATGGCTCAGTGGCTAAATCCTTACCTTGCATGCACTGGGATCCCATATGGGAGCTGGCTTGTGTCCTGGCTGCCCCACTTGGTTAAAAGGACCCTTCACAGGGGTGGTATGCCTCTGCCTGTGGTGCCGGGATCCTATATGGGCATCAATTCGAGCCTAAATTGCTCCACTTCCAATCCCACTCCCTGTTTGTTGCCTAGGAAGGCAGTGGAGGACAGCCCAAAGCCTTGGGAGCCTGTACCTGCGTAAGAGACCCGGAAGAAACTCCTGGTTCCTGGCTCCTAGCTTCAGAGCAGCTCAGCCATTTGGGGAATGAACCAGCAATGGAACATGTCTCTCTCTCTCTCTCTCCTCATCTTTCTCAGTAACTGGCCCTTTCAAATAAAAAATAGAACAATTTTTTTTAAAGATTTATTTATTTTTATTGGAAAGTCAGATATACAGAGAGGAGGAGAGACAGAGGGGAAGATCTTCCATCCTCTGATTCACTTTCTAAGCAGCCAAAACAGTCAGAGCTAAGCTGATCTGGAGCCAGGAGCCCCCTCCAGGTCTCCCACACAGGCCCAGGGTCCCAAGGCATTGGACCATCCTCTACTGTTTTCCCAGGCCACAAGCAGGAAGCAGGATGGGAAGTGGGGCCACTGGGATTAGAATCCATGCCCATATGGGATCCAAGTGCTTGCAAGGTGAGGACCTGAGCCACTAGACTACCACGCCAGGCCCAAAATAGAAAAAAATCTTTAAAAAACAAACAGAAAGCACTCTTCATGGAACAGGTGCTATGGCACATTGAGTTCTGCCTCTGCTTCGGGTGCCCAATCCCAGATCTAAGCACGGATTCACATCCCAGCTACTCTGCGCTTCCTCTCCAGGTTCCTGCTATCACACACAGGGAGAACAGTGGGTAAAGTATCTGTAGCCCTGTCATCCATGTGGAAGACCCACATGGCATTCTGAGCTCCTGGCCCAGTTCTGGCTATGGCAAGCATTTGGGAAGTGAACTAGCAGAGGAAAGATTTTTCTCTCATGTTTTCTCTCTGTGTCATTCTCCTTTCAAACAACTAAACTTGAGAGGGGTCAAGCGTGTAGAGCAGAGCCTTCGCTTCATCAGCCAATCTTGGCCAATCTTGGCCAATCTTGGCTGATGAGCGGAGGATGCAGCCCACCCCTGGTTACTTTTTAAGCAACTGGCACCATCTTTACTCCCGCCAATGAGCTCTGGGGACCTAGGATTGACGAATTAGTACCTAGGGACATCCATGGATATGTATACTGTACGTGTAGGTGAGGAATGAATCCTGGGGAGACACCTAACAACAGGGCCGCTGTACTTGCTGGTATGTGAGCAGACTGACACCTGGTGGTTTGGAGGGGAGAGACTAGAAGGTCTGTATGGGTCAGTCTGATTTACCAGCCCACATAGGAGTCCTAGGATGGGCTGGTTAGCATCACTGACAGCCACACACCATGCCACAGAAAAGCTATGGCTGAGGGCCTGTCTAGCAGACCTAGATCTCAGTACCTGCCTGAGTGTTGGAATAGGGGACAAATCACTTCAGCCAGGGCCATAACGCTAACCAGCACGCAAGACAAGCAGGTCGGGGGTAGATTCTGTGGGAGATAAGTGGGCCCAACACTGTGAAAATACAAGCTCTTCTGATTAGCTCAAGAGTTGGTATGGTGATGGGCTGAACTAGGACTGAATATGGACCCTGCCAACACTCACGGGTACTGGGACTGAGAATAGGCTGGGCAGGTCCAAGCTGCAGCACCTGCATGTGCATCCTAAAGCAGGGTGTGAGGTGGGCCAGCCCACAACACCCAACAGCTCATATAAAGACCAAGATGGAGAGGCAGGCTATGCCAGGCAAGGACCTAGCACCTGCTGGCACATTGAGATCTGGGTCTGGGAGTGAGCCAGGGCAGGGGAACCTGGGAAACTCCCCAATGGGGCCATAGCTCCCACTGGTGAGCACATGTTCCAGACCTAGGGGTCAGGAAAGCTGAGCAAAGTGTCCCCACCTGTTGGCAAGTGTGTGGGTTGGTTTTAGAAGAGGAAGGACCAGGCAGGGCTGAGCAAACCTTAGCCCACTGGTGAGTGCAGAAAGTCAGGTCATCTTGGGCTAGAGTATGAGACCTACTGGTTCACATGAGCCAGGGATAGGAGTAGACTGAGCAGGGCCAGGTTGCATCACCCCCAGCGAGAGTTGGGACTAGGGGCTGGCTGGATCAGGCCGGGCTGCAGCATCTTGAAGGCAAAGGCCAAGACAGATGAGGGGCTGTGCCAGGTGGGTTCAGAGCAACCACTGGCATATATGAGATCTGTGGCTGGGAACAGAACTCGTTGGGGAGCAAAGCGGACACCCTGTCCGGGTTGTGATCCCCACTGGAGAGCAAGAGGGCTAGGGTGGGGCTGTGGTCTGGGTCCCTCAGAATGGATATGGGCTGAGCCAGGGATGCACCAGACTGGGCTAGACTCCAGCTAGACTCCAGCACCCCCACTGGGGCTCATGAGAACCAGGATAGGTATAGGATGTGCTAGGCCAGGTCTCTGCCCCAGCTGAGCCATGTGCGAGCTGTTTCTGGGTATGGCCCAGGCTTGGCTGGCTGTAGCACCCAACAACAAGAACCAGAATGTCTGAGGGCCAGTCAGGAAAGGCCACTGTTCCTGCTAGGGACAGGAGGTGGACTAAGTAGGACTGACCCATGGACCCACTGGTGTGCACAAGATCTGGCATTGAGAAAGATCCTGATGGAGGCGCTTGGGGAGCTCCTCTGTTGGGACACGCACCCTGCAGGTGAGTGCAAGAACCAAGATGAGGAGCAGCCCAGACCAGGCCATAATACGGTAGCCACTGGCATACGTTTGGTGCAGGCCAGAGGCAGGCCAGGCTGGGTCAGTCCATATCATTCCCTGGCAAATCCAAGTGTGGATCGGGCCAGGTCAGGGAGCAACACCAGCCAGTCCACATTAGGGCTGGGTTGGGGGCTGGCAGGGCTGGGCTAGGCTGTAGCCCCCACCAGCATGAGTTGGAATTGGGGGTGGAGGCTACAGCACAGGCTACAGCACCCACTGGCAAATGCTGAAGTGGGGTGGGCTATGCCGACTGGGACGCAGCACCCAACCAGCACATGTGAATCCTGGTGGTGGTGGGGATGGACCCAGTGGGAGGGCTGCGGCACCCCCCCCATTGATGAGCATGAGAGCTGGGATGCGGACAGCCCAAGCCGGGCGGGACCATGACATCTGATATTCTAAGTGTGAGCTAGATCAGGGAAAAGCCAGGCTGGGCTGACTGCACCTTCTGGTACATGCATAAGCCATGTGGGTGAGGGTTGATTGGGCTTTGCCACAGCATCAGCTGGCAGATGCTGGCACAGGGGCCAAATTCTATCAGGTGCAGGCATGGCTAGACAAATGGTGGCACTCACTGCACCAATGTGGACTGGATAGTGGGGCTGGTTGGGATGAACTGGGCTTTGATGCCCATTGACATGTATGAGAGCTGAATGTGATATGGGACAGATGGGACCAGTCTGCGGCACATACTGGCAAGTACAGGAACCAGGGCAGGGGCAGGCCTGGTCAGGGTTATTCCAAGTCACTCTACTAAACTGCAGCTCACACTGGTTTGTATGAAGGCTGAGTATGTGGTGGGCAGGATCAGGCTGGGCTCCAACACCCATTGCGTTGCATAAAACACGAGGCTGGAGACAGAACTGACCCAGCAATTGCAGCTACCAGGGGCTCAATTCCGGCCTCCCATACAAGCGTAGAGACCCACCAGGCTGAGCCATCTCAGCTGCCTCCCAGGAACCACATTAGCAAGAAGCTGGTGTCAGGATTCTAACCCATGCTCTTCAGTGTGGAAATCTGTTGTAGGTACCCTAACCTCTGGGAGACTCTCTTGATAAGTGATTACCTGCCATGATGAGACCATCCAAGCCTGCTTGAAATGGCCACACCTTCAGGTGGGCAGCACAAGCATTACCCACCCATTTCCTAACTGGTGAAGAGAGCACCAATGGGGAACCTTTCGCCTGTAGGTTCCTACCCAACAAGGAGGGTTCAGGGGAGGCTTACAAGTTCAAGACCCTTCCTCAAACCTTTGGTGTCTCACCCCCTCTTCTTTCGAGAGGCACTCTGCCTCCCGGCTTTCTCTTGGGAGGGGTTTCTCGCTTCCCTCTTCACCTGGTCATTTCTCAAATTTCTCTATCTCCAACCAGTTCCCGGCTTTTTATTTCTATATTAAGCTGAGGAAAGAACCCACCGAGCTTTTCTTGTGA
Source organism: Ochotona princeps (assembly GCF_030435755.1). Classification (NCBI taxonomy): domain Eukaryota; kingdom Metazoa; phylum Chordata; class Mammalia; order Lagomorpha; family Ochotonidae; genus Ochotona; species Ochotona princeps. Next base: position 55,454,193 of record NC_080840.1, read on the forward strand.
CACATGGTTTCAGATTTCTCTAAGCATTTATGTATTTAGAAATCAAAACCTTGGGGCTGGCACCATGGCTCAACAGGCTAACCTTCCAATGTCAAGTGCAGCATCCCATATGACTACTGCTTTCTGTCCCAGCTGCTCTACTTCGCATCCAGCTCCCTGATTGTGGTCTGGGAAAACAAAGGGGGATGGCTCAAGTCCTTGGGCCCCTAAAGCCATGTGAGAGACCCAAAAGAGGTTTCTGGCTACAGATTTCAGATCGGCTCAACTCGGGCTGTTGCGACCATTTGGGAAGGGAACCAGCAGCATGGAAGATCTTTCTCTTTGTCTCTCCTTATCCCTGTAAATCTGCCTTTCAAATAAAAATGAATAAATCTTTCTTGAAAATTGTTAACCATAGTTAATAAAATCATCTATGTTGGGGCTGCCATTGGAGCACTGTAAGTAAAGCTGCTGTGTAATCCCAGCACCCTGTATGGGGACTAGTTTGAGCCCCAGCTGCTCCACTTCCCTTCCAGCTCCCTGTTAATACACCTGGGAAAGCAGCAGGAGATATGTACTAAGCATTTGGGTTCCTGCATGCACATGGCAGACCTGGAGGAAGTTCCTGGCTCCCCAGTTCCTAACTTTGGCCCATTGGGGCCATTTGAAGAGTAAACCAATGGTTGAAAGAGCTCTCTCTCTCTCTTTTTCCCTCTCTCTCTGCAACTTTGCCTTTCAAATAAATAATAAAATCTTTAGGGGCTGGTGTGAGAGCATAGTAGGCTAAGCTTCCACCTGGGGCGCCGCCATTCTATGTGAGTGCTGCTTCCTGTCACAGCTGCTCCACTTCTGATCTAGCTCCCTGCTGTAGCCTGGCAAAGCAACATGGAGGATGCTCACCTCCCTTGGCCACAGAACCCACATGGGAGACCCAGAAGAAGCTCCTAGCTCCTGGGTTCACATCTGACCAGCTCCAGCCATTGAAGCCATTTGGGAAATGAGTTGGAAGATGGAAAATTCTCTCTCCTGTCTCTGTAAATATGCCTTTCAAATAAAAATAATTCTTTTTAAAATAGATAAAATCTTTAAGAAACCATTTCTATAGGATGGAAGTTTTATTAACTGTTATGGATTTATTTTCATTTGATTTGAAAAGTGGAAAAACATACACAGAAGGGTGGAGCCAGGGAGATTTTTCTGTCTGCTGACTTTCTCCCCAAGTGCCCTCAATAACCAGTGCTGGGCCAGGCTGATGTAAGGAAGCTGGATCTCATTCCAGGGATCCCAAAAACATGGCAGGGACCCAGGCCCTGGAGCCATCATCTGCTGCCTTCTGGGGTGCCCGTTACCAGCAAGCTGACCCAGAAGCAGAGGAGCCAGGACTCAAGCCAAACATCCCAGAATGGGAGCTGGTATTCCAATTGCCCAAGTGCCTGTTTAACTGCTGTGACAAGCACTCACTCACTTTATAAAACTATAGTTTTTGGGCCCGGCACGATGGCCTAGCAGCTAAGGTCCTCGCCTTGAACGCGCCAGGATCCCATATGGGCACCAGTTCTAATCCCAGCAGCTCCACTTCCCATCCAGCTCCCTGCTTATGGCCTGGGAAAGCAGTTAAGGATAGCCCAAAGCGTTGGGACTCTGCACCTGCGTGGGAGACTTCAGAAGAAGCTGCAAGCTCCTGGCTCCTGACTCCAGATTGGCTCAGCTCCAGCCATTGTAGCTACTTGGGGAATAAACCAGCAGATGGAAGATCTTCTCTGTCTCTCCTCCTCTCTGTATATCTGATTTTCCAGTAAAAATAAATAAATCTTTAAAAAAAGAAAGTAAAATTCTTTAAAAATCCTGCCATGGAACAAACATTAGTGGCTATCTTGAGAGCTCATAATGTTAGCCAGCCTGGGTTTATCACTAACAGAAAACGCATATTGAACCAGCAAGGAACATGGGAAAACTAGGAAGGAAGATTAGGTAGGAATAAAAGACTTGATTTTCACACAATTTCTGCTCAGTGCTACCACGTAACTCCGCCTCCTCACCTGTCAATCCTGTATGCCCACTTTCCCATGATGCACCTGTGTTTCATCCAGGAGCAGGAAGAGGAGTCTATCATAGCCATGTGAAAGTTAAAGATCACATGAAGACGCCATGAAACTCTCAAAAAGCCCCACCAGGGCTGGACCCTGCCCAAGCTCCAGGCTATATGTAAATTCAAGTAGGTGGCCACTCCCTTCCCCTTAAGGAGACTTTTGAACCTGGGAGTGGCCCCTTGGCCTTGAGTGGGTCCCTCTCCAGGCTCCTCCCATGCTCTTTCATGGTTGGTTCCCTGCCCCGCTCAGGACAGGTAGGGCACTGTGTGCAGGTGCTTACAAGTTGCATGGGAATGTGCGTCATTGTCACTTTAACCCAACCTGTTCTCATTTGTTTTTGGAATTCTTATCTCTGTAGGAACAAAAACCTAGGAAAAGCTAGGAAACACACTCCCAGTAACACAAACCGCCTAAGAGAAAAGTTCACAAATTAACTAGGGGAGAAGATGTGAAGAACAGGAACCAGTACAGTGTTGCAGCATGTTAGGCCAGCACCTGCAATAGTAGTAGGAATTCTGGCCTTTCCACTTTCAAACCAGCTCACAGCTAATGCACCTGAAAAGGCAGCACAAGATGGCCCACGGGCTTGAGCCCCTGCCACCCTGCATTCTATATGGGTGATGGTTCAAATCAGGGTTGCTCCAGAAACCAGCAGAGGATGGCCCAAAAGCTTGGGCCCCTACACACATGTGGGAGACCCAGAAGAAGCTCCTGGCTCCTGAGTAGATGTGTTTCAGTCCTGGCCTTTACAGACATTTGGGAAATCAATCAGTGGATAGTAGATTTCTCTGTCTGTCTGTCTCTCACACACTCTCTTTCTCTGTAGCTTTTTCAAATAAAAAATAAATCTTAGAAAGAGAGAGAGAAAGGAAGGAAGGAAGGAAGGAAGGAAGGAAGGAAGGAAGGAAAGAAGGAAGGAAGGAAGGAAGGAAGGAAGGAAGGAAGGAAGGAAGGAAGGAAGGAAGAAAGAAAGAAAGAAAGAAAGAAAGAAAGAAAGAAAGAAAGAAAGAAAGAAAGAAAGAAAGAAAGAAAGAAAGAAAGAAAGAAAATTGTGGTAGGGTAGACAGCTAGTTCAGGCTCACGAGCTTGGGAGCCACTCCCACCCACACCAGGTGTTCCCTCCTGCCCACCTGTGATGCTCACCTGGAACCTCAGAGCAAGTAGTACTGCATTATTGTGTAACCACTCCCCTCACAAGTTCCTGTAAAGGCCCATGATAGCTTGCTCTCTGGCTTCCTGAGGATAGGTAGTCCCTGAGCATGGCCCCTGTATGTCTGTATTCCTCACCCTCTGTTCACTGCTTGAACAGGACAGTAAAGATAGCAATGCTAAGATTCTTTGTATTTCTGGGTCCAGCGTGGTAGCCTAATACCGAAAGTCCTTGTCTTGAATGCACCAGAATCCCATATGGGCGCCAGTTCTAATCCCGGAAGCCCCTCCTCTCATCCAGCTCCCTGCTTGTGGCATGGGAAGCAGTCAAGGATGGCCCAAAGCTTTGGGACCCTGTACCCATGTGGGAGACCGGGAAGAGCTCCTGGCTCCTGGCTTCAGATCAGCTCAGCTCTGGCCATTGCGGTCACTTGGGGAGTGAATCATCAGATGGAAGATCTTCCTCTCTGTCTCTCCTCCTCTCTATATATATCTGACTTTGCAAATATATATATATATATATATATATTCTTTGTATTTCTAATGTATGTATTATTGAGAGTTCCAGGAAAGGTGAGACCTAGCAATAATGAAACATGGTCAAAGCAGCCAGGGAAAGGTGATTGTCTGAAGCTTTGCAAGTGTGCCCAGGTTGGTCACTGGATGTCTCTTAGGATAACTTATATTGCTGGGGAAGGTGCAACGTAGGTCTTCAGTTTACCAGATGGACTTCAGAGTAACGACTGGATCGCCATATGGACTTGTGAGTTCCTATTTCTAGTGGACCCTGTTATCAGCAAGCTTGGTTAATAAAGATTCCTTAATAAACCTTGGACTTGTCTGGCATGATCTCACACCCTGCTACAAAGCAAAGAAAGAGAACCTCGTGCAAGGGTTCAGTGGCTGATGCTTGCCTCGCATGCCCAGGATCCCATATGGGTGCTGGTTCAAGTTCTGGCTGCCCCACTTCCCATCCAGCTCCCTGCATGTGCCTGGGAAAGCAGTAGAGGATGGCCTGAAGCCTTGGGATCCTGCACCTGCATGGGAGACCCAGAAGAAGCTTCTGGCTCCTGGGTAGCAAATCAGTGGATGGAAGGTCTTTTCCTGTCTCTTCTCACTGTAAATCTGACTTTCCAATAAACATAAATTAAAAAATAAATAAATAAAAAGTTACAAATGTTTACAAAAGCAAGACATGATGTATATTGCGATGTACTTGCTATTGTATGTACGCTATGAGTGTATACAGGTATATAATATATGTGCAGATTTTTTTCTCTGTATATATATAAAACCCATCATTTTAAAAAATGACATATGAGTAAGGAAAATCCAATGTTTCAATATGGGCCCGTTTTTTGGTAATAGCTTCACGGTAGAAGGAATCTGATCAATGTCGTTAACACTCACCAGATATCCTCCTACCATGAGCATCCACAGAGGATAGCTCCTGCCTGCTCTCTGCCCCATGGGAAGTTAACTCCCAAAGCTCCCATTTCTTTATCCAATCAGCTGCAGTATTATAAGGCAGTATTGGATTGCCTACTTATGAAATAATCCATGTAAAAACTTCTCACCAGACCTTAACTAAATAAGTTTCTAATTCCAATTTCATTCACTCAGTGCTCCAAAGACCAAGTTTTGCCATTGTACTCTGATGTCGACATGATTTCAAAAGCAGATGAATGGAAATGAGTAAATAAACATACAACAGGATGAACACATAGCAGGGGATTTGTAGAGTGCTGGGAAGTGTTACACAGAGGGTCCCAGCAGGGGTCGCACCTGGCAGGAGTTGACAGTGTCAAGAAACTGAGCTGGACTGCTGAGCTGAGTTTTCAGCAAGAATTATCCAGGTGAGGTAGACTAGGGAAAAGCAAGGAGTTCCAAAGGGCGTTCCAACCTGTGGACAGGAGCTTGCTTTTCCAGGTGAGCCATGGGAGAGTGGTCAGATCACCAAGTGCCAAAGTCTGTCAAGCACCAAAGTTTAGAATGTATCCTGGATACAACTGGGGTCTCAGAAAGGTAATTTAATTATATACTTGGGCCCAGCGCGGTACTGTAGCGGCTGAAGTCCTCAACTTGCTTGTGCCAAGATTCCAGTTCTAATCCCAGCAGCCCTGCTTCCCACCCATCCAGCTGCCTGCTTGTGGTCTGGGAAAGCAGTAGAGGATGGCCCAAAGTCTTGGGACTCCGCACCTGCGTGGGAGACCCGGAAGAGGCTCCTGGCTCCTGGCGTGGGAGACCCGTAAGAGACTCCTGGCTACAGATTGGCTCAGCTCCAGCTGTTGTGGATGCTTGGGGAGTGAACCATCAGACGGAAGATCTTCCTCTCTGTCTTTCCTCCTCTCTGTATATCTTACTTTCCCATAAACATAAATAAATCTTAAAAAAATAATAATAATACAACGTTGTGCTTCATAACGTGTATTCTGGGGAAAAAATATTTATGGTGTCCTAAATCAAGACAATGACTTTTAGGAGAAAGGAAGACTTCATAGAAAATTTGAGGCTGGAACAAGGCAGTATCTAGTGACCAACCGGCTGTGGAGGACAAAAGGAAAAGGGGGTCCAAGTTTCTGGTGACACAGTTAAATGACAATAGAGAATTCTGGAGGGACAGAGAATTGGGACAGGCATTGAATCTGCGATTTTAAGAGCATGCTTTTGGAAATCGTAGGCCTGGAACTTTACATAAAGATCTGATTGCCAATACAGAATCTTCAGTGGCAGCAGAGGCAGGAAAAAGATAGACCTCACAGAGGGAGAGAAAATGCTGGGTGCCAATCTGATAGTGACACCTCATGGCTGGCGTGTGCCCAGTGCTAGAGCCCCACAGGCTGGGCACCCCTTGCCACTTCTGCCACACCATGTGACACTGGGCAGTTCATTTCACCTCTACAAGTAAGGACAGAATGAATTCCTACTTCAAAAGGTAACTGAAAATCACGTGAGAAGAAAAAAAAAAAATCCAAGAACTTAATGTGACTATCCCCAAGCAAACACTCCAGCAATGTTCTGTCATTCTACCCACATCTCTGCTGGGAAACACCTGAAAACTATCCACCATGTGCTCTTGAATGCTTATGCATTAGCTCTCACAGCTAATAATATTTATATATGACTTCTGTTGAGTTCTTGCCAGGTACTAAGCACAGAGGTGAGTATTTTATAACCCACAGCATTTCTCTGATTCAGTACAACATGTATTACTTCCACTATAAACAAGGAAAACCAAGAGCCGAGAGGATCCTTGACTTGTCCGAGGTCACACATTCCTATAAGCCTGAAAGCCCACAGGATGATCTGCCCTTTGGCCGGAGCACAAAGCTCGGAATAACAAAGCTTGCTAGCCACACCCAGTCCCCCAGACCCACACCCATTAGAAATGTCTGTACAAGTAGACTGTCATGGAGATTGCTGTTTGGAAGTTCCAGATAAAATTGCTCTCCTGTAGTCCCAATAATGCAAACAAATGTCTGCCAAGGGGGGACTAAATTCAAAAGCACACCTCTTGAAACTTGCCCTTGCACATTTACCTTGTCTATTTACATAACATTACAACAAGACAAATTGTAAATGAGTAGACTGTAACTGGAATACTCTAACTGTATTCAGGAGAGGGGGAAATGGTATAAATATAATATATTGAAAGACATAAGTTACCTAAATATTTCAATTAATCCCAGCCAAATTTTAAAATAGTACTACTCAGTTTCACCTGCGGTATTTTTCATTGAGGAACATAGCACAGTGCTTAATAAACAAGTACAGTTGCACGTGTATTTTCTGATTCCACCACTTTATTGCTTGAATAATGCATAACACAGGTTAAAGAAGTTTTTAATTACTTCTTTTTCTTGTATATTTATTTGCATTCCTAAATTAACTTCACAAAAGCTTTTCCGATTTACATAGATCAATCAGGAGCACTAAGCCTGTAGAATATACGTGCAAATAGACAATAGCCCTGTAGGGTTAAGGTATTAGGACGTGACCACCTCTCATTGTTTGAAAGATGGGCTAAGTGCTTCATTTAAACCTAAATAGAGACCCCACAACACAAAGCAGCTCAGTCTGGGATCCCTCCACTATCTCTACAGGATTATGGGTGAGGTACAAACTCTGAAAACCCCACAGGGGTTTTTTAAAAACTTGGACCCCTCACTCTCCCTGTGCCACTCAAATCATCCCTCACTCACTGCTAAACACATCGTGGCAACTGCAATTATTAGATCATGTACTAATTAGCCTTATCAGGCCTTGGTTTGCTATTGGGACCAGATCTTTCCTGAAGGAGCAGAAGAGCCCAAATCTGTAGATTATTAATTCAGTGAGTCTAAATGCCGCGAGGACTGTTATGACCTTTTTATTTTTTCATGAGCCATTCATCAATGAATGGATTAATAGGACCACAAAGGAAAAGGGAAGCATTTGTGTGTAATGATCTATCTCCAAAAACGATGATTAACTGACAGATTCTAATGAATGCCAAAATCTACCAATTTTATCCTTAAAGTGATACCGTTTACTATAATAATTAGGAAAGAAGCATTTTTAGAAATAAGTCCACAGCAAGAAAGCCTGAGAAAACTCAAGATGCAGTGGCCTATTAATTATGAATTTTAAAGTAAATATTCAGTGCATATTTTTTATAGTAAGTGAAAATACTGAACTGTACCCAGCACATATATATTTCTATAAATACGTGTAAATATTCCATGCTTATAAAAATTTTGAATAAAGTAATTTTAAAAACTCAGTAGCTATGATTCCCAGTTACTTTTTCAACAGATTAGTCATTTATTCATAATCTACCTTAGCTTTCTGATTCAAATGCAACTGCTACCTTGGGGAGGATGCAGTATTTCTCATACATTTCCATAGGATTTGAATTTTCTATCCTGGGAACACATGATGCTATAACTGCAAAAGGAGAAATTGTAGAAGTTAAATGAAAATTTACAAAATATTCACTTTCATCATTTTTTTCAGCGAACAAAAAAAAAGCGCTGCCTGGGTCTTTCAGTGTCACTATATGGCCAAGTTTGCAGCCTGTGCCTTGCAAAAAAATGTCTCTGTGGCACAGCGTTCCTGACAGCTGATTTCTCCTTCCATTCACTTGTCTCACTCCCCATCGTTCAAAATGTGCTGGCCAGAAAAACCCACTTTTGATTCCTTTTCCTGTATATCATACAAAGTTGAGTTTTGAAGTCTTGCCCTTGACCTCACTGGACAACTGAACCTATAAGGAATTTGGAAGAAGACATATAAAGAAGGAGCTTTGAAAATGGGATTTTGGTTGAATTACATCAGGTTTTGAACAATTCTGCTTACTCAGCTCAGTTCTTATGAGTTAGCTTCCACCTAAATTTTCTGTTTGATTGTTAATTATACTTACACAAAGATGCTTTGGATGCTATTGAAAACAAAATTCAATCTATGTCAAGTGGCAATTAAAGTGACTATCCGATACATATTTTTCCTTCTCTCTCTCTAATGAATTGGAATACCTGCCTACAGATAAGACCCTGAAAAGAATAACTGTATTTTTCCTTTTTTAAGTCATTTTCTTTCTATAAAGTTTGTACCCTTCACTCTGGAGATATAATTAACACATTTCTTTTTTTTCTTATTTTTGAGAGGAGAGAAGATTTTCCATCTGATGATTCAATCCCCAAATGGCCACAACGGCTGGAGCTGAGCTGATCGGAAGTTCCTGGCTCCTTGTATTTTCTCAGTGTTGGGCCCAATTATCCTCACATAGTCTACCCCCGACCTGCTTTTCTTGCCTGCTGGTTTGTGTTGGCTCTGCTTAATGTGACCCATCCCCTGCTCTCTCAGGAAGGTACTGGGATCTAGCTCTACTAGAGAGGCCCACAGCCAGAGCTTTTGTATGAGCTGGCGTGTGGCAGTCAGTGATGCTCTGCATTAACCAGCTTATCTCAGGGTTCCCACGTGGTCTGGTAAATCAGTCTGACCCTTACAGTTCTTCCAATCTCTCCCTTCCAAACCACCAGGTCTCAGTCCCCTGTTGTTGGGTACAGTGGTCCTGTTGCTGGGTGTTCAGAATTCATTCCTCACTTATACATATGGTGGCCTCATCCATAGATGTCCCTAAGCAATAACTCTTAACCCTCAAGTACCCAGAGCTCATTGATGGGCAGTCAGCGGGCCAGAGATGGTGCCAACTGCTTTTTAAGCAGTCAGGGAAGGCCACCAACGCCCTCCCGCCAACTCTCCTCGCTCCCCCCTTATTAGTCAAAAGCAGCTGATGAAAAGGACGTTCTGCTTCGCACGCCTGACCCGCCCAAGATTTTTCTTAAACTTTTACAGCGCCCCCAAGGGGCCCAGAATCCCCACCCACGTGAACGACAGACCCCGCCCACATGGCCCACAGCCCCGCCCACGTGGCCATCAGGCTCCGTCCGGGCTCTGGCGGTGTAGACCCACCAGGGGAGGAGCAGCAAGCTGCATGGCCAAGATTCCTGCCACGTTGTGCACAGCCCCAGCTGGAAGCCATGGCTCCCGGAAAGGTCTAGCAGAAGCTCGCAGGCCTGCGGAGGTCTGTGCTGGGCTCCCTGTGCCAGTACAGCGCTTGCTGAGATCCAGAGGGAATCCGCAGTTCAAGAGGCCGGAAGGAACCGAAGGAAGACAGGAATGATTCTGAACCCACGACCCGGAAGTTCATCTCCGCACCGCTCTAGGGATCAAATGTTCATGGTTTTGGGAACTTTTTCCAAAATAGGACAGCGAACCCTACCGCGGAAGGGTGTGGGGGAGGGAGTTGAGACATAGATAATTTTAATACACTCTTAATTTGCCAATAATCATAATATGATAATTAAGTTTCATGTTAATTTGGCCACTAGTCAGAGCTGTGGATGTTCCAAAATTGCTCCTAAATTTGGGAAAAGGAAAGAAAAGGCCCATGCATGTAAGAGTATGATAACTTCTCTTGATAAGTTTTACCTACCAGGAAGCCAGAAGTTCAAGAAAGTAGAACCACAATAAAAATACACTGAAATTATAAGATTCTGCAAACAGGTCACTGGTGAACACTGAAAACTACTTGACACTCCGAGTTACCACATTTGCTTGCTTAATTTGTTTTTTTGTTTTGTTTTGTTTTGTTTTTTAAAGATTTATTTTTATTACAGTCAGATATACAGAGAGGAGGAGAGACAGAGAGGAAGATCTTCCGTCCGATGATTCACTCCCCAAGTGAGCCGCAATGGGCCGGTGCGCACCGATCCGAAGCAAGGAACCAGGAACCTCTTCCGGGTCTCCCACGCGGGTGCAGTGTCCCAAAGCACTGCGCCGTCCTCAACTGCTCTCCCAGGCCACAAGCAGGGAGCTGGATGGGAAGTGGAGCTGCCGGGATTAGAACCGGCGCCCATATGGGATCCTGGGGCATTCAAGGCGAGGACTTTAGCCGCTAGGCCACGCCGCTGGTCCCCTTAATTTGTTTTTGAGTTATTTAATTTGTTCCTGGTCAGAAGAAAGCTAGAGAAGCTAAAAGGTAATGAGTTTTATTAACTCTTATAATGTCTGCAAAATAGCACAGCATGCATATATTGAGTCCCTATTTAGTCACTCCCCAAAGACCTGCTTACAGGACCAGGCACATCAATGCTTACTTGACTAAGGTGACCCTCGGGCTGAGGCATGCTGCATCCAGTCCTTAGCGTTTGCACCTTTCCGTGGTCTGTAATGAAGCCACCAAAACACACACTGCTCTGTATTGGGCTCTTCAAGACCTCATCCCGCGGTGTGTTTAGAGCTCCCTAGTTGAGCCTCGGACTATCTCTTCCCATAGAAAGGATGTTGTTATAAGCAGTGCGGAAAAACCCTTTGGCTAGGGACCTAACATCTGCAATGAAAAACAAGTAAACAGCAAGCCAAACGAAATTAAACAAGCAAAACTTTAAAAACAAAAGGACAATACAGGGGTCTTTCTAGTTCTTGAGAGGAGCAGAGTGAAGAGAGACTTTCATGGGCATTCGGGAGCTGGCAGGGGGGCTGGCAAGTGCTCTTAGCTGAGGAGCAGCACAGCGCTGAGAGCCAGCTGCAGGGAGAAGGCCGCTCCAGCTTCACATGAAAGCCCAGGAAAGGATGGTCCCAGGCAGCAGCAACAGCATCCCTGGGATCGGATTAGAAATGCAGATTCTTGGGGCTGCCTCCATGGCCGAGCACCTGCAAGCTAGCATCCAACATGGACATTGGTTCGAGTTCTGGCTGCTCCACTTTCAGCTATATTGAATATGTGCAGATTTTTTTCTTGCCATCATTCCTCGACCATCCAATACAACAATTGTGTGCATTAAATTTACATTGCAGTAGGTATATCCAACCTAAAGTAAATAGGGGGTTCTATGCACACACCACTCCGTTTTACATAAGAAACTGAATACTCAAAGGTTTTAATCTCCACGGCTGTGCTGGAAGTGAACCCTCCTGGATACAGAGAGATGACAGATTGGCTTTGTGTCTACACCTCCAACAGTCTACTGAGCTCTTGCTAATCCACAAGGACATTGGAAGCACCATCAATGACTGAATTCCCTCCTCAGTGGGCAAGGGAGGCAATCACTTGGCCCCTTGGCCTCTGCTGACAACTCGTGAAATTTCCTTCTAAAAGCTCTTTTGTCTTGGATCCCTAAAAGAATGCAAACATGGGCCTAGCACAGTGGCCTAGCAGCTAAAGTCCTCACTTTGCACGTGCCCCAGGATCCCATATGGGCACCAGTTGTAATCCCAGCAGCTGCCCGTCCCATTCTGCTTGTGGCTTGGGAAAGAATCAAGGATAGCCCAAAGCCCTGAGACCCTGCACCCGCGTGAGAGACCCGAAGAAGCTCCTGACTCCTGGTTTCAGATCAGCTCTGCTTGGCCGGTTGCATTCACTTGGGGAGTGAATCATCGGACGGAAGATCTTCCTCTCTGTCTCTCCTCCTCTCTGTGTATCTGACTTTCCAATAAAAATAAATAAATCTTTAAAAAAGAGAATGCAAACATTGTTTAATTTGTTCTGTAGAGCTGAGTCATTTTTTTTTTTTTCAAGACAAGTGTCTACAGATTATGGTTAAGGGGAAAAATATCCATATTTGAGGTGGCTTAAGAGACCCCTAAGGATGTTCTTGGTTGTTTAAAAATGGATAGAGAACCAGGTTAGACGTTATCAAGATAAATAATAAATGAGCAACAGCTTAAAACCGCAATTAGGCCAAGGTTAATATGCCTCAGTCCCGGTGGATAAAGCAGCTGCCTTCGAAAGGAGATGCTGCTTAACTTCTGTAACTGTTGGTATACCCATCGTTAAAAATAAAAATCCAAATTAAAAGAGGAAATTCTGGAGGCCAGCCTTGTGGTGTAAAGGTTAAGCTGCTCCCTGCACTGCCAGCATCCCGCATGGGCATCAATTCATGTGCTCCATGCTCCATTTCTGATCCCACTCCCCACTAATGCAACAGGGGAAGCAGCAGAGAACGGCTCGCGTGTTCAGGCTCCTTCACCCACATGGAGACAGATGAAGATCCTGCCTCCTGGCTTCTGCTTGGCCTGGCTCCAGCTGTTACAACCATTTGGGAAGTGAACCAGTAGGTAAAAATTTTTCTATCCATAGCCTTGTCAAATAAATAAGCACTTTTGAAAAAAACGTATTATTTTTATTGGCAAATCAGATATACAGAGAGGAGGAGAGACATAGAGGAAGATCTTCTATCCATTGATTTACTCCCCAAGTGACCATAACAGCCCAGACTGAGCCTATCCGGAGCCAGGAGCCTCTTCCAGGTCTCCCATGCTGGTGCAGGGTCCCAAGGCTTTTGGCCATCCTCTACTGCCTTTCCAGGCTATAACCAGGGAGCTGGATGGCTTATGGGATTCCAGCAGGTATAAGGCAAGGACTTTAGCCACTAGGCTACCGCACTATCTCCAATAAACACTTTTTTTGAAAAAATGAAGCTAGGTTTCTTAATTTGCAAATGCCTGCTGTAATTCTGCACTTTTTTTTAAATAAGAGAAAATAGCTTGTGTGTGTATGTGTGTGGTTTTGTTTTGTTTTGTTTTGTTTTGTTTTTAGATGTATTTACCTGAGGCCCTGCATCGTAGCCTAGCTGCTACGCGAGGATCCCATATGGGATCCTTGCCTTGTACATGCCAAGATCCCATATGGGCACCCATTCTAAACCCTGGCTACTCTACTTCCCATCCAGCTTTCTGCTTATGGCCTGGGAAAGCAGGAGGGGACAGCCCAAAGCCTTGGGACCCTGCACATACATAGGAGACCAAGAAGAAGTTCCTGGCTCCTGGCTTTGGATCAGCTCAGTTCCAGCTGTTGCAGCTGCTTGGGATGTAAACCAGTGGAAAATCTTCCTCTCTGTCTCTCCTTCTTTCTATTTATCTACCTTTCCAATAAAAATACCATAAATCATAAAAAATATATATTTATCTATTTACTTACTTAAAAGGCACATTTACAGAGGGCAGGGTGAGGGGAGATACCCACACAGACAGACAGACAGGAAGGGACGAGAAAGAGAGAGAAAGGAGGAGCACCGCTAACCAGTAGCTCACTGAGCAAATGTCTGCTGGCCCAGGCCGAAGACAGGATTCTGGAACTCCATCTGGGTCTCATGCAGGTGACAGGGACCCAGGTGATTGGGCTATCCTTTGCTGCTTTTCCCAAGCACATAAGCAAGGAGCTGGATCAGAAATGTATGGTTGGGACTGGAACTGGATCTCATATGAGATGCCAGCATCAAAAGCAGGGGCTTAATCAACTGTGCTACAATGCAGATCAATGTAGATCCTGCTACACAATCCATACATGGAATTCTAAGCCAATCTTTAGAAGTTAAAAATACATCACAATAAATAATAAATATAGCACAACATAATGCATCCACTGCTAGATCAAGGCCTCAAGAAAATCACAAATGTGTTTGACAAGCAATAGGACAAAAGGATTTTTTAAAAGCACCCTGCGGACCTAAACTACATCACAGGAGTTGAACAATCTGAAAGCACCATCTGGTCTCCTTCTATTTTGGTTCTTCATTTCAGCTCTGAATGTTTAGCTAAGACAAAAGATTCTAGTGCTGTGCTTCTCAGCTGGAAATGCAATTGGGTCCCATCTGGCCACTTGGTGGAGTCACATTACAGCGCCCTTTAGGGCAGCAAGGAAACCAAGGCCATGACAATTGTCTTCATCTTTTGCCCAATAAATTTCATCATTCAGGATTTTTAAAGAAAAAAAAAATCCAAAATCAGTACATTCTTCTTTGCATCAGTAAAATGTCCCAAACTACTCAATCTGGATTTTTGTTTGTTAAAAAAGTTTAAAAAAATGATTCATTTATCCAAAAGGCAGATGACAGAGAGGTCTTCCATCCATTGCTTCACTCACCAAATACCTGTAAAAGCTGGGGATAAGCCAGGAGGAAGCCAGGAGCCAGGGACTCCATTCCGGTTTCTCATTGTGTGACAAGGGCTCAAGGACCCGGAGCATCATGAGCTGTCATCCCAGCTTGAACTGGAAGCTGGATCAGAAGTAGGGAGCAATCTAATAGGAGATGAGCGTCAGGCAAGCTTTACCTTAACCCACCATCGCCATTCACGTTTGTGATGACTATAGAACACAGGACAGCCAGCAATCACCAGAGCAGAAAGTTTCAATATTATACAAATTTAACTGTAACCTGGGACATTCAGGAAGAAAAAAAATCATCTTACTGTATTTTCTCCTTCAGGCTGAAATTCATCATTTCTTTTCTTTTTTTTTTTTTTAAGATTTATTTATTTTTATTGGAAAGTCAGATACACAGAAAGAAGGAGAAACAGAGATCCGAAGCCAGGAGCCAGGAACATCCTCCAGGTCTCCCACGGGGGTGCAGGGTCCCAAGGCTTTGGGCCGTGCTCGACTGCTGTCCCAGGCCACAAGCAGGGAGCTGGATGGGAAGTGGAGCTGCCAGGATTAGAACCGGCGCCCACATGGGACCCTGGGGCATTCAAGGTGAGGACTTTAGCCTCTAGGCCATCGTGTTGGGCCCGAAACTCATTATTTATTACCTTTTTAAAAGATTATTTTTTTAAAAAGATTTATTCATTTTATTACAAAGTCAGATATACACAGAGGAGGAGAGACAGAGAGGAAGATCCTCCATCCGATGATTCACTCCCCAAGTGAGCCACAACGGGCCAATGCGCGCCAATCCGAAGCCGGGAACCAGGAACCTCTTCCAGGTCTCCCACGCGGGTGCAGTGTCCCAATGCATTGGGCCATCCTCGACTGCTTTCCCAGGCCACAAGCAGGGAGCTGGATGGGAAGTGGAGCTGCCGGGATTAGAACCGGCGCCCATATGGGATTCTGGGGCTTTCAAGGCGAGGACTTTAGCCGCTAGGCCACGCCGCCGGGCCCCCAACCACCCAGATTATTTTTTTTTAAATAGTATTTACATAGTTGAGAAAAATGCATGCCCATGTAGGTCTCCGTTTGTGGGGGGAAGATCAGGCATGGAGGAAGGTGGGTGGAACTCATGCTCCAGTTTTTTGGTTTTTGTTTTTTTTCTCTGGGTCCACAGGGAAGGAGGGGAGGGTGATTAGCCCTTTCATAAATGCCAATATAATCTTTTTGATAAATTTATATTCTATTTATTTATTTTAAAGATGTATTTACTTTTATTGGAAAGGCAGATTTACAGAGAGAAGGAGAGACAGAGAAGAAGATTTTCCATCCACCAATTCAAGGGGCCACAATGACTGGAGCTGAGCTGATCTGAAGCCAGGAACCAGGAGTTTCTTCTGGGACTCCCATTTAGGTGCAGTGTTCCAAGGCTTTGGGCTTTCCTCTACTGCCACAGTAAGGGAGCTGGATGGGAAGTGGGGCAGCCAGGTTAAAAACTGGTGCCCATAGAGGATCCTGGCACTTGGAAGCTGAGAATTTAGCCACTACGCTATCATACAGGGCCCAAGAACATGATCTTTATTTTTTGTATTTATATATCTATTGGTAATGGAATATAGAATTACAAGCAAGACAACTTTGAAAATTTGGCCACTGCAGTCAGATTTCTGCCTAAAGAATCAACAATAACGGACCTGGCGTGATAGCATACCAGCTAAAGTCCTCTCCTTGAATGCACAGGGATCCCATATGGGCACTGGTTCTAATCCCGGCAGCCCCACTTCCCATCCAGCTCCCTGCTCGTGGCCTGAGAAAGCAGTCGAGGACAGTCCAAAGCTTTGGGATCCTGCACCCATGTGGGAGACCTGGAAGAGGCTCGTCGCTCCTGGCTCCGGACTGGCTCAGCTCCAGCCCTTGTTGGCTCCTGGGGAGTGAACCGTTGGATGGAAGGTCTTTCTCCTTGTCTCTCCTCCTCTCTGTATATCTGCCTTTCCAAATGAAATAATTTTTCTAAAAGAAACAACAACAACAATAACCCATCATTAAACTATTTGAGGTTCTAAGTAATAGATAATTTATTTTTCAATTTTTAAATATATTCATTGATTCTATTTTTAAAAATTTATTTACTTCATTTATCTGAACGACAGAGTGATGGAGAGAGAGGCAGAGAGAAAAAAGAGAGATGAAAGACAAAAGCAGGAAAGGTCTCCCATTTGCTGGTTAATTCCCCGGATGCTGCAATGGGCAAAACTGGGCCAAGCTAGAGCCTGGCTCACTCCCCCAAAGTGTCTACAGTAGTGGACCAAAGTCAGACCAAAGCCAGTGGCTAGGGACTCCTTCTGGGTCTCCAGTGTGAGTGGCAGAGACCCAAACTCTTGAGGCACCATCTGCCACTGCCCAGAATGCAGTAACGAAGCTGGAATGTAAGAACCTATAGCAACTGAGACTCAAACTGGGGCTCCAATATGGGGTGCCAGCAGCAGCCTGAAGTATTGCAACAAAACATCCATCCTTGCTTAGTTAAAAGCATTTTGGGGGCTAGCATGGTAGCCTAGTGGCCAAAGTCCTCACCAAGCACACCCCGGGATCCCATATGGGCTCTGATTTGTATCTTAGCTGCTCCACTTCCCATCCAGCTCCTGCTTGTGGCCTGGGAAAGCAGTAAAGCACGGCTCAAACCTTTAGGACCCTGTACCCACGTGAGAGACCCGGAAGAGCTCCTGGCTCCTGGCTTCAGATTGGCTCAGATTCAGCCGTGGTGGTCCCTTGTGGAGTGAACTAGCAGACAGAAGATCTCTCTGTCTCTCCTCCTCTCTGTATATCTGACTTTCCAATAAAAATAAGCAAAAATATTTTAAAAACTGATTATAAACTCTCATGACCAGAGATAGAATTTTTTTTAAAGATTTATTTTATTTTTATCACAAAGTCAGATATACAGAAAGGAAGAGAGACAGAGAAGAAGTTCTTCCGTCCCATGGTTCACTCCCCAAGTGAACCGCAACGGCCAGTGCGGCGCTGATCCAAAGCCAGAAGCCCGGAGCCTCTTCTGAGTCTCCCACACGGGGGTGCAGAGTCCCAAGGCTTTGGGCCGTCCTCCATTGCTTTCCCAGGCCACAAGCAGGGAGCTGGATGGGAAGTGGAGTTGCTGGGATTAGAACTGGCACCGACATGGGATCCCGGTGCATTCAAGGCGAGGACTTTAGCCGCTAGGCCACTGTGCCAGGTCCCAGAGATAGAAATTTTTAATAACAATTTTTATTGTGATGTAAGCTATTCTCATGTAACTAATTCACTTAAAATAGATAATTTTATGATTTCTAATATATTCTTAGAATTATCTGGTGCCCCCCAAATTTGAATTTACAAAATCTGGAAGAATTAGGGTAGACATTGTGGGACAGCAATTACACCACTGTTTGGGACACTAGCATCTTCTGTCAGAATGCAGGTGAACGTCCTGGCTAGCCTGCTTCCAATCCAGCTTTCTGTTAACACACCTAGGAAGGCAGCCAACATTTGCCCAAAGGCTTGGCTCCCTCTCACCCACCCACGAAAGAAATCCTGAGGACGCTCCAGGCTCCTGGGTTTAGCCTTACCCAGGAGTGAAACTGTAGGTGAAAGATCTCTCTCTCTCGCTTTTCTTGTCTTCCTCTCTCTGCCTTTCAAATAAATGAATAGTTTTAGAAATACAAAGAATCAATAATCTTGAATTAATAATGATGAGAGTGTTAGATTTTTCTTGAAGGGTGTTCTTTCATACAATCCTGCTTAAAGGAAAGAAGGTAATTACCAGTGATGAACTTATCTTTAATGACAAGAACTTGTCCTTAACCGGCAAAGTCAATTTTCTCTCAGTGTTCATTCATCTTCTCTGAAAGGACACAGAACACCTCCAATGATGATTAGATCCAAAATTTATATGCTCTGTTTTATATGCACTTTGATTAATCCATAACAACCAATTATCATTGCTTACCTTTCTATGAGATTCTGCTAGCACCATTACACTCCTGACTAATGCAACTGCTAAGAGGAGTCTATTAACAGCAAGCCCGGGTTCATTCTAGCTAATGCTGAGTGAGCATGCTTAGACTCTGCATGGTCTTGCAAGGTGCAAAATCAAAACTACTCATAAAGGAGTCTCCATCAAGTCCCTAGAGGAGCGCACAGCACGAAGTAAGAACCCATTGATTAGGATTATCTTAATTTCAAAACCGGAACTCTTTTGGGATTCAAGGAGGGCACTGGACACATTTGCTCCAGGGTCGGCTTTGTGGAGCAGCAGGATAAACTGACTGTTGTGAGGGTGCCAATTCAAGTCCTGGTGAATCCAAGTCCAATCCATCCTCCTGCTAATACTATTTTTATTTTATTTTATTTTAAGATTTTTTTTTAATTGGAAAGTCAGATTTACAGACAGAAGGATAGACAGAGGGAAAGATCTTCCATCTACTAACCAATTCCCCTAGTGGCCAAAACAGCCAGAGTTGTGCTGATCTGAGGCCAGGAGCCAGGAGCTTCTTCCAGGTCTCCCACCCGCGTGCAGGGTCCCAACGCATTGGAGTGTACTCTACTGCTGGATAGGAACTGAAGCAGTAGGGATAAGAACTGGCTTGCATGTCAGCGCTTGGAGACAGAGGATTAGCAAGTTGGGCTAATCATTCAGGGCCCTGCTCGCGGTTCCAGCTCTTGCTGGTGGGTGCTACAGCCTAGCCCAGCCCAGGTAGCCCTCAGTTCCACCTCCTGTGCTGGCACGTACAGCAGCCTTGCTCAACTGTCTCACACCCATTCCAGCTCTTATTTTTGGGTGCTACAGCCCAACCCTGCCTGGTCCACCCCCAGACCTAGCTCTCGCATGGTTCAGTGGGTGCAAATACCAAACCCATCCAGTCTTACACCCTCTCGCTCTATGCGCAACAACAAATGCCAAGGGATACTGTTGCCATGCCAAGGGATACTGTTGCCATGGTCCAGTTCACCACCCCTCATTTCCAGCTCTTATGCTCACCAGTAGATACTGCAGCCCAGCTGGGCATCTCCTTAGGTCCCCAATCAGGCCTGCTCTCAATCACAGATCTTGCACCTGCCAGTGGTTGCTCCAACCTAGCCTGGCATAACCCATCACCCAGCTTGGCCTTTGCCATTAAACATGGCCTGGTCCGAACCTAGTCCCAACTCTCGCTGGGAGTGCTGCACTCTATCCCTGCCCAGCCGCCCCCATCCCTGGCTTTCATGCAAACCAGTAAGTGTGATAGCCTAGCCTAGCCCAAAAATTGCCCACACTCCATTCTGGGTACAGTGTATGCCAGTGTGCTATGGTTTGTCCTGGCCCTGCCTGGACTGTATCCTCCACCCCTGAGGCAACCCACATACCTGCCAACAAGTGAAGCAGCCCTGCCTGCCTGGCCTGAGCAACACCAAGACCTGAGTTACACCCTCACCAGCGGGAATTCAAACCACCAGGGAAATTCCCCCAAGTGCTCCCACCAGGCCCAACCCAGACCCAGATCTCACATGTCAGTGGATGCTCGCCCTTATCTGACACAGTCTGCCTCCAGTCTCAGCCTTTGTGTGTGCTGATAAATGCTGTGGCCCAGTCTGCCCCCACATCCTATTCTTGGGTGCACTTGCTGGTGCTGCAGCCTGGTCTAGCCCACCCTACTCCCAACCCTAGTACTCACGAGTTTTGGTGAGTTCCATGATCATGCCTGTCATTCCCCCAGAGCCCCCAGCTCTCAAGCAAGCCAGCTGGTATGGCAGTCCCACAAGGGTGAACCCATGATCCCCCACAAAACCTGCTCTCATACCCAGTTCTCTCGTGAGATGGTTAGTGCCATGGACCAGCCTACCATGATCCATACCCTGCCTGACACTCACTGGTGGGTACTGTGGTCGAGGCCTGCCAGATAGGCCCCCAATCCATGGCTTTCCTCTGTGTCAATACATGGTAATTGATATGAACAAGCTCAGCTCAGGGCTCCCACATTGGCAGGTGTACTGGTTTGACCTTGAAGGTTCCTCCAGTATCCCTTCTCTGAACTACCCAGTCTCAGTCCCCTTGTTTACCTGCAAGTGTAGTAGCCTGGTTGGGGAAAGTCCCCCAGAAATCACTCCTCACCTGTCACATTCTCCCTCAGCAGTCCTCTCTCTCAAACATCCTCTGACCTGCTACCAAACCTGCAAAGGTGCAGTACCCCAAGTCTAGTCCTCCAGTGTACCGTACCAGCCTGGGGCCCGGCCTGCCTACCTGGAGCCCATACACACACTTGCACGAAGGTCCCCAGTGTCTGCTGGCATGTCGGCATCTGCCTCCAACAAATCTTTAAAAACAAATGAATAAATAAATGAAAAGCAACTATGCTGGCACACTGATAGTTAACACACATTTGGCATTTGCCAGGCCCAGGATGCCAGCCGACTATTAGCTGCTTTTCTCCCAGCAGTATAATACTTACTAGGTACAATGCCACCTAGGCAGTTACCTACAGCTGGAGTGTTTATTCATTTTTAAAGAAGTATTCTATCTATATGAAAGAAGAGTTATGTGGCCAATTCCATGCTATCGTAGGCTAAGCAGCTGCCTGCAATGTCAGAATCCCTTATAGGCATCAGTTTATGTCATGGTTGCCCCTCTTCTGATCCAACTCCCTGCTTATCACCCATGAAAGCAGTAGAGGGTGGTCTGAGTCCTTAGCCCCCTGCATCCATGTGGGAGCCCTGGAGGAAACTCCTCCTGGCTTCAGATCGGTTCAGTTCTTGCCATGTGGCCTTTTGGGTAGTGAACTATCAGATGGAAGATGTCTCTGTGTGTGTCTCTCCTCTTCTCTCTGTAACTCTGCCTTTCAAATAACTCTATAACACTGTCTTTCCTGCTCGTAATTGGATACAACAGCCAGGGCTGGGCCAGCTGAATTCAAGAGCCTGACAGGCCATCCAGGTCTTCCCCAAGGGTGTAGCAGCCCACATACTCACACTATATTTGGCTGCTTTCCCAGGCACATAAGCAGGGAGATGAGTTGGAAGTGGGGCAGCAGGGACTTGAATTGGTGCCCACATGGAATGCCGGATGAATCTGTGTTTGTTACTATGCTGTCCCCAAGTGATCAATTATAAAAATCTATCTATAACTGAATCTTGGAAAGAAATCTCACATAATTTTTCAATATCTTATATTAGGATTAAAGTATCTATACCTAATTTAAGCAAATATTGTTATCTTTGGCTTTCACTTTGAAATCACATGATACCTCCACACTTTCCCCTAATGAACCATATTACCTATTAGTTATTCAACAGCCAGAAAAACAGATGTATAGGAACCCGGTTAGTTCCTTTTGAACCAATCATTCCAGTATCAAGTGTTTGCAAGGGCCAAGGCTTTGCAGATTTGGGTTTCTGGTAAACATCAATCTGTCACTTTTTGATGTGTGATCAATTTTGGATAATTGAAATTTTTTAAAGATTTATTTATTGGGCCTGGCAGCGTGGCCTAGCGGCTAAAGTCCTCGCCTTGAATGCCCCGGGATCCCATATGGGCGCCGGTTCTAATCCCGGCAGCTCCACTTCCCATCCAGCTCCCTGCTTGTGGCCTGGGAAAGCAGTCAAGGACGGCCCAATGCATTGGCACACTGCACCCGCGTGGGAGACCCGGAAGAAGTTCCAGGTTCCCAGTTTAGGATCGGCGTGCATCGGCCCGTTGTGGCCCACTTGGGGAGTGAAACATCGGATGGAAGTTCTTCCTCTCTGTCTCTGCTCCTCTCTGTTTATCCGGCTTTCCAATAATTTGGGTGCAGGGTCCCATGGCTTTGGGCCATCCTCGACTGCTTTCCCAGGCCACAAGCAGGGAGCTGGATGGGAAGCAGGGCCGCTGGGATTAGAATCGATATCCGTATGGGATCCCGGCGCGTTCAAGGCAAGGACCTTAACCACTATGCTATCGTGCCAGGCCCAGATAATTGAAATTTTTTTTTTTTTTAAAGATTTTATTGTTATTAGAAAGCTGGATATACAGAGAGGAGGAGAGACAGAGAGGAAGATCTTCCATCCGATGTTTCACTCCCCAAGTGAGCCGCAACGGGCCGGTGCTGTGCCGATCCGAAGCCGGGAACCAGGAACCTCTTCCAGGTCTCCCACGCGGGTGCAGGGTCCCAAAGCTTTGGGCCGTCCTCGACTGCTTTCCCAGGCCACAGGCAGGGAGCTGGATGGGAAGTGGAGCTGCCGGGATTAGAACTGGCGCCCATATGGGATCCCGGGGCGTTCAAGGCGAGGACTTTAGCCGCTAGGCCACGCCGCCGGGCCCGATAACTGAAATTTTAATAGGAGTGGGTAGCCACTCCATGTTTGTACTCCAGCTGTAAGGAAACAACATACAAACAGATTTCTCCAAACACAGCAGCTTCCACCTTCAGAACTTCTGATCATTGTAGGTGCAAATCTTTCTAAATTTGTGAGGCCCCTAACTGTGTTTCCCACAAGAGTCTGGGTTTTTCTTCTGGGGAGTTTCATTCCACATCATGAACAACATGCCTACTGCTTTCAGAAAATACACACGCAAAGGCCACATTTGTGACTGCAGCCACAGAGAGCCTTGCAAACCATGGTCCCGGGGCCTCCTTGTATGACTGCCTCTGTTTCATTCCCCATCAGGGAGGAAGCTTCTGGAATCAGCCTTTCACAGGCTCTTACTTCTTAGATTTCTAGCCTGTCAGCTTTGTCCCCTTTTCCGCCATGACATTGTCCACATTCACAACACACGAGCTCCCACGCCAAGGGCTAGGTCTCAGTCTTGACAGGTCACTTGTAGCTGTATCTTTCTTCCTCTCACTCAGCAAAGTACGCTGGAAAGCAAGCTAGAAAGAGTAATACTGCTCTCTGGAAATCTCAAATCTACTCCGGTTTCTTATTGTTTAATTTTTTAAAAAGGTATTTATTCATCTTTCTTGAGAGTCAGAGTTACCGAGAGAGAGTGAGAGAGCCATCTTTCTTCTGCTAGCTCACCCCCTAAATGATCACAACAGCCAGAACGGAGCCAGTTCAAAGTCAGGAGCCTAGAACTTCACCCAGGTCTGCAACATGGGTGCAGAACTCAAGGACTTGGGCCATCCTCTGCTGCTTTCTCAGGTCATTGGTAGGAAGCTGTATTAGAAGTGGAGCAACTGGGACTTGAACTGATGCCCACATGGAATGTGGTGCCATAGGCTGAGGCTTAATGTGCTTCATCGTGCTCCAGTCTCAGGCCAGTGCTGCTTAATGCCACAGCCAAGCTCTGTAGCCAGGTTACAGCTATGCAGGGGTACTGTGGGTAATTGGGAGACACAACAAAGTGGACAATTCTGTGAGAAGTAACATAGTTTATAGCTCTTTCGTTGTCTTTTTTTCCTTAACAAGTGAAGGCAGGAGAAAATAGAGACCTGGACAGGTCACGGGGAGAGGGAAGGGTGTTAGTGACGGGAGTGGCTTCTGCTCCCTAACCTTGGTCTTCACTGAGACGTTTTCCCTCGCTGCTCCCCCATCTCTTCTAAGCTTTTTGATCACATAATTTTAAGAGTTTTGATTTAAAAAAAAAAATGAGAGAATCATTGGAATCTCTAAAATTTCTGAGTCACCAAAACGTCTTCTTTATTAACAGCCTTCAAGATGAGCATTCCTGGCAGCAGGATTCCTAAGCAGCCCAAAACATAACGGGCGGGATATTCGGACAGTAGAATACATTTTTAAAAGCAACAATATATTGATACTTACAGCAATCATGTAAACCTTCAAACATTTTGCTGAGGAAAAGATGCCGTATGAATATTGTATGAGGTATGCATCTACCTGGCTTTTTTTTTTTCTTCCTTTTTTTCCTAGAAAAAGAAAATCTATATAGAAAGTGGATAAGGATCCCCTGGGGTGGAGGGTGGGAGTGGGGATTGATTGCTCATGGAGCAACCTTTTGGGGTGATAGAAATAAATCGGAGGATTGGTTGCACAGCTATAAATTCACTAGAAATCATTTGACTGTGCAGTTACAATAAGTAAATTTTATAGTCTGTATACTATAGCTTGGGGAGGTGATTTTATAATGTACTTCCCAAAGCTGGCATTCAGTATAACAGTTAAAACAGGCTTTAAGACACTCACGACCCACATTGGAGTGCCTGAATTCAGCTTCCTGCTAAGGCAAACCCTGGGAAGCAGCTATATTTTTTCATTTCCCTTTTAAAAATATGTTAGACATGCTCTTTTTCCTCCATCAATATAAATATGTTGTATCATCAGTGCACTGGATTAAGTAATGAACTAGGCAATTCTTTGGGAATTCTTTGTAACCTAAAAACCTCCAGTCTCCTCCTGTGGAATATGAGGCTAATAGAAGTAACCACCACAATACACAAGGTTGTTAGGACAGTTAACAAACTGCACGTAGAAGTGGGCGTGTGATTGGTAAGGCGCTGGCTAGGACTCCTCCTGTATCAGAGAGCCTGGATTCTGCTTCTGGTCTCAAGTTCAGCTTCTTATAGAATTAGACCCTAGGAGGCAGTGGTAATGACAAGGTAGTTGGATTTCTACAATCCACACAGGAGGCCTAGACTGATGTTTCCTGTCTCCCATCAGTGGGCATGGCCAGTGCCTTCATCTGTGTGTGAACCAGTCAGTGCGTAAGGCCATTTTCCTTATATCTGCCTCGCTTTCTCTGTCTCTCAAATTAAGTAATTAATTTTTTTAGAATATGAAGCAAAATACTTGAAACAGTTAATGAAACCTCTAACACAACAGTAGCCAAACTGGTGTTGACAATTCCCATTCCATGATTTTTTGAAAAGATTTATTTATTAATTTTTATTGCAAAGTCAGATATACAGAGAGGAGGAGAAACAGAGAGAAGATCTTCCGTACGATGATTCACTCCCCAAGTGGCCGCAACGGCCGGTGCTGCACAGACCCGAAAGCAAGAGCCAGGCACTTCTTCCAGGTCTCCAACGCAAGTGCAGGGTCCCAAAGCTTTGGGCCGTCCTTGACTGCTTTCCCAGGCCACAAGCAGGGAGGTGGAGTTGCAGAGATTAGAACCAGCGCCCATATGGGATCCCACTCCATGACTAACACTACAGACAGGATACAAAGCAAGAAGGGGACAGAGGAACAAAAAAAAATCCAAGGTAGCAAACTCAAGACAACTCTTTGAGGTACATCTGTTTGTGTTCCTACTGATCCTCTTGGCCTTCCTAGATTCTTAAAAATCTATAGATCATTTAAACACTGAATGTTTATCAAAAATATATGATCACATTGAATGTGTTAAAAACCAATTAAAATTAAAATAAAAAAATCATAAAAACAAACCAAAAAACGTATGATATGCGAGGCATTGCTAATCCTTATAAGCAACCTTTCTAAAGTAAGGACTTCAAGAATTGAGTTCTACCTCAATCGTAATTCAATTCCAAGTTTGTCTAACTTCAAAACTCATGCAGTTCACGTTATATCAATAGTATAAGAACAGTGAGAAAGTAGCTAATTAACTCCTGCAAAGGGGACCTTTGAAGTCAATACAGGACTTTAATAGAAATTCCAGTGCTGGAACAACTTATTGCTTTAGAGACTAACCCACTCCAGAGAGAGGTGCAGGAGGAGATGCTGCTCCTTCTAAGATTTCTTAGAAATTTCTGCGCACCTCTAGGACAGTACCTCTCAAAATGTTTATGTGCTAAAACAATTGAAAATAGTTTCATTCTGAACAGCCGTGACATCTAAAAGCAAGAAATAGATGACACTTCATGAAACAGTTAAGTCACAGCTAGCAATATCCCATGTCAGAGCGTGTAGGTGTACTCCCAGCTCCTCCACTTACTATCCAGCTTCCAGCACCAGGAGTTCCAGAAGGCAAGAGAATGACCCAAGTGCTGGGGAGCCCCAGACTGGGTCTTGGCTTGAGTCTATTCCATAGCTAGCTCTTGTAGGCATGTAGGAAATAAAGCAGTGGACGGACTAACTCTGTCCATCCCTCTGACTTTCAAATGAAACAAAATGTAAACAAAAAAGTTCAAATTAACCAGCATATCTTGTGTCTTTTTTTTTTTAATGGTTTGCATTTTTTTTTTAAGATGTATTTTATTTTTATTACAAAGTCAGATATACTGAGAGGAGGAGAGATAGAGAGGAAGTGGAGCTGCCGGGATTAGAACCAGCAGCCATATGGGATCAAGGCAAGGACCTTAGCCACTAGGCCACACTGCCAAACCCAAATCTTGTGTCTTGATAATCCAGTTGAGAAAAGCTTAAACTCCTTCTAAAGGAGCAATCTACTGTATTGCTAATACTTTAGAAACTATGAATGCCTCCATGAATTAGTGAATGAACAGGATATTAATGATTTGCATTTGGGGTTGGCTTTGTGGTATGATGGGTAAAGCCACCACCTACAATACCAGCATCCAAAATGAGTGCCAGTTCAGGTCCTGGCTGCTCCATTTCCAATCCAGCTCCCTGGGGAAAGCAATGGCTCAAGTGTTGGGATCCCTCCCATCCACAGGGGAGGCCTCGATGAGGCTTCTGGCTCCCGGCTTTGGTCTGGCTCAGACCTTGCTGCTACAGCCATCCAGGGAGTGAATCAGCGGATGGAAGATCTCTTTTTCTGCCTCTTTTTCTGTAGCTCTGCCTTTCAAATAAATAAATAAGAATCTTTTTTTCCCTAATATTTCTTTATTTTTATTGGAAAGAGCTTCCATCTGCTGGTTCACTCTCCAAATGGCCACAATAGACAGAGCTAAGTTGAACCAAAGCTAGGAACCAGGAGCTTCTGCTGGGTCTCCCACACGGGTGCACAGTCGAAGACTTTGGGCTGTCCTCTGCTGCTTTCCCAGGCTACAAGCAGGGAGCTGGATGGGAAGTGGGGCAGCCAGGACATGAACTGTGCCCATAGAGATCCCAGCACATGCAAGCCGAGGTTTTAGCCACTAGGCTACCATGCCAGGCCCATAAATAAAATCTCAACAAAATTTTTACTGATGACCTACATTTAACAAAAATGCATTTACTCCATTTATAAGAATTTTACCCATGGTGGATTCCTCATGAAAAATTTGCTGCTACATCAGTCCAACTGAATGTGGCAGAGAAATGTTTGAGAAGAAAATGGAGCTGACAAATGGAGACTGTAATGTTGATGATTTTTATTCTTTGAAGACAAACCAAAGTCAGACCAGTGAGATGGCTATAAGAAGCCTGTTAGAAGGCTCCTACAGATATTCAACCAGCTCTTTGACCAACACCTATTGACTTTGAGTACCTCTACATAGTAGAATTTAGCGGTTTAAGAACATGAGTTCAGAGGTTGGCATTGTGGCAAACCAGGTTAAGCTGCTGCCCACAAAGCAGACATCCCTAATGGGCAACAATTCCAGTCCTGGGTACTCTACTTCCAATCTAACTCCTTGCTAATGATCTGGAAAAGCAGCTGGGAGACCCAGATGAGGCTCCTGGCTTTGGCCTGGCCCACTCTGGGCCATGATGGCCATCTGAGGAATACACCAATAGATGGAAGATCTGTGTCTTTCCCTCACTCCATTTGTAACTCTGCCTTTCAAAAATAAATAAATAAATAAATAAATAAATAAATAAATAAATAAGGCACAGTGTGATGGCTCAATTGGCTAATTCTCCATCTCCAAGCAGTGGGATCGCATATGGGCACCAGTTCATGTCCAAGCTCTTCCACTTCCCATCTGGCTGCCTGCTTGTGACTTGGGAAAGCAACAGAGCATGGCCTAAAACCTTGGGACACTGCACCCACATGGGAGACCTGGAAGAAGCTCCTGGTTTTGATTGGCTCAGTCCAGCCATTGTGGCCATTTGGGGAGTGAACAGTGGTTGGATCTTTGTCTCTCCTTCTCTCTGTAAATCTGCCTTTTCAATAAAATAAGTAAATCAGAAAAAAGAGAAAGAGGAAAAAAAGAAAAGAAAGAGGAAGAAAGGAAGAAAAGAAGGAAAGAAATAAACAAGCAAACGAACAAATAAATAAATAAATCAGGGCAAAGGAAAGGAAACTACAAGACGTGTCTCCCAAGCCAGGGAAAGGCCACACACATGTTCGTTCTGCAGATGCCCAAGCTGTGAAGACGACAATCAAGGAAAGCAAGGGCAAGGTCCGCTGGGTTCAATCAGCAGAGAAACACCTGGTCCCTGTCAACCACGTCGGTGTGGAGTAAGGCGGAAGGTGGCAGGTACCAGGCAGAGGCAGAGCACAAGGTCTTTTCACAAGGCATTGAAAGGGAGAAGAGAGTTGGCGTTGTCAGCTGGAGAAGGAAGGCATTCTTCGGAAAGTTTAGAGTAGGTTTCGTTGTGGTTTAGGGGCTAGATTCAGAGTTACTTCCAACATACAGTTACTGATGATAAAGGGAACAGTGCTATCTTCCTTATTGTTTTCAAATAGGGAGGCTGGAGAATGTCTTTGTATTTATTTATTTTCATTTTATTTGAGAGGCAGAGAGACAGAGATAGAGACATGAAGAGAGCTTCAATTTGCAGATTCACTCCCCTGAAAACTTGCAATAGCCAGGCCTAACCCAGGAGCTGGGAACTCAGTCTGGGTCTGGAAATGGATGTCAGGGACCAGTACCTGGGCTGTTATCTGATGTCTGCCAGGGCTCTTGTTAACAGAAAACTGGACTAGAAACAGAGTACCTGGGATCCAAACTCATCACACTGATGAGGGGGACGTGGGCCTCTAGGTATCAGCTTAACCCACAGAAACACCTGTCCACCCCATCATAATGGTTGAAGTAAAAGAAAGGAGGGAGAGAGTACTGATTCTCAGGAGAGCAGAACCTTCCAGAAAGGCCGATTCAGAACACAGAATGAGTACGAGAGAGAATCCAGAGCACATTTTCCTTTGTTTTGTGAACATGGGAGGGTGGAGTACAGAATGTCCTTTAAAGGACTGGGCCAGGATTTTTAGGAATCCTCTTCTGTTGGCTGTTATGTTATCTGCAATGCTGAGATCAAGTAAATCAGTCATATTATCAAAAGTAGAATTGCTAGGACAGTAGAGTTTTGAAATAATCGTTGTGATGACTCAGAAAGCAAGCTCCCAGGAGTTTAAGAATATCTATGGGATGCCAGTACTTGTGATGAGAGTATTAATGTGCTGAACCACCCACACTGGTCCCCACTCTGCAACAACTTTGCAAAATAATTTACGGTCTGTCAAAGTTAGGATTCCTTCATTCTTACTTATTCTCACAATTTTTCCAGCTAATCTTGGAAAATAACATTGCATTAAATAACACTTAATCTAGAGATATTTCTTTCTTACTTTTTAAAAAAAGATTTTTTTCTTTTATTGCAAAGTCAGATATACAGAGAAGCGGAGAGACAAATCTTTCGTCCAATGATTCGACTCCCCAAGCAACTACAATGGCCAAAGCTACACCGATCCAAAGCCAGAAGCCAGGAGCTTCCTCCCGGTCTCCCACACGGGTGCAGGGTCCCAGCGTCTTGGGTCATTCTCCACTGCTTTCTCAGGTCACAAGCAGGGAGTTGGATGGGAAGTGGGGCTTCTGGGATTAGAACTGGTGCCTATACGGGATGCTGGTGCGTGCAAGGTGAGGACTTTGGCTGCTAGGTCACCATGCTGAGCCCTTTTTACATTTTAATAAGACTCAGGGAACCAGAGATCTGGTTAGGGTGGAAAAGGGGCATTGAATAGCTCAGAAGTCCAGAGAGACACTGTTAGAAAAACGAGGGAGTGAAGAGTTTAGAGAGAGAAAAAAAAAAAGTTTAGAGAGGAAGAACACCAGGGAGATAAGACTGCCCTCCCTCCCCTGCCTTCTGGCCTCTCTTAAATGTCCTCCACTAAGATCCCGTTGACCTAGTGACAGGCTTTTCTCATTCCAAAAGTCAGTGAATTCTTAGGCCACTGTGGTTCATCCACAATACTTCAGTGCTTTGCAGAAGCACTAATTAAGCTACAAGATCAGACTCAATTTGAATGGCTGCAAATCTCTTCCTTTGAATTTAGTTCATGTCCTTAGTTCAGGAGAACCTCATCTACACTCAACAGTGCTAGCTTCCACACAGTAATCTCTGCCGTATTTTCACACGTTTTTCACCCTTGTGTATCTTCCCCTTTCTCCATCATCCGTAGTCCTTTCCCTCTCGAGTTTCAGGTACAATGAAGTGCATGGGGGTGGGGGGAGAGAGGGTAGTGTGGGGATGGATGACAGAGGCCCAGGGTTATAAAACATTTCCCCAGGGGTCAACATTTTGGCATAATTAGTAAAGTCATCTCTTGCAGTGCCAGCATTACATATGAACACAGGTTCATGTCCCAACTACTCCTCTTCCAGTTCATCTCCCTGTCAATAACCTTGGAAAAGCAGCAGAAGATGGCCAAAGTGGGAGACCTTGCTGAAGCTCCTGGCTCCTAGCTTTCCTGGTTCTATGCTGGCTGTTGCACGCATCTCAAGAGTGAAACAGCAGATGGAAGCGCTTTCTCTCTTACACACTCTCTGCCTCACTCCATTTCTAATTCTTTTTTTTTTTAAAGATTTATTTATTTTATTACAAACTCAGATATACAGAGAGGAGGAGTGACAGAGAGGAAGATCTTCCATCCGATGATTCACTCCCCAAGTGAGCCGCAACGATTGGTGCGCGCCGATCCGAAGCCGGGAAACTGGAACCTCTTCCGGGTCTCCCACGTGGGTGCAGGGTCCCAAAGCACTGGGCCGTCCTCGACTGCTTTCCCAGGCCACAGGCAGGGAGCTGGATGGGAAGTGGAGCTGCCAGGATTAGAACCGGAGCCCATATGGGATCCCGGGGCGTTCAAGGCGAGGACTTTAGCCGCTAGGCCACTGTGCCGGACCCCCATTTCTAATTCTTTCAAATAAGTAAATCTTTTTTTTAAAAAAATTTCCCATAATCTGCAACAATCACTTTACAACAAAATTTCTTTGACTCGGCTACTCTCTGTACTTCATTAGGTCCATTACAGTGTCTATTACAATGTTTGAAATCAAGGACATTCAGTATCTGCTGGATCATCCACTACTGGATTATCTGTTGCTTATGAGTTAAAATTCTACAGTAATGGCAAGTGCAGATTATCCTAAAGAATTCATTTCTGTAGGACCTGACAGAGATTGGATTTGTTATATGGACGTATAGCTTCATTGACATCTAGTCTAGGGCAAGGAAATTACCCAATGAGATGATTTATAAATTCATTCAACTTAATTCTCTGATAGGAAGCTGAGCATGTGCTGTGGTCATTGGGTCTGATTTATATCAGAAAAGCATACAAAAGAAAACGGAGGTTCTCTCTCCTCGTGCCCTCCCCTGGCCTCCTGTTACTATATAACAGGCCCTCTTTTCCTTTAATTACCTTCTTCATGGCTTGAGAGCTTTGATGACTTGATTAAGCCTTGCAGTGCAGTTCCAGTCCCTACCCATCTGATTAATTAGCCCAAACCTTATTAACTTCCTAATTCTGATCAATAAGGCACTGATGCTAAACTGTGCAAGGGCAAACTAAGGAGGTAATTTTACTTCAAGACAGAGTCCCTACTGGTTTTTTCATCTATCTTTATCTTACATTTAAACAATAGGCAAGGTAGACTATTGTAAAGCTGTACTAGCCCTGTGGAAAGACACACATTCCACAGTCCTGCCACTTGTCCTAAGTGCACTACCCAGTGAACTATTTGCGAGCTTTGCATTAAGAACATGAGTCCTCCCTTACTCAGGATATCAGGTAAGTTTGCTCTTGGGCTGAAGTAGAAGAGATGACACTAATGATGAGACAAACGAGGAGGATGATGATTCGTTTCCTACCTAGGATGAGCAACCTTTGCGTCAGGAAACACCTCTTCAGAGCAGGTATTTGGCATGTTGATTAAAAGGCCACATGGGATACTTGCCCCCAACATCCAAGTGGGGTTCAAGTGCTGGCTCCACCTCTCAATCGAGCCCCATCTAACGCATACGTGGGAAGCAGCACTGTTGGCTCAAAAGCGCTTAGGTCCCTGCCCTCCACGCCAGAGAACAGGGAGGGGCTTCCAGCTTCTGGCGCCAGCCTGGCACAGCTCCAGCTGTCACGGGCACATGGAGAGCGAACCTGGAGATGGAAAATCTCACTGCTTTTCTCTCTAGCTCTCTTTCAGAAAAACAAGAGAGAGAGAAAAGAAATAAATCTTTCATCCCCATACTCAGAGTGCAGTTCTTCAACATTCAGGGGATATTTCGATATTTCAGACTGACATTATCCAATAGAAATATTTTGCATTTTTTAAAAGATGTATTTATTTTTATTGGAAAGTCAGATATACAGAGAGGAGGAGAGACGGAGAGCAAGATCTTCCGTCCATTGATTCACTCCCCAAGCAGCTACAATGGCTAAAGCTGAGCCAATCCAAATCCAGGAGCCAGGAACCTCTTCCGGGTCTCCCACACAGGTGCAGGGTCCCAAGGCTTTGGGCCGTCCTCAACTGCTTTCCCAGGCCACAAGCAGGGAGCTGGATGGGAAGTGGAGCTGCCAGGATTAGAACGGACACCCATATGGGATCCTGTGCGTTCAAAGAGAGGACTTTAGCCGCTAGGCCATGCCGCCGGGCCCTTAAAATACTTTCTGACTGTGAATCCCACATGCTAAATGCAACATATGCAATCTCCATATGTTACAGCGTTTAACATTCACAGCATTATGTTTCTCTATTTCCACAGAGACATACAACAAAGAGCCGGTGAGGCTTTAAGAGTGCACACTGCATTTGCC
Organism: Ochotona princeps; assembly: GCF_030435755.1. Classification (NCBI taxonomy): domain Eukaryota; kingdom Metazoa; phylum Chordata; class Mammalia; order Lagomorpha; family Ochotonidae; genus Ochotona; species Ochotona princeps. The sequence goes on from NC_080840.1 coordinate 55,487,572, forward strand.
AAGTAGTTCATCAGTGGTCTTAACAAGAGCAGATTCAGTGCTACACTGGGGACAGAAGGTAGTAATGGGCCACTGACGCCCAAACACACAGTGACTTTTAGTTCTCTCACAGCTCTGGTCAGCACACGTAACGAGACTGTCACGGGGCAGACAACCTCTTACGTTGCCAGGGGAGTGTAAACTGGCACAGCTACTGTCGATGTGATTGGCAACATTACACAGGAGAAAATCATTTAACAGGCTAGCATCATGCAGCGGCAGGCTAAGCCACCACCTGTGAGACCAGCATCTCAAACGGATACAGGTTACATGCCGGCTGCTCCACTTCCAATCCAGTTCCCTGCTAACGGCCTGGGAGATCAGGGCCAGATGTTCTGAGTGTCGGATCCCTGTTACCCTCCTGGGAAATCCAGTTGATGCTCCTGGCTCCCGCCTTCTGCTTGGCCTAGCCCTGGCCTTTGTGGCCATTTGGGAGTGAATCAGTGGGTAGGAAATCTCTCTTTTTCTTTCTTTCTGTTTTATTTTGTGTTTCAAGCAAATAAATATATATTTTTTAAACAGGGCTTCAGGTTTTTGTTTGTTTGTTTGTTTGTTTACTCTTATTGGAAAGGCAGATATACAGAGAGGGGGAGAGAGAGGAAGATCTTCCCTCGAATGGTTCACTCCCCAAGCGGCCGCAACAGCTGCAGTTGAGTCAATTCGAAGAGGGGCTGCTGGGATTAGAACTGGCGCCCATATGGGATCCCAGCGCGTGCAAGGCGAGGACTTTAACCACTATGCTATGGCACCTGGCCCAAATAAATATTTTTATAAGGAAATGAAAATAGCATGTATTTTTTTAAAAAGATTTATTTTATTTTTATTACAAAGTCAGATATACTGAGAGAAGGAGAGATAGAGAGGAAGTGGAGCTGCCGGGACTAGAACCAGCAGCCACATGGGATCAAGGCGAGGACCTTAGCCACCAGGCCACACTGCTGAGCCCCAGTAGCATGTATTTTAAGACTCCAAGTACCCGGCCCAGCGTGGTAGCCTAACAGCTAAAGTTCTCATCTTGTATGTGCCAGGAAGCCACATGGGCTCCAGTTCTAATCCCAGCAGCCCCACTTCCCATGCTTGTGGCATGGGACGGCAGTCAAAGATGGCTCAGGGCTTGGGACCCTGCACCCACATGGGAGACCCGGAAAGAGACTCTGGGTTCCTGGCTTCAGATGGGCTCAGCTCAGGCCATTGTGGTCACTTGGTGGGGTAAATCAATAGACAGAAGACCTTCCTCTCTGTCTCTCCTCCAATAAATAAATAAACAAATTTTTAAAAAAGAAGACTCCAACTATCTACTGCTGCATTAATTACCATTCACCAACAGGAAATCCGCCAAGATAGAGCATGACTAGTCTATCCCATAGCTTCACCAAGACCTAGAGACTACAGGCAGTGACTTGAAAAGATATTTAAAAATATTTGGATAACTAAAAATGTTCATAAGGAAAAAAATGAGGAAGGAATAAGACACAGATCTATATTTTATTCATGTGCAACAAGAAGTTCTGGAAGGATGTCTAATGAGAATGGAAAGTGTAAAGACATTTTCCTGTATTTTTAAACTTTTATAATTATTATTATTATTATTGGTTATTGCTTGAGAGATAGACACAATAGGAAGACAGAACTCCCATTTAGTTTCCAAACACCTGCAATGACCACAATCTAAGTCTCTTCCATGGGCGATTGGGACTAACCTCCCAGTGTGTGCATTAGCAGAGAGCTGAAGTGGGAGCAGAGCTAGGACTCAACCCTAGGGACATGCGAGTTCCAATCCATGTTTTAACTGCCAAAACTGGCACATACTCCCACTGTAGTTTTTTTTGTTTGTTTGTTTTGGTTTGGTTTTTTTTGTTGTTGTTGTTGTTTGTTTGTTCTTACTTTAAGTCCTTTGACCAACATAAATTAAGTAAAATTAAATTGACTAAATAGCTTTTGGATTTTTATCTGTTTAATTGAAATGAAAAGTTATATATACAGAGGAAAATCTACTCCCCTCACGCACTCAACACAAACAGCAAGAGAAACTGAGAGAGAGAGATCTTCTGTCTGGTTCATTCCTGAAATGGCCCCAACACCTGGCACTGGGCCAGGTTGAATGCCAGCATCTCTGGTAGCAGTTTACCTTGCTGTTATAACACTACCCCCTAAATAAAATACATTTTGTTTAAAATAAAAATAAAACATTTATATATTAAATTTTTTAAAGATTTATTTGGTTTACTTGAAAGAGTTACAGAGAGAGAAAGGGGGAGAGAATGAGGGAGATCTTTCGTCCACTGGTTTACTTCCCAATGGCTACAATGGCCAGAGCTGAGCTGGTCCAAAGTTAGGAGTCCAGAGCCTCTTTCCAGGGCGTAGGGGACCACATGGGTATAGAGGCCCAAAGAATTTGGCCATCCTCTGCTGCTTTCAGGGCTATCAGTAGAAAGTTGGATCAGAAGTGGAGCAGCTAAGTCTAGAATCGGTGTCTGTACGGGATGCAGGCACCAAAGGCTGAGAATTAGCCAACAATTAGCAGCAACAAATACTGGGCCAGGCCAAAATCAAGAAACAAGAACTTTATCTGGCTCTCTCATGTGGGTGTCAGGGCCCACACTCTTGGACCATCTTCTGCTGCTTTTTTCAGGCCATTAGCAGGGAGCTGGATAGGAAATGGAGCAGCTAGGAACCCAATTGGCACCCATATGGCATTATAGGCAGTGACTAGTGAGTGTTACAGGCTTTACCTGTTAGGCCACAACACCAATACCAGAATATAAAATTTTAATTACAGCATGCAAAACTTTAAACTATAGCTCATTGTCAGAAAGAGCTTAAACAGCGTCAACCATCCCATCCAAGAAAAAACACACTGGTCTATTAGAGCACCAGATACTACCCTAAGCATGTGTCATAGAACAAAAGGGCACTTCAAACAGTTGCTGGATAAAAGATAAGTTTATTTTGATGGAAACAATTTTGAAATGTAAGATGTCTTCACAGAAGTCATGGAAGATGCACAGCATGAAAAAAATTACACATGGAATAGCTTTTCCACTCTGAGGATGCTTTTCGCAATGAGCTTTTCTCCCCATCTACTGCTCTGCATGGGGGACAGGCTCAGATGAAAGATTTCACAATTTGAGTTTGGTGAGTACCAATTTGTAGCAGTTACTGAAATTTTTCCTTTTATTGTTCCATGGCCTTGTAGAGTGAATCCAGACATTGCATGGGAGTATTTGGGAAATCATGGCTATTCTTCCTTTTGGAAGGCTACACGCTCATCGTCTTTGTCCAGTTGCTCGATCTTCACCTAGTTTGGTCTGGCATAGAAAGCAACTTCATTTTCCAGCTCATCACACTCTGCATATGCGCCAACAAATGGATTCCTGTGTCCAGAGAACAGTAAAATCCTGGCCTCCCCTGGGATGCTGCTACAGCATTTGCTCTAGGACATTAATGGATGTCCTAACCCATCCTTGTTTTCTCAAGCAATGATGACTCAAGGTCATCCTCTTAAAATGAGGTAGGTTCAATATAATGACCATAAAAAATTGTCCATATGTAACACAGATGTTCCTACTGATGTCCATCGTACATATTGCTTCTTTTTCCAATATGAAATTTAATGGGGATTCTTATTCTAAGAGGCATTTTAAAAATCAACAAATCAATTCCCCGTAAGAAGCCTTTGGCATGAATTACAGCAAGTGTTCAATGAGCACCCAGTGTTTGCTGAGTTGCTCCACAGGGAAGCATAACTAGACACACAGGCGAGATGATGGATCCAAAATTGGAAATGAGCACCAGGAATCTCAGAACACAGACTCCCAGCCATGAAAGATGTAAACAGAATCCGCACCACAGTTCTTCAAATCAGAAGTCACCAACTCCCAAAATTCTTTAAACGTTCTGCCCAGTAAACTAAATTGCTGAGTATTACTGAAGAATGAGTGTGTTTCTGTGTGGAGTTCGTGATTTTATAAAGGAAAATGTTTAGAATGAAAAGGAATCAAATAAGAAAGGAGAGTACAATCAGGGTTGAAGGGATGTGCTAAAAACATTATAGGCTAAATCAAGGCAGTGATTCAAGAACATATAGAAAAGCCAGAATGCTAAATCTTCTTGCGGAACAGCAAGTGCATTAGGTTCATGCAATGTTTCTTGAGAATGAAAACTGGACTAAAAGACAAGTTACCCCCTCCTATAATGACAGAACAGAAAAAAAAATTTATCTAACTGGAATGGAGGGATCTAGGTGAATTTCCTCTGTTTATAGCTTGAACTAATAGCTATGAATCAAAGCGCTTTACCCTGTTTCTGGACAAACTTTCAATCAACCAAATGATGACTGTCAACATTTCACTTGATGAGCATATCATAAATTAGAGCATTGTAGAAGGGTTTCAGTATGTAGATTCTTTACGTATGTTTTTCACCTAAAACCACCCAGCATAGGATTAGGCATAATGCAAACCAGGGACAGTTTAAAGTATGTGTGTACATATGCAGCCCTGGCACAGTGTGCATATGTGTGTACATATGCAACCCTGGCACAGTGTGCATATGTGTGTATGTATGCAGCCCTGGCACAGTGTGCATATGTGTGTATGTAGGCAGCCCTGGCACAGTGGCTCAGTAGGCGTTTCTCCCCCTTTCAGCATTGGGACTCCATAGGGATGCCAGTTCGTGTGTCACGGCAGCTCCACTTCCCATCCAGCTCTGCTTGTGGTCTGGGAATGCAGTGGAAAATGGACCAAGGTATTGGGACCCTGCACTCCCATGACAGCAAGGAGATCTGGAAGAATCTCCTCACATTAGCTTGACTCTCACCATTGTATCCACTTGCGGAGCAAAGCAGCTAATGGAAGATCTTTTTGTCTCCTCTCTGGATATCTGCCTTTCCACTAAAAATAAATGGATCTTTAAAAGGAAAAAAAGAATATATATATATATACACACACACACACGAGGGCATGTGTACAGGCCATATACAAATACTTCTCCATTTTATATAAGGGGTATCCACAAAGCACCCTGAATGTAACCACGCCAAACACCACGTGGAATTCTTCAAAGACCTTGTGAAAATGCATATTTTAAAAACACACCGTATGTAGATTTCATAAATTTTGCACCACAATAAACTTATCTTTTCATTCCACGTCCCATCCCAGGCCCCAGGTGTATCAGGTCACTATAATAAGCTAAGACCCAGAGCTTGGCATTCAAGTCCACACAGCTGTACAGGCTATCTACCCAGGTCAGATCTAACAAAGTGCAAGATGACAAGGCGGCATGGGATGCCTGGTGGGTAGTCTGAATCCCACTGGCACTGCAGGCTCCTCCTTCACGAAACAGGCAGCAAAACTGAAGCACAAGCAAGGAGGAAACTTTCCGAGCCTGCTAGAGAACCTTCGCCTGAACCTCCCGCAGCCAGGCGGCCCCCCTTCGGCAAAAACAAGACAGAAATAGAAACAGCACGGGGAGGGGGGCACGGGGAGAGGGATACGGGGTGGAGGGGAGCAGGTGGCGACTGCTTCTTCGCAAATTGTAGAGCCTCTCTTATAATCCAGCTTCCTGTTTATGCGCACCCTGGGAGGCAGCAGGTGAGGGCTCAAGTACACGTCCCCCACGTGGGAGACCCAGATTGAGTTGCCAGCCTAGGGGCTTTTGAGGGGTGAACCTGCAGCCGCTCTCTACTAAAATTAAAAAAAAAAATTAAGGCAACAACACCAAACACACCCAGATGAATTTGGGGTTCCTGTTGCAAGGCATGATCCGAGTTTAAGCAGTGGATGGAAGATCTCTCTCCGTCTGACTTTCATACTAAAATGAACACAAATAAAAAATGGACGCAAACAACCACCTCCGGAGAATTTGATCGCCTTCTTTCAGTGCGCAGGTAGAGGGCTTCGAGGTGGACCCTGGTCTCAGAGTGCCGCTGGGCACTCCCAAAAGTCGAAGCCGGCGGGGCCTCGGGGGACTTAGGGCGGCTGCGGGGCCGGCGGGGTCTTCTGCCGGGGTTGGGGCAGCCCTGGGAGCCCCACGTGCCCCGGCCGAGAGGGAAGTCTCTGCGGGAGACGGCTGATGTAGTGCCCAGCTCCAGCCTCTCACGCCCGGAGGCAGGGGCGGGGTGAGGGAGGGATTAGGGGGGCAGGTTTAGCCACAGCACCCCAGGGCTGCTGTTCCGGGAAAAGCCCCCTGGGAGCGGCGTTCTCCCCCCAACCGAGCCTGAATCCCGTCTGCGCTTTTCTCCTTCCCAGCTCCGCGCCGGACCCGACGCCGGGTCACACCGCCCTTAACCCAGTCTTTCCTATCGGGGGAAACCCTGGCACGGGTTTGTCCAGGTGCAATCGACTCCCCTGCTTCTCCCAGGGAGGCTCTGAATAATTATTGCGGGGTGTGGGGTGTACGAAAGAATAAGACAAATCAAAAGAAGGGATATTAGTAACAGTTGCAGCGGGTGTCTCTGGTGCCCCAAACCGTTCAATCCCTTACACAAGTTTAGTTCTCTCATTTTGTTTCTAGAAATTCATTCCCACAAAAAACAGCCTAGGTGTAAGCAGACCTTTATCTGCAAGGACGTTCAGCACAGCTACTCGCAACAATGTGCGTTTGCTTCTCAACCGTAATATAAGCATCCATTTGCCGGGGTTTGTTGCGCACGTTCCTGCACAATTTGGTGGTGGCGGGGGGCGGGGGGGAGGACAAAAAAGTCCGGTATCTAATAAGTAGGAGGAGTCGTTTACAAAAGTTTTCAGTTGACAAAAGCAAGCAGCTAGGCATAAACTGGTTGGACATAGATTGGAAAATGGTTTTCTCCGGGTTGGGTGTATACCGGGTATAAGTTTTGCTCAACGCTATTTTGTTACGGGGAAGGGACGGGGGTGTTGGATTTCGATTTCTTCAACCTGCACTTGCTTTCTAAGTCGCTTTCCTCCTTGCTTCTCTGGAGGTTGGTAGGTTCCAGGACGCTTGGGGGACTGCTGGAAGAGCACTCCAGCACCACGTATAGGGAGAGGAGAGCTGGCACGCACCAGCGGGCAGGTGCTGGCAGACCCTCGTCCCAGGATGTGCGGCTCGTTGCTCCTCGCTATCCCAAGGAGGGTTAGGGGAGAGGGATGGAGTGCAGGGGTCCGCACTGCTTCTCAGCACCCTCACTGGGCTGCTGCGGGAGGCGCTTTTTCCGAAGTGTGTTGAATTGGAGAATCAGTCGGCAACTACGAGGCCAATTGAATGGCTCGGATTTAGAGCTCAGATTGAATAGGAGAGGCTTTCAATGACCCCTCTGCCCCTCAGGGGCTTCCGCTGCGCTGACCATTAACGTCCCGCCACTATTCCCCCGCCAGCAGTGTCCCCCGAGGCTGTTGGCGACGGGCAGGCGCTCGGCGCCGGGGCCTCCGTTCCCCTGTCCCGGCCGGTGCGGAGGGACAGTCGTGGGTGTTAGAACACGGATCTGGTGGGCTCCCAGCCGAGGCCAGAAAGCTCCCCGGAGGCAGAGTCCGGGGCGGCGCAGGGAGAGGAGTCCTGGCCACTGCAGGGAGAAGCGCGCTTTGCTTGTGTTAATATTATTCGCAGACAACATCGCAGTGAAACTATAACCCAGCCTCTGGTTTGACAGAAAAGGATTTCAAGCCCACAGAGACAACCCTAAAGGAATTAAAATGAGGCCTGGGAAAGTTGGGAGGTTGCCTTGAACTTTCCATTGTCTGGAAAACTATAGTCCTTATCGATCATGAATGAATAAAGAATCTATGAGAACGCCTATCGACCAAGACCTGTTATGTGGAGAGGTTTTTTGTTGTGTTGTTTAAGATTTATTCATTTATTTCAAAGCGTTAACAGAGACCTTCCCTCTAATAGTTCACATATCAAATAGTTAAAACTGCCGAAGGTCCAGAGCTGGGAACCAGGAGCTTCTTCCAGGTCTCCCACGTTGGTGCAGGGCTCCAGGCACGTGGGCCATTCACCACGGTGTTTCCAGGCACATTAAGCAGAGAGCTGGATGATTAAGCAGAGAGCTGGGTGGGAAGTGGAGCAGCTGAGATACAAACTGATGCCAGAGCCAGTGACTTTACTGGCCATCCCGCAGCGCCGTCCCCTACCCTTTTTGTTATATCATACAGTGAGCTTTCACAATGACATGTAGGACAGTCTCAAAAATGTGCAAAGAGCATTAGTTTGTTGGAAAACAACATTTTTTCATCTTTTAAAAAGATGTATTTACTTGTATTGGAAAGGCAGATTTACAGACAAAGATCGGTCATTCACTGATTCACTCCCCAAGCGGCTGCAATGGCGGGAGCTGAGCCAATCTGAAGCCAGGAGCCAGGAGCTTCTTCCTGTTCTGCCAGGTGGGTGCACTGTCAGAGTGCTGCTAACAATAGGCTTGTTCTCAGGCATGATTTCTTGAACTGTAATCACCAGTTAGAAGCTATAGCTCTTTTGGTGCACTGCTGAATTGCTTCCTTAGTGGGTGCTGCCAAGCCATATATTCAGCAGCGCTAGTGTATGTATTTCATATCCTTGGTGGTGAAAATTTGCTGTGAGTGGATGCAAGTGACAAGGTCTACTCTAGGGGTCTCTTTGTGTAAGTGCGGTTTCCAATGCGCACAGCAGGAGCGTGTCGCTGACTGAGTGAATGTGTTCCAGTGTGCCTCTCCTTCCACTGCGACCGCTCTGGGAAGTCACGCTGTGGGGGAACTCTGGGGCTGTCATCTCTCTGTGCCTGTTGAGCAGGAGCTAGGGAGCTCTGTCAGCTGCTAGCAGCGGGCAGAAGCCCACTACTGTGCTGGCTTTCCTAGTCCTCGCCAGGCTTTCTTATTTGTTCTTTTGCTTTGTATCCCTATCTTCCGTTGTTCAGACTGTAACATCCCCATGCTGGATACTGTCGCTCTGACTTAGGAATACAGTAATGGCAACAAATGGGAGGCCAAATCTCATTTTTCATCTACTCTTTCATTCAATAAATATTTTTGAGCCACCTATTCTACAGAGGTCAGTATGCCTGTTGAGAACATAAAAAGGAAATAATATAAAAAGCTAACATTTACTAAAAATATACCGACAGATACTGCTTTAAAAATATAATTATATATATAATCTGACATGTTAATATATGATTATATATCTAATGTGATATATTAATCCCTAACAGAGCCCAGTAAAACAAGAACTGCCCCATTTTACAGAGGTAAAGTTCATACAATGGGTTAAATGGTAGAGCCTGGGTCTTAATTCAAGCAGCCAGTCCTCAAAGTTAGGTGCGGAACGAAGGGGAGCATGGCAGGCAAAAAGTCTAAGTGAAGGCCTGGAGGCAGAAAGTGGTTAGGCTTGTTAAAGAGACACTAAGAAAGCTAATACAGCCATAGCACAGTGTTCTAAAGAAAACCTATCTCAGAAAGAAAAATTAGAGAATGAGGCCGTAGTTAGTATAAAAGACTTTAAAAAGTGAGCCTACTATAGGTCTTGAGTCAAGGAGTGATACTAGGTTGTGCTTTGAAAAGATGCCTCTGAAGGGGAAGAAAAAGCAAAGCAAGATGCCTCCCGCGGTAGGAAGGGGCAGGGATGGAGTGGGCAGTGGCTTTCATAGCAGCTTAGATGGAAACCACAGCGAGAAGCCTGGGCTTCTCAGAGCGGTTGTTTTGATCACATGCCTCAGAGGCACATGGGGGAGTCAGATGGCAGCTATGGGAGGGCAGGGGACTGCAGGGGTAACAGGGGCAGGTCAACAGTGCTTACAGACTAGACATCAAAAGAAGTCTGCCAGGCCCAGCCGGCACGGTAGCCTAACCGCTAAAGTACTCACCTCACGCCAGGATCCCATATGAGTGCCGGTTCTAATCCAGGCGGCCCAGCTTGCCACCCAGCCTGCTGCTTGTGGCCTGGGAGAGCAATGGAAGACAGCCCAAACCCTTGCGGACCCTGTAGCAACGTGGGAGACCTGGAAGAAGCTCCAGGCTCTTGGCTTCAGATCAGCTCAGCTCTGGCCACTTGGGGATTGAATATTTCTCTTTGTATATCTGACTTAGCAATAAATTAAAAAAAAAAAAAAAAAGACGGCCCAGGCTTTTTCATACCCTTTCTGTGCAGTTTCAGATTTTCACATTCCTATCTCCATTAACAAAAAGGGGAGGGGAATAATATGGAAAAAGAATAACTTAGATGTCACTGTCAACATTTCCATTGCTCTTGTTTTCCACTGTTCCAGCATTAATCATCAATAAGTACAACTGAATGTTTAAAAATAATCTTTTTTTTTTAAGATTTATTTTATTTTTATTACAAAGTCAGATATACTGAGAGGAGGAGAGATAGAGAGGAAGTGGAGCTGCGGGGATTAGAACCAGCGGCCATATGGGATCAAGGCGAGGACCTTAGCCACTAGGCCACGCTGCCAAACCCCTAAAAATAATCTTTACGGTGCCCAATCCCAGTGCCAGTCCCGTCAGATCTGTCGGACTGGAGGCAAGCAGGCACTACTTTTGTATCCAAGGAGGCCAATCTTGTGAACATCATAGGGCTCTGTGCAAGCCCACAGGCTGCTGTGTGGATGTAGATTCTGCTCAGTGATCGTTTAATGAAAGAAAGACCAGAGGACGGAAGGAAAGAAGAGAATGATAGAACTGAGCTGGGGGTGAAGATCTATCTTAAATAACCAATGGATATTTTCATGCCTATTTCCAAAGAATGTAGTTGAAAATAAATGTTTGTGGGTCTAGGATCAAATATAGATGCAAATATAAAATGCTAAAACACACACCGATTAAAAGTAGTATGAAGACAATCTATTTGTGCTTAACATGAGTGAAGAAACTAACATCCCCCTGCTAGATGACATGATGGCCTGGAGCCCATTGCAGTCTATCTTCTTTGTAGCCATTTATCAACCAATCATTAAGCGAGTTAACTCCACACTCAGGGAATGCTGATGGCAGCATTAGCCATAAATAAATAAGCTAATATGTACAATGGCCAAATGAATAGGCTTTGCCTTGGTGTTTCATGGCCTGAAAAGAATGCGGCTTTTCATTAAAGGAATCATTTGAAAATGTGGAAACTGATACTGCTGTGGTTCAGTGCTCTCTGCCCATTGATAATGGCCTCTGTATTCGTTGGTGGGGGTGGGAGGCTGATGTCCACTCACTTTAGCAAAGATTGTTATTGAATGAGTGCTTTAATGGGGGCGTTTATGATCCCAGGCAACTAAGAGCTCAGGGCGGCCTTAGACTAGTCTGTCCCTCCACCCGTCCAGCTCTTAGGGAATCAATGCAGGTGGTATGTCAGTCAGTAGTCAGCGGTCCTGCAAAGCAGAGAGGTGGAGCTGAAATGGAAGTTGACAGGTAGCCACTTAGAGAGACTGCAGGCTAAACACTTAAAAGTGAAGCTTCTCCCGGGAGTGTCCAGTCCTCACACGACAGTTAGTGCTGGGGTCAGATAGGCAGGGATTGGCAGCCAAGACCAGACAGTGGGGCTGTGGGAGGACAAAGACTCATCGATATGGGGCATAGCTTCAGAGCCCCCCAATTCCTGGATTTGTCTACTTGTAGCATCTCCTGAGACTCTCACTTAAAATGATTTAAAATTTATATATATATATATATATATATATATATATATATATATATATATATATATATTTAAATTTTTATTGGAAAGTCAGATATTCAGACAGGAGGAGATACAGAAGATCTTTCATCCATTGACTCATTCCCCAAGTGACAACAACGGCCAGAGCTGCCCCGATCCAAAGCCAGGAGCCTCTTCTGGGTCTCCTATGCAGGTGCAGGGTCCCAAGGCTTTGGGCCATCCTCTACTGCTTTCCCAGGCCACAAGCAGGGAGCTGGATGGGAAGAAGTGTTGAAGTGGCACTCCAATGTCTGATGCTGGTGTCCCAAGCAGAAGCCTAACCATCTGCACCCCAAGGCCAATTCCCAGAAAACGTGGAAAAAAACAAACAACAAATGCCATCCTTAGGTCTGAAGCTTCCTCTCCCCAACCCTCATCCCTCAATATTTTCAAGTAAGGGTTGTTACTGCCAACAATGATACAACATAATTACCTTTTTAAAGTGGAGCAGACTGGCCATTGCAGCCAGTTGGGGAGTAAGTGGTCGGGATCTTACTCTCTGTCTCTGCTCCTCTTTGTGTATCTGGCTTTCCAATAAATAAATAAATCTTCCCCACCCCCCCCAAAAAAAGAGGAGCAGAAATTACCACTCGTAGGAATTGTCTGGGTGCTCATTACCAAGTGTCTCTGGGCAGCACCCTCCCACCTCACCCAGGACAGGCGCTGCTTGGGTCCGAGCAGCAGCTCCAGGAACTGGTCTTGTCCAGGCTCTGCAAATGATTCTTCAGGCAAATTTGAGACACTCAGGCTCGAGCTTGCTAAGCATCACTTTTCTCTGGGAGTTAGAACATGAAATCTTGGAGGATGCACAGCTGGTGTTCTTTCTTTCTAAAGGTAGATTCACTGTCTTGCACTAACATAACGCATTCCTAGAGTGAAGGGCCAGCTACTATCTCAGGCACTGACTAAATGAACTGCTCCAAGCAAGAGGCTGCTAAGCCCGGCCGGACAAACCCAAGGGTGACTGATGCTTGTGTTGTGGGGTCGGATTTTCTAGAGATAGCTTCCCCTTTCCGTAATATAATTCACAGAGACCCCCATTTTCAAGTATTTTGTTATTTAAGTCATGCAGATTGAAAAGTCCTACTTCTTCCTTTCCCTGGTAAATCCTGCCACACCTTGAATAAGCAACTACGGATAAGTACTCCAGGAACTCGTCAACCAGGAAAGGTTTTGACATTGGGCAAAATCGCTATTAAAAGTTTCTGGCTAATCGGGCTCAAGGGTTTTATTTTCTAAACTCTGCTCTTGACAGCCTGTCCTAACATAGGCTCCTCATCCACGTGAAAGATTTTTTTTTTTTAATGCAAGAAAGTACATATTTTTCATGCACATATGACACATACAGCTTGCACTGCAGTGTCATAGTTCTACAATCAGAACTTTTACAAATAGTATGGGAAGCACAATTACTCTGCTCTTTTTGCACTCCCTGTGGTTTATCAAAAGAACCTGCAAACCCTCCAGGTACTACTAGGACTAGAAAGACCAGCTTTGGGCTTGCTTGGTCGGTGCGTAGGAGGGGCGAGGCTACCGGGGGAGGGGGAGATTTGGTATTCAAGAACTGGAAGACGGAGAGCCGAGAGCAAGCGCCTTCCAAGGCAGAACCTGGAAGAGGCTCAGGCCAGTTTTAATGAAAGTTTGAAAAAGAATTTCGCCCTGACACCATTAAATCAGACAGCCGGGGAGAGTGGTGCAGATGTCGCAGCCCTGGCAAAGACTTTTCCAAAGAAATAGTCCTACTATTCTCAAAACCAAGCTCCAGTGACAGCCACTGCATACTGTCTTCCCTCTCAAGGCTTTTGCTGTATCTCAACAGATGAGTTGTTTTCAAATAAATACATAAATAAATGTATCTTTTAAAGAAATAAGAGAATGGGAGAGATTTTGATCCTAAAATCTTTCAAAAATGTTTATTACATGCCAAATTGAACACACAGAGAAGCAAACACTTGGCGTTTCTGTAAATTTTGTAAAATACTTGGTATTTCTTTATGGCAAACTGCTTTCAACACCAAGCACTGTGGTAGAAATAAATTTGGAATACATTTTGCAACTCAATAGAATTTACGTTATGTTAAAACACTTTTTAGTATGTGAAGAACATCTCTTGAAAATCCTGAAATAATTTCACGTGAAAAGGATGGGGGTTGGGGTAGTAGCCTAGGAAACCACTACCTGCAACGCCCGCATCCCACATCGGCACCAATTTGTGACCTGGCTGCTCCACTTCAGATCCACTTCCATGCCAGTGGGCCCTGGAAAGCAACAAAGATGATCCAAGTTGTTGAGCCCCTTGCTATCCACGTGGGAGCCCTGGACAGAATCCCCCGCTGGCTCAGCCCAGGTCAGTTCTGCAGTCCCCAGCATCTGGAGAGTGAAACAGATGGGAGGTCTCTCCATTCCTCAACGTTTTTTTTTTTTTTTTTTAAAGTTGGATCCACAAACAATAGATGTTCAGGTGCAGTGTTTTGTTAACTGCCTTCCAACCCCAGGATGTCCTCTACTTTGTCCTGGCAAAAACTGAGCTGTGACTTTATGGCCTCAACAAGGAGCCTCCTGTGAGTCTCATTGAGGCCCCAAACATCTGTCGGCTCTGATAGCTTTGTTCTGCTGCTTCCCTGGGTCTTGGGACACCCTGAGGCTCCATTAAGAGTTCCGTCAAGATCTTGAATACTATGTTACTTTGAGACAAGAGATTTTTTTCCAGTTTCTTCCTATCTCCCTGATCAGATTCTTATCCAAAACAAATTGCCTGAAATGATTGACTATTAGCACGCTTTTTACTCTAAGGAATGGACATCATCAGGTACGGACTGTGGCAGGGAAAGTCAGCAGGAACCGAGAAGCTGCCTCCCATGGTGTCTGCATTCCCTCCCAGCAGAGCTTGGAAGATGCCCAGTTCAGCATTTCAACCGTGTTCTCTTTATTCCCAGTGAAAGTGGCACTATGCAATCTATTCTCACTACTTCTGAGGAGTAAGGAGACTGTGCCAAGTCAACACTGTGACACTCATAGTCCCCCTTTGCTATCATGCAGGAATGGGGAGAGCTCGGAAACTACCCCGGACTGCGGTAACAAGTTCCCAGGTGATGCCGCCCAGAGTTACCTTGCAGAGTCACTGAAAGAGAGCATGTTTGTCAACAACAAATTCTGCAGTCACCATCTCCCTTTTGCTTATTTGAAAGGAAACAGATTAATCGAGTATCATTCCACACACATGTAATCTCATTTTATTTGATTCTAACAACAGCCTACAACATAACTACATTATCTTGTGCACGAGGATGTTAAACCTGAGACAGTAAACAGCCTGCCCAACAACACACAGTGAGAAAACGGTACATGAATGTTGAATTCACAGATCCGAGTTCTCTGTTCTGCTTTGTGCTTCTTAGAATGTTTAGCCAACATTAACTCAGTTTTCATTTCATTCTACTTTCTTTGTGGTGATTTGTCTTTGACTTTGCCTTGGTCTTTTAAAATAACTTATAAATTTGTTCAAATCATTTTTAGAAACGGAAGAGATCCACACTTTAAACAGAAGTGTTTCAGGTAATACTCAAGGATGACGTTAGGGAAACATATCAGATCTGATGACTTGTATTACCACTTGATTTCAAAATAATGTTCAAACCCTTAAACAGCAAGAAAATGTTTCAAGTCATCTATTTTGAGCTAGCAGTCAGAAAGGCTGCCTAATTACATGATGAACCCCCAGTCTTTCCAGAAGAGCATTGTTCTGACTTAATTAACATGAGCTTAAATAGTCTTAAAACAACAGGGCACATTCCCATTAGGAAGAATTGCTCAATTCCCCAGAGGGAAATCTGTGAGGCTTTTCCACCTGCCGTACATCTCTTCCTAAGGGCTCTGCCTGAGAGCGTCCTTCTACAAGAGCCATCTGTTCCTGTGGAATTGCTCAGAGACAAGGGCCACAGATCCAGGGTGGAGTAACGCAAAGCCAAGCAGTCAAGAGGAAGATGGCTAGGGGAGGGACACAGCCTTAGGAGCTATGGCTGCTTTTTGATTGAGCTAAGTGCCCTTACTAGAGAAAGCCAGGATTACAAAGGAATTTAAGAGCCTTCTGCTTCCCAGAGATGAGCACTACTACATTGATAGGGTGCCAGTTGTGTGTGCGTACATATACAACACATACATTTCCAGGTGCCAATCCACTAGGAGTGGGCCTCACTCTCCAAGGAAGCCTCAGCTTTCTGTGAGGCTACACTGAGCCTCCCTGACTTGTTGGCAGCCTCTAGCTCCACACCGGCAGCCAACCCTGGCTCATCTCAGAGTTGAGGCAGAGAGCCCTCCCTCACCCCCGTGAAGCATTTGTACTCCATTTTAATTTGTTGCTTTTTGCCTCGATACAGGATAAAATAGAAATGGCATATCCTTAGCACCTGCTCACAAGCCGAACAAGTGGCGAGTGAACAGGCTGGGCTTGGCAGTCAGCCTCTGGCATGCATCCTTTGGAGACCGATAGCCACTCACCACTTCTTTTACTTTCAGCATCAACTTGCTCCTCTACCGCAGTTGGTGTCCTCCGTGGTACCACTTAGATATAATGTCCATAATGCTGGTTGTTATTATCCATACCTGAGCTGAATCTCCCATCTCCCCAACACAGGGGCAGGTGTTGGGTTGCAGTGGGTTAAATGATCATTTCTTTCCTGTATCCCAAGTGGGAGTGTTAGTTCCAGCTATTCCACTTCCCATCCAGCATCCTGCTAACGTATCTGGGAGGACGCAGTCCTTGGGTATCTGCTACCAATGTGGGAGGCCCAGATGGAACTACAGGCACCCACCTTTGGCCTGGCCCTGTTCCCAGCTGCTGCAGGCCTTGGAGGAGTGAATGAGTACATGGAAGAGCTCTTTCTTTTAAAAATAAAAACAAAGAGATCAAAGATTGAATCATGTCTGAAGACTTAGTTACTATAGTACAAAGCACTGTCTTGGATAAACTTTTAAAGAATGTTTTTTATGCAGAAATATAACAGCTGAGGGCCACAAACAGTATAGCTGAAAACTCAAAGCAGTTAACATATTAAAGAACTGGCTTCCCTTCTCTTCCATCAGCAGTCTAGACCTCTGGGTCCCAGTCTGTACACTGTAGGAACTTGCCTTCCTCACTCTCAGAGTGGGAGCTGTTCAGCTGCTTATCCTCCAGCTTTCGTGACTTCTGGCTAAGCTCACCAAGAGCAGCCTTCATCCTCCTTGTGAGAGCGCCGGACATGGCTGTCATGGGCCGCGTGTGATGCAAAAGATTTGCCACAGTACTTGCATTTGAAGGGCTTCTCTCCAGAGTGCTGCCTTATATGTGTGCGAAGTATGCTGGAGGCAGTGAACTTCTGCAAAGAGGACAGAAACGGTCAGTTAAACAAAGATGTTATGGGCTGACATGGTGGCATCTCAGGTTATAGTCCCTGTTAGAATAGTAGCTATTCTACTTCCTTTTTAAAAAATTTATTTGTAGTTAGAAAGGCAGATTACACTTAGAGAGTGAAGGAGAGAGAAATATTTTCTATCTGTTGGTTCACTACCCAAACAGCCACAATGGCTGCAGCTGAGCTGATCTGAAGCCAGGAGCCAGGAATCTCTCCTAGGTTTCCTAAAGGGTGCAGGGTCCAAGGCTTTGGAGCGTCCTCTACTGCCTTCCCAGGCCACAAGCAGGGAGCTGGATGGGCAGTGGAGAAGCCGGGACATGAAGCAGTGCCTGTATGTGATCTCAGAGCTTGCAAGGAGAGGGTTTAGCCTTTGAGCCATTGTGCTGGACCTGCGGCTCTACTTTTGATCTAACTCCTTGCTAATGCACTTGGGAAAGCAGTGGACGAAGGCCTAAGCCCTAAGCTCTTTCCCTCGTGTAGGAGAGTCAGCTGAAGGTTTTTGTGTCTGGTTTTGGCCTGGCCTAGCTATGGCCATTGCAGTCATATGGGAAGTGAACCAGGAGTTGGAAGATTTTTTTCTCTCTCTCTGTCACTCCCTCTCTGTAACACCGCATTTCAAATAAATAAATAAATCCATGGATAAAACAGGGTCTTTGAAAAGTTCATGGGAAAATAAGCATCAAGAAAAAATAATATATAGATTTCAAAAACTTGTATACCAAAATAAAAATTTTAAAAGATGTATTTATTTATTGGGAAGGCAGTAAGAGGGGGAGTGAAGCCCTCCATTCTGTTTTCACTTCCCAAATGGTCCCAATGTTCAGGGTTGGACCAAATGAAAGCCAACAGCCTGAAAATCCATCCAGGTCTCCCACAGGAGTGGGAGACCCAAGCATTTTATGCTACCTTCTGCTGCTTTCTTAAACACCAACAAGAAAACAGTCCCAAGCAGGCTTTGAGTCTTGGTTGAGTTCATGCTTCTCAAGTCTACGTAATGTCTGTGATGATTAGATTCCTTTCTATTTGGATTGTTTCATGATGTGTACCCTGAATGCCAGCTTGGAAACAGGAGGTCCTATCTGGGGAGAGACACTGAGAATGGGCTGATAAATAGCTGACGCTTACTGAAAAGTCATCACAGGCCAGATCTCCTGCTTGAAAGCATCCAAGCTGGTGCAAGGCAGATCCTCTGAAAGTGGTTCTGCTTACCTTGGTGCAGTATACACACTGGTATGGGCGGTCTCCAGAGTGCACGCGCATGTGCTTGTTCAGGCTGGAAGACTGGGAGAAGCATTTCCCACATGTGGAGCACTGAGGGGAGAAAGAGATGCATGTTGAAATCACATGTTCCCTCACCAAGTCTCTTTTTCTCTCTCTTTTTAAAATATTTTTCTTTATTGGGAAGGCATATTTACAGAGGGAGAGACAGAGAGAACGACCTTCCATCCTCTGGTTCACTCCCCAAGTGGCCACCACGGCCAGAACCGAGCTGATCCAAAGCCAGGAGCTTCTTTCGGGTCTCCCACATGGGTGCAGAGTCCCAAGGAATTGGGCTGTACTGTGCTGCTTTCCTAGACCACATGCAGGGAACTTGATGGGAAGCGGGGCCACTGGAACACGAATTAGCACCTCATATGTGATCCTGGTGTGTGCAAGGCGAGGATTTTAGCCACTATGCTACTGTGCTGGGCCCCAGATTCATTCATTTTCATCTGAAAGGCAGAGTGAGAGAGGGGAGGACCAAGAGACAAGTAAGATCTTCTCCAAATGGCTGCAATAGCTAGGACCAGGCCAGGCTAAACCCAGGAGCCTGGAACTCCAGCCTGGTTTCCCAAATGTGTTTGGCAGGGGCTGGGGCCCAAGTACCAAAGAAGTAACCAGAAGTGGATGGCAGAGACAGCAACCTTTATGAGTTATTGTACACTATTATCATATATTGGGGTAAATGCCACAAAATAGGCCACTGCAAAAAAAAATTATGGTACATCCATCTGATGTGGATATAGTCATTGTTATTTTTAAACTGGCTTTGTGATATATAATGTTGAGTCAGAAAAGTAATTTCATTGGGCTGAGTGCAGTAAAACAGTCCTCGCTTTGCACACTCGGGATCCCATATAGGCACCAGTTTGCGTCCTGGCTGTTCCTCTTCTCTTCTGGGTGCCTTGCTGTGGCCTGGGAAAGCAATAGAAGACAGATGGCCCAAAGCCTTGGGACCCTATACCCACACTGGAGACCCCGAAGAAGCTCCTGGCTCCTGGCTTCAGATCAGCTCAGCTCCAGCTGTTGTGGCTACTCGAGGAGTGAACCAGAGAATAGAAAATCTTCCTCTGTCTCTCCTCCTTTCTGTAAATCTACCTTTCCAATAAAAGTAAGTAAATCTTTTAGAAATATATAATATCGGGCCCGGCGGCGTGGCCTAGCGGCTAAAGTCCTCGCCTTGAACGCCCTGGGATCCCATATGGGCGCCGGTTCTAATCCCGGAAGCTCCACTTCCCATCCAGCTCCCTGCTTGTGGCCTGGGAAAGCAGTTGAGGACGGCCCAATGCATTGGGACACTGCACCTGCGTGGGAGACCTGGAAGAGGTTCCTGGTTCCCGGCTTCGGATCGGCGCACACCGGCCCGTTGCGGCTCACTTGGGGAGTGAAAACATCGGATGGAAGATCTTCCTCTCTGTCTCTCCTCCTCTCTGTATATCCGGCTTTCCAATAATAATAAAAAATCTTTAAAAAAAAAAAAGAAATATATAATATCATCATCGCCAGAAGGATCCCAAATATACTTACATATACTTACAAACAGTGGGAAAAAGCCTAAAATGGCTTAACTGTATCAGGTGCTTTCTCTCTATATTTTTTTCATAATTGAGTGGACAATTATTTTCTCATACTCAAAAATAAAATATTACAGAAGTTTATCAAGTAACAACATAAAAGTCAGCTTTGGTTTCACTCTCAATCATACTAACACACACAGCTCTAAGTTCTTTGTACTTCAACTGTTTTCCACTTACATGCAAATATTATACACGGCATACACATTTTAAATAGCATCATTCTATACCTATTCTGCAACTTGTTTAAGTGGCCACCTGTCTGCCCTCCTGCAGGGCCAGGGAGGGAGGTGGCATGCAGTCAGTGGCTGCCAGTCACCTGCCCACTCACCTTGTGGGGCCGGTGCTTCTCATGCACGTGAAGGATGTGGATCCGCAGCCGGTCCCGCTTCTCGAAGGACCGCTTGCAGAGGGAGCAGGGAAATTTCCTGTCGCCCTTGTCCACGCAGGGGGTGTACTTGAGGTGCTTATCTCTGTAGTATTTGTAGGTAAACACCTTTCCACATCTCTCACAGTGGAAGCCTTCTGCAGACTCTGGCAAACATGGCAAAAGGGGACAGGGTTACGTGGCAGCGACTTTCATGCCTGATGCCTAGCCTTGACAATGACCAAGTCACAGCTACTTCTCCTTTCTCTTGTATCACCTCCATGGTGGGTTACGTTGTGTTAAGCCTTCATTTATTTACTTGAAAGGCAGAGTTACAAAGAGCAAGGGAGTGACAGCGAGGTACAATGTGTCACTTTAATACACGTCTATCATTTGGTTCACAAACACTGAACCTCGAACTCTAATGTTTGGAAGATAATGACTTTTTAGATAGCACAGCCATGACACCATCGTCATCTCTAAAAAAAAAAAGAAAAGAAAAGAAAAAACTGACTTCTTAGTACAAATACGTATCAGCCAGTGTGGTACGTTCAAAGCTAGAGTTGGGAGCCTAGACTTTCTCCACGTGGGTGGCAGGTGGCAGGGGGCAACCCAAGCACTGCAGCCTGAGCCATCCTCTGCTGTGCCCCAAGATGCGCATTAGCAGGAAATGCTGGATTCAACGCCCTCCAGTCTGCTCATGTTACAAGCAGCAGGTTCAACTCCTGTGCAACAACACCTGCCTGCCTCTCTGTAAGTCCTTCTCTTGTCCCCTGAAATGCACTTAGCTCTTCTTCCAGCAGTTAAGGGCACTGCAGCCCCCATTTCACTCCTGCCCATCACAGGTTGTGCAAGGTTAAGGGTCTCAGACTTTGCCCCTTTTAAGATCAGTCTGGACTCTTCAGTTCAAAGCACTCACCAGGACACGGCCAAGCAGCCTTCCCAGTAGTTTCTCCTATTTACAATTCATGGTAAAGACTTTAGGGCTTCCCTCTTCACAGGTACAGTAAGGGCAGGGGTCGGGGGGAGAGGCCAGAGGGCTTCTTAACTTCCCAAACACACGGCTGAATTCTAATATACGGTTTCCAGTTTCTCACGACGACAGTCGGGCCCAAGAAAAGCTTGTTGTTTTCAAAGGATATGTGTTTGTGTGGCGGGAGGAGGGAAAGTTAGGGAGGGTCTGGGCAGGCTCTAGCCCAGGACATCTCAGATCCAGAGGTGTCTATGTGTTGGGGGCACCAGGAGAGGACAAAAGCACCCCTGCGGATGCTACCCTGGATTCCAGAGGATAAAGTGGCTTTGACTATGAATGTCCCACTGAGACCCCATTGTCTGCTGGCAGAGAGGGACAAGAGCTCAGAGTGAGTATATGCAAGAATCTGTAGATAGAAATCTTTTAAGCATCAAACCAGCAGGGAAGCTGTCCATCAGGGACTTTTGTTAGTTGACAATTACATCCCTGGCACATTTAACAGGTGGCTAAGGAAAGAAACCCTTCATTAAGTAAATAACTAAGCAGGCAACAGCCAGCCCTGGGAGGATCAGGCACCCGGCTCTGTCTATCACTTTCATTGAGGTGCTTAATGCCCTCAGAATTCCCCTGGTGGGGCCGATTCTAGCTTAGAGCTAGAACTGTCCTGGGTCAGAAATACTGGGCCTTCCTGCTTTCTGGCGTGCGTGTGCATGGAGTGCTACAAAACAGGGTCAGAAATGTACAAGATGAAGCATTAAAGCACACCAGAGTTTAGAGTAAAAGTTCAACAGTTTGCGTAAGAACCATTTAGGCAAAAGTCAGAAATCTTTAGTAATTAAACGTCAGCAGCTTTTCTGCTCAGGTCAGAGGAAATGCATCCTAACCTAATTTTATCCCTTTCCCCCTTTCCCTCTCGCTGTCTCAGTCAACTACTGTTTTTCATACAAGGAACCTCAACAAGTGATAGGGATACTTTCTGTCCAAACCTGGTTTAATGTGCCAAGGATTAAAAGAGTTGTTCCAGGGCCCGGCGGCGTGGCCTAGCGGCTAAAGTCCTCGCCTTGAAAGCCCCGGGATCCCATATGGGCGCCAGTTCTAATCCTGGCAGCTCCACTTCCCATCCAGCTCCCTGCTTGTGGCCTGGGAAAGCAGTCGAGGACGGACCAATGCATTGGGACCCTACACCCGAGTGGGAGACCCGGATTGGGACCGTACACCCGCGTGGGAGACCCTGAAGAGGTTCCAGGTTCCCGGCTTCGGATCGGCACAGCACCGGCCCATTGCGGCTCACTTGGGGAGTGAATCATCGCACAGAAGATCTTCCTCTCTGTCTCTCCTCCTCTCTGTATATCTGGCTGTAATAAAATGAATAAATCTTAAAAAAAAAAAAAAAAAAAAAAAGAGTTGTTCCAGATCACAGTTATTAGGGGGAAAAAAAAGCTTTATCTTTGCATTCCACACCTCCACCCCCAAAACATACACACTTGCATTTTCAAATATCCTGCCCACATAGAGTCCAGAGCCTTCCCTCCCTACTGGGTCAGACCTTAAAGGGCAGCCCACCATTCACAGCACTAGAGGGCAAATGAAGTGATGGAATTCTTTGCAATAAATTAAGGTGTACTCAGCTTCCTTTCTACATATTGGCCAAAAGACACGCTGTCAGCTCAATGCCGAAAGCATCAGATGTCATCTTTGCAAAGGTGGTGCAAGTTGGGGTTCCCAGGTGGACGGTTATGATCCCTCATCCGTGATTGAGATCTTGGATATCTGCATTTGATTGCATGTCAGTATCACTCACTTCATTATTCTACTATTGAGCATTAACTTTGTGAGTTTCCGTGAATATGGATGGTGCTATAATAAAAATTCTCATGTGCAAAATTTTTTTCCTTTTGGGATAGTTCCTTCCTTTCTCCCTCGTTTAAGACTTAACGAGCACTCCAATATGGGATGCCAATTCCAATCTGCTGTACAACCCAGACCCTTTACTTCTTATTGGTAATTTGCAGAAAAATATTTCTGAGATATCAAAGGATGACTGTTTTATAAATCCCAAAGCAGCCTGTCCCAATTCAGTTGTAGCGCTTACCCACCCCTTCAGTTCACAATGGGATCCAGAGGCATGGAATGCTCGGAATTGTTCTGCAGCCTAAAAGGTTAAGCATAGGAAGGAGACAGCAGCCCGCCAAATACTACCAGGTGTTAGGAATTCAGGTTAGGCTTCTTTACCTGGCACTTGGCATCTCTGAGATCATAACAATGTTGTTTACTACCCGACTACACATGTGACAAGTTTACATGATCTTGTCCCTCCCATTGGATGACTAGTCCCCAGAATTGTTTTTCAAAAGATTTATGTCTTTTTTTTTAAATTGGAAAGTCAGATATATGGAGGAGAGACAGAGAGGAAGGTCTTCTGTCTGTTGATTTACCCCCCCAAGTGACCACAACAGCCGGAGCTGAGCCAATCCCAAGCCAGGAGCCTCTTCTGGGTCTCCCACGCGGGTGCAAGGTCCCAAGGCTTTGGGCTGTCCTCAACTGCTTTCCCAGGCCACAAGTAGGGAGCTGGATGGGAAGTGGGGCTGCCAGGACTAGAACCGGTGCCCATATGGGATCCCAGGCGTGCAAGGCGAGGACTTTAACCACTATGCTATCACACCAGGCCCGATTCCCCAGAATTTTATCTGTACAAAAGTTACTTGCAGGGCCCACAACAGCAGGATCCCATATAGGAGCTGGTTTGTGCTCCAGCTGCTAAACTTCCAATCCAGCTCCCTGCTTATGTGCCTGAAAAAGCGGCCCAAGATGACCCAGGTGTTTGGGCCCATGCTCCCACAGGGGAGACCTGGAAGCAGCTCCCGACTCCTGATTTCAGACCACCCCAGCTGCAACCACGGGGCCACTTGGGGAGTGAACTTATGGATGAAAGATCCCTGTCTCTAAACTCTGCCTTTCAAATAAACAAATAAGGGCCGGCAGCGTGGCCTAGCGGCTAAAGTCCTTGCCTTGAATGTGCCGGGATCCCATGTGGGCGCTTGTTCTAATCCTGGCAGTTCCACTTCCCATTCAGCTCCCTGCCCAGCCTTGGGACTCTGCACCTGTGAGGGAGACCTGGAGGAAATTCCTGGTTCCTGGCTTCAGATCAAAGCAGCACCAGCCATTGCACTCACTTAGGGAGTGAATCATCGGACACAAGATCTTCCTCTCTGTCTCTCCTCCTCTCGGTATAGCTGACTTTCCAATAAAAATAAATCTTAAAAAAAATTAATATGCTATCAACAGATAAAAGCTAAACAAAATATAGTCACATGTAAAAAGACAAACAAATAAACAAATACATCTAAAAAAAAATCACTTGGAGAACTTGCTTCAAATTCCATTTCCAGAGACAATCCTCAAGGTGAGCTGGGGTCCTCTAGCTCCTTGCTGCCCTGATGTGGTCCAGCGACAGCAGTATGACACAGCATTTGGCACAGAAGCCGAGACTGTGTGGGAGCTCACCTCCGCTACCGGAAGACCTGGATTCAAGTGCCAGCTCTACTCTAGATTTCTGCCTCCTGCCAAATACACTCCGGGGGGGGGGGGGCAGCAGATGATGGCTCAAGTGATTAGCTACTGGCCAGCCACATACATGGAAACAGGAGCCCGTACAGTGTTTCCCACACTTGACCGAGACCGCACTAAGAACCACATTTCGTGTACTGACACATGCATCTATCGGAAATGAAAACTTGACACACAACGCTTCCTATTTCTTATGGGATTCCAATCAACTTTTCTGTTCTGCCACCCTATTCCACCCCCCACAATCCACCATCTGAAAAACGCTGCCCTTGTTCTTTGAGTACGTCAACCACGGCAGTCTGAGCAGAAACATAACAGCAAGGTGGCTGAGCTAAGGCACCGGTGACAGCCATGCATTTCACATTCCTTTTATTCTTGAGAGGGGTGAAGGCGTAGGAAACAAAACTTCTATTCTTACAAGAAAACTTCAGCAGGTGTGGAGAGGTGAGCGCCTCTTTCATTCAGCTGACACAGACATCTTCAGGGCAGTGTCCATCAGGGGTGAGGACCAGGGGCGAGGACCAGCGTGTGTCCTGCCAGCGGGAGGCCCTCCTGGGGCGGGCAAAGCAGTGCACTCACCTTCCACAGGCGCAGCCGGCTGCCTGCCCTGCTCAGTGAGCTGCAGATTTACAGGAATGTCCAGGAACTTCTCGTAGCAGTCTCCGTACCACACAAGAAGCTCTTGGTTCTGGCAGATCTCCTTGCAGCTCTCATAAAAGATCTGCCCCTGGCACTGCACTGCAACTAGGTTCTGCTCTTTGGGGAAGCGGGCGCAGTTGACGTAGGACATCCAGTTCCCAGTCCCTTTGCCATCTATGAAGTGACTTAAATGACCGTCTTCAAAGATCTGAGGGAGGTAAAGCAGTCTGAAATGAATTGCTTTTCCCTCTTAGAGAATATTTATTAAAAATCTATAAAACTTACATGAGAGGCCACCATAGACTTCTGTAATCGCTGTAAGTAGTGTATAAATCTACTTAAGCCTAGATTTACTAGCTTGAGGATATGACGTTGAGGGACTGCCGACTACATTCCCTGCTCCAAGTTCTGTTTTTATCTCTTTGTTTGGGAACCCTAAGTTTCTGCAGTAAGCACACGCTAATTTCATAAGCAGGACTAAAGGAAACAAACAAAACAGAGATCATATGTAATGCTTCCTCTGAAAGACAATCTGTTAGTTTTGTATCCTATCCCATTTAGTTTTCAGCCACACTTTCTTCATTGCTGGAGATTACACTGTCTCCCAGTAACATAGTCTACATAGCCCGAATTTCAGATTAGTTTCCTAGACTAGCTTCCTAGGAGAAACTAAGGATCAAGGGTCTTGTACATTTCAAAGCATCTGATACATTCTGACAAACTTTAATCCCAGCAGCACAGCCCACACCCCTTAGGTAATTTAAGGCATGTGGGTCCTTAAAAATCCCTGGCCAATTTCAGAGGCAAACAATACAGAATCCTAAAGTTTTGCTTTTCATTTCCTTTGGTATACTTTCAGAACTTTGTAATTGTCAAAACATTGGGTTTGGTCTATAACGATAACACAACCTACTCAATTATTTTCCTTAGGACACATTCTACGGCTAGTCTTCACAGACTCAGAGACTTAGGGCCCTGCCAAGCACAGCATCCAGAGATTCTGACCACTGTTCCCGGAGGATGAGACACCTGCTGTTTTCCCCTTACAGACAACACCAACAGCCCAGGACGCCCCAGCGTGCCCCACACTCACCTCCCACATCACAGAATTGTCCCTGTGGGTCTTCACTTCACTGGCGCTGACCATTTTGCCCTGAAAGGGCCCAAATCTGACTCCCTTGGCAATGAAGCCACTGCAGAACACCCCAAAGTGTGGCACTTCGCCAAGCATCGTCTGCAGAAGGCACAGACCTAGAGCAAGCCCAAAGCAGGAAAGAAGAATGAGTAAAGCCACCTGCATCAGTTCCGTACAAGAAATCCAAGCAGGAGTGCTTACCCACCTTCTGGAAGTTGAAGAGATTCTTTGTCCAGAGCTTGAGGAAGCGAATCAGACCCTAGAAACAGAGTAAAACAATTTTTTTTCAATCAAAATAATGAAATACTATTAAGGTGTGTTCCTCCTTACCCCATCTAGCCATTGTCTGTCATTTCCCCGGCTCCTTTCAAGGAGCTTTACACTCCCAATAACCCTAGGCAGGCTATTTTGCAAACTTAAGGAACTTGAGAATCAGATAATCTAAGGGACTTGAGCACCAGAGATAATGCTGAACCAAGGTGGGGCTGGGTAGCTAAGCTGGGGCCCCAGGTGTGACTATCTGAGGTAGAGCTGCCTCACATCTAAAGGCAGCCACAAGCCCAACGAAGCACGTCTGTCCTCGCTGCGAAAAGCAACTCAGGAGTCCTGCAGTTAAGCCAGGTTTCTTAGACAGCATGGCTTCCACCGACTCTTATAAAAGGTCCTCCACTCTTACTCCCACAGACAGCGACAGTTTCAGATCCTCCTGGTCCTGCTCCTCGTCCCTCCCCCACCAAATAAGTCCCGGACAGCCTGGGCTCCTTTTACCTGAGCTAGGGCTTCCTGTGGGGGTCAGGACTCCGGAAATGGCATGCTGTAGCAAAGTTGGGTGCTCCAGGCTGGGAGTAATCCCATAGAGAACGAAGTGCAGGTCTTCCTCGGTGAAGTGGAAACGGTCAGGCGACTTCCGCTCTAGCTGCAGGACTTTGGGGTCATCCTCAGACTGTTTCGCCGGGGAGCGAGACACTACGGGAGATGTCTTCAGTCCTGTAGGGACCACGGCAGCCTGGGCAGGCGTGGCTACGGGGTCGGGTCCACTGGACCGAGGGGCGCCGTCGTTGCGGGCCGAGTTGTCACCGCTGGACGCCGGGTACTCGCCGCTGCTGCTGAGGAAGTGTGGCACCTCCCCGGGGAGCTGGGCAACTGGATACCAGTGCGGCAATTTGCCGTACCAGGGTATGCCATAGAGGGGTTCCCGCTGCAGGGCCAGGCTGGGGTTCAGCAAAGGAGGTGCCATCTGAAAGGGGAAGGAGGGTATGGCCTGGGGCGCAGGCACGGAGCTATCCAACTGCGGGAAAGATTGCAAGTCCTCCGCCGCGGCCAGGGCGCTCCTGTAGGAGCCGTAGGCGGCCAAAGGCTCGTAGTAGGCAGCCAGGTATTGGGAGGTGCCCTGGAGCCTCTCGGCTGGGTAGCACACCTGCTCCTGGAGTTCGGTCTCAGCGGGCGCTCGCAGAGCCATCCTCGGGCCGGTGAGCTAGGAGGGTCTGCCGAGAGAAACCAGCCGGGCTGAGTGCTCGCCTCCCCGGGGAACCTCCCGTCTGCCTGCGTCCGCCGCCACCCACCAGCCCCAGGTCGAGGAACTGGATAAACTCCTCCCAATTCGATCCCGCCTGTCTTAAAAAAAAAAAATTCAAGCAAGCAAAACAACACAGCAGAAACAGTAAACATAACTAGCCCCAAACGAAAATCCGCCAGCATGCCCGCCGACTCCAAGTTCTAAGTTAGTGTCACCTTCGCCTTCCCTCTCCACACTCGCCGGGACCCACCGCGGCCGGTCTCCAATACCCGCTCCCTACCTTTCGCCCCTAACCCGGCTCCTGCAAAACCTAGTGCAAGTTCCCTACCCTTCGTCTTCTCCGTCCAACAAGACTGCTTGAGGGGGTGGGGGTGGGGGAGTCGGCTCCGGCCACCTGACCTTCCCCCACCCAGGGATGGGGCGGGGAGCCAAGCGCGAGACTCCCGGGGGGCTATGGAGCAGGAAGCCGCTGCTGGCGCCCCGGAAGGGAAGAGCAAGGACGGCGCGGAGAGAGGCGGCTCTGGAAGCCCACGTCGGCCCCTGCGGGCTCCGAGACGCGGCTGCCCCGAGGGGAGCCGGCGCCACCTCCCGCTCCCCCGGGGGAAACGCAGCTGCCAGCGCGGGCTCGAGTCCCGCCGCAGCCCCCAAGTCTATCACCGACTCCAGTCGTCCCACCTGGGGAATGGGGAGCCTAGGGTCGCTTCTCCGCAGCCGGGGTCCTAGCCCCGAAGACGAGGTCGTTTAATGGACACACAGCCGAGGAATGAAGCCCCTTCGAGAGGTGCAGCAGCAGGTCCTGTGGGCAAGATCAATGAGCCCAATAAGATAACTCGGCAGGGTCGTGACTCAAGAAATTAAAGAACACGGGGTCAGGAGCAGAGGTCAGCCACATGTGCGTGGCTGCGGTGGAGCCTCGGAAGGCGCCCAGCTCCCCGGGCTTACTCCGACCTCAAGAGTTACTGAGACACTGAAGAGGAGGCAGAACCACCACGAGGGAGGAACTGCGCCCTGGAAGCCGTCGGTCAGCGTGGGAGCTCTCCCCGGGCGCACCCCGCCGAGCACCTACCTCGGAGCGCGCGCCTGCCGGGCCTCTGGCACCCGGGCGCAGGCTCCGGACCGGTGGGCTGCGGGCGAGCCCCGAGGGTCGAGCTGGACGGGCGGGGCACTCGGAGGACGGCGAGGGTGTGCCAGGGACCCGGCCCACGCAGGTCCCCAGCTCCGTCTTCTCCCCGCCCATCGCAGCCATTGGCCAGAGAGCTCCACTCGCCCCGGGATCCCTGGAGGTCGCCCACCCGACGCGCTCCAGGACCCTCGTGGAGGGCGCTCGCCGCCAGCTTTCCAGGACAGGGCTCGGCTGCCGCTCCTGCTGGCGGGATGAGGAGCCAAGTGCCGGACAGGGCCACCCCTGCTACCTCCCGAGAAGCCTCGCTGAGCACGCACGCACCCTAAGCGACCCTGGACTTTCTGGGACCGGAGAGCCGAGCCTGCTGGAGGGCGGCGGCAGAAGCCGTCCGACGTCCCTGAGACCCGGCGAGGAGCCGGGCGCCACCCCGAGGAGAGCGGCGCCTCGCGGATCGGCTGCTGGAGTCCCTCGACGCTTCGGATCCGAGGGTCGGCCGAGAACTCCTAAGTGGCCTTCAAAGGCCGCGGAGAGTCCACCGCGCCGCCGCCACCACCGCGGTCCTGAGCTCTGGAAACTTCGGGGAAGGTTCGCGACCTTGGACGCGCAGGGCGCTGAAATATCCGAGACCCACACCCGGCGCTCAATGACTGCATTTTTATTCGCTGCGCCGGCCATCGAAGGAGAGAAAAGAGCGCTTAATTCCATTCACATTTACAATAAAGCACCTGGGGAGGGGTGACTCGCCGCTGCGCCAGGTGACCTTGGCCCGGACCTTTCGCCACCTCTGCCACTGCTTCCTCTTCGCCGGAGGGCGCGGCTGGGAGAGCGGGCGAGGACGGCGCCTGCAGCCCGGTGGCCGAGCGGTGGCCACTCTCCTTCCTGCTCGGTCCCGGGGAGCCCTGCAGCGTCAGCTCGCCGGGCGGCCACAGGGTGGGAAAGCGCCAGACTCCGAGGCCCTGGAGGATGTCAGCTGGGAAGGCCAAGTGTGTTTTCTCAGCCGAGATAGCGTGAAGAGAGCCCTGATCTCCTGTCCCTGTTTTAAGACCTTGCCTTCAACACTGGTCTGAGAAGTGAGGAACTCGAATGGAATCTTTGCTCCCCTGGGACCCGATCCTTTCCTGTGGCTTCCTTGCTGCTCTCGGACTCTCTCTCACCTGTAGGATTTAGAGTGTTGTTGGGACACGTGGGTGGTCCCTGGGGGTTTAGTCCCTCTGGAGCACAATTTTTAAAAGCCTTCTAGTGCTATAGCCTCTCTTAATAATATGAACGTTATTTTACAGTCTTGTTCTGCAAAGAATACAGAATT
Organism: Ochotona princeps; assembly: GCF_030435755.1. Taxonomy (NCBI): domain Eukaryota; kingdom Metazoa; phylum Chordata; class Mammalia; order Lagomorpha; family Ochotonidae; genus Ochotona; species Ochotona princeps. The sequence goes on from NC_080840.1 coordinate 55,518,077, forward strand.
TTTTCGTAGCAAATTTGAATCCTAGTTTGTTTACATGTTTTAAAAAAATACATAAAATACAAGCCAAGGCTGGCTCAGCGACTAAGCCTTTTCCTGCTAGTGCCGGCATCTTATTTGGGCTACAGTTTGTGTCCTGGATGCTGTACTTCTGAACCAGCTCTCTGCAAATGGGATTTTGTTTTTCTGCAACTCACAAGTAACTAGTTATTGTTCCCACCGATGTGTGCATTAACTATTCTCTATCATTACTGACTGCACGGAACAAAATTTCCATTTTTGGATGTGTTTTTGTTGTTCTTTCTTAAGGATTTATTTGCTTTTATTGGAAAAGCAGATCAGATTTACAGAGAGGAGAGAAAGAGCATCGATCCACTGGTTCACTCCCCAACTGCCAATCCCAAGCCAAGTGCCTTAAGCCTCTTATAGGTCTCCCACGTGGGTGCAGGGTCCCAAGGCTTTGGGCTCTCTTCTGCTGCTTTCCCAGGCCACAGGTAGGAGGCTGGAAGGGAAGTGGGGCCGCCGCTGGGATTAGAACTGGTGTCCATGTGGGATCCCAGCCCATGCAAGGTGAGGACTTTAGTTACTAGGTTACCGTGCCAGGCCATGTCGTATTCATTCTTGTTCCTGGGACACGGGGTCTGTCACAGGACGGGCACCATTCAACCCACGCAGACCAACTGGCTTGGCTGGTTGACAGAAACTAGTGCTCATCAGAAGTTCCAGAACTGTCTGGGAACATGAGCAGCTTGGCCACGGGCCACGAAGGCACATCTAGAAGCTGTGTCAGGCACCCAAGGGCTTGGACTTTCTGCCTGGGCAGATCTGCTTGCTGCCTCTGTGTGTCCACTTCTAATCTCTGAGTGTCATGTGATGCCCATTCATAACAGGGTAATTCACAATAGCAGACATGGAAATAACCCCAATGCCTCCTGAAAGAGGAATGGGTAAAGAAACTGGGGATCCCGGCACAGTAGCCTAGTGCTTAAATCATTGCCTTGCTTGCATATGATCCCATATGGTCACCACTTTGTATCCCAGCAGCCCCACTTCTGATCCAGCTTCCTGCTTGTGGCCTTGGAAAGCAACAGAGGATGGCTCAAAGCCTTGGGACCCTGCACCCGCGTGGGAGACCTGGAGGAAGCTCCTGGCTTCAGATCAGCTCAGCTCCAGCTATTATGGCCACTTGGGGAGTAAACCAGTAAACAGAGGATCTTTCTTTCTGTCTCTCCCTCTCTGTAAACTGCCTTTCCAATAAGAATAAATGAATATATATATACACACACATATATATTTTAAATAGGATAAGACAATATTTAAAGACAATATTTAAAAAAAAAAATGGTACATCAGCTCCAAGGAATACTACTCAGCAATTAAAAAGAATAAAATTCTACCATTTGCAACAAAGTGGTCTCGAATTGAGACCATTATGCTCAGTGAAATAAGCCAGACCCAAAAGGACAAATACCATGCTTTCTGTGATATAAGGAAACCTTCATGGAAAATATAAAACAAATAGACATACAAATATATACATATATTTTCATCAATTAATTGTGTAATGAAAACTAGCATACCAGGAAGTGAAGATACATTAGAGTATGTAGCTTTCCTCCCAAATAAATGGAAGACTCCCAATGAAACTGTTAAATATACCTTGACGATTTGGTACTAGAGTTGCTACCATTGCCTATACCCACAATGCCATGATACACTGAAATAGCAGAACGTTGGATCTGTGACTGCTGCTGCTGTATTATTGTAATAGGGAGGAACGCGGTATGGGGGTGAAATGGGGAGGGAGAAAAGGGAAAAGGAAGGAATCCCTATACCTACAAATCTGTATCGTGGCGCCTGGTGTGATGGCTCAGTGGCTAAATCCTCACCTTGCACTTGCTGGGATCCTGTAAGAGCAGTAGTTCATGTCCTGGCTGTTCTACTTTCCCTGCACCTGCGTGGGAAACCTTGAAGAAGCTCCTGGCTTGTGGCTTTGGATCGGCTCAACTTTGGCTGTTGTGACCACTTGGGAGGTGAATCAGGGGACGGAAGATTTTTCTCTGTGTCTCTCCTTCTTTCTGTAAATCTGACTTTCCAATAAACGTAAATACATCTTTTTTTATTGGAAAGTCAGATATACAGAGAGGAGGAGATACAGAGAGAGGAAGATCTTCCATCCACTGATTTACTCCCCAAGTAAGCCACAACGGCCGGGGCTGTGTCGATCCGAAGCCAGGAACCAGGAACCTCTTCCGGGTCTCCCACACGTCCTTGACTGCTTTCCCAGGCCACAAGCAGGGAGCTGGATGGGAAGTGGAGCTTCCGGGATTAGAACCGGCGCCCATATGGGATCCCAGGGCGTTCAAGGCGAGGACTTTAGCCGCAAAGCCACGCTGCCGGGCCCAAGAAATAAATCTTAAGAAAAAACCTGTATCATGGAAAATAAGAATTTTTAAAAAAAGACCAGGAACAAGAGAAAGATATTCCCTATTTCCATTCTATAACAATTTAGGAGTTTCTGTATGGTATTATAAGGTGTGGAAAAACAATTCAAGGAAAATTTTCAGAAAGGGAAAAAAACCACTACATCCATACTTCTCTAAACTATTTCTGAATTGAAGTAAAATGATTTATTTCAATCAATTCATACATATGACATGTGTAATGTAATAATTAAAGAAGGGGGCCTGGGACCAGAGAAGGTAAAAATCTTGTGCATCCAGCCCTACAGTCTGACCGGCCAAACCTGGTGAGGCATGACTGCAAGGTGGACCAAGAGAAGGGAGCAGTGAGAGTTACTGCATGGCACATATCATTTGGTTCAGCTGAGGCTTTGGGGGCAGATGGACAGGAGAGAGAACGCCCTTAGAGAAACAGGGAGCAGTGTGCTGAACCTGTTCTCAAAAATAAATCAACAAAACCCCTCCAGCCTCTTGGGAGTGAACCTGGAGTTCAGGCTCTTAGCCCTGCGCCATTGATGTCTTCACAACGCCTTGCCTCCTCCTGTGCTCAGCCCCGCCCCCTCCCTTTAGCTTCCTCTTCTGACGCCAGCAGCCCCGGTGCTGGTGCTGCTGGCTCACTCTCTTCAAAGTGACGACCACGTCTACTTTCCTGCTGTAGCTGTCCCCAGCAGGAAGTTTGTTCCTTCTTTTAAAGTCATCCCTGGAAGCTGACGTCCACCTTGAGCTGTGCCACAAACTGTGCGCTCCTCTGTAAGTCAAGCTGCAGTTGTTCTGCCTTTCTCCGACCATTGGGATTTACCTTATGTGACCAGGGAAGGGGACTCTGTGCTTCTGCGCTGGGGACCATGAGCTGCTCGGCTGCTTCGCCTTGCTGGCATTGCCGGTGCTCATTCCTGGCTGCCATTCCCACGTAACAATTGCTGCTGCTGAAGAGGTAAGTCGGTAGCAGTCAGCAGATGTTTTTGGTTTGGTCACCGGTGATGTTGGTCAAGAGTTTCATCTCTACTGGGACCCAGTAACATGCAAGCAACTGTTTCTCAGCCTGGCTCCACTCCTCTGCCAGGGATGCCACAGCCTTGTTCTGGAACCCAGGGACCTGTGAGCTGATTCTTCCACTGAGGCTCACCCCCCAACTCCACACTGTGCTTCCATCCTTGACTCCTGTAACCACCACAGGGACTGAGATAAGATGGTCCATGGCCTGGCCCCGTGGGAGAGGCCCCTTGAGTCATATCACCTGGTGTGGAAGGTGGGACACCATGGTCCTCCAAGTGCAGGGTATTGCCTGCAGAACATAAAGTGCTCTCCTGGTGCTAGGCTTCCTGATGTGAGATAGCAGAGTCAAGATGCAGCAGTTTATCTTTCCCTTTGGAGTAGTTATCCCTGCATGTTTCACGCAGCCCTCACGGGCTGGTGTTGTGGCATAGCTGGAAAGGCCATTGCCCTAGACACAAGCATCCCATATGGGCACTGGTCTGTGTCCTGGCTATTCTGCTTTTGATCCAGCTCTCTTCCATCGACCTATTTATTTATTTACTTAAAGATGTAATTTTTTTTATTGAAAAGGCAGATATACAGAGAAAAAGAGAGACAGAAAGATTTTCCGTTTGCTGATTCACTTTCCAAGTGGCTGCAATAGCCGGAGCTGAGCTGATCTAAAGCCAGAAGCCGAGAGCTTCATCTGAGTCTCCCACACAGGTGCAGAGTCCCAGAGCTTTGAGCAGTCCTCCACTGCTTTCCCAGGCCAAAGGCAGGGATCTTGATGGGAAGTGGAGCAGCCAAGATATGAATTGGTGTCCAAATGGGATCCTGGCAAATGCAAGGCAAGAATGTAGCCACTAGGCTATTACACCAGGCCCCTAGCTCCCTTCTAATGACCCAGGAAAAACAGCAGAAGATAGCCCAAGTGTTTGGAGATCCTGCCACCCATGTGGGAGACCTGGATGAAACTCCTGGCCTCAGCGTGGCTAAATTCTGGCTGTTGCCATTATAGAGTGGATGGGTAGATGGAAGATCCTATTTTCTTTTCATATGTCTAAATTAAAAAAAAAAATTAGAATTAAAAAAAAACCCCAAAGTGAAGTGTCCAGTCCCCATCACAGGACTTACTTCCTGTGCATCTTAGCAAGGCCTCTGGTGCACATTGGTCCTTGTTTGTCCTACACAGTGAGCACCAGGACCCTGCTGCAGCTGAGCCTGCTGTGTGATGGGCTGGGTGAGCTCCAGGTCCCCTTTAGACTATATCATAATCCTGAGGTTAGCCATGTTTAGAAATGAATATTGCTTTTTAAAACAATTAATAATAATATTGTAGCTCTTTATGAGCTACAAGGTGATCAAAATATAATCAACATGTCTCCTTCAAAATTACTGTATGATTGGAGGGTTAGAGCGTCTATTTGCTCACATAATTTATACTAGGTTATTGTGAACATAGTGTCCACACTATTCTGTGTAACCATAGAAACATTTTTTTTGATCTAACTCTGGGTGCCTGTCAAAATTCCCTCTGTTTCCACTGCCCACTCCCATTCCTAGGTTCTTGTGGTAACCATTCTGTTTTCAGACTGAGTTCTTTTTAGCTCTTACATTTGAGAGAGAACATGTGTTATCTGTTTTTCTACATCTGGCTTATTTCACTCAACATGATATCCTCCAGTTCTATATATATTGCTACAAATGATAAGACTCCATTCTTTATTATGGTTGAATAAATTCCATTATATATAATGTATATTTATTTTCATTTTTTAAAGGTTTATTTATTTGGGTCCCAGAGTGATAGTGTAGTGGTTAAAGTCCTTGCCTTGGATCCCATATGGGCGCCGGTTCTAATCCCAGCAGCCCCACTTCCCATCCAGCTCCCTGCTTGTGGCCTGGGAAAGCAGTCGAGGACAGCCCAAAGCCTTGGGACCCTGCACCCGCATGGGAGACCCGGAAGAAGCTCCTGGCTCCTGGCTTCAGATTGGCTCAGCACCAGCCGTTGTGGCTGCTTGGGGAGTGAATCATCAGATGGAAGATCTCCCTCTCTGTCTCTCCTCTTCTGTATATCTGATTTTCCAGTAAATAAATAAATCTTTTTTTAAAAAAAAGGGTTTATTTATTTGAAAAGCAGAGTTATGGAGAGAATACAGAGAGGAAGAGACACAGAAATCTTCCACCTACTGATTTACCTGCCAAGTGTGCACAAGGGCTGGTGCTGGGGCTGAGCTGGTCTGAAACCAAGAGCCAGGAGCTTCTTCCTGGTCTCCCACAAGGGTGCAAGATCCCAAGAACTTTGCCATTTTCTGCCAGTTTCCCAGGCCACAAGCAGGCAGCTGGATCAGAAGTGGAGCAGCCGGGAATTGAACTGACAGCCATATTGGATACTGGATACTAATTTTCTTTAAATGAATCTTTTCAAGATTTATGTATTTACCTAAGGGAGAGATGGAGGGAGAGATGGAGGGAGGGAGGAAGGGAGGGAGAGAGAAGGAGGACGGGGAAGAGAAAGAAAAAGAGAGAGATACACTAATTTTCTATCCACTGGCTCATTCCCCAAGTGACCACAACAGCTGAGATTGGTCTAGGCAGAAACCAAGAGCCTAGTACACAATCTAGCTAACCCACGTGGGTGGCAAGGGCCCAGTCACTTGGACCATCCTGGCATCTGCTCTAGCTTCCCAGGCACATTAGTAGAAAGCAGTGTGGGAAGTGGAGCAGCTGGGTCTCCTGGGCACTCTGAAGTGAAATGCTGGCAGTGCAGCGGGCAGCTTAGCTGACTGTGCTACAGCACTGGCTCCCATCATGTTTTATTCATCTGGACACTTTGTTTCATTCCCTATCTTGGCTATTGGGAGAAATGCTGCAACAAACATGGCGGAGCAGACACTTCTGATGCAATCAGTTCCTGTCTGTTGGCTACACAGGAGTAGGCTTGCTGGATCATGCGACAGTTTCATTGTCTAGTTTTTAAAGAAACATCCAAGCCCTTTTCCAGTGGCCAGTCACATTTAGATGCTCACCAGCAATGTGTAGAGTTCTGCTTTCTCCATGCTGCGTCACTATCCTCTCTTTCTGATCACAGTCCTTCTAGCGGGGGTGAAGTGGTACCTCACTGTGGCTTGATTTGCAGGAAGTGAATATTGTTCCTTTCATTTGCATGCTGACATTTCTGGTCTGTTTTGCTGATCACAATGAAAAAGAATTTATTGGCCAAATCATTGCCTGTGCCACTATGGACATGATGACCTAAAAGATCTATTAGAGCAACAATGTTTTGTTTTTTAAAGATTTTATTGGAAAGTCAGATATACAGAGAGGAGGAGAGACGGAGAGCAAGATCTTCCTTCCAATGATTGACTCCCCAAGTGACTGCAATGGCCGGGGCTGCGCTGTCCCGAAAGCAGGAGCCTGGATCCTCTTCTAGGTCTCCCACATGGGTGCAGGGTTCCAAGACTTTGGGCTGTCCTTAACTGCTTTCCCAGGCCACAAGCAGGGAGGAGGATGGGAAGTGGAGATGCTGGGATTAGAACCACTGCCCACGTGGGATCCCAGGGTATGCAAAGCGAGGACTTTAGCTGCTAGGCCACGGAGTTGGGCCCTAGAGCAACAATGTTGCTAGCTGTGGTCAGAAATTAAGACAGTTTGGGCCCGGCGGCGTGGCCTAGCTGCTAAAGTCCTCGCCTTTAGAAAAGATTATTTCTTTTTTTTTAACCATAATTCTTAATATATTTTACTTACTCATTTGGTGTAGAGGGGAAGCTGAGGGGAGAGATGTATTGCTGGTTTTATTCCCTAAACGCCTACAACAGCCAAGGCTGGGCTAGTTGGAAATCAGGAACTCAAATGCAATTGATTACCTGGATGGGAGGGGCACAGCTATTTGAGGCATCGTTGCTGCTACCTGAGTGTCCCTTAGTGAGAAGCTGGGATCTGGAGCAGAGCTAGGACTCACACTGAGGCCCTCCACTATGGGATGCAGGTAGTTTAAGTGATATCTAAATTGCTAGGTCTACTTCTGACGCTGCGGGTTTCAAATGGCAGCGAGCACCTTTGCCATCCCTCCCACGCCAGTGGAAGAGTAATTTCGCTTTGCTATTGCACTTGGAGGGCAGTTTTGTATTCTTTTAAAATATTTATATTTATTGGGAAAGCAGATCCACAGAGAAGGAGAAATAAAAAGATCTTTCATCCACTGGTTCACCCTCCAGATGGCCACAATGGCCAGTGCTGAGCCAATTTGAAACCAGGAGCCAGAAGCTTCTTCCAGGTCTCCCATGTGTGTGCAGTGTTCCAAGGCTTTGGGCGATCCTCTACTGCTTTCCCAGTCCACAAGCAGAGAGCTGAATGGGAAGTAGAATAGCTGGGACATGAACTGGTGCCCATATGGGATCCCAGCACTTGAATGGGGAGGATTAGCCAACTTAGCCATTGTGCTGGGTCTGTGGAGGGCAGGTTTGAAATTTCTCTTGGAATGTGGCAGAATTGGGAAAGAAAAACTTCTAATCATGGTAAGATAAGCAGACAAAATATATTGCTAAAAAATACAAGAGAATATGCATTGAAAGCTGATGAATTATTTATACGATCTCAAGAAGTTAGAAAGAAAAGAAAACTCATCCAAATACGGCTAATATAAGTGCACGCTAGGAAGGAAAGGGAAGTTTTGAATGTGCAGTGAATGGACTAAGACAGGACAGGTGAAGAAGGAGCAGACATTGCCAACAGTGTCTTAGAGGCTGCACCTCTCAGGCCTCTGGCTTCGATGATGAGTGCTACCCAACATTCAAACAGCAAACCGAAATTGCGCTCTTCCTAAGGTCACACACACCCACTCTGGACATCAAGGGATGCGCAGTCACCACAGTCTGTGGAGGTATTAGTGTTTCACTACGTGGATGGATGAAAAATGGTTAATCTTTTCTGGTTTTGTTTGCATCTTATTAACTACTAAGATGTCATATATATATATATATATATATATACATATATATATATATATATATTTTTTTTTTTTTTTCTCCCCACCAGTTCTCTTGGTGAAGGGAAACTTATAGTTTCCTTCTGGACATGGGAGAATTATATTATATATGTATATATAATATATATGTATGCGTGTAAATATATATATGTCTATCTATCTACATGTAAAGATTTACCCATGTTTTCAAGGTACATTTACAGAGAGTGAGAAAAAGAGAAGCAAAAACAGTTATTTTCCATTCACCAGATCACTCCTCAAATGACCACAATAGCCACAGTTGGGGCAGGCTGGGGCCAGGCTGGAGCCAGGAACTTAAGATTTCCATCCAGTTCTCCCACAAGGGTGGCAAGGGCCCAACTACTTGGACCATGCTCTGCTGCTTTGCCCAGGTACATGGCAGTAGAGCCAGTACAGCTCAAACCGTTGCCCATAGGCCATGCTGGCACTGGAGGCAATGGTTTAAACTCCTATGCCACAATACAGTCCTGAATATCTGAATTAGCCATTTTTCACTTTCACTATCTCTTATTTTATCTCTTTTTTAAAAAAAGATTTATTTATTTTTATTGGAATGTCAGATATACAGAGAGGAGACACAGAGAGAAAGCTCTTCCCAAGTGGCCTTAATGGCAGGAGCTGAGCCAGATCCAAAGCCTGGAGCCTAGAGCCTTTTTTGGGTCTCCCACGTAGGTGCAGAGTCCCAGGGCTTTGAGCCATCCTCAACTGCTTTCTTAGGCTACAAGCAGGGAGCTGGATGGGAAGCGGGGCTGCTGGGATATGAGCCAGTGTCCATGTGGGATCCCAGGGTATGCAAGGTGAGGACTTTAGTTGCTAGGCTACCCTCTTATTTGATCTCTTAAAGATTTAGTTAGTTTACTTGAAAGTGTTAGAGAAACAGAGATTTTCCACCTACTTATCCACTTTCCTAACAGCCAGAGCTGGAGAGGGCTGAAACAGCAGGTGCTGGACCAGGGACAAAGCCAGAAGCCCAGATATCCATCCCGGTCTCTTATGTGCTTGGTAGCAGTCCAACCAGACCTCTGCTGTGTTCCCAGGTGCATTAGCAGGGAGCTGGATTGGCAACAAAGCAGTTGGGACTCAAACTGGCACTGATACGGGATGCTAACATCAAATATAGTGGCCTAACCCATTGTGCCATGAGGGAGGGAGAGAAGAAGGGAGGCAGGGAGAGGGAGAAAGTGTGGGAGAGGGAAAAGGAGGGGAGAGAGATCTTGACTTCCATGTGCTGGTTCACTCTTCAAATGCCTGCAACAGTCAGACCTGAGCCATGCCAAAACCAGGAACTCAACCCATAACTCCTGTGCTGGCAGCAGAGATCCAAGCGCTTTGCCATCACCTCTGCCCCTCTCCCATGGGTGTGCATTTGCAGGAATGACTGGGTGCAGAACTGGGGCTCTGGACACAGGATATAGACACCCAGGAAGTAACTTAAATGTTGCACCAAGCAGCCAGTCCAACTTTTTTTTTTATTATTGATGATATTTATTTGCTTGACATACACACACATGCATATGGATGGAAGAGGAGACAGAATTTTCACTCATTGTTTCACTCCCCAAATGTCTAAAACATTCAGATCGGTGGGACTGAATTTAGGAGCCAAGAACTCCATCCTGGTCTCCCACATGGGTTGCACAAACTCAGGTCTCTGGGCTATAATTTCTGCCTCTTGGGAGAATGGATTGGAAGTGGAGCAGTCAGGACAGGAACTAATAGGGATGTGTACATTCCAAATGGGAGGTTATTCCACTGAACCACAACACCTGGTCTGGCTATTTATTTATAAGTCAGAGTTACACAAAGAAAGGGGGGAGGAGGGAGAAAGAGAGGAATATAGAGAATCTACATTTGCTTCCCAGCTGGCTGCAATACCTACTTCAGGGAGAGTGTGAAGCCAGGAGCCAGGAACTTTATTCAGGCCTCCCACACATGGCCAGGACCCAAGCACTGAGACCAGCTTCTGCTTTCCCAGGCTCACCAGCAGAGAGCTGGATTTGAAGTGGAGTAGCCAGGACCCAAACCAGCACTCTTATGGAATGCTGGTGCTGCACGGAGCAGCTTTTACTGCTATGCCAAAATGCTGGCCTTAACTTTTTTTTTTAAAGATTTATTTATTTTTATTACAAAGTCAGATATACAGAGAAGAAGATCTTTTGTTCAATGATTCACTCCCCAAGTGAGTGCACAGGCCGGTGCTGTGTCGATCCGAACCCGGGAACCTGGAACCTCCTCTGGGTCTCCCACACGGGTGCAGGGCCCCAAAGCTTTGGGCCATCCTTGACTGCTTTCCCAGGCCACAAGCAGAGAGCTGGATGGGAAGTGGAGCTGCCGGGACTAGAACCGGTGCCCATATGGGATCCTGGTGCGTTCAAGGCGAGGACTTTAGCCACTAGGCCACGCTGCCGGGCCCTGGCCTTAACTTTTAAGGTGACTTTGTTAAACATTTCTGAGTGTTCATTTTTTTTTTTTTTTTTAACATTTTTCTATGGGCCCTGCGTGATGGCTCAATGGCTAAATCCTCACCTTGCAAGCGCTGGGATTCCATGTGGGTGTCAGTTTGTGTCCCAGCTGCTCCGCTTCCCTTCCAACTCCCTGCTTATGGCCTGGGAAAAGCAGCTGGCTCCTTGAGTTTGGATCAGCTCAGCTCTAGCTGCTGTGGCCAACTGGGAAGTGGACCAGCAACTGAAGATTTCTGTCTTTTCTTCTCTCTGTAAATCTGCCTAATTAAAAATAAATAAATAATAAATAAATCTGGGCCCGGCGGCGTGGTCTAGCGGCTAAAGTCCTGCCTTGGATGCGCCGAGATCCCATATGGGTGCCGGTTCTAGTCCCGGCAGCTCCACTTCCCATCCAGCTCCCTGCCTGTGGCCTGGGAAAGGAGTCTAACCACGATGCAGAGCTTTTTCACTCATTCCACTTTTTTTTTTTTCTTTTTTACAGATGGCGGAAGTGTTTTCTTCTCCAGTGCTAGCATTTCATTTTCTTGGTATTAGCTGAGGGACTCCTCGTTTGCTGACTTCAACTTCGTAAGAGTTCTTTGAATAATAAGAGTCTATTCTGGATTGTACCAGCTAACTTCAAATAAGCTTAGGACACTCATTTCCCTTAAAGGTTTTATTTTTATTCCCCCCTCCCACATTTTTTTAAAGGATGAGGGCTGAAATCACTCCTGGACAAACCCGCCAGACAAAAACTATTAGTTTAATCGCACAGGTGTTTTCCTTCTTCTAATCTACTAATGTAGCTAAAAGCACAGACACATTGCACTCATGTATTTTCTAATCCCCATGTTGTTTGTGGTATCGTCTAAAAGTACAGCTACAGATTCTATTTATTCATGTTTCATATATTTTGCAATGTTTAACAGTTATTGCCCTATCATAGTACTAAATTACTATATTCTCAAGTGTAATATATCATATTATCAAGCTAGCTAGAAGTCTACATTATTTTCAAAAATATTTTTGGAGAACAGAATGGGAGGTGGTAAGTGTCCTAAAAACAGTAGCAGCATCAGGTCCGGTTTGTGTCCTGGCTGTTCCGCTTCCCATCCAGATCCCTGCTTGTGGCCCGGGGAAGCAGTAGAGGGCAGCGCACAGCCTTGGGAGCCTGCACCTGCACGGGAGACCTGGAGGAAGCTCAGCTCTGGCCATTCTGCGCACTTAAGGATTGAACCAGTGGATGGAGGAGACTTTTCTGTAAAATTTGCCTTTTCAATAAAAAAAAAAATTAAAAAAATAAAGAACAATGGTATCATTTAGGTCTGTGTGAACTAGATGTGGCCTTCATATGCCACTGAGCAAACTGTTAGATCACCCTAAACATGAAAGACCTTGGTTTCAAACTGAACATCTGTAAGAGGAATAACTGGGAGAATCAAATGTTAAAGTACTGTGAATTGTGTCAACAACCATATAAATATACGAAATGATGAGATTGAAGTAAGGTATTTTTAATTTAAATGCAATAATGAAAGAAGATACAATAGAAACACATTAAAATCTCTAAAGCCATGTAAAACCCGAAGGCATTAAAATTTATTAAATGATGCAATAACAACAGAATTCTTTATTTACAATAGCATTATTTAACATCAAATAAGCAAATAGCATCAGCAAAGCAATATTAACTTGCATAAATGTATTTAAAATTTCTCTGAATAGATCTACCTTTGCATAAACTGCTCACACTAGGAATACGAACATCAATGCAGGTGAACAAACTGATGCTCAGAGTCCACTCCATTTGGAAAATAAACCACAACCTGAAACACTGTAAGCTTTCTCCTGAAGAACCATAGGTAATATATTGCTTAATTTTACCCTTGTATAATCTTTTCATATACACACATCTCAGATGCAACTTCATGAGGAACTGTACAAATAAAACCCACAAATGACAAAGAAAAAAAATGACAGTTAAATGTCTGAAGAAATGTATCATCATCACCATTCAATAACATAAAGGTTAAGTGATGATGTACTTATTCCAAAATTGTACACAATTCACTATACAAATATAATACATCGGACAGCTATGTAGGAATATACAAGACTTAAAAACAGATCTAAGGCATTATGCTAGATTTTAGCATTTTGAGGTTCTTGCACATAGCTTTTACCTGTAGTAAGAAACTTAAAAGATTTTGTTTTAGTCTATAAAGAAACACCAGGGAGAAAGTTCTAATGAAAATCGAAGCCACTACAGTAATTGTTTTTTTGTGCAGAGAATGCTTTGCTTTTAGGCAGCATACTACCATACAAACACTAGAAAATTTTAAATTCACACCAACAATTAATGGCTTAAGTTGCATTTCAAAATTGATTGTGTATCTTTGGGTTCTGCAAGTGGATCTGTGCCACCCATTTCATGTGTTAAGCCCATAGGAACTCCATTTTTAAACATGGATTAAAAATTGCATCATATAAACTGCAAAAACATTGCTTTCAATGATCACAGGCCGTAAGAGATACACATGGGGAGGGAGGGGCATTTCTTATCTTTGAGTCCAATGAATTCATTGTAGTAGAACAGCTCACTTCACTTCTTAAACTTACCACGTCACATGAACACTTAAATGAGCTTTACAACCAAGATAATGTTATGTATATTTTTCACATTCTGTTTTTCACATTTAGTAATATAAGTAAAACACTGATTATTTGTTCTATTAAACAAAAACCAAGTATTCCATCAAACAAATTTATTGTGTACAGCATGAGAAATACTGATGATGAAGGGGACTGATTTGGCTTTTGCTTCTATAGTGATCAATATGATCAGAGGACTCCTTCACTTATTTTTCTTTTCCTAATTAGATGCAAAACAAAATCCATTACCTGATCTGAACCAGAAGAGAATTTGTAATCTCTTTGCCTTCAAACAGTAATGACCATGAATCATTCGAAATGACCAGCATCACAGGCTTGTCCATTTGTCTGAATTGGGACTGACATTAAAACAGTGGGCAGACAGGTAAACAATCAAGATACACAGATGGTTTGGGATGGCGTTAAGAGTGAAAAGGGACTTTAAACAATTCCAGTTTACCCTCTCTTTCTCTTTTGTGCTGTGTCAAGTTGAAAGTCATTCTGATTCACAGATTCCTAAAAAGTAACCGAAAGCCCATCACATTACATTGTGGACATACGAGCCTCATCCCTGCGGGGAGGTCCTGGAGTTCTGGGCCAACACCTGCTCGTGTCTTCCAGCACAGCTGGGCAACCCAAGGGTGTGCTGGAGACAAAGTTGAGCCTTGGCGGGAACACGAACTGGCAGCAGCTGAGAAGTGCTGTTCCCTGGCCACCTCCCGGTACTGAGGTCCCTCTCAAGTGGAAAAAGGAATAGAAATGCAAATTTCCAGAAGGTTTCTTCAGTCTGGTGCAACACTTTCAGACTGTCTACTTGCCATTTCTTTCTCTTTGGGCTATATCTCTCTCTGGACTTCTATCTGCCCAGGCAGAGGGAGATATCGATATAAATAGAGGGGAGTGGTACATGTTTCACCCTGCCACAAATAAACAAACACAGTTCAAGGAAAACTCTGTTCCTAAAAAGCTTGGCTAATGAGATATTATAAAATGCTTTGCTTTTTAGACATCAAAAAGCTATCCCTCTGGAATCTAGGTAAGAAAGGATGTGTAACGGGATTGGGGAGAAACAGCTCAAAAAAGGCCGTCAGTTTCTTGGTATTGCAGTTGTCTGAAACCAAGGCCAATGAATAAAAGGTTATTCCCCTACTGGAGTGGGCAAGAGAAACAACCATAAAAGTGGCCTGCTTAGTAACATGTAGTCTTTCTAAGGTCATTAAGAAAGGATATAAACATATAAAAATCAAGAATTGGTTCCTACAGCGGCTGCGTATCATATAGATAAATGATTTATGAGCAGAATCACAAGGTTTAGAAAATAAGAAGTCTTAAGTCTACAAATTAGGTCTAATCAAGGCATTGATGTCCTTTACAAAACACCTTTAGGAGACATTGCTATGAAGAGATCTAATTTAATACTGAAGTACCTCATTTTTTGAGTCAGTTCCACAATATGTATACCTCACAAAAATTATACAATTAAAACACTTAAGTTCTCAACTTAAATTATTGCTTGTTTACATATAAATTGGATTTTATGTACCTTACAAAACGTCGGCTTAGTCAGCACTGCTAGAAAAAAAAAATTAAAAAAACCCATGGCAGAGGTTATATCTGTCGGGATACCTGTTGTCAATTTCAACCCACTGTACGCACTCCCTCCGGGGGCGGAGGCCGGGCTGCTGGGGACGGAAGCGAGCATGCTCCCAAAGCAGGTGTCCGCAGCTTGACCGGAATCAAGTCCTTGCTCAGCTCCTCTCCTTGCCAGTAAACACACTTTTCTGAAATCCAATAGTTAGCAATAGGGAAGTGGCTGGCTGGACACTGAGAGAAATGAAGGGCTTACCTGGTTTCTGTAGCTTAAACAGGTGAAGGAGCAGAAGAAGGATGGGAGTGGCAGAGTGGGAAAGGGCGCAGGTGGGACCACAGGGAGAAGAGATGCTAATTCAAGCTGTGGTCACTCCGAAAAAAACGTAATTCAGAAATCAAAAGTATTTCTTCTTGGTTCATGATTTAGGTGGACTAATTTGGTTTTTGCAAAGGAAAAAAAAAAGGAACAAATAACTGTAATATTAACAGGCTTCTCACAGGCTCTTTTTCCTTGGTTCAATAACTGGAAACTTTGCAACGTGATCTCTAGAGTTGTCTAAGAAGGTGTGAATGTGACTTACTGGTCTTCTCTGAGTGGGGTACAGGGGGTGTCTGCACACACAGCGCTGCCCGTTGCACCTGCCTCGCATCCCAGATGCAGGCACTAGCTCAAAACACCTTTAGCTGTTTGGTTTGTTAATTCTTTTCTTTCCCCCAGATGAAATCTGAATCTTTCGAACTAGACAGATTAGCCAGGGAAAACAAAGCAAAGAAACCAGTGTCTGGAACCCAACAAGAGCATGGTTCCCCTTAAATACATACACTTAAATACATTCAATCTGACATGGGATGACATTTGCCTGTCGACATTGACGCTGCAGGAGAGATCTAAGTTGCACTAAGGTGAATGCAGTGAACAGACTGAGCAACTGTCCGGACGTGAGCTTCAGGCTGTCGAGAAGAGGCTACTCTGCCTGCTGCAGTCCACGGAGCTCCACGTGGGGAGCTGGGCCCAGGGCCGGCTGCTGATCTTGCCCGGTGGAGCTGGCTGGCCCGTCGGTTAAGTGGAAACAAGCAGACGCGGCTCTCCAGACTGCGAAGTGTTGTGAGCAAACGAGCCCGGTCAGCTGAAGGAGCAGCAACCAGCGGCCTCCAGTGTCAGCAGTATTTCTGCAGGAAAACAGAATTGGAAAATACTTCTGAGCATTTCTTGAAACCAGCAGAAGTCCTGCTACAAAAGAGCCAATTTCCTTGACTGTTTTAAATAATGCCAGTCACCAGGGCTGCGTAGGATGAGCACACTGGATCGGACGGAGATGGGTACATGTTGCTGTCTCTAGCTGAGCGATGTTTCCGTGCACAGAGAGGAGTTTGAGAGGACCCTACCAGACAGTCTGTGGGAATGGACAATCCCGATTCTCTTACAAACAGCTCAATTTCATGTCCTCCACTGTCTCAATACTCAGGTGAATGAAACACCTAGCTGCTGACAGTCCTTACTTTCTGGTGGCGTTTAGTCCAACAGGGGCCACCACTTGTAATCCTTTTTTTAAAAGATTTACTTATTTTCATTGGAAAGGCGGATATACAGAGAGGAGGAGAGACAGAGAGAAAGATGTTCCATCTGATGATTCACTCCCCAAGCGGCCGCAATGGCTGGAACTGAGCCAATCCGAAGCCAGGAGCCAGGAGCTCTTCCGGGTCTCCCAAATGGGTACAGGGTTCCAAGGCTCTGGGCCATCCTGGACCGCTTTTCCAGGCCACAAGTAGGGAGCTGGATGGGAAGCGGGGCTTCCGGGATTAGAACTGGTGCCCATATGGGATCTCGGCGCATGCAAGGCAAGGACTTTAACCCCTACGCTATTGCGCCGGGCCTCCATTTGTAATCCTTACTCAAAATCATACCTCCTATGTGACGGCCCTCTTAATTCTTCCTGATGAGTTTCCTGTCTTCACTAGGCTAAATAAACTGTTTTTGTTTTTATTTTATTATTTTTTTAATTATTTATTATTTTTACTTCATTAATTACATTGTATTATGTGACACAGTTACATAGGTACTTGGGTTCTCCCCACCCCTCCCCAAACCCTCCCACCATGGTGGATTCCTCTACCTTGTTGCATAACCACAGCTCAAGTTCATGTTTTTGTTTTTAAAAAGGATCTATTTATTTGAAAGGCAATGTTTTTTTTTTTTTTTTTTTTTTTAAAGATTTTATTATTATTGGAAAGCCGGATATACAGAGAGGAGGAGAGACAGAGAGGAAGATCTTCCATCCGATGTTTCACTCCCCAAGTGAGCCGCAACGGACCGGTACTCGCCAATCCGACGCCGGGACCAGGAACCTCTTCCGGGTCTCCCACGCGGGTGCAGGGTCCCAAAGCCTTGGGCCGTCCCCAACTGCCCTCCCAGGCCACAAGCAGGGAGCTGGATGGGAAGTGGAGCTGCCGGGATTAGAACCGGCGCCCATATGGGATCCCGGGGCCCTCAAGGCGAGGACTTTAGCCGCTAGGCCACGCCGCCGGGCCCCTGAAAGGCAATGTTATACACAGAGAGGGAGAGATTGAGAGAGATATACACACAGATGCTCCCTCTGCTGGTTCATTTCCCCACAATGGCCACAATGACTCCGGCTGGGCCCAGCCAAAGACAGGAACCAGGAACTCTACTGCTTCTGGGAGCTGGATAGTTAGGCCCCAGGCAGGGAGGTGGAAGGGAAGTGGGGCAGCGAGGATACAAACTGGCGCCCATATAGGATTCCAGTGCATGGAAGGTGAGGACTTCAGGCTACCATGCCAGGCCCAGAAGATTCATCTTTATTTAAAAGACAGCATCACAGACAAAGAAGGGGAGACAGAGATTTTTCATCTAGGGGTTCATTCTCCAAATGGCTGCAACAACTGGAGCTGGGCCCGTCTGAAGCCAGGAGCATCTTCCATGTCTCCCAGGTGGGTGCAGGGGCCCAATGTCTTTGGCCATCTTTTGCTGCCTTCCCAGGTACATCAGCAGAGAGCCGGGTCAGAAGTGGACCAAGTGGGTAGTTTAAACCCGCACCTATATGAGATGCCAGCACCAGAGGCAGAGGTTGAACTTGCTATATACCAGGGTGCCAGCCATTCAAACACATTTTCAAACTTTTAAATAAATTAGCTCTGAATAATAATGTAACTCTATTTCTTTTAAATAAAGGATATTTAATGCACTTAATATCATGAAAGCTGAACATATATTCATTTCTAACTTCTGACACATGATTTCATATGAAAATACTCCACGACATTGATTAAAAAATGGGAAAAAAAATCCTTCAATTTTCCAATTTGTCTATGAAAAAAAAGAATTCTGCTAAGAAATATTTTCATGCTATTTGATACATGAGGCTTAACTGCAAGGTAGCATTCTCCCATGAACTCATATCCATGAGCAGTGAGTGGCTAGACTCAAGTGCCCAGCATGTAGCATGCCCATGGGGTCGGTTACACTGCATGGAGTGTCATCCTGGCTGCCAACAACTCATGGGTGGGTGGCTGTTTATCCTCCTGTATCTGGCTGCTGGAGGGAGTTGACAGCATGGTGGACGTAAAGTGTCTGAGTAGGCCTTGGGGCACAAAAGGTCTGGAAAAGTCCACATCACTGACCTCCTCACCACCTGAAAGCCCATTCTAACCAGCGGGAAAGTCTTCCAACTGCAGTAACTCCAAGTGACCTCATCACACTTCAACGATGATTTTTTTTCAACTACATTAAAGTCTGAGAGAGCCAGCGAGTCAGCTACATCTTTCACAAGCTGATTCACTCAAAGTGCCTACAACAGGCAAGGCTGGGCCAGCCTAAAGCCAGGAACTCAGCTGGGTGGCAGGCACCCAAGTACTTGAGCCATCAGCTGCTGCCTTCTTAGGTACATAGGAGCAAGGAGCGGGGGCAGGAGCAAGGAGCTGGGGACTTGAACCCAGGCACTGTTGAGTTGGGATGTAAGCATCCCAAGCAGTATCTTAACCTCTGTGTCAAAGGTCTGCCTCCTAGGGCCCGGCGGCGTGGCCTAGTGGCTAAAGTCCTCGCCTTGAACGCGCCAGAATCCCATATGGGCGCTGGTTCTAATCCCGGCAGCTCCACTTCCCATCCAGCTCCCTGCTTGTGGCCTGGGAAAGCAGTCGAGGACGGTACAAAGCTTTGGGACACTGCACCCACGTGGGAGACCCGGAAGAGGTTCCTGGTTCCTGGCTTTGGATTGGCGCGCCGTTGCGCTCACTTGGGGAGTGAATCATCGGATGGAAGATCTTCCTCTCTGTCTCTCCTCCTTTTTGTATATCTGACTTTGTAATAAAAAATAAACAAATCTTAAAAAAAAAAAAGGTCTGCCTCACAGAGGGTTTTTTAAATTATTATTAGTTTGTGGGCCCAGTGTGGTAGCCTAGCGGCTAAAGTCCTTGCCTTGCACGCATCAAGAATCCCTGCTTCCCATCTAGTTCCCTCCCTGTGGCCTGGGAAAGCAGTGGAGGATGGCCCAAAGCCTTGGGACGCTGCACTCGCATGGGAGACCTGGAGGAAGTTCCTGGCTCCTGGCTTTGGATTGGTGCAGCACCGGCTGTTGCAGTCACATGGGGAATGAAACATTGGATGGAAGATCTTCCTCTTTGTCTCTCCTCCTTTCTGTGTATCTGACTTCCCAGTAAAAATAAAATAAATATTAAAGAAAATTATTAGTAGTATGTACATTTATTTGAAAGGCAGAGCTACAGAGGAGAGAGAGAAGGGGAGAGACAAAGAGAGAGATTGTATCTTCCATCCACTAGTTCATTCCCCAAAGGGCCACAATGACCAGATTTGGGCTGGTCTGAAGCCAGGAGCCAGGAGCTTCTTCTAGGGTCTCCTACGTGAGTGTAGAGGCTCCAGGATCTGGGTAATCCTCAGCTGCTTTCCCAGGCACTTAGCAGGAAGCTGGATTGGAAGTGGACTCAAACTGGTGCCAATACAGGATGAAGGGTAGGCCTCGTGGTGCCAGCCCCACAAATAATCTTAGAGAGAGAGGGAGAGAGGACTGGAAAAACCAGTTAGTGTTCCCTTTGCAAAATGGGCAGCAGGATCAGGGGTTAAGAACGAGTGACTGGTGAGGTGGGTAGATCAAGACTGCAGCTGAGGGGCTGTGCTGAGGCCCAGGAGGGGAAGCCCTGGCTGGAGATGCCAGTGCCATGGCAGAGCTCCAGCTTGACTCCAACAGCTGCATTTCTGCTCCGGCTTCCTGCTAATGCGGCTGGGAGGGCAGCAGCAAATGCCCCAAGTGTTTGGCTCCCTCCAACCACCTGAGATGGAGTGCCTGGCTTTGCTTAGCCCAGTTGTAGCTCTTGTGGCTGTTTGGGGAGTGATTTAGTGGACAGAAGATCTCTTAGTCAACCTCTCAAAATAAAAAAAAATCTATATGTATGGCATGTATAGAAACATGGCAGCTGAGTCAGACACTCAGAGGCCGGCGGCACCTGCCAACCTCCACTCAGCCACTGGGAAGCAGGGCAGGAAGGAGCTTTAAACCTTGCTTTGGAACTCAGAGCCAGCCAGCACTTGACAACACTGGCAATCCTCTAACCTCAGGCTGTTGCTGTTAGGAGACTCCATATTTGCTCCAGCAACAGGCAGAGAGGCCTGTGCTACAGAGGACAGGCTTTGGTGTCCCTACCAGCCTCACTAGACCTGGCATGCGCCGGAGTGACTGGGAGACTTTGGGTGGGACGGAGCCTATTTCTGGCCACTGTCTTTGTCACCCTCTTCAAACCCTAGCCTAGCAGAAAGGCAACTGGGAAGATCCTAATGTTCACGATCCTTATCCCAGAGCATGCAGACTTTCTCTAGACCCGTCCCAGAATCAAGTGTTGGAGCAGCTATCACTGCCACCTAGTGGTTGAAATGGCAGACGTGTTCATTGGCTCAGAGGAAACAAACAGGTTGCCCGGGATTTCTGGAAGGACAGCTCTAAATGAAATCGGGTTAGCATAGATTAACCCATCAGCTGGCAGACAGTTTTGTACACCAGTAAGCATTAAGAACTTACAGGGCACTGTGACTCCCCTAATGATCAAAATAAGGTGTTAAAACATCATTCAAGTGGGAACTGAAATTTTCAAGTGCTTGCAACAAGATTTCAAAACAGCTGTTTGAAGGAAATTGAACGAACTTGAATAGAAGTACTGCTAACAGAGAGACCTGACAGGGAGAAATAAAGCAGAGCAACAGTAATCATTCAATTGAAAACTGCACTAAGCAGAATTAAAAACATGACCACACAGATCAAGCAGAAGCAAGAATCAGTGAGACTGAAGACAGGATATCTGAATATACATAGAGTGGAAAAAGGATAAAGAGAGCTTACAAGGAGCTTCAGAACAGCAGAACAAGAGCAAACGACCCAGCTACCTGGGTTCAGTAGTGACCTGCAAATGCCAAGGGGGTAAAAAGCATATTTAGAGCAACGGTAGCAGTTAGCACAATGGATCAAACAACCACTTAGGACACCAGCAACCTGTGTTGGAGTCCCATGTTGGGGTGTTGGTTCAAGTCCTTGCAACCCTGCTTCCTGTTTTCTGCAAATGCTTCTGGCAAGCTACAGATAATGACCCAGGTGCTTAGAATCTTGCCATCCAGTGGGAGAACCAGATGGCTTCTGGCTTCAGCCTGGCCATTTGGGGAGTAAGACAGCCGATGACTATCTCCGTTTCCTTCCTTATCCCTCTGCCTTCTCTCTCTGCCACTCTGCTGTCCAAACAAACAAACAAATATTCAGGAGCTGCAGTTGTGGCACAGCATGATAAGGCTAGCTTGTTGCCTATAATGCTGGTTTGGCCTCTGGCTGCTGCACTTGGAATCCAGCTCCCTGCGAATGCATCTGAATTCCAAGTGAATGCTGTGAATGCTCACGTGGGGCTCCAGGCTCCTGGCTTTGGCCCTGCCCCTGGCTGCAGGCATTGGGAAGGGCGCTCTCTCTGTGTATGCAACTCTTTTAAATAAATACAAATAAATCTCTAAAAGCAAATACATAAACTGTGCTTTCATAATAACGAGGGGAAATACAGTGGGAGGGAAGATTGAGGAAGGAGGCAGGGGAAAGGGGAGGAATGAACCCCTATGCCTATAAAACTACATTGTGGAAACTAAACACATAATTCATCAATTAAAAAAAACCTCACATATCAAAATGATCATAGTACTTCTGGAACTCTAAAGAAAGCAGAAGCAGTGGCTCAAGAAATTACTCCTCTGTCTTGCAGCACCAGTGTCTCATACGGGCACTGGTTCATGTCCGGGCTGCTCCACTTTGATCCAGCTCCCTGCTTATGGCCTAGGAAGGCAGTGCAGGGTAGCTTGGGTCCTTGACCATGCACCCAAGTAGGAGACGCAAAGGAGGCTCCTGGCTTCGGATTGGCTCAGCTCTGGCCGTTGTGGCCATTTGGGTAGTAAAAGCAATGAATGAAAGATCTTTTTCTTTTTCTCTACTGCTCTCTGTAAATCTGCATTTCAAATAGAAAAAAAAAATCAAGCAGCCATACTTCTATCAAATAAGAGATTTTAAATAAAAACCAT
Source organism: Ochotona princeps (assembly GCF_030435755.1). NCBI lineage: Eukaryota > Metazoa > Chordata > Mammalia > Lagomorpha > Ochotonidae > Ochotona > Ochotona princeps. The sequence continues at coordinate 55,540,772 of NC_080840.1, forward strand.
AACAAGAGACAAGATAAAGGTCATTATACACTGACAATGGGTTCAGCATGGCAAGAGGCAACAACTGCTAATCTACATTTCCCTGATTTTGAGCATCCAAATGGATAAAGCAAATATTAGCAGACCAAAAGGGAGAGTCAGACTCCAGTACAAACATCATATTGGGTAACAGCCCACTTTCAGAAGTAGAAAGACCATCCAGACAGAAAAGCAATAAAGAAAAATTAAATTGCTTATTGTATCTAACAAACACCTACAAAATACTCTTGAAGAACATACATTCTTCTCAACAACAAATGGAGTACTCTTCAGGAAAGATCACATGGTAGATTATGTGTTAACACATTTAAAAGAATAAAAATGTTAAGTATTTCTTCTAACCATAATGCAATAAAACTAGAAATTAATAATAATAAAAACTACATAAACACATGGATAATCAAGAACTGATTTCTAAACAACCAACTAATAGATTAAGAAATTAGAAACACAACATTGCAAAAACCCGTGAGATACAGCAAAAGTAGACTAAAGGAAGTGTATGGTATTCAGTGCCTAAATCAAAAAAAGGAAGGTCTCAGGCCCAGTGTAGTAGCCCAGTGGCTAAAGTCCTCGCCTTGCAACTGCCAGGATCCCATATGGGCAATGGTTCCTATCCCGGCAGCTCCACTTCCCGTCCAGCTCCCTGCCTGTGGCCTGGGAAAGCAGTCGAGGACGGCCCAAAGCCTTGGGACCCTGCAATTAAGTTGGAGACCTGTAAGAGGCTCTGGGCTCCTGGCTTTGGCTCGGTACAGCTCTGGTTGTTGAGGGCATTTGGGGCAATGAACCAGCAGATGGAAGATCTTCCTCTCTGAATATCTGACTTTCCAATAAAAATAAAATAAATCTCTTAAAAAAAAGATCTTAAATAAACAACTTCTGTGCATCTCAGGGAAGTAAAGAACGAATCAAATCTAAAATTAATAGAAGCAAAGAAACATTTAAATCCAGAGGACAAATACAATAAATAAACAAAACCAAGAGCTTGGTCTTTGAAAGGAAAAATGAAATTGACAAATCTTCAGCTAGATTGTGTGAAAAAAAAAAAAAAAAAAAAAGAGTGAGACTCAGGAGCATAAAATCGTAGATGAAAGGGGAGCCACTGTGATGAACATCACACAAGTACCAAGGACTGTCAGCACCACCAGGAACAACCCGAGGGCAAGAGCTTTGATAACCTGCATGACATGGACAAATTCCCGATACACCTTAACAAGACTGAATCTCTATACAGATCACTAACAAGCGGTAACACAGAACCAGTAATAAAATACCTCCATTAGAGAGAAGCCCAGGGCCAGGTGGCTTCACTGATACATTCTATCAAGTATTTAAAGAGGTAACACCAACATCTTCATAAAGCATTTTTTTTTAAGATTCATTTTTATTGGAAAGGCCACAACAGCTGGAGCTGAGCTGGCTCTTCATAAAATATTTTGAAAAACAGGACAGGGCCTGGTGCAGTAACCTAATGGCTAAAGTCCTCGTCTTGCATGTGCCGGGATCCCATATGGGCACTGGTTTGTATCCCAGCCGCCCCACTTCCCATCCAGCTCCCTGCTTGTGGCCTGGGAAAGCAGTCAAGGACAGTCCAAAGCTTTGGGACCCTACACCCGCGTGGGAGACTTGGAAGAGGTTCCTGGTTCCCGGCTTTGGATTGGCTCAGCACCGGCCCGTTGCGGCTCACTTGGGGAGTGAATCATCGGACGGAAGATCTTCCTCTCTGTGTCTCCTCCTTTCTGTATATCTGACTTTGTAATAAAAAAAAAAAATCTTTAAAAAAACCAAAAAACAGCTGATGGTATGTTGGAGCTTTCAATTGACTGGGATGATACTCTGCTGGCTCTGTCTTCAGACCAGAGAGGGTATACCTAAGAAGCCGTTGAACTTGACTGGACAATAAGATGCTGGACTCTATGTTTGGTATACGCTTGCAATGGGGGAATCTCAACTGAACTTGAGCTGTGGTTATGCAACAAGGTGGAGGAATCCACCATGGTGGGAGGGTTTGGGGAGGGGTGGGAGAACCCAAGTATCTATGTAACTGTGTCACATAATACAATGTAATTAATGAAGTTAAATAATAAATAATTAAAAAAAAAAACAAAAAACAAAAAAACACAATACTTATAAAGATGTGAACAGCTTCATTACAAAAAAAAAAAAAAAAAAAAAAAAAACACAAAAAAAAACCACACCAAAAAAACAAACCAACAAACCAACACAAAAACAAAACAGGAGAGAATTCTTCCAACGGCAATTTTGTGAGGCCTATATTACCTTGATAACAAAATCAGATGAGAAAAACAAAAAGCTACAAGCTAATACACTAAATAAACACAAATGCAAAATCCTTAAGAAAACACTAGCAAATTTAATTCATTAGCATATTAAAATATTATTCATCATCAACAACCTAGGACACGAGGATTCAATTCAATAAACACAAATGTCAACAGAATGAAGGACAAAAAGCATATGGTCATCTCCAAGAATGCAGAGAAGGCATTTGAGAAGATTCAATATCCAGGGGCTGGCACAGTGGCTTAGCACGGTAATCCTCTGCCTTTAGCACTGGTATCCGCATGAGTCCTGGTTAGAGTCCTAGCTTATCTGTTTTCAATCCAGCTCCTTGTGGACTGGAAAGCAGTGGAGGATGGCTTGGGCCCTTGCACCCATGTGAGAGAACCCAAAGCAGATCCTGGTTTTGGATTGGTCTAGCTCTCTCTGATGTGGCCATTTGTAGAGTGACCCAGCGGATTTAAGATCTCTATCTCCTCACTCTGTAAATCTGCTTCTCAAAATAAAGAAATGAATAGATAAATCTTCCTCTCAAAATTCAACATCACTTACTGATAAAAACTTTGAACACGGGTGTAGGGTTCCAAGGCCACCAGTAGGGAACTGGATGGGAAGTAGATCAGCCAGGACATGAACTGGCACCCACATGGAATCCCAGATTTGCAAGGTGAGGATTTAGCCAATTGAGCCACTGTGCCAGGCCCTTAAACAGTGTTTGTGTGTGTGTATCTGAGTGCTACAACACTTGAAAATGTACAGATTACACAACACCCACAGCCAGCATCTCTATCACCCAAGACTACAACTCTTAAAACCAGAGACCACATGGGAAAAATAAACAATACCTTATTAAAACCTGCATCAAATGTACACAATTGCTTTTTTTAAACTTGAATGCTAACGTTAACAAAACTAGGGCAGACCCATGTTTTTGATAGTGAATTCAGCATCCACTCCCTATTGGGGTGGGAGAGACCCTTTGTAAGAGCCCAGAGTGCCTCCGATCACAGATAATGCAGCTAAGTACACTGCAGGTGGGCACTAAATCCTGACGATTTCAAGATCTGGCCGAGCCTGGTGGTATCACCACTCTTTTTAGAACCAGTGTTTAAGGTCTAAGTGAATCCCACACAAGCCTACTGCCTTAGGGTCAGTGTTGTGGCATGGCACATTATGTCCCTGCTTGTAACACAGGCCTCCCATAGCAGCGCCTATTTGGACTGTGTCTGTTCCACTTCTGATCCAGCTCAATGCTAATGGCCTAGGAAAGCAGCAGACCAGGTGTTTGGGTCCCTAGACTCACACAGGAGACCTGGACCTCCAGGTTCCTGCCTAGGGCCTGGCCCAGTCTCGGGCTGCTGTGACCACTTGGGGAGTTGAACTAGTGAATGGGAGATTTTACGCCCTGTCTGATTGCTCCTCTCACTGTTTTTCTGCCTTGCAAATGAGCAATACATCTTAAAGCACTGTTATCTAAACACAATGAAATACACAGGAGCTTCAAAAAGTTAATGGAACATGAAATTAAAGAATAAATTAACTTTGGTACCCCTCCAAAACCCTGAAATCCATTCAAAAGGGGTCTTTAAAAAGTTCAGGGAAAATTAATATTATGAAAAAAGCTATGCACCAGTTTCAGTTTTTTTGGTACCAAATGTAATTATGTTTTAGTGCCACTTAAAAAAAAAAGATGTATTTATTTTTTATTGGAAAGGCAGATTTACCAAAAGAGGGAGAGACAAAGATTTTCATCTGTTGGTTAACTCTCGCAGTGACCACAATGGCCAGAACTAAACAAATTTGAATCCAGGAGCTTCTTCCAGGTCTCCCATGCAGGTGCAGGGTCCCAAGGCTTTGGGCTGTCCTTGACTGCTTTCCCAGGCCACAAGCAAGGAGCTGAATGGGAAGTGGAGCAACTGGGACATGAACTGGCATACACAGGGGATCCTGGCAGTTGCAAGGCGAAGACTTTAGCCACTAGGGTAACGTGTTGGACCCTCAATGCCACTTTTAAGTGTTTTAAAGTACCATAAAGCTGACTGCTACTTTAAAATACCTAAATAAGATAGACAGCAATTACAAATTCATTCTTACCTTCCTTATTATGCCCACTCTTCAAAAAAGAAAACAAAACCAAAACCAAATTTGCTCTAAGATGACCAATTCTTTGCTACTTTGCTATTCTAGGGCAAAACTAGGAGTTCTTAATTCATATGCCACCATCAACTTAATTAAATGACCTTAAAGGCATACTTACTCACACAAAAGTAGGAGATTTTTTTCTTCCAGTTTCATTTTTTATTATATTTTTGACAATCTTTACATAGTTAATTAGGGTAACAAGTTTCAAGGGCTATAGGAAAGTGGGTAAGACTTTTATTTCCATATTGTTTCCTTCATGTATCTGAGGTAAGGGGGATATTGAGGGAGAAGCCCCACCCAGTTTCCCACTTGCTCAAGTGGTTTTGATAGTTCTCCAGTTATGAATCGCTGCCAACATCGCCACTCCAAGCACGATGAGGTTGTTGAAGAATCCACTGATTGACATAGTCCATCATAGAGTCTCCATTTGTCCAGTAATTCACTGCCAACATATAGCTGAAATGGTTGATTGACTTGTTCTGTCTTTTGTCTTTTCTTGGTTAGGGTTCTGAGTTCGGCATTTCGATTGGGCAGATCCCCAAAGAAACTTTGTCTGAGGTGTTCCCAGACCAGATTCTTGTATGTTCTAGCAAGCACAGGGTCAGGCACAGTCCCTTGCCCTGATCAGCTAGCTGGTGGTTGCAATTGCTGGGTTGGTTCTATTTCCAGCCCCGATTTCCACTGGAACCAATGGGTGTTGCAGTCCAGCCTGGTTCTGCCTAGCACATACTTGGCCCTCACATAAACCAGTGGGAGCTGCAGCCTATTGGGAGCGACCCACAATAACCCCCACCAGGCCCACCCCCTACCCTGGTTTGCCAGTATGTGTAGCAGTAGTCCAGTAGTCAAGTCTGTTCCACACCCCATCAGAACCCCTCCCAATGCCCGATTTTGCGCATACCGGGGGGTCCATGAGCCAGCACTACTCAGTTCACCTCCTGTCCTAGCAGGAACGGTGGCTTTTCCTGACTGGCCTTCAACCCAAACTGGTCCTTGCTGTTGGATGTTTCAGTCCAGCTATGGCTCGTTCATACCCACATATGGCTCACACATGGCTCAGTAGGGGTTGAGACCTTGCCTAGTCCATCTCACATCTACCCTGGTCCTCCAGGACACCAGAGGGTGTTGGAGTCTGACCTGGTTCGGTGCATCCAATCCCAGTCCACACTTGTGCCAAGGCAGACCACAACCGTTTCCTGATCAGAAAAGCGCAGCCCCCATTCCAGCCCACGCGCCCCTTGGTGGGAAACTTAACCCAGCTAGGGTTGTCTCCTTAGCTCCCCAACTGGGCCTGTTCCCAGCTGTAGATCACGCGCCTGCCAGTGGTTGCTCCGACTCAGCTTGGCTCAGCCCCTCACCTGTCCCAACCTCTGCCTTAGACACTGTGGTTTAGCGTTCCTGGCTCACGCAGACCAGTAGGTGCAAGAGCCTATCTCGGCATGACCTTTGCTCCATCCTGGTCTCTAGTTTTGCTTGTGGGCTAAGGTTTGCTCAGTCCTGCCCGGTCCACCCTGTTCCATTACACACATAATCCAGCTGTTGGAGCTACTTTGCCCAGCTTGCCCGACCCCCAGGTCTGGACCACATGTTCACCAGCAGGAGCTATGACTCGCCAAGGGAGTTTCCCAAGATCCTCCACTTAATCCACTCCCAGACCCAGTTCTCATACATGCCATTGGGTTTAGACCAGTGTTCGGTGTAGTCTGGCCTTCCATTTGGCCTTGTATGAGCTGGTGAACGTTGCAGTCCGGCCCATCCCACATCCTATTCAGGATGCACATGCGGATGCTGCTGCCTTGACCAGTCCAGACTGTTGTGGGTTCCTTTACCTGTGATTGATGGCAGGCTCCTTGGTCATACCTAGCTTAGTCCATCACCACTCCAACACTCAAGCTAACCAGTGAGGCTAGAATTTCCACAGGGTTTGGCCCACACATACCTCACAGAATCTATCCCCGGATATGGTTCTCGAGTGCTAGTTAACGTAATGGCCCTGCTTAATGTGACCCTTTTCCTGATCCTTCATCATGTCAGGTAACAGGGTATGATTCTGTTGGACAAGCCCCGAGCCATAGCTTTTGCATGGACTGGTATTTGGTGGTCAGCATTGTTCAGTGATTACAAGTTTTTCAAAGGAAGAGTTACTGTCATTGGGAATCTTTAGGATTTAGGATTGATTCACATCCAAGAAGCAAAGTGGCTTCAACTTGGAGCTACCTAAGCAGCGATTCAAAGAACCAAAACCTCACAGCTTCCTGGCAGGGCAGCCAGCAGGCGGAGCCTGGGGACAGCTCACCACGTGCACGTGGTGGCTGGTGTCTGGGATCCGGGCATGAGAAGCTCCATTCTGAGACCCACCAGCAACCAGCACACTACAGGAAGTTTAAATCCCCAGGCCCAAGGTCGCACCCCTCCCCAATCCCATCCACTACTAAATGAGGGCGGTGGGTGGGCCTCAGACCTGTCCAGTCATGGAGACATCCCCCCTTGGTCGGTTGGTGTACTCAGTACACCCCAAAGGGAGCAGCCCCCAGAACCCAGGCAGGCCTGGTGACACCACATGCATGTGGTGGCTGGCGTCTGGGAACCAGGCATGAAACGCCCCATCCTGACACCCAAAAGTAGGAGATTTTTCAGGAGTTCTGTGAATCTGCTAGCAATGTAGCTGTGTCAGCGCTGAGAGTGTTCATGTGTACTCAGCGCCATATGCACACACCTGTGCTGGTCCTTACCCGTGATGCATCGCCTTCCTGCTTTATCATCTCCATTCCAGGCAGCTGGTTTGGGAAAAGGTTGCCTCCCCTCAGAGCAGGATCATTGACCTGGGGATGGCAAGGCAGTATGGTTATAAGCTGTAGGAGCCCAGAAAGTGTACAGAACCCCACACCTGCTGTTTGGGAGTGCAGGTATAGGGAAAGGGAACTACAGAAAATGCCCTTCACTGTTGCTTGTCAGCCATGAAATATTTGGGAGTATAGAAGAACAGGACAATAAATACTTGTGCTAGTCACACAAAAATTAAATTTCATCAGACAATAAAGTATTTTTATAAATTTTTATTTATTAATTTTAAAAAATATTTATTTATTGGAAAGGCAGATAAACAAAGAGGAGAAGACACAGAGAGGAAGGTGTTCTGTCTGTTGATTCAGTCTCCAAGCGGCTGCAATGGCTGGAGCTGAGCCGATCCAAAGCCAGGAGCCAAGAGCCTCTTCTGGGTCTCCCACATGGGTGCAGAGTCCCAAGGCTTTGGGCCATCCTCAACTGCTTTCCCAAGCCACAAGCAGGGAGCTGGATGGGAAGTGGGACCCATATGGGATCCTGGCGCATGCTGCTAGGTTACTGTGCCGGGCCCTATTAATTATTATTTTTTTTTAGAAAATACTTTCATGGCCTGGTAGTATAGCCTAGTGGCTAAAGCCCTCTGCTTGCATCTGCCGGGATCCCATATGGGCACTGGTTCATGTCATGGCTGGGCCACTTACCATTCAGCTCTCTGCTTGTGGCCTGGGAAAGCAGTTGAGGATGGCCCAAAGCCTTGGGACCCCGTACCTGCATAGGAGACCCAGAAGAAGCTCCTGGCTCCTGATTGGGTCAAGCTCTTGCCATTGTGGCTGCTTGGGGAGTGAACCAGTGGATGGAAGATCTTTCTCTGTGACTGTCCTTCTCTCTGTAAATTTGACTTTCCAGCAAAAATAAACAAATCTTAAAAAAAAGAAAGAAAATACTTTCATACCAGAACCCTGTTGCTTTTTGGGGAAGGGTCAAGTGAAATCAATGAGTGCCATCTGTGACTCAGAAGTCGTCCGAGTCACCTGCGAGGTTCCTGACATCCGTGTGCCTTAGGGGAATTATTAATGAACAAGAGCAGGCGTGAACACCTACAGTAGCACTGGATCTTGGGAACTTACTCTGACTAAGCACTTGCACATTTCTTTTACAAGTTACAAAGTAAGTGCAATTTACAATTGTAAATAGAGAAGACGGACTACAATTGTAATTTTTGGGTTTTCACATTAACAGCTATTTCAAAAGGTTCAAATCCATGCTGTGGTCTCCAAACAGGCTGAATCATTCAAAATGCAGCAACCCATTTTTGAGTAGGCTGGACTGGAACTCAGTGAAGCCGGGCACTCCCTGGGGTGGCTCTGTGGCACGCATTCCCCGAGAAAGCAAACCGGGAATCACCAGTGGCCTTCTGTATCAAGAAATTCAACATGAATACTACATTTTCTCCATGAAAAAATAAAAGGCAGTACTTCTTCCTGCTTAAATTTACTCAAGTAAGTGTTTAATTACCAAACTCAGCAGAAGTCTAAGCTACAATGCCAGCATGCGGCCTTCCTTCCTCCTAGGCCTCTACAACTTTACCAATCATCACTTTACAGCAGAAAATACAAAGGCATATTTAGTAAATTTTCACAAGACCCATAGGGTTTTTTGTTTGTTTCAGAATTAAATATACTCAAAGTTTTTAATCTTTTACCATTCTCACAAACAAGCTTTAACTGAAATTCGCAGTATTGACAACGGTTTATTGCTTAAGTCACAGAAACTTTGTGTGTCTCAGTTTCTCCATAAGTACAACCCAGAAGCAGAGTGGTCAGCATTTGGGGCTGACGTTACAGCGTAGCTAATAAAGTTGCAGCTTGCAGTACCAGCATCCTATACATATGTGGGCATGGTTTAAGTCCCATATGCTCCACTTCTGACCCAGCTCCCTGCTAATGTGTCAGGAAAAACAGCGGACGATTGCTAAAGAACTACACTTCCTGCCACCTAGTTCTAGGCTCCTGGCTTCAGCCTAGCCCGGGTCTGGCCGTTGTACTCATGCTGGGAGCGAACCAGTAGTCAGAAGATACTCCTCTCTCTGTGTAACTCTGCCTTTCAAAGAAAACAAAATAAATCTTGGGAAAAAAAAAAAGTGAAAAAGACCCTATAAAGAGTGGTCAGCTTTTTAGGCCTTTTAGAATAAAGACCTGTGAATAACACATTTACTTATTAACCCAACCTTTTACCTCACAATCATTTAGAGATGACTGTAATAGCTGTGGCTTGGCCAGGTCCAAGGCAGAAGTCAAAACTCCATGTGGGTGTCCCTATATGGGTGGCAGGGACCCAAGTACCTGAAGCTTCCCAGACACAGTAGCAGGAAGCTGGATCAGAAAATGAAGGTGGGACTCAATCCCAGGCAGAATATATGGGGGGTGGGTGTTGCGAGTGGCAGCTTCACCTGCTGTACCCACCACATCTCACAAATTTCTAAGTTCATAGCTAGCCACTTATCTCAAAACCTCTGAATCTTCCTGCCTTCTAGAGATGGTGGTATGTAATTAGGGACAACACAATCTTCGCAGTGCTATTCAACAAAAAGAATACTAAAAAGCTGATAAAAAGAAATAGAAAAGCCCAAGGTATCCACAGCACAAAGATGAGCCAGAATGGGCCGGAGGTTGTCCCTGTCATTGCAGCTAGCGTGTCCCTTGTATTTGGTGTCCCATTCAGAAAAACACCTTCACTTCTTCAATTATAAACTCCCAATAAAATGATTTCAAAAGCATATTTTAAAGATGGCTGACAAGCCAGAAATCCTTTCATGTTTTTGTTTATCTTGCAAATACAGTTGAAAAACAGGTTGGAAAAAACACTCTTTAAAATACATGTAGGAGCTGGTGGCAAATGTTTCCAGGTACAGGCATGGTTCCCCTGTGCAGGAAGGGAGTAAGAGCTAGCTCAGTAGACGGCAGGCTGTGTGTCCTCGGTCCTCGGAGACTCACCTGCTCGGGACCCAGGGAGGACAGCCCCGACGTAGGCACGGAGGTCACGGAGGTCATGCTGATCTGTCCTGTCATCTGGTTCATGTTGCTCATGCCGCCTGTGTTGGTTGCCATGGATACACTGATGTTCATATTGTTATTGTAAATGCTGGTGTTTGCCTGTTGCCCAAAATGTGGTGGGGACTGTTGTGAAAACATGCTGGACAGAACATAAAGGAAGGGAAACGTTAGAGCCCGACAGTGAGCACACAGGTGGGCCAGAGTGTGCTTTTCTTGGGCAGTTAGTGCAGGCAGGGAGAACACATCTCAGGCGCGCAAAATCAGTGGGGGCAGGTAGCAGGCAGTGGGTTGGAAAGGCCAGAAACGGCTTGGTGAGACAGCAGCAGAGTGGGGGGGACCAAGCCCTGCTTCCTTTCGCGACCTCACCACGACAGCTGCTCTCATGTCCGCATCACAGGGACTTTCTATCACAAATGGTTGGGTGGATACCGTCTCACAGATGTCCCTTACACTCCAAAAGAGAAGTGTTTGGATAACCTTTTCAAGACTTTTGCCTTAGAAGTGATACGCATGCTCGCTTGGCAGCTTACTGGATCTTGCTTAACAAGCCCACCAGAGACGGGCAGCCTGCAAAGTGCCTTCCCACTGACCCCTGAGAACAACAAGGTAGGGGGGCCAGCATTACCTGTTTCCGCCCATGCTGCCCTGCGCCCACCCATTCATGTCGGAGGGGGCCTGGTAAGCCGGGTTGGCCTGAGACTGCTGCAGCATGGGGCTCTGGGTGTGCGCCATGCGGGGCGACATCAGTGGACTCTGGGGGGCCGTAGCCCCTGCAAAGCCTGCATCAGGTTGCTGACTTATTCCTGAAAAAAACATAACAGAAATCCAAAAGAGGATGTTGTCAGTTTTATCACAGAGGTTGGGGGGAAACAAAGAGAACATTCTGAGTGGAGTGTGTGCAGAGAATTACTTTCAAATACAATATTACATGCTGGTCAGTTAGATGCACTAAAAAGGAGTCCAGGCTGGCACCAAAATGCAAAATCCCTTACGGGGCTGCACAGGAACCGGCGTAGGCAGGGTCAGAGAAAGCAATTCCTCTTCCCTCAGACGCCTGTCCAAACTGACAGTGGGCCAGCTATATGGGATTCTCTCTGACCTAAAATGGTCACAATATTAAACAACAAGGAAAGCTTAGAAACAGACAGGAAATGGTCAGCGGGGATGCACTTATAACTCACTGGGTGGGACACAAAGATTAGTTACTCCTCACTGGGGTATTGAAGATTTCTCTGCACACCCCTCCTAAACATGCTCACCTAAACTGTTGACATATGTCTTGTTAGAGTTATAGAGTTAGACTACACGAAACACAACCAGGTTCAGCAAAATCATGCTTCAATGCTATGAACTGCTAAATACTAAAATTAAAATAGACATGAGACAGCTGAATAGTAATCTATAGCCATTTTAAGGTGTATAGAACCCGGTTGTATATAAACTAATAATTGAAATGTCAATGTAGAAGTCACAGGATGTGGTTCAGAACTTGCATTCTTGTTTTTTTCTCTTTTAATATATTGGTTACTCAATACCATGTCAACTAATTCCATAACGTTATAAATTGTTACTGATGTAATGTCGGGGCTTTTAATTGATCGGGATGATACTCTGCCGGCTCTACCTTCAGACCAGAGATGGTCTCCCCAAGAAACCGTTGAACTTATCTGGACAATAAGATGCTGGACTTTATGCTTGGTAGATGCTTGCAATGAAAGAATCTCAACTGAACTTGAACTGTAGTAATGCAACAAGGTAGAGGAATCCACCATGGGGGGAGGGGGGAATGGGTGGGGGAGGATCCCAGTCCCTATAAAACTGTGTCACATAATGCAATGTAATCAATAAAAAAAAAAATGGCCACAATATTAAATTTCTTATATATACATTATTATAATCAAACTGCTTATGTTGGATTAAAGTTTACCAATCAGTACATAAATCAGAAGCCAGAATATCTGAATAATTTTTCCTTGAATTAAGTCATTACATGATGAGATGAATAGATGTAGGGAAAAAACCCCAACACTATATCAGCTTGTTCAGTCTTTATAAGGCGCCTGAAGTAGTTCAGTGCTAGCCATGTTAACAAGAATAAGAAAAACAGGGTCAAGGGACAGCCTTGCGGCTACAGCAGCTAAACCTACTACTGAAGGCAGTGTCGGTTTGAGGCCCAGTTACTTTGCTTCTGATCCAGCTTCTTGCTATGTTACCTGGGAAGGCAGCAGAAGACGATCCAAGTACTGGCTCCCTGCTCCCCAGGTGGGAGAGTAGGTTGGAGTTCCTGACTCTTGCTTGGCTCTTTGTGGAGAGTTAAAAACAAGCAGGAAAATTTCAGACTCTCTTTGTTTCTCCATTTTTTTTTTTTTTGTTGCTTTTTAAAGATGTATTTATTTTTAGTTGAAAGGCAGAATTACACAGAGAGAACAGGAAGCAGAGATCTATTCCCTGGTTCACTCTCCAAGTAGTTGCAATAGCTAGTGCTGGGCTGGTTTGAAGCCAGGAGTTTTTTCTGGGTTTCCCATTTGGATGCAGGGGCCCAAGTACTTGGACCATCCTCTGTGTTTTCCCAGGCACACAAGCAGGGAGCTGGGTCAGAAGTACAACGGCCAGGACTCGAACTGGTAACAGTATGGGATACTGGCACCACAGGCATAGGCTCAATGCTATGGTGCCATCCACTCAAACCTAATGATTTGAATTAATCCTAAGGCTTTCAAACATAATCATTTACACATACACCTGTGCCCACACTGATATAAACAGATATATTCATATACACTCACATCCACTAAGAGACACACATAGTCTACACAGACACATTTTGGTCACTGAGAAAAAAGGTGGTGTCCAAGCTGGGACCCATGGAAGTTACTATGCTGGACCTGAGGACACCTGCCCAGCCCCAACTGTCCTCCGGGGCTTCCTATCATCCCCCCCGTGAGCCAGATTCAGCCGGGAGCCATGCTAACAGCTGCGACAGAGGAGCTGTGACGTGGGACTGGGGAGAGGTGGGGCCACAAGTCCAGTACCGTAGTTTGGAGGAAATGGAAACTGCTGAGCATTAGCCTGGGGAATCCTGGGGTTGCTCATAGTTGCTGGTAGACCACTAGGAGCCACCATGTTGGGTGTCATGTTCAACCCTTGTCCTCTCATCATCAATGTTCGCTGCTGAACTTGCTGTTGCTGATGCATTTGTCTCTGTCGAAGATGCTGGTTCAGGATCTCCCTCTGTCTCTGGGCCAGCATCTGTGCGTTAATGGGTGCCTGGAGTCAGGGGCAAGACAGAGGAAACACCAAGGGGAGATAGAGATTAAAACCAAAGCAAGCATTTCAGACAGGTGAGCGAAAGATACCTTCCCATGTAAAATTATTTTGAAAATAAAATTACATGTTAAGAACAACTTAAGAGTGAAATGGCTGGGGTTTGAAATGTGAGCTTCTAAGCTCTTCAGATATGGTGATCATCCCGAAACCGTGCTGTGATTCAATGGGGTTTAGTTCAACGTGGATATTGTTTCTGCGGACACAGCAACTTCAGGACGTCTAACAACACACTCCCTTTTCCTCAGAAGACTCTGATTTAAACCCTAGGATCGCAGTTCACGGTCTCACTCAAGAGACATTTCAATCTAACAAGTAACCCGACCACTGTGCGAGCTGGCAATGTGGAACACTCTAGAAAAGGCAGAACAGAAAGGAAAAGGGGTGGGGAGTGGAGGGAGAGTGTGATGGGAGCATGCAGTTTGGAAGGGAGGCAAGGAGAGGAGGTGAGAGAAACGGGTGCAGGGCTGACGGTCATGCTTGCCTTTCTATGAAGCAGCAGGCCCTTTGTGGGTCCTAAGTAGGCACAGCGAAGCCTCGTTGCTTTGTGAATCCTACATTTGTGAAGTGGCCTGTTCACTACTATTTTGTAACCTCCACCTCAACACTTGGGGTGAAGTATTTCAGATGCCCAAAGTGCACCTGTCCAGCCGAGGCTCAGCGGAGGGTGGTTGCTCTGTCTTCTTGTTTTAGCTACCTGACTATCAGCCAGGAGCCTCTCTGTGTCCTGTGGAGTGACCAGTTCTCATACCACCGAGCTTTCTGTTAGAGGTTGCTCTGCTTACAGTGGCCCCAAGGGTAGGGCAGAGCAGCTGCCTGGTGTCCTTAGGGACAAGAGGCAGTGCTGGGCCTAAAGGAGAAGTGTATGTGGATGCATCAGCTTCCTTTGGACATAAGGAATACATATACATATACATGATTGACATATATGTTTTGTAAATACATAGAGCAGATATGTAAAATGGGTATAAACAGAAGCACCCAGAAAGCAAGATCATGTATGGGCTGGAGGATGAAACTGTGGCCAGTCTTGATGGAACCTACCTCTATGCTCCTCCTAGGAGCAGCCAAGAATTGACTTGTAGTGTTTGGGGCAACTTTATAGAACTCTTTTTTTTTTTAAAGATTTATTTATTTTTTATTACAAAGTCAGATATACAGAGAGGAGAAGAGACAGAGAGGAAGATCTTCCATCCGATGATTCACTCCCCAAGTGAGTCGCAACGGGCCAGTGCTGTGCCGATCCGAAGCTGGGAACCAGGAACCTCTTCCGGGTCTCCCACGCGGGTGCAGGGTCCCAATGCATTGGGCCGTCCTTGACTGCTTTCCCAGGCCACAAGCAGGGAGCTGGATGGGAAGCGGAGCTACCGGGATTAGAACTGGCGCCCATATTGGATCCCGGGGTGTTCAAGGCGAGGACTTTAGTCGCTAGGCCATGCCGCTGGGCCCAACTTTATAGAACTCTTATGACGAACAAGAAACAGCTGCAGCTGCTGATGAAAACAGTGGCATAAGAAGGCAGCTGAAAAGTGACAGACTGGATAGGCGACTGGGTGACCGCACACAACCAGTGCCATGTACGTAGATTTTTAAGGCTTGCTAACTTAGTGATTTGACTTGGGTTTTGAAGGAAGAAGAAAATGACAAGAGATAGATTAATGGATACAGTGAAGGCTGACAGCTGGTCTGCTCCCTTACCTGTGTTGGAACTCCAGGCCTCAGAGTCAAGTTCACATTTGAGACATTGCTGATTTGATTCATAAGTGGCTGACGATTCTAAACACACACAGAAAGGAATCAACACAATTTGGAAACCAAATATATTTTACTTCAAAGTACCTCTCCCAAGCAACTGTTCCACAGACCCCACCTCTGCCCAGTGGGGTGTCTGCATGCTGTTGGATTACTATGCTGTCTCTATGCACCCTCCTTGTACATCCTGATCCTACGACACTTCCCAGGCCGCAGGGAGAAACGCACCTGCTGTGCTTGGAGGCGATGCTGAAGCTGAAGTCTCAGTTGGTTTGGCTGGTTCTGCACAAGGCCTGTGGGCCTGAGGCCTGGCCTGGGCTGCATACGGAGCGTGGCATAACTAGGCCGCTGTCCCATGGTGTGGAAGTTTGGATCCTGCATGGGAGTGTAGCTGCCCTGTGCCATTTGTGCCTGAGACGCATACTGCTGCGGGAACACAGGGGCCTTCTGCTCCAGCATGATGTTGGAGTCCTGATTTGAGAACTGCTCTGGATCAACTGCTTGGCTCTGAAGAGAAAATTCCAAAACAAAACAAAACAAAAACAAAAACAAAAACAAAGGAAGGGATTAAACCACTGAAACAGCACAGAAAATGCAAAGCAGTTTTCTTCCATTCAACACTATAAGTTGTTTTACACTGTACTTATACCACAAAGGCACCATCATAGCTTGAATCTACTTTCCCAGCAGCACATTTCTCAAGGCAGGAAAAGATGTGGACAATGACCATGGAAGTGTCCTATGGAAGTGTCCTAGAGACCGATCTGGACTCTAGAAGCCAAATACCCCCTCTAAAGGTGCTGACTTTCCTGATAGATTACTCAGGATGGTACAGATCACTTTAATGAGACAGAGGCCTTAGCTGGGTCAGCAGCGCTGGGGTACCAAGGAAACTGGCCCCACTCTGCAGACAAGACTCGGGGACAGGAAGGGCACTGCAGGAGGCTGCTGGGCTGGTTTGTGGTGGGCTCCAATGCAGTGTGCAACTCAGGACCTGCGCTCCTCACCAGCGGGACACCCTTTCAGTGCTTTCTGGGGCTGTCAGCACTTCCCAGAAGCCCTCCATCTTGCCAACACCCAGGTATTGCCAAGTGGATACATGTTATTTCTTGACTTATTCTATTAGGTCAGAGTGGGGCAGGTGTAGGAAACCCAGAACCTCCCCTAGGGTGTGCACCTGAGACCCAGGAGGTGTGTACATGTACAAGAAGTTTTCCCAGCTAATTCTCTTCTTCCTTCTACATTTAGAAGTAAATGCCATAGACCTGACATTATATAGGAGGGAAAGATTCCAGAGCAACAAAATCCGTCAAGTTTTCTTTGCCTAGTACTTTCCTGAGCCTTCCTCCAAACAGTCTTCCCAGGTAGCCCAGGAGCCCAGCTCCCCTGCTGCACCCCAAGGCATGGGCTCACGAAAGCCCAGCCCTAAAGGCAGATAAGGGCTTGCTACTTCTTCGTACCAGCTTAGAGTGTGTGGATGGAGCCTCATAAAAGGACATCATTCACTGCAGGAATTTTGGTAGAGCTTTGAACATTTGTCCATTTTAAACAGAAACTCTAACTAAGTAGTTTCCATTTGAATGAGAATGCACAATTCTGATGAGGATAAAGAACAGGCACTCAATGTTTCCCCAGCTCTAATAGCCACATTTCTAGAGTTCAGTCTAACGTGACCATGTTTACCAATGACAGACATGATGGGACAACATGGAAACAATACAAATAAATTTCACAAAGGAAGAAAATATTAAATGATGGCATGACATTGATTCTGATAAAAACATTGATGCTCTAAGTACTCAGTAGCTACCAGGACTATATTTATTTTTAAAGGTCACTTAGACAAATCTGAAGATCAGATTACTCAATGCTAAATTCTAACTACCACCAAAGGCAAAGCAAACCAGCCACACAGGAAATACACAAACTCCATGTTCCTTTCTTGATTTATTTCAGATTATACTATGTAACCTCAAGTCATTTCTTTCCACTCTGCTGTTCTCAATATGAATCGACAAGTCTAACCTCCCACTTATGTCTGCTGTGGGAATTGCGAGTAGACTATTTCTAACGCTTTGGAGAAATCTCCAATAACAGCGGCACCTTTCTTATCGACATGGTGACGCATCCTAAGCCTAAGAAGTAGTCAGGGTCCTGGAAAGTATTTCTTGGCAATAAGAAATAAAGATGATTCATGCTGAGTAAAGAGGAAGATAGTAACAAGTGTGATGGGTTTTCTAGGTTATTCTTCAGACAGTAAAACGGGACACTGCTGTCTACAAATTTAGTGTGTGGCTAGCCAGATTCAGATGGCACGATTTAATGCAGCAGATGATGGTAGGCTGTTTACATGGCACTGCTACCAAGGATCCTCAAGGCAGAAAATTCATCTTTCTGTTTATTTATTTGAGGGACAAAGAGAAGACAGAAGGACAGAAAGAGAACTCCTATTCATGGCTCATTCTTATAATCCCTGCAGTGGCCTTGAAGCTGGGAGCCAGAACTCCACCCATGGCTCCCGGGGACTGCATTATCATGAAGCTAGAGTTGGGAGTGGGGTCAGAGCTGGCTGTCAAGCCCAGGTACTCACATGTGGGACCTAGGTGTCCTAAGTATTCAGCCAAATGCTTGTTCCAAGAATTATAAAGTAGCCACCCCAGGGGCCTATGGAACTGCATCATAAAATGATAATAATAATAAATTAATTAAAAAAGTAGCCACGTCATCATGAGGAGGGGGAGAGCTAAGTAAGCTCACTGAGACTGGCTAACTTCCATTCCCACGTATACTTACACATCCTAAATGCATGATGCGCTAAAAGCACACAAGGGCCAGAGTGGTAATGAGCTCCCTCTCATCTGATTCCCCTCACTTCTGCGCACACAACACAATGCCTGCCGACTTGCCCCTAGGTGGGGCTGTGACTGAGATCACAGAACTGGATGCTCTCCTGGCACCAGGTCAATGCGCAGGCACGGTCCTGGCAGTTTGTTTATCTCTGTTCCCAAAATGACCCTCCTCAGCACCAAGAACAGACACTAGATGACCTGGGCTTGAGTTCCTGACTCTTGGGCAAAAGTCCAAGCGACAGCAACAAGAAGTAGGAGGGTACCATGGATCCAGGCCCAACCTGTCAGGAGGTAAAATAGCCCACAAATCACCCTGCAGATCACCTGCCTGTCACTTCAGTGCTTGGCTCCACCAGCTGCCCTTGTGCACATACCTGGCTGACAAGCTCCGGTATTCCCAAAGCCCGATCAATTTCCTCCAGGCCATCGAAATTCCGCAGCGCCAGGTAGAGCTGGTCCAGGAGGGCTCCCTCGTCACTAGGAGACTCGGCTGCTGGGTGTGGGCACAGCAAGTCATCGGGAGAGCTGCCAAATGGCTGCCTGTAAGGAAACAAACTTCACCTTGAAATCATGGAAAAACTAGCAGGTGCAGAACACTGTTTTTTCCTTAAAGGCAAAAATTGACTTCTACAGTCTTTGCAATGAACCATGGTGACACAGTACAAATGACAATTTTTTTTTAAAGATTTATTTATTTTCATTACAAAGTCAGATATACAGAGAGGAGGAGAGACAGAGAGGAAGATTTTCCGTCCGATGATTTACTCCCCAAGCGAGCCGCAACGGGCCAGTGCTGTGCCGATCCAGAGCCAGGAGCCAGGCCCCAAATGACAATTTAAGGGCCCGGTGCGGTGGCCTAGCGGCTAAAGTCCTCGCCTTGAACGCCCTGGGATCCCATATGAGCGCCAGTTCTAATCCTGGCAGCTCCACTTCCCATCCAGCTCCCTGCTTGTGGCCTGGGAAAGCAGTCAAGGACGGCCCAATGCATTGGGACCCTGCACCCGTGTGGGAGACCCGGAAGAGGTTCCTGTTCCCGGCTTCGGATCGGCACAGCACTGGCCCGTTGCGACTCACTTGGGGAGTGAATCATCGGACGGAAGATCTTCCTCTCTGTCTCTCCTCTCTGTATATCTGACTTTGTAATGAAAATAAAATCTTTTAAAAAAATGACGATTTAAATAACATGCCATTTCTTCAGTCCTTTCTTTGAATTACAAACTTGGTTTCTATCACCCACTGCTTCACCGCTGGCAAAGCACCTGCTGGAGATCACAATGGCACATAATGCAGAGCTGAGGTTCCAGCTTGGCTATGGGTGAGGCCAGGGACTGACAGCCCACAGTATTCTGCACAAGACATACTTATTCCTGAAGCAGGCAGATACAGACTTTACACCAGTGAAATGAAAGGACTTTCCAAACTCTAGTAGGAAATACTACGTCCACTGGTTATACAAGGTAGCATGTGATGACTAACACTAAACTTCAAGGTCTGTATTTAAAAACTCCTAATTCAAATTAATTGACAAATGAATGTATCTTTCCAATAACAGCTCCATGCTACTTTAACACCAAAGAGAAGTGACACTTATCTTTTTGAAAACTCTGTTTGTACTCTTAAACTTGCTTTAAGATATTTGAGGGACAATAGAAGTCTACAGATAAGAAGAATAAACTTATTATGGCGAAGTTGTCTATCTAACCCAGTTCAATGCCTGCTTGTTTTTGCAGACAGTCCGATCTGTACCTTTGACTAAATCCTGAGTTACTGAGATGCTGAGCATTGAAACCACCGATCGATTTCACCTAGTTATAACTGAGTATAGTAACAATGAGTACTCTGCATTTATCCCTGGTTCCTTTAAGAAAAAATCCAGTAGCTGAGTACCTCCTTGATGCCAGGCTTCATCTGCTGTCTCCTGGCTGCCAGCCAGCAGTCCCACTGCCCTGAGGCACGGCAACCTTTGAGTGTGTCCCTGCACACTCAGTTCATGCAAGGGAGCCATGTGTTTCTTTTTTTTTTTTTTTTAAAGGTTTATTCATTTTATTACAGCCAGATATACACAGAGTAGGAGAGACAGAGAGGAAGATCTTCCGTCTGATGATTCACTCCCCAAGTGAGCCACAACGGGCCGGTGCGCACCAATCCGGAGCCAGGAACCTGGAACCTCCTCCGGGTCTCCCACGCGGGTGCAGGGTCCCAATGCATTGGGCCGTGCTCGACTGCTTTCCCAGGCCACAAGCAGGGAGATGGATGGGAAGTGGAGCTGCCGGGATTAGAACCGGCGCTCATATGGGATCCCGGGGCTTTCAAGGCGAGGACTTTAGCCGCTAGGCCACCGCCGCTGGGCCCAAGCCATGTGTTTCTGCAGGCACCCTTCCAGCCTTCACAGCGGTGGGCCTCTGTGCTGTCTGCCTTGTCCAGGCCTCAGCTAAGTGGGCACCTGCTGGCCTGGTCTCCTGATGGTTCCCTCTGGAGCCCATCCTCCAGAAGTGATTTTCAATTCAGATGTAGTCAGATCACTCCATTGTTGCTCTCCTTGGGGTTAGGAGGAAGCAGCAGGTACTGAACAGTGGCAACAAGGAAGAAAACCACAGCCTGCCTGTCATGGAAGTCCAGAGAGGAGGACACTCCTCGATGAGGAGAGACCAACAAATGGAAGTGGCAGTCTCATCCGAGAGACTTCTAGACTCAAAAGCCAGTTAGGAGCAGATGTTTGTCCACAGGGTATCAGACCAAAACCTCAACCCTCAAAGACACTGGGTTAAGTGAGCCACGGAAGTTATTTAGCCCACCTGTGCTTTACAATTTACGGGTTCTATTTCTTCAGCAGCTGTGTTCATCTGTAACCTACCCAACCTAGAGTCCCTACAGATGACAGGCTAACATGGGATGCAGTCCCCATACAGGCATACAGAGTCTGACTGGAAGGAAGGAAATGTCCTGTCTCCCAAGGCTGCTCAACCTTGACTCATTTCATGAAATGTAGCCACTATACCTCCAGGAAAATCCCTTCAATAAGCCCAAGAGAAATCTTTAAAAGTCATTCATAAATTTTTGGTTATATTTTTAAACATCTCCTTTTTACACAGCAGATGAATGAAAACCACAACGGTACTAAAAAGATTAACTATAAATAAATGAGCATCTCACAGATTCATGGGCTAATCTACTGTCCTTGTCAAATGCATGTATAACTTAGAAACCTGCTTCTGAATCTTTCTTTTATGGGCTGGTGCTGCACACTGATGCTCTGCTGCAGTGTTGGCATCCTACTTGGGGCCTGGTTGAAGTCCTGGCTGCTCTTCTTCAATCTAGCTTCCTACTCATGTGCTTAAACAAAGCAGTAGAGGATGGCCTGAGTGCTTGGGCGCCTGTGCCTATATGGGAGACCCAGAGAAAACTCCTGGATCTGGACTGGCCCAGCAACGGCCATTGTGGCCGTCTGAGAATAATCAGTAGATGGGAGAGCTCTCCTTCTCTCCCCTCCCACCTCTAACTCTGCCTTTCAAATAGATAAATTTTTAAAATAAGGTTTTCTGTTTTATTTTGTAATATAAGTAAAATCAATGATCAGGAAAACTGAAATAACTATTAAAGTGGTGAGAATGTTTTGTTTTGTTCCAGTAGTTCTCATATGGTCACAGAAGCAGTAGCAGAGGAGGGTAGCTCTGATGCACATACAGTCCTACGCCCTGAGCAGGCTCTCTCTGCAGATGAACCAACTTTATTTTAGGAACTGTGTCTATCTTTGCTATACTGGAACTCTCTATTAGGCAACAGTAGAAATCTTAACTTTGGCTGTAGTTTTCTCTGGAAACTAATCTTTGACATTACAGCCCAAAGCAAGTATGAGGTACCAGACTTAATACACATTGTTATAAGGTATATGCTTCCATGGAAATGCACGAGTTTCTAACATATCAAATAAACACATGTAGAAAAAGCCTTCCACTCAGTGACACCATGAAATTGGAACAGAAGAGCCGGAAGGACCTCGAGAATTCACTATCCTGTTAGGCTGTATACAATGGCTGCATATTCATGGCGTTTTCTGCTCTCTGCCTCTGGCAGCTGGCCTCAGCAAGCCATTCCAGTGGACTGTAGGCTATCCTATCTTCTAGGCCTTGATTTACTCAGTGTGTAGCAGGAATATCTGTGCCATCACCTGGGTCTAGCCGAAAATGCAGAACCATGGGCCCTACCCAGACTAGGCGGTTCAGAATTTCTACTATGTTTTTTTTTTTTTTTTTGAAATTACTTATGTGATAGGCAGAGAGCACACAGACGGGCAGAGCTCCCATATGCTGGGTCACTCCCTAAATGGCTGGGGTGGCTGAGGCTAGGCCAGGCTCAAGCCAGGAGGAATAAACTCAGTCTGTCTCAAGTAAACTGAGAACTCAATTACTAAAGCCATTACTACTGCCTCCCAGCACCTGCATTAGCAAGAAGCTTACTGTTAGGAGGGAGTCAAACTCAGGTACTCTGATGTGGGAGTCATTACTATCAGGTTAGACGCCTGCCCCAGCAGTGTGAAAGACACCAAGTGCGCGCTCCTTTCCTTCAGCAGGTCAGCACCCTTCCTTCATCTTTAGGACAGGTATTGAGTAATCTCCCTAGTCTTTTCTTCAGGTAAAATAACTGCAGTTCCTATTTGTTTTTCTATCTTGTAAGGGTGGAAATTCAGTCCACCCTTACAAGATTTCAGAAACCTGACTACTTTTGTTGCTTGTGAGAGTTGGTGACATCACACATGTGTTCCAGCATGTAACCTCTGCAAGATTACATGCCTCAGGAACTCTTCAAGAGACCCAGGGCCAGATTTCTGCAGTAATCATCTTCAGGTTCAACTTCTCCTCACAGAAAGCAGTCTGCCTCCTTCATCTTCTCCCACTGCCTCCTGACCAGGCTCCTAAATGACCTCCGCACCGCGGGGCCTGTCGCTTCCCTTCTCCCCGCTATACTTGAGTCTCGAGGTGCCTCACAGAGCGTCTGTTTCCAACACACTGCCAAAAACAATGCGATCAAGCATGTACTACAACTACAGTGTATGGGGGAAAATTCCCTCGATAGGTGGATAGAAAACCAAAGCAAACCACCTGGGAGTAAAAACTTGATCACCTCTTAAAAGGTGAAGAGAGCTGGGGTTCCTGGGCTTCAGCAAAGTACATACAAGGCTAACTTGAGACTGCTGGGCTGAGCTGAGGGCATCCAGAGTACCCCAGGGGAGGGTGACCCCAGCCCCTGCGGAGACCAGCAGGAACCTCCTGAGAAAAGCTCTCTCAGGTCACACCTTTTTTTTTTGAGCACCATCAACTGTGAACTCTGATGCGAGGGTACCAAATCTTCAGGGATGCAGGATGTGCCGAGTGAAGAGTCCACTGCCAGCTGAGGGCCCTTCCACCCTCCCACCCACCCTCAAGTCCAGATACCAGATCACGAGATTTAGAAAGTTACTATGAATATTACATTCAAAGGCAAAAGAGAGAATTAGAAAATCAGCAAGCAACAACTTGAGCTGTGGCTATGCAACAGGATGGAAGAATCCACCGGGGGGGGGGGGAGGGTTTGGGGTGAAGGGGGGAGAATCCCAGTACCTATGAATTGTGTCACGTAATACAGTGTAATTAATGGAGAAAAAATAATTTTAAAAAATTAAAAAAAAAAAAAAAAAGAAAATCAGCAAGCAATAAGAGACTATGAGAAACAAGTAGGAAATCAAGCCCTTTAAAAAGTGAAACATGGGCCCGGCAGCGTGGCCTAGCGGCTAAAGTCCTGGCCTTGAACGGCCCGGGATCCCATATGGGCGCTGGTTCTAATCCTGGCAGCTCCACTTCCCATCCAGCTCCCTGCTTGTGGCCTGGGAAAGCAGTCGAGCACAGCCCAATGCATTGGGACCCTGCACCCGCGTGGGAGACCTGGAGGAGGTTCCAGGTTCCTGGCTTCGGATTGGCGCGCACCGGCCCGTTGCGGCTCACTTGGGGAGTGAATCATCGGACGGAAGATCTTCCTCTCTGTCTCTTCTCCTCTCTGTATATCTGACTTTGTAATAAAATGAATAAATCTTAAAGAAAAAGTGAAACATACAACTGGATCAAACCTTGCTCAAAGGAGAATTAGTGAACCAGGATATAGCCATGAATAAACCATCCTGTACTATGGTACATGAAAAGTACATGAACTCAGATGTACGAAGGTTAGAACTTAAGCTAATGTAGAAGAAGGTTAATGGAGGTCTTAGTGGAATCCCAGAAAGAATAGACAGAAGTGGAAGATGGGCATAATATAATGACAAAATGCCTAAAAATATTCCCTAACTGATGAGAAGCATGAATCCACAAACAGAACACAACACACATCCCAAATACCGACAAGGATAAGGAAAACCATTCCCACACTGCAGCAAAGACACAGAATATTTCAGAAATGAGAAAGAAAACATCTACAAAAACCTGTTCTTCCACTTACACCTTCTGATGCTGCCTTTTGCTTGCTGTTGCTGAAGTACACATAAGATGAGCTTGGCTGCTTCCCTGTTATCCTGAGCTCAGTGTGCAGCCTGAGCCCCTGGGGAGGCTGGCCTTGCTGGCTGCACTGGCCCTATTACCTCTCTGCCTCTGCAAGTCACACCTCTGTCTTCAGGACCCTGAGGGCTTCCCCAGTCATCCCAGTTGGATAATATCTTATGATACTGTTTATATTTCTCTTACAGCATTTATAATACATACCACCTCCCATTCCACTTATTATATTTATTATCTAACAATTGCAACTTATTTTTGAAAGATTTATTTATTTTTTATTTGAAAGACAGAGTAACTTATAGAGAGAGGGAGACAGGGAGAAACTGATTTTCCATCTGCTGGCTCAACCTCCAGATAGCTGCAATGGTCAGTGCGTGCCAGGTGAAAGGCAGGAATTGGAAGCTTTACCCACATTTCCTACGTGGATGGCAGGGACCCAAATAATCGGGCCATCTTACATTGCTTTTCCCAGATCATTAGTAAGAAGCTGCACCAGAAATGGAACAGTCACAACATGAAGCGGAATCAGCTATCCCAAGGGAAGGATCACCTTCGGGCATGGTTCCCAAAGAGCTTAGGTCACACAGAACCACCACTGCTCTCCTCCGCGTCCTGCGTGCTCAGGACTCACCTGTTTTGGTTGGCAAAAGATGCCTGGTCTATCGGCAGGATGCTTTCCGGCCAGGGGGCGGTCTGGTTTGGAGGCGCTTGTTGCTGGCTATACTGAGGTCCCCCCATGTTCATCTCTAATTCAGATGGCCCTAAAAAGGGAGGAATAAAGACCACAACCTTTCATGTTGTCATCAAGCAAGTATTAGCTTCTGCTACGTAATATAAAGTGAAACATTGGCTTTATGGAAAATGCAAAGGACAGAAGCAGTAAATCAGTATCTGGGTGAAAATGAGATAAAATTCTGGTTTTGATATAAAGACAACAATGAGGCTGATAAAGACATATTCAGACCAGCAGTTATAGACTTAAAGGCCTTCTATCACCTTAAAAAAGCTTTTATTTGTGTGTTATCACTGATATTTACTGTATTTGAAACAAAGAGGGAATCAGCACTAATTTATTAAAAAAATAAACAAATTCTTTTAGTAGCAAAGTTTCACATTTTTGTGAGCCACTTTAATGTCCAGATTCAAACCGAGTGGTGGTATCTCACGTGTTTTCACACTAAATCCCTTGTGATGTCACACTGTATATAACATCAATTGTATTCTTGTGAAAGGAGAACAGCAAGGAGGTGGAACGTCTTAGCTACTGGCCTTGCACTGACACTGGGCGCTGGCCCACACTCCTAGCAAGTGCTGGGCTGGATCACTGGCTCCTAAACTCTTGCTGACTGCACTTTCAGAGGGGGAAAGGACAGAGCAGAGAGGAGGCCCAGACAAGGACAAGCTCTTTCTTAGTAGGCCTGTTTCGGACATTAAAGCTAATGGGGTCTTTACCTGCATTATTTGTAGACCTGCCTTCCATTATAATGGATTGCTTTCTGTCAAGTGCACTAAAAATCAGACATTTACCTACAAAATAAAGCTTATTGAAGCCATATTTCAAGCTCAAAGCCAGAAGCCCTCCAGTGAAGAATGTGAATAAATTGGGCTTCTTGGTATAAAGCATTTGTTATAATGATTTTAAAATGAATTAACAATTATTTAAATGTTTCAGCTTTATTGTATGCAGGAATTTGGGTGTTTTTAACATTTTTCTTAAACTCCCAAATTGTTTAAATTTGTGTCTGGGAGTCACTTATTACTTTCAGCACACTCAATGTAGAAAAGCAAAATGAATGTCATCTATTAGTAACAAGCTGGAATTCACTGAACAATTAAATCGCTAGGCAAGAAATTGATGCTGGAGTCAGGACGACAACTTCGCATCGTCTTGTCAAAACAATCCTGGTATCTTTCTGTGAATGATTTACCTCTTATTTATTGTGAAATAAAGGGAAAAGACATAAACATTGACCCATCTGAATTATGCTAACGTGTAAGAGGACAGTTAGTGTCAATGGAAACACATGAGCTGCACAGACTATTAATTTTTTTTGAAACAGTACAGCTTTATTGAGATAATTCACATACCATACAAATCAGTCTATAACTCAGTGGGTTATGGTATATATTCAGAGTTGGAACAGTCATCATCTTAATCAATTATGGAACATTTTCATTCCACCAAGAAGAAACCCCATCAGTTATCACTCTCTACTTCCTGAAAAGCTTCAAACTTGGTCATCTCTAGTGTCTTTGTTGTCTCTGCACATCTGCCTATTCTATATGCACACACTAATACACACACACACCAGATTATCTCCAAATCAAGTGATTCTCCCACTGGGAGATGTTCTTTAAGAACCTGCACTTTCCATGAGGACCTGGAGTGGCCTGTCCTGGTGGCCCAGGGTTCTGCATATTAAGCTCCTGGGAGGGAGGAGTCACTTGATCACGCAGAATTAGAAGGAACCATTGCATTTTCCTGACTATTTCTGCATTTATGCAACACTATTTATACAAGACATTTCTAGTTTTGACACTGTAAAATCTACTTCTCTCAAAAGCTGAATTTGGGGAATTTAATAAAAAAAAAATAAAGCATCCCAAAGATAGCTGGTTTCCTCCAGTAAGTGGAAACCCTCTGGATTCTAGGATTCTATGATTGCATACAGAGTTCCAGCAGAACCCCACTGACAAGAGCTCCTTCTCTTGAGGGGATTAGCGTGTCTTGAAAGAACACGAGGAGCTGACACTCCACTCAAAGCAAGCACAAACATAAAAAGCAGACAGCACGGGGACGAGCTTACCTATGTTCATGACCTGAGACTGCAGCATCTGTCTCTGGCCCGGCTGGCTGCTGGGTCGCATGGGGATGCTGGCGGTTGGGTTGCGAATCATTCCTCCTTGGTTTGGCCTGTTCATGGCACTGGTGGTGGCAGCACAGGTGACTCTCACAGCTGCACTCTGCGGTGCCCATTCCCCAGACGGCATGGTGGGCCGGGAAGCATTGTTACCAATCATCCCTGCATGCAAGCCAAACACAACTGATTGGCACAGTGACAGGAGACATACTTACATGTGTGAACACCAGATGACTAGACAATCATTCTGCAATCCACAGTTAGCCCAAGAGCTGACAACCTCACTGGGGTAGTTGTGGGCTCTTGGCTAAGAAATAAGACCTGGCAATTACTACAAAGTTTTAGTAACACGGACTTGCAGGTCTTTACAGTTCGGAAAAGCTGTTACAATTGTTCCCATATGTACTTAGAGACAGGTGCTGTGGCAAGTGGATAACCCCAACTTCCTTCCTCAGGAAGTGAATCACATTAGCTGAGACACACGTCAATGCTTTACTTTCCAAAGGGGAGGTGAGGCTAAGAGGAACAAAGTAAAAACTGAGTATTAGTACTCCAATTATACAAGATCGCTGGTTTTGCCAGAAAGATCAAGGTGAAGGAATTCCTGCTAATTCAGTATACATGGGCCAGCACATTCCTATGATACAGATCTGGAGGGGTGAGAAGAGATGTCAAGAAAATCATTCATGCTTGAGATTTTAAGTTATCTGAGGACACATAACAAATGCAGCATCCTGCCCAGTGAGATCAAGTGTATGACCCTTCTGGCTCGGCCTCAGCATGCTAGCCATGGCTAAACCTTGGCTAAGACTCGACATTGTAAAGGATAAAAACCCCACATGAAGTTCCTTTATTTTTCAAGTGTTTTAGTGATGGTGTATAAAAGGCTGGTTTTCAGATACATGGCTTGCTTTCATTAGCTTTGTGTTAAGCAATTAAAAACACGGTATTTAACACATAGCAAAAGCTAGGCTTATGGGGCTTTGTTTATCTGTGAAACAACCATATATTAAGAAAACGATGAAGGGTAGTTAGTTTCAGATTTTAAAACTTAGGGAATGTTACATTAGTAAGTATTTTAAAAAGCATTATTTCAAGGTTAGATTTGAATCATACAAGGGTAATATGGGCAAAAAGCATTTTATTTCCCCAAAATATGTAATCTAAATAACAAGATTCTGGGAAATCTAAAAGTATAAGGGGAAAAAAGCATCTAGGATTCAACTACAGTAATACAGCAGGCCCCGGGTCGCAGCTCTCAGCCCGAGCTTGTGATGCAGAGCAAGGCCAGCCGAGGACCTTGCTGCCTGGATCCTGGCAGCTTCCTGGCTTCCCGGGTTCCAACACATCTGAATCCCCAAAGTCCTAGGTAAGACTCCAAGAATGCAGATCTCCTACACTGCTCACAAGGAGCCACACTGACCCCATTCGTTAACTTTGCTCTTCCACAACTTTAATGTATCCAACATGACATGAATATGACATGACTTCTGGGACTGCGCAAATTAGGGAAGCAGCCACTAATTAGTGCCTGACACAGGAGGCTTCCAATCTTTTCTCAATGAATCAATCAGTTAAGACGGTACAGTCCATGCTTCCCATGGATGCCTTACCCAATAATAGAAAGGCTCCAGCTTTCCCCCTTAAATTGAACCCTTACATTCAATTAACTATTTGAATGGCAATGGGTAGGGTAAAAGAATAAGCTAAAAATAAAATACCAAGAATAAAAGCACCCACAACTGTTAGGCTTTTATATCTATTTCTTTCCGTGTCTTTGTCTCTTATACTTCATTGAGACAAACGAAGAAAGCTGGGAGCAGCCCTTTAGTTGAGGAGCCAGCACCCTGCTACATCTGTGGTCAACAGATACTGTTAACTGCAGATTGTGGCAGCAGTAACACCAATGCTGCTGTAATGGTTTTGAACCTGAATGGGATGGCAGTTTGGGAATATATTAGCTGCTACAACATGGCTGATGCCTGAATCAGAACAGCTCAAGGTCCAAATCAGGCCCCGGCAGCTTCTGGCAACACAATCCTGGATCAGACCTGAAAGTTGCTACTGCTTCTGTATGTTTGTATATTGCCACAAGCATAAAAGGTTGGCCACATTTTAATAAAATTTTATAGTAAAATTCTCCAGATATAAATTGTCAATAAATAAGAAGTTTTCACTGTGTGCGCGGTGTTGTGGGGGTCGGCACTGCGGTATGGTGGGCTAAGCTGCTCATTGGAAGTCAGCATGCCATAGTGGAGTGCCATTGTGAGTCCTGGCTGAACTGCTCCTGATCTAGTTTCCTGATAACGTGTATGAAAAGGTAGTAGAAGATGACACAAGTGCTTGGGCCCTGCCACCCAAGTGCGAGACTAGGATGGAGTTCCTGGTTCCTGGCTTCAGTCTGGCCCAGACCTGGCTGTTGTGGACAGCTGGAGAGTGAAACAGCATTTAAAAGACCTCACACTCTCCCTTTCTCTCCCAAACACTCTGCTTTTCAAACAAAGAAACAAGCAAAAAAAATTGTTTTGAGCAATCACATCACCACTGGCAGGCAGCAGTCCACAAGGTGTTTTACATGTACCTTGAAATATCCAGAACTGGGGGACAAATGAGATAAGTACAGGCCATAGGATGAAGGATTAGAAACCCGTTCAAAGTGAAAGTCACAGAATAAAATACTCAGCTTATTGGAATATTTTCTGATATGACATTCTCACAGGGAAAATTCAAAATTTTCTTAACTTCATATGATAGTTTTGAACAGAAAAGATTCACTAGAGAAGTTCTGGTTTGATGTGGATAAAAACATGAATAAGTTAAGTAACCCACCAAGAAAGCAACAGTGCATTGAACCCTTACCTGTGCTACTGCTCCCTAAATTTCCTTGGTTTCCTATCATCCCTTGGTTACCCATCATTCC
The DNA here is from genome assembly GCF_030435755.1 of Ochotona princeps. Classification (NCBI taxonomy): domain Eukaryota; kingdom Metazoa; phylum Chordata; class Mammalia; order Lagomorpha; family Ochotonidae; genus Ochotona; species Ochotona princeps. Next base: position 55,571,321 of record NC_080840.1, read on the forward strand.
TGGCTGAGGTATCACTGAGTAGGGACTACTGTTTCTGATTGGTGGGAAAGGTCCAGCACCAGTTGGGCTTTGCAATGTGATGTCAAGTGGTACATTCTGGTTAGGCAATAACCTGCCCAGCTGCCCTGGTCGTGGGTTATTAAAAGCTAAGGAGAAAACAAATAAAAATTGAAGGTTAATATAGGATAATGGAAAAGAAGATTAACAGTAGTAGTGGTTAAGGGAAAATGCTGCCTATAAACTGCAGGTAGGGGTACACCAGGGATCAACTACCTCCATAAAAGACAAATTCAGACAAAAAACACATGAAGCAACAGAATGCAGACGTTTAATTTGATCAGCAAGTCTGTAATTTTGGATTTTGTGGGAAAGAAAAATAAAAAATGAGAAAGATGCACTTATTATTTGCCATGTATTTTCTTCCACAATAATTGATAATAATCAACTGTACTTACTAAATAAGCCAATAACAGGATTTTAAAAAATCAGTCCAACTTAGGAGCACTGCTTTCCATAGCTATAAAGCTATAAACATCTCTTGAATATAGCACCAAAATAAATACACAGTATGGCTTGGATGTTCAATTTGCCACTGTCTTAAGAGTTAGAGTTAGATTAAAGCTGGTTACTCTCATTGGAAGTGAAAAATATTTAAGTGTCAATTCTGTTACTTGAAACAATATTCAAATAAAGCTGAAGAGTCTACCTCATTCTAAGTATATAACTTCTTTACATTTTGGATACTTTGAGATTTGAGTTCACAAGCATTTATTGTACCCTAAGCATTATACTAGTAACACATAACCTGTAGTTTGATGTTTGAGTTTTCTATAAAAAATAGTCCAAAATAGCATATTTAAAAGAAAGCAAATTCTTGAATATCAATAATAGGAATAAAATATTTGGACAAATTAGGGCTGCAAATGGAAATTCGAGCTGAAGGACAGCTTTCCCAGGTGTAGTTATCAGGTAGCTATCTGGCTAGGACTGTTCAACAATGCGACTCCCATCAGGAACTCCAGCCTGGAGAAACCATGAAGTGTCTGCACAGATCTTCATTACTGCTATTGGTTTAACAGCATGAACCATCTGGCACGTTACTTAACCATTATCACAATTTGACTCTCAAGAGTTAATTAACCTTCTACTCTCTAAACAACAGGCAGGTTTGTGAGTCAATAAATAGTCATCTTTCTTTTCTTCTTCGTTATTTTGAATGGTCAGAATCATGTGAGAAAAGATCTAGTAATTTAACATGCTCTTGGCAGATGGTTGTCATTTCTGACTAGGTTCAGGGGCAATCTGCACTACAAGGAAGCAAATCATTCTACTGACCAGTTTAATACTGAAAAACTGTTCCCTGTTCTCCTGCAAGCCATGTTATAGTTTTTTTGCATTTAGACCTATCAGATAATTCTACTATTTGTAGTAATTAAAGAATGTACCCTGCACTTTAAAAAATGTAGCCATGAGAACTGTGTAAAACAGTCTGTTATTTTTCAAAATCAGCCAACACTGTAATTTTCAACATTTTAACTATTTAGTTGTACACTAACACACATCTACTCTAAAATCGATGTGTGAAGACAAGAACCGATCAACGCAGGTCAGCTTTGCCACTCCAAGTTGAACCAATCACCCACAAGGGTACGCCAGAGAGCCACTGCTCACTAGGCTCCACTCTAAATTCTGTTTGCAAAGATCAGGACAGCAGATGGTGCTATTTGATCACAGAGAACTTGAAGTGACTAAGCTGTTTGTAGCAGACTTCAACAATCCCTGTTTCTGATAGTGATTATATGAGAATTTCTTGGCATAACCAGCAATTTAGCTCATACTCACTGCTCTGTGAAATTCGCAATGCCGATTTCTGAGATCCGACAGGTGTAACAGGGCTGTTTTCAGCTGTGAGTTGCATGAGGTCATTGATGATGGCTTGCTTGTCAACTGATCCAGCAGGGGCGCCTGGCCTGGTGTCTGGGAAAAGCTGTGGTAATTGACTATTCTGCAAATCATCCAAAATCTCCTCCAAGTTGTCCAGCTCACTGCCAGGCTGTAGTCAACAAACAGAAGAATTTATCCAGTCCTACTCCAAGAGTGGACCCCAAAGGCCCATTTGCAATTACATACCCAAACTGGTATAAGGCAGCAGAGCCAAATGAGAGATACAGACTACTGGCAACAGCGGGTCTAGGAGCTAATTGATCATCTTGTTAAAAATTAAATTGACTAAAGACAAGTAATTTAATCTCTTGATCCTCAACTCTCTCATCTATAAAAAGAGATGACTGAATTAAAAAAAAAAACACAAAAACTCTTCCAGCACTGTGACTCATTGGCAATTTATAAATTCTCCTTTATTTTACACTAATCATTCAGCTAATTATAAGTATGCATTTTCCAATTAATTTCAAGTAGACTATTGGCTTACAGTTCAGGTCTAGGTTTTCGTGATTAAATTTCCCTAAGAAATAGCAACACACAAAAATATCTCATATAAAATGTGATGCATAATTGTCATGAATCAGTATTCAATAAAAGCTAATTTCCTTGTAGGACTTTTTCCCTCTAAAAGAGTAGGGCAGGGGGAATGCAAAATAGGCCTAAAGCAGCCATGAGTTAGCTAGATACTGCTTTTTTTCAGTGGTGGTGGTTCCTTTTTGCTTGTACTTTCGGTTTTGAATGACACTTTCTCAGTCACTAATTTATGTGACTATATATGGGGAAGCAGGAAGAAAACTGGCTGCCCCACTGTTTTTATTAACCTGAGTTTACAGAAGTCATAATTTACTCCATAAGGTTTTTCCTTTCAAATGTTTTCCCCTTCCAAGTATCACCATTAAAACAATGAGGGAAGGATCACCACTATTTTACACCTGACTTTTCTCCAGGAAGCAAAAGTGATTGCTATGCATACCCTTTCAAGTCAAGTCTGTCCAGGTGCCAGGTACTTAAAAGTCAGGCAGTGTCAACCATATGCAAGAAGGGCCAAGTTAAATGCTTTGATTCCTTTCTAATGAGGAAAGTGGTGAGAACCGTTTTCTTGATGTGTAGGTAGAGGTACCTAAAGTTAGGCAGTTCCTCACGGTCACAGAATGGGCTTTGAAGTGACCACAGGCAGACCTTTCATCAACACTGGCCAGCCAAATAAAGTTCATGTCTGCCTTCGTACCTGATGATGAGTTCCGCTGAAAGCACAATGGCTTCCATTTGTATGCTACACATAACTCCTATCACCCCTGTGCAGGCTGGGTTTGCGAAGATTTTTCTACTTGGCAACCACATTATCTCTGAGAAGTTTCTGATTGGATGTACAGATATTTCGAAAGTTAACAAGGACACACTTCTTGATATTTTTTTTCTGATTCTTCTCAGACAACTCTTAGCCAATAACATGGAGATGAGTTTTTCAGGAAATTCCTCATGCTTTGGTAGAGCAATTCCAAGACCATTTTCTAGTTGCTTCAGTTATGCATTTCTAACAAAAGGGTGAGGCACCAAAGACGGGAAAGTTGTGTCTTAGGTGGCGGTATGGTTCCAAGGTTAGCACTCCTGAGGCCACACAAAACAATCTTTTGAAGGATGTGGCTCCTTTGAATGGCACTGCCCATTCCCTCTTACAGCGACGCAGCTTTCCCTGCAGAGTGGCAGCACACCACTGCTGCTTTGGCTGAATCCCAAAAGCAGCTTGTAACATAGAGGTCATAGTGTGTTGGAAAAGCAGGCAGCTCAGGTCACCCACCTCATCGTGTCGCTGGGGCACACAATCACTCAGGTGAGTGGAGGGCAACTCAGGCTACTCAGCTATCCAGAACCACTTCCTTTTTTTTTTTTTTTAAAGATTTATTTTGCTTTTATTGCAAAGTCAGATAAACAGAGAGGAGGAGAAACAGAGAGGAAGATCTTCCATCCATTGATTCACTCCCCAAGTGACTGCAATAGCTGGAGCTGCACTGATCTGAAGTCAGGAGCCAGGAACTTCTTCCAGGTCTCCCATGTGGGTGCAGGGTCCCAAGGCTTTGGGCCATCCTTGACTGCTTTCCCAGGCCACAAGCAGGGAGCTGGATGGGAAGCGGGGCTGCTGGGATTAGAACCGGCATGTTCTAGGAACATTCTGGCATGTTCAAGGTGAGGACTTTAGCCGCAAGGCCACTGTGCCGGGCCCCAGAACCACTTCTGTTCCTCTGAATGCAAAAACCTGCCTTTGTGTACTTTCAGTGCAAATGTGAAGTGAGTTCACTTTATTCTGGTTGGCTCATCTATAAGCTACAAACTGATACTCTCAGTATATTTGGTGCCTTCTAAGAACAGTGCATGCAACTCAGCAATGTGCTCTCAGCCAACAAGACAAACTCCTCCAATCATGCTAACATACCACACTAACTGTCGTACTCACAAAAAATTCTGGAATTTTCATTACTTCCTCAGAAAAACCCTTCCTAACAATGACTGGTAAAAATCAAAAAGGTTTTTAATAATTATAGAGATCAGAAAGAGGCTCAATTAAAGCTGTGAATTTTATTTCAGTGCCAGGAAGCCAAATTTCCCTAGTAAAATGCTGCCCTGGGTTAAGTGTTTAATAATATAAGGGAAACTATGTGTGTGATGGGGGGCGGGGAATGGTAGGGAGGAAGGGGAAATCCCTGAGACTATGGAACTGTATTCTTAAAAACAAAACAAACAAACAAACAAACAAACAAACAAGAAAAACCCCAAAGGCTCTTTAGGCTCCATGGGCATGGTGTTACGGAGATGGGCTGTAATGAATAGGTTGCCTCCCAGGAAAGCATTGCATTTGCCTTTGATGAGAAATAACCCAACCAAGTAAGCCCATGTGTAAATCATACGCACAACACAAAGCAGGCTACTTTTCTCAATGGATACACTTTCACGAGCCTAACCCCAGATACATGTCCAAGAAAGTTTTTACTAAGGTGCATATCACAGGGACTAACCACATCATGTGACTAGCCTTCACCTTTCCACTCATTTTACATAAATACTTGAAACTATCATTGATAGCAAAACAAAACTAGCTCAGCACCCTGGTGTGGTGGGGAAAGCCTCTGTATACAGTTTCAGCATCCTATATGGGTGCTGTTTGAGTCCTGGCTGCTCCGCCTCCGATCCAGCTCTGCGATAATGTGCCTCCAGCACCCACGTGGGGAACTGAAGAAGCTCCAGGCTCCTTTCAGCACATGGAAGATCTGTTTCTCCTTCTCTCTCTGTAAATCTGACTTTCAAATAAAAAACAAATAGATCTTCAAGAAAAACAAAACAAAACAAAGCAAAAAGAAACAGTGACCAGATTTCAGAAAGTACTAGAGTTCTAATGGTAGGATTTAGGGGTATTACTTTGTGACCCTGTAATCCCCTATGTACATTAAAGTATATTTGGATGGTTTAAGTCAAGGTGTTGATTTTCTTTCTCATCTTTCAAATAAATAAAAAATAACATTAAAACAATTTAAAGTTGCAAATCTAACGCTTCTGATCTGTTTTTATTTCTCAAAAACATGTATTAGAACGAATTCTGATCCCCTGAAATTTTGATTCTTGCCATTTTAAGAGTCAATCTAGGAGGACGGAGTGGTGGCTTAACAGGCTATTCCTCTGTCTGCTGGCACCTGTATCCCATATGGTATGCATCCTAGTCCCAGCTGCTCCACTTGCATTCCAGTTTCCTAATATGGCCTAGGAAAGCAGCCGAGGATGGCTCAAGGCCTTGGGCTTCCATATCCATATGGGAGACCCAGAAGAAGCTCCTGGCTGTTGTGGCCATCTGGGGAGTGAATCAGAAGATGGAAGATTGTCTCTCTCTCCTTTTCTCTGTACAACTGCCTTCCAAATTAAAAAAAAAAAATCAATCAAATCCAATCACGTGTTAGCCTCATTCTAAGTTACTTCATAAATCTGTCCTGAGAAAGCCAAGCAAAATGCTTGTGTTGTTTGTTATTACATGAAGGAGGGGAACAGTGTTGTGGCACAGTATGTTAAGCCTGCACTTGAGACTCAGACATTCTACCAGAGCATCTACTCCAAGAGTGCCCAGGACTGACTCCTGTCCATCTCCTCAATCCAGTTTCCTGCGCGCCTGGGAGGCAACAGAGCTGGTCGCAGTACTTGGGTTCCTGCCACCCATGCAGGCAACCCAGGTGGCAGTTGCTGGCTCCTGGTTTTGGTATGTGCAGAGTGAACCAGCAGATAGATCTCTTTTTCTGTTACTCTTTCAGAAAATAAACAGATAATACAAAAAAGAAGTGGTTCTTTACAGAAACATAACAAATGGGTACTATTGTGCCTGGCAGGGTAGCCTAGCGGTTAAAGTCCTTGCCTTGAACATGCCGGGATTCCACATGGGCACTGATTCTAATCCCGGCAGCCCTACTTCCCATCCAACTCCCTGCTTGTGGCCTGGGAAGGCAGCTGAGGACGACCAAAGCCTGGGGACCCTGCACCCTCCTGGTTCATGGTTTTGCACTGGTGCAGCTCCAGCTGTTGCAGTCACTTGGGGAGTGAATCACTGGATGGAAGAACTTCCTGTGTCTCTCCTCCTCTCTGTATATCTGACTTTGCAATAAAAACAATAAATCTTTTTTTTTTTTAAAGGGTACTATTTGACTTCATTAAGTTTAGCTTAGGAAAAACAGATTATGAAATTTGTCCTCTACCTTGTGCCTCACAGTTAATACTGATTTGTGCTCAATGCTTGACAATTTTTGGAATACACATTTGTTTACATTAAATGCTTTTCTACAGAGAAATAAAGTTCAGAATATCTAAACCCTTCCCAAGAGGTTTAAGCAACAAAATCTGATGACTGTGGTATTTTCCTCTGATTAGGTTTCTAATCAAAACCTTTCTCTCCTACAGTTTGATCAGATTTAAATGTTGGGCCTAGTGCAATAGCCTAGTGGCTAAAATTCTCCCATATGGGCGCTGATTGGTATCCTGGTGTCTTTACTTCCCATCTGGCTTCCTGCTTGTGGCCTGGGAAAGCAGTAGAGCACGGCCCAGGGCCTTTGGACCCTGCACCCACATGAGAGACGCCGAAGAAGCTCCTGGCTCCTGGCTTTGTATCAGCTCAGCTCCAGCTGTTGTGGCCATTTGGCATGTAAACCAGCGGACAGAAGATCACTCTGTTTCTTCTCCTCTCTGTAAATCTGCCTTTCCAATAAAAATAAATAAATCTTTAAAAAAAGACTTAATTGTCATCAAAAGTTCTTCTAGTTCCTATCTATTTTGTTAGGCAGAATTCCTTTGCAAGACAAAAAGATTAATGCCTTTTTCTAAAAGAGTTTGCCAAGATACTGCGACATTTTGCTTAGGCATCTATTTGAATGCTCAAATTAGGCACATCAATTTGAGTAGTTTAAACTATTTCAGGCAGAAAATGAGTCAGAAACATTTTTATAAAAGTTCTACAAAATGAAAATTAGACTTGATTTCTGAAATTTTCACTTCTCAGGCTTTATGATTTTTCCATGTGTCAAATCAACTTGTCCTCTGAAGGAGCTATGAAGAGCCCATGCATTTTAATAACATCAGTGCTACAATAATAAATTACAAAAGATTTTTTCCATGAAGAGTGGAATTTCACTACATTTGGAGGCTCATTTTCAGCACACTTCAGTTAAAAACACGGTTTGCCTTTTTAACAGCATCAAATACCAGGAAGCAATTCTTTTACACTTTTTCCAAGCCCTCATCGTAAGTGCCAGGGTGGCATTAGAAGGAAGTTAAGAGTACCACTTGGTTAGGCATCAACCATGCTCCATTGTGCAAATAAGCACCTAAGAGAAGTCAGTAAACACCCTGGAAATTCTTCTGTCACTGCTTCCTGTTGGTGAGGAAATGTCGTAGAAACAAATCTTGTTTAAATACTCTACCCAGTTAAAAAAATGCTATTTTAGGTATTACAGTGCCATTGAAGTACTTCCTGTCCTTTAAGTTAGTAATAGGTTAAGAGCACTCTCGGTAAATGGCTCTTTCCTAGTCAAACTAACATGACAGTTAACTGTAATTCAGGCTCACTAAATGTTTTATCTCTCCAAATAAATAATTTATTGTATTTCCTTTAAATGAAAGTAAAGTCTTCTACAAACGTGTACAGGTTTAATAGCAAACAGAATTTATCCGTACTGAGGGAGAGTGAACAAGTACAGGGGGGGGAAGAATCCTTTTTTTTTCCCTAAAGTCTGTCAATCAGTCTAACTCTGATCTAAAATTAGGTAGCACACACTTCCTGTGGAGACTTTTCAACTTGTAATGTTTTCTAACGTTCAAGTTGCTCCGAAGCGGTTCTGGTGGAGTTTTAAACAGGAGTGGAGGGACGTGAGATCAGGGGCTGGATTTCATTAAGAAAGATATACTTAATGTATGTGTGTGTGTGTGTACACTGGTGTTTGATTTGCCGAGAATGACAGATCTGTGTTGATCACACTCTGAGCTTTATGTTTTCTATGCGAGACAATTTTGTTTAGAAAGTTTTCTCCTAAGTAACAATTAGAAACTGCAAAGGACTCAAGGATTTTTACTTTTTTTTTTTGTCTTTTTGAGTTTGCTCTCTTGTCTGTTTCTTGTCTGGAGTTAATGTGATCAAATATATAAATACAGAAATGCCAAAGCGGACCCCTTCCTGGCCTTCCGCATCCCTAGGGTCTCAGCCACGGCATAGAAAAATAAAGTCTGTTTCTGGAGGGATGGGCAGACCACATTGGAAACTGAGCTGAGGTAGCCCCCAGAGTCACCTTCTTGCCCTCTGGCAAGTGTCAAGAGACCTGAGTGACACTATCTGCGCCCGCCACTCTGAACTGTCTGTTCTAATCCAGGAGCCCGCCACAGATCACAATATTTACAGCCATTGGTATGCTGTTACACTTCATCTCATGCCCCCACCGTGATTTCACAGCACTGCAGAAGGGCTGCTCCACTGACCTGTGCACGAATGTCTACACTCAAGCGTGTTTATAAAATCTGACTGCTTGGGCCCAGCGCGGTAACCTAGTGACTAACATCCTTGCCTTGCATGCGCTGGGATCCCATGTGGGCAGCAGTTCATATACTGACTGCTCTACTTCCCTTCCAGCTCCCTGCTTGGGACCTGGGAAACCAGTCGAGGAGAGCACAAAGGCTTGGAATCCTGCAGCCGTGTAGCAGACACAGAAAAAGCTCCTGGCCACTTGGGGAATGAAGCAAGGGATGGAAGATCTTCCTTTTTGTCTCTCCTTCTGCCTGTAAATCTGCCTTTCCAATCAAAATAAGTAAACATTAAAAAAATCTGACTGCTCCCCATCAGTGATGGGAACAAGGCCTTGCAAACGCCTGTCATCTTGTGGAATGGCAGTAGGTGTCAGGACGGCAGAGGGAGCCAAGTGTGTAGAAGGCCGGGAGGAGCCAGGCGAGAGGGGCACGAACGGCCTGAGTGCCCCCAAAGCTGTGCTCTAACCCTGCCACCCCACCTGCACCCACTGTCTGCTGACTCAGCAAGGTGCAGGTGGCTCCCAGGGGTGGGAGGCAGACAGCAGCACACACAACATTCACTCGCAAAACTAACTTCAAGGACAAGTTTTTGAGGCACTGTAAGTAGGAAGGTCCTCACAGCCTTAAATCTTAAGTACAACTCAAATGAAGTGCTGGGGATCCGAGGAGAGTGGAGGGCTCAGCGCCGCGTCGGGGGTCAATAACCTCAGGCAGTGATGGGTGCCCAGGAAATGCTGGACGGCAAACCAGGAGGGCTAGAATAACGCCTCTCTTTTTTTTAAAGAAGGAAAAAATGCCAATGGCTTTTACTCGCCCCCAAGATGTCATCTTCTCCTCAGAGGATGGTCAATGACTTTGAGGGGGGAAGGCTGAGGTATACCGGTGGCTAAACAGGCTAGATTTTCAGTTAGGTACAGATAACAATGACAGATGTGTCTTGTGCAGGGTGGTGATTATGGAGTTAATGATAAAGCAGGAGGGGCCCGGCGGCCTAGCAGCTAAAGTCCTCGCCTTGAAAGCCCCGGGATCCCATATGGGCGCCGGTTCTGATCCCGGCAGCTCCACTTCCCATCCAGCTCCCTGCTTGTGGCCTGGGAAAGCAGTTGAGGACGGCCCAATGCATTGGGACCCTGCACCCGCGTGGGAGACCTGGAGGAGGTTCCAGGTTCCCTGCTTTGGATCGGCGCACATTGGCCCGTTGCGGCTCACTTGGGGAGTGAATCATCGGACGGAAGATCTTCCTCTCTGCCTCTCCTCCTCTCTGTATATCTGGCTGTAATAAAAATGAATAAATCTTTAAAAAAAAAATGATAAAGCAGGAGGGTACTTTGGGGTTTCTGGGAAAGGGAATCAAAATCTTATTAACTTAAAATGGATTCAAAAGCTAATGTTGGCATAACATTTTTTTGAAATCTACGCAACAGTATATTTGAGAATTGCAGAGTGTACAGCTGCTAAGTGCTGGGCATCACAAAAAATGGTCAGTATGTGAAGTACGTGCCTGTGCTGAGCACTTGCTTTAGCCATTTGGGTGTGCTCAGTGTCCTGTGGCTGTGCCTACCCTTGGTAGCACAGGGGAGGAGCAGAGGCAGAGATGAGAGCCTGCAAAGCACAACTTGCAGACCGTCAACCCATACAAGGGGAGGTCCCCAGGCCCACGTGCTCCGCAGTGCCTCTCTTTGCTAATGAAAGCTCAGTGAGCATTGCTTCACAGCCAGAATCACCGGGCAAAGGAGTTTTCTTTCTTTCCACCTCGCCACCGGAAGCCTACTGAATGTCCCTTGGAGGGAAGCTGGGGGCGATTGAGTCATGCAGCTGGGAGAAGACGTTAGGGGCTTACCTGATCACTGGGCTCAAAGCTCAGCTCCTCCTTCTCAGCTTTCATAGCTATTAGCTTTGTGTGACTGGTAGGATCTGTCTTACTGTCCAATCGCTCAAGTTTGGGGGTTATTTCCGGTAAACCGATATCTTTAGTATCATCCTTATCTAGCAAATAGCGAAGTAGTGCATTCTCTTTTTTCTTGGGGCTTACTGGCTCTTGTTTAATAGTCACTTCCGACCCGGGGGCCGTGCCGCTGGATTCCTGGCTCAGCTCTTTGCCTGTGGCTTCTGCCGTTAACTTGGCCAGGTCCACAGGGGAACTGCTGTCCTGCAAGAGTCTGTGCAAAATTTTATGCTTTTCTTTGAGCGAGGTCCCATGGGTTGATCCAGAACCAGGCAGACTTCCCGTGGAGTCCTTGTTTGTGTCCGACAAAGAGCTAGATAAGGGCGAAGGTTCCATCTGATCGGACTTGGTGGTCAGCAGCTGGAGGAGTTTGGTCTGCCCTTTGCCGTCATGGAGCCTACTCTGTCCGTCAGCACGGTCGCTGCTCACAGCCTGGGCCATGCCGGAATCGCTCGCGTCCTTTTGCTCTCCAGGGTGGCAGCTGCTCTCGGCCTGTCCAGTTGTACCTTCAGATGGCTCCCCATAAAGTCCAAAACAGTCTTTGGAGTCCAAGCTTCCCATCTTGCTGAGTGGGGGAGGATTCATATTAACTGGGGAGTTTTGCAAATTGCCCATTTTTAGGTCCGGCGAAGCCAGTGAGGACCCTAATGAGACCCCGTGCCCCTCGCTGAGGGCCTGAAGGGCGTTGAGGGAACTGTTGGTATAACTATGGCTATTTCCTGTGCTGCTGCAAACTCCCACGGGGGAATGCAAGCTTCCTGCAGGGGAAAACTGACTGGGTGGGATTCGCGGGCTGCCAGCCACTCCGGGGCTCATGCGATGCCTTGGTGAAAGCATGGAGGCGGGCTGTGCTGGGTTCATGCCAGGGCTGCTCTGAGAGGGACTGTTCATTTTAAGTGCATAGTTACTACCCTGAGGAGTGGTTGCTTGCATGCCTGACACATGGTTCATGCCCCCAGAACCACCAAATCTGCCCAGAGACATGCCCATTGGCTCCTTTGGGCCATTTATGGGGAAATTCATATTGCTACTGAGGGTCATGTCCTGACCTGGGTTCCCACTGCACATGGCCTGATGGGCAGGACTGCTAGAGCTAATTGGATTCAATGGCTTCCCCATCGCTTGTCCAGTAAGATCCGGATTCATTACACACACATTCTGCTCTCTGTATAACGAGGAAAGAAAGAAATGTAAGATAAAACGGAAAAAAAAAAAAAAAATCCCAGCAACTTGTTTTTAAAAAAGCAAAGTGACCTCTCTTCTTTACAAGAACAGATTACATTGAAAGAATGGACCACTCTAACAAAAGCATCTGTGCAATGATGGACAAGACTGAGCGTGCGATTTTCAGGCAGTTCCTTGAAGGTGGCTGCGGTTTGATAGAGGGTGCGTGAAGCCTGACACTGCAGTTAGCAGGTTGGTGGAGAGAGGGGCTCCAATGACACAGCCCCCCTGACTCACGGGTACCCGAGAGCTTGTGCTGCCACTCAGAAATGATTCAAACAATCATGGCTGTCAAATCACCCGCTACAGATGGCAACTCACAATAGCAGGTAACCCCACAACCTTGCCAGACCAGAGAGCTCTGGGCCCAATGTGGTAAGCAAACGTGCCCCTGTTAGAGAAACACAGCCAGTTCCAGGGCACCAGTCACTGAGAAAGGCTGGAATTAGATCATCTTACCAAACAGATTTCCATTCCCTGCCGTCCCCTGCTGCTAGTCAGAGGGAATTCTGGAGTGACCCCAGCTTGCAATCTGTTCTTTCACTTCTAGAAAACTCTGATCAACCTCCTCACTAGTGACTGAAAAGCAGGTTTTCTGAGCAGGATCATTTCCCTGGGCCCATAAGCCTTAATTTACAGCCTTAGCAATCACTGCAGAGTTACTAAATGAGCACACAAATCCAAACAAAACAGGTTTCACAAATTGTCAAACATCAGTGTTCAGTTACATGGGTGAAATTTGCCACATCTGTAATCACTTTCCAATTGTTTCAGCTGGAGGTTAGATTTATTAATAGTTGGCAAACAGACCTAACTTTTCATTCCTGAATGAGAAAGCAAATAATTGAGAAGTATGGTAAAATGAAACTCTTTCATCATAATGAATTTGTGTAACTTCTGATAGCAATTCCTAAAGTTTCCCAAACCATCCGTACGAACATTTGCTAAGTTGAAATTTAATCACTTTCTTAAACGTGTACTCTAAAACAGCACGGCTTATGACAGCAGCTTGAAATCATTCAGCTTTCTTTACTTTTTAAGGGGGACATTTATCACCCTTCAGCTCCAAGTTCATCAAGAAATCAATTCAGATCTGAGAACAAAAAAATCAAACATACTTTTCCTAAATGTCTACGTTGAAAACTTTTACAGTCCAGCACCATGGGGCAGAAATGGGACTGCTGGCCTCAGCATTTCTGCCAGGCGTGCCTCACCATGGGGCTGGTCTGTCCCCGTCATGAGCAGAGAGGACAATCCGGCAGCGTTCACAGTGTCCCCTCATGTTCTCCAAGTTGGTTTTTAAGGTCCACCAGAGGGAAGGCTACAACTCAAAGGATAGTTCTACTTTGCCTGTATGGTAGGTTGCCTTTTAGGTAACAGTTAATAACGCTGTAAAGCTTTATGCTTTATGTGAATGTCAATGAGGACAGGCAGTGCCTCACAAACCTGAACAGCTCTGCAGTGATTTGTTACTTTTGTCACATTGGCTCTGAACTTAGCAAGGGAAAACCAGCTCTTACAAGTGAGATTACCTGTGAAGCATATGTAACGAGATCACGAGCTGAGGTTCATTGGTGGTCTGAGAGCGGATGAGCTTGCTCTTCGTTTGCGCAGCCACAAGCGTGCCATCGGACAAGGAAAATCGATAGATCTGACTGAAGGCCAGTCCTTGTCGGAGCACTGCATGCATGTGAGGAAACAGAACGGGGCTTTAGCAAACAAGAAACCAGCAGCAGCTCAGGGTGGCACAAGACAGACTAGCAGACCCCACTCAGCCTCCTCTTCTAGCGAGCATTCCAGAGAGGGTTATGAAGGGCACTTGTGACATTGAAACATTATACCTTTTTTAAAAAGCACATTTACTTTTCACCTAAAACACCAATAAGCTCAATAAGCTTTTCCTATGAAAAAGAATTAAGTTTGGACCCTAAAAAGTGTTTTTACAAAACCTTCAAGAGCATGGCAAGGTAGGGCATAAAATATATTTTTACCAGTTCAAAACAAGCTTCTCAATGGTTTGGTTAAAATGTTAGAAAGCAATACAATGCATAACCATGGCATCTCTCAAGAATTTGCTTTTAAAATAATACAAATGTTGCAATGAAATTTATGCCATTAAATAGGACCTCTAGATATTCAGATTGAATCCATCTTCTCCTGCTACTTATCCTCAATTTTGTTCCTCTCTGTGTGAGACACATTGTTTCTGTGATTGGGACAACAACAGCCAGAAGAATCTTTTCAGAGAGGAAAAAAAAAAAAGGCTAAAGAAAACTGGAGGAATAAAAGTGCAAATAGTAAGTGACATATAACGGGCTTACTTTTACTTTTAGATAAAAGGTCACAAGCTTCCCATTTCCCAGACAATCACAAAAATGTAACACAAAACAAAAATAGCTCCAAATAATCTTGAAATTTATCATTTGACTTTTTAGTACTTCATATAAAAGAGAAGAGCTGCATTCAGAAAAAGCAGTGATGTAACATAGTTACCTCTGAAACCATTTTAACAAGACTACTCAGTTTTTACCACAGAACCCTCAGCACAAGTCTTGTGGGTTGCACAGCCGCCCTCAAGAGACCAAGCACCAAAAAGAATGACAAAGGGAGAGAGTGTGCATGCGCGAGAGCAACCACCATCCACCACACCACAGAACCGCCACGCAGGAGATACAGGCTGACAATGCGGATTCGGATTTCCTTAACAGTTCACTTTGAGCCGTCTGCTTGACTGCTTCCGAGGCTTCAGCCAGACAAACTACATTGCTGCTGCTTTCTGCCATTCTCGACAAGTACCTGTGTGTCCTGTATATGTTTGCACAATAAATATTTTTAAAAGGTGACATAATACGACCATTACAAGATTTGTATTTCGAATGGCTTAGGATCTGACACTGACTCTAATTCCTACAGATTTTCCACTTCTATTTGATCTGTTCCCAATATCCCTGCCAAAAAGCCCTGTGAGGGCCATGTATCTGAGTACATGCGGAAAGTCCCTTCAGTAGATTTCTACTCAATGCAAATGAGATTCCCTGGATATCAGAAGTTTGAGTGTCTCCATAAGGCTTCCTTTTAGTGGATCTTACACTTCTGTAAATCCTTTTGTAAGCAAGGGAGAAGCCACAGAACTAAATGTGTGGCATGCCCGTTTAAGACCCAGGACACAGAAGTTGGCTTACACTGATTCCTTAATTTTTGTTGCTATTTTTTCTTTTTATTCAGATCTAGTGAAATGGTAGGTCCTAGTATCTATATTTCCTTTCATGCTTTTTAACTTAAAAACGATAGAACACAAACTGTTGACTTATGTGCTTATTTAGAAAATAGAAGAATGAACAAGATGAAAAAATGAGAAAAAACTAAGGGAACTGGAGAGAGTTCATTTACCCCGATTTGCGTTTTTTCATGAAGTGATCTGAAAAGCACAATGTTTAAACATAAAGCACTACTGGTAAAATGCCAAGGTCACAGCTGCACACTAAATGGATGATGACAAACTGAAACTTCATCTTCAATAATTGGCCACAATTTTTTTTTTTTTTCTGGCAAACACAACAACTGTTAGGCTGAGTTGCAGCATGCACCGTACTGTCATGAGTCTATTCTGTACAATGTGGCCCACACTGACACTTCACGTCAAGCTCAGGCCTCCTGACCTACTGCACCTGCCAGGCGCAAAGAGAAGGAAGAAAGACTCCTTCTCTCCTTAGTGCTTCTTGAAGCAAGAGGGACTTTTCTCTATGGTCACCACTTTCACAGAAAATCAAAAGCCACTTGAGAAATTGTAATCCTGTGGTAGGAGTTTGAGGAACAGAGCACAGTGGCCACAAGCTGGGCTCAGTTAGATGTTCCACCCTGGCTCTGTGGGTGCAGGGTTACCAGGCCCACTGAGAATGACAGCACCACACACACTGACCAGGGCTGCCACTACTACTTCACAATGACTTCCACCTGTCCTGTTAATTAAGACTGTGACCTAAGACAAGTCACTTCACTTTTGTTGGTCCACTGGAACTATCTGGGAGACTTGCTGGCTTCAACCTAGAAGGAGGCCTTGGGATCCTACTGCTCCCTCTACAAGTGGGCAGTCTTTCCTGCAAATTTCATTTGCTCTTACTTCTACATTTCCCTTATGATCCAGGTGACCCTCCCCTTCCTCCTTCTCCCTTCCTTTGTCAAAGTTACAGAGAAAGAGGGAGGGACAGAGAAATGTAACCACTGGCTCATGTCCCAAGATGGTCTTACCAGCCAGGGTTTGGCCAGGCCGAAATCAGGATCTTCATTTGGGTCTCTCACATGGATGGAGGGACTCAAGCACTTGAGCTATTTTCTACTGCTTTTCCCAGGCCATCAGCAGAGAGTGGGATCAGGAGCTGGAATAGCTCGGACATGTGGTGCCCAAATAGATGCCAGGGTCAGAGGCAGCAACTTTACCCACTATGCTACAACATCTACCTCTCAGGTAATATTTCTTAGACATGAAAGAAAGAGAGAGAAAGAAAAAGAAAGAGAGAGAGAGAGAGTGAGAGAGAGAGAATCTCCCTTCTGCTGACCATCCTACAAATGCCCACAATGAAAGGATGGTCTGGGTTAAAGTCAGGAGTGGGAAAATTCGATCTGTCTCCCATGTGTGTGGAAGAAACCCAACTACTTGCGCTCATTAGCGAGTAAGTGGATCAGAAGCTGGAGATGGTGACTCTAAGTCAGGCTCTCTGACACGGACATGGATACCTTAACTGCTAGTCTACACATCCACTTTATTTTCCTGTCATACAACTAAAACACCTGGGATCAAAGAAAACAACCTCTGTCCTCCCCTCTTCTCTATGACATTATCACTCCACATTTGACTTCCTTCAACACATCTCTGTCCTGCAGGTTCTTGTTAGAACAACTCAGGTGCTCTAACAAGGTGCTCAATCCACCACAAAAAATGCTATTCAGATGCTGACCTTCATGATGATGCCTCTTGGCGTAGGAGATGGACTCCCCTTCGTGCTGTGCATGGAACTTCTGGATGCACCTCCTCACCAGGTCCTCCCAGCCTGGCTTCATGGCTGCTCTCATGGTGCTAGTGTCCAGAGAAGTGATCTTGCCTATTAAACAACAGCAGCCATTACACCTACATGTTGATATGATTTTCTATGGACATAATTGAATTTGAAATTCAAATACATTAATTCACAACCATCTCTTTTTGACCATGGAGCACAGGTTCCAGGATGCTCACCTCTCTTATATGAAACAGCACGTACTACCCGCACACAGCCTACGCATTCCTTCCTCTATGGTTTAAATTCTCTCTAGATTATTTATAATATCCAAAGCAAGGTATTTTGTTAACAGCTGTATTATTTAAGAAATGATAGGAAAAATCTGTGCATGTTTGATCCAGACACTACTTTTTGTTCCCAATACTTTCAACCCACAATTGGTTAAAGTTGTGTCAGCCACTGTATTTAGAACAGGCAGCATGGTAAGTGGGCTTGAAGGGAAGAAGGCAGCAGTCTCTCACACCAGCTCCCTGGCTCTGCAGTACTTCTGCCCTCATGAGTGATTTGACTCATCTAAACATACTCCGTAATAATGTTTTGGAAAGAAAATTTACCTTGGAGATCCTGGCGAGTTGTAAAACTTTCTGATGAGGGGAGAATTGGTCTTTCCTTCATGGGAACTCTTCTTGCCACGCAAATCAAACATGACTGCAAATCTTAAATCATACAAATTGATCTTCAGCATATTGAGCTTTCACTAGTGACTCGAACAAACCCAGACATAGTTTTATGACAGTACCACCTTGTAAATCAGGAGGGTGGAGAAAGGCAACACACTACGCACTTGGACTTCTTTCTTCAAGTGGGGAAAAAGAAGGCATATTGTGCAGGAGCAGGTGGGAGCATGGGATCAAGTGCCCGAGCCACACCGCACATGCCCTGGACAGTGAGCAGTGGGAGCCATCTCTGCACTGATGGAAAGAAAAGGCTTCTTTCCTAGGCAGTGGCTGAGGCAGACTACCACTGTAATTCACACAAAGCACAAAAATGATGACAAGTGAAACCTGATATTCTGTTTTGTCAAGGGCTTTCTTTTTTTAGTTTTAGATTCACGGTGACACACGAAAACCAGATATACCATGTACCAAGCTATGTATATTTCCTTACAGTGACACTATGCAATTTAAAACAAAGATTGAGCCTCTCCGCAGATTCAGGGAATGAATCCCATAGGACCCAGGAAATGGACAGTTGCACTATAGTTTAGATCTCGGCTATGGCTAGCTGCTCATACTGCTGAGGTGGACATTTACTCCTCATGCCACTCCAACATCCAGGGCAATGCTTTAGGAAAGAATTTGTTGAAATATATCTAGTAATAGCTGGTATAAAATTAAAATATCATGAATTTCACAAAATAAAAGATAAATTTTCTGGCACTTAATTACAGATGGATAAATTAGCAGCACTTACTGTATTGTACAAAACAGCATAAAATCATTTGATAATTACACTTAAGGCAAAAGTTTGATTTTGAAATGCTATTTATCATTCACAACAGTTCCAATATCTCCTTGACAATAAAATTTCAACCAAAAATATTTGAAATAAAAGTATTAACTAGCATTCAACCATGATTCCTGCACATTTATTAAAATCTTACTGCATTCCAATTCTGTTATTGGTGACTTCCTATGACAATAAACAGATGTTTAGAGAAGTGAAGGAAGTTGCCTAATGTCATAAGACTGTTGAATGAAGAAGGAATTGGCCTCTCAACCTCCACCTGTGTGTTCTACTTGAAGGCTGTGTAGTTTGGCTCAGATCTTCAGCGGAGACTAGAACTCCCAATAGGTTAGTTACTCTCGGAGTGGCATCAGTACAAAGTCATTGGTGACTTCTAAAAGTAAATTTAATAATGACAATGATGAGCATACCCTTAGTTTCCCAGCTGCAATACTGAGCCTTCCAGTGCTCAATGGTACAGGTGGTTAGTGCCTGCTGCAGCAGAGATTAAGACATGTCACTTCCAACACTGTAGAAAGTTCTGTTGGATGGTGCTGTTCATAACATACTGTAGAATTTTTGTCCTACCTTCTCCCTCTTCTTTGATGGACTTTGGTTGAGAGACAGCAAAACACTGCATAGTTTCATATTTCTGATGTGCTTCCTGGTTATCATGACCCTCCTCCTCTGAGTCAGGCAGAGGTTTCACCAGCATCCGGCAATTGAAAGTGTGACTGTTCCGCCGAGGGGGCTCACCAGACCAGGAACCCCCATTCACTGGGCAAGGCAAAAGGAATCACATATTATTAGGAAACTAATAGTAGATTCACTGTTGCTGAATTATTGAAATGATATAGAAAAAAAAGATTATTTTGCTTTGTACTTTTCTAGATACTCACAATCTAGAGGCAAAAAACATCAAAACAAACCAAAACAAAACAAAAACCACCTTGGGCTAATGTCTTAACAACTTGGAAAAATTATTTGTATTTTCAAAATGTCTTCTATGCTTTCCACTTTTCACCCTGACTGCTAGGCCAATGCTTGTCCCAAGTATATACTTTATAGTTTGGCTATTCCCAAATTATCACATTAGTCTTTTAAACCTGCTTCATGTACATTCCCTCAATAAGACTGAGAAATTCTTGAAGAGACAGTACTAATGTCATTATTTTGAAAGTGAAAAGCATTCAAACGCTAGGAGAACTGGCATCAGAACCAACCCTAATTCACATTTGGGTGTTCTTTGCTTTACCATCCCTGTGTTTTACCTAAAAATATTAGGACTAGCAGGACCATGAAATGGGATGAGTCATAAGAAAAGTAAACATATTCATTAGAGTCTCCAGCTAGAGAACTCCTAGAAGGACATGTGAATTTTATTGGATCCAGTGCTAAATGAGTGACAAAGGAAACAAATGCTAGAAAGAAAAAGTAAGTATCAAGTCAGTGCATTGCCAGAAATGACTTGAACATCACAGAAAGAAGCACAGCCATCTCTGTATGTCTTTTGCAGACATTTGGACAAACTGCCATTTTACCATCAACATTTTAAAAAGCATTTAAACCATTACAATGGAGACAACAGTGCAAGAAAGAAGAAAGACATCTTATTAAGTTGGGTGTAAGCTAAAAGTTTATAAAAAGGTACAATATAAGATAAGGCAATGATGCCAGTGAATTAATAGGCAATAGGCCCTTTGAGGAAGTCATAAAATTACTGAAGAGACCTGAAGATACTAGCTAGCTACTGGAGATAAGAAATCCCATTTTCTTATTCATTTACTAGATAATATAATAAATGAATGCCACACAGGTATTGCAGTCACTTTGAACAAAGAAAGTACTTGAAAAGGACCTTTTCCTGTTTATATCAACAATCTGAAGAAAAGGAGGTGAAACACTTGCTAACTCAGCAGTTGATCTTACTCCATTAAAATACGTATTTCTTGTATGTGAATATGTTCTCAGCAATACCAGAATAAGTGAGAATATTTAAAAAGAGCCATTTTGGGGGCCACCACTGTGGCACAGCTGGTTAAGCTGCTGGCTGTGACGCTGGTATTGCATATGAGAACTGGTTCATGCCCTGGTTGTTCCGCTTAGAATTCATCTGCCTGCTAATATGCCCAAGAAATCAACAGATGGTCTGTGTACTCGGGCCCTGTCACTCACGTGGAAGATGGGATGCAGTTCCAGATTTTTGGCTGTCACCTGACCCACCCCTGCCATGCTGTCTGCGGAATGATAAACAGATGGAAGAGCACTCACTCTCTCTCTAAATCTCTCTGGTTCTTGCCTTTCAAATAAAGCAAATAAATCTTTAAAAACAAACAAACAAACAAAGCAAAGCAAGCCACTTTACTGTAAGTGGCAATGGCAATAGTCTGGAGTGCCACCTAGGTGGGCTGCTGCTAGCCCTACATCATGGTCACTTCAGATAGCAAATTCAGATGAGGAAGTAAGGAAACGGCAGGTAGGGCTGTGGACTAGGGAGGCAGTGTCTCATCATGACCCAGCAGGCCAACACAGGGTCTGTGATGTTAAAGATGACTGATGACGTTTAAATATCTCTACGTGCCTCTTGTTCCTTGCCATTTTTTACAATATTATATACATATACATACTGATCTTCCATATGTAGCACTGAGTGGAGGCTTAAACTTCTCATGGCCTGTTATTTTTCAGAGGGTCATGGAGAAATGGACAGAAGTGAATGGCTGGCATTGGACAGAGAGGCAATTTGACACCTTAGCACAAAACCAACAGAGCAAGTTTCAGGAAGTAAGCTTCCACAGGTACTTGCTCTCTGAATCATTTCTTAAAGTTCAAACACTGGATCAAATCACTTATTCTTTCAAGGGCAGTATCTGAGGATGTCGTTTTTCCCATGGCTTCTAAGCTTGAATACAGAACACAACCAGCTCTAAGAAACCACCAATTTCTCTTCATCCCAACGGACATAATTTAATCTATTTTGTCCCCTCCTACCAAGAGGCTATTTGTGAGGGGTCAGAGTGGAAAGGGAGTCCCACTGGAGAGTCATTTACCTATAGACTTTGGCAGCAGGTTTCTGACAAACTCTGTGTGGTCCCCAACATGCAGGATGCTATATACACTTTTGTTCATCAGCTCTTCTTGGTTATACCTTAGATACTGTGTTACATTCTCTGACACAAACACCACGTTGCCTTCCAGGTTCACTACAAAGAAGAACCCATCAAGGGCCTAGGGAAAAGACAGAGAGAGCATTAGAAGGAATGCATCAACAGTAAAAAATCATTTGCAACAGATAAGGAGGGAAGGCTCTCTGGAGGGAAATGTGGCATTTATGAATGGACAGGAAAGGGATCACACTTCTTCCCCTCCCAGTTTTCAGAAACAATGAACACCTTTTCCCTTGGACAAACAGTAATTATTCCCTCTTAGGAAGAGGGAGATAGCTCCAATCAGCATTTCTTGTCCAAAGTAAATGAGGAATACAAAGTCTGTTAATTTATCAAGAGACAATGATTGCCAAGTGGCAAATGTACAGTGATTAACTTGGATTTTCAAATGAATTCGATAAACTCTACAGGGCCAAGAACAACTTTTATGAAACTAATTCAAATCATGACAATTTTGTTGTAGTTCTTCATGTTACACAATGGAAGAAGGGAGTCACTGACAATTTGTCCTTGGATGGGGAGAAAAAACCCCAAGTTTTACCACCTTTACAGCCATCACGGTTTACATGAAAAGGATCACAGAGGGTCTTTGACCTCTCAAGAAACCCCAGATGGGGTCTGGGAGGGTCGCTGACTTCCTGGGGATGCCAACACTGTGTGTTTCTGGAACTGTGCCCTTGTGTATTACTTGCTCTCTGGATGAACCTGTGGTTCCTCATCTCCTAAATACTTGTATACACCTCCTGCAACAGACTGTTAGCTTGTCCTCATCCCAGTCTACTAAGTAGAAAAAGATCCAGGATCATTTCAAGAAGCACAGGGAGCAAGGACACCCATGGAGCATGACATTTTAATATTGACAGTTCTGGAAGGGATGGTGCATTTTTCCCAATTCACAGAGGAAAAAAAAATTGAGGCTCAACAAGGGC
This sequence comes from Ochotona princeps, assembly GCF_030435755.1. Lineage (NCBI taxonomy): Eukaryota > Metazoa > Chordata > Mammalia > Lagomorpha > Ochotonidae > Ochotona > Ochotona princeps. The sequence goes on from NC_080840.1 coordinate 55,594,071, forward strand.
AAGTGACCCAAGATGTTACAATAGTGGCAGAGCTGGACAGGAATCTACATGGGCTGGTCCCCACGCTCACGCTTTTGGCTACTGAGCAGCCATGTTCTCCATCAATATCCTGCCAAGTCTATCTGCCACTGTGGGTGTACTGGCAAGGAAGACCTGGGGTTCAGTGAATGCCTCATCTTTACCACTCATTTCTCTTTTGACCCTTGATTGTCAGAACTTTTGTCTTAAGGACAGGTGGGTGATCAGGAACAGAAAAAGGCTTGACATTGATGAGCCATACTTCAGGTCATGGTCACTTGATCTAGCCAACAAATGCAATTAATTTCTCTATAGTACTTCTTTAATGTGAATGCTGCATGGATATACTCATGGAAGTGGATAGGAATGAGGGCTAAAGTGTTTACTTTTCCCCCTAATTTGTCTTTTCATTAATAATAAAGTTACTGTTTAACAAGTTTCTAGTTTGTGAAATATCTTAGAATAGATTCCATCTTATTTTTATTTTTATTTATTTTTTTTAAAGATTTATTTTATTTTTATTACAAAGTCAGATATACTGAGAGGAGGAGAGATAGAGAGGAAGTGGAGCTGCCGGGATTAGAACCAGCAGCCATATGGGATCAAGGCGAGGACCTTAGCCACTAGGCCACGCTGCCGAGCCCAACTCCATCTTATTTTTAAAATAAATAAAACAAAATGAATTAAAAATGAGGAGTACACATAAGGCAGTGGTGAAAGGTTTTGAAGTAACACCTACTTTTTAGTTTAACACCTAGTTTTAAGCTTTCCTTGGATATTACCAGGTTTTCCCAAATGTATAACATACATGCAGGTCTAAGCAAGATGACACATCAATGCTTCCCACAGCGAAATGACTCCAACTCTTACAGACCATGTGCAAGTGTGTGCACAAGCAGAGGAGACACGAAGGTGTCAGTTAGTTACATGCCGAATATCCTTCTGAAACTCCCTGCTATAGACCCACATTTGACAGAAAATTTTACAAGTACATCATCTTAGGTCACTCTGAAAGTGTGTGGTGCTTTCTATTGCTTCATAAAAAGTAAACAGTCTGGTACAAAGTCTGGTTTGTGGCACAGTAAAACTGAAAGATGAATTGTTTCATCTCACAGAACTGTGTTTTCTTAAAGCTCACCATGATATTCTCTGATGAAAAGAGCCGACATTTGGTTTTGCTGCCTAGCAACCACCAGGCGATGATGTAAGCATGAGTGTGCATCTGTGCCCAGGAGCAGCTCCACAAGAACATGTTTGCTCAGTTTAAATGACTACATGTAAACAGGGATACAGATCTAAATTCAAACCATTAGTCACAAGGGTTAAGCATTACCTCTTTGGCATACTTGGCACTCAAGTCCTGATACATAGGTGGTTGCTCAACTCACTGAATTCTCAGAAGACTATTTTGAAACAGCAAAATGCTGGTTTTGTTTCATGAGATCAGAGTCACTGACAATCATCAATCTGATTTTTAAAATTGATGAGCTTCCTCTCAAAGGGTTTGAATCAGCCTTGTGGTAACTCTGAGTACTGTTTAGAAAACCAAAGTCTTTGCAAGAGTTTCCACTACAATTCCCCCAACCCTTAGATACATGGGCACTGTCCTAGTGAGATAGCTTTGACTATCACAGTTTCCAAATGAATGTTTTGTTTACAATTAAAAACTCTTTCCAGAGGGAGTTACCCACTCAGTTTCATGGAATTCTTCCGCCCAGTGCACCTGCTGTACTATTCATTATCTGCTTCTAAGAACAAAGCGGGAAGCAGCACTCCCTGGTCTTCCACTTCCTTGTTCACTAGGAAAATCAGATTAAGTATGTTTTTGCATTTTTCCCTAGAAGTAGGGATTGGATGCTCTTGAGCAAGTGATTTCAGAGAAGGTAAACAAGGGCTATCACTTCGGGCTGCAGGTCTGGCCCAGGGAATGCACTTCATCATTTCTAAATACAAAGACAGGGTCAGCTGATCCTTGTATGTTTTCCGCGTTCTCTCTCCACTCCCACTCAGTGGCTGGAGTTTTACAGAACCAGCATGAGGTTTTCCTAATAATAAAAGTCATCTTACATTTGAAATGAAAAAAGAAAAAAAAAAAGCGGGAGGTTGGGGGGCAGACAGTGAGGTGGAAAGACATTTGGCTATGTCTGGTTCAAAAATCCTAATGTCGGGGCCCGGCGGCGTGGCCTAGTGGCTAAAGTCCTCACCTTGAACGCCCTGGTATCCCATATGGGCGCCGGTTCTAATCCCGGCAGCTCCACTTGCCATCCAGCTCCCTGCTTGTGGCCTGGGAAAGCAGTTGAGGACGGCCCAATGCATTGGGACCCTGCACCCGCGTGGGAGACCCGGAAGAGGTTCCAGGTTCCCAGCTTCGGATCGGCGCGCATCGACCCGTTGTGGCTCACTTGGGGAGTGAATCATTGGACGGAAGATCTTCCTCTCTGTCTCTCCTCTCTCTGTATATCTGGCTTTGTAATAAAATAAATAAATCTTTAAAAAAAAAAAATCCTAATGTCTTCTCTCCATGTGGCAGCAGCAGCCAGCTGATTCCTCAACAAAAAAGCCGCAGAACTTGTGGCCAAGCAATCCCTTTTCTTACTAGCAGAGGTGACGTCACTTATGTCTGAGGGTTTCTCTGTTGTGCATATTCACTAACATTTCTTTCCCCTCATCTTACTGCAGCCTAACCTTTGAGTTTTAATTTGGGTACAGAGTAAAGCCTTTGGTGTATAATACTAGTTAGTAAATCAGGAAAACTGGACTTCGCATATTTTAGACAGTACTGTCATAATGCCCTCTGAAGTCAATAAGACCCAGGCAGTTGACGCTAATCACTATCACCCTTGGTTTATCTTAACAGTTCTTTTTGCTTGTTACCTATGCATTCATCTTTATAAGACAAACAGCCTAGGTTGTAGTACCATAAATAAAAAGCGTTAATTCCCTCTTTAGTCTTGAAATGTTAGCCTGTATACACATGTTAGCAAGTGCACACATTATATGTAAAATTTGAAAGCCCAGGAAACAGTTCAAACTAAAACATCATGAAATTTGATGTGACTCGTGAATATGACTTTCGATAATGAATATTCTCAATTGGCAATCGAGGCCTGTTGATCTGTATTCTAATCTAGTTCATTTAACTCTACAGTGTTGATTTCAGACACACACATGGTGAAAGAAGGAACCAGACCCAGATGCATACACACATACTGTGGATTCTCTTCCAGGCATATGCACCTGAAATCAGGTGTAAGCCTATCAAGCCAGACAGAGTTTGTAAAGGAGAGGGAGGGTGTGCTAGCTACCTCCAGCATCATGGGCCCCAGTGCATCCTTGTCGATGACGCCCTGCCCCGTAGATGACACGTCGGACTTCTGCACTTCATCTATGTTGGCAGCTGCTGCTTTCTCTGCAACAAACAAACAAGGAATTCAATGGCGGGGCTGTTCCAAAGGACAGAGTGACACAGAATATTTTTATCGTAATGATTTACAGAATCTATTGTGGGACTGGATGTGGTTGTAAGAGAGTATATCCCCACTGCCCCTGAAGGGGAGAGACTGCTGGAACCAGAGCCCGACATTAACGCCTTAGCCCGGAACCTGTGGCTCCTTGCCATTTCAGGCAGCTGAGAAAATGAGTTTAGAGGTTTCACGATAATCCCTGACAGGATTTTTTTCTAGATTACAAAATCATTATATATGATGGCACAATTAGTTTCTACTCAAGAGATTCCCTAAACTAGGGTACAGGAGAGCCTGCTGTTCAGAACCGAGAAGCATAAGCAGTGATACAGTGTGCACATTCAAAGCAGTACAAGGAGTCCACCCTCGCTAAGGCTGTCCCCACGTGACCTGCCTTGACCTGCCTTGTCTGCCTTGACTTTTATTGTTTCACTTATACTCAGTTAAAGAAATATTTGGCCCCTAACCTGTTCAAGGTGCTTAAAGACCTAAAGCAGAAGGAAGGAAGCAAACTATCCAAAAACAGAGAATTTTGATGCTCTTTGACCTAGTACAAGGGGCATAAAACACGCTCTTGGAGCCAAATGTGCATCGTTCTCCGGCTTACAAAGCTCAGGGAGACACTCCAGCACAGAACGAGACTGTTTTGTGAAAATGCTCAGTGAAGAAAAGGATGTACTTTTTTGTGGGGGAAAGATTTATTTTATTTGTCTGAGGGAGAGGTTTTCCATTGGCTGGTTTTCTCCCCGAAAGGCCACAGTGGCTGGGGCTAGGCAATGATGAAGCCAGGAAAAGGAATTCCTTCAGGTCTCCCAGTTGGGTGGCTGGGGACTTGAGACATTTTCTGCTTCTTTCTCAGGTGCGTTAGCAGGGAGCTGGATCAGAAGCAGAGCAGGTAGCCTACTCCTTATTTGGGATGCCAGGGTGATAAGTGCCGTGCCACAATGCTGGCCCTAAGTGATGCCTCTTTACCAATGTTTTTGCAAACTGGATGTCTCAAGAACACTAACAAACTTTAAAGCAAAATGGACACATATCAACTTCTCCCCACAAAGCAGTGCAAAGCAATATGGCAATTACTGTACGTCAATTAATTACATCCCTGCCTATACTGCAGGCTATCACTGTCATTATCTACACACATAGAAGAGAGCTATGCAGCAATTTAGTACTCATAATCAATTTAGTTTCATGACTTTGTAAAGATTTTATCCAGTTATTTTGTAAATAGGTAGAGACTAATTTGTATTGTGAAAGTCAGAAAACAGAAATTCTGCAGGTTTTCTTGTTCATCATTTTCTTGACCAAGTGCTTCCACAAAGTACGTTGGTATTGTTTGCATGTGGTTCAAGTCCAAACTCAGTCACTCAGTGGAGGACAACTGAGCAAGTCACCCAGATCTTAGGGATTTGCATCACTTATCTGTGTTCTGCACCTGACGGATACTAACAAGAGTAGACAGGACAATCTGTAACACACAACTTAAAAGCAAGCAAGTTACTTACACACGTAACTCACTCCTCGTGAATTACAATATATTTGTAACAATATATATTTTTAAAAATTTACTTATTTTTTTTGAAAGGCATATTTACGGAAAATCCTCCATCTACTGGTTCACTCCCCAAATGGCTACAACAGCCAGAGCTGAGCTGATCTGAAGCCAGGAGCCAAGAGCTTCTTGGGTTTCCCACATGGGTGGTCTGGGCCATCCTCTGATGCTTTCCTAGGTTATAGCAGGAAAACTGGAGGGGAAGTTGAGCAACTGGGACAGGAACCAGCACCCATATGGGATCCTGGCATGTGCAAGGTGAGGATTTAGCCACTGAGCCATCGTGTTGGGCTACTGGTGCATAATATTTGGATTTATCAGTCTTCCTCACCAAGTGTCAACTGCAGTGATTTTTAAAAAAAGATTTATTTATTGTTATTGGAGAGACAGAGAGGAAGATCTTTCATCTGATGGTTCACTCTCCAAGTGGTCACAACGCTTGGAGCCGAGCCAATTTGAAGCCAGGAGCCAGGAACTTCCTCCAGGTCTCCCACATGGGTACAGGGTCCCAAGGCTTTGGGCCGTCTTCAACTGCTGTCCCAGGCCACAGGCAGGGAGCTGGATGGGATCCTGATGTGTGCAAGGAGAGGCCTTTAGCTGCTGGGCTACTGCGCCGGGCCCTGTAGTGATTCTCTAACGGCACATGCAGAGCTCAAGATGAACAGACCACATCCTCTGTTACAATCATGCTTCTCCACTTCTGACTCACCTTAGACGTGTGGACTTGGGACTGCCCAGAACTGGACAGGACACCGCCGGCAGCTTCTGCGCAGCACTGTACTGTGTCAGTCCTCACTCGCTGCCTCCTGCCTCAGCTCTTCACTGTCAGTTCTTTAACGCTGGCTCTACCTGCAGCCTTAGCCCCACCTCAATCCCTGCGTCAGCCTTCCTGAGGCATGGAATGTCTCAGCATTCCAGCTATGTGGTTGGATGCTATTACCTAATGTCTCTCTGTCTCTCTCTGCCTTTTTTTTTTTTTAAAGATTTATTTCTTTTTGGGGTCAGTGCAATGACTCAACTGGCTAATCCTCAACCTGTGAGTGACAACATTTTATATGGTCCCATTGAAAAAAAGAACCTTGGGTGTCCTGCATAAATTTGCCCCAGTTCTCACTCTGTAAGATTGGATTTCCCTTGAGGTTCTGCTTACTTTTCTACCCACCAGGTGGGGAGGGTAGGACTTGCACCATCAGCTGTCACTCGCTCACATCCTTCAAGGATTGACCATGCCCAATTTCCCTCAGGACGGCATCCAGATTGCCCATCCAGAAGCCTCCTAAGAGGTGCATGGGGCTCGTGACACCACAAAGCTTTGTCCTGTGGAGGTCCCACATGCCTTAGACCTAAGGATCCCTGGGTTTCACCAGCCAGAATGCACATAACTGGTGCTGCAGGTTCATGTGCTCATACTGTATTCCTAAGCAGATGTTCTTTTTTTTTTTTTGCCTTTGGTGCTTTGGCAAATAATGTGCCAGAATATGGGGTCATATCCTAAGGAAAATAAAGACACAGCCTTCCCTCTGCTTTCTGACTTTCCAGCAGGATAATGCTGTGCCATCAGTGAAATCTCTGAGCAGCAGGATATGCACAGAATGGCAGCACCTAGGGGGAATGCGCCCTCCTGAGGGGGACTGTGAAAAGCTACACAGGGAACCTGCTAGGAGACTGCAAGGGCCTCTAAGCTGGAGAGTCTGACATGATTCCTGGGAGGGGATTCCCATTCTTCTTCCTCATGCAAGGTGAGGAACTGAAATCAGGGATTTAAACTGGAGATTATTTAGAGCTCAGAGAATGGGTGTATGGAGCGCTACTGGACAGCCTGGATAAAAATAATGATCACTCTGAAAAATTCTTCAGTAATAGCAAAACATGTTGTTTTTCTTTATAATATTTAATTGACTTTAAAAAAGATTTATTTGAAAGTCAGTGTTAGACAGAGAGAAGGATGGGCACACAGACACACAGTGAGAAAGTGAGAGAGAGAGGGGAGAGAGAAATTTTCTGGTTCACTCCCCAAATAGCAGCAGTGGACAGGGATGGGTCGGGTCAAAGTCAGGAGAAAGGAGCTTCTTCTGGGTCTCCCGTGTGATTGCAGGAGCCCTTGTACTTGGGCCATCTTTCACTACTTTCCCAGACACATTAGCAGGATCAGAAGGGGAGCAACTGGGACCCAAACTTAACCTGCTAGGCCAAAAAGCTGGTTTCCAATTTTCAAACATAAATCTTCAAAACAAGAAGGCAGCCACCACCAGCAGTGGCAGAGGATGAGCGAGCTATGTGAGTCCACATGAGGTGGCAGAACAGTGCCACTGAGCTGAGCTCAAGCTCTGTCCTCCAGTGCAGCCAGGGCTGCAGCAGGTGGAAGCCATATGAGCAACCCTGTCAGCAGAGAGCTCCCGCTTCAGCCAAGAGGGCGACCTGACTACCCCAGACCCAAGGGACAGAGAACAAGTACCAACATGCAAGCAACCACTTTGGAATTTAAAGAAGAGAAAAAGGTTGCAGGATAACTGGGCTGGGTTTGGCCAGAGGTTCAAATGGACAGTAGAATGGGAGCAGAAGACCATGGCTGCCCCGGCCACACAGCAATCCCAGGCTGGCCTTGAGCAGCAATGTGAAGGAGTAAATGACAGCAAGTCTGCCTAACCTTACTGAAAATGAGAACCAAACAAACAAACAAAAAATCTTCTCAAGGTCAATTTGAAATTCTATGAATGGCACATGTGACTGGTAAGAAAACACCAAAGAAGTCTATAGATTAACTGTAAGAGAACTTTCTAAAATGTGCTGCCATAGTTACATAAGTGTTATTTACATGTGATAAAGCAATGGGAAATTTCCACCACACACGATGAAAATAAATGAGACACAGAATAAAGAATTCAGGGTTTTTCGCTCCTGTCCTCATAAGAATGTGTGGAATAAATGTATTTTCTAGCTACTCTGTCATTTATTCAACTCTCTATTGAATTTGTGCTTTGAATACTTCTCAATATTAAAAAGAAAAAATCAATAATGAAGCGATAGAAACTTCTCAGAAATATGGCTTTACCAATGTGTTTGCAAGTTAACCGGCTCTGAATTTATGTCATTTGGGCACTTTTCAGTAATTTCCACCTCTGGTCCATGTGAGTTGAGCTCTGAGACAGGAAGAAGGGGAAGCAGGGAGCAGGTGGACGAAGGGCAGGGAACGGCGGAGAACAAGAGCAGGCCTCCTCTGGGCTGCACCAGCACGTTAACTGTATATATCCCGGTATTTTTATGGCTCAGATATAAATAAGCTTACATCTTTAGATACATTTCTACTTCTGTAAGTACAGCATTACTACACTAAAACACACTATTTAATATTCTTAAATTAGGCAGCTTTCATAGTGGTCACAAGCTATATTTAACGTTCTAAATTTTGCATTCATTAACCATAAAAATATATTCTGCCACAAAAATATCCTTTAGGAAATTCAACAGTTGAAAGCTAGTCTGGCAGCTTCACAGGATCCAAAACCTTAGGAAATCTCTTTATTACAGATGGAACTCTAGACTCAGAGAAAGAGAGGGTGAAACTGAATTTTCAGAGCTTAGGAAGAGCTTGCTCCATAAGACCTGACTTCATTCTTTCCCGTTACACCTTAACCACCAGGGTTACTCTTTTTAAAGGAAAGAATAAAACTTCAGACAATGACACCAAAACACAGCAACAACAATGACAACTCCCCTGCCTCTCTTCCTTAGTTCTGAAAGATTTCAGAAATCCCAGCCATCATCTTTCTCAGAGTAGCATTATGCACGCATGTGCAGGGCCCTGACTGCGGGGACGGCCCAGAGCTGCAGCCCTGCTCCTGGCCCACCCTTTGCTTCCCCAGTAGCTAGCTGCCCCAGAACCACCCCCTCCCGGGGGCCCTCATCCATTTGCCTGCACTCCAGAAATCCAATACCCATTAATTAGATCTCCAGTTTAAAAGCAGAGAACAAAACCCCAGCTCTTCAGGGACTATGTTAAGATGAGTCATGCCACAAACTGGGAGAAAGTCATTAGTATTATATTCCATATGTTTTTTTCCATAAGTAATTATTATTCATGTGTGCTCTCAGAACAAAAGGAAAGGTGAACAGCGAAGCATTCAATCTTTGAAACAGAACTGATTTTAGAATGCAATGAAAAACATACTTTTTGAGGCAGCTGGATTAAACTGTTCTTTATCATTGGCAATGTACAAACATATATTTGAAAGTGAACTTTTCTGTTGAGGACGGCAACAGATCATAAACTGATTCTGGCAAAAATTAATGTATCTTAAGAAAAGTAGAACTAGATATTTTAAAATTATGACACACACTCAAAGGTTCTGCCGCCAGACTGTCAGCAAACACAGGACTCTCTTCTCAGGGTTGGCCGTCGAGGCTCCAGGGCCACCCACATAACTGTCCCAACTCCAGGGGCGGCAGTGGCAACCACTGCTGATTTCTAAGAGAACTAAATACCATTTGATGACTGCCTGATATGAGGACAGCACAGTACCGTCACCAGGGAAGAAGATGCCACTTTTTCCTGGAGAATTGTCTGTATAGACTGTGGAAATTAAATCTGTCATTAGAAAGTCAGAATCTAAATATCACTCACCCTGTAAAATCAGGTTAGAGATAGCTCACAGAACATATTCACGTGCAGAGACATTCTGGCACTGTCTGTTTGCACATTTTTGAGATGCAAGACCAATCATGTTAATGTTAGGTTTGGTCAAGAAATGAAGATAGGTGCTTGCACTTGAGACGGTCTTATTTATTTAACACATTAGGGTCTTTAACTGAAACAGAACCTGGTGCTTTGGGCAGGCTGAATAATTAATGCTACTATTTCAAAATGAGTAAAATCACTCATCCAGAAATCTTATCAATTTTTCAGTGGATTGGTTTCAAACACAAATCCCATCCCTTCCACAACAAATTTTAGGACTCGGCTGGGAATCCTTCGGCAAGTCCTGACTTTCCTGGCATTGCAGAGCGGGAGTGATCAGTTAAGTGACTGGCAAGTCCGGCAGCAACAGGAGCCACGCAGAGACAAGGGGGCCTCTGAAACACACACAGGCAGCTTCTGGTCAAGCGTTATAGAGTCAATATTACAGGAAAAGTTATGCCACATCTCAAAGGTTCTAGAAGGTAAAACCGACAGAATTATGCATCTGCACCCAACTAAAATTAGAAGAGCAGCCATATGGCTCTGTGAAGCCAGCAGCACATTCTTATTCATTAGGAAGCATTCTGCTAACATAAAAACACAGGGCCCTTCCTGTGCTCTCCAAATGTGTTTATCTTTTCAACATTAATGCACTATATATCATCAAGCTGCTGAAACCTCCTGCCGTGCATATTAAAAACTCGCAGCTGCACTTTCTTTAGTAGTGGGAGGAACCTAGGCTCCAAGTTGCCTCCCCATCTCTCTGACATTGAGCTTCTCGTTAACATATCATGATTTCCCTTCAGCTTGGAGAAACAGCAGAATTAACTAATCTCAAGGCCATCTCCACCCAGCAAAACCCCTCTCACACTCCGTTTCGGAGAAAGCAACATACTTGGTTTCATTTTCATCCGTATTAATACAGGACAGCTTAACCAGAACCAGCATACACGTTGCAAGTTGCAGACCCGTAAGCCCTACTTTGGAAATGAATTAACCAGAGTTGACTTAGGGTGTAAGTTGCTCAAGAACATACTCCTGTTCACAAGAGCTCACTATCACTCATCCTGCTGTCAGCCATGCACACAGTTCACACTGTGAAAGGTAAAATGGACAGCGGATCATTTTTTCAGAGTAAGTCACGTGACTACGTAAATTCGTCCAAAATCTCTCTTTCACATAATCAAAATTCTCAGCGGGAACTCCTATTTGAAAGTTCATCACGAACAAGAAAACAATCCGCCCAGGCCCATGGTGAACCATACAGACACTGAAAGAAGCTTTGGAGACATGGCTTCCAAGGTGGTACCAGTGAAGAAACCAAGGCAACCAGTGCCATATGGCTGTGTGCCTCCGCTGCACCTTGCACAGTGATGGGGAGATGAGTGTGAAACACAACAGGAACACGGCTGTTTCTGAAGACATTCTAATTCATGCAGTGCAGCTAGTGAAGGCATAAGGAGTTGGATGAAGAAGAAAATGGAGGAATCATAATTTGTTTGGAAGGCTGAAAGGCAAGACTGAGACTAGATGACAGCAGCAAAACAAAATAAAACAAACAAAAAAAATCAGTGGGTGCAGAAGAAATGGGGAGTCAGCACTCACTACTGTAGCCTCGCAAAAGATTCAGCTAGCTATACAAGTGTTTTCTTTCTTTTAAATACATTTGCTAACTCAAGGCCAACATCACACTGTAGGACTACTTAACAACATTCTGACAAATAAGCTAAAATATGGTAATCACATTTAAAAAGTTCTTTCTTAAATCCCCCAAAAGGCTTTGCTATAATTAGTATAAACGTTATCTTCCACATTATCATCTTGGTTAGCAGCATCTCCCTACTTTTCTACTCCACACCTCAACACTGCCATGACCACTCCAACGCTTTATGCTATGTCAAGACTTCAATCACTCCCCCAGACTGCTCAGCTGGCAAAGATGCCCTTCCACCCCTTCTCTTTTAAGATCCGGAAAGCTCATTTCAATTACGCTGGGCCCCTGCTGGGTCTCTTCGATGCCCGGTGCCTACCATTGTCATAACACTCCACTCACCGTGGGGGTTTAAAAGGATCTGTTTCCCTAGCTGCCCCTTTCACTGCACTGTTGGCTCCTGGGCTGGGAGAAATGCCTTTTCATTCAATGCCTGGCACATAGTGGGTGCTCAATAATGTTGTATTAATGCCGAATAGTCTCACAGCTGGAGCTGAAATCAATTTAGTTTAGCCAGAATCAAAATATCACAAGTGCCTCCTCCAAGAGCCTTACAGTATACTTAACATGGTGAAGGTTTAAGACTCGGATTGTCGGAACCCGAGTACTAGGCAGAGACAGGGTGAGACAAAAGGACCACTTGTGCTAAGGGCACCAGGTTTGCTCACACAGCGGTCAGACCACGGTGGGGGGGGGGGTGAGAGAATATTTGGGAGGGAAAAAGATCACCAAGGGCCTTCTGCCACACCTGAAAGATGAGGGGGGGGGGAAAACCCTAAAAATCCAAAACCAAATCAACTTAATCAATCGAGATTCTCATCAGGAGGCTGCAATCTGCTTCATAAAAAAGTTTGGGCATTGTGAAAATTTTGATCAGCCCCTGGGATTTCCCCAGCTACTCATAGCTCTTAAGAAAATAAACCTACCCAGGGGGAGTTCTAAAACTGTGACATCTGCCTTGAGATCCAGTACAGAAGAGAGCTTTATTGGCCTTCTTGTCCCTCCCACAGAGTGTGCTGGGAGACGCCTTGGCCTCTTTCTAAGAAAAGGCTCTGCCTGAGCCGAGGAGCATGCCTAGAGAGTGTATGCGGAAGGGTGTGCAGGGCTCTTGTCTTCCTCTGTACACTGAAGTCGAGCTGAAGCCACGAAGGCATACAGTGTGCAGGGAAGAAGGGCAGAGGGAGGGACCTTAGCCCTGCTCTCACCATCCTCCCACCTGCTCAGCTCACCAACCCTTACTTCCACTAAACCCTAAGGCTTCGTGCACAGGCCTGCATGTCACCCCAACAGTGCTGACCTGGAAGGGTGCCTCCTGGGGCACAGAGAGGCAACCTGGGCTTCCTTTGTTCCTCTGGGTCATTTTTCTACAGCTCACAGTCCTCCTTCTCATGGATAGGCATCCTGCTCTCTGATGTGCTCGCACCTTCCACTTCTGAGACCGGATTGCTTTACTTTCCCCATGTTTTTCTACCACCTGGGTATCTTCTCCTTGCAGCCTCTCTCTAGAGACCCAGGATCCGATGTCACTCATTGGAAACTGTACAACAAGTCGGTGTACATAGTTCTCCTCCCGTGCTGCGATACTAACAACACCACAGGGAGGTAATATTCCCAGCTTCATCAGGCTTGCCACTGTCTATTCCCAGTTTCCTCATTCTAGCCTTTGCTTGAGCAATCATGGGAGGATCTCACTGGCGTGCTTTCTGAAAAGCAGGTGTTCCCAATTTAAAATACCTAATGCAAAAAGCTGATAACAGAGTATAGAATCATCCAATTTAGAGACGTGAAACATTAAATTACGCTAAATCATATCATGCTAGTAGAGAAAACCAAGGCACTGCTAACAGCATGAGAAGTCTGCACAGATATATGGAGCACCCAGCCTGGGACTGAAGGGCAGGGAGGGCAGGTTCCTTGGGGACCAAGGGCATTAGAATTCAACAGAACAAAGGAAGTGGCTGTAAGGAGAGTGCATGAACAAGGTAAGAACTCATGGACAGAACTAGAAAGGACCAGGGTCCAGGGCACCTGCTTCAGGTCACACAGCAGGTGACAGGTCATTTCCAGAAAATTCTACCAGCTGACACCACTGAAATCTTTCATAGGCAGAATCTCCAACAGCTAAGAAATCAGTTCAATCCACATCAATTCCGTAACTTGATAACTAAGGCCAAAGCTAGGTTAATACCTAGAACACTTCCGGAAGAAAAAAGAAAGTGGCTATATGAGAGCAGGTCTAGTTTTAAACACATTTAGCCACTTTGAATAATTAATAGAGCCACAGTTTATTGTACCTTGTGATTTTGCAACTTCCATTGGTTTTTGTCTTATTGCTGCTTTTCTGTCTGTTTTACATTCAGCATAGTTTTTAACATGTTAGGCACCATGTATAGGAATAAGACTAACAGTTCACACACACACAAATAATATACCCTGAAAGGATTAAAATATTTATACAAAAGAAAAGAACGAGGTTTTATCCTCCAGGAGTTTGGAAAGAAAGGATGGGGAGAAAAGTATGTAACTCTAGAAGTTTAGAATAAGAAATTTTGAGGATGAAATAGCACAAAGAATCATTTTATCGCAAAAAGACAGATATTTAATCTCTTCTATTCAAATGCTTGGAACAGTTTTGGTTTTTTGCAAGTATTTATTTGAAAAGCAGAGGTCCAGTGATGGAGAGGGAGGAAGGGAGGGAGTGAGGGAAAAAGAGTGAAGGTCGGAGTGAGAGACAGAGAAAAAATTATCTTTTATTTGCTGGTTCACTCCTGAAATGACAACAGTCATCTAAATCTCTGACTTGAGTGGCAAAGGACCAGCTACTTGAATCATCACTGGCTGCCTTCCCAGGTACACTGGCAGAGGAGCAACTAGGACTTGAATTGACACCATCCACATTCACATCCTGTCCCTCTTCAACCCCTTATCACCGATCCCGGGTCTTATGAACTCGGAATCTGCAAGATCTTTCTGATTGTGCAGGGCAAGTTGCCGCAAGCGGGCAAAGCTGCCAGAAATCATCCAGCTTCTCTATGGATATCATCAGGCCTTTTAAATCCAGAAAATGGCTGTCACCTGGGAATGACATCTCAATATGTTTGTACCAAGTGAAATTAAGCTTGGTAAAACAAAGGAAGTGACTTGTAATAAAGGCCAAGTATGTGAATAGGCTACTTCTACAATTTTTTTTTGGAGCTAAGCTTGCTTATGTAAGAGAAAAACCAGTTTTTAAAAAAATTTATTTATTTTTATTGGAATGTCAGATTTACAGAAAGAAGGAGATATAGAGAGAAAGATCTCTCATCCACCGTTCACTCCCCACACTGCCACAACAGCCAGAGCTATACTGATCCAAAGCCAGGAGCCAGGAGCTTCTTCCAGGTCTTCGACGTGGGTGCAGGGTCCCAAGACTTTGAACCTACTTGACTGCTTTCCCAGACTACAAGCAGGGAAATGGATAGGAAGTGGAACAGTTGGGATCAGAACCGGCGCCTATGTGGGATCTTAGCATGTGCAAGGCAAGGACATTTAGCTATCAGGCTATCATGCCAGGCCTGAAAATCCAGGTTTTATTTGTGAATTTCCAATAGGCAAACCCAAACTGTGTGTGTGTGTGAAGAACAATTACCCTATTAACAGTAAGATATTAGGTAAAAACAGTAGATGAAAAGAAAATCCCAGAGGCATCTGAGAAAGAATCCCAAAGTAGAGACTTACAATTTTCTGAAATAGTAAGTTTATTGTCATCATGGTAACCTAAATTCAAAGAACATTCTAGAAAAAATTCCTGTTGAAAGTACATTCAATAGTTATAGTTTTTCATAGTGAGAATAGGAATAGATTTAAATAAATCTTTAAAGTGACCCTTTAAAGTCCTAAAAGCATGAATTCTCTCTAATGCAAAGTGGGAGTGGCATTGAATCACCAACCTAGCTTCTACAAGTATTTAAAGCGGCAGGGAACTGAAAACAAGCGTCAGCTTTACTTAGAAAGGACGCTGGAGATTGTGAGGGCCTTAGAAACTACTGCTGGCACAAGCCTGCTTCAGAGCCAGGTGGATTTGTGAACAACAGAGGGCCACAATTTGCATGTTGAGATGGATAGGAAATTAACAAAGGCAAACATCTGACATTTACAAACGTTCCTCAATTTCATATGGTAACTACCATTTCTACAGCTAAATCCTCTCTTTAAGTGTAGTTCTCCTATAAATTTCATAAGTGGTGGGGGTGGTGGTGTGAGGGAAACTGTGACACCCCTCCCCCCCAGTGGTTTAGTAATGTAGTAGATAGATTACATTTGGGTTATGTGCTGACAAACACAGAGTATTTAACAGTCAAATCCACCTGCAAGGCATCAGAACAACTTTCTTCTTTAAAACATAACACTTAACTCCCAATAGAAGTCATGGGAAACTTCAAGGCACAACAGAAAGACATACACTGAATACCACTACTACCTGATGTATAAGCCAAAAAGAAAAATTCTCAGAAGTGTAACTATGATCCTCCAAACAAGTTATGGAACACATTAAAACCCAGAACCTAATTATAAATATGAAAAAGTAAATTAAGTTACTTTTGTATCAAATTGATAAAAATTGGCTTAAAACCAGTTTTGTGTTATATATATAAGCTATAAAACTGTGACGCTTCAGCATTTTACAACCATTCAAAGAATAAAATTTTCATAAAACACTTTTTACTTTCAATCTTATTTTTCCTATGTAAGCTTCTAATTGCTTCATGGATTATACCATTTTATCATCAAGATTTCAGAGAAGTTCTATCCAATGGCAATCTGAAATAACAAGTTTAGCCTCAAGACAAAGACAGTTGGACAGCCTGAATCCAAGGAACCTGTTTTTGAAAAGCCTGTCTGCCAGGTGATGGCTTCTAGGTGAGGCCGATGAGTGGTGAGAGCTGATGGATATGGCAGCTGGCAGGCCCAGCTTACAGAGTGAGAAGAGCGAGCAGAGGGTAGCCTCTCTGCAGACTTCAAGTCTAGACGAGAGGATGATGCTGCACTCGTGTCATTTACAATTCACCTGCTTCTCTTAAGAACTCAATACCACCTCAGATCTGCTTTTCTAAAATGTATGTTTTTTTTTTTTCCTTTTTATTTTTAATTGCAACAATGGATACTGGGCTTCACAGTGATTTAAAAAGTGGCGGCTGTCAACTCTACACTGCCAAGAAAAATATTTGCCTGCATATAGGGTTTCCTAAGAGCAAGTTAGTACATGACCTCAATCTTTTGCAAGCTTATCATAATGCTGTAAGGCTGTGCTGATTCAGCAAAGCAATCCATAATCGCTTGCAAAAGGCCCCTGCCTCACAGGGATGTTATGAGGCTTAATATAATAATGCATGTGAAACACACTGAGCTTCACAGAAGGTGCTAAATAATATTATTATGCTGCATTTGTAATTACAGTCTTACAAAGATAAGAATCAAATAGATCCATTCAAGAATTATAAATAAAAACTTGAAATAATTTAATACAAGCAACTGTACGACAAAGAACAATCAGAAATCTTTCAGGATTAACAAATGCAAAGGACAGATTTCATAAAGCTAACTCAAAATGAAAAGAAAGAGAAACCGACAAGTTCTATTAAAGGGAAAGAATGTTACATCCCTTTGTGATAAAATAGAAACTGAATCAGAAATTATAAGAGAAGTGCATTTCACTGCAATGATTTTGAGACACAGTTCTTACTGAATTAAATTTAGTAACATTTTTATTGTTGGAGTTAACATTTTGCAGGAAAACAGCAATAAAATTTCTTCAGGTATAATATTGAAAACATTTTAATTATCATTGGGTCACCTTTTTAAACGTCATAATTACATTGCATTTTTGAAGTGAGGGTTAGTATTTCCCCTCTTAGGCAGGAAATGCCTGTCCCTCTGGATAAACAGCCAGTGAAACCCGAGGCATGAATGTCTACTTCACCTGGGGTGGCTCAGCAGTGCAGGGCTGTGTGGGGTGCCATCCCTGAGCTTAGGTATGGCTGACTTTACACGGTGGCGATTCTGGCCTTCTGGGTTCACTGGGGGCCAGTTTTAGGAAATCTGAGAACCTCAGAAGCTGCAGGCTGGCGTTCTCCCTGCTTTCAGATCACGGCCAGACTATCTCTCAAGTCTTCATATGGAAACCATTGGGTTGGATCTGGAGTGCCTCAGAATTTCCCGGGGACTGTCAAGCCCTTGACCCTGGGACTGTGTTTTTCATCTTTGTCCTGCTGCTACCCCCACTCCCCACCATGGCAGAGCTGCCTACGCAGACCCTCCTCACTGGGTCTAACTGTGGGTTAACTGGCCCACAACTCTGCAAACAGCAACCGGAGCCCCACAAGTGGGTTGCGGTAGAGGCTGAATGGGATCAACTCCAAGCACACAGAGCAGGCAAAGAACTTTAAGCTGCAATTTGCATTTGTAATTTTGTGTTCAAAAAAGTAGTATTTTATGTTTTTGAAGAAAACATAGTATTAAATGGTGGGGATGAAGACACAGAAAGACAAGCTCTGCTTTCTTGTGGGTTTGCAGGCATGCTGGCATGGTTAGCCCGTGGGCTCAAAGAGGGTGAGTCCAAGTTCTTTTTAAAGTGTTTGGGACTTAAGTGAAAAAAAAAAGGGGGGGAGATTGAAATTTGTTAGTATTAGGAGGTTTTTATTTATGTCGCTGGAAGGCTCAGCTTGTTAGGAGAGTTAAGTTTAGGAAACAGCATTGATCTGGATGCTCAATGAAAAGAGAGTCTAATTATCTTGAGCTTTTCACTAAGAATGCTTTCATCAGAGAAATGAACATGGCAAGACCTGATTACTGAACTCAAAATAAACTTCCATCAACACACCAGGAACAACGCAAACATCTTCGGATGCCAACAGGGCCTAATTAGTTCTCTGAATTGTGGTAGTTCTAAAGAATTTTGGAAAGTAAAAATGTCAAAGTTAAGGTTCTTTTATATTATCTTCTCAGGATGAACCCAATTGTCAGGAAATTAGGCTTACAGTTTCAGAACTTCGAGCCAAGGGGGCACACATTTGGAGGAGCACTTCAAATATTAACTGGACTCTGGCATTCCATACTGGGGTGGTTGGTTTCAAGTTCTGGCTGGGCCGAGTTAAAGCCAGGATTCAAGAACCTATCCGAGGCTCCTGTGTGGAAGGCAGGAACTCCATTAAATGAGCCATCATGGCTGCCTCCCAGATCCGCACTAGCTGGCCGCTGACCCCCAACTGCTGGACACCTGCTGCTGAAGGCGTGTCTCCCCATCGGTAAAGATGGAGCCTCACACACTTGAAAGGACATATAGCATAAAAAAAAAAAAGGTTGTAATAAAGCGGATATGTTTCTACAAGAATCTGTCTTACCACAAAAGCTGGTCTCTCTATTTGAAGCACAGCTGTACACATCCTATACATTAGAACTACTCTAATTATTGGAAACAATAGCTTCATGGAACCACTCCAGGAATGTAGTCACAAAAACTCTGTAATGTTTTGATGGAAAATATCTTCTGTTCCAAGCAATTAACTTACAAATAAGTTTCAGGAAAAAAAAAAATGACCTTAAGGCTAAAGACTTTGTTTCTTAGGAAAGCACAGCAGTGAAAGAAAATGAATACACAAACTCAGTCATACAAGAAACATGACTGACACACAAAACTAGACATAAAAAGCCTCAATCTGTTTTTACCTTTGACAACTACAGTTTTGTAACAATATCTCAAACAAAATATACTGTATGTTAGTCTTTCCTCTTAATCTGACATGAAAGACCTACAAATCAGAGAGCCTCGCAAAGGCACACGACTGTTGGGAAGGTGAGCCCAGTTCTGGGGGAGTGAGGGACACTCAGGTTGGCGCCAACAGGGGCTGGTGCCTCGGTTTTTCCTTCCCTACTCCACCTGTCAGAAATGCCAAGATTAATGTGACCCCTTGGAAATGTACAAGATGGTACGGAGTCCCCACAGTGCTGAGAAGCACACAGCCTCCCCCACAGGGCCTGGGAATTCTGTAATGTCCACTGCCAGTTGCTAATCGGGTGAAAAAGGCTTCTTTATGGGAACATACAGGAGCAGCACCGTGAGCTCTTGCCATTACCTTTTTTTCTTTTGCAGCATTAATTTCTTTTTAATCAATTAATTCATTAATTTTGGATACAGTTTAGTTGGCGCTGGGGTCTCCCTTTCCCAAGTTCCCTCCCCTCCCCTTTGTTCTCCCCTCCAATTTCACAATGGGTGTCTTTCATGAATTTTCACAGGTCCATCCTGCTGCCGCTGGGTGCCATGACTTCTTTCATGAGACAGAATATCTCTTTTCCAAAATGTACAGGCTGAACAACACTGACTTTAAATCTACTACAGGCGATCAAAGTTCAAATGCTAGATGAGTACTCCACTTCAGTTAAACAACTTTTCTCTTATGAATCATCAACATATATGTATATTTTGTTTGAAAGTAGTGTGTGTTAAGGGAAGACAAAGGGGGAGCATTCGCTTCCATCTGCTGGCTCACTCTCCAAATGCCTACAGCAGCCCAGGCTGGGCCAGGCCAAAGTCAGGAGCCCAGAACTCTTTACTTATGTAGACAAGGACACAATTAAGCCACCACCTGCTGCCTGCCAGGGTGTGTATCAGCAGAAAGCTAGATGCAAAGTAGAATAGGAACTCAAAGCCAACTATTCTGGCACGGGATGTGGTGTGTTAGCCAATGCACCAAACACTGGCACCAATGTACTCTTTCTATGTCACCATGTTTAACTGGGGGTTTCCTTAGCATAAAATCAAAGAAAGGAGAAACAAGGTATCCTTTCAAACAGGCATGGGCATCTGATTCTAATACATCCATGTCTTAGGTGGAAACTCAGATTTTACACCTGTGCTTTTGAGAATATAATTAAAACCACCCTTTCTGGGGCATGGAGGACAGGTTAGCTATTCTTGGCCCTCATATTTCATTCTTCTGTCTTACTTTTGGTCAATAAGCACCATGAATATTGGGGGTGGTCATAGAAATTGTCAGCAAGCTCTGTTTTGTCCCCAGCCTATTTCCTGAAGTGCTAGTGTAAACTTTCTTTATAAAGTTTGGCCTTGTTAGGGCCAAGCTGCTGTTTTATCTAGAGGGTACATTGCACAAATTAGATGGACAGATAAAACCATGAGACAACCATAACACTACTGACAGAAAACTCACTTTTGACTAAATATCAACAAGTCTTTTTGGCTTAGACAACAACTTTCTATTTTCTTGGGATCTGTTACTTTCCACCTACCTCTCTTTTGGGGTGTGTGGGGAGGGGACCTTAACAGGAAAAGCTGACCTAACTTGAAAGTATGCATCATTTTCTGAAATAGAGATCTGCAGAGAACATCCTTCCAAGTAACTGAAACATGGAGCTTCACTGTATTCTGAGTAACAGCTGACACCATTCTTGCCCAATTCATTCGCAATTCATTCCAAATGCCAGACAGAACTGAGAGTGAACAGCTGGGTGTGATGCTTGCTTAATCCTTCTACTTAACGGGAGACAGAGGTGGGCTGAGCTCTGCACTTGAATTCCAACTCCACCACTTCTTAGCTGTGTGATTCCACACACGTCTAGTGTCTATATTTATTTATTTTTATTGCAAAGTCAGACATACAGAGAGGAAGAGAGACAAAAAAGAAGAAGATCTTCTGTCCGATGATTCACTCCCCAGGTGACCACAACTGCTGGAGCTGAGCCAATCCAAAGCCAGGAGCCAGGAGCTTCTTCCAGGTCTCCCACATGGGTGCAGGACCTGAGCGCTGTGTGCTGTTCTCGACTGCTTTCCCAGGCCACAAGCAGGATGGGAAGTGGGGCTGCCGGGATTAGAACCAGCTGCCCATATGGGATTCTGGTGCGTACGAGGCAAGGACTTTTGCTGCTAGGCCACCACATAGGGTCCTAGGGTCCATATTTTAGCTTCAGGTCCTCTTGCATAAAACAGAAACAACAAATGAATGTCCCAGGGCAATGCAGGATAGAGAGGTCAAGCAGGCACAAGGTGGGCACTCTCAGGAGTAAGCTCCGTTGTTCACTTGGCCTGAACCTTCGGCTTTTGATCAAGTATGTAAACAGCCTTTGTAGGATGAAGGGATGGATTTAGGCTTCGGAGGGCCCAAAGCTTATGTAATTAGAAGGAAGGGACTCTGAGATAATACAAAATTAAGTATAATAATGAATACACAGAATGAGAAACAAATAGCAGTGAAATACTAGCATGGTGAGATCTGAGATCTTTTCATATGCTCATCTGTACCATTTATGAACAAGTGCTTCTTGATTGAAATGTGGCTAGAAAATTCTTCAGCACCCAGGATGTACAAGGCCCATGGAATTAAGCAGTCTGGAAGCTAAGGTTTCATTTGTTTAGAAATAATTCTGCACCAGTAAATATCCAATGTAAGTCCTTTATTTGTTATATCACTCATCTGACTCTTGGCTTAACATACTCACTTCATTTAATCCTCTGTACTTTGTACTTGCATCCAAGTAACTATATTTCTGATATTTCTGATATTTCTATGACCTTTACATATAAATGGAAATTCTGTGAATTGTGATTTTATCTGAAGAGTCCTGGTAGCTACAGAAAAGTTTGCTTTTTACCTCACCCTATTACACAGCCTGTAAATTTGCTGTCAGAACATTTCCCACCTCAAGCACTGTGTGGTCATGTCCTGCCCTGTAAAATCAGTACTATCAGGGACGTCATTAAGCCCTGTTTTTCAGAATGCAGAAAATTAAAATGCTGTGAACACAGTAAAACATTATACAGAAGGTTTTCATGTCTGTGAGAAATTCTTTTCAGTGGTCAACATGTTAATATCTAGAGGGGAAAGGATAGTAATCCTTCCCCCTTTTCTTGTCCTTTCTGATATTAATATCCAATTTGAGGCATGGGCATATGGCTTGATGGTTAAGATGCTGGTTGCAATGCCTGCACATCCCATAATGGAGGGTTTGGGTATGAGTCTTGGCTTGCACTCCTAATTCTAGTTTTCTGCCACCACAGACTCCGGGGGACAATAGTGATGGTTCAAGTGGCCCAGTCTCTGCTACTTTTGGGGGAGACCTGGATTGAGTTCCTGGTTCCTAATTTTGGCCTTGATCCAATCAAGACTTCTGTGTTTCAGGGGAAGTGGAGGATGGCAGCTCTGTCTCTTTTATGCTTCTCTCAACTTAAAAAGGTAATGGTAAAAAGAACAGGAGTGCACAGGAGGCAGACATAGACCTGGCTTAGAGGCAGTTGTAACCTGCAAGTGCTATCTGTAGGAGTGTTTCCTCAACCGAAATGCCTCATGGGCCTACTCTGCAGTCTCCATTAGTAGGATTTTGGGGGTCAGTGTGCAGTGGGAACTGGTTTGAATCCTAGCTGCCCCACTTCAGTTCCAGCTATCTACTAATGGCCTGAAAGCAGTAGAAGATGGTCCAAGTGTTTGGGCCTCTGACCCAATGTGGGAGACTTGTAAGAAGCTTCTGGCTCCTGGCTTTGGACTAGCCAGCTCTGGCTATTGCGTCCATTTAGACAGTAAACCAGTGAATAGAAGATTTCTCTCTGCTCCTTCCTCCTCCACCTCTCTAACTCGAAAAAGTGAGATATTTCATTAAACCCAATCTAACCTGAAATCACCATCAGTTTCTCTCTACTAAACAATACATGTGAAAACTGTGCCTAATGACACACTAGAAATGACTATAAACCCTCATTTCGGTTGTGAATTTCTCAGTGGAACATCTTCTCTCATCAAATGTAAAGTTGGAGACATCACAGCCCTCTCAGCGCCAGTAGTCAAATACCATTGCCAACAGACTGCAGTGTGCAGTCACTTGCCAAAGTTAAGGTCTCAACGTTACTGGTTCTGTATATCTGGATCTTACCTGTGAAATGCAGGCACTAGTGTCAATTTTGAAAGTCTCACAACTAGGGCACAGTAGGTTACACCACCAGAGTTGCTGGTTCAAGTTCTGGCTCCTCCAGTTACAATCCAGCTCCCTGCTAATGTGCCAGAGAAAGCAGTAAAATAAAGTGTTTGGGATCTTTCCACTCATGTGGAAGATGCAGACAGAGGCTCTGGCTCCTGGTTTTGGCCTTGCCCAGCCATTGTACCTATATGGGGAATGAACCAGTAGATGGAAGCTCTTTCTCTCTTTCTCTTCCTCTACACTCTTTCAAATAAATTAAGCAAATCCTTATCAGGAAAAAAAAAATAGTGTGTCGAGCCTCCAGAAAGGAGAATATGGAAATATGGATGGATTTATTTATATGACATTCTTCTACTACTACAAGAAGAAAAAATGTAGTACCCTAGCCTGGTTCTCAGCATAAAGGGGTGGTAAGTACTTTCTGACTGGTAAAATAAATGTGTGATTTTAATACACTACTATGTGCCCCTAGAGTCTAATGACACAACCAGGAGCAACAACAAATCTACAGCTAGATGAACACTGAGGACATTCAGACATGAAACAGCACTCCCCCACAAGATTCTACTTACATGAGGGTGCCTGGAGTAATCAAGTTTATAAAAGACAGACAGTGGTGATGATGGGACAATTATGTGAATGTGGTTAATGCCACCAAAGAGCACACTTCAAAATGGTAGATTTTATGCTATGTACATTTACGCAGAAAAAGAATCAAATCAAAATTGATGCTCAAGATAAAGTTAGTTGGTATCTAAAATCTTAAGCAACTAATATTAAAAGAAGAATTGCATTTCTTATAATTCAGTGAGCTATCTTCCTCTGCCACATTCTTAGAAAGCCTGTACCAAAATAAGACTCAAGATCTGACATGCTGATAAGGACAACAATGGATTGAAGGTTGGAACAACTGTGAGAACAAACTCTGTTGAAGGTCAACTGCTAGTGAGTGCGTTTTGCACTCAGGGCACAGCACAAGCTCTGAGAGTCTCCATTTGTCTGACCCAAGTTCAGGAGAACATGATGGTTCTCCTGGAGTTACTGCCTTAAAGTCATCAGGGGTGGCAGAAGAGATAGGAGGGTTAAAAAAAAAGTGCTGCTACATTTGTTGCCTGGAATGCAGGAAGGTGAATACTTCCTAAACGGAAATAAACTAAAACATTTCACAGTGAATGTTAGTAGTAAAAGGAGATGTAGTTCAGCACCCAGGTTTTGCCCACCCCCAAACTATAAAGAGATAACCAGTATGATCTAAGAGGGTCATACTTGTATCTTCCATGTAACCTACACGAGGAGGGCTATTGCAGTAAAAAGCTTAAGAAAGAAAACCCTTTGGAAAGAAACCCTCTCTCTATAGGGGAACCCCAAGATATCTGAAATGAGGCAAATGGTCGAAGGAAGAGAGCAAGGAGAGTGTGATTTTCTCTCATTTTCCCCTGAATACAGATTTGCTTCAAAGACTCCTCCTTCCTGAACCTCAGGATCTTCTCTCCCCACTTTAGGATTAAAGTCATGTTCAGTACGCAACTATTCAGTGATTTATGGTACTAATACCTGAAGAAAAATTGAGGAACAATAACCATCAGGGAGCTGCAGCTGAAAACTATGAGATACATGACTTTATACAACATTAGTTTGGCAATAATATACACATAAGAACCCTAAAAGTTCCAAGTACTGACAAGAACATGAAAAAATAGGAATTCTTGTGTTGTGTTCATGGGACTGTAAAATGGTAGAGCCAGTATGGAAAGCAGCGTGGACATTCTCCAAAAGATTAAAACTATAATTGCCATATGACCCTGGTATATCTGAAAGAACTCAACAGAGGATCTCTAAGAAGTGCCTGTGTGCCCAAGTTAATTGCAGCACCATTCACAATAGTCAAGATATGGTAGAAATCCATTTGTCCACCAATGGATTAATAAAATATGGTGCACACATATAACAGAATTATTCAGCCTTCAAAAAAAGGAAGGAAGTACTATCATTTCCTACAGCATGAACTTTGAGAATACTATGCTAAGTGAAAAAAGCCCAGCACAAAAAGACAAACAACGCCACTAGCATAAAACGCCTAAGCCAGTCAAATAACTGGGAGTGGAACACACGTGCAGGGATGCTCGCCACAGGCTTCCGGGAGGATAACACAGTGCATACAATTAACATGAAATGGACATTAAAACTCGTCGAGAAATAACTATTATGTGCTTTCTACAAGCTTCTCCCCAAGTTGGAAAAAAGACTCTCCTTAAAGACAGTAATTAAAATGGTTTCTTTGTTATATTATTAAATAATCCACATTAGTTGGAAAATTCATTTAAGCCCAAAGTCCACAAAAAAACACATTTTCCTTTTGCTCATGCCATTAATATACCAAGCTGGGGAAATGGTTCTACTCACTCATCTGTTTAAAAAAAAATAAATCACATAAAACAAAACATCTGTAAAATAATTCACTTTAAACCCAAACTAACCAACAAATGACCATAATAAAAGGAACAAACAATGGTATTTGTTCCCATCCATTTATTTATTCCCATGCTTAAGTTAGCATATACAAATTACACATGCAATTGGAAACTCTTATTCTTACCCTCTTATCACATCCCAAATATTTAATTTGTTTTCAAAAGACAGCATCATTCTTCAAACTAAAAGACTGAAGTAGATGTGAATAAATTTGAGCTCCAGAATTTTAAACATACTTATAAAATATCAAGAACCAATACAAGTATCTGTACAGCACCAGCTAATATAATGAATGATCTTTGCTTTATGTATAATTCATATCTATCTATCTTTTGAAACTGTTCCATATTAAAGACCTTAAAATTAATCATAAAATACCTTTTATAGGATTTCAAAATACACTCTGATAACTGGCTAAGATTCTTCACCATTATACAAACAAAACGTGTTCAAAAGCTCAACTTATCAGTCTACGAAAGTTAATGGTTGGCCATTCAATTTTCTTTAACGCACCACTGCACTTGCAGGAGGCAAACAAAGTACTGTAAATAACATCTGTGTTAGCATAGACTATAATTTGTAATCACTGTACAAGAAACAGAATGTATTCACTCAATTATTAAAATACAAATTTCAAGTTTTAAAATTTAGAGCAGTGTTTTATTCTGACATAAAACCACTATTGAAGGGCAGGCATCCGAAAAAAATTGGCAAATATTTATTTTACTTAAACTAAGAATAAACACTGCTCAAAATTTCAGTAGGTGTAAGCGATGATACAATCTCTGTCATTAAGAAATTTGTCATTCATTCAGGGAAGAAAAACAGAAGTGTACAGAACACTACTAAGATTAGACAGTACAAGAAATGATGCGGCATGCCAAAAACGAGTTTCTAAAGGTTGGGAGACTAAGAAGTTCCTTGTGAAAACAGTGCTGGAGATGGTCCATGAAGAATGAATAGGAGCATGATGGGAACAGACAGAAATAGGAAAAGGAGGTGCTCCAAACAGAGAAGAACATGAACACGAGACAAAGGCACAAAAGCACAAGAATGTGTTAGTCTCAGTGGCACGGGTTAACAACCCCAGCATAAACAGACTGATTAAACAGAACGTGAACATGCAGCAGTAGGTAAGGCTTGCCAGGCCTGGGCTCTTGGTGAAGGCCCTGTGCCACTGGCCCTTTTTACAGTCATCCACGCACCCTGACTCTTGTCACTGTGCTCTGCCACAGCTAAACCATCACCTCTGATGGCCTACTAAAGGTGGGCAGCTGCCAACCAGCTGAGGGAGGAAGAGAGGTCCTGCAGGAAGAGGCCCCAGAAGCAGGTGTGTACCTGTGCCTGCACCAGTGCAGGCCAGAGAGAAGCTGAAGCAAGAGCAAGGCAGTTCTGAGTCATAGCCAGGGAGAACATGGGAGGGATGGAGACCACAGAGGCTTTTGTTGGCTGCAATGAGGGCTCACTCCCGGAATATCTTTGTTCAGGTCTTGTAGTGCAGAGGCCTGGGACTGTTCCCTGGAGCATAACCGCAGATACAACTAAGCTGCAGCAGATGGGGTGGCCTCTGATGGCCTGCTGGTTTACTCTGCTCTGCCAAGTACAGGGGATATGTGGATGTTCTTGACTGAGGTTGGGGTACAGCTGGAGAAGTGAGGGCTGGTACTAACAGGGTTCCATCCCAGGGCTCCACTGCAGGAATACTGTAGTCACTGCATGAGTTTTCATGAGGAAATTAATGGCCATACCATAAAACATTACAAAACACGATTCTGTTATCTTTGTGTGAACTTGTACTTGGATGCTTCTGGGCATGCTTCCCAACCCCCTCTGCCCCACTCTGCCAGTCTGTCGTCAAGGGTGCCTTACACTGTGTCTCTAGCTCTGACATGACTGCTCTTCCTTTCCTCCTATTCTGTATCTTCTCAAAAATGAATGGAAACTTCTAAAACATAAACTCTTTTTTGGTTAGGAACAAATAAGTCATTTTATAGTATTTGCTTCCATCCCTCCTCCCATTTTTTCTGGTTTTGTTAGCTATATATCCCCCATACATTAGGGTCAGCAGCATTAAAAAAAAAAAAAAAGCCGAAGTAATGATGTCCCATTCCAAGCCCAGGGTATCCCTAAAGCCTAGAAACTAAGAGGGCTACAGGAAAACTCCGTTAAAGATGGGTGGAAGCCTTCCACATATTGTCTCCAAATTCATATCTGTTGCCCACTATCCTGACCATATTATGGCTCTGACATGTCTTTTGTAGACTCAAATTCAACCAAATGCCTCAAAACATCTTAGTTTGTTGCTAAACTGCCTAGCATGACATACTCTGTAGGCCACCAAATACTCCAGTTCCTTTAATCAAACTCACTTCTATGGTCCCCTACAGTCCCATAGCCAGTCATGTTGAAACTCAAATGAATCTAAGCTCCAAGGAGAACCATATACTTACTGATCACTGAATTCCCCCTAATAAGTAACGGTATGTTTTAACTATTTACTCAAAAAAGGCATTGATTGAAGTGTTTGTTCTTAGATGACATTAAAACATACATTGCTTTGTTAGAACTGATTCATCTTCATTACAAGTGGGATAAAAAAAAAAACAAACCAAGGGATATCTACTTCATCTGAGTGTAAAAGCCAGTTTAGTGAGAGCCCAGGGAATAAATAAAATCTCAAAGCATGATGGTAAACTAAGTGATTTAAATCCTCTTCATCCAAAAGCCATGAGATAAACAAATGCTTCCATTGACTTGAGAAATGAAACAATTAATAATGAGATCCTAGGAAACAAGCAGAGCAGGAATTCCATCCCTGGTCACTCTTCTACTTAAGGATTTCATTCCGAATGTCAATTATCAATGCAAGTGACAGACACATGAAAGTGAAGGACATTAAATCCAGTGGGACAACATTCCTTGATCACTACAAACTGCAATGTGAAGTATATACTGCTGATTATAACTCACATTACCAAAGGAATACAACTGAATTTCTCCTTTGTGGCATGGAAAAACATCAAGGCTAACAGCTTGATCTCCAAGGGTCAGCAGGGACCTGTTCTTCCCTGCTTTGAGGTAAACAAGGATGACATAAAAACTGCCAAGTAGCATTGTCCTCTTTAGCTGTTAAGGCACAATTCTTGTAAATGTCACTCAGGTGACCACAGAAGAATAGGAAGCAGATAAAGTGCAGCAACTGGAACAGTGCTAGTTGGGAGAGTTCTGATCTGTTGACACCAAGGAATCCAACTCTGATTCCTATCTTTGGCAGAATAGTTTGATAAGTCTGTTTACTCATTTTACAGTAAGACAAGAAGAACACAGTAAGAACACTGAGGCTTAAAATTATATGGAAAAAATATACAAAAATTGCCTGCTTCCTTATTAGTAGAGTCCTTAAAAATAATCTAGAGTTATTGGATGATACTTCCAAGCATACAAATTACAAAGAGCAAGAGTAATCACGGTGTTCTGAATCTATGTGCTCAACACTAGCTTAAGCCCTTTCTAGAGCTCATCAAAAGCACTCTTCCCAGGAACTTCAGAAAATGGGCATTACAATCTACTTGTAATAGATTAGGAGGGCATGGCACAGTAGCCTAGAGGCTAAAGTCCTCACCTTGGATGCACCGAGATCCCATATGGGTGCTGCTTCTAATCGTAGCAGTCCTACTCCCCATCTAGCTCCTTGCCTGTGGCCTGGGAAAGCAGTCAAGGACGGCCCAAAGCCTTGGTACCTTACACACATGAGGGAGAGCCCAAAGAGGTTCCTGGCTCCCGGCTTCGGATCAGCTCAGCTCCAGCCATCACTGCCACTTGGGAAGTGAAGCAGTGGATGGAAGATTTTCCTCTCTGTCTTTCCTTCTATCTGTATATCTGCCTTCCCAATATATAAAAAAAAATCTTAAAAAATAGATTAGGAAACAAAGGACTAGAACCCTAAGAAACCTGTATGCAGTCTTAGGGGGGTGTGGTGTGGTGGTATAACAGTAATTGGGGTCCACCGGGTTTGAAATAAACTGAATTCATTAGGCTGATTGCACTGGTCTGTTTTCTGCTTGACTGATCTTGGCCATTCACTTATCAATAGCACCTTCAGAAGTAGGTAGGATAAAAAAACTCAAACCAAACCAAACCAAACCAAACCAACAAACAAAAACCCACCCGACACTGAAATCCAAACTATACATAGTTATACATTTAAGGGATTACTGTTAAAACAAAGTTAACATCATATGTTATTATCAAACTCTCATTCCTTGATCAATGACAGTCACTGGCAATCTAACACGGTTAGCCCTAGCTTCAGTAGGATAGTATCAGAAGATGCCAAGAGTTGCTGAGCTCGCTAACCCTTCTCTTGTAGTTAATGACTCTGCCATCACATTAGGCTTTCGTCAATGTGGAACAGAAACAACGCCTGGAAAACTCACCCCCAAAACCTGCCTGGGAGGTAGCCTATCAGGAAAGATCTGACACCAGAGACCTTTTGCTTTCTTTGCTTGGTGACAGCTATGCGCCCAATCATTGGATTTCTAACATAGGAACCCTAGCAGGCAGGAAGAGGGCACATGCAGAAGCACCAAGATCACCGTGTCATCAACTTGCTTCCAGGTGCTGCAGTTGCTTCTGTGACTGTTTTCTTGGAAGTTTAAACAGTTCTGCTAGTTCATGGATTTCTACATTGACTCAACTGCATCGACTGACACAATCTGTCAGGTCAAGGGCAAACACTGCTTTTTTTTTTAAAGATTTATTATTTATTTGAAAGCCACAGTTACAGAGAGAGGAAGATGAAGAAAATCTTCCTTCATTTGGGCACTCTCCAATTGTCTGCAATCGGTGGAGCTGAGTCAGGCTGAAGCTAAGAGCCAGGAGCTTCTCCAGGTCTCCAATGTGGGTTCAGGGATCCAAAGCCTTGGGTCATCTTCCGCTTGCTTTCCAGGCACATCAGCAGCGAGCTAGACTGGAAATGGAGCACCTGGGGCTGAACTGGTACCGTATGGGACTCTGGCAGGAATCTTACTGGCTATGCCACAACAACAGCCTCAACGGTGGCGTTAAAACTCAGCTCTTCAGGGGTGTAGGATAATGCATCACCATAATTTTTATTCATAAATTTTGCTGGTGGAAGTACTGTGTAAAACATAATTTATAAACAATAATAAAATATGCAGCTCTCTTTATTGCAAATTCTATATAGCCAATTGAGTCTTAAAAATGTTCTACTGCCAAAATTTTGTATCACAGCAAATTTCTGGTTACCACTGCCCTTACAGTACAAATAGTTAGAAAAGAACATTGAGTGGAATTTTCACTTAATCTAATGAATAAGACATAAGTTAAACAATAAAGCTGTAATTCATATATAAATATTTTTTCTGTGGGTGCATGTAAGGGCCACTTGTTATTAGATGCTTTTTTTTCTAGATTTTTAAAATTAAAAAAAATTATTGGTAAGTCAGAAATATAGAGAGGAGGAGAGACAGAGAGGAAAATCCTCCATCTGATGATTCACTCCTCAGGTGCAACAGTCCATGCTGAGCTGATCCGAAGCCAGGAGCCAGGAGTCCGTTCCTGGTCTGCCACACGGGGGCAGGGTTCCAAGGCTTTGGGTTGTCCTCGACTACTTTCCCACGCCACAAACAGGGAGTTGGATGGGAAGTGGGACACTGGGATGTTAACTGGTGCCCATATGGGATTCCAGCATAGGCAAGGTGGGACTTCAGCCACTAGGCTATCATGCTGGGTCCTAGATGCTAATTATTTTTAAGTCTAGAGTGACACCCAACAAAATAATACATCGCATCCTTACCAATCGTTATGGTGTAAACACCCTTACATGGCCAATTTCAGTCTAACAATATAACTTCTACAGACAGGCCACGGCTTTACAGAGATGCACAGCAGTCACCATTACACAGTGTTTAGGCCATGCTGACACAGGCAGTCCCTAGTGCACAGGGAAAGGTAAAAGACAGTCAGATCTTAGGCAATGTTGTTGAGCTTTTGTCTTATCTCTGCCTTCACTGCATTTAATTATAAGTCTGCATAATTAGTAATAATGACTGTGCTTAATGCCTGGCTTGTGAGATTCCTGCCAAAACTAACTGGCTCTCCTTGTTGACTATAGCATGCCTCTATCCATAACTGCTCCTTCAAACCCTTCTTTAGTTTTTGATGCTGTAAGGGGAAATTTGTATGTATGAAGCAATCTGGAATCCCAATGTTCTCACACTAGAACTACATAGAATAAAAATTATGTCACCAGAATAAATAATCATAATGACAGACCAGAGTAATCTTCCAGGTTGCCTGGTTGAAGCAGGAATTTCCCTTCAATCTGGGCTGTCCTAACACAGACTTTTGAAATATCTGTAAAATGCAGTTGTTCATGAATCAAACTGCTACAGAAATATAACGGAAGTTTGCAACAAATCCTTATTAGAATAAACCCATTCTGTATTCAATTACACCATGCTCAACCAGAACGATTTATATATATGTTTACTTTAAAAGGAAAGTGACAAAGAGGGAAGGAGAGGCAGAAACAAAGGGATCTTCCATCTGCCAGTTCACTTTGCTAAGACCAAAACCACTGGGGCTAGACTAGCTTGAAGCCAGGAATTCCACCGGTGTCTCCCTCATGGCAGGAGTCCACGTTCTTGGACGATCATCTGCTGCCTTGCGGGTGCATTAGCAGCATCCCAGATCAGAAAAGGAGCAGCCAAGACTCTAATCCCCAGCTCTTGGATGGAT
The DNA here is from genome assembly GCF_030435755.1 of Ochotona princeps. Classification (NCBI taxonomy): domain Eukaryota; kingdom Metazoa; phylum Chordata; class Mammalia; order Lagomorpha; family Ochotonidae; genus Ochotona; species Ochotona princeps. The sequence continues at coordinate 55,626,683 of NC_080840.1, forward strand.
GCCAACAATGCAAGTGGGGACTTAAACCATTGTACCACCAACACCTGCCCCACTAAACTGAAGTAAATGAAGGCACAAATGGTTTGTGAGCATTTTTTAAAAACCTTCAATTTGGGCCCGGCGGCGTGGCCTAGCGGCTAAAGTCCTCGCCTTGAACGCCCCGGGATCCCATGTGGGCCCCGGTTCTGATCCCGGCAGCTCCACTTTCCATCCAGCTCCCTGCTTGTGGCCTGGGAAAGCAGTTGAGGACGGCCCAAACATTTGGGACCCTGCACCCGGGTGGGAGACCCGGAAGAGGTTCCAGGTTCCCGGCATCGGATCGGCACGCACTGGCCGTTGCGGCTCACTTGGGGAGTGAATCATCGGACGGAAGATCTTCCTATCTGTCTCTCCTCCTCTCTGTATATCTGACTTTGTAATAAAATAAATAAATCTTTAAAAAAAAAACCTTCAATTTAAATATTTTAGGAAATCAGTGAAAAGTGTGGCTACTTTAGTGTAAAAGGTATTACTTTTTTTTCTTTATTCACACATTTTCAGTGACAAGAAATCTTCTATCTGATGTCTCAGTCCCCATATGCCTACAGTGGCTGGGGCTGGACCAGGCAGAAGTTGGTAGTCAGGAACTCCAGGGATCCACAAGTCCCACATGGGAGGCAGGGTCCTCAAGTTCTTTGGCCATTTTGTATTTCCTTCTCAGGCTCAATAACAGGCACCTGAAGTGGAAGTGGACCGAGACCAGCACTCCACTGTGGAATGCCAGTAGTGTAAGTGATGTTTAACACACTGTGCCACTCCTCCCCCTGCCCCATATTCCTTAAATTGCACAGAACTTTTACTATAACTATTACTCACTTTGTACTTTGTTGTAATTTTACCATGCTTTCCTAGCAAAAATGAAATTGGACACAACAACCCAAACTGCAATCATTTGTACTTTTCACACGGCTGGTTCCTCTGTATGAGAAAGCAGTGTGAGGCTCCGCATGCCAGGGAAATCCATGACTACTGCCAGGAAGCCACAGAAGACCGCGGCTTCAGCATAATGAAATCTCACAAGATTGGCTTAGGTGCACGGACTGGCCTTGCCTCTGACACATGTATTTTACGGTGTGCTTTGTGAGTTTCAAGTATGCTACCAAATCTGTGCACTCCAAAATACTTAGCAGGGGTCAGCATGGTGGTGTAGTATGATAATCCTCTGCCAGCATAGCATATGGGCACCAGTTCACATTCCAGTTGCTCTACTTCCGATTCATCTCTGTTTATGGCCTGGGAAAGCACTGGAAGATGGCTCAAGTCCTTGGGACCCTGGATCCCGGGGAGGAAGATGCTCTGGCCATTGCAAGTAGTTGGGGAATGAACCATAGGACAGAAGATCATACCCTCTCTGTAAAGTCTGCCTTTCAACTAAAAAGAAATAATTCCTAAAAAAGAAAATCCCTGTCTCCTGTCCCTTTAGGAAGCAACAAAAGGAAAGCTAAAGAGTGGCTGCTGAGAGCAGATGAGGGGGAAGAGCCCACCTGCCTGGCTGGATCCCATAGATACATGCTGGAGGGAGTCCAGCTATCCCAGCTGGGAGTTCTTTAATGTGGCACTGTAGGCCATGCAGTCTCACCTCTCTAGGACAAACCTGTGCACTTAGGACACAGCAGTTATATCCTCCTGAGCCCCCAAATTAACTGTTCTGCAAACTCACAATTAGGATTGCAATACAAATGAGGCTTTTTGACAGAGGGAAAGTTGGGTATCGTTTATGCTGGCTGGAAAGGGGAACAGCTGGGACACAGAATAAGTGACAAGCACGCAGATGTGACTTCCAAGGTCCTCCCACAGCCAGGTTGGCTGGCAGCTACCAGGAGAAATCAAACCAGCACTAACTTAGAATTTTCTGGTACCAGGCCCAATGTGTTAGCCTAGTGGCTAAAACTCGCCTTAAACTTGCTAGGATCCCATATGGGTGCCGGTTCATGCCCCAGCAGCCCAGCTTCCCATCCAGCTCCAAGCTTGTGGCCTTGAAAAGCAGCCGAGGACAGCTCAAAGCCCTGCACCCATGTGGCAGACCCAGAAGAGGCTCGAGGCTCCTGGTTTCAGGCGGGCTCAACTCTGGCCGTTGCGGTCACTAGGGGAGTCAATCAGTGGATGGAAGATCTTCTTCTCTTTGCTCCTCTCTGTATATCTGCCTTCCCAATAAAATAAGTAAATAAATAAATCTTAAAAAAAAAAAGAATTTTCTGGCTTCAGAAGAAATCTTACTTCCCTCAAATGACTCTGTAGTATCAATATTTAACAACCACTACTCAACGTTTTCTTCTGCTCTCTACCTGGAGGAAGATGTCATTGAAGCCCTTGGTCTAGGTAAAGAAAAAAGGCACTCTTTGCCCAATAAGCAAGAAAACTATTATTATCTACACTCATATACTCTGACAGATACTTACTGAATGCATTTACATAACCCCCAATTTCTTCAACAGTCACACAACTGGGTTTTGTTCCAGCTACATTCTACACAGGGAAATGGAGTCTCACAGACAGAAAATAATTCGCCCAGATTCAAAAACAGTTAAGTGGCTGGAGGATTGAGGCCTAAGTTTTGCCTGATTTCTTTTCTATTTTTAAAAACATTGATTGCATGAGGGATATTCTGAAAAATATTAATCTAAATTGAGAACATCAACGTCTATGGACATTTTCTCTTTCTCTATTTTTTTGTCTTGTTTTCAGTCAGTGTTTGACTTTTGCTTCCCTTCCCAAAGCATGCTGCTTCTCAAATTAGCAGGAGCACCCATTATAAGAATAAGACATGACAGGGTGTTTATTATTGCTTCTTCTTGGGTGGTTGTGGTATGCAGCCTTATGATTCAAACTCCAGTTAAGGTATGGCACAGGCCCAGCATGACACATCTTAACGTGCCTTATGGTTTCAGGGGGAATTACCAAGGTTTTGCAAAACTTTGAAAACTTGTGTAAGACTTTCATGGGGGTGTGAACAATATAATTGTTTGAAAATGTAAAAGCAGTCCGCAGCATGCAGTGCTCACAAAACTCAATCACTGAAAGGGCTTAGAAAACCCAAGTAAGAAGCTTCCTGCTTTTCCTCACTCAAAACACTGTAACCTTACCCATTAATTTCCTAAGAGTTGCGGCTGCAGGAATAATTTATCCATTTGCTGATGTCAAAAAACAAAGAAATAAAACTGATACTACAAATGGAGTTTCTAGGGCCCTGGTATGGTAGCCTAGTGCCTAAGTCCTCGCCTTGCACACACTGGGATCCCATATGGGTGCCAGTTTGTGTTCCTACTGCTCCATGTCCCATGCAGCTCCCTGCTTGTGGCCTGGGAAAGCAATCAAGGACAGCCCATAGCCTTGGGACCTGCACCCATGAGGGAGACCCAGGAAGAGGACCTGGTTTCCTGGCTTCAGATTGGCTCAGTTCCAGTCATTGATGCCACTTGAAGAGTGATTCAGTGGATGCAAGATTTTCCTCTCTGTCTTTCCTCCTCTCTGTATATCTGATTTTCCAATAAAAATAAAAAACAAATAAATAAATCTCGAAAACAAAAACAAGTGGAGTTTCTAATAACTAGACAACCTCCAAGCGAAAAGAGAAGATGATGAGAAACTGAAGCATTAAAAGCAAATCCTTGAATGGTAACCATGATGATGGTAAAATAAAGACTTGTTTTTGGAGGGCATTTGTCTTAGCAACTGTGTTATATAAGAATGAATGTACATAAATGAATATGAATATTATTAATTCTTAGAAGACAGAACTAGGTTTATAAAACTTTTATAGCACTTTATAGTTTGTGTACGAAAATGCAAAATGCTATGTTATGTTACATTATCATACGCAAATCTGTAGCTAGAATTTCATGATGGGGCATAGATAATTAGAGACTCTTACATCTAGAAAGACAAAACTGCATTTTTATGAACATCTTTTTCTGATTATTATGCAAGAGACAAAAAAACACAAACTCTGGAGGACACATTACAAAACAGACAACTGGGCAATAATTTTATGATGCTCATAAATTTTAAAAAAGTGCTCTACTAAAATGTGTGTACATCTAAAAGAAAAACTTCATTCTGGTGTCACTTTACATAATGTTCTAATATTTTATTAGAGTCCATATGAAAATAAAATTCATAGCAATTAGTAGGAAAACATAACAGATTATAAAAGATATGAAACCACCAGTCATGCAAGGAGGCAGCACACAGAAGCATCCAAAACACATACTGGCCCTAAGCACCAAGGCACTGTTCTTGCACATCTAGTAAAGATACAGTTGGTTTTTCTTTTTTTTTTTGCATAGTGAAGCCAAATGTGTGTGTATTTTAAATAGTAATTTCTTGTGTCTTTCATGAAGGCAAAAGTACCAAAGAAGTGAGAAGTGATGCCTAAAATGACCTCACAGAAGAAACAAATTATGTTCAGTATTTCTACTTGAAATTGGAAACATTGGAATCTTACGCTTCATTCAGGATAGGAAATTCTCATTTGCAGGCTCGGCCTGGTGCAGGCTCAGACACAGTCAACTATGCCAAGCAGTTGAAACAGGAAGTAGCCTACTTCCTTATTTCCGATTTCCATCTCAAACTGGCCTGTCATTTGCAAATGATAGTCACTTGCTGTGCAAGCTCTGAAAGCTGCAAGGTGGCATGAGGAAAGGCAGTGGGCACCTGACTGAGCTGACCACATGAAATGCTCCATCACCCTGGCTCACCTCGTCTCGTCTCTGTAGGGAATGGCTGCATTTTATAGAAAGTCTATTTATAAACCACTGCAAGTGATACCAGCATTCATCTTATAATGTGACATCATCTCCTCATCAATAATTGAAGCACAAGCAGTGGATTCAAGGGACTATGAAGGGACTTCTCACAGAAGGAAAAGCAAAAACCAGCTTAGCCCTCCACAATGTCCTCTTACCTTGTTCTTTGATCTGGCGAATTTGCTTCACAGTTTCCTTTAAGATTGCACATTTGTCAGGTTTGAAGTTAAAGTTGTCTATATCATTAAAATTTGCAAAAATTAACTCCGCAAGTTCTTCTATGTATTTGTTTTCCTGTTCACGGTTACGCTTCTCAGTGCTCCTTTTGGGACTAGGAAAAAAAAAAGGCACATTTTTTTTTTTACCACATTTCTTTAAAAAAGAGCTATTCTGAAACAGATGAGTAAGTTAAACCAGTTTTAGCAGTTATCTAAATAAGCAAAGAAGTACATTTGGGGGAAATCAATTTGTCCTAAAATGTTGCTTGGTTTAAAAAAAACCAGCCTTCTCTGCTGCTTGCCACTTTCTTTCCCCTCACGGTGAGCGGTTCTTGCTGGGCTGTGAGATGGGCCACATGAAGGATCTGCACAATGATCCTACCCAGGGCACGACAGAATTGTGTGTTGAATTTGTGGTCAAAAAAGTAAGGAAATGTTTTAAAAAGGTAAGGGAAATTACATTGGTAAAAAGGAAGAATTTATTTAAGATTAGTACAAGAAATGGAAATTAATCTTTTTGCAAAAGGAGCAGCTTTAGAACAGTTTTCTTGACTATGGTAACTACAAGGGTCCACAGAAAATAAAATATTAGCCCTTCTCCTTTTCTCCAATTCCTCAGCTGATGACTCTGCCGAGCTCTTCTCCCAACCTCCTCCCTGTCTCATCTTATCACTGGCCATTAGAAACAAGTAGTTATCTCTACTTTAAAACGCTGAAAATATGAAAAGTCCCTCTGCTCCCTCTGTTCTGTATTACCTAGCTTCATCCCCCAAACAATATGAATACATTTTTTATGCAAATGGTAGTACTCCGTTACATTTTCTAACCTTGCTTTTTCTCTAACATTCTTCATATTAATCCAGAAAGAATGTCCTCACAGCTGCATTGTGTTCCAGAGTCTAAATGTATCATTGCTGTTTACACAGTTCCCTGCAAACATTTTCCTTATTCTTTGGCAATTAGAAACAATGCTGTAATCAGTAACATCTATGCATGCATCACTGCATGTGTTAGAGTACCCCAAGAAAGTTCCTAGATTCAGAACTGCTAGCTCCAAGAGGAAATGCATTTATTATGTGGATGCTGCCAAATTACTGTGCCATGCAGACTATTCAGATACCTACCCAGAGCACTAGAAGAGCCACAGTCACTGTGCTCAACTCAAAAGCAAGTAGACTCAACATTGCATGTCATAAAAAAGCAAAACAAAGCAAGAGTAAACCCACTGTGGAATCAACAGTGACTTTTTTTATTACAGGATATCCTTGTCATGATAGCATTCTGTGATCCAACAGATAATAAAATGTGAATTCAAGATTAAGGAATAGAGTGGTTGTAAGAGTCAAACACAATACGGTACATCGCTTTTCTTATATAGAAGAGTAAATTCTGTCACTTTTTTGTAATTTAAATTGTAAACTAGAATACATTTAAAGATTTAAATATTAAGGAGAAAAATTACAAACAATATTCCCATTGGAAATAAAGTCAATGCTAAAAACAACAAGCAAGCCTGCATGTGGCTTACATAGACAATACAGATTCCTTTTCTCTGCATGGCTCTCACCTGGGTCCAAGCTGGTCAGGACATTCCTTACGCTTTCTTGTCTCTGCCCTGGACGGGTCAGAGGTATTTTCTCCCATCCCACTCATCTTGAACACATATCAGCAACTGAAACAGAAACAGGGAGGGAAAAAGTGAGCACAGCTGATGAGAAAACATCTGATCATTTTAGCAACAAAATTGAACCTTGACTTCAATCAGAAATGACAACAGTAATTAACACATTGTTTTGAGTTACATACATGTGTAATTTCTAATGAAAAAGTAGCATTTTTCTTAAGTTTGCTTACAGGCTAAGTAAATGGAAAGGTTAACACTTTAAAATGAACTAAGCATATCTGATTAGGCCCAAACCCTCTAAGCAGGCGTTGGATCTACAACCTGCTAGTCAAGGGCCTGGCCTGAGGACCTCCAGTTTCCAGGAGGGATCTTGCACCATGTAGAAACTACAAATGTTGTAAGGGCTCTTCCCAGGATCTGTTTTGGGTTGGCCAATGTGCAGTATGTGCTGCAATTGTCACCCACAACAGATGACCCCAGGAAATAGCATGGAATTTACTCAGGTAGATGTGACATCCTTGTGGTGGCCCCACGTTCTTATGCAGGGTGTAGTAAGCAGTACCCCTCAAAAAGCAGACTACTGTGTCAGGCCCGCTGCAGCAGCTGCCATGGTGCTCTCTGTTCATGCCAGTTCTCTCCTGGGATGTATCGCCCCACACACAGCCTGGCTGAGGCCTCCCTGAGCACAATCTGACACCCTGATTCTCCTCAGATGGTCCTGGCTGCCATTACCAAAGGTGTGAAGCACCCCCAAAACAAGGGAACTTTAGTGATCCCCAGCAGGGAGAGAACTTCTGCTAGCTCCTGCTCCAGGCATTGCGTTCAAGGAAGACTGTGCACTCCTATTGATCTGCACTAGCACAAACAACACTGAGTGATGGATGAACGCCAGAACTAAAGAGCACTGGAAGTAGAAGCTTTCAAAGAGGTAAAAGTATGAATGATTGTCACTGAAGGTGCTTTCACCTGCTTAGAAACAAACAAACAAACAAACAAACAAACAAAGCAACAACCAAACCTAAATAAAACAGCCCCAAAATTTAAAGTTAAGATTTAAAAACTTTCCCAGGACTCCCATTCTATGCTACTTTCCATCCCAGCAGTGTCAATCACCTTCGGTTTCCTTTGGCTTTTCTCCCCTTCCTGACTAGAGGGGAAAATAGGGGGAAAAAATCAGAGGCAAGGCCAAGTCAGTAGAAGACCAAGAACTTCAAGAGATGCCTGAGAGTGGCAGGCGGCCCAAGAGCAGGGAATGACGAGCAAGCGGCTAAGGACACACTCCTAAGTCTGCCAACTGTGTCATGCATGGCTACACACCCATCACACGGCCTGGCAGCTGCCTTCCAGGAGTCTCAGCACAGTCGCTTTGCTTGTTAGTATTCTGCTCCAATCTGGCAGCACAGGGTTTGTTTTTGTTTTTAAACAACGATTTGTAAGGAAAAGGAAGAAATACTGCATCATTTGCAGGAGGTCAAGCCAACTGTACTCAAGACGCTACTCCCCAGGAGCAGTTCTGTGAGGTCATGGCCAGCTTTCTGCTGGTGGTAGTAAAAGCAAGTCTGCAGGTCCTGTGCAGTGCTCACACTGTTGGCCTGATAAGCCAAATCTGTCCTCAGTAACCCGGGTGATTCAAAAAGCTCATGGAAAATACACATTATGAAAACAGTGGATTTATAAAAGAATTAGTTTGCAGTGAAGTAAACTTATCTTTTATTATTCTATCTACTTACAAACTTTTCAAAAAGTATTTATTTGAGGGAGAGGTAAGAGACACTGACAGATAAACAGAAATCGCTGGTTTACATGCCTGTAGTGGCCAGGCCTGGCAAAAGCCACGAAAAGGGAATGCAATCCAGGTCTCCTGCATGGGTGACAGGATCCCAGTCACGTGGCCCTGCATGGGTGGGAAGCTGCAGCCAGGAGCCAGAGACAGGAATCCCATGGGGCCTGGGATATGAATCAGGGGAGAGTTCCAGTTTTCATGACTTGATTAGCCCTGTGACCATAAAAAGCTACTCATTCCCTCATGCCTTAATATCCCCTTCTGTAAAATGGGAAAATCATGGTCTCTGCAGCGTAGGACTATTAACTAGATTAGCAAACGGCAAGATGGGACTTCCAGGTTTACACAACTGCTGCTTCTTGACTCCAACACTCCTGCCAAAGGCCTCCTCACCACATAAGCAATTTTTCCTCTTCCAGGAAGAAGGAACATTGATCGGGCCCATGAACTGAGGAGGCCTGGGGAATTGTTTGGTCACTGTCAGGGCTCAAAATCCCATAACCTACAACAGTAGATCAGCGTGCATGGGCCAGGAATGAAGCTACAAATATCCAAATGACCCTTGGCAGGAAAACGGTTTTCTCCCGCTAAGCAGGAAACAGGCACAGATCAGGTAGAAGCTGCAGCAAGACCTGGGCCGCATGGGCTTCTGTGTTGGATTCTTCTCCCAACACCTAAACACCATTATTCATTCAACAAAGACTGCCTGCCATGGTAATTGAGGCTTGCTGCTCTGAGAAGTCCCAGGAGAAATGAAGAAAACAAATTAAGCGAACTAAGATTTGAGTGTAAGAAATATCCACGAAGTCCAAATCAGAACAAGTTGACCGCTACATGGCCCTCTGCAGGGCTGGAGTGGAAGCCTGGCTGGGGAGCAGGCAGCCTGGAGGAAGCGGTGAGTTCACATGGTGGCGAGAGGAGTCTGTTGAGCACCCAAGGGACCAAGGCACAGGTCTGAAGCAAAGTCGGACACTAGCACCCTTCTCAGATGTAACCCGATGAACATGTGTTCACTGCGTAGGTTCCTCTCTGAGCCCAGGATTCCGTGCTGTGTGACAATAAACATCACATAGACAGTTCAAGTGAAGCTGCCACAAACGAACTGGGCTAATTTCATCCTGGAGGCAGCTTTCAGTAAGTCAGAAAAAATTACATTTTAAAAAAAGGTGAATTTGAAAGGCAAAGTGACAGAGAGGGGGAGAAGAAAGAAGGGAGAGATCTTCCATCTACTGTTTGACTTCCCAAATGCCTGCGATGGTCCGGGCTGGGCCAAGCTGGAACCAGCAACCATGAACTCCACAGGGGTCTCCCACATGAATAGCTGGAGCAAGCAGAGTACCTGGGCCATTAATTAGGGATCCTGATTTGGGATGTGGGTCTTCCAAATGGCAACAACCCGTTGTATCACAGAAACCACCCTGTATGTACATTTTTAACATCAAAATATAAACTATAACACAAAGCAAAAATGTTCTAAGTGATAAGTCCCTTTGATAAGTTTTATGAGTAAAAACAGCTATTTTCCCCTCAAAAATTATCACCATGTACACCACATATACAGTGTTATTAGAAAAACCAGCAAGCTTTTTAATAGGTGATCACTTAGTAAATCACCTTTACCCAGCTTTGGGATTTCACATTACCACCTGCATAGGGGACCTTTAAGGCCGCGAGAAGTCATATTTGCACAGCCCCGGGGAGCCAGGGCCATAGAGGAGCATGCCTTTGCTGCTGCTGTCTGTACAGTGAAGACATCTGGGCGGATGTCACATTTCACTTGTAGCTACTCAAGGCTAGCTCCCAAGAAACTCCATTTGTGTCTTTAAAACATCATTAATTTCCTCCTAACATTATTTAAGCACTAAGCAGTGGTATCTCCAATTTCTTAAAGTTTTAAAATCTTCGGGAGGGGTGGGGAGAACCCAAGTATCTATGTAACTGTGTCACATAATACAATGTAATTACTGAAGTTAAATAATAAATAATTAAAAAAAAAGTTTTAAAATCTTCACCTTTTGAAACATGATCATGTCTTCTTTGCTGAACAATTTGCTTCGACTTTGACCCACCTTGCTTATTTCAAAGTAACCACAAATGTGCAAAACAGGGGAAGAAAAAGGTGGGAGGAGTTGGTGGGTGGGAGGGAACAGGCTTCTGGCCATGCTGGATCAATGGGGGAAGGCAGCAGGTCTGCATGCCAAAGCCTAAGTAGGGTCGGGTGGGGGAGTAATAGGGCTGGGGAATCCCAAGAACGCCTACTCGGAGGGATGTATCCCATATGAATCAGGGCTACTCACCCAGGGGAAACGACGACAGATGTAAGATGCAGGAAGGCAAAGAAGAATAAAATGAGAAGAATTTTAGGTAGGAGCAGGAAAGGGAGGAGGGTGTGAAGGTGCAACATGTTCAGCTGGAGCAGACACAACATTGACGCCCAACTCTTCAGTGAGCAAGCCAGCCTCCTTAATGAGGCACCCTAGAGAACAATGCGCTCTACAGGCTTGTTGCACACTCTAAGTATCCTGCTTCACACCTGGCTGGCAGCAAGTCTCAGTATTTCAGAGTAGAAATGGGGCCCTGCCAGCCAGGTGAGTTCATTCTTCTCTTTGCTCAAAATACTAGGCAAGGCACGAGTGACACACATCAGAACTAGATTAGCAAAAAGATAAATCATAGAGAAACAATGTCTAGTGTAGACCTATTCATGGAAAAATATCCAAGGAGAAAAAAAAACCCAACCAAAACCATATGAACATGCATTCTTATGAATGCTGAAAGGTGGTGCTAAGAGCATAAAACTTTTACTTTGTAGCTAGACCATAAACAGTTTCTTAAAACCAGTGGGGGATGGAATATGAATATGAATCAATGCCTATCTCACACCTGCCAATTGCTGTTACCTTTTCAAATGCCCACAACAGCTGGGGCTGGTTTATACCAAAGGCAGGAATTCTGCTTGGATCTCCCATCTGGGCAGCAGTGAGGACAATAAGCACCTACCTACTTGAGCCATCTCCCACTGCCTCCCAGGGTCTACATTAAACAGGAAGCTGGGATTGGAAGCAGAGCCAAGACTTAAGCCCAGACAGTCCCACACGGGATGTGGTTTCCCAAGGGGCATCTTAACTACTATTACCAAACACCCACTCTGAAATCAAAATTCTTGAGCATCTCACTCAAGATTCTACATAAGTTCATTAAAAACTGAAAATGGCAGCAAGTAAACTCTGGCTGGATCTGATGGTAATTATAGTCTTTGAGAGCAAACCAGTTTCTACCAGATGTTGGGGGTTGTAAAGGGACATGGCTGAAAAAGAAGTTTCCATTTGTCCATTCTTATTATCTAAAATAACACAATTCCCCTGCTTCCACAGTGGCAGCTCATCCTCCCTCAGAGCCTCTGACAGCTAGACAGTAGAGCAAGGAGCTGCAGCAGCTCCAAGACCGAGTAAGTTTTGTTTTTAAGAATAATGGTATTCTGGGAGGAGTGAAGAATGTCAGTTAAATTCTTAGTATAATGAGAGGAAGCAAAAGAAAATGTCAGGGCTGCATGTAACTCAGAGATACACTCTCCCTACATGGAATTCATCAATTGTAACTTAGAAGGTAAAATGCTTTTTGCTTGTGATACAGCCTTGTACCTTTAAAGCTAGCTGATCACCCAGCATTCATGTAAACGATAATGCACATTTTATCTGTTTATCAGGACAGGCCATCTTCTAAAAAGAGCCTGTAAAACTGTCAGATTTATTACAAGCTGAAATTCAGTGAGCAAATAATTAAGTAGAAGACACATGCTATTGTTGAAACTTAAACAAAAACAAACAAAAAATGATCAAGCATCCAATCTCTATTGCTAGCTCTGAGAAATATTTTTTACAAGTTAGATTGTCTAAAAGCTCTTCCTCTGGGAAGACGAAAATCCCCAAGGAAAGAAAAGACACATGCAGAACTAGATGACACCTGTCACTAGTGCTCACCTGAGCAGGACCTGCCTGTCCCCTGGCTCCTGACATGACGCTGTATCGGCCTCCCGACTTCCAAGGCCGTTCAGCCTTCCTTCTGAGCTCTTTACACACACAGTATGCTGGTGCACAAGCTTTGTAGGACTCAGAGATGCTAAACAGGCCCCTATTCATCAAACATCACTTAAATACTTCTCCATCTATTCAGCTCAACCACAGGCGCCACTCCACAGATGCCCACCTCAACCGCTCAAGCTGCCTGCTCGCTCTTATGCATGGAACCATCTGCTCATTCGGAATTCAAAGCAGTTGCTCCCTCAGAGTGTACTGTGCTCCAGAGAGACTGCTTGACTACGGAAAAGTAAAATCTCTGGGGCAGACTCTGGTAAGTCTAAAAACACATAGCATATAATGCTTAAACAAACAGAGAGATTTCTGGCTGCAGATGCTTGGGAAAGGTAGAAGGCAGAGAATATGCCAAGACTTGCAAGTCAGAAAGATGATACGGAAGTAAAGACTGCCAACTGACAGAGGGTGGAAATGCCTCTCTCCAAAGAGCGGGGACTAGCCAAAAGAACCCCAAGCAAATATTCTTTTGGCAAGCACCTCAACTTTTAGCAATAATTGGATAAATATTCAATGTGCTGAGTGTCCCGACTCTGTGGGAAGATAGTGTGTAGTCACACAAACAATGCAGATGCACACAGGCCAATAAAACAGAGAACAACGTAGACGCACTAAATGCAGGGATAACACTAGTAAAACCAAACCTTTTCTTCCCACTGACAATCAAGTAACACATTTAGAACAGCGAGAGAGAAAGCTGTACAGTTTTTCAAATGAATGTTAGCATATTACTTCCATCAATGTGTTATTACTCTCTTAATTAGATCATAAGATTATTAATATCACATTTACCAAAGACTAGTGCTCACTTTTAATACTTAAACTTCTAACTTTGCCTCATCTATCTCTTTAGATTTGGATTCATGATACTATAGATAAATAGAGATACAGTAGTTAAGCTGCAAAGTTTTAGTGGATTCATTCCAAATAAGTTGAGAATGAAAGGTTTCTCATTTGGAAACAAATTCTCAGTTCAATTTCACTAATTTACAGCAATATACCGCACGTTTGGCTTTCAAAAAAAATTGCAACATAAGCCAGATACTACCTACTCTCATTAGGAACTGGCTTTTCAGTAACACAAATCTAGCTGGTTCCAGTTGGGTGCAGGGCTCGAAGCACAAGCACGTGCCTGCGCGCACGCTCACACACACACACCCTACAACCACAAGTCTTCTGCCACAGAGATAGCTTTAGCACCTACCTTCTCGTGGCCTGGTCCACAGAAAGGCAGTAACAGGGTGTAAACAAATGTTTAAGCTAAAAACTCCTTCCTTCTCAACCTGCTCTGCTCTAGGACTGACTTCTGTATAATGGCCTTAAAGTGGTATATTAGGCAGTAACTAGAAGACATATTCCATTTTCTGACTGAAAGCCAATAATACTCATGAATTTTTTAGCTGAAAGACACTTCAGGATGCCACTGGGAAGACTGCAATAAACACATTAAGCTGCAAATGGGCGGCAGCAGCTCTGTCACACATGCTGCAATAATCTAATAAATGGCCACACTCATGTCTGCTGCTTACACAGGGATTCTGCTCAAACATCTCCATAACCCGTATCTTGCAAAGAAGGGGAAAATAAACTCTGTGCAGAATATGCAAGTAGCAGGGAGCAGCTCTAAGCTCTCATTACCAACGGGGGAACGTGTCTAGTCTGACGGCAGTGGCTCAGATGGTTTCCCCTTTCTCAATTCTCACAGGCGCCGTTCCTGAACACAGCCAGTCGCTGGGCTGCTCCCATTCACCCTGGCGTCCCCAGCACTCACAGGGCCAGGAACAGCAGTCCAGGGTTGTTGGCCTCCAGTGAGAAAGCTGCACGGCAAGAAGCTGCATTCCTTGCATCATGTTAAGCGTTTCTCCTCTCCTCCAAGCACAGTGTGCTTCGTCTCCAGCTAATATTCAGAAAACCAGCCTTCACTGAAGAAAGAAGTCATCAAACCGAGGTTTACAATGTAGGATTTGTGCTTACTTTGTAACTTGTCCGTATGACAAGTCAAGGATCTTTATTTGGAAACCCATTTTAACTTAATGAGTTGAAAAAAACCAATCTTCTAATTTGCAGGCCAAACTTACAGAAATGCCAAAGGCAAGACAATTTGTACCTACAGAAAATAAGGTTTTTGCAATTTGAGTTGTCAAAAGGTTCTAAATAAACAGTCTTTTCTCCTGTAATGCGCTACGTTTTATTTTGTTGTACTTTTCGTTGGTTAATATGTATGTTGGACTTACCATGAGTTAGGCATTTTGTACAAATTTCCTTGTTTCTAACCTTCACTTTGATATGACCTCTCAGACCTGTTTCCATAAGTAATTTACCTAACTCACACGTAAATGATAAATGAGAGACTGGGCCTCAAACTCCACTCTAATTACAGTTCTGACCATCTGTTGTGAGCTTACTCAACCCTGCAGGCCTCTCTAAACGCTGTACATGCAGAAACACCTTTAGTTCCCATAGCAACCCATGATTAATACCGTTTTACAGACAAGGAAACTGAGGTGCAAAAGCAATAGTGTAACTGGACCAAGTTCCCACAGACATTCAAGAGTTCATAACTGAATCCAAAACAGCTTCTCAATTCATCACCATTGTAATGTGAACATGAAAGGTTTGCAGATTTTATGCCAAAGAGAAACTTGGCGAGTTGCTATTGTGATGTTTGAGCCACTCCGTTTCCAATATAGCCCCTGTTAACAGCCTGAGAAAGCAGCAGTAGATGGCCAAAGTGCCTTATGGGCACGTGAACCAGCAGATGGAAGATCTCTCTCTCTCTCTCTCTCCTTTCCTTTCCTTTTTTCCTCTTTCTTCTCCCATTCTTTCTGTAACTATGTTTTTAAAATAATGTTTTTAAGAGCAAAAACAACAACAACAAACTTCAAAAAGTGCTTGAAAAAAAAATAAAAAATTATCTTGGTGCAAAAAATTTGCAATTTATCCATAGATTTTTTTTCACAATGCACATTTCTCTAATTTCTTCGAAGACATTCTGTATTTCATAATTTAATATACTCAACAGTGTCTTAGCATATAGCAATACCAGTAACGATACAAAGTGCTTCTTTCTGTAGGAATCATATAACCTTTAGAATCTTTCATCAATTCATGCATCTTTTTTTTTAAGATTTTTTTTTTTTACTATTGTTGGAAAGCCGGATATACAGAGAGGAGGAGAGACAGAGAGGAACATCTTCCATCCGATGTTTCACTCCACAAGTGAGTCGCAGCGGGCCGGTATGCGCCAATCTGAAGTCGGGACCAGGAACCTCTTCCGGGTCTCCCACGCGGGTGCAGTGTCCCAAAGCTTTGGGCCGTCCTCGACTGCTTTCCCAGGCCACAAGCAGGGAGCTGGATGGCAAGTGGAGCTGCCGGGATTAGAACCGGCGCCCATATGGGATCCCGGCGCTTTCAAGGCGAGGACTTCAGCCGTTAGGCCACGCCGCCGGGCCCCATTCATGCATCTTTTATCCATTCATGCATGCTCTGCTGCAGCCTAGGCCCTGGAGACATAGCCATGACCACACAGACACAAGTCCCTGTCCTTGAGACACTCGCACTCTGGACAAAGAAGCCACCTCTTAGGGAGTGAGCAAAAAGGCTGCCCTACAGGGAAAGCAGTGATTCCTGCCATCACTGGCTTTATTTGTAAGTATTAAAACAAGAAAACCAGTTAGAGATTTTTCTCTGAAACACCAGGAATGCCAAGTTTCATTCCAAACAATGCAAACCTCTTCCTTTCTGGGGTGGGTGTTCAAGCCCAGTCTGCCAGTGGGTCAGTGAGCTTCCTGAGTGTGCCTGAGTGTGAGCCCTGGCTCAGGTCCTGATGCCAGCTCCAAAACAATGAATGCTTTGGGAGGCAGCCGTGATGGCTTCAATGACCAAGGCCCTGCCACCAGCAAGGAGAACCTGAGTTGGGATCCTGACACCTGATGCTGGCAGAGCCCAGGCTGTTGTGGTTGTTCGGGGAACGAAGGAGCTGATGGAGCTCTCTGTTTCTCTGTTATTCATTCCCTGTGTAATGCTACATAGTACTTTGTTATTGAAGACTTACTTATCTGAAAGGCAGAGTGGTACAGTAATATCTCTCTCACACACACATACACCTTTGATCCCCTGGTTCATTCCTCAAAGACTGCATCAGTAAGGGATGGGTCAGCCTAAAGCCCAGCGCCAGGAATGCCAGCTGGGTCTCCCAGGTGGATGGTGGAGGCCAAGAATCTAGACATCATCCACTGCTTCTGAAGCACATAATTATCAGGAAGCAGCTACTTAATAATTTCATGAATCATCATTTTTAAAGAGAGTTATGTATATTTATTGGAAAGGCAGATCAGACATATGGAAAGAAGGAGGCAGAAAGATATTGTATCTACTGGTTCACTCAGGTTGCAACAGCCAGAGCTGAGTTGATCTGAAGTTAGGAGCCTGGAGCCTCCTCTGGGTCTCCTATGTTGGTACGGAGTCCAAGGCTTTGGGTCACCCTCCTCTGCCTTCCTGGGCCATAAGCAGGGAGCTGGATGGGAAGCGGAGCAGGAGGGACACAAACTAATGCCCATACGGGATGCTGGTGCCTGAAGGTGCAGGAGTAGTCAGTTGAGCTATTGCTCTGAGCCCAAGACATAGAACTTTCAGACATTCATAGAGGGACATGTGGCATAGCATGTTGAGCTGCTGATTGGAATGCCTACATCCCATATTGAAGTGCTGTTTCAAGTCCTGGCTACTTCACTTATGATCAAACTTGCTAGAGATATGACAGGGAGGTAGCAGATAATGTCTTAAATTCTTGAGCCCCTTCTGCTCACACTGGCAACCCAAATGGAGTTTCAGGCTCCTAAGCTTGAGACTGGCTCAGGCCTACCCATTACAGCCACTGGGAGACTGAACCAGTGGCTGGGATATCTCTTTCTCTGTTTCTCCTTTTGTCTCTGTCACTCTGCCTTTCAAACAAGTAAAATAAATTTTCAAGGGAGAAAAAAGAGAGGCATCTTCCATTTACTGGTTCACTTGCCAGATGCCTTCAGAGCATGGGTGCCAGGGGCCCAGCACTTCATGCATTTTCTTGCTGCTTTCCCAGGTGGATTAGCGGAGAGCTAGAGATAGTGGAAACAGGCAAGTATCAAACTGGCATTCCAATATGATATGCTGGTATGAACGATGACGGCCCCAACAGGTCACAGTTTCTATCTGCTGCTCTGTTTCTAGTAGATGAAGAAGGAAAAGCAGATACTTTATTTTTTTAGATTTACTTATTTTATTTTAAAGGCAGAGTTACAAATGGAGAAGGAGAGACACAGAAAATCTTTCATTCGTTGATTCACTCCCTAAATGGCTGCAATGGCTGGATGTGGGCTCATCCAAAGCCAGGAGCCTGGAGCTTCCTCTGGGTCTCCTACAAAGGGGCAGGAGCTTAAGCACTTGGGGTACGTATTCTCTGCTGCTTTCCCAGGCCAGTAGCAGGGATCTGGATTGAAATGGAGCAGCCAGGACTTGAACTAGCATCCATATGGGATGCGGGCATCATGGGCAGAGGTGTAACTTACTAAGCCATGGTACTGGCCTGACACATTCTTAAAAGAATGTACAGCTCCCCTCTGTTGTCAACTCTAGTGCAGCCCTAGTCTAACAAATCTTATTTATGTCCCTTGGGGCCAGTGGTTTCATTAACCCTTTTGGACCTTCATTTCTTCATTGTAAATCTGGAGAAATCATTATTAGGCTTCCTGATAACTATGAAATATAGAGGGCACAAAAGTGTGACCAGCATGTAGTAAGGATTTTTATCTAAAAATTTTAAGATACTATTTGAATTTAGTAAGATTTAAGCATCTAAGAAATCATGTAAGTTGATAATGAACACAGCTGAAAAGAAAGTTAATTTATAAAAAAAAAAAAAGCAGAAGAAATGTCACTAAAATATTAGCAGTAAATTATCATGACGGAATTACAGATGTGATAAATTTTGGCAGTCTCCAGATCTTTTCTCATCAGAAAAAGAGTATTCAGGAAGAAAACAAAGCAGATAGAAAATGGGAAAGAAAAGAAAGGAAGAAGGCTGTTTTCTAAATAATTATCTCTTTGGAAAGCAGATGGCTAATGTATAATTGTTAACATGCCTATCTTCACCAAGAACGTTGCATCAAGCAAGGTGAAGTGAGATGAATCTGCAGCAACTACAGGGCACAAAGAATGCGTAAAATGTATGCAACGAGAAATTATACCTAAACTTACTGGTATTAACAATGACATTTAAAGCATAAATTATTTTCCTAACTACCAAAACTATAGTGTAACTATTTTAAACTATATTTTCCCCAATTTATACTTAATTATTCTATCAAGGAAAAATGGAAACTCTTAATTATTTTGGACTCATTAGCATGACCTTTGCCAGTTCTAAATTTTCTCATGTGTTTTTCTCCCATCAATATGACACTAAAAAATCAGCAATTTCAATTACAAGAGCTTTCTATCATGGTTACTAAAAATGCCCGAATTCCGCAGGAAATTCTCTTTCTGAAGGCATCAGGAATTTACCAGGAAGAAGTGAGACTCTGTCCTCTGGCTCCCAGCCCACCCAGCTACATTCTGGTTAAAGGAGCACTGTTTCCTGTTTTCTGTGGCAGGATCCAGAGCATGCCCTTCCCACAGAGCTCCACTCTGCTGCCTCCCCCTCCAGCTGCTGGATGTTAGGGACAGAACTTAAGAAAGGCATTCCTAGGCCTGGCAATGGTAGCCCAGTGGCTAAAGTCCTTGCCTTACATGCACCAGGATCCCATATGGATGCTATGCAGGTGCCAGTTCATATCCTAGCTGCTCTACTTCCCATCCAGCTCCCTGCCTATTGCCTAGGAAAGCAGCAGAGGATGGCCCAAAGCCTTGGGACCTGCACCTGCATGGGAGACTCGGAAGAGACTGCTGGCTCCTGGTTTCAGATCAGCTCAGCTCTGGCCGTTGTGGTCATATGGAGAGTGACCCAGTATGTGGAAGATCTTTTCTTTTGTCTTTTGTAATCTGTGTATATCTGACTTTCCAAAAACCAAAACCAAAAACAAAAGAAAGGCATTCTCTCCTTCCCCTTTCTCCAGCACTACTCATTTAAACTGCAAACTGCCTGTGAATTTTTTATGCCCAGTAAAACAGGAAGATAAAGTAGAGGTAACACTTTTAAGCACATTGCAGGGAGAAAGTACAGGACCTCCCCAAAAGGGTGTGGCTAGAGAGGACATGGTGGGAGTATACCCTCACGGCCACAAATCTTTGGGCAGCATAAAATGACAATTTCTTATTAGGATAGAACACATGTAAGAACCATCCTCCTGAAACACTTCAGTAAAAAGTTTATTTGTTTGGAAGGCAGAAAGACACATCTATCTGCTGGTTCACTTCTCAAATGCCTAGCATAGCACAGCCCTGCCAGAAGCAGGAAACTGGGAGCTCTACATGGGTGTGTGGCAGGGGCCTCAGCACCTGAGCTAACATCTTCCAGATTGGAACTGGATCCCTAACTTCAACTCAGGCATTCAAACATTGTAAGATGTGGCTAAATCAGCTGTGTGTCACTCACACCTAAAATATTTTTCTATGTTGTTGTTCTTTATCATAGTCTATAAAAGGAGAAAATGGGTGAGCAGAGAAAAGCCTGGTTTGAGAGGCCCTCTGACTCAAAATTTTTACCCACACAAATTGGCAGATATCTACATTTGTTCAGATTTTAATAAATATAAGGGTGTTAAGAAGAAAAAGCTCTGGATCAATAAAGGCCTCCTCCTCCAAACAAATCCAATGTGGTCTTACAAAAATAAATCTAGTGCAGCTTTCATTTGCAAGTAACACATATATCCAGAATGAGTCACTAAAATTAGAATTGAGGTGTTTAGAGTGAACTAGAATTTAGGGATTTCTTGATAAAAGATTCTTATTGGGAAAGAAGTACCTTGGAACTAAATATTCCATGTTTTCCCCCCCTCTCTAACACTGAGTTTTGGCATTCACCAAAGCCAACCATTCTCTAAGCTTAAGTTTCAACCTTGGACGCCCCCTCCCCCGTCAGCAGAAGCATAATCACACAGCATCACTGGGATTGTACAATGCAGCCCAAGTTCGGGATAACTCGGGCAGAAGCAAACAGTAGCCCGATAAACTTCCGAGTGGAGAGTTTTCTCTTCTGTATAACAACAGAAGAGGAGCTGCTGTACTTTGTGGAGCTAAAACCATAATTGGACTCAAGAATGGTACCTTCTAATTACCTCTTCAATAGTTAAACCAAATTTAAACACACATGAGTTTGAAGTATGTTACAAATAATAATTTAATGGCTTAAATAAGGATGGGCTAGAATAGGCATTTAAAAAGATGAAAACAAACTTCTATTTTATAATGTTTTGCTCTTTACTTTTTGTTTTTCTTTATTAGTCCTAAGATGTTTTTGCACTGAGAGAATAATGAACAACTGTTTTGTAAAACCTACACCCATGGATAAAGATCTCTAAGGCTGCTGCACCTAATTTAGCCACAACTGGCAAGTAATAAGCATGCAATGAAACTTTAAAGACATTAAGATAATTGCTTGACACCTCAGAGACGACTAATGATATTACATCCCTTCTGTCTGGTATCAAAATCAAAGGGATAATAATTCATAAAGCTGAAATGCAAACCCCGGTTCCAGTTGGATTAGAATGACATGGAGAAAAGCAAGGTAGCTGTCAGAGATAGCCTGGTACGCTATGTATGCACTGGTAAGCACAGACATGATTTCTTGGTGCTTTCTTATAAGTGCATATTCCAGAACCAAGAGAAGTGACTATCAGGGCAAAAACACATTTGGATGATTTAGTTTTATGTAAGGTCATGTTTTTATTAACACGGGTCTCTTTTTGATATTAAAATATAACCTAAATTATAGGCTTTTAACTTAAAAATCTATTTTCATTTATTTCCTTCTGCTTAGTTCAACTGGACTAATAATTACTGAGTAGTTGCTAAGGGCAAATTACAGTGCTCTAGGGACACTGCAATATAATCACTGAGCGAGAAACAGAACTCGATCTCGGGAAATCTAAGACTTAGGAAGAAGAGACAATGAACATGGAAAACAGTACAATGAGCTCATGAGGAAAAAATGACTTCTTGTTTGGGAAGGCTTGGCAAAGGTTTTGGGAACACACAAGCTGGGTTTTGAAGATGGAGTTTTGGTGAGCATACCCGCGAGCCCTGTAGACCCCCAAAGTCGTCCAGGGCATTAAGAGTAAGGTGAGGCTGGGGCTGTCAGAGACTGCGTGGCTCTTACGGCACCAGGACCTGGCAATCTGAGTCGGAATCCTTCCCTGGCAGGCTCTCAAGCTGCTCCTCCCTTGGGCAGCACACACAGCCGTGGGCATCTAAGAGCTGGCAGAAGCACAGCACACCTCATCTGGCCTCTAGGAGAGCACCTGACCTGGGTGTGGGGGATTCACCGCCCCTAACAAGCCCTCAATTTCCCCATCCTGAAGTGTAACAACTGCTACCCCGAACTTGAGGCAGAAACTGTTTTGTCCCAGCAGTGACTTTAAATATGACTAACTACGCAATTATCTTCTTCTCCAAGGGGACAAAAAGAGACAAGATAATGCAAACTGCATTCTATTAATTTAATTCCTTTATTTACCAGATAGTTAGCTAGTGCTTATTTGTACAGTGCTGAAAGACTCAAATGTTAGAATGAATAAGTATTATGTTCACTTAATAAACCATGACCACAAAAGTGTTGGGTTGGACGTGGTGCAGCCACAGAGAGCTAAGCCTGGTAGTGGTAGAAATGGCATCTCTGGCAGTGTAGGGGTGTCTAGCCTGAAGACTAAGGAATGGGATGTTACAAAGTGCCACATTCTACATGAGTGTATTCATATAAAATGTTCAGAGTAAGCAAGGTCATAGAAACAGAAAGTGCACTGTGTGGCCGTTGCCGGGGTGGGGAGAAGAGAAATGGGAGGGACTGGGGTGGGACTGTTGATGTTTTCCTGTGGGGTGAGGAGACTACTCTGAGATCAGATAAGGGTGATGGCTATAGAACTTGTGAATAAGCTACCACTGAACTGCACACTTTCAAAGGCTGAGTTTATGTCAATAAGGTTACTTTAAAGAACAGCGTAAAACAAAATTTTCCAGCCTGGCAAAACTGGGCATCACATAAACATACAATCTGTCAGGATCCAGAAAACACTGGGGATTAGCACGAGCAGGAAAGACTTCATTACAGTGCTCATACCAAGTAAACTCGCCCTGTTCTTCTGCTAAGGGGATTAGCCTAAGAATTTAAAATTTTTGCTTAATAGAAGTAATATACGCCCCCAGTAAACAACTTTGAAAATACAAACCACTAAAGAATGAAAAAAGGCACATATTATTCTCACCAAGAAAAATCACTGATTTCACAAACATCATGCAGATAATTTCATCCCTGGTCTTTTCTTTTCAACATTAACCATTAAAGTTTGCCATGGCATTAAATATGTCTTCGTAAACAAGATTAATGGCTTTATAATATCTTGCCATACAAAAATACTGTAATTTATTTAACCATTTTCTATAATTAATCATTTAGATTCCCTCTTTTCTTTTTACTACAAATAATACTGTGATGAAAAAGACTTTGAAAGTCTTTTTTGTTGCAGGGTACTGATTTAGTTTCACTTTATTTGGAAGGCAGTGAGGAAGAGAAGGGACAGAGATCTCCTATTTCCCAGTGTATCCTTAATTCCTGCAGCAGTCAAGGCTGGGCCAGCAGCCTGGAACTCCACCTGGATGGTCTTCATGGAGAACAGACCTGGGTACTTAAGTCATCACTTCCTGGCTCCAAGGGTGCCCATTAGGAGGGAGCTGGATATCCAGAATTTTAGTAGGACTGGAATCAGCACTTTAGCAATGGATATGGGGGGTCCTATGCAGCAAATTAACTGCTGTACCCACTACTCGCTCTTCATTATGCTAACCTGGTTATTTGCCCACAATAAAGTTGTAGAAATATAATTACTACATCAGAGGGAGTGGTCATTTCTGTCTATAATACTATCAAACTGTTTTCCTAGAAGCTATTAATTTACCATCTCCACAGCAGAGTATGTGCATTCCCATCTCATAACACACATCCATAACGGGTACTAGCTTGGTTAATTTGAAGATTACAGGATAATACTGTTCTATAATTTAAACTGATTACTAGTAATTGCGTGCCTTGGAAATGTTGACAGCACTTCACTTTTACTTTGACAGAAGAGACTGAGGGAGGGGTGTATGCCCTAAGCACAGCTTGCTGACGTCATCTGGGCAGTCACACAATGCTGTAGGAAGGTAAATGAGTACCATGGTGGTGGTGGTGACAGGGATGTCTCAAATTTGGCCATTTAATGAATCATCTAAGGTGCTGTTAAAATTTCCTGGCTCTACATCAGATCAAGTTGTACAGAATCCCTCAGGAAAGACCCAAGGGTTTGGGGGTTGGGTGAAGCTTGCTCAGCAGTGACCGCTGAGCTGGAACACAATGGCTAACGCACAAGCACAGTTGCTGGTGCCAGTCTACTCTTGCTGGCCAACACTTCCCCTAGAATCCAGTTTAGTGGACACTACTGTGCTCCCACTAACACAGGCAGTACGGAGGAGAGGTATGGTTAACCCTCTTCATTCTTCGGAACAGTTAGTAGGCCATCAAGCCATCACTGGTGCCCTATGCGACCACCCCTGCTCCTTTACAAACACCTTCTCTCTGCAGAACACCCTCTTCCTTCCTGTCTTGGAAATGTATCAATATGCCACCTAATCCTCTAACTTTACTAAAAACTTTTGGCATAGCATTATTAGTTCTTTCTCGCTATTCCTAAGGTGGCTACCATTGTGATTTCAAGGTCACACAGACCAGTCCGCACAGGTTTGTGTGAATTTCAACTCCAAAAGTGTACCTCCTCTTCTGTCCTTGCCTTCCAGGATCATACCCTCACAGCTGGTCCCACTCAAATGCCACTTTGTTCCTAGCACCCTGCCACCCTCCACAACAGCTCATCTCAGTGTACATGCAAAGTATCGAGTCTCTTGTCCCTTTTTCTTATCTCCATCCCACTACCAAAACTTTTAGCTCCCTTTCCCACCTCTTCTCTCGCAGAATTTGTCTCCCAAGAACGCTCTACTGCAGTCAGTGGGGAGATAGGCACTGAGTAAGAGCGTCATGGAGTTACGGAGTAGAAAGATCTGGCAGATTCCCTCAAAGTTTCTACAAGTGCTAGGCCCTAGTCCTGCGGGCTACCTCTCCTCTCTGCTCTCAGGTCAGCTCCTTTAGTCACCTGGGCCACTACTTCCAGCTTTTCCCACTTCAGTGAACCGCCATTCCATTTACTTTTCTTCAACTTCCCTCCTTCTCCTTAGAAAGATATCTCCTCCTCTCTTCAGCATCAGGCCTGGAATCTCAGAAAACGTTCGATGCTTTGCCCTGTACAGCAGCTCACACCAAATTACTTTCCTGGGTCTCCTCTAATGTCTCTGGGACTCTCCTCCAAAAGGTATGGCTTCTTGTGGCCACATTTTTAAAACTTCTTCCTTCTAATTTAACCTACAACCATACGCAGGTCATGGCCATTCTTAAGGGGAGAAATCACTTTCATCTGGTTCCTTCTCCAGCCACCACTCAAATTTCACCCCTTTCCTTAATGACTAGACCTGTCCAAGGAGCACATGTCTGTGACCCCTGACCCCCAAATACTTAGGAAGGGGCTTCCTATGATTCAGAATTAATATATATATATATATATTCCCTCCTGTCCCCAGCCCTGACAGACGCTAACCTAATTTCTGTCCTTGTGGATTTGCCTAATCTGGACATGTAAATAGAATCATTTAATATGAGGGCTTTTGGATTTTAATTAGCATAATGTTTTCAAGATCATGCAATATTACAGCATATAATGATACTTTAGTTCCTTTTTGTGCCAAATATCACACCATATGGATATACCACATTTTTACTTATCCATTAAATCAGTTAGTGGATATTTGGGCTGTTTCTATTTTTGGCTATTCTGGATAATATCACTGTAGACATCTGTTACAAGCTTTTGCACATATATGTTTTTTTAACTCTCCTGGACATATAATTAGTAATGAGATTGGTGAGTCCTATGGTGGTTCTCTGTTTAACCTTACTAAGAACCGCCTCGCAAGGTCTACACCATTTTATATTCCCAGCAGCAATGTAGAAGGGTTCCAGTTTTCCCACAGGGTCACCAAGCACTTGCAACTGTCTTTTTTTCTGTTTTCATCACAGCCATCCTAGTGGCTATGACGTGGTCTCACAGTTGACATGGTTCCTATTTCCCTAACATGTAATGAATTGGAGGCTCTTTCCATGCATTATGTGGTTTTTGCCATAACTTCTTTGATGAAGTGTCTATTCAGATCCTTTGAGACAGAGATCTTCCATTTGCTAGTTTACCCTTCAAATGCCTGCAACCACCAAGGGTGGGGTGGGCTGAGGCCTGGAACTCAGTCCAGATTTCCCACACGGGGAGGAGCATCCCCAGCACTCAAGTCTTCATGTCCTGCCTCCCAAGGTGCGCATCATTCGGAAGCTGGATCAAAGGAAGAGGAGACGGAACAAGAGCTGGCATTCCGATAGGAAATGCAGGTGCTTCAAAGCAGAGACTTAACTTACTGCGGTGCTAAATGCGCTTTTCTTATTTTAAAATTAGATTCTTCAGTGGGGTTAAGAACTGCACTGAGAGTCTGATTAAAAGCAAAACGTAAAAGCAAACACACACACACAAAGTAAGATACGTAATTCTCTTAAGAAGTCACTAAGTCTTAGGATCATTACAGACTCTCCATATTCAGTACCCAGATGTTCGACATTACAGATTCTCAACCAAGGACACCATGGTAAAAGCACCTGGGAAACTTCGAAAAAGTATATTACTACATAATCCAGAATTTTCACTTCTAGACCTGTATTCAAAAGAACAGAAACAAGGACTTAAAACAGATATATGTATGAGGGAACTTCAAAAAGTTCAAGGAAAATGGACTCAAAAGTTGATTTGGCTATAGGAAATAATTTTTGAAATCCATACATAGCTTTTTAATACTATGCACTTCCCATGAATTTTTCTGGAGATCCTGTCACATTCATATTCAATGCAGTATCACTTACAACAGCCAGAAGGTAGAAATCCATCACCATACAAATGTAGAAAAAAAAAATGCATAGATCCAGCCTTAAAAGGGAATGAAGATCTGAAACGTATCACATGGATGACCCCTGGAAACACCCCAAGTGGAAGGCACCAGACACAAAAGGCATATCACTACTCTGCATAGGAGGTCCTTAGCATGGTCAAAGTCGTAGTGACAGGGAGCAGAACAGAGGTCATTAGCAGACATGCAGAGTTACTGTTTAATGGGGGTAGGCTGAGTAACAGTTCTCAAAATGTTCAGGAGTGACAGTTGCAAAACAAAGTGTTTGATAATGAAATGTACCATTAAACATAGTTCAAAAGCTTAAAAAGGAGAGGAAAAAATAAATATAATTCTTAAAAACAATTAAGAAAAATTCCGCTAACCAGGACAAGAGTCCAGAGCCATTGCATCAGAGGTTTCAGAGGAACCACTTGACCAGAGACATTCTTCTTAAAAGGTTTCCAGGTAATTCTGCTATTCATGTAGGACTAAGAACTGCTGTAGTTCTGTAGTATCTTTTAGTGGGGTTATCTCTTCCCACAATGTCATGGACTCTTACTTGCCAGACTTCTCAAAGCTGTCTGCTGAGTGTCTATTCACACAACGACACGTGTGCATCACTTTTTTCCTTCCCCGCAATCTGTCAGTGCTCTACCTGGGTGTATGCACCAGCTCATCCACAAGGCCACTCCGCTTCTCACGTATGCTCCAGTGTTTCCTCGGTCACCCAGATCATTACTGCTGCTATTTCAGCTCATTACCTCTCACCTGGATGAACCAATGGAAGTCTCCAGGTGCCTCTGCATTTAGTTCTCCAGCAGCTTTCACTGTCTCCCAGGGAAAGCCCATGTGTCGTTGGAAGTTACAAAGAGAGCCTCCTGCTCTCCATGCCCAGGCTCATCCTGCATCCCCCAAGTGTGCACTGTCCTGCACACAAACACTGTTCCTCACCTACAACATGTACAACTCAGCTCAGTTCTGCCTGTCCTGCAGGAACAAACCTTGTGTGGTTCCTGTAGCTCATTCCAAGCACCTGTGACAATGGCCTTCATACACTGCTGTCATTACCTACGTAACCATAATTACCTTATTAACATCATTTTGCCTGCAAATTTTATTCCTTGAATGGCAGAAACTAAGACTTTTCATTTATTGGAATATCTGACACACTAACACTCAATGCTCACTGAATAAATTCCTTTGAAAACAGCCTAAGAGCATGAAGTTATTTCACCAAAATGGGTTAACACCATTGAACAGTGACTACGCTATAGCAATACACTTGCAATTTTCAATATGATCCTCACAATTAACTCTATGACGTAATCATCA
The DNA here is from genome assembly GCF_030435755.1 of Ochotona princeps. NCBI lineage: Eukaryota > Metazoa > Chordata > Mammalia > Lagomorpha > Ochotonidae > Ochotona > Ochotona princeps. Next base: position 55,654,717 of record NC_080840.1, read on the forward strand.
CTATCATTGTTCCCGAAAAGCACAGCAAAATCAAGTAGCATGTTCAAGCCCAACATGGCCTTTCTGAAACAGTAGTGGGAAGATATGAATCCCTACAGCCTGGGTGTAGGGCTACACTTCCTGCTTCCAGAGCAGGCTCCTCCCCACACACATTTTGTCACTAACCCTATCTTCTGATTTCTTAATATTTTCTTCCTGTACTTTTAAAAGAAACCAAAAAAACCAAAACTATAATCTTGACTTAAGTTCTGTGGCTTAAAAATCCAAGAGAGCTTTTGGGTGTTACCACACACTCTCCACAGCTAGCATAACTACCAGCAGGGCGAATACAGCGGTTTGCAATGAGCTTGGAAAAAACCAACACTTTGGCCCTGGCGCGATGGCACAGTGCTTAAAGTCCTTGCCTTGAACGCACTGGGATCCCACATGGGCGCTGGTTCTAATCCCAGCGGCAGTGCTTCCCATCCATCTCCCTGCTTGTGGCCTGGGACAGCAGTTGAAGACGGCCCAAAGCCTTGGGACCCAGCATCCACATGGGAGACCCACAAGAGCTCCTGGCTCCTTGCTTCGGATTGCCTCAGCTCGAGCCGCTGCGCTTACTTAAAGGAGTGAACCATCAGACAGAAGATCTTCCTCTCTGTCTCTCCTCCTCTCTATATATCCGCCTTTCCAATAAAAATAAATAAATCTTAAAAAAAAACCCAACACTTCAAAGTAACAGAAACTAAGATGATGGTCATTTAGGTGAAAAGAACCTGGGGATTTTAGTTGATTACAAGATGACTTGGGGGTGTTAAAAAGAAAGCAGCAAAGTTCACAAGAACAGAAGTGAAATTAATGCTAGGTGATTCAGACAGAAACATGAGAGTCCATGTTGCTCCAGAGGACGGGGACAACAGGTTCTTGGGGAATGCAACAAATCAACAAGTATGTGTATACGTGTGCATGTGTGTACATGTTAACCTGCTTGGAGACAGTGAACATGCACAATAAGAAAACATACCAGGTGGAGAGAAACCACATTTCACAAATTAGACATGCCACATTCACAAAATGAGCAAGTTTTAAAAGAAGCAGAAAATGGGGCTGGGATTGTGGCAAAGTCACTTAAGCTGCTGCTTACAAAAAAACCAGCATTTGGTTGGAGTTCCCTGCTAATGCACCTGGGAAAGCAACAGAAGCCAGCCTAAGTATTGGAGCCCTGCCACCCACATGGGAGACCAAGATGGAATTCCCAGCTCCTGGCCCAGCCTTTGTGGTTGCAGTCATTTGGGGAGTGAAGTAGCAGGTGTAGATCTTGTTCTCTGTGTCTCCTTTCTTTGTCACTCTGACTTTTTAAACCAAACTTTGAAAATCATTTTTTTTCTTTTTTATGCAGAAAATAGTATGTTGAGTGCTGAGCAGTTAAGTGTTTGACACTTTACTAGGCACTGGATTATTTTCTTTAATTCCCAAAGGTCTACAAAGCATGTATGGCTCCCCAGTTAGGAGAAGAAAAACAGATTAAGAGATACTGCCTGACCTGTGCAATGTCGCAACAAATCAAACTCATAGTGGCAAAGTCAAGTACTGTTCCCAATTCCTCATACTCTACCTTACAGCCACTAGATCAACATGTCATAGTATGTAACAGCAGAGTTACAAAAGGGTCCAAGAAAATGGTCTAGGTGCAACCTATTTCGAAAAGTGAATATAACATCCTCCAAGTGTGGGGAATGCCCAGTCCAGAAGATCTTCAGCTGCAACATAACAGAAATGGACTAGTCATGTTGACACTGCTGGTATGGTTAGCTCAACCACGTGCAGCCTAGTGGCAACCTTCCACTGTGAACTAAGTGTCCGAAAGGGGAACCAAAGAGCCTTGTACTATTGGGATAGGAAGAACTTGGACTTCCTGTATTTTTTGTGTTTTTTTTTTTTCTTCCTAGTATCAGCAAGGAAAGAATGAATTTCCTTTTGAATTGTGTACTCTAACTGTGCCTCTGTTGACTTCCAGCACCCAGACTAGTCCCAGAACTTTTAAAGACCAAATGAAAGCAAAAGTGAATGTAGTGCATTAGTGGCCTGAACTGTATAATCACACTAAGCTTAGGTGGTTTGGACATCCTGTATAGTCCCAGGTCCCTCTAGGCTAAACTGCGTGTGTCCCAATTTACCTCCAATTCGATGAATGCCCTTTCAGTGTCTCACAGTTTGAATGGGGTCCATTTCTCTTGCTTTGGTGCTATCTGCTCATATTAACTCCTCCTTGGAAGAAACACCTTTCCACTTATCTCTGTTGACCAGTGGCTCTTTATCTAACCCTAGCTTCTTTAATAATGTTTCCAATCAATCAAGTTTGTTTATTTGTTCCAGAATCTACCTCTAACAGTTGTCACATTACCTGAGAGTTTGGTGTATATGTATGACTCTCATTTTAACAATATTTATTTATTTATTGCAAAGCCACAGGTACAAGAGAAAAGTAGAGAGAGACCAGAGAGCTCCCATCCTCTGGTTTACTCCCCTTCAGCACAGCTAAAACCGGAGTCAGGAGTTTTCATCCAGGTCTCCCATGTAGGCACAAGGTTTGGACCGTCTTCTGCTGCTGTCCCAGATCATTACTAGGGAGCTGGATCTGATGTAAAGCAGGCAAGACTTGCACTGGCACTCACATGGGATGCCAACATCAAAGGTGACGGCTTAACCTATTACACCACAACATGAGATCCCATTCCTGTAATTATGATCACCTGAAATGCTTGCTTCCACAAACAACAATTTCCTACACAAACAAGATACTCTGCATTTAGTTACAGTTCACATGCTATCAGTGTCCTTTTCTGCAGCTGACTTATGGACCCATATTTTACAAGTTTGTATATTTGATGTTTAAAATGGTCCCCAAGCATAGCACTGAAGAGCTGTGTTATGCTGCTAAATGCAATAAAGCTGTGATGTGCCTTACAGAGAAAATGTATGTTATATAATCTTCGTCCACACAAGAGTTATTGTCCTAATGGCCATGAATCCCACGTTAATGAATCAACAATGTATGTTAAAAAATGAATTTCTACCTAGAAGCACACATAAAGCTCAATGCTTAACAGATGACCAAACTGTTGTAACCCAGGCAAGGAAATGAATCACCTGGTGTTTCCCCTGGGCGGGATGGCTTAGTAGTCATTGATTCAGTGTTGGCCGCAACTTCATAGAATACAAGTCCTGAGAGCAACAAGAATCACCTGCAATATGATACGTGGACAACATGGCATTGGGTGAGAATGCTCGGGGCACGAAGCTTGAAGAGCATAGCAAGATTAGCAAAGAGTCTTTTTTGTCTTCTCCAAGAATGTCTACTTCTAATTGCCTTTCATCAAAAACCACTCATTTAGACTAAGGGCTTAGGAAGGGTCTCTACCTCCCTGCCCTTGAACTGCACCCTGATGCCAGGCACAGACATGTCACCTGAAAGAAAAACTCGTCCTTATTTCCTTCTCTCTCTTTCTGTGCTAGCTTCTCTGTCCAGAGCAACACAGGAGGCAGCAACACAGCATAACCATGCATCATCCAGCAGCCACATTAGAAGCTAAAGCATGAGTGAAAGCAAATTGAGTCATATGTTCTGGCCTTAGCCACAAGTCAAAATGTTTATCATTTCAACATGGAATCAATAGCTTTGCAATTACTAATAAGGTATTTTACATTTACTTTTTCTGCTCTGTTCTACAGTCTGGGTACACTTCACATTCATTTCAGACTGGCCACAATCCAACTGCACAAAAGCTACTTGTGGCTACCACCCAGGACAGTGTCAGCATGGAAAATCTCCTAGCTCCACCTGTAATCTCTGGCGTTATCCCAAGATGCCACTCCAACTTCACAGTTTCTTACAAGTGTTCCCTGATGGGTCTTCTGCCCACTCTCAGAAAAAGTCATATCCTTCACCTGGTGCTGGTGAAGACAAAAATCTTAAAGCAAACAACTGCTAAATGAGCAAGAGGATTTAAACTTCACAATAAAATGGACACTGGTGATTTTTTCGCCTATTAGAAATAAATCAAGGAGCCGGTGCTGTGGCTCAGTGAGTCGAGCAGCTGCTTGCAACACCAGCAACCCAGAGTGCCCATACTGAGTGTGGTCCAAGTCCTGGTTGCTCTGCTTCTGATTCAGCCTCCTGCTAGCACATTTGGGGAAGGCAGAGGAAGATGGTTCAAGAATGTGGGAGACCCAGATGGATGTTCCTGACTCCTGAAATTCAGCCTGGCCCAGGCTTGGCTGTTGCTGCTATTTGGGGAACGGGTCAGGATATGGAAAACCTCTCTCTGTCTCTACCTTTCCCTCAATCAGTCTCTTAAACAAAAAAATCCTAACACACAGGAGTCTCCCATCTGCTATAGCCATGCCTTAATTTCTACTCATTCTCAAGGACTCAGTGACAAGCTCCAAGTGGAGAAGAGCCTTTCTACCATGAATGATATTACTTGGCACCAAATATGCTATAAATCATTAAAGTTTGACCAAGTACCAAGAGTTACCCATCTAAAGACTAGACAGAGAAGAGCTCATCTTCAGGGACTTTGCAGGAATGAGAAACGATTAACAACAAATCTTCAGTTGGTCATTACATTCCAGGGATGTTCTCAGCTTATGAAAACCAGGATCTTCATTAAAATTCTCTGTGGTTTTAACATCTGAATAAGCCATCATAAATAGTGATGCAGTGAGTAAAGGGTCTTGGGAGCAGCAAGGTCTTCACTTGCAAAGAGAAAAAGAAGCCTGGAGCTAAGAAGGGAGAGAGGTGACCCATCCTGCCCACTCCCTGAGGGCAAAGGACTGGCCCTCCCCTGACTAAGCTCAGGGTTCTGAGCTGTCTGCCCCTCAGAGCAATCCTGCCCCCCAAACCCATGCTCACCCCACATTGCATCCCTCCAAAGTAGACTTCTGGATTAGCTGTGAGTTCACTTTCATGGACAGAGGACTCTTCAATGTAGAAAAAATTCTCTATAGCTACTCTTAATGTATTTGTAACCAACAGCAGTAAGAAATACAAATATACAGTATATACAGTTATACTCTTGTCCCTGTGTTCCATTCATCCTCATTCCAAAATACCAGCTGAATCTTGGTTACATAGCAATTTAGAGACTCGACTCTAGAGGCCTCACAAACTGGGCTTGCATCATGCCCCACTTTGCTCAGTAACCATGTGAGCCTGGACAGCTAACTCTGCGCTCTTCTCTGGGTCTCCTTTTTCCTACCTCACTAGGAGGCCAATGGCATGTGATAGCACAACAATATCACTGTGACAACTAATGAGTTATATCTAATGTCCACACAGAGCAGAGTTTGGCATATAGAACAGGAGGCTATACAAAAAAATTCACTTCATGGTTTAGGAAGTCAACATTACCTTGCTAATGTACTTAGAAAAAAGTGGAAAGAAAACCCATAAGATGATATTTGAAAAAAAAAATGAAAAAATGAAATCGGGCATTCACATACAAAACAAAAAAATCAATTTTGAAAAGACCAATTAGGCCATGGCCTAGCGGCTGAAGTCCTCGCCCTGAATGCGCCAGGATCCCATATAGGCACCGGTTCTGATCCCTGCAGCTCCACTTCGCGTCCAGCTCCCTGCTTGTGGCCTGGGAAAGCAGTCAAGGACGACCCAGAGCATTGGGACCCTGCACCCGTGTCGGAGCCCCGGAAGGGGTTCCTGGTCCAGGCTTCGGACCAGCGCAGCACTGGCCGTAGTGGTCACTTGGGGAGTGAATCATCGGATAGAGGACCTTCCTCTCTGTCTCTCCTCCTCTATGTGTGTATGAATTTCCAATAAAAAGAAATAAATCTTAAAAAAAAGGACTAATTAATAAACATTTTTTAAAAAGTTCTTTATTTAATGAATTTTCAGTCTGATCTATTATTTATTTTGGTGCAAGGGATTACAGAACAAAATATACAACTTAAATGTTTTTATGATCTTTTATTGTAGCTAATTAATTGAATCTTATAATTTGAAGAAATCAAACATCTAACTTGTGATTGCTCAATTTGCATTTGTTAAGACACAATTTATTCAAAGTCAGGATTATTGTAATAACTAAGCTATTTCTAAAATTAAAGGAAATGCATGTCTATATTATGCTATATTAGAGACTTGCATTACAAACTATTGCTCTGCATGTTAACTATGAACTTGAGGGAAAACAGCGATTGGTGCACCTAAAACATCGACCAGAAAATGCCAAGTCTTCCCACTTAATGTCAAGGACTGCAGCACCTGCGAGAGAAGCGGGATCAGCCAACTGTTTCTACACTGTTCTCAGCATTCCACAAAGACAGTTCTTAGCATCAATCTGTAAAAAGTATACTAGAAAAACTTGCTGCCTACAACGAGCTGTTTTACTTCATGAATTTTATATCCCCTTGGCTTTCAGACAATTTCAACTGTGTCTATAAGACAGCTAGTACTGTAGCTCTGCCCAAATCATCCCAAACTTTCTCAAACAAAAAGGTGCTCCAAACAGACTTCATTGGGTTTACAAAATGAATGCACTTTTAATTCCACCTTTTTCTTACCCCATCTTTCCTATAAATTAAAGATCATGCCAAGAAACAAATCCCCTCACCCTGACAAGATCGGACCCGATTATAATATTTGTGGTTAATTATTGTGGCTGGAAGTGAAGTGCAGCAGGATCTGCAAGCTCATCACCTGGCTTGTTAAGACACCACCCTGACATCAAAATGTAGGTCTTATAACTTCAAGAATAAAACTGGGTACACAATTTGAGATAGCACAACATATGAATGCACTTAGGAAGGTACTTTCAGACTGTGAAGGACTAATATTTGAGATCACACTTAGAGATGAACAACATTATCAGAAACAGAAAACATTCTAGTTTATGGACTGCATGTGGAACAAATGTGTTTACAATGTTGCAAAGAAGTATGAACCTGCACCCATGCAGATCAGTTGAAACTCTCATCCAAAGCAGCTCCTAAGGCAAGTCATTAAGGCACCAGCAAAGTTTGCTCTGAGCAGACCAGGAAGCTTCGCACAAAACTCCCTTTTAACCACTTAAAATTCACTTCAGAGTCAGGATAATCACATTTATTGTGGTTGAATTCCAGTGTCAAGGATAATCACATTTATTGTGGTTGAATTCCAGTGTCAGTTAAAAGAAATCTTGCTGGATGAATATCCTGCTGGCCTTTGTTTTCCCCAAAATGTTTCATAGAGTTTAAAGAGAATAGTAGATGCTCAATGAAGCATCTTGAATTATTCCAAAATCTTTGAGCCATTTTTAGGTAAAGCTACAATCAACAAACAAATACAAAGAAAAACAAATAAAAGATTAAACATTTCAGCCTGGAGAGTTTTATTATTAAAAAATAGTTAACACATGATGATAGTGCCTTTGGGGATGAACCCAGTGTGTAATCCTGACTACAGATTACTTGAAGAAAATGAGATAGTACTAGTTTTTGTTTGTTTGCTTGCTTTAATTGCAGAATCATAAAGCTTTTTATTTAAGGACTTCCTTGAACGAAGTTTTTTTCTTTCATGCAGATAGACTAAACTAAGGTTACAGCTATTTTTTGTTTAAATAAGGCTAATGATTAAATAATACTGTGCTAACATATGGTCTTGTAGCCATTACAGGGCAAGAAACTCTTGCAATTCATACAATCCAAAATTATATTTGAGCTACTCTCAATCTTTCCTGTAAAAAACAAAAAAGGAATTCATTCTTTCTTCAACTGTCTATACATTTCACAAATATCCTTGTAGATACAACCTCCTATGTCAATTTCAAAAGGAAACTTCATACAATAAATCTATGTGATCTGAAAACAGGTACATAACTCAAGTCAAATATATTTGCTCTAAAAGTTAAATCAAAAGTGTTAACCAATTTATTTATCCAGTGTGCACTGTGTGATAATTAACCCTTTGTAAATCAAGCTTATGATTCTCTTTCACTACAGATTTTTAGTGCTACACCCTTCAGGGCTAAGGGAAAGCTCAGACTGCACAGAGAGTTAACAGCATTAGCGTGAGCAAAAATGGGCAAGTACAGTGCTAAGAGGAATTCTATGTCATTTCAATTATTTCTCCATTTAATGGCATAAGTAAGGATCAGAGAAACTTAGGTACCATATGTAAAGCCATGTCACTCAAAAAAAAGAAAGAAAAAAATCATTCAGTCAAGACCTCAGACCAAAACAGAAAGACTTGTTTATCACTTAATCGAAAATTAAATGACTCCAGTCGCCGCAAAGCTCCTGTTCAAGACCGACACACACAAAATTACAAAGCTTAGTTATATTATTCTTTAATAATAACGACTTTTTTCAAACTTGAGGATTATGATTCTCTTCCTGAATTTTAGTCAATGATTTCCAAAACATTTCCTAAAAACAAGCATGACACAGAACTTGGCCACATAAAGAAACTGCAAGTAACCCTGAAGTACTAAATAAACACAAAAGAAATAAGCAGTGGCAATCCATTCAGGTCACGCTGTGCCTGTTTATTCCTTGAGCACGCTGCCACTGCCTGCTTGTCACACTCAGTTCTCCCTTCCACAATGCGCACGCACATCGAATCCACAAGCACACGGAATCCCGACAACATTACCAATTATTAAGCCAGGGCACTTCAGAAACACACCTTGTAATTGTCCTGAAGCTTCTGCAGTTCAAACCAGAGCTCAGCGGCTTCTCTTGATCTTCACCAGAAATGGAAATACAAATACCCTACATCACTCTTCACAGCAAAAAAAAGCCCCACAATTAGCAATACATTTATTGCCTCAGAGATAAATCTCTATTAACGCAGACCCACTTTACGCCTTGATGTAAACCCAAGCACATGCTGGGCGCCCCGCCGCTTCTCCCCTCCGTCATTTGCTTCTAACCATAGCTGACAAACTAGCCACACAAATCCGTTTTTCGCTGCTGATCAGACAGATCCCCCTTTGACAATCCAGCATGGTGGAACACTCGAAAATTCTTCCTGCTTCTATTCTATTGCTTGCTCTAAAAACTGGTTTCCTTTTCATTGAGATAATAGCCTTTTCTGCAGTCACATGACTCAGAAGCTACATTAGCAGAGCTTTATGATAATAGACTGAGTAAGCCTCTACCCCCTCCTGCTATTAAGGGGATGTCGTCTTCCTCTCTCACACAGTCTCCTACTCAAGCCTTTCATTTTCTCACACAAACACACACATGCAAACACAGTGAACACATGCTCCCACATATGCATATCTGAAATTATTTACTCTCCTTGACAAGTTCATTGTAAATAAAAAAGGTATACCCTGAAATGAAAATACAATTTCTAGATCTGCTGCTGAAGACAACTGCTTCAAACAATCTGTTTCCAGTCTCTCACCAGGACGAGTACACTAGTGCTCACCGCAGCAAGCACTTGCTATGAACAGAAATGCAGAGTGGGACAGTCAGAAGGAAACGTGTGCTCACCTGAGCCCTGCCCCAAGTGATATCAATCTGCCACAGTGAACACTTTGCAGACATTAAAGCCATTCACATGCTAGAAATTAGCTTCCTGTATTAGTAAAATACACATAAGCATACTTTTTTATTATTAATTACATTGTATTATGTGACACAGTTTTATAGGTACTAGGATTCTCCCCACCTCTCCCCAAACCCTCCCCCCGCCATGGGGGATTCCTCCACCTTGTTGCATTACCACAGTTCAAGTTCAGTTGAGATTCTATCATTGCAAGCATCTACCAAACACAGAATCCAGCATCTTATTGTCCAGAGAAGTTCAACGGTTTCTTGGGGAGACCATCTCTGGTCTGAAGGTAGAGCCGGCACAGTATCATCCCGATCAGTTAAAAGCCACAACATAACATCAGCAACAATTTATAACATTATGGAATTAATTGACATAATATTGAGTAACCAATATGTTGGAAAAAAATGCAAGTTCTGAACCACATCCTGTGACTTCTACATTGACATTTCAATTTTAGTTTATATACAACCAGGCTCTATACACCTTAAAATGGCTATAGATTACTATTCAGCTGTCTCGTGTCTATTTTCATTTTTGTATTTAGCAGTTCATAGCGTTGAAGCATAATTTTGCTGAACCTGGCTTTTTTTGGGTAGTCTAGACTGGCTTATAACTCTAACAAGACATATGTCAACAGTTTAGGTGCAGAACAGTTTTAGGAGAGGTGTGCAGAGAAATCTTCAATACCCTAGTGAAGAGTAACTAATCTTTGTGTCCCATTTCCTGTCTGACTCTAAGCTTTCCTTGTTGTTCTCTATCTATTCTAGATTGTTTGTTTGTTTGTTTTGAGGGGTTTCTGGAGCAATCCTGATGGTCACTGCACGTGAGGGTGGGGGCCCCAACTTGGAACCAAGCCAGGACCAGAGAAAGCTCTTCTCCCTAGTCCCGAAGGAAGTTTACTGTTCTTATGTTTCTGTGGACTGCTCAGTGTTCCTGGCTGTTGTTCTGATGCCCTTGGATCCTGCGAGGAAGGATTTGGACTTCTTCTATCCCATGTGGTAGATCCAAGTGGGAGTGGATGACCTCAGAGTTCTTGGCCTCAGAAGGCATTCCAATTCCCCGTGGTCTCCTTGGCAGTTAGGATGTAGTCCTTGGTGCTCGTACTGATAGTCCTTGGTGAGGCTCTGGGAGTCTTCAGGGTTGGGATACAAGCCTCCTCCTGTCCCCCTGCTCCTCTCTGGGGTCCCCCCCCGTACATAAGCATACTTTTTAAAACCAAAATGTATTTATTACGAATGTGTCCTTATCAAGTAATTCATAAATTTCTCCAAGAAGAAAAACACTCCCATGGCCAAAACAATCTTACAAAATAATGATCAAATGGTCCTTTGAGTGTGGTTAGCTTATCTATTACTGAAACTTGATGAGCTCTCCATATACACAATACACCTGACACACAGCAGTGGCTCCATCATGTTGTTGTTCTTGTTATTATTATTATTATGTACCTAAGTAACAGGTGTAAGCTGCAGTCAGACAATGAAACAGCAGACTGTTATATGCCGACTTCATCTTTCGGCATGGTTTCACTTTTTAATCCACCAAGCAAGCAATTTGGGGAAGGAGTTTAAATGTGAGGGCTCAGGGCCATCCAAGGTTGAGGAACAGGCAGGGTGAGCAGCTGCTGGGAAGAAACCCATGCTGATAGACAACACAGAATGGGGAAAGCATTGTGAGATTCAAATAACTGAGGAGGGTAAATACACTATGTTTTGCATGTTGTGGCCACAACTGGTTTCCTCATGTGCTTTTTTGCTTTTAGTCGTGGTAATGTGCACACCATCCTGATTCTTTTTAAGTGTCTAGTTCAGCTGCCTCAAGTGCATGCACACTGTTGTGCAACAGCCCTCCTGAACTTACTTCATTTTGCAAAACCGAAACTCTTTAACCATTAAACAACACCCCATTTCCTCCTCACCCTCAGCCACTGGCAATCACCATTCTACTTTCTGTTTCTATAAATCTGACTACTTTAGATGTCTCAGAGAATATCAGTCCTTTGGTCCATCATAAATATTTTAAGGAATAATTGCTTTAATATCAGGAGATCAAGACAGATTTTTTTTCAAATCTCACCAAACCATTCTACATAACTGCATTATTCGTAAGTAAACAAAGACAAAATCACAGTCTTAAATAAAGATCAAGAATTCTAACAGAGACAACTAAACAGAAGGGATTGTCAAAGCAAAATGAAAGTTATGTACACATACATACAGAAAAAAAACTCAGGATTTTTCAGAATGTAAAGAATTTGACAATTCTAATTCAAAAACTCAGCTTTCTCTAACAATATTAGCAAGAGATAAACTGCTCAGGCAGGATGGAGAGGGTGTATACTATTTCCTTAAATCAATGAAAAGAACTGCAGCCACTCCTAAGCAACAGCCTGACATGATCAGCTCGGGGAGTATCAGGAAGCATTTGTTTCCATTAAGAACTGAGCAAAGAAATTAGCAAAGGTTTTGGAGGTTAAATTTCAATTTCAATTTTAAAATACCAGTACATGGCCACATCTCATAATAAAAAGCCAAAGCACAATTAAGAATTTTCAAGGAAACTGAACTAACTGTTCAAAAAAGTCATAATGACTATAACGGTTACCTAAATGTTTTCATTACGCACTTGAGGTCCAGAATCAGCAACCAGCCAGGGTATCCTATGCAATCAATGCAAAGGCCAGGACATATGAGAAAACTTTCTAAAAACTGCAGAGGGAGATTCATGACAGCTGTTTATCCAAACGTGTCCTTTCTCTGCACATAAGGTCTTGAAATCTTCTGTGACCTTACAGATCATGTCCATGGTGGGAGGGTGACACTGACAACATGTGTCCTTTATTAACCACAAAGCAGCTTTTACAAATTACGTTGCAGCCAGATCATGGGCAGTGGCAAATGCTGTGCTTCCCCTGATCAGATACAACTGTACTGAGAAAGGATATCCTGCCAAACACATCTAAGTAAAATGTCTCAAATCAGATTGCACACACTTTCCGATGTGCTACTGCTTGCAAACCTGTCCCTCTGCCATGCTTTCTGCTAGCACACACGCATACACAGTTTCTGCCTAACCATTCTGAGTACAGAAGGTGGCTGCAGCAGATTTTATCATCAGTAATTTTCAACGTTTTTTTTCCACCATGGCTCTTGTGTTTACAAGGAAATTAGACTACATCATTTGTAGAGTTGTTTTTATCTTTAATGTTTTATGACAGTGGTTATGTATGATTGCAGTTCATTCTCCAAACCAAAACTCCAAAGAGAGGTTAAAGCAAGGACGCCATAGAGTTGACGTCGAAGCTTTAAAAACTGAGGCACAATCTATATTCAGTGCAGTATGGAGCTCTTAAGAGTAAAGTTCGGGCCCGGCGCTGTGGCCTAGTGCCTAAAGTCTCACCTTGAACGCACTTGGATCCCAGAAGCACTGCTTCCTATCCAGTTCCTTGCTTTTGGCCTGAGAAAGCAGTCAAGGACAACCCCCAAAGTATTGGGAGCCTTCACCCGCGCGGGAGACCTGGAAGAGCTCCTGGCTCCTGTCTTCAGATTGGTGCAGCTACAGCTGTTGCAGTCACTTGGGGAGCAAATCAATGGATGGAAGATCTTTGTCTCTCCTCATCTGTATATATCTGACTTAGCAATAAAAATAAATAACTCTTAAAAAACAAAAAAGAGTAAAGTTCAGGAACGGGTACAGTAGCCTGGTGGCTAAGGTCCTTGCCTTGCATGAGCTGGGATCCAAGATGGGTGCCAGTTTGTGTTTTGGAGGTCCCGCAGACCCTGCACCAGTGTGGAAGACTCTGAAGAAGCTCCTGGCACCTGGCTTTGAATTAGCTCAGTTCTGGCTGCTGCTGCCACTTCTCTCTGTATATCTAACTTTCCAATAAAAATAAATCTTAAAAAAAAAAAAAGAGCTCAAGAGTGGAGACACTTGAAAAAAGCACTATATAACAGCGATGCTATGAATATAGAGAACACTCACATCACTCTGCATGGCTTTCCCTGCCCGTTCTCGGGCAAACGCCATCTCTTCATTTCTGCCAGCCACCGATATAGTCAAGGATTAGTTTTGCTTTATCTACAACTTCCAGTAAATGCAATCTTATGGTTACCTCTTTTGTTTTAGCTACTTATACCTTAAAGCTTTTGAGATTTATTCTTGTTACTGTGTGTATTAATAGTGTGATCCTTTTTAGCACAGATATTCCATTGTATGCAGAAGCCACAATTTATTTTTTTTTTTAAATCTTATTTAGTTGATTAGGGTACAAAGAGTTAAGGGCTACAGGAAAGTGAGAAATACCATTGTTTCCAACACTAATGTCATTTTTTTCCATGTATCTCAGGCACAATTTATTATCCATTCTCCTGCTAATGAACATTAGAGTTCTTTCCAGCTTGCAGCTTGTAGTAAACAGAAATCCAACAAGGTTCTTAAAAGATCCTCAACCCGTTGGTGTGCATGCCCTGCATAACCTCCACAAAGGTAAAAAGGACAAATTTCTACCAGGATGACTGGTGTGTCAGAAAACACAAAGAGGGGCCAGGCGCGGTAGCCTAGGGGCTAGAATCCTCACCTTGAACACACCAGGATCCCATACGGGCACTGGTTCTAATCTTGGCAGTCCGGCTTCCCACCTAGCTCTCTGCTTGTGGCAGTCGAGTCAAGAATGGCTCAAGGCCTTGGGACCCTGCACCCATGTGAGAGATCCTGAAGAGTTCCTGGCTCCTGGCTTCGGATTGGCGTAGCTCTGGCCATTGCGGTCACCTGGGGAGTGAATCATTGGAAGGAAGATTTTTTTTCTCTGTCTCTCCTCCTCTCTGTATAACTGACTTTGCAGAATAAAGAAAGAGAAAGAAAGAAAGAAAGAAAGAAAGAAAGAAAGAAAGGAAAGAAAGAAAGAAAGAAGGAAAGAAAGAAAAAAGAAAAGAAAGGAAAAGAAAAGAAAAAAGAAAAAGAAAGCAGGAAGGGAGGAAGGAAGGAAGGAAGGAAGGAAGGAAGGGAGAGAAAGAAAGAAAGAAAGGAAGAGAGAGAAAAAAGAAAGACAAAGAAAGAAAGGAAGGAACGGAGGGAGGGAGGTTGGGAGGAAAGAAAGAAACAGACACACACACACACAGACACAAGTAGCTTTCAAGCAGCAGCTGGCCAGGGTGGGTCTGGTCTAGCGCTCATCAGAGGCATTCCTTTCTCTAGTATCAGGTAGAAACGTGGAGACACTACAGTGCTCACCCCTCTGCATCCTGGTCAGCATCTGGACAGGTGTTGTTTCCTGTAGCAAGTAGTCATAATGTATGTACTGGTATTTTCCTTTAGAACAGTGAGACTATGTAACAACATGAAAAAAAAAAGTTTTCCAAGAGGTTCCCCTGTAAGGGATGAAAGTGTGTGTGTGTGTGTGTGTGTGTGTGTGTGTGTGTGTGTCTCCCTCAGAGCTAGGTTTTAGTTTGAATCTATACACAGCATAGGAGGCCTGAGAAACTTCACCTGTAGGTGCCTTACGTATAAATAGGCAGGTAGTGTTTCTATACTCTATGGTAGGGTGTCTGTACTCTTTGGTAGCGGTGATGATGATGAAGATTCTCTGAGTTATCGGTAAAGTTAGTCCAATTCTTGGTCATCAATTAATGACAGCAATTATCAGCACTTAGTGTGATACAATGTTAAGTAGAAAAGAGAGAAGCCATCCATGCATCCTGTGCATTCCAGGAGTCGAAGAACACACAAAATGATTATCATAGGTTAAGGCAAATGAAACCATAGGTCATTTCCATTCTAATTGCCTTTTAGTAATGCTCACAGTATTTGAAAATACAGTCACATTCGGATGAGTTCTGAGACCAGTGGAGGGTACATGGGAATTTATTATACCATTATAAATTTCTGTAACACAAATGTCAAAATAGAAATTAAGACCACTGTACCATAAGGCAGCAACTCTTCAGAAAGTTTTATTTATACGCTATGGCCACATATTTATTTATGTGAGTGAAAAGGAAAGTGACATGTTTCACAAGCTGTACAGCATGGACAAACTTTTAAGTCAGCTGTAACATTTGTTCATAAACCTATCAGTGCTGTTATTCTGCTATAAGCTAAATATCAGTTTTCAAATTGATGAAATATGGGATATTTGATCTACTTGTTAATTATATATTTAAGGTAATGAATAATTTTCACAGATAATAAAAAGTCACAACATATATTTGGATTTGCTGCTCCCAACGGGCATGAATCCACGGAGAATTACAACATCAGCGGGGCCCTGGTCTCCTCCCTCAGGAGGTACACCAGGGGTGGAAGAAAAGGCCTGTCTTAAACTGTCCTGTCTGGTTAGTCTCCTAATGCTAACCAGAGACTTCATTCATCTAATGGTGAGGAAGATGAGCCTCAGAGAAGGGCCAACTGAGCTCATAAGCTAGCAGCAAGTGCTAGTTTGTTGGCTTATTTCCAGTAAAAGGCTTATGCAAAGAGCAGAGCTCACTGTTTATGACACTACTGCTGCAGATTATACCCACACAAAAGAGGGCTGAGAGGACCGCAGAGAGCAAAGATTTCTGAACACCACTCTGCCACGTTCCCTCGTCATGAAATGAAATACACAAATAGCATAATACAATTCCAGTTGTATCTCATCCAAGGATTGCAGAGGCTTCAAACTACAGCTCTAGACTCTTCCCAGGGAGGGCGTATGTAAACCCAATTCAAGTGAGTTGGTTCTAAAAGCTTTCTTCATTCTTTCAAGTCAGTTGGTTAAAGGTGAATTTCTTAGGTGACCTGGTAACCAAAATTAATGAAAACGCTAGTGGTCTTTCAAGGTACATAGCTAAGAAACCTTAAGCTTCCCCAAAACCTGAAGGCTCAGAGATAATTGTATGTCACAGAATCAGATTCATGGATGAATCCAGCCCTTGGGGATTAGCATTATTACTTCCTAAGTCTCAGACTGTTTCTATGGCCTACTAGAACTGTAAAACTGTGGGCAAACACAGAATGTGGGAGCCATTCAGTTCTGCAGCCCTTATAGTCATTCATTTCATATTCCCACAAGGCAATAACTCCAGTCTCCGGTGAGAATTTCCAAGCACCTAGATTCCAAACATTCACACAGTAAGTAGAGAAATTCTGCCAAATCATTATAAGGAGGCCAAAAAGTAACCAAAGACAGACATTAGACCATACTGGTTTTTGCTTCTGTTCCTTTTTTGGGGGAATGTAGTAAGGACTAGGTTTCATTTTTTTTTTTTAATTCAGAAAGCAGAGACACAGTGCTGCACTTCCCCACACCTCGTTTATGGATTCATTCTCAAATACACCAATAAAGACAGCTGGAAACTTGCAGGAAGCAGGAAACTGGAACTAGGAACTGTGATGCAGCGCATGGGTCTCCTAACCACTAGGCCATTCCTGCCACAGCATATTTTTCTGATGGTGGATTACCATGGTCTTATATAACTTCTTGCCATCCTTAACTCTTGCAAATGAAGAAGATTTGCTCTTCTGACTTGGCTGATTTCAGTTTCCCGTAAGTATTGATTTCTCCCAAATGCAGACAAAGAACATGACAATCATGGACCCTAGGACATCAGAGTCTATCCCCTGGTCCCACTGGATCCTAAAAATGCTGCACTGGTCATGGAGAGGGAGGCTTTTAGGTCTTTTCTGGCAATCTGTTTCAACAAAGACCGCATTAAAAGTTCTTATTTACTGACCAAGTTGACCACTCAACTGGAACTGTCAAAAGACAAACTTTGCAGATACTTGCTATATTCTAGGGCAAACTATTAATTATTCATCTACTCCAAATTTCCACAAGCACAAGAGGCACTTGTGACAAAGGTGCGAAGGAAAATGTGTTTTATGTTCATTTGTGGCTAAACTGCTTCTTAGCACCCTGTACCGAATCTGATCAACGTCAAGTGTGACTTGATAAATGCCTTTTAAAGTTAATTTCTTTCACTTTCCTTGCACCCTTCTTTTGCTTTCTCCTTACTGTCTACTTGTTCCTCAAAATATTATTAAAATCATTTACCTGTATTATGAGGAAGGCAGTAAAAACCACAATCATAATGGCAAATGTCATTGGGGGAGAAAGGAAATCTGTCTTTAAAGCCTCACCAGTCAGTTTTTTGTAATCATGCAAAATATTTGCATTTTGTAGCTTTTTTGTTCCTTTTTAAATTTATTTAATAAACTTAATCAGCTCCAGTTGCATGTAAGAAGTAAATAACTTCTGAGGACTCATAAAAGAATAAGCAGAAGAGTAAGTCCAAGTTATAGAACATGGTCAGAAATTAAACAGGAGAAATGATCTTTCAGCTATGGAAAGTGATTGGAAAGCTACAGTAATCACATCCATGAGAAGTGATGAGACTACATATTCCTAACCTTAAAAACCTCTGAGCAGACAAATACAGTCCAAAAGTAAACCCTCGCATATAAGGCCAAAGATCTCTGTCAAGCATGTTAACTATCAAAAAGCTAGCAAATGACAAGGATTGGAGAACAAGCATGTGGAGAAAAACTGGAAACTTCTTGCATTGTTTGTAGCACTTGGAATAGTCACTATGGACCTCTAAACTAGGTCCAGGTACCCTCACAGTAGCATTCCTGCCAAAGGCCAAGAGGCAGAAGCAATCCAAGAAATGAGAATCAATGATTACATTTTGCTAAAAGGATGCAAGCGACAGAATGTTACTAGACTTAAAAGGGAAAAAAAAATTGGATATGTGATACAACACAGATGAACCCTAACAGAATTATGGTACAGCTACAAATTCATACAAGTAGAATGAGAACAGTAATTTCCAAGGACTATAGGCTGAGTTTCTGTTGAATGAAAAAGTCTGCAGATGGATGTTGGTGATGGCAAAACAGCAATAAGAATGCACATTAACGCTACCGAATTGTACATTTAAAAAGGGTTAGCATGATGTTATACACATTTTACCATAATTTTGATCAAAATTTTAGGATTTATTTACTTGTTTGAAAGGTGAGGATACAGAGACAGAGAGGGAGAGACAAGAGAGAAAGAATGTACCTGCTGATTTACTCTCCAGATATCAGCAGCAATCACCTGGGCTGGGCAAGGCTGAAATCCGGAGCAAGGAGTCAGGAGCTACTTTCCAGATATCCCAAGTGGTAAAGGGACCCAAATATCTGGGCTGATTCCTACTGCTTTCCCAGGTACAATGGCAGGGAGCTGGGTGGAAAGCAGAACAGCTGGGACTTACGTGGGATGGGTACCCAAATGGGATGCCGGCACCACAGGTGGTCAGCTATGCCGCAGCTGGCCCCTGTACTACAGATTTTAAAGATTTCTAGGGCCTGGCATGATATCATAGTGGCTAAAGTCCTCGCCTTCAACATGCTGGGATCCCATATGGACACTGGTTCTAATCCTGATGGCCCCACTTCCCATTCAGCTCCCTGCTTGTGGCCTGGGAAAGCAGTCGAGGACGGCCGAAAACCTTGGGACCCTGCACCTGTGTGGGAGACTGGGAGGTAGCTGCGGGTTCTTGGTTTTGTATTGGCTCAGCTCCACCCATTGCGGTCGCTTGGGGAGTGAACAATTGGACGGAACATCTTACTCTCTATCTCTCCTCCTCTCTCTATATCCGCCTTTCCAATAAAAATACATAAACCTTTAAAAAAAATCTCTAGTGCACGCATTTTTAAGTTATAAAATGTCCAAACATCTTTTTCTCAAAGCTCGGCTTATACTTTCAACACTGCCATTACTGTTTCAATGAAAGATTACTGTGTTAGCTACCAAAATAGGAGAGACTTAATTTCAATTCCTAAGCACCAGCCAGAGAAAGAGGAAAAGGAGGGAGGGAGTAAGGGGAAACGGAGAACGAGGGAAGGAAGGAAGAAGGGAGAAAAGAGAATGGAAGGGGTGGAAGAAAGACAAGTAAGGCAGCGAGCAAGGCAAGAAGGACCTTTGGAGCTCAGCAGCTAAGACTGAGGACTGACCTGCAGGCAGTAAGACAAGTCAAAGGGCAAGACACACCTGACTGCTCTACACTGACCCCAACCTCCCAGGCTGGCACAGCAAACCTGCTGTGAGCCCAAGGCTTCCAGCAACTCACGGAAAGCCATCAGTAGGTCAAGAAATGGGATTACTTCGGAATTCCATTTTCCTGCCAGGTTTACAAAACCAGAGATGAGAACCATATATCAACTAAGCAAAAAGAACTCACACAATATACTTATTCCAGAAATAAGAGAGCTTTGAACTATTTATATAGCTAAGTTTTCTAAAGCAAGCAAAGGAGCACACACATGGGTAACTGTTATATAGCTCAAGGTAATACATGGTTCCTAGTTTATTTCTGTTTTACCATGGAGTAGGAAATGTGGTACACATTAATTCAAAAACAAAAATATGGTGACATAAAATGAGACTCAGAGCCTCAAGACTGAATCCTATCACGGAAGGCTTCAAATTCTCCAAGTGCATAGCACAGGGGCTGCCACTACCTCCTCTCCCACAGCCCAGCAGATGTTACTAATTAAGCACTTCTGAGCCTATGTGGGGCCTCTCAATTCTCAATACCACACTCCAGGCAACCGCTATAATCAATAGGAGCTGGCACCACGATGAAGCCTGCTTGCCATCCCAGCACCAGGGTGAGAGTGAGAGAGAAATGGGGGGCGGGGGTCAGAAAAAATCCAGGGGAGCTCTGCTAGCAGGAAGGGGTATGTTGCCACATTCTGCAGATGTGTAGCACAAGCTGGCTTTTGAGTGGAACTAGAATCTCTAGCCAGAAAGAGGCTATCTTCTTTTTCACTAGGCCTGTTTCAGAAATGAGTAAAGATCCATCCAAATCCTCAGCGATGTACTGAATTCCATGGTTCTTGACCTTCGAGTAAACTGAGAGGAAAAATGAAGAATGTCTTTGAACTTTGTTTTGTTTCGTTTTAAACAAAACGTACTCGATTTAGGGGCATGCGTGTTTTGTAGTGGCTAAGCCTTGGGGCATCCACACCTCACTTCAGAGGGTCTGCTTCTAGTACCAGCTATTTGCTTCTGCTCCAGCTCCCAGCTAAAGTGTACCTGGGAGGCAACAGATGACGACCCCAGTCCTTGGGTCCCTGCCAACCACATGAGACAACCAGACTAAGTACTGGCTTCCTGGCTTGGGCCTGGCCAGGTTCAGTCCTGGCTACTGCTGACATTTGGATAGGTTTCCAGCATATAGAAGATCTCTGCCTTTTGCAAACAAAATGAAACTAAGTTAGAAAAAAATATATAATGCTTTGTTAGTAAGAATATCTTTTCCAGGAAGAGAAGTCCCCCAGCCTAGCCAGCCTCTTGCCATCTCTCATTCTGCTGTGGTGGCCTAGGTTTCTACTCAAATCATATTCTTTGCTATTCCAAGACATAACAAGTAAAACAGAGGGGCAGGGAAAGGAAGCAGCTTGGTAAGTGACAGAGCATTTCTTCCGAAACAGCCACAACTGTGCATAGACCGTGATAGCTACTCCATCGTTGTACAAGGGCAATTTAAGACCACAGCTGCTTTAAGGGGGCATGGCGCAACAGACTAGTGGATAAAGTCCTCGGCTTGCATGCGCCGGGATCCCAAATGGATGCTGGTTCATTTCCCGGCCACCCTGTTTCCCATCCAGCTTCCTGCTTATGACCTGGGAAAGCAGCGGAGGTCAGCCCAAAGCCTTGGGACCCTGCACCCACATAGGAAACCAGGAGGAAGCTCCTGGCCCCTGGCTTTGGATTGGCTCAGCTCTGGGTGTTGCAGCCACTTGGGAAGTGAATCAGCGCAAAGAAGATCTTCCTCTCTGTCTCTCCTTCTCTCTGTATATCTATTTTTCCAATAAAAAAAATTTTCAAACAAGCAAACAGAAAAACCCCAAAAAACACCATAGCTGCTTTAAGCAGTAAGGTCAAATCAGGAAGGAGCAGTGTTACCAACTTTTCTTTTTAATATTTTCCCTTTAAACATGGCAAATTTCATTATAAACAAGTGCCATTCTTCACAAAGAAGCCATCCTACTCTAATATACCAGGTTAAACACATTTAACAAACTAAAACACAAAATGGCAAGAAAGACACATTATGATTTTTCATTTAGTATCATGCAATAAGTATATCTGTTCTCACTGGAAAGGATATTCAAATCATATGGTTTCCATACATTTATTCTAAAACTGTTCACTGGGGATTGGGCACTGTTTAATGTACAGCATATATCCATGAAACAACCAGATAAAAACCCCTATTCTCCTTGCTGACCTAATAGTCTATAGGGAGACAAGATAAGTAAAAAGAAGACACACAATGCAGTATCACCATAGATGGTGATAAGCACAGGAAAAAACCAGGAAGAGTAGGGCAGGCAAGCAAGTCATAGGGAGGGCACTGAAGGCTACTATTTTTGGCAAGATCTTTAGCCACACAGCACAGCTTGAATCACTGTGACAACCCAAAGTGCCCCTCACCTTTCCAAATGTGGTAGGAGGCTGCTGGGCCACAGCAGAACCAGAGAAACCATCCTTGCTCACCATTCCTTTAAGTCTATCACAAACTAGCCTTAACTCAGACCCCATTTACAATGCTTTCTTTGCCTTCCATGGCCAAACTGTCCTGCTTCCCTGACTTCTGAATCTGCTCTCCCTGCCAACCACACCTGGCATGTTCTCTTTCAACATAGCATGTCTTAAATTATACCCCTGCTTTTTCTTCTCTGTTAAAAAGCCACTCCTTGAAACGTCATCTGCTGCTGCAGTTTCAATGATCATGCCTAAGAAAAGGAGGCCAATGTACACTCCCAGCTTCAACAACCACCTCAACAACCACCACTGGTACCCAACCAGTAACCGCTCCTCTTGCCCCAGATGTGTCCAGACTCCAACTCCCCACCTGTCTCAGTAATCCCTTTCCCCCTTATCTGCTACTTCTCATTTCATTGGTCATCCAGCAAATTTTCCTTCCTGGTTTTTCTCAATCATCAAACTCAATCAGTTTCCAAAATCTTTAGGTTTTACTTCTGCAGACTCTCCTCATCCATCATCTTCTAATCCTGCAAAGACTAGGATTTCTTCATCTCTTCAGCAGCCGCCCCTCTCCACTAACTTCTCCCTAGGGGAAGTTTCCACTATCTTCAATTTATTCTATAATGCAAACCCAATTATGAACAACAGAGCAGTCTAATGTTTAACATGTTTCAATAACTGCGAATCACTATCTCATATGCAAATACAAACTAAAATGACTAAATAATGAACAAATTTAACACAGTAGGTCTCTGATTTGGTGTTAAAAACAAGCTTATTAGTCAGAGGCATGAGTCAAATATAAAGTGTGAAGACAACCTGAGAAGACAACTTCTATAACTCATCCTTTTTACACTCAACATCTACAAGGAAATAATAGTCAGAACCCTAATTCTTCTCTTCTTAACAAAATTATCTAGAGCAAATCAAAGGCTAACTGTCTAGAAGCTTAGATGCTGTTAATATATGAATATATGCTGACAGTCATAATTATCTCTATGCTATTATTTTTGACTGATTCTTCCAAATGAGTTTTAACTCTCAAAGAGTTTAATGAACATGAAGGACCAAGAAACACTTAGTGCCAAGTGAGGCACACACCCAATCATTTGCTACGAGCATTATCATGAACAACTCCAAAGTTTTAAGTATCTAACCTCTGGAATTAAGTATCACTACTACAATTATTAAAAATAATTACTGGGGGCTTGGCAGCGTGGCCTAGTGGCTAAGGTCCTCGCCTTGATCCCATATGTCCGCTGGTTCTAATCCCGGCAGCTCCACTTCCTCTCTATCTCTCCTCCTCTCAGCATATCTGACTTTGCAATGAAAATAAAATAAATCTTTAAAAAAAAATAATTACTGAATAGTGCACTAAAATCCAGCTCCCATTTTTAAGATATCAGATGCTTTCAGTATATTCCTTCACATCATAACCAAAAGCACTTGAAAGATTAGAAATACTATTCCTTTAAAAAAAAACTTTAAATGAATTTCTAGCTAAAAATGACTGCATCAAAAATATTAAAATTACTTGCAATTAAAAATATTTACAAAGAACCTACCAAAAAGGGGGGAATCATTCTAACTACTGAAACATGTACTGTTAAGTGAACAAAGGAGCTATTTTGCGGGTACTTCCACACCTTCTGAGTCTCTACGTGGGTGATGGTAAAGATAAAACAGCATCTTATACAAATAAGGTGAATCTTCAAAGCTGACCCTTTCCCCTTGCTTACACAGTAAGAGGCTTTCACAGAGAAAAATGAACAAAGAATAAAATCAGATACTTTCCCCAGAAAAGACAAAAAAGGAAGCATATGGCAAATAAATATGATGGCAAAACACTGCAGAGAAAAGCCGAGTCTTCATTTTGTAAATTGAAAGCTTCAGTACATACAGCAGATATTATGAAAAATTACAGCAAAGAAATGAGCAAGCACTTTACACCATAATACTTTCTAAATGCCAAGGCTTCAAAATTAATTTTAAGAACAGCTAATATTTATTGAGGGTTTAGCAAGTGCTAAGCCTAGTGTTAAGCACTTTACACACATCTTATTTAATAACAACCCTAGGAAGCACATGTTTATATTATCCCCATTTTATAGTAAATGTCAGAGCTTGATTTCAAACTCAGAGTCTGACTTGGCTCTTTAATCACTACAATATATACTACATTAACATTCATGTAACTGTAATGATTAAGGACAGACACAGAGTAATTAATATGTCCAATCCTGTGGTCCTATAGGAGTCCCATATGGATTTTTAAAACCTTACACATTAATGTACTTTTACATGGAGGAGAAGGGATAGGCAAAGTAGTGATAATTGGTTCCTGATGTGGGAAAAGGAAATCAGTGTTACTCTTACTGCTGCTCCTTGAATCACAGCCCAAATAGAGACAGGATGGCTGAATGAGGGGAAATAAAGGCACCAAGGCCTGTGCTGGGTGGTGGGGGGGGGGGTGGTGGTGGTGGTGGGGGGGTGGTGGTGGTGGTGGTGGTGCGGGGAGAGGGAACGAGAGATTGAGAGATTATCTTCCACCTACAGATTCACTCTCCAAATGCTGGGAACAGCAGGGGCTGTGCCAGGCCCAAGCCAGTAACCAGGCACTCCATGTGGGTGTCAGGGACTCAAGCACTTGAGCCATCATTTGCTGCCTCTTAGGTATGTTAGCAGGAAGCAGAGGCAGAATTGGAGGGGCTGGTTCCATGAACTCTGACATGAGATGAGGCTGTCCTAAGCTTATCTTGCAGCACAGGAAAACTTTTAAATCACTTCACACGAAGTTGGGGGAGATACTAGTGCTTTCTTGCTTAAGAAGGGGAAATAAACAGTGGTGAACTGAGGGGAGGAAAGAAGGTCTGAGAAGGCCACTGGAATTTCGCTTGATCCAACACAGACTGGATTTTTTTCATCTTTAGTGAGCAAGCAACTCACTATTGCATGTATGATATGATCCCACCACTAGTTCTACCATTTTCCTTTTGTTCTACAAATTAAGGGGCAGGCCTTTGGTACAGTGGTTTAAGAAGCTGCTTGGGAAACCATGTCTCACATCATAGTGTGGGTTGGAACCTTGGCTCTACTCCTGATTCCGCTTCCTGGTGTTGTTAAAAATTAAGTCCTTGGTAGGAGATGGGGGGCGAGAAGGGAGGCAAGAGATAAAGCACACACAAGTGCCACAGGAGCTTAGCAAGCTAATAGTTCACCGTAGTGCCGGCATCCCATAAGGGCGCTGGTTGAAGTCCCAGCTGCTTCACTTCAGACCCCGATCTCTGCTAAGAACGTGGGAAAGCAGCAGACGATGGTCCAAGTGCTTGGGCTCCTGTCACCCATATGGGAGATGTGGAATATGCTCAGGTCTAGCCATTGGGGCCATCTTGAGGATGAATCAGCAGATGGAAGACCTTAGTCTGCCTCTCCCTCTATATCAGTTATTGACTTTGAAATAAATAAATAAATTTTTTTAAAAAAATTAAGTCCTCAAACAAATCTAACATCAAATTCCAATTTATAATACTAAATCTGCAATGGAAATTGGGAGAGTACGTTACCAATTTTTAGTAGAGTTAAAAATCACATATTCTAGTCCAGTCCAGAACACAATCCTTCCTGGGTAACACCAGTCACAGTAGCAGGAATTTAAACCCAGCATTCACAGGCTCACAACCAGGCCCAGGGCTCTGCCTCCTCCTCTGCTCTGTACACACCGCTCTCAGGCCGAGCTGTCCTACTTCAGGCCTGGCCCTGCTCGTTCCCATCTCTGTTAGAGCTGTGCCCTTGCCTGGGCACGCTCTCCAGCATTGCCTTTCTCTGGCTATCAAAATTCTGGCTGTCTTCCATGGCCTTGTCACAAGTCTTATCTCCTCCTAAGATCCTCCACCATACATGCATACATACAAGTTAAACATGGTTTTGGTCTTTCTGTTTATAATATATATATATATATATATATATATATATATATATATATATATATATATATATATATATATATATATATATATATATATATATATAAAATAAGCTTCTTCAAGATAAGGGGTACATTCATCCCAGAGCAAGTAAAAACACAACATCTAACTCTTCGGCTAGATGAATTTTGAAATAAGGCAATTCTCATACAGTCCAATTCTTACACAAAATGATTAATGCCTTGGAGCTTCAATGAATCGCAACATTTTCATGAGATGCATACATCTACACACAAAGAACAATGGACTTGGAGTCAGAAGTTTATGTGGAACTAGGGTTACTCTTTGTATACCACATCTGACTGTACTCCTACCTGCACACTACTCTCCAGAACATAAGAATATTTACTCTTAACCTAAAAGACTTTCCCAATCATAATAAACAGTAAAATTAGGAAAAGACATGTTACTGTGCAAGAAAGACGTCTGGCACTCCCTCAATGACCCAGGAGATGTTAATAGGCTGTTCTCAATGCCAATTTGCCCATTCCCCAAAAGAACATCTTAAGAAGATCTGTTTGCCTTTTAGATGGGTGACAAGAATGCAGTCTTTAACTAAGGAACCAAAGAAAAGAGTCTCTGTGGAAATACTTGAGCTATAAAACAGTTTGGTTCCATGTTAAATAATCTCTGGAGGTCATGAAATCTTTCTATTGTAAAATGTCACTATTGATTACAAAAGATACAAATAGTAGGCATTTCTTGCCCTGCTGTAGTAGTAGGAATATATACGGTGTCTGGAAAAGAATAAACAGCAAAATTGCTAGTTAGAATACATGCAATCAGTAAAATATTTTTCTTTTTTTATATTAGACTTCCTATTTCAAGGATAAATAAAATATCATCAGTGAATGAACAGCTAGCCTACCTAGCTTTTGAGAATTGCTAACCATTTCTGCTACATGGAGCTTATTTATTTTTTTAATTAAAAAGTCAGAATTACAGAGAGAAGGAGCTTCCACCCGCTGATTCACTCCCCCCGGCAGCTGCAATGGCCGAGCTGAGCCGATCCGAAGCCAGGAGCCAAGATTTTTTTCCAGGTCTCCCATGTGGGTGCAGAATCCCAAGATTTTGGGTCATCCCTTACTGCTTTCCCAGGCTACAGGTAGCTGGATGGAAGTGGAGCAGCTGGGATATGTCCTGGTGCCCACATGGTATCCCCGCGCATATAAGACCAGGCCTTTCGCCACCAGGCTACAGTGCCAGGCCCAGAAGCAGCTATTTTAAAAATCAACTTCTGGGTCTGGCATTGTGGCATAGCAGGTAAATCCCATGAGTGCCACTTCATGTTCCAGCTGCCCTACTAACGATGCAGCTTCCTGGTGGCCCCTAAAAAGCACCTAAAGATGGCCCAAGTGCCCCTGCAGCTGACATGGGAGAACAGAAAGAAGCTCCTGGCTTCTGGCTTTGACCCGGCCCAACCTGGGCCATGGTGGCCACCTCAGGCAACCCAGTGTATGGAAGCTCCCTTCCCTAACCCACTTCTCTAACTCTGATTTTAAAATATAAAATCTTAAGAGTCCAAAACCTTCACCTGGAACTAATATTTTAAACTGCTATTTGCTCTCTATCTTCACTGTCTTAACCACATAAAGCTCTCAGGCTTTCAATTCTGTGTATATTTCAATAACATAACATTTATGTCAAAGATGCCATAATTGGTATATTTATTGCTCAATTTAAGTCCAAATGTAAGACACTGAGACCTAATGAGTTGATATATGTGGTCCATCTCTCCCAATCAGCAGTGCCACAAATCCGTCATCTCTACTTCAGCTCTTGCACCTTCTATTCTTATGTTACTTCTTTTATTACACAGTGCAAAAAAGAAAAGAAAAGAATGGTTTAACATTCTGGGCCCCGGTGCCAGACTAGTTCAGTCAAGCACTAGTTACTAGTTGTGTTACCTGTGGAAAATTATTAACCTCTGAATGCTTTCTCTATTATGAAAGAGCATCACTACCATATCATAGAACTGTCACATATATCAAATGAATTAATCCAAGTAAAGCAGAATAGTACTTATTATGATCTCTGAATAAATTTCATGCTTTTAAAAACTGAACTTAACTCACTCAAAGGAGAGCGAAGCTTTAGGTAGACATCCAATGTATTCTGAATTTTCCCAGACCCAACACACATCCGTTTGATAGACTTCCAGCAGCCACTGAAAATGCTTTCTGTGAGGGTGGGCATTTGGTGCAGTGTTTAAGGTGCTGCTTGGGATGCCTGCATCACAGGAATGCTAGGGTCCAGGGTCTCCAGCTTGTTCTCAGTGCAGCTTCCTACTATCATGCACTTTGGGAGCCAGCAGGTGATAACTTTACTAGTTGGGTTCCTGACACCCACAAAGGAGACCTAGACTGAGTTTCTGGTTCCTGGCTTCATTCCAGCCCAACCTCAGCTGTTATAGGCATTTGGGAGAATAAACCAGTAGACACACAATCTGTTTCTGTCTTTCAATTAAAAAGTTTTAAGCTTAATTTTTAAGATAATTAATAGAGTAGTATGTTTTTTATAAGATTTATTTATTTTTATTGGAAAATCAGATGTACACATAGAGAGGAGGAGAGACAGAGAAGATCTTTCGTCCATTGATTCACTCCCCAGCTGAGCGCAACAGGCTGGAGCTGAGCCAATCCAAAACCAGGAGCCAGGAGCTTCATCAGAGTCTCCCACGCAGGTGCAGGGTCCCAAGGCTTTGGGCTGTCCTCGACTGCTTTGCCAGGCCACAAGCAGGGAGCTGAATGGGAAGTGGGGCTGCCGGGATTAGAACCAGCGCCCGTATGGGATCCTGGTGTGTGCAAGGTGAGGATTTTAGCCACTAGTAGTGAGGTTTTTATTGGAAAGAATCAATGCATCTGGAAGTCAAGAATCTCTATTCTTACCAAAGCACAGCTCACAACTCCACAACAGGGAGGAAATCATTTAACATTATATCCTAACTTAAATGAAGTCCTTTAGTTAGGTGGTAGCCAAGGTCTCTAAAGTAAAGATCCTAAGAAATAAATGTATGTAAAAGTACCAACAACTGGCACGCAAAGTGCTGACTGCCACAGGATAGGTGACGTTCGATCATTCACATCGCATCCTGAAATCTAGAATGATGCTCAGTACTGTCCCAGACATGCTGTGATTCTTGCCACTTAAATATGCTATTTTTACAACACAGTAATGGAGTAGGTTAGCCTTGCAGTAAAAACAATGCTTAAGTCGTCTGTGTCCCAAAGTGCAGTGTCTGTGTTGAAGATCTACTCCTGACTGCATCTTCCCTGCAGTGCAGGTCCTAGGCAGCAGCAGTGCTGACACAAGTTATTTGGTTCCTGCCACCCATATGGGAATCTTGGACTGTTTTGGCTCCAGGTGCTAGCCCAGTCTTGGTTGTGGCCGACTGATGGGAACTGAACCAGAAGATGTGAGTTTGCTATTAATGTGCATGAGAATGCTAATTTTGTTCATTTCTCCATATAATATGCAGGAAAAGGGAAGATATCTGCTAAAAATGTCTCTGCTCACTAGAAAAAAAAAAGAGCCAACCATGGGTTTGTGCTTTTGTTCTAGTGGTTGACACCCACATGCTACACATGCTCTGGTTAACATTCAGGCTTGCTCCTGCCCAGACTCTGGGAGGCAGCACTGGTAACTCAAGTCACTGGTTTCTTGCCACCTCAGTTGAAGACCTGGCTTGAGCTCCTGGAAGCCAGCCTTGGTCTGGCCCAGTCCTGACTCCTGCAGGCATTTTGGGAGTGAACAAGTGGGTGGCAGGAAAAACATTAAGTAAAGGAACGTTCTCATCACTTTCAAATAAATATCTGGTTGAAGATACAATACAGTCAGAGATCTGCCATGTCTCTGATTTAGATACCAGAAAATGGTAATTTGAAAGAAACAGGGACAAGGTAAGCATCAGGGCATCACAGTGGAAACTAAGCCCATTAATATTAATTTATCTGTTCCAACTGGCTAAATAGAGCTGTAATAGTTACCCTGGCTGTAAATTTAAAATGCTGTGTTTTATGTGAAGATTCCACGGTAAAGAGTCATTATGCTTTTTTTGGGGGGTTCTTTAGTGAAAAAACTGAGTTCTTTCTCCATTTAAAATTAAATGGTTTAATGAAGTAAGAGTTTTAGAAGAATAAATACTCCATATGTTTTAACTCACAAATTACTAAGATTCTTTCACTGGGTTTGACTATATAGAGACCACAGTGATTAACTGTTTTCTGGCACCTACAAGCAGTGCTTTTGGCATTGTAAACTAGAATGGCAAGGACACCAGTGATGTGCTCTGGGAAGCTCTGTACAGGACAGAAGGACAGCTTCAGTGCCTGTCACACCTCAGAACAGGAGAGCCTCAACCAATCAGAATGAGCAGCTCCATCACCTGCTTCTGATTCTGTGTGTGCAAACGGGAGCTGGCAAACACAGGACACCAGCCAACTTTCCCTCCCTCCCGATGAAGGAACTTCCTGACTAAAGTCCTTTTACTCCCCACTGCAAATCCTTTCCATAGGAAAACTTCTAGAAATCCGAGTAAATTCAATTAGGGGGACTGGTAAATCATAAGGATTGTGTACACATGTATTAACTCATTATTGCCAACGATAGGAAATTACATATGGACATGTGAGAAAGAGGTGTTTTGAAGCACGCACTATTTCGGAAGGTGTCCAAACCTGGCAGGGCCTGTGTGATCTCTGAAACACCAAGCTTTTTAACTTCTTCTCCTTCCATCTTTAAATTGCCTGTAACCTTTCATCATCAGAATTCTGCTGCAGGTACAGACATGGCTAAAATGCATTGATTCATCCTAGAAGGAGGGATGTTTAC
Organism: Ochotona princeps; assembly: GCF_030435755.1. Lineage (NCBI taxonomy): Eukaryota > Metazoa > Chordata > Mammalia > Lagomorpha > Ochotonidae > Ochotona > Ochotona princeps. The sequence goes on from NC_080840.1 coordinate 55,685,588, forward strand.
AGAAATTAAGCTAGATTCTGTCAAAGCAAAGAACATGCTTCAACATGAACACCCACCCCTCCTCAAAACCTCCTAAGACAATAATGTCTACCTGAGTTTCTCGAGTCTTTGAGTTTCCCTTTTCTCTTTGCCATTTTTCTGTTTAGATTATCAATGCTTCCATTTTTCAGCCTTTGATTGAGAAGGATAACTGTAAAAGGCTGAAGACACTTTTTTTTTCTTTTTCCTGGCCGTAAATTCAACACAGTGACTGGCCCAACAGCCAAGAATCCCTTTGCTCCACCTCCTAACATCTGTCCCAAGTGTCCAATTACAAACCAACCCAAATGAGGGGGACAGGATGCGAGGAGGTGAAGAGTAAAGGGAACACTAGTGACCAGGTCACCACTACAAACCATACAGATTCTGTTTTTTATCTGATGGAATGTATACAAAGTGGCAATATGTTAAGATATACATTAAACTGAATGTTTAGGACAAAAGAAAAAGAACTCTCCAATATCCTAAATCAAAATTCTTTCTGAAGATAAGATCCCTTTGTTTAAGCATGTATTTACTAAACACCTAAATAATATTAGCAATAAAAAAATTTACTCTTTCATCACCGGTTTTCTGAAAGTCAATTCTTACATCACACTGAAATATTCACAATGAAACACATTAAACACAAACCAAATTACATAATTACATAGCTACTGACATTTTACACTAAGAAAATAACTTAATCTTTGATGTTTTACAGATTAAAAACAGATAAGTGAATTGATTTTAATGAGTGTGTTGAAAAATCTACAAAGATTCAAGGAAAAAATCCCTCTGCTTTCTAAAATGATGATTAAGAATAGCCTAAGGCCATTGGTCGGCAGACATTTTAGAAGTCTAACTCTTAAGTGGTTTTAACTTAAACACTTCATGCCAAAAAAACTTGTATTGGAAAGCATTTAATTCAAGGAACAATAAAAACACTGTGAAATATTGCAGTAGGAGAGTAAAGGTACTTGTTGGTTTTCTAGTATGTCCAAGCACCTGAATAACAATTCTGATCTCATTTTACCCTATTAAGACGCTAGAGTTTGAAAAGTGCAGGGTGTAACCTGATCATAATTGCTGTGAAGGGCAAGAGCTGACTATATGCTAAACCTTGCCATCTGTAGGTGCTTTACACAACTCTGGTTTGTTTTTTTTTAAAAAGTAGGGTCAAAAGTTTACAATGTATTTTATAACTAATTCCATTCACAAAATTCTTTTACTTTAGGTCATATCTGACATCTTTCTTTATGATTTTGATACTACTCAATCATAAACTGGCACATGTGTCTATGTGTATATCCAATTAATATTTGAACTATGGATGCAGTTTTTCCTTCTTTCCTCCCTTTCTCTTGTCCTCTTTCTCGTCTTTCCTCTCTCCCTCCTTTCAATTTATTTATTTGAAAGGAAAAGAGTGTGGGAGATAGAATGGGACAGTGAAAGAGGGAGAGAGCCATGGAAAAGCCAGGAATCAGGAACTCCACCCAAGTGTCCATGTGGTAGCAGGAACTCAAGTTAGTTGAATTCTAAAAAGGAAATAAAAGGGGTAGTTGCAATGGCTTAATTGGCTAGTCCTCCACCTACTAGTGCCAGCATCTCCTATAGAAAACAGTTTATTTTGGGGCTGCTCCACTTCCCATCCAGATCCTTGCTTGTGGCCTGGGAAAGCAGCAAAAGACAGACCAAAGCCTTGGGACCCTGCACTTGTGTGGGAGATCCAATAGAAGCTCCTGACTCCCAGCTTTGGTTCAGCTCCAGCCATTGTGGCCATCTGGGGAATGAACCAGCAGATGGAAGATCTTTCTCTCTGATTCTCCTTCTCTGGCAATCTGTGTTTTCAGTATTAAGAAAACAAGTAACCACTAATATATACTTATAGGTAAGCTTATGACAGAGTTATATTCCTAAAAATACCACATCTAATGTGTAAATTTGAATGTTATTATCAATATACAAGAGAAATTTCATATTAAAAAGAATCCTACTGAGTCCTTTTAAATTGAATAATCGTTAACAGTGGAAAATAATCATCTCCTACTTCAATTATGCTACAATTTACTTCTAGGAATGGGATATGTGAAAGCAGGTCAACTCTTTATAACGTCTAATTTAAACGACAAAAGCCAGCCCATGGAAGACACAATTCTTTGGAGAAGCTCACTGAAAAATCTAAAACTAACGTTTCTAATCAGCAAGGGCTTTCACCTAGCCTTCAAAATGAGTTCTCCTTTGCTGACAAAGCAGAATGCCAACAACAAGAACTGGGCTCTCTCACTGGCACCTCTGCCAGAGAACTAGGAGGGGACAAATGCAGCCAACCGCACAGTCTATGTTCCTCAATGACAAACACCACAGCAAATCCTGTTATATAAGAGGAGGTTCTCAAACAATCCCATCTTCCAAAAACCATCGGAAGCTGTATAGCATGTAGCACAGCAGAAGCGTTTTGGTCAAAACAATTAGGCTCGCTCTGTGCAGAATGACAGTCAACTCTACCAAGCGCTTTCCATCAGCGCAGATGAGAAGGTAATATTCTAAGAGAATCTCTGAAAAGCCCTTGTGTTATTCTTCTTTCTATCAATGACTCCCCAATTAGCAAAGGTATTCGCTCACCTTTAACGTTAATGGAAAAATTTTTTAATACATGCAAAGACGACCAGTTTCTTCTTCCAAGATAAAATGTGAAGTGCATAAATTAAATGAAAAAGAGAGCAAGAAATTAAGAAAGAAATTTGGGACAGGACCCATAACAGCACTGCAATTAAAAAGATAAGGGAAAGAAATTCTCAGGAAAGAAAAAAGTCCTCCAGCCACACACTTGGTGTGGGTAGGGTGGGGTGGCATAAAAGGTTAACGTTCAAGAACAGCAAATTAACGGAATTTAAGAAGCAAAAGCAAAAAACACTGCAGCAAAATTTTTGAATTCTAAATTTTAAATATAAGTACACATAGTAATCTCAAAACAACTGTCAATAGACACAAAACAAGAAAAACTACTGACATTGTTTATGTCTATCACATGGCATTTAAAATTTTCTGGGGCCCGGCGGCGTGGCCTAGCGGCTAAAGTCCTCGCCTTGAAAGCCCCAGGATCCCATATGGGCGCTGGTTCTAATCCCGGCAGCTCCACTTGCCATCCAGCTCCCTGCTTGTGGCCTGGGAAAGCAGCTGAGGACGGCCCAAAGCTTTGGGACCCTGCACCCGCGTGGGAGACCTGGAAGAGGTTCCTGGTCCCAGCATCGGATCGGCACGTACCGGCCCGTTGCTGCTCACTTGGGGAGTGAATCATCGGATAGAAGATCTTCCTCTCTGTCTCTCCTCCTCTCTGTATATCCAACTTTCCAATAATAATAAAATCTTAAAAAAAAATTTTCTGATCATGTTTTCATTCTTTTGCTAGCCACCATTGTCTACTTTTGCTGTCTCATTCCCTAAGTAAAATAATGTAAGAATCCCCAGTAATGACTACCCGTGAGAACACTTCACACAGGTGTGCCAAAGGGACACGTTTTCCCAGATGCTCTGCAGACAGGACCTGGGAGGCTTCTCTGTTTCCTTCGCTGCTCAACCCCACCCAACAGGCAAGCTCTTCAACTTCTCGTTCCTTCGGTATTCTCATCTAAAAGAGAAAAGTTTCTGTTTCCTCACTGGTTCATACTGATATTAAAACAAAATGAGAGAAAAATGCCAAGAATTTCTGCAAAACATCTCTGTCATAAGTAATAAGAAATCATTATTCCTTGCCTTTTCTAGTGTTTCAAGTAATCTCTACTTTTCTCTTCTTACACAAACCTTATAAAACTCGTTGCTCAGGTGAAGTTAAATATGTTCAATAAGCTACATCTTTCTGGTAAAGGACATTAATCTGGGAAGTTATTTTAAAGATTGAAAGAAAGACCTATATCTTAAAATTGGTCTAAAACTACATTGTGCTTTTTCCTTCTTAAATGGTTTTAGTGAGGGCGAGAAGAAAGAATAGGTGAAGATACTTTACAATAAATAGAATGAGTGATATTTCAGGTCATTTCTAAATGTTACTAATATTTTAATGCAAATCTGTTAACTGTCCAGGGTTCTCACTGTGATTCCCTTTCATAAAAGGAATACAGTAGAATTTGTTCATTATCCTGTTATTTGTATTTTTCTTTCTTCTGGCTATTTCTTCACTGTCATTTTTCATGTACTGCATGTCTGTAACAGTCAATTCTGTTTTCTAGATAAATTGAGAGTGACTTTATTCCTATTCACATTTCTGTAACAGCTTTATTGAGATATAATTCACATGTCATGCAATGTATCCATTTAAAATGTACAATTCATTGGTTTTCAGTATGTCCAGAGTTGGGCAACCAATACAATCAATTGTAGAATATTTCCACTCTGTGGAAAGAAACCTTACATCCCTCAGAAATCATGTCTGTTTCTTTCCACTCCCACCTCCTGCCCTAGGCAACCATTACAGAAATGGAACCATACAGTTTCTCGTATTTTATTACTGGCTTTTTGCTAAATACACTGTTTCTGCAACTCCTCCAGTTTGTTGTGGGTATTAGTATTTCATCTATTTCTTTTGCTGTGTAACATTCCAAGCATGTAAACAGCACACTTAGGCATATTCATTAGCTGACAGACATCTGTATTGTCTTTATTTGGGACTGGCATGAGCAGTTTTCCTACAAACATTTCCATAGTCACATTTCTGTCAATTCAAAAAATCTACTTATTAGTGTTAGGGAATAAAGTGGATCACAGGGCACAAGGCGAGGGCGTTTGTAGGACCTGGAGTAACTTTTTTTTCGGAACATCAATCATTACTTGCTACCAACTTGCTTTAACAGAACTGGAATCTCCACTCCCCATGAGCCAAATTGCCTAAAACTGGGGTCACCTTCAAGTCCTGCCGTCTAATCAGATAGCCCCAGCATAAGGAATTTACTCTAAAATGTCAGTTTCATAATTTCATTTCCCTGTCAGTGGATCCTCATAGAACTCAAGATTCAAGTACCATGCTTTACACCAAGTAAACGTTCTTGTGGGATTTAGGTCCGCTCACTCGCTAACTTACACAGGCGTAACCTCTGGGTAGTTCTGCTGCATGTCTATGAAACAACTGTTCACATCGCTCCTTCACTGCCAAAGAACCCTGCTCTCTCTCGCTACCAGACCCTTGTACATCCCATCTTCATGGTCTGGAACTACCCTTGTCGTTACCTTTCCCTGCGACAGAAACAACAATCTATATCCCATCCTTTGCAATATGTCATGGATAGTACCTACAGTTCATGGCATGGGACTGTAGGTACAATATGCCATGTACTGTAGGTACAATATGTACCTACAGTCCCAGTGAGTGAAATTTGTCTTTTCTCACCACTAACGTATCTAGTAGAGTGAATGGCACACAGTGTATTCTCCACAAATAGTTGTGCTTGTGCCAAGGGAATAGCATCTTCTAGAACATGTGAATTATTCCTGCGAGTAGACAGGACTTTTGTAGGTTCTTAACTTAGTTTTTACCCCCCTCAAAAAAATAGGAAACACTAAACAAACTTTAACCTTGGTTCCCCTCTGGAACAAAGACAAGCAACCCTCTCCTGCCTAGGGTCATTAGTTCAGGACGGAACCAACCTTCACCCTCCCAACAGCCCTCAGTGTAACCAGGGACTCTGCGCTGTTCTGATCAAACATGTGCAAGACCATCACAGGCAGAGCTACTGAGAACCCAATGGGAACTGCATAAAATGGGAATGGTAGACTGAGTTTAGGATTTCCCAGTTTTTGCTCTGAACACATCCTGTGATTCAGTGCCAACAGTTAAGTTCACCCATGAACCTAAGTTTTTCATGCCTGTTCTAGGCAAAAAGCAGAAAAGCAGTGAAAAATCTAAATGTTGTCACAGATAATCAGAATGTTTGTTTTTAAAAGCACTCAAGCTAAATGGCATCGTCTTTTTATCCTTTATGTCTCAAAGCAGAGGTCTCTACTTGTAAAATCAAAATAAGACATGTAAAATGGTCTCTGATGAGTGTCAGGAGTAACTGCAGAGTCACATGGAATTCTACTTGCGATCTTGCTGAGTCTGACATATTGGCTCCAGGCCAAGGATACAGCTTACACCAGGTCTCTCAGCTACAAGTTCAGGATCAAGTCAAAGAACACCCTTAATAGACTCACTTGTTTGGCTCAATGGTGCCTTTTCTAAGGTGGAACACAAAGACCCGAGACTCAGGCTCAGCTTTTTATTTACTTTGGCTAATGGTAGAGCAATCAGTAAAAGAGGTATTCAGAGTTCTTATGCTGTCTACTTAGCAAACATTCTAAAGTCTATGCTGCTCAAATGGAATGTTCCTTTAACATGTCAAAATGATAGGATTTGTGTGGTGACAGTCCAAGTGAGCCTTCTTTCTCTTTTCCTTGAGGTAGCTGTGATAAATTGAGAAGGAAGGATGCTAAAAAGCACTCCACTTGCAAAAAGGAACCTCAGCCGGCTCCTGCCCTTCTGCTTTCTAGATTATTGCTAACAGAGAGCACTCCCTGGCCACAGCAAGGCACCCTGGAAATGTGAGGGCTGCAGCTGAAGAACACAAACACTGGGCAGCTGGGCGGCAGAGGGAAGCGTACCTCTCTTCTGGGTTCCCATCCTTATAATTTCTGGACTGCATTCCCCGCAAAGAATGTGTATTTTAGGACTGAATGTTCTCTTTGTTCATCATTTTTCTTATCCCCCAGAAAAGGAGGGATGACAGGGCATTACATGTGGAGGTGAGAAAGTAATGACAAATGAGACATACAAAAAAAAAAGAAGGTTAGTATTTCCAGTTCTGATCATCATGTATTCATTTGTTCTAAGAAAGCTGGAAAGAACACTCAGGAAAGGGGGTATCCACTCTCCCAGCGACTTCATCTGATCTCCCTTTTGTTTAATGGCTAAATGCCCAACGAGATAATTCAAGATCACTTGTGCCTAACATGCAAGTACCCCTTCCTAACTGATTCCGTATGTATGCATGCAGGGATGTGTGAGTGTGTATTACTGAGGCAGATTTCAAGTGGCCATTAGGTTGCAAGTCTGCCAAAAAAAAAAAACAAAAAAACAAAAAAACCTTCTCTACACTTTGGCAGCTCAAGACACAATGTGGAAGGGGCAGGGGAAAAGGGGGAGTGGGTGGGGCGTGAACAACAAGCAAATCTTGGCTAGGAACGGCTGTGAGGCACTGGCTAATATTTTCAGAAATACAATATAACCTGGCCTAGGAATGAGAACTGGAAATGAGGAATACAAGCAGAGGAGAAAGAGGGGTGGCAAAAGATCAAAACCCAGCTGATACCAGAAATGGAGGCGCCTCAAGCAATGTTTACATCACAAGCGCAAGTTTCTTTGTTCTTTGCATTGATGGTTCTGTAACCAGGTGCTCATAAAATGAAAAAAAAAAAGAAAAAAGAAAAAGAAAAACAAAACAAAACAAAAAAAAGCTCTGGCCAGGCCCAGCCCTGGCTGTGACAGCCATGTGGGGGGTGAATTAGCAGATGGAAAAGAGTTATCCCTTTCTCTCCGTAACTCTGACTTTGAAATAAACAAATAAATAAATAAATAAATAAATCTTTACAAAAGAGCATGGCTTGTAATAGCCTTATATTTGTAACTTTTTACAGATCCATGCTATCTTTCACACCTCTTCAACCAGAGCTACAGTTCAAGTAGACTATAGCAGATACATTCACTAAGCTGTAATACAGAAAGTAACCATCATCAGGAATGTGCTTAGATCTCTATTTCTCCAAGTGCTATGGCTTCCTTGCCATCATTCTGCAGCAAAAGTACAGTCTAATTGGGCTACATTTCCAATGCAGAAGTCACCATTTAGTGCTCATGTGCTCAAGATATCTGCAGCAGAGACTGTAGCAAACACCAACTAGTGTTTTCCTACTAGTTCATCCTCAAATCCCATCAACAGATGTTGCGTTCTAGAATACACAGTAGGGTTGTAGACTGTAGAGCCATATACACACAAGGTCAAGGACATGAAAACAGGCAGCAGTACCCATTAACCACACAGGTCCAGGGCCATTGCTGTTCCCATAGCATATACTTTGTTGACACACTGCTTTGCAATCCCATGCATGTAACTTTGTCTCCTATTTTTCTAAGCATTTTCAGGTGGGGGTGGGGCAGAGGCCACACATATTGTTTCTGTATGCCTGGAACATTCGTCCCAGATACACAAACACACACAATTGCTCCAGAAATGAGCACAGTCTAAGTTCAAAAAGACTACCAGTTGGCCTGGGTAATAAAAACCAATTCAGGCATTTCACCTAATAAAAAGTTCCACCAGCATGACTACAGGAGGCTCTGTGTTGTACATGCTGAATATTCCTTACCCAAAGTGCTTGGCACAGAAATAGTTCAGATTCAAGACATTTTCAGGAATTTGAAATACTTGCATTTACATAATGAGATACTCATATCCAACCATAAGATTCACACATGCCTTCACAATAACCTGAGGGTTATTTGATTGTTCATTGGTTTATTTGAAAGTCAGAGGGGAAAAACAGGGAGATTTCTATCTACTGGTTCACTGTTCAAATGGCTGCATCAGCCAAATGCGGGCCAGTCCAAGGCTGGGAGCCTGAACCTACATCGGGCAAGAGTACATGGGTGCAAGGAGTTAGGCCATCATCTACCGCTCTGTCAGGCAGCTTGGCAAAGAGCTGGATTGGATGTGGAACAGCCAGGACTAAAAGTGGCATTCCGATATGGGATGCTGGTGTTGCAATATCAGCCCCAACTTTAAGTGTGCATACATCTTGAAAAGATCAGATTTTCCAGCTGTGCCATATATCACTGCTCAAAAAGTTTTGCATTGGGCCTGGTGTGGTAGCCTAGTGGTTAAAGTCCTCATCTAGCACGTACCAGCATGCAATATGGGCATCAGTTCTAATCCCAGTAGCCCTGCTTCCCTTTCAACTCCCTGTTTGTAGCATAGGAAAGCAGTTGAGGATGGTCCAAAGTCTTGGGACCCTACAGCCATGAGGGAGACTGGGAAGAGTCTCCTGGCTCCTGGCTTCAGATTGGTGCAGCTCCAGCCACTGTGGCCGCCGGAGGAGTGAATCAACAGATGGAACATCTTCCTCTCTGTTTCTCTTCTCTGTATATCTGACTTTCAAATAAAAATGAACATATCTTTTTTAAAAAAGCTTCAGATTTTGGCACATTTCAGATTTTAGATTTTTTTTTAAAGACTCCCCAGGAGGACACAATGGCTGGAGCTGCGCAGATTGGGAGCTGAGCCAATCCAAAGCCAGGAGCCAGGAGCCTCTTTCGGGTCTCCCACCTGGTTGCAGGGTCCTAAGGCTTTGGGCCATCCGCGATTGTTATCCAGCAGGGAGCTGGGTAGGCAGAACTGAAATTAGAACTGGCACCCAAATGGGATCCTGGTGTGTGCAAGGTGAGGACTTTAGCCACTACACTACCGCTCCGGGCCCAGATTCTGATTTTTATATTTGGTATGTTCAACATGTACTAGAGAGGAGAGGCTGTGGAAAGATACAGCATGACACTGATGCAACAACCTGACCTGAACAAAACTCTGTGAGAATTAAGGCTTTCATTCATAAAATAGGAATGATTTCTCTCTTCCAAGCCAGCAATACAAAGCTGATGAAAAATATAAACACACATATTAAGGGCAAGTGGAATATAACAATGCAAGAAAATCTGCCTCAAAATTCTTTGTATATTCTAATTTATGGAATCATTGTTATATTTTCTTTAAAGGGAGGTGGTCAAGACTTCCTATAAGGCATATGAAACAGTTTTAAAAGGTAGATTTAACCAGTGATATATACAATAGCATGATTTATTGAAACACTGAAAGCATATTTCTCAGTATTAATTAAATTGTAACTTTATTGAGTATATGCTTTTAAAAAATCATTTTAAAAGAAAATGAAAATGGCAGCTGTGAATAAAGTAAATTCTGGATGAGAAGCAATTAAAATCTTTTTGTGTTCATCATGAATACCACTAATTAAACACAAAAACTCATAAGCAACCAAAAGCACTGGGCACTGCTTCTATACAGCAGCTGTAAATTCCCATTCGTAAAAAAAAACAACCAACCGGATGACTCTGAGAGGGAGGGTGGCCTGATTTTTCCTTTTTACATTTCATAAAATGTTAAAGCCATGCCTATTGAGATGTGATTATCCGAAATACAGTTCAAATGGAACAGAAATTGTTCCATATAGATTAAGCCTTTTTTCAGAAAGCAATTGAAAGGATTCTCCAGTCACTCTCAATCTTCGAATGTAATCTTTTCTGAATACAAATTTTAAAATTCAAGATTTTTTCCTCTTTTTGAAAGGATTTAATATAGGTTTCTGACCATGGGGATTCCAGAAAATTCCTTCTTAAGACTTTTTTTTAAAAGACTTATTTAGGACCCTGCAGCGTGGCCTAGCGGCTAAGGTCCTTGCCTTGAACGCACTGGGAGCCCATATGGGCGCCGGTTCTAATCCTGGCAGCTCCACTTTCCATCCAGCTCCCTGCTTGTGGCATGGGAAGGCAGTCGAGGACGGCCTAAGGCTTTGGGACCCTGCACCTGTGTGGGAGACCTGGAAGAGGTCCCCGGCTTCGGATCGGCACAGCACCGGCCTTTGCGGGTCACTTGGGGAGTGAATCATTGGACGGAAGATCTTCCTCTCTGTCTCTCCTCCTCTCTGTGTATCTGACTTTGTAATAAAATAAATAAATCTTAAAAAAAAAAAAAAGACTTATTTGTTTGGAAGGGAGATGGGGAGGGCATGAGAATTTCATCTGTGTCTCCCACCATGGGTGGCCGGTGCCCAAGTTCTTCGGCCATCTTCCATTACCTTCTCCAGGCAAAGTAACAGGGAGCTAGACGAGCAGAGACGCAGCCTAGGGAACAAATCAGCACTCCAATATGGCGTGTGCGAAAGACACCAGTGTCATCAGCTTGAACCATTGCACCACAACACTAAGTCTGCTATTGGAGATTTTTTTGAAGGCCAGAACAGTGGAATAATGGCCTAAGCTGTTCCTATGAAAGCCACATCCCACGTGAGCATCAGTTCTAGTGGCTTTTATACCACCAACACAGCTTGCTGCTGTGCTTGGGTCCCAGCCACCCACATGGGAGACCTGGAAGGACTTCCAGACTCGCGACTTCAGACATGTCTAGGCCTGGTCGTTTTGGCCATATGGGGAACTGGAACAGCAGATGGAAACCCTCTGTATCTCGTAATTCTTCCTTTCAAATAAATAGATAAATCTATTTTTAAAAGATTTATTTTTATTTGAAAGGCAGAATTAGGGAGAGAAGGAGAGACAGAGGGAAAGGTTTTCCATCTGCTGGTTCACTCCCCAAATGGCCACAATGGCCAAGCTTAACTGAGCAGCAGCCAGGAGCCTCTTTGAGGTCTCCCAAGGGTTTGGGCAAAACTCTGCTGCTTTCCCAGGCCACAATGAAGGAGATGGGTCAGAAGTGGAGCAGCCACGATACAAACTGGTGCTCACATGGGAAGACGGTGCTTGAAGGCAGATGATCAGCTTGTTGAGCCATGGCACCAGCCATATAATATAAAACAATATTTTTAAACTATTATCTTTGAATAAAACTCTAAAGTTAATTTTATCAACTACATGATAAAGGTAGTGAGATAGTCCCCTTTTTTCCATCTTTCAAAATCAAATAACCAAGTTAAAAGAAAACCTGCATTAACTTCATTGAAAGCCAAGAAACAGATGATTATCACTCCTGTGACTTGTATGCTCATTTATTATAATTTCTGTCTGAGGTAACATATTAATTATCAGCTTCATGGAGTTTCAGTCTTTCTAGCAGTGACAATAAATTGGGCCTACAGATCCAATGGATATCTCATCATAGCTTTACTAATACTGAGAAAGTCAGTTTGAAAGTTCCTTGGAAAATTACTAACCATTTTCCATAGGACAGGGCTTCGTTGGTTATGTATTTTGAAATTCTACCTATTTACTTATTTGCTAATTTATTATTTTAGGAAAACCAGGTCAAACTCGACTGTCAGGATTTGAATCCCAATCCAGTCTTCTAACAGGCTAGTTAAATTACATGAACATTATTAAGCAGGTCATGTAACATCTCATTGCCTTCATTTCCCTAGCTTCAAATGAGACCAAACCAACATCTGTCTCTTGGGTTTTTTAGGGGATTATGTGAATATGAGCCTAGAAAAGACCTGGCTCATGGTAAGTACAACATGCATTCTCGTTATTCTAAATGATTTTTCACTGTCACTACCCGCCCATGCACACTACGTGGTATAACGCAATAATGGTGTTGATAACACTTGGTTTCACATTCACCCTCTGCAGTACAATCACATCGGCATAAATCACAAAACTTAATCAAGTCAAAACAGATAACTTGCTTATGTTAATTTGTATTTATATCCTACGTGCTACATATCTGGAGTGCCATTTTGAGTGTTAGTCTTAGGTAACACAGTATTGTTATTTAATGAGATACTGAAAACTTGAAGTTAAACATGCATTTATGGGCAGCTGTAAAGTTAATGTTCTGTAAATAAATGAGAACCATTAACTGACTTTTCACTCTACACAGTGAAAAAAACTTTAGTAGGTTTCAAGTAGTTAACATCCATTTGATTTTCTTTATTTCCTTGATTTATATCTTTTAAACATTTTCTTTTGACAGCACTTATTTTATAGACTCTCCTGGGTCAGTTACCCAGCACTTTTCTTTTTTGGGAATCAGAAGCACTCTCCACATCTGACTAAAAGTGTTAAGACATTTCAAAGAGGTTGCAGAAAATGGAATTTAAAAAAATGTATGTTTTGATGCAAAACAAATTGAAATCCATACCTAGTTTTACTATAATGTGCATTTTCTATGAGCCTTAGGAGACTCCATGTATACATGAACTTTAACAAGTTTTTCTGATGAAAATAAACACTTTAAATTATATTTACATGAACTTTTGGAAGTACCTTCAAAGAAGACGCAACATATGCTTCGTTACAAGACAGAGTTAGGTGAATTACAAGACAAGAAGTTCTGTTTCACAATGTTATAGCCCATAATATTTGAATTCTTTCAGATTAAAGTCATTTAGGTTTCACCTCAAAGAGAATTTAGACATAGCAGAACATATTTCATATTATGATACCAAAAATTTAAACTGATACAATACATCTACTTCTACCTTTCAAGTTAATCTTTCTCTCCGTTTCAAAACATAACACTTTACTTCAGGAAACCTGATGGTGGTTTATACAGAAATGATCAGCTGTGTCACCTGGATCAAAGGTCAATGAAACTCAAGGAGAAGCAAGACCCTTCCTTACTCAATAGAGTTAAATCAAAATAATGTCTTACTTAAGGGGAGTAAATATCACGTTAAGCCACAGTTACTAAGTAAATTGCAATAATGCCTCTCCTTTTTCTAATATTTAAAAACAAAATTAAAAAACCAAGGAAGCATCTGGCAGGAACTTAAGACTATTGGAAATAGATAAGCATTATGCAAATATTGTGTTTGAAGCACAATGCTTTGGCAATAAGTATATGTTTAAAAAATAAAATGTATTTAAAAGTTACAAAGAGGATCATTTTTATATTTTCAAAGGAAATATTCATCTTCACTTACATAATATGAATATATCAGTGAACAACTTCAAAGAACAACTTACATGTTAAACATGTTAAAACAACAAATACTTTGTAACTTGTTGTGGCTGTCCCAAAAATGTAGAAACAAAATCTTCAAAGCATCTAGAGAAAAAAATTTAAAATCTAGATTATAAAATGCAAAACAACCCACTGCGTGGTGGATGGGATTGGGGAGGGGGCGAATTTGAGGTCTGGGTATTAAAACTTCCAGCAGCCTGTTGGCTGGGATAGTTGCCATGCTCAGATTCCAGCCACCACGTGCACACAGTGACCTGTCCCTGGGCGGCCAGTGCACCATTTGGCACCGGCTCTGCCTGCTGGACACCCGGCGGTTAGCTCTGGGGTTTTGAGGCTTTGAATTGCTGCTTAGGTAGTTACATGTTAAGTCCACTGTACTTCTGGGATATCAATCAATCCTGAAGACTCCCAATGACAGAGTAAGTTTTCCTTGAAGGTAAGCGAGGGTAATGAGACCTGGTAAGTTTGAGGAGAGGGACCAGATGATCTTTGTGGAAAAGTCTGATATACCAACATCCTATCAATCCTGTGTAGAACTTGTAATTACTGAACAATGCTGACCACTGAATACCACTCCATGCAAAAGCTAAGGCTCAGGGCTTTCCTAGCATGATCACATCCTATTACCTCACATGATGATGGATCAGGAGACGGGTCTCATGAGGCAGGGCCATGATATTAACTAGCACATGGGAGAATCACATCCAGGGGTAGATTCTGTGGCAGATGTGTGGGCCAAACCCTGTGGAAATACTAGCCCCAAAAGTTGGGGTGGTGATGGACTTAAGCTAGGTGTGACCAAGGAGCCTGCCATCACTCACAGGCAAAGGAACCCACAACAGTCTGGACTGGTCAAGGCAGCAGCACCCGAATGTGCATCCTAAATAGGGTGTGGGGTAGGATGGGCTGCAATGTTCATACAAGGCCAAATGGAAGGTCAGACTGTGCCTAACACTGGCCTAAAACCCATTGGCATGTATGAGAATTGGGTCTGGGAGTAGATCAAGTGGAGGAACTTGGGAAACTCCCCTAGTGGGTCATAGCTCCTGCAGGTGAACACATAGTCCTGGGGGTCAGACAAGCTGGGCAAAGTAGCTCCAATAACTGGCTAATGTGTGGGTTGGCAATGGAACGGGGTGCACCAGGCAGGACTGAGCAAACCTTAGCCCAGAAGCAAAACTAGAAACCAGGATGGAGCACAGGTCATGCCGAGCTAGGCTCTTGCACCTACTGGTCTGCGTGAGCCAGGGACACTAAGCCACAGTGTCTAATACAGGGGCCGAGACAGGTGAAGGACTGTTCCAAGCTGAGTCAGAGCAACCACTGGCAGGCGCGTGATCTATGGCTGGGAATAGGCCCAGCTGGGCAGCTAAGGGGAAACCCTAGCTGGGTTGAGGTTCGCACTGAGGGGCACAGGAGCTGGAATGGGGGATGCGTTCTGATCAGGAAACGGTTGTAATCTCCCTTGGCACAAGTGTGGA
Source organism: Ochotona princeps (assembly GCF_030435755.1). NCBI lineage: Eukaryota > Metazoa > Chordata > Mammalia > Lagomorpha > Ochotonidae > Ochotona > Ochotona princeps. Next base: position 55,700,817 of record NC_080840.1, read on the forward strand.
CTGGGACAGGACGCACCAAGCTGGGCTAGAATCCAACACCATCTGGTGTCCTGAAGGACCAGGGAAGATGTGTGACAGACCAGGCTAGGTATCTGCCCCTACTGAGCCATGTGTGAGCTATTCCCACTAGGACAGGAGGTGAACTGAGTAGGGCTGGCTCATGGACTCCCTGGTATGCTCAAAATCTGTCATTGGGAGGGGGGTACTAATGGAGGACCCTGGGCAACTCCTCTGGCAGGACACAGACCCTGCAGGTAAGCGCAAGAGGCATGAAAGGAAACAGCCCAGAACAGGCCATGAAAAGTTTCCCACTGGCATACATTTGGCATGGGTCTGGGGCACAGCAGGCTGAATCAGTTCACGTCTTCCACTTGCGAATCCAAGCACCAGAACAGAGTGTGGGTCGAGCCAGGTTCGGTCGTGACAAAACACCAGTGCACATTATAGAACTGAGCCTGGGCAACTCCTCTGGCAGGACACAGACCCTGCACGTAAGCGCAAGAAGCATGATAGGAAACAGCTCAGAACAGGCCATGGGAAGTTTCCCACTGGCATGGGTCAGGGCCAGGTTCGGTCACAACAAAAACCAGTGCATATTATGGAATACCATGATGAAGTGACCTGTACCAGATGTGACCACAGCGCCGAACCAGCACATGTGAGAACCCAGGAGGGAGGGGGCAGAGCCAGCAGGGGGAATGTGGGGGGGCCCTCTGCTGGACAGCTACTCCCACTGGAGAGCAAGAGCTGGGATGGGTGCAGACCAGATTAGGCAAGGCTACAACACCTGTGCGCCTCATGAGGACTAGATCAGGGAAAAGAAAGGCTGGGCTGATTGTTCATACTGGTGCAAACAAAAGTTAAAGTGGATGAGGGTTGGGTGGGTTTAGCTGCAGCATCAGCTAGCAGATGCTGTCACTGGGGGCTAATTCTGTCAAATTAGCCCCCACTGCAGAACCACCTGGAGAGTGCATAATCTGGGAGTGGGAGAGGCCTGGGAGGGAAAGAGTGGGCTCCTCCCTCTTGGGTTACCACTCCCATGGGAGAGCACAAGAACTAGGACAGGGGCTGGGGTGGCTAGACAGAGGCACTCAACAACAGCCGTGAGGGCTGGATAGTTGAGCTGGTTAGATGGAACAAAGCTTCAATACCCATCCACATGTATGAGAGCTGAATGGGATGTGGGACAGACTAGACTAGTCTGTTACACAAACTGACAAACCAGGATAGGGGGCAGGCCTGGTGGGGGTTGCAGCTCCCACTGGTTTACGTGAGGGCCGCGTATGTGCTGGGCAGAATCAGGCTGGACTGCAACACCCATTGGAAGTCAGAGCTGGAAACAGAACCAACCCTGCAATTGCAACCACCAGCTGATTGGGGCAATGGACTGTGTCGGGCCCTTTACTTGCTAGTACACACAAGAATCTGATCTGGGAACACCCCAGACAAAGTTTCTTTGGGGATGTACCGAATTGAACTGCCAGAATCAGAACCCTAACCATGAAAAGGCAGTGCACAGAACAAGTCAATCAACTACCTCAGCCAAATGTTGGCAGTGAAAAACTGGGCAAATGGAGAGTCTAAGATGGACTATGTCAGTCAGTGGATTCTTTCTTCAGTGACCTCATTGTGCTTGGACCAGCTACACTGGCAGCAATTCATGACTGGTGAACTATCAAAAGCACTTGAGCAAGACCCTCAGAGCATGCCCGACATCCGGGACCTGGGGTGGGTGGGAGACTGGGTGTGGCTTCTCCCTTTACTCCCCATTTACCCAGACACATGACAAAAACAATGTGGAAAAAAGTCTTACCCACTTTCCTGTAGCCCTTGAGCCATTTTGCCCTGCTTAACTATGTAAAGAGTGTCAAAAATAAAGAAAAATGAAAAAAAAAAAAACCTCACTGTTGCATATTAATAATACTCTCAAAACCTAATTTCTCCAATACCTACTTTAATAAATTTTGCATTTTTATTCAATTTAAGTGTAACAGCATAAGTAGTTTAGTTTTTTTATTTTTTTTAAATTTTTAAAATTTTTTTTAATTTATTTTATTGTATTGTTGTTGACAATCTTTACATAGTTAATTACAGTTAAAGGAAAAAGAAGAAAAGAAGAAAAAAAAGGTTCAGGGGGATAGTATATAGTTTTTTTTCTTTAAATACATTAGTTGAAAATACTATTCTAGGTTCATATTCCATCTTACAAATTAGAAAACAGGAATTATCTGGTAGATGTAATAAAGCTGTCATATACAAGAAAGAATTATTAATCCAGATCCCATAGCCATTTTTATGGCAAATTGAAAGAAACTGAGAGATCAATGGCTATCTCTGACCACTATACTCCTAATTCTAATTTAAACGATCAATACATGAATGTTGATGTGGCAGTTTGTTTTAAAGTCATTGCTTTGTAGCTAGGACCAGATGTAAAATCTCAGCACTCAGTGCAGTGCCCGCAGGCGCTTTAAGAGGCCGCCCATCTCATCTATCCCATGTCTACTCTGACATACCACATCAGCAGCCTGAATTTTCTTTACAATTTTAGTTTCAATGGAAGTCAAGTTAGCTGACTCCAATTCAGTATCTGTCTAGAAAATAACATAAACCTGGCACCTTCCTTCCTAAGTAAAAATGAAGCACATAGCCCAAATTTTTACTACCTGGGATCTGAATCTGGTAGAGCAGTGAAGCCACCTGTGATGCTGGTATACCATAGGTGTGATGGTTGGAGTCCTGGCTGCTCTAGCTCTGATTCGGCTTCCTGCTGATATGTCAGAGAAAGCAGAAGATGGTCTAGATGCTGGGGCCCCAACACCCATGTGGAAAACCTGAATGAAGCGGCTAGCTTTGGTACGTCCCAGTCAGTCCTAGCCATTATTGGCCATTTAAGGAGTGAACCAGCAGATGCAAAATCTCTATCACCCTCAGTTCCCCTAAGTCGTTCTTTCAAATAAATAAACAAATCTTTTTTAAAAACCATACTAATAGGGCCCGGCGGCGTGGTCTAGCGGCTAAAGTCCTCGCCTTGAAAGCCCCGGGATCCCATATGGGCGCCGGTTCTAATCCCGGCAGCTCCACTTCCCATCCAGCTCCCTGCTTGTGGCCTGGGAAAGCAGTTGAGGACGGCCCAATGCTTTGGGACACTGCACCCGCGTGGGAGACCCGGAAGAGGTTCCAGGTTCCCGGCATCGGATCGGCGCGCATCGGCCCGTTGCGGCTCACTTGGGGAGTGAATCATCGGACGGAAGATCTTCCTCTCTGTCTCTCCTCCTCTGTGTATATCTGGCTGTAATAAAATGAATAAATCTTTAAAAAAAAAAAAAAAAAAAAACCATACTAATAGACTCAAATCAAATGCAACATGTTTTGAAAGTTAGTATAGACACTTGAGTATCAAAGATTTTATCTTTGAATCTGACAATCTTAACATCTAAATAAGTACAAGTTTGAATTGAAATCCAATGGATAGAACAAAAAAGCACACGTTTTACTAGTAATCTGCAAACCACTTCTTCCACTTCCAGACAAACATTCCTGTTCTCTGGCAGAAAAACACAACTGAGAATTATGGCCAATCCCTATGCTTCTCTTAGACATGATAACTCTGAGGATACGTTAAGTTTTTGAGAATTGGTTTGGGAGGCTGAGAGGAATAAAGAACTTTCATCTGCTGGTTCACTTCCAAAATAACTGCAACAGTCCAGGATGAGTCAGGCCACCCAAAGGCAGGTGCTCAAACCGTCTGGGTTTTCTACACCGTGTAGAAGGGACCCAAGCACCTCGGCCATTTCTGTCACTTCCAAGGGGCTGCATCAACAGGAAACTGGGTAAGGAATAGCCAGAGCTTGATCTCATGTACTCCAATACACTCTGCACTCATCCATAACAGTATCTTACAATGCCTACCCCATATTCATATCATGAAATAGCAAACACACAAGATAGCCAGTGCTACATTTTTCATTTTCATTGCTTCTAAAGACCAACTATGCCTACAGAAGTCACACCTAGACAACTTAAAAAAAAAGTTGGTCTCATGTAAACTAACAAAAACTCAATCCTCTTGCACATCAAAAAACAACAGTATTATATTAAAGCCATGATTAGAAATTGCTGTAAATCTGCATTTGTTATTCTAGAATTTGAATTAAGTAGAAAAATCAGGTTCTTCCGTATTTTTTGTTCAATTTTTCAGCAATATAACTATGCTTGCTAACGTCACTGTGCTCATCTGTTCATCAGCAAAGGTCCATGGCAACCACTCTCCATCAAGTGCGCCCTGACTCTCTGGGAAGGGCTCTCCACCAGCATGTAACACAGCTGCCTCAGGAGTGTGTGTCTTCCCAGGAACACCTGCACAGAGTACTGCTATCTCTGCATACATAACACTCTTACTTAGGACACACCGTATTGTTACTGCTGTTGCCTCCACCTCCATTCACACAGAATAAGATTCTGAATAGGAAGTACAGATATAACTTCAAAATCAATGTCTACATTTTTTTTTAAGAAAAATGAGAGGCCAGCAATGTAGCACAATGGATTAAACTTCCGTCTGTTAGACCAGAATTCCTTATCAATGTCTTGGTTCCAATTCACCTTCCACTAATTCTTCTGAGAAGACAGCGATTGATCAGCCAAGCCCTTGGGCACCTTCCACCCATGGGGGTGAACCAGAACAGTTCCTTCCTCCTGGATTCCCCTTGGCACAGCCTTGGCTGTTAAGGCCATGTGGGTAGTAAACCAGCACATGGGAGATCTACAAAGGTCACTCCGATTTTTTTCCTTAACAAACATCAGAAAACAAAAATTCAACAAAAAAACTCTGATCAAGAAAACAGGGAGTTAAATTTACACTGATACTATTTTTCTTCTTCAATATTTTTGGTAGTGATGTATTTATTTAACGCATAATTAACCTATGTATTTATTTAGGTTGACAGGCAGAATTACAGAGAGGGAGGGGGAGAATGGGGTTTAATTATCTTCCGATCTTCTAACTTACTTCTTAAATGGCCACAAGGGAGATGGCTGGGCCAGGCCAGAGCTGGGAGCCTGGAATTCCATCTAGGTCTCCATGAAGGCTGTCAGACATCCAAGCACTCGGGCCAGCTTTTGCTGTATTTCCAGACACATTATCAGTAAATGAGATTGGAACAGCTGAGACTTGACTCGACCTTCTTAAGGAATGCACACATCACAGGTAGCAGTTTAACCTGCTCTGCCACAAAGCTGCTCTTGGTAATGATTCTGTTTCTTACAGTTCTCACCCTAGCACAATACAAATAAATAAATCTGAAAGGAAAAGGGGATAAAAAGAAGGAGGGATGGGTGATGGAGGGATGACGTAACTGAAAAGGAATGCGGGGAAGAGAGAAAGCAGGACTAAGGTGCTAATGACTGTATTTAAAACTAATGACTAACACAATCCCTGTGCATCAAAAATGGAGAGGGCAAGAGAAAATAGGAAAAAAAAAAATGCTACTAACAAAAATGACCTGTGAGGGGTCAGCACTGTGCCACAGTGGCTTAAACTTGCTGCTTTCCGTATCAGAGTGCCAGCCTCGCCTGCTGCTCTTCTCATTCAGCTCCCTGCTACGGTGCTGAGAAGCAACAGGAGTCGGTCCCAATACTTGGGCCCCTGCCACCCACGTCAGGACTGGGATGGAAATCTTTGCTCTGGGCTAAGGCCAGGCCCACACTTAGCTATGGTAGCCATTTAGGGAGTGAACTAGCAAATGGAAGCTCTCTCTTCATCTTTTCCTCAGTCTCTGTAAGTCTGCCTTTTAAATAAATAAATACACACACACTCCTGTCTAATTGCTTCCAATCGATGGCTTTGTGTCAATAAGCCACCAGAAAATAATTTCAACTTAAGACCTATCCTTTATGGTTCTGAGTTCAACAATTCATCCTACAAAGTGCAACACCCTATGAGATTAGGATTGGGAGTTTTTCTAACTGTAGAAAAAATTTATTCTCTAGAACACAGTATGTACCAGCTCACATTCTAAGGCAACACTGTGAACATTCAGATTTTGCCCAAAGTTAAAGCTTTGTAAGTATTCGACGTTGTAGATTATTGTTAATTTCCACAAGCTAGCATCCACAGCACAGTATCTGTAGCTCCCAAACACTGCCCATCTTCATGGGAACTTGTCTGACTCCCAATTAGATCCTATGTGATCATAAATATTCCCACCTCTCAGAACAAAGTAAGGACTCAAAACCAACAAAAATTCATTTGAAATGTACTTAAGCGTGCCATAACCAGTGCGGTCAAATTTTCCCCTGGACCCTGATAGGCTTAACGCTGAGACCACAACAATAGAGTGTTGCCGTCCTTCCTGAAGAGAATTATGCTGTGTTTTCCAGAAGAGAGCTTTGCTCCATATCCAAGGACTTGGGAGCTGGGCTGTAGCAGGTACCTGTGAATACCCACACACCCACGCTCAACCAAACCTTTGGCCCCACACCCCATCTTCTAGTATCAAGAAATCTGCAGCTAAATCCGAAGTCTATATAAATCCACAGTGAGTTCAACTTGCCACAGTGAACAAAAAATTACATTTCAAGGCTATATTGTCAAACAGATTTATCTAATTCTTGCTCGTCTTTTGATTATCAGTGTCAAGTAAATTTTATTGGCTAACTTTCAAAATGCTTAAAATGTGAGTGGAATGGAAATACTGAACAGCTATATATTAAAAGCACAGTTCAATCTGTAAAATGCATTTTGCCTTTTTAATTTAAGATACAGACTTCCCTCTTCCACATGTTCAAATATAGAAGCTGCATTTATATTTGCAAAGACTAAAGAAATATAATCAATCATTTTTTCAAATTAAAATTTTTAAGATGTATTCACAAAGTTGTCTTCAGGAACGTTTCGTGCTTAATATTATACATTTTAGACACCAAGGATTTTAATATATTTTACTGAGCCTTGAAAATAAACTAAGAAAAATTAAAGTTCTCTTTGAACTAACTCTGTTCCATCTCAAGGCTATACTACTTTGGTTCTTAAATAATTTTTAAACTTTTCTCCAGAGATAGAAACAATAACACCTTTCAAGATAAAGGTTCTAATTCTATAGTCACTGTATTTTAAACCCTCACACAACCACTGATGTCACCCATAACCTAAAATTTGCAAGGCAGAATTCACAATTCACAATAGTGGAAGATGACACTGGAAAAGGCTGGCAGTATCACATATGTCCCCCATGTCCCGAGCCCTCCTCCACCCCCCACTGCCCCACCAGAGTGAATCGGAAATTGAAGTCCCGGCGTGGAACTTTAAACTGTTGAAGTAATCATTAAATTTCAAACGGGCTGTCATGTTTCACAGTTTGAAATAAAGGCTAAATGTTAAGACCTGCTAATGAAATGTAAGTCAAATAATGGTTGACTTTTAAATTAATTTTGAAGTCTTCCTTTTCATATGTTGCACTAACTGCCACAAATATGCTGTATCTAGGGCTATTTAGGCAGAAAATGGAACTCAGGGGTTAAGATCAAGGTCTTTGGAGTGACAAACTGTCACTACTTGATAGGACTTCAAAAAGTCACTTAACCTCTTGGAGCTTCACTTTCTTTATCTGCCATTCTGAAGATAACTGTAAAGCACTTGCATAATTCTTGGCACTCCAAAAGCGAGTGATAAATAACATCAAGAAATCTCTGCAAACTGCATCTGTAAAATAAATGGGGCTTAGTAATGGCCTTACAAGCTGTAAACTTTAAAGAAAGCACTAAAGGTCATAGATACGGCATTTTATAATTGAAAACCAAGGTGGCAGGAGAGGTGAATGCCTAAACAAGTGAGACATGATTCAACAAACAATGAAGCAGAGACCAAGGTACAGGAACCCAATAACAACTAACACTCTGGAACACTTAGAAGTGTCTCAGGGACACAAAGAAATAGGTGATCAGTTTATGAAGGTCAGCTTACAGCCACCTTTGACAAATAGTTGCATAATTGCATCAGCACACAGAAAAATTCTCCCAATCTATAAACAGAAAATGAGTTCAGTCATTTTGAAGCAGGCACTGTGCACAACAGGCTAAGATGTCAGCCGCAGCTCGCATATCCTACACAGGGACTGGATCCAGCCCGCTGTTCCGATGCCAATCCACCTCCCTGCTACAGCACCTGGAAAAGCAGTGGATTCTGGCCCCTGTACCCAAACGGGAGAACCACATGGGAGTTACAGGCTCCTGGCTTTGGCCTGGTCCAACAGCAGCTCCAGCCATTGCAGCCATCTGGGGAATGAACCAATGGATGGAAGACGTCTCTGTCTCTCTAACTCTGCCTTTCAAATAAAGAAAGACTACTCTATATCATCACCTAAAACACCTGAAAGAGCCAGTGTTTCTTAATATTTAATGGATATATAATTAGATTCATATTATAAATAAGTATAAGAAACTTCTAATTATTGATTTGCAAATACAGGCTTAAATGGCTACAGATGTAAATATATTCTTAACATTGTCCAGTAAATAATAAAAACGTCTTCACTTTTTACCATATTTCAGGAACTATCCTAAGGGGTATTGGTAGGCCCCATTTTGAACAAGACAGAAGCACTCAATGTTGTGGAGCTTGTATTGTATACCACTGGGTATACCTGAACTCCTCCAATTACACATAGTAACCACTGATAAACAGACACAGTCCATTTTACCTTCAAATGTCATTTCTGATAAAATCCTAAAGAACATTCATAATACAGGAGAAATGTTGCAAAAATATTCACACCTTAAAGACTGCAAATAGATTAAGCTTTGAATATCTGATTTTGTTCAAAAATCTTCCAACAAAAAGCACTCAGCACTCACTCACCTGTGCCTGTACACAGTGCAGAAGACCTCTAAATCTCTAGTCAAATCCAAGAGAAATCTGCAAGAGAAACAAAGTAGGAATTAATCTGCAAAATCCTGTTGCACAAGGATCCTTGGCAACAGATGGGATTTTCACAACCAAATTTGGATACTTGTTAACCGACATCAGTATACAATTGTTGTTCCTAACTTCTCTCCACATGGGCTCCTCCTGGTAAATCAAGAAATGGAGAACTGGGCCCAGAGCGATAGTGTAGTGGTTAAAGTCCTGTCTTGCATGCCCAGAAGCCCATATGGGTGTCGGTTCTAATCCTGGCAGCTCCGCTTCCCATCCAGCTCCCTGTTTGTGGCCTGGGAAAGCAGTCGAGGACAGCCCAAGGCTTTGGGAACCTGCACCCGCGTGGGAGACCCGGAAGAAGCTCCTGGCTCCTGGCTTCGGATTGGCTCGGCTCCAGACACTGCAGCCTCGGACGGAAGATCTTCCTCTCTGTCTCTCCTCCTTTCTGTATATTTGACTCTCCAATTAAAAAAAAAAAAAAATGGAGAACTGCATCAATTCTATTTGCACAGGAGAATGTGAAATATGCAAAGCCACACTTCACAGTGAATTATGAGATGTAGACAAATTCTGTGTTCTTGTCATTACACTTTATTTTGGCTGCTTGTCTCATGACCAGCCTTCCACCAGACTGAGTGAATAAACAGCACAGGAGCCCTACCTACCCACTTCTAGGTGCAATCCTATGGGCCAGGGCAGGGCCTAACACACAGTAACACAGAGGAAATGTTGACTGGATGAATGATTGAGTGAGCACACTGATATTAACTGGCCATGATTTACAGTTTACCAAATTGTATCTAGTTTATATGGGTCAGGAATTATCGAAAAGAAACATCTATGCAATAACTATTTAAAGAGAGACATACAAAAGTAACTGATTGATTTCTTATCTCAAGAAAAATGTTTATGGAAAACCATGCTAATGTTGACAACCATAATAATTTGCAAAAGAAAAAGAAGAACTGAATGTTTGCCAAAGTGAGAGCTGCTGCATGACAAGTTTCTTCAGGGTCTGTATTGTGTCTCTTGGAACAAAGAGCTTAACTGGGAGCAATCCCGCCGCCCCGCTACTCCTTCCTCCCCCCACCACTGCTGCAATCCTACCTCAACCAAGACGGGACATACAAAGAGGAAGATAGGCAAGAGAGATGCATTTGAAATACTGTTTTTAAGATTTATTTATTGTAAAGTCAGATATTCAGAGAGAAAAGACAGAGAAGATCTTCTGTCCAATGATTCAGCCAGAGCTGAGCCATTCCAAAGCCAGGATCCCAGAGCCTCCTCTGGGTCTCCCACATGGGTGCAGGGTCTGAACGCTTTGGGCTGTCCTTGACTGCTTTCGCAGGCTACAAGCAGGGAGCAGGATGGGAAGTGGGGCTGCTGGGACTATAACTGGCAACTATATGAATCCCAGTGCGTGCAAGGCAAGGACTTTAGCCACTAGGCTACCATGCTGGGCCTGCACTTGGAATATTTATGTATACTGCTCTGCACTTGCATTTTGCAGATCTAAGAAAAAATACTTTCATCGCTACTAGTGATGACACTGAAAACCTGTGTTCCTTTAAAGACTGCTTTATTTGAAAACCAGAGAGAGAGAGAGAGAGAGAGAGAATGATTGATTAATCATCGCCACTAGGTTTGGGGCCAGCAAAGACAGGAGCTTGTAATGACATCTGGGACCAACCACTTAGGCAACAGAGGCTCACAGAGTTAAGCCATCTTCCAGGCACACATTTAGGGAGTACTGCCACCTATAGAAGATGTTGGTGTCATGGATTATAGATTATAGCTTAATCTGCTGTGCCACAACACCAGATCCAAATGTGGGTTTTGTAAATCATTAAATATTACCACATTTAATGATTTTACAAATGTTTCCATATGTTAACGCCAATCAGTAATAATTTATCCTTTGGGTTCTTTACCTAATTTCAAACAGTATTAAAATCTTTATTTAAGAGTTCTTTACTGGCTAAAATCCTAGTGGCTAAAATCCTGTGTTGCATCCACTGGGATCCAATATGGCAACTGGTTCAAGTCCCGGCGGCTCCACTTCCCATTCAGTTCCCTACTTGTGGTCTGGGAAAGCAGTCAAGCACAGCCCAAAATCTTTGGACCCTGCACCCGCAAGGGAGACCCAGAGGAAACTCCTGGCTCCTGGCTTTGGAATGGCTCAGCTCTGGCTATTGTGGCCACTTAGAGAGTGAACCAGCAGTTGGAAGATCTTCTCTGTCTCTTCTCCTTCTCTCTGTAAATCTGACTTTCCAATAAAAGTAAACAAAAAAAACATAGTTCTTTACCCTTCAGGATACTAAACAAAACCTAACGGGAAAAAGTTGCTTTAATAGACAAATCACTATTTTTCTAGTAAACTTGAAACATGTGATTTCATAGTCAAAGAGGCATAAAGGAATTAGAAATAAACAGCAATAACAACAACAACAACAACAAACTCCAGGATATTAATCAAATATAATTCATGGAAAACAAAAGGAAATCTGCTTGTGTGCATGAGAGTTTCTTCCAGAACGCAGAAGGAAAGGATTCCCGCGAGCGGCAGTGTGGAGTAGTGAGCAGCGAACAGCCGTCAACTAGGAGGCATCAATCCTTCCCAGTACACCATGCGGGCCTCTTTAAGTCGGCTCTCATCCTATACCAACAGCTCACTTGCTCAAGGACATCACACATTAACTTCCGCAAGCTTTTTAAATATGTTAACATGAAGCAAAAGCATCAGTGCACTCAAGTGCAAGAGAGATACACAGGAGGCATAACGATTCTTCCAAACACGGTGCAATAAGGCATGTTGGTATAACATTTAAACAAGAGGGATTAATAAAATACTTGTATGAACACAGAACTTAAAATGTTTGATATACTACCAAGGAAACTGAGCAGTTGTTTAAAGTGCAGGTAATAAAGCTCTGTGGTAAATACTTAACCTACTATTCTTCCATCAGGCCTAACAGTTCTCACAAAGCATGTCCAGGAATGCATTTCGAGGGGAACACTGGGGGAAAGCCTGCCCCGGGCTTGGCAGAGGCGCAGGAGGAAAATCAGGAACCTTGTAAGAGAAGGCAGAGATACTATTACACTCCTCCTCTTACTGGTACTACCATTTCTGCTATATATGGGCTAAAAAGACACATTCCATCCCAGAAAACAGTAAGTCACTAACAGAACACAGGCTGAAAGAATCTAGGGTTAGCAGAACCTATCAGACCAGATTTCAACTTCCAGCTTTCCCACATAAATACTGTTGGAACGACACTATTATTATTATTATCATTATCATCATCATCATCATCAGGTTAGCTATGTATCATCATCACCAGTTTAGCTATGTAACCTAGGAAATAATACTGCAGATTCAACTATAAAACTGGCTCTGATTGCAGCATTTTGGAAATCTAAAAAAGTGATAATTATATAAAGTACCTCGTACAGCGAAGGCATTCTAATTATGATTTGACCAAGTATCATCCTGTTCAGTGTACTGGCTATGGCAGGCAACTCAACAATGTGACGAAGAGTAAGATGCACTAGGCCTGACTTACCCTGAACAGAATCGACTTCCTTGAGGTGTCCAATAGCTTTGCTGCTCCTGAGTCTTTTTAAAAATGTACCTATGTGGGGACTGCTGTGAAAATTTTCAGCCAGAGCTTCTTCAAAAGTAAAAGACTCAACTTTATTTCAAAACTTACTGTTCAGTAACAGTAATCAAAGTAGTAGGCTACTGGCCCAAGGATGAACAATGAAAGTCCAGAAAGCATCTTACAGACGTATGTTAGTTCATTGTCAACAAAAATAGCAAAGTAATTAATTCATTGAGGAAAGGGAAATCTTTGTAATGTTATGGTGCCAAAAGCCAGTGATTCACTAAAGAGAACAAAGAACTTTGATCTTTACCTTGTATCATGTGTACAAATTAAAATGGATGGGATCACAGCCCTAAAGAAAGAACTAAAATTGTGAAGCTTGTAGAAGAAAGCATCTGGAGAAACAAAATTGTGCTTTCAATCTAGTAAAAACTTAACATAAAAAATACAGGCTATAAAATTGTAATGTAAGATGGGGAAAGGTGTATAAAAAAAAACTTTACACCACCAGTCACTGGGAAAATTACCCCACTCAACAAGTTGCAAGAATGTGGTTTATAAAATAAATCCTCACTCCCACTGCCATGGAAAACACGATGCTACAGCCATTTGGGAAACAATTTATAAGTTTCTTATCATCTAATCCAACAAGTGTATCCTTTGTATGCTTTTGTTTTCCTTGGTCACAGGCTGCCCATATAAAGAACTGTATCTAACTGTTCCTAGTTGTAACTGTTCACAACAGCCCAAAGCAGGAAATAATAACACAAATGGTCATCAACGTGGAGAGCAGATTTTTAAAAATGGACTTACAATGGAGTCCCACAATGAATTATGGATGCCTGCAACAAAGCTGATGAACCTTGAAACCACTGTATTAAACAAAAAAGCCAGCACAAAGACAACAGTATAACCCCATTTATTCAAAATTTTTAGAAAAGATAAAACTACATACAGAAAATGTTGATGGGTCCGGAAGTGGAAGAGGGTATTGACTGAAACTAAGCACACAAGAACATTTTGGGGTAATAGATCTGCTCTAAAACAGAACTGTGTCCTAAAGAAAGACAAGACACAGTTATCTACAACTGCACAAAATTCATGCTTTAGCATAATTAAAATGAGTTGACTGTGATATGTAAACTAAAGCTCAATTTAAAAATGCTAAAAATACTTACACGCTAATAAAAAGTTTAAATTATGTCTTCAAGTGCACTTGTTCTTTCTTTATCCATGATAGTTAAGGATGCTATATTAATAGAATGTAATCTAAGAGTAATGTACTTGTACTGCAAATGGTCCCATGAAATCTAACCAAAGAGCATACATCAATTTGCAGGTTGGGCAGCAACACATTTGTACTTAAAGGCAAAAACGTCAGGCATATTATACATAAGAATAACAGCATTATGGATATTTAGAGTAAAGATTTTTTTCTTTAAGGTGAATGGGAGACATGCTCACATTTCATCTCATTTTTTAAAAAAAAATAGTTAAAAACAAACCCGGAGGAAGCAAAGTAAGCTGGGAAGAAAATGACGTGACATCTGCTATATTGGCTAATAGAATTACTTATGACAATTATCACAGAAGGATCATATTTTGTTTATAAGCTTAACAACACAATAAACTCAACTCCTATCACTGACTGAGTGTTCTGCGAACACACTGTGCTAGATTTTACTCGTGCCAGCTACTTTAATCTTCACAACAGCCCTCAGAGGTAGATACCACCACGGTCCTCTCCTCTTGGTAGACAAAGAAAGGTCACTGGACAGTGAAGTACTTCCTCTAGGGCAACAGAACTAATGCACTGGAAAAGACAAGGCTCCAATCCAGAGAGGCTGATTCAAGAGCCCATGAATCCTCTCGCCATTATACTCTGTTCACTGTTTCTGACAATGCTACTGTTTTGCCAACTGTATCTGAAAAAAGAACATGGCAGAAATGTGATCAATTTGAAAACTGCCTTCTTGACATTTCTGGCATGATACGAACAAGAACAGCAAAAGCACATTCCTACATCTTGCACCCTTGGCAGACACCGTTAACAGATTTTGGCATTATTTTTTCCCTGAGCACAAAATTTTCTCCAAGTTGCCACCAGTCAAAGGAAGTGAACCCAAGTTATCAGGGTTGGTACATGAGTGAAAACAACAAATATGACTTCTGATGGACAACCAACAACGTGGCACAACCTAATGGGGAAATGTGATGAACTTAAAGGAGAGCCCTGCATCTACCAGATACAGGCCTGCTGCTGCGCCAGGATTACCCCAAACCATCAAGGCAGGCAGAAGGGCAGGCCAAGAATGAAGAAGATGCATCAATAAGCATAAGTAGTGTGTGAGACTTTTATAGAATTCTAGCCACGCACAAATATGTCCATGCACCTACAAAGTACCAATAGAATAAACTATTTTCATCTTTCTGCTGAGAATCCAAAAAACTCAGTATATTTCAAGCAATATAATCAACAGGAAAGTCTTACAGACTTTATGAAAAGCAGTTCAGACTCAAGAGATTATATGATCATGTTATATACATGTAGTATAAATGTGTTCTGAACTGCATATGTAGTTTTACAAGCACTTTTAATGAAATGGAAAAATCCAATTGCTCATTACAGAAGACCTAAAGAAATGTAAAGAATGTACACGTGACACACATTGAACTTGCCCCACTAAAGTGGCTGGTGCCCATATGGGATCCCAGGCGTGCAAGGCAAGGACCTTAACCACTACACTATCGCTCTGGGCCCCGAGAGATCTCTATCTCGAAGTCTCCTTTCTTGAGCTACCAAAAAATATCCCTTAAGCTAGAGTTAAGTACATTCCTACCATATATCATATAATGTAAACTAATATGTACCCATCACACTGACAGATCTTATGACATTCATTTCAATCTTGTCTCACCCACCATGGTCAGAGGAACTACAAGAAAGCACTCATGCAATAAAAAAATGACCTCTTCATAGATTAGCATTCTTGAGAGCTTGTTTGGAGGTTCTAGCAGGGGAGCGCAGCTATTCATATACCCTTGACCGAAGACCGGTCCTCCTCTAGCGGGGATGGTCTTCCTCTTCGACAAAGCGCGCAGCTTCGGGAAGGACGTACATGGAGCAGTGAGGGAGGAAGGGGACACCCGCCTAGCCAGGCAGATGAGCCGAATCAACCCTGGCGATCAATGGGGAGACAGATGTCGCAGCTAGATCGCCCTCACGTCCAGATTAGCATTCTTGTTTGGAGATCTAGAAAAACAGTTAATCTCCTATCTGTAGATGAATGCATAAGGTGCAATTTTAGAAGAGTACTAAAGTACTAAAGATGCTAAATTTGGAAACTCTAATCTAAAAATAGCACTTAAATCAATGGAAATGGTTAGGATCTTTTAGGCCACATCATGAAACGACAGCTGGGAGCTTGGAACTAAGCCCTGAGGAATTGTTACAGACAAAATGTAAAAAAAGGAACTGGCCAAAGAGAATGTGAGGAATTTCTTAAAGAAGCAGGAGGAAGACCAGCTTACAAGAACCCTACAGAGTGTAAGAGTCTCCAAGGACAGGCTGGTCAACAGTGCTCAACGGCAATGAGTTTCTACTCAATTTGGCAAGGAGCTATTACTGATATCCTTTATAAGAACAGCTTCGTTAGGGAGATAAAGATATAAATCAGACTGAAGAAAGCTGAAGTGCTGACAAGAGAATAGGAAACAAGGATCTGGACACAGCATGTGCAAACGCTCGCTATCATTACCGTATGCTACAATTTATCTTCGCCTCAAGAGAGCAGAAGGATAAAGTTTCATCCTTCCATGAGCAAGACAACAACCCACTACTGGGTGAGAAAGTTTTACAAGGCTCCGCGCCTGCACAAGCTAAGGGCATGGCAGATGGCTCAAAGATTCCGCACTCAGAGTCTCCGGCAGCAGCTAGTCTTTCTCAAACAGAAATGAAAAGTCCCCACCGCACTACAATGTGCTGCCTGATAAGAAGCTTGTTTCTGGAGGGGTAAGCCACCACTTGTAGCAGCAGCGTTTCATACCGGTTTAAGTTCCAACTGCTTCACCTCTGATCCAGCTTCCTGCTAGTGGCCTGGGAGAGCAGCAGAAGATGGCCCCAAATACCTGGACTCCTGCACCCTTGTGGGAGATCCAGAGGAAGTCCCTGGCTCCTGGCTTCAGATGGGCCCAGCTCTGGCCATTGTGGTCATTTAGGAGTGAAGCAGCAGATGAAGAAGGGCTGCTTCGCCCTTTCTATCTCATTCGCAATAAGTCTGCATTTCAAATAAATAAATATAATAAGACAGAAACAGATAGATAAATAAATCTTTTAAAAATAAAATAAGAAGGGCCAGGCGGCGTGGACTAGCAGTTGAAGTGTTCACCTTGAACGCACCAGGATCCCATATGGGCGCCAGTTCTAATCCCGGCAGCTCCACTTCCCGTCCAGCTCCCTGCTTGTGGCCTGGGAAAGCAGTTGAGGACAGCCCAAAGCCTTGGGACCCTGCACCTGCTTGGGAGACTTGGAAGAAGTTCCTGGCTCCTGGCTTTGGATCGGCGCAGCACTGGCCACTGCGCTCACTTGGGGAGTGAATCATCGGACAGAAGATCTTTCTCTCTCTCCTCTCTGTATATCTGACTTTGTAATAAAAATAAATAAATCCTAAAAAATTAAAAAAATAAAGATAAAAAACCAAGAAAACCACTTCCCACATATCAGGGCCCTAATACACAATCTGAAGCATTATTGTTTTTCTCCCCAATACGGCAGATAACTTAGATTACAGACTCTCCTCAAAACTTCCCCTTCCCTTAGAGTTTTCTTGCTTATTATTACTGCAGTTACTACTCTAACAAAAACATGACTAGAACCCTTCTAGTCTATCAGACACCATGACTGTGATCATTTCCTAAGGCCATAGAGTAACACAGCGGAGTGTACCTCAGACTACACAGGGCAGGGTTTAACCATCCCTCCCACACCTAGAAGCAGCCCTCAACGACCAGTCTCCACCAAGACTCATTCCCCAAATGACTGTCACTGCCAATCACCACCTTCTACAGAGAGGCCACATCCAGCAACAGAATATGACCACAACAAGATAATCATTTCAATATAACAACAGAGACATCTTTTTGCACACACGCATGCGATATAGGTGCAGTACGGGCAGGAGAGAAGGGTGTTTCCTTGAAAAGGAAGATGTTACATAATACCATTCTACAAGCAAGAACAAGAGGTAACAGCTTGTCTGAAGGTGAGCTTACAAAGACCTGGATATAAAATCCAGATCATTTGACCATGTATCACCTACCCTAATAGCCTGTTAGAAAGTGCTAAACAACCACCAAAAACAAAAAAAAAAAAAACCCAATATGCCAAATTTAAGAGAAAAAAGTGAACACAGCACATGTGTACACAATGGATAAACAGATGTTCATGGCTGTAGTTTTTAAAAATCACAGCAAAGTTATTTTATTTGAATTTAGAAGCATGTGTGATGTGGTTAAGTAAATAAACATTTTACAGAATTCTAGAAAGAGTACACTATTGAAATAACTAGCACCAGACCAGGAAAAAGCTTTGCAACTCACCGTGCTGGCCAGCAGAGGGCATATCCCTGGGGGAGCTGGAACCTACTCTCATTTCCACTACCTTTCTGCATGAGCACAGAGTCATCCCAGCGGCTGTGTGTCACTCGACAGTTTTCAGTTTAAATGACAATTTTTCATTTTGCTAAGTGCCTAGACTCCTGACCAAGATATCACAAATAAATGAGAAAATCTGAATCATTTGGCAATATCATTTTGGAAAAAAGATCTGGAGAAATCTATCCCAACTACACAGTTTTATTAGACTGGAAACTTAAGTTTCAAAGCAATTACAAGTTAAGTAATCCTTATCCAAACTGCTTAGAACCAGAAATTCTTTGAATATCGGGACATATGAATACAATGAGGTGCTTTGGAGATGAAACACAATTCTAAACATGAAATTCATCTGGCTCAGATGTATCGTGTGCACAGTCTGAGAGTAGCTGTACTCTTAGTTGACATGACCGTCCTATCACATGACGTCAGGTGTGGAATTTTCCACCTTATGACACTGTGACCATAACCAAAAAAACCCTGGGATTTTGGACTTCTTCTAGGGAGGAAAAATCTTTCTACTTCTACTGAAGTGATACTTCTGAAAATTCTGACCAATGGAGTTGCTGGGACCCCAAGAGCACACACCTCATCAAGCCTGTGCCACACCATCATAACTTAATCAACATGACACATACAAAATTTACAAGAAAGGCTTGTTACTCAGTTGTAGAGCTATAATTTAGATAAAGTTCCTAACAATATGATAAACAGGAAAAACGGAAGAGATGGGGAGATTACAGTCTCAACATCCTAAAAAAGAACACCTATCATGTTTACTATATCTTTTTCAGTTATAACTGACATACAATTACACACATTTATGTTAGAAAACTATTTCACTACTGTCATGTGCCTGCAAGTTAGGAAAATGGAAGAAAATTATCAGGGAATATAAAAGAGGGGAATTAAAAAGTTCAAAAGAGTGTAACAGAACTGGGACTCTATCTGACATAAGGATTTCATTAAGAAAACAAAACACAATTCTCAAACCTCTGCTGATTTCAGCCAGAAAAACCAAGCTGTAGTAGTTGAATTTTTCTCCAAACTAGGGTCCCAAGGATAAAATGTACATATTCATCCCCACAAAGTGCTCATAAAAGTTTTATTTTTGTAAAAATCTAAAAATCACTAACAAGGATATGTTGAAATGTGTAACTATTACGTAGCTGATAAGAATGACATTTCATTTCACTTTTAATATTTATATTTGAAGTCGTGCTAGAGATCAGGATCATTTTAATACCAAGTCCTGATAGACAAAAGTTTGTACAAGTTCAACTAAAGGAAAATGATAGAGAAGATTTGAAACGTAAGAGAATTTAAACACTTAACAGAAAACGGAATCAACAGACAAGTTTGTCTTACAGCCAAAAATTTTTGAAATCCAGCCATATGAGAGGGTCTTCAAAAAGTTCCTGAAAGGGGTTGGTGCTATGGCTCAACATGTGGCTCCACCTCTACCTTCAAGCACTAGCATCGCATAGGGGCGCTGGTTTGTGTGCCAACCTGTTCCACTTCCGATCCAGCTTCCTGTGTATAGACTTAGAGACCAATGAAAAATGGTCCAACACCTTACGCCACTGCACCCACATGGGAGACCTGGAGGAAGCTCCCTGCTTCAGCCATTATGACTATTTAGGGACTCAAGTAGCGGATGGAAGGTGTTTTTCTGTCTGTCTTTCTCTCTGCATATCTGCCTTTCAAATAAAATAAATCTTTTTTAAAATCATGAATATGCATATTTTTAAAAGGCTATACATGGATTTCCAAATTTTTGGCACAAAGTTGGGTTTATCTTATCATTTCATTTTCCCACTAATCACTGATGTGCTCTCATAACTTCTACAGCTTAACAGTGCAGTCCAATACAGGCTGACTTCCGTGCAACCTGAGCTCAGCGGACTGCTAATTGCTGTTCAGGTCAGTCAAACACTGCATGCTGACATGCATTTATATCTTATTGATCTGGTAATTTTGTTTCTATTTAGGTAGTAAACCTGGTTGTTTTTTTTTTTGTTTTATAAGTCCTAATGAAACTAAAATGTTTTTTGCAATGAAAATGAATGTCCTAATGTACTAAACTGGCTGCTTTTCATAGGAGCTGCTATTCAAGTTAATTTCCCTCATTATTTACATAATAAATGTCAATAAAATGTGGATTTTCAGAAGTCACTTAAGTGCATGTTTTTTCAAAGATTTATCTATTTATTTGTTTGTTTGCAAGTCAAAGTTATGGCGAGAAAGCAAGGCACACACATACACAAAGAAGTGAGAAACAGGTGGAGAGGGAGGGAGGGCACGTGCTAACCTCAATCCACTGGGTCACTCCCCAACTGACCACAGAGGTCAGGCTAGTTCAGGAGCGTCTTCTGGGTCTCCCACATGGGTGCAGGTACCCAAACAATTATGCCATCTTCTCCTACATATGGCACAGTAGCAGAGACCTGTATTAGAAGTGAAGCAGTGTCTGTATGCATGCTATTGCAGGTGGTGGCTTTTCCCACTACCCCACAGTAACAGTCCCTCAACTACACGTTCTATGTTTCACTGACAAATCAAACCAAGTCCCTAGTAGTAGTTCCAAAATGTGTCTCTGAAATGTAGCTGAAGTGCACATTTTGGGGCCAATGCAGATTCTCCACCAATGGCAGTGGCATCCCATGTGGACTCCATTTGTGTCCTGGCTGCTCCACCTCCAACCCAGCTACCTGTTTATGGCCTGGGAAAGTAGTGGAGGACAGCTTAGGCGTTTGGAAGCTGCAGCCAAATGGGAGGCTTTGAAGAAGCTCTTAGCTCCCAGGTTCAGGTCAACCCAGTTCCGTGTGTTGTGGCCATTTGTGGAGCTAACCAGTAGCTTGAGGATCTTCCGTCTTAACTTAAAAATAAATAAATCTTTTTAAAAAAGCAAAGGTTTCATAGCTTCCAACCTAAATGATAAAGTACATAATGCTACATTTTCCATAAAATTATCATTATTGGTATTATTTTTAAGAGTATGAGAATAGGAGCTCCTATGCTATGATTCATTTCCCAAATGCCCAGTTTTCAGGGCTGGAGCTAGAGTGAGGAACTCGATTCACTTGGGTAGCCATCACTTGCCCACCATCCAGGGTCTCAAGTGGCAAGAAGCTGAGTTAGGAGTCAGAACTGGGAAGGGATGGAACCCTCCCAAGCACTTCACTGAGGAAGATGAGCACCTTCACTGTTAGGCTGAATGCCTGCACTTTGAAGCTAGCGTTCACATAGCTGAAGGATCCACCTTTATTATTAGATTATGAGCTCACTGTTTTATGGGGTTGGTTTTCTTCTCATTGTCTGAAATGATGATGGTAGTAAATTACCATTTTTATTTTTAGATAATGACTAGACAAAATTCAAAAATTGCTAAATGTATGCCCTAGATTTTGGAGTGAAATCATAAACTGTGGGTATCACTGAACTACAAATTATTTACCAGGAAATGGTGTGCAAGCAAACACAAACATATATACACAACTAGATTGTGGGGTTCCTATTCCAAGAGAAAAATTCATTTGAGTATAAATCTCCAATCAGGAAGATCTCTGTCTAGTCCATCTAACAGTCAGGCTACAAACTGCAGAATGTGGACCAGAAGGGAGGTACCTCAACAAATCCTTAGTTACTCAGAAGCAGATACATTGCTGGAATTCTAGAATAAACCACAGCACAGCAATGTTAATAATAATAAACAATAATAGGTAATACACAGAAAAAAAAACATAAACCCTGAAGAGAAATGCTGGAAGATTAAAAACAGCAACAAACCATCTTTAACTGGCACCCCAGTCCCAACTGATGGATGACATTTAATGCCTTCCTCCTAAAACTTGCAGATTATTTAGACCAATAGAATGCAGAGGGAATAATGTTCCACAACTTGCTTCACCCAAAAATTCTTAGGACACTCAGTCTTGGCACCATGAGCTACTAATGATTCCTGTCTGACACCCTGGAAACCCTGAGATGACAAGGCAATCCCAGCAGACTCCCACAGGAGGCCACAGGGAGAGGAGTGGGACACCCCAGCATCCCCAGGTAGGCTCAAGCACAAGGCATGACAGGCAAATTATCTCTGCCACGTACTGTCCAAACTCCCAGCCCACAGAATCATGACACACAGCAATACATCACTGTTTAAAGCAATAGATGGAATAAAACCAGCTTTCCAAGACAGAATCCTTAAGCAAAAAACACTTTAGGTGGACTAGCTGGAAACTGGAACGGAATGCAATACAGGGAAGGTTTACTATGGATGAGGATATATACAAATCCATCCATTCCTGCATCTGACAAATCTTGACAGTGGCAGGATCTGGGAATCAGGCTTGGGGAATGTACAGATAGATGCCTCAACTTCTACAGGGCCACATCTGCATAAGTTCATTGCTAAACAGAAAACATCTTAAATCAAAAATGCATTTAATAACCTAATTTTCATGGGCCCGGTTCAGTAGCCTAGTGTCTAAAGTCCCCGCCTTGCATGCTCCAGGATCCCATATGGGTGCCAGTTTGTATCCTGGCTGCTCTACTTCCCATCCAGCTCTTTGCCTGTGGCCTCGGAAAGCCAGGCCCAAAAGCCTTGGGATCATGCACCCACGAGAGACCAGGAAGAAGCTACTGGCTCCTGGCTTCGGATTGGCTCAGCTCTGCCCTTTGTGGCTGCTTGGGGAGTGAACCAGCAGACAGAAGATCTTTCTCTGTGTCTCTCCTTCTCTTTGTGAATCTGACTTTCCAATAAAAATAAATAAATCTTAAAATTAAAATCATTAAAAAAGTGTTCTGTAATAAGAAATAATAATAATAACCTAATCTCCTGCATGCCCTAGCTGAGCAGCAAGACCTTGTGGGTTATAGGCTCTTCCCTCCTATGACAGTGGGGTGACTAAGAGCTGTGGCTGCCTGCCATTGCAGACAGAGTGACTTCCATGCCTCTAGCCAGGGAGAACATCCCAATTCCCAATTCCAAAGGCTATGTCCCTGTCTCCACTGAATGCTACCATTTTTGTGCCACTGTAGAGTTGACAAGTCATCCTAAGCAGGCAGACTGCGGTGACAGTTTAAAATAAAGACAAGATCTGCCTTCAAAGGAACTTGCAGACCAGAAAGCATTATTTACCATAGCGTCTCGCTGCATGTTTTTTATTCCCCCTCCCCACAAAAAAATAGCCAGCCTCTGATCAGCATACCCTGCCATCCAGACCGACTGAAAACACACACCCATCTCCTAGGCTGACTGGAGCGTGAGTTCCTCTACCAGAAGGAAGTGAAGACTGAACTGAAATCCCACAAAGGGTCATGTGTAGTTTGCAGGATTTAAACGTGTTCTACTTAACTACAGTATACAATAAAATGTTGGGGGTTCTCATTTCAGACTATAAATTCAAGGCATGCGTAACCAATCCTTTCAATTTTTTCCCTTATAAAATATTGGGTTAAAGGACCTTTTAAAGATAGCATTACAGTTGTGCCCACTAGACTTTTCCTGCTTTCCTGCAGTAATGAATCTGGGACTCAGTGCAGACAACACAAGTGTAGTAGGTAGTCAGTTACTGTTTGACATGGTATATTTCTGTCTAATTTCAACAAATACTATTACTACTCTGACAAAAATAATTTTAACTGCTTCTTTCATTAAAACAAGCTACCCTTTCATAATACAATTTTCAGGATTCTAAAATTATTCACACGTTTCTATTTGTAGCATTTCTCCATTCAAATTGTATACACAACCAAAGCAAACATAGAGAAAATTATTCTACCAGGTATTTTTAAACACAGTAAAATGTTTGATCTCATACTAACATACTAACAAAAACAGAGGAAGCATGTTCATGGTCTCCTGTGCAAAAGATCATACATAGTGTGTCTTAAAATCGTCAGCACCATGGGTTCAGGGCTATGGCATAATGGGCCATTAAACTTCAGACTGCCATGCTAGAGTCCTACATAAGCTCTGGTTCGAGTCCCAGCTGTTCCACTTGCAAACCAGCTCTCTACTAATGAACCTGGGAAACCAGCAAAAGATGGCGCAAGACCTTGGCCCCCATACCCATGTGGGATACCAGAAGTAGCTGCAGGCTCCCGGCTTTGGACAAATCCAGCTCCGGTCGGTCCAGCCATTTAGCGATTCAAAGATGAACCAGCATATCGTTTCTCCTTCTCTCTGTAAATCTGCCTTTTGAAAAATTAATGAAAATTACTTTTTTTAAAAACGCAGCACTTGAGCCCAGTGTCTCTACAGCAGGTCCCGGGCGAGTTAGTTAACTGACAGAGACATGCTTATTTCCTGGTCATTTTTTAATTGTGGTCAGTTTTTTTTTAAAGCAATACTATTTGCAACCTTAGCAGTACTTGAGGCAAGAGAAAAAAGATAATGGTTCCAAGAGTGATCACAAAGAAATACACTTGTTGCTCTCTAACTTCCCTTCAAAACATTGCAAGAGAAACAATGGTGATAGTAGTAGAGTGTACTCCAAAAGGCCAAATAGCAAAGGTGACAAGAAAACAACAGCCTAAATTATTCAGTGGCTTTCATTTATCTTTTCTCATAATTTCAATTTTAACATATACACACACAAACACAAAAGAAGAAAAAGGTCTCCTTGCCAATGAACAATTCATTAGTATGTTATCCCAAACAAGAGACAAAAGTCACAACAAAGCGCTCAAAAGCAACACAGGGCAGGAGGCTAAAACAGCGACTCTCCCATTCCCAAGTAGTTGAGACGTAACCAACAGCTCACAATTGCACTCCTCTGGACTGGCCAAAACCCCAATCTTCCTGCAGTCACAGAGCATGCAACAGGAGCCCCCAAAGGTCAAAGCTGACCATTCAAGCTCTCTAGACGTGTGTCCTTACATGGGAAAGGGGGATTGTGTCACAGTGAGCACCAAACTCCTAAGCATCCTCAGAAGAACCTCCTCCTGGTCCTAATTTAAAGAGCCAGTAGTTAGTGGGTCCAGCGCAATAGATCAATGGCTAAATCCTATTTGCAAACCCCAGGATCCCAAATGGGCACCGGTTTGTATCCCACCTGCTCCACTTCCCATCTCCCTGCCCATCGCCTGGGAAAGCAGTCAAGGATAGCCCACAGCCTAGGGACCTTCATTGCGTGGGGATACCTGCAGGAAGCTGCTGGCTTCAGCTCAGCTCAGCCGTGGCCATTAAAGTCATTTGGGGAGTGAACCAGTGGAGGATTTTTAAACTGGCACTGGGGGCTAATTCTGTCAAGTTACACTGCAGAACCACCTGCAGAGCGCATAATCTGGGAGTGGGAGTGGCCTAGAAGGGAAATAGTGGGCTCCTCCCTCTTGGGTTACCACTCCCATGGGAGAGCACAAGAACTAGGACAGGGGCTGGGGTGGCTAGATAGAAAGGCACTCAACAGCTTGTGTGTGGGCTGGATAGTTGGGCTGGTTGGGTTGAACTGGGCTTCAATGTCCATTGACATATATGAGAGCTGAATGGAATGTGGGACAGACTGGACTAGTCTGTTACACAAACTGGCAAACCAGGATAGGGGGCGGGCCTGGTGGGGGTTATTGTGGGTCACTCCCAATAGGCTGCAGCTCCCACTGGTTTATGTGAGGGCCGCGTATGTGCTGGGCAGAATCAGGCTGGACTGCAACACTGGAACACTGGTTCCAGTGGAAGTCAGGGCTGAAAACAGAACCAACCCTGCAATTGCAACCACCAGCTGATTGGGGCAATGGACTGTGTCGGGCCCTTTACTTGCTAGTACACACAAGAATCTGATCTGGGAACACCCCAGACAAACTTTCTTTTGGGATCTCCCCAATCGAACTGCCGGACTCAGAACCCTAACCATGAAAAGGCAGAGGGCAGGGGAGGGGTGGGAGAACCCAAGTATCTATGTAACTGTGTCACATAATACAATGTAATTAATGAAGTTAAATAATAAATAATTAAAAAAAAAAAAAAAAGAAAAGAAAAGGCAGAGGGCAGAACAAGTCAATCAACTACCTCAGCCATATGTTGGCAGTGAAAAACTGGGCAAATGGAGAGTCTAAGATGGACTATGTCAATCAGTGGATTCTTCAAGGACCTCATTGTGCTTGGAGTGGCAAGATTGGCAGCGATTCATAACTGTTGAACTATCAAACGCACTTGAGCAAGACCCTCGGAGCATGCCCGACATCCAGGACCTGGGGTGGGTGGGAGACTGGGTGTGGCTTCTCCCTTAAAATCCCCCTTTACCTCAGATACATGAAGGAAACATTATGGAAATAATAGTCTTACCCATTTTCCTATAGCCCTTGAACATTTTTACCCTAATTAACTATGTAAAGATTGTCAAAAATATAATTAAAAAAATGGAAAAAAAAGATATCCACAACTTGATTTTCCTAAACTCACACCAGCACTTGACAAGTTGGCAAATGGCTAGAGGTAAACTAGGGTTCTGGCTGCTTCAAGAAAGCCACCAGGAGGGGTAGACTGAACGTATAATCATGATGTGCATTAGGCAGTTGCCAAGGCGAGGCTCAGGAAGGATTTGATTGAAGTCACTCAGCCAACAAAAGCCTAGAAATCGGATCCTCCAACTCTCAGCTCAGTGCTCACAAGAAAATTCGCAGGAAACACTGGAAATTGCAAAAAAAAAAAAAAACCACTACATATCAGTAAGAAGGAAGAGAATGTGCTACTTTAAATATATACATATATTTGTAAGCCACACTGACATCTTGCATTCTTCGAACACATCCTAATTTTAGATCTTTACATCAAATTATTTTAAAGATGCCTGCTAAGAAAAATCTCAATGATTTAATGTTATCAAAATATTATCATTCTCAAGGTTTCCTTAATTGGAATATGTTCATTGCAAGAGGGAAGGAACAAGTCAGTAGAAACACATGCTTTCAATATTTGTGAATTAACAATTCCCAAGAGATTTTGTACTTTAACACAGCACTTCACCGATTTGTTGGATGATACACATTTCAGACTTGTACAAAATGCCATCTTGCTGCAGCATTATCATTCCCTAGTGCTTCTGTTCCGATGCAAATCACCTTGGAAATAATTCTGTATGTTTTCTGTATGTTTTTCAAAATGTTTAATTATGCATTTGAATGGCAAAACAACAATGCTACAAGATGATCAGTTTTAAATCAAAAACAAAACTATAGATTGTAGTTTACTGCCATATATATATATATTTTTTACTTTCTAAAAAAGTGAATTATAATTTGGACATTCAATACGAAAGTGTTTGTCTTCATTTTTTCCTGAAAAAGATGCTAATCTAATGTTGTGCTTCACAACCAACAGCCACTTAAAACAGGAACTACCCAAAAAGGAAATCTTGTAACTTCAGAGTGACGCAACATATTAAAAAGCCTCCTCCAGTTGTCATGCTTAAATCACACACCCGGAAATGATCCTAAAAAATGAGAGGGGAGACCTGACTCCAGGTCACTGGGGGAAGGTTCAGAGAAACAACAGCTGGCCCAATCTCAAGCTGTTATTGGGACTGCTATGTAACATTGGGGAGCAGACATTAAAAAGGTAAATCAAGTTATGTCATCACTGAACCCCAGTCTACCTAACTGTGACACACAGCTGTGGATGTGACCCTATTTAAAGCATAGCAAACCGTGAGGCTAAGCTAATTAGCTAATGTGAATTTACTTGTGCTTAGGACTTTGAATTAGGAGAAAGTATTGAAGTCCCAAAGGAATCAGCTTTTGCCAGTCCCTCCTCCAGACAACGGAGAGTTCCTGAATACAAATGCACTAAACACTTTTTCACTTCCATCTAATAATGTTTAGCAAGTCCAAAAATACTTTGAAATGCTTCTGAAAATGTAAGGCCGCTTAGAAACTTGAGCTGTTTTTAGTAATGGTATTTTAGAAGTGGTGTAACTTACCACTTTAGGCGAAGAGGTATGACTCGTCACTGGTAACAGTGTGACTCCGCAGGCTACAAAGAGCTATTTTGAGAAAATAAGAGATCTGGGTTCTAGGCTCAGACCTCACCCTGCCCTTCATGTATATAAACTGTAATGCTTATGCAATTCACACATCAAATTTCTGTTCAAAAATGGAAGAATCATGGCAGAATAAATTATATATGTTTATATATATGAACAACGGTGTTTTTAGTAATAGAAGCACTTAGTGGTGGTTGAAAGATTTTAGATATTTCAGTTACTTCCTAGTCCTCAAATGCTTCCACAACCTCCCTCTCCCACCCCTCCCCTCCCTTCTCCTTTCCTCTTTCCTCTCTCCATTATGTTCATGTTATAATGTAGAAAGTAATTCTATTAACCAGGCCATACCAGTTCTCAGTCACAGAATAAATTTCAAATGTAACTTCCTTATTCAAAAATACATCAGCAAGACACATTTTAAAATAAATTCAGAATACCACAAAAAGACTCACAGAAAGGTATCAAAGTATAGTGTGCTTCACCAACCTATAGTTATCCTATTTCCAGCAAGGGTGTGTAATTATATAAAGTGACCTCTTTCCAAATGAATGCAGACTTCAAGTGCTAGATCAAGGAATAATCCAAGTCTAAATCTACTTAAGAAAATAATAACCAACAGCATTTTTGGCGAAGACTACATTAAAAAGATGAAACTACCCAAAGCTGCATGATGTAATATACCTCCATGAAAGAAGGAGCTAGGAAAAATTCCTAAACTGAGAAGTGGAAGAAAGAAATTAAAAAAAAAAAAAATCTCATGGAAAATATTATGAGTCTGAAACCTTGATAAAACTTTCTATGCTTATTTATTTTCACCTGCTTGAAAGAGGAAGAGAGAGAGAGAGGGAGACACCAACCCCCTGGACATCTTTGAACTTTACATTTAGAAAGTCAATGCTGCTGAGTATTTCAGGGGTGGGAATTGTGACCACTGAGTGGAGCAGGTGCCTGGGATACCAACATCCCTTTCCAGAGTTATGGCTACTCTGCTTTGGATTCAGCTTCCTGCAAGGAATCCCAGGAGGCAGCAGATGATGTCATGGGTACCTCCCAATCACCTGGGAGACCTGGATGTTGTTGGATCCTGGCCTCAGCATGGCCCAGTACAGGCTCTGTCTTTCAAATATATTTACTTCAAATAAGATAGTCCAACACAAAAGATGGACACTCAGCATTCTGAATCTGTTTTTCATCTATAGCTGAAGCTTCTTAAAAAAAATACAGAAGAAAATGAAAATTGCATTATTATAGGTGTGAAGAACATTGTCTTTCTCAGCTGTCTGATGAATGGCATGTCCTGTGACTGAGAATTTAACCATTTCTTACTGAGCTATTCTGTTACAGCTAACAGCAGGAATGGAGGTCTGGTGTGTAGTCAATGACTTCTAGAGATTTCCTCCAACATAGGAGAAAGTATTGAACATTTTTGTCACATGAAGACAGCAATGATCAACACTGATACCACTCACTCCTACATATCTGAGTCTTGTCATTAATTTGAACGTCCTAACTCTCTAGAAGGTCCCACAGTTTTGTAAACACTCTGGAGGGCAGTGCCTAATGTCTCACTCTCACCATCACTTCCTTAAAGGAATCAGGATGGACATTTGACACTGATTATAAAGCACTGATCCCCTACATCTAGCTGGTTAGTAATACACAAAGCCTTCTTTGGTTTCTTCTTCCTTTCTTCTGGTTATCTCTTCGGGTATCCAACATCTCTAAGAAAGAATGGAGAAAAACTAAGTAAAATCCAATCTTTAGTTTTACTTCTAGTAAAGCATTTCTCAAACAAAATAGGTGCTAGCACCATGCCATATACTTAGCTAAGTGTCCGGCACCCAATATGAGCACCAGTTCAAGTCCTGGCTGCTCCACTTCTGATTCAGCTCTTTGCTTATGTCCTGGGAAACAGTCGAAGTTGGCTCAAGTCCTTGGGACCCTGCACCCACACATGGGAGACCTGGAAGAAGCACCAGGCTCCTGGCTTCAGACCAACTGGCCTACTTCCAGCCATTGTGGCCATTTGGGGAAAGAACTGGCAGATGGAAGATCTCCCTCTCTCTCTCTCTCTCTAAATCTTTCAAATAACAAGAAAAATAAAAACTATTAAAAAGGAAAAGCAAAATAACCTCTTTTACATACTTAATAGAAAATGCACTAAGATAGTACCTACGCAAGGGTGGTATCATTAGGGGTGATTTCTCTAATGCCCACACCTTTTAAATTGTAATTGTATTATTAATAGTTATACTTGATATCAAACAATAAAAGAATTATTGGGAAAGTTAAAACCAGTGATCTCAAACATTTTCGCTATCTTGGGTTTATGTAACGCAAAGGGAAGTTGCCTATATAACTTGACAATGTAAACAAACACAAAAATATCTGCTACTTATTCCTGACTTCATTGTCTATGTGAAGGAAAGGAAGGTAATAAAAGAAAAGAAAGCCCTGGGGACACACCCACAAACCAAAACCACAAGAAAAATAATCTAAAACCAGACCCTAGGAAGTAGGAGGAGGCCCAGCCCAGTGTCTACATGAGAAATGATTGTGCAGCACTAACAGGGCAAAACCACATTCCTGTCCCAAGTCTCATCCTAACTCCAGTGCTTTCAAAAGGCGGGTGGATTTGCAATCGGACCAGATAGCAACTGAGATAGTGAGAGACCACAGAGGGGCTCAGGACTGTGCTGCTTCTGATGAGACAGCACTCCGTTGGGGGGGGTGTGTGTGTGTAATACCGTGACTCCAAGAAACCAAGCTAACCAGCAGGTGCTACCTTTTACAGCGAAGTCCTCACCAAGCACTTTTTAAAATGAGAGCCTCTTTAGTTAACAACGAAACCTCTGAAGAATTGCAGGACATGCTTTCTAGAAGAGTCATTCACATGATGCTTAATGTCATGAGAATGCAGCAACACCTACTATCTTCCAAACAACCCAGAGCTCTTAGTAAGCCATGTTTATGTGAATATTCACATAAACATTTCCCCTTCAAGTTAAAGCACCACATGGCTGAGAAGTAGAGTTGGAGACTCTGTGTGGTTTACAAGGGCTCAAGGCTGTTTAATAAGCTATTGTAAAGGCACCAAGTTTTCACCAAGCCCTGGGGAGTGTTCCCTATGAAACTACTTTGATAATTCCAAGAAACCAAATACCTTCCTATACAGATCCCATAGAATTTTCTAAGACAGCGCTACAGCTTTGTTTCCAGACCATTTCAGATCTGGTAAGCCTTTTTCTGAGGATTTACTCAAAAGGTTTAAAACCAATAGCTAAAAAGATGTTTGCACACCATGATTTTCGCAGGAACTATTCAAAACAGCCGACTTCACAAATCAACTTGAGTCTATCAACAGATGAATGGATGAAGTCAGAGTGGCATATATGCAGGTATGAAAAGAAGGAATTCTGTCACTGGGACAGCACAGATGGAATTGTAGAACACCAAGCCAAGTGAAATACACCAGGCACAGAAAGACAAATGGCTCATGTGCTCACTTTCACGGGGAACATGAAACAGTTAGAAGCAGAGAGGGCTGAGAGCAGAACAGTGGTTGGAGATGACAGCCAAAGAGCACAAAGCCTCGGGAGGAAGAGGCGGGGGTGCTTCTTTGGAGACCTACTGTACAACATAGTAAATACAGTTAATGAAAGCACACTGTATATTTCAAAACTTCTAGAATAAATATTAAATATCCTCATGACAGAAAATGAATTTTTGAGGTAATGGATATGTTATCCAATTTAACCCAAGTTCTGTCAGATAAATCATAACATTGTTATTTGTGCCCCCCCAGGAAATATAGCTATAAATCACCAATTTACAATCTTTTGAAAAGGAAAGTCAAGAGTCAAATGGAGACCTGGGGAGTGGGCAGTGCACCACCAGCTTTTCTCCTCACAGAGGAAGCAGTCTGAATAAAACACATTTCACTGTCAGACAGGACACAAACAGCAGTCTTCATGTCAAGGTCGGAGGTGTCCTACTGCTCAATTTACTCCTTATATTCGATTCCTACATAATGCTTTCCTAAGACAACTATTTTGAAAATAAATTCAACAAACAAGTAATATTATCTATAAACTTTCAATAAGCTACTTATTACATCATATGACCTAAATGTAGCCCTGAGAAAAAGCATCATCCTTGCCATTAAATCTGGGTACACTGAAAACCTAGAGCTCCGTGTGGGGGTGTGCGCGCACGTGAGCACACTGTGTTTCCCTCTGAAATTTGTTTCTTTCAAGAAAGCCATTACATCTTTAGGTCTCAGTCAACACTAGTAATTTGAGTTCATTCTCAGGGATTTAATGATATTTAAGATGTACAACAGTGATAGGGTAACAGATGTGGCACGTAGCGTATACACTTTTTCTCTTAGGTAGAACAGAAAACTTTAATCACTGTATTATTTATTACAGGGGATATTGTTAAGAATAATATGAATATGGACTGCAGCTAACAGGTGACATCAATATCTGGATTTCCTCCAGTACTCCTCATCCCTAAGAAACAGGTGTTAGGAGGTGAGATCCACTTACACTTTAGACCCACCAAACTACGGCACAAATACCAACTCCCATCATTTACCATCATGGTCTTGGTCTATTCATTGGTCAGATCAATATAATATCTTGCTGAGTTTTTAAGAGAATAAAAAAGAAAGTCACACATGTAGAGCTTTGTGTCATAGGTGTCTTGTATCAGGAGTACCTGTGACACTAGCGAGAGGCAATCAAATATTCTACTACTACCTGAAACACCAGGACTGCCAACTTCTGAGTCAGATTTAACTAATACATAAATTGCTCAGACTATGCTAAGCACTTTGGGAGGCTGCAAATTTTTCAGCAGCTAGTCAGTGAGTATTTATTGAGTGCACTGAAGACACAGCTATGCCCTGGAAACTTGGCACACACATCAATGAACACACGTAATCCCCACCCTCCAAGAGTTGCCCATCCTAAGAGAACAAATGAACAAACAACACAGAGAGAAAATCTAATATTTTTTTAGCGTAAGGTTAGCTGAACATGGTTATGAAGGATGGTTGGAGGGTACGTGCTGGCAAGTAGAAAAGCTGCTTTGTGTCAATAGATTTTGCTATTTTACAAAAGGGAGAGAAAACAACGAATGACTTATAGATGAAAAGTGGTTATAACCATAAATTACAATTTAGATATTGGATATAACCATAAGAAAGTATATCAACATAGGACTAAATGTAAGTAAACTTCACAGTGAAAAGCAAAATTATCTGGGGTGACAAAAGAATAAAACTAGCAAACATCAAAAAAGTTACGGATGTCAAGGGTAACACACTAGAACAATCATTATGTGCATTCAGGTCTCAGCTTTGCTCTAAATTCCAACTTCCTGGTTTCTTGGTGTATCCTGGGAGTTAGGAGCCACTGCTACCCACACAGTACACCCGGGTTGTGCTCCCCTACTCCTGGCTTTGGCCGGCCCAACCCATTTTTAAAAGTGGCTGGGAAGTGAACCTGCAAATACAAGAGCTCTCTTCTCTCTGTCTTTGAAAGGCATAACTTCATAACATGATTTCAAACATAACTTCAAAACATAATTTTTTCTCAATAAACAATAAAAAAAGTTGTTACATTAAGTCTTTTGTTAACTATTCAACCTAGATAGCTGGTAAATTCAATTGCTGAGTGTCTGGAGGATTAGTCTAGTATTTCCAGGGCAATCCTGGGGATGAACTTAGTTCCCTCAGCAGTCTGGGGTCTTCCTTCCTAGGCTCAGTCCCTTCCTACACCTGGGGCTTGTCCCCACAGCCTAATTAGTTCTGCTATGGGTTTTTCTCTCTTTCTAAACCTGTCTCAAACAATACGGGGTGCCATTTTTCAAAGTTGATTTGCATATGCTTAGCACACACATTCTTAGGACAAAATATACCAAACAAGCCAATGATGTTTCTACTTCAAACATCTGTTTCTCTACTTTATTAATATATGCTACCTCCAAAAATGTAGTGTTAAGCTTATTCTTGTCAATCTAATTAATGCAAACTTTAATTCATTCACTACATCTCTATGAATTCAATTATCAAGACCAG
Source organism: Ochotona princeps (assembly GCF_030435755.1). Taxonomy (NCBI): domain Eukaryota; kingdom Metazoa; phylum Chordata; class Mammalia; order Lagomorpha; family Ochotonidae; genus Ochotona; species Ochotona princeps. The sequence goes on from NC_080840.1 coordinate 55,735,053, forward strand.
AAGGTACAAGCATAAAAAATTGTATGGAATACTATCTTTACCCATACAACAGAATCAACAATAAAAACAGATCAACAATGTTTAAAAGAAAATTAATACCCTTTATTACTCATTCCAGAAAGGTTCTGCTCTCCCTGGAACTTGATCCAGAAACACTGGTCTGTTTCCAACCGAGGCCTCCTGTCTGTGACGGCTCTAATGACATCAGTTCTACCCTTCTCTCTTCAATGAAGTGACTGTCACTCTTCTTTTCAAATTTGCCTTTTTAAGATTATAAAACAAATAACTGTTTATAATGGAAAAAACAGAGGAAAGCTTCACCACCACCCCCATGAGTAATTTCTGTTAATATCTTAGATAATATTGGCCTTTAGTTTCTTCCCAATGTTTCAGTTCATATTTTTAAGCATAATTAAATGTAATCTTATATTTATTTCTCTTTACCCACTATTGCTGCTGCTGCTATTATAAGACTATGGCATCATTTACCTAGCCATTTCTTTCCTGTTATACAGGCCTGTTTTCATTGCTTCACTACTTAAAGAACTGAGTGAAGGAAATCTACATACAAACCTTCATTAGGATATACAGTTAATTTCTTGATATTCCTAGGTCAAAATAGAGCAACAATTTTAAGCCTTCGGATATAAAGCCAAAGTGATTTTTCAGAAAATACCAAATTAATTTAATCACAGTTTGATTAACAAAGGGCAGTCTCCGGCCCGACACAGTGGCCTAGTGGCTAAGGTCCTTGCTTTGAACGTGCCGGGATCCCATATGGGTGCCGGTTCTAATCCCGGCAGCTCCACTTCCCATCCAGCTCCCTGCTTGTGGCCTGGGAAAGCAGTCAAGGATGGCCCAAACCCTTGGGACCCTGCACTCGGTGTGGGAGACCCGGAAGAGGTTCCTGGCTCTTGGCTTCCGATCGGCACAGCACCGACCATTGCAATCACTTGGGAAGTGAATCATTGGACAGAAGATCTTCCTCTCTGTCTTTCCTCCTCTCTGTATATCTGCCTTTCCAATAAAAATAAATAAATCTTAAAAAAAAAAAGGGCAGTCTCTCACCATTTATTCAGTCATCTTACTAATTGAAAATAAAGGCATCTTAACTAAATCTTTCTTTTTACTTCTTAATTTAACAATCAAGCCTATTCATTATAGAGGCTAAAATGGAACTTAGTTTTTCCCCCAGAATTTTGCCTGGCATTCTGGAATTTCTGGCCAAAGCTTCATTACCTCCACCTCATCACCTCATCATAGGTGGAGGTCATTACCACTAAGACCAGCAGCAGCTGACTGCTCTGAGACACACCCAGTAGCCGACACGGCTCACGCAGAGCAGTCAGGACACTCACCTGTGTCACTCCGTATTACTGCTCGTCTCCCCACTACTGGCAAAACAGGCCAAACACTGCCTTAAGCTTGAATAGCCTTACACCAAAATTCTTAAGAGTTCCACTTTCTTCAGTTCTTTCCCAGCACCCATAATACATCTAAATGTAACACTACTTCCAAAATGGACTGGTTGTTAAAATACAAACTATGAGTTTATGTGTGCATAAATGTAAAAACACACATGTGCCTACCCTCAATAAACAAATTATACTACAGACACATCAGTGTGCACATCAATGGGAATGCACATAAAGCACTCTTATACAAGATTTCACTGTAGTTAATTCAAAATAGTGAAAGCAATACAATTAATACAAATAAAGTCCTGGAAAACTGACCCTTCTATATTTCACACACACACACATACACACAGGCCTAGAATTACAAAAATAACTTAAACTGACCTAACAAGGAACTTCATATGAGAAAAACTGCCAGGTATTTCTAACTTCCTGTATCACATATCGTTGGTCACAGCCTCCAAGGATACAATGCTGAAGATTTTACGCACAAAAGTTCCTTCAACTCACTAGCCCATGATGCAGATTCACTCTTAAGATCATTGGTAACTCTTAGCTCTTCTTCCAATCTTCCAAATTGCCCAGGTAAGTAAAAGGTAGATCAGGAAGGCAATATGATCCTAAGTTTTCACTGCTTCAGACTTTAGAGTAAGTGTGCCAGCAGTTCCTCAACACTTGCAAAATAAATAACCTTAGAGAAATACAAGTCATTGACTACGTCTGCCATGGTTCTGATAGATAACTTGTTCACTGGGTTTCTCTAGAGTTGGCACATAGATAGGACAGTCAGTAACATCCTCATTCCTGTCCCAACAGTCCTGCACCTTCAACCAGCCAGGCTCACTGCCTTTGCTTAAGGCAACTGCTTTGCTTAACTTCAAAGTTTTCCATTCCTATTACAAGATGACATATCTTCTTCAGACTCGCTCAACAAATTAATATATTCTGCTAGTGTCATCTCTCTCCTTTCATCACAGGCACATATGAACACACACATGAGCAATCTTCAATTTAAGTTGAATTTTGAATATCAGTATTATTTAAAGAACCTGAAATATCCAAATTTAGTAGGACTGGTTCATGTCCCAGCCGCTCCACTTCCCTTTCAGCTCCCTGCTGTGGCATGGTAAAGCAGGAGAGGATGGGCCAAAGCCTTGGGATCCTGCACCCATGTGGAAGACCCAAAGTGGCTCCTGGCTTCACATCAGCCCTGTCTCAGCCACTGTGGCCAAATGGGGAGTAAAGCACCAGATGGAAGATCTTTCTGTCTTTCCTGCTCTCCGTAAATTTGCCTTTCCAATTAAAATAAATAAATCTTTAATAAACAAATAAATATACACATGCAAAAAGGCTTAACCTTTTTTTTAATAAAATCCATAACATACAATATTCAATTTAAATAATTATTGTTCAAAAGATATCATAAAGCTGGCTAGGTACCAAACCTGCTTGATTGTGTGGAACTGAATGGTATTTCAAAAATGTTCATTTTCAACAATTCTTCAACCCAACTTCTATAACTGAAAAAAATCAGGCCATAACATCACAACACCAGTTGAAATCATTATTTCAGTTTAAAATCAACCAACTAGACGAACAGTATAATCACAAAATATGAATGTCATCACAACTAGGCAAAGTATCTCAATTAAAACAAGACATACTTGAATATGGAAAGAAATTAATGTGGATTTTCAACATGCTTTTTAGTCTTACTAGAACAAGCAATGACACAAGGATTATTTGACTAAACACTGATGTATTAACCAAGTTAAAAGGCAGAAAGAAGACACAACTTTACAGATGATAAACAGAGAGATACACAGACCAATCAACCAACCATTTTTAAGCTGCGGCACCTACCAGAGACTGCCAACAATCCCCAGTTCTTCGGGAAGCAGCATTGTAATGAACTGGCTACATGCATCCGAGAGACTCAACCCACATTTCCTGATTTCTATGACAAAGATTGTCATTAACCTATCCAAGATCACCAGGAATGCAGTACCAGTGTGGCCACCCTTAAATAAACCTTTCATCTACTGTGAGCAAAACAAAAACATCACAAAACTGGTATGGCAAGTTACACAACTTAGCACTATTATACAGTAGTTTCAGATGAGACCGCCTGACTAATCAGCGCACATGAGACACACAGAGAAGTCACACATGCGTAACTTACACTGGGCAAGGAAAAGCAAGAACTATCAACTCATGCAATTTTTAGCAGTAACTGCCTATGAGATTACATAAATCATCCAATAAATAAAAGTCTAGATAAAGCCCAAGGGATTATATAACTCCTGTATTTTGACTGCAAAAGGAAAAACCTTGCTTTTGCCCTTACAATCCGATTTCTGTGTTTCCACACCACATCTATGACATTTCTAAAAAAATTTTTTGTGGTTCCAAAGTGTCTTTTAGTTTCCTTGAATAAAGAACTTAGCCATTTTATATGCATTTTTGTTAACTAAAAATCTAAACTAAACAACTAGCTTCTACAATAGTGAGCTTGCTCTTATTATGGAAGACTTTTATTAATATTAGGGTTTAAACAAGCAAGCAAGGCTCACTTACACAAACAGGAAATAGCAGAAACAAGCCTCATCAATGCTGAAGATCGTGTACATATCTACTTAACATCTACATGAATAATAAGAACAGGCTTTTCAAACTAAACAGTTGGTCATATTAAAACATAATTTCCATTTCCCTGACATTGAACTAGATGTTCTACTAGGATAATTAAAAAGCAAGAGGGAAAAATAAGACTGACAATATGAACATGATACAGAGTAACTAGAACCCTCAATACATTGCCAAAGGAGTGCAAACTGGTATAACCACTTACAGAACTGGTAGTACAGTCCGTCCCTTAGTATTGGTGGAGGTAATTTTTTTTCCCATTTACTTCCCATCCACTGTTACAAGTCCAAAGATACAAAACCCACGATGTAGAGCTCTCAAATATAGAGGGGATGGTGGTAGGTTGCTGACTATATTTAACCCCAGTTCAAAATAGGATTGATCAAACGATCTTGTAATTTTGCTTGGGGTACCTAAGAGAAATGAAAGCTATGTCCACCAAAAATTTATGCAGGAATATTTATAGCAGCTTTATTCACAATTTCCTAACCTGGAAACTTAAGTGTTTACCAGTAAAATAAATAAATAAATACATTTCAGTAGTGGGGAACAATTTTTTCTACTAAGGTCTATTTGTATATCCACAATATCATTTGCAGGCCATACAAAATTATTAACTTAAAAATTAGCCTGGAGCGATAGTCTAGTGGCTAAATCCTCGCCTTGTCAGTTCATGTCCCAGCTGCACCACGACCCATCCAGCTCCCTGCCTGTAGCCTGGGAAAGCAGTACAGCATGACCCAAAGCATTGGGACTGTGCACCAGTGTGGGAGACCTGAAGGAAGCTCCTGGCTCCTGGCTTCAGATCAGCAAATCACCAGCCCTTGTGGCTACTTGGGGAGTGAACCAGTGGATGAAAGATCTTCCTCTCCGTACCTTCTTCTCTCTGCTTTCCTAATAAAAAAATCAATCTTAAAAAAAAAAAAAAAAAAAAAACAGGGCCCAGCGCAGTAACCTCAGCAGCCAAAGTCCTCACCTTGCACATGCTGGGATCCCAACTGGGTGCCAGTTCATTTCCCAACAGGCCCATTTCCCATCCAGCTCCCTGCTTGTAGCCTGGGAAAGCAGTCAAGGAAGGTCCAAAGCCTTGGGGCCCTGCACCCACATGGAGACACAGAAGACGCGCCAGGCTTCTGACTTTGGATGGGTGCAGTTCCAGCCACTGCGGTCATGTAGGGAGTGAATCATCGGATGGAAGATCTTCCTCTCTGTCTCGCCTCCTCTCTGTATATCTGAAAGTCCAATAAAAATAAATCTTAAAAAGAGAGAGAGAGAGAGAAAATTTAGTCTTGCCTCATAGTGTCAGACTGAATGACTCTTCCAGCCTTCTACAGCCCAAGGGCCGGGCTGCTTTATGGGATCCTAGCTGGTGGTCCTAAAGCAACAGGGACTGTTCAGTGGGTGGCAGGAGTGTTCATGGGAGGTAGCTCCCCAGGGACATCTTCAGTTCTTGCCAGAGGCTTATAATAAAAGCCTGAATCAGGGCCACCCAGGCTCCCTCTCCTAGCTAACCAGGCGACTTTTCGTCCACACAGCCTCTGCAGATGGGCCCTTGGCATATCCTGCACTGTGCCAGCTGGACTTGCATTATCTGAAACTGCGAGCTAAATAATCTGTCTTTTAAGTAGCTTGCCCCAGGTATTCCAATATCCAAAAGCTGACTAACACAGTGGTGCCCACCTGTACCCACGACAACCGAGACTAAAGCACTGGCTCTCTTTGCTGAGCCACTAATGAGAAAGCATGTCGGAGGGAACTTTCTAGGATACTAGTGCAAACGTCCGTACAGACACATACGTGTTTATTGGCATATACAAATGTATGCATACAGAAAAAGTCATCTGAGTCATAATCCTTCTCAGCATTCACTGGCTTCCCGAGGCTACCTAAGCCTGGGTTTTTTTCCTCTAGATGAGATGTTTAAACACTCAATAAATAGTGGCGATTGTGGTTGTTGTCATTACCTTGTCAACAAACAAGGAACATGATGAAAAGATTATAAATGCCCAAAGTAAAAACAAAACAAAATACAACACAACAAACCATCGGGGGTTGGGGAAGGAAGAGATACAAGAAATTAGAAGCTGGCAAGGTCTGATATCATAATATTAAAACAAAATGCTAAACACAGCCCAGTAAAACCTTAAGTGCATAGTGACTGAGTCACAAGAAAAAGACAAATTATATTTATGTAACTAAAAAGGTAGCAATGTGTACACAACAATTAGAAAAGATGATGGTTGAAGTTGTTAAATGAAAGCATTTCCAACACCCAAGAGTTGGCTGACATCTGTTATCTGAGAGGCATCAAGGAAAAGCAAACAGATAAGAAATTTTTATCTGCTAAACAAAAGACTCTGATAAGTTAATTTGTTTTGAAGTCTCTCATTCTCCCATTGACCTAGGATTCTAAAATGTTCACATAGTGCAGCATTTCATTACAAAATCAAATTTTAGCATGTAAATTTCCATTTTTCACATGCCACTTCCTGGAATTCTCTCTTGGAATAATGGTAAAAGTAGAACTATGGGGCCAGAAGCGTGGCATATTCAGCTAAAGCCTTTGCCTGCAGTGCCAAACTCCCATATGGGTACTGAATGCACTTCCAATCCAGTTCCCTGCCAATGCACTTGGGAAAGCAAGTGAGGATGGCCAAGTCCTTGGGCCCCTGCACCCACACACACACCCAGAAGAAGCTATTGGTTCCTAGCTTCTGATTGGCTCAGCTCTGGCTGTTGTGGCCATGCAGCAATTGAACCAGCGCATGGAAAATCTCTTTGACCTTCTCTTTTTTTTTTAACTGAAACAAAATTTAGACTTTTACTGACGAATATATTACTAGGTGAATACATAAATCATGAAAGTAAAAAATTAAAATAAATTTTCCACACAGGAACAAATAAAAAAAAATCACAAAGGGTTCTCTGGATTTCTTCTAAGTCAAACTCCAGCTCGCTCAAATATAAAATGTTGCTAAAAATGACACAAGTATAAATTACTAAAATGTTTTCCTTTTTGGTTCTCTTCAGCTCACTACAGTTAATAATTAAAAGAAATATCTCCCTCAGAGCATGCCCAACATTGGGGACCTGGGTGTACCTTCTCCTCTTAGCTCTCCCCTCCCCCCAGGGACAGAAGGAAAAAAGAGAATATCAAAACAATGGTCTCACCTACTTTCCTAAAGCCACTGACACTTCATACTGTAATCAAATATGTAAAAAGTATCAAAAATAAAATTTATACAATAAAAAAAAGAAATATTCCTTCTTTAAGTATTTTAAGTATCTAAAATTGGGGCAGACATGGGTCCGGCCACTAGAGGTGCTGGAGTGCTTGGGATGGAGCCTCCCCCCCAACGCCCCCACCTCAGGCTTCCAACCCAGCTTCCTGCTAGCTCACCTGAGAAGCAGCATTTGGAGGCCCAAGGGTTAAGAGTTTAGCTGCCTACAGATGGAGTTCCTGACTGGTGTCCGGGCCATAGGGATTACATATGGAGTGAAATCAGTGGATGAAAGATTTCTCCGGCTCCCCTTCTCTGATGTTCTTTCAAAATGCAATTTTTTAATAAATAAATAAAACAGAAAACTCTAAAATTCAAGCCATATATTACTTTGTAACAAACTTTCCAGAAGTATAACATTTAGATCATACATTTCCATCCACTGTTTCTGAACATTTAAACTGCATACTGCAACGGAAATCAAAATAAAAGTCAACTTTAGCTAAGTTCATTTTAAGCGAAGCTTCACTTTTCATTTCAGCCTTATCTTTAAATGCTTACACAGAATCTCACATTTTGTGGAGCAGCAATCAAATCCATTGTGAACTAAAGAGAATCATGCCAACGTTGCAGGCAGTTGCAGCCAGCAGAGTATAACTAAATGCAGTTTTGATACACAAACTACAGTTTAAAACAATTAAGCCATGACTGACTGAACGTTGTGATATGACTAGAGATGCTGACAAAGTTCCAATGCACAACTCTCTGAAGGTCACCAGGATTTTCTTTTATATTCATGTTTCATGGGCTCCTTTGTTAAGGTTTCCCAGGCAACTCTTCAGAAAAGTAGTCCCTGTGTGGTGACAGAAGCCATCTTCAGAGTTGTAAATCCACTATTTTACTACAAGCACAAATATTCAGGCACATACGCCTGGAATTAGAAGGGGCTGACTTGCTTGTAGCTAAAACTGGTCAAAGTAAATATGCACTCCAAAAATTTTAAATCTCTAGGAATTCTTTTTTTTTAAAAAGCAAGGCATGTATTTCAGTTTAAAAAACAACCAATACTGTATTTGAACAGAGAATATCTATGCCAAGACTAGTCCACTTTGAATTAAAATGGCAGCATTTGTAAGCAGGTTTTAAAACGTAATAATTGAAAAAGAAAACCACCTACACTTGAATGTTCTCCACAATACCACAACATATTATAAAGTGACTGTATTTCTGAGTATATTTCCAGAAAGCTGGTATGACTAAACCCTTTTCCCACCTTATTCCTAATTCTAAGTAGAAAAAGAGGTTTTTCTGTGGAAGTTAATAGAAAACTCTGCCAAAATCCCCTCTGATTAGCTTAGTCACAAGTTTTGCTGTTACTTTTTTCAGTGGTTGGGGCTTTTTCTTTTTTAAAGATACCTAATACAATATACATTTCTGTGTGTCAATGTTTCTATTAAATTCATCTTTCCCCTTTTTAAAGAACTCACAAATGACCAACTCTTGCTTCCTGCACTAAGTCTATTTAATCTTTGCAGATCAAACTCCAGAAGTCCATAGTTCAGAGAGGCACCTGCTTCACAAAAGCTGAGCTGTGGTTGCTCAACACATCACACAGTGCACATGAGAAGAGGCCCAGCCCGCTGTCCTCACAGCACACAGAGCAGGCCTGAGGGACAAATGTGATTAGTTTCATTTTACAAAGCAGCAGGGAAAACCGGGCTCAAATGACTTGGATAGGGTCTCCTTGCTAGTGGCAAAGTACAGAACCAAACCTAAGGTTTCATATAGTGGATCGCACGGTCTTTTCACCCAATCTTCAGGCCTCCTTAACATTTGTTTATTGCATTCATCAAAGAGCTGGGTGGATTGGTCTTTTCCATGTGCCTCAAACATTGTCAAGGACTACATTGTTTTACTGACAGACCTGAGGGAGCTAACTCAATTGCTGTGAGTGCAGAATAACACAAATCTTCATTCTCACACATAGGCTGTGCAGGGCACTGGTGCTGTTCAATCACCCAAGGATCCATCAGTTCCAGAGCCTTTCAGCTCTGCAGTGCAACAGAACAAGAAAGACTTCCCTGAACTCAGTGTGAGATAGTCCCAGGCCGTGGCCTGAGATTAAACCTGTTCCAACACCACCATGAAAAGCCTGCTTGATCAGACTTTTAGACAACATCAATACCCAACAGCAGCAAAACCTACAAACTTACAAGGTTTCAGAAGGTTTGCATTTTACCAGGGTGCCAAAGCTTGGAAGCTGAAGAAGCACCTTACTCGCTCCATCTGTGAACACAGCATAGCTAGTACACACTGATGGTGACCATTATCTGCACTTGTCTGTTCAGCAGGAAGGACCAAACGCCACCAAGGAACCCCTCCCCCAACTTCAGCTAGCTCCAGCCAAGACATTACCCAATCATTTCACAACAGCATGCCCCTGGCCTGAGCAGTCAGCTATTATCTGTTTCCTAAAAAGGAGTAACACTGATCAATTACACTGTCGGGCAATCAACATTTTGTACATAAAACATGCTTCATAATTGTTAATCCCGTCCCTCCTTCCTTCTTATCATCAGTCAAGTCAGTCTTCCTGTTCTGCTGCTACTACTGTAATTCAAGCCTATAAGAGTCCTGTAACTAGTCCCTCCTGTCCATACACTCTATCCTGTACTGCTACCTAGCTGATCCTTAAAACAGCTTTTATCACATCAAACTCTGCTCAGGACTCTTCCACTGGTTCCAGAATGTGTATTGAATCAATCCTTAACATCTATGCCCAGCTTTTAAGGTCTAATTCGTACCCTCTTTATTTACCCAAGGTAAATTTCCTACTTCACAGACATGAAAGATCAAATCAGCCTCTTGTAATTGATTATAAATTAGACCAAGTCAACCCTTAGAGTTCCTGATGCAACATGTCAACTTGACCTCTTTCATTTCCACATCTAAAAACCTTCACTAGTTCCCAACTGCTAGCATAATTAAGTCCAAGCTCTTTAAAACACCATTCAAAATTCTGCATAACCATAATGTGCTCCAAAGTTGTATGTGCTGCCTCATTCCTATGGTAACCAACACATACCCTCTCCTGTCCTGACATGGAGCCCTTGCCCTCTCCTGTGCACTGGCCCTGGTTTCCCTGCATCTCTCAGTAATACATGTTCACTGTGAACATAAAATCTCCAGGGGGTAGAAGGGTGGCTTAGCAGTGTAAACTTCCACTTGTGAGGACAGCATCCCATTAAGAAAGCCAGTTCTAGTCACATTGCTTCACTCCTGAACCAGCTCCCTGCTTATGGCATGGGAAAGCAGTAGAGGATGGCCCAAGGCCTAGGCCTCTGCACCCATGTGGGACACCTAGAAGAAACTCCTGGCTCCCAGCTGTGGAAACCTAAGGTCCGGCTGTTGCAGCCATTTGGGGAGGTAGAAGACCTCCCCATCTCATTTTCTCTCTCTCTCTCTTTAATTCAAGTAAAAAAGGAAGAATTCCTGCTATGGAATTGTATATACAATACATCTTTCAAAGTTCTGCTTCCATTTCAAGAACCAAATGCACTTTGCATTGCTTATCAGATTATCTGGGATTTTAATGATATTGGTTTACATATCTTACCTTGTGCATAAGATCAAGAAACTGTTCAGGGTAGAAGGTCCTTGGTTTTTTGTTTTTTTTTTTTTTTAAGATTCGTTTATTTTTATTGAAAAGTCAGATATACAGAGAGGAGGAGAAATAGAGAGGAAGATCTTCTGATTCACTCCCGACATGGCTGCAAGGGCAGAGCTGAGTTGATTCAAAGCCAGGAACCAGGGGCATCTTCCTGGTCTCACACACAGGTACAGGATCCCAAGGCTTTGGGCCATCCTCAACGGCTTTCCCAGACCACAAGCAGGGAGCTAGATGGATGGGAAGTGGGGTCGACGGGACTCGAACCACTGCCCATATGTGATCCCAGCACATGCCAGGTGAGGACTTCAGCCACTAGGCTATCGTACCAGGTCCCTTGGTTGGTCTTTAAATTAACTAATAACTCACAGCACAGTGCTTGCCTTCAGATTCAAATCATAAATCACAATAAACGGCACATGGGTAGATCCCTGGCAGAAGCTACCGGATACTGGTCAGGTGGTAAGTCAGCGATCTCCAAGTACACTCCCCTGGCACTCTGGGCACATCCTACTCAATCCCATTGCTACAAACTCTGCTCATTCTGCTCCTCCAAAGACTTGCTTTCCCCAACTTCTGTAATGGACTTTTTATCAACACATAAACACACATGCATGGTTGCAGCTATCCAGAAGGCAAGCTGTAGTTCTCAACCACAGCAGAACCACTGCAAGCAGTGTCTGTTAGTCAACTAGGACAATAGGCTACAGAAGCTGAACACACTCGGGGTCCAGTCCCAAGGGGTGCTTCTTAAAACTGTGATGAAATACACCTAACAAAAGCTGTCATTTCAATCATTTTTACACATGCAGTTCAGTACTTATAAGCAGGCTTACAATGCTCTTTCAACGGAATCATTTCATCTATTTTCAACATGTGAATTTTCTACCTATGTAATACTGCATTACATGTATGAGTATATGCCGGTATTTTACCACAGCTACCTGTGCATGCGCACACGTGAATGCACACACACACACACACAGTCACAGATGGACACTGGCCTCAGCAGCACAGCTCAGGAGCATCACTAACCATAGAGAGGCACTCTCTATGCAGCTTTGTAAAAGGAAGAAATGGGTAGTTTAAGTTCTCCGAAAGTGGCTAACACAAGTGCCAGTTAATGACCTCGTCATGCTTCAACCAATGCCTAAACATGCACATCCCTCAATACTGGCATGCATGTCCAAATTTAATTATCCATTACTAAATGTTGGTAAATCTGTCTTGCAACGATGCATGCCTCCCTCCCCCCAAAAAATGCCTTAGTTGCTTTGCTAATTACTAATGAGGCTTGTTTCAACAAAAGAAGCAAATATTACTTATAATGCTTCTGTTTAGTAATATTACTAGCCAGTTTTCCACTTGTATATACTGTTTTAATGAATACATTATCACTTCTGGCTTAATAGAGTACAAGGGATAAGTTATATGATTTTCCACAGTACTGGCAAACAAAGAAAAGACAAAAAAACCTCAGACCACATTTCCCAACACTAAATGAATTGCACTTGGTAACACGTGTTCAACACTGCATTAGCCCATCCATACATGTGTGCACACATGTGTGTATATGTTTATGCAAATGACACATCCCAAGCACACAAAATTTTTTTAATTTAGTGTAAGTTTCCTTCTTCTGTGGTCCTAAATTGGATGCTACTGACATCTCAATCTCTGTATCCATCCATCAATCTGTCAAACTTCTGGGACTCTTCGCTCTTAAAGGAAATTTAAAACTTACTTGAAATGCTGCTAGAATTTAAAATATTTCTTAAACTTTGTTCTTATCCTTAGTACAAAAGTTATTATACCTGCTACTTTACATGAAATTAAATTACATGCATTAGTAATTATTCAACTCACCAACCATTTCTAAGTGATTTATCTATTTTCTCAAATAATGTTAAATTAACTTTCTCACAGTTTTAAAATCCAGAATATCTGGATTTTTAAATTTAATCACATAGCAAAGGAGACTAACACTGAGAAGTAAAGGTACAATGCAGTATGTGCCTCTAGTTCCGAAGAATAGTACTCCCAATGCGGCTTTCAAATACACCTCTAAAATGCAACACTAGATTTGGTACCTTCCCCTGCACTTATCATGTCATGATAGGTTTCAATGTCAGAAAGTTAAAGTTGTAACTTGTACCCAGGGATTATACTAATGTGATAAGGGGGGGAGATAGCAGGAGGAGAAAAGAGGGAGGGTGGATGACGAGGGGTTGAATCCCTCCCTGTAACTGCAACAAATGCACTGTGGAAAACAAAGGAAAATTAACCACATCAATGCAGTCAATTTCATGGTATGGAAAGTTAACATAATAGAAAGCAAATTGGAACAAAAATCCCTAAAATAGTCCTTTGAGGACTTGCTGAAAATCAAGACTTCCCATAATAATTAGCTTTTGTAAATCAATTTTTAAATTTTTCAAAACATTGTTATTTCTCTCATAGTTAATATAAAAAATATTGCTTTGTGTCCTTCCTAATGTTTTCTAATTCAAAGAAAAATATTTTCATGCTAAGACACTTTCTCCGAATTTCTCTGAAGGAAATTCAAATAATTCAGCTTCTTTTTCTGATTCTATACCTACAAACACATTTTTCTCTTGGTCATCCACATACTGAGCTACCATACTTGCCAGAGACCCTGTAACCGCCAACTTTAGGCATTCTAGAATGGCCTGGATACCAAAACAGACACTATAGTTAGTATCTATTCAGTTTACATAACAAAGAGAAGCAGGCATTGGTCTAGTAGTGAGGCCGCCATGTGGGACAGCTCCATCCTATCTGGGGAGTCAAGTCCTCGCCACTCTTCCCCTGCCAAAGTGCACCCTGACAAGCAGCAGAGGGATGGCTCAAGGTGTGGGATCTTGGCCAATTCCTGTAGGAACTCCCTGGATGGAGTTCCTGCCTATTGCAGGCAGGTGAGGAGTAAACCACAGGATGAAAGATTGCTCTCTCTGCCTCTCTTCCTCCCTTTGAATTAAAATTAAAATAAATTTCCTTAGTCTTTAATATTTGTACTCTTCTCCCTTTGCAGTTACACACTCACTCACACACTCTAATAAAGCTTAAAAAAAAACAAACCCTGGAGATTTTTGAGCCAAACAGCAAAATTTATGTAAGGCAGATTCCAGGCATGATATTTAACACATACAAAATCTAAATGATGCTGCTGCAAAGACTACATGAAGATAGTATTTCAGAAATAACAGCCTTTAAGCTGTTAACCATTACCTTATATACTATTTCAGTAGAGGCACTAAGCAGTAAAGATAAATATTTAGTATCCTCCTATGGTCAATAAATTTGAATTATTTCAGCAGTCACAGCAAATACATTACCAAGTGCCTACAGCTATAACACCATAGTTTAGTAAACAACTTCCAAGGGACTAAGTGACTAGTAGAACCAAAGTTTATCCAAAGCCTCAAATCAAATACCCTTTTAAAATTCACATTTTCATGAAGAAAATCAGTGCAAAATTCTACTTAATGGGGGGGGGGGGGGCTTAATGTCCCTTCTATCATACATAACACCCTTCCTAGAATGGCACTAAAAACTTAAAAATGATGAACAAACTCTTCTACAATTTGCCCGTGTTAAAGGTGATCAAAATCTCAGATAATTAGTGAAGATTTACAACATCTTAACATGTCAACTTAAAATTCTATCTTATGGGCCCAGCATGGTAGCCTAGTGAGTGGCTAAAGTCGTTACATTGCATAAGCTGGGATCCCAAATGGGCACCAGTTTCTTTTTTTTTTTTTTAAAGATTTTTTTTTATTTTTATTGGAAAGCCGGATATACAGAGAGGAGGAGAGACAGAAAGGAAGATCTTCCATCCGATGTTTCACTCCCCAAGTGAGCGCAACGGGCCAGTGCTGCGCCGATCCAAAGCCGGGAACCAGGAACCTCTTCCAGGTCTCCCACGCGGGTGCAGGGTCCCAAAGCTTTGGGCCGTCCTCAACTGCTTTCCCAGGCCACAAGCAGGGAGCTGGATGGGAAGTGGAGCTGCCGGGATTAGAACCGGCTCCCATATGGGATCCCGGGGAGTTCAAGGCGAGGACTTTAGCCTCCGGGCCCTGGGCACCGGATTGTTTCCCAGTTGCTCCACTTCCCATCCAGCTCCTTGTTTGTAGCTTGAGAAAGCAGCTGAGGACAGCCCAAAACCTTGGGACCCTGTACCCAAGTGGGAGACTTGGAAGAAGCTCCTGAGTCCTGGCTTGGGATCAACTCAGCTCTGGGCGTTATAGCCACTTGTGGAGAGAACCAGCAGATGAAAGATCTTCCACTCACTTCTCCTTCTCTCTGTAAATCTGACTTTCCAACAAAAATAAATAAATAAATCTTTTTAAAAATGTCTATCTTCCCTTTCATTAAAAAGCTGAGCATTACTTGAAGCTTCTCGTGCTAATTTAGAGTGAAGGAAAGCAAAGGGGTCAGCACTGTGGTGTACTGGGTAAAGTCACCTGCGGTGCTGAAATTCACTATGTGTGCCAGTTTATCTTGGCTGTCCACTTCCAATCCGGTTCTTTGCTCTTGGCCTGGGAAGGCAGAAGAGGAAGGCTCAACTGCTTGAGCCCCTCTACCCAAGTGGGAGACCCAGACGAAGCACCAGGCTCCCACTTCAGCCTGACAGCCCTGGGCATCGCAGCCATTTGGGGAATGAACCAGTGGATGAAGACCTTAGTCCACCCTGAACCCCTTCTCTCTGAAGCTCTGTCCTTCAAATAATAAATCAAAAAAGGGGGGGGGGAGAGTGTAGACATTCAACATGCATTCCACAGAAAAGTGTGTTTCAAAAATCCATTTTAATTTGACTGGAATGTGGACCATTCTCATATGCACAGTTTTACATATACAAATGGTTATTAAGTGGCTCTCGACCAGCAACCAAAGTCTTTTTCAACCATTTTATGTGTATGTGATACACAGCAGTGTCCTCCCGTTTCCATACAAGTCAGCAGGACAGGACATGAGTTAAAGCGATTTGTCATGAGGGAACTCACAATTCTGATTACAGGCATCAGGAATCCATCAGCCTCCTCATCAGCCTGCCATGGGATGGCGCCACTGAACACAGCAGGACTCCATTGTGCCAGAGGGGCGGTCCCCCGGAGATGTAGGGGATGTTACAGAAGAGATGCTGAGCAGGGAGATGCGGAAGGTTGGAGAGCAGGTACTCAGCTGGCACTGAGCTGGAGAGACCACAGCCATGAATGAGGAAGAGCTAGTGCAGAGCTAACCCAGCACGCCACCCTGGGCTCAGGGCCAACCTTCCCTCTCTCTCATGCACCTCACCTGCCCCCCCCCCCCCCACGCCCAGGACTGGGGCCAGCTGTCCTCTGGGATGCTACAACACAGAACAGAACCTCTCCACTGTCTCCATTAACAAGTGACCCTCCAGATCACCAAGCATTGCTTACTGTTAACAACAACAGAGCACTAAATGGGTGCCCTTAGGTGCTGATTCATGGGGAGTCTCTTCTTTGGAAAGAACACAACAGTCCTCTCCCAGAAGCTGGACAAGCTGTGCAGAGGAGGAAAGACAGGCGGTTTCCCTCTGTGTCAGACAGGACCACAAGTAGGCCTGATGAGAGGAACGCTCTGGCCACAGTCTCACTCAACAGTACCGAGCATGTAAATCAAAGCCTGCTTATTAGCAAAACTGTAAAAGCATTCACAAGACAAATTGCAGTTCTAAATTGTATTATGAAAGAAAAAATTAAACACTTAACTTTCGCTACAAAACAGTCCATTTATTTCATGTGAAATGTATCTCAAGTGGAGCTCATATTCACATACTCTTCGACTGCTGATGCCAAAACTGCAGTTTCGTAGAACATTACAGCGGCCAAGATAATCTAAGAGCAATTTAACGTCCAAGTTCTTCCATCACACCTGGAAGCATTTAGGCCTGCCATGCCATGTATGCTCATAGTTAGGAAGCAGGCCTTGTAGATTAACCACATCTGAAAAGTTAAATTATCATTTCATAGGACTCCAAAGAAGCACAAATACAGCAATATGGTTGCTCCCCAGGGGTACAAAGGCTATGTGCGACATATGGGAATGAAGGGATAAAGAATAACCCCACAGACCTTCAGAGACAGTTTTCTCAAGGAATTTATAAATGTGTCATGCATGATTTATAAAGTTTTCTCTGCTTGGAGTTGTCTTCCAATTTAGAATTGTAGTTTTTCAGCCAGATAAAGTTTCAAAGCATTTTAAAAGAAGTACACTTAATGTAATTTTTTCCAGAGGATTAACAGCACATCCACCCCACGACTGACCTACTGTGTACTAACCATCTTATCTCTTTTGGTGATGGTGTAGGGGTGGGGGTGGGGAGGAAGAAGGAAGGGGTCAGAGTTACAAAGACAGTGAACAGAAACAGTAACAAAACCCTGACTTCTAGAAATGTCTATAATGCTTGAACTCAAGCCAAGTACCTTGTAAAATCCTATTAAAATGATGAATCACTCACAATTTAGATTTGCTTTAGCTGTAAAATACTAAATTCAGTACCAGAATTAGATCCCTCTTCCCAACTTTGGGTCAAGTATTTTCTGCCATTGCTCTCCAAATCAGACTGTCTTTTTCAATTTGACACAACTCAAAAGAGCACCTAGTCTGACATTCTCAAAAATTTTCCCAGCAATTGAGTCAAGAAGACGCCAGTAATTTGCCTAAGGCCAAAGAATGTCAAAGGATATGGGAAGCAATGAGTTGAAGTTCACAAACCAGTTAGAAGCAGCACAATTGAAGCTGAAAAAGCAGTTGGCATCTGGTCTCCAGGTCCAACCATCTGTGCACCACACCAAGAGCAACACCTCCCATCACGCCCATGAACAGGCCGGAACACCAAGCACTGCAATGCAGGCTGCTCTGCCATGAGATGATCCAGCCGTGGCAGCCCTTCGGAGGGCTGTGCTTCACTACAAAGAGTAGGAAGCTAAGGCAATGCAAACACACAGCATCCTCAAGAAGCAATCCCACTCCTGTGGTAAGCAGACCCACTATGGGTCTGCTGTGATGCTCTTAACTTACTCCATGCCACTTAAGAAGATGCTTCACCACAAGGAGAACATCTTCACAAGTATGTCCTTCTTCAAAGCTGCAAAACCTGGCTTTTCTGGCCCTGGCCCTGGCCCTGGCCACGCCACTGGACCTGCCTCTCTGATCTTTGCAATGACTTCTTAATAACTATTTTCAGCCATGATGTAAATATCAAAGTGATTGCTACACATTAATTAATTTTCCTTCCCACAACACCTTACTGACAGAAATGATCTGTCAGAGCCTGGACCTCACTGAGCTCACAAGTTGTACACCTGCTGAAGTGCAAGTCTTTGATTACTGAAGTGACCAGCAATTTGAACTTGAGCTGCCTGGTGTTTTGGTCTAAAAAGAAAAACATAATCATAAACTGCCCTCTTTTACCCCCGCCAAAAAATAAATGAGGAGCACTATTTATCACACAGATCTGAAACACCCATGGGGGTGGTTGCCCCACCAAACCACCTTCCAGTGGACATGATCCTCTCTGACTGCTCATCGGTGCCCAGTCCAATGTCTGATCTGGAAAGGGGCTCAATACACACCTGCAGAAGGCTTGCAAGCAGGGAGAGAACAAGCGTAGGATGGAAGTTAGGAAACAAGACTAACATACTAAACCCCAGCTCTATACTCAAATCTGTTAAGTTAAACAAAAATTCAATGTTTATATGGTTACAAATTACTGTATGATTTTCATGTGCATGTGCTCCTTGTATTCCCAAATCCTTCACCTTGATGAACTACCATCAGGTAAAGCTTGCTGACAGGCTAATGGGCAAGCTAATCATAATTTTTTTCAAGTACAAAGGCATCATTTTAATAAGTGCCAATGTAATCAATATAAAACATGATGGTAAAATCACACTCAGTTGACCTGAAATTATTTTTTTAATGCTAAACAAAAAAAATTCTAATCTCTTCTTTAATCATCTTCCCAGACCAAAGATGATGAAATTTAACTGTAAAATGCATAAATCCATCACAATTCAAATAAATCAACTTACATAATTACGAGTCACCAAGTTTTCTTTTTTCATTTTGTTTGAAAGGCAGAGAGGAAGAGAGAAAAAAACATCCCATCGTGTGGTTTGTTCCTTAAATACCTGCAAAGGCATGAGTCAGGCCAGGCCAAACCCAGGAGCCTAGATTCAATCAAGCTCTTCCACGTACATGGCACCTGCTGCCTTCCAGGATGCATAACTAACAGGAGTCAGGTACTCAAATCCAAGCACTCCAGCACAGGATGCCAGATTCTAACAACTGCACCACTTACGTCAGCTCCAAGATTTTAAATTGTTTATTGAAAATAAATAATCAAACCAAGCAGGTGAGAGGATATAACTCGGCCTTGCTAAAGCAGAATCAATCACTGCCTCGCCAGTGATGTCAGTGGATCCCAAACAGAAGCCTTATTACATAATACAGATAGCACCTGCTGTAAAGGCAGCACTAATCAGCCCTAGGATCTTGCTTGTATATACACAGTTCAGTGTAATGGACATATTTACTGTGCATCATTATTATTCATTCATACTGGGAGAAAACCTCTTTGGATGGGAGTGTTGACAAGTTACACTGAAGGGAACAAAAACACAACAGAAATCTCTAAAATTATTTTAAAGCAATATTTAATTATTTTCTATCAGTATTTGCCATCTGTGCCAATTGCTGAGGCAATACAAAAACCAGCAGCTGAGTAAGAACAGTGTCTACCCACTAGGTGCTTACAGTCTAATAAGGCAAGATACTAAAGCAAGTACGAATGGCTGTCATACAAATCAAACACGGGTCTTAACAAGAACAATGTAAAACATGAATCTTGGCAAGTTTCTTGTCCACGGGCAAAGACAAGGAAATGTTATTCCTTGAGGACCAAAGAGATGAGCAGGAATTTAAGAAAACAGAACAGAGGCAATAAGTATGTATGTTGAAAAACAAGTGACAAAAAGAGAACCACAAATCAAGATAAGAATGTTTGGGTATTATTACTGAAGACCTCCAAAACCTAAGGGTTTGGTTCTTATTTTAATAGACACTAAGTAATTTGGGACTGATAAGGGATGAGAGTGCTTTATGAAGATTAATATTTTAGTGTGGAAATTAACTCAGCCGAGAGAGAGAGAGAGAGAGAGAGAGAGAGAGAGAGAGAGAGAGAAGAAGAAGAGAGAGAACAGATGTGTGCATACAAAGCGGGTTTGAACACAGGTGGCATGTGAGGATAAAGAAGGTTGTCACATACACACAGGACGGTTGTAAAGTTAGAATGTACACAGTTCAGCAGGTGGAAAACAAGAGAAACAGTCCAAAGGAGCAATGTTTGAACGTGGGTAAGTGGCAGTGTCAGTTAATAGAAACCAGGGAATCTAGAGGAAGAACTGGTTTGGGCGGAGGGAAGTAATGAGTTTCACTTTGGTTGTGCTGAGCTGTAGGTGTAAGCAAGACACCCAGGGAGAAATGCCAAGTAAGCAGGCAGAACAGAGAAGAAAGGTCAGCTCAGGGTTATAAATACGGGAACGTCTAAATAAGGTGAATGCAAAAGTTTGCATTGGATAATATCAATCATAAAAGAGCCCACTGGCATAATGAGGGGAGAATTTTTTAAATGTCTACCTATGGCAGATGCAGGTGGAGAAAATGTGAAAGAAAAGCTATCCACAAGCACAGACATTAAAAATAAAATAAAAGACATCCAGAGACATTAAGAAGAAAAAAACATCAAAACCTAAAAACAGGCTTGGGGACCAGGACGGAGCAGGTTCAACTGTCACTATGCTATTCCAGAGTCTCCCATAGGAGCACCAGTGAAGTTCTGGCTGCTTCGCTTCTAATGCAGCTCCCTGCTAGCACACTTGGGAAAGCAGGGGAAGACAGCTTAGGCATCCGAACTCATTATCTCCATGGGAGACAAGGTTGCTGCTGTGGTCATCCACCTATGGGTAACCACCATCTGCAGTGGGTGGTAGATTGGTCTCTCTCTCTCTATCCCTGCCTTTTTTCATCACTCTCCCTTTCAAAAAATACACCTTTAAAATAAAATAAAGTCATGCTCAGCTTGCCTCAACAGAAGTTTCTTGTGGCCTGCTAGACACTGGCTATTAACAGCAAAGGTAAAACAATTCACGGTAGGGGCTTGTGTAGCGAAGCAGGCTGCCCACACAGGCAGGTATTCTTCCAGGTTGTACTTTTTCCAAGATGTTCAAAATAGTGTTTTAAAATACAACAACTCAATTATCTTTTTGTACTCTTCTAATTAATCTAGTAAATGTTCATTAAGCATCTACTATGTGTTCCAGACAAATCCCAGCTGTTTCTGAGTGCTAACATTTCTATCACAGGCTAACTATTCTTCGGAGTTGGTGAAAGCTCTGAGTACTGGAAAACTGACCATTGTCCCAAAACTCACATCGGTCATAAGACAAAATGAAATTTAGGTCTTTCTGACTCCAAAAAGTAGGCTCTTCCTTCATACACACAGCATTTCAGAAGCAATCCCAACACAGCATGGAAATTCTAACAATTTTACTAACTTCACATTGTACTAAAAAAAAAAAAAAAAAAAAAAAAAAAACCTTTTCTGGAAAAATTTGTGAGTTTTTTCCCTAAGTCTGTTACAATTTATGTACTTAAACATTTGTAGGGCCTGGCACCATGGCCTGACAGCTAAAAGTCCTCGCCTTGAATGCGCCAGAATCCCATATGGGTGTCAGTCTAATCCCAGCAGCTCCACTTCCTATCCAGCTCTCTGCTTGTGGCTTTGGAAAGCAGTTGAGGACGGCCCAAAGCCTTGGAACCCTGCACCCGTGTGGGAGATCTGGAGCAGATTCCTGACTCCTGGCTTCTGGTTTCAGATCGGCACAGCATCGGCCGCAGCGGAAGAATTTCCTCTGTCTCTCCTCTTCTCTCTCTGTCTGACTTTGTAATAAACATAAATCTTTTTTAAAAAATATTTGTAGACTATGTATTATCTTGAAGGCACTATAAAACGTGCTTATAGTAAACACCAAAACAATTAAGAAATATATGAACCAATATACATAAATACTGAAACCATGAGAAAGTAATTACTATAACTACATGCAATATACTCTCTGTTGTATTTTGGTTGTGTGATCCACCAAATTATTTCTCAAGTCAATGACAAGCCTTGCTCTCCAACTTGTAAGTCACTGTCCTAGAAAAAACATGAGGCTACAGATAAAATCCCAACTTTGCTGATGATTTAATTTGACCCTCCTTTGTGGAGAAGCATTTACAGTAGGTAACACCAGTAGAGATTACTTTGCTACTAAGTAGCCAGGTGCATAATACCAATTAAATCATCCCACACTTTTATGTTTTTGTATCAAATCCTGCCTTCCTTTTAACACTTCAAATTTTCCCTAATTAGAAATTATTAAATTGCTACATATCAACTACTAATGCAAACTAAAGTTTTACTAAAAAAAATATTTAAGGCCTAACACAATGCAATGGTTTGATTGGCTTATCCTTCACTTTCAAGCACCAGAACCCCTGATGGGTACGAATTCGTGTTCTGGATGCTCCACATCCCATCCAGCTCCCTGATTGTGGACTGGGAAAGCAGTCGAGGATGGCCCAATTCTTTGGGATCCTATTTCCACAAGGGAGATCTAGAAGACATTCCTGGCTCCTGGCTTTGGATCAGTGCAACTCCAGCCATTGCGGTCACTTGGGAAGTGAATCATCAACCTCTCTACTCTCCTCCTCTCCGTATATCTGACTTTCCAATAAAAAAAATAAACACAAATCTTAAAAAAAAGCATAAACCATTGTGAAACAGCTTTATAAGCTAATTTTTCTTCAAAAACTGTTTTAATTTGATTAAAAAATAAATTAAAGATCACATGTACTCATTTCAAAAAGCAAACAGAAGGTTTACAAAGTTAAGCAATTTGATCAACATCATATGCATCCTTAAATGGCAGAAGTTGGAGTAGCACCTGATTGCTTATCTGTCAGCTCAGTCTCTTTGGCTTGTTACACAATGCCCACATCTTACAAATATCAGTACCAACAATAACAACAGTCAGCCCTCACATCTCCTTATCTAAAATTCTAAGGTAAGCATGCTTGGACCTACACAACTTTTAAATGCATTTATTTAGTGTTTATTTATCAGTGTTTATTTGAAGACAGACAGCAAACAGAAGCAGGAATCAAGATCTTCCACTTTGTTATTCAATCTCCAAATGCCTGCAGCAGTTGAGGCTGGGCCAGGCCAAAGTCCAGGCCTCCCACCTGAGTGGCAGAGACCCATGTCCCTGAGTCAGCAGCTGGTATGTCCCAGGCTGTGCATCAGCAGCAAGCCAGACAGGAAGCAGAGGAGCCAGGACTCAAATCAGACCCCCTGACGCGGCATGTGAGTGTCCCAAGGGGAAACCATCACTGTGCCAAACACCCACCCCAACCTAACCATTCTAAGCACACCTGACTAAGTAACCTTACTTACTGTTCTCTAATTGCTTCCTGGGTACAAGTCTTAACACCTGAATAAGACCTTCTCTTTAGATTTGTCTTATAAATACACTGTCCCTTTATAAACTACTAAACATGATAAATATAATTTGGCCATAGAACTACTTGAAAATCAGCTTCATCTCTTAATCTCCTTAATTGCACACAATGCCTGCCAAAACCTCAACTCTGGGTTCCATCACAGTTACTGTAACCACCAAATGAAAAACATTTCTCCTCGAAAAGAAGGAACTGCTGTATTTGTGTGATCTACCTTTTCCCCAGGATATAACAAAGAAAATCTCCATTGTAATTTCACACCTTTCACAAAGTATCACAAATAAATGAAAACACAGGTAATTTTTACCTTTTGTTAGGGGATATGGATAGTTTTTTATAGGACAAAAGAAAAAGCTTGCAAATCTCTATATAACCATATGATATTTTAAAAAACCAAATCCTAAGTTACAACTTTGTATTTTGAGTTTTCTGTGATAAAATTTAGTTTATTTGAAAGGCAAAATTCCAAGTGCAACGGCAAATCAAGGAGAAGCTGGCAAAGGGTAATGGTAGGAGCAAAAAGATCAGCCGTACCTTCTTTTTGTTTAAGGCGGTGATGTACACATTCTGCAGAAAACAGATGTGCTAAGAATACATTCTCAACACAGAACAAATGTGTTACCAACTGATGATCTGAAATCTACACAAAAGTGTGAGACAAAGCCCTTGCCCAACAGATGAGGGACTAAGGTCACCTGGCCCCGGCTCTGAAGCCCAAGCACAAAATCTCTTAGCCATGAAAGGTAGCATTTTAGTCACCACAGGCACTGCCAGTATCCCATATCGGTGCTGGTTTGAAATGTGACAGCTCTACTTCCCATTCAGCTCCCTGCTAATTGGCCTGGGAAAGCGACAGAATACAACCTAAGTGTTTGGGCCCCTGCCAGCCAAATGGGTGCTTCAGTAACACCCAACCCAGCTCTGGGAGTGACACTGTACATGGAAAAAATCTGTCTCTCCCTCTATCTGTGTAATTTTTTCAAATAAATAAATCTTTCTTACACTAAATATTTATGTCTCAGACGAATATTGAGAGCTTTGTATTAATGATAATTCAGACAAGTATTTACCTATTGCTAAGAAATTCTATGAAAAATATTCATTTAACAATGTTTTAAAAAATGCAAGCAGCTGGTGTTTGATCCAGCAGTTGGGATGCCTATATGCCCTACAGGAATGCCCGGGTTTGAAAGATGGCTCTGTGAACGACTCTGCTTCCTGTTAGTAGATTCTGGGAGGCAGTGGTAGCGGCTCAAGTGATGGGGTTCCTGGGCTCCTCGATATCTACAAGGGGCACCTGGATTAAGTTTCTGACTTCCAGCTTTGGCCCCTGTTACAGGCTATGGCAGCATTTGTGGAGTAGCTCAGCAAATGGTGGAAGATTGGCTTTGGCTCACTCTCAATCAAAACTAAAAAAAAAACGGGGAGCACTTTAATAAAACCAGCACTGTTTGAATCAATTTAATCCGTTTACTTATTTATCTTTTTAGGCAGCATAACTTCACTGAGAAGTGACAAAAGGCCTCCCCTCCATCCCTCACATAGCACACATTTTGAAAAAGCTGACGAGTTATTATTCTCAGAGATTTGAACAGTTTCAATATAATGAATTTATTTATGAGAAAAATTAAGACAATCAAAGCCTACTGTAATCAAAGGTGTTTTGGCACAGATGCTGGTCCTCAAATGTTTGCTTTGTCAGCTGTTTAATCCACATTGACACTGGAGTAATTAGCACACTGTCTATAATGTTTTAAATGCAAATTCAACAAAATTAAGCTTACTTACATCTACTTTACTATGTCAACCGCATGTGTGGCACGTGCCCAGATCAGTCATGCTCACTCAGTACCTACAACATACAATACTGAAAAACCAACAGATTGTGCTGATCTAAGCTAATAAAAACACACAAATACAACCATCTTCAATGGAACTGCGCTAGAGTTCTAAAGTCAGAAATCTCACACTTCATTTATCAAAAAAAGCACATAGACAGAGAAGCCTGTCTGCGGATCCACTTGAAATTCCCACAATGTCTAGAACCCAGCCAGGCCCAAGCATGAGACAGGAGAGCAATCCAAGTCTCTTGCCATGGTAATAAAAATCCAATTGCTTGCACATCAACACTGCCTGTTAGGGTCTGCATCAGCAGGAAGCTGGAGACAGGAGTCACAGCCTTATGTTGGCCCAAAGAACTCTGATTTGCGCACAGGTGTCTTCTCCATTAGGCTGCATGCCTGCCTCTAAAACATACTTTGAAAGTCAGACATTCATTCATTCTGTATTTGTTTTGGTAATTATTGAGCTGCTACTGTGTCAGATACTGTCCTAGGCACTGGGAAGCAAATAAAATGAGAGAAGAAATCTACTTCCATGGACCCTGTGATTCAATAAGAGAAACAAATAGTCAGCATTTCCTGTCACATTAAACTACAAAATACACCTGAAGCCCTAGGATAAATTCTCTAAGGCCACATCCAAATTTCAACAGAAAAGCTCTAATTCATTAGCAACATCCATTATACAAATATTCTGAACAATGATAAAGTCTGAGGGGAAAGTAAACTGCCATCCTCAGTTTAGCCAGTTGTTTTACACACATCTACATCTATTACACACAATAGTTACCAAAGTGTGCTAATCTCTTTCAGGACTTTGGATGGCAATAAAGGCTCTCCTAACCTGAGAAGGAGTAGAGGACTTAGATGAAACTACAAAACAAGGGCTCGCTACTTTCACTTCTCTCTGACACACTAATTCTTACCTGCTTTTTTAGAATTTAAAAACGTCCTAGACAAATGATTTTATGTCTCCCTAGCTTAAAAAAAAATTTGATCTCTTTTTTCCCTTCTAATAAATGTCCATGTATTGAGGATAAATGAAATCACTCCAATAATCAATCACACTACTCAACAGTCACATGCCTAAGAAACCATGAATTACATAAAACTTTCTTACACAAACTGCAGTGCCAATGATGTAAAATTACAACAGAAAAAAGTAAAAATTTCAAGCACCAATTCTAAAAGTGTGCTTGATAACTATAGTCTTTTTGTTTCCTAAAAGCAAATAGATCACAAATTATTACTTATTAACCGTTTAGCCAGCAAAACAAAAACAAAAAGGGTATCTCTGTTAGTTGACTACAACACAAATTGGTAACATGAAAACTCACAGTATAGGAGAAGCAACTTCACCTTCTATTTCTGTAATGCTTTGCCACTTTCTGGAGTATTTTCACATTATTCTTTCCTTTATAAAAATATCTGTCATGAACAAAAACACTAGCTGCTTCTACAAAACAAGGAAAAATCACAAATCTATATTAGAATTGCCTTCTCCCCAAACTCCTTCCAGTCTCAGTCCGCTTTCTTTTGGAATTACCATATATGTGTGTGCCCTCTAAAATAGTTGAGGGCAGCCTCTGTGTTTGAGAAATCTTTGTTTCCTCTACTTCCCACACAGGAAGGCAGTTTTAACAAATGTTGCTCAACAAATTCCCTCTATTTGAAATAAACCTTTCCCACATTATTTTGGTTATCAAATTCTAGACTTTAAAAATTTATTTTACATGTTCCCTTCTGCTAGAACACAATATCTATACACAAAACCTAGTTGTGTTTTTACACACCAGCAATGGACAAACCACAAAGAAAACTAAGAAAATAATTCCACTTACAAATGTTTCCAAAAACATGAAATTCCTAGCAACAAATTTAACCAAGGATGTGAAAGTCTTGTTCATTGAAAACTATAAGACACTGCTGATGGCAACCAAAGACTTAATGACAGGAAAAACACATGATGTTTATGAAATGGAAGATTTAATATTGTAAAACTGGTAATACTACCCAAATATTTAAAGTAATTCTAATCAAAATTCCAGTGGCCTTTTGTATAGAAATGAAGTGCAATCCTCAAATCCCCATGAAAATGCAATAGGGCCTGAATAGCTAAAACATGCGATGGAATAAAATATAGACCAAAAATAGACATCTATAGCCAAATGATTGTCAACAAAGGTGCCAAGATCATTGAGCGGAAAGAAAATGGTCTATGTAACAAACAGTGCTGGGATAACATGCTATCCACATGCAAATGAACAAAGTTTATACATTCCCCTGCCCAAAGAAAAATTCAAGATAGATAAGTGACCTAAAAGTAAGAGTGAGAACAATAACTCTCAGAAGAAAACACAGGGAAAACAGCACTGTAACCTTGGACTTTGCATCAAAGCAAAAGCCAACAGAAACACCAAAGATAAACTGGGCTTGATCAAAATTAGAACTAGGCACCCAAGAACATTATTAACAACCTAAAAATCTAAAGAAAAAAAAAAAAAACTCCACATAGAACTGATACTCAAATTACAACAAGGTTAACATCCCAATAAACCCACTATGAGTTTAAAATAAGACTTGTACATCAAAAATATATTTAATATGTCTATTAAAACTCATACTTTAGTTTAGCCTACCTTAAATACGTTCAGAGCATTTACATTAGCTCATAGCTGGGTAATAACTAACACAAAGCCTATTTTATGATAAAGTGTTGACTTTCTCACACATTTTATAGAACAGTAAATCCACAAACCACTGGCAACACAGCACCCGTAGTGTCAGTTGCTCGGACAGTGATCATGTGGGCTCTGGGAGCTCTGGCTCACCATCACCGCCCAGCTTCTCCAGAGAAGATGGCAGTACGTTTCACCAGTCCAGGCAAGGACACAGTCACACATGGCTTCCACTGAACACACACTGCTTTCTCACCGTTAAGTTGAAGAAATGGAAGCCAAATCATCCTCAAGTTGGAGATTCTCTGCAACTGAAAAATGGCTAGTATCCAGAAAAGAATATTTAAAAAAGAACTCTCACAATTCAACAAGTCAAAAAATAAGCAAAGTACATGAAAGACATTTCTCCGATGAGGATACACAGTGGCCAACAAGCACATGAAAGATGTGCAACCTCCAGTGGTCATCAGGGAAACTGAAATCCAAGCTACAATGAGAGACCACTAGAATTATTATAATTATATCAGCTAATTATAATTATTACTATTGCAATTTTTACTATTGTAATTGTTAAAGCAGTAACAAGCGTTAATGAGTTGGGAGAAATTAGAAACCTCGTACTCTTATGTACACTGCTAATGGGAATGTAAAATGGTAAAGCCACATTGGAGTTAAAATCGTAAAGCCACACTGGTGGTTTAAAGGGTTAAACAAACAAATCAACATTACAACCCAGCAAGCCCACTTATAAATACATACACCCAAATGAAAAACAAATAGATAATAGAGGATACACATGTTCACAGAGGTGCCACATTCCTAATCCCAAGGAAGCCCAAGACGCGCTGGATTACAGATTTTAGGATTAGGGTTGTTCAACAGCTAAAGTCTGTGCTGATATTCGAAGATATACATAACTCCAGATCTTAAGTCTTTCTGTTCCCCAGCATTGAGTAAAGGGTAATCAGCCTGTACATGCTATTGAAAATACAGCCCCTACCCCGCCTACCTCTGCCACCAAGAGAAAACAGAAGCAGTCCAAATGCCCATTAATAGAGGAATAGATAAGCAAACATCAAAATACTATTCAGCCATAAAAAGGAACGGAATCCATATACATATTGCAACTTGGATGCTCCTTGAAACCACTGCACTGAGTACAGTCACACACTATACAATTCTAACTAGATGAAATACCCAAATCAGGTAAGTACACAGTCAGAACACAGCCTGGATGTTGGTAGGGACCAGGACCAGCAAAGTGGTGTTTCTCGGGTATTAGATCCCCTTTTGGGGTAGACAAAATGTTTTGGAGCCTTGAGAGGTGGCTGTCAGACAACACTGAGAAGGAACCCAAAGTCACTGAATTGCTAATTTTGTGTTATGCCAAATTCACTGCATTAAAAATATATAGCTCTTTCATCTTATTTGCCTTAAAAGAAATTTACACCTTTCTGTGCCAACTGCAAAAAAGAAAAAAACAAAAAACAATCTTTTGCTTTTAATCAGCATTGTGTTAATCACTGTATACTTTAAATTTTAGCTAGTGTGGGGATCATTTCATCTTGGCTAATTATGCAGATCTTCTTTTCTCAGTTCTACTCCATTATTCTTCCTCTTCCCAGACTAAAAACTCTGCTCTAGCTCAAAGCAGTGCACATTAAAAACTTTAATATAAACAGGGTGACATTATTCCTAATCTAAATTAACTATAATAAATGCAGAATTGTTTTATTTATAGTGTATCAGCAGTCCATACTAAACAAACTAATGTACTTAAAGTAATTAAGCAATCTTTTTTGCCATTTTAAATGTCTCCAAAGTCACAACAGTATCAATGGTACATGATGGAGCTTTAAACAAAACTGCAGTGAAGTGGCAAGGAAAAGAAAGCGCTTTGACTTGTTCTTGTTAGCCATATGTTTGGCTTTTAGACAAGAGAGCTATCTGAGAACTTAACACGTATTTTTCTGGTATATTTTAATGAAAATTCACTATTTATACCTTCATCTCACCTTTCAAGTTATTGAAGTCCCAAGACAAAACAACACATAAATTAAATGCTGTTCTACAAGTCTTGACTATGAATTTAATTAGCAGTACAAACAGAACCCTTATATTTAAAGTGTAGTTAATTACAGTACACAAGGCTTTAAAGGAGGTCACTGGAAGATTTTATGTTCACGGTTATTTCAACCCACCAAGCAACTTACCATATACCTCTGTAAAAGCCAAGGCTACCACAAAGCCACTCATTCCCATGTGAACAGGCCTGTCACTGGAAATGTTATTTGCAAAATAACATCTTTAGCCAAACACACCACTGCAACAGTTAAAAAGTTTTTTCATTGAAAAGCATCACATACTCAAGTAAAAGCTTTTTAAAAGACAAAATGAAAGTTCTGTGATTAAATCTATCAGTCAATAATTTTATATTTTTAAGTAAAATGGCCCTGATCTTAATAACTTACTAATTTTAACACCAAGGTCTCTACAGAGCATACAGTCAACAATGAAAATATCTGCTTCAAGAAAATGGTCCATGACAAAAAGTTAATTATTTCTATAAAATCTTAATTCATTTTAGATGTGGATACATACTGCAGCTCGTGCATAAAAGGGAAACTGAGGACCCTTCAGCATGTTATCTCTAATGATTCTTCTTTAGAGTAGCATGTCCTCCATACTAGCTGGAAGTCTATTTTTTTCAGATCTTAACAACAAATCTGACCAAGTAATTCAAACATCTGAAAGAGTCCGATTATATGTAAATATATTTTTTTAAGTGTCCATCATCTGTTAATGTAGGATCAACAAACGTTTTCCTAAATGGGCTAAATATTTTAACTCTACTCAGAAACAGTTTAACAGCAAAGTAGGAGTTAAGTGTAATAGAAAACCAGGCACTCCTAGAAAGGACCAAGAGGCAATGGTAACTTTCGGAAAATCCCAAATATTTTCAACACAGGAACATACTGGTTTTGACAAGCTCTTTGGCCATGGCATAAATGCTTCCATCTTCAGAAGCTGTTAA
Organism: Ochotona princeps; assembly: GCF_030435755.1. NCBI lineage: Eukaryota > Metazoa > Chordata > Mammalia > Lagomorpha > Ochotonidae > Ochotona > Ochotona princeps. Next base: position 55,766,167 of record NC_080840.1, read on the forward strand.
AGCAAGTGGTACTCTACCATCTTGACACAGAACAGAATTCACTTCCCCTGGACAGCTGTGTTATTTCAAAATCCATTAAACATCAGTGTGACAGAATTGATTTTTTAGAGCATGCATATTTACTGTATTGCCCTGAAGAATCTAATTTAAAAATAAATGGGAGAAGTGTGCATTTGTGTGTTTATGTTGGGGGGTTGTGGGTGAGGAGGAGGGAAAAGGACAAAGTCAAAGAAAAAAGAAACAAGAGGATAATGAATACCATACCTTTGGGTGGATGCGTGGCCTAGTGTGGTTCAGACACCTCCCACAGCGGAGTGCTGGGGTGAGATCCCTGCAGCTCTGACCCCTGACTCCATCACCCTGTGGGCCAATGGTGATGGCTCCAGTCACTGAGTTCTTGTTTGTCACCTATGCAAAGACCCACAGAAAAGATGTCACCTCCCTAGCCACTGCAAGCACTGGAACAGTCAACCAGCCCAAGGGGATCTGTCTCCATGTTCTCTTTTAACCTAGCTATATCTCTCAGCCTCACATGTCAGTAAACAAAAACTTAAAAACAAGTTAACGTGCATAGCTGGGCTGGTATCGTGGTATAGTGTGTTCAGCCAATGCTTGAGATGGCCACCTCCTGTATCAGAATGCCCATGTGAGCCCTCGATGCTCCACTTCCATCCAGCTCTCTGCTAATGTGATTGCAAAAGCAGGAGGATGGTTCTTCACGTTCCTGGACTTGTGGTACCTGCACAGGAGGTGTGACAGTTTCTGCCTGACTTCAGCGTGGCTTGACAGCCATCTGCAGAGTGAACCAGCAGATGCAAGATAATTCTCTCTCAATCTCTCTCTCTCTCTCTCTCACTCTGCCTTCCAAGTAAGCATTTTTCAAAAATGTATATAGGCATTTTAGATGCCTTTTTGAAAAACATTTTTTTAATTAATTAGTGTTCAATACAATGCACCAAAGAAAATTGGCAATTAAAAAGACAAACCACAAAATGGGATATTATTTGCAAATCACATATCTAAGAAAAACAAAAAAAAAAACCTCCTGAGCTAGGAACTCTCAAATTCGAATTTTAGGAAAACACTCTAAGATGGTCAACAAATGTGACCACTCCAGCACGTGAGAGAACTTGGTCTGGGGGTAGACTCTGTGGGGTTGTGTGGGCCCAACCCTGTAGAAATACAAGTCCCCCTGGTTAGCTCGCAAGCTGGGGTTGCGATGGACTAAGCTAGGTGTGACCATGCCACCTGCCATCACTCACGGGTAAAGGAACCCACAACAGTCAGGGCAGGTCAAGACTGCAGCACCTGAATGTGCATCCTAAAATAGGATGTGGGGTGGGCCGAGCTGCCACTGGAAGGGGGCAAAATGGGCAGGGCCGAACAAACCTTAACTCATAAGAAACAACAGAAATCAGGTTGGAGCACAGGTCATGCCAACTAGGTCCTTGCTCCTACTGATCTGCGTGAGACAGGGACGCTAAGCCACAGCATCAAAGGGGCCAGGACAAGTGAGTGGCTCTGCCAAGCTGAGTCAGCGCAACCACTGGCCTGTACGTGACCTAAGGCTGGGAATAGGCCTGGTTGGAGAGCTTAGGATACACCCTAGCTGGGTTGAGTTTCCCACCAAGGAGCACATGAGCTGCAATTGGGGTTGCGTTCTGATCAGGATATGATTGTAATCCCACTTGGCACAAGTGTGGACTCGGACTGGACATACCAAGCCGGACCAGACTCCAACACCATCTGGTGCTCTAGAGGACCAGGGGGAATGTGTGACAGACTAGGCTAGGTCTCAGCCCTTACTGAACCATGTGTGAGCTGTATGGGGGTATGGAAGAGCTGTGGCTGGGTTGAAACATCCAACAGTAAGAACCAGCTTGGGTTGAAGGCCAGTCAGGAAAAGCCACTGTTCCTGCTAGGACAGGAGGTGAACTGAACAGGGCTGGCTCATGGACCCACTGGCATGCGCAAAATCTGGCACTGTGAGAGTTTCTGATGGAGGAGCCTGGACAATTTCTCTGGCAGGACACATTCCTTTCAGGTAAGCACAAGAAGCACAATAGGAAACAGCCCAGAACAGGCAATGGAAATTATCCCACTGGCATATAAATGGCATGGGTTGGGGGCAGACCAGGATGAACCTGTTCACATCACCTGCTGGTGAATCCGAACACCAGAACAGAGTGTGGGTCGAGCCAGGTTCGGTTGCGACACACACCAGTACACATTAAGGAATGCCAAGGTGAAATGAGCCATACCAGATGTGGTTACAGCGCCCTAACAGCACATGTGATAATCAGGGGGAGGAGGCAAAGCCAACAGGGGAATGTGGGCTCCCCTGCTGGACAACAACTTCCATTGGAAAGCATGAGTCGGGATGGGGGCAGATCAGAATAGGCAGGGCTATAACACTGTGGGCCTCATGTGAGCTAGATAAGGGAAGGACCACGGTGGGCTGACTGTTCCGACTAGTGCAAGCAAAAATTAGAGTGGGTGAGGGTTGGTTGGGCTTAGCCACAGCATTAGCTAGCAGAGGCTGGCACTGGGAGTTAATTCTGTCAACTCAAATGCCAGAACCACCTGGAGAGTGCATCATCTGGGAGTGGGTGTGGCCTAGAAGGGAAATAGTGAGCACCTCCCTCGGGGTTACCACTCTCACTGGACAGCACTGGACGGGGGCAGAGGTGGCTAGACAGAAAGGCACCTGTCAGTAGGTATATGGGCTGGATAGTAGGTTGGTTGGGTTGAACTAGGCTTCAATGCCCACTGACATGTGCGAGAGCTGGATGGGATTTGGGACATACTGGACAAGCCTGCGGTACATACTGGCAAGAATGGGAACCAGGGGGCAGAAGTGGTGGGGGTTATGGGGAGTCGCCCAACTAGGCTGCAGCTCCAACTGGTTTGCATGAGGACCGAGTATGAAGTGGGTAGGATCGAGCTGGACTGCAACTCCCGTTGGTTCACGAGGAACGAGGAAGACAGGGCGGAAACAGAACGGACCCAGCAATCCCAACGACCAGCATATGCATAAGCTGATTCGTGTGACGGACGGTGTCGGACTCTGTACTAGCAAACTCGCAGAAGAATCAGGCCTGGGATCATCTCAGATGAAGTTTCTTTGGAGATTCCCTCCAATTGAATTGCTGATCTTAGAATCCCAACTATGAAGAGACTGTCAGCCAGTGGATTCTGAATAGGATTCATTGCGATTGGAACTGAGAGACTGGCAGCAATCCAGAACTGATAAACTATCAAAACTGTTTGAGCAGGACCCTCGGAGTGCACCTCCCATTGGGGATATGGGATGGGTGGGAGATTGGGTGAGGCTTTTCTCTTTGTTTCTCCCCTAATCCCAGATACAGGGAAAAATGATAATATTAGTGTGGTACAATGGTATTACCCACTTTTACCCTGTAGCCTTTGACCCTTTGCACCCTAATCAACTAAGTAAGATTATTAAAAAATAATTTTAAAAAAATAAATGAAAAATGGTCAACAAGACTTTTTGTCGAAGAAAATATCCAGAGAGCAAACTCACAAAAATTATAACATTATTATTCATTCATTCAGAAAACACAAATTCAAATTAGACAGCTTAAAAGCATAAAAATAAAAATACAATCAATACTAAGTGTGGATGAAGACAGAGTAACTGGAATTCTCAAACATTTCTATTGGGAGAATTATTTGGCAGTTTCTGATAAGGTTTATGTGCAATAAGAAGAAAACAAGCTTAAATTTACCATGCAACCAAGCCAAATGAAATTTTATGTTCAAACAATGTGCAGGCAAAAGTTTACAGTGGCTTTATTTGTAATTGCTAGAAACTAGAAACAATGCAAACATTCTTTCTCAGGGGTAGGTAAATAAACAGTGGTCCAATGATACTATGAACTATCTGCAGCAGTAAAAGCTAATGAACTGCTTCTGACACACATAACAGCCAGACTCAAAAACTTTGTAGGATTCCATTTGCATGACACTCCAGAGAAGAGAAAACTAGACAGAAAGCAAATCAATGGTTGCCAAGCTGTGGGGGTGGTGGCTGGTGCTGGTTTTAAAGTGGTAAACATTTATTGATATACATTCATGAAAAATTACAGAATTGGGATGGGCTTTCACAGGCAGTAAGATACCGCTCGAGACACCTGCACCCTGTATCAAAGTGCCTGGGTTTCAGTCCTGGTTCCTCTGTTTCCCATCAGGCTTCCTGCTAACAGGCGTGGGAGAGACAAAAGTGATAGCTCAACCAGCTGAATCCCGCCACCCACACAGGAGACCTGGACTGAGTTCCCGGCTTCTGGCTTCAGCTTGGCCAAGGCCCAGCCCCAACCATTCCTGGCACCTGGAGACTGAACCAGTGAATGGAAGATCTCTTTCTGTCTCAGTCCATCTTTCAGACAGAATGAAAAATAATTTTTTGGAAGACTTATTTTCCTTGAAGGTCAGCATTACACAAAGAGATGGGAGAGACATGAGGAGAGAGAGATATCTTCCATCTGCTCGTTCACTCCCTAAATGACCACATCAGCTAGAGCTGAACCAATTGGAAGCCAGGAGCAAGGAGCTTCTTCTGGGACTCCCACAGAGGCAGGGGTCCAAGGACCCTGGAAATCCTCAGCTGCTGCGTCAGGCCTTTAGCAGGGAGCTGTATCATTAACTGAAGCAGCCTGGATCTGAAGCCAGCACCATAATCAGAGGATTAGCTCGATCGGCCACCACTGGCCCTGAAAACTGACTTTTTAATTCCAGACTTGTATGTTCTAAAAGATATTTTATTGTAAGCATATTAATTTTTAATTAAGGAAGGTGAAGAAGAATTTTTTTATAAGCTGTTTAATAAAAGCGAGAGAACATGCCAGCTACCTTTACCAGCGTATTGGGAGTAAAAAACTTTTATTTAACATAAAATTATGTTTTTCCATCAATTTGATTACTTATATGCAACATAAATTGAAACAATAATGAAAAAAAACTAAGTATGGAAGATGTAAAACACAGAGCAAAAATGATGATGAAGAGAAAGAACTGCTCTATGGAACACTGCATCCAGGTATACAGACAAGATTCAAAGTAGATGAGATCAGCAAAGTATGGATGGAGAAAATATCTTAGCTGTTGATCCCAGAACATCAGGGAAAGGGGTTGCTGCTTGAAATTTGGGGATCTTATGTTTAGGGCTAGAAAAAAATCTAAGAGCCCATATAAGTCAATATTCAAATGAAATTCTGTATGGAACGAGGAGAAAGGAAGAATATAAAGTATGAACAGGGACCTGGCACCACAGCTCAACTGGCTAATCCTCACCTCGTGAGCACCAGGATCCCATATGGGCACAAGTTCATGTCCTAGCTGATCTACTTCCCATCTGGTTCCCTGCTTGTGGCCTGGGAAAGCATCCCAAACCTTGGACCCTGCACCTGCCTGGAAGACCTGGAAGAAGCCCCTGGTCCCTGCCATCAGACAAGCTCAGCTTAAACTGTTGCAGCCTCCTGGGGAGTGAACCAGTATATGGAAGCTCTTTGTCTCTCCTTCTCTCTATAAATCTGCCTTGCCAATAAAAATACATAAATAAATCCTTTTTAAGAATGAATAAACAGGGCCCGGCGGCGTGGCCTAGCGGCTAAAGTCCTCGCCTTGAAAGCGCCGGGATCCCATATGGGCGCCGGTTCTAATCCCGGCAGCTCCACTTCCCATCCAGATCCCTGCTTGTGGCCTGGGAAAGCAGTTGAGGACGGCCCAATGCATTGGGACACTGCACCCGCTTGGGAGACCCGGAAGAGGTTCCAGGTTCCCGGCTTCGGATCGGCGTGCATCGGCCCATTGCGGCTCACTTGGGGAGTGAATCATCGGATGGAAGATCTTCCTCTCTGTCTCTCCTCCTCTGTGTGTATCTGGCTGTAATAAAATGAATAAATCTTTAAAAAAAAAAAAAAAGAATGAATAAACAAAAAGGAAAAAATATTTGGAAAAATGTTTAGTCAACTAACAGAGAATTTCTCACTTTTCATATGGAAAGTTTACTTTTTTTAGGATTTATTTTTATTTTTATTGGAAAGACAGATTTATAGAAAGAGAGAAAGATCTTCCCTCTGCTGGTTCACTCCCAAATGGCCTCAATGGCTGGAGCTGAGCCAATCTGAAGCCAGAGGCCTGGAGCTTCTTTTGAATCTCCCATATGGGTGCAGGGTCCCAAGGCTTTGGGCTGTCCTCGTCTGCTTTCGCAGGCCACAAGCAGGGATCTGGATGGGCAGAGAAATAGCCAGGACACAAACCAGCACCAATATGGGATCCTAGAATGTGTAAAGTAAGGATTTAGCAACTGAGCATTTGCACCAAGCCCAAATTTTAAGTTTTTTGTTTTTTTTTTTTAAGAGGAAAGATGGCAAAGTTAAAAGAAAAGGAAACAGACTCAAGGAACCTCAGAAAACTAAATCAGCTGATAGAAAGTGAAATCCACAAATAGGGAAGCATAAAAATGCTTGCAATCATGGTTACACTCTCTCTGCACTGTAAATAATGAGCATGATAATCTGTAAGATAACATACTAACCTGAAAGAGAAAGATTATGGCCACAGAGTCATAAGTAGAAAGGCTCAGAATCCAAACCAAAAGTGTTGAGCATCACTGTCCCTTATGATCCTGGTATTATTTATTTTATGTCCCAACAATATCAAACAATCAAGTTTGGACGAGTGAACGAACTGCAGGAGCAAAGCAATATTTAGTAAGCGTTTAACTTCTATAAAGTTAACTTCTATGAAGTTAAACAGAGGTTTATATTGTTGGGGGTTTCTTTCTGTCAGTCAATGTAGATTAGCACAACAATTCCGTGAGAGGTATTACCATTTTTGCCTGCATTCTGTAATGTGGTCACAAGTGTGCATGCCACTCTAGGAAGGCTTCAGGATAACAGTCAGATGATGTAGTTATCTAAGCAACACCTTATGTTGGCCTATCCCTTTCTGGGATGGTTGACTTTCTCACTTCAACAAACATTATCTCACTGAAGACAAATCGTTATCAGATCATAATTGGTTTCCAAACACTGGAAAGAAACCAATGTACCTGAGTCCAACAAGTCACACCAATTCTTTAGACTAGATGCTTCTCTGGGTAGCAAACCCAAAGAAAATTTGCATTCTGGCCAAAACAGTCTATCTCTACAGATCACCAATTTCTGCTCCTTTCTCTGCAGATCTATATAATTTTAAACCATATAATTTACAGCCAGATTACAGAGCACACTATTCTTCTGTACTCTAATCTTCAAATGAGCCTATAGGCATTCTTTCCAGGGAAAACACCTTTACCTTGTGGGCTTCAACAAATAAAGCTTGGTGTTTTTCCCTGATGCCTTTTTGCAATTACAGACATAAATGTTGTTAAAGTATCTTAGAGAAGGTTTTCCACACAAGAGATGCCAATGTCCTTTCTCCCTACAGAAGCTACTACTACTGGCAACAGAATAGAAACATTTTCACTAGGTTTTCTTTCAAAATGGGAAGGGAGAAATATAGGTTTTATTTTAGGGGGAAAAAGAAGTAAGTATGACATGAAAGAAGAAGAAAATGAAAAAATATAAGGAGAAGACATCGCCCAGTGGAAATGCTAAGGCAGAAGGCCAGGTCCTTGGCAAGCACAGTCTAACAAGCACCTTCCTCTGAATAGTGGAAGGGAGCGGTGGGGTTGCAATGAGGGGAAAATGAACTGAACAGCCAGGGCTGAATATGGTCTGAGCAAAGAGCAGCAATGACACCATGAGCATGGCCTCCCTCTCCAGCACCAAGTACATTCCCCCGGCCTCAAAAGTCTCAGGATCAATTCAGACTTCCAGGCTGGATTCAAACAAAGCCCAACCAGCCTTGACCCTTGACTACCATAATGCTCATGGGACCACCTCTAGTCAAGAAAGGTGTGTCCCAAAAGTGAAGGACAATGGCTGTAGAAGGCACACAGGTTGGTGAGAGTGTGTTTCAGGGGGAAAAGGAAGAAGACAATACTAGGAGTACAGGTGCACGGAGCTTCTAGGGCAGGCCCTGTACAGTATCTACCATAAATTATGAATCAGAAACAAGGAGGCTATGAAATGTTCCCATAGGAACTGACTTTGACAACGCTTTAGTCACAACTGATGATGAAAGTGAACCCTGAGTCTAATCTTTAAGAGCTTTGAGCAAGGCAAGGAGGGAAATTTACAAATTGGCTGTCTCTATCTGAAGACTTTAATTTTTTATGTTGACTTTTCCCTTAAGCACTAAATTCAAATTTATACAAACATTGCCGGCGTGAGCAAATAACATTTGCAAATTTGTAAATAACATTCACAAAACAAGCAAGAAAAATCACTCTACAAAATTAAGCAGCAACTGGATTTATTTGAAAAAATAAAGCGGGGGCAGGGAGGATATGTGGAAGCTTGGATTACTTACTGAATGCTTACTGTTCTTTTTTAGAATTTTGATGCCAGGCGAAGGTGGGATGCCAGGAGGCCTGCCTAAGCCACTATTCACACACTTCACCGAATACTAGGCGAAACTGTGACCTTCTGTATCTGAGATAAAACCCATCTTTTATCTTTGGATATGCTCAAGCTTTATAAAGCCTCATTCAGAATAAAAGTGATCCAAATATTCAAAACCTACATTCAACAACTTATCCCATAGGGCACAGCAAAAATGTTCTACAACTCTCCTTTAAGAGAAATAATACAGTCCAACTATGCCCAACTTTCACAGGCCCTTCAAACTGCACTCCCCAACCCCCATACCAAGAAACCTTGGAGTCAGGCAGCTTTTTATTTCAGAATTGAGTGCAAAGTGACCAGCAGTCCATCCTGTCCCTCAATCCTAACTCACACAGACCAGTTCCCATTTCCCTCTGCTGTAACTCTGACTTTGTTACAGCTTGAGTGTTTCATTAGAAGACAATGAATACTGTTTTGAAATGAAATAAATTCAAAATAACAGCATTTGAGAGATTAACATGAAAACTTGTATGCTGGCTTCTGAAGCTCTGTGGGAATAATGGTATTAAGTGCTACTATTTTGTTCCTTTTTCCCTCAGGAGGTAGACTACATTTCCAGATGCAGTGAAAGGACTGCCAACAGAGGAACAGTTACACCAATAACATACACAAATAGAGCACTGCTGAGAGTATAACACAGATTTTGGCATTACTGCACGTAGAAACCAATAATCACAGTACTCCAGCTTTTAGTAAAAACCAGCCCACCAGTACAGTTTCAATTTAATTGTTTGATCATCAGTTTCCATGCATTAAGTAGTACCACTCAAAGTGTTTGAAAATTCTCTCTGGAAATAATTATGTATCTCAATACTAATGATTTTTTTAAAGGCTCTTTTGAAAAGATAATAAAAGCTAAAAAAAAAAAAAAAAACTATTACAAAGTTTCTACTGAAATAAAAAACAAGAAGAGTAAAGTAAGACTTGTCCAAGTCATTATCATGACTTCAAGAAGATACTATTTTTCAAAGTCAACATTTCCATGTCTCAGCATTCTCAACTGTAGGTGATGTTTGACCAATATTTCTAGCTCTTAAATTTTAGGTTTCAATATGGGCAAAATACTGTTTTAAGAATATCAGGTGCTGCAGAAGGAATTACATAAAAATTCAGAAGTAGAAAATGCAGGTCCTCCTCTTTTGGGAACTATGAAATGAAGATGAGGACTGGAGAACAACAGGAAAGAGTTTAGTCAAGTCTGGACAGAAGCAAAGCATGAGAGGCACAAGGAGTAATAGCAACAATTTCAAACTGCTGGATCAAAATGTGCTTGACTTAGCCTGGAACGTTGCATGGGGCTTACTCTTTCAAGCTGTAAAGCATGTAAACTGTAAAGACACAAGATTCTTGCTGCAAGCAAGCATCAACCGGCCTGCGTAGACATCTGGCTGATGTGGGAAGTACAGTGACACACAACTGTAAGAACACACTGCTAGAACACTCTAACAGACAAGCAATGTACAAGGTGTGGAAAAGAAGAGGGAGGAATACAAGGTAGAGTTTTAGAAAACTTCAACTAAAAGTAGCATAAGATACAGATTAAACACCAAAAAAGAAAAAAATAAAATTACACAATTAAACAAAACAGAGAAGGGAAGATGCTTAGTCTACCAGTAGATGCCAGTGGGACACCCATGTCCCATGTCCAATGCCTGAGTTTGGCACCTGGCGTGGCTGCTGACTCCAGCTGCCTGAGAAAGCAGACCCTGAGAGGCAGTAGAACTGGCTCAAACCATGGGGTTCTTGCCCCACACAGGGAGACCAGGCTGAATCCTCCCTTCCCAGATCCCAGAGTTGGCCTTGCCTGGCGCTGGCCATTGGGGGCACTGCAGGACCCAGTCAGCAGACAGCCACATCTCTGGACCTCTCCATCTCAAGGGTTTTTTTTTAATTATTAAAAGTTTAGAAATCAACAGAGTAGCAAAATCAGCTATTCAGTTTTCAAGTGTTATAAAAACTGCTACTGAGACTACAGTAACTGGTTACCTACAGTAAATCAATTTATCAACGTTGTACTATATTCTTTTTGTAACACAGTGTAAGTAAAGACAGTTTATTTTATTAAAGGTTTTTTACTGTATTTCTAAGGCATCACATAGCAACTATATTTAGAAAAATTAGGGCAGTTGTTAGTATTGGTCCTAAGCCTTTCCAAAGGAAATTAATGCTGCTGCACGGCTTCACTGCCTCTCTCAGGCCACCAGGGTACCAGTCAGTCCCAAATGAAGTCATTTACTGGTCAGTGCAACCCCTCCCCGACCTGAGCAGTTTATTCTGTCACTTCCGGTGAGAGCCTAGTTTCTTACGTACCCTACCACGTAAAAACAAAACCAACATTTTCAATATAACGGCTATTAAGCTAAACTAGTGAGTCATTAAATATTTTCCAAAAATAACATTAAAGTTGGCTTAATAAAGAAAATATCTATTCTTCACATTTTCCATTTTTGCCTATTAGTTTTTTTCATGATATTTACTAATTTCTTCATAGTTCAGAGTAGGCCTAAAGACTGTCTCTCAGCAACATTTTAAACATCAATTTTAAATCTTAATCTATGCATTAACAAAACGGACAGATTTTATTTAAAACTCACAGTTCACTTGACACTGACTGCCTTAAAAATTCTACACAAAGAGCCCAGCATGATAGCATAGTGGTTAAAGTCCTCACCTTGCATGAGCCGGGATCCCATATGGTCGCCAGTTCTAACCCCAGTGGCCCTGCTTCCTTTCCAGCTCCCTACTTGTGGCCTGGGACAGCAGTCGAGGACTGCCCAAAGCCTTGGGACCCTGCACCCGTGTGGAAAACCCGGAAGAGTTCCTGGCTCCTGGCTTTGGATTGGCTCAGCTCCAGCCATTGCGCTCACTTGGGGAGTGAACCATCAGATGGAAGACCTTCCTCTCTGACTCTCTGACTCTCTGTATATCCACCTTTCCAATAAAAATAAAAATTAAAAAATTCTACACAAATGCAAATTGCCTAACTCAAATAGATTTGCAAGACATACACTAGAGGAAGCCATCAGACTTCTAGTTCTTTTATGCAACAGAATGTGTTTGCGGGCCCAGCATGTTGACTCAATAGCCAAATCCTCACCTTGCAAATGTCAGGATTTCAGACAGGCGCTGATTTATATCTCAGCTGCTCTACTTCCTATCCAGCTCCCTGCTTATGGTCTGGAAAAGCAACAGAGGACAGCCAAAAACCTCAGGACCTTCAACCCCCGTGGGAGACCAAGAAGAAGCTCCTGGTTCCTGGCTTCTGATCAGATCAGCTCTGACATTGCGGCCACTTGGGGAGAGAATAGCAGATGGAAGATCTCTGTGTCTCTCCTTCTCTGTAAATCTGATCTGCCTTTCCAAACACACACAACTGAGTGTGCTAGTGTAATTCCAAGTGTAACACTGACTGTGCACCACTGCTCATGATTAATCTGGTTGCCTCAATTCAGATTCAGATTCTGGCTTTTCTTAGTTTGCTCTTTTGGGTGGTGCTGAAATTCCTACCACCACACTATGTCAGAGCAATGTGATACAGTGTCAGTGTTCTGAGTAGTGAAGCACGGACCCAGAAGAACCCACCATCCCCTCGGCTCTTCCTCCCTGGCAGTGTGAGGCAGTCTTGATGACACGGCAGACAACACACATGCATCCCCCTCCATTAGTTCCAATCCTGTTCCTGCCATGGGGTGAAATGCTGAACCGCTGTGGATTGGAGGCTGACAGGGGCTGCAACTTACGACCCCATAGGAATACTGAGAACCCTGACAAGACGTGAGCAAAGGCCTGGGCGCATGGTGCGTCCTCTGTCTCAGGCCCACAGATCCCTAAGCACACGCCAAAGGAGTAAAACAGGAAGCTACAGTGAGCTCAAAGCAGAACAGTGCGTTTTCAGTCATCCTTTTTAAGGATTATAAACAGAATATTTTTAACATATGCAAAGGCGAGAGCAATGAAGAGGAAACAGACAAGTCGAGAATTTTATGTCAGAAATGTCAGGCTGCTAGGACCAGCACTGGGCTGTTCAGGTAAAGACACCAGTATCCCAGCTGGAAGCTGGAAGCTGGAAGCTGGAAGCTGGAAGTAATCTCGAATGCTCTACTTCCCCACCAGCTCCCTGCTGATGGCCAGGGAAAACAGCTGAGGACACCCCAAGTATTGGACTACTGATACTCACTCCCCACCCCAGCTGCTGCAGCCATCTGGGAAGTGAACCAACAGATGAAAGACTCTCTCCTCACTCTCTCTCTGTAAGTCTGATTTTGAAATACATTTGAAACACACACACACACACACACTTTGACGGTTCCTTTTCTAGGGACTCTTCCTAGAAAAGTATTTCCCATCTTGGTGGGGAAGCTGTTTTAAATATGAACTGCAAACAAAACTTCCATTGCATTTCCCTTGCGAGGTGACCTCCTTGAAAAAAACTTTTTCTCAGGCTCAGCAGCGTGGCCTGGTGGCTAAGGTCCTCGTCTTGATCCCATGTGGCTACTGGTTCTAGTCCCGGCAGCTCCACTTCCTCTCTATTTCTCCTCCTCTCAGTATATCTGACTTTGTAATAAAAATAAAATAAATCTTTAAAAAAAAAAAGAAAAGAAAAAAACTTTTTCTGGATGTTTATTTCCCTTCCAGAGTGGGCTACGGCAGCTAAGAGGACATGTGCAGCATATCTGCATAAAGGGTCAGTGGTCTTCCAAGGCCATTGCCTCCATCTATATTATGGCCATGGCAGCTTCACTGGGCCACAGCTTGACAGGACTGCATATACAAAAGATCAACTGTCCTGAAATTAAATTCTACAAGTTGTTAGGGAAAACACTAAATTTAAGATGGACATATCAGTTACCTCCATTTCAGTGCCTGATTGCTTCGCAGGACTGTGGGCGGGTGAGAAAGGGGAACCAAGACAAGGCCAAGAAAGACAACCAAAGGAGCAGAGACTATAAGCCAAGCCCTCCAGAGAAGGGAAAATGCAGGATAGGGAGTCAACAATTCAAGATTATTTACTGGGAATAGGTAGTGTGTGAATTAACTTATTAAAATGTCAGACTTGTGATTCAAAGTTAAAGATTCAGGGCCAGTGCCATGGCTCAACTCAGTAATGCCTTGCCTGCAGGCACCAGAAACCCATATGGGTGCCAATTTGTGTCCCGGCTGCTCCACTTCCCATCCAGTTCCTAATTATGGTCTGGGAAAGCAGCAGAGGACAGCGCAAAGCCTTGGGACAATGTACCTGTGTGGGAGACCCAGAGGAAGCTCTTGGCTCCTGACTTTGGATCTGCTCAGCTGCAACTGTTATAGCCATTTGGGAAAGTGAACCAGTGGATGGAAGATCTTTCTCTCTGTCTCTCCCTCTTTCTGTAAATATGCGTTTCCAATAAAAACAAATAAATCTTTAAAATGTGTAAGATTTAAATAAACCCATTCATATTATCCTTGGTAGGCTGGGGAATGATACACTGGATTTCAAGTAAGTTGCCTCTAAAAGTAAAGATAAGCGCAATACTGCAAAAAAATACTGTCCCACATAGCTTTCAAATTTTCTTGCGCCAAAATAACCTTACCTTTCAATTCTTATCCACAAACTTTTCAAGTGTCCTTGTCCTTAACATTAATGAACTGTCATACTTGGAAATGATTAAGATAGTAAATTCTGAAATGCAACATTTTACAATAAAAAAAAAATACACAAAATAAAGGTTAAGGACTACATGGAAGAATCCAAGACTCTTGTCATTCATTTAAAAAAAGCAGCTGCAGGGCATGCATTTGGCCTAGCAGTTAGGCCATCTTGGCGCCCATCAGAATGCCTTCCAATGGGAAGTTCCAGCTCCTATCCCCAACTTCCTGCTAAGGCCAACTTGAACATGGCAGTGATGGCTTCAGTGATTGTGTTTCAGACACTCACTGGGAAAACTGCATTGAGTTTCCAGCTCCCTGGTGCATGAGTTTGCTCTGTCTCTCAAAGAAACATGTTTTAAAAAAATTTTTTAAATAAAGCGGAGAAACCAGAGTCGTAGAATTTTTCATGTAACATATATAGTTTGGTTTTATGGGAAAAATGGTCGAGGATTTTGCTTTAACGAGACACTAAAAAGGTGTTGTGCTTTACAGAAACTCCCAATATTATAACAATATTTTATGATATTGACTATCAAAGAAAAGTTTGATCTTATGAACAGACTGTTGTGTTTTGTTGCTGCTTTTTAAAATGTTTTTTTTTTCCCCCAAGGGGGATGGGAATATTTAATCTTTTTGGAAAGGCAACTTTCACAAACAGAAGAGACAAAGAGAGAGGTCTTCCATCCTCTGGTTCACTCCCCACAAGACCACAATGAACAGAGCTGAGCTGATCCAAAGCTGGGAGCCAGAAACTTCTTGCTGGTCTCAATGTGGATGTGGGTGATGGGGGCCAGGACCTGGGCCATCCTCCACTGCTTTGCCATGAAACAGGAAGAGCGCCGAATTGCAAGCGGAGCATCTGGGACACAATCGGCGTCCATATGGGATGCTGTCCAGGTGGAGAGCTGGCCTGTGGCACCTCTGCATTAGCCCCTATTTCTGTTTTTAACCACAGAAACCCAAATGTACTACACATGCAGGGAAACACTTCAGACACATGAAAATCACTGTCGACTTAAGATGACACAGCGTCACCTTTGCTGACAGCCCTGCTACACAGATTCCACAGCACTTCCGGTCAACATCCCAGGGTATTGCCTCAGTAGGAAGCTTATCCTAAAAAAAAAGTTTTTCTGTTTTTGGTTTTGTTTTTTAAGTGGATCCTATCAGTAATAATAATAGGTGAAACTCATCAGTTTACACAAATGATATTATTTATTCAAACATTTTATTCAGGTTTAAGGTATTATGGGGGAAACACTTTAAGGTACTGTAGGTTAAAAATCACTGTAACTTTAACTCCACCTTGCCAAAGAAAAGTAGCAAAATTAGTGCATGAGCTAGCTACTTGATTAATGAAAAAGGAAAACAAAGTAAGAAAGAGAAAAAGAAAAAGAAAAAAACCCAGACATAAGAGTACATTCATTTCGAAACACTGCAGACAAGAAAAAAAAATTCCAAGCATAATCTAAAGCAGTGTTTCTGGAAACCAGACTCTGTTCTAGAACTCTAAAAGAGCTCAGAAATCATCCACGCAGATAAACATCACTGGTAAAGTTCTCTCCATTACTGGGGAAGAGGGAGAAAGAGTATTACAAAGGTTGGTACGGAGAATTAGAGTTTAATGCGTCAGTGTGTTTGGAGGAGCTAAGATTAGGGCTTACGCAGAACTGAGCATACGTGGACAGATTCCAAAGAAACAACCACACAGAGAAACAACCCCCCTCCAAAACAAGAAGCACCACAAAT
Source organism: Ochotona princeps (assembly GCF_030435755.1). Taxonomy (NCBI): domain Eukaryota; kingdom Metazoa; phylum Chordata; class Mammalia; order Lagomorpha; family Ochotonidae; genus Ochotona; species Ochotona princeps. The sequence goes on from NC_080840.1 coordinate 55,782,075, forward strand.
GTTCACTTTAAATCTTTTTTTTTTAATGATTTAGCCTGAACTCTGGGTATGTGACAAGTAAAATTCATATGCTTTTCAAGGGTACTTTATCATCATTTTAATAAAGCACTCAAAAGCATAGCTAAACCAAAACTAATATCTGGGGAAATATTTTAATAGATACAAAAGTATTAATAGCCGTGTATTACTAAAAACATACAAAACACACCCACCATTCCAAACATTCCCCTCCTGATCCTTTAGGCAAAGCACTCACTCCGACCCTGCACAATCATTCCTCTGACCTATACCTCCACAACTTGGATGGTCCAGTTTCAAAACTTCCCAGCAAAGAAAACATTCGGCAGGGGTCTGGCCTCTGTAGCCTGAGCAGTATTCCAGAGACCCACCAGATGTTTATCACCAGGGTATTCTTCGTGACTGCTAAGTAGTATCCCACTATGCAAATGACACAGGCTATTCAACCATTCAACTTACTGATGGACACCTGAGTTTCAGCCTGTTTGAGACCATTCAAATATAAGCACCATGGGTTCAGCACAATAGCTTAGCACCAAAAGTCCTGGCCTTGAACTCGTCAGGATCCCATATGGATGCCGGTTCTAATCCCTGCAGCTCCACTTCCCATCCAGCTCCCTGCCTGTGGCCTGGGAAAGCAGTCCAAAGCCTTGGGACCCTGCACCTGTATGAGAAACCCGGAAGAGCTCCTGGCTCCTGGCTTTGGACCAGCTCAGTTCTGGCCATTGTGGCTGCTTAGGCAGTGAACAATCAGACAGAAGATCTTCCTCTCTGTCTCTCCTCCTCTCTGTATATCTGACTTTCCAAAATAAATAAATAAATAAATCTTTTAAAAACAAAAAGAAAAATTGCACCCTTACTAGAAGGAATGAGAGATGTAGTTTGCCTCATATTCTCCTCTGTACTTGCTAATGTCATTTTAAAAAATTAACTATTCTATCTCGTTTAGTTTCATTTGCACGTCTCTGATGGTTTACAATATTAAACATCTCTTCCCATGCTATTTGCATATACATTTTCTGTGAATTATCCAATCTTTCAAACATTTTAAAAACTGGATTGATTTATCATTAGAATAGAAAATTCTTTATATTCGATGTACACACATATTCATCTGATATAGTGTAACCAGGTAGTTGGTTATAGTCTAGACCAGTTGGAATTCTTTCAACCCTACAACTAAGCTTCTTTGTTGACTAGGCCCACCTTCCCAGGATGCGCCTGTCTCATCTGGGACCAGGGCCCATGCTGTCACCCCACCTTGTTTGCATACTGCACTAAGGAACCATCTCCTACCTCCTCAAAGAGGCTAGTAAGGGAGAAACAGAGGGCTCTTCTCTCCAATGACTGCACTTAAAAGATTCTCCTCTCATTTTTTTTCTCTTTATAAGATTTACTTACTATACTTGAAACAGTCACAGAGAAACTGAGAGGTCATCCATCTAATTTTTTGCTCCCCAAATGACCATAAGGTCCAGAGCTGAGGCAGTCTGAAGCTGGAAGCTAGGAGCTTCTTCCAGGTCTGCCATATGGGTACAGGGGTCCAAGAACATGAACCATCCTCTGCTACTTTCCCAGACCATTAGCAGGGAGCTGGATAAGAAGTGCAGCAGCCAGAATTAGAACTGCTGTCCAGGTGGGATGTTAGCACTGTACGCCAAGGATTAGCTTGCTACATCACCACACTGGTCACACATTTTCCTTTTGTTCACGGGTAAACTCTTGGGCCATCTTCTGCTGCCTTCCCAGGCATATCAGCAGGGATATAGCTGGGGGTGGAGGGTTTGGCACAGTGATATAATGTATAAAGCAACCTCCTGCGGTGCCAGCATCCCAAATGGGCACCAGTTGGAGTCTTCAATGATCAACTTCCAATCCAGCACCCTGCTAATAACCTGGGAAAGCAGAGGAAAATCGCCCAATACTTGGGCCCCTAAAACCAGATGAAAGACCCGGAAGAAGCTCCTAGATTCGGGCTTCCAAACAGCCCATTTCCAGCCACTGGCCATCTGGAAAGACTTTTCTCTCTCCTCTTTTTCTCTTTGCCTCTGTAACTCTGCCTTTCTTATTTTTTTACAATATAACAGGGAACTGGATCAAAAGCAGAGCCACCAGAACTCAACTGGAGCTCAGCAGGCAACTTAATGCACTGTACCACAACACCATCCCAACATCATGATTCCTGAAGTTCTTATAATGTTGAAATTGGATCAAAACCTTTAATTTCATTCTTCATTTTTCAGATAAATCTGGAATAGCTTAGGTTTTTCCATTCCATATGAATTTTAGCATCAGCTTGTCACTTTTTGTAACCTTTCACTGAATGCTGAGTAGGAAACAGCAGATTAACTGTCAGCATTAAAAATATAATCCCAGTGCCTAGCACTGTAGCCTACTGGCAAAGTCCTTGCCTTGTATGCACCAGGGTCCCACATGGGCACCAGTTTTAATCCTGGCAGCCCCACGTCCCATCCTCCTCCCTGTATGTGGCCTGGGAAAGCAGATGAAGACAGCCGAAGCCCTGGGACCCTGCACCCTTGTGGGAGACCCAGAAGAAGCAGCTCCTGGCTTCTGGCTCCGGATCAGCTCAGTTCCAGCCATTGCATCCACTTGAGGAATGAATAAACGGATGGAAGACCTTCCTCTTCTCCTCTCTGCATTATCTCACTTTCCAATAAATGAATAAATCTTTAATATATATTAAAATATATATTATATATAATCCCATCTTTGTTAAATCAAATCTATAAAGATCCATGTTTCAGAAAAACTGAATGCATAAACATTACCACTCAAAAGGATACTTTTCATGGGGCCTTGTGGCATAGCAAGTTAAGCCACCATGTGCAATGCCGGCATCCTTATAGGGACACCATTTCAAGTCCTGGGTGCTTCAATTCCAATTCAGTTCTCTGCTAATGGCCTGGGAAAACCAGCAAAGGACGGCTCAAGTTGTGGGCCCCTGCACCCGTGTGGGAAATCTAGAAGAAACTTCTAGCTCTTGGCTTCAGTCCAGCCTTGCCCCAGGCAGTGTGGCCAGCCAGGGTGCAAACCAGCAGATGGAAGACCCCTCTTTCTCTATCTCAGCCTCTCTCACTTTCTCTCTCTCTCTGCAACTTTTCAAATAAATAAAACAAATCCCTAAAAAAAAAAAAAACAGGAATACTTTACAGCAGGTAAGACTACAGGAGACTATTTTTCTTCTTTTTTTTTTCATTTTTCTCTAATGATCAATTTATTAAGAACAGCATTACATAGTAAAGAATGGAATAAAATCTAAGACTAAATACTCAGTCATCCTCTTTCTGCTTCGAGAATCTTACCTGTTACCTGTAAATACAAAAAAAAAGTAGCATACTAAAACACAAACTATCAACTCTCCTCCTCGGAGACAGTAATAGCTACAAGAACAAAGGAACACTGCTTTTATTTTACCTCGTGTTATGCATGAGGAAAAAATTCATTAATAAAAATTAACTTGATGTGCTCACTTTTTTTTATTAGTGCTTTTCTCACATGTAGACAGGACCCCGCCGGCTGCAAGGTGCTGCCTCGTGCTGGCAGGGTGGGGGTCAGGCCAGTGTGAGACAGCCACCAGAGGACCACAAAGTGATTGGCCCTCTGCTGTGCAGCCAGGGCATCTCGGGGCTGTTACGGGGTTTTCTGTGTGTGCTTCATCTGTTTTACAATAAAGGAGCAGTGTTTTCAAATATATATATAGTTCTTGGTGTGAAGAAGACCTGTAGCAGCAAATGCCACTGATAAAAAAAATAATAATAAAATTCTTAAAAATAGTCCTGTAAGACAGCTACCTAATTCATAAGCCAAAATTTCCAATTGTTTGCGATTTGGATTTTCAAAAAAAACCTTTTCCAGGCTAAGAATCTGCCTGGGGCATTAGCTGAGCAGCTGTTTCTGAAAGCCCAGGAAGGACCTGTGACATGCCCCTGGAAATCAAAAGAAACTGAATATGCTATTTCAGTAAGTTCCTAACTTAGATGAAAGTTAACTTGTGGGGGGTGGGGAAGTGAGGTTTAGAAGACAAAGATTTTTTGGATACATATGTGATAGTATTTGTCAAATATAAACAACATCCCAAGTGACTATGCTATTGACGTTCATATCTATCTAACACTAAGTCAGAGCTAGGGAGCAATCAGAAAATCTGTTCGGGTTGTATACCCAGGGACAGTCTCAGACTTGGCAGGTGTCTGACCACCTAGCGGGAACTCTGCAGTAACATGAAGAAGGAAATACAACACAACCCAATACCACTTCTTATTTTAAAAATAAATACCCTCAAAATTTGAATAAGGAGACTATTAGTTTGTCTCTTTCAGAGAAAGTAACTGATACTGTCATATCTTTCCAAATTTTTTTTAATTTTTATTTTTAATTCATTAATTACATTGTATTATGTGGCACAGTTTCGTAGGTACTTGAGTTCTCCCCACCCCTCCCCAAACCCTCCCACCATGGTGGATTCCTCCACCTTGTTGCATAGCCACAGTTCAAGTTCAGTTGAGATTCCCCCATTGCAAGCATATATCAAACATAGAGTCCAGCATCTTATTGTCCAGTCAAGTTCAACGGCTTCTTAGGTAGACCCTCTCTGGTCTGAAGACAGAGCCAGCAGAGTATCATCCCGATCAATTAAAAGCTCCAACATACCATCAGCAAAAATTTACATCACTACGGAATTAATTGACATAGTAATGAGTAACCAATATGTTAAAAGTAAATGCGAGTTCTTAACCACCTTCTGTGACCATCTCATTGACATTTCAATTTTAGTTTATACACATCAATGAGGTACCACCTAACACCAGTAAGACTGGCCCACATGAATACAAGCACCAACAACACTTGTTGGCGAGGTTGCGGGGAAAAGGGAACCCTACTCCACTGCTGGTGGGGCTGCAGGCTGGTACAGCCTCTATGGAAATCAGTATGGAGAACATTCAAACAACTCAAAATCAACATACCGTATGATCCAGCAATAGCACTCCTAGGAATATATCCAGAACACTTGTTTTATGAGAAACCAACATGCATTCCTATGTTCATAGCAGCACAATCAGTAATTGCAAAAACATGGAAGCAGCCAAAATGCCCATCAGCAGAGGATTGGATAAGAAAGCTATGGTTCATCTACTCCATGGAATACTACTCAGCTATTAAAAAAAAACAAAATGCAGTTCTTTGTGGCCAAATGGGCCAAACTGGAAACCATAATGCTAAGGGAAATGAGCCAATCCCATAAGGTTAAATACCACATGTTTGCCTTAATTTAAGATGATGTTATGTATAACATGTTATGTATGTTATATGCTGTGTATCTTTCCAAATTTTTAAAGCACAAATCACTATATATTTATTTATTTATTTATACATACACATACACACATAATTACATCATGGCACACACATGCATACACATACCTTATTCTTTCCCTAAACTTTATACAATGTACTCTGAAATTTCTCTGTTATATTCTTTAGTGATATGTTGTTTTTTAAGCTGGTTACAATTCAGTGATTTCAGGACTCACTAATGGGTCATGACCCACACTTTGAAATTTTCTATTATTAAAAACAAGAAACAGGGACACAAATAGATTTCCATTTTTACATTATGATGAAACAAGTACAAACACAGCATTATTTTAAAGGTCTGTGGTTCAGTGGTTTATGCTAAGTTTCCACAAAAGATAGAGACCAAACACAATTCAATTTTCACAGACAGGCAAAAAATCTCGCCTTAGCTCTAGGTAACAGTGTTCCAGGCACAGATCAACATAACCCGGATTTAATGCTATTTTCTGTCAGAACCTCACTCAGGTATATCTTTCATCCTCAGCCAGGCAGCTCCAGGCCACACTGAGAAGGGAGCTGCCTGGGAAAGTCGATCCCACAGTCCATGATGATGATGCGAGAGCTCAGCTGGCCCGCTCTTGACCCCTGGAGCATCCCCCAAGCCTCAGCCAACACTGATGGCACACTGTTATCAATCTAAATTTTGAAAAACGTATATTGATTTTCTACATATGATGATAATGCCTTTCTCTGCAGCAAATGTGCTTAAACAATGTTTTTCTTCTATATGCCAAGACAAAAAAAAAGTGTTCAAGCATTCACTTTTAAGATCTGTTCATCAGGGCTCCTTTAATTAGTCAAAAACAAAATTAATACAGTAATGCTGATGAAGTCTTACACTGTGGAACATACGTACTCCTAATGTCCTAACTACATAAAAATTTGACAACATTCAGCCTACCTTTTTAATCTTTTTCCCTAGCAGGATTCACAATTCTAACACATTTTATTTCTTTAAGATAACAATTTAAAAAGAGAACAATACCCTATAGTGAATTTAATCAACTAAAATAGTCAAAATTTCATAGCATATTATCCGCACTAGCAGTATCCAGAATATTCCATCACAAAGGGTCAAATCTGTTAACATTTCCCGTGTCTTTTAATCAATCTGACAATTATGAGCCATTTTTGAGACAAAATGAGTAGAGCTCCTTTAAAAGAAGAGAGAACATTTTCCACGTGTTTTCAAATAAAATTATTTCATTGCATAGCCCGATGATCTGAAATTTTTAGTCTAGAATTCCAGGCCCTGAATTGAAAGGAACATTTCTCATACCCAAGTATTGCAAATGGAAATATGCAAATTAGCTCATGGGCAGAATCATTAATTTAGATAAAAAGTAAAAACACATTAATTGAGCACCAAAAATGTGACAGTTCTTGCACAAAATCTAAAATGAGACAGCTGCTACTGCTGGAGCTTATAAATCTAAATTAAATGGGCAAAAAAGCACAGAATTTTCATTCTTTTTGTTTCCTGAGGAAATGACATGTCTGATGGTGTTCTAATCTCGGGCAATGCTGTCTCGCTCGGACTCCCACAGCCTGATACTGGCCTCGTTACCAGTGGGGGCCTAAGTAGAAAAGACAAAATTTATCCCTAAGCTGGAACTGTGAGAGATCAAGTAAAATGAATTAACTCCCTCTGGTTATCTACTTCCTGAAATATCCGGAGAAGTACTGGTACTGATCACACGTACTACAAACTGAATCTAGGTAAGGCACAAAGAATGATACAGTAACAATTAAAAATGGAGATTTTCACAGACTTCATATTGCCAAACATTTAAAAATTATTTTAAATACTGTAGAAAATATCTTTAAATGGCTAATTTAAATATAATTATGATGCATTATCATAATACTGAAATGTCAGAGATCTGAGAGAAATTCAGCTCTAAGTTGAGGGAAGTGGAGTCAGGGGTACAAGAGAAGGAACAGGAGCATCTGTGAACATTCATGCCATGCTACCGGGACCAAGGGGCCCATGCGCATCTCTGCATCGTCAAGCAACATGCACGACTTTAAAGGAAAAGGTTTGTGTGTTTCGGTAGATTTTCAAAGGGGGCTGGCAACTCAAAAACTAAGTTCATTGATTTCTTATCATAAGCAGAGAATCGATTATTTTAACAGGAAGAAGATCAAGGGGCAACAAGAATTCATTCCAAAGGCCAACCAAAAGTAAAATGAGAGCAAATGAAGTCCCTGCTGAGACAAAGACACACACACACACACAAACACACAAGAAACTTCGTCAGTGCTGACTAGAGTACTACCCACTAGCACTAACACAACCCTAGCGTGTACCAGGCACGCTGTCCGGGCCACACTGAAGATCCCAATCAGACCCCACAGCTCCTCTCTGGGTGGGATGCTAACTCTAGCACTTAGGGTATCCTGGGGCTGTGCCCTCCAGCACTCCTGGCTTCTCCAACACCAACATTCATTAGAGCACAAGGGAAAAAATGTGGGGAGGAGGCTTTCCACAGAGAAGTTTCTCAATGTTTTAAGCAGCCCTTTAGAAAGTCAGTGCAACAGGGTGCTTCTTCCTTATGCTTGCTGAAATACATCATGATGTAAGCACTATAACTGCCTGAGTGTCCACTACAGCTATGACAATGTTCTGGTAAATTCAAGGTTATTGTATTCACCTCCTATCTGAGAAATCTAGCATCTTCTACTTCAATCACATTTTCCTAAGTCCAGAAGAAATGTTTTAGAAATATCTGTTAAATATACAATTTGCTAAACCTTTCAAGATCCCTACCTAGAAGGATCTTGGGGTTTCACAGAAACTGAGTCCTCAGCCAGCCTGTGTCCCAGCTAACAGTGCTCGGCTGGACTAGGACACAGGACACTCCTTGGGAGGGAAGCGTCATCTCCACATCCATCCAAAGCTGTGACGCTCATGAAGAGTAGCAACAAAATAGATGGATTTGTCTTAATCGTCTAGATAAAACTTGGAGCAACTGAACTTTGGATTCTACCAGCTGTTTCCATAAGATTTCTTTTTTTTTTTTTTTTCCCAAGCATATATATATATATATATATAGTCACTAAATGAATTATGTTCTGGTTTATTCATGTTCTTTTTTTTGTTGTTGTTGTTATTTTTTTTTTAATTATTTATTATTTAACTTCAGTAATTACATTGTATTATGTGACACAGTTACATAGATACTTGGGTTCTCCCCACCCCTCCCCAAACCCTCCCACCATGGTGGATTCCTCCACCTTGTTGCATAACCACAGCTCAAGTTCAGTTGATCCATAAGATTTCAGTATTACCTTGGATATCAAATAAGATGCAAAGATGACCAACTGTTATTTACAGACTGAAATGCTGTTTTCTCACATTGAATTGCTTACCAAAGAATATAAAAATGTCAATGATTATGAAGTTTATAAATAACTCACCAATGCTCAAAAAAAAAAGGCAGAAGCATTAGTTCTAACTATTCTGAATATGCAAACATGACTACTTCACATACTTCTTAAGCAACGGTCTATAAAGACTAAAACAAGTGTCAAGCAGCTCCTTAATACTTGAAAAGCAAATATCAGAAATACCATGAATCAACTGCAACCTAAAGACAACTGATTAAATGGGCAAATGTCAGAATTATCTTTTATTCTCAATTTCATTTCTTAGAAATGCATAAACCATTTTCCCACTTACCATGTCACATGCTTTCCTAAAATGAGACCCTGTTAGCTTTCAGGATCTTGGTTTTCAAACAAATCTGATTTCTCCCAACCCCCGTTCCCCTCTCAGTAAATTCTTTTGTTTAATTAGCTATTTTTCTAATTTGAAAAGCAAAGATACACAGCGCTCCCATTTGCTGGCTTACTCTTCAGATGCCCACAACAGCCAAGGCCTGGCTGGGGCTAAAGTTGGGAGCTGAAAACTCAATGCAGGTCTCCCACGTGGGTGGCGGGAATGCAGTTACTTGAGCCACCACTGCTGCCTCCAAGGGTCTGCCCTGGTGGGAACTTAGTCAGGAAGCAGAGCCAGATACCAAACACGCACTACAATATGAGGGTGCCAGCTCCAAAGACAAATACTTCATTCATTCTCTTTGCTGACCTGGTCCCTCCATCAGTCAAAAATTTTAAATCCTAAAGACATGAACACAAACAGTAAGAATCATTTTCACAAGGATCTCATTTTCAACTAATTTCATTTACTCAACAGATTACTTAGCATTTACAATGTTGCAAGCACAATGTTGGATGAAAATGACAAGATTTCTTCCGTCACAGAGCTTACAATTTTGTGTGATTATTAGTTTAATGTCTATCTTCCCCAAAGGACAAGCCTGTTGTTTACATTCTTTCACTAACAAAGGGCTCAACACTCACTCTCTAGGCCTGATAATGTTCTTTACTATGTCACCATGAAGCAAAATTCTTAAAGAAACAAACAGCCCAAGACTTGGTACCTTCAGTTAGCATTTACAAATTATATACAGGACATGACACTTTATTCTTTTAAAAAGCTGTCTGTAGCATGAAATGATATTTGAGATTTGTTTCAAAACAGTTGTTGGGGTGGGAAAGTATGTTATTTAGTCTTTACTTTTATAAAGTAAATACTTTCACAAGTCTCCTAAGCATTTCAATTTTTTGTATGCTATTTACCTGAGACACAAAACTCTATCCCATCTACTGGTTCACTCCCACACGTTCTCCACGGCCAGAATTGGAATGAGACCGAAGGTGGGAGTCAGAAACACAACCCTGGTGTCCCCAAGGAGCAGCAGAAGCCCAGTCCTGGAGCCATAGTTGCTGCCTCCCTCCAGAGACAGCCCCATTAGCATGAAGGTAGCATCCAGAGATAGACCAGGCAGAGCCCAGGGGCTGTGAGGCACAAATGTCATACCCACCAGGTCAAATTCCTGCCCCCCTGTAAAATTTGGTTAAGCTGTTAACTTTGAGGATTTTCAAGGAACTACACAAAGACAGCACAAGAGCAGAAGGGCAAACCACTGCACTTCACATTTAACTCACCACAGGATCAAAAACCCTAATCTGAACTCAGTTTTAAATATCAACCTTTCAATGTTTCAAATCAGTGCTAACCTTCCACTGAAAAATATACTAGGACTCTGATAAAAGCTGTCGTGGGGAACTCTACTAAAGTACAGAAACACTAATCATGGGAAATTACTTCTCTTGTCCAGCTTTCTAGGTATACAGAGTTGTTATGACATCATGTAATTACCCAATATAAAATATTATTTGTTTTTCAAGCTTACAGAGGGAATAACATAAATGCAAAACTGAACCCAGAATAACAAAGTGTATGCTAGGGATCAAAACTAAGAAATATAATCATTTCACGTGACATTTCCCAAGAAAATTTCGAAGCTCCCATTTAAAGCTAACAACTAGTCCTTGAAGTACACGGTTTAAGCAGGTACCCACAGCCACAACAAATATTTGTAATGACATTTTACAAGTAACAAACCATTTAATCTCCACTTTCTCATTTTCTTCACAAATCCCTGTAAGTTAAGCCTTCCTACAGTGTGACATGAGAATATTTTTAAAGCTAAGGATCTGCCTAAGCTGCTAAATCAGGGGCAAAGGAGACAACAGGCTGAGTCAAAATCATCTCTAAATACAAAGTCATTTCACTCTTTATCATCCCAAAGGGACTGCTGCTTATAACTTCATTAGGATATGAAACAAAATACATACAGGAATGAGATAAGTTTCCTCAAGGTCAACAGTCAAATGTGTGCCCTGAAGAGAAGACCACTGATGGGTCCAGACTGTTCCTGCTTAGATGCCAGCCACAGAAGCCCACAGGGCGCAGCTGTGGGACACTTTCTGTCTCTGCAGAAGATCTGATTATCAAGAATCTCCCAGATTTATAAGTGGCTTGTAATCATCAATAAATGGACTAGAATGAAGGACCACAAAAGCATACTGTAGAGCTTATACTGAATGAAGTCTTGACCCAGGGGGATGAGGTCATGCAAGAGAAGGAAAACCTAGTTGTTCTGCAGTAGGCAAGCTTGTCAATGTGTGCCACAGGCCCACCAACAGCAGCCAGCATGCAGCTCCTCAGGGCCACTCCTTAGGAAGGCCAGAGCTGGGCCAGCGAGGGCTGGAGTGCAGTTACTCTGAATGAATCTGAAAGTTTATCTGTAAAATCAAATCTGACCCAAGTCAGAACATGGATGCCTAACTTTTTCTACACATCCACACAGCATTCAATAACTTACTAAATAATGCCACATACTCCAGGAGGGTTACCACAGATGACACAGAAAAGCACTTAATCCCCACAGACTGGTCAGCAGTGTTAACAACAGCATGGAGTCCAGCATCTTGGATTAGCTGCCTGTGACAACGCTATCCCATGTATGCCGGGCCTGGGAAAGCAGCAGACAGAAAGGCCCAAGTGCCTGGGTTCCTGCCCCCTGTGGCAGACATGAGAGAAGCTCCTGGCTCCTCTTGCCAGGACACCAACTCAGCTCCGACTGCTGTGGCCACACAGGGAATGAAGCAGTGGATGGGCTCTCACTCTCTACCTGGAAGACTACGCTTTTCAAATACCTAAATCTTAAAAAAAAAAAAAAAAAAAAAAAAGTCTTTGAAATTCATTTATTTCTCCCACTACCACTTCAAATATGGGTTGGCATGGCCTATCCCACACTACACAGATGGTACTCCACAGTGGCCACACCTCTGAGAGATTAGCTCAGTTGGCTTCCTGAAAAATGTTCCAAGATGAAAACCAAACCAAACACAAAAACAAGGAAAAAATGGTTGGAAAGGAGTGAATTTTCGTACTCAATGTAGTGGCATCTACCTGTAAGGACACATGTGAGTTCGTGCACCCAATGCACAGCACATTTCAGATGTTAGTGCATATGGATCTGACCGTCCAAAGTTCTATCAAGCCACCAGGAAGCTGGGAGATGGAGGTGAACAGGGAGCAAACAAGGCCACACTGTTTCCAATGCGAATGCTCAAGAATCAGACCCAAAAGGAAAATATCCTACCAAGGACAAGCTAGACAAGGAATCTTCTCCTTTTACTTTAGTTCCATGATGCTGTAACAACTCATTTAAGTTAAAACATTGTCAAAAGCTTAACTAAAAGCTTAACAGAGCACTTCCACTTAAGATTTGTAAGCCATGTTCAAACTGAACCATTTGAAATCCAACGTTATAAATGGTTATGTCCTTATATAACAGGCACACAGATCATCCTAGAAATTTCCTTTACTGCCATTCACACATGCCCTGCTCATATGCTACCAATAAAAGAAGGCATTTATTCTTCTGAACTTCATAAACACAGCCTCTAAATATTCTTCTCTGGTAACTGTATCTAAATGTCTCATCTTTCTCTGTAAATCTGGAAATTCCCCATCTGGGAATTTAGCTACATGAAGTTTTCCACTTCACATGTGTAGTAAGTGTGAGCGAACACAACTGAATACAGGCATCTTCTCTGATCAGTGTGAAAGATGAAGTTCTATTGCAACAGGACAGATTTTGAAAACTGACGAGAGTTAACTTATCCCTATGGAAAAGAGAAGTATTATTGATGATCAGGTTTAATTAAATGTATGATGAAATCTACTAAAGAAACATGCTTTCCTCAATGATTCAAGTGGTTTTCAAGCATCTACTGCAGGATCATATTCAAATTCAAAGAAAAACAGATGTCTGGTTTGGGGAGAATCCTGTCCAATCATTCTTAGTAGGAGCTTCTTTTTTGTTTTGTTTTGGTTTGGTTCTTTTGCTTGTTTGTTTGTTTTGGTTCTGGTCAGAGAAAATAATTGTTTTAACCCACAGGATGAACTCTTCAAAATAATATTTGTGTTTTATACAATAATTGTCTCAAAAGGGGTTATAGTGCAACCAGTCAAATGAGTCTAACATTACGTTCCCATTAAATATTTTTCTGTGAAATCTAAGTGTACTTTCTTTGCAGAGAATAACCCTGTCTACTTTTAAAACCAATACTTAAGTCATACAGGAGTCAATTTTCCAGGTAATGAAATGGGGAATGTTACAGACTTAATTTTTCGGATATTTTCAATGCAATAATTAAATATTCTACCAGTGCAGCTGGTGCAATGGTCCAACTGGCTAATTGTCTGCCTTGTAGCATCGGCATCCCATATGAGCACTGGTTCTAGTCCCAGCTGTTCCATTTTTGATCCAGCTCCCTGACTATGGCCTATGAAAGCAGTCGAGGATGGCCCTAAAGCCTTGAGACCCTGGACCCACGTGGGAGACCTAGAAGAAGCTCCTGGCTTCAGCTCAGCTCAGCTCCAGTGGAGGCTAGTGGCTTTCAGGGCTGACTCCCTAGAAGTGTTCCTGGTCAAGCCAACAGCCCCAAAACATATGCCACTTTCAAGCAACCAAGTTCTACACTTATACAACAAGAAGGAATGAAAAAGCAAACTCTCAGATTTTATTTCTTGCCATTAAAAAAAGTAATTCTAGAATATTAAGTTCAACGAGATGAATGCTTTTCAATCCTTCTTAGTGGTAAGCACAGAATCCATTACCAAAAGATTCTTCTGAAATCAACTCATTCATTCTAGTTTCAATAATAATAAAATCTGCTATTTAATCCTTACCACCAAGTATTATCCCCACACAACAGAAAAGGAAATTGGGACTCAAAAACCTGAAAGCCCTTGCCCGGAACAATAGTTCCATTCACAGGCAATATGTTATGTCTCTCTATATGTACACAACTTTAAATGCATATTCACCTGAGACAGAGCACAGCCACTCCTACCCATTACCCCTCAGGGAACTAAAGTCATGTCTCCCACATGGGTGGCAGAAAGCAATTAATGGAACCATCACCAGTACTGTCCAGGATCCATATTACCAGGAACACGCAGGCAGAAGCAGAGCTGGGACTCAACCCAGAGACTCCAATGTGCAGCATGAATGACTAGGCCAAAGACCCATCCCAAGAGGTAACATATTTAACCATTTGACAAGTTCCTCTTCATTCATAATTACTTTCAACTTTTAAAAAAATCCATCAATGTTTATCAGAAAGTTCTTCCAGATGCCATATTAAAATCCATTTGATATAGGTAAAGGACATTGCCTTTTGTAGAACTGGAAGCATCTGCTTGTATCTCACAGAGAATCACTTCATGTATATCAAAAATAATAAAGCCTCTTTCATCTTTAAGGTTTTTTTTTGTTTTTTGCTTTTTGTTTTTAATTTGAAAGGCAGAGTTAGAGGAGAGAAGAAAGAGAGAGAGCAATCACTATCCAGTGGTTCACTGCCTAACTGACCCCAAGGGCTGGAGCTGAACCAGTCCAAATCCAGAAACCAGGAACTTCCTCCAGGTCTCCCTTGTGGATGCAGGAGCCCAAACATTTGGGCCAGTCTCCACTGTTTTCCCAGGCACATTAGCTGGGAGTTGGATGGGAAGTGAATCACCTGGGACCTAAACCAGTGCCCATGCCAGAGCACCAGTCCCCTAAGGTCTTATTTATTTGAAGGGCAGAACTAGAGAGAGAGAGAGCGAGAGCTTTCCTCTGCTGGCTCACTTCCCAAATGTCCACAACAACAGAGGCTAAGCCAACCCGAAGCCAAGGGCTTCTTCTGGGTTTTCACATGGGTGCAAGGGCCCAGGCATTTAGGCCATCCTCTGAAGTAGACCAGCCACGGCTCCAACCTGTTCCTATACCTCTGTGGTTTCTTAAAGGAAAGGAACTGAAACACTTCCTGAACCTTCTCTTAGCCTATAACAAATGGTGGCTTCCATGGCTGATTGTACCCACGGGCTCCTCTTGCAATGTGACTTACCATCTCTCCCCAGTAGGTCTGGGATCTATATAATCCCACCCCACTGCCCCGTGACAAAGGCAAAAATGATCCAATGTAACTGCCAACGTTAAACACATCATGAGAACATCCATCCTGTGGCCTTGCTAGGCTGAAGCCCAGGAGTTCAAGCTGCTGGAACCTGCACGGGCCACAGCAAGGAGCACTCTGGCTGGACCCAGGCAGCAGTATTGACTGACACGCTGAGGCTCCAGACCCATAGGACCCATCGTGCCCCCAACATGCCTGAGTGAAATTCCACTGCTTGGGGTGGCATATTAGAGGCCATGGAAAACAGAACTCTGATCCAGAACACAAGCAAGAAGTGAAAGGAAACAGGAAAGAAAGAGAAACAAAGAATTATACCCTTCTTTCCTTTAAGGAAAAAAAAAGATAATATCCTAAATTCTGAATACTAAAGATTACCAACAAATAGGAAGGAACTCTTCTACAGTACTTACAAAAGCAGCAGCAGGGACGTCTGTGCTCGCTGCCTTCACCCTCTGCCCATGTCTCTTTTGAACACCCTCGGTCTCCGAGGCTCAAACCTAGGACTGCAACAGCTCTTCCCTGGTTCTGCGCCTCACAAAAGGAACTGTTTGCCTGCATAAAATACCTGTATAGCCCTGTAATTCTCACTTTACCACATAAATTGGACAGTAATTACTTAGCCACATGTCTCTTTCCTTATCCCAAACTGTGACATCTACGAGGATAAGGCCGTTTCTTTTATCGCTTTTATATTGCCCAGTGCTCCACAACACTAGCCCTTCAGTCGGCTTTTCTGCCTTCATTCTACACGTAACCGGATGGTGATGCTGCGTAAACAGGTGACAGACACAGCCTTCTGATACAGCCTACAAATAAAATAACCCCACAAAATAAGAAATTACTGTCAGAGCTAGAAATCGGAAACAATTTTTACACTAAAAATATTTCTCAGCTTTTCACCCAGTATATACTTCCAGCTGTATTCTAAAGGCTTTGTTCTTTGGATAGTTGCAAAAATGTCATTATTTATCAACTGAGACATCAGCCCTTCCAGAGATGCTTTCATTCTCCTTTTTTATCACTTCTTCAATGGAACTACTTAAGTGCCAACCCTGGAATACTTTCTTTGTGTTTGGTTTTGTTTTATCACCTTTTCAGAACTACTGAATTTCCCCAAGGTTTTTTTTTTATTTTTTCTTCTCTCTCCACTACGAACTACAGAGATTATTAATCCCTCTTCTCACTGCAGTGTCAAAATATTCTGTGGGGGAAAACTTAATAAGTCCAGGTTTGAAAAATGTTTGATTTTCCCAAAGTGACAAAGTCAAAAATTTAACTCGTTATTGTTTCTGATACGGAGTTGAGCAGGCTTCAGCAGAACACTTTAAATAAAACCTGTAACTGATATTTAAGCAACTCATTAAATGTCTGCATATTTTTGGACCCCCTCTCTTTAATTTTGAGAATAAAATTTGCTCCCAAAATAACTGGGTTTTACATGAACAGGATTGTTTCCTAAATTTTCAAATAACTCATTCATTTTTCTCAAGGCAAATCAAAGAGCATGAACTTGTGCAGCCAACATGCTCACTACAGGCCAAAAGATGCAAAGGGTGAGGTGAGGAGGGAAGGGGGCTCACACCAGACCCAGCCAGTGCTGGAGCCCGGAGTGGGAAGAGTATCCAACAGGATAGCTGGGGGGTAATAGCCCAATAATGACGCGCAGCACAGAAGGGACACTTGTTAAATTTCAGTCCAAAATACTTCTTAAAATTAAAGCCCTGATATTGCTCTATGTCCCACATGGGAATAAGATGGGAAAGAATATACATTCTACTTGCGTATACCATCTTCTCTGATCTTAGCCAACCAACAAGAAGGAAAACTTCCTAAGTCAGTCAGCTGTATATCAATATACATCATAAATTTTAGCACGATAGATTAAAGGATGAATCATACAGTCAGCATGTTAGCTTTTGTTCTGGGGTGTTTTTTTTTTTTTTTTTGTCTTTTTGTTTTTTGGTTTTTTTACGTTTCTTAAATGTATCTGAAAGGCAGAGTGACAGAGGGATTTTCCATCTGCTAGCTCACCCCCCCAAATGACCATACAACAGCCAGCACCGGCCCAGGCTGAAGCAAGGAAGGATAAACGGAAGCAGAGGACCAAGATCTACAGAGATTTATACCCCAGAAGCAGCAGTCAGGAGCCCTGCCACTATTTATCATTCCATGTCCCTTCCAAGTACTGAGCAGCTGATTGCAAGCGCTTCCTCTTCCTGTGCAGTGTGCCTGAGGCCCACAGAGGCAGAACCCCTCAAGCACCAGGAAGGGCACCCCTGCCCCACTGGAGGGGAAAATGCTAGCATATTAAATATGTCAATTCCCATGCGCTTTTCCATATTTTTTACTTAGGAATCTAAAAAAAAAATTATGCAATAATTCCCCACCCTCTTCCAAAAATAACTACCTAAAGGTAATTACTTAGTAAACATTACGTTTATGATTAAGTCCATTTTTAAAACATACAGACTAGCATATTGAAAATGTACAAAATCTGTTACCACACAACGAACTGAACCCTCCATTTAGTTTGACTAGACCAAGAAACAGCTCAAGTAAAGATATAGGATCCTCTCAGATGACAATTAAGTTCTTTTTTTCTTCAAGATTTTATTTATTTTTATTGGAAAGGCAGATAGACAGAGAGGAGGAAAGACAGAGAGCAAGATCTTCTGTCTGATGGTTCACTCCCCAAGCAGCCACAACGGCTGGGGCTGAGCTAGTCAAAAGCCAGCTCTTCCAGGTCTCCCCATGCGGGTACAGGGTCCCAAGGCTTTGGGCCATCCTAGACTGCTTTCCCAGGACACAAGCAGGGAGCTAGATGGGAAGTGGGGCTGCCGGGATTAAAACTGGCGCCCATATGGAATCCCGGCACGTGCAAGGAGAGGACTTTAACCACTATGCTATCGCGCCGGGCCCCACAATTCAATTCTTTTAACTCAACCTGACAAAAACTGAGCGCCTTTCATTTCTAAGTGTATTAACCTGCTAAGATTAATTAATATGAAAGGATCTTATAAACGCTACTATAACATCAAATACAAGGGAAGTCCCACTTGAATCACAGGGTGACTTTGTAAATAGGAATGATCTGCTAGAAAAAATAATTTTCCTATACATGGGCACAGATGTGCTAGCAACAACAGGAACCTGCAGAACGAATGAACGTCCACTGGCCAGGAGGAGCCCGGGGGGACCTGTGATCACACCTTGTAGGAACACACCAACTGAGGTATGGGAAGCATCGTGTGTGATGTTCTTATCTGTGCCAATAGGTCTTCCTCCCCACATCTGCCCCACGAAGAGCAGTGCAAGCAGAGCTGCACACGTGCCCAGGGGAAAGACTTCCTTGCTCCCTGGGAACAGAGGAACTCCCCCAGCAGCAGAGCCCAAGTCAGCAGGCGGAATGGAGTATGAGCCCTCCTCTGGGGTATACACTATCTCCACCAAGTCATCCACACTACATGACCCGCCAAACACCCACAAAACATGCCTCCTACAATCCACACCCAACAGCTAAATCCCCTAGCGAAATGTTTTAAAAGCAGCAGCCCAAAACTCGGGATCAGTTTTTCATGCATTCCCACCCATGTCCACACTGTCCTCAATCCATTTTCGACCTGGTCCCCCCATCAAGTCTTCCTGAGCTTTATTTCTTAACCAATCTAAGTGTTTTTTAAAAAAAACACACTCCTACCAATTTTCCTTTTTGCTAATAGAGAATTACTGATCCAGTGATCAACAGCAGCACTGGAGGTGAGCCTAGCAGCTAACGAGAACGCAGGTGAAGGAGGCAGGGCTAAAGAGACAAAGGCTGTCTGGGTTCAAATTCCTCTTCAGTAGTCCGGCTGTGTAATCTCTGACAAGCTGGTTGACAGCTCTGGACCTCTAGTTCTCGAGGTAAAAGAGACGCTACCCAAAACCATCTCCCTCACAGCAACATCCAAAGTGAGAAACAAATGAGAGGAACCTATAAGGGCACTGTCAGGACACACTCACCACATGGTAACCATTTCGCTCCATTCATTACAGTTCTTGTTTCTTCAATATTAAAACAAGAAAGACTCCAGCTATTCTGAGGATTATTCGAAAATTAACTAAATGACTAAAACAAGCAAGAGACCATGTGTAGGTCTTAAAAAGAAATGACCGCTGCCCAGGGTGAGGCCAGAGTCAGGGTGAGATCCGCAGACTTCATTTGCGGGGCTACCCCTATTCAAATCCACTTGGCCTCTGCGGCGGCACAGGTAGGGGGCCAGCCTCAGAAAGGCCTGAAAGTGCTCGCTCTGTCAGATTCCTAACAGGCAGGCGTTCTCACAGACAGTGTGTTCCCTCTGAAGCGCATGATTTATTTCCCCTGGTCCCTGGTTAAGGTTAATTTTTCCCCCGAAGTTTGGCCAGCAGCACAATGCAATGACTTAATGCCCCTTAAAATATTCGGTCTTCTTGAAAACAGTTAACTCCCACAAAAGGACTTCAAAAAAAAGTTCATAGAAAGCAGAATTCAAGTTTCTTTTGATACCAAAAATATTTTGAAGTGCCTGCCTGGTTGCTTCATAATACCCATTTCTCACAAACTTTTTTTGAGATCCCCTCACATTTACAGAGTTGTAGTAAGAATGAAAGAGTGGGGCCCCAGTGCAGTAGCCTAGCTAAAGTCTTTGCCTTTCACACACCGGGATCCCAAATGGGCACCGGCTGTGTCCCAACTGTTCCACTTTCCTTCCAGCTGCATGTGTGTGGCCTGGGCAAGCCGTAGAGGACAGATGGCCCAAAGCCTTGGGACCCTACACCTACGTGGGAGACCCAGAAGCTCCTGGCTCCTGGCTTCGGATCACCTCAGCTCTGGCCATTGCAGCCACTTGGGGAGAGAACCAGCAGACTGAAGATTTTTGTCTCTCTTCCTCGCTGTATATCTGACTTTCCAGTAAAAATAAATAAATCTCAAAAAAAAAAAAAAAAAAAGTGAGTGGAGCACACACGAAAAGCCTCATGCAGGTGTCAGCCCTATGCGGTAGCTGCTGCTGCCATGTGGGCGGTTAGCACTGCTCTCCCCAATTCCCACACGCGAGTCTTGAACAAGAAGGCACTTGTCTCAGCACAGCCGGAGCAGGACACTGTGCAATGCTATACACGGAAGTTTGTTTCCACGCTTCAGAAACCGGGCAATAAGCGAGGTCCTTACGCAGTAACAAGGGGCAGGCAATCCACAGACAGGGGGTTTGCTCCCTACTTGCCAACCAAAGACGGCCCAGCCTGGCCACACCCACATACAGGACTAACCCAGAGTGAGTGGGCCACACCACTGCAGGGGGCGGAAAACAAAACTCAGAGGAAACATTCAAACCTTCATCAAAGGAAAGCTATTTAATCATCATCAGCTAATCAGCCAAAGGGGACATTTAACAACTTTTTATGAGAATAAACATTAAAATCCCATTTTCAGGAAAGACTACCAAATCAAAGGAGAAACTGATGACACAGCACAATTAAATCACATGCTGAAAGAAAACAGATATTAGTACCAAAGCAAATTGAAATTAAGGAAAACACCTCTTTTCACTCCTCACTTACCAAAGCAAACCCTCACTTTAATCACTGTATTTGTAATGGATGGGTTTATAGCCTCAAAAATCAATGTCAGGGCAGGCACTTGGCCCAGCAGCTCCACACAGCTCAGAGGCCCCAGAGCTGCTCTGTGTCCCAAGCTCTGCATGCCTCAGAAAGGCTGCAGGTGATGGCTCAAGCACTGAGGGTCCTGCCACTCATGAGAGACACCTGCCCTGAGCTCCTGACTCCTAGCTTCGGCCCGCCAAGCCCTGGTCCTTAACGACAGCTGGCGAGTGAACCAGCACATGGGCTTATCCCCTTCACTCTCTTGTGCTCTTTCTCCTCACCCCATGTGAGTGAATTGTGTGTGTGTGAGTGTGTGAGTGTGTGTGTCTTTCAAATAAATAAAAATAAACCTTTAAAGTAAGTAAACAAAATGTCAATGCCAGGACATTCAAGTACTCATCCCATGACTAAACGAATCAAACAATGATTTCAGAAAGCAAGAATGCAAAGGAAGATCTACAAAGGCCCAAATGGGAGTCAAGTTGGCGCAGAGTTGCGGGACGGTTGTACTACAACAGTTTGGAATTGGCTGCCTTAAGGCTTACATCCTGTCAGAATTCCCAGGCTAACTTCAATTCTTCACAGAGGAGATGTGTCAAGTAACACCTAGTGGAAACAAAACAAATATAGAACCTCGAACCTAGCTACCAGTAACTTCCAGCTAAAGACACCTCCTCCCTCCTTCTCCTTAAAGCACAATTCTTTATCCAAAAGCTTCAAGGGTAGCTAAGTAAAGTACTGGGCCAGATTCTGAGTGCGTTAACTTGTAATTCTTCCCTCCTACCAAGTAAAAATTGTCCCAGAATCATCACTTTCACAACCACATTCTGTCACCACAGGCAGGGTGACAAAGGCAGTCCGTCGGTCACCGATGACCATGTCACAGGGTAAACACCAAATCTCTGCTCTGAGGGCCAAAGTCGCACCAACTGCCTGCAGCTCTCTAGTCTTTCATTTCAGTAACCTCCAGAGCAGAAGTTGCTCTCTCATTTTCACAGAGCATCAGTTTGACAACAGCTAGGAAAGCTACACAAGCTTCTAAATATTCACAGACGTCAGTCTCACCTAGAAATCAGCATCTAAAAACCATGAAGTCGTGTCTGCTTCATTTTGTATGAATTGAAGGTCTGTGACACTCAAATTCAAGTTCCATCTGTAAGTTTTCCAGATATTAACTTAACAGGCTTCAGAGTAGTATGACGTAATACTGTTTCTTCAGTTTGCCTTTCATAAACACCTCGAGAAGCCTTTAAAACAAAAAAGGAAATAAATACACAAACACTAACAGTAATTTTTGTTTAGCAAAGCAAGACAAAGATGTAAAATTAGCTTGCAATCAGAAAAGATAGAAAAGCTTAAGGATGTGTTACCGTCCCTTAATTAGCTTTCATGATTGGCCAGTAAATACAGTTTCAATATCGCACTCTGGGGGAGCAGGCAGTGGTGTAGCAACTTTAGTCTCTCCATGTGACAATGGCATTTCATATGGGCACTGCTCCACTTCCAATCCACTCCCTGACAATGCACCGGAGA
This sequence comes from Ochotona princeps, assembly GCF_030435755.1. Lineage (NCBI taxonomy): Eukaryota > Metazoa > Chordata > Mammalia > Lagomorpha > Ochotonidae > Ochotona > Ochotona princeps. The sequence continues at coordinate 55,804,500 of NC_080840.1, forward strand.
AAGCAGCAGATGCCCCGTGTCCCTGAGCCCTGGCATAGAAATGGGAGACCGGAAAAAGCTCTTTGCTAGGTCCGGCCCAGCCCTTTCCAAGCCCTTTCTGTTGTGGCTGTCTGGGGAGCAAACCACCACTCTCTCTCCCCTCTTCTCTCTGCAACTCTGCCTTTCAAATACTAAATAAAATCTTGAAAATAAATTTCATTATGAATAAAGATCCTCATGTTGATTTTGTGATTTCTGTAATATAGACCAATACCTTAAATCAATGACTTATTTTCTCCCTCCTAGTCTCCATTTCAAATCAGTAAAACTTGTAATAGCATGTATTATTAAAAAAAAAACTATAAACACAAGATATGAAAAAGCTAGTAATTTCTTAAATAGCAGGGATTTTTTTCTAACAGCAGCTAAACATTAATTACGCTTTTAAAAATATTGCAATCATGACACAATGGTCAAAATATCAAACAAGTACACACTGTGCATTTCAGAAAATTAGTCTTTCAGAAAAACCACCTGAAGAGCATGTCCTCTTCCCTCTTTTTCTTTTCTTTCTTACTACCCAACATCTTGAGCACCGCAGAAAAGAACTGCATTGAGTGCAACACAACAATTTTTTCTAAGAAACCAAGCTGCCAACTTAGGAGTCACATTTCAACTTGATGTGATTTGAAACAGCTCAGGTAATGAATCCTTAAATACAGGGCACGTGACGGTAGGCCTGCACACAGGTCCTTGGTTCTGCTGGAAGATGTCACTCTTCAGATAAAGCCAACAGAGGCGGGCACTGCCTTCAGTCCTAACCCTAGCCCGCCTCCCATCTTTACATGGCATATTTCCAGTAAAATGCTCTAACCCAGAGCAAGAGCCACCTAAATGCTGTTTAGACAATGAAGGGTTAAAAATCTAAAGTGTCCCAACTCTCGGAAACACTCAATGCCTCATCGGTGAGCCCCTCTCCACCCTAGGCTTCAATCCTGACATCTAACAGTCAGAGACCTCCTTCTCTCCAAGAGTGGAATTCCCAGGAGGAGCGAGGCTCCGCTCCAGTCTGAGAGCACACAATGGAATCACAGCTGACGAGGCACATCTTTTTCTAGATGTCTCCATATGCTTGAGAGGTTTCCTCCCCCTAGCCAGACATCAGGGGACCTGCTACCCTCAGCCACCAAGGGCTGCTGCAGAGAACAAAGTAAAATGATGTGTTGCTCTCAAGCGCAGACTACAGAGAAGCCTAAGCTTCCAGTAGTCAACAGTAACTACATGAATGATGGGGTAGGAGGAAGGTTTGAATATTGTCAAAGTCTGAAATTTTGCTTAATTTATAATCTTTCCTATTTCTGCCTCCTAAATAAACGCTTGCTCTATTCTCCGCTTTTACTATTTCATCACTAAAGTAACACTCCAAGGGGCTACACTGAAATGCAATTCATTTATAGCTACATGAACATCCAAAATTTGTAAACTTGAAAATGGAGTAACAACACATTCCTATCATTTGACAGGTCCTGCTGCCCTATAACGACAGTCCTCTTTAAGTATCAGTGACCCTAATAACAACAAAGGCTTGAGACAGGTACAAATGAAATAAACATCAGATTCAAAATACCCCAAACTGAAATTCACAGCACACTCACCACAAAAATGAATGCATTCATTCTTAATGTAATACTATTCACTTTTAGATCTCCACAAGATCCTACAAATCCCAGGGGGTCTGCTGGCTGCTGTTAACATGCCCTAACTCCCCCCCATACACACACACACACACACACACACACACACACACACGGTAGCAGCCCCTGTCTTTCTAAAGAACCAAAGATCCACCCTTTCAGCTCCCAAAGGTCAGGAATCTGTCAGACACTTCCCTGAGGGAAAGGCGGTTCCAACAACGAAGACACCTCCTAAGCTTGTATACCTCCAGAGAAGCACCCATACACTGCAGTTTAGCAGCGTAGCAGAGAACCCACAGTATCTGTAAGTCTTTTTGTGTGGCAGTCACCTGGCAAACTGCATTTCACTCGGACTGTTTTTCTGTAGATACTTTTCAACTAGCTTCGACCCTCAAGTACCCACGCTTAATTTTTCTATGATGCTCGGCTACCCAATTTCATTTTCTTTACCCTAGAGGAAAAAAAATGCATACCATAAACCACAACTTAAAAAAAAAAGTGTCAACCCCTCAAACGCCGAACTTTCGAATGCACTCTGGGAACTGGCTGACTACTACAACAAGGAACCAGTGAAGCCATTAGAAACAATGATGCCAGACACTCCCAATCACGCGTGGGGTTCGGGCCACCCCCTTGCCTTCAGGGGCACCCAGCACATCGCACTATACCCCACGCTGGTGTGGCGACGAGAACCCGAGGCAGGTACACCGGTAACTTGCAGGCTCCCTCGCATGTCAGCCAGGATTGGCGTTCTAGAACCAGATCACCACAACATATGCCATCTTAGAAACGGGCCTCGGGAGTTTTACTGTCACATCCCAAAGTGCTCGCACACTTCCTCGAGTCTAACAACGTGGCTCGAAGGGTCCAGAGAACCACAGTATCTCGTGTACCTCTGCACGTCTCCCCAGGGCCAGAGCCCCCACGAGTGACACTACCCCACAGCTCCAGCAGCGGGTGACCAGGGAATGGACGCGAGTGGATAGCTCTTGGCGTCTCCATGACTCCCCCGCCCCGCGTGCAACTCTGTTCTAACTGGTGCGGGAAAAACCCCGCCCCCTTCCTTCGGTTCCTCGCGATTGGCTTACCCGCCCCCGGCAGGTCAGCTCCCGGCCAGCGATTGGCTCGCTCCACCCATCAGTCAGCCGCAGCGAGATTCGGGTCGGTGGGAGGGGAAGGTGTCGGAGGAGGTGGAGTGGGAGTGGAATTAGAGGACGAGGTGGCGGAGGAGGGTGCTCAGGCTCCCTCTCCGCTCGGGCAAAGTTTCCCCTACCGGGGACCGACCCAGAAGGCGTCAGGCCCGGTCCGGCTCAGGGTCGTGGAGGGAAAAGGGGGCTCCGGTCCCCGATTCCCGCCCCTCGCTCCCGCAGGCCCCGGAAACCACTAGGGGGAGGGAGAAGAGGGAGGGACCAGCTAAGCAGGGACCGACCCACCCCCGATCTCGGAAGAGGCGCCTCCGGGACTCCCCCGAGGGGCGGGGGGGCGGGG